>NC_090941.1:186096488-188639921 GCF_040938575.1 Ambystoma mexicanum
TCAATGAATAACAATGTTTTTGTGGTGGGTCACTTATGTTTGACAGTCAAGTGGTGATCTCAGTTCTGCTGTAACATATGAGTGTGGTGCTGTCACAGGGATGTGTGTGTGTGTGTGTCTGTAAACATGGTGATTGCAAAGTGGCCACAGTTTTATTCCATGTAGTGGAAGTTTGTTCCCAGTCTAGTCTAGGCAGAGCTTTGTTATTTGGCATATGATGGCTCCATGGTGGGCAAGTTATTATGTTGGAGCCATTTACTGGTTTGGTGCCAAGTTAAGTGGTGTTTTGTGTTGACAAAATGTGATTTTGGGCGTTTCATGGTGCCAATGTGTTTATGGCAAGTTGTGAATATTGATTGGTCCTACTGCTTTTAGAAGAAATGTTCAGTAATGTTTAAGTTGCACTAACGTGACCATTTCTCCACAGGCATTTATTTTTCGACATATGCTCTGATGGCATGTGTGAGAGTGAGAGTGCTAAAAAAAAAAAAAAAAAAAGTTTTAGAAATGTTTTGTTATATTTGGGTCTACTGCATTCCTGGGAAATGTTCAGTCATGCTATGTCTTACATTAATGTAACACATTTTTCCCACAGGTGAAAGACCTCGAAAGAGGTTGCAAGTGTTAAATATTGGACTCAAGTGTAGGATTATCATTTGATTACCATATTTTATGCCAAATGATTCTAAATGTATTGTTTGGGGAATGTGTGTGAGGTTGCAACTGTTATGTAGCAAGCAATGTATAAGTGCAATGCTAAATGTTAATTCATATTGCCGATGGGTGCGCAAAGTGTTGCGGGATGCATTTGCTGGTGTTTTGGAGCATAGAGTTTTACGAATGTGGTAGTATGTTCTATGGTGAGCATGGGATGCTCAATGGTGAGCATTTAGTTGCTCAGGCATGGTGCCTGGAGTGGTGGAGTGGAGGTTACTAGTGCAAGTTTTGGTTGCTCTATGGTGAGCAATGGGATGCTCAATGGGTGAGCATTTGGTAGCTCAGGTTTAGTGCCTGGAGTGGTGGAGTGGAGGTTACTAGTGCAAGTTTTGGTTGCTCTATGGTGAGCAATGGGATGCTCAATGGTGAGCATTTGGTAGCTCAGGCATGTGCCTGGAGTGGTGGAGTGGTGGTGATATTATTGCATGTTTTAGTTGCTCTATGGTGAGCATGGGATGCTCATTTGGTGAGCATTAATTAGCTCAGGCATGGTGCCTGGAGTGGTGGTGATATTATTGCGTGTTTTAGTTGCTCTATGGTGAGCATGGGATGCTCATTTGGTGAGCATTAATTAGCTCAGGCATGGTGCCTGGAGTGGTGGAGTGGTGGTGATATTATTGCGTGTTTTAGTTGCTCTATGGTGAGCATGGGATGCTCATTTGGTGAGCATTAATTAGCTCAGGCATGTGCCTGGAGTGGTGGAGTGGTGGTGATATTATTGCGTGTTTTAGTTGCTCTATGGTGAGCATGGGATGCTCATTTGGTGAGCATTAATTAGCTTAGGTATGGTGCCCAGAGTGGTGGAGTGATGTGAGCATTTGTTTCGCTAGTAGAATTAAAATATGCTTTAGGCAGACAAAGGGGTAATCCCTGTAGGTTGTGGTAGCACAACCTGTGGTAAGTGAATGATGATGTAGGGTTTTTGTTGTGTGGTTGGTGGAAATGGTTGTGTATTAAATTGCGGGCTGGTTCCCTGGAAGTTGAGTCCATAATAAAGGCCTGTTATGGTTCTGGTGATTGTTGGGAGTGGTTTAGCTATTTTTAGCTTCCAAAGGATTTGGTAGGGGATAGCTTTATGCTAGGAGCAGTTTGCTGGATGGGTATTCAGAAAGATAGTTTTTTATATATATTTGTTAGTAATGCTGTTCCTTCTGTTTCTTCCCTTGATTGCATGGTTATGTAAGGGGGGAGATGTGTTGTGTTTTACCTATACTCACTATGTGGCCATTCCCTGTATGTATGTGTGCCTGCGTCTGGAATGTTTGGTATGGAGTGTTCTGGTTGGAATGTTTTGATGTGAGTGCCTGTGTTCCTATATTGCCAGTTGGAAACTTAAGCTTGGCACAGGGGGACCGGTGGATGCTTCTATCCCATGTACTTATCCTATATTATACCTAATGTACTTACCTGTGTTTTTGTGAACCTACTAAATCTACCTATACTAAACAAGGCTCCTGAGTGGTTATTTCTAACCCCAAACCCACAACCTAACACCACGTTACTCTGAACTGCAATAACATTAGCGTGTTGGATCACTCCTTTGAAAAATTGTGTAACGACATGGATGGTATCCTGGAGCGTAGCCATCGCACAATCCAGAATAGAGATTGAGGGTCTATAATGGAAGCAGTGACTGAAGGCCTTGCCTTGACTTATGGACTGAGTCTCTTCCAGAATTCTGTCCTTCGACCAGATCCACACAGCGAGGTCCCACCCAATCTTGAAACATCTACCAGGCGATAATTATTTCACGGCAAAAAATATTTCCCTAAGGCGGGATTCAAACAACAGGCTGCAGATAGAATCGCTGGGACCGGCTTCAATCTTAGTTCTTCACCTCGTTCTAGAATCCCTACTAAGAATCTACGACAACATAAAAGAGGTGGTCCAGGAACATACCCAGAAGCTAAACACACTTGATGTTTTTAAGGAGGTGGTCCATGAGAACACCCAGAAGCTCAACACATTGAATAACATCAGGGATGTGGTCCAAGAAAATACGGAGACGTTAAACATACTGGACAGTATTAAAGTTGTGACCCAAGGCAATGCCCTGAAGTTAAATGCACTGGAACAGGGTGTTAAAAAGCTACAAATGATTGGGACAAAATCAAACAACTTGTGCTGTGCAAGTATGTGTTGCTGGATGTGAGGAGTAACAAAGGGGTTGACGTTCTAAACATAGAGAATCCAACACCACAAGAAGCATCAGTACTGGGTGTGGGTTCGAGATTCACTGAGGATCACTCACAATCTATTAGATTCAGTGAAACACTTGACAGACCTTCACCATTGGTGTACTTGTGTGCCCAGGAGATTGGAACTACCATGGTCTCACAAAGTTGCATAGATGAAGGGACTGAACAAACAGTAATGCATAGGAAGCAAAAACTCACAACTCCCAAGAGGGCTGGTTTAGAGTCAACAGACAAAAGAGAAAGGGGAGACAACAGCGCCCAACCAAAAATAAAGAAAAATATCCCTGTTCCAAACAAAAACAGAAGTAACAACTCAATGTTTTTCAGTGCTCTGGCAGCACTTGCAGAGGAGAGGGGCCAATCTGAGGATGAATCTGAACAGACAACACATATTGCAGAAAAGCGTGGGGGGGGGGCAAGAAATCTACCAAAAACAAGAAGCAATCGAAAATAACATTTTTTCTTGAAACCCCTAATAACAACAACGCTGAGGTTGTGTCCTCTGCAACAACTAAAACATAATCCACTACAGTGAATGTGGGAGAGCAGAGCAGCACTCAACTGCTGCATTTGAATGCGGGGACATCTGCGTGGCCAAACTGGATGGAAATGATCAGACCCAAAATCTTTCAATGGGAAATACTGATAATTTAAACCTAAAATAAACTACATCAATAATGATTTGTGATTCTTTTCAAGGGACAATAATGGGCTAGTCAATAAATCCAGGAATATGTGGACAATGCCACGTGAGCAGGGGCCAAATGATGAAGGGGTTCCAAGCAATCCCTGCAGTGCCTGCACAGAATTCACATGATATTCAAAGGGTAGCTTTCCCCAAAAAAGAGAGCTCACTGTGCTATTTTGCCACCAACTAAATAGTGCAAATCATGTGGAACAATCGGGAATCCCTGAATTCTCTGGGGTATGACTTGGTGGAGCTACAAAACTAAGAATCGGCTGAGTCGTTTCTGCTTCCACCACCAAGCCTCACATCTATGGAGAAGAACACTTTAGGCAACAAAGAAGATCATGAGAATTCCAGTGGTGGTACAGAGGGCTGGTCATGGTTGGAGGTGGCAATAGAGATGTTTAAGAAATATAAATCCAACCAGACCAATCTTAAGGGGAAATCTCTTGAGAGTGGCTTCATGGAATGTGTGTGGGTGCCAGAAACGAACTAGATCAAACGCTGAGAGCTTAAAATCAGTAGGTGTGCTCTTGTTGCAAGAAACTATGTCTCAAGGCTTTTGTATTGGAGGGGTACAAAACCTATTGTAAGAAAGTGACAAGGGGCACTAAAGGCCAGCCGATCTCTCTTGAGAGTGGCTTCATGGAATGTGTGTGGGTGCCAGAGACTAACTAGATCAAACGCTGAGAGCTTAAAATCAGTAGGTGTGCTCTTGTTGCAAGAAACTATGTCTCAAGGCTTTTGTATTGGAGGGGTACAAAACCTATTGTAAGAAAGCGACAAGGGGCACTAAAGGCCAGCCGAGAGGGGGGGCTTGCTATCGCAGTGGATTTAAATTACAACTGTACCCATTCCGAGGTTGAGGTAATGTCTCTGAACTTGATGGCCATCAATGCATACCTATCTTGTCAAAAGAACATGTACTTCTTGTAAATGTATAATGGAATCATGCAACCACAATACTAGTGTATTTATACTGTGAGTTGGACACATTGTTTTTGTCATGGTTGGGGAAACCCCATAGCCAATTTGTTGTTCTGGCAGGAGACTTAAATGCAGCATGCCTGGACATTCAGGGTTTGAGAGGGCAATCTTACTGTGATATGGCTGGTCAAGATGTGTGTACCAAAATGTGTGGATATCCACATCACCCTTTTGGGAAAGATTATTGTCGGGCAATGAATCAGGGCTTACAATAAACATTTAGAAAATTCTTATGGAGCTAAATCTGGTCTCCCAAAAGAAGCAAACATTAAATGAATTGAACACGCAAAAGTATTTTAATTGTAATAATTTTATGTTAACGATTTGATGAAAAATGAACTAATTTGCACGATTTAAATCATCATATTTTCATGTCTTTCTGATATATGATGTACTTTTAACTCAAAACCAAATTTGTGAAAAGTTGTTTTACGGCTATAGGTCAATACCATTTTTTTTTTAAAAAATGCTTAAAAAAGGAACCTTGGCTTTCTGTTTCACAGAAAATGTGCATGTCTTCAAAATGGGGTACCATGCCGTTATTGGGGTTGCACTTTCAGTTATGAGCTAAATCTGTACTGAAAGACTTTAGTACGTGCCAATATCATTTAGTGTAACCCTTTTCATGATAAGGACTTGAAAAGTGCTCTTGACACTCAGGGTCAAAATACTTCTTCTCTTCATTGTTCGACATCAAGGCCAAATTTGGAGCAGTGGATTCAGAAAGAACCATATGTATGACAACCACATAATGTAATCCCCATAAATGTGATGTAACGAATGTGCTATATGACACAACACAATTGTTGCATTTCAGATTATTTTCTTTGTCAGGATGGTGGGAGAGTTTTCTTAGTGTCCTCCACTGGGTTGAACAATGATATGATATGGCATTTATAATGCGCCTATACACAGGTGTTTCAAGGTGCGACGAGGCAAGGGAGGCGGAACAGAGGGAAGACAGAAACAACGATCTTAATAGGCCAGGTGACATTGAGATTGCCCAAGTGCAGGGGAGGGGGAAAGGGGAAAAGTTTGGGAGGAAAGGGGGAGGGGCAGTGCAGTACATAGGATAAACAGTAAAATAAATAAAGTCAATAAATAAAAAGTGCGGCCAGCTGGTGGCAAGTGCAAGGATAAGTGCGGACAACAGGTGTCAAGTGCTGGTAGCGGGCTGTAGGGATACAGAAACTGTCCCCGAGTGCAATGGTTGCCAGGGGGCAGGAGGGGGACATGGGCCAGAGATCAGAGGGTAGCTAGGTAACCAGTGCAGTTTCAATTTCAGCCAGGAGATCAGCAGGGGAGAGGAGGAGTGACAGCAGAAGCAAAGAGGAAGGTCTTGAGGTGCGTCTGGTTCTCCTGGAGTTTCAGGGAGGCAGGCAGGCCGTTCCAGAGGGAGGCCCCAGCCAAAGAAAGAGATCTACCACAATCTCGTTGCTTGGAGAAGTGACTGACCCTGAGGAAGTTGGAGGCGGATGAGCGAAGAGCTCATGAAGGAAGATATTTAGGAAGAGAGAGTTGAAGGTATTGAGACCCCAGGTTCGAGAAGGCCTTGTGGACAATGCAGAGGGTTTTGAATTTAAACCTCGCCGCCACCGGGAGCCAGGGCAGAGATTTCAGTCCTGTAGAGATGAGATCCCTGGGCTTGAGGTCAAGGACATGTCTTGCAGTCCTGGTTTGGATGAGTTGCAGTGGGCGGAGAGCAGTGGTCGAAGTGAGCGGGAGCGGTCGGGAGCGATGCTCCTATACTTTTTTAAATTTCCTTGTTTAGCTCCTATACTTTTATTATAAAAAGAAACCGTTCCGGAATGGTTTTGTTTGAAAATAAAAGTGTTGGAAGAAGTTGAACCCTTCACTTTCAGTGCACTACACTGTATGTTCCCTTAAAACAGCAGGGGAGGAGGAGTATTGTGTGTGGGAGGGGGCATGGCAATGGGGTTTGTGGGGAGCAGGGGCAGGCCAGCAGGGAACATAGTTCCACTACTTCTTTTCGTACACTTCGACCACTGGCAGAGAGTAGGGGAAGGCAGATTTAGAAAGAGGCCGTTGCAGTATTCCAGCCTAGAGAGAACCAGAGCTCTGGAGACATTGAGCTTCTGGGGCAAGGGGAGGAAAGTAAGAATACCTCTGAGGAGGTGCAGCTGGTAGTGTGACTTCTTAGATACGTCAGAGATGTGAGAAGAGAAGGAGAGTGTGCAGTCAAAGATGAACCCAAGGTTTTTAGCTTAACAGGTCGGAGCAGGAAGAGGGCCAAGAGAGGCCAGCCAGAGAATGACAGGAAAGGAGGGTGCAGGTGTGCCGATGGTGAGAATCACGGTTTTACTGGTATTAAGGCAGAGATCATTGGCGGCACACCACTGCTGGATAGCAGACAGACATTCAGATATGAGAGAAAGAGAAGAGGTGGCGGAAGGGAGCCTGAAAATGATTTGAGTGTCATCCGCATAGCACTGAAAGTTGGGGCGGAGAGCAGCAAGAAGTGCCAGGTATTGGTTGAAATGCCAGGGAGAGGTTAGAGCCACGGATAACAACACAGTTAGAGATAGAGATAGAGTAGAGAAAGGACCCAAGTTGGACCTGGGAGGGTCGAGCTGAGTGGAAAGAAGTTAGCCAAGCCAGGGCCTGATCGGTGATACTCAGGTTATCACAGAGACAGTTGAGCAGTATGGCATGGTTGACCGTGTCAAAGGCAGAAGAGAGTCAATAAAAAAGTCTTTGTGTTAAAAAAGTGTGCGTGTTTAAATGTCTCTGGATTCAACAATAAGTCTCTCGGTTGACGAAAAGCCAATGGGCCTCATTACGAGTTTGGAGGTAGACATGGCCTTAATAAGGGCATGGCTTCTTCCAAACTCGGGTCTGGGTTCCCTGAATGGGGAAATACTGGGCTATTCCGACATAGGAGGGCCCGATATTTCCTCCTTCAGGGAACCCGGACCCGGACCTTCCCCATTCCCATTCGTGCCCCCATAGGGCTCAATGGGAATGGGCAGGGAGCTAACAACGGGCCCGTTAATAACAGGCCTGTTGTTAGCTCCCTGGTCCCATCGCTTGACCCGCAATGGACGTCTGGTCTGACCAGACGTCCATAGCGGGTCCCGCAAGGGAACCTCGTAATAGGGCGGAATGGGATTAACGGAGCCGGCACCATTACCGGTGCCGTTAAACCCATTCTGCCCGCCTCGTAATGAGGCCCAATATGTACAACTGTACAATTTAAAGTCTCTGGGTCCATAATCGTCTCTTGTTATGCAATCCTCAATCAGAAGACCCCTTCCTAGGATATACTTGAGTGCCCCCAACTTTCCTTCTTAGTTCCATAGTCTGTACATTCAGACGCTCTTCTTATTTTCCATGCTCCAGGCAAACCCCTTCATTGGGGCCTCGTGGTCCTGAATGTGCTTGCATGTCAGGCCTTGGCAGTGGGTAAAGTGAAGAGTTCATCCACCTGAGATTCTTTACAAAATGGGGCAGGGAGACTTCTTCTTCTCCCTGTCTTGAGATACTGGGCCTCATTACAGGTCGGGCGGTCCCGAAATAACAGTGACGGTAAACCCGCCGCCACTGTTAATTCCGGACTGCCCGATCCCGAGTGCTGCAGGCGGGAGGTGATGTTCCCGCCAGGTGACCTGCCCGTTTGCAGGTGGATGTGGAAACACCAGCACCATCACGGGATGGTGCCGGTGTTTCCACTTCCCCATTCCCATTGAGTCCAATTGGACTCAATGGGAATGGGGATTTACCGAATTCCACCTCCGGAATTCCCGGGACACCAGCGTCGTAATGCCCTGGTATTTCCGGGAGTCACGGAGGCGGAATGGTAATACGAGTTCGGCAGTAACCAGGCGGTTTTACTGCCTCGGTTACCGCTGGACTCGTAATGAGGCCCACTGACTTCCATCCCAAACATCCTGCCTTGTCTTCATCCTTGATGAGACAGCAAAGCATTTTCTAAAGTTCCTGCATGCTGAATCTTCTTTCTTCTACTTATACCTTCTTGACATTTCACTGAGTTATCATAACTCCTCACCTCCTCCACTCACACCATTTAGTTTTAGGGTGTGTCTGCTCTTCTACCACTTTCCCTTGGTCATTTCCTCTAACCTCCTTTCACCTAATCTTCTGCTCCTAAACTCTTCGCCCAAACTCCTCCTTGATACACAACTTCTTTGTCACACCTAACTCCATCTTCCCCGCCTTTAGCTCTCCCTCTAAAGACCACACTACTTTTCTGTTAATTCCTAATGCCTCAGTATTCTCAACAACTCAAACACTTCCTTAATCTTTAATTCTTTAGTTTCACCACCTCCTCCTCACTCCCTCTGATATTCGTTCTTACCATCTCTTTTCTCATCCTGATCTCTTTCCTCACCACCTCCTTACTCTTCTCAGGAACCCTGGCTACCTCTCCTATCCCACTATCTCATGCTCTACCACAATCTCCTTCTGTCTCGTGTAATTTATCTTCAAAGGTCTGCCCCTTTCACTACACTTCCACTCTACACTTTACCAACACTGTAATCCCTTCCAATGCAATATTGAGAGCTAGCCCTGTTACAGGGAATAGCATGAATGGCTTCACCCTAATTGCCTGGAGATGTCACATAATGTGTCTGATGCATCTTCAATACCCAGGGATTCCCCATAAATGTAACCACTGGGTTACATTCAAGATGCCAGCTGCCATCTTGAATGTCTTTCTTGAAGGTTCTCTTCAGTGCATGGGCTGCCAATGCTGTCCTGTTTTTGTACGTCCTTCTCCCCTTCCAGAGTTAATTTTGACTCTTCCCTGTGGCCAGAAGGTTAGTATTTGTGAGCTCCTTTTGAGTGTAGAGTGATTGAAAACCTGTTGTTCCTGTATGTGGTCCATAATAATATTTCTCCTGTTGATATAACTCAAGGAAATAATTTGAGGTGTTTCTCACTTCATTGTGCTTGCAGCTGTAAGGAAAATGACAGTTTCCCTCTCCTCTCCCCAGTGTTCCCGGTAGTGTAGAAAAGAAGTGGATTCCTCACTGGTTGTCCTGTTGCTGTATGGTTTATGGCTACGCTTCCCTCTGCCTTTCTGGGTATGAAAAGGGTGAAGCATGCATGTTTCTGATGACTGTCTTCTTTTGGGGTTTGAAAGCATTTTGTGTGGTGCTTGGGTATTCCTTGAGTCATTTTACCCCCAGATCTATAAGTGCATTTTCCTAGAAAGATGAAACGATGGGAAATGAAATATTTAGTTCTTCTCAGAGTGGTTTGTTAGCCGGGTGCAGCTAGCTTGTGCTGGGATAATGTTCTCCTGTTTCCCTCCTGACTCTAGGGACCTGTTAGGGAGATTTATCATGTTTATGCTTCATACCCTCTCCGAGTGAAACCCCCAGCATGTTATGCTGGCCTTCTGGAACTTTTTCCTTCCATCCTGAATGAGTGGAGCCATTTTCCACTCATTTATTCTTATGGGCTCTGTCTTTTGGAACTCTGTTCTCTGTGTTTTACCTCTCCTATGGAGTCTACTTTCCTCCATCTCTCTTTTAAGGAATCTGCATTTTACTGTTGCAGCACACAGCTCCTTATGAGCAGTGTTGTCAGGAAACCTTTTGGTTCTCCTTTGCGATTATTTCCATATCCTTACTTTCTACTGTTCTTAAGGATAGAGAGTGTGATGCTAGAAATGCATTGTATGGCCAGGTCCTCCATGTTCTTGTCCTGTACTCCCTTATCATGTGTGTTCTGGGTTATTTTCTGCATAGGAGTCTAGTTGGGACTGTGTCAGTGCAGCTCTTCCTCTTGTTGGTCATGGTGAAAAGAGACCCTTGGGATACCCTTATGGCACCCATGGGTGCGGGTGCAACCCTGTACACCTAGTGTATGTTTTCTGGGCAGATGTGTGTTGCCCACAGAGCAGGGTATGGGCTGTTGGCAGCTCCATGCTGAATTTGATAGGTTCTCTGAGTGTCCTCCATTTTGGGATACCCAGGCCCTGCCATAGGAATCAGTGGATTCCTGATAGAAGGAGAGATGGCCCCTGGGGTCTCTTGGTTTCTATTGCCTGTTACCTTGTTTTCCGAAAGTCGTGGAAAGTCCTGACTCTGTCCCTTCCCCTGACTGGCTGTTCGGTGGAAGAACCATATGTGGTATTGTGGGGAAGTCCAGGCCAGACTGGCTGGAGCCTTACCAGTGACTGTATGTTGTGGGTACACCCTTGGGGTGGGACCTAGGTGAATAGAGTGTGTGACCAATTTGCATTCTGTGTGATGGGTGTCTGGTGTCTGTGTGTATGACACAATGAATGAGACAGCCCTGTCTGAAACTGACATGCATGCACTGTGGTGTGCTGAAAGGCTGGGTGATTGCCCCAATCAGCATTCCTTGTTATAGGGGTCTGGGTGGAAGGGAAAAGCCTGAATGCCTGTGAGCCTGATTGGCTGCCTGCCTGCATGAATGCCCTTCTGTGTGATTGGCTGATTGAGCCTGGCTCAGGCAGAGTGAATGAGGGACAGATGTGTATATTTGGGGACCTCTCACTTCTCAATTTGTTCAGAAGCTGAAGTTGAAATTTGAAGCTTATCCTTGAAGCTCAGCTGGAAGAAGAAGAATTGCTGCAGCTGTCCTTCGACAAAATATAAAAGCTGTCGAGTCTGTCTAGGACTGATCCAGGAGACGGCCTGGCTAGGAGACCTCTCCTCGAGCTACGAGGGACCATTGTGCAAAAGATGATCTTCATCGAGGCAATCTGGAATCCAGTCCCGAAAGTCTGTCGACCGGAGACAGGGTCCACCGAGATTCTTGAAGTACAGCACCAGTACATCGAGGCTATCGAAGTCCTTTGAAACACTTATCGTGCCTTGAAAGACTTGTGTATAGGCGCGTTATAAATGTCATATCATATCATATCATATCATATTATTGCCGTCGACTGGGGTTAAGTGGATTTCCGTAACCGCTGGAAGCGGGGATTTCTTGACACCATGCTGCTCGACAACCAGAGCCGCAACTCTCCACCTTTGCCTAAGAACATTTGAATGAAGGGCTCCCTTGCCAACACCATTGGCCGCTTTGTCCCGCCGGAGAAATTCGAGGTCGTCGGCTACCGAGGATCGTCCGCCGGTGGGTTTTCCACCACCCGAAGCTGACAACGACGTCCTGAGGACACTGATAAAAGTGAAGATCCAAAGTCCAGCCCGTGGTCGACTCCCAACCACCAAAGCTCTCCCGAGGTACGTGCTGCGGCTTGAACACCGACAGGCCAGAAGACCACCGAAGCATCTCCCAACACCTGATGCCCACTGCTGGGCCTATATCCATCACTGATTCCTTTTTGTGGCACCAAACACTTTGCATCAAGGTGGACTGTACACCTCATCTTCCCTGGACTTCCAAGAACGTTTGTCGAAGAGCACGCAAAGGTCGAAGCTGCTGTTTCAACGCCAGTGTTCACTTTTCTTCAAAGAATCCCGACACCATGTGGCTGCTGCTTTAAAGGGAGTCCACCCTCGGGGGATCCGTTGACAGACCGCCGAAGAAACTCTTCTATCTGTGGTACATTTGGGTGGTTGAACGTTTTGCCCAGGAAACAAGACTGATAAAACATCAATGGACTGGGCGTGTTAATACTTTTATTACAGGTTGCCCAGGTTGGGGGATCCTCACTCAGAAGTGTATCTTAGTAACAAAAGAAGCATTCTGCCATTTTTAACCTAACCTGCCTTCCTTCCTTATGATCTACGCTGCTACACATTGCTGCATGATTTGTATGCCATTATAACTGTAAGCAGTTTATGCATTATAAAAGAATCTAAAGCTAAGTGTGGTACCACACAGACATTGTATATGTTTGCCATAATCGAATTACCAGAGTACAACGTGTGTTATCAATTGTGTATATATCACTGAACCTTATTTTTATATAAATAACTGTTAGCACATACAATAGTGTGTAGACATTCCTTTATTGGGGTATGGGGACTCACTGTACTTAAGAACCATCCTGCACCACCTCCTGAGAGCTTAAGTCTTGGTAGTTCATCCAAGCTACCATATAGAGAACCTTGGGGGTGCTCTGTGCCTCTACTCTGCCATATAGATGGCAGGAGTACAGATACCCCCATCAGTCTTTACAGAGAGATACTTTGTATCTCTCCTAAAACTTTATATTCTGAGAGATTGGCACACAACACCTTATGTGGAGTATCAAGGGGACACTTAGTATCCCCTTTCACTCTGCTCCTGTGACCTTTAAGTCACATATATAACCCTCTAGTTATGGCTGGTGGCAGTGGACGTGTTGTACCAACTATTGTGTTGTTTTTTACTGCAGACTGTGTTCACTGTCTCGGTTATGAACAATAGGCTCCTTTCTTTTTTCACCATTTCTAGCATGGTTGTTCTTTGTTAGTCCTTCTTCTACCATTCTGGGATGGGGAGGTCTGTGTGTGTGTGTTTCCTTCGGCAGGAACCCTTGGGTGTCCTTGCCTAGACTCCAGTGTGTCTGAACAGGCAGGAAGTGGGGAGGAGTTTTTCACTCCCCTGCTCTTTGTCTGCCTGAGTCCCCTCGCCAGAATGCTGGACTCCAGGAATTGAAGAAGATTGACTGGGTGAATCGTGTCCTTTGTTGGTGCTGCAGAAAAGGAGCCAAAGCCTCAGACTCACTGGAAGAGCTGAAGAAATTCATGCCAGAGGTCCTCCCTCGATACTGCTGCTGAGAGATCCTGTCTACTGTCCTGTCTTCCGTCACAAGACCAAGCAATCCGCAGGTCGGGTCCAGCACTGCTACATAGAGGAGAATCCAGCCACAAACAGTTCTTCTTACCTAAGGTACTATGGGGAGAAAAGGTATTGCTTACCTTAATCTGAGAAGTCGCTCCAGAGCATTGGAGTGCAGGTAGAGGTGTCAAGGGTGCCCCCATCTTACCTCTGACCCAAGCTGCTACTTGTGTCCCTTTTATGAGTCCTTTAAAAGGGTCTCAGACATTGTGTTTATTTTCCAGCATCTTTGAGACTAGAAAGTATCCACAGAAAGTTGTACTGCTCTGCTGCTTCACAAGACTTTGAGCACTCTCCGAACTGCCTTTTAGCTAGGGTTGCAAATTGGACCTTAAAAGCCTTAGTGTGCGAAGAAACTACCCCTCGAACCTTAAGCTCTAATACTGTTTGACTAACCCATTAGTTTCCTTCCTAAAATACTTTATCTTATGTGATTTTGGTAACTAAATGTAATTACTGTATTTATTCTGTCTTGCGCGAGTGCCCCGGAATACCAGTAATACGGTAGAACTTTTATTAGTGTCCAACTCTGTAACAATTGCAACCGTGAGCAACTACAAACTAACCAGTGGCCTTTGAAAAGTATCTACAAGTAATACTATGTGTTTTGGTTATATGTTCTAGGTATTTTAAAACATCTCTTGTGTAAATATAATAAATATATAATTTACATACATTTTTGTGTGTTTCTTTGAATTGCATTACTAACTGGGTTCAGTTTACTTACCTGCACCTCTCGTCTTCCTCTTATGATAAGCCTGACTGCTCTGCCACTCTACCAAGATTCCATGAGTAGTACAGACTGACACAAAGAGTTGGGGATCTATAAACCTTTGGGATAGTTTTATGAAGTCTTACCTCAAAGTGGACATTAGGAAAACTCCCCTAACAGGACCAGACTAAGATTTCTACAGAGTCTTGTACCTTACAGATCCATAGTTGTCTCCATTTACTCTGGTCCAGGTTTTCCCAATGGAACCAATGGAATTCTGGGTGGAATTCCTAAAATAAGTAGGTTGATTTGGCATTGGCGTGTAACTCTGTGGATTATAGTTGGCTTTGAGGGTGCAGTGGTATCTAATCAGTTCCATGTGATGGTGACCATTATGTCATCATTTCAATTAGTTTGCCCATGTTGCATTTTGCAGGTTTTTACTGAGATTTGTGTTATGAGGTTCTACTGAGTTTGAAAATGTGTCTATATAAAGACAGGTCTTGAGATATCGGTGACTGGCATCAGAAGTACCTTTAGACGCTCAGTTCGGTTAGGAAGGGATATGTAGTATAGCTAGGTTAGAGTAGAATTAAATTGGTTATACGGCCTAGGTAGAGTTTGGAAGGAATTATTTTGGCAAAATAGTGATTTGTTAATATGATGTGGATATGAATTTGTTGTGGAGTGAAAACCTCTCACAAAACAAAGTCTATTTAGAAAGACCGCTCCGAGACAGCTCTGAGTGGTCACTCTAAATCGAACTGCCATGCCTCTTGCTGCGCATGAGTGCATACAGGGGTTGACAGGCAGCGGCCGGCCGGAATGAGGAAGTATAAGTGTATAAGTGTGAATGTTTGTATGTATGTTTCTGTGCACAAACAGCATGGAGGGAGGGTGTGGATGGTTGCATGTAGAAAGATATGGAGGCGGGCGTGGATCAAAGATGGGTGTACGTGTGTTTGTGCGTGCATGGGGGTTGCAAAGGGTATATATCTGTTGGTGAAGGGAGGGTGCTGGGGGGATAAGGGCGGAGAGGTGGAGGGTAGGGGTGGGTGGGGCTTCAGCTCGTGGGTGGGTTTGGTGAATTTTCACCCCATCAAAAAGTCATATTTCTACATAAAATCCTCCACACAAAATCAGACTAAATAAATCTGTCTTTGTTTGTGTTTGGTCTTCAATATGTGTAAATATCACATAGAACCTAGGACCTGTGGGTGGAGGGGCCATAAAACTATCTATTTTGTAGGTGTAGGAGAGGGTCAAAGTACTGAGAACCCCAGGTGAATTCAATAGGCAGAGGATGAGGCCAACACACTGAGATCCCTATGTGCACTACCTAGTCAGAAGAGAAAGCCAAAGCACTAAGAGCCCCATCTGCATTCACTAGATCTAGCAAAAGGCCATAGCACTGTGAACCACACCTACATATACTAGGCAAGGTAGAAGGCAAGTGATGAAATCCCCATGTCCTTTACATGGTGTAAGAGAAGGCTAAAATACTGAGAAACCAAGGCACATTTACTATTCATAGGAGAAGACCAAAGCATTGGGAAGCCTGCTTGCATTTTCTTGGCATAGGAAAAGACAAATCAATGGGAACTCCAACTGAATTATGTAGGTCAAGCATAAGGTCAAACACTGAGAACTCCATGTGCATTTTGTAGGTGGAGAAGGCCAAAGCATGGAGAACCCCACATGCAATTTGTAAGCAGAACAGAGACAAAGCACTAACACCCACATGCATGCTGTAGATATATGATACGGCCAGAGCACAGATGGTCCAGTGTGCATTTTATAAGCAGGAGAAGAGGCCAAAGCACTAACAATCTGATGTGCAAAGTTTAGGTGTAGGAGAAGGTCAAAGAACTGATAACCTCACATACATTTACTTGTAAGAGGACAAGGCTGAAGCACTGTTAACTCCTTGCACATGTAGTAGGGTTATTAGAAAGAAACATTACTGAGAAATCCAAATGCATTGACTAGGTGTGCGAGAAGACCAAAGCACTTAGAAACCCATGTACATTTCTTAGGCACAGTGAAAGGTCAAAGCACTGAGAATCTGATGTACACTTTGCATACATAGGAGAAGGCCAAAGCACTGAGAACCCCATGTGAATTTGTAGGTGGAATGGAAAGTATTTATGTATTCATATATAGGAGGCACAGTGCTCTTTTGAGAAGGACACAGCACTGAAAACTCTACCTGCATTTTGTAGGTGGAGGAGTAGACTAAAGCACTGAGAACCCCATGTGCATTTTGTAGTTGGAGGAGAAGGCCAAAGAACTGAGAGCTGCACATGTAATGTGAAAGTTGAGTAGATGGCATAATAACTGTATAGTCTGCATGCATTTTGCAGACTGAGGGGAAGGCCAAAGCACTAAGAAGTTGATGTGTATTTATTGGACATAGGAGAAGGTCAAAGCACTGAGAAACCCACATGCATTTACTAGTCTTAGAGAAGGCCAAAGAACTAGAGAAGGCCAAAGAATTAGGAACTAGTAACCATAAGTGCATATACTAGTGCATATACTAGCGCACCCATGTGAAGTGCCCGGAAGTGCCTGATATGCCTGGAGGGACTGGAGTGACCTGCTTAATCTCCATGCTGCGTTCAGCGAGCCTCAAGTAAAGTGGACTCTAAAGTGAACTTTGCACATCATTCTATGCTCCTTTACTTCAAGTATCTACTCCAAGTAATTTTGACTCTTTCAATCAACCCGCAAGGGCCTTATTACTGTTTATTTCTTATAGGCCACGCCCCCTTGGATAAGCACTTTCTACTTCAGGGGCTGTTCTGTAATGCTGTTTATTTTAAGTTTCACATGTTATCATCACATGTATGATTCCATTATCCAAGTGTTCATTCCACACTTAGTAACTCAATATGCAGAAAAGTTCTCAAATTATAATATCTGTTTTTCTAGTTTTTAGTTTCCACGCACTTTCACTCTCGAAAACGTGTTCCCCCATTGCTTTAAACAATGGTTCTTCGGGAGAGCATATCCTGGTCAAATTAACATCTTTATCAGAAAAAAAAGAAAAAAAAGAAAGAAAGGACCATTGTCACAATTATACTTTACAAGTTGGCTTCTTAATCTTAACAAGATATATAATGTTTTCTTTACTCACCCTATATAGATCCTTCATAAAACCCTTTTTAAGGGTGTATTCACTTTTTCCATGTTTGTTTTATTTTTCAATCAATTAATTCCATTGACCATATGGTTTTTGGTAATATTCTGCAATATTCAGCTCTCTGCTGATAATTCTTAGCAAGTTCTGTGGGTAAAGAGAAGGCTTACTTACATGGTGTAAGGTTTAGCTAACTAACATGCTATTTAAAAATGGCTTTGGAATAAATTTAGGTTTTCACCTTTAAATGTCCTTTAAAGTGAAAAGTTTGTTAATCTCACCTTGGTTTTCTATAGATTTCTCTTTTAAATACGTCCTTCCTGGTCCTGGTGTTCCAACAGAGTGCTGCAGGATGCTTTTGCAGAAACTCTGTAATCTAACGCTATTTTTGTACTGTTCGCACGAATCACGATGACGTCATCATGCCGCGCGCCATGTTATTGCGTGCCGCGCGATGACATCATCACGTAACCTCGCGCATCAGTGGCCATTTTGTTTACTAATCTTGTAGAAAGCGAACTATTTGTTGTTAAGGTATTTTGGATCCGTTTTTTGGGTGGTTTAAGGTCAAAGCTTATTGAATGTTCAATTATTTAATACCAGATATCCCTTATTTCAATTTTTTGAGCGTAACCTATATTTCGTTGTAATTCTAAACATGAATTGGTGCTTTATGTTCTATTGAGAAATGGTCATTGTTAGGACGACAATATTTAAATACAACCAAATCATATACGCATCATATTCTTAACCAGACATATTCATAATCCATATTTACAAAATGTTAAATCATAGCCAATTGTACATCTCTGTATCACAATTCAGACCAGTTACACATGTGTCCATAATACATATCCATTTGCTTTCCTGTTTTCTCAAGATGTCTTCTTTGTTTCCTCCTCTTGGTGGTAAACTAATTTTTTCCAAGACAAATATTTTTAACTCTGATGTGTCCATCAATGGATGATTTTCCATTATGTGAGTTGATATGGGAGATCTTAGATCTTTATTTTGTATGTCTCTCAAATGTTCAAACATTCTTACTTTGAGCTTTCGTATGGTGCTCCCAATGTATAGTTTTTTGCAAATGCATTCTAGTCCATAGATCAGAAATGTTGAGTTGCAGTTGATGAGTTGGTTAATTTGCTTGGTTTTACTATTTGGTTATGTGATCTCCTTTTTTCCTGTACTTAAAAACGGGCATAGTTTACAATGTCCACATTTTTGGGTGCCTTTCATGAGTGATTGGAAATATATTTTCCTAGTGTCCGGTAATGGTTTAAGGAAGCTGGGACTAACAAGATTTCTTATAGTTGGAGCTTTTCGAAAACATATACTTGCTTTTTCGTCCACATGTGCTCTCAAGCTCGAGTCTGTAAGCAGGATGTTCCAATTTTCTGATCTAACAAATCCTCGTGGAGTGCCACAAAATCAAAAGCAACTTCCCGGTTCCTCCCTCTCCAACGCCACAGAGGAAAGAGGGGAGGCAGCAAAAAACGCAAACGAAAACCAAGGAGTGGAAACAAGAGCCCAAAAACAAGGGAAGAGAAGGTGAACCTGATTATAAATTTATCAGACTTTATAGTTACTCCTGCGTTAATCACAGCGCTAAGCAAAGGACTAACTTTTAGTCCGACATATAGAGGAGACTATTTTCAGACTCAATTAGATCTCTATAAATTTTGAAGAAACTACAAGAATCAAAGAAAGACCCATCCACACTTACAGAAAATATGGTAGAGGATACAGTAGATTTACTGAACATTGAGGAAGATCAAGTTTACACAACGGAAATCTTCTTGCAGGAACAAGGAATACTACATTGTTTATCTGAGGAGACCAACATAAAACCTAAATCAACATTTACACCAGTATTCTCATCAGAAAATGCAATTGAAATGTTTCAAAAAACTGTGAGTGACAAAATTAGAAAAGATTATCTGAGTGGAAACCAAATCAGAACAAATAATAATTTGATTTAGGAAGAAAAACTAGCAATTAGAAACCTAGCAGCAGACACATCAGTAATAACTAAGGCAGCTGACAAAGGAGGAAAAATTGTCCTAATGAACAGAACAGATTATATAAATGAAGGCTTGAAACATTTAAATATGGTTGATTGCTATGAAAAACTGTTAAATAATCCGTTACCAGACTTGGAATCAGAATGGAACAATAAAATCAAAAACTGGTATGAACTAAGTCTGCTCAGTGAAATGGAATACTATTGTCTACTCACCAAAAATTCGATTCAAGCAACTATGTACTTTCTACCAAAAGTACACAAAACATTCACAAATTCTCCGCCTCTACGACCTATAATAAATGGAATTGGATCAATCACAGAAAATACCTCTCAATACATTGATACGCATCTTCAACCATTAACCACTAATCTTGCCTCTTTTGTGAAGGATTCCAAACACATTTTTCAACAGGTAAATCAGATTCCATGGGAAGAAAACTATTTATTTGTCACCCTGGATGTAGACCAACTCTACACGAGTATTCAACACAACAGAGGAATAGAAAGTACATCATTTTTTCTGAAAAAACAGATCTATCTCTTACCAGCAACAGAATCAACTGATATTAGAAATGCTTCACTTCTGTCTCCATAACAATATTTTCATCTTCAACAATACCCTATACAAACAACGTCAAGGTACAGCGATGGGATCGAAATTTGCACCCTTGTATGCAAAACTCTTCATGGGTTTTTTAAAATTCAACATGCATGGAAACATCCACTCTTTAACAACAATGTCAAATTTTGGGGACGCTTTATAGATGATATTTTGCTCATCTGGAAAGGCAACACTATAGAAATGGAAAATTATGTAACTTATCTTAATGACAACAACTACAATCTTTCCTTCACAAAAACGGTTAGCTCAACAAGGATAGAATTCCTAGACCTGGAACTCTTCGTTGAAAACTCATAGATCCAAACCGAACTGTTTACAAAACCATCAGCAGGGAATAGTCTCCTCTATGCAACATCACATCATCCGAGACATACAGTTCAAAATATACCGTATGGGGAGATTCTTAGAATAAAACAAAATTGCAGCACTACTTCCACTTTTCAAGAAAATTTAAAGTTAACCTTTTCAAAATTCAGACAAAGAGGTTATGGCATCAACAACATTAAAACTGCCATTAAAAAGGCAGAAAACATTTCACGAGAAACTTTACTCATTGATAAACCAAAAACCACAAACATCAGACAAAAGATGCAATTCATTACAACATATAGTACAGAAACAAGGAGAATTAAGAAAATTTTATCAGAAAATTGGAACATCCTCCTTACAGACTCGAGCTTGAGAACACATGTGGATGAAACAGCAAGTATATGTTTTCGAAAAGCTCCAACTATAAGAAATCTTGTTAGTCCCAGCTTCCTTAAACCATTACCGGACACTAGGAAAATATTTTTCCAATCACTCATGAAAGGTACCCAAAAATGTGGACATTGTAAACTATGCCCATTTTTAAGTACAGGAAAAAAGGAGATCACATTACCAAATGGTAAAACCAAGCAAATTAACCAACTCATCAACTGCAACTCGACATTTGTGATCTATGGACGAGAATGCATTTGCAAAAAACAATACATTGGGAGCACCATATGAAAGCTCAAAGTAAGAATGTTTGAACATTTGAGAGCCATACAAAATAAAGATCTAAGATCTCCATATCAGCTCACATAATGGAAAATCTTCCATTGATGGACACATCAGAGTTAGAAATATTTGGCTTGGAAAAATTTGTTTACCACCATGAGGAGGAAACAAAGAAGACATCTTGAGAAAACAGGAAAGCAAATGGATATGTATTATGGACACATGTGTAACTGGTCTGAATTGTGATACTGTCACTGGGGTCAACAATATCCTCGTTTTCAAAAGAAGAGTCTGATTCACCACCCTCCCCAAGATCCTCACCTTCGTCCTTCTTCTTGGTACCCCTCTTATCTTTTCTTCTGGGTCTCTCCCTTTTTATGTGGAGATAGGGACGTTCACTGAAGGAAGCCACCCTGCCACCTACAAGGGTGACAAAGGACAATCCTCTGGGAACGTCGAGAAGGGGAAACAGCCAGCAGCACAAAAAACCTCTGAGAGACCTCTTTAGTTGACTGGAGTGGGACGGTAGATGAGATGGTATGCAAAGCCGATTGCAGAGTCAAGGCGGCAAGGCAATCCAAAAAGGTGAGCTGAGGTCTGTTAGACTGGCGAGCTGGAGAGTACACAACATGAGACAGAGGCAATCCAAAAGGCGGGCTGACGTCTGGTATACTGGCAGGCTGGAGAGTACACAACGTGAGGCAGAGGCAATCCAAAGGCGGACAGGAGAGTGCAGAGGAGTACAGAGGAGTACAAGGAAGTGAGAACAGCTGAGGAGGGAGAGAAAACACAGGAAAACAGATTAAATAATAAGAAGGTAGGAGAGGGAGCAGGAGTAAATAAACAAGAAAGCAAGAGTAGCTGGAGGGAGGAGTGAGGAACGGACACGGTCTGCAAACTACTGGGAAGGAACGCAGGAGAAGCGTTAGGCAACAAACAGGTGAGTAACCAGGAAACGTTGCAATGCGTCCGTAAACCGGGAGTGTTTGTACGCGCGCAACAACTAGACCAGTAAGAAAACCCAAAGAGCCAACGTGACGGATCTGACTATGGCGGACCATAGCGCCAGCGGTTCCAAATCTGCCACCGTCGCCGAGGCATGACAGATACACAGATATACAATTGGCTATGATTTAACATTTTGTAAATATGGATTATGCATATGTCTGGTTAAGAATATGATGCATATATGATTTGGTTGTATTTAAATATTGTCGTCCTAGCAATGACCATTTCTCAATAGAACATGAAGCACCAATTCATGTTTAGATCCTCTGATATTGATATTTAACACAAAGTAGTAACCTTATTAATTATTTGTACAGTCAGAGTATGACTTTGTGTAAAGAAAATATCACTATAGAATTACAACGAAATATAGGTTACGCTCAAAAATTTGAAATAAGGGATATCTGATATTAAATAATTGAACATTCAATAAGCTTTGACCTTAAAACACCAAAAAAACTGATCCAAAATACCGTAACAACAAATAGTTCGCTTTCTACAAGAATAGTAAACAAAATGGCCGCTGATGCGCGAGGTTAAGCAATGACGTCATCGCGCGGCACGCAAAAACATGGCGCGCGGCGTGATGACGTCATCGCGACTCGCGCGAACAGTGCAAAAATAGCGTTAGATTACAGAGTTGCTGCAAAAGCATCCTGAAACACTCTGTTGGAACACCAGGACCAGGAAGGACGTATTTAAAGGAGAAATCTATAGAAAACCAAGGTGAGATTAACAAACTTTTCACTTTAAAGGACATTTAAAGGTGGAAACCTAAATTTATTCCAAAGCCATTTTTAAATAGCATGTTAGTTAGCTCAACCTTACACCATGTAAGTAAGCCTTCTTTTTACCCACAGAACTTGCTCAGAATTATCAGCAGAGAGCTGAATTTTGCAGAATATTACCAAAAACCATACGGTCAATGGAATTAATTGATTGAAAAATAAAACAAACATGGAAAAAGTATATACACCCTTAAAAAGGGTTTTATGAAGGATCTATATAGGGTGAGTAAAGAAAACATTATATATCTTGTTAAGATTAAGAAGCCAACTTGTAAAGTATAATTGTGACAATGGTCCTTTCTTTCTTTTTTCGTTTTTTTCTGATAAAGATGTTAATTTGACCAGGATATGCTCTACTAAAGAACCATTGTTTAAAGCAATGGGGAAACACGTTTTCGAGAGTGAAAGTGCGTGGAAACTAAAAACTAGAAAAACAGATATTATAATTTGAGAACTTTTCTGCATATTGAGTTACTAAGTGTGGAATGAACACTTGGATAATGGAATCATACATGTGATGATAACATGTGAAACTTAAAATAAACAGCATTACAGAACAGCAGCATTGTATTGAAGACCTCTCTTTTCTATTTTTGTTCTATTTTTGTTCTTTTCCCTTTTGAAAATGTGTCTATTGAATTCATCACTCGAATACTCACTGCACTAAATTTAACCAAAACGTTGGTGCATTTGAGTAAAACTGTATATCTCACATCAATCTACTTTCCAATTGTTTCTGTGAAGCAGCCACACATGGATTTGAGAATTACTCATGCAGTCAACATCTAAAAAGCAAGCAAACACTCAACCCCACAGCTTTCACCAGGGATAAGCTTTCTGTTTGGTTGGAAACTTTCTTTCAATTAGGATTTCTACTTAAGGCAGTGTCCACGCGCCCATTTGCGCACACCCGTGAGAAGTGCCCGGAAGTACCTGATACGCCTAATAGGCGTGTGAGGCGGTGAGGCAAGTCGCAACTTTCACATTACTCACTCATCTGTTTATGGCGCTAATCGCCTGCACAGAATGGTGTATATTTCATTCCCAAGTGTGTACCAGCTTTTGTACGTGGCCAGGTATTAATTCTCGTCTTAAGGTCAACCAACGTACTAATAGCATTACTTTCAACAAGAGCACTGTTATAGTGGAATTGTTTTACTTTGTTAAATATCCTTTGTAGTTGCTAAAAGCCAACTTATGTGAGTTCCGCTGTTAGTGAAATATTGGCTTACTTCTATCTGGTACTCCTACGCTGGCGACAAAAGGGCGGACTGCTTTTTTGGATGTTTTTGCAGATATTGACGTTAAAACTTAACAACATTGTTATTTGCTTTAAACATGTGTCATAAAACGAAACAAATTGCTTCTGTGCCTTGAACGCTGTGTGCAACTGATGGTATTAACTAAAATGGTGGGTAGTTTACGTAGTGGCAAGTTTCTAGCTGACGGTTTGGTGCAAACACGTTTGAATACCACTGCACCTATCCAATTCCATGAATCTAGTGATGATACAAGTATCAACATTACACAGCACTTATTGTTAAGTGAACGAGTAATGGAGTCTGATACTACTACATATCATCATCAATCTCTTGCTGTTGAACCTAATGATTGCACAAACATACCGAGCAATCACATTCAGGCGCAGATTCACTCAGGCCAATGCTCCGCCTAGCTTTAATGAAGGAAAAATCAGGCTCGTACCATTAAACGCTAGGACGGCTGTGAACCAGTCTGGGAGAATGACCTCTCACTTAAGCCACGTAGAGCAGTTTGATCATTTTTTTTGTTGATGTTTCGCTTTTGGCACCCACCCTGCAGGCGGAATGGGGCTGGAAATTTAGAGTCTCTTTAGGGCCATCTCTCCTGCCTTGTTGTTGCCCTCAGAAGTAGAGGAAATGTGCCTGCATAACTTAGATTTGGAAAATGGTGGCATCATGGAATGTTGCATTCCACTAGTAGTGAGCGTCCCTCAACGAGTTTGCCCACTTCTCCTAGTAAAACATCTTCTTCCAACTTAAGATTGCATGCACCTACACAAACACATAGGGTGCCTAAAGCTGTTGTCACTGGTTCCATTCTCAATGAAATTGACAAAAATGCTTCCTTACTAAATGATTGTAATTCTCGCTCTTACCAGTCTTAAGACTCAACCTTTCCAGTGATAACCTGTATCCTTAATATGGGGGATAAATGTCATGAGAAGACCTACCTGGATTTAGACCCTATCAAACTCTTGCGTATTGAACTTACTAGCAAACTAAGTAGACTTGAAGGTTTCATGTTTGCTCATGCCAATTTCCAGGCGGACAAACTTATCACCTTAGATACTCTTATTGAACAACTACAGGCGTCTACTTCCGCACCTTTATTCATCAAATCCATGCAAACCCTCAATTATGTTGTGCCATGTGCACCTTCGCACAGAACTTATACCCAAGTAGTGGCAATTGATGGCCCAAAAAGTGTGCCAGAAGGTGCTTCATCTCTTTCCACATTGCTTGAAGCCGTGAACTTAAATGCTGCCAAATTGGACGACGTATTCCGTTACCTAATTTTGCAAAGGTCAGTTTCGCATGGTGATTTAAAGCAATCGTATGCACAGGTTTGCGACATTGGAGTGGCAAATGGGGCACACAGTGACTCACCTAATAGTCCTTTGCCGCTTACAGCCATTATTGAACAGCAAGAAAAAGAAAAAGCTGACGTGCCTGTTACAAATGAGGCTACTTCTGCAAATGACTCACTTGATTCATCTGTGAAGTTATACTCACGCAAACTCAAGCATGCCCATGCCAGAGCTATAAAACGCAAAAACAACACACAAAAAACAAATGTCAAAGGAAAAAAAAGCTAAAAATCTACCTACTATTAAAGTACTTGCTCATAATTCTGACATAAAAAACCTATGCACTTTACCTAAGGATGACGAAATTATAGACCTAAATCAACTGAACGATGAATCAAAGATAGTAATGAATATTGACATGGGTGAGGTTAAGGACAAAAAAAAAACAAAAACAAAAAAACTCCAGCCTTCTCCTAAAAAAAATCTTGCCACTCACATGTTACTCCAACCGTCCATCAAGGCACACTATTGCATTCTACGCCCCTCCCCTCTACATTTGCCAAGAATTCCACCAAATTAACCTTACTTGAGAATTCTGAACAATATCATTTATCTCAATTCTATCCAATTATTTGTGATAAACAAATTAGGGCTGCAAAACTAGGAATCACTTATGATAGAACATTTACTAACTCACTGAGCTCAAAGATAGTAAGTTCACCCTAGATCAGGGAAGGTACTAAACAAGGTCCACAGATAAAGTGCATGGGCAGTCTTGGTGTAGACCCTGTACCAAAGAATTCTGAGGCTCTGATCGCAGTGTCAGATGGACCTCCTTTGCAGACTTTGCATGTAGTTCAAACAACCAATGGTGCAGAGGTTGGTAACTTAGTGTCTTCACCAATTATAAATACAAAAAAAACAGAAGTTTAGTAACAAAACTGACGCTGCTATAAAACCTATTATAGTTTTACCTACTAATCATTTTGACAATGGTATTTGATCAGAATGGACACTCCTAATATTTTAGGATGGCCCAGTGACCCAGCAATAAATGCCCCACAAAGAATCAATTGCTCTTTCTTGTTCAATACATTCAGAAATAGTCCACAACTGCGAACTCTCCATTCTGAAGATATTGAGTGGATTAGATTATTGAACCACAACAATTATCGTATGATATACAGTTCTTAATCGCTCATCATTATTAAATTGTTATGGAACTACAGAGCAGATTTCAGACTGCGTGGACTCTCACTTCCCCTATTCCAATTTATGGAGGAAGTGAATGTTTTTGTGGACGCACAACTTCCTGTAACATTAACAAAAAAAGATAGTGGGTGTTCGAAGCAGGATGGTTCTCAATCTAATGTTGATGTATTAGCGCAATAGTCTTCATTGGTTGGGACGGCATCTAATCCTTCATGGCTGGCTCCATTGCTTACTAACATTTCTGAGCTGACTAAAGTGAACAAACAAGAGTAGCCATGCACCATTTAACATTGTTTCTTGGAATTTCTATGGTTTTGTAAATCTTAACTAATGGCTTGGTTCACTTTCAAGTGATGAGACACCCACAGTTTTTATCACTCAAGAAACTATGAACATCAAGCCTTTTGGTGTTGATCATTTTACCACTTTTTGCCAAGCAGCTGTACAAGGTCCAGCTGGTAGACCCTTATGGGGTTTGGCAATTTTAGTCAACAACAAAGTCAACGCCCAATCAACATTGATCTCATGTACCAAGGAAATATTGGTTATTGAGTATGTGCAGGCTGACAACCTTATGATTATTTTTCTTACTATTTGTATTTATTGGAATCCGGTCACATTTACCCTTGATTAATTCTTCTCTCAATTGAATTCAGTCATGGAAGATGCTTTTCTTCATAACTCCGATTATCATATCATCTTGGGTGGATATTTGAATTCCGTGTGTCGGCTTTCAATTAAAGCAAATTAATATTTAAATTCCCCTGGTTTATGTTATTCTTCACGGCAGAGAGGGAACATTTGGGTAAAATATTTAAAAGATTGGAATTTGCACGTGGTGCAATTTCGGGGTGTGAGCCACACAGGCACTTGGAAAAGTGGCTTGTTGTCTTCATATATTGATTATTATTATTTTTTTGTTTCATTGAATGTGCTTGGAATGGCTGACTTGGTTACCGTTATGGAAACATCATTCAGTGAATATTTGCCTATCCAATTGCGAATTAACCTGGAATTACCATTACTCACAAACAATCCAATTGTTGCCTTGGCTCATCTCGATCGACCTCAGACTTCGATTTGTTGGGGACCCAGTTTGTGTAAGGAACTTACATACCTTGTTAATAGGGATTCTTTGCGTGTGTATGATTTAAATCATTTGCATATCAATTCATTTCAGAGAGAGAGTTGGAATAAATCCATCATCAAATACCATCTAAATGAAATTTCCCCTAGAGTTACCAGTCAACCTAAAACTCACTCTCACCCTTACAATGCACCAATTGCTCAGTTTAAACGCACTACAAATCAAAGATTAAGAGCCCTACTCAATTTACAAATTAGTTATCCAACATACTAAACACTAAAGCATCGGATTTGTAAAACTTATAAAAATCAAATAAAAGTGATTAAATATCAGCAGCATCTTTTAGTTAACCAGAGAATGAGGAGCTTGTTATGCAAAAAGGACATTCGCTGCATATGGGCCACCCTAATTGGCAGCTCGTATACTAACAAATGTAAAGGAAAATCTTCTATCTCTTCTGTCAGTTGGCAAGCATACTTTACAGCTAAATTCCTCCTACCTCCGCAATTTCAACAATGCGATTCTGAGGTATTGTATTCAAAAATTGATGAAAATATCTCATTTTCGTTGAAGGATATACTATGGTCTATTGGGTGATTAAACACGTCAAAGGTGGCCGGTCCCAATGGAATTCCCTCTTATATTTTAAAATTGGACCCACATTTTTGGGCTGCAATTTTACACAGCAAATTCAATCATATTATTCGCTCTAACAGCATTCCCTCTTCATGGCAAAATGCAATAATAATTCCAGTATACAAAAAAGGTGACACGCATGATCCTGCCAATTACCACCCAATAGCCCTTATGGATGCTTCAGCCAAAGTTTTTGCAATTTTGCTTCTCAAAAGCCTTGAAAGTTTCATTCTTGAGCATGACATTTATTTGAAATTTCAGGTGGGATTTTGCAAAGCAATGGGCACCTCACTTATGCCACCATAGCAGGCCATTTGCTTGCACAATCAAAATCTACAAACTCAGGTCCTATCTACATGTCAGCTCTAGATCTATCTTGCACATTTGATTGTGTGATTAGAGAAACTTTATGGGCTAAGATGTTGAATCTATGCTTTTCACGCTGCCTTGTATAGCTTGTTGCTATGCTCCATACCAACACAACCTTTCAAGTCGGTATTAACCAAGATGGCGCACTCGCTCCTCTAATTCCAACCGCAACAGGAGGGAAGCAGTGTTGTAATATCGCTGCTACGTTATTTAGCCTCTAATTTTATGATATGGCTGCTCTATGAATTGACCTATCAATGTATGTAGTGAGATTAGGAAGACTTAAATTACATTGGTTGTGTTTTGCAGATGACATTATCCTTTTTGATCTGACCCCTTATGGTCTGCAGTCCCAGCTAAACACATTCTTTAAGTATGCGCAGAGCCGTAATTTACTAGCTAATTCCACTTAATCCAAGATTATTATCTTTTCAAATAGAAGGAAAAATAAATCCTACCAGTGGAACATATCTGCCACCGTACTTCAGCGTGTAGACTCAAATTCGATTAAATCATGGTCTGTGGGATTAAAAACAAAAGCTCGCCTTTGCTATCGCAAATAAAGATTGTATTTAAAAAATATTGTAAATTTTCTCTGTTACCTATCATTGACTTTTATTTGTTGAAGGTGGAGCCGATCCTATTATTTGGCCTGGATACATGTCTTAGGAAACTAGACCTTGTTCTGAACCCTGTTCAAGGCCAATTGTGGAAACAAACTTTAGGCCTTGCTTCTGCCGTACCAAATTCAATCATACGGCACAAACTTGGGCTTCTATCTCTCTCTTTGCGATTTCAGTGGTGCAAATTATCGAATTATGCAAGAATGCTTGTGCCTGCTCGAAACTCCCTTTATCAAGACATAAACTGTCTTTTAATAGATGGTAATCCACAATCACTTGTCTTGTTTGAAGCTCAAATGCAACAAGTTTTAGTCAACATCAGTGCTACTGTTGACCAACTTATTCTAGGTCTGCCAAGTGTAAAAAAGAAACATTATGACTTAGATTGGATAAAAACCAACGAAAACAATAATACCTATAAAACGTACGCAGAATCTGCATCTTTTCCTAGAAAAAGAATCTCACGCTCGTCCTATATTTTGAAGTGTCCGTGCGAAAAAAGAAGAAAAATGTATATACGCTTTAAGCTAAATCAATTTGCTACTCTTGAGCGTTTGAAACATTGGCACTCCTTTTCTTCTTTAATTGAAAATGTTTTTGTCTACATATTGAACAGCAAGAAACTGTCAAACATTTTGTAGCATATTGTCCCTATTTCGAACAGGCAAGAGACAATCTGTTGGGCATGTTCCATCCTGAGGCTACTCTTATAGCGAGACAATCAATTTGGGAAAGATGCATAAGGGGAGATAGCATTCGATTGATATTGGTATTGACCAAACTATTATATAAAATTGAAGAATCTTTAATTACACGGAATTAAATTAAATATTAATATCATCTTGATGGGTTGTGATAAAAAAATACATAAACGTATTCTACTGCAAGTAATTTGTGTCATCCAATGAACGTTGACCTAGAATTGTTGTAAATTAATGGTGGTTTCCCTGTGAAATTAAGACTATGGGGGTCATAACAAGTTTGCCGGTCTGGGAACTACGATACCGGTAAGCTTGCCGGTACTGTAGTTCCCGGACAACCAAACTACAGGTTCTGCCCACGGGGGCCATTACGGCTTCCAGGTCTGTCCTGGTGGCTATACCGGCACCCGCAAGCAGACCTACACAGTAGCGCTGGCACCGTTACTAATCACAACCTTTATACATTTCTCCTCTTCTCCTCCATTGTTACCTTCAACTTCCTCCTGAACTGAATCCTCCACCTCTTTGCCAATGTCACCTCCAGTTTTCACTGTTCTTCATTCTTCCTCTCCTCATTTAGCTATCCCTCCATTCTGTTGTTCCTTGTCACAAACCTCTAACCGTTCATCATCTCCTTACTATTCATTGCATCCATACTCTGTACCATCTCCTCACTTTCCAGGACCTTAGGTTCTCCACCTTCTTGCTCTCTGATTTCTCTCTCCGCACCACTCCATTTCTTTTCTCTAGCACACTAGCCACCACTCCCCCAGCTCCTTCCTCCTGCTCTGACACAATCTTCTCCTAGCTTCCACCCTGCTTCTCACCAGCTTATAATGAGGTGTGGGTTGTATCCTTTCAGCCTTGATGGACTGTAGACATCCAATGTGCATGTTTAGTCCCTAGGATGCCCTGTAGTCAGGCTCGGACTGGCCTATAGGGCAATATGCTGAAGGCCGAACCAAATACGCTAAATGCTGGCGGGGGCCCGTTTTTTTTGTCAAAGTGGGACACTTTTTTAGCCAATGTGGGCCAGTTTGATGAGTTACTTCACTATGCAGTTAGTCGTTTTTACCGGTGTTGCTGAATGAATATTCTTTAAAATGCACAGTTAACATCACATGCTATCAAAAAACTCCCCCTTGCCTACTATACAAACAGTGTCACAAAGGGAATGAATAGCCATTTGTAAGTGTGTGACACTTTCTCATTGGTGCTTGAGACAATTGTATGGCCCAGTGCGACCCTGCCTGTAATTCTAACCCTTCAGAAGAAAGGCTAGTCACCTTTGTTCAACCTTTTCTAGAATGGGTCTTCTCACTGACACTGTGTCCTCTCTCGTTTCCAGTTGCTTCAAAGTTCCACCCCCATGGAGTACATTTTGTCTCTACCACGGTGCCCAGCAGGTCAGTCTCAGTGCTGTGAACTCATTTGGAGTGATGGAGTGATCGTTACTGCATGTGGTTTAATGTTAATATTTCTCCCATGTATTTCACTGAATGGATTGGGTGCAGGTAATTATCCCTCCATTGTGTTCACAGATGTGAGGGAGACATCTGCCCATTCCTCTCCCCATTGTTCCTAGCAGTCTTGGAAAGAAGTGGACTTCTCAGTGCTTGCATGGCTGCTACATAATTGGGGGCTATGCTTCTCTCTGCTCTACAGGGTATTTAATGGGGGAGGAGTGCTAATCCCGCACAAATGTATGGTGGTCAGCTTCCCCCAGAGTCTTGCTGTCCCCAAATCTATAAGTGTGTTGTTCGCTTTTCTTGTGGATTTCAGGTTGTCCTTCTATAGAAAGGAGAGACTATAAGAGATGCAATTTTTCCTAGGGTGGTTTGTTAGCCCGGTGCAGCTAGCTTTGGTGAAGCTCATATTCTCATGTGTCCCTTCTGACCTTAACAACCTGATAAGAGTTTATCCATAGTTCTCTAGCTCCAGGGTCCGTAGTTGACTCTCTCCGATCAAGCCCAGGTTTTCCTTGTAACACTGAGGGGACCTTAAAGGAGTAGTCCTTGAATGTTGCATTTCCGGGTGGGCTTGGACGCTCTCGCTCTAAGTTAGAGTTGGCCTCATAGAAATGTAGACATCATGCTCAGATCTATGTGGTGATGCCCCCTTGCGTGGGTCAAAGGAGCTGTACTTGGTTGACCAGCCGGGTCCTGTTCTACTGCCCTAGTCTCCTCTGTTCCTTGAAGGCATATCTGGATGGAGTTACAGGCTCCAGCTCAGGGGTCGTCTCAGAGATTTATTCTGTACTTGACAGTTTTTAAAGGCCTCATGCATTAGCATTGCAAGTTAATGATGATGATCTGTTCAAAAATCATTTAGTGCACAGCTTTTAAAGTTATTTCAATCAATCAATCAATCAATCAATCAATCAGTTGGTTTCTTCTAGAGCGCACTTTCGCCAAAGGCATCATGGCGCTAACACTGAGGGAACGAAAAAACAGGGAGACCAGCAAAGAAAGGGAGCCCACTATAGGAAAAGAAAAGTCTTGAGTTCCCTTCTGAAAGATGCCAAATCATCATTATTTCTTAAATGTACAGGCAGAGAATTCCATAACTTGGGTCCAGCCACGGAGAAGTCTCTTCCACCCAGCCGCTCTCTTTTGTACCTGGGCACACACAGAAGAGAGCTATTTGTGTACCTTAAGGTTCGACTACGGTTGTAATTATGAAATTTTACTTGGATTTTTCAGATACGACAACCCCTGTACTGGGGCTGCGTGTTGTTGGATCTCTAATTTTTCCATTGGCAAATAAGTGGCTGAGGCTGCGCTAAATGATTAATCAGGGGTGATCCAGCTAAATAAAAGGTTGTTCTAAATGGCTTGGTTCAGCAAAAAAGCAGGCATCTCAAGGATATCGTTTCAAGTGGGAAGCAGCGATACCACGCAATTAACAGCATCACCCCAGCCCCAAACCATTCCCCATTGCTGCTCTTGATTGAGTCAGGAAATGCACACACAATAACAAAAAATGCTGTTTTGCTGGTGGGTTGAAAACCACCTTTATTCCTAGCGAGATAGTCATAGGTGTCTTGTTCAAAATGGGTGACATGGTATAGAACGGACGGTATCCAGTCTTTATATCGAACATGTGGGATTTTAAGGCTGGTAAACAGGGGCTTGGGTGGAACCCCCCAAAAAATGCATTTGGTATACAGGTTTTCAGTATTAAAATACTCGATATATGTGTGTTTCGCTATAACATTTTCGCTATAAAGACATGTAACCGGAACTAACATCCACTTTGAAGGAGCCCGAGGCCAGGCCCAGTGAAACCAGAGTGCTCCCTCAGCATATGAAGCTGCTGCGAGAGGGCTCCTGGCCTGGCCCATGTTGACATGGAAACTCGGTTTGTATTTGTGTAGGTACCCCATCCCAAGCATATCCAACAGGCCATGCCAAGTGAGTTTTTATTTTCACTTCCCCAGATTTGCATGACCCATTGGACATGCTGGCTGGGCTACTGCAGGCCATTTTGGCATATTTCGTGCTTTACGGACTTGCAAGGGGAATTGGTATGGCAGTCATCATGGCCACACTGCAGGAACCAAGACTAAGGGGATCTATGTGATTACAGCGCCCAGTTTACTGCGACCCCCACAAATGCGGACTTCTTTTTATTTCGACCCCCCTTTCGCCCCACATATATGGGCGGGAGACCCCTGCATCCCCCCTTTCATCCATTATATGCTGTATCCCCCACCCCCAGCATATATATTGGGTGAAAAGGCAGTCAAAATAAGAAAAAGAAAGTCGACATTTTCGAGGGTCGCAGTAAACGCGTTGTCGTCATTGGATAATCCCGATTAAGGGAGAGGCATGATTGACACCTTACCCTGCTTCCAGATTCCAGCATGGAAATTGCATGGGGGTTGGCCACCTGGAACATTGGGTGGGAACATATGTAGCCCCAGTGAGCGCAAGGCAGTAGCAAAAAATAAAAGTGTTGTGTTTCTACGTATGTATGGCCTGGGCGTGCCTATATGTATGTTTCTGTGAATGTATGTGCTTATGAAGATGTCTATAAACGTGTGCATCTGTGTGCGAGTTCAGTGTGTGTGTGGGTGTGTGTGAGAGAGAGTTGGAACAGTGATAGCAGATAGCGTCAGAGGACATGAGGAAGAATTGACTTCAATGTACAGTCCGGCAAAGAGATATGTTTCTGCCAGGTCATGTGTTGGCATAGATGCAGCTGGCAGCAAGACTTGCAGTGAGAATGCTACATTGGGCATATCAAAAGCCAACACAATTTTGCATTTACAGGAACACAATACTGGGATTATTGGGCAAAGCAGTTGTGTGGGTGCACTTACAGTAACTGCAATGGATAATTATTTTGGCAAAGGCATTGTTAGTGTGTACTTAGAGAAGCTGCATCAGTCTTATTGGTAACAATAAAGGTTGAATTGGCATCATAAGGGTGCACTTGCAAGAGAAATATTGTCCTTACTGGCAAATTCCACCACGTGGGAATAGTTACGCCTGCAGTACTGGCCTTTTTGGACAAAGCCACCACGAGGGTGCACTTGCAGGAGTAGTACCACCTTGTTGGCAGGACACATCATCAGGGTATATTTGCAGTAGCATTACTGGCCTCATTGTCCAAAGCCATCATGATGGTGTATTTGCAGCAATCACAATAGGTTTTCTCCAGACATTGATTTCTTCAGCCCTCACAACAGGCCTTCTCCCGAGCTATAGTCTCTTCATTACCCACAATAGGTCTCTAACACAATGTTACTTTTTGACAGCATTCACAGCAGGTCGATATAGGACTTCAGGTTTATTCAGCAGTCATAGCAGGTTTTTCCCAGACCTCATGTCTCCCCAGTAATCACAACAGTTCACTTCCAGGCCTTGAGTTCATTCAGCATTCACGACAGGTTCATTCCAGAACTTTGGTTTCTTCAGTAGGGCGTTATTGGCAGGAAACACCATCACAGTGTATTTTCAGTAGCAGTACTGGCCTTATTGGCCAAAGCCACCATGGTGGTGTATTTGCAGTAGCAGTGCGACCTTATTGGCAGAACACATCACCAGGGTGCAATTGCTGTGGTAATGCTGGCTTTATTGGTCAACATCTTTGTGGGGGTGCACTTGCAATGCAAGTACTGGGTTTATTGGCCAAAGCCATCCTGAGCGTTTACTTAAATGAACAATTATTGGCATAACTGCAGGTGGCATTTACAATGATAATACAAGCAAATGCCAACACAGGTGTGTGCTTTGACAAGGCTGAGCAATGACGCACATGGCAACGCATGCGTTTGCTGCACAATAACCTTGAATGTTTTTTATTCAAGGAAGGGGTTAGACCAAAAGTCTATAGGATCTAGTTATAAAATACTAATTATAGGGAAATAACTCAAATTAACTGTTTAAGTATGGGACAATGTGAAATAGGGGGTTGGGCCAGATGTCTAATAACTTTGTAGATTATTTTCCAAACCACATGACTTCCAAAACCTATTCTTATAAACCCCACTCCTTGAGACGTCCTACTCTACAAAGAAAGGTTATGTTATGTTATCTTGCATTTACAGAGCACCTCCTGCTTAGTTATTGCGTCAAAGCGCATTTGCCTGTCAGAGAGGCAAAATAGAGGTATGATAGGAGAGGTAGTTCACTGTACCAGGGGGTACGTCTGGAATTTTCTCACAGCATGGCGATCCTGGGCATGTTGAAGCCATCCCAACAAAGCACAGCTAGCAAATTCCATCTACCTACTTTTCCTAGGCCGCCAACAACATTTGCAATGGGCTGTATGTCAGAAATCCGACAAGTTTGCAAAAGCTCAGTGAAAAGTGAGCAAAAACACCTCACATTTTATGGTTTCCTCATTTATGTCATGGTTACCAAAACCCTGGGCTAGTGCATGTGTGTACAAAGTGCTTAAAGAGACAAACCCTGCCTATGACTTATCTGCGGTTAGATGTATGAGCTTTCCACAGTGTCATGGTGAAGCAAGGCATGTAGAAACCATGGCCAAGAAAACACAGCATGCAAAGCCCCTCTACTGTCTCCCCTAAGCCCCGAATGGCCATGAATTGCCAGGTTCTATAGATGGGAAAGCTGGAAGGAAATACGGGCACTTTTTCTTTTTTTTTCTTTTAAACTCTTTTTATTGACATTTTTTCAACAAATGAAGAAAAACATGTGCAGTCTGTGTTGCAGTGACGGATAAACACTTAAGAACCCTGATGGCTCCCCCCCCCCCTCCACTCAGCAACTTGCATTGCAGTGACACAGGTAGTGCCTGTCGTAGTGTTTGTGAGTCAGATCTATGTTGTCGTTCCATAAAGGAGGAAGTGTGGAGCGGTCTTAGGCGCTGTCCTCGTCCTGACGGGCTTGTGTAATAAGGTATTGTGTGTATGGTCCCCAAATATCTTTAGGTCTCGACGGCCGGTGCGCTACTCGTCCATATTCTGATATTCTGTCTCCATTTCATTACAGTACAACATGTCTGCCCTCCATTGCCCCCATTTGGGAATTTGAGTGCGGCCCCATACCATTGCCACCTGCCACTTGGCTAGGAGCTGTAGCAGCCCAGTTAACTTTTTGCCATATTTGGGGATATATCTAGTGTGTCCAAGCAGTGCAATCAGTGGTGTCTGTTCAAGTTCTTCCTCTATTATTCCACGTGGTGTCTCGAATACTTATGCCCAAAATTGTCTAACCTTTGGGCCGCTCCACGCCATGTGTACAAAATTTGCACAGGACATGGAGCATCTTGGGCATTAATTGGAGGTCTCGAGGGAAGAATTTGTGCAACTTCAGTGGTGTGTAATAGCATTGGTGCAAGTACTTAAAGTGAATCAGCTTATATTTGGGGTTGAGGGCAACTTTCCTTGTTTCCCTACAGCAATAACCACAAGTCTCTTCTGTTATCTCAATATGGACACATTTAACTGAGTGGAGGATTTTGACCATGGCTTCCATGGGAGCACAAGCCCCAGTCCTGAGTCCTACTAGGGCCTTTAAGGTAATGGCTATATTGGTGTGGCAGGCATGTTTACACAATGTCACAACAGAAAGTCCTTAAGACATAGGAACTCATTAACAGTTTGCCGGCCGGGAAACAACAGTGCTGGTAAGTTTACCGGCACCGTTGTTTCTGGAGCAGCAAACTACAAGACTGCCTGCCGGAGCTGCTGTGCCCAACAGGTCTGACCCTGCCGGGCACAGCAGCCAAGGTAGGCAGACTTGTCTCGGGAGCACCAGCACCCCTATTCCCCTCTATGGGAATGGGGATTTACGAAATTGCCAGCGGCTGACTTCCCGGCCGCCGGAGTTGTAATCCCCCTGGTGTTACGGAGAAGACAGGCACTGGTAATTCATTCACGAGTCCTATGGCAACCCTGCAAACTCGGAATGAGGCCCATAACCTTCCGAAGTCTTTTAGCATTATGTCTGCCATAAACTTGAAACACAAAACGTTTCAAGGTTCAGCTAACCTAAATGTGTATCAATCCTAATCTCAAAATGCCCAGCCTTAAACTAAAAAAGCAAAAAAACACATTCCTCTGGTCAGACCTTTCCAAGGATAACTCACAGTCCAGACTCTGTGCAGTCTTCCTGCTTTCACATGCTCTCGGGGGAGCTCTCACATGCATTAGGTTCTGTTGTCCCTTCTATCAGTATCCTCCTCTCAGGCTCTCCCTCTGCCTTGGGATTTCTCCAGGGACACAAGGCTCTCTACTACACTCCCGGTGTACCTTGGGGTTCTCTATAACCCTGGGTTTTATCAGAATGCACACTAGGTCTCTTCCACACCTTAGATGTCTTCAGCTTTCACAATAGTTTACTCCCAGGCCTTGGGTTTCACATCATAGAAAACGTGTCTCTCCCAGGCTGTGTTTTTCTTCAGCAATCACAATAGGTTTTCTCCAGACATTGATCTCTTCAGCACTCACAACAGGCCTTCTCCCCAGCTATAGTCTCTTCATTATCCACAATAGGTCTCTAACACAATGTTACTTTTTTACAGCATTCACAAGTCGATTTCATCCTCAGGTTTCTTCAGCATTCATAGCATGTTTTTTCCAGACCTCATGTCCCCCCAGTAATCACAACAGTTCACTTCCAGGCCTTGAGTTTATTCAGCATTCACGACAGGTGCATTCCAGAACTTTGGTTTCTTCAGTTTTCATAACAGGTATTTTCTTTCCAGATCTTGCGTTTCATCAGCATCCTCAGCAGGTCTCTTACTGATCTTGTGTTTCATCAGCATCCTCAACAGGTTTCTTCCAGATCTTGTGTTTCATCAGCATCCTCAACAAGTCTCTTCCAGATCTTGTGTTTCATCAGCATCCTCAACAAGTCTCTTCCAGATCTTGTGTTTCATCAGCATCCTCAAGTCTCTTCCAGATCTTGTGTTTCTTCAGCATTCACATCAACTAATATCCCATCCACCCTCGTTCAGGGTACCTCTCAGGCAGTTGATATCATGTCACCCTATTATTACAGGTAAATTGGGAAATTCCTGTCTTCAGAATTCCTTCTCCTTATAGCCTGACCATTCAGGAATCTACCATTCACCAACAATGTAGAATCTTGTGGGCTACTGTCCATGTTCGTACCTTCCCCAGAGTAGTTGCTGCAGCTTGGCCAAGCCAAGAGCTACATATGCCCCCCAGGTAACATGGTTCCCTGTATCCAGGGACTCTGGTTTCGAACTTCAAATGTTTATGTCCAAACGCTTTCTCCTCTTCCTCCCTTCCTTTCCCCTCTTTTATTCTTCAGAGATTGCACCTTTTTGGGCCCTTTTGCTTGGCTAAGGTTGGCATGGTTTTTTATAAATGTTTCAGATTGGCTTCTCGCCTGCACTTCCCCTAACAGGTGTTAGCAGTGCTGAAAATCACTAAACTTAATTATCATTTCCACAGGTGGTAAACGGTCATTGTCTCCCCCTTAAGAAGTTTCAGCTACACGCTGCTATGAAGTCCTTAATGAATTGTGGTATTACTGAATGTGGTAATATCAGAAATTTTACTGCCATTGTGAATACAAGGAATATGTCTACTCACAAGCAGGACATTTTGGCCTACGGCAGGGTCTACAACTTTTTTCTCTCCATATGTTTTGGACCACAACTCCCATCAGCTCTAACCAGCATAGCCAATGGTGAGGGATCATGGGACTCATAGTCCAAAACATCAGGAGAGTCACGGGCTGCAGAACCTTGGCCTACAGGTTGCACTACCTTTATTGGGATGGGTGATAAAACCGGTAATAATGGTATTACAGCCTCTTTTCACCATTAAAGTGGGATCAGCGCTTTGGAGTAAAGCGCTATATAAACCTAATAAATACAATACAATACAATTGTAACGACTCACAAGGTGCCATGACTCACAATATCAGTTACTCTTTCTATGGCTTTCACACCCCGGAAGGGGGGCGGCCACGGGCATCAACAGGCCAACAGCCCAAGCAATAGTAGGCCCGAGCCAAGCAAGATCCTGGGCAAGGGTTGCAGGCAGTGACCGCCCATATTTGCCCCTCCAACTCCCGCTGGGGTGTGAAAGCCATTTGCACCAGGGGGTTCATTCGGGGTGTGAATGGCTTTCTTTCTTTCCCCTCAGGAGATTTGTGCTGCTTGCGCAGCCAATCTCCAGAGTAGGTCGAGGGGGTGAATTAAAGATGCCCACCGCCATTCCATTTTTATGACTGTCGCAGAGGGTGGTGTGGCGGACCGGAGCTCAAAGTTCCAGTCCCGCAGGTAAGCGTGAAGGGAGAGAGGGGATGAGTGGTCAAAGTGTACGAAAAGAAGTAGTGGAACTATGTTCCCTGCTGGCCTGCCCCTGCTCCCCACAAACCTCATTGCCACAACCCCTCCTACACACAATACACCCCCCCAAAAACCTGCACCTGCTGTTTAAGGGAACGTTCAGTGCAGCACACTGAAAGTGAAGGTTTCAACTTCTTCCTACACTTTTTCTTTAAAACGAAACCATTCCGGAACGGTTTCTTTTAAAATTAAAAGTATAGGAGCTGTACAAAGTAATTAAAAAAAGCATAGGAGCACCGCTCCCGACCGCTCCGCTCACTTCGACCCCTGGAGGTTTTGTTTGGTTTTGTGAGTTTGAGGGGTGAGGAGGCAACAGGAAGAGGCTCCCTGCTGGCTCCCCACATTGACAAAAATGCTGCCACCCGAGGAAGAGCCTCAAGAGGCTGCAACAGTCGGAGGAGAATGTACATTCTCGCCCGCTGTTCCAGCCACCTGATTGGCTAATGGTCCTTCCCCCAGTGTGAATCTACTTTATGCATTTCCGTTCTGACAGTCAATACCAGTGATGTATAATAGTGTAATATTACCTTTCTGCTAAAATATCGCTTCACTCCAGTGAGGCATTCCCTTTAAAAAATATAAGCAAAACAGAAGAGGTTGTCAGCAAAGCGAAGACACGATAAGCAGCAGAGATCTAAATTAAGGTTGGCAAACGTAAGCCAAAAAGACCCTGTTTCTGGAAGCTAGCACTTTCAGCTGTGCGATGCTTCACAGGCTAGCAACCAAAGAGAGGCGCCTGGGGTGGTCCTACGGCAACTCTGCTGTGAGATTTATTGCAGGCAACTGCTGAAGGCAGCGCACACCCTTTTCTCTCTTTCCTACCTCAATTACTTAGATGACAGGCAGAAGGGAGTCAATAGTAGCCATTCCCATCAAAAGGCTCGATAACCATTAAGCCGAGGGGCAGCTGTTTGATGCTGTGCCTGCCTCTAGCCAAAGTGCTCCAGGCACTGAATAGTTTGAAACAAATTAAGGTAGTCCTGAAATCATGGCTTTCATGCATCCACCTTGCGCTCTTCTAATTTATGTCTTAAAAAAAAAAATCTTTCCCCTCAAGAAGTGTTTTCCTTGCAAAAAGTATGTTTTCGAATTTTAGTTTGTAATGAACTTTAATTGACCCTCTCATACATAGAAATGTGTTATGTATCTTGTCAGATAACACAATATGCATGCTGGGTAGTAAATGCGTTATTCACACATGTGTCTTCTCTTACCACGTGTGGGCATGGTCTGAATGGAGTCCGTGCAAATGAATACAAAATCATGACTATTTAAAACCCTGAGTGACTGACAGCGGGAGATATAACTTAGGGTATACAGGCATGCATGTATCACAAACTGCGGGCTGCAATGCAGTAGTGTAAAACGTTGCTGTGCACAATACACCCGTGTTTCTGTAAGGGGTGCACAGAGCTTTGCTTCTTAGTAGATATTCGGCTGTTTCTATATATTCATTTTCAGCCGAATTGGAAGTTGTCTTCCCAGTGCAAGGTGTCATACGGAAGGAAAGGCTAATTCCTAAAGTCGTCCATCCCAAAACCCTCAAGTCAGCCTGTGCAGAAGAAGCGCTTTGCAAGTATCCCTCTGCACAGCAAGCACTGCCCTCTGTGATTCTGTCACTGTGTACCTTCTTCTTTGCCTGCAACTCAACCACGTGAAGGGCGGATGAGTTGTGCGCATGTCACAATTTCAGCAGAGGCCATGGGAGTCAGGAGTACTAGCTAACAAGAGTAACACTGTCAGCAAGTCCTGCTCTATTGGTGGGGAGGAGTGAGCAGAGTTGGACTGGTCTATGGGGAAAATTAAACAATTCCCTGTAATCAGGTTCATCTGATTCATCAGCAGGGCTGGGGCAGAGTCAGTTACATCCCTGTGATGTTGGTCTCTTAAAAGTACTTGTTATATAGGACATTTCCCTGTCCCCTATAGACAAGCTTTTCTCATAGAGAAGGGAGGGGAACGCTCAGTCTGGCCAAGAGAGAGAGCAAGCATGTCCTAACACACTCTGGCCTCTAGGGACCACCACAGAGCTGAGCATCAGTAAGAAGGAAACTACCAAATAACTAGCCAGAAGGAGGCTGGGTAAGGAAAGGTGAATTGGCCGATAGGCAATTGAATGATATTCCAACCTGCTGGAGTCTTTGCAAATCATGGAGAGTTAGGGAAGAACCTGTCACATGACAGGATGTCAATGACACTAGCCCAGCACTGTCCATCTCAACGTCCAAGTTTGATTAGAAATCTCACCTTTATTTCAAAGGCCTTTTTGTCGCAGGCCGCAAGGAGTGAAAGGTCAGGGGGACCAGGCTGTCAGGGAAGGAGAGTCTAGCATCTCTTTGCTTCTTATATAAAAAAAAATGTGTGTGCATTGCATGCTCCAAATAAAGAAGAAGCACCTGTACAAATAGGTGAAAGAAAGAAATATCTGAAAAAACGGGCATTCAATTATTTTAAAAAGTGTGTTTTTCAGGCTGAAACTTAAATCTTCGTATTTGGCTAAAACCTTAATATGCTGTTTGTTTTCTGGTTGAATTAACCATGTAGAACCAGCAGAACCAGATTGTAGCCAAGTTCTAGACCTAGAAAACACATTTAATTAAATAAATGAAAGTACTTTAAAAAAAAATATGTCTACATTTTTTTTTAGTCTATGTGGGAATTTAACAGCCATGCTCTTTCCTGATCTGTGCAGTGAATTTTGCTGGGGGTTGTTTGCAGATCAATACACCTCATGTCGTAATCAAGTGGAGCAACAGGGCCTTAATTGTTTTTTTACATTCTTTCTTGTGACTGATGTTCCAAGCCTTGTCATTCCTGAGCTTCCATATTTTTTGCCATGCATGCTCCAAACGTGATGTTGAGTTGTAGCGTGCACTGCTGCTGACGGTGTCGGATTATCTATTAGGCCAAGTAGGCACCGGCCTATGGGCCCCACTCCTTTTAGAAGCCACGCAACAACAAATCAAAATAAAGCGGTGCAGAAAATTAAAAACATATTAGGAGATAATTTGCAAGGGGGCGCCTCGACCGGCTTTAATCCGGGATTGTGTAGGAAGTGTTGCGATCCTGCATCCGTGATCAATGTGGGCTGCGAAAGGGCCTTATGCCGAATGGAGGTTATGTGCATAGTACATTGAATTGTGGTTGGCCATCTTGCTCAGCCTACACACAGCCTGTTGGAACTGTCTTTCCCACGTCATAGTGGGAGCCTATTTTGCCTAATGCTGTTTGCAATGCTACAGGTACTGGAGAGGGAGAATAAGTATACTATTCTTCCAGACAGTGTTTAACACAGGTGTTTGAATTTTCTTCCAATGCACACTTAATCTTGCTCTGTGCTTGCATCAACTTGCTCCCTATTAAGTGGTGTAGACCTGTGCCATTTGTTACAGATTTGTAGAGTTTTACTTGTCCTTCTAGTCTCACTCTTTTCTGTGTTTGCTTCACTGTTGTGTTGTTCCTATGATGTATGGCTTGTTTTCTCATGATACCACAATTTATTGATAATACTCCCGAACTCTTGGTACTCTGGGTCCCCTTCAAACAATCAATGTAGATGTTTCCCACACATGTAAATGCCATTGATGTGTCTTGCATTGCTGCATCCAGGAAAGGAAGGACTCCATGAAGTTTTCAGTTTTGGAGGGCCAATGTGTTTTAGGACGCAGTCCCAAGCATTTGTTGAAGGTTCCTGTTAAGTGAACATTCCTTTTTTTGGGGGATTATATGATAATTGTTAGGCCACCTCACCTTTTTGTTTTTTCCCAAATTTTTGGGGGATCTCAGATTTTTTTTTGGTGGCCACAGGGACTTCTCCTGAGGCTTCCTGCCATAATGTCCCTTTATACCTTAGTTAACGTATACACATTGGGTACCCCCAAAAGTGCCCAGTCCCAGGGGGCCTCCCAGGCTCCCTTGCTATTTCCTACAGGGATTTCATCACCGTAAAGAGGTTTGAGGGAGTAGTTAGAAAGGCAGCTATCCATATCCAAATTACTGTAGATGACTTTTGCACCCATACCATTCTGAGCAACACCAGACTCTATCGCCTGAGATCACGCATCACAATACACCCTCACTGCCACACACCAGTCCCTATGACACCTAAATAGCCCAACCCTAAAGCTTACCTGCACAGCAATAAGTTCAAGACACCCACAGCTCTTACCACCAAACAAGCGCTCAGTGCCCCACACTCACGGACTCCCATGACTGTGGCTGCATCTGATCAGGAGCCACCAACTAACTTTAAAGGCACCCTCATAAATGCCCGATCTCTAGGAGCCCACGCCATAGTGAACAATAACTGGACCTCCTAGTAGTCACAAAATCCTGGCTTCACCAAGCATCTGGACCTCTGCTAGCACTCGCCATCCCACCAGATTACACCATCCTCAGGACCGATAAATCCCATTCTCAAGGAGGCCGTGTGGCCATTATAGCTACAACCAATTTACAATTTAGATCGAAGACATTGCAGGCTATGTACTCCTACCAGTAAAATTCGCCAAAAACGAGAAAACCACGATCAACCTAGTGGGGATCTACAGGGTTGTAGGTGAAAGGATCGAAAACAAAAGGATCAAATGCCTTTTTATTTACACCAAAAGTGCCTAAGAAAAGTTTGGAATGCTTTTTTTTTTAGTTTTTTTTATGGGGGGTTCCCCACTCAACCCCATGTTTTCCTTTTTTTAAAAAACTTTTTTATGCATACTAAACTAAAAAATATATAAATAAATAAATATAAAAGCATTCAAATTATTTTTTTCCGCTCCTTTTGGTTTCGAAAAAAATGGCATTCGATCCTTTGTTTTCGATCCTTTGACTGGACACCAATCTACAGAACACCGAACAACAACAGTCATCCAGAAGTAGATATACCATTAGTACTAGCTCCAACTATTAAACCAAACACTAAATGCATTTTCCTTGGCGATCTGAATCTAGGATTCAATGACAACCAAGACCTCAAAGCCCTATACTCTGCACTTAAGGATATGAATTTCACTCAATTGGTGAATGCCCCTACCCACATTAAGGGTAGAACATTAGATTGGATTCTCTCACTTAACTCCATATTAGTTATTGAGTCTATCTTACTGCTTCACTGGAAGGACTACCATAGCATAAAGTTCACCCTTATGTGTAATGAATCTTGCCCCCCTAAGACCAACTTAATGGACACTTACGAAGCCAGAAACACTTGCAAGCTCACAGCTGAAAATGTCGCCCCTATCCTTACCAAAGCGCTAGAAAAGAACTCGGTCACCAGTGACAACCCATGCATCCTTGCAGACTTCTACCATAAATGCCTTACCGCCACTATCAATGGGGTAGCGCCATTAACAACTAAAACGTGACATGCTGACAAAAGAACCTGCTTCTGTTTCGACGAAGAGTTAGTATCGCTAAGGAGAACTAAACGTTCTTTTGAACACGCCTATAAAAACATCCCACTACTGATTCTGCCAACGCTTTTAAGGCTGCAAATAAAACCTACAAAGTAGCAATTATCACCCATAAAGCTAATGCCTACAACACTAGCATTAGTAACGTTTTGTCAGACTCTAAAGAACTCTTCTCTATCCTTAGAGAATTGGAACCCCCCCCCTGTCACAGCCCCTGCCAACTCTAGCAAAGTATGGTGCACCACCATTCAAGATACTTTAGCCACTAAGATTGCTTTACTAAGAAACAAAATCATTACTAAAAGACAAATATTAGCTGACAAAAATGTCTCCAATAACAACTCCCCCACAAAACCTAATGAAAATACGAACCTACTATTCCACTTCACCCCAATCACTCAAAAACTAGTGCTTGATACTAACTCCAAGCTAAAAGCCTTTAATTGTAAAGGGGATAATGTCTCAGCGCAAGTAGTTAAATCATGTGCACACACCCTCACCTCTATTATAACCAATTTTTTCAATACCTCCTTCAACACCAACATGGTCCCAGCCAGCATCAAAGAAGCGTGGGTCACCCCTCTTCTAAAAAACTTTGGACCCAACTGTGCCCACGAATTACCGACCAATAACCACAGTCCCATTCTTGCTCAAAATCATAGACAAAATAGCCTATACACAAGTACAAGCCCACCTGGAACAAAACCAGCTCCTTGGAACTAGACAATCTGGTTTTAGGCCCAACCACAGCACAGAAACAGCACTCCTTGACCTGAAAATCCAGATGGATACTATCAGGGACTCAGGAAAACTCTGCATAAGTCTGCTGTTCGACCTGTCTGCAGCATTCAACCTTGTGGATCACGACAAACTGTGCACCACTCTAGCTAATGATTTCAACTTCTCTAAAGATGCCACCATGTGGTTGAAATCCTTCCTAGCCGAACGTACATCTAGAGTCTCCATAGGGAAAGAAGCTGCTGATCCCATCCCAGTCCCCATTGGTGTACCCCAAGGAGCGTGTCTCTCACCAACCCTCTATAATACTTACACAAAGCTTCTCTTCTCGGCATTAGACGACATGGGTGTCATCTACACCAATCTCGCAGATGACCCCCCATATCCTCATACCCATTTCAGGGAACTACATCCAGGGCACACTGACCATCAACAAAATGTATGCCATAATCCAAAACTAGATGGCTTTGAATAGCCTCTGCCTTAACGACGATAAAACAGAGATTCTCGTTGTGGGATCCCAAACTAAAATTGGTGCCTTCCATCCAGACTACTCTGCTATCAACATTGATGGCACGTTGATTCCAGTACTTAAGCAAGTTTACCTTGACGCCAACCTCACAATGGCTAAAAATATAAGTGCACTCTCTTCATCCACTTCTTATACTTCAAAATTAATTGCTTAAGCCACCAATTTCTCACACCCACCCACTGCATCACTTTGGCAAAGGCCTTGAATTTATCAGTCAGATTATTGTAATGTGTTATTACTAGGGACTTCCAACACCAATCTCAATAGACTACAACTAATGCAAAACAAAGCATTACGGGCTGCATTAGGAATAAAAACATCTGATCATATCTTGAAGATTAGGAGGAATTCCCACTGGCTGCCAATCAAAGCCAGAATTATCTTTAAGACACCTATAAATGCCTTTCCAAAAAAGCATCCACCTACTTGAACAACGCCATAATTAAAAACGAATCCTTCAGATCACTGAGATCCAATGAAAATCTGCTCATGGCTATACCCTGCTACAAAAACACCAGAGCCGGGGGTAGCAGCTTCACATTTTTGGCCCCCAAACATTGGAACTCCAGCCCTGTCAACATCAAAAAAGAGGAATCCTTCCACGTCTTTAAAAAATTACTAAAAACCTGTTTATACAACCAATTTTAGTAAATGCTCAGTTCCAGAACATGTAAATAATTATGATGCTTGCACTGTATTATCCTATGTTTGTAAATTTCACTGTAATTCCTTTGCATTACTGTCCAACTACATGTAAGTACCTGGTCTACCCCAGGGTCTGAGTGTGTAACAAATGTAATAAATAAAATAAATAAATAAAAATAAAAAAAATGACTTTTAGCTTCAACTAGGGTGCAAACCATCTTACCATATTGGTGAACCAATGTACATTTTAGTGTCCATTTGGGTAGCAATGTTTCAAAAAGTAACTCCTGCTGTCCGCCATTTTCTTTTTTTAGGGTGACCACGAGGTATGCCCAACATGGCCATTTTAACCATATGGGCTCTTTGTGAGCCCACACTAGCATCCTCATTATTGGCCCTAATTGGTTTAGGTAAGTAAAGGTCCCTGAACTACCCCTCCCTTTCACTTCCTATTGAAGTGGTTTTGGCAAGGTGGCAATCCTAGTGACCAACTAGTGTGGGAAGTAATTTGATCCTTTGCCCCCAGTCCCATTTAGTAATTGGTTTGTTGGCCTTTGTCCAGCCCCTTTGTCAAAGGGCATTTATGCTTCTTTTCCCTTTTTACCTGCTTCTCTCCCTTGCTTCTTTATTACTGCAACATGGAATTGGCAGATCTGCCTATCTGACAAAGGAGCATTCCCAATCCTGCGCAGTTTTTGCCATCTTTAAAGCCCTCACTTTGCAAAGTCTGCTAGTGTAAGTGGCTGGGGGTTTGGGATTTGTTTTGCCTCTGGAGTTCCATTCCGGGCTTCCTGAAGACTCCTGCTGACTCCCCACATCTGATGGGTTGAGCCATACACTTGAGAGTAATTTTCTAGGCTGTTAACTTCTGCATACCGCCATTTCCCAACAGGAGCATCCGCTTGGCTATGGGTTACTGATGGTGCCCAGAGGGGTGCTGATACTTCACCTCTCCATCATTCACTCAGGTTAGGACATCAGAGGATTCCTCTCAGCCATTTTCTCCATCCTGGTATTGTTTGCTGCTCTGCCACTTTCATCCTTTGTCCTCCAAGCCACTGAGTGAAGTCTTCATGGGTTCCTGCATCTTCCTGATGTCTTCCTCTATGAATTTTCCACTTTCAGCTTGCAGGTTGACACTTTAGAAAGAGCTATTGTTCCTTTTCTGGGTCTCTGGCATCCTTGCTGGCTCACGGTGCAAGTCCCTAGGAACCAAATCCTGGAAACCGCACCTGTGGAAAGGAGCCGTTAATTATTGGGATTTTGTATTGAAACCACTGATGTGAGTACCTCCCTATGGGTCCTGGGGTGGGAACATATTCATGATACTCACTGCAGGTGTCCAGCTGGTATGAAGTAGTGCACTTTGGAGGTGAGTCTTTACTGCAATTCCAACAGACTTCCAATGTGGGTCCTCCTGCTCTGTTGCATTTTTCAGTGGTATTCTATGTCCATCCCCTGACCTCTGTAACAATTGTTTGGGTTTTTCCTTTGGATTTGCCTGTGGTTGCTTATGTTGGAATCCACAGTTGTGGGTTTAAACTGATTGCCCTCCAATAAAGCAGATGATCCATTGACTCTTCTGCCATTCATTCCTATGGAACTTGAAACCTGCTGCAGAGCTCTGTAAAAGTGACTCTGGGGTAGTTTGGGCGAGGCAGGGGTAGTGTGCTCTGTACCAAGTATTGTAATGTACTTATCTTGGCTTTTTAAATCACTTTTGAAGTCATGCTCTGCATTTCTTCAATGGGACTGTATTTTCAACATTGTGATCGACATTGACAGCTCTACATATTTTTCCATGAAATGTCTGAACAAGGGAACGGTTGATAAATTGCTCTTATGATTCTTGAACACATTTAGCTTCAGTTTAAAATTATATCCTACCCTCTAAGACCTTCCTTTGTTATAATATTCTCTTGTAAGTGAGGAGCCTATTTTGTTGGGTGCCTACCCCAGTGGACCTCAACGCCCTCTCCTTGATGATTGCTGACTTAAAAATCACGGTCGCATGACTGAGTAACAACAGAGATTCCAGGCTCCCTTACTTCGTTTGAATTCAAAATGCAAAAAACTGTGTTACTTTAGCTAGTATCATGCGCCCTTGTCATGGAGGAGAAAAAGAAAGACAAACACTGCCTCTTATTCTCCAAGTTGCCCTGATTTGAAAAAGACGCAGACGTCGAAACACGTGTAATCTTAAAGGGTAATCTTTCGAATCAATGCACAATTAAAAGCTCAAAGCCTACAACTTGGAGAATAAGAGGCAGTATGTGTCTTTCTTTTTCTCCTCCATGACAAGGGTGCATGATACTAGCTAAAGTAACACAGTTTTTTGCATTTCTTTTGTTATAAGATACACATTTGCATTATTTTTATATTACAGCTCAGGGGAACCACATTAATGATCAGTATCATTATAGACCTTAGGGGATTTTAGCATGTGGTTCCTCACTGGTAAGGTTGTTGGTTTCACTCTTTTTCCCATACCCTACGCTACCTATATGTCTTAGGTGATGACTGCCAGGCTTAGGGCCTTCCAAATGAACAAGAGTTGAGTTGTGTCTTAAGGACACTGTAGAGAATTGTGCAGGCACATAGGGGCATTACCTACTTGTTAGACTTAATGGATCCCTTAGTCTCCCCACACCACTGTTAGTTTTTGTTGGGTGTCTACCTCTAGTGGTGTCCCCACATTTAGACATTTGGGTTAGGATTGCTCTTTATAGACATTATTGTTATTTTATTGTATACTAGCTGTGGCCCGCGGCTTTGCTCAAATGCATTTGGCAATTTGGTAAAATTGAGGTTCTCCCTTCAGGTGCTAGGATTACTAGAGAGTTAGGTGAGCTCACTCTGGAACAGGCCACTTAAAACTGCAAATGTGGGAAAGAAACCTTTAAGGGGAACTGAAGTCTTTTGAATTCAAACAGATATTCTGAAGGTATAAGTGGTATTCAAGGTATGAACACAGACTCCCTCTGGCCAGAACCAGTAAGCACCATAGCCTCAATCACATTTCGGTGGAGAGCTTTCACTCGCAATCTGGTGCCATTACAGATCTTAGATGGGTCGAGGTTCTAAAATAATATCACAGGTGCTCCCACTTTGAGAAGAAGTTTGTGCTTGGGAAGACCATGAGGATTTAAAGTGTTCAAGAACTCAATGGGGTTGTGGACTGCGTCATCACTTTGAACCACTGATTGTACAGATTTGTACTCCATTCAGACTCCTCCGAAAGAATTAATATGTATCTTATTGATTACAACAGCCAAGGTGTTCTTTGGTGTTAAAATACCACGCTCGCAAAACCGTTCTGTAGATTTGTCCATTCGATTATTTATGTGAGGGTTCATTTTGGAAGTGAAGTCTGCTTTGGAATTGATGACTGTGCATAGGTCGGAAGGGATGACAATTTTGCTCTCAAATATGGGATATTATCCGTTATCAATTTTAAGAAGCAGTTTGGAAACTTACTTTATAATGAAGATTTAAAATGTGAATGTTTACGTTTCTAACATCTTCAGATTGTGAGATTTGGGTATCCTTCAAATGAAATTGCACCCCCTTTTCCACTTCCCTTAACTAGACTTTCGGTAAATGGTAAAACATGTGTTTCTCTATTTTTGAAGAAGAATCTACATACCAATTTTCACATCTATCAAATGTTCAGTTTTTGAAATATAGGTATCCTTGTAAAAAAAGTCACCCTCCCTTTTTTTGACCCATTAGGGAGGGAATTTCTCAAAATCCTTCCTTAGTGGGTGCCTACGCCATGAATACAATGTACCTTCCAAATTTCAAGTTCCTATTTTAAACGGTTTGACGTGGGGATTGATGAGTCCATTAAACATTCAGCCCCTCTTTCCACACCTTTAGGGACGGAATTTCCAAACATTCTTCCTTAGTGCATGCCTACGTCATGAAAACAATGTACCTTCCAAATTTCACACTCCTAGGTTAAACTGTTTGAGCTGGGCGTTGATAAGCCAGTCAGTCAGTCAGGACCTCTTCTTTTATATGTAGAGAGATTGGGGATTATGTGTAATGATGTGTATTATAGCTAAGTAATTATTTCACTAGCTAGAGCTTCTATGTGTGTGACTTATATGAAGTATATATTTTTCAGTATATTAGTGTGGTGTATCTTCTAGGGATATGTGTGTGGACTAATTGTACCTTAGTGTCAGCCTACAATCTAGACCTGAGAATGAAGCTGTGTCGCTATGACCACATTACCTACACCTTAAGAGTGGTTTGGCTTCACTTTCTTGTCAGGTGTATTATCCTCTCATTAGGGTTGGAGGTTGTAGCATCCTCAAAAGAGGATGGTACACAAACTGCCTTGACAGTGCCTCTTGTGATAAGAATAAGTTTGCTGAGGCTCTTTGACATGAGTGCTAGCAGGAATGGTACGAATCAATCAAGTGGATGTTGATGAAATTGCAGACACATTGGTGAATAGCAGTCCCCAGGCTTAAACTAAGTCCAAGGAACAGTCTGAAGCAGGGAGTGTTTGCTGTTTGACATATGGTGTGTTGTGTAGCAAGCCTAAACCATGACAGGGTGAAAGGACGCTACAGATTTCCAAACTCTAAACATAAAAACCACATGATAGCATCTTTGGTGCTCCTCGTGTGTTAATACTTTCCCACAGCTCCACAGAACTGGCATCAATAGTAATTATACTTTTTGGGATGAATGTTAAAATGTGGTACAGTGAGGCTATTTGTCTTGATATTTTGACACTTTTTTTCAATTCTCCACAGCTAAATCTCCCCCCTTCTTCACTTTCTTCTGAGCATCTGAAACATATTCTGACACATATTTTTTTTTATTAAGCTATTAGCTTACATCAGTAAACGTTTAGCTATATATAGAAACAATCACAATTTTAAATTACATTTCTTAAAATGATACATCAATCTCATAAGCCTTTGGAAAAAACTGGTAGGCTGCCGCCAGACCTGTAAGTTTTCCGGCGCCTGGCTTCACTGAAACACTGGTACATTACAGCCCTGACGGTCCGTGAAGTCAGGCGCCAGAAAATGTTAATCGCCATTCCCATTCCGGTCCCATAGTACTCAATGAGAATGGGGAGCACAGTGCTTCTGTGTAGGTCTGCTTACCATGGCCGCTGTGCCCGGCAGGGTCCCTCCTGCCAGGCACAGCAATTCCGGCAAGCAGACCTGTAGTGTGCCGGTCCGGTAACATCAGTGTCGGTAGGTAGTCTTACCGGCACTGTTGTTAACGGACCGGCACACTTCTATTGAGGCCCAATTACTTGTTCCAAAAAGGTGGTATTCTGAGTATTGCAGAGGTAGGTACATTTTTGGGACTGATGCCAGAGAAAGTAACAATAACGGCTGAGTGACGGTGCTAAGGGGTATGCTTCTGTATCTCTAAAAGCCATTCTGGATTCCGCTGACCTCTCCTAGAATGAAAATACTTTGGGTTGGGAAGTGCTAACAAAGCTGCAGCCTATCATGAAACAAAACACCCTTCTGAACCCCCTGCTGGTGAGATTCAAACCAAACTGGGGTACATGGCCTTTGCTGATTGCTTCTCACGCTGATTACATAGAGGGGAACAGTTACATTTCTCGTTGTACTTAGCATCTCGGAATACTCCTGACCCAAAAACCACTTGATGCTCACCCTAACATAGAAACATTGTTCTTGAATGTCTGGCTTGCATTGATTCCTTCATGTATTATCGCGCTTAAGGGTTCTTCATATGCTCTCTCCCCCTTGCACCCTGACAGTGGGTGTCACACTGTCCATGAACTTTTATAATATTATCCTTCAGTCCTTGGCCAAACGTATCCACTCCATCAGGCTGCAGTCCCCTAGTTATGCAATACACATGTCTCTCTAGAGGTGCTGAAGCATATGCTCCAGTCATTGACAGTACATTTTAAAACGCTATTCTAGGTTTGGATTTACATATGTGAAAGTGCGTTCTTTAGCTTAGATAGAAAAACATACACTTCTGTAGTGGCCTCATCCGGTATCAATTCTCATTTGTAAGGGCCTCTTGCTGGACCCAAGATAGACATAGATAAGTTCAAACATTTCTTTCTCTGTCTGGTTGCAAATAACTTTGGTTTGCATTGCCTTGGTAAAATCACATGCAGTTTCTGTTCATGGAACCTATCTGGAAGCAGTAAAAGGTTGTGATTGTTTGTTCAATTTATTTATTTAATTGTTTTTTTATATAACTCGCCTCGGTTTCTAAGCACGGATTCAGGATTCAAACCTTTTTTGGTCTGCGTGGTCTTTGCTTCCAAGAGCAGCACGTTGCCCCTTTGCTATCCTCCATTCACGTGACTGCCGAATGCAGTAGCCTACCTGCCATCAGCACCCCATGATTTATGGGACATATGTATCCTACTCTACCGTAACGGTCCTTAAATGACTCTCAGTGGCAACAATTATTGGTTTCAAATGCTCTGTCGGAAGCACCACTCATACTCTGAATGTGGCCCGATCTTCCCCAGTGACAAGAATTTAAGTTATACATCACTGTAGGTACAGTCTTGTAGCGCTACATCCCAAGATTTTGTGTTTACACAAAATAAATTGATTGCCAGAAATACAATGAAGATAACTTTTCATATGGATCAATATTCCAGTATAACGATGCTCACCACATGGTTCTGAGCTCCCAATCCAGCTGTTTACCTTTGTTTCTAGCCTGTTCTTGTGATTTAGCCATTGTATAACTACATTAGAGCACTGGATGGGGATGTAACAGGTATTATCATCCATTACTCTTGGGATGCTCCTTCAGCTTTGCCTCAGGAACATTACTCAGGTGTGAGTCATAAACCTGGTACCGACCTACAGCACTGGGCTTTAATGCCTCAATATGTTTGATCCAGGAAGGGTACAAGAAAACATTTAGTAGATGCTATTGGGCATCTGGTTAACCTTCTCTGCAAATTAATCCTAGTACCTCAAAATCATTGATTCCCATATTGTGTTCTTTGTAATAAGTATTTCTAATTCTTGAGAATGGTATTGTTTGACATAGTTAACTTTACTCTGCCTTGTTAAAATACGTTTTCGTAGATTAAAGTTATTGTGAATAGATTCAAATGGCATTAAAATGCATTCTTCAAAATCCGTGAAGCCGTGAGCTAAGTACATCATACCTGAGCCATGTACAAATGATGCTGGAATCATAGGTTACTTTTTAAATTCAGTAAAATAAGTTTAGGTACAGCTTAGAACATACCAATATTCCTCAAGTTCTGAGAATGATTCCTTAACCTAACGTTACGTACGTTACTTGATCGTACAATAAAGTATCATGATATTTTGTACCAGTTGCACAACATTGGTTGGTAGAAGAAGAGCCTGCAAAAACTATTTTGTTTTGTTAATGTGACACAGCTATGTAGCTGTAAATCGGGGAGTTGGTGCCTGCCAAATTTCCAAGCCTTCTTTATCAATATTATTCCTGGGCAAACTTCTTAAAATGTGCCTTGCGGGATGGTTGAATCTCCTTACGGAGAATCATCCTATCTTGCAAGTGTACTGATGAGTTTTTGTCACAGTGGAATTGTGGGTCAAATCTTGATTCGGGTTCCCGAGTTTTACATTGATTCAGGGCTCCAATCAGACATATTAAGTCTCAGGTTGAATCTTGTGTTGACTTGTCAAGTTCATTCAGCCAAAGGAGGGCTCATAAGAAGTAAAGGTGGAGTGAGGCTTTATGAATAGTCCAGCTATTGTCTTGGTCTTTTGTGGGGTGTGTTAGGCTGGGAGGGAAAAATGTGACTGCTGCATGGCTCACAATTCTATGGTGCTCATAAGTATTTTGACAGGTTTTGAGAACATTGATGTTTGTTTTTGTGTAGTTTTATATTTTTGGAAAACCTTTGTTGTGCTTGGTGTTTTTCTATACTTGTGTCTGTTTATTGTTTGTTCAGCGTTTTGATACTTTGTACTGACAAAAAAAGAAAAAGGCCTCTTCCCTTTCCATTTGTCCTATTTTCCTTTTTTATTGTGAAAAAAATGTAAAAGGTTAAAACATCCTGCCTCCTTCCCTTCCCCGAAAAATACTGTGCTTGAGCTTTGTCAGTTTTCTATTGCATATTTTGTAGTTGTCATCGCCATGCTGTTTGTTGCGTTGGTTTGCCATTCTTGATTTGTTTACCTATAGTTAATTGGGAGGACGGGAGTGCTGTCTTGTTTTGTGTCTTGTTTCTTGTGTATGGTCAGTCCTTTGAGTGTTTTCATTGAGGCTCAAGGCTTTTTTGGTTCAAATTTGCTGGTACTCTTCTAGCTTCTAGCTTTTATCACAGGCAGGAATAACAAGGACATGTCACACTTGTCACACTAGGAAGAGTGGGAGCTGCCTGAGTGGTGGAAGATCTGTGTTCCCCCTCACCAGAGGAGAATTTTGCTGCTATGGTTGTCAATAAGTGTGGGAACCTTGTGTTGTTTGTTGGCCCCTACACACAGGCAAAGGCCATGCAGCATGAAGGGGCTTCAACGTCTGCAGGGGAGGCAGAGGCATTTCGGGTGGCCTCAGGAGAAGTAGGAGGGGCAGAAGAGGAGGCAGGGCCAATTGAGGAGGCCATGACCATAGACGCAGTAGTAGAAAAGCAGGCAGAGCACCTGGTGGGTCCCGTGAAGGAGGTAGAGGAGACTGGGCATGTAGTGAAGACCCAGATGGAGGTACACGCAGCAGGGACTATAGGAGATTAGGAGTCCATTATGCACATGGCAGTGCAGGTGGGGGACACAGGGATATTCCTTATTGCAGAGGTGGAGGTGGAGGTGGAAGTGGTCCTGGGCCAGAAGGATGAGGGTCAAATGAGGGGAGGTCCTTGAGAAGTATCCAGTCAGCGAGAAGCCCCAACATAAGAAGCAGGCTTTGGTGATCTCTAAGAAGGTAGAATTACCTGAGGTCGAGGAAGATGAAGAGGTGACGGTGGAGGACACATTGGATCTTTGCCTAGCAGATAATATTGCAGAAGGGGCAAGGCAGGAACATAGATCAAATTGGGTTCAAGCGTGTTTGGTGCCATTGGAGTTGGAAGTCAGTCCTCCTCTTGTTTGGTTCCTGAATTCCTTGTGAAGCCATAAGATAACTACGGAAGATACTTTTGTGAAGTTGCAGGCCCTTTAACAAATCTTGTGGATGGGGAGACTCTACATAATCTAAAGTCTGTGTAAAGTGCAGGCGCAAAGTGTGGGGACAAGTGTGCTTGATGCTGTTGGAGTTGGAAGCCGGTGCTCCGCAAGTCTGTTTCCTGAATTCCCTGCAAAGCCATAAGATAACTATGGAAGATCCTTTTGTGAAGCTGCTGGCCCTTTAACAAATCCATTGGAGTAGACTCTACATAATCTGCAGCCTGCGTGAATCGCGGGCTCGAAGTGTGAGGACAAGTGTGTTTGTTGTTTGGTGAGGTGTCGCCTGTCATCTGTGTCCCTGTTTCTCCTGCTTTTACGTTGAGATAGTGATTTAAGTTTTGCGATTCCCCACACTTGAACAGTGGTTAAGCAATTTCCCCAGGAGTCTGCCAGTACGGGCCTCTTTATTTAAATACTTTTAACATTAAAGCGCAAGATTCTCTGTTAGAAACCTCCGGAATCAACGAACTGTGGACTGCCACGATATAGTAATACCTGTGACTGCTCTATTTCTATGTCTGGATACACTTAGCTACCTGATATGCATTACAAATCTGTGGTCATTTTGGTAGCTTAGTCGCCATATAATATTGTGGTGCAGTTCTGTGTAATAGAATTAATCTCTAGAGAGAGTGACTGCAGGTATATTAGCTTTGAGCTCTCTTTCAGGCAAAGTACAGATTATATGAAAGTTGCTAGAGAGTGGCTGTGAACCATTAGGTCTTTGTCCTTTCATCTTTGTAAATGAGTGTCATGTGTTAAAGCTCAGTTGAGCTAATTTGATACAAATGATACAATCGCATGTGACTAACGATTTGGAATCTGGTTAAAGTTTTAGAACTTGAACCCTGTTAAGGAATAAGAACTACACATATTACTGAAGGAGTGACTGCAGGCATTTCTGCCTTTTAGCTGCCTGCCGAGTTAAGTGTACAATCTATGCGAACCACCAAAGCAGCAACTGTGGGCCTGTGGTCTTTGAGCTCTCTATAGGAAGTGCACTTATAACATGAAGAGATTGCCATTTTTGTTAACTACGTTATTAATCGGAGCAGGAAATTTACGGCTGGGCTGCCAAAAAACTGCATTAACGAACAGGGTAAATAATATAAGGTCATTCTTTGATACTGTTCCAGGAAAAGGTCTAGGCCCTAATGGATTTAGATTTTCATTATAAGTATTACTTGGTTACATGAGCTTTGGCAAGTGTTTTAAGTGAAATATCTTCTGATTACTAATAAGTAACTACAAATATGTCACCTGCTGTGACTATGAAACAAGCAACAAATGATTGCCAGTACAGCCCCTTCCACAGACTCGCATAATTTGATTGCTCAACAGTGGCTAATAGGGATACATAATGAGAATGATGTGCCATCAGTTCCTCGAGAGAGTCACTCGGCAGTTGGCTTGTTATTCCTGGACCTTCCAGAGGAAGCATTGGCGAAATCAATGTGCACTGATTTGGGCTTGCAAAAGCGGCAGTTACAGTGACTGAAATCACGCTGAGGTAGGAAAAACCTCTTTCCCGCAATAAAACAGTCACCTTACAAAGTGCTATCCCTGTGGCAGGACACAAGATTACTGACTTCTTCCCACAGGCAGGTTCTAGCACTGAAATTAGAAACTCTCACTCTTTGCTAACACATTCATCAGAAAGCGCTGGGAATTTGACAGATATTAGTATTCTTGAGAGTGCAGGGGGTTTAAGTTGTTTGTGCCTAGATGTAGATCGCACCACCTTGAATGAAAATGGAAAAACTTCTGATTGTGTGGTAAATGAGGCCGATGTACAGGTTCCTGAGGTAAATGTATCATCAATCAACTGCAAGGTAACTCCTGGATCACCATCTCAATTATTGGAGCTCCTCTCTACCAGTAATATCACGCCCGAACCAGATAGTAACGGACCGAAGGTGATGCACAAATTAAACTGTCTTCACCTTTTATCTCAACCTTGAACACAATATTGAGTGCATCTGTTGAACTGTATGACAATAGTAGAGATGAGGTTGAAGCCCATATTCTAATATTGAGTGAAATAAATGTAAACATTGACATTCTGAGCAACTGGGCTCTTTCATCAAATCCATAATTCCTATTGCGTACGATAAACAAGTAGGAATGGAAGATACAACCCCTCATAATGCCAATTTTTCAAATATCAGTGGGAGAATTTCAGCTGAGCATTTCGGGGTGGAGCTACTGACTCTTGGCAATCCTTAAAAAAAAAGCTAAGAAAAGGCAGCAAAATCAACTTAGAAACAACACAAGAAAATGTCTCTGCAATTTGCATATTCTAGGTGAAGTCGAAACCGGTAAGGATTTTATGAACTCGAGTTCTAGAAAGGTAAAGTGAGTATCAACAGAGCAGCCAAATCCGCTACAATGAGATATGGCTTGCTAAACAGATAAGGCGTGTGTGTATTTTATTGATTTAACCAATGGTCGCTTGGTGTCTCAGCCCCAAAAGTATGAGTAACGTCTGTGACATTCTCTGGGACTGATGAAATCCCTGAGGAAAAACAATCTTGCACAAGAGCCATACAAAACAGTGTCTCATAAAAACCAAATGGAAGTGCAGCCTTTAAGTGAAGATCTGCATTTCAGTAAGGTAATTAATAGCCTTTATCCAGCATGTGTTTCTACGGCTCATCTTGAGAATAATAATGTAAACCCAAATTATGGGGGTGATTCTAGCGAAAAAAGGGAACTATTAAAATATAGAAAAGGGATCCTAACCACAACATTGAGCAATGATGTAGAGGATCAGTGATTAAAAGATCCTTTAGGTTTTAATGGGAAATTATGGGAAATTAAAGAATCAGAAATTGGCTCATACAACTTCAGTTACTCCGGAGAACAGGGAAGGTGTCAATGCTATGCTATGTCTTATTGAAAAAGATAGTGGTGAAGGATCGGTGGGCTGCCATTTTTAATATTCCAAATAGGCATTGCAAGTGGATTTCTATCATTGAAGATTACTCCGAAATAATTTACATAAGGGAGAATCCAACTACTGAGCCTAATATGTTGTGGTACCAAAATCCAACTGAACCTAACACCATGGCAGCCGCCACTGTGGGTGATCCCAATTCCTTGAAATGTGAAGCTGGGATAAAGAGCATTTGTCTAAGATATTTGAGCTTAAAGAAGGCTGGTCAAATAAAAACAGGAAGACTAGTTTGTCTCTCAATGAGAGAAGATTTTCGCCTAATGGTACCACTCAGGGAGGCAACCTTAAACATCATGGATGAAAAGCTATATTTTGAACTTTGGGCTGGATATCATTCTTAATTGAGCAAATGTATTAAGATTACTTTGTGACATTTCTTATCTAGAGAAAATCACTATGGCGGACATAGATCACATTTGTTTTCCCTTTGAAGCCCGCTCAGATCTTGTAGAAGTACACTAAAGATCTTCTTTTATGATCAAATCTATATTAGGAGAATATAAAGAAATATTAAAATATGGCTCTTTGGTTTATCAAGATAGGACTACAATGAAATGCTTATTAGAAGCGTTTGATAGTCCTCCTATGAGATCACAATTGGGTCAAGCCTGTGATGCAAGTCTAGGCAGTGGTGTGAACAGGGATGGTCTAGATATGGTGGGATCTGCCATGGATCTTCTAGGCAATATAAGTCACTCTAGTAATCAAGAGAATTTGATATGCTTACCAGAAATGTTGAAAGAGGAACTGACAAAGCGTGATGGTGGTAACAATAGACTTTGGCAGCTTATAGCTTCTTGTATGGAATACTAGAGGATCCAATAGCTTTGTGGTAAATGAAGAACAGGCTTGCTTTTTCGATTATTCTGATGCAATCTTTTTCCAGGAAACATGGCTCACCACTAAAATCTGGCGGGATGGCTTTGCAAAAGTACAGCAGGCTGCCACTAAGTCAAACGGTAGAAGACCATCAAGGGGCCTGCTGATAGCAATTAGAAACTTCGAGAATGAAATCTATACATTTAATCTCTGAGAATCCCCCTGTTATTTTAGCAGTCACAACCCAGATTAACTATATGGGTAAACCCCAAAGTGTCTTTCTGGTGAATTTGTATTGAAACCCGGCAATGATTGAGTTGTACTCATGTTTAGATGCCCAATTGGTTATCTACAAATGAGTGTATTGTAATTTTGGCTCATGGTCTACTTTCGCATTGTCTGGATAGTGGTTCAATGAGCAAAAGCCATAACATACTCCAAGGGAAAAGTGTCAAGCCATGTTCTTTGAATGGGGATTGTGCATTGCTAATGGCAATGTAATGGGAGATCTCTCACCTAATGTCACATGGAAAAGAGGGCGTGAATCCTCGACCATTGATTACATAGTCCCTTCCAAATCGATGTTTGACATATCTACCTCCCTGCAAGTAAAGTCCACCAATTCTAATGATCATAATATGTTGTGGGCATCATTTAAAATGGATTCCATCATAAATATATCTCACACTCACAGCAATTTGACAGTCTCTTGTGCAGGTAATCAGATTAAACAATTTTAAAAATGCAGATCCACCTTGACGAAAAAAACTGAAGAATTTGTGAAGTATGCTTCAGTGATTGAGCTGAGTACATTTTGATCCAGGGCCAGGCAGAATTGTAAGAATGTTTTGTGGGAGAAAGAAATGTCTAAATACTTACAACCAGTCAGACCTAGTAACAAACATATGTTTTATATGGCTGTGTGGGCAAAAGAAAATGATTTATCGTCATCAACTTCGACAACTTTCTTTAAACTGCTTGGATGTTGAGGACTATAAAAAAGGTGATATTTAAAGAAAGTGTAAAAATTGGATACGGACCTATAAATACATGATGGTGCAAACAAATGGGGAGTTAATGCTTCAAACATTGTGCCAAAATAATCTGCGTAATTTTTGGTCCATAATTAATAAATGATGTAATCCCCAACTTGAGTTGCAGGCTAGCGCAGTAAGCAAAGCAGACTGGTATTCCCATTGGCTTAAAATCAATGGTGAAATGAAAATCTGTAAAGACTCTTCTGAATTGGTGGGTTGGGATTTGGACTTTGATAAAGATGCTATAGAATGGGTCATCACTAAAGCCTCTTCTTCTAGGGCCATCGGGCCCAATGGGCTGACAAACGCAACATTGAAATTAAATATAGAATTGTGGACTTCTTTACTCGCCATCCTTTTTATGGACATCTTAGAACATCGGTCGATGCCAGAAATGTGGAAGTGTGCTCTAGCACCTCGAATCATCTAATGTGCTAGGTGGAATTACCAATAATAATCCCAGACCCACATAACCGGACAGTATCAAAGAATATGACAAAGTACTACTTTATTATTAGCATAAAAATAAAGTAGTGCAATCTGTCGAATAACAGGCAGTAATTCACACACTCACACCCACATGTGATCATACAAAGGTTTTATACATCGATATGCATCAGCTTTGACGTCATCCTATGTGGCAAACTAAAACCTATTGAAGGGGGGATTGGTTAAGGGAACATATGTACCTATTGTATATACAAGTGTTAATAACTTCATTGGCTGCCCCGTATCTGGTGGGCACACCTTGAACCACCTCTAAATACTTATAATACTGATTATAGTGGACAAATGGAAGCGGGTTGGTCTTTACAACATTGCCTAGCATATTGCTACATAGACCCTCTGATTGCTTGGCAGGCGTTGTCAACCTTGAACTTTCAGCTTGTTAGCAGCATGTAAGCAAAACAAAACTCAGATGCCGCAAACAAAGTCAGACTTCTCCCCGCTTTCCCAATTAATACATCGTCTTTCATCTGTCAGACCCCATCCTTTGTAGATGACCTTGAAGCCTACTCTCTGTTCTGGGGCATTCAAGGGAGAGTAGGCACACTATTATCTTTATTTGGGCTCAATGAATAGCCATTGTTTTCAACTACTGAATCACGCTTGAGGAGACCACAAATGTGTCCATCTCAACCTTCTTTTTACTGCTATTTGATTCAATTGAATTGGATGTTGTTACCCTTCTTGGCCTCTAGAGACTTGCTCACTCCAACTTAAATGGGTTTTCCACATCTTTAATTGTCTAATACTTATCTTTTGCAGATGATTTCTCCCTTGCTTAACCTAAGGGAAATATGTCTTACATATATGGCTTATCCTTTTGACTCATCTTGTGCCTTGCAATTATTCCTCGGAGTAGCATCCTTGAACCCATGCCGGTAGACGCCTCTTTATTGCTCACATAAAGCTGTTTTTCAGGCGTCTCCTGACTCTGCAGCCCTGGTCTCTCTCCGAGGTAGCTTGATTGGTTTTAATACGAGTCCTACGTCCATCTTTTCATCATGGCCACTCTAGCCATGTTATGTTTTCCTCTGCAGCAAGCTTCTATATGAATCATCTACCTTGCATTTCTGCGTATATACATTCATTAATCAGCAGGATACTTTATCTTCTTTTCATATACGATTTCTTCATATTCAATTACCTGTTTCTCTTGTTACTTCAGTTAAATCTTTATTCTTTGAGTATTTGCACATTGTTTCAGTGAATCACAGTATCTTTCCTCTTTGACATCACTCTGCTCTTGTGAGATTTCACTTATAGCTCTATGATGTCCAATGGTGTGTGCACACCTGCTTCCACCCTCTCAGTCTGAGGGTACATTTGATACAGTTGTCTTAGGGAATAGTGTCTCTCGATATTATAATTATGAATGCCATAACATATCTCATAAACTCAATAAGTTATTGGGATGATACCTGGTGCCCCACATAGGGCTCTTCTCCTACTGGTTCAGTATGATGGAGGTGAGGTAGCGGGAGCTAGGGATAACGTGTCCACCTGCTCCTCTACAGAAGGAATCAATTATAATATCTATCTTTAAGAAAGAGAATCAAAATCTAACAAATTACTGGCATATAGCCCCCTTTGAACTCCAATAGTTAAGCCTTTGCTTTTCTTGTTCTCAAAAACTTAGAAGCATGGGCTTTGGGTACTGGCATATTATTGAAGTTCCAGACAGGCTTCTGAAGGGGGATGTCAACCACCCTAAATGGCTTAGTCATTTCATTTTTGAGAGATAAAGTGTGGTTTATCTAAAGAGGTTCCTTGTCCACCACTATATGTATCTTGAAGATTTAAAAGCCTTTGATATGGTCAAACAACATCTTTTATGGCAAAAGCTGAGAAAATGGAAAAAATCCCCCTCCTTATTATCCATTGTGAAAAAACTAGGATTGAAATCAGACTGGATGCTGAGGGTAATCTAACAGATTCTATACCCACTACCAGGGGGTTGTGTCAGGGTTGCATTCTGGCCCCATGTCTTCTTAATATTTATTAATTAGATCTTCAAGAAGCTTTGAAAGATGCGTCACTTGTTAGTTCAAAGATCGGAGGACTACATTCAAATTGGTTGGAATACACAGACGAGGTGACCCTCCTAGACATGGCACTGATTGCCCTACAACGGTTATTAGCAGCTATTAATATAAATGCAAAGAATAATGAATTAATCATCAATTATAAAAAGTGCTTTATGATACATTTTAACAATAATGGCAGAAAGAAATGTATGTTTAAGTGGCTCATTGATGGTATTGAAATATATGTTATTAGTGAGGTCATTTATCTGGGCTTCTGCTTTTTAGGACACTCCAATAAGGAAGCTATTATTCAGAGAATAGAACATAATACAGGTCAGTTGACTCATGAAATGAGGAGAATCTACTGTAAGTTCTGTACAGTTTTTATCAAATCTTTAATAAGATGTTATATTGGAAAAGTGATCCAAGTGATTTTATATGGATCGATGATGAATGCATTATCATTTACTTTGCCCTGTGAGAGAGGGTGTATTTGGAAGAAGGTTCTGTCATTGTATCCCCATAGTTTCATTCGGATATCAATTGGGTTTTTCTGGGCTTCAAGCCTTGTTCCATTGGCGCGTTGTCTCGTTAATGAGTAAGCTGTATTCACCCATTGTGACTTTGCTATTTGAGTCCCTCCGATTGGAATTGAATAATACATCTTCTAATCTTCTGAATATTTTGTATTATAAAACTATTGATATTTTAGTTCATTGTTGGAGGTTAAAAATGTATTTGATAGAAAATCCATCTTGGGTGAAAAAAAGTATTAAGACCATGGACTGGATTGATACGATATCCAAAGTCCGTAGTTATGAAATAAATTCTACCTCCTGATATCTTGAAAACCCTTGGGACCCCTTCCTAAATATATTGAGCCATTACCATGTTCTAACACTAGAACTCAATTTGTATGTTTTAAGTTGACTCTTCTGACCACTGGGGAAATTAAATATGTTCGCTCTAAGGATTGTGACTCTAGCATTAGAAATTGTGTTTACTGCAAATATGTATTGACCATTCAAACTCTTAAACATATTGTTGCTGAATGCCCAAAGTTGGAAGCGAGAAGAACAAAATAATTAGGGCATTTATTTCAGCTCAGTAATGGTACTTGCACTAAGGAATTATAGAATCGGCTAAATGCGGGTATGACATATTTTTAACTTGTGAACTAGTGAGGATGCTTCAAGAACTGGGAATAGTAACAAATTGTTGAAGCAAAATATATATTAGTTTGTTCTAAAACATATATAGTATACATGAAATGAATAATCAATAATGGTTGATAATTGAGAGTAGTATGGTATAATTCTAGGACACATTTAATCTGTACTTTTAGAAATTACAATGTAAAATACATTGTATATTGCAATAAAAATGGTAGGATTTAATCAACTCTCTTTTTTAATGTCTAATTATTGTATCATATTTTTAAGTATTGTTTAAAATATTGTATACATATGTTGTATATGATTTGTAAAAGGACAAGGTTTTGGCCATAACACAATAATAAAAAGAAAAAAAAAAAACCTCTCCCTCGTTTAAGCGGCCCTTATTGTCCTGGGTGTGACATTACTTTAACTTGCCACTGGAAAGAATGCCAAGCGTTAGGAGTGTGTGTTGTCTCCTGCAAGGTGGATTGCTGTGACAAAATTTGAGGCAGACCAAGAAGCAAGTGGAATGGCTTGGGAGCGATGGCCACACAGAATCACCTTTGCTCATGACACCAAGAGATGTACAAGAGGAATGAGCCACTCCCCACCACTGATACCACAAGTGGCATTGCTGCCACCACAGCCGTCTTCCAATGGTTGTGAGCATGCAGGTACAAGTACCTCCCATGGCCATGGTGTAGCACCCTGTAGTAGCAGGCAATCCCTGTACCAACCAACCTTGAACAATCAGTGCCAGGGCCACCGAGAGCAAAATCAGGCCCATTTTGCCAGAACATCCCCAACAGGTAGTTGGTTTTTTGTTTGTTTGTTTATTATTTATAGCGCGCGCCAGCACGAGGGTAACCGGGCGCGTTGTTCAAGGATACTTTAAACTTTCCAGGTTACGCATGTTTACAAGTAGTGGTTATACGTCGTAGAAGTTACATAATGCAGGACAGTAAGGAGAATATACATTGTGCATAATATATACATATAACATAATATATACAGGAAATATGCAGTAGGAAGATAGAGAGTATATAACTATGTACATAGTACGTTTGTAGAACAGTGGATATATTGGTGTAGGGCAGGACTATCGGTCATTTTCTTTGATCCAATTGATACAGTTAGATCTGAAGAGAGCGTATGATTGGGTAGATCTCAGGCCAGGCGGGAGGGAGTTCCAAAGCTGGGCAGCTTTGACCGGGAAGCTGTTTCCTCCGGCCGTACTTAGTTTAAATGGGGGTATCACTAACTGGTTAGAGTATGCTTCTCTGGTGGGTCTAGTGGAGATTTTTCTGTTGAATCTAGCAACTAGGTATTTGGGTGCTAGATGGTTGATACTTTTGAAAGTTAGAGAAGCTGTCTTGAGTTTGATTTTGTCCGCTGTGGAGAGCCAGTTGGATTGTCTTCTAGCCTCAGAAATAGGCTCCCTTCTTGGAATTCCTAAGGCAGCTCTAAGAGCATTGTTCTGTAGTGTTTGAATCTTATGCAGCGTATGTTTATTGGCCCCTATATATAGTGCGTTGCAATAGTCCAATTTCGACAGCACTAATGCTCGAGCAAGGGTTAGGCAGTTGGCAGTGGATAGGTATGGTTTTGCGGCTCTAATCAACTTACAGGTATATGCGGTGCTGGATGCCATTGCGCTCACCTGTTTGGTTAGGGAGAGGTGGGAATCAAGGTAAAACCCTAATGTTTTTACCTCTTTTGCCACCTTGATAGTGTTACCGTCTATGACGAAGGAGGAGTATTCTTCTTTTAATCTATTGAAGTTTTGTGTGTTCCCCAGTATGATGAGTTCCGTTTTGTCATCATTCAGGCATAGTCCGTGTGTGGCCATCCATGCCTGAATGATGAGATAAATCTTGTTCACCAAGGCCAAATCTTGTTCATAATCCCCTGAAAGTGGTAAGAGAATCTGAGTGTCATCCGCATAGTTAGTGTAGGTGACACCCAGATTATCCAGATCATCGAACAAGGGCTTCGTGAAGATGTTGTACATAGTGGGGGAGACACAAGAACCTTGTGGGACTCCACATGTGATGGATACAGGGTCAGCAGCAGCAGAAGTAGAGAAGACTCTCATAGTTCTACCGGTTAGGAATGATTTGATCCATGCGATGGCATGTGTGGAGAAATGGGCAGCTGTTTCTAGGTGGGTGCAGAGCACATCATGATCCACCAGGTCGAAGGCTGCAGAGAGGTCCAGTAAGAGGAGAAGGGCCATCTTTCCGGAGTCTCTCAGCTCATCGACCTGAATTTTAAGATCGATGAGCGCGGTTTCAGTTCCGTGCTGAGGTCTGAAGCCTGATTGTCTTGTGCCTAAAAGGTGGTGCAGCTCCAGGTGTTTTTGGATCTGCAGGTAGGCTACCCTGTCTAGGATTTTTAACAAGAAGGGTACCGTTGTGATGGGCCTGTAGTTAGTCGGGATGGATGGGTCCAATGTTTGTTTTTTTAGGAGGGGGAGGACCCAAGATTGCTTGAGGTTATCTGGTACAGTGCCTGATGCAAAGGAGGCATTAATACGTTTAGAAATGAATGGGGAGAGGTCTCTGGCCGCGTCTTTTATTAGTTGGGCTGGGCATAGGTCGCCTCGGCAATTGGATGGCTTGAGTGAAAGTATTATCTTTTCGGTTTCAAGTGTAGTTACTTTCGAGAAGTTAAATTTATGGTCTAGTTTAGTGCTGATTGGTGGTTTGCCTCTTAGGTTAGTTGAGGGTGGAATATTCTGTTTCTTTATCACAATTTTTGTTTGGAGTGTGGCAATTTTGTCGTTTAGTGCTTTTTGGATGTTCGAGCACCATATTTTGTTTTTGTCACAGTTATCATGGACAGGAATAGGGTTTTCCAGTTCCTTTAGTATAAGGAATAGTTCTTTCGTTCCAGATTTGGCCTGCAGTATTCTGTTGTTGAAATTCTCTCTTTTTGCTTTCTTTATTTCATTTTTGTAAATCTTGGAGGCATTGATGAGTGTAATTTTATTTGTCTCTGTTGGGGTTAGACGCCAAGCAGATTCGCATTTACGTTTTTCAAGTCTTAGAGATTAGATGTGAGGAGTGAACCAGGTATTTAGGTGGGCTCTGGGCTTACTCTTTCTCAGTTTCAGTGGGGCAATAGTATCTAAAGCTGTAGCCATGGAAGAGTTGAATTCGTTTACTAGTGAAGAGGTGTCCAATAAGTCAGGTAGAGAGTTTAGTCTGGGGAGGATGAGTGGTAGCAGTTTTTCTGTAGTTATAAGTTTTTTGTTTCTGGTTGGCAAGGGGGGAGCCAGAGCAGTTTCAATGGGTAGGGCCAAGTTAACATTTAGGAGGAAAGTTATCAGTGCATGATCAGTCCAGATTTGTGGAGTGATATCGACAATCGTTGTATTGCAGTTATAGTCAGCAACCCAGTCAAGTATACGGCCTTTTTCGTGTGTTGGTTGTAGGATTTTTTGGGAGAAGCCTAGTTCTGAGATGACATTAGTGACATTAGTTGCTTGCAGGTCTTTAGGGTCATTGTAGCCTAGGTTTAGGTCTCCCAGAAGGATGGCTTGGGATGAAGTTTTTAGGTTGTTTGAGAGGATCGTGGAAATGTCCTCCTCGAACGTGCCAATAGGGCCTGGTGGTCTATAGATAAGGTGAATAGTAATAGTTTGAGAGGGAGATGCGAGGAGTTTAGCCGTTAATGATTCGCAGGAATTAGTCGTTGAACTTGATTCAGTTTTTAGGGTGAGATTATTTTTAGCAATGATAGCTAGGCCACCTCCTCGAGAGTTGACTCTGTCTTCTCTAAGTATGGTGTAATTATGGGGAAAGGCAAGCATTAGGGCAGGTCCTGCAGCTTGGTGCAGCCAAGTTTCTGTTATGGCGAGGATGTCATAGTTTCCTATTTGAATGAGATCCGCAATTTCGGTAGCGTGTGCTATTAATGACCTGGCATTAATAAGGGCGCACTTCAGTTGGATGTTCAGCTTTGCTGTGGCCTGGGTGGCATTACTTTTCTTTTTAGGTATGCTATTATTAGCATTGGGCTGCTTATTTGGGCGGTTATTGCGATGGAGGTCAATTTTTATAGGAGTGTTTCGGATGTTAGTGTTGCTTCTATTGCAAGAGGTATTGTGTCTAGCTAATGGTTCGTAAATTTTAGATAGTCTTGAACGTAGTTTTGCGTTTCTACTTGCAATATCACAGGGAAGGTATGTTAGCGATTGGTGGGTAATAAGTGAATGTGAAAGTTGATGGCTGGGCTCTAGGGGGGGGAGTTAAGAGTCCTTCATCCACGGGCGGTATGCCCTGTAGTGTAGGCCTCGGATGGTGGTTTACTTTAGGCATTGTGGTCCAAAAGGCTGACAGGTAAATAAAAGTTAGTATCATTATGACCTGGTTTTAGGCGCGGGCAGTTGGTTTGCAAGAGTCAGGTACCTCTAGGCTAGACGGAGCAATCATATGTAGGCTAAATGCAATCAGAGACAGGCTAAATGCAGTCAGAGACAGGCTAAGTCCTAGGCGACCATAGGGCACAACACAGTTCAAATGTGGTCTGGGGGCGACCATAGGGCACAGCACAGTTCAAATGTGGTCTGGTCCGTCTGGGGGCGACCATAGGGCACAGCACAGTTCAAATGTGGTCTGGGGGCGACCATAGGGCACAACACAGTTCAAATGTGGTCTGGGGGTGACCATAGGGCACAACACAGTTCAAGTGTGGTCTGGGGGCGACCATAGGGCACAACACAGTTCAAATGTGGTCTGGGGGCGACCATAGGGCACAACACAGTTCAAATGTGGTCTGGGGGCGACCATAGGGCACAACACAGTTCAAATGTGGTCTGGGGGTGACAGCATGCTATTGGTGGTCCCCACATTTCTGCTGAATCTGCTGTGCTGGCTGATGAGCCACACAGACACATACTGCTTGCATGGCCTTGCACCTCCATGTTGGGGTAGTTGGGCTCCAGAGCAATAGATGTGCCATGGAGAGTCAAATGCTACACCACGAATCTTCCCTCATGTAAGTAGCTTTGCCTGGGGAAGGGATGCAACAAACATTGTTAATCTGGATGCTGGAAAACTCGTTTCTATTTCATTTTCAATTGCCCTATGACTGCTGGAAATGTCACTGCTCTGCACTTCTCCTCTAACCACATGTTCCAAAAGCTTTAGGAAGACTCCACAAATGTATGAGTGGCAGTGATCTCTGGGAGAGCTTGAGGAATTTAGTGGGTAGCTTCTTTCTGTGGGAGATCCTGTGGCTACTAGGGGCTGTATGTGCCCTGTGGCAGAGTCTTAAACCTTTGGAGGTGGCTGTGGGAAAGCCTGCAAACATGGGATAATTTTGCCCTGTAAAAAAGCTGTAAAACCTTAGTAGTGGCTGTGTTATCTGTAGGGTCTGCTTAAGGTACGATCAACTGGTGCGACCACAAAGGGGTGTTAAAAATAAAGGGTGCCAGGTCATATCATTATTATCTCAGTGAATGGAAGTCTGATGATTATCTGTCAAATGGACTGTTACTGGAGTATGGCTGCCCGGGCCCTAGGATACCCCACCTGTCTGACTCTGGCCTGGAATGGTTTCAGCACACTTTGTACAAATCCCTATTGGTGGTTTGTGCATAAGAGAACACCAAGATTACTTTACATACAATTTTATTCGTGTGACTAATAAAAATTCATGTGGCTTAAAAATAGCGTTACATAGCTATTATCCAAAACCTTTAGTTTGCCCTTAATTACTGGGTAGTAATAAACTGTTGAAGGTTCTCACATCAACCTCATACAATGGAAATTTGCATACAGTTTATGCGGTGTGGGTTAGTACATCTGGTGACTTTTTAAATGTGGTGTTATTTTCTTCACATTTCTCTAGTCGACACTCGGTGTTTCTGGCACCCTGTAGGTAGCTGGTATTCAGGTGCCGTCTTCAGGACAAATGTGGGGGACTCGGAAGTATCTGCGGTGTGTCACAGTGGTGGGACATCTAAAGGTAAGGAGGTACAAATTAGGAACTGGGTGTATCTCTTCAGAGACCAAGGTGCCTGGGAGTGTGCTGAGCTATATCCTACCTGAGGCGTTTCTTTACAGAGTCGCAGGTAGTGAAGAAAAAGGTCTGAGTTCCTCACTCCAAGCGCCTTCAATGCGCTTTTGTTAAATTGAATCCTGCTTGTCTAGGATTGGATCCGAAGCTGGGTAACTGTAGGACAAGATAGTGAATATCTAGTAAGGTGGTAAATTAAAAACAATTGGGTGCACTAGCATTTACAGTGCAAGTGCCGCCATTTCTGGCTGTGTTATGTACAAATACGCGGTATTAGGGTAGGCTATGGTGCAGTGCTGGGGACCAGCTATTGACCAGGTGCCCTGTGCATTGGTGGAACATTATGTGCAGGGGCATGTAGAGCGGATGTGAAAGGTATTCACCCTGCTTACTGATGAGCTCTGTATGCTCTTTGACCTTTTGTGAAGTAACGTGGCCCCCATGCATCAAGAGGTGTCTTTACACGGGGGCCTCTGTGCTTCTAGATTGAATCGTGTGGGTGCCTAGAATCGTGTGAGTGCCCATATAGGTACTTTCAGTGGTATACAGATTACCCATTATAATGCTAAACCGGCGAGTTCAGCAAGCACTCTCCCATTGGCTCCGACCCCCCTCTGCAGGGATCGAGCCAGCAGGAACCCACCCATGCCAGGGCACGAAGGTCAGTGGAACCCTCAGTAAACAGTTTAACAGTGTGCTGGCAGCAGGTTACAAATCATTCAGCCCATGCCAGTCCGCCGGCCGCCGCTCTCTGTGAACTCTGCTTGCAGCTACCACAAATAGACATATTTATTTATGAGCTGAGTGGTTTACTGTGCAGTAGTATAAATTCCTGACAAATCTCAAAACTGCCCATGTGTAATTAAGGTTCCATTGTTGTATATTAATCAGGCTTTATGGTGTGTTGGTAACTTGCTTTAATGATTACATGAGAAATGCAATATATACAGGTGACAGTGACTTCACTGTCAAGGGCACTCATAGGTCTATGGTAAGTCTTTAGTGTCTCTGTCGGCTGGGAAGCTCCTGTTCTCCCATTATAGTAGGAGCGCTGGGAGCTGATGTTGTTCTGTTGCTCTCTCGTGCTCTGCCGGCTTCCTTACTGAAAGCGCGCTTTGCATGTAGCTTGTCAAACAAGAACTTGCATTCTACATACCTCCCTTTGGATACAACGTCCTTTCATCGCCTGCATGTTCATCCCCAGGCATTGTAACGTGCACATTCCATCGAATGTGCTCATCAAATTTTTTAGGGGGTGGGAAAGGGCAGATAAGGGTTTGGGTGGGTAGGCAATAACAAACATAAGTGTGGTAGGGGGGCTTGAGCATTTTCGATGGAAAGTGCATGTTAAAATGACAGGGGATGAAATTACAGACGATGAAATGACATCGAACCCTCCCTTTGATGAACATAGAAACAGTTCACTCCAATACATAATCATCACACTTCACTGGTCTTCACCGATCTCTCCTGGGCCGGTTCTCCTTTTCTCCCCTGTCAGCCGGCATGTCGGTTACTTCGGGACTTAGGTTGGGCTGCTCTATCTCCGTCACAGCTTCTCTCAGAGGTACCTTATGTGGGTCCAAATCGGGTTCCCTTGCTGTTGCCTGGTCCGGGTCTTCCCATGTTCATGTCTCTGCTCTCACTCTCCCATGATATGATATGTTATTAATAACACACTTAATACCCAGAAGTTTCTAAGCGCTGACCCGGTGATCCAACCTGTGTTGCTCCGTGTCATCTTGCTTCCAAGGTGAGCACACTGCCCCTGACCTTGGGGGTGATGTCTCTCAAAAACTGCCACTCCTTCAATCTTCCATTTGCAACCATCTTGGGTGCAGATGTGGTTAGTTCGTCTTTGCACTACCTTGATCCGTCTACTGAACTTGGATCCAGTCACTTGGTCTTTGTGCAGTACCCTAATTCTGATCCAATTGTCTTCTCTGACTCCTCGACTTTGGGTTGCTTTGGGTTGCTCTTTGCTGTTCGCTCCATTTCTTCATTGGTATCTTGTTGTTCTTTATACTCCATACTACATCCTCCATATTCATCTCTTCATCCTCCCTTACACATGACAACCATGCAGGTACCAGCGTAAATGCCATTCTTCTCCCCCTTAGCATATGGAAGGGTGACACTTGGGTGATACCATTGGGGGTGAAGCGATGGGTGTTAGAATGGATTTCTCAACTCCGCTCTGGTTAACATAGGTTCAGGAGGCCAACCTTGTTTAGTGAAACAGGGAATACTTCTGTGAAGTAAGCCAGGACAATTCAAGGTATCTTGAAGAGCAGTAATGGCCAAGTCTCAGGAAAAGTGGGGGTCATCTGAGGTCTTGGATGAGCACACACAGTAGGACACAAGAATTATTCTTAGACAGTAGTATATCAAAAATATACAATTTATTAGACCCAGAATAAACACAGGTGAATAATGAAGAACACAGCAATACTACTACTTAAACACACACTAGGTAAAATATATGTAGAGTCACTTTTCGGTCAATGTGGTAAAGTGCGGATTCCCGCCAAAACCTATTAGGACAGAAAGCACACAAACTTGAAGACAATGACCAACTCCAGAAATGGATATCCCTAACTTAAGAAGTCCAGCCCTATGAGATTGGAGCCTTGTGCTCAATGTTAAGTTTGTGCTTAAAAGTGCTTGTCGATGCGTAAAGGTCACAAGGGACAAACTTCTTGGGAAAGGAAAAGTTAGAAGAGGAAGCTGGAGTGTGAGGAATTCAGTATCAAGAGTCAGATGCGGGTCTGCTACAGAGAACAACCCTGTCCCCAACTTTCGGACGACTATAGGAACCAAGAGCTACCCAAGTCAAGACAAGGACCGCATGGGTCGTTTGTGCGTAAAAACTGTTTGTATGAACTAGGGGCCACCAGTAAGTGGTATGATTACTCACCGCCATTAGCTCATCCGGGCTCAAACTTGAAGAAAGGCAGAAAAGTCATCAGCAGCCACTGTAGCACAGTGATGCAGGGGAACCCAAGTCTATAAGACTGAAGCATGCTTATCTCTTGCAGCCCAAAGCAGTAGGGATGATGAGATTTGGCAAGAAGGTGCCTTGCAGTGTGACCTAAGGTTTCTCAAAAGGTTGAGCCGAAATAGCAGCGCTCCAGCATGGCTGCTAAGGGACAAGCTGGTCCGTTCACTGGAGGGCCAAGAGACAGTTCCAAGAAGGATCGTTTTCAGGGCACCAAGGAGACATTGAGAGTGATCGGACCCACTATTCAAAAGGGTTGTAGGACCTTTCTAGGTCTTCAGCGATTGAGCGCAAAGCAGGGCTCTTCCGGGACAACAGCAGGCAAAATTAAGTGACATGACACAAATTGGAATCCCTTCTATGAATTAATGTGGTACCAAGAGTAGATTTGATGTCCCAAGAAATGCCACAACTGAACTATTTATTGAGATAGCTGAGCAAACTGGTAGGGGTATGCAACTTGTCTGATGGTATGACGGGGTGTGCACTTTAGGTCATTTGACTTTGTTCCACATTTATGCATGGAACCACAAACAATGGGACTTCCCAAGTTGATCTCTCTCATTCCCTGGCACACACTTTTTGGCAGAGTGTGCACGTGGTCAGATTGTATTGCTGATTAGTCTGTGGCAGACTTTCAATTTCCATTCCATTTTCGTCTCAACTACTTTTTCCTACACATATTGTGTAAGCAAGTGTCTCTCACATGCCAGTCCCAGGGTGCTCCTGTTCCTCCTCCACCAAGGAGTCAACCAACGGCCCATGTATTGTTAATTCACTTCAAGAGGCAGTTAATGTATGATTTCTCTCATCTCCCTGAATATAAGCTACTTTCTCCCAAAAATATTTTGTGAAGAACCTGCCCCCAACATTATTCGTCCTGCTCCACCAAAGAGTTGTTGAATAGCCATAGTTCTGAATTGATCCCTCTCTTTAAGAGATGGACACTGAAGGGTATCTCTACCCTTCCGGAATCTCAGCTACATTCTCCCACACATATTGAATGAATGTGTGTCATGAACAAGCTGCCACAGGGTTTCTCTGTCCCTCCTCCACTTAAGAGGAGGGACATGATCATGAGGAGGGGCTGATCCATGTGTCATTAAATCTCTTCTAGAAGTGTCCAATGGATGGTATCTACCACCTCCCTGAATCTCCGCTACCTTCTCTCACACATATCGCATGAGCACATGTCTTGAACAAGCTGCCCCCAGGTGTTCTCTGCTCCTAATAACCAATGTGAAGCTCACACTTGACACCATTTTGTATTTTTAACATGGCATATTTACAGTCACTTAAAGGCACACAATGCCTGATATCTCCTCCTGACTCCCACAATCATTTTTTTTCTCCATAATCCTGTAAATTTCACGAACAGGAAAAGCTGATTGCTTGTGTCTCCCCCTGTCTATCAAACTGCTATCACTCTCAGTGATTCTCTCTTCCTAGTATCCCTGGATGGCACTTGTGTTGTCCACTCACTTTAAATCGCTGAATATTTCACATAGCAAACCTACCCCAAATTTAACTCTTCCAGTCCCCACTCCCCCTATCCTTATTACTGCTGAGCTTCTAAAACTCCAGCTTATATACCCGTTGCTGTACTTTCCAAAAACCTGCAGCAACAACCTTCTGCCACTCTTAAAGCTGGCCAAGGCAGAACATAAATTCCAACCAAATGTGACCATTTACAGCCCAAAATGTCAACCTCTAACAGTCTTTTTAAAAGGTTTGCCTGAAGTTTCACCTAGTTAAACACCCAGGAATTGAAGAGAATAAGTGTTTGTATGGGAAAGGTAATCCAAGACATCCATGTTTTTATTTATTTTCAGTTGCGGACATGGTTGTTTCTTTTGCAGTCCAACAATACCTCACTGTTGCATTAAGAATTAGGACAGGCCATGCCACTGACATATCATGTTCATAGTTAATTTAATCGAAATCTCTTTATGATATGATAGGTTATTTAGAAAGTGCTTAATACCCAGAGGTTTCCAAGCACGGAATCAGGGATTGGACCTGTGTTTCTCTGTGTCGTCTTGCTTCCAAGACGAACACGTTGCCCTTCAGTTATCCTCCTTTGTAAGTGTAAACGATGCTGCTGAGACTCCATACAGTAGCAGAGTTGAGATTTATTCCAGGTAAAACATATACAGAAAAGACCCCCAACCACCTCTCACAGCTCCATCCTTCAACTGGCACAATTCCCAACCTCAACATTCCCCCCAAAGAACATCAAGAGACATTATATAGAAACATTCCAATCCACTTTTCTCCTGTGAGACAGAGCTCTACACAACAGTAAGATCTAAGATGTTGTGTGTTCCTTTCCAATGTCTGTGTTATGTTATGTTAAATTGTCTTATATCCTGCACCATTACCATTGGCATAGTCTCCAGGCACTCATGTGATTCTGTAAGTGAGTGGATTGGGTAGGTTAGTGAAGGAAGAGGAAGTAAGAGAGTGGTTGTGCTATTATGTTGGTGCTTGTAGAACCAGGATGAACTGGTGTCTAGTGCAGGTCTGTTTTCTAAGTGTGTTTGGATTGTGCACACTTGGGCTATTGTTACTGGATGGGCAGCGTCCAGTAAGTGGGTGTTTGTTTGCAGCAGTTAGTTTGATGGTGGATGTGTGGGTTTTGTGTTTCAGTGTGAATTAGACTGATCTGAGGATCGCGTGAGGCAAGTTTGGGTATTCTGGAGAGGAGTTGGAAATGGGGGGTTAGTAATTGTCGGCTTTCCTTCGGTCCCCATTTGTATTGCTGAAATTTTACATTTTGTGCTGGTCATTGAGAGTTGAATAGCCATGTTTTCAGTCACTTTCTGAAGGTCAGGTGGTCTTCTGTCGTCCAAATTTCCTCCGGTATTGTGATCCATAGATTAGCAAATAGATGTGACAATGAGGTTCCTCTGAATTTCGTTTTTTCGTATTATTTCATTTTGATTTGGAGGTTGTCGCTTGATCTTGGGTCTCTTCCTGGTTGGAAGCGGTTGATCTTGGCCTGGAGAAATTCAACTCCTTGTCCATGTAATGATGTGTGTGCAATGCAGAGGGCTTTGAAATTGAATGTGTTTTTTTTTTCACTCGTGCCAATGTAGGCTTCTCAGAGCTGGTGTGATGTCGTCTCTTCTGTTTAGTCTCAGGAGTATCCTTGCTGCAGTGTTTTGGATGTGTTGAAGTTTGTTGCTGAGCCATTCTGGCATTCCAAGGTAGAAGCTGTTTGCATAGTCAATTTGTGATTCTTGATAATACTTGCAAGATGATTGGGAGGGTTCTATGTGGGAAGAACGGGTAGAGGGGACCATCCCTCTAAATAATCTCAGGAGGTAGAAGCATTTCTTTGTAATAGCATTGACTTGTGATTCTAGTGAGAGTCCGTTGACCATGAGAATTCCTAGGTTTTTTACCACATTCAATGTCTCTGGTTGGGCTCTCATTCCAGACGGCCAGTCCGTTGTGAGTCAGTTTCATTGTCCTCTGGAGGAGAAATCATTATTTCTGCTTTTTCTGGGTTTAATTTGAGGTTGTTCATTGTCATCCAGCTGTGTATGTCAGTGAGGCAATTGATGAGGGTGTTGCTTGGGTTGCGGCTATCTTGACGATGAGATGTGTACCATCTACTTAGTTGTAGGTGGTCAGTCCATAGTTTCAAATGATTTTCATCAGGGGGGACGTATAGATATTGAAGAGAAGAGGGGAGAGAGTGGCACCTGACAGGAGATGTTTTTGGTGTTTGAGGTAAAAGGCGGTAGGTAGGTTCTTTCAGTTCGATTTGTGAGGAATATTTTATGAAATGGGGCCTTATTACAAGAGTGGCGGAATGGGTTAACGGGTGCCACAAAAGGATGCGGACCCGTTAACACCATTCCACCACATTACGAGGTCTCCTCGCAGGCCCGCTCTGCACGTCTGGTTTCACCAGCGAGGGGAAGAGGGCGCTAACAACGGGCCGGTCATAATCGGCCTGTTGTTAGCTCCCTCCCCCATTCCCATTCAGCCCTATGGGGGCTGAAATGGGAATGGGGAAGGTCCGGGCCCGGGTTCCTGGAGGGAGGAATTACCGGGCCCTCCGAACTCGGAATGGCCCGGTAATTCCACATTCTGGGAACCCGGACCCGATTTGCCGCCAATAGCGGCATGGCAGCTGCCAAAATCTTAATGAGGACCATAGTCTTTTGCACAACATTCATCCAGTCAATCGATTAGTGTTGTGTGACTGATTGTGTCAAATGCTGCTGATATGTCCAGTGTTATGAGGGCAGATTGGGTGTTGCTGTCTGCATTTATTTTTATGTCATCATCATCATATTGTTTATTTTGTCATCCCATATGGATAGGAGTGCCAGTTTATGTTCCTCTCATGAGTCTGAAGCTGACTTGCCAGTGTTTGAATATTCCATCTGTTTCTACGTAGCTAAGTAGAATTCTGTATACATGGTTCTCCAGTATTTTCACCGGGTAGGGCAGGTTGGATATAGGTCTGTAATTACTGGGGTCTTCCGCGCTTCCCATTTAATTTTTTATCAGTGGCTTGATGTAAGCCGATTTGAATGATTTCGGTACTATTCCTGTGTTTAGATATAGGTTCACCAGAAGCCGAAAGTGTGATGCTGGGGTGCTGTGGTTGAGGACTTCTTTGTAGATGCCCATGGGGCAACAGTCTCACTTGGAGATCTGGTGAGGTTGGTGTCCTTTATTAGTGTAGTGAAAACATCTTTGTCTATTGGTTCAAATCGGGTGAGTCTGGCTGTGGTTGTTGGATCACCAGTTGCCAGTGGTTGTGTTTGTAGTTGCATGGCTTGCTTCAATGGTCTGTTGGGTTGTTTACATTTTTGTTCTAAGGTAGTTGGTGATGTCATATAGTGCTTGTGATGGGATGATGCCTTTATTGCAGGATTTATGGTTTTTGATCTCTTTGATGATTCTGAAGAGTTCTTTTTGCAGATGCCTTGCAGATTGGATTCTTGTGGCGTAGTATGTTTTTTTTGTGCTTTGAGGACTGCTGATTTGTATATTCTGAGTTGTCTTTGGTATTTTATTTTGTCTGGTTGATTGAAATGGTTTCCTCATATTTTTCCAGTTTGCAGCTTGTTTTTTTTTAGTTCTCTCAGCTCTTCAGTGAACCACCTTATTGCCATCTGTTTTTGCCGTGGCTTTGAATGGTTTTGCTAGTGCTAGTTGGTCTACAGCCTCAGTGATCCAGGTGTTGAGCATTTTGTAAGCTAAGTCTGGGGTCATTCTGTTCAGCTCAGCTGTGTTCAATTGAGTCGATTCCAGCCAATCTGCTAAGGATTCAAAGTCAAGACTCTTCCAGTTTGCTTTCCTTGTGGCGTGTAATATTGCATTTCTGGGTGGTATGCAGGTTTGCAGTTTGACGGAGAATCGTATCAGATAGTGATCACTCTCTGCAGGAGATTGCTTCCAAGGTGTGTCTGGCATTTTGGTTGGATCCATTTAATATTTGCTTGAATTTAAGTTTTTTAAGGAGGGCACAGAGTCAGTTTGCTGTGGTTACGTTCTCCCTTTCAAACCAGATGTTGAAGTCACCCAGGACAATTAAGTTATCATGGTAGGTTGAAAGGTTGGCGATGGAGTCAGTGAGTTTCGTTGCATAGTTTGAGTTGTAGGATGGTGGCCTTTAGATCAGAAGAAACACTATGTTGGCTTGGTTGTTGAGTTTGATCTTGACGAGGCGAGAGTTACAGTCTTCTATGTCAGTAGAGGGGAGTGCCATGGTGCAGATGTACTCTTTGTGCACCATTGCGATTTTGCCTCCTCTTCGGTTTTCTCTGTTGGTGTGTATTAGTTTGACATTTTCTGGTATTGCTGTGTGCGTAAACGTTTTGTAGTTGTCTGATAGCCATGTGTCTGTGAGGAAAAGTGCATCTGTGCATCCCTCGCTTAGGCGGTCATATATTTCTGTTTTATGTTTAGCCATACACGTTACATAGAGTAAGCTGCAGTGCAATTTGTCTATTTTCCCTTGTGGTTTGTTGTCTATTCTTTCAAGAGTCCCAGCCGGTGTCTTCTTTGTCGGGTTTAAATTACTAGGGTTTCATCCTGGGTGGGGCTGTTTTTGGAATTGTTCTTGGGTGTTCTCTCTCTTCATTGAGTAGTTTGATTAGGTTGATGGCAGAGATGCTTAGTTTTGGTTTGTTCCGGTTGGTCAATTGTTGCGTGGGGGCTTTATTTCAGTCTTTGGTGATGTAGGACATTTTAATGGTTGTGACCTCAAGTTTGCCCCTGATTCTTATTTGTGGTTTTTCGAAGGAGTTTTCCGAGTTGCTCTGTATTGCACTTTGGTGTATTTGGTTTGGTGTTATCGTGGGATCAAGGTTTGTTTGGGTTCTTGCTTGTGGGTTATATGCCAGTTGGAGTCATAGTTGGAGAGGTAGTGTGAGATGTATTCCATGTTTCCTCTTTTCTTGTTCTGTATCTTTAGTCTGTTTAGTGGTGCCCACTGTGTTTCTTGGTTGTGTGAATTCTGGTCCGCAGGTTCCATCCTGTTGTGTAGTGGTTTCTCTCATGTTTCTGTTTTCCTTTCTTGCTTCATTGTATTTCTTGTATCAAGGCATGTGAGAGAAGTGTTTATTGTTTGGGTTGAGTTTGAGATGTAGGTGTCCTTTTGGGACGGTGGCTTCCTGTTCCCCAGTTATAATTCCTTGCTTTCAAGGTTTTTCTTTTAAGTTTGTGATGTATGTTTATTATTTACCAGAGGTGTGTGCCCTCTTGGCTACGTTATTTCCTGGTGTCCAGTTATTTACCATTGTTTCCCAGTTTCCTTTTGGGTTGGTGTGGTTTGAGCGTGCAATACTGTGCAGAACTCTGCTTTGTGGTGACCGCATTTCTAAATTTGGTGTATTTTGTGCTTTAGTCGCATTCACAGTGGTGAAGGCCTCCATGTGGTGTCACAATATTGCTTCAGAGTGGCAAAGGCCTCTTTGGGGTAGTTGGTGTATGTGCTGGTGTTGGGTTCACAGAGGCATAGGATTCTTGTAGTTGCCCCCAACTGCTTCACGTGGTGAAGGTCTCTTTGGGGTAGTTGAGCTTTGTGCTAGAGTTGGGTGCACCAAGTATAATGGTGATCCAGTGCTAGGTTTTGGGTTGTAGGTGGATCTCTGTCTGGTCTGCCCTATGGGGAGACATACACTGTTCTATAACTGGGCATAGTAAAGACCTGTGCGGTTTGGTTCTGAAGTCGTGGTGGGAAATGAGCTGTGGGGAATGCAGTATTGTCAAGGTTCTCAAAGCCTTGTTATCTGGGCTCTGAGCGTAACCTTACCTTTGTGGCGGGGGGGGGGGGTCTTACCAAGCTTTGCGGCAAGAAAATACTTCTGTGTTCTTCAGGATGGAGAGTTGGAGTAACAAGACTCAGGGTACAGCGTCTGAGTGTGGTGAGATTCAAACAATGAGAGGAATCAACCGCATCTTAAACCCTTGAGTGTAGCAACATTCAAACGGTGGTTGGGACCAACAGCATCTTCAATCTTTGTGCGCAGCAAGAATTAGACAGTCACAATGTGTACTGCTGAATGCAGCAAGATTAAACAGTGAGAGAAATCAACACCACATTAAACCTTTGGGCGCAGCAGAATTTTAAGCAGTTTTGGTGTGTAGTTTGAGTGAAGCAACATTCAAAAAGTGTTTAGGACTAACAGTAACTTAAACCTTTGTGTGCAGCAAGAATTAAAACAGACACACTGGGCCTCATTACGATTGACCTGGTCCAGAAATAAAGGTGCTGGTAACAGCACCTGCGGCTTTATTTCCAGACCAGGTCACTCCGAGCCTGCAGGTAGCGGCACTTAACAACCAGCAGGCCTGACCTGTCGGCAGTTCGGCCCCTACCGGCAGGTTTTGCACTGAAGCTCCGGCACCATTGAAAACGGTGCTGGTGCTTCAGTGTTCCCATTCGCATGGAGTCCTATGGGACTCAATGATAATGTGAACTTACCGTCCCGCTGCCACCTGTGATATCCCGGTAACACCGTGATGTCAGGTGTTGGAAATGGTAATACAAGGTTACAAGCAACCTTGTAATGAGGCCCAATGTGTACTTCTGAAGGTAGCAAGATTAAACAGCCGGAGGAATCAACATGTGAGACCTTTGGGCGCACCAGAGATTAAAACATTTATGGCAAGTAGTATGAGTGTGGCAAGATTCCAACAGTGGTTGGGACCAACAGCAGCTTAAACCTTTGTGCGCAGCAAGAATTAGACAGTCACAATGTGTATGCTGAATGCAGAAAGATCACAGAGTGAGAATAATCAACACCATGTTAAACCTTTGGGTGCTGTAGAATTTAAAGCAGTTTCTGTGTGTAGTTTGAGTGTAGTAAGGTTCAGACAGTGGTTGGGCCAACAGCAACTTGAACCTCTGTGCTTGGTCAACCGGAGGCCGCAGTTAGCTTCCACTCCTTCCTTAAGTTAGTTGGCAACTGGATGTGCCATAACTGGTTCAAGCATAATGGGGACAAGACCAAGGTTTTGGTAGTTGGTCCCCTGACTGCCTCTATCTTGTAGACCCCTACTTTTTCGCCTTCTTTCTTGGGGCCTTTTCCCTTACTAGTGACTACAGTCAAAGATCTTGGTGTAAAGATCACTGCATCATTGTCAAGGGAATCCCAAGTGAGTGCAGTCTGCCAAATTAGACATTTTAAATTAAAGGTTCTGTGGAAAGTGTTCACTTTCTGCCCTGTCATCTCTGTGCTCCTGTTGGATTACTGCAATTCACTCTACCTTCCTACTTGCTTCATCATCTCCAGGGGCTTCAGAATTGTGCTATGAGAGCGGTCTCTGGCTCCTCGTACTTTTAGGATATCTCTCCTATTCTTCAAGGAGTGCATTGGCTCCCTGTCGTTCACAGAATTAAATGTAAATCGTTATACATCGTTCATCATTCTTTTTATGACAAAGACACAGAATACTTACAGGACAAAATTCTCCCATATGTTCTGCCCAGGCTTCTTTGCTTCACCTGGCCCTCTCAATCTAGGTCCCACGGTTTCGTCGCTCCTAAATTGGTGGCAGCGCCTTCTCAGTGGCGGCTGCCACTCCCTGGAACAAGTTACTGCTTTATATGTGTGCATTTGACATCCATCTAATTTTTTGCCGACAGGTGAAAGCGTTTCTGTTTTAATGAGCTATTCCTCTATTTTTGTCTGTGATGCTCTTCTCTCCAGCACCATAATGACTTTGGGAGACTGCTGCGCTATACAAATATTTTAACATAACATATATGCAGATCTTACAATGCTGCTAGTTTCAATATATATGTAGTACCTACAATACAGCTAGTTTCAACATATATCCAGTACCTACAATGCAGCTAGTTATAACATATATGCAGTACCTACAGCAATGCATATATTTGAATATATATGTAGAACCTACAATGCAGCTAGTTTCAATATATGTGCATTACCTACAATGCAGATAGTTTCAATACATATGCAGTGTGTAAAATACTGCAGGGTTCAAGAAAATTGCAGTAGCTAAAAAGCAGCTAGTGGCAAGGGTGCATGCAGTACTTGGAGTGCAGTTAGATGTGGTATCTAAGTGCAGCTGGATTCAATGGATGTGGTTCTTCGGGCCTACCGGGATTCGAACAACCGCAAAGTCTATATATGGGGTTCATCAAGATTCAACAGTGGCTATAAAGTGTTATTCACTTATATGAAATATATACTGTATTTGAATACCTCATCTGGATTATCAGAGGCTAACTATACTATGCAACCTGTGTTCAGCAGTGGTTGTAAAGTGGAAATTATCATGACATAAGGTGGGTTAAACTGGATGTTAGAAGCGATTAGGTTTTTAATTGTATTGTAATCTAAGATAAATAAGCGAATGGGACAGCTGCACCCCTATGAGAAAGCAGAGATTATCCCCTAAATCTCTCCGGATTAAAGTATAATGAACACACTTTCTAGGTTGTGTACTTGTCTTTTGCAAATATTTCAACAGACAAATATGATGTTTTCCTTAATTGATGCAATTTTATCGGTTGCTTGACTTCTCAAACTTGCCGACATGTGTTTCGCCCTTGGGTCGTTTTCAAGGCATCACTGTATACAGTCAGTCAGTTAACATAAACAGAGTACAGTTTAATTGATAAAAAATAATTTCAAATGCATTTTGAAGTTAGAAAATAGAAAATGATGAAAATGTTCATCAATATTACCATTTCACATCTCAGTTTTGTTAATTCACATTTCGTAAGATGAAATTGAGGAATGGAAGCAGAAAAAATAGTAAAGTAAGATAATAAACAGAGACGATATACAAAGCATAATTAATCAACTATAGTTTTTATCTATAACATAACATCTATAAGTATAACAGCTTTATCACTTGACCAATTTCTTGTAATTTAAGACCTAATCTCCAGAATAGATAGGGTTAAGACAAGTTGATCACCCACACCTGTGACACTTTGTTGTGAGTAAAGGTAAATGATTTGAAATACGCTTGTCAACTTTGTACAATCTGCAACATTGCATTTGATTCATGCTTGCATTTCCCTTAATTCATTAGAGTGAAGTGCCACATAATTGACCTGTTCCCAAATGTCCCACACCTCTTCAGTGAGAACTAAACTCTGGTAAGTTAGTTAGTAGTTGTGGCTGATTATGGACTCACCATAAATCTTTTTTTCCCTTTTAAGATTTTTCTTGCAAATGTACTCCTTTCACTCCTGAATATGTACAGTATGTCAATTAATTTGGTTGGAAAGATTATCAAATAATCATAATGTATTCAATGTAATATATATGTATTAAATGTAGTTGTCCTCACCCTTTGTTCAAGGTTCTGCAATGAACTTGTCAATTGTTTCAGTTCTTAGATATTCTCAATCAACTGGTTGATTATTATCAGCATCTAGATATAATCAGCGCTCAACCAATTAGTTACATTGATAACATTCCATCCAGCAAAGTTATAGATATTTAATGAACTATAGTATCTGTTATAGTTAGAGTTTTTAAGGAAACATTTTCCCCGTACTCTAGATTTAATCTTTTATAGTTACACATTCAAAAGCAGGATGCGTCAGATTATTGTAAGTAGAACTCCCAAAGTCGAAACACGTGTCGGCAAGTTTAAGCAGTCAAGCAACCAATAAAATTGCATCAATTAACAAATACGTAATATTTGTCTGTTGAAATATTTGCAGAGGACAAGCGCACAACCTAGAAAGTGTGTTCATTATTATGGAAATTACCTATAATCTACAGACGCTCTGTTGCAACAAATCACCCAGATTTGGCAGTGGCTGTACTAAAGAAAACCTGCACTTATTCACCTTAATATGAGTACAAGTGTAGCGGAATTTGTGTCAGCGGTCAACAGGGAGTCCAGCAAGGTACAATCTAATGCTTAATTCAGCATACAGTGGGGTGAATGTGTGATTTTAGCTTCTGATTTTAGTAGTATAAATCTATGGCACGGTTTTCTGGAGCACATCAATGGCTGTATTGTCCACCCTTACCGCCTTACCTGGTTGTAGATGCAGAGATGGTCGTCATTGGGGATGCATGGGTGAACAGGGGATGGGAGCTGGCCTTTGCCTCAGGCCCTTAGCCAGCTTCTCGGGAAAGGCTGCCCTGGGACTCACTTCTAAGAGCACTTCCTGGAGATTGGTGGCCCTATCAGGGATGGGGTGGGCAATAGTGGGCCAGGGGAAAGGAAATGGAGGGTGGAGGAGGCTGAGGGAGCCTCTGCCAATTGCCATGAAGATGGGACGAGAGGCAGGAAAACGGATAGAAACAAGCAAATGACTACACCACAAAGGCAGGGCCTTCCACAAGCAATCCAACACACAAAAAAAAGAAATCACACTAAAAGCACTGGTTAAACCCTCCAAAAGAGCTCCAAACAGGCTGCACACTCCTTACCATTAAATAGCTTTTCAGATCATATTTAATAGACACAGTATCCTCTTGATAAAATGTATAGCAGTGATCAGTCAACCTCCAAAAAATACCCATACTATCTATCATGTATACAAGATATATCTTTATCAGTATTTTCATTTATTTTCAAACTTTAGTAGTATTTTCATGTTCAGTATTTGACTTGTATTTCTATGATGACCTGACTGTGGCCCAGGAAAGGCCTAATATGAAATTGCATCCACCTGTGAGGAGGGACATGAATAATGTCAAGGGCATGTGGAGTGAGAAGGGAAGGTGAAGGTAGTGGCTCTGAGAAAGTGAGAGCAGAATGCTGAAGGCTGACAAGCAATAGGTCCTTTTGCTGACAAGAACTGAATATGGGAACCCTGGCTCATACCATTATTGTAAAGTGCACAGAGAAAGCCAGAGTAAGTCACCCTAACTTTGACACAGCACTGCGAAGCACCAACTGATGATTCATTGTGTTGGCTCCAAAACACAGCAGACACCGAAAAACTAGATCTACTGGTGAGATGTTATTTTAGACACTGCCAAATCAAACCTGCACTGGTCTGCAAACACAGAGCATGTGGCACTGCAGCGCAGAAGTTGTGGGTACACTGGTAAGACCCTGGGAGAGGTATCGAGAGGCATTGGTTGTTGGAAAGTCCTTGACAAATGGTTGAGAGACAAGATGAGCTCCAGGCTGCTGGAGAAGTGATAAAAGGCAGTGAGAGCCACAACAAGGCTCCTGATATGCCATAAGCCATACATCAATTGGAGAATGGGGAATCATTGCCAAAATACTGAAACCGAGAGATCATGAAGGCAACTGGAACACCTGGGAGTTGAAAGGGTGAGTCACAGGTGGATGATCCTAAAGACTGGGAAGCAAACAAACCAAGATAAGATAGGATGCATTCTGGGAATTGAAGTAAAAATCCTAAAGTGTTCCATGCATATGAAAAAACACGACATCCCAGAAAAAGAGGCAGCAAACTAACAGTACCTTGCAAGTGCTGAGCTAGAAGACATAACTTATGCAAAAAGGACGAGCATACTCACCCTTAGCTGCCCCTTCCAATGCACACCCACATGGATGGAGGGCATAACTAGGTGTCAGGTATCATCCATCATTCAGAAATGCAAATGGGACTTGGCTGAAAGAAACAAGTGCACACTCCAGTTTCCCTGCTTCCTCTAGGAGACCTGGGTGTAGAACATTCTGGTCACAGGATGCCACAAGCAGTTTGAGTGTCACTTCCAGCTTCAAGCATTTAAAGTATATTGGGGCTTAATCTATTTATTTATTTATTTTGACATTTGTAAAGCACACCTAACCCTGAGGCACCTGGGCGCTGGTTACGTAAGAATGGTGGTTATAGTAGTTACATATTGCATAGGGTTACTGTAGTTTCATGTTACATTAGGTTACAAAATATGGAAGCTGTTATATAGTCAAACACATTAAATTTAGGACATGGAAGATACATTTGGTTACAGGTAGATTGCTGGTACATAGTTTTGGGAGTAGCTGTAACGTTGTGGCTCTTCTAGATATCTTGGGAGAAGAGCCAGGTTGTGAGGCCTTTGTGGAAGGACCAACGGGAGGGATCTGATCTCAGTGCTAGGGGCAGGGAATTCCATTGTTTAGCCACAATCACAGGGAAGCTGCATCCTCCAGCTTTTTGGCATCTGTATCTAGAAATAGCAAGGCGGCAGGAGTATGCTGATTAGGTGGGTCTATTGGACTGGGCTTTGGAGATTTGTCTAGCTAGATAGATCAGGGCACTGTTTATGTGTCAGAGATAAGCTTGTGAATGTGATGCGTTGCCGGACCGGGAGACAGTGGATATTTTGTCTACCTGAAGAGATGTGATCTTTTTTGGGGATGTTGAGTGCAGCTCTTAAAGCATTGTTCTGGATGATTTGAAGTTTGTTAATGTTTTGGGAGTTAGATCCTGTAAAGAGGGAATTAGAGTAAATGATCCTAGACGGTATAAGGGCTCTAGCGAGGATGATGCAGTTGTCGGTGGTCAGGAATGGTCTGCTGGCATTGATTAGTTTTGCGGTGTAGGCCACTGCTGACACAATTGCGTTAACCTGCCTTGTTCAGGAAAAAGAGGATTTAAGATAAACTCCTCTTTTTGCTACAGTGATAATGTTTCCGTCGATGGTAAAGGATTTATAGGAGTCAGATAGATTATTTAGCCGAGACTGCCAATGAGGAGTAATTCAGTTTTCTCGTCATTAAGGCATAGCTCGTGTTGCGCCATCCAGGCTTGAATGGTTAGGTATATTTCACTCAGTACATTGGAGTCAGTGTCATAGTTGCCAGTGATGGGTAGGAGTATTTGGGTGTCATCTGCGTAGTTGGTGTACGTGACCCCCAGTTTGTCTAGGAGGTCGAAAAGTGGCTTGGTGAGCATTGGTGCATTGTACAGCATTGGTGAGACACAGGAGCCTTGGGGCACTCCACATGTTACTGGGGTTGGGGGCGGGGCTGCTGCAGTGATTGAGTATACTCTCATATTGCGGTTGGATAAGAAGGATTCAATCCATTTTATGGCGTTGGCCGAGAAGTGGGCATTTAGGGCGAGGTGTTGGCAAAGTATATTATGATTTACTGAGTCAAAGGCTGCTGAAAGGTCAAGTAGGAGGAGGATGGCCAAATTACCCTTTTCTTTAATCTCATCCATTTGGATTTTGAGGTCCAAAAGGGTTGTTTCCATTCTGTGACAAGGCGGAAGCCTGATTGGCGGAGGCCAAGGAGGTTGTGAGTTTCCAAGTATTTTTGAATTTACACATAAGCCACTCTGTCAAGTATTTTCAGGAGGAAGGGTACCGCTGTGATGGGGTGGTAGTTGGTGGGGACATTAGGGTCCAGTGTAGATTTTTTGAGAAGTGGGAGTACCCATGCTTCTTTAAGATTTTCTGGTACATTGCTAGAGGAGGAGTTATTGATCAGGGCTGTGATGAAGGGGACAAGCTCTCCAGCACAGTCTTTAATGAGAGAGGCTGGGCAGATGTCTCCTTGACATCTGGAGGTTCCATGTGATTTCATCGCCTTCTGTTTCATCGCAGGGTTTTTTAACGTGGATTTTTTTTGGGGGGGTTACGCCCTCAAACCCCCATCCGCTTTAATTATTTTTATATCCCCGTACACCCATACCCAATTTATATAATTTTTTTAATCCCCCCCAAAAATGTGAAGATTTTTTTCGAAAAAAATTTGTGGCAAAAAACCCTGCAAAAAACATCCGGAGATGAAATGACGTCGTACCCATCCTTGGATCCTTGACATCTGGAGGGTTTCAGGCCATTCATGATTTCGGTGGCTTCAGTGATGGTTATGGGGGTGAATTCGAGCATGGGCATGGGACTAGAAGTTTGGATTTCTTAGTATTGATTTTGTTTTTTAGCAGGGAGATTTTGCAGAGGAGGGCTTTTTGAATGTTCTTGCACCAGGGTAGATATTTGTTACAGTGGTCAGGTGAAGGGACGGGTGATTTGAGTTCACGTAGTATGGTAAAGAGCTCTCTCATGCCCGAGTTTGCTTTTGCGATTCTCTTGTTGTAGGATTTGCCTTTTGATTGGAGAATGGCTTGTTTGTGCTCTACGGCCAGGGTGTTGAAGTGAAGTTTGTTCACATGAGAGGGTGTTTTTTTTCCAGATGCTCTGAGCAATTCTTTTTGCGGTGCGTAAGGCTTTGAGGCTAGGGGTGTATCAGGAATTTAGGTGGGCTATTGGTTTAGATTTATGGTTGCCTAGAGGAGAAACTTTGTTAATGGCATCAAGGAGGGTTTGGTTGTAGAGCGTAACCATGGAGGTGGGATCAGTGTTGGTATGAGGGTAAGTTGTTAATCGTAGTAGCAGGGGGAGTATGTTGTCTGACGTGATGTTTCATGAGTTTCTTGAGAGGGCAGCCGAGGTCGGTTGAGGCAGGATATTCAACTGGGCTTTATTGTTGATAGAGAATAGGATGAAATTGTGGTCTGACCATGGGCGTGGGTTGTTGGCTAATATGTTGGTGTGGCAATTGAGGTCTGCTAGCCGGGTCTACTATGCAGGCTTTGTCATGCGTGGGGTTGGATATTCGATGGAGAAAGCCTTGTGCGTCAATAGTGTTTGCAAGGGCAAGTGCCTGGAAGTCTGATGGGTCGTTGAGACTTAGGTTGAAGTCCCCCATAATGATGATTTTTGAGGAAAGCTTGGTGTTGGTTGAGAGGAGCTATGCAATGTCTTCCTTGAATGAGAGCAGGGGGCCTGGAGGTCTGTAGATTAGGTGGTTTGTGATTGTGGATATAGCGTGTAGGGAGATTTTGAGTGAGATCAGTTCTCCCGACGGGATAGCTGGTCAGGAATTTTGCTGAAAGGATGGTCATGTTTGGCTATGACGGCTGCTCCGCCTCCTTTAGATATCAATCTGTCTTTCCTGAGGATAGTGTATCCCTCAGGGATGGCCAAGGAGAGGACAGGGCCAGCGGCTGGGTGCAGCCAAGTTTCTGAAATTGCTTGGAAGTCTAGGTCGTTGGAAGTGATGAGATCAGCAATGTCAAGGGCATGTGCTAGGAGGGATCTGGCATTAATGAGCGCTCCCTTAAGGTGAGCTGTGGTATCTGTTTTCAGGTCATCCATTGTTGTGTCCTTTTTAGTGGTAGGTTCTAAAGGTGTTTCTTTTTTAGATGTATGTTCTGTGGCGGAGAGAGGATTGCACCTTGTTGCCTTGAATGGTTTTGTATGGGGGTCTGTAGCCCCATAGAGAGTTGTGTGAGCATCTAGGCTGAAGGGTGAGCTTGTTCTCTTCAAGGTGTGTTGACTTCTAGTCGTTGAAGTGGTCTTAGTTCTAGAATTGAGTTGTTTGTTTCTCCAGGCGATGGATGTGGTGGTAGTTATTGGGTATTGTTGGCCCGTGATTAGACAAGATGCTAGGCACTTGTTCCTATTCTTGAGGGAGCATGGTTTCTTAGAATTTAAGGCAGTCTTATCCTTTTAAATGTGTACTTGTTGTGTTTACTCAGTTGTAAGAAACATAGACTCTTTTCATATTTGATTTAGGTTGTACTGTGATTAATAACTCCTCTCAAATATGTGTTGGTGTTCTCTGTGATCTCTAGGATCTCTCTGTTGTACCCTCATTCTTTCAGATTAGCGAACCTAACTCCCATTCTATTTTGTAGGGTTTCATTATCTGAGACTATACGTACAATCAAATGCTAATTACACTATAATATATGTATATTGCTTTGTGGATAAAAAAGAAATCAGCTGATGTCACAGATTAATTCCCTTCCTTAGATAATTTTGGATGTCATATTCCCCTTCTACTGCTTTCAGATTCTCATTTACATCCAGAGAAAGAACCAAAGAGTTGTTATTTCTAAAATAAATTCAATGCCATTCACTGAAGTCAAGTGTGTGCCAAACTGCTGTAATGGTTCTGTCATTTCTCTCCATATTTTCAAAAATAACATGCATTTTGCTGGACTCTAAATCTGGGGTTCTTCCCATTACACATTTCTCAAGATATGTTTGGTCTAATTTGTGCAAAAACTAATATTAGCAGAGTCAGCGGACATGTTGCTTACATTAGCATATCGGGTACCTGCGAAAAAGGTGTAATGCTTTAGACAAATATTCATAGTGCAGAATTAAATAAACCAAGTGTAACAACAATATTTTGTTAGTGTGAGAACCTCATTTGATAATAAACCAGATAATAACCCAGTGCAGCAGTAACACTTTGTTCAAGGTGAGGCAACAACACTTTCGGATGGCGCAGTCCGGGGACAAGCAGGTCCTGGTTTTCCAATCTGTGTGAATCGCACTCAGTTCACAAGTCACAGCAATTTGACAGTGAAATTGCAGGAATCCTGGCTGTCTTGGCTCATTGGAGCTGTTAGTTCCACTCCAGGGTCTCAGGGACAAGATGGGTCTCTTTCTCAGGCTCCAAAACATGGGAGGGGGCTGATTTACACAGCTTCAGGGGTCCTGCAGCACAGTAAGAAGCTCGGCAGCAGAGATGCAAGTCTTGTTCCTGCAGCGGTTCACTCCCAACGGTCCCTGATGATAGTTAGGGGAAATATGTTTCCTAACGTCCAAATGGGATTGGTCAAAAACAAGCCTACTTGAGTGGTATAATCCCTGTTCTTTGAACAAGTGGGGTTTGCCTTCAAAATCACACCCACAGTGCTTTGTGCTATAGGAAGTGGAGGGCACAGGAAGGAAAGATAGAGGCATACAGAAAAAGAATGGTAGTCCTGCCCCATCTCTTCTCAATAGGATCAAAGGCCATTTTGGTATGCAGCACCCTGGTGTGAGGCTAAGCATTCTGTGAATGAGAGGGTGTCACCTGCCCTTACCAAAGAACAAAGAGAGACAAACTCCAAAGCTGCAGTCTTGCTGGCAACAGCAGGACTGCCGTCTGGGGAAATACACATACTCATCTGCAACAGAGCTGGGCTCACATGGATGAGACATATGCGATACCAAGCTGATGGGGCAGTAATAATTATGAGAAACATCATCCACCATATCCTAACTAAGATATGGCTTACTTTTAGCATTTACCCTTCCCCATTGGCAGTCGACTCATAATTATGGGGTTTTGGAACAGAGGCACATATCTTAAATGCAGCCCCTGTGCTGCAACATCTTGGCTGTCAATGTAGCTGTCAAATGGGCATCTTTGGCCTCTGAAACTGCTCTGAGCTGCTGGAGAACAGGCACTGCTGATTAGTCTACTGATGCAGCAGGGCATAGGTGTACACTATGGAAGGCTTAGAACCATTGAGTAAGACTTTTACTCCTTCCATTCATGCCACGGCTCAATTTCAATCATTTGTATGGCAGCGAGAAGGGGAAGAATGCAACTTACGTTTCCGCCTCCTTCCTTCCTCTCCGCTATACAAATCTGCCAGCATTTGCGCCGGCATGAATATTCATGACGGCGCAAACTATGGAGATCCCTATGTAATCCATCTGCTTTATGCAGCAGCCTAGGAAGCTCGTACATTTACAATTAAACTCTGCCCAACATGCTCGTATGGTAAGCAGTGTTCACAATAACAATTAAATGCTGCCTGACATGCAAGAATGTCGAGCAACGTTTAATTGTAATTGAAAGTGCTCACATTTAAAGGTAAACTCTGCCTGGCATGCGATCATGCCAGGTCACGTTTACTCTCTTTGCAAAGTAGAGTGCAAAAGGTCAGGGCAAAAGGAGGACTACACACACACAATAACGCCTTCTGCCCTGCACTTTTGCACACAGCTGTGCAAATCATGAAAATATGGCTATGGGAAGCCGCCTACTTATATCAACACATAATAGCTCCCCGTCACCAAATTGCACTTTGGAGCAACATTAGATCCTAGGTAATTTTGGAACTTGCTTTGGTATAAAAACACATTTGCATAATGTACTTGTGCGATGGGCAGGAGGGGGCAAAGCATTTGCATGAATGAATCAAGTCTTTAGGTGAGCCATGTATTCTCTGTCTCTGTATAGAGCAGTGCAGTGGAAGGAACAGTTTGGATATGTTAGGCACAATAGGTTGTGAACCCCTGTGAACTGTCTGGTGGCAAGTTTGTCACCAGAAAAAGGTCACTGCTGCCGAAAGGTAAGTCTGGACATATCTTTATTGCAGCAAATGTCACTAGAAAAACATGGCAGTTCACTGGGGCCTCATACAACCTCTCGCTCCCCAAGTCTCTCTTGCCAACTGTCATCCACGCTCCACAACATTCTGCATTCACGTCTCAGTCTTCCAAGCAGGAGGGTTCCATGAGGAGTATGATAGCTCAGCAAGATACCTCAAGCAGGCCAGGGGAAACAGGTTCAACAAGGAGCTCATCAAGAGATGTGGGTGACAAGCGAATACAGGGTCATGGAGGCTCACAGGAAAGGCAGGAGTAGCATTAACAACAGAGAATGCTGGCACAAGAACACATAAACAGTAGTTAGGGAGGGGCTAAGCCAACAACAAAAAATTAACTTCACACCATATTAAAAACAAAATGATTTAAACTGCAAGCCTATTTTCTTACAGCACTACACAACAGCAACATGGCGATAGAAAGCACTTTATAAAAACAATTTGCTCCCAGGATGCCAGCCAATCAGGGTGGGCACAACACAACGTTTATTTATAGATGACAGCTGGCATTTCTCCCTGAAGGCTTGCAACCCCCCTCTCCCCGGATCATCTATCTCTCCGCAGACCGCCAACCGCCACCAGACCCCGATCCCCCACACATCCCATGTCACTTGGCCCAAGGGATCATCTCCTCACCCTCACAGCAACCTTTGTTCTGGTTCTGGTTCCTCCAGCCACCAAACGGTGGCTCCTTCGCCTCCAATTTCCTCCGTAAATGGATGGGCCGATGATGCATGTCGACAATGTGGTCACCTCAGATTCCCCACTCGCCTCCAGCACATCTGGGGCCTGCTATGGACATGAAGAGGACTCTGCATACTGCCCTAACCTCCATGTGTATGTTGGCTATCTTATGTTAAAAAAAAAGATCATTTTTCTATTTTAAAATGGGTTGCCAACTCGCCGAGGCATGCGTTTCACAGAAAAAACCTTTTGCGCCCAGCTCTTTGCCCCAGTCTGTTAATAGCAACAATGCCCTCCTTTTCAGGCATACCAGGTGGGAACTGCCCTTGGCAAGTGTTAATTGTACTCGATTTTTTCTCGGGCTTATTAACTTGGGCCGCAGGCTGACACAACCCCGTATGTCCCTCAGAAACGTGCATTATTATTGTAATCAATGTTGTATTCACCATGGGTGGATTAACCTTTTGTGTCCTTTTTCTTGTCTCTTTTACTGGAATTCTACTGCTTCTCCTTTAAGAGTAGCATTTTAACCATGTGATGCATATAATGACTCTGCCATTTTCACTCAAGCTACCTAGAAAATCAGAGTTTTTGAAATGTTACTTTCTAAGAACCAGGATTCAATGTTGTAATTTGAGTACAAATTCCAATTGAAAATGCAGAAGTTATTTTTAATACACTTCATTGAGGAGCTGTGATTCATTGATGACTTAAACTTCACAAATGGGACCATTAATATTATTGTTGTGTTTCTTTTTATTTCAATTCAAAATAGATGTGAAGGACTCTTAGAAGACCCATCCGGTGTTTTTACTGCAAAAAACAGAACATAAACTTGTATTACCCTCTATAAAGACACAACACACAGGATGTTAAAGCAATAATGAAGAGGCCCGGGTCCATTTAGTCTATCATGTTAACCATGCATGCTATAAAATGTCTATACTAAATGATCTCGCCCATTTCCTATAATGCAGAATTATACCAGGCGTCTACTTACTTGAAGGTGTTTACCATACAACAACAACAAAAATAACATTGGCAATGGCGAGAGTTTGGCTTTTGTGTGGGCATGGGAAAGGCACTTACCAGACACTGCTGTAGCGGTATTAATTAGCTAGGGATGGTAGCAGGTACAAAATGGTGCGAGAACACGGGCATCTAACAGCAGTGCCTGGCAAAAGCCTAGCACGTATATACAAGCAAGACCTAGTTGAGACATTTTAATTACAGCAGAAGCGAGTTCACAACTTCAGGCACTTCAGTGCAAAGATTAATGGTAAGGCTTGAATAAAGAGAGCTGCAAGACTTCCCATGAGGAGGTGTTTGGGTGGGGTGGGGCAAGAACTGGGTGGAAATGGCATAGCCATGGGCATTCAATGGGTGGGGAAATAGCCAAACAACACCTACAAGTTTTGTGTCAATCCGCATATGCCATTTCTCCATATCTGTACTCTAATGCATTAGTAGTTTTGGCTCATAGGTGGTGCTGAAGCACCACCCAATAGCCCAAACTAAAAGCATCTCCAGGTGGCCGCTTTATGACCTACCTATTCAATTCATTGATCAGTTGACACAATGTGCAACCTTCCAACTATGGCCATGAAGGGGCACCTCAGGGTCCACAGTAGACGATTTACGTGCCATAGATACTAATTTCGTGAATTCAGTACATTGTTCCCGGTCAGTAGGGATGGTTGCATCAAGAGGAACCACATGCAAAGCCATCTTTGCACAGTGATGTGGAAATTATTTCCTGCAATGATTTTAATAGATAACACATGCAGAGAGGTAATCATGCTGCAAAGTAAACTGCATTATGATCTGTATTGCTCTGACATGACAACACGTGGAAGCACGCTTTTTATATGATGTTGCAATAAGAAGTATGTTGCGTGTACAGATGCACGTAAGACCGGTTTTCAATGGACGCCTTGCAATGCCATTTGGATGTGCCACTATTATTGCTTCCCTTAGCTTGTTTTATTCCTCCTTTCTGAATAAGACCCGGTGAAGCTTACTTAACCCAACCCTATCATGCTCAGGCTCTCCATGATTCCCCAAAAGTCTGAACCCCTTCTACCTACAGCAGTTACAAGAATTGATTCTAAGTAGGTTTTCCTCATGTTTGGCCTGAAGACACAGCAGGGCAGCAGCCCCCATTGTTCTACCTAATGAGGATTAAAGTGATTATTGATGGATGTTAGGAAAGAATGCAACTTTCCCTCCATATTTATGGACCCCCTCCCCCCAAACGTGTTGCTCTTGTTACAGTGTCCTGACATGACATTTTACAGTGGAGCACAGCCTTCAGCTGCACTCTACTGGGATTTCGCTCATTTTTTTTTTAGGTAAACTGACACGTCCATCAGGCTGTAAGTACTGAGAAACTTTCTTTCTCTTAGTCCTTTGACTTTGTTGACACTTTTGGTCAAATGTTTTGGATGATAGTACAGTGTGGTCGGAAGGGACTGGTGGCAGCAAAAGCTTTTTCTTGTATTTTTATAACTTTTTCTCGAGCCATGCCGTGCTTACCGCGTTTGGCTCATGACTGTGGCTAGTGTCTGTGATGGCCGTGCCACAAGGTCCTTTGGCTGTTCCTTTGCCAATTCTATCCCTTGGCCTTTTCCCTGGTCTTCCTAACCCAGGGATTTCTTATTTGGGCATACAGTTGCCTGCAAAAGCTAGTTCTTTGACTTCAGCCTTGACTGCACTGCAAGCTACCGTGAATTCATCTGGCAATCTTCCCAGAAGTGTCCCCTGTTCACGTAACAAGCGTGGCCTCCTAAACATCTGTTCACCAGTGCAGAGTTTAGAAATCTATTCTAACAATGGATAGGAAACTGTTCATGACATTAATCATTGCACATTCATGTGCTTATCAAACACAGCTGTCATATTTTTGTCTTGCAAATTGCAAAAACAATTTCTTTAAGCAGTGGTCTACTTATAGAAATCCTAACACTTGTTTCATGTGTCATCCATTTTCACAGTGTGTATTACCTTGCAAGTTTGGACCCTGGTGAGATATCTAATGGGTTACAAAATCTGATATAGATATGCAGATTTCAGGTCTCAATTTCTTATTTCACCAGAGTCGACACAAACTTACATCCTTAAAAGGTATATACAATAATTACTATTGAGAAGAATTCATGTAATCTGTTATTTATTAACTATGCAACAGTAAATAATACAACATGCTCATATAAGAGACATCATTTCACTCCAGTTTTGCAAATGCAATATGTTTTGGGCATTGTATATTATGTGCTGCGTATCTGTGTGAAAGTAAAGAGTCCTGTCTTTGATAAATGTGAAAGGCAGGAAGCACGTTTTGCTCATACACATAAAGCACGACTTGACAAGTTCTCAAATTGCAGAATACAGGTGTTCCATGCAGGGAAGCAGCATCGTGTCGAATACAACAAGAGGCTTCTTCCTCCGCGTGCTCCTTGTCTGGAAGGAACCAATTGCTTGGCACTCAGGGATGAAGCCCACTGCTGATCAGCAGCAGGCATTGACAGGCTCTGATTATGAGGACGCCTGCAGCTGCTCCAGCTCCACCTCTCTCAGCAGGGATTGCACTGGATCTTGATACAGGTATTCAATGAACATTAAACAGCAGTGTGAAAGCACGGCCTGAATGTAAAATAATAGCCTACTGATTGCCTAATAGTTGTATGCTATGTTTTTCATTTAACTGAGAAAACACTAGCGAATAGCCCATTTAACACAATAATGCACTCGCAAACCTTTTTTTTGTTTTAATGGTCAGCAGTTGCCTGAAAATGAGTGATAGTTTGCACAAGAATGCTCAATTCAGTAATGCCTACACATGGACCATGCTTGTTTTTGAATTCTGCTGCACCGGATGTGGTTTTATGCGTGCATGGATCCTGATGGTTGTCCTCCGTCTATGTTTGTGTATCAGTCTTCTATGTGTGTGCCTGCTTGTTTCATCATCATTTATTCACATCCATGTGTTCTACCTTGATGGTCCTTAGATATATATATATATATATATTCAATGAAAAAAGTTTGTTAAAAGGAACGTTATGGTTAAGTTGCGCTACTAAAAACCTATCAAATTCAGTAAAAAAACTTTGTTAAAGGGACGTTATGGTTCAAAGTAAAACCGAAAAACCCCTGAAATTCGGCAGTTATGGTAAGATAAGCAACCATAACTCGCGCCACCGTACACTGCTAACACTAACACCCAGGACATCTCATACTCCCCCTCCCTCCCCAAACACTCTTACACACCAACACACTCCACTAAATACAATTTTTAATCCAAGTTTCACCACGCTGTCCGCAGTCGTCCGCGAATGCAAAATGGCGGGCGCCACAGAAAATCTGACGCGCTTCACGCACCACGCCGTCCAATCAGCAAACACGTTGCATGTCCGCGGACATCACGCAAGCCGCTCGGCCAATCAGGGCACTGTCCGCAGAGTGAACCGGGAAGTCCGTCCCCGGAGCGAACGGAGATATCACTAATTTTTTTGCCTTACATTTTGGTCATTTTAAAAAAAATGACTGGACGGATTTACACCAAATTTGCAAAAGCAGGCTTTCAGGAGCAAGCCCCCGCTCCTGCCACAAATTTGGTGTAAATCCGTCCAGCGATTTGGGCTTTAGGCGTGCGCAAAGTTTTTTACCATTATGTCTATGGGAAAAAACAAAAGTTTTGGGACCCCCCCTATAACTTTGCCCCCCCCTGTACCAAACATCTCCAAACTGTGCAAAAAATTCAGAGTGGGCCATATACTTTCTTTGCAAAGTTTGGTGAGGATTCGTCCAGAGGGAGCGAAGTTATAAGCCACCCAAAAAGTGCTCCGCGTCCATGTAATATATATCCTTCTGTGTGTATAGATGCTCTATTCATCTCTATGCATCTGTACTCCTCACTCACACTTCCTTCAGTCATCATCCTCATCCTTCTGCCCTTCCCCTATTCATTCTTACATCCGTCTTTCTGCCTGTTCATGCCTCTATATGGCTCTCTACCACTTCATATTTTAGTCCATCCTTTTGATCCTCACTCCATACATCCATTGGCCTATCTGTTGCTCATTCCCTTCTTCACTCCTTATGCCTGTCCATCTGTCCATACAAATGTCTGCCTGTTATTCCCTAAACACTTCCAATGTCCCATTCATGCATTCCTCTGGTCTTTTGGGAGTCCATTTATCCACTCAGTTATCCAGCAGTTTCACTATCCATCCATCTATCCATCCATCCACCCAACCATCCATCCACCCAACCATCCATCCACCCACCCATCCCTATGTGTATGCCCCAAACCGACTGTTCATCCACACATGTTTACACCCAGCTCTTCTAGGTCCTAATCACACAATACAGGGAAAGGTCATCTACTGTCCCTTTCCTCTCCCACTGTTCTCCAAAGTATCCCCAGCTGTCATTGTTGAATTTATATTTGCTTCTGTATGTCTTTATGTACAACAGTCTTTATGCTTCTCTAGATCCTGCCACTTATAAGCATCTCTGGTCCTCTCCTTTTATGTATCCCCGCCTATCTTTTTCGCATTACATGCTTCCACATGTACTTTCAACTGCTTCTGATTTTGTCTGCGTGTTCTTTCATGGGTCCTTTTCAACGTATTCCTGTAGTCGCAGCTATTTTTTAAACGGCTTCCTGTACATTAATTTGCTCTTTTCTTCTCTCCATTCATCCTGGACCACTTTTTCCCTATGTTCCTCTGTCAATCTGAGAATATGTTTGTCCTTCCTTCACTTCCTCTATGTTGTGATTGGCCCCTTCTCCATCTGTTAATTATTCTTAAAATCTGATCATCCCTCCATAAATGTGTGTCTGTCCATTCCTCTTGCAAGTCTGTTGTGATGAGCTAGGCTTAGAGAGCCGATGTCACCAAATACGATGGTGATGAATAGGAATGATGTGTGTTGTCCAAATAAAGGCGGCACGTTCGTGTAGGGTGTGGCCCGGTGGATACCACAAAACTCTGTATCATGGCCGAATTTTGTGCCACACTATTCTGAGGTATGTTGTCCTGCACTAACAACTAGAAATGAGTAGTGCATAAAGGGGTTTGTGTTTTTGTCCATGTACCTGCCCAACCTGCAATGATTCCAGAGAGATCACTGCAGGGAGGTGGTTATATTATCTCAGGATGGTGCTGTTCCGGAGAGCCATGAAAACAGACTGCTGCAGAGCAATGTGTGGGTCTACCTGGAAGTTAGTAGCACAGAGAAAAAAAAAACAGGACTGTTTCAATTTTCAAGATGAGGTTTATGGGACAGATTTCGGGTGCCATGGCCCCACCCTGAAATTGTTCCTCCTTGAAGCTGCATAAAAGAAGAAAAAAAACAGGGGGCAACATACAGTACATGCACATGGGACATACACACCAATCACCACAGCAGACACACACAGAAACCCACCAGACATACAATACCATTGTTTTTTTTTGTTTTTGTTTTATTTTTATTTGTGTATGTTCATAAGAACTTTACAAAAAAGATAGTTGGACAGAGAAAACAAAAAAGTGCAGTGACTACACAAGGGTGGGACCCTCATCCCTCTATCCTCGTCAGAGTATGTTGGAGTATTTTGATGGTTGTTAGGAGCCAGGAGGTTCGGTCTCCTCCGATCAGTCTTTGCCAGCAGATATCTTCGTCCCAACCACATTCCTCTAGGCTGAAGTGCTTTATGTAGGCCAATCTCAATTCTAGAGTTTTCGGGCATGACAGCAGTAAGTGCCTGATGGTTTCTGTCTTGGCTTTGCACAGTCGACACGTACTGGAGTCTGATAGGCCTCTGATGTTTAAAATTTTGTTGGTTTCAAGCTTGTTCAACCTAGTCCTTAGCATGAAGTTGTGTGCCCCCCTGTTTGGGAATTTTTGGAGGTACTGCATCGGCTCGTTTAGTTTGGAGAACGAAGGAGGTAGGTGAAGAAGGAGTTTGTTTCTGGTTACTAAGTCTTGAGTTTGGATCCAGTCTGTTTCTTTCATCTTCTTGTAGACTCTCGACGGGTTTGTATTGAGATCAGCTTCCGAGCACGTGACTGAATCAAGAAGGGACATGTTTTTATCTTTCCAGCTTGTTAGCATTTTGACTTTGCCAGATTGTAGTTCTTTGTTCAACAGGCCAAAGATTTGCTCACTATCGTCCATGATGCATTTCCTAAATAGCCTGAGTGAGTTTAAGTTGACTGTTGCTGTTAGTGACAATAGGCTTAGCTCCCGGCGGATTGCAGCAATAGATGTAGAATTCGGCAGACCCAGGACCGTTTTCCAGAACCTGCTTTCCAATTTTTGCCAGGTTCTTTCTGGGATCGTTGGCATAGCCTCGGCTCCGTAGGTGATCGAAGGGACAACTTTTTTCTTGTAAAATTCTATTACAGGAATGCAAGAAAATTTTCCGAATTTTGAATCGATAGCCTTTCCTTGAGAGACTAATTTCTTTAGCTTGATTTGAAGGGCGTTCTGCATGGATGCCTCATTTTTCGAGGAGTCGATCTGGACGCCTAGGTATTTGTAATCGGTGACCCTCTCGATCACATTTTTCTCAAGGAACCATTTGAATTTTTCTGAGGTTTTGTTCTTCTTCTGGCCCGCTTCCAGTATCATGATTTTTGTTTTCTCTTTTTAAGTTGTTTTCAGCAGTGTAGTTCAAGAGATTGGATAACTGTCTCTGGAAGCCGATCTGGGTCTGATCCAGTAGTATTAAATCGTCAGCGTATAAAAGATGGCTTATTTTCGAGGATGCAAGTGACGGTGGAAAAGTATGCTCCGAATCTTCTGAGGCCCCGTAGTCGCCAATGTATGCAAGAAACAGCACAGGAGCTAGAGGGCAACCCTGTTTTACCCCCCGTCCTATCTGGATTTCATCTTCTAGGGTACCTCTTTGGGAAAGGCGAACCCTGAGGGTGGTGTCCGTGTGGAGGGCTTTAATTGGTTGTAGAATTTCCTGTGGGCAGCTCAACCCCTCCAATTTTTTCCACCAGCGAGACCTGTCGACAAGGTCAAAAGCCTGGGAGAGATCGATGAAGGCAATAAAGATCTGAGATTTTCTTTTCCAAGCCTTGCTTTTCAAGGTACTGATCGCTTGAATGTTTGCCGCCGTGCCCATGTTTTTCTTGAAGCCGATTGGAACTTGTCGTTGCATGGGGCTGATTCGGCCCAAGATTGAAAACGGTTCAGAAGCAAACTCCCGAAGACTTTTCCAATGCAGTCTAACAGTGCTATGGGACGATAATTTAGAGGGTCAGTGATGTCCCCCTTTTTGTAGATGGGGACAATGATGGCTTTTGTCCATGACGGCGGCAAAGATTTCTGCTCAGAGCATTTCTGGAAGATAGACGCTATCAGCGCAGCCCATTCCGGTCGGTTTGTTTTCCGATCGATGTTTGAGATCCCATCCGGGCCCGCTGCTCTGGAGATCTTCAGTTTTTTGATGTGATTGCTTATTTCTTGTTGGTCATCCAGTTTGAGCCAGGCTGTCGTCTGAGATGTGTTGTTCAGGAGGGCGGTTGGGACGGGAGCTTGGAAGACCGTGGTGAAGTGTGTGATCCATTTGTGCTCCGGCATAGCGTTGATTGTTGAATTGTTGAATGAAGGCGCCACAGATTTCAGCAAGGACCAAAATTCTTTGACTTTGTTGCCACAGATGGCTTTTAACATGGTTTCCACGTCTTGTTGGTATAGTCGGTATCGATGTTCTTTCACCCATGATTTGTAGGTCGAGATTGCCGATTTTAGTTTTTCTTTATTCGACGGATGGTTTCCCAGCTGTCTTTTAAGTTTGCGGAGTTCCCGTCGTTTTGCCACCAGGATGATGTCGTAAGTGTGATTTTGAGAGATGGAGGACGGGACTTTCTGTTTTGATTTCACTACACGTTTTAGCAGCAAAGGCACGTAGTCCAGACAATTGGCGCCCTTGGTACTTCCTTCCCCGGTATAATTTGCCAGCAAAGATGTGACCGCTTGAGTTGTCAAGTTTAGGCGGTTTCCACGGGCGTTTGGTTCCACTTCCATGGCGTACGATGTAGGCTCCTTGAAGTGATTTGGCAGAGACATCGTCAGCTGGTTGTGGTCGCTGGATGTGGTCTTTCGAACTTCAAAGGTATTTACCTTGCTCAGGAGGGGTCTGAATACGTAGATGTAATCTATAGTCGCGTTTAGTGATCCTTGTTCCCAAGTCGGCAAACGCTGATCGTTTGGGAAAACGAAATTCAGGTTATCGAACTTTCTGGAGGACATCAAAGAGGACCATAGACACCCTCTTTTCACTGCTGTTGGTGTTTGAGAGGTTGCATCTGGCATTCGCGACTCCTTGGAGTATTTGGCATTCAAGTCCCCACAGATTAGGATTGAAGAGACCTGTTGTATTGCTTGAATTTCGTCAACCAGGTTTTCCATCATTGAGAGGTAGGTCTGGTGGTTGATGGCAGCTGGGTTCCAGTAGGTATTAATCAGCACTATTTGTGATGGGTTGGAAAGGGGTTTTTCGGCCCAATCGAGTAGTACTGCTAATATTGAGAGGTTTGATTCAAAAGTGGACTTGAGTGTCAGCCCGATTCCCTGTCGGCAGACCAAAAGGAGACCTGATGTCGGGCAACCCAAAACCCCTTTATTGGCTGGGGCCAAGATAGTGTCGTATCCATCCATAGCCGGGGTTTGCCTAAGCCAGGTCTCTTGGAGACAGATGATGTCAAATGAGGCTAGGTTTGCGTCGCCCGTTGTTGTAAGGTGTAAGTACCCTATTGTGTTCCATGAGCAGGAGTGTAGTGAAGATATGAAGTGGTCGACTTTCCATTTTCCCGGGGACTCAGCAAGCCGACCTGCGGATTGCTATTTTGTCGCTTGGGCCAGAACCTTTGGGAGCCAGGCCAACAGCCCCTGTAGTTTAGCAGCTGATTTTGAGGACGTATTAACACTCTCTTTTGCTGCTCTGGTGGTTGACCTGTTTCTCTGCGCCGTGAGTTAGGTAGAGTTAGGTAGATCTGCGTTTGGCTGTTTGGGCTTCGGGGTCTTCGCATCGATGGACTTTGTCGGCTTGTCGCGCCTGGGTTTATTTTGTGTAATTCCACAGGGGCTCGCCTGTGGCTTAGAGTGTAAGTTTACCACTGTTCGAGTGAGTTCCGAAGTTCTTCGATGCTCCACTCTCTTTTCTTTGTCTGGGGTTTTGTCCTTACGAGCCGATTTCCTTTCCGAGCGAACCTTCTCCAGATGTTGGCTTTTTTGAGGATCCCTTTGCACGATGTATCCTAGTGCAGCCAAGTCGTTTGTTGCTCCCGCAATTACCGTCTTGGTGCGCTTTGACGCTGCGTGGATATAGGCTTTTGCTCTTTCGTTTGAGTGATATGGGTCGACTATTTTTAAATCTGAGGACTTTATTTCCCTGAGGGCTGGGATCAGGCTGAATAACGTGAGTATCCCTCTTCTATTCAGTATTATGTCATCGTCGTTTTCAGAGTGCTGTTCGAGCTTGATGGGAGATTCCCTAAAAGAGTCATGACTTTTTCGGTGTTGCTCAGTCCTTGAAGTGAAGTGGGGTTGCGAGTGTTGCCCCCTTTTGTTGGATTTCTTTAACTCCGAAGATGAGCCTCCTTTAGGCTTTGAGTGGTGGTCCTGGTTTCGTCTCGTGGACTGTTGAAGATGTTGGACGCCAGAGGCTGGCTTTTTGCGAGTTGACCGCTCATAGGCTGATGGAGATATGAACGACACCACACGAGAGCTCGGAGGGCTACAGGAGCTGGAAGGTTTCCGACGTTGGAGGATTTTCCTACGCTCTTCCAGAGTGGTAAATTTGTGTGCAAAGTCCTCTTCAGACAATTCCTCAGAGGTTTCTTTCTCAGCTCTTAGTTCACAATTGAGAGAAGAGGCCTGCGGATTAGATGGTTGGGGCTTTTTTCCGCTTTTGTCCGGTGATATATCTTGAGTGACGTCTAAGTGCTGAGAGATATTCATCAAGACCTCGTCTGCCAGGAAATCATCTGATGTTCTGGGGGAGGCGTTTGATGCCTCGATGTTTCTTGGCTTGCGGCCGAACTATGGGCCAGGTTTCTTACTTTCTCTTTTCTTTTGGATGAGCATGTACTTTGTTGCTTGGCTGAGTTTAGTTTCTGGGGTTTGGATTTTCCCCCGGGAGCTGATTTTTCTGGTCTCAGACCTGTGAACAGGGGGTACGAAGGGTCTTCCACCCTCACTGGCAGTTCCAGGGGAAGCGGGGCATTGGCAGTATCGTCTGTAATGTCAATCACCTCGTGCATTTCGGAATTTGGCAGGCCGAGGTTCGATGACTGATGGGCGACGGCGCTGGAAGGAGGAGATAAAAAATGCACTGAAGGGTTTGAGCCTCCCGGTTTGATCCCCGAGAGGGATGTAGTGAGAAGGTTCGCAAGATCTTTGGGTCCTTGTTCCACGTCCAGCCTTAGGCCTTTGAATTTATCATCTAAGGCTGTGATGTATCCTTCCAGGAAAGTTAGTTTCGAGAGCATTGTTGCTTGGATCGAGGTGTTATCTTTCAAGTTTTCGTTAATACCTTCGTAAAGTTTGGTGAATGGGTTCATTGAAATGGTGACTGCTGACATTATTGATAGAAGGTCTCTCTTGTGTTGCGCTGGAGAATCCATTAGTGCGCCCTGGGGGAGGGGGCGCTGTTTGGGAGCTGGAGAAGGTGAATAGGACTCGTTTAGGAGCTGTCTTACTTCCGGCGAAGATGGTAGGTCGGATAGGCCACCACTGAGTCGCCCCGCAGGCTGTGGTTTGAGTAGAAGGACTGTTGGAGCGCCTTCCTGCCGGGTGCCGACTGGCCGATCTTTGTTTGTCCAGGGTGAGCCTGCGTTGTGTGTGGGAGTTTCAGGTTTCTGTCCATTTAACGGTAGTGTTGGCCTCTGGGTTTCTGAGGCTTGTTCCTGAGGCAACTGTGTCCCTGCCTGCCCTGAGGCTGCAGGGAAGGCTTTAGATTTCGGCAGGGTTGATTTTAAGGAACCTTCAATGTGAGTTTGAATGGCTTTAAGTTTGACGAGAGCGGGGATTTCCAAACGAGAGGCTATTGGCGTCACGCCGGTGAGCTTGTCAGTGGCTGGGATGTCTCGGTCAGTTTCTGGTGTTTGTTTTGGCGGTTTCTCCTTTTCAGATACGATCTGGGGCCCCAAATCAAGATGGGGGGTCGAGTCATTTTGCTTTAATGATTTCTCCTGCGGAGGCCGTTTTGGGGATGGAGGAGATTGTTTGTCATTTGCAGAATTTTGGGGCTCAGCACGCAGGTCTCTCGATGAGCCTATTTTTCTCGCTTTTTCTGAAGGTTGACAGGTTTTAATTGCTTCCAGGATTTCCTCATCGGTAAGGTCAGTTTGCCTGGAGTGGGAATCTAGTGCGAATGCATGAAAAAAGTCAGTTACGAGGCTGGCAACCAATGGCTTTATGGATTCTGAGATCCCTGTTTTTTTTGGTGGTTGACCATTTGTTTTATTTTTTGGCATCTGTAGCCTTTTTGTACGTTTTTGTGTTTTGTTGACAGTTTTTGGGGGTACTTTCTTCCTGGAGGCTCTGGTGTTTTCTGTGTCGGGGGACTACGCCTCTTTCCTACTGCGTTTTTTTTTTATCGGCCTGCCAAAGGGTTAGGCAAGGGGGTCGTAGGCTTTCCCAGGCCAGAGTCCTGGTCTTCATTTCCTAGGGTCGCCGAGACCCTGCACTCGTCTGCCGAATGGCAAGGAAAAACTTTGGGTGGCATGCTAGAGTGCACTTGGGCTACTATTTGTAGCGACACATTGGTGACTGGGTTTGCGGTAGTGGAAACTGGATGCTTTTCGAGACCTCTCTCCTGCCCAGAGGGCTCTTTCGCTCCATTTGATTGCGAGGATACTAGATGCAAGTCCTCCTTCGGCGGGGGGCGTGGCCTTATGACCACCGAGCCCATCCGAGTGCTGATCACGTCCTGCAGGGGGAGGAGCGTGGCCTCGCTCGGGACCATTTGCGGGGCAGCCATTGCCGAGAGCGGGGGTGCAGGACTTCGCTCTCCTCCCAGGCAGGCTCGCAGGCGTCTGCTCCGCGCTCCCCACAGGCGCGAGCTCCCCCCCCGCTCACGGTCCTCGATCCTCCCTCCAGAGGCCATCGGGTCGCAGAGCTGTGACGGTGGGGGTCACGGACGAGGGGGTGCTGGCCTGGTGGCGGTGAGGTCCGTATCCGAAGCAGAATGCAGGGGAGCAGGAATGTGTTGGCGCGGGCCAGGGAGCGCTGGCCAGGCTCTGACGAGGTCCAGATCCGACGCTGGAGGCGAGGGACCAGGTACATGTTGATGCAGGTCCTCTGCTTCTGTAAGACTTGTTTTTGGCAAGTTGGTTGATGTTTTGGAAGTTTTTGCCGCGGATTGTTAAAAAAAGTCCCGTTTTAAGTGGGCGTTTACTGTTGTTGCTGCTGGGGTTTTTAGATGTTTTGTGACAGACTCAGCAGATGGTGTAGTTGTGCACTACGTTGTTGTAGGGCTTTTGCAGCGGGGCGTGGGCATGCGCTTCTCAGCAGGCGGCCTTCCTCTATTTCCACGGGTTCGTGGTCCATGGACATGGAAGGAGAGCACGCCGGCGTTGAGGCCAATTCAGCCATGCACAGACTGCCACAGACTGCAACTCTGCAGCCAACTCCGCGGCCGCTCCGCGGCTGAATGAGGTTTTTATGGGTCCACCCCCAAAATGAAAGGCTGGAAACTGTAGAGAGACTCCGGTCTCTGGGAGGAATGGAGTGACTGCCACAGACTGCAACTCTGCAGCCAACTCCGCGGCCGCTCCGCGGCTGAATGAGGTTTTTATGGGTCCACTCACAAAATGAAAGGCTGGAAACTGTAGAGAGACTCCGGTCTCTGGAAGGATTGGAGTGACTGCCACAGACTGCAACTCTGCAGCCAATTCCTGCTTTCAGGGTCGTGTATGATCCAGTACTGAGCCACCTCTAGACAGCACATATTCGCTCAGTAACTGAAGTCCTTTACCCCTTACAGTGGCTACTCAGCCGATTATTAGGAAGCGGTACTGCACCTACCGACAGGCCCAGAAATCCTTCAGAAGGATCACCAACTACTCGCCCTCTTGCAAGACCCTTTCTAATTCATTCAACAACTACAAGCTAATTCAGCTACTATCACCTATACATCTCTCTACACGTATCTCCCTCCCACCCCTTCCTTCTCCTCCTTGGTACTTTCTGTGAACCAATTTATGTGATTTAAAAAATCAGTATGTCAAATGTTTGTGTACCTCAAATGAATATTCACGTTATCATCACAATGGCACATCACCCACCACCTTTTACCATGTACATACTGTTCCTGAATGTATTGGATGTGTGACTCATACATGTTGCATCGACATGCGTCACCCCTGTCACCAACACACACTGAATTCACTGTGTATGCACAGCCTTGACAAAGACTTTGGTCGAAACACGTATTGGCTTTTCTCACATGCACCTAGCACTCTTGTGCCAGGGAATTGGTTTTGTTATAAACAACAATTAACAATAATTTCTATATGTTAACACAAATAAAGTGTTGTTGACGTGCTTCGATCAGCATTCGTAAACATGGTCTCAAACATTCTCCAGCACCATTGCTAAACAGGTTTGCCTATTGAACCAACGACTATTTAATATATAAAAGGGCAGGATAAGCACCCATTTCATTGGCTGGGATCAAGTCTGATTTGCATATGGTCGTTCCCCCTTTGTAATGGTTTGACAGGTGAAGAACGATGGTCTGGAGGGTTTCCCACAGCAATGCCAGATGGTAAGATTAATTCTAAACCTTCCAGCCGCCACCTCTTTTTTCTTGTATGGGCTGAATGTGTGGCAAACTCTTCTGAGGAGTGTGCTGTCCCACATTAAAATCTTTCTACATTCACTCTGATCCCTCTTTAAAATAATGAAGCACTTCTCCTTGATATGTGTGTCTGTCCCTTGCTCTGCTGATTCATCCCATGTTTCCTCATTTTCGCCCACCCATCGCTCTATTAGTCCCTCAAACTCTATCTCCATCTTTTCCTTTTTCTGCCCTTCTGTGTCTATTGCCATTCAGCTGCGCTGCCCACACCCAGTTTCCTGCCTTTTCCACGCCAGCTTCTGGCACAATGTATTGAGGAGGAAGCTGGTCACATGACTAGGACCTGTCACTCAGCTGCTCAACTCACCACCTATTTTAACAGTCCTACTTAGACATCCTCAGCAAAGGACATCCAAAGACAATGATCTCACCTGTTTGTGCCTGTTCAGCTTGATAGGTCCAAGGCCAAACACACTACCCTGCATTGTACCTACAAAATAGTTGCTACACAATTATTTGCAAAAAGACATCACCATTAATTATTATTGTTCTTTTATAATGCGCTTAATACCAATGAGTGGTTTCTAAGCGCAGGATCGGGATTCTAACCTGTGTTGCGCTGTGTTGTCTTGCTTTCAAGACAAACGCGTAGCCCCTGAGCAATCCTTCCTCCACAGTCCATTTCCATCCTCGCTAGAATTTGAACGGCCCTGTGCCCTAGGCAGCCCTGGCAAGCTACCCTAGTGAGCCTCATCAATTTCACTCTTTCACCCACCCAACACTAATGGAACCGGCTGACACACACATACTTGCCCCCTTATGCTAATCAATAATCTCTCAGCAGTCGGTTATGCCACAGAAATCTCCAACCTAATCTTGTTAAATAACCTTGATGAACGCTTCAGCACCAAAAAATGGCTTTCACCATATTCCCCCATGTTTTAGATGTCTTCCTAATCCAAGCTACTGCATCCAACATGCTCATTAACCAAGAAGGGCAGGAGACAGAGTGGCAATCAACTACAGGAATAATTGGTCATGCACCATGAACTGCTCTCCAAGAACAAGCTTGTTCCCATGACTAGCCTAATGGTTATCTTTATTTCACAAGGAATCCATCATCTTTCACCTCATCACCACACCACTTCACAGGAGTGGCCCTTTTATTGATGACATCTCCAACTTACACTCCTCTGCTGCATTAGCAGACACTAAAGTTTTTTTGGGAGATTTTAACATCCCTGTGTCTAACACCAATAACCACACTCAAAGCATACTTTCTGCACTGACCAGACCTTAAGCAAATTTTAAACTGTACAACAAATGCAACTCCCATAACCTAGTCTTTACATCCTGCTCCATAATCACATTCACAAACCCTATGCCACTTGACTGGTCTGACTACTACACCATCCCACTGTTTATCACTCACTCAACTGTAATGGTGCAGGTAAAACCAGTGAAACACAAGATCAAGCCCCCTGCAGTCCCCAAACAAGAAAGGACATATAGAATAAGGAAGCTGGATTAGTTTGCTGCAGCACCATTAAACCCTGCAGGACCAAGGGTGCGGGATTTATGTGCTGGGAAGGTTGTATACAAATTGTTCGAATGTCAATTGTTCGAATAACAATTGACCTTCTGCACAATTGACCGAATTTAAACGGTCAATTAGGATGTATATGCAGGAGGAAACCCCCGCAGCTCCCCACCCAATCCAACCCCCACCCAACCCCCTCTCAATCCCCTTATATTATTATTACACCAACCCAACCCATAATATATGTTAAAATGACCATACGGTCAATTGTGAATAAGGTCAATTAGGACCCCTATTATTCGAACAATTGTGTCATTCGAACAAATGTAAATGAACAATTTGGGTAATACCGCTGGGGAAACTGATGCTTGCTGCTTGTGCTATCACTGCCACTGGGATCATGCCCTCAGAATTCAAATTATCCCATTAATACCCACAGGGCCGAAGCCTGCGGGACCAATGCGCAGGAGTCCTATGCCGGGAAACTGCTGCTTGCAGCTTGTGCTGTCACTGCCACTGTGAACACTTCTCCTGCAGTCAAATTCTCTTGTTGATACCCGCGGGGCCGAAGCCCATGGGACCAAGGACGTGAGAGTTCTGTGCTGGGAAACTGCTGCTTGCTGCTTGTGCTGTTGCTGTCATTGGGAACATGCTTCCTGCATTCAAATTCTCCCATTGATACCTGCAGGGCCGAAGCCTGCGGGACCAAGGGAGTGGGAGTTTCGCTCCCACTGGTAGTTACGCAAGTGCTGGGTGAGGCAGTACTGCAGGCAAGTAGGCTCTGGCTGTGCTTGTGCTCGTGTTTGTGCCTTAAGACTCACTGGGCCTCATTACAGGTCGGGTTGTCCGGAAATAACAGTGGCGGTAAACCCGCCGCCACTTTCCGGACCGCCCGATCTCGAGTCCTGCAGGCGGGAGGTAGCGTTCCCGCCAGGTCTGACCTGGCAGGTTTAACACCGTCCGCCTGCAGGCGGATGTGGAAACACCAGCACCATCACGAGATGGTGCCGGTGTTTCCACTTCCCCATTCCTATGGGACTCAATTGGAATGGGGATTTACCGAATTCCGCCTCTGGAATTCCCAGGTCACCGGGGTTTTAATGCCCCGGTAATTCCGGGAATCACGGAGGCGGAATGGTAATACGAGTCCGGCGGTAACTGAGCCGGAAAAACCGGCAGGTTACTGCCGGACTCGTAATGAGGCCCACTGACTCACTGCTTAACTTGCTTCTCGAAAGTGAAGTATTTTTGATTGTGAAAGCTAAAGGTCCCCCGTGACATAACAGTCTCTATTGAAAACTAAAGGAGGAGCCTTTGTGTTTGCATCTCCCTACAGCATTCCTTTTTGCTCAGCCAGGCGAATCTTAAGGCAAACGTTATTAATCATTACTACATACTCGAGTGAAAAGACTGTCCAGTAGCTGAGGGAGCTCTTTCTCCCAAAAGAGTCCCCATGATATCCTTAGAGGGATCCCATTAGAGTAACATCCACAGCACAAACAGGAGCAAGGAGGGAGAGAGGGAGTAAGCCAGCCCTCCTTAGCCATTGGGCGTCCCTCGCTCTGTGTAGCACATCCCTGTGTCCTGTGAAGCACCTTGGCCTAGTACTGGACTTAATATTGGACTGGTTTGTTGCGCCAGAGGTGGCGGAAGAGAGGAAACCCTTGGTCTCTGTGACTTGAACATTTTTTAGCAATTTTTAGTAACTCCTGGTAAATTTCAGAAACTTTTAGCACTTCCTGAATGTATTAGGATTGTGAGCCGCTTTCAGCTGTAAGCTGTTAGTCCCAAGTTACGGGCCACAAGTTCACTGCTTACATACCTTCAGCTTGATATTATTGTTTTGGTTGTGACTGAGTATATTATATTGCATTCAATCAGTTTTTAACTAAGATAGCATTGTTTATATTTGTGCGGGTGGGCAGTGAGCATTTGTCTCACTTTGTCCCAATTTTGTCAGCATGTCGAAAAGGAGGGCTTTAAGTCCACTACTTGTCGGTTCCGTCAGAAAGCCTACCTCCAAGTTTGTGGAAAGAATAGATGAGGCCAATGCCATGAGTGAAGAAATTGCTGGGTTTCTGAGCAAAATTTATCAGACAAGAAAGGCCCAGGAGGAGGCCACAGAATGCATTATAAAGGGGGGTAAAGGGAGCCCAGAAGGACCGAGGTTTGTCTCTAACTGCAGTTTCCTGGGTATGGAGGATATTGAAGTAGTTGGCAAGGGTGATAATGATGGGGCAGCAAAAGCCCAGAGGAAAAGGGTGGACCCCAAGGGAAAGCGCAGCCTAAAGGAGATGCGCTCACTGGGCAAGGAAAGTATAGGCTCTCACAAGATTAGCTTGGGTGCTCTTGTGGACGTTCATAAGATTCTTCCAGGCTACCAGGTATAAAATGCGCTGAAAGGAACTGAAGGGCTACACTATAAAGTTCTGGTTGAGATCACAGTTGCTAATGTTGCTAATGTTGGGGGAGTATGTGGAGGTAGGAGTGAGTGACGTTGGGGAGGGAATGTAGATGCTATCCCACACTCACCTGTGGGTGTCACAAATACATTTGTGATTTTATCCATCCTGAGCCCAGCTATAGACATTACACTCGCCGTCGCCTCGGATGCAAGCCTAGACCCTGTGTCCTTACACACATCCTCTCCAACATGTATGCTTCCGGTAGGTAGGTCCCAGACCCCAGTAAGCCTTGTGGACAATGCAAAGTGTCTTGAATGTGATCCTTGCAGCCATGGGGAGCCAGTGGAGGAATGTCAGCACCGGAGAGATGAGGTCCCTGGGTTTGTGGCCAAGATTAAGTCTCACGGTTCTGTTCTGGATGAGTTGCAGAGAGCGCAGGGCAGAAGAAGGGAGGTTGAGGGAGAGGCTATTGCAATACTCCAGCCTGGAGAGAACCAGGGCTCTGGAGACAGTGTGCCTCTGGGGGAAAGTGAGAAAGGGTAGAATACCTCTGAGGAGGTATAGTTGATAGTTAGATTTTTTAGAGATTTCTGAAATGTGAGAGAAGGAGAGAGTGGAATCAAAGATGACCACAAGGTTTCTAGCTTCGCAGGTGGGTGCAGGTGCAGGGCCAAGGGAGGCCGACCAGAGTGAACGTGAGAAAGCAGGAACAGGAGTCCGAATGGACACGATCTCAGTCTTAGTGGCATTGAGGCAGAGGTTGTTTGCAGCACAGCATGAACATGACTGAATAGCGGACAGATAGTCAGATATGAGCGAGGAGGAGGAGCCGGCTGAGGGTAGCCTGACAGATAGTTGCGTGTCATCCGCCTAGCACTGGAAGTTAGAGGTGAAGCTGGCAATCGCCCATGCCAGGGCAGCCATATAGACGGTGAAGAACCAGGGGGATAGGTTACATCTCCGGGGAATGCCACAGGTTGAGAGAGTGATAGTCAAGAGAAAAGCTCAGAGTTCCACCTGGGATGGGTGGTCGGAGAGGAAGGAGGTTAACCACGTCAGAGCCTGACCTGTGATTCCCAGGGTGTCACGGAGATGTGCAATCAGGATATTGTGGTTAACCTTGTCGAAGTCAGAGGTAAGGTCAAGGAGAAGGAGGATAGATTGTTTTTTAATGTCAAGATTTGAGAGCAGGTCTACACGGGTGTTCAGAAGAGCAGTTTCCATTCCTATGGATTCTCTAGAGCCAGATTGATGGTCGTGGAGGGACTTCAGATCATGTGGATGTTTCTATATCTGAATGTCTCTACCTTAGCTGGATCCATGTGTATACCAACACTGCTGACAATGTAACCCAGGAATTCTATCTTTGGCTGATGAAAAAGACACTTTTCTGCCTTGGCAAAGAGATGGTTGTCCGGCAACCGACACAACACTTATTTGACATGTGGAATGTGTTCCCCCAAAGTAGCAGAAACCCAATAAGATCTGAAAAGTTGTTATCCATAAAACATTGAAAGATGGTAGGGATATTGCACAAGCCGAATGGCCGAATATTCGTAATGCCGAGATGGGGTTTTAAAGGCGGTCTTCCATTCATCCCCTTCTTTTATCCGTACCAGGTGGTAGGCCCCCCTGAGGTCCAGTTTAGTATAGATTCGAGCAGTGGGCAATGATGCCACAATGTTGTGGATCAAGGGTAACGGGTATCTGTCTTTGCGAGTGATGTTGTTTAATTGACGATGATCTATATTAGGGTGGAGTGTCCCTTCCTATTCCTGTACAAAAAACAATGGAAAGCCTGCAGGAGAATTAGATGGTACGATGTATCCCTTCCTGAGGCATTCCTTGATATAATGTTGAAGGGCCTCTTTCTCAGATGGAGATAGTGAATAGACCTTTCCATGGCGTATTGCAGTATCAGGTAGCAGATCGATAGAGCAGCCGAAATGCCTGTGCGGTGGTAGAGGAATATCCACACACAGGTTCTGCAAACACATGAACAAAATCCAAATAATCAAGAGGTACTGCTTGTATGGAGCAGAGACGAGTAGTAATATCTCCATGGGGAGAATAAAAGGTTGTCGAGGAAGTTCGCAGAGGAACAGTAGTCTCTAGTACAGCAATTGGATGCAAACACCATAATTTGTGTTACCCAGCTGATATGTGGTTTCTGATACAACAACCAAGGTAAGCCCAACACTACAGGTTACGAAGGAGACTTGATGACAAACAAGGAAACGCTCTCTTGGTGTTAATTTCTCCACAGTTGCAGACCCCCAGTGTGTTGACAAATGGGACCAGAAGACAGCGGAGTTCCATTATTGACTTCCTCCATGGTAGTATTTTTCTTGTGATTCAAAGGAATGCCAGTGGTATCCACATAAGCCGAATCGATATAATTGCCAGAGGCTCCGCAGTCAAGGAGGGTCAAGGTTTTCACACTCCAGTTCTGCCAAACTATCCGGATTTTCAGAACCAATAGGCCAACTGGTTGCATAGGTTGAACTATTAGAACTTGATTCAGAAAGACTGGAACAAAAGAAGGGCCAAAGTTGCCTTCCCATCAAACCACAGGCCTGTTATTTTTTTGATTTCCTTGGAGGGCGCAGAGGGTAAGACCCCAAATATTGCCCATTGGCTCCACAATATAAACACAGACAAAAGGTTTGCCGTTGCTTCTTTTCAGTTTCTTATAAAGGACCCCTTAAGGGTCCCAACTGAATAGGTTCTGGGCCTGAATCCAAAGGGCCTGGTAAAACCACTGGAGTCAATGAAAACTGTTATTTGAGATCTGCATCTTCCTGCTCTTCTTTCAGTCCACCTATAGCCGATACGTAACACTTAATCCAAAGGGCCTGTAGAGTATCTGGTTCAGCAATGTGCAGTAACTCATCCTTGTATTCATCTCTCAGACCACAACAGAAAATGTTTTACTGTGTAATTTCTGCCCATTGTGAGTCTGGTTCCAACTGTCGAAAACAACTAATGTAGGTTATGATGTCGCTGGAATCTTGCCGAATATCAATCGGTTGATTCTCAGCTGATGAGCCATGATTAGGGTACTTGAAGAAGTCCAGGAATGTATTTTCAAAGACTATGAAATCATCCAGGATGGCACTGTTAAAAGACACAATAGGAGCGGCCCAAGCCAGTGCGTTGCCAGGTAAATTACCCAGGATATAATCTATCTTGGTCTTATCCTGATTGAAATGCAAAGGTCAATAAAGGAAATGGATCTTGCAATGATAACATAATTCTGCCAACCATCTGGGGTCACCATCAAACTTTAGAGGAAAAATGTGAGCCCTAGCACTCTCAACCCGAGGAACAGCTCCAGCTCCTTGAACCATCATCTGCAGTAAAGTTACATATTCTTGAATTAGGGTGGACATCTCCAAACGAAGAGCCTGAATTCCATCCCTAAGCTCCTGACCATCATCCATTTCCAGAATGGAAGGAAGCCATCTCAATTCTGTTAAATAAAATGTCTCGCGGGAGCTGCATACCTGACCTTCCTGGTGTTTGCTGTGAAGAGGTAGCCAGTATGGTTCGGAATATTGAAGAGATTTACTTGTAACACGGCGTCCCAACCCAAAATCTCCCTCGAATACACAGCAGACCCTGAATCAGCTCCCAACTCCACAGGACGGCACTTCCCTAATTTACCTGGCAACAGAACAGTGCAAGCACTGAAAGGGAAGGCCATGTTGGTAATGCAAAGATGTAGATGGAGTACGTGTAGCGAGGTTCCAAAGCAGTAACAACAGGCTGAGTTCCAGGATACAGGGTACAATGTGGAGGCATGAGACTTTGCAATGACAAGAGGTGGAAACCCAGGTAGGTAACAAGAGGTATAATGGAGGAAGCAGCTCCCAAGAGGAAAAAGCCCAAAACAAGAAGGCAAAAATCAGGGGAGCAAAAGACCAATGCAAGGAACCAAGGAGAGAGCAAAGATCCAATAATAAGGACAAGGAACTCGGCCAAGGTGAGGGAAAGAATAGGGCACAGAGGGTTCCTAGGAGTCAGAAAACAGGATGCCAGGAAGTAAGGAGGCTCAAAAGGCACATGGGTACAGGTGCAAGACTAGTACGGGGTGAGGACACAATCAGTGATCTGACAGCATTGAGATGCAGTTTGCGATTGCCATTGGTGACCAGGTATACATCTGGGACAAAAACGAGGCATGGACTGCACGCAGACGTTGATGCAAGGCCAGGAGGACTGCAAATGCGTGGGGAGATGAACACAGTCATCCGCACATATTCAGACCCTCAATCCTGGCTGTGCCCACAGAGCCTGTGACCGGGATAGACTGCACTTGTGAGGACAAGTGCCAGAGAGGATAGATCCTCCATGCCGGGGACGGCTGAGCCCAGCGACCCCTTCCCCTCATGGTAATTGCAGTGACAGATTTGTAGGCACACACAGCACTGGAGGTTAAATTATTGAATACGATTTTGTTGGTTCACAATGGTGTCTGGAAAGCAGAGGATTCCACGGTTGAGCAAGGAGGTAGAATGTGATGGGGAGTTGAAACTGCACAAACATGCCTTTGATATGCAACAGTTAGTTTTTGTTTATGGCAGATTAAAACACACGAAGCTTTGATCGCCAGTTTCATGCAGCAAAATTGCCAAAGATACTATAGCAAGATGAACATTCAGCGCCCCCGTGGTAGAATAGGTGTAATGTGCACACAAAGAACACAGTAGCAAGATGAATAAATGGAAGTGGGCCTTGCACGTTGGCCTGCACCACAATGAAGTAACAATTCTGATTCAATTATATAATGCACCTGCAAGTAACAGTGTGTGCTGCGAAGGAGGACATGACAAACTGTCCAAGGTTAGCAAACTATCTGGAAGATTAGGGCCCGGCCTGAGAAAGCGAGATGGGAGTTAGTTTAGTTTTCTGCTCACTGCAACGCTTCAATCTCGCCCTGCAAATTGAAATATAATTGAGATGTTGTGGGCAAATGCAACATCCAAGTTCGTATGAGTAATTACTGACCAATGGTGCACCATTTTTGTAATAGTGTCAGCGCATTACGGTGCCGGCCAATCAAAGATTTTCCTGATGATGTTTATGAAGTGCTCTCGTACCAGGAGGGAAGACCCATGGGTGGATACAGAGATTAGGGACCGACCAATGAGCAGTTATAATATATAAAATGATAAAGGTATTTACTTCCTAACATCCAATCAGCAGGTTGTAGTTGTGTATTTTAGAATGATAACAGCTTATTGGGTTTGGTCTATAATCCCTGATGTAATGGAGGTTTTTTGAGAATGTCTCGTACCTTCTTCCGGCCGAGTTACTTAATGAATAAAGTAATTAAAGCTGATTCTTCGGGCACCTTGGTCCACTCCATTATTTTTGAATAAGTGAGTGCTTGGGAGCATGGATTTACAACCACAGCCATGTCCCATAAAAGTCAGGATAAACGGCCCCTCACTCAGTGCTATTAATTCAAAAACCTTCCCTGCCAATGAGTGAGAAGCAAACTTCATAGACCTACATGCCAAAGGGAATGTCTTGGTCCTTGTAAACTTATTCAAAAATTCTGCTGTGAAAATTGTGGATACTCATACCCCTCTGAAAAACAGCCATGTTATGACCAAACCATACACCGTTTGGCACCCCCCCGCCCCATCTTGCCCACAACAAATGCTCAATCAGAGCCTTAGAGAAATGGTGGTGCACAAAACATAACCCTGGATATATCACAAACCTTCACAGAAGACAAAACTGCTTGCTACTCCACCACCATTGTTGCAGTCTCTACCAGGAGCAACACCCTCTTCAAGGTAGTAAAGCATTGTACCAAACCATCTCTCTGCCCCAATGTGCAAGCAACTCAGGGGAACTTAGATGGAATAAACAACTTTTTAATTGAAAACATAAACTAAATCAGACTTAATGAATCTACCACTGTGTAGAGTTAGTCTCCCCTACACACCAGCACACACACTGCCCCTCTACACCAAATTATCTCCTCTCTCTTCTCCAGATCAACTAAAAACACTCGCCTCCCTCAAACCTACCTCCTACTCTGTACTCTGATGATATTTTCATAGCCTCCATCATTGAGCAATTGATTGGACAAGCACTCAACACACTCCTCCGCTTTAGTAATGCCTCCCTCACTGAAGGGTAATTCCCAGTGTGATCCTGGAAATGCCTTATGGAGGGACAGGGCCTCCTAGTCCAACCACTGCTCTGTGTGTGTTTTCTCTAGGTTGTATGTCACTGAGGTCCAGCCTGGACCAATGGCAGTGCAGCTCTGCATGATATAATATGATATGATAGGTTATTTATAACATGCTTAATGCCCAGAGGTGTCTAAGTGCGGACAGGGGGCTCGAACCTGTGTTGCTCCATGTCATCTTGCTTCCAAGGCGAGCACGTTGCCCCTAAGCTATCCTCCCGAGCTATCCTTTCCTTATGGTGAAAACACCCATGGAATACCCTTATGGCACCCACGAGTGGGGGTACACCCTTGTACCCCTTATGTGTGTTTTGGGCACCTGTTTGTTGCCCATATTGCAGGGTATGGGCTGGTGGCAGCTACATGCAGACTTGACAGTGGCTCTGAGTGTACCCCATTTTTGGGACACCCAGGCCCTGACATAGGAATCAAGATATTCCTGCAGGAAGGTAAGATGGCCACTGTGGCCTCTTCATTTCTATTGTTTTTTTACCTTGTTTCCCCAAGTCCTTGGAAGCCCTGACTCTGCCCCTTCCTCTTGACTGGCTGTTGGGTGGAAATACCATATATGGCTCTAGGGCTGCCTCCTGGCAGACTGACTGGAGCCTTCCCAGGTGTTGTGTGTTGTGGGCACACCCTAGGGTGGGACCTGTGTGAATGGAGTCTGAAGTAAACTCACATTCTGTGTTATGGGTGCCTGGTTTCTGTGTGTTCAAATAGATGTGAGCAAAAACGTTTCCTCTTTTTTGTGTCGGGGCTGTGGTGGAAGAGGAAGTGTATATATAACAAAAGCGAACAATCCCACCACTAGCTGCCCTGTTTCCTACTACACATGTTGTAAATGGACAACTCTACACATTATAACACACAGCTATTTATATCCTATGTGTATAAGCCACAGACCAGAAGCCATGAAAAAACATATTTTAATTAATATATCACAACATATTATTGTAAAAACCTTATCAGAAAGGATAATACAAAGTAAGAACAATTTGCAAAGTTAATTCTCAACTGTGTTTGAAGAAGAAGAAAAAGACACAGTGCATCCACCCCTTCAGAGTTTATGGATGGAATGCAACTTTTCATTGAAACCAGTGTGATGTTAGTAACAGAGGTGACTTCTTTTAAACCATGTATAGAATGATACTTTAACATGGGGCGTCAACTTGCTTAAACCATGTGTAACACAATGTTTTAACATGAGGCGTCAACACTGTAATGTGTTTCTGGGAAACCACACCCACACCGGAAATGAACAGTTCTTAAAGTCAGTGTGTTGCCGAGACCCGTCTTCAGGACACTATGGATATTTGAGCACAAGGAGAATGCAATACCATGCACAGAGCCCTGTGCACCATACATAAAACTAAAATGCTTGTTTTAGGAATCTGGTCAATCTAAAAACCGCCTGTATTGTGTAGAGAAATATATCTTACTAACCTTCCACTTGATTTCACTTAGTGTAGGGGACCAGTTTATTCGTTGATTATTAAGCTCATCGTTTATGTGGCATTGTTAGGAACATTTCCATCACTGTAAGGTAGAAGGAGCAAACACAATTTTAGCTCCTTGATATCACCCACAATGCCTATGCATCTTTTTTAGGAGCAGGCAGCATTTCATATGCTTGGCAAATTACCTGTATGGAGTCATAGATGCTTGTAAACCCCGTATGATGTGGTGACCAATTCAATGTTACTTGGCAATGTTACATTTTCAAATTCGTCCAACAGTAGCGATTCAGATCCCACCGCTGATTAGCCCTCAACAAGCCGAGGTGGGGCTCAACAGAGGGGACAACAACAACAATTTCTTCAAGGACGAGGGAGACGTCGGAAATACAGACATTGGGGCAACCACACAATGCGCACTCGACAATGGCAGCCCCCACCAATGAGTTGGCAGTCTCCATTTTCAATCTAAGTTCACACATTTTGAGTCCCGCCGAGTCTAGTGTACTCAGTAAGGGGCTTTCATTTGTCCCCACAAAAATAGCGAGTGAATTTCAAACTGAGATTGAAATGAAGAATTTCTTCCGCACATTGAGGCTGCAATATTTTTTCCGTAATGCGAAAGACAGGAACCCGCCAAGCGACAATAAATCAGGTCTGAAACTCCCTTCGTACTTAATACATGGTTTAAAAGAAGTCACCTCTGTTACTAACATCACACTGGTTTCAATGAAAAGTTGCATTCCATCCATAAACTCTAAAGGGGTGGATGCACTGTGTCTTTTTCTTCCTTTGCAAATTGTTCTTACTTCGTATTATCCTTTGTGATAAGGTCTTTTATAAATTAAAAAATGTCTTTCTGGTCTGTGGCTTATACACATGGGATATAAATAGCCATGTGGTATAATGTGTAGAGTTGTCCATTTACAACCTGTGTAGTTGGAAACAGGGTAGCTAGTGGTGGTTTCTGTGTGTGACACAATGACTGAGACATCCCTGACTGAAATTGACATGAATGCAGGGTAGTGCGCTGAAAGGCTGGTTACTTACCCCAATCTACATTCTTTGTTATGGTGTCTGTGTGGAGTGAATGGCCTGAATACCAGTGAGCCTGATTCTTCCAAGGGGGGGTACATCCTCTGAGGGGATAGTTGAGTGAAACCGAGAAACTCTGCCTCTTCGCCTGACAAAGCATCAAAGGTACTGTGATGAGGAAGAGCATCTTCAAGCCTCAGGAGTAGTCCAGGGGTCCCAGATTCATCTTGGATCCTGTTCACGTGTGACCGCTAAGGTACTTTTGGTTGGTAGAACCTTTTAAAAGAAAGTATAAGGTTATTGATTATTGGACTGGGCTGTAATAGACAAGATAGGTTACTCCCTAAATTTTCCATTACAGTTTGCCCAGGTGAGGGGGTTCTCACACAGGATTGCGTATCTAGTCTAACAAAGCATTCTGCCACTGTTCATAACTAACCTGCCTTTCTTCCCAAATCTATTCTGTTACACCTCACTTAAGAATTCACAAGCACTCAGGGTTATGCCCAGAGTTTAGCATTGGGGCAGCCACTATTCTGGGGGTAGATGATGCCCTCCAAACCATGGATACGGTGACTGATGCTGCTGCTCTCCATGCCTCCTCACTGACAATATGAGATATGACAATATGAGATTCTCTGGCACTCTCCTCAATTGGTCTAATGGCTACCTCTCGGGCACTAGAAAAATGGCAATTGTCACAGAGAAAACATACACAAGAGATGATTGCATCTGTGACAGTCTGCAAAAAAGGCCCCCCTGCCAAATGAAATGTAGACCGCAATACCAGTAACAAGGGAAGCCCAAATACAAACAGCGATTTCAGCGATATGGGTCAGTACAAGGTCCCTGTGTTGTGGCACTGGCGAGTATACTGTGGGGTATACAAAACCCACGAGGATTGATACCATGAACCAAGGATTCAGAAGAAACCCAAATGAGCTTTCCAGAAAGTCTCTTCTGCTTACTGTAAACAACCGTATTGCTTCTATTTGACACCAAACCATCTAGATGAACATGTTGCATTCTTGTGAGATCTCAGTCTCCTGGGTAGTCCCCCAAGGCTACATCCCAAATGAGTTTCTATCCTCTCACCTACCCTTTTTAAACTATTTTTGGAGCTCTGGGAACACTTCTCAAAGATCCAGATATAACCGTCCACCAATATGCAGATGATACTCAGTTGTACACGTGAGTAAAGAGCCCACAGGACATCAGTTGTCTCAGTGATTGCCTAACCATTATCCATTTCTGGATGTCGACTGTCTACCAACCATAAACATAACCCATCCAAGACTGAATTTGTCTTCGTCAGTCACCCAGCTAAACAACAACTTGTCGAACAATGGTTCAGTGAAATGCGTCATGAAGGATTTGATCTGCAACACTCTGATTCAGAAAAACCCTTAGGCTTCACCCCCAACAGCAGCCTGTCCTTCCAGAAACACATATCCAAGAAGGCCCAAAAGGCCTGGCTCCATCACACATCAATGGGGGAAACAGCCTTCTGAAGGAGTTACCAGCCGATGACTTGTCTCTCCTAAAAGCAGTCCTCCACACCACGCATGCTCCATTACGGGTTAATGGAAATTTGACCATATCACTCCCGTCCTACGCAAACAACTTTGGCTTCCTCCCCAGGCAAGGATACTGTTGACGACTGCAAGTGTCATCTACAAAGTTGTCAACAGTAGGGCATCAGTGTACCAAGTGGCTAAGCAGCATATACCTGGTGGCACACTGTCCTCATACAGAAAATCAACCAACTGGTCAAATCACAACTCCTCTGCAAAGAGAGAAAACACAAACAATGCTTCTCTTTTTATGCACCCATCCTCTGGAACTCCTGGTGTTGGTTTAGCATGACTCCACAAATCTGCAATTTTGCAAATCTCTCCATAGATTGTTCTGCAACAACAGACCAGAGACTAAGCCCAATTGGCAATTAGACTGACACACAGACCGCAACTCACAGCATTGCACTACTGTTAAAAGATGCCAGCCGAAATGCAGGCTACCTACACCCTGTACTGTGCCCTGCTGCTATCGATCTAGGTCAGTGCTTTAAACAAGTAAACTAGAAAATATTAAATCAAATATTATTATCTACTTATATATGTCTATGTATTTGTCTTTATCTGCCAAAATATCTAAATGTTGTTAAGTATTTTACCTTGTTAAAACTTTAACAAAATATGAAGCAACATCAAAATGACATTTTTGTATGAATGTTGGATAACCAAGAGTTCAATTCTCTTTTCAACATTTTCACATTTTGCAAAGTGGGTGTACAGCATAATGTCAGGCTCGGCGGCTCATTAGTGCTGACTAAATGTACATTTTTCAATGAAAATAGCTATTAAAATATAGAGAGGGAAACGAAGTCATTAGATTTGATTGTAAAGGCTCCAGCAAAACACTGTCACAAATGAAAACTATTATCACATTCTTATGACATAAGAGAGCAGCTTGTGCTATAAATATACAGCCTGATTGAGCATAATAAATATATTCAATTTCGAGTTAATTGCTGGTTTGAAGGAGGTAGAAAGAGAGAGTAGGGTCATAATCAATAAGCAAAACAGGAAAGTCTATGCATTGCAGCTTTTATAACATTAAGGGATTATTAGAAGCATTTTGATGAGATGTCTAAATGGGGCATGTTAGAACAACACATTTCACCAGTTAGACTGCAGAGTAAAATCGTATGCTTTTGATAAGGGCCACAGCGGGAAAGATCAGAAATGAACAAGCAAAGAAAAATAAACAAGCCGCTCACCTCTGGATTTCCATCTTAAAATGATTACTTTTTAAAATCCTATGGACCACAGAAAATCATACTGTAGAAATGACCATGATTGTGTGGACCCCTCTCCCGGACTGCTTCATTGCCCCTTTTCCAGAATCTCCAACCCTGCAGTGACTGGCCATTTGCTAGAGCAAATACAGCCAACACATTGCAGTTGTTATCTATCAAAATTTCTTGACCTTCTTGTAAGAAGTGTGTCTAGCCTCCCCATTGTCAAAAATAGTTCTAAGACAGTGTGCACTAGGATCCCAGCCAGCCCATAGAGCTGGGGGTTCCCCAATAGCACTTTAAGATGAGGCAGCAGCACCCGTGAGTTGGATGGGGATGCAGATTAATACTCTTGCATCAAATCAATAATGACAACTCAATAGTTTGGCAAAGGGAGTCCGTTTAATGAAAAGTAAAAAAAATGGGGAGTTCATGAATATAGCATTTGTTCGATCTTCCTTCTCACTTCAACTCCAATTAATTTCAGAAAAACACATCATTTATACTAAAAGCTCGTCATCACTGACGTGCAACACTTAAAATCTGGCATGCAATTCTATTGGCTTTAGGAAGCTAACTTTAATATAGGTGCTATATGTGTTTATGATGGTGGAGTGAGGGGATTGGACAAACACTGTCAGGTGGGGCATCTAAGCCCTACCTTCAAAATGGCTACTGTAAATGTCACTAAAAGTACAACGTCTCATTGGTTCTACTAACTATAGGACCCTAGATTACTTGGTCCACTATGATTGGGTTGGAAACAACCCCACTTATACTTTTCCACTTGTCTAGCAGCGTGCAGAATGGCCGGCCAGGTGCAGGGAATTCATCTGCACCCCCAGCTTCCCTCCAATTATTGCTACAATTAATCATCACCTTAGTGATCATGTGTCAATTATTTCTTTGTGGTTGGCCTCGAGACTGCTTCTTGGTCTGGAAAAGTTAAGATATTTGTGCATGGCACAAGGCCATGCGTAGGTGTGAAAGTTTCATCCCTTCTCGCCTGGCTGGTCACGTGATTCCGTCACTATGAAATCATCTTCAATTTATGTATTTGATTTGATTCTGCCAGCCATCTGCATTCTGTGGCTTATCTTGACCTTTCTGAACAGGATACTCTGTTCTTCTTTCATAAATTGTATCCACTGTTGGTCTATTTCATGCGATACGATCTTGTCTTCCTGGCACGATTTGCATATGACTGAGTTTATCTCTGTCTTTAATTCTCTATTTGTTCGCTGCAAAGCTCTCCTCTTGAGACCTTTAGTAACCTTTGGTTGATTCTGCTCTTGTGCATAGTGGAAGTATACTTATATAAAATGCTCCTTTTGAGGTAGATATGTGTAGGTGGCACTTGCTGCAATCTATTTTACTACTAAGCATAAGCAAGCCTCACAAATTCTTGCTTCTTGCGGTTCCTTTCATATGTACACGTGTAAACTAACTGAATATCTTCATCGCGCCTGTGGCATAATTCCTGATATCTTTGACATCGATTATTTCAATTTAGGCTCAGGATGTCACTTATCCATGGTGTTTTGTCTCTTTTCATCATTCACAAGCCGTCATATCTTCCATATGTGAGTCAGTCTGGGTTCTTGTGATGTCACCATTCGTCCTCCTTCAGTATCTTTTTAGCTTCTTCAGGGACTGCATTCTGACAATCTTCATTCTGTCTCATTTGTCGATATGGTTTTCTCAATGGGTACCTTACTGTCCAGGTTTTCTTAGGTGTTGGTACTCCAACAGGTGCTGTTCTTCTGATAGGTACTGGACAGAGCCCAACTGCAACTCTCTGCTGGTTTATTTGCTCATCATACTCCACATATTTTGGCGTGAATGTTCCTGGTACTTCAAAATGGACGGTTGGAGTGTGAATCATGCTTGGGACCTCCTCTGCAACAGGTATCTGCAAGGAGGCCATTCCCCTGTAAATCAACTTTTTAGGATGGCCAGTCCCTCAATCAAGGGAATATGCCCTACCAAGTCATGAATTCCAAGGCACCAACAAGAGCCTTGGGATTACTTTCCATTGACAACTTGGCTGCACGTATCCTCTATCGATAGCAAGCAAAAATGTGTGCTGATGCATGCTAATTTCCCTACCGACAATACATTGCTCAGTGTATATGAACGGGAGGCCAACTTTCAGGTATGGCTACTCTGCGGCATTGTGGCATGTGTGGATTTATAGGTGAAATGGCCTATTCTACTCTCTCTCTCTATATATATATATTTATATATAATCTGGGTCCTGGCACATTCAGCCTCATATAGTCCAAGTGTTGATCTCCAAGTAGTTTTGTGCCTCTTGCACTCATCAGGGAGGCAGTCAAATCAGGTGTCACTGGTGAAACTAAGTTTGGAGATTCAATGAATTCTGGTATCTGTAGTCCATAAAAGCAGCCAGAAACCAACTCTCCCTCCTATTACATAACGTGAGACCCACAGTGGGGAGAGGGAGGAATGCCATAGTGTGACTCTCCTCTGTATGGCACGTGTCACCTTGTGCAGTTCCCGAATATTTTGTGCACATGAAGGGTGGCTAGGGGCACTATGGTTCCCAGCAAATGCAGCCTTTTACAGTCCAGGTGTTGTTCTCATTCAAGCACTTCCGATCCTCTTGCACTCATCAAGGAGGAAGTCCAATCAGGCGTTACTGATTAATCCAAGATTGTAGCTTCAAGGACTTCTGGTAGCTGTAGTCCATAAAGGCTCTGAAATGGGCAGTGAGGCACCCGTTCAAACCCTTGGGCGAATCGAGTTTGCAAACAACACTAGAAAATCGGCAATTGTCATAGAGAAAACATACGCAGGAGATGATTGCGTCTGTGACATTCAAAAAAAATCCCAGCCAAATGAAATGTAGACCGGATCCCAGTAACAAGGGAATTCCAAATGCGAACAGAGATTCCAGTGACATGGGTCAGTAAAAGGCCTATGTGTTGTGGCTCTGATGAAGATACCGTGGGGCATGCAAAACCGCCAGGATTGATACCACGAACCCACGATTCAGAAGAAACACACATGAGCTTTCCCATAAAGTCTCTTCTGCTTACTGTAAACAACCGTATTGCTGCTAACTGAATCTGACAGCTTTGGAATTGTCTCACGATTAGTGTATTACATTATGGGAGATGAAGCTTGGCAAAGGGAAAGAGGAGTACATTATTTTATTGCCCAGTCAGACATGGCACAGTTGTAATGGCATCTGTTGTAAGGGCTATGATGGGTAATTGCAAGTTTTGAGACACTAGGCATGCTGACAACCCCATTTATTCCTACAGGTTTCAAAGTTGCAGAGACAACATGGACTATCAGCACACGTTCGCCTGTCTCGAATGGTATGATGTAAATGTGTAACTCACTCCTTCCATTCAGGGGCGAGAAGCAATATGGCGTGCAAGTATTATGACAGATATGGTTTTATAAGTGAGTGGGGCAGATTACATTTGCAGAATAGTTATTGGTTGTTCTTGGTCCAATATGTGATGCAGTAACATAACATGTATAGGGTTTCACAGTTAAAGGAAAACGCGTTCTATACGAGGATGTGATATAGGCACCTGTAAGCAATCCTTAGATGCTGGTATTTGAGAAGAAAATATACAATGGGTTACCTAAGTCATAGGTGACTGAGGACATCTTTTGTCAACAGATGGACTTGTGTGCAGCAACCACAGTTTAGGTAGCTGAGAACTTTGCTACAGTAAATAGTTTAAAGTTATGTTCACATTGCTTTCACATAGTTCACAAGTATACCATAAAATCACAATTTAAAAGATAATTAAATTGCCCCAACATCTGTGAGTGAAGATTGTGTTTGTGGGTTAAACACTGATTACACCTATTATGAATGTTGGCAGCATTTAAGCCATCGGAGTGGGCGTGGAACTTTTTTAAAATCTTCTTGTTTTACGGATTGCAATTGAGTTTGTGAGATGAGTGCTAAAGATACTGTTGCAAAACTATGAGAACGTTCCCCATGGGGAATGTGTACTTGCCAGAACATATGCTGGAGTTGCTGTCTCGATAAAGTGCTTGCAGTATGACTATTGGTTGTGTCCATTCTCCCCTGGATGTCAGGTGTGTTGGGTTCATATGGAATGGGTGGTGACTGTGCAGTGTATGGTCTGTGGCTATTATTTCTGTGGGAGTGCATGTGTGTGCTTTGCTCATAGTGCAGCTATTCCTTTTGGTTACTCTTCGGCTGCGTGCATGTGTGCCTATGTGCAATGCTTGGGAGATGTGAAGTTCCCTTGTGATGCCCTGGCGAGATGTACTTGGACATACCAAGATGGGATCCTAAACCTCTGTGGTGTCTAGATAGGATAAGTGTACACTTTTAAGTGATGATACCTTTGGTGGTGGTTCTCTGGGTGCATTTCTCAGCCGACGTTGGAAAAGAGTCAGTGAATGGGTGGAACGCCACAATGTAGGAACTCTTAAAAGGGGATTTTATGGCACCTATGTCGCTTTTTAGAAGAGAGCAGTCTTTCCCTCCTGACAAGGATAATTTCTTTTGCAATATCTCCAACTTTACATTGTGGTCTTGTTCGAGAGTTCCCCTACACTCTGAAAAGTTTGCTTCAACCACTACTTTCCACCAAGAGATTTTATTATTCATTATGTACTAAATGAACAAATATATATGGTTGAGGACTGATCGTAGTAACATGTCTAATTTATGTGCATTTTGTTACTAATGGTCCTTTATTGCCTATTTAAAAGTACTCTTTGGTCACTGGTACCCGTGTATACAACAACCACTAGCAGCCAACTCCAATAGCCCTGCAAGCTCATACTCCTCTCCCACTCCACCACCACGCAATGCATTCAACACTCTCTCTTGCTTTTACACTTGCTGTTAATTCTCACTCTCTTCCTACGCTTCTCTCACTGCATCTCAGTCCTCCACCCCATAACCATATCCCTTATATCTTCCATCCAATTTATCTGGCTCAAATCACACTGCTCCCCGCTGCCCTACCCATAAACGTCTTCTTAGTCAACAAATCTATGCCAACATCATTGATCTACTTAGCCTTCCATGTTGTGCGCCCTCCTTCACCTGCCCCCTCACACTACTTTGGCTCTTGGATTTTAAAAATGTACTTATCTGCAAAAATATCTTTCACATTGACCATTTTGATGCTCACAACTACATACTCGTGGTCTTGGCATAGCCAAAACCTGCCCAAAATTTCTACTCTGCCACATTTGTGCAATCCTCACATACATCCAAGGGTGGCACTGTGGTTGGCCTAATGAGCAGCAACTACTATTCCTCTGCCCTCCTTCCATCTTCCATCTTCTGATTTTCTTCTGCTCTCCATTCACGCCTTTACAAATGCCTTATCATGTCATATCTCCTTTGACTTCAATGCTCCTTCTACTCACCTAAATCACACTTTTCTTGATCAGTAACCCCCCTGGGCCTGTCTCCACAAACTCCCTCCACAACTTGTTTACTCATTTCTAATGCAACCCTTCTGACCTTTTCCACCTCACCTGCTCACTTACTGCGTACAACTCCCCATCAACCTCTCACCATCAGACCACTCCCTCCTTTGCTTTACTGTTATTGCTCTTCCCCCTTCAAGCTCCAAAAGTCAATTTAAATCTGACTCTTAGTTAGCCATGGTTGGGTTGCCCCACCTTTTTGTAGCTCCTCTCCATGCTTCTGGAACTATATTTATTTTAAGCTCTGCAATTGGTGTCCCCTCAGTGGAGACGAGTTCATCCCAGAAACAAAAATATTGGCGGAGATACAACAAAGAAAGTCAACTCCAAATCAGTCCGCTAACACATCCAGTTGTCATACAGGTTTGGGATGACTCCATCGAATCTAATTGGTCGAATCCTATTTGGTCGATTTCTTTTTCAAATTGGCCGCAAATATATGCGGGGAGCTCCCCCTCAGCCTCTCCACGACCAACCCCTATTTTTATATTCACAATTCCCCCGCCCCCTCCCACACATATTTGCAGTCAATTTTGATACAAAAAAAATTGCAACCAAATCGGATTCTACAATTCGGATGCGCAGTAATCTGCCAAAACCGTCACGCCACAGACATCATAAAAATACACATGACCACACAAATAAGGGCAAATAATGCAAAGCTTATCTAAGAATAACATGCTCCATCACACACAATCAAACAGACAAAACATTTGACAAAGTGGAGTAAAGCAAATTGACACCTTCATCAATGAAATAGACCTGGAATTAGTTATCACTTGTTACCCAGTTGGGGAAACTGTGATGAACAACCTCTCAGAAACTAAAATACCACTGTGATATAGCATTAACAAATGTGCTAAGAGTAAGCCAACGTGGGAGTAAGTAACACACTCCCTGAAGTACAACATCTACAATTGGCCCATGCTGGGAAAAGGAACAATACGTAGAAGTGACCTGGAAATGGTTAATAGAAATCAAGTCTCAGATGGGTTCAATAGGTTGAACGTTACCTATAGCAGAAGGAGATATAGGATGGAAAACCTTGTCCAGAAACACGTAGTCTGAGAGATAGGAAGACGCACTTTAGTAAACATAACATCATAACGATCTCTCACTAGTAATAATTAAGCAATTATCAGATAAAATGTTATGGTATGTTATTAGGTATTTATAATGCACTTATCACCACTGTGGTAGTTGTACAGCACAGACGTGTTTACAAAAGCCATCATATAACCTATCTAGACTGACAAATAACATGTAACAGTGGGATTAAGTGGAGTGAATATGGTTGTGGTAGCAGTCATTTGAATTTGTGTGGAATTGTTACTGATGGATCAGATGAAGTGTTGATCAAGGCCATAAGGAAAAAACCTGCTCATCGAGCCACACATTTCCCGTGATGTCAGATCCTAGCGCAGTGGCGTGTGGTACTAGAGGTAGATAGTGCACGGCAGATTCTAGTGCAGTGTCTGATGGTACCAGAGGTAGATAGTGCATGGCAGATTTGAGTACAGTGGCGGGTGGTACTAGAGGTAGTTGGTCCAGGGTTGCGTGAGAGACACAAGAATGCACAGAAGTGTGGCTACCTCTTTACAAGATAAAGTTTATAAAACGTCCACGCCAGGAAAATAAGAGGTTTACTGGGAAGTGAAGGTGGGATGCCAGAACCCTCATGGGTCAAAATTGTTTGCCTCATTAGTGAACAAAGAGATTCAGATAAACTTGTATGCCTACAACCACCATACGTCACTATTCTGTGAAAATATCTGACAATATCATATGTAAGTCGAAACATAGGCCCCCAGCAAATTTGCTAAGTTTATGCCTTGGATTAGAGTCAGAACCCACTGCATATAGGGTTAATCATTGTGGGCGAAGTAGCCAGTAAATAAATAAAATAAGCAGATACATTTGCCAGCACTTGCCCTCGGGCTGCCTTTCCTGGACTAGTCAAACTTGGTCCTCCCTCCCCACCGTACTAACCATCCACCCCCTTTTCCCCTGGCACTTGCCACCTTGGCCCGCCCAGCAATTCCCTGCCCCATTCCTTGGAGGCGCCCCACTCCCGCACTTCTCCCTCCCCCCTGCACTTACCACCATCCCAACCACCTGCACGGTAGAATTGTCACAAGGCCAATATAGCCGGTTGTTTTTGTTGTTCTATGTTCATGATTCCCTTGTCGCTCCCCACGCCCCCAATCTTGTTTTGTGGCACCTGGAAACATGTGTATAGGCGCCATACAAATTACAAATGTCCCATAAATAAATAAAATAAATAAGTAGATTAAAAAACACATGAATACAAGTAATATGAAACTTCCATTTCAGATGTTCACTGATCACAAATTAAATAAAGTTGGCTATGTCCCACACCCTATTGGATCACTGCCTATTTTCCCATATGGTTTTACAGCAAACCGTTAGACATTCCCAAATTCCTTCTGGCTTTGCCACAGCTCGTTCTTTCCATTTGCCTTTCTGAGCGATTGTTCGGCATAATGCACAAATGTTCCCTAATAAGGGAGAAACTGTTATACAATTGTCTGCATCTCTGAGAACTATGCCTGGGATTAAAGAAGCTAAAATAGCACAGCTCTGTGAGGGAAACACAGTTTGCCTGGCTCATTTGCATAGCCACAATGCTTTGCTCAAGTGGCTCTGAACCGCAGCTGAACTTCCAGTCATTGCTACTTGTTGGATCTGTTCATGTGTGATCTGGCAAAAATGGCTTATTCTACTTTCACAATTCAGGTGGAAGGTTTTTTAAGCCTTTTTAAAACCACTATAACTTTGTTGATTAGATATTGCACTAATGTTATTGATGCACACTAAAGACCAAAGAGGGGAAAATACATTATGAAACTCCCCCTCCGCATTAATCGGAGCCTAATGTTATTTACTCACAAAGTTTCTGCTGGTGTGGTCGGGCCAGTGTGGAAAGGGGTGTGTTGAGCGCCTCTATGCTCTTGAACACTTCTCCTGGAATGTTAGCTATAGTTCTGGAAAAACAAAGGAATGTGGTAACTAACCTTTTAAATACATTACCTCCCCTGTTCCCTAAAATGTGAGTAATTAACTAGGTTTGGAGGTGCTCTTGCCAAACACACAAGTAAGTTGTGACTTCTGGAAATTGAAACATGTTTCTCAACTCGTTAAGTTCAGGGAAATATTCCCCCACACATTAATTTTATTAGCAGGTGTTGTCAAGAGGAATCCTGAAAAAGTCTGTGCTTAGAGTCTGCGGAAAAACCATAGAGTGTGTTCCATCACAAAATATAGTTATGCATTCGTTAACCGTTCATGTAGACGTACCTTTTGAGGTTAACCCATCTTCAAAGTATAGATGATTCCAAGAGTTATACAGGCTGAGTTAGTCGCATGTGTTTTCTCCACTAGTTCGATACACCTTGCCAATGCCCGTAGGTAAGCACCTATTCTGTTGCTATGCATTTCAGTGGAAGAATTCCCCCAAACGGATGCAATGCCTATTGAAAGATACTGAAGACTGAAACTGTGGTCTCTGGAGAAAGGCTGGACAAGAGGGACGAGGATCGTTGAAGCCAGAACGTTGGGAACCGATCCTCCTGTGGTAAATGGTTCTCAATGGAACGCCAATCACATGGTCCTGTGTGCACAATGTAAGCATGTTGGTCCCTGTTAGCCACCAGGAGCTGTTGTGGCAAGACTTAGATTGCTCTCCACCTGCTAGGAATCATGGAACAGAAGTTTCCCTTGGGCTTGCATATCCACAGTCCATGACACCGACTCCAAAGGCTATTCCTGCAATGCTTGGCAGTGTGATTGGACCTTGGTGTTGCTGAGTGTGCTAATCGAGGAGTTTTGCACATCTTTACCTATGAGATAGCAAGGGGTACTTGTGGTGCTACAAGGGGTAGAAGAACTGAGTGTGGTTGTCCACTCTTGAGTATGTCTCCAGCGTCACTAGGCTCTTGACACCTACTCAATATGCACTTTAAGTTCTTTTAAGTTCAATAGGTTCTATATTTATGAAATATGCACAAAGTATAATAGTTCTGTAAATAATAAATTAAAGAGAACAACCAAACCAGCTAATGGCCCGGACACCCTTCCGGAACGTTCTACAAATGCACTTTCTGGATGCGAACCCAATCCACAAACGTTGTGAGATACTTACTGCAATCTGTCACCCCTCCTGGGAGCTTGGTATCTCCCAGGGCTCGTGCTGTCAGTGACCACAGGACCTAAGCAATAAAAGCAATAAGCGGCTTCCCGCTTATTCATAGCTCTTAACTCACCCGCCTTGCAAAGGGCTGACTCACCCGCCAAGCCTCATGCACGCCCATTCATTCCAATGGGCGTCTCACCCGCCAGAAACAAAATCGGGTGATTTCACCCGCCTTTGCGAGACACATGGTTGAGAGCTATGCTTATTTAGTCTACAGACTAACTGAACCATGGTGTGTTGTGTTGTTATTCTGCAGCACCATGCAGGTGATGCGTAGCTGGCTGAGGGCCTGCCCTGCCAGGCCCTCCAACGTGACAGTGCCCCTGCCGGGCAACACTGTCACACATGGCTGTCCGCCATGTCGGTAGAGCCCCTGCTGGGCAACTCTACATTGGGAAGCCGGTGCCCCTGCTGGGCAACTCTGGCATCGTCTGCTGGTGCAGGCCTGGGTGCCCCCAGGCCTAAGAGGAGCCTGTGTGCTCACGGGCTGACTGGGTGCCCCCGGTCCGGAGCTGTCTGCTAGGTGCTCCCAGCCTTGAAGTCATGTCGGGTGCTCCGACATATGCAGGTTGATCCCTGCCTGTAATCCCGCTGCATGACCGCAGCCCATGGTGTCCCCAGCATGTCGGCTGGGTGCCCCCAGCCTTGGTCCGCCTGGCCTGGGTCACCCAGGCCAGGACATAACACTTACTTGACCATGTATGTCCACTACATATTTAGTTGTTCTCATGACACTCGATAAAATGACATCTCAAATTCAAAGCTGTTAGTACCATTTAAATTGTCAACGTGGTTTATGTTATGTTATGTAAAATTATGGGCCTTAATGTATTTCAGCTGATTGACGTAAACGTACATTACCCATGAAACCAAATGAGCTCAGGAACTGCGAAATGTACCAGTGCGAACTTGCCAAAAGTTAGTGACAAATTGGGACTACTTTTTCTGAAAACAATGTTGAGAGTCATTATCATTACTGTGTTCACTTTGGTCGGGTGTCAGGGTTATTTTTACATTGCCTGCGCTGATTCATGAGCACAACAAAGCAAGAAGCTGTCACCTTTAAATCTGCCGAGACGTGCACACATTTTCTAAAGAGATATTTCACGTGGTCTGTCTTTGTTCTTTTCTCGGAACTTCGGGAGAACACGTATAATGAATATGCATTTAATTAAGTACTGTTTTGAGCGGGGTATGTTTACAGCAGACCATGCCAGTTTCAGCGCGCCTGGGGAACACACGAAATCGAAGGGGCAATTTTAAAATCAAACTGTCCACAAAGTTCAAATGATTGGGTAAATGAAGTAAAATAATTCAAGGCAAGTATTTTCGTGAAGGCAGCGTTGATTTTCAACTCCTCTAATCCGGGGCAATAATCCATTCCAAATAGTGGGAACTATTGCTAGCTTGACTTCAATATCCTTGTACATTTGGGGGATTTTTGAGTAGAAAAAAAGGTGAGTTCATGACACAATTTAAAGCTGCATCTACTCTTCACGTGGATGAAGTGGTATTTTTTACTCTCTACGTAATTTAACTAAATATTTTTGTGTATCTGAGCCCTTGCAGGTTTTTGAGTGTAGTCTTTTCTTGTCTTCGGATAATCCTTCTTTTTCCATAGTGAAACAGATGATGAGGATATGTACATTTTTCTGGTAATTATTTTGGTTTGTCGGAAGCAAAATGGGTGTGAATCCGGAATTTTGAAATGTCCTAGTTTTGGACTTGGACCCCATCATAAGGCGTGTATCGTCAAAAATGTGAGATGGGCTGAGTTGAAGGAATAGTGGGCTAAAAAATGTCATTGTCCCGGGCGTTCGGTCATGTGTTTTTAAGCAAACATTTCCTATGCATCTTACCTTAGTTTTCCTCACATTTACACATGCAAAATCAACGAGTCGGGCCCGGCCATCTTGTGCCAATCTTATCCATTGATGCATCGCCCTAAGTTCAAGTGCCCCTGCGGCAAAAAATCATATCACCCGCCCTGAAGTTGACATCACTAGATGCGTACGGCCCATTTCACAACGCGAATGCACGTCTCGTGTCAACGTTCTCTGTGCGCCAGCTAATGACATGTCTCCATGGAAATGGCAGGACACCTCTTTCCTCAATAAGTATAAACAGACCGCTTCGCATCAGACAACATCAGAGTGGCTTTTTCAATCATTTCACTGTCTTTTTTGTTTTATATAGACTGTGACTCGTTTCTGCTCTGTTCAGCTATCTCCGTTGCATGGAGCCCCTGCAAGCAGATACTTATACTAGCATTACTATTGATTTCAATCATTACTTGCATTTGATTTAAACATTTTGTCATATAATGGCAACAATACAGCCCTACCAGTATGAGCCAGAGTATTCCGAGGCAGAATTAGTTGATAGAGAAAGATGCGGAACATTGGGGCATCGGACGACAGTTGGGAAGACAAATCACTGGATCCCGAGCCTGAGCCTAGTCGCATGGAAGACGTTTCCACCTGATGTACCTGTAATCGGTGCAAGGTCATGCCAAATGAGGAGGAGAACTGCTGCTGCAAAGAAAACTCTGGATGCTTGGCCTACATATCGGAAGAAGACACAACACTGTTATGCGTTACCGAGCTGCATGACTTCGCCCTCGCAATCTTAGTAACGAGTAAGTCTACTCTAGATGTGATATCATTTTGGCCACTGATGCCACTAACATTTCATGTTTGTCTCCTATATTGTCATAACTGTGATCTATCACTGCCTAATGAATGTAGTCTGCCAATTGAATACATTTCTCGCGCTTTTGGGATATCAGAGTGTTCATTTTATGTCTATTTCACATTCAACTAAGAAACAATATTTCTCTGTTTCCCAAACGTTATGGATTGCATGTGTGTTCACTTTTGTAATGTGTGTACACTTCAAAGCCCAAGTTCATTGATCCATGAAGTAACTTATTTATGGGCAACTATGCCATAGGATACAGGGTGCAATTTCAAGTAAGGATTGTACACTTATCAGGTTCATTTAAATACAGTATGTATGTTTTTCTTCCATAGGTGTTACAGGCTTGTGGCCTACCATTCATGTACATGGTGGCTTTATGGGAGTCTTGGATTCTGCATTCGACGAGGAATAACAGCTTGTATCGTTGGAGCCATTTGTGCCAAATTCACCAGGGACAGCAGACAGTACAAGGGATTTTCACACACTGTGCTGCAACCCGAAGTATACAATTTGTAGTATATTTGTGCAGTCAACATCAGCAACAAAATAAAATACAAATGAGCTTTTATGAGAGTTTTTTCAATTTTTCAGTGAATCATGGACACACTCACTTCTCTATGATATGATATGGCATTTATAATGCGCCTATACACAAGAGTTTGAAGGTGAGACGAAGCAAGGGAGGGGGAACAGAGGGAAGACAGAGACAACGAATTTACTAGGCCAGGTGACATTGAGATAGTGCAAGTGCGGGGGGAGTTAAAAGTGCAGGAGTAAAAGGGGATGGAGCAGTGCAGTACATAGGATAACAATAAAATAAATACGACAATACATAAAATAAACAATAAAAAAATAAGAGACAATAAATAAAAGTTCGGCCAGCTGGTGGCAAGTCTATGAGGGACATGAAAGAATGGTTGGTGCACTTTTACACTCACCTACTCCACAACAATCCATCCCCCATCCATTATAACCCACTACAGTACTGGCAGGGTGGGAACGGCCAAGGTGCCAAACACCATGTACACTTCAAAGGTATCTTCCGCACAGGGGCCATTGTTCACATTGCCTCCCCAGACCCAGTGTCTCCAGGCTCCCCTCTCTCGCAGACCACCACCCCTGCAATCCATATAAGTGTGTCTCCTTTCAGCAGTGTTCAGGGCCTCGTCTGCATGCCTCATGCCAATCCATCCCCCCTCCAGTATCAATGACAGTTTGCACATGTGGCCCTGCGCTCCCAGGGGGCTTTCAGGGTGGGAATGGCTAAGGTGCTAAACACCATGTACACTTCAAAGGTATCATCCGAACAAAGGCCATTGTTCACATGGCGTCCCCAGACCCAGTGTCTCCAGGCTGCCCTCTCTAGGAGACAACGCCAGAAACATGTCACACATTCACATACACACCCACTTTTCTAATCCTTTATAAACCCCTAGATATTTTGCCGGAGAACATCTTTGAGCACTGGAAGGCAACTCTTTATCGGGCTACCTGTTCTCCTGTTACTCGCTGCTCTGCTTGCTGAATCTAATTGTTTGTTAGTCAAGGTTACCTATTAACTTCTCTATATTCATCTATTTCTGATCTCAAATTTTCGATCTGTTTCGACTAAATGTACCCAGTAGTGTAATGTTCATTCATCTCAATGACTTTACCATTGTCTAATGTTTCAAGTGTTTTGATATCGATATATGGCACATTTAATCAATGTCCATTGAAATGGAATGTCATCTTTCTTGCTTTCTTGCATCAGTCTCATGCATACAGCATAACTTTTTTTTAAATAATTTATATTTTTTTATGCAGATCTTATAGATTTTTCAAGATTGCCTGCCTGTATGGTTTTCAGTTGCCCTTCTAGGAGTCATGTTAAAAGTCAGGGCACAGTCCTGCATACATTCCCAAGGAATATTGATTTAAAGGGAAGATGGGTTTTGCAGGGGATGAGATTGAAAGTAGAGCACAGGATGTCTTGGATGACGTGAGGGCCAATCAATTCCGCATATGCAGTCTGCACCTTACAGACGATTTGTACGACCAATTGAAGTACACAAAGAAGCGTTGATCCAGAGTTTCTCGTAAATTGCTTCCAAATGCAATTTCAACTGTATTGATGCCCACGCAGTCTCAGGTGAGTCCTGGATGATGAATTAGCTCTAGGCAGTGGGTAACTGAACAGGTAATTACATGAACGGATTGGTGCTTTGGGTTTAAATGTGTCTTAAAAAAGTTAGCATATTTACCAGATTGTATTACTTGTTTACTATACTACATTTTACTATACATCTGTTCCTGGTTTATGGAGCCTCAAATAAAGTAATTATGACCATAGAAAACAATGCCATAGTGCCCTTAAAAAGAAGCATAATGTTTTCCTAATCGGTTGCTTGACATGTCCATTTCTTTAAGAGAGCATACAGACGGAAGCACAGAACTTGCAAGTGACAAAACCACTGACACGTCCAGTATACCAATGGTGAGCCCTACAGACATGCAGAAATTATATTCTCGGTAGTTGGATCTTCCCACATATCTAATGCAAATCTAATGTTCCCTTGGACCACTTTATGACAATGCACTGAAAATAAACAAACAAGATTCTGCATCTATTTCTGCACGGAGTCAACAGCAATTTCAAGCGCCTATAAGGGAATTTTATTTCACTTTTCATTTACGAGAATGTAGTATGCTTTGAATTGCAAATAATATGAAAATGTTTATGTATCCTGTCGGTGGTTTACACTAGGGGGCATATATGGGTTTCTCTTTATATGTGCCATTGTCTGCATCCCATGGTCTCCGTTCCATTTTGCTGTTTTTATCCGTACTAAAACAAGTACTGTGTTAGACTGAGATGTTGGTACTTCCACTACAATTACATCGTCCTTTGCAGCTGATCCAAAGTATGAGGTATGTGTATTTACAGTTCTCTTGAATGAAAGAATGTAAATCCTGCATAGGATACTATTAGACAGTGACATGCATAAAAACGTGCAGTGTTTCAAACTTTTATGATTTCAGTTCTAACGTTACACTTCCTCCCTAATGCAGAATACATTGCAAAATGTTTGAGGGCAACATCACAAACAGTATGTTTTGCACAGTGATCTCTGATCAACTATACTTGTCATCTTGGATGGCTATTAGTTGAAATTTGAAATGTATATTTTGACTAAATGATGTACACTGTTTGCGAGGGTATGTGTATAAGCGCTCTCTGTGATAAAAGATTTTAATTTCCAATACAATTGACTTTTTTTAATGAATATTCGATTCAAGGAATCTACACAAGGTGTGGAATTAGAAGTGGAGACACATGGATCCAAGGTGAACATAAACTACTATTGGATACATAAGGAGAACATTTCAGCACAAGAAAGCCAAAGGGTTGCTCAGTGCTTGCACATATAAATCAATTATGTGAGGACTAGAGGCTGCGGGTCACTGGGGAGCCTGGGTATACTGCCTATATACTCCCACTGTAGTAAACACTGAGAAAGAGAGTCCCAGAGACACTGCGCCTCAGATAGTCAAGTAGAATGCCGATTTGCATTTATTAGAAAGAGGTAATCAGACTGACACGTGCTTCGAGCTATCCAGCTCTTCCTCCGAGGCTGATCATACAGAATTATGCATACAATTAAGAGGTAAAACATGAATAATGAAAACAACATTGCCATTGGAAGTCACCCGCCAGGTATGGGACATGAAGGCGGTTGCACAAAAAAAGCGTAACATCACATAAACCATCAATTAGTGATACCAATAAGAAGAAAACATAATGATATATGCAAAATGCAAAGAAGAACAAGCAATTATATATAGGATATATACAGAAGGGTAAACAAAATAACAAAATTGGAGACAAGAAAAAAATATAAGAAAATATCATTAGTCATTTATTGCACTTGGTGAACGCGACCAGATAATTACTCTGTCAATTCTAGGGAAAGAAAGGTAAGTATGTACCTTAGGAGATAGCACGACTTGCATCCAAGTCTAAGAAAGGCAAATTGCCAATTCAGTGCAACAATTACTGAAATACAAAAGAAATATATAGAGTCAGCCACATCCCATCCGACAGCTAAGGATCAGTGCAGCTATACAGCTATGATTCACTAAATTTGTAGAGAGACATATCTATGACTTAGTCAGTCCTACCTCTCTCGCTTCGCAGTTGCGGGCAAAACCGAGATGTTAAGAAGAGGTCCCAATTAGGAAAGTGTGCAAGTCCCGAGGCTAAACAGACAAAGTACAAATGCACATATTGTTAAAACTAAAGCGGCAGCGAGTTCCGCCTAAACTTAAAGTGTGCCACTATTCATTTTAACTACATGTAACCACCAACTATTGATAGTTATGCAATTTCGGTGTTATAAAGATTCTAGATCTAATGTCAACACCAATTAACTTGCTGAAATGACTCAGCTTGCATGCCGAGCTGTTCCAAACAATTAATCAGACCGATCTATACAACGCTTAATTAGCGTGAATGACATCTCGAGGGTCGTGATAAAGGTGTCTTACCTTGACAAGATACAAATTCACAAATAGGGTTTCCCACGAGTGCCAACTTGCGTGTGACTGCGGTAGTCGCTAATATAGAAAACAAGAAAGACTGAACCTTGTGTATTGGCGTGTAAGCCAAGGCCAGCACAGTCTGTCATCTTAGGTGAGTGAGAGGTAAGAGGCAATCGCTGCCGTACAGTGGACTCAGAGGCTACATAGGTAGTAGCTGGAGCCCAATATTCAATAGAGTGAGTGGTCGGCCAATCCTATGTTAAGAGATTAGCCCATGCACTACTTCAAAGAGTTATATGTTGTAACTGGAACTAATTAGAAAACGATTCTCAGCACGATTAATTAATTTCCCTACTATTGAATTGAGTCTCGTGAGAGAGATTAAAGACAACCAATGTTCTCCCCCAATTTCCCTCAAACAATTGGGGTAGACGGGATATACACATTGGCAGTGTGACAGGATTGGTTATTCTGCCGATTAAGGACCTTACATTTTCCATAAAATATATTCAATGCTGATTTGAGGGGTCCCATTTCCCAATTGTTTGGGGGAAATCGGGGAGAACATTGGTTGTCTTTGCTCTCTCTCACGAGCCTTGGAAGAAGAGCTGGATAGCTCAAAACACATGTCAGGCTGATTACCTCTTTCTTATAAATGCAAATTGGCATTCTATTTTACTATCTGTCGCATAGTGTCTCCACTATTGGATACAATTGGACATCAAATCACATTTGCAATACATGTTTTAATTCAATCAAGTTGATTCTGCTTGTAGATGTTTAAATATTTTTGTTTGCGTGTAAATTATATGTGCTTGATTTAAACCATTTTGCCTAGTTTGGGTGAGTTGTCCACCACAGTGGAGTCACAAACCACATTCATGCAGGACGATTGGCAAATAAAGGAGCCAAAATACATTGTATTCGATAGCTGCCTGTTGGAGATCATACTGATGCTGAAATGTGTGCATACATTTAAGGGGAAAATATCGTGTATCTCGTGTATTACAAGGCACTAACGTGAAAATCCAAGCCAGCTGTGTCCACCTCCATGAATAATTTTCATGGCCGCTCAACCGATGCTGGGCAAAGTGCCAGCTGGAAATCCACTTTGTTCAGCAGCTTTGCTTTTCAGTGGCTTGACTTTCAGTAAGATGCCCAGTTTCTGTCAATTTCAAAGGGAATTATTATGACAGGCCCAGATTTTCAGCAAAATACTGTACATGCCACTTTCAAGACATGGAAAGTAAAAGAAAAATGTGAATTCAGACATCGTGCAGGTGTCAGAATGTAAATCTTCTGTGGCCATGGAGAAACATGGTTTCATCAAATCCCTCGAACATCTTCAATCAAGGGGAATACAAATAGACCTCATAGCCACTGACAAATATGCTTCAATAGCCAAGGCCATGCGAGAGCAGTTTCCAAACATTTGTCATCAATTTGATGTATGGCACGTTGCCAAATCAGTCAATAAAAAAATTACAGCTGCTGATAAACAAAAGGGTTCAGAAAATGTTTTACAGTCTTCTCAGTCCTTCAACAACCATCTTTGGTGGTGCTCCAAAACTTGTGATGGGTCTGTGGAAATTCTAATTGAAAATGGTTCTCATTGATGCACCACTTTTCCAACGTTCACTCATGGACAGAAAACCAACATTTTCACGAATGGGCACATGGACCTTTATCGGAGGAGCAGGAACACAAGAAGAAGTGGTTGGTGCCATGTCACTTCCACACAAAGCTCTTGAGAAGATTGTGTATGATAAAACTCTTTCAAGAGACATAAAGGGACTCAAAGAATTCTGTCACACCGGAGATTTGGAAGTGTTCCACAATATGTGCCTAAAGTACAGGCTCAAAAGGTTGCATTTCGGCATAGACGGTATGCAGGCCTGAACATTAATAGTTGTATTAGTGCACAATGAAAACTTGGCAGAGAACAATTGAGAACTGCCAGAAACTTTGGGATGCTTCGCTACACCTTGTCCTTTGCTAAACGAAGCATAAAATGGGCGGCCAAGCCAATATACCAGGAAATGCAATTCGATTTTGTGAAAGATCTCACTTTGACTGTGTTGGCCATGCACACTCATGGAATCAATCATGATTTTGTTCCTAGGACACATACAATGCCACAAAACATTGCAAACAAGCTGTCATGGGTACCAGGCAGGTAGTTGGGGCAAGTTGGGTGGAGGCTTGGCAGGTCTGGCATAGGCACACAAGAAGCCCATAACAGATACTTTCTTTTCATTCCTTCCTAGTGTTTGTAGTAACTTCCTGGTTACCACTTCCTGTTGCCAAACAAGAAGTGCATGACAATTCATGAGCGCTCTAGTGTTTGGGTGTGGCTGGCTATATAAGCCACACCAAGATCCTTCCAGTGCTTCGTGTTGCTTACTGTGAGCTGCATCAGCAACACACTTGCCGTGCTTCAGCTCAACCTACTTCTGCTTACCTGCTCCAGATCATTCTGCTTCTTTTTACCTGCTCTGCTTCTGTTTACCTGCTTTGGATCATCTTGCTTCTGCTTACCTGCTCTGGATCATCCCGCTTCTGCTTACCTGCTCCAGATCATCCTGCTTCTGCTTACCTGCTCCGGTTCTACCCTGGTGCTTTTTCCTTGCCGCAGCCTTCTCCGGTCAAGAGGAGAATCCTACACAGGCACCTGTAAGCGCAAAGAAGAACTTTGTTAGCGCACGCACTTCCATAACGCTGCGCATACTCACCGAATCTTCTCGCTACGCTGGAATTCAGGTCAGTAGTCCATGCGCTCAAAGCCCTCCAAAAGAAAGAAGAGACATTATTCATTGCGCTCGCCCTAATAACGTGGAGACATTATTCACTGCGCACTCTCTAATAACGCTGTGCATAGTCACCTCAGTTTCAACTTACCAGACCACCAAGTCTCCAGAATCGCTGAACCCAGGTTGTCTCGAGGCGCTAGCACTCCATAAAACATTCCTGCAAGGGAAAGGAGAGACATTACCAGGTGTGCTCGAACCAGTGACGCTGCGCATATCTACCAGCGGCTGATTTCTACACGCAGCACTACTCACCCAAAACATACCTTGGCAAATAAGGACAATACGGACAATTCCGGACACTCAAAATCCACCGCGCAAGGTTCACTTTGTGGAAGGACTATTTAGCTAGTGAAGAAACTGGCACATTGGACACTCTGCCTCACTGTTAAGGCATATAACAGCGTGTGGCATCAGAACTCAGCCAACAGATATTGGCACCACCTCTACGAGTGAATCACGCCCCTGCGAGTGCAGGATGGAGTGCACACCTTACTCAAACTCAAGGTAAGCCCTTAAGGGACATCACAGCACAAAGAGAGAGAAGGGAAGGGCCCAGGGGAAAACAGGTGAATTCTGGTCTGAGTGTACATCTTGTATTTGACAGGTGTTCCTCCGGGCGAAACAGGGGAAGTGAAATCTCGGGTCAAAGGAGGCTTATCCATCGCTCCTGCAGAGACACAGGTGAGTGTGACACAAGCCCTGTCGACCTAAATCTGAACTTGTTCAACAGTTGACTTCCTGGTATAAATGATTTGCAGCAGTGTTCTTAACATGCTCAATTTAACATTTGGGATATGTTCTCCAATGTTTGTACACTGTACATCAACAATCGAATCCAACTAAACTCTAATTTCAATGTTATAAAAAGTATTGAGAAGTGTTTAATGATGCTGATTTAATCAGGTGTATGATTCATTTATGTCTTTTGCTTTCCCGTCATTTATATTACTGGTCCTTGATCGATAAGACACATGTCTGTGGTTGCTATTGGTGATATATTTCAATATCGAATTGACCTAGCACATCAGAGCAACACTGCCCATTTGGGTTTCTGAAAGGTACACTAAGGCATGGTGTCTGTAAATACCTCTGCTAGACCCAAACCACATCCACACATGCAGTTCATGGCACTCACCTTGATGGCCTATGGTAGGTAAGATTTTCATAGCAATGATCAATCGTGTCACCTTTGTCAACCACATAATCAACTAACATAACATAACATAACATAACTGGGTTTTGGTTTTCATGAGCCCCTCCCTGTATCCGTCCCATGTGTTCCACCTGCCCCCTCCACCACCAACCTAGTGTATGGTGCTCTCTGTCTCTCCTGTCATTTCTAAATGCTTCTCTGTTGAATCTTCTGCTCTCCTCACTAAATCAGATCGCAAGGACATCCTGTTCTCCAATCCTGGCCTCCATATCACTGATACCTTTACCAGTGCTTCCTCCAGGCAAACCCCCACCGACACCCGTTTTGTCATTCCCTCTCCAGAAATATGGAATCTGCATATGGTATCTGTGCTCTCTCCTTTCTATCCTTCTCCCATTATTGGTACCACATGGTGGGGAGGCCCTCTTTCCATAACAACCGCTCCTCCCGCTCCTTCCACTTTCGCCCCATACTTTTCCCGTTCCCCCCCTCCACTTCACTTGCACGATCTCAAAGTCTCTCTGTCACTCTTGGCACATGTGTGTCAGCTGGGCTCATCTACGTGGTGTGAAGGTCAGGGCAAGGGAACAATGCATCTGTCTAACTAAACTAACGAACAGAAACTGATAATGCATAAATAATGGCAGACATACAATCTTGCATGAATAGGGGTCATTTGTTGACATGAGCTGATCTATTGGCAATCTAACCTCTACCCTTTGGAATATATTTGATACCACATTCTCTGTACCCAGGTGCACACCCTAAAGGTTTGATCTGCCATCTGTCCTGCTTGGGTCCTCAGGATATAGGTAGACGTGTGTTGCTTTTTGGCAGAATATATAACTACATAGGATTAAGGCTGTGATGTGGGTCCTTGGCTGATCGGGGCACAGGAGGGTCAAATGGATATCAGCATGAAAGGAACTGCGGGTCTGAGCTGGTGGGCTCTGACATGGCGGGGTGGAGGCTGTGAGTGCACGGGACGTTTAGTGGAGATGAATGGGCACTTGTGCTTATCACTTGTCAGTGTCTCACGTTCTCCGCAGAGCACATTCCTCTGTGAGAACAGGGCTCGCGCATTGGTGGCAATGTGGAGGCAATGGTGTGGGCTGGCTGAGCAAAGCGCTGGGGATGTGAGAGCTGCATTTGTACACAGAGATGGATTTTTGGGCCTAGTAGAAAGATGTCATTCAGGCTATTTGAAAATGGTTTCCCAATGCTGGGCTAGAAACTATAGTGTATGTGTTATTTGCGATGGGGTGTGGTGTAACGGAATGTTGCAGGTGTCGGCTATGCCTCCCCCCTTAGTTATTACATATGTTATGTTTCGAGAGTGACGAAAGGGGGGGCAAGGTTTGTCTACTTCCCAACACTAGTAAGATTGCTGTCTCTGTCTTTCCTCTGTTCACCCTGCATTGCCTCGTCGCGCCTTGAAGCACTTGTGCATTGGCGCGTTATAAATGCAATCTCTTATCATCATATGATATCATTACCTTCAGTGTAACTGTTGTCCAAAAATAACTAACTCATTAGCACTATTGATGGTTAAAAAGTATTCATGTTCGCGCAGCATTGGTGGATGCCAGCAATCAATTCATTTATTTTTCGTGCATATTTCAAATGCCACGTTGGTCACCCAGGCTCATTGTTCCCATCGAGTGAAGGTCACTTTGTGTGATGTTGCTCTTGGGGAGTTCACTCCAACGCGTCTTGTATGGTATGTTTTAGTTTCTGTGGCTTTCCTTCACAGAAACGAAAGCTACCAGGCATACACGCTCTAAACATGGTTCAATTTTTATTCGACCTTGGACGAAAGGGAGGCATCGACATGACTTGAAGGTCAAAAGGTGTTGAATACCGGCAGAAATTATAACATTCACTATTTTGAAACTGGACATTATAACATTTACTTTCAATCTATGTAAACCATTGTTCTGAGCTGACACTCTGCATTACGCAAAGTGAATGGAACTACCAGATATAATGTAATTTTGAAATATTCATCCTTTTTTGGTGATTCAAAATAGCATTTAGGCTGTATGTATGATTACATTTTTCTACTTAATGTTACAGGAGACCCGGGCTCCAGAGGCAGCAGCACCGGGGCTATTATGCCCCCACTTTGGAGAGCCATATACATGGTTTTCCCCCCTCCCCCAATTGTGGGTAAGATTTGTGTTTGGAGGGGAGTTGGTTCCTGGTCTCCTGAATGGAACACTTGTGCCATCACTACAATAACCAGAATCCTTTGAGACTGAAATTGAAAAAAGTAATTAGCAACACCTGAAAAGGGACACAGTTTGAGACTTGAAAGTACTTGGAGGAGTAGAACTAACTATTGTGCTTTGAAACTGTAGCAGTTGGGATTTAACCCTGGTCATTTTTGAACATTGTTGGGACTATTTGCATCTGGGATTCAGCCCTGTTATTATTTTTTGAACTGTGTTGGGATTCAACCCTGTTATTACTTTCATCAGAATTAAATGACTTGGAACCAGAGTGCGCGCCTGACCTTCTTTTTCTATTCAAAAAAGCAATCGCGTATCTCTCAGGCTGTTTATAAGTCTACTAATAATGTATATGTGCATACAGTTTAAAGACAAATGAGTAAAGGTTTCATTTTCTGATCGGTATTGCTTGATACATTGTTATGGGCTGCTAGTTGTAGGATATTGTGACGATTATTCATCAACGACCCACTAACACAACCGGTATGCAGGCTAGTGATATATAAACCACTTTGTCCCATGACATATCAGGGTGTGCCGGGTGCAGAACATTTTCCAAGGGGAATTGGTTTGCTTGGCCAAATGTAATGTTGCCAGTTCTGTTATATTTATAAACAAGGTAGCAGGTGCCCCTCTCCTGAAAGAACATGGCATGATAACCTGTTATGTGTTTTTTCACACTTTGAGTTTCCCGCTGCTATCGGTTTTTGCTCAATGTACCTTTTACAGATGGGAAATAGCCATTTGCATATCAGTCTTTGTCCCGCCCACATGGGCAGTCCATCAACGAAATGCTATGGCAATTCCCTTCTGAACAAGAGTACATTCATCAACTCCATACACGTGTTTTAGCCTTGTTGGGCCTCATCACTGAGGTGGAGCTGTGCCTCTTTGAGCACAGTGAGCATGGATTCAATGTCCGGGTTCCCCCAGGGAATTTAGGGCCGCCAACCCCAAGTTCCTTGCAAAAATTCTGTTATAATGCCATCTATGTGTTGTTCAATTTTTCCATCAGCTTCTGCATCCCATTGGGAGCTATACATACTCCACAGTTCTAACCTCTCAGGCACATCGTAGACTCAAACTTTCCCCAATGTTTTCTGTGTGTTTACATTGTTTGTGGTTTGTGTTCTTTATTAGGTTTCGCCCGATGCAGAATTACAAGGTAAATGGATACGTTTGAATTAAGAACGGCTACTAAAATATATTTTTATTATGTTTTCTACCAGCTACATTGTGCCGCTCTGCAAATAACATAGTTTCCAGATACTGACAAATGGTTTCTTCAACCAGCAGTGGCAGATACGTCTAAATGGATGGATTAACATTACGTTGATGTGGTACGATCGCCCGGGAGCGATATGCCCTTTGGTGGTACCAGCGACAAGGAGCAACCTGTCATTGTTTACGGTCTAGCAAGAAGCTGATGCCGAAGCCTTGCGATTTTAGGTGCATTGAATGCACATCTTCTCCTGAAAGAAATACTGTGAGCCTCATGAGAAAGTTTTGTTGCTCTAACCCAAGGACATTCAAAGATTGGTGGTTAATCGAAATCAGCGGATGTTCTCAGAGCATTTTTTGTGAAATAAAAGAACATTATAAATTGAGTATTGATGTTTCCTTTAAAAATAGTGTTTTCTATTCCGATTTGGGACACGCAGTGCTGTGAGAGAATGTGTGTGTTGATATTTCAGGTTCTGCGTCAACTGACAAAAAACACATGCCTGAATGCTCGGGACAATGATATTTTTGAGCGCACTTTTGCTTTAACGCAGTCATTACTTCAGGGTTTTGTTGAGATGAACCAGATCAACTTTACTAAACTTCAACTAAAGTTTCTTCAGTGGATTTCAAGGGTTTTGTTATACCATAATTTTTTTCTGTGCCACTGGTTATGGCCTGGGGTCGTGTCACTTTATATTTTATAAGAGTACCAGGCCACTAGTCATGGCTTCTGCCATGTACACTGTATATTTTCCCCTGATAAGTTTCTTTTGGCCATGGCCAGTGGCCACAGCCTTTGGCCGTGTCCACTATACACGTGTTTCGGGCTGAGGGCCCTGGCTAGTGAGCTCACCCTTTGGCTGTGCCCACTCTCTATTTTAAAACACCAACAGGCCACTAGCCTGACTAGTTTCCAATACACATGATTCACCTCTGATGGTAGTTCATTGTTTTTTGGCATGCAATTTCTGCCATTTCCTTTTTGGGTAGCAGCAGGTATGCCCACGGTTATTTCTTGCATCTAACAAAAAATAAGTGGACTTTCAGTCTTGAAAAGCCTGTCTGCTGCAATGCACTATGGGAAATACACCTATCATTTTGGGAGATGGTTCACCCCTTCTCTGTCAAATATTTAAAAAACAACTGGCCGCAATAACCCGAGACCCTCCCACCTCGGGAAAGCTAGTCAATGCTTCGTGCACAAGTTATTTCGTACCTTGGCAAACATTCGCCTTTTTTGTCTATGGGAAAGAAAATGGGGACTAGGCTGAAACTGTGTTTTTTTGTTGTTGTTTTCTTAATAACTTATATATGTTTACATTGATCTTTCCCAATATTTCAAGTCTGAGGGACACTGTATTAGAATATCGCCTGCAAAAGTTCAGCTATATCTCTCCTATGAGTCAAAAGTTATTAGCAATTCATTTGTTCCCATATATCTCGATTCTCAACTATAGGGCGGCAACTGCTGCACTATAATATCTATATTTGTAAAAGTGAAAAAGTGTGTGTTTGTGGCTGGGTTTGTGGCTTGGCAAAGCGTTGTTCCTTATAGAATTCCACACTGTTTTACCAATCTGCACCAAATGTTGCATAGTTACCTGTTAGGACCCCCACCTGACATTACTGGCTGCATAACATGTGGACACCCCACCCCTTTCCCTGGACTTCAGCACCTTTGCACATTAGACAGTTGCCTGAAATTGGTAAAACATCAATGTGGTCGTAGAAGAACCAGTCTTCAACCCTAGAAACCATGGTTTCTGGGTCTTTTGCACCGCAATGCGTCGGAACAAACTGTACCACGCCAGGGTGAGGCAACATGTGGGGAGAGAACACAGTAGGTCCCAGTATGCAGCAGCACACCAACTCTTGCTTCCCTCCAACTTCTGCTCTGCGGTATGTCAGCCAGCCACACACACCCTTTCTCAGTGCAGTTTACTTCAGAGTGCAAAGCACATCAAGTGATTTGGGATAGCGACCTACAAGATAATGTATTGTCAACTATTGATATTAGTGTTGTCATGTTTGTCCACAGACCCCGTTCCAAGAATGAGTACCTTTTGCTAGTATATATATATATATATATATATATATATATATATATATATATATATATATATATATATATATATATATATATATATATATATATATATATATATATATTATATATATATATATATGTATATATAGAGCTTCAACCCAGGATTGGTCACGATATGTTTTATGTAGAACAGGATGAAGCACAATTAATGAAAGGCTACAGGATTGAATAGCCCTCTGTCTGCCTTGTGATCTATTCTATTTAACTCAGGATTAGATCACAATATGTTTGATATAGAACACAGTGAAGCACAATTAACTAAATGCTATAGGCTGGAATAGTACTCTGTCTGCCATGTGATCTATTCTATGTTTTGATGTTTAATGTGTTAACAAACCCAGAAATATAAGTTCAAAATTGCAAACAGGTCTATGAACTAATTTCGACTAAAAGTGCCTGGTCCATGATATGTACACAAATAAGGTATTTTGCTGTGTGAAAACATCTCTTCACTTTTTATAATCCTTTCATCATGAATATATGTTCAATCACCTATTGTTTTGCATTTTAAAACTTAGCACCTAGAGAAACAAGTATGGCAATGCCATGAAAATGTTATAAAAGTAATAAATCAGGTCAATTCAAAACGGCCAAGAAAAAGAAAAAGAAATACAATTAATCTGTATTTCTTCACAGTAACCAGATTGTTGGTACACGAAGGCTAGTATGGATTTAAAAACCTCAGAACACTACACTCAGAAACTTGCAGGATTGATGCATGTAGAATTCGTAAATAGCAGGGCATTTGTTGTTATTGTAATACTTTATTGCCCATAGCACTCCCACCATTGAGCTACCCTTATGTTCAAATCAAACTAAAGAGAACCATTATATAAATGTACACAATTATATTATTAAGCATCTGGAGAGAATGGGGGGGCGGGCAAGTATGGAGGATATTGAAGAGGGCAAGTTAGTGACATTTGATCCAAGATTTAAAGTGATCCACAGTTGGGCTGGCTTTGATTGTGATGGTCTATGGGTTCTAGTGGAGCAGGCAAGCAAGGAGAACAAGCAGAAATTAGAGGGGCCACAAGGGGGCATGGGTCAGTGAGGTTTAGTGCAGAGGAGGAGCAGAGGGAATGAGATGGTGAATAAAAAGAAATACAATCAGACAGGTACTCAGGAGCAAGACCATTGATGGCTCTGAAGACTAGGAGAAGGAATTTTAAAAGGAATCAGTTTTGCATGGAGAATCAATCATCATGCTGTTTGGTAGGTTTAAGTGGCAGAGCACCTGTATAGGTTGAAAAGAGCGTGGTTAGCAAAGTTTTGGACTTTATATGCAGGTGGAAGGAGTAGAGAAGAAGACCAAGGGGTAGGCCTGAGAAGTAGCCGAGTATTATGAGGGTGAAGATTAGAAGTTCATAGTGTGGTTAGTAAGAAATTGGCAGATTGTCTACATTTTGAAGAGGTCAATATGGACTGCAGTGACCAATTGTTGCAATCAGGGGTAACTATCAAAGAGAACCCCAAGGTTGTGAGTCTTGGGTGAGGAAGCAAAAAAATAAGATGGGACAGAAAATGGAGAGGAGATGGATGGTATTGGAAGCCGGGAGAAGGATTACTTATATTTTTGAGCTCAACATGAGGAGCAGAGATCCATCAAGTGAGATATTGCAGTGAGAAAGTTTGTAATCCTTTACAAGATGGTTGGGGTGAAGACAGGGAAGGATACAATAAGTGTGTGTCTTCAACATAGAGGGGACAGTGAAAGCCAAAGCACACAATATGTCTTCCTAGGGCAGATATATAGTGGGTGAAGAGCAGAGGTCCATGGACTGATCCTTAGGAGATAACGAAGGTAAGAAGGGTGGGGTCAGAGGTTAAGAATGTCAGGAGATTTTAAAGGATCAAACTTCTAGGTAGGAGGTGATTCAGGCGGGACAGATTTACAAAAACCAAGATCCCGTAGAGTGAGTAGGAGAGAGGAGTGGTCTACAGTGTCAAAAACAAAATGGAGATCCAAAAGGATGGGTATAAAAGTAGAGTTTGGCGTGGTGAGCATCAGACAGAATTTGAAGACATGCATGAGTGCAGTCTCATTGGCGTCATAGCTACAGAAGCCAGAAAAATGGATCTCCCAGACAAAGGTACTTAGCAATATGGTTGAAGACCACCCTCAAGGACCTTGGAGAAATGGTGAAGGGGGAAACTGGGCAGTCGTTTGCTCAGACATTTGGGTTTCTTCACTAGGGGTAGGATAGTTGCATATTTGAAGGCAGCAGGGAAGAGTCCAGTGGAGAAAGAGAAGTTAAGGAGCTCAGGTAGATAAGGGTAGGTGATTGAGACTGTCTCTTCCGAAATGGGAAACAAACGGGTTGGTAGGTGCACATTATGGGTTTGCACTGTGAAGGAAGGGTACTAATTCGATATATCTAGGGGAGAAGTAGTCAAGAGTAGAAGAGGTAGAGGGAGAGGTAGAAGTAGTGGAAAGAATCAGGGTTGAGGAGGGCTGTGAGAGTGTCATGATGTTTGGAGATTTTAGATGGAAAGTAGTGAGCAAAGTCATTAGCAGAAAGGATGGAAGTGATGGATATTGGCTTGGGAGGTTTTAGCAAAGGTTAGAGAGTTGATGAGCTAGCCCCCTCTTCAAAGGCCCACATCGAGGCCCGCACACAGGATCAGCTGTTCTTTTTCCACTCTGGATTCGGAGAGTCTACTGGAAGGGGACTCCCTGCCTCCTGATCGTCCTTGATGCCTCATTACCTGCCTGCCTGATTTCCACTCCTCTATGCAACACATGTGATAGGAACATTCATTTTGCGAGGAAAACAAAAATAATTTTTAAAAATCGATTTTTGCAACAACAAAAGAAGAATAGTGCTTTCTTTTTTGTAAAATGTTCCTATCGTGAGTGCCAACCTCTGCGTGCAGCATATGTGCACTTTACTGCCCAACAGCACCCTCAGGCAGTGTTCACTGGGGCAGAGGGCTGAAGTTGATATGGTGTGCCTTTGTTACTTGCACCTGGTCGCATTTTAAAGATGCACACCACCTTCTCCACATTTTAGAAGGTCTCTTGGAGTCCTCCTCACTCAACTCCACTATTCCAATTGGCTATCCCCATCTACTTCTGGCCTATTGGGGAACCTGCAGGCTTTAGCCTGCCCCCTCTTCAAAGGCCCACATCGAAGGCCCTGTCTGTTTCTGTCAGTGCCTGGCCGTGCTCTGACCCCACTTGTCAGAATCCTCAATAAAATGCCATGCAAAGTCGTATTTTCATGCATTGGCCATCCTGACTGTGTCTTCCATAATCGTGCCTTCACGTGAGTACTGCTAGCTCGTGGCTGCTTTGGCACCACTGAACTGACTCTAGCTGCCTTCCAAGTCATCCACCATTGCAGTGCCACTTGCACTGCAGTGGCATGCATTCTGCCTTCATGCACTGTATCCTATTCTCACTGATACCAACAACTGAATTGCTGTGCTGCACTTCCTGTGCCATTCCCCTAAGACTGTGTCTGTTTGTGTGAACATCATGTTTAGCCTGTGCCTCCCTCCTGCACTGAAAGTACCCATTTGTGTGAAAAATTGTTTTAGCCTCTGCCTCCTCCCGTCACTTAAAGTAGCTGTTTGCTTGAAAATCATCTGTAGCCTGTGCCCCCTTCCAGCACTGAAAGTAGCTGTTTGCTTGAAAATCGTTTTTAGCTTGTGCCTCCTTCCCGCCCTGAAAGTAGCTGTTTGCCTGAACATCGTTTGTAGACTGTGCCCCCTTCCTGCACTGAAAGTAGTTGTCTGCTTGAAAATTGTTTTTAGCCTGTGCCTCCATCCTTCATTGAAAGTGCCTGTTTGCTTGAAAATTATTGTTGTGGTGCTTCCTTTCTGCATTGAAAGTGCCTGTTTGTCTGAAAATCGTTTTTAGCCTGTGCCCCCTTCCTGCACTGAAAGTACCCGTTTGTGTGAAAACATGTTTTTAGCCTCTGCCACCTTCCGGCACTGAATGTAGCTGTTTGCTTGAAAATCATCTAGCCTGTGCCCCCTACCAGCCCTGAAAGTAGCTGTTTCCTTGAAAATTGTGTTTAGCCTGTGCCTCCTTCCTGCATTAAAAGTGCCTGTTCGCTTGAAAATCGTTTTTTCTGTGCCTCATTCGTTTTTAGCCTGTGTCTCCTTCCTGCATTCAAAGTGCCTGTTTGCTTGAACATCGATTTTCTGTGCCTTATTCGTTTTTAACCTGTGTCTCCTTCCTGCATTCAAAGTGCCTGTTTGCCAGAAAAAATAATTTTAGCCTTTGCCTCCTTCCTTATTTATTTAGTTATTTGTAACGCGCCGTAGCTCGCAAGCATCAGGGCACGAAAAAGACACAAGGACGAAGATTAACAGAACGACACAAAAGAAAGTAAAGAGAGGGGGCAGAAAGATGGCAACATGATTCGGTGTAGAAATTGCCTAGTTATTTGAAGAGAAAGGTCTTTAGATGCCTCCTAAAGAGTTGGGTGTTGCTTTCCAGTCTAAGGCTGCAAGGCAGTTTGTTCCAGTGGGAAGTTCATGCATTGAAAGTGCCTGTTTGTCTGAAAATTGTGTTTAGCCTGTGCCCCCTTCCTGCATTGAATGTGCCTGTTTGCTTGAACATCATTTTTGCTGTGCCTCCTTCCAGCACTGAAAGTGCATGTTTGCCTGAAAATTGTTTTAGCCTGTGCCTCCTTCCTGCATTGAAAGTGCCTGTTTGCTGAAAATCGTTTTAGCTGTGCCTCCTTCCTGCATTAAATGGGTCTGCTTGAAAATCGTTTTTAGCGTTACCTTCTTTCTGCATTGAAAGTGCCTGTTTGCCTGAAAATCGTTGTTAGCTGTGCCTCCTTCCTGCATCGAAGGTGCCTGTTTGCCTGAAAATTGTTTTTAGCCTGTGCCTCCTTCCTGCATTGAAGGTGCCTGTTTGCTTGAAAATCGTTTTTAGCTGTGCATCCTACCTGCATTGAGGGTGCCTGTTTGCCTGATAATCGTTTTTAGCCTGTGCCTCCTTCCTGCATTGAAAGTGCCCGTTTACTTGAACATCATTTTAGCTGTGCCTCCTTCCTGCATTGAAAGTGCCTGTTTGCATGAAAATTGTTTTTAGCTGTGCCTCCTTCCTGCACTGAAATTACCCATTTGGCCTACTGTGCAAAGTGGATCAGGGTCAGAACTGTTCTTTGCTTTGCATCATACCTGCTGCACTGCGTCTCTTTTTGCTTTAGCTAAAATTTGAACTTGGCATTGTAATCGCCATTACCATTCTTAAAAACGCTTCTTGCTGTGTGCACAACTGCTACTTACTACTTTATCACAAACAGAGTTTGCTGCTGAGTACATCCTGCATTAATGCCCTGCACATCCTACCTTGACCCCAGTGACCCCCCTTGTTCCCTCTGCCCCCACCCGCTGTGTTTTTGCCGACTGTGGTACCCTCTGTCCCGACCCCCTGTGTTTTGCCCCGCAACCACCCCCTCCACGTGCCTCAGTACATCTGTCTTGTAAGTGTCCTCCTCACCATTGCCGCTTGCTATGTCGCTATATATCTCTCCTATCTTCTCTAACTGCTTCTCTATTTCCTTTCTCTCTCCTATCACTAAATCTGGTTGGAAGAAACTAAAGAAGGACTTACTGGGCTCCAGCCCAGGCCTTCCTATTACAGACACCTATGTCACAGCTTCCACCGGAGAGACTCTCACAGACATCCACTTTGTCGTTACCTCAACAGACCTATGGACCCGGTACATTGTCGCCTTTCTCTCCCCTATCGCCTCTTCTCCCATTAATGGTGGCACCCGCTGGGAGGTCCTTCTTGACCTCTTTGCAATTTCCAGTGTCATCATTAATGTCTATCGGAATGGAACCATCATGGTTCAGGGTCCTCAACCCAACCTTTGACAGGCTCCTACCTCGCCTCTCAAAACTTGTCTCTCCCATTGGACAAGCACCATTGCCTGCTGTACCTTCCTCATCCTCTGCACAGGCTCTCTTGCCCACTGTGCCTTCCTCCTCCTCTGCACAGGCTACCTTCCCTGCTGTGCCAATTTCCTCCCCTGCACAGGCTCCTTTGCCTACTGTGCCTTCCTTATCCCCGGAACAGGTGCCCTTGCCGCCTGTGCCTTCCTCCTCCTTTGCACAGGCTCCCTTGCCTGCTGTGCTTTCCTCCTCTGCACATGCGTCCTTGACTACTGTGCTTCCTCCTCCTCTGCACAGGCTCCCCTGTCTGCTGTCCCTTCCTCCTCCTTTGCACAGGCTCCCTTGCCTACTATGCCTACCTCCCCCTCTGCACAGGCAGCCCTGCCTTGCCTCATTGTCCCAGCTCCCTTGTGTGTCGATCTTGGCTCCTCAGCCATCCTCCACTATCCCTCTGGCTCTCTTGCCACCCTCAGGGGGGAGGGACCAACATCCCCTCTGCCCTGCCCGGAAGACATTCAAAGATGGCAAGCTGCTCCATATTGCCCTGCTTAACTCTCGCTCTGCTGTCAAACACTTGTCTGACATCTACAACCTCCTTGAAAGCATGGATCTAGATATGCTCGCCATCACGGACACATGGTTCACCGACATCTCTGTTACGAGCTTTGACACACTCCTCCCTGAAGGATACAAGATCCTCTCTGTGCCCAGGCCCAGGGGTAAGGAGGGGGAGTGGCATTGATTTTTCCAGAATGGATACCTGTGTCCATTATCCCCACTCAGGCCTACTCCTCCTTCGAGTGCCTAATCTGCAGGGTCTCACTCTCTCATAAATATTCTCTCCTTATGGCCACCTTCTATCGGCCACCAGGACAGTCTACTCTCTTCCCCACTGAATGGGCTGACCTGGCCTCTTCTCTACTCTCCTCCTCCTCTCAACCCCTCCTGCTGGGTGACCTTAACATCCATCTGGACTCTCCTGACTCCTCAGGACCTTTCCGCAACCTATGCGATTCGCTCTCCCACTCTCTTACCTTCTGGCTCCACACACACAGTGGGCCACACTTTGGATGCTCTCATCTCTACCGACATCCCTTTCTCTATCCCTCTCACTACCTCTCTCTCTTGGACAGAAAACTCTCTTCTCTCTTCACGCTTGAAGCTCTCCCCTCCTCTTGCATCGGCACACCTCGCACAGCCGCTCAGTTTCAAAATCACCAGGCCCATGAAAAGAATGACAGCAGCTGCCGTTGCCTCCATCTACTATCCGCCTCCTACTCCTGCGGCTGACTCCCACCCATACACAGCCCTCGCTAACTTCAATCTCTCTATCTCTAACACCCTTGATACTCTTGCCCTTGTCATGGGTGTCCGACTGAAGCCTTCCAAAAAGTGCAACTCTTGGTATGACTGTGATCTGGCTGCCCTTAAAAGCAAGTGTAGGGCAGCTGAGAGGAAATGGAATTCGTCAGGCGAACCCTCTGACAAACTGGCCTGCCGCCTTCTTCAAAGGCAATATTGACTCTGCATCCACACCAAGAAAATAGTCTTTATTCATGCCTGCATCTCGGCGGCATCAAACAACATTGCCAAACGTTTCAAAGTCTGTAAGGAACGGGCCAATCCTGCAGCAGCCTCCTCTTCTGTCACATCCACTCAGGACCTTTGCTCGGCCCTGGCTGCACACTTTACCCCAAAAACCCAAGACATCCTTTCCTCCCTCAATTCCACACCACATCATATACCAACACCTCTGGAGCCTTCATTGGCCCCTCAACCACTTCTCCTCTCTTCTCTCAGTCCCATCACACCTGATGAGGTCGCCAGACAAGTCCGGTCTATGAAGGCCTCATCCAAACAGGTGGGCCCTGCCCCTCCAAAACTTTTAAGGATAACATTGACTCTCTCGCTCAAGCCTTGGCTGATCTTTGCAAACTCTCTTGTGCCACTAGTGTTTCCCCAACTTCTCTTAAGCACTCCCTTGTGCACCCTCTGCTTAAGAAACCCTCTACCAACCCCTACATTCCGGCAAACTACCACCCCATCTCTAGCACCATTTTCCTGGGCAAACTCCTGGAGAAGCTGGCTATCTCTCAGCTCACCTTCCACACTGAATCTGCTGGTTGCCTCTATGACTATCAGTATGGCTTTAGAGCATCTGGAGGCACAGAAACTGCTCTTCTGAACACCAGTGAAGACCTGCTCTCAATTCTTGACACTAATACTCCTTCTGTCCACATTCTTCTTGACCTCTCCTCTGCCTTTGACACGGTAAACCACTGCCCATCCCAGGTGGAACTTGGGTCCTTTATCTCTACTATCATTCTTTGAACCTGCGGCGTACCCCAGGGTTCTGACCTATCCCCCTGGTTCCTCAATGTCTACATGGCTGCCCTGGTACATGTGATTGCCTCTAACTTCCAGAGTTATACGGATGATACACCACTCTCCTTCAGGCTACCCCCAGACACCTCCTCTACCTCGTTCATATCTAACTGTCTGTCTGCAATTCAGTCATGGTGTGCTGCACAGACCTCTGCCTCAACCCAAGTAAGATTGAGATTTTTTGCATTGGGATTCTTACTTACGCTTTCCCACTGTCACTCTGGCCAGTCTCCCTCGGCCCTGCGCTCGCACCGACCTGTGAGGCAAAAAACTGTGGGGTCATCTTCGACTCCACGCTCCCCTTCTCCACTGTGTCAGGAATCGGTATTCTCGTACCGCCAATTGCCCAGGTAAAGTTGACTCACAACATAGGAGAACCCCGCCCCATAATTCTGTGACTCAACATGTCTCCCCGTACCGCCTCTGGCATCGTCTCTTGCCCATTTCACCTCGGGGTACATAACGGGACGGGCCTGATGACTGGGAGGTTGGTGGTTGCCATAGAAATGGTGGCGACCTATTCACATGCTTGGTAACATGACACACAACTCTGTGTGTTGAACATTGATGCGGCACTCCTGATTATGCTGTTTTTGCGACTTTACCCTTCATCTTGGATTCTTGCTTTACCGACCCTTGCCTTGTTATTGGATTGCCCAGTTCTGCCCTTTGTCTGACTTTGTTCTTCACTGGTTACTCGACCTAGCACTACGTTCCACTGACTTCATTGCCTTTTCCTTTGTGCCTCACCACTCGCCAATATACTGACCTCGGACCATGTCCCACGGACTCCATTGCTTCTCCTTTTAGAACTTGTTGCTTTCAAGTTGCTAGATCCACCTTACTCCTGAACTTTTCCACGGATAATCAAGACTGCCTGTTATAGGCGAACCCATGCCGTCGGGTAAGGTGGCAATTTGGGACTAGAGACTCGCCATCCCAGGTTTTAGGCGTCCTTGTTTCGTCGGTGTAGATTTGCCTGCTCGGGAACCTTCACCTGACATCCATCCAGCACCTCCATCGCGTGGCATTAGAATCTACTGCCGTTAAGCATATTCAAAATCACTGTGTTGCTTGCCTGTTTCATCAATATCAAGTACTTTTCCTCACTATGTTATCTGTTATCTTTCAGGGGACACTTCCCAATCGTAACATACGCATCTTCGGAATTACCGAACAGGAGCTTTCTGTCTGTCCATTACAGGTCAGTTACTGGAATGTTAGGAACGGTATTTCACCTGTAATAAAATGCTTCTGATACCTGTGCTGTCTCCCTGCAGGATTCAGGTTCCCTTACTGCCCATACCATTGGGGGTCCTTGCATGCAGATCCAGCCTGTTGGAGGTGTCATCTGGTGTCCCTTTTCCAGATAATAGCTCTTTTTGGGTGATTGTTTCTATCATACAGAGAGAGACATTACTTTAAAGAATTATTTCGCTAGACTACATGTCCAAGAGACGTTGGATTCTGACACACTCACATTTTGGACATTTCTAAAAATCCAACTATCAGCTGCACCTCCTCAGAGGGCTCTTCCTTTTCTCACCTTCCCCCAGCGGCTCACCATCTCCAGAGCCCTGTTTCTCTCAAGGCTGGACTACTGCAACAGCCTCTTACTCAACCTCACTACCTCTGCTTTGCACCCTCTGCAATTCATCCAGAACAGAACTATGAGACTTATCCTTGGCTTCAAGCCCAGGGACCACATCTCTCCAGAGCTGAAATCCCTCCACTGGCTCCCCGTGGCTGAAAGGATCAAGTTCAAGACCCTCTGCATTGTCCACAAGGCTTTCTGGGGCCTGTGACCTACCAATCTGCAATGATGCCTACCTAAATACTGACCTTCCAGAGCCCTCCGCTCATCTACCTCCAACCTTCTGCGAGTGAGCCAGTTCTCCAAGCAGAAATTTGGAGGGAGATCTTTATCCTCAGCAGGGGCCTCCCTTTGAATAGCCGCCGCCCTCCGTCTTGAGCCTGATCTCCTTAAGTTTTGGAAACTCCTTAAGAAATTCCTTTTCTCCTCTTCCTTCTCTCTCCCTCTGCCTAGCTAACCTCTCTCTCCACTCTATCCCTCTCTCCCTCTTATTCCACACAGCTTTCTGACTGGCCGCTGGGTGTACCTCAGTCTCACAGGTCCCTGGCACCCTTGCCAGTCCTCTCATACTAGCCTCCGGGCCTGCACTTGCCTCATCTGTACTGCACTTGGTCAGTGACCCATGAAAGTGGCATCTCTCAGCACTTACCCCAGCTTCTGACTGACCGGACGCACTTGGACTCACCTCTTGCACTTGTTCTCCCCTCCTCTCCTGTACCGTCTGTGCACTTGCACAATCTGAAATTACCATGCCTTGAAGATTGTCTATCTATCTTCCCTGTCTCTCCTCCTTGTATGGTGGTGCCTCAATGCACTTGTAAATACTGCAGAATTGTTGCCAGACCTATTTGCTGTTATCTACACTGTGAATTGTATTATATGCACTTACTCTGCTTGTGCAGACTTGTTTTGTCTTTTCAAGATTCAAGGGATCTGAATCACTGTTGTTTTTTCCCCATGTTCCCTCCCTCCTTGAGCGCTTTGAAACACTTGATTTGTGTATAGGCGCTTTACAAATACACATTACCATACCATACCTTGAAAGTTTGCATGGGTGCTTGCAAAGGAAGGAGATTAGATTTGTCAAGCAGGAGGATTTGTCAGAGACCATTTTTGCTGGGTAGGGGTCTATCATGTGTGCCAGCATCACAAGTCATGCTTGTATTGAGGGTCTGAATGTCAGCAGTGATGAAGGGCTAAAGACAGGAACAAGAAGTTGTAAATAAGTGAGCAGAATAGTGTTGATCAAAGGGAGTTATATGTGATAAGTGAAAGTATGGGAAAGATTGGAACTATTGCAGAGTCAGGAATAAGGATGAGAGACATGAGAGAGTTCCTCACATCATCAGGGTAAAGGGCAAGAAAGTCATGTCTGAATTTCCACTTAGTCTTTGAAGAAGGGAGATAAGGATTAGAGGCTGGAACTACTGAGATGTTAAAGTGAGCAATTATGTGATCAGAGGGAGAGTGGTCAATGTGGAGGCTTGAAGAGGAGAGTGGTTTTAAGAGAAAGACCTGGTGTATAGAGTTCCCACCAGAGTACTTAGACAGGTCATGGACCTTGCATGGGGACGGGCTATATAGTCAAATAGGAGGCAGTGAAGGTTAAGGCAGGTGGCTTTAGAGGGGTTGTGAAGTTTAAAGTCCCCCAGCATGACAATGGGGATGTCAGCAGGAAGTGTCTCAAGGAGAAGTGTTAGATCATGGAAGAATGAGTTGAGAGGACCAGATGATCCATAAGGAGCCATAACAGTGAGAGAAGTAGGAGGGAGGAGTTGAATAATGGCATATTCAATAGAGCAAAAGGTGATGTCAGATAGGGGTGTGGGAGCAGTGTTGATGGGCTTATTGAGAAGGTACCCCACATGGTCACCCTTCCCTGCAGATTGAGGAGCATGGGAGAAGGTATCATGGTCAGTGTGGATAGCTGCTAGTGCAACAGGGTTATGAGGGGAGGTCAGGGTTTCTGTAATAGCAAGAAGTGAAGGTTTAGGGTGATACGGGCCGAAGTGGTCAATGATATATGATGTTTTAAACATTGTGCATTCCAGAGGCCAAGTGAAAGGGTGATAGGAGTTGGGGAGAGGAGCAGATGATTTGTGGTAGTCAAGGGGGGTAGATGTGTTTAAAAATCCTGGGAGAATGGGAGCAACATGTTTGAGGACTTTGAGTAGAGAGAGTGGGGAAGGTTGAGAGTGAGGAAGAAGTTAGACCAAGTTGCGGCTGAAGAGTACACCTGAAAGTAGTGAGAAGAGCAAGTACAAAGAGGAATGAAATTAAGTCAAAGTGCATAGAAGAAATAAGCAAGTGAAGAGAATGATGAATGGGTGCAGCCTAATGAAGAGAGAGAGAGAGAGAGAGAGAGAGAGAGAGAGAGAGAGAGAGAGAGAGAGAGAGAGAGAGAGAGATAGGTGGGTGATCAAGGCGAAGGAGGGAGGGTTGGCTTAGAGGAAGGAGGTTTTAAGTTCAGAGTTGGGCTAGAGTGGGGCTTTGGGTAAACAAAAGACAGTGAACAGGCTCAAAACCGTAATGTTGTCTTGTGAGGTAACACAAGTTCAGTGGTGAATGGATAGGCAATGGGTGGATCCCAATGTGTGCAAGGAGAGAGTCAGGCAAAATGGGAGCTCTGCAATGTTCTGGCTTCCACAGGAATTCTGGTCTTAGGTCCTTTTCGGCACCTAAAGGCCTGAACAGGGAGTTTCCCTTTGCTGTTTTTGTCCCTTTTCTTCAGATGTCTGAGCTTGGTGCTCAGGAAATACTCAAGAAGGGAGGCTGTGCATCAGATGATCATCTGAGGGCCAGCCATAGTGCTCCAGATGGACCCCAGACTTCCAGCCAGGATGCAGATATGTCCTGGTTGTTTTAGTCCCAGAAACCGTTGGATTGCAGACAGGACACTCATGTGGTACACATGGTCCTCTGGGAAAGCAGGATGTGGCAGAACAATGAAAACAAACATTTGGCCATTCACATGACCCCTTGGGAGCCATTCACAGTGTCCATAACGGCTTTCAGAGTTCAAGCCAGGATGCAGAGAGGGTCATTGGTGTTGTAGGCCCAGGGAGCTTTCTTTTTCAGGCAGTGCTCTCAGATGGTTCACGCTTCCCTCTTGTATTTGGCAAGAACTTCCTCTACAAAACTTTAAATGAGTGCTGAGCAAGCATTTATTCAAGGCAATTTGAACATCATTATCAATTGCACTCAAATGGCCAAGCGAGTAGAACACTCAGAGTTGAATACTTACGCTAAACCAATGCTCAGAAAATGCTCAAATGACTTCCTACCAATGTCTATGTTTAGGTGAGCTTTGATTGAGTGCTTACCAAGATGAGTTCAGCTCAACAAAGTTGAATTCGACATAGAACATAAAACCATAATTTGCATACAAACAATTTACAATTATATAATCATAATTTAGCTTAATTTATCATAATAAAAGTACACAAATAGCCGTAGCCTGGGGATCGCAATAAAAACAGGTCACTGAATATATAGGAAATATCTATATGAACGAAGAAAGCGCTATATCAGGTGCAGTTGCAAATAAGTTATTACAACCCACATGGTAGCCCTGACTTAATTTTTAGATTACCAGACCTCCATGTGGAAAATGTTCTTCAAGACGAAAATACTCTGTGTAAAGTGAGCAGAAGATGTGGTGTCATGTCCAGTAGTGTCCATTATTCCACAGATACCATAACTCAAACTACTGGTGTACCTCAGGCCTTGACCAAGCTGTCCCTACATAACCAGGCCCGATGTATATATTTAGTCAACAGGTTCACCATCAGCACTTACAGCATTACATCCGATCTACAATACTAGCGATACCACTTGACCTAAGAATAGGTTTCAGATAGTAACTGGTCACAGAAAATAAAATGTATAACAGTTCCTTCAGACATTACGTGCAATGGGCACATTTTTGTAATACCTGCCCTCGATTTGCTCGTAAATCCTGCAAGCCTAAGAGTGCCCATTCTAAAGTGTAGATATAGGGATCTTGCGAAGGCCGGGGTGATGACATCCAAATACTCCTCGTACCCAAAGTCCCCCTTGACTTCGAGGTGGCATGGCCCCTGGCTCAGCCCCTGACATGAGTGCCCCATAGTTCTCCTTGATTCTTGTAGAATGGTGTCTTTGAGCCTTGTCCATGATGCTTTGGCCAAAACATTGGGTCCAGTCCACATTCCAGGCAGTTAGAGCCTCCTGAGGATGTCCTTGCCATGGATAACCCACAGGAGGCTCCCCCCCCTTCCTGAGCCAGTAAGTGGCTCAATATGTCCCTATAGCAATCAAGGCTCGTTGTTGTCCACAACCTAATCCAGTACAATGCTGGTCTGGCCATGACCCGGTCTGCTATTGGGCACAGGTCTACTTCCAAATGAACAATGGTATTAGGTGTGCCCTGGGGTAGCCTCAGTAACTTTTTTAGAACCACATTTTCGGCTACCACAGGTTTTGGAACTTTAACCTAACCCCAAACGTCAGCCCCATATAATGCAGAGGGAATAGCTTGTTGCTTATAAAGCTCGAGGACTGGAGAGACTGCTCCCCCACCACAGCGGTTATGAAATGCTTTGGCCCCACCACTGCATTTTTCTAGATTAACGCAAGCCTTCATTAGTTGTGCGGACAATGAACAGTTCTCTTGAAATCGTAGCCCTAAGTAATCGAAGCATGCAACCTGTTCAAGCCTACGACCATTTACGATCACGTTCAAGGTGCATTTGTTTGCCATTCTTGGTTTAAAGACCATTGTTTTAATTTTATTCTGGTTCAATGTCGGTCCAGTTTCATCACATTTCCTCACAAATGATGCCATTGTTCTCTGAATGCCCCAATGGCAACGTTGCCAAAAGGACGGCATTGTTGGCAAAGAATAGCGCTGGTACTTTATCATTGCCAATTCTTGGCACGTCTACACATTTGACCACCAGTCTTCTGATGACCTCATTGATGACCAGACAGATCAACAGTGTGGCAAGAATGCACCCCTGCCTAATGCCACAGGGAGACTCGAAAGGAGTCTGTAACTTTCCAACCTAATCCAAAGCGTACAACCTCCTGATTTTCATGATACAGCCTTTTCATGATTTCAATTAGATGCTGGGGAATTTGCATTTGTCTAAGAACACTCCGTTGTAGATCTCATGGAACTCCATCAAAGGACATCTGGAGGTCCACAAAGACTGCAAATAGTTTAATTCCCTTCAGGGTTACAAACTTTTGTGTTAGAACAAACAATGAAAAACACTGGTCAATAGTACATTTGTGTTTCTGAAATCCGGCTTGTAGTGTATGTATTATGCCATGTCTATCGACCCAGTCCTCGAGATTGCCCAATATTGCCCTTTCAAATGTTTTCCAAGCAGAGAAATGGGTTGATAATTTGCAGGATCACCCCTTCATCCCTTTTTTGTAAATTGGGTTGATAGCTGCCTTCCACCAAGATCTGGGGAGCAGCCCTGTATTAATCAATGCATTGAACATGTTCATCGGGGTTGGTGCCCATATGGTCAGTTCATCTTTATACAAGTCTATGGGGATTTTGTAAGGGACTGCCGCTTTACTCCATTTTTGATGTAAAATTGTTTCCAACACATCTTTCATTTCTAAGGAAACAGGGGCTGTACAGGCATAATAGATCTTCACCAAGTGGTTTCCCACATGATTCTCAGGTAGACCTCTGCTGCATAATTCTGAGAAATGGGAACACCTTTCTCCCTGGTCAATAGCACAATGAAGTAAGCCCTCCCCCTCTATAGTCCTGCCTGCAACCAACTTCCAAAATGTTGAGGAATCCCCTTTCTCAAATGCTGCCAATAGTTTATACTATTTGGATCTCATGTAGAAAGTTTTCTTGCCCTTCGTCAAGCTTTTGTAATGTCCCCTACACTTTTTTAGATGTATTTTTTCTATGGTCGGGTGGCTTGCCAGACTGTCCAGGATCTTCTGTTTTGCAAACGGCACTCATCATTATACCCTGTCTCCAGCTTTAATGCATACTTTCTTATGACATGTTGATGGTGACTGACGTAGGGCAAAATGCTCTCTACCATATCCTCAAAGTCAGCCACAGTTGTCCAATCAGAGCTTCCTACTCAACAGATATTTTCGATGTAGCGGATGCCGGGCTCAAATATATCTGGTTTTATGTGCCCCTCCATTATTCTTGCCCATTTAAGGGTTTTGCAGGTATTTCCTGTTGCTTCAATTACCTGAGTCCGATGTAGTTGTTGATTTGGCTCAGGCCCCCGCACCCCCGCTACACTGAAGGGTGGCTAACAGGGGTTTGTGATCACTATCATGACTATTCAGTACCTCAAAATGGGCAAGCAGACCACAGTCCCTAGCAAGGATCCTGGTTTAATCTATACATGTGGAGGATTGATGGCCAAAATATGTGTCTTTAGCTGGCCGATCAAGTGCATATCTTCCATTACATACCCGGATTTCAGGCTATGTCTAAGGCCTGGCTATATCTCCTCCATGTGGGTTCTGTTTCTAAAGATGGTATTGCCCAAGCTTGATCTCCTCCCACAAGCCCTCAAGTTCTTTGATTGGTTCTAGCTGGAGATTAACATCTCCTGATTTTACTGTGTGGACTGTCTCAGGATCAGCACCTCCCTATTACCAATGATTTCTTGCATCTTAATGAAGATAGTCGTAGGATCCCTGGCACTGGGTTTATTATAAACATTAAACAGAAGATACGTGTGCCCATCTGGCACATGGGCCACTAAGTGCTGCAGGTTGGCATGTCCTGTCGGGCTCTCCTCTATTCACCAATTCATATTAGTATTCACCCATGTCATTATCCACCTGCTTGTGTGCCCTAGGGCCCTTGAGTGCATATGTGGCAAAAGATTGATATCCTTGGAGGTCAATGCTATCAAAGCCTCGAATGAAGGTGCACCAGTTTGAGTCTTCCAAGTGTCTTGCTAATCCAGCTTTATTCCATAAAACCAGTTTGCACTGCCAGCTAACTAGTACAACCCTGGCCTCTGGACAACATCAGTCTACACCTTCCAAGCCTTACCCAATAAAGGGTACAGAATACCTTGGTTGCAATAATGATGTCTCAGTTCTCAATAATGTTGGTATTCCACTCTGTATGCTCTGTCCCCTTCTCCGGTCATTTTACCCTTGATTTATATGGCTAGACTAGTTAATGGAGATGGTCTTCTCAAGGACACTTCTTGCACCGCATTGCCACTCTCTGCCCCAACTTTCAGTGTTATGCGTACGACACTCAGCGCATTTCCAGGCTCCCTTCTGCCACCTCTTCTCCTTCTCTCATCTCTGACTGTCTGTCTGTTATCCAGGAGTGGTGTGCCACCAATGATCTCTGCCAGTAAGGTTGAGATTCTCCTCATTGGCACACCTGCTCCCTCCATTCCTGTCGCTCTCTGGCTGGCCTTTCTTGGCCCTCTTCCTTCTCCCATCTGTGAGGCTAAAAACCTCAGAGTCATCTCCGACTCCACTCTCTCCTTGTCTCCTCACATCTCTGATGTCTCTAAGAAATCACAATACCAGGTGCACTTCCTCAGAGTTATTCTTCATTTCCTCTCCTTCCCCAGAAGCTCACTGTCTCCAGAGCTCTGGCTCTCTCTAGGCTGGACTACTGCAACAGCCTTTTTCTAAATCTGCCTGCTTCTACTCTCCGCCCTCTATAACTCATCCAGAACAGGACCGCAAGGCTTCTCCTTGGCCTCAAGCCCAAGGATCGTATCTCTCCAGGACTGAAATCTCTGCAATGGTTCCCAGTGGCTGTGATTATTCATTTCAAAACCCTCTGCATTGTCCACAAGGCCTTCTGGGGCCTGGGGCCTCAATACCTCCAGCTCTCTCTTCCTAAATATCTTCCTTCTCAAGCTCTTGGCTCATCCGCCTGCAACTCCCCTTCTCCAAGCAACGAGTGGGTGGTAGATCTCTTTCTTCTATTGGGGCCTCGCTCTGGAACAGCCTCCCTGCCTCCCTGAAACTTAAGGAGAACCATCTCCCGTTCCGGAAGCACCTCAAGACGTTCCTCTTTGCTTCTGCTTTCTATCCTCCTCTCCCCTGCTGAACTCCTGACTGGAAATGCACTGGTCACCTAGCTACCCTCTGATCTCGGCCCAGGTCCCCTCCCTGCCAGCTGCACACCTGCACTGCCTCCTGGGCAATCTCTGCACTTGGGGGCTGTTTCTGTATCCCCAAAGTCCCCCCAGCTCTTGACACTTGATGTGTGCATTTACCCATGTACTTGCCACAAGCTGGCTGCACTTTCGCCTATTGTTTTTATTTATTTTATTTCTTTATTCTTTACTGTTGATCCTATGTATTGCACAGCACCTTCCCCTTTCCCCTTGCGCTTTCCCTTTCCTCCTCCCCTGCACTTGCGCGATCTCAAAGTCACCTGGCCTAGTAAAATTGTTGTCTTTATCTTCCCTCTGTTCCCCCTCCCTTGCCTCGTCGCGCCTTGAAACACTTCTGTATAGGCACATTATAAATGCCATATCATAATATATCGTAAGTAGATTGTAGATTGGTGGTATGCCGTGGTTCATCAGTCCACGTCATACAACACTTCTGCTAAGTATCCAGATGAAAAATCTATCTGGATACAATCTTTGTCACTCCCTTGCATTGATTTCAGTGAACACCTTACTATATCCTGCCTAATTATCGAGGTACAGCCTTTAGCTGACCTGATCCAATGGTTGCATTTGTTAACCAGAGAATCCTGTTCTTCAAATGCACCCTGAGAAAGGGTTGGCACATTATACATGACAACCGATCCCCTCCTATCCTCGGGTCCCCTTCCAGTGTGCAACACATGCATCTCAACTGCCCTGTCTCACCACACACCTTGGCACCTCAGTATCTGGGTCCCCATACACCTACGCTGGTCATTATCTCACCTGAAGTTTTTCACACACAGTGACTGTTCCGATCTTGGAGCCCGGGTCGGGAGACACCTCTGCACCGACTGTGGACCTCTCTGTGCATTGGCCTATAATTGGTTCCCTGCAACATTGGCAGACATGGTACCCCTGCCATTCCCCTGGACCATGGCCAGGGATATCCGTTCCCCCTGTCTGATGAGGCCGGCTATGCAGCGACAGTCAGAGCCCTACACTCATACAATCTTTACATCTTTTCTATCAGTGTGGACAAAGTGCTCGAGAGGGTTCATATCTCTGCCCGTACATGTGTCAGGAAGGCGATCAGTTCTGTGTTGTCCGATTTAAGTAGCAACCCCTTGCCGGTCACAGCCGCACTTCCTTTAATATTAACCAATTCTGGGCTGTTTGAGGATTTGTTTCCTTTTCTTGTTTGTGCTTGCCTCCCGTACATCTTTCATTTTGGCCCCCATGCCATTGTCCCCTGTTTCTCCTAAATCTAATTTGCATAAGGGGCCAAACCCAGTTGAAATGGGAATACTTGTGCCGTTTACACTAGAAATGTCTTGTAATGATGAGTGAATTATAGTGCTTGGCTGTTCCCTTATCACTTTCGGGGTTCCAGTCAAGACAAGTGAATTTAGTGGGTTACTACGGTCAGATGTTTTTGGGGAGTGTAGTTTGATTAAGTTCCCTATGGTCTTTCCAGCCAAAAGACCCTTACATCTCACAGTAGCTGCTGGCAAGACCACATTTCTTACCCCCTCTTGCCTAGCCTGCTTTCCCACTTCAAAATCTTTCAAGGGGTCTTTCATATGACCCTTCACTGTTCACTTATAAACGGGCTTCATAGGTTGAACTTGCAGACGTATAGTAGGAGATAAAACAATGATGTCCATGTTTGTGTCCTGGACAATGGAGTTCAAGCCAGCTGATTGCTCCTTTCATTCAAGTTTACTGTACCGCTGACATGAACCCTATTCACTAGTTTAACATGTTCTGGGCAACTGCCATTGGGATTAGTATTAGATAAGGCTGGGATAGATATATCCTCCAATAAACCCTGTATTTCTGTTATTAATAGATTCACTTCGTTTATGGGTTGAAACATTTTATAAATCCGTTTTGATTTATGTGGTAGTGAAACAAAACCATTTGCTTTCCTTTTTGTCATGATGATGCGAAGTATGTTAGTTATATGTATATATATTGCTTTGTAGTTGCCTTTTCAGCACCACACTGGCTTCAATAAGCCATATACTGCCTTTCTAACCTGACCTAACAACCCCAGAAGACCCACACTCATGCACCCTTGCAACTAATAATTAGCATTCGTACTCGGCGAGAGACAATCAGATTGTTACATGCAATATAATTGGCCCTCACCAAGGCTTTACCTGACGCAGAGTCCCTCGAATCTTCTACTTCCTTCATATCCCCGGCGGGGGTGTGTGGCAGCCCCTCAGCCAATGAGGAGGTTCGGAATGGGGTAATCCCCGCTGCGAGCCACCACACGGCTGTGGAGACTGCCATCCTCTCCCGCCTTTGATTCAGGTAAGTGTTTTCTCACTCCCCCTCCAAGCACTCCCAACCCCACTTTTTGGTCCATTTCCTAGAGCGAACCCACTGGGAACATTTCTGTCCCCAGCCCGTCCGCTCTCGATGACCACCATGGAAAGGGAAAAAAGACCCGCTCGGCCTGTAACAATGGGCCCCGGGGCATTACCTGACTCCATAACACCCCGCGGCTCGGTGCTTATTGCTTAAATGAAAACCCTCCCTGCCTCACACTATACCACATAAAGAAACATTTGGCACAGATTATAAAGAAAGTAAGCAAAACAGGATTAAAAGGTAGATAAAAAGAGCATACGTTAAAAAGAGGATACATTCTTCAAGTTAAGCCCATGTAAAATTATTATTTAAAAAGTCCAACATTTATTAAATATTCAGTTCATAGAATCCAAAAATGAGGGCAGGGAATGCTCAGCTAGCTCGAGGGGCTGCCATAGTGGCCCCCCCTCACCGCCACTCATGGAAAGGGAAAGAACACAGGCCACTCTTGTCAAACATTCAAAGCCGAGGGCTAAGATCGGGGGCTCACAGGATCAAGGTCTTTCTCAACAAATCAAAATAAACAGCCCCCACAATAACCACCAATCAGGCTTGTTCACGGCGGTGTACAGCAACCTTGCGAGTGCCTGCTGAAAACAAAGAATGCCAGAGAAAGCTGCGGGAGAATTAATCCGATACTGCTCACTCAATGTTCAAATACAGGCCTACCTAACTACTTCTGTTGCACTAAATCACAAACCGCTGGTTATTTTTGCTTGATAAAGAGTCTTAACTCTCAATACACAGTACACAGCAGTGTCAATGCGTCTTTGTAGAATAAAGTGCCAGCAAAGTCTGAAACAGATAGAGGTCAAACTCTGTCCACTCACTCCACTCGCTCATAGTCGCTCGTAGTCTACATGATGTCTGACTGACTTAGCCTGGCAGTCGCCAAAAGACACAGGCAGTATCAGGTGCAGTTAAAAAAAAAATAACAGTTTACAAATTCACTGGGGAGCGCCAAGTCTTACTCATCCAGGTCAGGTTTAAAGGAGTCCAAAGGTGGCCAATGATGGTCATAGCCGATTAAGGGCAGAGTGAATGGCCCAAAAAATAGTTCCTGTGCTGTCATTCTATGTATAACATAACGTATGATTCATAAGTGCATCAATGACAGCAATAGTGTCCTTCCTAGCACATTATTGATGTGTACATCTCATTGGGGAAGTTCAGTTGTGTAGGTTGCAGGGTTCAACATCAGCTCTGAATATGAAAGAATGGATGGAAAGAATGGATGGACACTGCCAGCTGCAGAATATTTCTTGCAGACCTGGCGGAAGTGACACCTCCCGCCTGCAGGACTCTTAATCAGCTGGTCCGGAAAGAACGGTGGTGGCGGATTTACCACCACCGTTCTTTCCGGACCGGCAGGGTCGTAATGAGGCCCAATGACTGAGACAGCCCTGCCCAAAACTGGTATGAATGCATTGTGTAGTGCTGAATGGCAGAGTGCTTGTCTGAATCGACATTCTGTGTTGTGAGTGTCTGGATGGAGAAGAATGGCCTGAATGTACTGTGCACCTGATTGGCTGACTGACTGCCTGAATGCCCTTCTGAATGATTGGTCGCCTGAGTGTGATCCAGCAGAATGAATGGGAGATTAACTAGTATATCTGGGGGCCCCTCACTGCTAGAAATCGTTCATAAGCTGCAGTTAATACTTGATGCTTACTCTCGAAGCAGAGCTGGAAGAGGAAGGGGAACCACTGTTCTCTTCCTTTCACTCTGAAAGCTGCTGTGCCTTCAAGAACTGATCCAAGTGAGGACCTGGTAAGGAGACCTCTCCCCGAGCTACAAGTGACCATCGTGCACCAGCTGATCTTTTCCAAAGCTCCCTGGTAGACAGACCTACAAAAGACTTTAGACCGGAGAAGGGGCCTGCCCAGGAGAACGAAGAGAAGCACTGGACAGCCGTCCACCGTTGATGACTGCCGTCACCGACCGGAGCCGCTGTGCTCCTTTTTGCCTAAGAACATTTGATCCAAGGACTCCATTGTTCATCATTGTCGACCGCTTTCGTCCTGTCGGAGAAAGTCAAGGCGGTTGACGACCGAGGAGAATCCTGGGTGGTTTCCCGGCACTCGAAAACCTCAAAGATGCCAACGAAGCTACCGAAGCCAGCCGTGTTCACGTCCCATTCACTGATGCCAGATGCCAACGACTCGACACCCTTGCTGGTCCAAAGTTCTTCACTAATTCTTTGCGGCAACAAACCATCGTCATCGAGGTGCACCGCATACCTCCCCTGTTGCAGGACGTTTTCAATCACTCGTCAATGAGCACCGCAAGGACCGAAGCTGCTGCCTCAATGACAACATTCACCGTTTCTTCATCTCGGAAGTACGACGACCCGTGGCTCCTGCCTGGAAGGGAGCATCTCAAGAAGCGCCCATTGATTCCCTGACAAAGAACTGTACAACACAAGGTACATTTGGGTTGCAGAACTATGGAAGAAGATAAGACTCTCATAGACAATATATGGACTGGGCTTGTAGTGCATCTTCATTTACAGGTTGCCCAGGTGGGAGGATCCTCATACGGTACTGTGCCTGGTTGGTAGGGGCTCAGTACTCTGCCAATTGTCTAACCAATTTGTCTTCCTCCTAACTCTGTGGTTGATATTGTGTTGCTGTATTGATTCGTATGCTAGTTGAACTGAGTACAGTTGATGCATTTTAATGAAATCGGAGTAATCATGGTACCACTTAGAACTGTATATATTTAGCATTTTAGAATTGTTGGAGCACAAAGTGTATTATCGTTATAGTGTATTTAAGGTGCACCGTATTTATATAAAGACTGTGTTTTAACAAATACAGTGTGTGGACATTCCTTTGTGGGTGCTTGGGGACAACACTGTACTTAAGAACCCGCCCGCATCACCTCCTGAGAAGCTAGGCCTTGATTGCTCGTCCATTGCTACCATAATAGAGAATCTTGGCTGGGGTCCTCTGTGCCTCTCCTCTGCCATATAGAGAGCAGGAGTACAGACACCCCCTCCGGATGCTTTACACCTGCCAGGTTCAAAACTCAGTGCTCGAGGTGTAATACCTGAGGTCAGCTACGGCCTCACCATACTTGGCCTGAATTGGAGGACCCTAACTTTGTGAAGTAAACTACACAGCTTGACATACATCTGGCCTACCAGACTTGGAAGGAATATGTTCACTGATCTTAGGATGAGAAGGAAAGAATGTCAGTCCAAGCATCAACTAGCAAAGACAAAGTAAGGGGCCCCTTAAAACCCCATGACTGTATGCGACTTTCTAAAACACCCAGTGGAATGGTAGGAAATTAAAGAGACCGAGATACGCTGATATTTTGTTTTGATGGTAAACCATCTGGAGATGTGTTGTTTTTGGTTTTTTTAATCTAGTCCTATCATTGTCTGATCTATGTTTAAAGGTCTGACTGGTTATGGTATTGATTGCTCTGGGCTTCATGATATTGCACAGTTCTTAACCCAGTTGCTCTTCAGTACCCAGTTTTGGCCTAATTCCCCCCTGTGCAATGTTCTAGTACCAGTTGACCCTCAGGGCCATTCACCATTCAATACTGGGCCCATTTGCCTCTCAGTGCACAAACCTTTACTCATTTGCCATCTAGACCAAGCTTTGAACCCATGTGCCCCTCAGTTCCCAGTTCTAGTCCAGTTTTCCCCTCTGTGCTGGGTACTGGTCCCACCATGCACAGCTCTAACCCAATTAACCCTCATTGCCAGGCTTCAGACCCATATATTCTTCATTAGCCATTTCAGGCACCAACTGCCCCTCAATAACTAGTTTTGACCCCATTTAGGCATTGGTGCAAAGCTATGGTCCTTTTTGCCCCTTACTTCCAACGACCAGGTTCTGAATACACATGCCCCTCAGTACTGATCACTTGACCAAATTAACCCTCTGCATCTTTTGTTAAGAACCCACTGCTGCCTTTGTGTTGTGCTCTGTCCCCCTGTGTCCCTCAGTACTGAGTTGTGTCGATGTTGTACCATGAAAACCCAATTCTGGCCCAAGTACCCTGTCACTATCTAGTTCCTACTCCATTTCATCCTCTATGCCGAGTTCAGCCCTTATACTTCCTCCATATCCATTTATCAGCCCCTTCGCCCCCGTGTGTCAAGTGCTCACTCCAATGGTCCCTAATTTTCTAGTTGTGGCTCCATTAGTCCGTCAGTGCCAATTGTTGCCCAGATGTGCCTGTTAGTACCTTGGTTTGGGAATGATTTGTATCTGTATTTCTATTTATTAAAAAAGATGTATTTAAGAAAAGAAATTACTTAGAAAGTAGACAACAACTGAGAGCAGGGCCAATGCTGGGGCAAGGGGATTTTACACACGCCTTATTCAACTGAATTACTTATTCTGCATGGTGAAGAGGTGTAAGTAGGAACATATAACAGGTAGAGGGACTTCAGGCCAAAACCATATTTTTAACATTGAGAACCTGAGGCCAGTATTTGCAAATTTACAAATTACATTCATCCTTAGGGAAGAATGCAGGAGAGGTGGTTTGGGGAGTTAGTTTGGAGAGGCAGGAAGACATGTTTGGGGGCTCCTTCGATTGCCAGCAGGTGGAATTTAGGCCTCATTCTGAAAAGTTCAACTGAATAGATGGCTTTGAAAGACAGGGGTACAGGGCAGAAAGAGAAAAAGAGGTGAATGTGGGAGGAGGCAGTATGTGGCCAAGGCACTGGTAGGTTGTGAAGAGTCAAGAAGCAGAGCACTTGAGGAGAAGTACAGCCAGATACATAAAGCAATGTAGGGGGGATGGTAAAACCACAGATGTATTTATTTATGAGTTGCAGGAATCTACAAAGAGCGATTTTTCAAGGAGAGCCATCCCCTGCGGTTGCAGTCGGCAGAGGAGGGGAGGACTTTTTTAAGAGGAGCAAAAGTGTAGAGGGGTTAGACCAAGAAGAAGGGCTTCTCAGCAGTATAGTTTTATGAGCACACAAGTAGAGATGAGGGATTTAGTTGAGACACACATGAGGTATAGGTGGATTTTTCTAATGTTTAGGAGGTTGTGTACGGCTGTGGTGGCACTGGTCACAATAAACTGGTACAGTTTCAATATGCTGTCAAAGAAAAGTACAATGTTGTGAGCCATGGGCGAGGGGATGAAGAGGTCAGGGGGAAGATATGGCCACATGGAGAATGGGGTTGGAATTGGGAGTCATTGACAAAGATTATTTCCATTTTTGACGAATTTAGCAAGAGGCAGCATAGAGCCATCCAGTCGCGGATGCTGATTAGGCAGCATGTTATTGTTTCAAAGACTACTCTGGTGAATGAGGGGAAGGTGAAGGATATCAGAGTATCATTACCAAAAAGGTGTTAGTTAAAGCTTAAGGAGGAAATGAGTTTGCGGTCAGAGACATCGAAACTGTGAAAAGGAGTGGGCCTACGACTTATGCTTGAGACACATAAACAGGAACAGATGTTAGGAAGGAGGTGCTGGATATCCTTTAGAAGGAGGATACACACTTGAAGAGATAGGAGGTGTCCTTGAATCAAATTAAATTGAATTGAAAGAGTTTGAAGGAGGGGTGGATGATTCACAGTGTCAACAGCAGCAGAAAGGCCTGCACAATGAAAATAGAGGAGAGAGAGGTGAGCAGTTGAAAGAGAAATTGTGACATAGATAAGTACACTCACTGTGGAGTTTTGAGACTAGAAGTTTTGAGACTAGAATCCAAATTGAAGGTGATCTGCAAATGATTATCGATAGAGATTATTGACTATGCAGTTGAGGACATCCTTCCTGATGATTTTAGAAGGGTAGGATAGAAGAGAGACATGTCTATAGCATTTGTGGTTGTTGAGGTCAGCACTTGATGTATTTAGGAGAGAATGACAATGGCTGTTTTGAAGCAAGCTCATAAGGTACCAGCTGAGTGAGACAGGTTAAATGAGGTGGAGAGGTATTTGGAGATGACAGGGGCAATTTCCTTGACAATTTTCTAACAATGTCCCCACCGTAGCCATTTATGGTCTTATGTAGTTTTCAGAAGCAAGCTATTCCCCATTGTTCTGTCAATTTACTGTTCTCACCCGATTCGCCCTCTGTGATGAGTCCTGGCCCAATTTGCCACACTTCTGTCTCGATTCACTCTTTTGTAGCCATCTTTAGCCAAATGTACCTGATATGCCAATTTTTAGCACACTTTGTCCTGCTGTGCCCAGTTTTGGCACATTTGCCACTCCATGGCATCTTGTGGCCACATTTATCCTTTAGTACAAGGATATTTCCCCTTTTCCCTGCATTTACAAGCATCTGGCTGCATGTGACCCTCAGAGCTCAGTACTGGTCATATCTGCCTATCAGTGCTGGGTTCTGGCCCAATTTTCCCTCCCCCAGTTTTGGCCCTATTACCTCTCACTTGATTATACAGATACAAGTCTCCCAGTAGCCGATTCTAGACTGTAGTATCTGGAGTATTGGTCTGCACTGGGTGCACACTGTGCAGACAGTAGATTGTAGTGATGTCACTTAGAACATGATGGGACATCAAGGTTCCAATGGTTACAGTTGGGATCTTCAGGATGGGAGAGCTTACTGAGAAGATGTGTTATACCTAGCTCCTGTCTCATTTAACCAAGCTTACCCTGAAACCTACAATAAAGTTTCCTACTTTTATATATATATATATGCCCCCAGTCTACTACCTGCTTCCTGATGCTTCTCCAGGGCCTTTGAATACTACATAGACCAATCTGACCCGCAGTGCTCATTTATGTCCCCATTGCCCCCTCTTTGCTGAGGTCTTGCCCACGTCACATCTAAGGACCCAGTTTGTGTGTCTAAGTACCAGTATATGAACCCAGTTTATCCTCTGCCCCATCAGTGCAACAGCTATTTACCACAGTACATATTTCTGGCCCTATATGACCCTCATCTCCATTGACCCCCTCTGTATCAACTTCTTCTCTGGCCCCATGTGCACCCTCAGCAGTTTGTGCTGGTGCTATGCACATGCTGTTTGTGCAATAGTCTAGGGCCCACACTGATGGGGCTTCGCAGGCAACAGATTCCACCTGCATACTACCTGAAAGGCTGCTGGTGGGCCAGTCTTCCTCCAACCACCGGCTTCAAGTCCCTGACTACACTTGAAGACAGCCCTATGAGTTCCTGTAGAGAACTTCTCGGGCCAACCCTCACCTCCAGCCCTGTAGATTGAGCCCTGCTGGTTCTACTGGGTCCACGCACATACTTAAATTCTTAACTGTCTCTGTGTTAACAGCAGAGAATTGAAATTGGAAGATCTTGATTAGGGCAAATCATTATATCGACTTATCTGCAAAAATGAGTAGTCCCCTGAAGAGATTCAGTTCACACTGATTGCTATTACAAATGCCTCGCCTATGGCACTGCTCCATACATAATAATAATAATAATAATAATAATAATAATAATAATAACCTTTAATATATTGCCGATCACAAAGTGTAGGTGTCTCTGATAAAACATGGAAACTGAGAGCTGATTCTTCAAATGCTGCTAAACGTTAGGAAAGACTGTGTAGACCTGCAGGTAGAATCACTTTAATTCCGTGTAAACCTGCACCTCCCTGACATAAGATCCTGAAACCAGAAGAATAATTTGACTATGGATGGACGCCATTCCCTTTCACATCATGGTGCAGGATTGGGTTTGGGGCCATTATAATGGAGTTTCAGCACTGGAGGCTTTTGGCACATGGTTCTAATGGTGCACTTGGCCCTTAATAATGGTGTGGTGAGACAAATATAAAGGTTTTCTGGCACCAGTGCTATTGTTTTGTGATTAACCCAGCTGCACACTCTGCTCTTTAGCTTCCCCTGATAATATTGTCATGCAGATAAGGAAAAGGGTAAGGGGATTTTATGATTGAACTTTCATGGGCGGGGGGTGCTGCAGTGGCGATACTTGCACTAATTGAAAACTATGACTAGGAAAGAATTTCAAAGATTAGTATTTGGCCTAAAAATATTTTGAAGGTCTTTTTATCATTTATTTCCTGCAATTATTACTGCAAATATGTAAGGAACAGTTGCCCTCTGCAAACAACAATGTCAAAAGCCCGCGCAATGCCAGACAATAAGTCTCATAAGCTTATCAGCGAATATTGGGCTTTGAGGATAGGACAGTAATATAGAAGGAGCCAGGCGTTGTACACATGTTATCATGCTTTCTACAACAGCTGCTTCCAAAGATAGTGTTTCCAGTAGAGCTGAGGTATATGAGCCTGCTGACAAGATTTCTCATTACCTTCCTGTCCCACTTCCACACCCCAGTATTAACTCTTGTAGGGCTCCACTGTTCCCAAAAGCAATCCCCAGATCCAATACAAAGTACAGCTGAGGCGACCACACCCACTAAGGGGAAGGACCTACATAGCTCTTCATGTTATTCTTTCTGTTCCTACTTTGGTAATCACATAGACCACACTGACTTGTCTACATCACAATTGTTGATGCCCCTATTGCTGGGCTTTAGGGGCATAAACAAAAGGAACCTACCTCCTATCCTGGACAAGCATAGTTAGTGGTAGTGGAGGCACAGTGCCCCTTGCGTGAGTAGGATTGTCTGGGGTGGCTGCGCTTTGCCAACATCCCAGGATTGTCTGTGGGCACTGCTGCCTGAGTTGAACCCATGGTCAGGATCTCTTTCCAAGACTTCTCTAGTGAGCATGCAGGCACAAAGTATGGCTGGGATATCAAGCTTTCTAGGCCTCTGCCATGAGGGTATGTTTGTTTTGGGACTGGGCCTAGTCTCTCACTCCCATGTTAGCGACAGTGAAAGCTGGGCCATGGGCACCTGCGTGATTGACTTCCAAGTGTGTGGGTGATCAATTGCTCCCCCATTGCAATCTTCAGAGAAAGCCTGTTTCTGTCATCCCACACTGGATCAGAGATGAAGACTGGGTGTCTGACAGAGGATATTTTTTGGGGATGAGCTATATTGCGGTCTTCCATCTGCTTCCTGGATTATCCTCTACCCCATAGGTGGGATTGATGAACTGTCAGCTGCTGATTGGCCCTTGTGTGGCAGACAAGTGGGCTCACCCACGTTTGAAAGTCGCAGGCTCTGGGCAGAAGTGGTGATGCAGAGTTCCTTGTCTTCAGTGTAATGGGGTAGCATACTGCTAAGAAGTGCCATTTTGAGGTGTCCTTCTCTTTTTCGGTCACAGGGGAATCTTGCCCAAGACAGAAAGTAAACAGTATTCCTCCAGGGAAGATGCGTATCAGAGTAACCCTCAATGAGGAGAAGGAAAGAGCAAAATCAAAATCAAAAAAGGGAAGTGATCCCTACTTTATCCTCATTGTTTTCCATGTTACCCTCTTCCCTTCCCTCTGATGATCGGGAGAGACCAAATGGAAAATTGCCGAACAAGAAAACTTTGACCATAGTCTGGAGATATGTCACTGAATGTATAAAGTTTAAGAATGCAGATACTCCCGGGGACAAGCCCGACCCTAAGGTCCACCATTTCAAGATGTAGGCAAAGAAGGGCCTACCACTGATTCCAGTAACCATGATTCCAGTAACCAAAAGGACCCAGACTGGATGGAACCAGAGGTGTGGTCAGACCTAGACTGGATGGAGCAGAGGTGTGGTCGGGCAGTTTATGATTAAGTTATATCCTTGGCAGACGAAACTAAGCTACCTACTTACTTGGAAGTAGATGTTCTTCTCTCCAGTCTTGCAGAGAGACTGTCAATGCCAGCAGAGCAGGCAGCAATTAGGAATCCCCTTGACCACAAAGTAGATTCCTCTTGCAAAAAGACCTTTGTTGGGGCATATTATTTGTTCTGAACAAGGACACATGCATCCTATACAACAATGACCCTGTTGACAGACTTCCAGGCATTGTATACTAACATAGAGGAGGAAGCTGATTGTTCCAGTTAAATTGACCAAATGCATGTGCAAGCTTAATTACAATGCATCTTGGGTTATGATTCTGTCCGGAGAGCTGCGATGACCATGCGTAATACAATTTCAGCTCAAAGGCACCTTTGTTTAAAATACTAGAATAATAGAAAATGGTTTCACTCCCCTTTCAGGGAGAGAAGCCGTTTGGGGACAGAATGGCAGATACGGTATACTGTGTCCACAAGGAGAATAAGAATGTAGGAACCCTCAAAAGAAGATTTTGCTTTCATCGTCAGCATGCCAAGCAGGTCACCTCTGCAACCCCTCACTACTGGGTTAAGGCAGGGGCTGGCAAGCCTGTCTTCAGGGAGAACTGTAGAGTACCACCAGCCTCCAGGTATTATGCCTCTCCTCCAAAGCAGCAGCATTCCTAGCTATGCAGCGGTTCTGTCTGGTAGGATCCAGGCTTCTACTCTGAGTATAAAGGACTTCTAACCCTTGGATGATGAACATTGTTTGGCAAGGATATTGTTTGGAATGTTGACAACCTCGATGGAAAAGGGGACAGTAGTGACTCCTTTCCTGAGAAGCAAGTGAGCCCTTAAAGTGGAAGTTCAGTCTCTGTTTCACAAGGAAGCCATCATGAGTGGATCAAAAAGTAAGGGGATGCTACTCCATTGTCTTCTTGGTCCCAAAGTTGTGTCATCAATCTAAATGGCGTGAATGTATTCAATCAAAGTATCACATTCAAAATGAAAACCTTGCAGTGGATTACTCCTCTGGGGGCTGTGGGAAATTGGCTGGATTATTTGGACCTTCTACATGCCTATCTCCATGCCCTGATTCACCACTCATCATTCAGATTTCTTAGATTCACAGTGGGCCAGGACCATTTTCACTTCCACGTGCTGCACTTTGGTGTAGACGCTTGGGGAATAGTGCAGCCCAAAGTGCTAGCACCTCTGTTGGGCCTCCTGCTTGAGGAATGGATTGTGTTACATCCTTGCCTGGATGATTGACTAATTCAGGGCTCATCTTTCCTAGAGGTGGAAATAAGTGTGAAAAGGATTTGTGAGGCGTTGACAAGCTTCCAACTCTTGATCAATTAGAAGAAATCAATATTGATCCTGAACCAGAGATTACAGTTTATCAGAGATTTGTTTATTACAGACTTAGGCAGAGTGTGCCTCCCAAAGGACTGGGTGGTACAGCTCTGGGAGACCATGAAACACTTTTGGCTTTGACCTCAGGGTGCTCGCCAGCTAAGGGTGAGGCTCCAGGGTTTGATGGTATCATTAGTTTTCAAAATTCAAGGCACACCTACATCTGCACAGGTGGGTGAATCGGATTCTTGGGACCTCAACTCAATTCTTAGATCTTCATGTCAAGGAGGTTATGAGGTAGTTGCAGTGGAGGGGGGGGAGGGGGGATTAAGCAAACATAGTGGATGGGTTTCCACGGGATTCTCCTACAAATGTCAATGGGACTGATGCCTGCATGAAGGGTTGGGGAGGCTGTTATGGGCCCTCATTTCATCCAAGGTCTTTGGACTCAGTCAGAACGTGCAATGTCCAAGTAGTGCATGGAGTTGAAAGTAATGTGTTCTGCATTGCTGTGCTTTTCTTCAATGATTCAATGGTCCTCTGTTCTTATCAGGACCGACCACTCAACACTAGTTTATTTTAATCACCAGGGGCAGCCAGTTCCAGACATTCAGAGAAGACCTTGACAGAATTTGGTCTCTGGACAATTCACATTCAAGGGGCAGAGAATACCCAGGCGGACTTGTTGAGTAGATACTGCCCACCCTCCTCATAATAGTTCCTGTCCAGGAGAATATTTGAGGTGATCACCCACAGGTTTTCCATGGTAGACATGTTTGCCTACCTCATAATTCCTGTCTTCCATTCTTCTGTTCTCAGTTAAGGGGCACGTTTGCTTTGGGGATGAAAAGGACCATGAAAGTTCCTTGGCAGCTGCCTGTGGTATATGCCTTGTTCAAAATTCCCTTCCTGTCGTGGAAAATTTAAAAAGATCTGGAAGGACAAGACTTCAGTAATTTTAGTGGCTCCCTTCTGGCCTAGACGGGCATGGTTTTCCAACCTGATGCAGTTACGCTACTTCCTGCCGCTGTGTTTACTGGTTTCTTCCTCCAGCACTGGGCCCGGAAGGCTTCCCGCTGAGCAACAGTTGGGACTGGAGGGTCTGGTTCTTAAATAGGAAGGTTTAAGGTGATAGGTCTTCCATGAAAAGGTTTCAGAGTGCCTGCAGGCAAAGGGCCCCTTTGAAACCACATGCAAGGCATTGGGAGTCCTTTGTGAAGTGGTGCTGGAAGTAGGATATCTGCCTTCTGGACTGTGGGATAGCTAGTGTTTCCCAGTTCCTTCAGGCGGATTTTGATTTTGGGCTTGCTCACTCCTTCCTGAGGGCTCAGTGGGCAGACATTTGGGCATTTGGGGAGCTCTGCATAGGAGTAGGGAATGCATGGCATGTGGAGGCTTGCCTTCTTAGAGATTCTGCTCTTTCCTCCCCCAGATGAAAATCTATGGTCTCTGCCTAGTATTTTCCATCCATTCATTTTATTTATTTTTTTTATTATTTTTTTTGTAACCCACCTAATACCGTACCTGTGTTTGGTTTCTAAGCGCAGACCAAGGATTCGCACCTCTGTTGCTCTGCGTGGTTTTGCTTCCAAGACCAGCGCATTGCCCCTGTGCTCTCCCTATTTAGCTTCAGTGGTGCGGAAGTATCTATCCTTCAAAATTGGTTGTTAGCTGACTAGCACTATTGACTGACGGGTCAATGAAGTGGTTGAACTTGATGCTCTTCTCTTCTCTAATACCATCTTTTCAGCCATTGTGTTGTGATGAGGTAGGCCTTAGGTGGCATCCTCTTGTCCAGTGATGCAGGAAATGTTCATCCCCTTTATGCATGAAGACCTTTTGGTGGCCGAAGCGGCAGAAGTGGCAGAAGGGGCTGAACTTGCATTGCTAGATGTGAGACAGGTTCTCCTAACCTATCTAGCTGGAACTGTGAATTTTGTAAAGTCTGAAGGTCTGTCTGTTACCTTAGGGCTACAGGGAAGGGTAGGAAGGTTTGGTCAATATGGGCTTGGGCACAATATGGGCTTGGGGACAACATGGCTACTCCCACATTTACTCTACTTTCCCTTAATCTTGAATGGTGTTGCAGGTTAGGTTAGGTAGCATGACACTTTCTGGTGACATTTATTTTCCAAAACCTGGTTTGCCCAAGTGCTGTTGCACTCCAATCAACCTTGGGACCTCTGCACTGCTCCAGGCTGCTACACCAGATGGGTGCTCTGTGGGTCTTCCTCTTCAGGTCTCTGTGCTTGAGCATTGGCTCACATGTGTCCTTCGGGGTGCTGCACCTCCTGGTCGCCAGTTTATTGAGTCGGGTAAGTACTCATGACAAGACAACGAAATCAAGAAGACACAGTATGAGAAGTATGTTTCTCCTTGTTACTTGTTCAATTGAGATTATTGAGATTTGAGGTTCTGAGCAGCAGCAATCTGGCCTGGTTCCACCATCCACCCGTATTCTTCAACGTCCAGCACCTATTCTCTATGACCTCACTCATCGCCCACTCACTGCTCACATTCCAGAATGTATTCCACCTCACAGTGGAAGTTGTAACTCCCGACATAACATCCACATTGACAGTGACCATACTCGGGCCCAACTGAATGCATGGAAAAGTGCAGCTGTTTTGCAATATGGAACAGGAAAGGGAGAAGCTCTCTTCCAGGCGTTAAAATTCTGTTTTCTGCCCCACATTTGATCAATTGTGCTCTGTGGGAGGAAAAAAGGTATAATTTGAAACACAACAATTCAGAGGGCATGTGTATTTTTAGCATGTGCAAACAGTATTTCTGCATGCTCAAATGCATTAGCGCTCTGGATGTTTTAATCTGGCTCGTGAGTGGATATGATATTTACAAGCGCTTTCCGAACTCCCTGTAACTCTTTTATTAGCAAGATCCTTTTTTTGTATTAGCCAATCCGGCACTGCACTACCAATGCAAATGCAGTTCCACATGTAACATCAGCCCCCTTGTCTTCAAAAGTGGCACGACAGGATGTGGCGGAAATGACAGGGCAGTAATTGATCAGTAATTCCTTCTGCAATAAGAAAGGGGTCGTGGGAAGACTGATAACAATACCAATCAGTGAACTAGCAGTTATCCCAGTGCTATGATATCCTCAACGGTACAACCCACAGCAAACCCCCTCGATGTGGTTCATTTTCCAGCTGAGTGCAGTGATCTGCTTTCATAGAAGCCTGCAGGGGGACCTTTATTCCTCTGCATTCTGCAATCTGCTACTGCAATAATGTAATGGATGTGCTCCTTTCTCTGAATTGAGTGCTACAGGTAATAACAACCCGTTTCCAGCTTCCTGAGTGTATTAATTCTAATTTGAAAGTCTAATTAGAAATGCTGCTGGGAAGGACACATTTTAAAAAATAATGATGCTAAATTTCTCCAGTAATCGAGGTCTTCTAGCATTACCATCAGTTTCATTACACATGGAGGCAGTCAATTAGTTAGTATTATTGGTGACTGCACATGGGTGTGTGTGTAAATATAGCCCAACATGTAGTACCTTATCAGGCATTCACATTTAGAAGTGTGTTATTAAAGGCCGCAGTTTATGCTTAAAATGATCAGTTTGTGCAAACAGCTCACTAAAGTCTTAACCGATTTTTAAAGTGCAAATTGCAATTGCAAAGTGCAACAAACAAATACCCAACAAATAATACTTAACAACTTTGAGCACGCACACTGTGAACAGGGCCACGTAGCCGGGGTCCTTATATCCGAGGCGAGATACAGAGACAAAGAAAGAACGACAGAAGGAAACAAAGGGAAAGATAAAGATAAAGACGAAATATCAAACTTTTCGATACATTTATCAGATTTTCTTTTCTGAATAAAATAAATCGGAAAAAAAAGTGCAAATTTAAGGTGCCAACATGTCTAATATGTGTAATGCTATCTTTTGTTTAACAATTGCAGGTGCATCGCACTTTCCTTATACACATAAAGTGTACTGCGCTTTCATTGTGTTCGTTCCTCGTCCACATGTTTCTTTTGTGAAATTGTTGGGCATTGTCTACTACTTTCATTGGGCAGTGCACTTGCGATTTGTAAACACAAAAATTACATTACAAATATTAGACAGGTTGGCACTTTAAGTGTGCACTTTAAAATAGACACGGGTTATGAATTTAGCGGGCTGATTGCACAAAATGATCATTTGAAGCATAAACTGCTGGTTGTAGTAGCACACCTCTAAATTTGAAAGCTGGGTAAGGTACTTAATGTTCGGCTCACTGCACATCCTATATATTTAGGATCGTTTTTTACAAGGTTGTTGTTTCATTGTTTCTCACTAAATAGTAACAGGGTGAATTGTTATGGGAAATGGTGGGTTTTTTTTGCTGAAGAAAATGCCCATTCTGCTGGGTGACATGTTCCACTCGTCATCTCTGTTTCTCTGTGTTTTCCCCTGCTTTTATTGTATAGTCGATGAGTGCTCAGGTCGACTACACATTAATAGCAAAGGCCACGACAACTACAAGGTCACCTGATGCAATTTAACAACACTATATGCACGTCACTATCACTGGAGCAAATAAAAGAGATGTGATCTGACACAAAAACCTAGCGCCCAGACTGGAAAAAACACTGCCGTGCAATTTTGAATAATATTTGCACCGACCCATCAGCGTAACAATTATAATTTCACCAATTGAGCATTAGTATTGGGCCAGATCACTTACAATATTTGGGTCAGTGTTACAACTACTTTACATTTGTGTTTCAGTACTCTTACTTTTAAGGCATTTCTTTTTCAAAGGTCATTTCACATTAAATGCACCTGGCTGCCAATCACCCTGCCGGTGGGACACGGCTGGCAGAGGAGCCAGGGCGGCTGAGGATACATTGCAGACATAGCCTCTGGACCAGAACCTGTGGCATTCATTCCCTTTCTTTCCGTGGAACGTGTTCATCGTTTTTTTATAATCTTAAAGAAATAAAAAAGGCCAAAAAGACAGTGGTGGAGAAGACAAAGATAAAAGGAGATAAATACAAATGGTGATAAAAGGAAACGGGGATAACATAATCAGTGATGACAATTAGCAAAAAGGGGACACATGAAAAGAAAGACTAACAAGGGCAGGGAGTCCTATGCTAAGTCTATGATGCAGGTTCTAGGTCCACTTTAAAACCAGCATAGGCAAATCACATAGGTTTGGCAGCCATATGTCAAGTGCACACACCAATTCCCCACTATGTCATCATATGCCTGGTAATCAACATATGCTAAAGTATACTCCCACATTTGCAGGTGCTGCCATCACATGTTACATACATCTTTGAATGCCCCACACATGCCTCTATATGCCTGGGAAATCACCAAAAGGTGCACTCGCATTATATTGTGTCGGGGGTCACCTAGAATCTCACCATAAAAATTATAAAAAGTAGTCAAAAAGGAGTGCACACCACTGCAAGAAATAACACAGTTTCATTCAGGGCCCAGACGCAGCGGGGACAGCTATATTCAAACAAATCGTGGAACAGAAGTTCATGAAAAGGTGCTGTCAAAGAAATGCCCCTAAATCTAGAACTTTTATACAATGCAAAGTAATTAGCATTTGTGATTGTGCGATATGAAAACATCTCCCCACACAAAGCTGATTGGTGTTTGCACTTTGAACCCTTATAGAAAAGCATACATTTTGTTCAATAATTTGGTCCACAAACTTTCCCACACCACTCTCATTTATAATGTGTGACATCACAATCCACCCCCAATTCCCACAGCACAAAGTTAACTCATTGAAACATTTGAGACGACCAGCAGAACTTTAATCATTTGCCCTGGTCGCCTCATCTCCGTTCACATGACAAGTGCCTACCACCATGTCACCGTCAAATCCTTGAACCACGGACGTACTGCTACACAAATGTTGCATATCGGGGACACTCTAACATTTTTCCCAGAGAAAATGTACTACGGGGAAATTTGAAACCGCTGTGGTTCTTTTCGGCTCCATTAGAAAATCATATTTTTTAAGTGATTTTTAAATTATAAAATGGTCATGCATTCATTACTTTGCTGGCAGAACCTGCAAGCTTTAATCTATGACCTCGAAAAATAACAACCATTTTATACTTCATTCAGTAGTGGTCTGGGATCGAAGACGCCACACTAAGTCACCAGCCACAGCGGCTTTTTTGGCACATAAAAGGCTAAATCACGTTTTCTGCAAAAGCAATCTTTTAAGGCCTATTTACCGCGTTTCGTCCTACCACTAAATTTGATTATACTTACCTGTGCCGCTGTATTTATGGATTCGTATTTGTTATGGATTATTTTTCACAAGTATCAGAATGAGCCCCTCCCCTTTTACAGTGCTACTCTCGCAGCTGATAACTGTGTTCCCTTATACCACGTTGAACTTGCATCTTTATTGCATCATTCCCCCTTTTATTAATTTAATAATAAATACATCTTTTTGGGCCTCCCGTTCCTTTTGAGAAACTTCATCTTAATGTACTCAATCTCTTGCCAGCCATTCACATCTTCTCCCACCCATAGACACACTGTCCCATCCTTTAGAATACAAAACTCTTTATTATTTTCTGTCAGAAAGCTGTGTAAAAACACATCCATCAGGTCCTCTTAATCTTTCCTCATTATTGTGTTGCTACTCTTTATTTCAAAACCTGTTTTGTCAATACTCAAGGGCAACATCAGCTGTCCTTGTGCTTGTTAAATATAATGCAGAAGGTGATGAGAATGAGAACCAACATGTGAACAGTCACTCAAAACAGTTCGGAAAGCCAGGTGGGTATCTATGTGAAGATGCTGTCCAGCCAGTATTTTGCTTGCACTCTATTAACTTTGCTTGTCATTTTTTCCTGGAGAGCCTGTATCTCATGTATGGCTGCTTTTAATGTTCCATTTGAGACATTACCATCAAGGTAAAAAGGTACAAGTTCAGTGGGTGGATGAAGGGGTGCATATATATGAAGAAAATGTCTTGAAATTTACAAGAGTGATGGAAAAAGAGGAGACACAGCCCAAGGTAATAGAATATGTGACCGAAGGTCCTGAAAAGGGGGAATTGCAAATAAGAGACCATAAAAGATTGCAGTGCACCGCTAAAGATGGGCAAAGGATCCCATGGTGTCATACAAGGCCACTGATGAGAATGGAGTGAGTTGTATAATATGAGGGCAAGTGGGAGGGGGGAATAATGCAGTGTTGTGCTGAAAGGTTGGTGGGTTTGGAACACAACGTGGCAGCCAAAATGATTGATAGCTGCCAAGCAACTTGGGAAAATATGTGCATGCCTTAACCTGGCTACATAAAAAAACATCAACCAGTTGACAATAAAGAGCTTTACATGATTCCATTCTATTACCTTGTGCTGCACCTCCTCTTTTTCCATCACTCTTGTTAATTTCACATTTTCTTCATATACCTGCTCCCCTTCATCCACCCACTGAACTTGTACCTTTTTTCCTTGGAATAAACCCCTAGTTTTACAGAGTGACAAGTGCATTAGGCTTCCTGCTTCCTCATAAGACACACCTTTGGGCAAGAACACTTTGGGCGCTCCTACTTCATGTGGAATAAGAGAGCAGACATAGCATGTGCCATTTTCTACATCTCTTCGTACACGCATTGTACCAATTATTTCCAGTTATTGAATGATAGGTCAAGTTCAGTGCCTTGGTTGAAGCCCTCCCCATTCACCATACTTCTTTTTCCCATTTCTTTTTTCATTCATTTGTGTTTCACTTTTTCTTTAAAAATCAACCAAAGCAAAAGCATTGATATTATAGTAAAACATAGGAACATCATCACGCTATGAAAAACGGTGCATTTCATTTTATTTGCTACACATTTTCCATTAAATCAAACAAGAGAGGGCCGCCTGCTACCTTTGTTGAACATTTTCCATTAAAAACTTCTTCATTAGCCCCTTTTGCTGTTTTTTTATAGAATCTAATCGCTGTAAAAAAAAATTAAGAAAGTTCACTAATACTCTCCATTATGTTGTGCTTTGGGAGATGGTGCTTTTGTCTTTGCCAACATTGGTGAAATTAACCCATCCTCGCCGACCTTCAAGATTGACAGCAGTTGGTGTTGAATAGATGATGGTATGTGGGCCAGTGAAGCACTTCTCTTTCCACTTTCAAACGTTGTCCCTTAGCAGTACCTGATCACCCGGATAAAAAAGTGGTGCTTGTGGAAAGTGTTCTTTTGTGTCACCTGATTGTCCAGATTGGATTTTAGACTTCCTCTGCAAGGAAGGGATGCATATTTAAGGGATTTTTTTAAGTTCTTTGAGATACATATCACATTCCCTCCCAGAATAGAAGAAGCAGAGTGTGCGTCACAGATTGTACGCAACAATGGAATAGGTGCATGCATTCTCTGCCCTGTAACAATCTTGTGAGGAATCAGGTGGTGATCTCTTCTGGGCATATTTCCCAGGCAAACAAGGCAAGAGGCAAGCAGTGCACCCATGACTTGTCAAGTGTTTGCCTAATATTTAGCAAATTGCATTTTAAACAGTCCATTCATCTTTTCTGCCAAACCCTTGGCTTGTGGATGGTAAACTGTGCATAGTTTATGCTTTATCCCCAGGAGTGTTGTTATTTTCTTTATTAAATCATTAGCAAAGTACTGACCATTGTCAGAACGGATTTTATCTGGAATCCCCCATCTTCAAAACACCTCCCTCACAAGAAATGTAGCCACAGAGCGGATGTCATTATGGGCACAGGGATCTGCCTCAAGCCAACATGAGAATGGACACACAACTACAAGCCAGTACTTGTAAGAAGTACATCTCTCTTGCATATCAACAGAGTCAATATGCACGTGCCAGAAGGGGCCTTCCAATCACAGCAGTCTTCCCTGAACAACTCTCAATGTGTGACCTGCCAAACATTTCTGGCAGACCATGCAGTTATTTACGAACTCTGCGACATACTTATACAAGTTTGGCAGAAACCAGTCTATACTTAACCTAGCAGCCACATGCTCTTTCGAAACATGGGTAGCGTAGTGAAGTTGTTCCAATACCAACTGTCACAGTTTTCTCAGCATGATAGCCTTTCCTGCACTATCATGTCACCAAATCAGTTGGGGGCAAAGTCCATCCTCGCCTTTTCCATAAATATTGTTTCCGTATCTGACACTTTTCCTTGTAACTCAATTATCTGTAATATTCGGGGTTGCATTCAAGTTTTCTGGAAATGCATCTTTTTCTTTGCTCGCTGTTGATATGGCTATTAGAGGCATTTTTTCTTTTTATAACAGAACATGTGAGCCCTCTGACAGGTATGCTGCTTCTTGTACTGCTCTGTCTGCTCTTTCATTTCCTAGTGAGATACAATCTTGCTCTCCATTATGGGCTTTTCACTTTATCAATGCTAACTCTACTGGGAATGGTAACATTCTTAGTAGTTTACTCAGTAATTTGACATGCTGAACGGGAGTGTCATTGTTTCTTTTAAACCCTCACCTTTCTCAACTAGCTAACCCTGAGTGCACCATGGAAGTAACATAGGCCAAATCAGAAAAGATGTTCACTGCTTGGCCCTCTGACATGTTCAGTGCTTCAATCATGTTCGCCAGCTCTCCATCTTGTGCAGAGTAATGGTTTGGTAGTCACGTCTGTGAGTACGCTATCAACTCCTTCCCATTGTCTATACCCCATGTTTGCACAACCTGAATGCCTTTGCCCTCTGGTCTGGTCAATGCTGGAACTTTCACAACTGAAAATCATGTCCCCCTTCGATCACTTCTTCCTTAAACAGGGTGTTACCTTCACCCCTGTCTATGCATGCTTTGCAGTCATGTACATAATCCCCCTCCTCTGTCTTCTCTGTAATACACTCTGCTGGGTTTATGGTCCTGCATCCCACCACGTCTATTGCTGGATTTGTTAGTATGATGTCATACCCTGAACAGCTCTGAGTTGCCAGTGTTGATTTTGTTTTCTCCAGTATTGCAAATGATGCATGTTCCACGTGCAAAACTAATGGGCACCCCATAGTTATTGTGGAAGCCTTCTCAATAGCAAAGGCGGCAGCAGCAAGTGCTTGTTCACATAGGAAATGTTCCTTCATTGCTTAATTACTGCATCCGGTGACCCACTGTAATATGCAAGTGGCTTGTATCCCTGTCCCTTTTTCAGTACTGCTGCAATTACCTTTCCATATGAATGTGAGAACAGGTGAAACTTTTCTTCTTAATTGGATGTTGCTAACATTGGTGCATCTGCTAACTTTTTAGCTCATCAAAGCTTTTGCCCATTTCAGCTGTCCATTTTATGTGTGTTTCTTGTGTGTGCTTCTTTTAGTGCTTGCAACTACGGTCTGGTGTGCGTGGAATAATCCAAAACTCATGCTCTGCAGTAATTACACAAGCCCAAAAACTGCTGCATTTCTTTCACTGTCTTTGGCATGGAGTTTTGTGTATAGCCTCTACTCTCTCTGGGGTTATTTTTCTCCCGTCTGCCGACACAATCGGACCCTAGTACACCACCTCTTTTTGACAGTACTGTAGTTTCTCTCGGTCCACTATGCATCCTTTGTCTGCTAGCAAAGTCAGCAGTGTCAATGAGTCCCTACTACATTCCTCTTCTGTTGGTCTGCACACCAATAAGTCATCAACATATGGTATTAGTGTGCTTGTAACCTGCAACTTGTTCAAGTGCATTTGTATTACTCTGTTAAAGATGTTAGGCCCTTGCAGTACCCCTGAGGTATTCTAGTGTGTTTGAATCTGGTGCTGCGATACATAAAAACAGTGAGATTCCTGGAGTCTGGATGTAGTGCAATGCAGAAAAGGGATTTTTTTAATCAACCACTGTGAAATAGTATGCCTCCTCAGGAAAGCTGCAAAAAGAGGTTGCAGGGTGGGGGACCACTGGATACTCTGCCTCCATTATATTCTTCAGAGGGCATACATTCTCTATATAATGCCAAGCCCCCCCTTTGCTTTCATGATTGGATAGATAGCTGTGTTGCAAGGTGATGAGCTCACCTGTATTATGCCTTGTTGCCATAGGGCATGCAGCGTCTCGTGTATCCCCTCATCTGTATCTTGAGAAAGTGGGCACTACTTTGCTTGTGGCAAAAGTGCTCCTTCTTTTAACTTGATGCGTACTGCCCAACCCCTTTAAGTATTCCTACATCACTGGGTCCTGTTGTCCACACGCTTTTAAGCCCGTTTTCCAAATCTTCCTGCAAATATTGTACCTTCGTTTTTGTTATCCGAGTCATCTGGGGCACTGCCCTTTCTTTATGTGTAGTGGACAAGGTATGCTCAGTTCAAACACTACCCCTCCTTCTTCATTGTCTTTCATTTCAAACACCTCTGTGTCACTTACTCCTGTCAATGTCAGTGTGGGATCAATATATAATATTGAATGCAATTCCATGTTGTTCTCATCAGTGGCAACCAGTATAATCATGCCGTTCCGTACCACTACCTCTCCCAGGCACAGTACAGTGTATGTGTCTGAACTAACAGAGGAGGAACACTAGGGCCTGAACAAATATTTGTTGGAACACCTTCCGGAATACAGCCGGAACACCTTCCCCTCATCTCCGGCAACCATCCCAGCAACACCTCTATGTGTGTGGGTATACCTCTCATTGTGCTGTGTGCATAGGATGCCTGAATCAGTACTGCCACCCGGGCTGGATTCATTCCAGGTATGGTGCACACCATTGCTGTCTCTGAAAATAAAATGGTGGTGTTCAATTTGCTGAGTAGGTCCCTCCCCGGAATGTTGATGGCAGTGTCTTTTGACCATGGTGTTGCAATAAGCTGTGTCCCTATTGTCAGGGATAAATCATTTGTCAGAGGAACTTTCATAATCATCCCTGAAAAGCCGTGCGTGTCCAATCATTTACTAGGTAATGGAAATCTTTCTTCCTTGATGCATGATGTGGTTGCTCCAGTATTTATAAGAAAGGAAAATCTCCCATGTCCTTTCTGAACTGCTACCTACGGTTCCTCCTCAGGGTCTTCACTTACTGCTAGAACAGGACACACTTACACTCCTCATGGACACCCCTATTGGGAAAATGTGTTCATGGATGATGTAAATGGTTTACCGCCCACCACTGTCACTCCTGTGTATTGGGGCATGGTTTTCTGTTCCAGTATTGTTACCCCTACTGGTATTTGTGTATGCACTGGTGCCTGAAGTATGCCCACTGTACCTTGAGTTTCTGCCATTTCCCCACCTTATATCTGCACTAGTCCCTGGTTAGAAATACCTTGGGTTTGTGTGGGCTGTATCTGTAATTGCTGTGGCATTACCAGCACCCGTTGAGGAGTCTGCTGCATGTATTTCTGCTGTTGTTGTCCTGCCTATGCAATAAGTGGGCACAATGTCAAAAATTCCCACATGCAAAGCACTGTACTTCAAAATGTGGCATCATTCCCCTATATCTCATTCCCCATACATAATATTTTCTCCCAATCTGGTACTGCCCCATGTACCCACTTCCTCCGCTGGCCTGCATGACCGCTGGCTGCTTCTGTGGCACGTTTATGAATGCAGTTTGTTGCTGCATCTGTATCATTCCCCGCTGCTGGTTGGGTGGCACCTGAGTGCAACCTCCTGTCTGCATTACTGTGGCCACTGGAAGCCCTTCTTCCTTAGCTTGTCAAACAACAACTAGGCCCTGTGAGCACTGTTCCCTCTGTATGTATTTTCACCAGTTCTTTCTGAGCTAATTTGTTTTCCGCTTGTGTTGCATTATCAGCTGTCTCCTTATCCTTCTCCTTCTTCCTTTTACAATAGTGTACAATTGTTGCCTGTATTTCAGGCCACCTTTTTGCCTCTATTCCCACTATCGTTTCTAAAGAGGTCTGCACATCTGTAGGGATCTCCCTCACTAGGATGCGGTAAAACAGGGTATTTTTTAATTCCATGACTGTTTATTTTCCTGTGTTCACAATTCCTGTATGGACCATATGTATTCTGCAGGATCCTCATCATGCTTCATTTTGAGAGCTAATATTGGGCCCATAACCGATGTATCTGGATACAGCTCCCTCAGAGCCTTACATACATGTACTTGATAGTTGTAAAGGGGGTTCCATAATGTATGTTACAGCTTTATTTTACCCCAGCATATCTGGCTTGTTGCCATATTTTGTCAATTCTCTCCCTGACCAACACTGCCAATAAACTTTTTATATCTCCTATGGCCAATGGGATGCCCGCTGTCTTTTTCAAAAACATAAATCCACTTGCTCACCCCTGAAAATAATGAAGGCAGACTGTAAACTAAATTGTCCCTATCCATTGTCCTCCATGGTATGTGGTGAACATTGCTCGTTGCTTTCTGCAAAAGGGGCATCTGTATGCAAGTTCTGCTTTTAATGCCACGTTGTGGTCTCTTGGCTACTGCTGTTCTCGTTTTCCTACTCTGAAGCATATTTCCCCAGTCATGCAGTGACTCTTCTTTCCTCCTCTTCTCTCTCATTTATTCTCCTTTCCGTTCGCCTGACTGTCAAATTGCATGTGTCAGTTCCGTAATCCCCATGATCGCTGTCACCACTGTCTTCCCAATCTGATATGGAGTGCTCTTGTTTTGCCGTATCAGTTTCACTCTTGTCTGAGTCCTGTCCCCAATTGTCTATTTTAAATTTTCAGCATCCTGCTCTCCACCCGTGTTTATTGGCACCTTCTCATTTTCCTTTCCTTTATCCTCCGTTTCCCTTGCCATTGCTTTTTCTGATTCCTTGAACACACTGTCAAGTTGCTTATGCATGCTCTTTCTTATATCATTTTAATATTTCCTCACCCTTTCTCGTCCGTGCTAATAGTGCTATTGTTACTCTCCTCTTTCTTTTTATGTGTTCCTTCCTTGTCTTGAGGTACTCATTTCGTATAAGATATGGCTGGTTTTAATAATAGGTATATCGTATTAGGGAGGGGGGTACACTTCTCTGCTCCTTCTCCTCTTTCCCGTTCTCTGTCTCTTTTTCCTTTTCTTCATACAATTTCCAAAGCTCTGGAATATCCTGTCTCTTTTTAAGCTTTGCACCTTTGTATGTAGCCGACAAATATGAAACCACCCTGGGCCATTCTTTATAACACTTTCCCAATGTGTTGTGTATGCACTCAAAATGGTACTGTGATTAAGTTGGGCATTCATCCTATAGGACATCATTGTCCCCACCTTAATCCTTTTCATTTAAATGTTCCTCTCTCCCTTTTTCTTCTTTTCCTCTATTATTTTAAACCTTTAAACCCTCACTCCTTTTTCAATCAGTCCCACTCACTCAATGTAATACTTTCCACTTCACTCAATCACCCAATCTTCATTCGCTCCGGCCTTCTGCACAGGCCCCGGCCTTTCACACCTTGCACTCAATGCTTAATCACACTAGCCTTCTCCAAAGGCCTTCTTTGTTATATTGTATTAGTACAAAAATGCCCTTCTCCCAAGGCCCACCACTTTAACAATGATGCCCTATGTTAGTACGTTAGAAAAAGCAGTTACACCTCCCCTCAATCGACTGAATCATTTACTCGCACTAAAAGCTTTGCAACTATTTACACGGTATTTTGGCTCTGGCTTTTCCATTTCTTCCACAGCCACATAAAACAAATACTGCGACTACTTTCCACAACACTAAAAACATCCTGCCGCTACTCACAAAACACCTGCACGCGTGTCCCTCAAAAAATATTTCTTCCCCAAGAGAAAATGAAATGACTCAACTATACCAACTGCCTGCACTATGCGCAACTCTTGTCTTACAAGGTCCGCCACTTACTACGCACCCTTCTGCTCTAATGCAAATATGCCACCATCTACCTACTCCCTGTCAGAATGGCAGACCTAACAACTAAGACTACTACAGTCAATCAACCTCCACCACTCTGAGGGTGCGTCACTATACATTAAAAAATAGTCCCTCCCACCCCTTGCACTTTTCATGCATAAGTTCACTCATGTATCCTTTTAGGAGATTCTTCACTTCTCTCGATCTCAGAATCTCCCTTTAAAGGCCTGTACTTCAGTCGGAGTGAGGGCAGAACCGGATAAGGTTGACCTTCAGGAACTCAGCATCCATGGGCCTCCTCGTACTAGAGTTCTTCATACTGGCCAACTGACACTGTCCTGCACTCCTCCAGGAGCACAGCTGGAATTCCCATGACTCGATCAAAAGGCTGAGATATCTCGCTGGGCCCTCCAAAAATGTGTCGGGTGTCACCTCGAAACTCACCAAAAAATTACAAAAGTAGCCAAAAAGCAGTGTACGCCGGTGCAAGAAGCAACACCATTTTATTCAGGGCCCAGACACAGTTGGGACCGCTATATTCAAACAGATTGTGAAACAGAATTGCGTGAAAAGGTGCTGTCAAAGAAATGCCCCTACATGTAGAACTTGTGTACAATATAAAGTAATTAGCATTCGTGACTGTGCGACATGAACACATCTTCCCACACAAAGCCGATTGGTGTTTGCACTTTGAACCCTTATAGAAAAGCATACATTATGTTCAATAAATGGATCCACAAACCTTCCCACACCACGCTCAATTACAATATGTGACGTCAAAATCCCCCCTAATTCCCACAGCACAAAGTTACATAACATTTGAGAAGACCAGCGGATCTTTAATCATCTTCCCTGGTCTCCACATGTCCATTCACAAGAGAACCACTTACTACCAGGTCACCGTCAGATCCCTGAACCACAAACGTACTTCTACACAAATGTTGCATATAAATGGTCATGTATTCATTACTGGCTGGCGGAATCTGCAAGCTCTAATCTATGACCTCGAAGAAATAACAACCATTGTATACTTCCTTCAGTAGTTGCCTGGGAATGCAGACTCTGCACTAAGTCACCAGCCACAGAGGCTTTTTCAGCCCATAAAGGCTAACATATGTTTTCTGCAATAGTAAGCTTTTAAGGCATGTTTACCGCGGTTCATCCAACCACTAAGTTTGATTATACTTACCTGTGTGTATTTATGGCTTTGTTTTATTATGGATTTTATTTCACAAGTATCAGAATGAGCCCCCTCCCCTTTTACAGTGCTACTCCCGCATTGATAAGTGTGTTCCTTTATAACATGTTGAACTTGCAACTTTATTACAATATGCAAAATGTGCCATCCACTGGTCCAATTATGCACAATGTTGTAGCTATAGCCAACATTTCCAGGCGGTGACAACACATTATCCTTCTTCCAATTTTTCACTCATTGGGCCTCATTACGACCCTGCCGGTCCGGAAAGAACGGTGGTGGTAAAACCGCTGCCACCGTTCATTCCTGACCAGCTGATTAAGTGTCCTAAAGGCGGGAGGTGACACTCTTGTTAGGTCTGACCTGTCGGATTTAACACCACCCGCCTGCAGGCGGACATGGAAACACTGGCAATGTCATAGACGGAACCAGTGTTTCCATTGTCCCCATCCCCATGGAGTCCTATGGGGCTCAATGGGAATGGGGACTTACACAATTCCGCCTTCGGAATTCCCAGGTCAAAGGGGTCGTAATGCCCCGGTGGTGGAGGTGGAATGGTAATACGAGTCCGGCGGTAACATGACGGTTTTTCCGGCTCGGTTACCGCCGTACTCTTAATGAGGCCCACTGACTTCACAAACTGATATTGCCAATATGCAATTTCTCTGTGGAACAAGGTTAGTTTGTCTCGCTGCTAGTCTTTCTTTGTACCTGGTTCCTTCGTACCTGGTTTCACTTCACTACACAAAATTCTCCCAAAGGGCAAACACTGAGCCAGCACAAGCTTCCTATGCAACAAACCTCTTGAATATTCCAATGAAACTCTGCCAACACAGATCCCTTTGTGAACATACCTACGTTTTATCTCAGAACAGGTCACATAATGAAAGATAAGAAAGTAAATAGAACATTAATAAAGAATATTCAACAAACTATGGATCTCCCAGCTACACGATGCCTAACAATTTAACACAAGAAAAATACTGAAGAGAGAGACCACAATAGAGACCAAAAACTCTCTACATCTTGTCCTACTTTTCATCCTACCATCACTCCTAACACACGTCGCAAAGATGCTCCTTCACTGTACACACAGCCACATTGTGGAATCACTTACCTCTATTTTGTCACGCCATCTCAAAACAATGAACTAATCATTTTGAGCAGAATAATAATTGGATGCAGTGGCCTGCATATGTTTGCACTTACGTGATGTAGGGTCGCCTGCATGCAATTGTCATGAGTCTCAAAGCAGAGTTCAAACGTGAAGAGAAAAGGAAGGCAACATCGCCTCTACTCTTCACTTTTACTCTTTGATTCGAGAGCATTAAAATGCTGCCTGCAAATTACGATTTGCAGGCAACAATTTGAAAACGAATTCCAATGGAATAAGCTTGCCATTTCCCAGGTTTAAACGCCACGCATATTCCATTGATATGGTGTGACAAACCTTGTTTTGAGATGGCGCTGGCAATTGGTTGTTGACCAAAGGTTGTAGCCGTTGATTCTTGCAGTTAGTGGATGCTTAAAAAAATGTACGACAGACTCCTGACTTGTTGTCATCAAAATGATTTAATGTGGTAGACACATGCTTCATTGGTCTGGCAAACACATGCCAGGAAAGTAAAACAGAGCCGACGCACGTTTCGACCATAGTCTTTATCAAGGCAGAAAAATGGTGGTTGATCCTGGATAGGAGTGGAGCGCCTGGAGGTGCTTCTGACTGTTGGAGGGTGGTGGGCTGTGTGATGTACACGTGACCGTACACGTGTCACATGGTGTGAGATTCTAAATAAACATAAGCACGGAGCGCGCCTTACGGCAGTTCCGGCTCTGAATCGACAGCAGTGTGTCCGTGTCTTCTTCCTTGTGCGTATTAGCAGCTGTGTCACTACGCATGGGCCTGCACTCATTAATTCCTCCCGCATCACATTGGCGACAAGGATGGGATTCCCTACAAACCCAGTGGGAGAAATCCTCATATAATCACGCTCCCCCGACAGCCCAGGCTCGCTGAGTCACTCGTGCCGGGCATAACAGTTGGGGAGCATGAGGAGAAAAAAAAAAAGACGATGCCATAAGCCTGCCATCGCGGACTTAGTCAGTAAGTGCTGCGCGTTCCTGTCACACGCGCTGCAGGCGACGATCAAGCACACAGCCCAGCTGCTCTCTGGCACACCCACATAACGTGACAGGGGAGGGGCTGAGAAAAGAAAAAAAAATCTTTTTTTAAAATACCTCACATGAAGTAAAGGAAAGAACAGATATGTGAGGAAAGGGTCCCTTCTATGGATTACTAAAAATTAATCCACAAACTAAGAATGAAATATTGCTTCAGTAAAGACAATAACAAAACAAAACATTAGTAGCAGTATAGCAAAAACATACAGGGACAGTAATACAGCAAAAGAGCACAAATGCCACCAACTGAAACAACAACAAAACATACACAGATGCTGAGTATCTAGTGGGTTTTTATCATTTTATCAGTATTACAGTGTCAAAAGAAAACTGAAGCACAGATATGGTACCAAAGGGAACATTATTTATGTGAAGAGCACTTCAGAAAACCAACATACATAGTTTAACTTCTCAGACTTGTTCACAACAAAATTACGTTTGATAAGTGTAAATAATGGCAGATGATATCACAACGCCACAGAGGTTGCAAAACCAAAGCCGGAACCCAGACACCAGCACATGGTTAGACAGCACAGGGCACTTTTACGCAACCTTTTTAACCATTTGGGACCCGCATTGGTCTAAGGTGGGAACTTGTTAGGCCACTTACCGGGGGGGCGGCGAGACGCTGCCGGTCTTGGCGGGTTTATCCGAGGTTTCGGCTCGTAGGGAGAGGAACCTCCCAACATCCTAAACCTCGGATTGTTTTCGGCGTGCGCATGCGCAGCGATACGCGGAGGCCGGCGTCTTGCCTTCCAAGCCTCGTTGTGGCTCCTGCTAGGGCGGCTGCGCATGCGCGGTCCAGCCTGCGCTTCAGGCCTCAGCTTCATGCCGAGGGCTGTAAATAGCGGCTGAGTCAGAGAACGAATCGCGTCTTAACGTGGTTCGTTCCTGACCAGCCGTAGCAGCGCCTGCTTTCAGTTTGCCTTCCTCACCTGCTTCTGCCCTTCCCTGCCGGATTCCCTGGTTCTCTGGTTCCTACCCTGCCTGCCTTGCCTGGTTCCAGACTTCTCCAGCCGGATCTCTGGCGCTACTCTTCCTTGGATCCCTTGTGGGGTCCCTCCCCGTGCTATCTGACCTGGAATCAGCCAGCCTTAAGCCACCTTGATTGGTCTCTGACCTTTTGCCTCACCTTTTGGCTTCCCTCTCCGGTTCCCCTTGGTTTCTCAAGTTGCCTGCTCCTCCCTATCTCCAGACTCCAGATCACCACGCTTCTGGTTCTCCTTTCGCCCATCTCGCTGTGGTGTCCAGATTCTGCAAGTACCTCCTGTGCATTCCTCACTCCTTTGTCAGTAGCATCACCATCTCTCACGGCGCAGTAGCTTCATCAGACCCACAGGGGAAGTATTTGTACCTCTGGAGGTGTATCCAATTTCTTTGTCCTACCGAGGAGGATTGGAGTAGCTACTATAGTATACCTTCAGCCAGTGACACTTCCACCAGCCTGGCCTCCCCAGTTCGGACGCCTTCCAGGAATCCTGCCTCCACAGGTGCTGCCCGATCCCGGGACACACACCTTAACAAATTAAGACGCCTACCTTTCTGTACTGATCCAGGGATGGATGACATGGAGGATTTAAGGAGTGAGATCAGAGCTTTACGTGCCGAGATGTCGGCACTTCATCAGGAGAATTTGGCATTAAGAGAGATGGTGGCTCAATGGACCAGTGCTAATATTTCGCCTGAGACAGTGATGGCACAGACCAGTCCAGTGAAATTCGACGGAGATCCCAGACGAGTGGCTGAATTTTGCAATCATTGCCGAATCCATTTCTTGTGTCGTCCAACCCATTTCAATCAGGATAAGGCCAAGATTGGATATATTTTGGGCAATTTGGTTGGCAATGCGTTTGCCTGGGCTATGCCCCTTGTGGTAGCCAAGAGCCCAATATTGGAGGATTTTGTAGCCTTTGAAAAGGCCTTTCTGGAAGTTTTCCAGTCACCAAACCTAGCAGCTACAGCTCAGAACCAACTAATGGACTTAAAACAAGGCTTCAGTGACATTATTGCTTATATCAGCCGTTTTCGCCAGTTGGCCACGGATTCCCAATGGCCGGAAGTAACCCAGAAGACGCTCTTTCATAGGGGACTAAGGGAGGAATACAAGGACGAGTTGTTACATATACCAGAACCAGAGACCTTGCAGGCTCTTCAAGAACAAGTCCTACGTATCGACCATCGATTGACTGAGAGACGGAACGAGAGGTGTAGATCTGAAAAGACGCTATCGAGAGTCCTGCCAGAAATTCCTAAGGTCTCAAGCTCACAAGAATCAGCATCTGAACCCATGCAATTGGGAGCCCTAAGAAGTCCTCTGTCAGACGCCGAAAGGAAAAGAAGGAGAGATCTCAGGTTGTGCCTGTACTGTGGGGCCTCCGGGCATTACCTCTCTACATGCCCTCAACGCCCTCTCCGTAAGTCGGAAAACTAAACGGCCTGTCGTATGTAGGGAAGGCAACGACAGGCCCTTCTTCCTTAATTTCAGTCCTTCCAGATGACCACCGGTAGAAACAGCCAATGCAGCCAGTGGTACTCATTGCCTTGAGAATCAAGGTTACGTGGGCAAGAAACAAACCTGTAGAGGTTCTTGGTCTGTTGGATTGTGGAGCTTCCGGTAACTATATTGATGCTGACTTTGTAGCCAAGAATGGGATCACTTTGCTACAGAAGAAATGTGCTTCCATGGTAGAAGTTATTGATGGCACTCCTCTGTCTTCTGGACCGGTTCATCAGCATACAGGAACATTACAACTACAAATAGAGGAGCATCAGGAACTGATCTCTTTTGATGTCATCAAGACACCTTCGTACCCAATTATCCTGGGCTTACCTTGGTTGTTGCATCACAATCCTAACATCAACTGGGAGACCAGGACTCTAGAGTTTTGTTCAGCTCGTTGCAAGCAAGAATGCTTAGGCACCTACCATCCGGCAATGAAGACCACAACCTCAACCCAGACCGATGTATGTAGTAGAACAAGCCTTTACTCGGTCTCTACTATACCGTCAGAATACATAGAATTCCAGGAGGTTTTCTCTGATCCAAAGGATATCCCGTTGCCTCCGCACAGAAGCTTTGATTGTTCTATTGATCTTCTTCCAGACACTACTATACCACATGGCAAGGTCTACTCCCTAACAGCACAAGAAAAGGAAGTACTACAGGAATATCTACTGGATTGCCTACAAAAGGGATACACCGTACCCTCCACCTCACCTGCGGGATTTCCTTTATTCTTTGTTAAGAAGAAGGAGGGCACCCTTCGGCCATGCATCGATTATCGTCAATTAAATGATATCACGAAGAAAGACCGGTATCCACTCCCCTTGATAGAAACTATAATGGAGTCACTACATGAAGCCCGGGTGTTCACCAAGCTAGACCTCCGAGGAGCTTATCACCTACTGCGCATAAGATCTGGTGATGAGTGGAAGACCGCATTTAAGACTCCAATGGGGCATTACGAGTACCGCGTGATGCCCTTTGGCTTGTGCAACGCTCCCTCAGTTTTCCAACGTTTTATGGATCACATATTTGCTGATTTAATCGGAGTATCAGTTTGGGTTTACTTGGATGATATCCTTGTGTATTCCAAGGACCGCAAGGAACATATAGTTCAAGTTAAAGAGGTTCTAAAGATGTTACAGCAGAATCACTTATACGTCAAGCCAGAAAAGTGCCATTTCCATCAAGATCAAGTGGAGTTCCTGGGATATGTCATCAGTGCTACAGCTATACATATGGATCCTGCTAAAGTCCATGCTATTCTAGAGTGGAAACCTCCCAGAGATCGGCGATCCCTTCAGCGCTTCCTTGGATTCGTAAATTTTTATCGTCGATTCATACCATCATTTTCCAAATGGGCAGCTCCTCTTTCTAACCTGACCAGTGTTAAGAGGACCTTTGTGTGGGGACCGGAGGCCGCTGCTTCCTTTCTGCGGTTAAAAGAAGCCTTCAGAACCTCTCCCATTCTTCAATACCCACGGGAGGACAGACCCTTTATTGTGGAAGCGGATGCATCGGACTATGCTGTGGGGGCTGTATTGTTACAACTTGATCCAGATTTGGAGACTGAATTTCCTCTATCATACTATTCCCGAAAACTCACCGCCAGTGAACGGAACTATCCTATCATCGAGAAGGAGCTCCTAGTCATTAAAGGATAGTTCCGGGACTTTTTTTTTATTGTCCCTACGGTTCGGCCATGTGTTTTTAAGCATAACTCGGTAGATCGTAGAAAACTTTCCTATGGACCTTACCCGACTTTTCGTCCATTAACGCACTCGAAATCAGCCGCCATTTTCTGATAATCCTATCATTTCCCCCCATCGACCTGGCTCACCTGCTTTTGCGGCACTAAATCGAATCCCCCGCCCCTGAACCTGACATCAGCAGACGCGTACCGCCCATTTCCCAACGCCAAAGCACGTTTCGTGTCAACAATCGCTGCGCCTCAGCTAATGAAGTGTCGCCATGGAAATGGCAGGACGCCTCTTTCCTCAATAAGTATAAACACACCGTTTCACAACACACAGCAGCATATTTTCGATTCCATTACTCTCTCTGTGTTACTTTGAGTATTCTGTGACTCGTTTCTGTGCTCTGGTCAGCTACCTTTGCCGCTTCTAGGCCTTGTAAACACCTGTAGCATCTCTGTAAATTATTTTACTTTCTTTACCACACAATGGCTACAATAATGCCGTATATGTACGAGCCTGAGTACACCGAGGAAGAACTACTGGAAAGGCAAGCACGCGAAAACGATGGGGATTCGGACGGCAGTTGGGAGGACCAGTCAACGGATGAAGAGCCTGGACCATGTCGCATGGACGGCGTCTCCACCTGGTGCACGTGCAATCGGTGCGAGCTAATGCCAACTGAGGAGGAGAACTGCTGCTGCCGTGAAAATGCCGGGTGCTTGGCCTACATTTCGGAAGGCGAGCCAAGTCCGCAATGCATCACCGAGCTGCCAGAGTTCAGGGAAGCCTGCCTCTCACGGACCGTGTTGAGGATGATGATGGTGCTTATGCACGAACTTCGCGGCACTGTTCGTCCGCGTAATCCGAGTAACGAGTAAGTATACTCTGGTTGTGATGTCAGTGATGCCACTACTATTTCATGGTCGTCTCCCACATATAAAATTACATCGACATATCATTCGAATTCATGTAAATTGGTTCCATATTGTGCATTTTCTAGATAGAATTTTTTTCAAAGCAGAATGACATTTTTTACCTGAATCGACAGTGATAAGAAAGTTTTGTCATTTTAATACAGTTTGCATCTTTCATTTTCACAGGTGGTACAGGCTAGTGGCCTATCGTTGCTTCACTTGGTGGCTTCACGGGAGGCTCGGACACCGCGTTCGGAGAGTAATACCTGCCTGTGCGGTACTTGCCATTAGACAACATTTCCCCAGCGACAGTGGACAATACCGCGGATTTTCCCTGGATGTGCTGCAACCGGAACTTTACAATGTGTAATGTTTATTATTTATGTTCAATGGAAATTAAGATCTAAAATAAAACCCAACATATATTTTAACAATGGTTGTTTTGATTTTTTAAATGAATCTAGTGTGTCTCCATTGAATAGTCTTCCTGTGCCTTGTCTTGTCACACCACATGTCTCCGGCCAGCATCCTCCCTCACGCTGGCCGCCCACCTTCAATCCACATAACCGTTGAACCCATATGCAGCAGACATACATATGTTATTTTGCGGGTTGGCATCAAGCCTAGGCATCCAGGGTCTCCAGGGTGAACTGCACCCATATATTCTCCTGGGACGGTGAGGTATTTATAAACTCACCCCCCTGCCTTCCATGTACTAGATCCTGCAGCCTGCCTCTTACATGCAGTTAGATGGCCTCTCCTTGGTGAGGCCCTGTGGCAAACGAGTCTTGTCTGCACGACCACCGCCCCAATCCACCACCCCGCCCTATCAAAGGCAGTTCGCACCGGGGTACTTGCGCTGGCAAGTGGAGCTGTCAGGGAGCGATAAAGGCCAAGAGGTGCCAAAGACCATGTACACTTCAAAGAGGTCTATAGAGCATGGGTTGTTGTTCCCATGTCTACCTCCAGACCCCGTGTCTCCTGCCAAGCATCCCCCTCACGCTGGACGGCCCCCTGCAATCCACATAAGTGTGTCTCCATTCACGAGTCTTCCTGTGTCTTGTCTGCACGACCACCGCCCCAATCCACCCCCCGCCCTATCAAAGGCAGTTCGCACCTGGGTACTTGTGCTAGCAAGTGGAGCTGTCAGGGAGGGATAAAGGCCAAGAGGTGCCAAAGACCATGTACACTTCAAAGTGGTCTATAGAGCATGGGTTGTTGTTCCCATGTCTACCTCCAGACCCCGTGTCTCCTGCCAAGCATCCCCCCTCACGCTGGACGGCCCCCTGCAAACCGCATAATGCCACGACATATACACGTCATTCATTCACAAACACACCCCTGTTTCGAATTCTTTATAACCCACTTCATACTTCTAATGAGAACTTCTTTGCGCTTTGCTAGTCAACCCGTGAAGGTGCTGGTTATCTGCTCTTCGTCTCTGTGAACTTCCGTGACCACTTCGAGGAAACTCGTCAGTTTGCAACCTGTGAACTGCTCCCTGTTCTACGACAAGAAACTACTCTGATCCCTGCATCTAACTGTTTGTTCGTCAAGGTAAGGCCATGTACCATAATCATTTTGCGTCCAATTTCTTTTCGTTCAAGACAGTACATGCAAGGAACTAGTCACATGTTCTGAGTTTAGTGAAATTATTTTTCTATTTTTTTAAAATTATTCAAATACTTATCCGCATGTGAATAACGTGTATAGTTCCAAGAACCAAAACCAACCTTGCATTGAACCTTTTATGTGTCATTTAATTTTTTAACACATTGGTATTCATAGAGAATTGTTGATCTTTACTTTTCAGAACTTTCCACAATGCCTGCCTGTTCCATTGGCGGTTGCCCTTCGAAGACCCATAATAAATCTGAAGGTACTATAATGCATGTTTTCCCTAAGACAATAGATCAGATAAGAGAATGGGTCCGATATTGCGGATATCCACCGTCTGAGCTTGAAAGTAGAGTCCTAGAAGTCTTTGCGGACAAGAGGGGTGATCGATACCGCATCTGCAGCAGGCACTTTAGCTCAGACATGTACTCCACATCATTGCTAATAAAGAAGAACACACCGCGAGCGAGGCGAAAATTGCTCTCAACCGCTATTCCCACTCTATTCGTCCACATCCCTCCACTGGTGAGTCAGGTTTACGTATTTATCTCTCGGCCTTGCGGTAGTGTGTAGCATTAGCTAACAATAATTTCCCCATTTATGTATCCACTCAATATGAAGGCGGAAGATTCTCCATCCGTGTCGTTATTGCAGTCATCAGCCACTTCAAGCGCCTATCGGGTAATCTTACTTGGCTATTCTGCCACTGACTTGTTTTAGGCATGTAAATCAATAGTTTTAATTTATCGTGTAATTATTTTACCTAATGGTACAGCCTTGTACTCGTCCTCTAGTCTTTGTTTTCAGTTATAATTATTGTTATCCAAAATAATGCAAGTACTGTCTTTCAGGGAGATGCTCAGGAGTCCAACATATTGACGACAACCGTTGATGTCACTCAGATGCTCGAGGTACGTTTCCGGACAGTTCCATCGATGGAGATCATCAGATCTTGCATTCTTGTAGCGTGATTGTTACACACAATGTTTCTTTCGTTTTTAGCCATTGATATGTCCTTCTGTCGTCACCCTCCTATGTGTCTTCTTTTTCCAATATTGTGTTCATTACTAATGAAAGTCCTATGTTTCAGGGAGTCGATGGAGCATTAGTCCAAGAAGAAGGGGGAGCATGCAGTTACAGGTCGGCGCAACAGCTTGCAGAAGTGTGCACCGCAGTTACATCGTCCCTTGATGTTCTTATGCATTTCGAGGTATGGATACTGACAGTTCGATCAAGCGAAATCATATGACGTGATTACATCCGCTATACTTCCTTCTTTATTAACGCAAGTACTATGTTTCAGGGAGATGACGGAGCTTCTTCTACAAGAACATCACCCCTAGTAGTTGATGCAGATCTCTGGGTGGTGAAACTTCATACGATCAAGCAAATCGAATCATATTTACATATCCATTATTTATTTTAGACAACTGATCATTTGTGCAGGTCTATTTAGATGAGCCGTTGACGCCTGCACAAAGTTTATGTTCTTTTTAACAAAATAGAAAACCATACTAATGCAATTACTGTGTTTCAGGGAGTTACTGAAGCATCATCTTCAATAATATCATCAATGGAAGTCTATGAGGAGCCCGAGGTATGGATCTTGACAGTTCCATCTAACTAGCTCAACAATGCGTGAATAATTGTCGTTTGAATGTTCTACACAAAGCGTTCATTCGTGTTTTGTGTACATTTTGTGTTTTCAATATTATTATACATACTAATGAAAGTTCTATGTTTCAGGGAGTCGATGGAGCGTCAGTGCGTGATGGATGTGCTTATCATGAAAATATAGTCGTTGCAGCGCAAGAGGAAGTGGAGACATGCACACACGAGTCGGAGCAACAGCGTCCTGATGTTGAAGTTCGAGGCAAGAAAGTTTCAAAGAAAAGAAAGCAAAAGAAGGTTTGTGTCCTGGTCACTATATTATGTTGTTTTTCACTGTTAATAGTTCAATACTGTAAGTTGTGTTTAAACTGAACATCCCTTTTCCAATCTGTCCTCTAGTTGCGAGTGGGTGTATGAACTAGATCTACACAGACAGTGAAGCGAACGAGAGATGTTGCTTGTCAAACCTTTTGGCAGGGACTTGAGACTGGAGATGCATTGTGCCAATGGGAAGAATATGAAGTGATTGACAACGGAGCGATACCACCACCAGCCATTGATAGTGAATGTCCTCCTGGTAGTTCGGATGCAGTCGGAGATCAATTCACAGAATCCACACCCGCAAAAACTAAGACCGCGAGAAAGTTGAAGAAATTGTTTTATTCACCCATCGCCGGAGAAGGAACAGATGTTGCAATGGAAGAGAATGAAGTGGACGACAATGAAACACCATCAATATCACTGAACATAGCGGAAGACGATATCAGAGATTCTACCTTTCATGTGAGTGACATGTCCTCAACGTTACAGGCCGAACCAGCTGGGATGCAGAGTGACAGTATAAGGAAAGAGGCCAAATTCATTGTATTCGATAGTTGTTTGATTGATATTATTATTCGGATGAAATGTGGGCATTCGGTTGGTGGGGAAGTATGTGGGGAGCCATTGATTAATGTGACTCGTGCAATTCGAGGCACTTACCTTAAAATACATGCCACCTGTACAAAATATCATCCTTTCTCATGGTCTGCACAACCCATGCTGGGGCAACTGCCAGCAGGCAATCTACTTTGTGCAGCGGCTGCACTTTTTAGTGGTTCAAGTTTTAAAAAGTTAGAGGGCCTCATTACGACCCAGGCGGTAAGGGGTTTACGGCAGCGTAAACAGCGCCGACCCTTACCGCCTGAGTACGAGGTCCCTTAGCGCCATGGCGGATTTTACACCTGCTTTTAGCAGGTGTTAAAATCCATGGCGCTAAGGGACCATGGAGTTAATTACGCCACCGTAATTTACGGTGGCGTAATTAACGCCTTCCCCACTCCCATTATGCCCTATGGGGCAAAAATGGGAATGGGGAAGGGTAAATGGGGATTGGGGACTTACCGCCCCGCCAAGGTCGGAATGGGGCGGTAAGTCCGCCAACCACCATGGCGTAAACGTAGTTTACGCCGTGGTGGTAAAGTCACGGCCCAGGCGGTAACTTACCGCCTGGGTCGTAATGAGGCCCAGAGTCTTTCTTTCAGTTTGTGGGAATCCATTTCATTGCGAAAACTCAGTTCTACAAATAGCAAACCGATTATCTATTTCCAGCCATTAGCGAAGCTTGGAGAATGGAAAAAATGTCTATTGATAGTACATTCACGGGCAAACGGTTCAGGCTAGCCGGTGATGGACAGTGCGACAGCCCAGGATTTTCAGCCAAGTACTGCACCTACCACTTTCAGGACATGGAAAGTAAGAAAATTGTGAGTTCGGTGGTCGTGCAGGTGTCACAAAGTACATCCTCAGTGGCCATGGAGAAAGTTGGCTTTGTAGCATCATTGCAAGAACTACAATCGCGGGGAATGGTGATCGACCTGATAGCCACGGACAGACACGTTTCAATTGCCAAGACAATGAGAGAAGAGTACAAAAATATAAATCACCAATTTGACGTTTGGCATCTTGCAAAAACAATCAATAAAAAATTGTCGGCTGCAGGTAAAAAAAAAGATATGCAAGGTATTTCACAGTGGTCCAAGTCAATCAGCAACCATCTTTGGTGGAGCTCAAAAACATGTGGAGGGTCGTTGGAAATTCTACTGGAAAAATGGCGGTCAGCAATGCTACACTGTAGCAACGTTCACCGCTGGACCACAAACCAACATTTCCACAATTGTGAACATGGCCATTTGTCCACAGAGGAGGCACGGAAGAAGAAGTGGTTGATTCCTTCATCACCCACTCACAAAGCCATTGAAAAGATTGTATTTGATAAAACTATAACAAGAGATTTGAGGGGACTCACGGAATTCTGCCACACAGGAGATTTGGAGGTGTTCCACAATATGTGCCTAAAGTACAGGCCAAAACGATTGCATTTTGGCATGGAGGGCATGATAAATCGGACTCTTCTAGCGGTCTTGGCACATAACCATAATGTTGGCCGTCAACAAAGTAGGACGACCGGAACTTTAGGGACGCTTCGCTACAATAAGGCCTTCACTAAAAGAAGTAAACAATGGGTTATCAAACCAGTGTTTGAGGATATGCAATATGAGTTTATTGAGAGACTTATTGTTGATGTCCTAGATAGGCACATACATGGAGTTGTGAACGAACCTGTGCAGGGGACAACTGCATTGCCACCCAACATTGCCTCTGTTCCATGTCCACCTAAAGCAGAGCTCATTGAGAAATACACATCACGGTTTAAATGATTGTCATTTGATTGTCTGTTCTCTCGAGTCTCTTCATGTTGCAGGCCCATTGAATATGTGTATCTATGTAATGTGTAAATAAAAGTGATTGCTCAGTGTACATGCAATGTGTCTCTCCACCCTTGCCCCTCCCTTCACCGTGCAGTAGTGCGAACCACCCGGGTGTCACCTGTGACTTTGCTCTCGAGTCTCCTCATGTCGCAGGCCCATTGAATATGTGTAGCTATGTATTGTGTAAATAAAAGTGATTGCTCAGTGTACATGCAATGTGTCTATCCAACCTTGTTCATTTGCGCATTAAATTAAACCAAACAGTAATATAAATCATTTTTCAAAAAATATAGAATGTCTCCGTATTTATGGTTCTCTGGGGCTGCAAAGCATGCAGACAAAATGCAAAGATGGAGTGTAAATTTCAAGTCCTGTGAGATGGCCTTACACTGAATGTAGCTAACTAGGAATGTGTGCTCGTTCAAAGTGAAGGTCAGCTGCTTTGATTTTTTGCTCGGGTGCCGGAATGGCCCACGACTCAGTATAAGGTTCTATTGTTATTTGACCTTGACAGGCCGGGACCATCCCGAAAGACTTCTTTTTGGGGGTGTGGTGCAATAACGTAAGAAATGATAATGAATAAAATTTCAGAAACGATTGCCATTTAATGTTCGTTCATTAGAAGAAATAACGTCGGCATAGAAGGAGTGGTATTTCGGGGCTGCCCTATGCACAGACACAATGGAAAATGCAAATATAATGTAAGTAACTCTTTAGATGAGTTTATACCGCAATTTAATTACTATACAGTAGCTTTAAAGACGGGTTAAGTTGTACTTGTTCGTTCTATGTGGCATATTGTTTTGTACCGCGCACTATCTTGAGGAGAACCATCTCCTTTTACGGAAGCACCTCAAAACCTTCCTCTTTGCTTCTGCTTTCTCTCTCCCTCTCCCCTGCTACAACTGGTCCACTGTCTGCGACCTCGGTCCTGGGCCCTTCCACTCTCCACCTGCACTGCCTCCCTGTCAACCCCTGCACTGGGGGACTGTCTCAGTATCCTACAGCCCCCCCTTGACGTATAATACCAAGTTGCACTGTCCTAGCTATGAAATAATTTCCCGACCTAATATATAAAATGAATAATTTTAATAAAGATCTGATGGTGAGACTAATTTCATTTTTTATGTTTTTCAAACAGGTACATCATTCATTATTGTATGTGTCACGAGTACCAGACACCGGCGGATGGCTTTTTTAACCGCCAGCTGCTTCTCCGCGTGAACAACGTTACCACCTTGACCATTTTATGGGATGATCGCCAAGTACAAGTATGCCCTTACGCGGTACTAATGGCTAGATGCAACATACAGACCGCTGTGGTGGCCTAGTGCCTCGTTGTTGGAACAGCCATGCGATTATCAGTGCGACCGAAGAGCTTATTTTATCGTAAACCAACACCCTGTGTACTGCACACGAACATCGCTTGCCTCAAGACGAACTATTTTGGATCGAGAGCAAAGAAAAATGCAAATCGCTGAATATTCTCTAAACATTTGATGTCCAATAAATGTACTTTGCCAAATGTACAATCTTGCCGTTTGCTTTTAAACCACAGTTTCATATTCTGAATTGTGGCGCTGCATTGTGAGATGATCTAAGACCCTGTGTACAGCAAAGGAACATCGCGTGACTCAAAACGAACTTTTTGGAACGTGAGCAAATAAAAATGAAAATCGCTGAATATTCTCAAAACATTTGATGTCAAATAAATGTACTTTATCAAATTTACAATCTTGCGGTTTGATTTAAAAGTACAGTTTCATATTCCGAATTGTGGCGCGCTGTGTTGTGAGCTAATCTGCGTTGATTTCCGGGTTCTGTGTGGAGTCGCGTAGAAGACGCCTGGGCGCGTTTGCCTACGCAGCACAGTCACGTCACGGATAGAGGCGGGGAATATGAATGTTTTGATAAAGTCTGTTTCAGGGGCGGGGAATTTGATTTAGTGCCGCAAAAGCAGGTGAGCCAGGTCGATGGGGGGAAATGATAGGATTATCAGAAAATGGCGGCTGATTTCGAGTGCGATAATGGACGAAAAGTCGGGTAAGGTCCATAGGAAAGTTTTCTACGATCTACCGAGTTATGCTTAAAAACACATGGCCGAACCGTAGGGACAATAAAAAAAAAGTCCCGGAACTATCCTTTAAGACTGCTTTCGAAGAATGGCGCCACCATCTATAAGGAGGGCGTTTCCCAGTGGAAGTGCGCACGGACCACCGAAACTTACAGTTTCTACGTTCCTTACAATGTAGAACATCACGCCAGGCTCGGTGGGCCTTCTTCTTTTCACATTTCGATTTCCATATCACTTACATATCCAACTATAAGAATGTCAAAGCCGATGCTTTATCTCGCTCTCTGGAAGACGATATTGCGCAGGAAAACAAGGGAGAACCTGTGCTTGCCCCGAAACATTTTTTTCCTAGCCCTAGTACCCTACTTACAGAGAGTAGCCCAAGAGACGGCAGTGGACCCAAAACTTACTACCTTATTGAAGATTCCTCAAATAAGCGAAAGAGATGGCCTCCTGCTCTTTCGGAAAAGATTGTACTTACCAACTGAAAATCTCCGTAGAGCCGTATTGCAGGGACTACATGATTCCAAAGTAGGAGGACATCGTGGGATTCGAGCTACACAGTAGGTGATTGCCCGCCAATTTTGGTGGCCTGGCTGGGCTACCCAAGTCAAGCAATATGTGGAGTCCTCTCCGATTTGTGCCCAGGCTAAGACTCCGAGACAGAGACTTGTAGGCCTATTGCATCCTATTGAAATTCCACCTTACCCTTGGCACACACTAGCCACTGACTTTATAGTGGATCTTCCATGTTCTGAGGGCCAGACCTGCATCATGGTAGTAGTAGACTGCTTTACTAAGATGGCCCACTTCATTCCTTTCCCGAAGATACCCACAGCTGCTCAGATGGCCCAGTCCTTTTTACAGAACATTTACCGTCTACACGGCTTGCCAGAGAAGATAATATCGGATAGGGGCTCTCAATTCGTTTCTGCCTTTTGGGGTCAACTCTGCCGACATTTGAGTATACATAGAGCCCTTAGCTCTGGTCATCATCCACAAACTAACGGGCAGACGGAGAGGACCAATCAGACCTTGGAGCAGTATTTACGCTGTTTCACTAATGCTTCCCAGTCCAATTGGATGTCTCATCTAGCCCTGGCTGAAGTAGCTTACAACAACTCTGTGCACTCGGCTACCGGGTTTAGTCCCTTCTACTGTTCCTCTGGCCTACAACTACTACCTCTCCCTCACGTACAACCGAGTTCGGTTCCTTCGGCTGATCGGTTGATAGCCAATGTACAAGGTTGTCATCGCCAGGCGACAAGTTCCTTGACTATGGCGCAGGCTAGTATGAGAAAGGCTGCTGACAAGCGTCGGCGTCTTGGTCCGGTTTTTCAAGTAGGAGACCTGGTGTGGTTATCTTCCAGAAATCTTCCTGCCCGAAATCTTCCACTGAAATTGGCCCCTAGATTCCATGGTCCTTTCCGTATAATTAAGCAGGTGTCTCCGGTAGCCTTTAGACTGGCTTTACCTACCTCATGGCGTGTTCACCCAGTCTTTCATGTTTCCGTGCTGAAACCCTGTCGTCCCGACTCCTATGGTCGTTCCCATCCTCGACCTGCAGCCATTGATGTTCAGGGTACACCAGAATTTGAGGTCCAGAAGATTTGTGATTCCCGTTTTTATAGGGGAAAATTACAATATTTAGTGGACTGGAAGGGCTACCCCCCCTGTGATCGCACCTGGGAACCGGTTGTCAATGTTCATGCACCTCGTCTGGTTCGGGAGTTCTATCTCGCTCATCCCTGGAAGCCTGGTGCTCGTAGTCTTTCTGCGGGGGGTCATGGTGTTAGGCCACTTACCTGGGGGGCGGCGAGACGCTGCCGATCTTGGCAGGTTTATCCGAGGTTTCGGCTCATAGGGAGAGGAACCTCCCGACGTCCGAAACCTCGGATTGTTTTCGGCGTGCGCATGCGCCGCGATACGCGGAGGCCGGCGGCTTGCGTTCCAAGCCTCGTTGTCGCTCCTGCCAGGACGGCTGTGCATGCGCGGTCCAGCCTGTGCTTCAGGCCTTGCTTCATGCAGAGGGCCGTAAATAGCGGCTGAGTCAGAGAACAAATCACGTCTTAACGCGGTTCGTTCCTGGCCAGCCGTAGCAGCGCCTGCTTTCAGTTTGCCTTCCTCACCTGCTTCTGCCCTTCCCTGCCGGATTCCCTGGTTCTCTGATTCCTACCCTGCCTGCCTTGCCTGGTTCCAGACTTCTCCACCCGGATCTCTGGCGCTACTCTTCCTTGGATCCCTTGTGGGGTCCCTCCCCGTGCTATCTGGCCTGGAATCAGCCAGCCTTAAGCCACTTTGGTTGGTCTCTGACCTTTTGCCTCGCCTTTTGGCTTCCCGCTCCGGTTCCCCTTGGTTTCTCAAGTTGCCTGCTCCTCCCTATCTCCAGACTCCAGATCACCACGCTTCTGGTTCTCCCTTTGCCCATATCGCTGTGGTGTCCAGACTCTGTAAATACCTCCTGTGCATTCCTCACTCCTTTGTCAGTAGTATCACCATCTCTCACAGCGCAGTAACTTCATCAGACCCACAGGGGAAGTATTTGTACCTCTGGAGGTGTATCCAATTTCTTTGTCCTACCGAGGAGGATTGGAGTTGCTACTATAGTATACCTTCAGCCAATGACACTTCCACCAGCCTGGCCTTCCCAGTTCGGACGCCTTCCAGGAATCCTGCCTCCACAGGTGCTGCCCAATCCCGGGAGACACACCTTAACAGAACTGTGGTTGCAACAGTTTGAACTCTCCCTTCAAACATGCAAAATTGAGGATGAAGAGATGAAGAGGGCGTTTTTAATGCTTAACTTAGACACATTGGCCCTTCACATCTTCAATGCTCTACCAAACCGAGGTACAGATGATGACCATGCTACTGCCAGAGACATCCTCACGAAGAAATTTAAACCAAAAGCCAGTCATGATTTTGAGAGATTCAAGATGAGTCAAGCCAGACAACGCCCACAAGAAAGCATAGATGATTTTCACAGTCGGCTGAGAGAGATGGCATTGTCATGTGACTTCCCAGATGAGGAGTTTACAGTCCGACAACAAGTCATACATGGGCTGTCTTCAGAGAAGCGAGACGTGCACTCCTAGCCGAAGAAGATCTCCCGCTTGACACTATTCTGACAATGGGTCGACTACGTGAAAGGACTGAGGAACACGCGACAGAGATGAAACAGATTATAAGCCGTCCACCATTAGATGCTGATCTGACAAAGGACAACTCCCCAACCGTGAATGCCCTGAGACATCAGAAGCCACAAAAGAAACCATCTAACAAGAGGGTGAAAGGCTGTATATGGTGTGGTGGGCAGCACAGAAGAAACGAGCCATGTCCGGCATATGGCACCACATGCCACAAGTGTGGGAAGGAGAATCACTACGGGTCAGTATGCTTAAATTCAAAGTCGATTAGTGACACTACTAATCGGGGGAGAACCCCACGACACAGAGATGGTGTAGGTACTCGAGGTCCTACAATGCATCAAGAGTGGCCGCAACACCGTTGGAATAGACAAAAAGAAAAGACCCGGCCAAACAAAAGTGGACGCGCACATGCAATTGGAGGTGAGGAGTCCGACAGTGCTAGTAGCAGTGAAGAAAGTCCATCTAGCAGAGAGACATCCCTCGGAAACTCCAAATGGAATTACCATCAGAGAAGGGAGAAAGCACATATGATATCAGCTGTGAAACTAGGAAACAATGACAGTCAGAGTAGTGCCAAGTCACGACGATGTACAATATTAGTGGAAAATATTCCAGTTACCATGATGATAGATACTGGAGCCACTGTAAATGTTATGCCTGTTTCCAGATTTGAGAAACTAAAACCACAGCTGAAACTTAGACGATGTTTAGTTTTGTTGTATGCTTATGGTTGTAAGAAACCTCTTCCAGTAACAGGATACTTCAAAACGACACTTTCACATTGTGGGGCCAGTTGCAAAACTCGAATCCATGTGGTAGATGCTGGTATTGAAACTTTACTCAGTTGCTCTACGGTTGAACGTCTAGAAGTAATACAATTCAATCTTGCAATACAGCCTGAGAACATCGAGACCCTTCTAAAGAAACACAGAAAACTTTTCAATGGCATTGGGTGCCTGAAAAAACGGTCAGTAAAGTTACATATTGACCCAACAATTGAACCTAAAGCAGTGAGACACAGGAGGGTCCCTTTTCACATGAGAGCTGCCATGGAAGCAGAGCTGAATATATTAGAAGATATGAAAATCATTGAGAAAACAACACGAGATACGCCATGGGTCTCCCCCATGGTAGTCACGGCAAAACCAAAACAAACAAATGCTGTACGCATCTGTATCGATATGCGCCTGCCAAATGCAGCTATTGGACGAAAACGACATATTACTCCTACATTGATGAACTGATTGTAGACCTCACTGGCGCAACTATGTTTAGCAAACTTGATCTTCGGTCTGGCTATCATCAGATCCGTTTGGCCAAAGAATCACGTTATATTGCAACGTTCTCATCGCATTTAGGGCTTCGACCATACCGTCGCCTCAACTTTAGAATATCATCAGCCGCAGAGATATTTCAGAATGAGATTTGAGGAGTGCTCCAGGATCTACCAGGTGTCACTAACATTAGTGATGATATTCTAGTTTATGGAAAAACAGAAAGAGAATGTACAACACGGCTAGCAGCAACTTTACAATGACTGGAAGATTCAGGGCTCACACTCCATGCTGAAAAAAATGAGTTTGGGAAAAAAATCATTGAACTTTTTTGGATATGTATTCAATGAGAATGGCGTCTCACCAGATCCCAGTAAAGTAAATGATATTAAAAATACAAAAGCACCGTTAAATGTGTCAGAGGTAAGAAGTTTCTTAGGCATGGCAACATAGTGCGGCCGTTTCATTCCAGATCTTGCCACTATTGCTGCTCCTCTACGAGAACTTACAAAAACAAAAAATGTTTGGCAATGGGACATCAGAGAGGAGCAAGCATTTCAGAAAATAAAAGAGTCACTCTCTAGTGATACAACAATGGTATTTTTTGACATCAATCGTAAGACAGAACTGCTTGTGGATGCGAGTCCAGTAGGATTGGGAGCAGTGCTGACGCAAAAAGACAAAGATGGAACAGTCTATGTTATTGCATATGCGAGTAGAGCACTCACACAAGCCGAGAAAAACTATGCTCAAATAGAAAAAGAAGCATTAGCTATTGTCTGGGGAAGTAAGCATTACCAAGCATATATCCTAGGGCACCCAGTAACTGTGCTCACTGATCATAAACCACTCGTCCCTATTTTCGGAGGCACAGCTCCACACCCACCGGCAAGGATTGAAAGGTGGTTATTGCAAGTGCAACAATTTGATCTGAATGTACAGTATCGGGCAGGAGCTGACAACCCGGCAGATTACTTATCACGCCACACACGAGCAGCCACAGCGTCTGAACGAGAATCAGCAAAAATTACTGAAGAACATGTCTGCCAAATCATTGAACTTGCTAGACCAAAAACCATGACACTCCAAAAGATTCAGTCTGAAACAGAAGCTGATCCCTGTGTACAGCTTGTGAAAACTGCCATTTTAACAGGAGAATGGAAAACATTTCTATCAGCAGTTGCTGGAAGAACACAGTCAGCACAGAAATTCCTACAGGCACTATTTGGAATATGCCATGAGTTATCTCTATCAGCAGAAGGTCGAATTCTAAAAGGGCATAGAATTGTGCTACCGTAATCACTACATGATAGACGAGTCCAACTAGCACATGAAGGACACCAAGGAGTCATCAAAACGTTAGCACACTTAAAGTCACGTATCTGACTGCCTCATATGCAACAAAAAGTAGTAGCCCTTGTAGAGTCTTGTAGTGCCTGCCGATCTTCTCGTTGCCCAGGACCACCAGAACCCATGAAAAATCTACAAAGAGCCCGATGGACTCGCAGGTGGGAGTCCATCGGTATTGATTTTTACACGGTTGCTAATGAAGCCTGCTTATTAGTGGCAATTGATGAGCACACTAGATATCCTGAAATAGAATTGGTCCACTCCACAGAAATGGAAGAAGTCACCACAGCTCTAGAAAAAATGTTTGCAACACATGGAATTCATTAACGATTAGAAGTGACAATGGGCCACCATTTACAAGTAAAGAATTTCACCGCTTTGTAAAGGAAACAGGAATATGCCATCATCACATTACGCCATACTGGCCTCAAGCAAATGGAGATGTAGAACGTTTTATAGCATCTATCAATAAAGTTGTCTGAATTGCAAAGGACAAAGGCCGTAAGGTGCTTCCTGAACTTTACAGATTTCTACGTATGTATCGTCTCACGCCACATTGTTCCACACATGTCAGTCCAGCGGACCTTATGTTTCAAGTTCCCATCCAAGGAGGTTTGCCTTAACATTACTCTTGGAAAACCACCTTCAATTGACTTGGACATTATTGAGTCAAGAAGGCGGTCACATAATGCAAAAGAAGACTTGACCAGGAGAGCGAAGAACAGTAAAATACAAGTTGGTGACACTGTGCTAGTGAAAACCCGAAATAGAAAAGGAAAAATGTCACTACCATATGAATCAGAACCATGGACAGTAACTCAACGGCGACATGGCCTTGTGTCAGCTACGCGAGGACAGGAGTCAGTGTCAAGAAATGCTTCTCATTTCCAAAAAACACCACCAATCCTCTGGGAGGAAAGAGAAAAAGAAAGTAATGTCACTGAAAATCACCCAACACAGACCAATAACCCGCAGGAAGAAAAGAGTGACAGGATGAGGAAGAATTCTCCAGTCTGTTTGAAAAATGAAGAAAACCATGAAGATATGCCTCACACTCCTATGCGAGAGAGGAATGAACGGTATACACTAAGGAGACAACCACCACCATCGACAAAACTGAAAGACTATGTCCTTAGTAGCATTCACATGGGGTTATGTTGGTAATTGAAGAAGAAAACATCGAGGACAACTGAAGCCAAAGACTATGTTATGGTATTATAAAAGCCTGACGTAAATACAAATGTTGTAGTACAGAACAAGTCCTCTAAAAGTTTTCTTAGTATTAAGTAATTTTGTATGTTAATCTTTATTATTGTTTGATCTGTGATCTGAAAAAGTTGGTGAGGAATGTGATGTACACGTGACCGTACACGTGTCACGTGGTGTGAGATTCTGAATAAACATAAGCACGGAGCCCGCCTTACGGCAGTTCCGGCTCTGAATCGACAGCAGTGTGTCTGTGTCTTCTTCCTTGTGCGTATTAGCAGCTGCGTCACTACGCGTGGGCCTGCCCTCATTAATTCCTCCCACATCACAGGCTGTATAGCCAATCCTCTTATACAACCAACAACCAATCGCCAGCGCCATCTCAAAACAAGGTTTGTCACACCACATCAGAACTAACCCCGGGGGAACATTGAAGTTCTGGTTCCCTGACAAACCTTGTGCCAGGACGCAGGTACTACTATGCCCATCAACTAAAGCCTTGTTGTTAGCTTTCCTTTCAACTCCAACAAAAAAACATATTCCGTTGATATCCTGTGGTTTTATACCTGCATGAACATCTCATGCAGGTGTAAAATCGGGTGACGCAAATTCTGCTTTGCTGCCCTCAAATGCCTTGCAAGGTCTGCAAGATGGGGAATGGCATTACATGGAGGTGTAAAAGCCTTATGCTTGCACTGCACTTGCAGGCCCGAATGCTGCAAGGCCTAGTAGGACCATGACTGTATTTTTATTTTTGCTATTGTTATTTTTTCCCTGTTGTCTTCCCATTTAACCTTGTGGCGCTTTGAAACACTATTCAGAGTTATAAGCGCCTAACAAATGTTCAATAAATAAAATAAATAAATGCTTTGGATGTATGCCTCCTTAGAGTTACAACGTAATAGTAAGACATTTCTATTTCCACACCAGATATGTTGGTGCACATATGTGCTCTAGGCTTCTGAGGGCACCAAGGTGACTTTGTAAACTGAACTTTGTGCTATTTAAAAAAAACAAATAGCATAATATATGAACAAGAGATCAGCCACAGCCAAGACAAAACGCAATAACCCAAACAGAAAAGAGCAAAGACCTGCACACAAACTTGAGCAATAAACACAAACAAGAATCTCCAAATGTCCTCTTTTTCCAGAGGACAATAGACATTTTCCCTCACAATGGGTCAATAGATATGCAGAGCACTCACAGAAATGCTCAACCAAAACACTCCATTCATTAAAATAGACTGATAGACTCTGCTAAAAGACAAAGAGATCATTGAACACAGCAAGCCTACAGACAACCAAATTAAAATGATTAATATAGAAGCCATCCACAACCTTATCCAATCCAGAATTGACAAATCCAAATACAGAGGTTCAAGAATAAACCTGAAAATAGGACAAGCAGAGAGCAGAAACTTAGTCCAAAATGGGATCCACAAGCAAAGAAAAAGCTGCAATTCAGCCTGACCAATTTCCAAGCACAGAACAGAGATACACAAGATCTTAAGTGAAGGAGGCACATGCATTCTTTTCATTTTGGAAACATGACTATAAGACAATTACATATTGGTAGCACATATAAAAATTCCCCAAAGACTGTAATCTCCTCTAAGCCAACCAAATAGATAAAAAAGGAGGAGGGATAGTCTTGGGACATAATGTCCAACTCCAAATCTCAGCAGAGCCACCCATGCACATCTCAAACTGTGATGCTCTGATTTTCCACCTTATCATAGACTATCAAATCAACCCCTCCTGCCTGCACCCTCATACAACTTGGTAGGCCTCTAATCATTATTGGTTATTTCCGTATCTGATCTGAGGAAGTAAACAAAACCTTTAACAAATCTGTAACCTCCTATATTACCAATTCTTGCCTTAAGGTTCTGGTCAAGGGAGCAAAGTATGCTGACAGCCATACACTTGATTACATTTTCTACAAAGAGTTATAGTGACTACAACCCCATAATCCTTGTTGTGTAGAGTGACCACCTCATATTATTTTTTGTTATCAAAGTCCCATTGCCAGAAGAAAATGAAAAACACTGAACCAGAATGAGTGTGAAGCATTAATGATGGACACCAAACCAAATCTTTAAATAACAGATGACTCAACTTCAGAAGAAAATGCTCCAAAACAGGATTTCAGAAGAAGTGAATATCCTTACAATGTCGTCACCCGTTGATGAAAAAAAAATATTGCAGCTAGATGAATTTCCCCTTTTTAACAAACCTGAAGAAAAACAACTGGAAATTAGAAAAAGCTTGGAAGAAACACTAAAACCACCAGGACAAAATACAACACCCAAGACAAATTTGTCACAACAGGATTGCAAAACTTTACTACCACACAAAACACTTTACAACAGAAACTACCTAGAGAAAGACATTTTCAAAATCATTAAGAAAATTAGAAGCATTACATCTTATAACTTATCAACCACACCCACTCAGAAACTGAACTGTGACATCACCTCACTAAACATATCCAAAATAAGGTGAAAAGAATCCAAGGACACACTGACATAGTTGAAGCAATCTTTTACACCAACAACACACTCACAATTCCGATACACATCAAATTCAGCCCAATCACAGAAATAGACTGAACATGACTAGTGAAGGAAAGTCATATAGCAGGCTGCCATCCCACTCCTATCTCCAGACATCTCATAAAGAAATCCTCACCTGCACTCTATTTTCACAAATTCATACACATTTCACTAGAAACTGTCCAGATGTCATACGTTAAACCGCTAAACAAAAATACAACCAGAGTCCTAGATGACCCCACCAATTAATGGCCAATCTCAAACATGTCCTATCTATCTAAAATCCTAGAGGGTTATATGACAGCCAATTCCATAAACACATTGAGTCCACAACATCCTAGAACATCCACCAGTAGGCTTCAGAACAATGAGAGGAACAGAAGCAGCACTATTATCCATCTGGGACAACTTCAACATTAAAGCAGACTTTAACATCCCCTTGACCCTCATTCTTCTCACTCGCTACATTGCAAAGAAATAGATCCCCCTGTCTGAGGACTAATGGAAACGTTGTTCTGTCACCTAACATGCCATACCTTTTCCTGCACTTTTTCTATTCTACTTACTTAGTGGGCCTGACCTCGAGTACTATGAAACCATTACTGTAGTTGCGCCTTACGTTAAATAGAAATAGAAATAAATCTTGTATGTTTTAGCCGTTTTTGAAAATGTCAGTCGGGTATCTTTTTCCAGGAGATTGGAAGAAACTGGAAAACACAACACTAAATGGACAAGATATTTAATCAATAGAACTTGAATATTCTTGCTCTCCCTGACAGCTTCAACTCATAAACAATAACATGCATAGTCATGGGGCAAGGAAAATGGTTATCCTGTTTAACAACAAGATAGATCCACTTCTGAGGTGCTTAAAACACAGGCTCACCTGACACATCTATGCACATAACACACACATCATTTTCAAATGACGAGAATAGTAAGATCAACATGACCCTAAACAACTCCCTCGTAGAGGTGAGCCGATAAGTGACTACAAACAACTTAAAACGCAACACAGAAAAAACAGATATTATGCTTGTTTCATCCAATGCAACACCAGAAACACCAGTACATTGGCCTTCACAAAAGGGCACCTGACGGAAAACCTCAAAAGTAATCAAGATTTTCGTTTTAATTGGCGTTCTGGTTAATACAAACCGTTGACTAAGATTGGACAAAAAAAGAAAAATCAACAGAAGGGTGAAAGGGAATCAGTCAATTTAATGTAATGTATACCATATTACCATAACAAGTAACCCCATGTAACTTTTTTTTAAAGTAAATTATATACTGAAGTAATCACCATTAGGAAAAATTCCATTAACACTGAGTGTACAGTGCAAATGTGTGGTCATAGTTTGTTTCCCTCTAATAAAATCTATTGGACAATCAATACCTGAATGCCGTTAGTCGATGATTGTCGCTGATCTACAATTATGTTTTATTATATAACAAGATTTCCTCATTCAATCAGATTTGTAATTCCTTTATAATCGTCTTAAAGCTATGATCAGTCTGGGATAATTGCCCTTTAAAATATGATTCCATAAAAATGTTAATGCTTACACCGAAAATATTTGTACAGATTCAGAGAAATATTTTTACTTTATTGCCAGCGTGCTCTCACAATCTGTTAATACATGTTTAAGTGACTCTAAAATATTTGTCCTGCTTGCTCTTTAGTTCCTCTATCTTTTGGCAGTTTCCATCTTGGGCCCGTATTTTCCAATGTAGGTGGCACGTTAAAATGAAAATGTAAATATATTCCACTTAAAAAGCTCAAAGGGAATGTCATGATGTATTAAGGGATGACGGCACATTTTGGAGCTAGCCTTGTTTATTCCTCATGTAAAGAATACCTTTCTACTACTTCTTTGTTGTTTCACCAGTCCTGTTTGAATTGTTTCTTTAGTAGATGTGGCTGAAGGGACAAGATTAGTACAGTCACAACAATTTCTTCTAGAATGAGTCTGGCTTGTTTGACAAATGTATCTATTTCCAGTAGCGCTTTTACAGAAACACAATCCCTAATGTCCTGAAATCGGGACATTTTGGGAGGTGTTCAAATTGTTGCCAACAGTTGTAATTTCTTCCATTTTACCATGGATACTAAGGAAATTAATTCAAGCTCCATCTGTAATAGTGCAATTGGTAGAGAAATCGGCAATCCCAGGTTTGTAATCCCAGATATAGGCTTCTTTTTTATGTAAATCTATTTGGCTGCTTTTATCTAATAGCTCTAAGCCATAGGTCAATGATGGAATACTTTTTGTTGTGTAAAAGTCAATGGCAGGCAGATATGTAGATTTTTAGAACTTATGTACAATAATTATCAATTGTGCTCTTAGTGGCTTTAGGGGGAATGACCAGTCGGTCCAAGCAAGTTTGAAATTATTTTTCTATGTCATGGAATCCCAGTTATAACAGGCATTTGAATTTGTCAGTGTTACACATTTCACACCACAATTCCGGGACAATAAACCGGCTGTTTGAGATCATAACTCAAATTCTTTTAGACAAAATGAAGTCAAAGGTGTTTCCCCTACTTTATGCAGGGGAAGTCACCAGAAGACATCAGGCATACATTACATGGACTTATACTGAGCCTTACTGTGACAATGTCGCTCAATATAATACACATATTCAAGCCACCTCTAAACAGCACTTAATTCTATTTACATAAGGCTGCTTATTGGCCAGTATATTAAAACTCGTTTCAGTAAGTATCATTAATAAATCCCAAAACATTTTCTTTTCTCCAGTATTAAAAACGAGTATTGGTACCAGAGAAAAGTCACAGAGAACAAAGACATTTAGGCACACATATTCGCTTGTATTCGTTCCTCCCAGTGTAAGCAGTGTATGTTTGAGCTTGTGGATTTCTACTTTGTGTATGTAATTGTATGTAGGCTTTTAAGCCTTGGATGTCAGTGTTGCAGGTTTGAGTTAGAGAAGCATTGCTATCAATTTAGACCACACAGACTATTGGTTCCCCCACCTAAACTAGGAGAATAGTTTTGTGATTTCCTGATACAAGAATGAGTACCTCTCCCACTTCACTTTGCAACCAGGTGTCACTGTGCTTTGTCAAGAGGGTATTTTTTTATTGGGATTATTTTTATTTGCAAGTGTCATTACAAAATCAGAATCCCCTTCCCTGTATGCACCTGCAATTGTACAATGTGCAAGATTCTCCAACTTATTACACACTAAATTCAGACTCATCTAATTGAGAGGTGTAACACGACCACAATGCACCCTTCTTCATTTTCCTACATTGTATTGTCTTTTTAGCCAAAACACATTTTTAAATGAAGGTTTGATGAATTTGAATGGCCCTTTACTTTTAAGGGAAAGTTCACAGCCTTAGGTTATTTCTGTGGATAATGAAACCAATTTCAGCAGGACACTCAACCATTACTTAACCTGTATCTGCTGGCACAGGGCCTCCTGTATTTGTGTTTCCATTATTCCGTCTCTGGTCGGCATTATTGCCTTCAATAATGCCTAAAGTGACACATTAATGGCAATGATTTCTGTTTGAAGCTAAGCTTTGAAAAACATGCCTGATGGTTCATAACGAGCACACCATACTTCGGCTTCTACTGGTATGTTAGTTTGTATATATAAGGATATTATTTTTTTCTTAGATGGACTTGCAAAGGTGGGTGCTGCTCATTGACTTAGAATGCCTATTTACATGGCCTTTTGTTCTGGGAAAACTCTTGGGGTCTTCCTGTTTTAAGGGCAAACACAGGTTACACATTCCAGATGATCAAGGCAGGTCGTGTGGGAGTTTTAGGGGGTAATTCATAGAATCCAGTGCAGAAATAGTTTATAGCGCACGCGCCTGGCGCAGAGAGGGAGCGTGCGCCAGCTATGTGCGCTAAATCCCATTTCCATGCACCGCGTATTCATGAATTTCCCCATCCATATCCAGCCGTGGTGCAGCATGGCGCATCGACCATCCAGCAGCACCAGTTACGCCCTAGCACTGCCCCTTGCGGCAAAAGCAGCTGCACAAATCCACAATATGGCGCAAAGGCCAGTGGACCAGCAACAAGCCCCCCAACAATGAAATTGTGCTAAAAACACTCGCGTATCCTGCTTGCGCCAGCCAAATCGCACGTAAAACGCCATGCGCACCAGTCAGAATACGGGTACGTATATTCCGAGGGGTGTGGAAGGAGTTTTACACGTGATTGGGCTGGCGTGAGCAGGGTAGGCGTATTCTGGGTGTGCGCATGGAGTTTTAAATGTGATTGGGCTGGCGTCAGTGGGGAACCTGGCATGTATGTTCAGATGTTCATCCCTTCACTATTAAGAAATGCACTAGCACAGGTACCTCCAGTGACACATGTACTCTGTATTAGAACACCCTAGCGGGTGTTTAGCAAAGTTGATTGGTCAATCTGCAGGCTATACTAACTGGTATAGCCCGCAGATTGATTGCAGCCTGCAAATCGGGTTGTAATTACTGCTGAACTGCCTGCACGTGTGTATGTGTACACTTTCACATACATCAATGTAAGCAGCGTTGAAGCTGCTTGCTTTGCTGTATATGAAGGTGTTCATATACACCATACGGGTGTATATGAAAACGGGTGTGTATGAACACTTTCACATACACATATGCAAGCAGCTTCAACGTTGTGTTGTGCAACATGGCAGCTACTTACTTTGGTGTGTGTGAAAGTGTTTATTTAACCATGTGTTCTCAGCAGCATTTTTGTTAAATAACTAATATGTCATTATTTTACAAAATAAATCTGCTGAGATTTCAGCATTGTGCCTGTTAGGTTAAAACGGCACAATCCTGAACGTACACTGCTGTGCACTACAAGTGCGCCCATGCCCACTTGAGAATACTGGTGGAGTCTGGGAGTAGTGATTTGACGCACTGATTCATGGTTGTTGACACATTCACTGCACAAAGTGCTGAATCAGGCCCTGAAGGGTGTTCTAAAAGCTTCATGGAGCGGCAGCTCGGACCGTTCCGGGCGTTATGGTCCCTCATGCCTTGTTGAAGGCCCTTGCTTTACTCGGGACAGTGACTATGTCTTCAGGGACCATGACGTCCGGTACGGGCAGAGCTGCAGATCGGTGAAGCTATATTGGTGATGATGATTTAGTGATGCATGTCTACATGCATATTACATGTGTCATGGTGTGTTTTCATTCACTTGCAACTGTGGCCATTTGGCTGTTCAAACATGCTTATGCTACGGGCCATCTCTTTGTTGCCATCTGTCATTTCTGCCTGTGATCTGTGCCTGCCAGGGGTTGTGTGTGATGCAGGTGATATACTAGATTCAGCACATGTGTAGGCTTTGCAATTTACACGCATCCATTTCTGCTTTTGGGATGCCGTTGCATATCAATGCCACTGGGTGCATGCTGGAGTTTGAGTTGTGTGTGACATGTCTGCTTCATGGGTTGGCTGTCGATGTAGTGATGTCTATGTGTGTGTGTGTGTTATATGCTGCTGACATGTGTGCTCATGTTTGTTTTGTTCATGTTACAGGTGATGATGCAATGGAGCCAGAGGATGAGGATGTCATTCCAGACACGCGGTTGATTTTACATCAACAACCCGTCACAAGTGGTGGTCGTGGGGTTGTAGACCAACCCATTTGTGCTCCAGACCATCATGTCCATGGCTGGCAATCAGTCAAGCTCTGATGAATACTCTGTGCACAATGTTGAATTGGATGTGCATTATGATGATTCGTCGCCGGGGAGTGATCCAGATGTGGATGACCTTCTATCCGCAACACCTGCAGTGGGGGTAGTGCCCTCAGGGGCACAGGCAGTGTTGGAACGTCCGCCTGTGGTGGTTACGGGTGCATGGTCACACTCCACACCAGTTGCATATGTTCCTGGGGCATCAGGTCACAGAGGGATGCAGTCCTGCAACTGCGGGCAGTGCCAATCCACCAAGGACCACGGCTCCTTGGGTCCCGCAGGTGTAATGTCCGGCAACGTGGTGCCTGTTGCGCCACCGGGGAGCACTGAGTGGGAGCATGCCATGGATGCCAGTTCACAGCAACAGGGGGTAGCTATTGAGATGATTGCTCAAGGCATGGAAAGTGTGGCCAAATCCATGCTCCCCCCCCTGATAGGCAGGTGGAGCTCCAGCAGCAGGCAACGCAGTCCACATGGCGCTCACTCAGGCTGGGCATGGCGGCCTCAAACAGGGCATGCCGGGCTGAAATGGTGTCTCTGCGCAAAGCAATTGCTCTCAGGCAGAGGCACACAGGGAGGTCCTAAGGGAAGAACACCGATCCCTCAGATTTACTCTGGGTGTGCTTTGATGTCCCAGAGGCAGCAGTCAGAAGTGAGGATGGAGCAGCTTGAAAACACCATCTTGGCTGAGCTACGTGCAAGCCAGGAGATGCTCCAAATGGTCATGCATGCAGGCAGAACTCTGACTTACATGTGCATCCTTGCAAGAGGAAGCACGCTTATAACGTGAGGTACTGCATGCTGACCTACGTGCCATTGCCACACAGGACCGGGCTTACCTGACCTGCATGCTTGCTGCTGTGGAGGGGCAAGCTGCGGATAGGCATGGTCAGGCAACTGTGCCACGTCCACCTTCTGATTTACATCCAGAAGGTGACGAGGATGACAACTTATCTTCCACACAGGTCGGCCGTGCAGGCTTTGAGCCCATGGAGGTTTTTTTTTATCTCAACATCATTGCATGTGGGTGTTGAGGTGCACCCTGTACCTTCCCCCTCCTGGGTTCCCCCACCCCCGGGTTGTGTGTGGCTATTTTTTATTTGGTTGTATATTATTGTTTGTCTATTGTGCATTCATGTGACAGTGTGGTGCTTTGTGGCATTTGAAAGCATCCACTGTTTGTTCCAGCTGGGCCCATACAAGCTTGTCTTGTGTATGTGTTTGTGGCTTCGGGTCCTGATACATATGCCACTCCTGCTTCCCTTTTCCATGGGCTTGCAGGGATGGATCGGTGTGACAGCAAATTACACAGGGGCATTGGACTTTCGTCATATCTGTGGCCAGTCTGCAGTCCTACTTGTGTATACACCCCTAGTGGGTATTAAGGATGTTTTCTCCACGGCATGCCTGCAATTAATTTTGGTGAGTATATTTTCGAACTGTGCTTTTTTTAAAGTTGATTGTGATGTTTTTTCATTACTTGCCTGTATATATGGTTGATGCACTTCATGCTGTAGGCGGTAGCCTGCACCCTTTAGCTGTCAAAGCCACACTGATGATGGGAGGGGCCGTGTGGTGACATGTCAAGCTCGAACACTTGGGCTACAGTGATTGGTCACTGTCTGTCATTGTAAATGTGGGGTACTATGTACATGATGTGTTCTGCTGGTCAATGGACGTTCCTGTGTTGGGTTTACTTTTCAGGTGTCAGGCGATTGGTGTGGTTTAACACACTGGGGGGTTCACAAGGGCAATGTTTACATGTGATGTGTACAGGACACTGAGGGTCACTTCATTTCACATGCACGTATTGAGTGCATGTCCCTACTGACACACATACTTACACAACACAACACCGCACATGCAACCACGCATCCATGCCCACACGTGCACACAGATTGCCTTCTCTGGCATGCTGTGTCACAACCCCAGTGCAGGAGGGGACACGTGCATTCCTTCATACCTGTATTACAGACAGGGTGTATGGGCTCCTGTCATTTGTGATGATTGATAGAACTCTAGAGCTAGCACTAGTCAGGAAGGATCTAGTGTGCATGGTGGTAGTAGTCTGCTGGTGGCCATCCAAAACATGGCTTCCAGTTCTATTGGAACTTCCTACAGATTTCTCAGCGAATGTCCTCAGCACTCTGAATTTGCTGATGGATCCTGTGGGTTTGACTGGTAGCTAATTGGCTGAGTAGAGGATAGAAAAATGAGAAAAATAAATATCAGAACTACTCGAGACAGTACAGACATGTAAGAGTGGTGTAGTGTCAGAGTTGTTATTCTTACTGAACGTGTTTGTTTTTTCATCCTGTTGAAGATAGTATGAGGAAGGAAAAGTATAATACTCACCTGCACTATTTTAATCTAGCTAAAATTTATCATCATTTGGCAAATTTAAAACAGCATAGAAATGTGTCTCCTTTGATTGTTTTTGTGCTCTGGAATTGTTATATTTTAATACTTTTGTGCTGGTGGTGCTATTCTGTCTATAATTTCTCTTCTTTTTAAGATAATCGTTAAATAAATGCATGTGCAATATGAAAGGATAAACTGACAGTTTCAAGATGTAATTTGATCTGACAGGATTTTGCATTCTCTCTTATGTCATTGATTTTTATGTATTTATATTTTGGTCTGGTTTCTAACATGTTGTTGTGCCGAGCTCTTGGAGGCATTTCCTCGTTTTAAGAGTGTACCTTTCTTTGACATTGTTAGTACATTTTTTTTTGTCTTTTCCTATGCTATGTATAAAAAAAATCATGTTTTTCTTTATAGAAATCTTGGCCTCTCATATGGCTGTGCTATTGGAAATTGGCTCTTGCACTCTTTGATCAGTGCATGGAAGAAGTGTTTTAATGCTATAGAAGAATATGTGATCACTTTCAAGATGGTATGTTGTACTGCCTACTGCCAATTAGCTTTCTTTGGTGACCAGGGAGCCGGGATTTCACAATATAGGATGAGCTACTGTGCAAGCCGTTCCATTTAATATTTCTGATGTTAATTACTTCAAAGTAAATTACTTCAAAGTAATTACTTTAAAAAACAATTTTTTAAAATCTTTTTAAATTTGGAGGGTCCCCCTCCAAGCTCCCCTTCCCCTACAATGGGTACCATTACAATGGTACAATGGGTACCACTACCCCAAGCTCCTCCCCAGCGCTTGTAGCCCCTTAACCCACAACCCCTATATAATTTGAAGTGTTTTTGAAGTAATTACTTCAAAGTAAATTACTTTGAAGTAATTACTGTTGGAAAAAACACAGGATACCGTGCAAGCATAGACAGATGTATTTTCAAAGCAAGTCGCTCTGTCTGTGCTACAAGTGATTTCATTTATATCCAATTTGCCACACCAAAGAGATTTTTTTGTTTTAAGTTTCAAAATATGACATTCCACAAAATGTCAAAATAAAAAACTAAAATGTTTTATCTTCAATGATTGTACTCATATTACATGGTCCGTGAAGGTTGTGATAACCTCTATGCACACCCCATATCTACAAGTTGGAGTTTTTATAGCAGTTACAGTTGAGCTAAGTAAAGTGATGACATTCATTAGGTTATTTGACTCTCTTTAATCATTTCGAGAATTTGGCAAGATGTTTAGTAATGAGCTCCATGTGGATAGGGGTGATTTATATTCTAAATGTGTTTGCTAAGCTAATGTGTTTGGCTTCCATTTCACGAAGATGTGCACTGATGCAAATCTGGAGATATCCTGAGTATTTTTTTTTATTTGCTTTCCTTATACAATCATTGAATCATAGAGCCTCAAACAACGATAAATGAAGAGCTGCCTTGAGCTTCTCTGAGATGCCCTTGAATACATTTTTATGACTGACATTTGCGCAGAAAAAAGTCAAATATGCTCCAGGCAGCTCTAGTTCTGCCCTAGTCTTCGACTTTTTGAATAAGGTATAAGGTAGCAGGAGAAAAGCTGAGATGATCATGGTGTTCCCCCGATTTTCTCCAAAGGAAATATTCATGAATTTGACCCCTATAATGTATTTAATTTATTTCTAATGCTTTGCTCAATTCCGTGTGGCTTTTCTGAATAAATGAACAAATGGACATATCATTTTGGGGACATGATTAATAAGGTTGTAGGTCTAATAGACACCAATCTTATGGCTGCAATAAGGCTGCCTCATTCACAGCGCCGGTAAGTGCCAGCAAATCCATAGGCTGATCATGCTACTAGTGGCCTGCACGTGTATTGCACGCTCACCGGAGGTGTAAGGGATGACTAGCACCCCTTGTGACCCGATTTTGTGCCCACCCCAGGCGTGGCAATTTATTTCAGCACCATAACGTGGCAATTTATTTCAGCACCACAACGTGTTCTTTAAATCACCATTTCCTATTGCCCCAGGGGCCCAGTAATTCACCCATTGGCAGCACCTTTGCACAGCATTATTGACAGCATCACTCTCTTGTTCACTGTTATGAATCACTACAATGTGCCTCACGAGCCGCCCTGCGGCATACAACTACTCGCAATGGTGTCTCCACGTTCAATTAAACGCACCATCACATGCTTTTAAATTCGAACTCACAGCCCCCTTCTCACATCTAGAGCATTTACTGTCACGCGTAACTGATGCTATGACCTTTTTGTCCTTGGCACCAGCTAGCTTGTACACCACGGCGCACCATGCCAGGTTGTCACACTAGTCTGATTTGGGAGACGAAATTCAGACATCTTTTTGCCTTCCCTCACACAGATCCAAGACCTAAGAGGGCCATTAATTTGCATTTTTGGCTCCTGTTGCAATCCTTTGGATCCAGGAACCCCAGGTCTACTCGCAGCAGTTTATTCATTACACGACAGTCCTCCATGATGCCATGAGGGACTCTTAAGCACAGCCACACCGCTGAACTCTCAGTTGACGGTAAGCTGTACTTCATTACACACAAATGTGTAGATTCTAGGCACTACCCAGCCACGAATAAGTAACTTGAAAGAAGAAACAGTAAAATTCCGAGATCCTGACAGCCATCCCTTTCCCCATAGATAACACTCACTGACAGAACTACGCTTCACGCCTCTCCTGATGAAGGCCACCACAATAACGAGCTCGAAAAAAGCCCCAGTTGGCCAAAACACTACAGTGTCGATGATCTGTGACACAGCTGTTTAACCCCTGTTTAACCCCTGTTGTATGTTTATATATAGTGTTGTGTACACTGTCTGTTAAATACCCGTAGTCCAGGGTAACCTACCTCAAGTTCTGTATGACCTAATTGTTGTATTTACTTGTGCTCCTTGTTGGGAACTTTACCTTCACAAATCCAGAGGTCGGTACACAGTTGTACCCCCCTTTTTTAGAATACCAAATCTGTCCGTGTCACTTTTGTGCTTATCGAAAGTAATGTAAATACCTAAACATTATGTGTGAAAAAGATTGTTTGGAGATTAAATACATTTCTCCAAAATACCACAGTTGTTTGGTGATCTCACATCGTGATTCCTTTGATATTCATATATGTACCCTCCTGGGCATATCAGGACCCTGCCAGGCGCCCTTTAAATACATTTTTCACCTTCCAGCTCAGATTGTCTTTCAATCTGCTTTTACTTCAAATACGTTTAGTTGAACTCAACTCATACACCATTTAGAGCAAACCCTCCACCTTATCAAGTCCAAAAGTCCCTCCATGCCACTGCGCTATCCCGCCACACCATCACCGCCCCCAAAATGGCTACAAATTGAAAATGATACAGGATCATATATTTGTTTTATTTAATGAATGTTGCACTCAAAAATACATATATCACATTTAATTCACAAAATTCACACAAGATGAATAAATTACAGACTGATCGGTTAGGAAGCATAGCTGAGGGGCAACGTGTTTGTCTTGGAAGCAAGACAAATGACACAACACAGGTTTGAATCCCGATCCCGCGCATAAAAAACACTTGCTGGTATTAAGCGTGTTATAAATCAATGCAAAAATAAATAAAATAAAATATATCTGTACATTGCTACAGTGATATTATTGTTTTTTATTATCGTCAAAGGTCATAGAGCACATGTCTTGTGTAAGTTCTTAAGAATAAAGCTTGCAGATGCTATCATTTAGCACTGCCTTTATCATAGGTTTATGAACATGCTTTAATTATCCCTTGAGGTGCACACATGCCATTTTGAATAGATTAATGTCTCAGATAGAGTCCGGACCCAAAAAGACCCACTATCTGAATAAATCTTGCAACTTATAAATGTTTTGTATTCATGTCCTGCATTAACTTAGATGTTCAAGTGCCATGGTTATGTGGGGTCAGTGCTCCATACATAATCTAGGGCTGGGTCCATTAAGCTTTCAAAGATCACTATGGAACCTTTGACATTTTTGGTGATGCCTCACCCAGCATGGACATTCACAAGCTTTTAATGAGTGCTTCAGCTGCAGTTTACTATACATGAACTGCTCTTCAAAAATGCCTTTCTGTTGAAACTCTCAAATGTGAGATCCTCGAATGAAAGTATTGAAAGTGCTCACCTTTCTCAATCCACTGTATTGCATGGAACATCTATTTGTTAATGTTAATGTCACAAATGTAGATCATAGTTGACAGCCTTGACCGTAACAGAAACACACAGTAACAGCAAAGTCGAACTCAAGTTGTAGTTCACCACTTCTAATGAGAGATATGAGCATGATAAATGACTTAATGAAAATGGTGGATTACAACTTGAGTTCCTTCCTACCAGAAAGATGGCACCTAAGAGAGGGAGTATTTATTTATTTACACATAGGAAAAATACTCTTTTAATCAAAAAAGAGCGTACAATAGATAAGAAAACAGATGTAAAGGGAAGTTGTGAGCTTCTTAAAATGGGATGAGTTTGAATGGAATTCTGACCAGATTGTGGAGGGGAGTAAATGGAGCAGTCATGGGACAATACATGGTTGGACATACATAGATTAAGGACAACCAATATTAGACATGTTTAAGTGTAAACAGGCGGTACAGCCAGCTCTGTTAAGGATGTGATCATGATGGATGAAGTGCTAGAGTCGAGGTAAAGACAGTGGGCCTCATTACAACTCAGGCGTTAAGGGTTAACGCCACCGTTAACCCTTAACGCCTGATTCTGATTTTAACGCCTGCTTTTAGCAGGCGTTAAAATCCATGGCGCTAACCTGCCATGGTGCTAATTACGCTGCCGTAATTTACGGCGGCGTAATTAGCGCCTTCCCCACTCCCATTATGCCCTATGGGGCAAAAATGGGAATGGGGAAGGGAAAATCGGAAATGGGGATTTACCGCCCCACTCACCTTGGAATGGGGCGGTAAATCCACCATCCACCATGGTGGTAAAGTTGGTGCACTTAGCACCAAGGTTGTAATGAGGCCCAGTGAGGGGCAGAGGCAGGTTAGAGGTGAGGGAAAAATATTAGCTAGAAGGCAGATGAGAGGTAGGTTAGAGGGTAAATCTGAGGCAAAGAGGTAGGGGTTTAGCTCGTTTTCAAAATAACGGCATGGGCTGTTCCTTGGATTTCCTGGGGAGGACAATTCCATGCAAGTGGATCAAGAATGGAGAAAGAGTAGAAGCAAGAGGAAGCACAAGGAGGTCAAGGTGCCACAAGGATAGTCGAGTAGGCAGAGCAGAGATTATGAGATGGCTTGTAGAGTTGGATGGAGGAGGACAGATATGGTGGTGCCTTACCGTGGATAGATTTGTGTACCAGGGAAAGAAATTGAAATCCGGCACTGTTTTGCATCGTCAGCCATTCAGCCTTGTGACGGTAGGAGGAAGTAGGTGTGAAGTAAGGGATTTCAAAGAGAGTCCTGGTAGCAAAGTTAATGATCTTTTCAAGACGACAGAAAGTATAGCTGCGGAGATCAAACATGATTCTGGTAGAGAAGTCTAGTCTAAAAAGACAAGACTGGTTAAAAGATGCTTGGCGGTGTTGAAAGAAAGGAGGTGCCTGATGTTCCTAATATTTAGAAGGTTGAGGTGAGCCTCCATTACAGTTTTGGAGATGAAAGTAGAGAAGGTGTGAGGATGGTCATAGACAATGCTGACGTTTCTCGCTGAAGTAGAGTAGGTGGAACAGGATAGGCCATGGAAGGGATGAGAAAAAGTATTTTGCATGAAGAAGAGCACCTCTGTTTTGTAAAGATTAACTTCATAGAGTGCAAAAGCCATTCGAACTTTAATGGCAGAGAGACCATTGGAAAATTTGATAGAAAGATTAGAGGAGAGTTCAGGAAAGAGAAGGAGGTTTGGGTGTCATCAGCGAAGAGTGGGTACGAGAACCCAAGAGAGGAGATTAGTGCCCCAACAGCAAAGGTGTAGAATGAAAAATGAAGCAGACCATCAACATCAACCGTTTGAGGAGTGAATTGAGAGGTGCTCAGGTGGCAGAGAATTTGCAAAGTGTCAGGTAGGATTCAGTCCAGGCAAGGGCTTGATGTCGAATCCAAAGAAGAGAGACAGAGAGAGAGAAAGAGAGAGAGAGAGAGAAGACAGGGACAGAGAGGTAGAGAGAGAGAGAGAGAGAAAGAAAGAGAGAGAGAGAGAGAGAGAGAGTGAGAGAGAGAGAGATATTAAGGAGATCAGAGTGATTGACCATGCCAAAAGAAGCAGACAGGTCAAGGATAATTAGGATAGAGAATATGTTGAAGTGCTTAGAAGAGATGATGAAGTTGGAGACTTTTGTGAGCAGTTTCAGTGGTGTGACAGGAGCGGAAATCTGCTTATAGGTGGTCACAAAGGTTTTGGATGTCTAAGACATTTGTATGACAGTTGAAAACAGCCTGTTCAAGCACTTTAGAGTATTGCGGAATGTGTGATACAATGTGAAAGTTAGCAGGTAGGTTCGGGTTAGCTCCTTGCTCTTTTAGACGAGGGATGATCCTGGCAGTTTTTAAATGAGAGGTAAAGCAAGCAGAGTCAAAGGACAGGTTGAAAAGTTCAACTAGGTGGGATGCCATACAAGGGGCAATAGGCTTCGATAGAAATTAATGGGGACACATTCCTGTAGAGCAGCCTGCATTATTTTGTTGTGTTGAATTCTCATTCATGTGGTGACCTCAGTTGCAAAATAGTATGTTTTCTTTTATTAAATATAAATCTCTTAAACCTTACATTTTTAGTGATCTGTCGATCCTGTTGTCATGATGATAATCTCTCCTCCACCTAACAAGTTCTGGTGCTCACAAAAAACAATCAACTTTCATTTACTCATGCTTAAACTCACTACTCTTCCTGAGTATGTCCCACAAGGTTGAAATTACTCGATCCATGATAATAAAATTTACACTATTCTATGTATGCATCAGCTTTAAATAGCTTCAACCTTGCTGGGTAGCAGTCGAGTCTTGTCAGGCTATTACAAAAGCTTCTCCTTGGCCCCTGCAAATGGCATTATTTGTCAATGTTAACTCATACTAAGTAAGGCGTCCAGACTGATTCCAAGTCACTGGAGCATAACATTCCTCTGTTAAAATCACATAATGAAGTACTTGCAATATCCACAATTAACTTCAAAATGCTCTGCTTCATACACAAACGCTACTGGGGTGCAGCAGTCCTACATCAAGCAGAAAATAAAGTAACATTCGCTTCACAAGTAATTCTCAAGTGAACTGTTGGCTGTGGCGGTGCCGTGGTGAGACGACACACTGTTCTGCTTCTTTTGGTCTTTTCCTCATTGCGACTGCGACCCTGTGTTTCCTGCAGCCTGATTGTGTGGGCGGTTTATTTGCATTGTCCCCGCATCCTTGCAGAGCTCGGCTACATCTACCTTGTGAACGTGCTTCAGTACACGCTTCACAAGTGATTCTTAAGTGAACTGTTGGCTGTGGCGGTGCCGTGCTGAGACGACACACTTTTTTGCTTCTTTTGGTCTTCGTTTCTTTGTGACCGCAATCCTCTGTTTCCTGCAGCCTGATCGTGTGGTATGCTCAGCCCTCAAAAGACTTTTGATCGACTTTGATGGACTTTTTCTGAATGTTAGCCACGGCTAACTTCTCTTTCTTACTTTTTCTGTTGGGCGGTTTATTTGCATTGTCCCCGCCTCCTTGCAGAGCTTGGCTATATCTACCTTGTGAACGCGCTTCATAAATTATGCTTAAGTGAACTGTTGGCTGTTCGCTGTGCAGCGTTCAGAGTTCTCATCCACTAATTACCTTTAGCGTGTTGATTTATAACATCTTGTAAATCTTGTCCTGTGGTTAGCCCATGTGGCGCGGCGTATATTCTTTGAAAACCGATATGCCTGCGCATGTAACTCCTACTTCTCTCAACTTTAAAAGAAAACAAATGGGCAGCACTCCACAACCTCTCTCGACCGTTGGGCCACGAGCGATTAGCTTCAGCTGTAATAAAACAAAGGTAATTTCATGGGACATTCATCAAATTTTATTTAATCTGTTAGGATTTCCCTGTACCACGGTTAGCACGGATCATTTGTCGGGTACTTTAGCCGTCTCAAACATTTTACTAGCTGCATCCGCTGCCTCCTCACTAACTATTTCGGATGTAACCATGCTGAAGGGTAGTGAAATACTCTCGCTTGTAAATCCCGGGGCACAACATCTTGTTAGGCCCCTTGAAGCCATTTGTGAGACTGAAGGACTTTCCAATGTCAAAATAATTACTCCTACAAAATGAGGCTGTGTACTAATTAACGCTCCCATTTCGCCTCCCCCGAGAGCGGCTTTACAACCTTTATCTGCTCCGGCTATTGTTAGTAGCAAAATTGACCCAGCTGTCATTGAACTTCACTCAAGTTCTCCTTTCCTCGTGGATGGTGATGAATATGAAACTAACTTTAATTTGCCTCAAGTTTCTCACATATATTCTGATGACAGTTCATTGACAGTCGCCTCATATACTGTTCCTACTCCCGCGCCATGCCCCTCCTGGTCCGATTGCCACTCACTCGCCATCTCAAGATCCTCCAACCTTACATTCTCAGCTGGCCCTTCCGACCGCAGTTTTAGTGGAAACAACTCTTCATGCTATGAACCTTGCCATCTCGTCTCTGTTCAAATTATATGAAACCCTGAATGCCAAATTACTAAAGCAGGATAGGCAACTTATAAAATTGACCAAATGGCAAAAAGAACTAAGTTTACATGTGCAGACTAAAGGCAAAAAAAATCATATGAATTTAACACAAAATCCCGCTATACACTTCTTTTTTTTCCGCAAGTACTCCAAGAAGAATGCTCTCCAGCATTGAACCTAGTCATAGAGCCCCCTCTTACGGTTTCTCCCATAAGTGTTCCCCCACCGTTCTGCACACTCACTCAAAAACAACCCTATACAATTTTCTCAGGAGGTGCTTTTCCCAAAAAGGACACTACTAAAAAGCCTATTCTTATGAAACCTGAGGAAAATTTTAAAAACTGAGCTTGCCAACGAATCCCCTCTTCTATTAAAAAATCATTCATAAAAGCAGTTCAACTACCGATGAAAAAATGACTCTTGCTGCCAGAGCTGTTCAAAAGAAATATGCCAAAATTGCTTTAGCAAAGCAAAGAAAAGAAGAGTTACCTTTGGTGTTTCCCTTATCTTATGTCCCCTTGAACAAGATTGTAGCACTATCTGAGAAGCATCAATCTCTACCTATTATGTCCCAACAATTGAATAACTCACCCAGGCTGAGAGCAGCTATCATGGATGAACCAGATGCTTGTCTAAGGCGTGCAGAATTTGGAAAAGAAATTGATTTATATTTTTCTTCCCAGACTGTCAAACACACTTTGCCTAATGCTCACACTAACGCTATTTTTATTGAAACTACTCCCAAAATTAATACTAGTAAAACAACTATACCACCATACCACCAATTTCTGTTTCTATTCACCCCTCAAATCCTTCTGTATGGCCGGACGCGTCTGCTGTTTTTGTGGGTAATTCTCAACCCACTTTGCAACCTGAGGACCAAGAACAAATTGATTCCAGATCTGTGACTCCATCACTCGAACGTCTTATGTTTAAAGTAATTGAACAATATATGTCCAAACACTTCCCAAAACCATTAAACCCGTCCAGGCAGCAATATGAGGCAACGGAAAAACAATTTTTAACCGATGTCCACCAAACAAAAAATAAAGCTCCCCTGTTGCTACACCGAAATCCATCAGTGAATCGACCTGCTGATCCATCTTTTAGTCATAGGCTAAATAATTGGCCTTGCAGCCCCTACTTAAAAAACACGGCCCCAAACATTTTCTCCATTCCCTGATTATCAAATCTAGAGATCTTCCAAGTACGCTTTAAATTTGGGCAGTATCCTGTCAATGCTCTATGCAAATTAATGATGTCTCATCGACCCAATGGCTTGCTCACTTCTCCCGCTTATATGCAGTGCCTGTTCGGAATTCACCCCAGCTCTTGCCTAATCTTGAAGGAACTTTTTCAATATCCTTCTCTGTTGACAATATTCTTTATTATATCCAGAGAGCCAGCAGATCAAGAGCTCCTGGCCCGAACGGTCTCTCTAACTCCATGTTGAAACAATTTCCAGAATTATGGGCCTCTACTCTCTTTGAGATATTTTCCCAAATTGTATCTACTCAAAAGATCCCAATCTCCTGGTGCAGCTCTCTTATTGTCCCTATATTCAAGAAGGGCGATAGGCAAGATCCAGCTAATTATAGGCCTATCACCCTTCTGGATGCGCCAGGGAAAATGTTTGCATCCTTGATCTTGAGAGATCTGCACGTTTGAATTCACTAAAAGCACATGGGAGATATGTTTCAGACCGGTTTCGTTGCCGGAAAGGGTACTGCCATCAATATTGCCACTATTCCATTTATCAAGGCCCTTTGTCAAGACAATTGCTATTTATAACTTTTGTCGACTTCAAAGAAGCCTTTGATTTCATCAACCATGCATTGATGTTGCATCAACTAACCATAATGGGTTGTCCTTTCTCTCTAGTCAAACTGATCTCTCTGCTTCATTTGAATACATCTAAATGCATCAGATTTGCACTTGATGGTCAACTCACGGTGCCCCTCCCGACATTTCGGGGTCTTAAGCAAGGGTGCATCTTGGCAGCTACCATCTTTAACCTTTTTATTCTGGATATGGGCGGGAGTAAGCAAGGGGGGATGGGTGGGTAAACTCAGGACAATCAAAATATGATATGATATAAGATGGCATTTATAACATGCCTATACACAAGTGTTTCGAGGCGCAACAAGGCAAGGGAGTGGAAAAAGAGGGAAGACAGAGACAGCGATCCTACTAGGCCAGGTGACATTGAGATCATGCAAGTGCTGGGGAGAGGGGACATGGAAAAGTGCAGGGGGAAAGGGGACGTGGCAGTGCAGTACTTAGGATAACATTGAAATAAATAAAGACAATAAATAAAAGTGCAGCCAGCTGGTGGCAAGTGCAAGGGTAAGTGCAGACATCAGGTGTCAAGTGCTAGTAGGGGCTGTGGGGATACAGAAACAGTCCCCGAGTGCAAAGGTTGCCAGGGGGCAGTGCAGGTGTGCAACTGGCGGGGAGGGGACTGGGCCCGAGATCAGAGGGTAGCCGGGTAACCAGTGGAGTTTCAGAATCAGCCAGGAGATCAGCAGGGTAGAGGAGGAGAGAAAGCGGACGCAAAGAGGAAGATCTTGCAGTGCTTCCGGAACCGGAGATGGTTCTCCACAAGTTTTAGAGAGGCAGGGAGGCTGTTCCAGAGGGAGGCCCCAGAAGAGGAAAGAGATCTACGACCAACTCGCTGCTTGGAGAAGTGACTGACCCTGAGGGAGTTGATGGCAAATGAGCGAAGAACTCGAGAAGGAAAATATTTAGGAAGAGAGAGTTGAGGGTATTTAGGTCCCAGGCCCCAGAAGGCCTTGTGGTCAATGCAGAAGGTTTTGAACGTAATCCTCGCCGCCAATGGGAGCCAGTGCAGAGATTTCAGTCCTGGAGAGATACGATCCCAGGGCTTGAGGCCAAGGACAAGTCTCGCAGTCCTGTTTTGGATGAGTTGCGGGGGGCGGAGGCTGGAAGATTTAGAAAGAGGCTGTTGCAGTAGTCCAGCCTAGAGAAAACCAGAGCCCTAGAGAAAGTGAGCTTCTGGGGTAAGGAGAGGAAAGGAAGAATGCTTCTGAGGAGGTGCAACTGGTAGTGTGACTTCTTAGAGACGTCAGGGATGTGAGGAGAGAAGGAAAGTGTGGAGTCGAAGATGACCCGAGGCTTTTAGCCTCACAAGGGGGAGCAGGAAGAGGGCCAAGAGAGGCACAGGAAAGGAGGAAGTAGGTGTGCCGATGTGGAGAATCTCGGTCTTACTGGCATTAAGGCAACATCATTGGAGGAACACCACTACTGGATGGCGGACAGACAGTCAGAGATGAGAGGAGAAGGAGGCAGAAGGGAGCCTGAAAATGAGTTGAGTGTCATCCGCATAGCACTGAAAGTTGGGGCAGAGAGTGGTAATGCGGTGGGAAAGAAGTGCCAGGTATTGGTTGAACAGCTAGGGAGAGAGGTTAGACCCCTGGGGAACATCACAGGTAGAGATAGAGGAGAGAGAGGAAGTACACGAATTGGACCTGGGAGGGTCGAACGGAGAGGAAAGAGGTCAGCCAAACCAGGGCCTGATCAGTGATACCCAGGTTATCACAGAGACAGTTGAGCAGGATGGCATGGTTGACTGTGTAAAAGGCAGAAAGAAGATCAAGTAAGATGAGGAAAAGGGGTTGATGGAATCGAGGTTGGAGAGCAGGTCTTCATGGATGTTCAGGAGAGCAGGGGTGGTGAGCAGAACTCACTCGGAACATTACTGGCAAACTGAGCCAGATACAACCTCACTGGGTGATGTCCACACAGGGAAGCAAGCCAATCCAGCGGGCACTCAGGGATGGAGGGGAGGTGGACCTGAGCCAGCGATCCCGTCACAGGGCTATGAATTCCGATGGGTGGATGGATGGATGGGAACGGAAGCTGAGTGGAGTGGTGTTCCTAGAGGAACCAATCAAGTGATACATCTTGTATCCCTGGGACGTGGCCAGTCTTACGAGGTTCAACTACAAACACTGCAAAGGTCAATATTCATAAGGTACCGTGTGACTGTCTCCCTTTCCACCAGAAGCAGGCTGTCTTGTGTCTCAGTCGCAGCAGGTGCTGACCAATAGCAGAATATTAAATCGTCAGCGGTCAGCACAAATGTTATATTACCAATTACAAATTGTTCCTGGTAGTGGTGAGAATTAGTGTGGTGCCTCACGGAAGAGATGTCCTGGGATATTGTTGCCCTGGATGCTCCAATCACGTTTTATTATTAAACGCACAGCACTAAAGATATGACAGAACACAGCCAATGACTGTCCTGGGAATGACAGAAATATGTACTTTTTTACCATTACCGTTTCAAAATGCTTAGGCTATTGTACTCGCCCTATAAAACTAATGTTCGTTGTGTACCCTCTCGTCAGCTCTCATCAACCAGTGACTGTCCACTGTCCTGTTTGGTTTGTGCTTACCCAGCTGTCATAAACAACATTCATTCTTTTGCGTTGTGTGCTCCTTTTAGGCTGCAAGTAATTTTTTATAGTTTGATCAGAAGACCCTGGTATACATTTTTGGAGGCCCTAGCGAGATCCTCAGTCCTCCCGGTTAGCTTCGGGTATACAAGCCACAGACCTGATCAATGTGCATCATCGAGGAAGCCCTGCAGACCCAGAGTTCACAAAGGTCTGCCAGGTCTCGAGTGCCACCCACACTCAGCGGGAGAGGGTGCTCGTACTTGAGGCTCAGTGCTGAAGGAACCTGTGGGTCTCCAGGACGTGAGTATAACCATGCAAGAATGTGCTGTATCGTGGTGTCATGTCCAAGGCGGTGGATAAATACATTTGTATTTTTATGGTGTCTAGGACGCATTTTCACGGAAGGAGGAAGATCAGCTGAAGTAGTAGGTAGAAAATAGTGCATTAGGCAGAGGCAGTGCGTAGTGTGTAGCAAACACCGTTAGACGGGAGTTGCATGTAGTGTCAGCAATTGTATAGTTGCATCATGGGGTTGAGAATTGAGTTGTTGACTTTGTCGTATTTCTCAAAGATCGAGAATGGGACACATGTGTTGCAGTTAGCCAACAGGTGATGAGATGGTGCACTCAATAGAAGAGGCTATGCATCTAACTCCAATAGGGGAAGATTTAGGAGTTGAGGATCTGCTAAGAGATGGGGCCCTACTTGAACTGATGGTCCACTCAGATCAAGAGATATTGAATGTTGACTCAGACTCGCCGACCCATGACCAAACGATCGAACAAGGGGAGGCTGATGAGAAGTATATTTATTATAGGGAGTCACACATAAGAAGTTGCCCTCCAAATGTGGAATTTGGGGAATTTTAAGAGAGCTGAAGAAGGTCAAAATTGAGTCTATGAACAGTGCTCAGATATGGTCCACCTTGAAAGAGGGAATTAATGTTAATCAATTGCCACTTCAGACTAACCCAATCCAAGAGAGCGTTTGGGTGGAGTATTAGTTAATGCCTTTAAATCTGCTTCAACTTACACTGCCAAACTTATCACTGCATGTAGATCTTACCTTATTGTGGAGAACAGCATCACACTGGCCAGAGCATTGATCCTCTCCATGATCGACTACTGCAATGCCATCTTCGCAGGCTCCTCAGTAACAAAACATTAAGAAGCTCCAGATTATCCAAAACAATACAATCAGAGAGGCTCTTAATATCCCAAAATCAGACCACATAACCACAACTAGAAGAAACATTCACTGGCTACCAGTAAGAGATTGCATTAAATTCAAAATACTATCTCTCACTCATACATGTCTATCTAACACCACTCCACGCTACCTCTCAAATCTAATTTCCAAAGCTCAATCGGCCAGACGAACCCAGTCAGCTTACCTAGGGCAACTGACCACACAAAGATATAAAAGACAAAAAGCAGGAGGTTCTGGCTACCCTGTTATTGCAGCCAACTACCTGAATGCTATACCTTTGGAACTAAGGACGGACCCATCACTATGGTCCTTTTGCAAAAAACTAAAAGCATGGCTTTTCAAACAGGACATTAAGAATATACGTTGAGCCACCAAAGAGTACTAGGTTGCCCCCCTGTACACCATCCGCAGACAAGACTGACACAGCACAACCAGAAGCTCATACCGTACTCTGCATATGTTCTACTAAAAAGACTATGATTGAAATGTAACTGAACACTTACTTCTGACTAATGCAACTGTACAATCATCTATCAACACTATACCTGTACAACACTATACCTGTAACGTTAACATTACTGTGTGACCAAGTCGATGCAACGTAACCATATTCTTAAATTCAAGCGCCCAGATGCCAGAGGGTTAGGTGCGCTTTATAAATTGAATAAATAAATACACTATAAAAAATTATACACCAAATATCCAAACGTGGGTCTTAGCAGCAATGGGAATTGGAGGGGATGTTGTAATATGCAGTTTGACCAAGATGATATTTTGTTACAGATAAAAAGACTGAGCTTGTCAAGAGCGCCTGGCCTTGAGGGCCTGGCCATACTTATGTTGAAAGAATATCCACCCTGAGTGGTCAGGGGTAGTCTTCTCCATTTTCAAAATGGTGGTAAGGAGAAGTCTTGGAGCAAATCAATTATTGTTTCCGGTATTCAAGAAGGGTGATAGAACAGCGGTATAGAATTACAGACCAATAGTTCTCCTGGACGCCCGGGGATGATGTTTGCTCGGCTGTTACTAAGAGAGTTTAATGATTGGACAGAGCATTGTGCAATAGGGGAATGGAGGAGGTCTGGATTTGTCCCAGGCTTAAGAACCTCAGTGAATCTGTTGACCTTGACCCAGATTAAAGAGAGTTATTCTATCAGGCCAGCCATTTTATCTGGCATTTATTGACTTCAAAGTAGCATTTGATTCAGTATCGAGAGAGCTGTTGTTCTTGAAACTGGAAAAAGCAAAATGCCCATAGCATATACTAGCTTACATTAAGCAACTATATACGGGCACCTCTTAGCCAATTAAATTAAACAAGGCAGGACTTTTGACATGCCCAATTCCAACAGCAAGGGGTCTGAAACAAGGTTGCATATTGGGTCCGGTGCTTTTTAACAATTTCATCACAGGTATTGGGAGATTCTTGGAGGGAATAGTTGTAAATCCACCTAAATTGGGGAACAGTCGTCTGCAGTGGTTGTTCTATGCAGACGACTTGGTTATAATGGACAAAACACCAGTTGGACAACAATTACAAAGTATGACTTAGGATAAAACAGAAGGTCCCCAGAAAGGAAAACAGTTGTCAGCTACCCATAACTGCAAAACAACAGCAGGGCAGTACATGCCATGGTGCCACAACAGACCCCTCATGGAAATAAGAGGTTCAGTGTATCACAATGAAAAATGGGAAAGGGGGAAGGTCCAGTGTCATGCAGAGGGATTAGTGGGGTTTGAAGAAAATGTGGTGAATAGGGTCAATGGGGAGTGTGGGGGGATATAGAACAGTAGCATTCATGTCTTAATCTGGATATATGAAAAACTCCACCCTGTTAACATAAACCTATTCACACAGTATAATGTATGTTCAAGAGGGAATGGAACAGTGGCGCTGGGGATGAACATTGGCTGTGGGAGGACGATGAGTGTTGCAGCGATGATATATGATATGATAGGTTATTTATAACGTGCTTAATACCCAGAGGTTTCTAAGCATGGACTCAGGGATCGAACCTGTGTCGTTCTATGTCGTCTTGTTTCCAAGGCGAGCACGTTGACGCTGAGCTAATCTCCCGAGACTGGAGAGAGAGACCACTGCAGTGATGGACTATCAATGGGCCTGTGGAACAAAAGCATTTGCCCAGTGGCCACTTGACTGCAGCGGATTGTGTGCACTGGTGACCTTACACTACCCCACAATGATGGTGCCTCACACAGATTTGGCATCATTTGGTAACGTGTTGACACAAAAAAGACAGAAGGGGGTACTGGGCCTCACAAGACACAAGAAGGGTAACCCTAGATAACAAGGTGGAAGAGGGCAGGCGGCTACATCTCAATGGAGTCCACCAATAGTTTGAATGCCATCCAACCACATTTTAGACTCTTCAGTAAGGCATCCATCTTCTTCACCTCCCACCTATTGCCTGGGGTGCAAACCGCCGCCAATTCAAAATGGATACAAATTACCAGACATGAGTTGCTTCATTTGACTATTGCAACAGAAAAAGGACAAAACACTGTGTGAGAGGAGGTACAAGCTTTGCGTCTAGTGATCGTCCAGAACCTGCTTCGTACTTGACTTAATGACAGCGATGGAAGGGGGTGTGTGCCACAAAATTGCACTGCCAAACCCAAAAAATATGATATGATATGATATGATAATTTATTTGTATCGCACTCCTACACAAGTGTTTCAGAGCACGACAAAGCAAGCGAGGGGCAAAGGGGAAAACACAAAACAACGATCAACTAGGCCCAGTGACACTGAGAACGCGCAAGTGCATGTTGAACTTATGCAACAAACAGCACAATCACAGAAGCTGTCGAGGAGCTATGGACGATTCACGAAAGAATGATGAAGGAAATGCAAGACACAACACCTGGTTGGAGAGCCTGTTTTCATGGGTGCTGGGCTGGTTGGCAGCGATATGTAAAATAAGTGTGCCCCTCCTCAACGTCATACTCATCTCCATCTGCATCGGCTGGTGGGTCATCGGCTTGTGCAAGTGCCAGCAAAGAATGACTGAGTATATAATGAATGCCAATAAAATAGAACTCAATAATGTGTTAGGTGAGGGACACCCAGGCATGAATGGGAGTGAGGATGAAGTAGAGTTAATTTATACAGTACCCCCGCAGGATTTCGAAAACTAGGAGGCAATGTGGGGTGCGAGCTCAGCTAACGGTGAGAAAATACAGTTTTTTGGAAAATACACAGATGGGTATGAAGAGGAAGGGGATATAAACAGGGTCACACAGGCGTCGGTGCACAAGGCAAAAGGGAAAGAAATACGTGGGAAAGAAATATCGATCAAAAGATTGATCAAAAGGGGGAATGTACTAAAGGTGCTGAATCAGCACCATGTAGGGGGCGGACATACAACTTGTGGGAGTAAGCAGGGGGGGATAGGGCACCCAAAGGGGGTGGGGGAAACTCAGGACAATCAAAATACAGACATAGCATAAGAAGAGATCATATGGGGAATTGCGAGAGCGGGGTTGTCTTATGTACATTAACAGCTCAAAGGTCCTATGTATAATTATCACTCAATAGAAACAGCTTATCCTAAATAGACCATATTCAACAGAGGAAAGCCCCACTGTCTGGGAAATTCCGCTGCAAGCACATGATCATCCTTCCACGGGCAAGGAGGGTGGGGGAGCAGAGCACAGGGGGTACATCACTGGCAGACTGAGCCAGCTACAACCTCACTGGGTGATGTCGACACAGAGAAGCAAGCCAACCCACTCAGGGATGGAGGGGAGGTGGACCTGAGCCAGCGATCCATTCACAGGACTATGCATATTGATTGGTGGGTGGTCACGTGAATGGAAGCTGAGTGGAGTGGCTTTCCTGGAGGAACCAATCAAGCGGTAAGTTTAGTATCCGTGTGAGTTGGCCAGCCTTTAGAATATCAACTACAAACACTGTGAAGGTCAACATTCAGAAGGTACCTTGTGACTGTCTCCCTACCAATCAGAAGCAGGGTGTTGTGTGTCTCAGTCGCAACAGGTACTGACCAATGCCAGAATAATTAAGCAGCAGCAGTCAGCACAAATATTATATTACCAATTACAAATAGTTTCTGGGAGGGGTGAGAATCGGTGTGGAGCCATACCAGAAGGATGCCTTGCGATGTCTTGGGATATTGTTGCTCTGGCTGCTCCAATCATGTTTTATCAATATACGCACATCACTAAGGATATGATATAACACAGCCAATGACTTTCCTGGGAATGACAGAAAATATGTACATTTTAACTGTTACAGTTTCAAAATGCTAAGGCTATTTTACTCGCCCGATAAAACGAATATTTGCTGTGTGCCCTCTCATCAACCAGTGCTTGCCCACTGTTCTGTCTGATTTTTGCTTAGCCAGCTGTAATAAACAGTGTTACTTCTTGCCTGGTGTGTGCTCCTTTTTGGTTACACATTATTTTGTATGGTATGATCAGAGGACCCCGGTATACAGAACTATCAAACCAAGACAAAGTGTGGTTTGTAGAAAAAGTGCCTTGTATATCCATTCTCAAATGCCTGCTGCTCAATACTTTTTTGATTGTCCATTAGCCCAAAATAAGCATCCAGTAAGAGAGTATTGGTTGACCAGAGCAACTTTACAAATTCCATCCCATGATGCCCTGCCATGGTATGACTTACCCTCCATGCACTGCGAATTTAGGTGGAACCAAACTGTATCCATGTATTATGCTTCAGCCTCAATCATTTCCCCTAGACCACCAATCGCAAGACCATATATGCATTTTATATTTACCAAGAACATTTCAGACACTGCTCCATTAATATTTACGATATGAAAGCATTATAAAGTAAAACGCTCGTCCTTTACTTTGTGCTATAGGCAAATGTGATGTGTTGTCACAGAGGCATAGAGCCTCATGGCGATGGATTTCTCACATGATATTGTAGCCCACGCTTGCCCCCCACTGATATGGAATCATGTGTAAACCTCCTCCGAAGAGTACAGTACTGCACTGAGTTTGAAGCAATATAATGCGCATTGCAGGGTTGAATCAAAGTTTGAAGGTTTAAACCCAGCGTGAAGGGTACATGCACCTTTAATGTTATAAAAAAAAAGCAAGTTAGGCTTAAGATGAGTTTTATCAGGCTGTTGGTAAGCTCTGTTAGGCAAACAGTAAAATAAATAGAAGGACGTTGATGGATGCAAAAAGTAGCATTTATTATGCAAAATGTCCATCCCCTTGCATTGTTTTGGGGAGAGTCGGAAACCCGAGCACACAGGTTAATGAAGTTACAGAAGCATTGAGTGAAAGGCTCGCCATCTGTTTGCTCACGTTCACAAAAGTAACATTTTTTTTAAAGAAACATTGTAGGGGGTAATTTAACATTGGAATACTGGACTGCATTTAAGCTTGTACATGCTGCACACACTTCACAATCAGAGAGTAGTGTAGTGTTGAGGTTTGAGCTCTATACTTGAAAGAGTGGCAGCCGCGGAGCTCTCAGCCAGTGCTCTGCTGTTTTATTTTCTGGAATGTTTGGACATCGTCTGACAATTTTCCAGCATTAAACTACTCTCTTTGATTGAAATATGGTATAGGCTTGTGCTAGATTTTAGCTGCTCTACTCCAACCCAACTTGAATGTTTAGGTGACGCTGAAGGTAAGGCAGGTCTTACCTTCCCGATGGCTGTAATTATAGTAGGTCAAGTGCGTTCGAGTGACTTCAGTACTGAGGGTGGTACTGAAAGAATAAGGGAGAAAGCAGAACAGCACCTAACATGCCGATTGGCATATTGATATGAAGCAATAAGAAAATAAGATGTGACACATGGAATGGGACATTTATTTGATAGACAGAAGCAACATGTATTTCAAAGGCTGGATTCCACCAAGAACCTGAAATGATAGGTTTGATGCTTCAACATAGCAACTGTTATGTATATTCTTGTTTTTCTTCCCTGAAACAAGTAGAGTTATCAGACCTGGACCAAAAAACACGTTTTGTTTAAGGTGCTTCTAAGCAGACTTTAAAGGAAAAAGGAAGCTTGAAGATATTGCTGAATAGAAGTAGCTTGAAGGCGAAGTGAGTATCCAAGACTGTTGTCACCTTGGAACACTCAGCAGACAATGTATGGACATGTTTGAAGTTCGTATAACAAGGTCCACATACTGTCAGCTGACTTTAAAACTATATTTAAAAAATACTCATGTTTGCAGGACATTTGTGTTTTGCTTATGCTGTAACGCCTGGTCCTGCTGAGGTACTGTATTCCTATATGTATCAAATGACATGAACCAGCATTTCAAAAGCAAGAATGCACTTCATATTGTCTAAAAAGCTGAGGACTGAGATATGCACTCCTGATGACCTGGACACTCTTTCTGAGAATGTGGGAGTGGACAAATGGGCCGTGGCACTCAGCAAACCAAACTCAAGCAAGTGAAGCGGGGGGAGGGGGGGTAATAAGAGCAGCATCTTCACAATCTCAAGTCACAGGCAAAAGTCAGCAGCAGGCAGGGGGAGAGGGATGGGAATTGCCCAAAAAGAGAACTGAGTTGAACACTGGCGGCATTATAAGAAGAGAAAATATTGTGTGCATTACGGTCATAATTTGTACCAAGTCATTACTCAGGACATTTTGAGATTACGTCATGACATATGGTAATAGAGGGAGGTTAGATTTCAGCCAGTGAACATTTTGTTGGCTGTCACTCTTATTAGATGTTCACAAATGTATTAATTGTAGCCCAATTTGCACCAAGTGTAAGGCATTATGTCAATGGCCAGTGGGGCTTTAAAATAAAAAAAAAGCTTCAGTCATTTTGGGGATGATATTTGACAGATATAGGCAAAACAATGCATGCAAGTTACGTAAACAATTTCCCTATGGGTATTGGACAGCTTAAACATTGTGAATAAATGCATGTACATAATCAAAGACATTCTATAGCATTATTCATTTTCCTAGAAAACCAACATCTGTGCATCATGTTCTAATTGCTTTCTGCATATTATGTGTATATACTCAGGAGAATTGCATTTAACATAAAGCACTCCTTCGCAATGGAACAACTCTTCTATATCATGTTAAATAATTTCAACTGAAAAATTGATGGTGAGGCTGACACCCATCACTGATAGCTGCCTGCTTAGCTCAGTGACTCTCCTTACATCTTAACCATCAATGATCTGGCTAAGAAATGCACCTGAGTGCCTGCGTGCCTGAGAATGGTTTGTCTGAGTCTGAGTCTGTTGTGCTCGGGGCATGCATGTGTGCATGCATGTGCAGGCATAATGACTCCTGTTCAATGACAAGGCAACACCTAGTAGTGAAACAATAGGCAGCAACTATCTGGGCTGTATTGCCAACATCTTGGGCAGATTTGGAAGCAATAAAAGTAGTGACATTTGTAGATGAAATAACCATTTCAGATGTGAAAAAAGGAGCAACATATTCAAATGCCACTCTCAATTAAGTACAGTAGACCCATTGTGCAGCAGATCAATGTACATAACTGCCGTTGTACAAAAATACCCAAAAGGGTACATACAAATTGGGCATATGGAAAATGCAATGCACAACAATTTTAAATAAATCTGATAACAGAGACAGTGATTACCAAGTACGTGTTGACGTATGGTAGGCATTGGATAGGCATCGTAAGCATGGAATCCAGAACACATTAATCCAATTCATAGCTCATCCTTGTCCACCACGAATTAAACATATATCTCAGTCCTCTTATGGACATGCCTAAGGATCACTCTCTTGCTTTTCTTTCATAGGCAGACAACTCATTGCTTTATAAATCAAAATCAAATCAGTCAAATCATGTTGGGGAACAACATTAACTTATTTGTTTGAAGGTTGTTGAAGCACAACAGTGTGCCCCTTAAGGATTTTGGATGTCAGGCACGGTAGGGATTTTACTTCTCTTCTGAATCGGAGGAGAGTCGGTGGGTAGGAGATGTGAAGGGAGTCCATTAGACGGTCTGTTTGTTTGGAAGGAGGGAATGCTTGACATTATTACATGCCTTTACTGAGTTTTTGGATTTTCAATCGTTTAAAGTAGTAGCTATAAGTGGATTTATGTCTGACAGAAAATGCAATGTCTTTGGCTCTGTAGACTGGTTACTTGGTTTAGAGTAGGGGTGTGTGAAGGTTTTGTGGGAAAGCTTCCGGCTTCGACCACACAAAGTTGCAAAGTTTCCCAATTTGTTTACTACTTTCTTGACAGTAATGTTTTTGCCTGCACCATTTATTTATCAGATCAAGTTTCCCACCAATTCTAAAATCGTAAAGTTAAAGTGTGTGAAGTACACAAAAATACAGTTGGTTGAGAAACATACCTCCACTTGCAAAGTTTAACACAGATAAAGCAAAATTCAGTAGAAAACAAAATCTGAAAAACCACATTTGCTCTCTATCGATATATATATTCAGTAAAAAAACTTTGTTAAAGGGACGTTATGGTTCAAAGTAAAACCGAAAACCCCCAGAAATTCACTCGCGCCACCACCTTGCATTGCTAAGACTAACACCCAGGACATCAAAGATGACATCACAAATGTCATTGATGACATCACAGATGACATCACATGTTCATTTAGTTTTCATGAAAAGGATTCTTATTATAATATTCACAAAAAAGTGTCAAGAATCATTGGAATAAATATCATGAGCTATGTAGTGCATTGATATAAATAGCATTCTATTATGAAGTTACGCTATGAGTGAACCCTAAGTGAATTATTGTAAGTACATATTTCAAGTATAAGTATAGTAAGCTACTCATGTATAAACATAAGCATTGTGTGCAGCATACATAATGGAGGTGCAATATTCATAATCTTCCCATGTTGAATCATGAAATGATAAATGCTTTCCTATTAGAGTTGTGCGTACTGTGTAACATATAATAAATATCTAATAAAACCTACTTACTAATCCACTTACTACATAATTTCATTATTAAATACAAAACGCAAAGACAGAACAACACATACAAATATGAGTATATACAGGGAAAGTGAATTATGCAGAAAAAGCAGCAGTAGAACCAGAAAATGTTCATAACCTAACTGATTATCTTTATGCACAAAAATGATGTCTCTGCCTGAAACCTACTACTTCCCTATGTATAACTATCACATGATGTGACTGCACCCTAAAGAAAGTAATGTGAAGACAAATATGAGCATATCCAGAGAAAGTACAGTAATAAAAAAACAACAGAACAATAAGAAAGTGTTGATAACCTTACTGATTCTCTTCATACACAGAAAGCATGGCTCTCTTTCAAGTGTGTATTTTCCTTATGTAAATGTTTCATATGCTGTGAGTAGACCCTAAGTGAATTATTGTAAGAACATAATTGAAGTATGTCTATAAATATAGTACTTTTTACATTTTTTGTTCCTAACTATTACTGGCCAAAAGGATAAAAGAGCGAGTCAGACATGTGATGACATCACTGATGTCATCAATTACATTTGGATGTCATCTTTGATGTTCTGGGTGTTAGTCTTAGCAATGCACAGTGGTGGCACGAGTTATGGTTGCTTAGCTTACCATAACTAGCGAATTTCAGGGATTTTTCGGTTTTACTTTGAACCATAACGACCTTTAACAACGTTTTTATACTGAATTTCATAGGTTTTTAGTAGCGCAACTTAATCATAACATCCCTTTAACAAAGTTTTTTTTACTGAATTTTATAGGTTTGTATTAGTGTAACTTGACCATAACCTCCCTTTATCACATTTTATTTTACTGAATGTACATATTCATAGTGCAAATTTGATAGATGTTTACTAGGATTCCCTTTTTTTATATACATGTAACATAGAACATACAGAACCCCCAGCTAGTGATTGTGATGTCCGCGGACTGCCTATGTCTGCTGACGGACGCAGACAACATCAACACTACCCAAAAACTAAGGGGGCATCTTAAATTGTTCCATCATGCCATATGAACACTGCACAAGTTCAAAAAGTAGCACATAAACACATTATATGTAATAATAAATAAGAAGTGGAACCTATATATCTAACACAGAAACCATCCATTTCAATTCCATATGTACTAAAATGGAATATACCAAAACAAAAAAGATATGCTTCCAACATAATTACCTCACAGAAACTGCACAACTAGGAGCAACAGCAGACCTACAGAACAGTAAGAACACAATTTACCAGAAGCTAGTAAGTAAACTTAATTTTTCTTATATATTTCTAAACTTTCTGTATTAGGTACAGTAAAAGTAATATCTTTTTTTTTTTTTTTACACAGAAATGTCCAGTACTTTAGAATGGCTTGAGGAAAATTTCCCACGTGAGGAAATGTCTGAAGATAGTGATACTAATGGTAGACACTTCTCTATATAACCAAATGAATAATCATTACTTTATGTGCACTTAACATATATATTTCTTTGTAACAGACCATACAAACATTGAAAATAATACAACAAAAGAGACATTAGAAAATACTCTGCAGCGCATGGAACAAAAAATTGACATTCTCATGTAAAATTTCAATCTTTTGAAACATTTTGTGGAGGACCACATAAAAGAAAAAAAATAAATATCATTGTCCCACATGTACTTGTTCCCCCTCTCCATATCCCAGTCAACTATTCCCAAACCCTCAGTACCTAGAAAAACGTTATGATGAGACTTCCATCCCTTCATCCCCTCCCATCCATCCTCTCCAAACCCCTAATTCCCCTGTATTTGTGTCAGTTTCTGCTTCCCCCTCTCTTTCATAACTTGTATATCTGTATGTAATAAAAACAAATATTATGTGTGTTTTAATTCAGTCCTTTGTGTCTTATTTTTTTTAAAAAGGCAATTAAGATGTCCACTGACAGGACGGGTGTCCTGGATGTCCGTAAATATCCAAAATGGGGGTGTCCTAAGGACACTAAACCTGTCCGTACTGTCCGCAGGCAAGATGAAACTGCTCTAAGAACACACGCGGTGTCTGCAATGTCCGTAAATAACCAAAATGGAGGTGTCCTAAGGACAGTATACCTGTCCGTAATGTCCGCAGGCAAGGTGAAACTGTTCTAAGAACACACACGGTGTCTGGGATGTCTGTAATTAAACAAAATGGAGGTGTTCTAAGGAGATTATACTTGTCCGTACTGTACGCAAGCAAAATAAAACTGTTCTTAGAACACGCGCAGTGTCCGGGATGTCCGTAATTATTCAAAATGGGGGTGTCCTAAAGACACTATACCTGTCCTTACTGTCCGCATGCAAGATGAAACTGTTCTAAGAACATGCGCAGTGTTCGGGATGTCCGTAATTAACCAAAATGGAGGTGTCCTAAGGACACTATTCCTGTCTGTACTGTCCGCAGGCAAGTTGAAACTGTTCTAAGAACACACGCGGTGTCCGGGATGTCTGTAATTAAACAAAATGGAGGTATCCTAAGGACACTATACTTGTCGGTACTGAACGGAAGCAAAATAAAACTGTTCTTAGAGCACACACGGTGTCCAGAATGTCCGTAATTATCCAAAATGAGGGTGTCCTAAGGACACTATATCTGTCCGTACCAACTCTAGAACATCTACGCACACGCGCACCACACCCATAAGTCCTACGAACATCACGCCTGTCCGTAACTGTCCATCTCACTTGTGTCACACTTTTAATTATTTTCAGGACCCGAACACTGTCTGTAGAACACACGCGCACAGCCGTTCCTGTCCATTTGGTGTTCCGCGGACACCCGTCCCCTTTGCGTACGTGTTCGCAACGTCATCATGTGACCACACCCACTCTGAGCGTGTGTGCTGAATTGCGGACAGTGTCCGGGTCCCCGAACATTTTAAAAGTACCAATGTAATTTATAGTAAATATTCACCATAGCACATGTCCCAGACAATGACCCTGACAATCTACATACTTTTTGGAACTTTTTGAGCCCTTTTTGGGTGTTTGATCTGTCCGCGGACCGCACGGGTGTCCGCGAAGCGTGCACCTGCACCCCTATAAAAGGCCACACGCCAGAGCTCATCCTCACTGTGCTTTTGGCTATCTATCTGACAGAGCATTGTCTACTTTGGCTGCTAATCTTCCAGATTTTTCTGCTCTTGCTGCTTTCCATCAGACCTGATGGCATCCATGCTTGCTGCTCCAGCTGGTGCTACATCTGTCTCAGCAGCACCCCCACCCCCTGCACCACCACCACCTCCCCAAGGGCCTGAAGAGTGGAACAGGCATGAGGATGTAGAGGAGGAGGATGAAGAGGATGAGGTAGTGGAAGTCCCTACTACCAGCACTCGCCATGAGTCTTGGGTGTGGCGGTTGTTTACTATTCATGGTGACGTACCAAAAGCATGTGCGAACAAGGTCACCTACAACCAGTGTAAAATGGTGCTGAGTCGTGGGAGGCCTGGTTCATACGGCTTTGGTATGACATCTATGAAGCGACACCTAAGGTCATTTCACAGTGGGGGCATTCGCAAGGGTGTACCTTGTGATCAAAGTCGTAGGTTGAGTTCCTCTACCACATCCTCCGTTTCTGCTCCTGTCAACACTGGAGACACTCCTGTGGACAGCACATCCCTCCAGCTGCCTCACAGGCCATCCATGATGCTGTTGACCCTTACCTTTCGAGGGTCACAGTTTTGTGTATGTACTGCAATGCAGTACTCTGCAGGGGTGAGACTCTTCGGAGTGCTTTCAGGGCTACGGTCAAGGAGCATGACAAGGTCTGCCCTCTACCAAAATAAGGCCCACCCTACATCTTCCTCTCTCCACCTGCCCTTTCTTATCCCTGTGGTTGGTGTCCATTCCTTACTGTCCTTTCCCCTCCTCTCCTATTGTGTCGTGTGTAAAAAGCCAAAAAAATACAAAACAACAAAAATCCCCCCAAAAAAGGCTCTTTTCAGAGCTGCCTTTCACAGTCTAAAAATAGAAGTGGGAAATAAATTGAGCAGGACCCTGTACAATTTTTAGAAGTCCGCGGACAGTTCACAGACATATAACATTTTGGGGTGCTGCCCTATCAAAACCATTGCACTTCTCTCTGGGAGGAAGTGGTGGCTCTGAAAAGAGCCTTTTGGTGGTGTTTTTTTGTGTTTGAAAAACTTGAAATAGTCAACACCTACTGCAAAATGGATGGCTGTTACTCCAAAAAAGGTTGCAATGCATTTTGTGCATTTCTCAGAGAAATCTGATTACCAGCATAAGTAAGGTGGACTCCATCTCTGTGAAAAATGTATGTGCTATGAAACATAATATTTTGATTGTGAAAAGAGGACATGCCAACATATCTTAGAAAGGCAGAAACAACCTTATTGACATTGTGCCTCGCTTTCTCCATTTGTGGACCAAATGAAGAAGAATGCAGCCTCATTTGTCTGTGCGCAATACGAGAAAAAATTCCTTGGGAATTTGGAAACATGTCCATGACCTTCCCAAGTCCTTCTTTCATTGCAAATTGCAATGAAATTCCAGACACATGTCCTAAACTGTTCCCTCCACAATGAATTATAATTATGTCTGGATAATGCTCTGTCTCCAAACTAGCACAGAGCGGTACCAAGTCCAGCCACTTCATTCCATGCGCTCCATGTCAGTGCACTTCCACATGAGGGAATCCAAGATCTGCAGCTACTCCACAGCGTTCTGCATGCACCTCCAACCAATATATCCATGAGTCTCCCGAAATCCAGTTAATCTGTTTTCTGAAACACACAGCCATAGCTAACTGTTCTTCCTTCAGGAAAATAACTTTCTGACAAACTCTCTCCTTAGACAACACACCCAGTAAACTTTACTGACCAATCCCTTGCTCTGCTCATTCTCATTTGCATGCCTCTCTACCCCAAAATCCCTGTATGTAATACGCAATGTCCGCAGACAACTGCCATGTCCGCAGACATATCGAAAATCTGAGCGTGGTGAATGTAAATTTAAATAGTGTGCCCCATTTCCCCTTTGAGGTTGGCTCGGAAAAGAGACGTTTTTTAGTTTTATTTGCAGTTGCTTGACAAACACCTGCTATTTTGTATTTTTTTTCTTCTTATTTTACTACTAAAATCTTCACAAAACCTTCTGCAAAGAAACCTTACATTCCAAACCAGCATGGCATTTCCATACTGCATTTGCTGGAAAACCCCCGATGTGGCACGCCCTGTCCGCGAAAAGCCGCGGTGTCTGCGGAATGCGTAACTCTTGGACAGCCCTTCTACCCTTTCCACTTCACTCTCTCTGCCATTTCCTCATTGGATGCAGCTAAGCAGTCACACAACCATCCACCAATCACATCCAAGACCTCTACATTTAACTCCATCATCAGAGTTCAGCACTTCAAATGTACTGTTGATCACTCTGAGTACAACTCTCATATCATTGGAAAGCACCTACTACAAAAACTACTGTACAAGTCTGCAAGATTTCTACTTACAGCTGCATTAATATCCACATGCATGAATACTAACTACAGGTATGAATATTTTATTCAGAGTACATGTACAACTCTTATGAATTCATATAAACAGAGTAATGCCACTAAACCTGTATAACCTATCAAATGAACCTGTTGCAATTTTTCCCATCTGCTATAATCAACTGTCACTTCCAAACCTGTCTGCTATCTACATTTTTTTACACACTGTGATGCTGGAAATGCATCAGATAGACAGGGCCTCCGTATCCTTGTCCTTTACTGCCTTTTTATCATGTGTTCTGTCATATTTTCCGTGCAGGAGTTCATGTGGGACTCCTGGCGGTGCAGCTCTCTCTCTTTTGGTTTGGTGAACAGACCTGTGGGATACCCTAACGACACCCATGGGTGGGGGTACAACCCTGTGCCCCTAGTGTATGTTTTTGGGCACCTGTGGGTGGCCCGCAGAGCAGGGTATGGGCTGGTGGCAGCTCCATGCTGACTTTGACAGGTGCGCTGAGTATCCTCTATTTTGCAGTGATCGAAGTGAGGGGGAGCGGATGGGAGCGGTGCTCCTGTACTTTTTTTTTTTCTGCATTACCATTCCTATACTTTTATTTTAAAAAGAAACCGCTCCGGAGCGGTCCTTTTTAAAGTAAAAGTATAGGAACGGTTGCAGCACTGCACTGTCTGATGCAGGCTGCAGACATTAGTCAGATGGCAGAGCCTTGGCCCACACCTGCGCATTGAGGTGCAGTGCCGTTCATGTCTGCACATGCCCCTCACTATGCGCAAGCTTGGGCCAGTGACTAGCAGCCTCTGTCAGAGTTGAACTGAGCCAGGCCTAGAATTTACCTCCTGCAGGCTGCGCTGTCAGACAGGTAGGTAAAGGGGGGACACAGACGGAGGCGAGTGTAGTGGTGGGTCGGGAGAGAGGGACGGTTCAGTGCTGTGCCTCTCTCCCGACCCGAGCAGCATATTGTACTGCACTGCAGTAGTGCAGTGAAGTGTGCGGCGGGAGGTCAGGGGCCAGCCAGGCCAGATGACTAGTGGGTCGGGAGAGAGGAACGTTCAGTGACGTCCCTCTCTCCCGACCTGAGCATTTTTTATTTCATTTTGGTGCAGGAGAGCGGTCACAAGGCCAGGCCAGGTGCTGGATCGGGAGAGAAGGATGGTTCAGTACTGTCCCTCTCTACCGACCCAAGCATATTGTACTGCACTGCAGTAGTCTGCAGTGCAGTACAATATGTCTGCAGTGCAGTGTGCGGGCAGGATTGCAGGGGCCAGCCAGGCCAGATGACTAGTGGGCCGGGAGAGAGGGATGGTTCAGTGCCGTCCCTCTCTCCCGACCTGAGCATTTTTTATTTCGTTTTGGTGCGGGCGGGAGGTTACAGGGCCAGGCCAGGTGCTGGGTCGGGAGAGAAGGACGGGTCAGTGCTGTCCCTCTCTCCCCACCCGAACATATTGTACTGCACTGCAGTAGTCTCAGTTCAGAGGATAGCACCCAGAAGCTGCGTGTTTCCACGTCTGCGGCAGTGAGAGACTTTGGGCCAATATGGGCCAGTTTTATGAGTTACTTAACTATGCGGATAGTAGTTTTGACCAGTGTTGCTGAATAAATATTCATTAAAATGCACAATTTTTGTCCCATTTAAAATAAATACCTCCCCCTTGGGTAAACAGTGTCACAAAAAGAATGAATTGCTATTTGCAACTGTGGGCCACTTTTTCATTGGTGCCCAAGACAATTTTATGGCCCAGTCCGACCGTGGGGGAAAATGAATACAATTGAGAGCGGATGGGTAAAGCTGGAGACCACATGAACCCAGAGCATTCGCAGACTGAGGGCATCCATTGCTTTTCTTACCTATGCGAGCATAGCCAGGCGGCTAGAAGCTATCCAGCAACCTGGTACTATAAAAATGCTTCAAAAATAGAACAAACACACAGGCGAATAATTAAACTGCATTGCACTGGGTAACACAAGCAACCCCCGCACCACTTTTTTACAATATAATGGGAAATGCAGTACAGCTCTAAGTGAATGTTTATTAAACATGTTCAAAGTACGCTGTAAATGGAAAGTGATTCTTACCTTAATCTGGTCCCATACAGGTGGTAGAATGAGAATCATTTTTAGGGGGGGGGGTTGCTGAGATAGTTTGCTTGTGTTGCCCTCGAGGACACTAATCCAAGGCCCCCCAAGTCAGAGCGCCAACGCCGGCTCCTGGGATGACCAGCCTCTTCCTGGCAGGGTGCGGGCAGGAGGTCAGGGGCCAGCCAGGCCACCCCTAATGTCTAATAGTTTGATGCTAAAAACTAAAGCTTGCTTTGATGTCCTTAGTTGAATATTCTTAAAATCATACATAACAACACATCATGCTGGAGGTTTGTGACAAATCTCCAAACCTAAGTGAGTTTATGACACAACTTATTTTATTGTGAGTGTTTCTTAAATAGCTGAAAATAAAGACGGTAAATAGATATTTTGCCTTTTGCATCTTATTGTTTTCCATTTAGGATGTAGAAAATAAAAGGTACACTGATATTATTTTGGCCCAACATGCTGCTATACGAATGCACATGTTGTCATGATGCTTTACTGTGCAATTTGTGTATTTTGCAAGTAAACTCTATAGGACAGTATTATTGTAGGTCTTGATTGACACCCAAAACATACATATTTGTTCCAAGTAAAACATGGAAGAAGATGGCCGTGCCCAAATAGCACAGTGGGTTAAAATCCCTGTTTACTGTTTAGCTTAAGCGTGTGATCCTGGGCATATAATGTAATCTCACCCTGGCTTCAACTGCAAAAAATGTGAGTGTGTATAAGTGATTACATTTACACCCTTAGAATAGGACTTGATTTGACAGGCAGACATAGTCTCACCAGCCAATCAGCGCACCAGAGATTCTAGTATAGCGGACTAACTGTGGTTGAACCAACATTACATTTTCTCCCCTGTTGCTCCCGGCCACTGAAGTTGCTTGGTTCGTCCAGAGTACTGCCCCACACTCTGCTATGCTATGATATTGAGTCTTTCATTGCACACCATCTGCCATTCTCACACTTTCTAGGACCTTCAGGATCTGCAAGAAGTGGGTGTTTTCAGACATAGACGAGAGAGCTGTTTGTAACATTGAAGCTGCACTAGAATAGTCTCATTACAATGAGTCATGAAGTTAGAGGCCCCTACACAAGTAAGTTTGCCACTCCTCCACCGTCTCTGAAGTTAGCGCCTCCTCCAATATTTGAAGAGTTCGCCCCACCCTGAAATTTTAGTCTAGGTGCACCCCTATAGCATTCTCACACAACCCGTTCTAAAAGGACAGCAGCTTACAAAACGGAGTACTTGTGTAAATAATGAAAGAACACATAATTGAAAATGGATGCATGTCGTGATGTGCTGATGGGAGTCTGATCAACGTGCATGCGGAATACACTGCATGATCCCCATTGCTGCAGGGCAGCCCATTACTTAAGAGCTACCCCCAACTGGAAGCTATTGGGCACCCTCTTTTATCTCAAACTTCTTGTTACTTTATTGGGGACGTGCGTAGTCGAAAGTAATTTACGTGTAAAATTTAGATATGGGATTTCAGCCGTCACTGGAAACAACACCAATTTTTCTACAAAATCCATAGCTCCACTACTATTTTTCCCCCACTTCGACCACTGCTATTTTGGGATCCCCAGGTCCTGCCATTCGAATCAGTTGATTCCTGATGGAAAACAAAATGGCCCCTGTGGCCTCTTGCTTTCTATTACCTATTACCTTGTTTTCCCAAAGTCCTGGGAAGCCATGACTCTGTCCCTTCCCCCTGACTGTCTGTTGGGTGGAAGTTCCATGTATGGTGTTGTTGTGAAGTCCAGTCCAGACTGACTGGAGCCTTCCCAGTGACTGTATGTTGTGGGTACGCCCTGTGGGTGAGACCTGGGTGAATGGAGTGTGTGACCAAAATGCACTTCTTGTTGTGGCTGTCTGGTTTCTGGTATGAGCGACAAAGACTGAGACAGCCCTGCCCGAAAATGGACTGAATGGAGTGTGTAGTGTTGAATGGCTGGGTACTCGTCCCAATCCACATTCCTAGTTCTGAGTGTCTGAGAGGGAGGAGGATAGCCTGAATGCACTGTGTGCCTGATTGGCTGACTGACTGCATGAATCCCCTTCTGTATGATTGGCTGCTAAGAGTGACCCAGCAGTGTGGATGAGAGACAAGATAGTATATCTGGGGACCTCTCACCACTGGAAATTGTCCAGAAGCGTTCAGAAGCTGTATCTACACTTGAAGAGTAACTCGAACTGCTGATCCCCGACGCCCAGCTGGAAGACGAAGACTTGCTGTTGCATTTGCTTCGGCCTGATCTGAAAGCTGCCGAACTCGTCAAGGACTGATCCGAGAGAGGACCTGGTATGGCGCCCTCTTCCCATGCTCCGAGGGACCATTGAGCACCGCTAACCTTCGCCGAAGCTCCCTGGAAGTCAGACCCTCGAAAAGCTGCCGACCCGAGATGGGACCGCTGAGGAGAACCAAGGAAAGCACCCGGACTTCGCCGCTGTCGAAGTCTATTGCCGTCGACCAGGGTTCGGAGGTTTGTGTAACCGCTGGAGGCCCGTCGAAGTCGTGTTGCCCAGCCGTGGGGACCACTTGACGCTGTGCCGCTGACGACCGGAGCCGCCCGCTCCTTTGCCTAAGAACATTTGAATCCAAGGACTCCCTTGACCGCAACGTCGACCGCTTTGTCCCGCTGGAGAAAGTCGAGGACGACCAATACGCTGAGGAGAATCCGCCGGTGGGTTTCCCGCCACCTGAAGGCCACAAAGACTTCGACGACTCGACGCACTTGCTGGGCCACAGTTCTTCTGAAACTCTTTGCGGTCCTGAACAATCCGTCACCGAGGTGCCGCGCACACCTCATCCTCGCAGGACATCGCTGACGAGCACCGCCTGGACCGACATCGGGGTCTCATCGCTGCGGTCAGTGACAAGTTCTCCATCTTCAATGCCTCTCGACGATCCGTGGCTCCTGCTTTAAAGAGAGTCACTCAAGAAGGATCCTTCGACACGTCTTCGAAGAACTCTACTCCACCAGGTAAATTGGGGGGGTAAAACATTATAGGAGGAAATAAGGCTATTGAACAATATATGGAGTCTGTTTGTTCTATATATCTTTATTTTATAGGTTGCCCAGGTGGGGGGATCTCCACACAGAACTGTGTCTATCGGTAGAGGCCAGCATTCTGCTTATTGTTTCAACCATCTTACGTTCCTTCCTATCTCTATTGCTGGTTTCCTCGTTATTGATCTGTGTGACATTTTAACCATACAGTTGATGCACTTTAATGAGATTTGATAACATTGGTGGTACCACTTTAGAATTGTATATATTTATCATTGTTGATTTCCGAGTACAAAGTGCGTTATTGTGATCGGGTACATACCTTTGAATATTAATTATATAAAGACTGTGTTTTCAGTAATACAGTGTGTGGACATTCCTTTGTGGGGATTCTGGGACTACACTGTACTTAAGAACCAGCCTGCATCACCCCCTGAGAAGCTAGGCCTTGATTGCTTGACTACGTTACCAATAATAGAGAATCTTGGCTGGGGTCCTCTGTGCCTCTCCTCCACCATATGGAGAGCGGAAGTACAGACACCCTCCTCCAGTCTTTACACACACACCTATCTAAAAAATTATAATATTAGAAGATGAGAGAAATAACAGTATAATTGTGGGAAAACACTTAGTAGTGTATTATAAAATCACACACAGCCAGGAAAAGGTCATGCATCTTCATACACTCGCACACATAGACACTATCATTGAAAAGCTCGAGCTGCAATAACACCACTGCCTGTAAACCACATCTTTCTGCTTTATTAACCACACCTTCACAAATACATACATTCCATGCTTTTCTATACAGTTTCTACCATTTACCTTATAAAAATTGCAAAATTAATATATTATTATTTCTTCTTTCTCCTAACATTCTATAACACAGCTTTAAAAAACCAAGTGAATTTCATACACTTAATATTCTACTCATTTGCAAAGCATGATGAACTAATATTGTAAATAAAATATAAAGGCTTGACATAGTCAAGTGAAATGCATGCATACATTATGTTCAGATATCAAACAAGAATACTACTACTAAAACCTAAAAATGAAAGTCTAAATTAACATCAGTGCTATAAAACAGTCAAAATTACTAACTTCTTTCTTTTACAATTGCAGTGAAGACCACTCTCCTGAAAAGCAGCAGCATCTGACCTACAAACAACACCTCTGAATAAACCTGTTCATTCCAAAAAAAAGAGTAAGTACAATACGCCCTTAAAATTCATACTGTTACTCAAACACACTGTGTGGTTGATTCATGTAATTTGTGCACCAAAAAAGCGGAGACTCTGCACCATTCTGCCCACAAATCCCCATTTATTACACAGGGGTTAGCAGGCAGAATGGCACACAAATCCCTGTTTTTTGGAACACAAATAACTTAACTCAGCCCCTAGAATGTTAGTATTACAAAACAAAGAACTGTTTTAATTTTATACCATTAGATTTACTATTAGTGCTTCTCATCACCACTAGCTCACTTTCTACTGTCATCTGAACCGCAATGTAGTAACACACAAATTGAAGAATATTCTTCGAACTAATTGAGGTGCCCAATGCACAATCACACACCACCACATACATCTTTACCATCATATTCAGACACTTATGCACACAGCACACATACATTGCAGAACAGCCCAAACCATACCTTCTTTATTTTTTAAAAAAACCCCAAAGAATGCCTACCAAAAAGCAAGTCTTCAGAAAGCAATGTAGAAATAGAGCAAATGAAAATAAAAATGTCCAAAAAAAGCATCCATCTCTAGCAAAGTTTGTACAAAAAGTTCAAACAAACAGCTATTACAGTCATTTTGCGAAACAAAACAAGCTTCCAGTACAGAAACTTTGCCTCCTCTATCAAAATGTAAAACTAAATAGAACATTATTAAAAAGAATTCAGCTACCACTACGGCTAAAACTGCTCCTAAAAATCTTGATATAGTGGCAAGTAACCATACCAAAAAAAGTATTTCAGCAAAAATGTTCCGCCACAGAGTCCTTCAGAATCTTATAAAAACAGGAGACAAATCATGCACAACCCTTAAAACCTACCATAGAAAATTAATCTTAGAAGCTTTGATAGACAGTGCAATCTTTCTCATAAGAAAGTTATTTATTTTAGTGTTAAACAGAATGAAATCACTAACAAAACTAACTAATAAATTACAAAAAAGACTTCTCAATAAACGGAATGTCAACACAAATAACTTCTTAGATATCTGTGGAGGTGAATGGAGTAACACCACGAGCACAGAACCATATTTTAATGAAGAAGCGTACAAACAAAGGAAACAAACAAAATTGCCATACATAGCAGTGGACGAGGTTCTAAAACACTTAATAATACCATAATGCAACAAGAAATATTGCTTACAAAAATATCTTAAGAAAACTCAGTATTACCTCTCCATTCGACTGAACCAGAACGTCCAATATACAAATGGCCATGCACGTCAATGTGTAACATTTCCAAAAAATCTTTCAAATCTTTATGCCAGTTCCTTAATCAGTATGTGAAAGGCAAAGAAACAATCAAAATGAAACTGCTGCAAAATATGGATACCTGTCCAGTGTGCAAATACATAGGACTACAAGGACATTCATTAGCCTGCATTACAGGACCTACTTGCAAAAGCACCTTCCATCATATCAACACATCATTCAACTATAATAAATCTAGTCTATAAACTGTACTATGCTAAAAGTCCTGCTTCAGCACTAGCCAATTTAAATAACAATCTTCTATATGGTACAGCCAAAGACCTACTCGAAGAAATTGAGCATATCCAGAACAAATATTTTGAAAGTGAAAGGCACTTACACATGCATTAGCTTTACAACAGACTAGCAACAATTGTACAGATTGCAACCTTCTACTACACACATACAAAAAAGAAATACTAACATTTAAAATTACATCCGCTGAAATACCAAACCATGTGTGTGTGTGTTGCCACAGAACTTTTTTATAAAAGTAACACAAAAACTATAGACATAACATACAAAATAGAAAACAATGAAGATTCCAAATGGTTTGAATTAGCTCTCTACCTTATAGCAGAAAAGAAATACAAAATAACTGACCTCTTAATACTTTGCAGTTACTGCACTACAAAACTTGACAACAATCAAACTCCTTCACGCGCTATCACAAATAATTTGGAATCATTCCCACTATCAAAACCCCTGCAACAACTGAATTTATATGAGAGCATCATAATTTAAACAGAGCACCCATTTCAAGCAATAATACACCTTCAACCAAAAACAGCAAAAAATACCTCCCTCGGAATTGTTGAAAGGCATTCGTGGCAAAGTAGTTTATTTACCATTAGATCTAAAAGAAAATGTGCACACTCTGGGAGTGCAACGTCCAGTAGGGCAATCTTTAATTGTCTTAGTAAATGGTGTAACTACAAAAGACAAAATAAATTGCCAACAACTCGTAGACTTACATAAAGTTAGACAAGTCTTGCAATATCTAAAAGACAATAATGAATACTACAAAGAAATGAATATTGAAGAAAACTTAAGGGTAACAACTGAAATAATTCAAGAGTCACCAGAAACTGGTCAATTTCAAGGTCTAGATCCTGCTAAAGTATCCAATATTTTAGACCATTATACAATTCATCCATTACACTCTAATGACACCATACATGATGCACTAGAAACGTACCAAATGCGACAAACCAAAGGATCACCAATCAGCATATGGGAAAAAAGTATAGAAGCATGTGCTTTTCCTCTACTCTTTCCTACTGGCAAAGGAGGAAGGTACGATGATAGACCTATTCAGCATCAGAATACCGCTCATTACGAATGTATTCTGAAGATCCCAGATTTAGACAAAATGTGGAATACATATTCCACCTACTCTTTGAAAGTGAACTAGCAACTCTAGGTTATGGAGTTGCACACACATTGAAATCAGGAGCCCACTTTCAAAATATGTCAGCTACGCAATTACTACAAAAAGTGCAAGAAAGAGATGAGGTTTTACAATCAAGCATTACAAATCTGTTAGCAAACATGCGTGGTACTAAAGAGTATTGGTTCTGACATCACGGAGATGTACGTTGTATGATAAGAAACATAGGCCCACCCACTTGGTTTGTTACATTAAGTTGTGCAGAATATGCATGGGAAGATTTACATGATTTTCTACGCATATCAAACAAAAACAAAACAAACATAGATATACTAACACCTGAAGAACTTTGCTCTCTAGATTCTGTTAATGTTTCAAGATATTTACATCATTGACTCATTGCTTTGCTACACTTTATTTGTAATAAAACGTTTCTTCCCCTCGGAAAAGTGCAACACTTCTTTTGGAGAAAAAAATACCAAGCCAGAGGAGCACCACATATCCACATGCTTTTATGGATTAAAGATGCTCCTAAATTTGGTCAAGACAGTGATGCCACTGTTTTACAGTTTATCGAAAAATATGTCACTTGTGAAATTCCATCAGAAGCAACAAATAGTGATCTTCATGCACAAATTGTACAATTTCAAAGATATACAATGTGGCAAACATTGTTGTCGCAAATACAAAAACAAAGGGAAATATTACACCAAATGCTGCTTTGGTTTCCCTAGACCAGTTACAGAAACAGGTGAAGTGAACAAACCATGTCCTCAGTTAGACATAGTGTTAAAGGTAAATCAGCTAAGAACACATATTACATAAAAAGAACAGAAGAAGCCAAATATATCAATGATTACAATGCAATCATTGCCCTCTTATGGAATGCAAACAGAGATGTGCAGTACATTGCAGACAAATCCACTGCAGTTGCACAATATTTTACAGCCTACTTAACAAAAGCAGAAAAAACTGAGCTTCAAGACCTCTGGAATGACCTATCATCAGACAAAACACTGTTTGTTTGTTTGTTTGTTTGTTTATTTGCTATGGTGTAGCCGAGACCCGGAGGTAGTTGGGCGCAAGCATTACAAGGATACTTATCAGCTTAGTTACACATTGTTATAAATATACAAGATTTACTGTCTCAGAAATTGTACAGCTTAGGCATAAACATGCTCTCTCATAGAGAATGTGGCTGCTATGAAGCTGCAGATCGTTTAACCGGTACTGCTTTGTAACACTTATCATGTCCAAAATAGATTACTGCAGCACCCTTTAGCTAGGGACTAGTCAGTCCAACCTCAATAAACTTCAAACCATTCAAAATAATGCCATGGGGCTGCTCTCAACATCCCTAGACGGTCCCATATCTCCATATTCAGATCTGACCTACGCTGGCTCCCGGTAAAACAAAGAATTTCCCTGAAAACATTAGCTCTGACTCACAAATGCCTGAAAAACAATGCCCCTCCTTACCTCTCTTTGCACCTCTCACTTCACTCCTCTTCCCGCCCTATCAGATCAGCCCAAACTCACAGCCTAACCCTGCCCAGATTTAAACTCCAAAAAACGGGTGGTGTGAGCTTCCCTGTCCTCGCTTCCAAACTGTGGAACACTTTGCCAACCCACATAAGAATTGAGCCTTCGTTCCCAACGTTCAAGAACAACGCCAAAGCTTGGCTGTTCACCCAGATAACATGAGGTTCCTCACACTAGCCTAGCTCTTTACCTGTAACATATCCCATCTGTGTACATATGCCACACTGCATCAATCATATCCTGTAAATTCTGTACTTTTATATAACCTGTTAATTTGTGCTTGTGTATAACTTGTAAATTTGGTACTTGTGTATAACTTGGTACTTGTGTATAACTTGTAAATGTGGTATTCTTGTATACTCTTGTTGTAAACTTTACCTAAGATTATGCGCCTGGTTGCCCACGGGCCTTGTGCGCTTTACAAATAAACTAAACTTCAAACTCCAAACTTCAAACTGTAATACAATCAAAATTGAATAAAAAGCAGCTTACCATTTTTCAAGAAGTAACAAAAGAAATTGCACATGGTGTACAACATGAAAATAAAGAATGTACCTGCCAAAATTACAAACCTATACTACTATACGTCAGTGGTGAAGCTGGTTCAGGCAAAACATTCTTAATCAAAATCATCAGCAAGTTCCTTCAACATTTGACCAACAACAAATTGTCAGCTGATGTAACTGCCCCCACAGGTTTAGCTGCCTACAACATAGGTGGTGTCACTTTACATCGATTACTATTCCTTCCAGTAGAACACCAAAACAAATAAGAATATTACAAACTTTCTACAGAAGCTTCAATGGAACTACGCAGAGTGTTAAAACAAATGAAAATGCTACTAATAGATGAAGTGAGCATGGTCTCCAACCTAATGTTGGCTTTGATTCACCTCAGATTACAAGAAGTACTTAAAACAAACTACAAAGAGCTCTTTGGAGTAAAACACATTATTGTTTTCAGAGATCTTCTTCAATTGACACCAGTGAAAGGTGAACCTATTTTTAAAACCTTCGGACACAAACTCTGCCGTAAAACTGTTGGCAGCATAGGAAATGTCAACCTTTGGCAACAGTTCCAATACAGAGAATTAACAGAAAACATGTGCCAATCTGCAGATCTCACTTACGCCAACATTTTAAAAAGTATTAGAGTTGGTGTACTATCTCAAGAAGCACAAGCAATATTAAAAACCTGGCACATGCATGCACTTTATGGCCATAACTCATGTGCTACTGATGTCATGGAACAATTAGCACACAAAAATGTCAATTATTGTATGTCCTTGATGCCAACTCTTGCAAGCTGTTCCAAATTCAATGAAACAATGTTGAAAAAGCAAATGTAACCAATAATTGAAATTTTCTCCACAGACAAACTGGACGTACATGGTATGACACTACCCGTGTGTCAACAATCCACAACAAGACTAAATACCTTAGAAAATTCTATCTCCAGCACAGCTGGTTTGGAGAAAATATTAAAATTATCTTTAAATTGTAAAGTAATACTTAAACATAACCTTGACGTGGAGCAAGGACTAGTTAATGGAGCACTGGGTAAAGTTGTTGGCTTTCAAACATACCCACGTGACAACAACATTCAGTTTGTTAATATTCTCTTTGACAAACTTTCAGAAGTAAAAAGGATAGGGTGCTCAACAGCTTGATTCCTTCTTTCCAAAGACATGTATGTATGCAGAGAACAATTTTCTCTAACTCTAGCATACGTAGTCACCGTTCACAAATCACAAGGTCTAACCCTAGATAAAGCATTGATAGATATTGGGAACACAGTCTTTAAAGAAGGCATTAGCTACGTAGCACTATCACGCTTGCGTTCACTTGATGATCTATTTCTAATCAACTTTGATGCAAGTAAAGTAAACGCTGATATTACTTGCATTTTATAATACAATAGACTACGTTCACTATACACCCCCATCTAAAAACATATCCTGTTCCACAAAAAGGAAAATGTTGTAAAAGAAAACTACTTCAAACAGAAATGCAACAGGATCTCACTGCAAATCCTCCACAGAGAGTAAAAGAAGCTAATAATTCATCAATTACTACAACCAAAGAAGAATCTATTACTCAAAGTAACTCAGGTACTTCTTCAAAGAAGCAACACAAACTCCAAAAAAATGATTTGGACACAGAACTATTTGGTCCATTCAAATTTTCAAATATAACTGGTGTAACTTGCTACACAAATGTAGCAATCAATATTCTTTTTCAATTGCCACCAATTGTTCACAACATTTACTTACACAGTACAGACCAATTGTGTTTGCAAATGTTAGTCCTTCATAGAAATGCAGCCAACAATCCTGACAACAAATATAGTGTTTATGGAGTAAGACAAGAATTGGACTACTGTGCTGGAATGGTGAAATTCACTATAAACTAACAAAAAGATCCACAAGAATGTCTAATGTACTTACTACAAGTACTGGAAAACAAAAACATACCTATAAATGAAATCTTCCAGATTTCATACGTGTGGAAACATACACACACTCTCTCCAACAATATGCAACACAAAGAAATCCCTAATGAACGTTTTGTGTATGTATCCATACCTAACTGTGAATCGGTTTCATTTCAGCAACTTGTACAAAATGCAAACCATGGCAGATTATGTACTACCTGCAATTCAGATAATCGCTCCACCTTACTAATACAAACACATAGTAAATAGGTAATACTAATGCTTCTATGTTACAATGCAAATTGTACTAAAAACAACTGCAAGCTGACTGGATTCACACATGGTAATGTTTCACTTGGTAAGAAAACCTTCAAACCATAGGTATAATCTACCATGCCGGAACCACAACCAATGCAGGTCCCTACACTGCATATATAAAAAATATTTGTGGATGGTTCGAATGTAATAATAGTACCATTACTTTAAAGCAAAGATTACCAGCAAATCTTATAAACGCTTTTTTAACATTCTTAAAACCAAATTTAATAACTCATCTGTGCATAAACATTAATAAAACTTCAATTAGAAAACTATAAACAGTTAGAATACGCCGACAGGTATCTAACTGCCCAAAGATTTTGCAACAACCAAACAGATAGATCAATACCACTGAAAAATAACAAGAAATAAACAGTTAGAGTACGCCAACAGGTATCTAACTGCCCCAAGATTTTGCAACAACCAAACAAATAAATCAATACCACTGAAAAATAACATGAAATATACAGTTAAAATACGTCAACATGTATCTAGCTGCCCCAAGAATCTGCAACAACCCAACAGATAGATTAGCAACTTGATAATATAAATAACAAACTATAACCAGTTACAATTCAACAAGTATCTAACAATCTGCCACAAGCCAACAGATAGAACATTAGCTAGAAACAAGTAAACACTGAAAACACAGAAATAAATGTACTGTACCAAAACAAACAAAAAAAAGTTTTTTTTTAATCCAACATGGATTTTATTTTCTCCCACAGACCCAATGATTTAAGCAACAAACACAGAAACTGAGCAAATTGCACAGTACACTGGTTTGTAATCTACTAAATATGAGGGTCAAAATTAATCAGAAATGTCTATTATTCAATGTTATAAATCTTTATAAACTACCAACACTAACATGATCTTTTCTTTTATCACAGAAATTGACAAAGAATATATGTGCTCCTTTTACCATACCAAACCGTAAGTATATTATAATAAATACAACTCATAAATACTGCTCCATAACACAAACACTGAAGCAAACATGTAACTGTACACCACAATACAAAATGTTTACTTCCATGGATATGTTATACTGCAGTGCTTGTTACCAAACTCTAAAATCTTAATGACATGACGTAGCCAAAACTTCACATACAAACTATACAAATCGAACAGTACATAAACTGTAGATTTGCAAATATTTCATAGATATTCCATTCTATGGATGTGATCTATGGGTGTGATATGCTGCGGTGGTTGTGGCCAGGGCCTAGAGTCTTGGGTGCATGGCCTATGGCCTACGGCCTTTGGCCATGCACCCAAGACTCTAGGCTCTGTTCACAACCACCGCAGCATATCACACCCATAGATCACATCCATAGAATCAAACATTTTATCTATGCCATTTGGGCATTTTTAATGTCCGCGCACACCGCGCGTGTTCTAAGAACAGTTTTATTTTGCTTGCGTACAGTACAGACAGGAATAGTGTCCTTAGGACACCTCAATTTTGGTTAATTATGGACATCCCGGACACCTCGCGTGTTCTTAGAACAGTTTCATCTTGCCCGTGGGCAGTACAGACAGGAATAGTGTCCTTAGGACACCTCCATTTTGGATAATTACGGACATCCCGGACAGCGTGGCTGTCCGCGGACAAGACAAACACAACGGGGGTGCCTGCCACCTAAATAAATACAGCATTTGACCCATCTCTTACTCCCCCACCCTCCCCAAACACTCTTACACACCAACAGACTTGCCAAAGTTGTATTTCTCCCCCATTTGTCACCACGCTGTCTGCGGATCCAAGATGGTGGACGCATCGAAACAATCTGATGCACTTCACGCTCTTCACCATCCAATCAGCGAACATGTCACATGTCCACGGACATGACGTGAGCCGATTAGCCAATCGGTGTCCTGTCCACGGAGCGAACAGGGAAATGTGTCCGCGGAGCTGAGATGGATATCACAAATTTTTTGTGACCTACTCTTTGATCATTTTTTTATAAACCACTAGAAGGATTTTCACCAAATTTACAAAAGCACGCTTTTGTGACCAAGCTGCTGCTCCTTCCGCAAATTTGGTGAAAATCCGTCCAGCTGTTTGTGCTGTAGGCGTGAGCAAAGTTTTTTCCCCATTCAGTCTATGGGAAAAAAATATGTTTTGGGACCCCCCTATACCTTTGCCCCCCCTCGACCAAACCTAACCAAACTTTGCAAAAGATTTCAGAGTGGGCCATATACTTTTTCTTGCAAAGTTTGGTGAAGATTCGTCCAGAGAGAGCGAAGTTATAAGCTGCCCAAAAGTGCTCTTCCTATGGGATTAGCAACTTAACCATAACTACACAGCCACTAACGTGGATGTTTAATAAGTCAAAATATGTCTGTGGGTTTGTGGCAGGATTTATGGGTTTGTAGACTTGTGGCAGGGCAAAGCATTGTTTCTTATACAATTCCACACTGTTTCACCAATCTGCACCAAATCTTGCATAGTTACCTGTTAGGACCCTTCAGACATTACTGGTTACATGACATTTGGACAATCCACTCCTTTCCCTGGATTTCAGCAAAAGTAAAAACGTGTTTGTGACCTGGCAATGAAGCCATAAACCATGTTCACCGGGAAGGTAAATAAAAAATGTGTGGGAAGCCAATGGACCTAAGAGCCGAAGGTGAATGCAGGTGGTATTCCAGAATTGTCCTCATTTTTGCTGCATCAGTTGAAATGACTTTTCCAGACGATTTTTGTGACATGTTGCCTGATGTCGAAGTCGTAAACCATGTTGACCAGGAAGGGAAACAAAAAATGTTGTTCTCAACCGGTACCTGACACAAAACTCGAAAACCATATTTCAAGGCCCTAGGATGCACGGTTTCCAAGATATTTGCACCAAAATGCACCTCAGCTAACTGCACCACGCCAGGGTGAGGAGGAGCAGCCACCTACAGGATCATTCATTTTCAACAAATGATGAGAGTGTAATGTCTGTCTACTGAACCCGTTTGGAGAACGGCTACTTCTGCTAGTGTTTAATAATGCATAAAGTAGATTTAGCAGAAAGGAATACATGTATAGCCATGCTTTCATGCCATTTGCGCATTTCCATGCCTCTGAAAACATTTAAATAAAGCTTGCCTAAAAGGAACTAATTATTTGAATATTTGTTATTAGTAAAAACATGTGTTTTAGTATGAAATAAATGTGATGATAACACAGCAGACAAAAATGATGCATCCAGATTTCTTCAGTCACGAGGGTATAATCAAACATCATTCCCATGGAAATCACGAGAAAAACAGGAAGTTGAAGTGGATAGCCTGCTGCCTTCAGTGGGAAGGCTGCTCGTTTCCATAATCTTTTTTGAACTGGAAATAATGACTTTGCAAGAAAAAATGCCAGCGAGTAGTGTTTTACAAAAAATGGTTGTCTGCACTCACTTCCTTGGTTCAATTGGTACAAGTTGGCAGAATGAGATTTTCAGTTATAACAGGTTGTGGAGCTTAATATTGCAAATTATTGCACTAATAACCACAAATGCATATTTGAATGGACACACATTTGGATTTGCAGGCATTCAAGGGTTTTCTGTGAAATTCGTTGCGACTTCGAGAAGTTTTCGAAATGTTGTGGTAAACTTCACGAAGTTTGCGACTGACGTACTTTTTAGGTCATTTTTTTAAATGTGATGTGAGCAATCATTTAAAAACGATGATGATCTGAAAGGATGAATTAATATGCCTGCATTTACAGCGTCCAGTGATTATGCAGGCTCCTGCTTGAAAAACAGCTTTCAGGAGTGTGAGAGTTAGTTTTGGGTGGCTATAGAGCAAGGCATCCCCACCAAAGTTTGGATTTTTGCAAGTGGTTTCCAAGGTATTCATCACTGAAGTGGGAGAGAACAAATACGGCTGGGGCATGTGAAGGAGAAACAATAAATGTAAAATGTAGAGGCCAACTGTCTCTCTACCAGCACGGCATTCCAAACCCCTTTACAGTGATTTCCCGCTCTGCACGAAATCCCTTGGTTTCTCACTCAGACCTACTTTTAAAGCTCAAGACCGCATGGAGCTCAAGTGACTGTAACACATGTATGCCTCCTCTGAAAATCAAAGCCTTCGTTCCTCGTACCTTTTCTGCTCAACTGTACAAAGCGTAAGTAGTGATGGGGGTTTATTTTCACTTGAATTGTACATTGCACAGAGGGGACCACTTTCTCGCCCACTCCCATGCAAAGATCTCCTCTGCAATATTAAATCTTTCAAGAACATAGTGGTAAAACACAGACAACATCGCCTTTATACATCACTATACAACTAATGGCTTAAAGAAGTGTAAATGCCACCTGCAATTAACGATTGCCGGAGACGTTTACAATGGCTTCAGCCTGATTTTACCAGGTGCAAAGTAAAGGGGGACTCCATAGGCATCCAGTGCGTTACCGCCAGCATGGAAAACGCATGCGGACAGTAATGCAGCCGGATTTGTCAGGGAGAGCGAGAAAGGAAGACTGGTTTATTAAGTGCATTCATCTGCCCTACTCCTCCTGTTGAATGAATATGAATTCAATTGATCGGTAAAAGTGGCTGTAAATGTGTGCCGCCACCTTTACCAGCACTTTTGCTGACCTCCGCGGGACATAACAGTGACCCATATTGCCATTCATTTTGTCAGGCTGCGATGTACTTATAATCTTTCCTTCACTCCTTTACATTAGTTAATAGTCTAGAAATAACATTCTTGAGCCCCTATTTAGGACCTGTTCGTCCTCTTTATGCCAATACATTAAAAGCTACATATGTTGTATGACATGTATCTATCCCTGTTAAATACACAATCAATTTATGTGTGTTTCCTTCCTCTTAAGTAATTAAACCTTTTTGCTGAAAACACCTTTGTTTTCTGGAAATGGACAAATATACAACGCACTTGGTAATTTCTTACACTTCCTATTCAAAGTAATATTTTCTTTTTATTGTCAGCGTTTCTTCTAATGTGGCAACTTGCCATTTAAAAGGCCTACTGATTGCGGCCAGGGTGGACTGTGAACCGAAAGAGGCCCTGACAATTTGATCAAAGTGGCCCCATATCACACGTTTTCAAAAAGTCCTACGCATTTCCTATGAGAAAATGTGGACATGCACACAAAAAAGGCCCAGGGTGCAGAGGCCTACCAGGAAATTTCCAGATTTTGCTATAGGCCAGTCCACCCCTTGCAGTTAGTTTATTCTGAACACCATTAAAGAGCGCTTCACAATTACCCATTCCAGCCCTACGCTTAAGATATTATCTATTTTATAGTGTAAAAAACTCAAGTGCTTCAATCGTACATATTTTTCCCAGCTTTAAAACTTCGTGTGAATAAAAACGTGATGTTATCTTAGAGGTTAAAATACAAGCCGGTCAACACACGGTTTCTTCTCTTCGGGGTGTTTTTTGGGGCTGTTCAGCGGCAGCGGTTGTGGTCGTGCCGCTCTTATGTTTATCACTCCCACTGTTTTCTGCAAGTCAATGGTTTGCTATAAAGAGTCTTCTTAGTCTTTAAATCTCACATTGCAGCATTTGGTTAAATCTGTTGCTCTGCTTTACTCTACTGTGAAAAGCGTCCTTGACTCTTTCAAAATTCCTCTAATTCATTTTCCACTTTTCAGGTATAGATTTGTTAAGGTTTAGCAGAAGGGATGAATTCTCATAATTAGGGTATTTATTCAGTGCAGACCTAGATTTGGTGGGCAAGAGTGTGCTTTGCAAGTCACAGAGGGCAGTACACAGTGGGGAAAGCAAAGATAGAAGAGAGTGGGGACCTAACAACGAGGAAGGGTGAAGGTGGACAATTTAGGAAAAACAAGAGATCTATAAGCAACCAGGGGAGGAAATCAGTAGTGAGGGGGAGCAGTCTGAGTTCAGGCGGGGAGTGGAGGGTGTGTGGATCTAGGTGTTGTGGAGGAGCCATAACTTGAAGAGGAGGGCTTAGACCTCCTTCCTTCACTGCTTCTGCATTAACCATTTAAATCATGTATTTCTCCAGTCTCACATTGGCTTTTTTTTGGCAGTATGTTGTTCACATTAGCACGTGGTGCGAGGGAGCCAACCTATCAGGTTGCTCAGATCGTGGGCTGAATCCCACAATCCAAGCTTGTGTTCCAAACAACCTCATAGCTGCTTCCCCATCCTGCCATCTTCCCGCCAACCTTCAGTCCCTTCCCTTCAGGTCTCCGGTGCCTTCCCTATCCCACTTAGCTGATTTCTTTTGGCAGCGGCTGCGCAACCGCTGCTACTGCCACTCCAGCCTCCTGGCCTTCTATGGAAATGGAAGAGGGGCTCTTTATGGAGCCCCGCCTTTCAGATCCATGGCGGCCATCTTAAGTAAGTATTTTGTTTCAATCAATGGGACGCTGCGAGGCATCCCAATCATTGAAACAAAATACATTGGTCTTAGCACGTCAGGTATCCGGATTTAAACCGTGGGGTGCTAATAGAAATAACACCCAATTTGGTGGCTGGATCGGGTGGTAACAGCGCCAGGGCCCATTGGTTAGACCTTTGCTTTGTCAATTTCACTTCTTCCCTCACTCACCACTTTGTTACCAGCAAATTATTATTTGAATACCACTAAAACATGCATTAAACCAAATGTTCAATAAAACCTCGTCATGCAAAAAATACTTTCTTTAATAATAGAAAACTGTGCATGCACATAACTACAGAACAATAGGAAATGCGTTTTTGTCGGAAGATGACAAAAGGAACACTAGACTAGAGAGGGGTGCATCTTCACAAATAAAATGGGAGACAAGCAAAGGTTGTACTCGCTGGAAATAAACCAAAGACAGATACTAATACCTAGACAACATATACACGGAAAACAGACACGCTGCGCATTTACGGGTAGAAGCGATGAATACAAACTTCCATAAACACATCAGATGGACATACAAGCTTTTAATGAAAAGAAACAGAGTTAAGAAACAAGTCCAGTCTAAAAGGGGACCACGATGGCAAAAAGATACTGCATTACAGTAGAACATGTGTTTGTATTTTGGAGGTAATAATGTCACTAGAATTTATGAATTCACACAGAATAGAAACCCAAAAGGCAAGCCAGTACAAGCAAGCAAGCATAAACAATCTAAAATAAAGCTGAATGTGCCAAAAAGGTACTGAAAAAGCGCTAGCATGTATTAAAAAAGAAATTGATTTTGAAACAGGATTGGAAAATAATAAACATTCCAAACTGGAAAAAGATTGAAAGGAATCTTGCACGCTTTAATGTTCAACTGGCCAGCACATACCCCCCCCCCATGTCCAAGCCCAGTGAAACATAGAGACCAGTTCATCCAACATAACATAGGATTAACATTAAACTAACGTTAGACGGTTGCAAACATAACCTAATGTGGATGTATGCATACTTTCTCTAGAGGCCACCGTACTGTAACTATAACTATGGACAGAATGCATTGGAATGAAACTGCAGTGTTAAAAACATAATCATAATAATGTCCTGATATAGAATCACATGTGAAAAGGATGTGCACTCTGTGAATGGACAGAACGGACTGCAGAGTTTGAAGCTTTCATTTGTGAAAGAGATGGTGGACAGTTATTTTAAGCATTAACAAGCTGTTAAAATTGATCATTTACTTAAATACACGCAGTGAGTGGTGGAAGAAAGAAAGACACATGAGCCAACTGCAATCAAAGTCGTTTTGACAAAGTGAAGCGGGATATTCTCTCTTTCCCTCAAAGGACCTTTGAATGTATTCTGGAACAACTGTGTTTTTCCACCACTAGGAAAGCTCACTTTAAACTATCAACAGCTCAAGCCTGTATTCCCAAGAATGAGGGGTGCTCGCTCCCTATTTAGCCAAATCCTAGCAGGGTAGTATAGGCTTGTTAGCTCATTTTACTAGAAGACAACCTCAGCCACTTTAACACAATGTGCTTTCCCTTTAATTGTATAAACAGAGTTCTGAGTCTGGAGGACGGCTATGTGGGTGTCAAGAAATAGATGTACTGTGTAAATACAAGATGGCAGCATGCTTCTTCCTTGTAGTTCCTCTTTGCTTCCCCAACCCTGTCTACTGTAGACCAATGAATCTCTTCTGTAATGTTCTCTCCTATAATTAAAATTGGTTGTTTATAACACGCTTAATACCCAGAGTTTTCTAAGCACAGACAAGGGATCGAACCTGTGTTGCTTCACGTTGTCTTGCTTCCAAGGCGAGAGGGTTGCCCCTGAGCTATCCTCCTGAGACTATCCCCATCCATCTCCTGCTTTCATCTATCTTTGAAGTGAGCATTGGTCCACCTGCTGACAAAATCAACCCCTCCATGTTGGGGTAGGATGAGGAGGAGGGGTGAGGCATCAAATGCTCTCTGCGAAATACAAATAATTTCTTTGGTGGATCAGGGCCATTTATTTGCAATTCCTACCTGGGGGCCTACCAGATGGGAAACACATTCAGCATAAGCTCCTTTCATCTGCCCAGCCAATGTGCAAAATTGACGACATATATTTAACAGCAAGTATGAAATTGGTAATAACTGCAATCACTTAACATATTTTTGGCAGCATGTAGCTTTATGCTTATCTTGATCATGCCACCATTGTTTAGAGGGTTACCAGGTACTCTGTTCTTTAAACCCATGACATTTAATAAGAAAAGGGTCTACAATGTTACCCTTAGACATTTCCCGGAAAAATGTATATTTGATATTGGTCATGATTTTGTTTTCGTGCATACTACAAATCTGTCTTTTGGAAGCATAACTCTTTGGGTTAGTAACCAAAAGTGTGGAGTCACAAACAAGGTACTTGTGCGCTATTTATCACTACTCAATCCGTGAAGCACAATATCAATGAAAAGGGTGTTAGCAGCAGTCCAATACCCACCAACCAATCCACATAGGCTGGCGCTAAATTAACAGTTGTATATTGAGAGGGGTAGGATTGCGCTTAACACCATTAAAGTACAAAAAATCAACAATCTGGGTACAGTATTTTAATGAAAATATATTGAAGAACAGCCGACACGTGTTTCGACACTTGGGTCGTCTTCAAGTCTGAATGACAAACATCATTAGCAGATGATAATTAACATATTCAATAGATAACAGTGAAGAAATTGTTATTGAAATAAATGCAAAAAGGTGTTTTAAGGATATTACAGAATAAAAGACATACCAAGAAACAGGTTAGGGATGTGGTACAGCAGTTGCGGATCAATGTAGGTACACAATAAAAATAAAAGACGAAATGGACAATAATCAAAACAGGATTCATCAACACAAGTTAAGGTTAATACCCTATTGCCATATCTAGACTAGTTATGACCAGCACCCCGTGGCACAACAACATGCGAATCCAGACACCAAAAGAGTTCAGGTGATAACCAAAATTCTAGATAACCCTAAAACAATAATTGTGATATTTAAAGGTAGAATACAGGAATAAACACATTAACCACTAATTGGTGACAAGAGGCAACTCGAAACACCAGTTATATAGAATCACAACATCCTTCCTATAGTAAGGAGTCCGTCAGAGAGTAATAGGACACAATAGAATCACTTACCACACAAAGCTACAAATGTGGCATCTTGTATTTTGTTTTCTTTCACTCGCAATATGTCCTGATTGACGGGAACCACTCAGCATATACAATCGGTGAGTGTTTTTAATTAAAAATCTCTATTATCTGATTCAGGACACATTGAAGCCTCCGAACTGAGGTCTATTTTACTTCTTTTCTTAATAGGATATCGTCATTGAACTGATTATTTGAAGCTTTGTGTGGTAAGTGATTCTATTGTGTCCTATTACTCTCTGACGGACTCCTTACTATAGGATGTTGTGATTCTATATAACTGGTGTTTCGAGTTGCCTCTTGTCACCAATTAGTGTTTAATGTGTTTATTCCTGTATTCTTCCTTTAAATATCACAATTATTGTTTTAGGGTTATCTAGAATTTTGGTTATCACCTGAACTCTTTTGGTGTCTGGATTCGCATGTGGTTGTGCCACGGGGTGCTGGTCATAACTAGTCTAGAGATGGCAATAGGGTATTAACCTTAACTTGTGTTGATGAATCCTGTTTTGATTATTGTCCATTTCTTCTTTTATTTTTATTGTGTACCTACATTGATCCGCAACTGCTGTACCACACCCCTAACCTGTTTCTTGGTATGTCTTTTATTCTGTAATATCCTTAAAACACCTTTTTGCATTTATTTCAACAACAATTTCTTCACTGTTATTTATTGAATATGTTAATTATCATCTGCTAATGATGTTTGTCATTCAGCCTTGAAGACGACCCAAGTGTCGAAACACGTGTTGGCTGTTCTTCAATATATTTTCATTAAAATACTGAACCCAGATTGTTGATCTTTTGTACTTTAATGGTGTTAAGCGCAATCCTACCCCTTTCAATATATAACTCTTTGGGTTGCCAGGTACCCAGTACCCCTCAATTCTAAGGCTTCTAGGACACTTCCAGCAGGTATTCCAGACACATAGTATGCCACTTAAATGCAACTTCACACGGCTGGGTCACTATTTAAAAATGCATTTAATTGCTGCTCAAATCAACTATTAGTGGACCTATTCTAAATCATAGCATACTTTATCTTACTTCACAAAGTTACTTGAGTAGTGTAAGATGTGCCAACAGGCAAGTGCATGATCTAGAGCTGTTCCCTTATAACACATGAGATATTAGACGGGTTAGAAGCTGCCAAATACTTGCATCATGTGCAGATTTCCTCTGATCTATGTCCATGTTCGATAGCAATGTGATCTAACAGTTCTTAGCATGCCAAATAAGTGATGCACGGCAGAAAGTATCAATATAGATCTTATGTATGAATGTTAAGGATCTAGTTACTTAACCTGTGAGCTGTCAGGCCCACCTGGGTGGGTACACACCACTAACATCACTTTTAAAAACATTGAGCACTTGTTGAAAGTAAGACAGATTGGCAAGCCCTTCATGCAGAGTCCATTCACATAAGCTGCTGAAATTCTGAAAGAAGCAGACGTATCCATAGCAGATAAAATGTAATCACAGAAACATACTGTCCCTCATTCAGGTCATTGTAGAAATGCTTCTGCTGATGCCAAGTCATTAATACACCTGGTGCTGCAGTGTTGCCCAAGAGCTCTATACTAAGACATCTGTTTTGCCAGATTACTCACGTGATACAATTACTGCCTCGTCTAAATGCATTACTGCCATCAATCTCGATCACAGAGAAATATGTTGCCTTGCAATTATTACAATTATCAGTGAATTTAAGATCAGCACAGAGCTGGGTTTAAAAAGAAAATGTCCAAACCTTTCGAAGCTACTGTTATGCAAGATGTGTGTTATTTGTTGTCACATAACAATCGTGTGATCATTTTTTTTTCTTCTCCAATGCGGGGCCTTAGCTGCTGCACCTAAAATGTACATTTATTTTTTGACAGTGGTACATTTTTACCACCAGTGGAGTGCAAGCAGCTCCATAAATTAGACAATATATGTGTTATACTAGTAGTGTGTTTCCCATCACTAGTACTTTTCAATGGTGATATTGACAACCAATTGCAATTATCAGCAGCAGTACCAAATAGTGGTGCCGCCACAATTAGGGATAATGCAGGTGACTCACCACTAGTCTATTTTTTCCAGGCAAATGACCACTGTAACATTGCCAATCTGGAAAAATGAATACCCTTCATTTGAATGATAGACGTAATTTGATGGCCGTGGGCCAACCGTCTTATGCACCGAATTATAGAAATATAAACTGCTATGCTTGACCAACGAGCGGCCATTTTAAATGTAGCAAGAATCGCCATTTTGCTTGTTAACCATTGCTCATTGCTTTCTGTCTAAAAACTGCTTTGCAGCTTGCAATTCTTGCGGATTCTGCTTACTCTGCTCAACTGTTAACATTGTTGTCTGAATATGAAAGGACAAGGTTGCGGGACTGAAGAGTTTGTTGAAACTCCTCATGAGTAGCCCAGAGAGGAATGCCCACGCTCCCTCTCTGTAGCCTTGGGTGAGAGCTACAGGGCATTTAATCACTTCACAGCTGCCAGCCAGTCTCGTACAATGGTAGAATATGTTAGAATAATACAGCTAAAGGCTTGAATTATGCTTTTCTTACGCCCCCCCCTTCGCAAAACCCTTTAGAACGTGTCGGCTCCCAGGACACGAATAGTACCCCATAGATAGCAAAGCTTGGAATGTGGCTCTTCCCCCATGTGCAGCTTGCTTCCAAGAACAGAACCACCGTGTTCTGTTCAACAACTAAAAGATGCCTCCGCACTTTCTAATTGCACATTGTTACTAGTATAGACATCGAAAATGTCATAATCGTCATACTCGTCGGATATGTCCATCGTCATCCCGTGTTCAAAGAAACTTAATAAAGAGGGGTGTTGAACATGACTTTGCTGATTGTATGATATGCATTTTGTATATATATAACTGATGTACGTAATTCGCTCTCTTGCGTCCATCGAGGTCTAGGAAACTCACGTCGCGGGGCGTGAGATCAGAATTGGCCAATTGATGCTATCTTTTGCTTGCAATAAACCCTAGCATTGGGAATTTGAACCTCGTGTCTGGCGCATCTTTTCATGTATGGTTATTGCCTTGTTTCCATAGCACGAGGGACCCCTAGGGGCCCCTTTCAAGATGGCGCCCGAATAGGCACCCTCCCTCACTTGCCCCATCGTATACGTTGTAACGGAGTAAAGGCGGAAGAACGGCGAAGACGGGACGGTCGAGCCGGGATCAAGAAGTGTACGGGGTGCTCTGTAAAAGTGAGGAGAGATTCCTTCTGCAGATCTGCACACATCTGATCCCTTATCGACGTACCCGGCCAGAGGGCAAAGGAGGCGAGGGTCCCGAAACGAGGCAGAAGCCAGAAAAGCACAAACACGACGTTGGGAGAGGTTGCGTTAGAACAGGCAACTTGTTTTTATCAGGTGAGTCATTCCCCGATTCAAAGAGAAACCTGATTTTTGGTAGAGTGTTGATTTTGCAAACTCAAACGTCCAGGTAAAAGTGGCTAACCAAAGGGGAAGGTTAAAGAAACATGCCTGGAGTACTGTCCACTTTAGCGGGGCTTTTCAGCTGCGGTAGACAGTCCTTGGAATATGGCCAAAGTGCATCGCCTAGGGGAACGCCGGCTTATGATATGTATGCAAAATATGGTGTGGGTGCGATAATATTTTGTGAAATTTGGCATAGGCAAACTAGAAAGCAACCCGACCATCAGTGGCCGATTAATGGTAGTTTTGAGATTGGGAGGATAGATAACCTAGAGAGGATGGTAATTAGAAAGAAAGCGCGACCTGCAGCTTTTGAGACTGTCAAAGATTTGAGGAGGGAAGCAATGCTCCGACTTAGGAGTAGAGAGAAGCATGCGCGTAGGCACAAAACGAAGCTTGAGGTAGCAGAAGAGAAGGAAGAGGAGGAGTGAACTGCAAGTCTATGACGGGAAGGGAGACGTGACCAGATGAACATAGACAGAATATACCCGCAGCAGGAACTACACATAGCAGACAAATTAATGGAACATTTGTTAACTAACACGGGTCGAGGCCCAAAACCAGAATCAACACCAAACACGCCAGCAGTGACTGCGCAGGCCCAACCAGTAGCTCTCATAGCCCCTCCCGCAGCCCAAGCACTTCCCCTCACGCAAGCGTTAACCCAAGCCCCGCCCACAGCGCTAGCACTCCCACAAGTGTAGACCACGGACACACAATTTCCCAGCTCCCAGCAAGGCCCTTCACAGATGCCACCTGTGGCACTTGTCCCATCCGCACCTCCCACTCTAGAGACAGATTCAGCACCATCCGCCCCTCCAGAAGTCGAAATTGAGACCGGGGAGGCGAGAGGCGGGGCTGAAGGAACAGGATTTGGACGGGTATCTCGAAGCGCGATCAGCAAAGAAAGAAAGATTGAATTACGGCAAGAGGCAGAAATGTACATAGAAGGAAATGATGAGACGGCAGCATTGGCCTCATTGTATGGGTACCGAAGAAGCAACGAGAGACAGGTAGTGTTGGACTGCATGGGGGAAATTTTGGTGGGAGAATGGAAAAAGATACTTGGGAATTTACCGCCACAGCGATTGTTAGATTTGAATAAATTAGCACGCAGTGAGCAAAGAGATGAGGATGTAAGAAAATATGTGCACAAACTGATTTAAGTAAACAATGAAATGGAAGACAGATATGCTGAAATGTTTGCTACACCTGAGTATAGTAGAGAGTTTATTAAGAAAGGTAGGAAGGAGGCATCAAGGTTGAATATGAAAAAATCATGGCCGAGAGTTTTTCCAGGTGGTACAAAGCATTTGCCGGTACCGGGACAAATATGCGATAAACAAAGATTGCAGGTATGGGTAGGGGAAACAATGCGATCGATGTCGAACAAAAGAACGTCAGTAAAGGAAGTAAGTGAGATATGTAATGGGTACCCATTGGAGATGAGAAAAGAAGCGATGCAAACGATAGCAAGGGTGTTACTGCAGCAGGTCATTGGATACAATAGAGGTAAAGGAAACGCACAAGGCAGGGGAAATTTGAATAATATGCATGAGGTGTCATTGGGATTAAATCAATGTGCGTATTGTAAGGAGGAAGGACACTGGCGAGCGCAATGCCCGCACCTACAGAATAGAGGTGGGTTTGGTCAGAGAAGGCCTCATAGAGGACATCAGGGGTCAAACGGCCCAAGCAGAAATAACTTGCAGCAGCAGCAGCAGGGATATACCAATGGAGGTACTCAAACCCAATCATATGGTCAAAACCAAGCACAACAGAACCAGACATTGAACCAAAGTGTTTCGAACCAAAATCAGGGCAGGCAGGGCCAACAGAGAAATGATCAGAGTGGAGGACATCCAGGGGGAAATGGGAATATTTTTGATACACAACCAAACACGTATTATAGTAGTAGCGGGGTGACTACACATCGGACAATGTATTATTTTCGCGATAGGACAGCCCACGACAGGGGTCGGAACCAGTGTCTATTCCCGTGAATCAGAGAGGACCATACGTAGAAATGAGAGTCGGGAATAAGGAGCACCATTTCCTTGTAGATATAGGGGCACAGAAGTGCTCGCTAGACCACGACTTGGTTCCGAGATACCACTGTCGGGGCAGAAGAATGTTTCTGTAGGGTTCGCAGGTACACCAGTAATTAACCCCATGTCCGTAGCTGTCCCAATTACAATAGGACCATTTACGGAACAGTGTCCATTTCATCTGACAGAAAATTGTGGAGAGAACTTGCTAGGATTAAATTTGTTGAGAAAATTGGGGGCAGTCATACATTGTACGGCTGACGGGGTGTTCCTCACGATGTGGCCTCACGATGCACCAGTGACAGAATTTATGTCAAAAGAGTTACCAGAAGAGCTAAGTAGAGTACCAACCTGTCTGTGGGCAATGCGTGATAACGATGTAGGATGCTTGAAAATAGAGCCAGCAAAAATAACTTTGAAAGAAGGTGTCACACTACCACGAATTCCCCAGTATAAAAATTTCTGTTGAAGGTGAGAAGGGATTGAAAAGCATTGTTACTGACCTGGTGAGATTGGGGGTGGTTGAGGAAATTGCAGGTAGAACGTGCAACAGCCCGATTCTTCCAGTTTACAAGAAAGGAGGCAATGAGGTACCCTATTGTTTCATAATTGATCTGCACGCATTAAACAAAAGTGGTAGACCCACATTCCCTTTGGTCCCAGATGTCACAACAATACTGACAATGATACCGGCCACTGCAGAATACTTTAGTGTAGTTGATCTGAAGAACGCGTTCTTTAGCATTCCAGTGGATAAAACCAGTAGATATCTGTTTGCGTTCACTCTAGGAGGTCGATCATTCACATTCACATGCATTCCACAAGGATATACAGAAAGCCAGAGCATTTACAGCAGAGCGCTAAAAGAGCAGCTAGACATGCTAGAATTACCAGAAGGTTGCATACTCTTGCAGTACATAGATGACTTATTACTAGCTGCTGACACAAAAGAGATCTGCAAAGAAAGTACTATATTACTATTGACACACTTAGCGACCCATGGTCACAAGGCAAGTTTGAAGAAATTCCAGTATAATCAGAAGGAGGTGTCTTATTTGGGTTACCTACTTTCGAAAGAAGGGAGAAGATTAACACCAGAACACATAGAAAGTATTTCTAGTATGCCTATTCCAAAAACTCAAAAAGGAGTGAGAGCTGTAATAGGCATGGCCTCTTATTGTCGGCAGTGGATCAGTAATTTTGCGTTGATTGTGAAGCCGATGATAAAGTTGACAAAAAAGGATGCGGAGATGCCTTTACAGTGGGATGAGGAATGTCAGAAAGCGTTTGAGCAATTGAAAGCTGCATTGTGTGTTGTGCCAGTTTTAGGCACTTGTAACTATAAAAAGATCTTCAGACTATTTGTGAGTGAGAGTGAAGGATGTGCATTGGCGGTTTTGACACAGGAACAAGGTGGAAGAAATAGGCCGTGCGGCTATTTTTCTTGCGCGTTGGACCCTGTAGCGCGCACACTACCACGACTTTTGCGATCCGTCGCAGCGGCTGCTGCATCAGTGAAACAAACGGAAGGAATGGTATTGGGGAACACTTTAATTCTGATGGTGCCACATGCTATAGACGTTCTATTAAATAGGACGCAGACGCAACACCTCACCTCAGCTAGACTGACAAGATATGAGCTCATCTTGTTTGCACCCCACATCCAAATTATGAGGTGTAGCGCATTGAATCCTGCAGAATTAATGCAATGCCTATAGCAGAAATTGGTTACAAAGAATCACCACCCCATGATTGTTTAATGATCACTGAAGAAGAAACAAAGGGAAGGATTGATTTGAGCGATATCCCACAAAAAGAGCCAGATGGGGAGTTATTTTGTGATGGCTCTTGTTTTAAATTACCTGATGGCACATCAACGGCCGCATATGCAATTACTACCCTAAAGAGTGTTGTAGAAAGCAGAAGAATCCCCTACAATTCGGCGCAAGCCGCAGAAATAATAGCACTGACCCGAGCCTGTGAACTCTCTGAGAATTTGAACGTGAATATTTATACTGACAGCCAGTACACCTTTGGCGTGGTTCACAACTTTGGCCGACTTTGGGCTGAGAGGGGTTTCTTGACATCACATGGGGCCAGGATTCAGCATGGCCCTTTGATTGTGCGATTGTAGTCTGCACTCATGTTTCCAAAGCGCCTAGCTATAGTGAAGTGTGAGTCGCATAAGAAAGTAACATGTAGAGTGGGAGAGGGAAATTCATTTGCAGACAGGATTGCCAAGCAAACAGCCACAGATTTGGGGAATAAAATGATGACAGTACAGACTGAGGAAGTACCTTGTATGATAGAGAATGGAGTTGCCACAGTCAAAGAAATGCAGGCTGAGGCCACGACCGAAGAGATTCAGGGGTGGTCTGAGGTCTCTTCTGAGTTACATTTGGAAGGATGTTGGGTGGACAAGGAAACAAAGAACTGGATGTTGCCAAATTGTTATGTAACTGCAATGGTTATAATGGTGCATAGCCCTACCCACATTTGCGCGAAGAAGATGGTACAGCATTTATCCACAGTATGGAAAAACGAGCACATAAAAAAGAATGCAGAAAGACTAGTGCAGAATTGTATTACATGCCTGCAACACAATGTAGGGAAGGGAACCGTGACTCCAGCAGGTAGTTTTGGCCCACCCTCTATGCCATTTGTGGTGGTCCATTTTGATTTCATAGAAATGGAAAGGTGCCAGAACTACAAATATGTGTTAGTGGTAATTTGTGCATTGAGCAAGTGGGTGGAGGCATATCCTTTAAAAGACTGTACTGCCATGTCCACAGCAAAAGTAATGCTAAAGGAGTATTTCTCCCGGATTAGGTTGCCCCGTGCCCTGTGGTCAGACAACGGCCCCCACTTTGTGGGCGCAGTAGTGCTACAGATCTGCAAATAGAGAAGAGATTCCACAGTTCCAGGCATCCCAGTTCTGCCGGGCTTGTGGAGAGACATAACGGAATCTTGAAGTCAAAGATAGCAAACATTTGCGCTGGGAGCACGTTGAGTTGGGTGGATGCATTACCCCTAGCACTGTTGTGTATGTGCACGTCTGTGCAGGCTAAGACTGGGCTCTCCCCCTATGAGATTATAATGGGGAGACCAGCAAATGTATGGTGCGCACCGCAGCCCAAAAGTTTATGTGAGGTTGAGCATCCTATGTTAAGCACTTATTGTGGGCTTTTAATACAGAAGTTGTGTTTGATTCATCAGCAGGTGCAGGAGGCGTTACCAGTGCGATATACCGGACCGGGGCACTCGCTGGAGCCTGGAACCTGGGTGTTAATTAAAAACGTTGAACGGAAGACAGCATTAGCACCCAGGTGGCGTGGCCCCTATCAAGTACTTTTGGCAACGCAGACGGCCATCCGAGTAGACGGACGGAAGGCATGGATCCACGCGACACATGCCAAAAGATTCCCAGGACTGCTGACAACTTCCGATGACCAGAGAAAGGAAACGGTCTCGGAAACGAAAGAAACTGTTGCCAGTCCAGTGCCACAGCATCAGCCTGAGCGAGAAGTGAAAGTTGAAACAAATCGCAAACGAGAAGTGAAACTCGAAACAGCACCTGAGGAGGCTGCCAGTAAGGGGAAAGGGTGAAAAGTTTCCCAACGTTGCTCAGCGGAAACAACATCACTGCCGAGCGACACAACCCCTGCATTGCAAACACGAGCAGAAACAACGCGCGTACCCCTTTGGCGCCCAGCAGTTCCTGCGAATGCACCAAAGCCAAAGAAAGAAACTACATCATTGCCACGGCGCTCATCGCTACCCATCATTGTGCCACAGGCTGACACTGAGTCTGATACTGGAAATGCAACGGCACTATTCACGGATCATACAATACCAGGAGTGAATCGGTATAATTTGCGGCCTCGACAGGCAAAGTGATCCCCAGATCTTTTGTGCTTTTCTTTTTGCCTTTGGTTCCACTCACGGACGGAGTAGGAACCAGGGGCGTAGAGGAGAGAAGTGTGAGAATTGTGCAAGTCGGACAATTCAAGACTCAAGACTCCTCGGTGCGCTTATAAAAGTACATGTGTCAGGAGCCAGAGCAGGACAAGCTGGACGCACATAAGTACTAAGGCTGATAGAGTACATGTGTCCTAAGCCAGAGCGGGACAAGCTGGATGCACATTGTACTCTATCAATAAAGAACTGTCCGGAAATCGTCTGAGCAGTGGGAGAAAGAACAACTAATCTTGCTCGGAGTGGATAAATGATCCAGGCTGTGAAAAGGCTGGCAGAATTGAACTGTGACAATTCTCGTTGAACTTTTCTGGCATCAAGAACGAGAGACATTTGCGACGAACTTTGCCAGCAAGAAGAAGGACGATGAAGAACAAGTCAAGACCGGTTTCAGCTTCCTCCAGCACCCCTGCTGAAAAGATAATAGATTTAGAGACTGTAAATTTAGGGAAAAAGCATGGTAAAAGGAATAAGGTACTGATTCGGACATTGGTCCTATGTTTTTTAAGTATAATAGTACCAACAATAACAGCTATTACACTATGGTTCCTGGAGTACGTACACCCATTAGAAGCACTTTTTCCAAAAGCAGCTACTGAAAGCCCGGTTCATGTAATCACTGGTACTTTGCCCCCAATGGAAGAGAGACATAGAGAAGGATACGGCAACAATACATTGTTGCTCATCATGAACATGACCCATGCGGTTTTAAAGAATAAATATAGCTGGGTTTGCGCCCAGTTACCACAGCATGGTGGGAAAGGGATAGGCTGGTATGTACAACCGTTGCCATTGATTTATTCATGTGAGGTAACATTAAGTGCAATGTTCTTTGGGAAATGTAACAAGAGTAATACGGGTCAGCTAGATGAGACCTATATGAATGAATTTGAGGAAGTGATCATGAGACCGGTGGGTTGTTCCATATTCCAAAAAGCTTGCGTTTTTGCACTAGAAACCATGAGAATGAATACATGAAAAATAACAAGACTAGATAGATTACATAGGCAGAATAGACCAACCCCGCCAGCAGAAAGAACATCAGTAATGACATTTCGAATGAGGGATGAATGGAACAAAGATGCTGTGCCCCCTGCCTATACAGTGGATCACAGCCCCAAAACTGCTCCCCTATGTCTACAGAAAAAGGGTTCCTATAAAGTAGGAACGTTTAGCAACTGCCTGAACACAGTGGTTTTAAAACAAGAAATAGAACCCGTGTACGTAGGAGTCCCTGTTTACTTTATATGTGGAGAAAAAGCATATCCATGGTTACCTAGAAACTGGGGAGGTACATGCTACCTAGGTCTACTGTTTCCAGGAGTGTTCCTCCTGGAGACAGCAGAAGTAGCCAAACGAACAAAAGGTAGAACTCAAAGGAATAGCGAGGATGGAATGATAGCAATGGATATAGCCAAATCATTTATACCGTTCTTGTCCCAAATAGAAAATTCTTACAATATAAGAAAACTGTCTGGAATATTACAAAAAACAATAGATTCCACAACGGATATTTTATTGAATATGACGTTAGAAGAAAAAGGAATAAGACTGATGGCACTTCAAAACAGGATTGCTCTCGATATAATATTAGTTGATCGTGGGGGAGTTTGCAAGCTCGTACAAACTGCATGCTGTGTGTATATAGATGACTACTCCCCTACGATATTTAAAGCGATCCGGAAATTCCATGTCATAAGTTCCACACTCTCTACTGAAGAAGGGCGTTGGGGGATAGGATCCTGGCTTTGGGGATTATTGCGGTCTTGGGGATGGAAGTTAATTTCAATACTAATAATGGTACTTGGGATATTCATAACATGCTGCTGTTGCATACAATGCTTACCAATAGTGTGCACTGAAATAACTGATGGATGTACTAAGGGATGTATGCACATGATGTCGAGAGGAAAACAAACGCATGGCCGAAATAACAGAGACACTGAGGAAACAAAAACAGTAAAACAATTCATGGCGATAGACATTAATGATGAAGATGATTCAGACATAGATACCCCAGACTTATCCTCATTAGAGGAGGATACAATGAATAAATAAGACGTTTGGCATACGGCCAAAAGGAGGGTTTGTCAATCTGGAAAAATGAATACCCTTCATTTGAATGATAGACGTAACTTGATGACCGTGGGCCAACCGTCTTATGCACCAAATTATAGAAATTTAAACTGCTATGCTTGACCACCCAGCGGCCATTTTAAATGTAGCAAGAATCGCCATTTTGCTTGTTAACCATTGCTCATTGCTTTCTGTCTAAAAACTGCTTTGCAGCTTGTAATTCTTGCGGATTCTGCTTACTCTGCTCAACTGTTAACATTGCTGTCTGAATATGAAAGGACAAGGTCGCGGGACTGAAGAGTTTGTTGAAACTCCTCATGAGTACCCCAGAGAGGAATGCCCAAGCTCCGTCTCTGTAGCCTGGGGAGAGAGCTGCAGGGCATTTAATCACTTCACAGCTGCCAGCCAGTCTCGTACAATGGTAGAATATGTTAGAATAATACAGCTAAAGGCTTGAATTATGCTTTCTTATGGCCCCCCCTTCGCAAAACCCTTTAGAACGTGTCGGCTCCCAGGACACGAATAGTACCTCATAGATAGCAAAGCTTGGAATGTGGCTCTTCCCCCGTGTGCAGCTTGCTTCCAAGAACAGAACCACCGTGTTCTGTTCAACAACTAAAAGATGCCTCCGCACTTTCTAATTGCACATTGTTACTAGAATATACATCGAAAATGTCATAATCGTCATACTCGTCGGATATGTCCATCGTCATCCCGAGTTCAAAGGAATTTAATAAACAGGGGTGTTGAACATGACGTTGCTGATTGTATGATATGCATTTTGTATATATGTAACTGATGTACGTAATTCGCTCTCTTGCGTCCCTCGAGGTCTAGGAAACTCACGTCGCGGGGCATGAGATCAGAATTGGCCAATTGATACTATCTTTTGCTTGCAATAAACCCTAGCATTGGGAATTTGAACCTCGTGTCTGGCGCATCTTTTCGTGTATGGTTATTGCCTTGTTTCCATAGCACGAGGGACCCCCTAGGGGCCCCTTTCAACATTGTAAGGCTCCCACTTGCAAACTCTGCGCTCATCCCTTTAATAAGCCCCATGCTTTTGTAGTGTCATTTCAAACTATTTAGAAATTGACTTTAAGGCAGTGGAAGATTGCAAAATTCAGGTTGGCAAATAACTTTAGGCGCGGCAGTGTGAGTGGCAGTTTCCTGCAGCTGTGAGCAGAGACTGTGTCCGGGGAAGCAGCAGGAGGAGCATTTGTTGCCGACACTGACACTAGGCGTTTAACTCCTGCTAACCCAAGAGTCAGATGATTGAGGGTTCAGTTTCCTGTAGTTCCCTCACAGTGTCTATGGTGGATATGCACTGCCTCTGTATTACCACCCATGTGAGGAAGAAATGGACGTAGCAATTGGAGATAACAGAGAATAATCTATCCGACCGCCTCCTCTGCTTTTGAGTTTACAAACAATACCTGGAATAATTGATACTCTGTTGCATCGACTGTGCTCTACATAAGGCTGGGAGAGGATTAAAGGTATAAAACACCAGATTTGGCCTTCGTGGTGAGACCTCATTTGTGAGTTTTTCCTCTTAAATAGTTTACTAACTTTCAGCAATACAATGCTGATGAGGTGAAAGACGTCTTGCAGATAGCAAGAGTGGTGCAGGAGTGATCCACAGAGAGCTGGAGCACTTGACGGTTGGACAGTTGGAGGCTCATAGCAGCTTAAAGTGGCACAGTGTTACACCGTTACCTCACATTCATTGGATTACCATGAATTAATCATATCAGAAATGTCTGAAGGAGAAAAAAACTAAATTTATTTTACGGAAAATGATTTTTGGTTTTCTCTTCCCTGGACATTTCTGACAACCCATTTCCCCCACCACCTTATTTGCCTGTGGGTGTCACACCTCCCTGTGTGCCACAGTCGCCTGCATCGCTCGTTCCCTTCCCTTACGTGGATGGGAACTGGGGCTGCAGGGTCCTTTCTTCTCTTCTCTTTTTTTTCTTTTCTTATCGTTATTAGAAAGGGGGAGGGGGCACCCATGCAACCTCCTTTGACATTATAGTGAACAAGGGTGCACGGGACACTCCCACACCCTCCGCTGCCCTTGTTCACTATAATGCTACCGAATTGGGGATTTGTTCAAAATTTACGACTGTACGAAATATTTGTGCGGCCGAACTTCGAACAAATCTTTTTTTTTTCTTTGCTGTCTTATATACAGATTCCTCATTCCTCACGTCTGCAAGTCTGCATGTCTGATGCTGCTGTGAGTTCGTAAAAGTAATGACTGAGGGCGCGAAGTGCGTAGGCATGTTTTTGGAGAGAATTTGCTTGGTGTAGATTGTTCTTTGAACCTTACATCAACAAATTAAGCAAATAAACATCAGCGGTGAGTTCAGTCTCTTAAGTAGACTTTTTTTTACAGGTTTTGCCTTCAAACTCTTAACATGACATTGCTATAACCTCAGTGCTGAGTGTTTAAACGCTTAAGGGCTTGGTGTCGGCAAACCTCTTCGAAGAAAAGCAATGAGAGACATACTAGACATTATTCAGGTGTGCAGACTTTGTTGCTTTTTGTTGCCTATTGTCTCACTGCATGTTATGTTTAAATAGCGTGGAATGCTGGAGCGACATCCAGGACTTGCTGGAATACTTTACGACCAGTGTTTGCCTGGGAGGACGGCTGTTGGCAGAGTGCCTTTGAGCCTCCCAGCTCACCTTTTCTCATCTCTCTTAATGTGTCAGTGATTCATTGTGCATATTGCACACACTGTACTCATTGCATACAGGATAACAATTCTGCGGAATCATTTTTCCAGAATTGTACGGTGAAGGGACAGTAGTAGCGGGAATTGCTGGTTTAATTTGCTTTCTATTACGTGTGGAATAAGGTTTTGGATAATAAACTACTGCTCTTGACTTGGAAGGTAACTGCGGGTTGTGAGCCTTTGAGCCTTCCAATATGATCTATTCAGGACTACAATTTACTAACGAGCAAGGCTTCGGCCAATTGTCTATTGTCTTTGGCTGGGAGGGTAATTGCAGGTAGTGAGCACTTGAGCCCTCTAAACTGATTTTTCTACTGCTAGTTACAACTTATTTACAACTAATTTTACGCAAAAGAAAAAAAATGCGTTTGAGAAGCCATTCTTCGGGGTAGGAGGGCAGTGTGGGAAAAAAGCCATTTTGACAACAATAAATGAAGGTGGATAGACCTTTTAGAATCTGATGGCTAAGTAAAGAATCAAGTAACATTTCATGTGCGGAATGAAGATTGCAGGTAGAGAGAGCACTGAAGAAAATGCAAGCCATTTTATAGTTGTACAGATGCTGAAACGCAAGTAGACTAAGTAATCATGAAGGCTGGCTATACATAGAGAATAAAGATTACCCCTGCTAACTGCGCAGGGAGTATTAATTCTATTAAAGACTAGGAGGCGAGCATTATGCTTCAACTTCTTTAATTTACTACTCTTCACAGCAGTTTCAACAAACTCAAAACTATACAAAACTCTGAAAAACAGTCTGAACAGACTTTTTCTTCCTTGAACTACAATCCCCATAGTCTCTGTAGTCCATCCTACTCCAGCTCAGCTATGACCATATCCTGTCCCTGAGCTCCTCCTCTCTTTTACTCGCTCTGAAAGTCCCAGAGAAAACTCCACACTTAGTCCTGCAACTGGCAATGACTTGAACCTTTCCAAACGAATGTCGCACTCCTTGAACTCAGGCAACGACTTCTACTCGTCTATCCCTTCAATTATTCTTCTGCTCCTCTCCTAGAGATAATAGAAAAAGCAGAAAATCAGGGAGGTGTCCATGTATTGCCGTCACTCACATATTATTATCACATATAAACATTCAATAATATGCACAATACATTTCTCGGGTGGGAATTTAATGCTCGCCTCCTAGTCTTTAATAGAATTAATACTCCCTGCGCAGTTAGCAGGGGTAATCTTTATTCTATGGCAAGACTGGAGGCGAGCATTATGCTTGTTCAAAGCTGTCCCAATACTGCACTCGCCATACTCTCTGTTGGTTTAAAATAAAATTCTCTAAATGTGCGATCATTCGCCCAGTCTGCTGCTGCCATAATATCTTGCAAGGGAACCCCTGTCCTATATGCTTTGGACGCCATAGCCCCTCTCACTGAATGTGCACCGAATTGTTGCAAATCGATCCCTGCTGCAAGCATTACTTCTCTGACCCATCTCGCTATAGTAGCTGTCTTTACTGCCTGAAAGGGCTTCCTACGCGCTATTAGCAACTGACTTGTACTACTCGCTCTATCTTCTGCCGTTCTGGCCTCGTATTCCTTGATGCAGCTAGCTACGCACCATTTGACATTATTGGGAAAATAGGGATAGTGCACTGCGGATGTACTTGATTTCGTCCTCTGCACTACTACGAAGGTCACTCCTTCTGGACCGAACCTCCTCCTATTGATTTCTAAGGCCCTGACATCCGACACTCTCTTGCAGGATATGAGACATAACAGCATAGCCAATTTGCCTGATAACTGCTTGAGAGACAAAAATCTATTCACCGGCCAACTCTCTAATAAATCCAAAACTCTCGTGACGTCCCATAACACTGTATATCTGGGAACCGGTGGCGCTTTAAATTTAGCTCCTCGAATGAGCCTACAGACTGCTGGGTGTTCACCCGCTGGTGCCCCTTCAATCGGCATATGACCAGCGGAAATCGCTGATCTGTACACTCCAATAGTGCGGAAAGCTTTCCCATCTTGCAGCAGGTTCGCCAAAAAATTCAGTATGACCACTATAGGAGCAGAAATGGGATGAAAACCTCTCCCTCTGCACCAACTCGTCCATTTGGCCCAAGCCGCGTCGTAGCTCCTCCGAGTCGATGGAGCCCAGGATTCGGCAATAAGCTCTGCTGCCTGCATCGAAATGCCTGGCAGTTCCCATTGTCTCCTGATATCCTGCACGCGATGAGCGGGAGTGTCTTCTTCATTCTCAGAGGATGACACTGCCCAGCTGGGTCCGTGAGCAATCGTTCCCCTTCCGGGAGGATCCTCGGCAGGTCTATCAACCGTTCTATCAGCGTCGGGAACCACACTTGGGCTTTCCACAACGGTGCTATCAGCACTAGCTCTGCACTCTCCCTCCGACACTTCGCCAGCACTCTGCTCAGCATCATGAACGGAGGAAAGGCGTAATGCGTGCCGCCTGTCCAGTCTTGCAGGAATGCGTCCGTACTCCTCGCGTCTGGGTCTAGCCTCCAGCTGAAATAGCTGGATATCTGGGCGTTGAGACGAGACGCAAATAGGTCCGTGTGTAACGGACCCCATCTCTGATCTATCATCTGAAATACTGCTGGGTCTAGCTTCCAGTCGCTGGAATCTGTGAGGTACCGGGAGTTCCAATCTGCTATCACATTCAGTGAACCGGGTAAGTACTCCGCTGTCACTGATGTCCCCGTCCTCAGGCAATAGTGCCAGAAATCTTTCGCTAACTCGGCTAGCAGCCTGGACTTTGTCCCTCCTAAGTGGTTTATGTAACGCACTGCCGATATGTTGTCCATCTTCAGTAGGACGCAAGACTTCACTCTGTCTCTCGTGAATGTCTTTATTGCGAAGGAGCCTGCTAGGAGCTCTAAGCAGTTTATGTGCAGGTTCAGCTCCTCTGCGCTCCATCTCCCTCCGGTCTGCAACTCTCCGCAACGCGCTCCCCATCCTATACGGCTGGCGTCTGACTCTATCACGAGGTCTGGCCGGTCCCCGAATATGGCACGCCCATTCCAGGCATCCATATTCTGCAACCACCATTCCAGTTCCGTGATTGATTCCTGATCTAGTGGTATCGATTGATGATATCTCAGCCCCTGTTGCAGGTGTCTGATTTTCAATCTTTGTAAAGCTCGATAGTGTAAGGGACCTGGAAAAATAGCTTGTATCGAGGCTGCTAGTAAGCCCACAATCCTCGCTAGGATCCTCAGGGATATGACTCTCTTCCCTAGACATGCTCGGATCTCTCTCTTGATATCTCGGATCTTCCTCGCTGGAAGTTCCAGGGTGGCTTTCCTCGTGTCCAGGATGAATCCGAGAAAATCCAACCTCTGTGCCGGCTTCGTATCCGACTTCTCTGTGTTCACTAGAAACCCCAGTGACTGCAGGAGGTCTAGAACCCACTGTGTCTGATATTCCAGTACCTTCTGATCTTCCGCTAGAAGCAATAGATCGTCTATGTATATGATCAGCCGAATTCCTTTTTCTCGGATGGCTGCGGCTACCGGTTTCATCAACTTCGTGAACGCCCAAGGCGCTGACGCAAGTCCGAATGGCATAGTCCTGAATTGCCAGAACTGTCCCTTCCAGCGAAAAGCTAGAAATCCTCTGAACCGCTCCTGTACTGGGACTGTAAGGTAGGCATCTTTCAGGTCTAACCTGGTTAGCCAGTCCCCCTCCCTCAGGGAGTCTCTGAGCTGATGGATTCCCTCCATCTTGAAATGATGGTACACTATCCATCCGTTTAGCTCCTTCAAATTGATCACTGGGCGTACTTTCTCCTTCCTGTGAACGAGAAACATGTTGCTGAGAAAACTTGGCACCCCGGGGCATCTTTCTATGGCTCTCTTCTTCACTAAGAGCTCTAATTCGGTATTGAGGGCTGCTTGCTCCCCTCTTGCTAGCTGCTGGCGCTGGGGGACTCTTGTCTGCACTGGGTCTTGGATGAACTCTAGCTGCAGACCTCTGACGGTTTGCAAAATCCAGGCATCGCTGGAAAGCGCGCGCCAACTTCCCCAGAACCTCTTCGTTCTCCCTCCCACTGGAGGGTATGTTATCGCTCTTACCTGGTGTAAACCCTTGGCCTCGTCCGAAGCCTCTTCCTCGCCGTCCTCTGCTATTACGACCTCTGGCCGGGAAGAACGTGTCCTGTTGCCTGTTCTCCCAGTACTGGGCCCTGTGATTCGGGGGTCTTCTGCCTCCCTGTTGGCGACCGGTCGAGCGACCCCTGTAACGACCGGTCCCGGCAAAAACTCTCTGCGGGAAGATCTTACGGATGGAAGCTTGCGCCTTCTCCAAAGATGTGTACGTTCCTACAAATCGGCCCATCTCCTTTCCGAAAGTCTCTCCAAACAAGAGACCTTGCGCTGACTCTCCGGCCTCGTAGGATGCCAGGTCGCTGAGCTTCGAATCTATCTTCAGGAGCAAACCTCTTCTCCTCTCGGAGGCTATTGCGCAATTCGCGTTACCAAGGAGGCAAACTGCTCTTTGCGCCCATCCAGCTAGGGCCTCTGGATCCACCTCCTCGCCTGTGTCTCTCGCTCTTTCAGCTAAATCCATGATCTTGGCGAGCGGACCGGCTAAGTCCAGGACCTTCTCTTGGCAACTCTTCCATGATCTATCAATTCCTTTACGGGGGTCCTTACTCGTCTTTGAAACAAAAGTGAGCATCTTTGGATCCAATTCGGGGGCTTCCGCCACCTTCCCCGGTAAGTCCGGCCTGGGACATTCTGCACGAAGCCGCTGGCGGACTTCCTTATCCAAGGCTTTTCTGAGCCTTGCTGTCATGTACTGAGCCACTCTTGGGGAAGGCTGCCAGTCGGAAGATCTCGGATTTCTGATGGCGTCCGGATCAAACATATCCTCTTGCTCCTCGTCGAGGTGCTTCTCTTTGCGGGCTTTCTTACCCCCGCTGGGCGTAGCCCACTCCTCCTCGACTGGTTCCTCCGGCTCTTGAGGGGACAAGTCCTCCTCCTCTGGCTCTTCTTCCGAGCCTGGGTCATCATCTCCCACATTATCTTCCCCGGGAGAGGGGGTCATGAGGTCCGGCACGGCCTGACGCTGCAAATATGCTCTCTTGAGCTTCGCGAAAGCGTCGGCGACCTCCGGGGCCTTATCTTCTGCCCCATCCGATGGGCCCTGGGGGTCTGCAGAGGCTTTCCTCTTGCGGGCCTGAATACTCCCCTTAGACCCTGCTCCAGAGGGTTCCATGGGCAGGCTGCGAGTCGTCTTGGTGCTTTCCTTAGGCTGATGAAGCATCGCTTCTAGTGTCTCTAGCCTTTCCTGTAAGGGTCTCACCCCTTGAGCCACCGCATCTACCAGGGAATTCCCCAGCACCTCCTTGAAACTTGCAGCCAAGTCTAGGGACTGCTCCTCCTCGCTCCACTCATATTCAGACATGATAAGGGGTGCTGCGTGCCTCGGTACCTGCGTGCAGGTGTCTTCTGCTGCCCACTTCCTGATAGATGCTCTGAGACCTCTCCGAGTCTCCAAATATCTTAGATCTGTCTTTCTTCTTTTTTCTTTTTTTTTTTTATATATAGTATGTGGCTGCACCGGACTCTTCTTGGGATATTATGCCTGTGGTGGCTTGCTAGCTTTGTAATCGGCTGTAGGTAGCACTTTTTCTCTTTCCTCTTTTTTTTTTTTTTTTTTTTTTTTTATTTTCCAAGATTTCGCTCCTGCTGCCTCTTATGAGGTAAAACAGGCCCACTCTCGCTGGGCGCTTCGCGCGCGCGTGGGGAAGTCAGGGCTCTCGTCCTGTAGCTTCGGATCGTTCCGAGCGTGTAATCCCTTTCAGCTGAAGTCGCGTCGCGTAATGGAAGCGACGCGGCTCCGCGCTTCTCTAGCTCCACCCCCCCATGGGTGGGGGAACTCTTCCTGGCCCTCCGCGAGGGCTCGCCGCGTACGGTGCACGGCTCCTCCCCCCCAAGGGAGGGGGCCCGCTGCAGCGTGCCCGCTCCCACTGAGCGAGGGGAGGCTCGGGGAGCTCCAAGGCCCGGCGGGGCACCCCTCGCGTGCCAGTAGTGTGGCACGGGGCTGAAGGCCTCCGGAGCTCCCGATGCTGCTGTGAAGCAGCTAATTACAATCGCTCCGCGACGATGCGTAAATGCAGCGTTTCCGACTCGCAACGCAGTTCCGTATATCGCGCATCAAACGAAACTTTACAATGCTGAGCTAAACACTGCCCCTCATTGTAAACATGCCATGGAGACACCTAAAGCCTTCCAAATAACTTAAAATCTACGCTAATGTACACAAAAACCCACAACATACTAAGAGGTAAACAGAAAGTCACTTATCTGCTTGAAGAGCAGTAAAAGAAGAGGAGGAGCTCAGGGACAGGATATGGTCATAGCTGAGCTGGAGTAGGATGGACTAGAGAGACTATGGGGATTGTAGTTCAAGGAAGAAAAAGTCTGTTCAGACTGTTTTTCAGAGTTTTGTATAGTTTTGAGTTTGTTGAAACTGCTGTGAAGAGTAGTAAATTAAAGAAGTTGAAGCATAATGCTCGCCTCCAGTCTTGCCATAGAATAGACTGCAGATGGTGCTGCCTATATTACATGGCCACAGTAGTGGCCATGTAGTTATGGTTAAGTTGGTGTTTCCATAGGAAGAGTACTTTTTGGGCGGCTTATAACTTCGCTCCCCCTGGACGAATCCACACCAAACTTTGCAAAAAAAAGTATATGGCCCACTCTGAATTTCTTTGCAAGGTTTGGTGAGGATTCGTCCAGGGGGGGAAAAGTTATAGGGGGTCCCAAAATTTCTTTTTTCCCATAGACTGAATGAGAAACATTTTTTGCTCGCGCCTACAGCCCAAACCGCTGGATGGATTTTCACCAAATTTGGACCAGGAGCAGCGGCTTGGTCCCGAAAGCGTGCTTTTGCAAATTTGGTCAAAATCCATCCAGTAGTTCTTTTTAAAATGACCAAAAAGTAGGTAAAAAAAATTAGTGATATCTGTGTTCGGTCCGCGGACACACTTCCCTGTTCGCTCTGAGGACAGTGTCCTGATTGGCCAATCGGCTTGCGTGATGTCCGCGGACATGCGACGTGTTCGCTGATTGGACTGTGTTAAGCGTGAAGCGCATCAGATTTTCGGTAGCGCCCGCCATCTTGGATTCGCGGACGTCCAGTTCAGTGAAAGTTTGTTCAAAATGTGTATTTAGTAGAGTGTGTTGGTGTGTAGAAGTGTTTGGGGAGGATGGAAAGGTATGAGATAGGTTAAATGTTGTGCTTTTTTGTGTGGTAGACGTTCTTTTTGTGTTTGATTTGTCTGCGGACATCACGAGTGTTCTGAAATGTTCTAAATAAACTGAATGGGGGGTGTTCTGAGGACTCAATATGTGTCCATTTTGTCCGCAAGCAAGCTGAAACTGTTCTAAGAACACTCGTGGTGTCCTGAAATGTTCGCAAATAAACAAAATGGGGGCGTTCTGGGGATGCTGTCCGTATTGTTCTGTTGCAAGTTGAATGTGTTCTAAGAACACTCGGGGTGTCCTGAAATGTTCGCAAATAAACAAAATGGGGGTGTTCTGATGACGCTGTCCGTATTGTTCGTTGTCAAGGTGAAAGTGTTCTAAGAACTCTTGCGTTGTCCTGAAATGTTCGTAGGGGGTGTCCTGAAGATGCTGTCCGTATTGTTCGATGGCAAGTTGAAAGTGTTCTAAGAACACTCGGGGTGTCCTGAAATGTTCGCAAATAAACAAAATGGGGGTGTTCTGAGGACGCTGTCCGTATTGTTCGTTGTCAAGTTGAAAGTGTTCTAAGAACTCTCGCGTTGTCCTGAAATGTTCGCACATAAACAAAATGGGGATGTGTTCTAAGAACACACGCGTTGTCCAGAAGTGTTCTAAGAACTCTTGCAGTGTCCTGAAATGTTCGTAGGGGGTGTCCTGAAGATGCTCTAAGAACACTCGCGGTGTCCTGAAATGTTCGCAAATAAACTAAATGGGGGTGTTCTGGGGACGCTGTCCGTATTGTTCTCTGGCAAGTTGAATGTGTTCTAAGAACACTCGGGGTGTCCTGAAATGTTCGCAAATAAACAAAATGGGGGTGTTCTGGGGACGCTGTCCGTATTGTTCTGTGGCATGTTGAATGTGTTCTAAGAACACTCGGAGTGTCCTGAAATGTTCGTAGGGGGTGTCCTGAAGACGTTGTCCGTATTGTTCGATGGCAAGTTGAAAGTGTTCTAAGAACACTTGGGGTGTCCTGAAATGTTCACAAATAAACAAAATGGGGGTGTTCTGAGGACGCTGTCCGTATTGTTCGTTGTCAAGTTGAAAGTGTTCTAAGAACTTTCGCGTTGCCCTGAAATGTTTGCACATAAACAAAATGGGGGTGTGTTCTAAGAACACACGCGTTGTCCTGAAATGTTTGTAGGGGGTGTCCTGAGGACGCTGTCCGTATTGTTCGTTGTCGAGTTGAAAGTTTTCTAAGAACTCTCGTGGTGTCCTGAAATGTTCGCAGGGGGTGTCCTGAAGACGCTGTCCGTATTGTTCGATGGCAAGTTGAAAGTGTTCTAAGAACTGTCTCGGTGTCCTGAAATGTTCGCAAATAAGCAAAATGGGGGTGTGTTCTAAGAACACACATGTTGTCCTGAAATGTTCGTAGGGGGTGTCCTGAGGACGCTGTCCGTATTGTTCGTTGTCGAGTTGAAAGTTTTCTAAGAACTCTCGTGGTGTCCTGAAATGTTCGCAGGGGGTGTCCTGAAGACGCTGTCCGTATTGTTCGATGGCAAGTTGAAAGTGTTCTAAGAACACTCGGGGTGTCCTGAAATGTTCGCACTAAAACAAAATGGTGGTGTGTTCTAAGAACACAGGCGTTGTCCTGAAATTTTCATAGGGGGTGTCCTGAGGACGCTGTCCGTATTGTTCGTTGTCGAGTTGAAAGTGTTCTAAGAACTCTCGCGGTGTCCTGAAATGTTCGTAGGGGGTGTCCTGAAGACGCTGTCTGTATTGTTCGATGGCAAGTTGAAAGTGTTCTAAGAACTGTCTCGGTGTCCTGAAATGTTCGCAAATAAACAAAATGGGGGTGTGTTCTAAGAACACATGCGTGGTCCTGAAATGTTCTTAGGGGGTGTCCTGAGGACGCTGTCCGTATTGTTTGTTGTCGAGTTGAAAGTGTTCTAAGAAATCTTGTGGTGTCCTGAAATGTTCGCAGGGGGTGTCCTGAAGACGCTGTCCGTATTGTTCGATGGTAAGTTGAAAGTGTTCTAAGAACTCTCGCGTTGTCCTGAAATGTTCGCACATAAACAAAATGGGGATGTGTTCTAAGAACACACGCGTTGTCCAGAAGTGTTCTAAGAACTCTTGCAGTGTCCTGAAATGTTCGTAGGGGGTGTCCTGAAGATGCTCTAAGAACACTCGCGGTGTCCTGAAATGTTCGCAAATAAACTAAATGGGGGTGTTCTGGGGACGCTGTCCGTATTGTTCTCTGGCAAGTTGAATGTGTTCTAAGAACACTCGGGGTGTCCTGAAATGTTCGCAAATAAACAAAATGGGGGTGTTCTGGGGACGCTGTCCGTATTGTTCTGTGGCATGTTGAATGTGTTCTAAGAACACTCGGAGTGTCCTGAAATGTTCGTAGGGGGTGTCCTGAAGACGTTGTCCGTATTGTTCGATGGCAAGTTGAAAGTGTTCTAAGAACACTTGGGGTGTCCTGAAATGTTCACAAATAAACAAAATGGGGGTGTTCTGAGGACGCTGTCCGTATTGTTCGTTGTCAAGTTGAAAGTGTTCTAAGAACTTTCGCGTTGCCCTGAAATGTTTGCACATAAACAAAATGGGGGTGTGTTCTAAGAACACACGCGTTGTCCTGAAATGTTTGTAGGGGGTGTCCTGAGGACGCTGTCCGTATTGTTCGTTGTCGAGTTGAAAGTTTTCTAAGAACTCTCGTGGTGTCCTGAAATGTTCGCAGGGGGTGTCCTTAAGACGCTGTCCGTATTGTTCGATGGCAAGTTGAAAGTGTTCTAAGAACACTCGGGGTGTCCTGAAATGTTCGCACTAAAACAAAATGGTGGTGTGTTCTAAGAACACAGGCGTTGTCCTGAAATTTTCATAGGGGGTGTCCTGAGGACGCTGTCCGTATTGTTCGTTGTCGAGTTGAAAGTGTTCTAAGAACTCTCGCGGTGTCCTGAAATGTTCGTAGGGGGTGTCCTGAAGACGCTGTCTGTATTGTTCGATGGCAAGTTGAAAGTGTTCTAAGAACTGTCTCGGTGTCCTGAAATGTTCGCAAATAAACAAAATGGGGGTGTGTTCTAAGAACACATGCGTGGTCCTGAAATGTTCTTAGGGGGTGTCCTGAGGACGCTGTCCGTATTGTTTGTTGTCGAGTTGAAAGTGTTCTAAGAAATCTTGTGGTGTCCTGAAATGTTCGCAGGGGGTGTCCTGAAGACGCTGTCCGTATTGTTCGATGGTAAGTTGAAAGTGTTCTAAGAACTCTTGCGTTGTCCTGAAATGTTCGTAGGGGTGTTCTGAAGACGCTGTCCGTATTGTTTGTTGTCGAGTTGAAAGTGTTCTAAGAAATCTTGTGGTGTCCTGAAATGTTCGCAGGGGGTGTCCTGAAGACGCTGTCCGTATTGTTCGATGGTAAGTTGAAAGTGTTCTAAGAACTCTTGCGTTGTCCTGAAATGTTCGTAGGGGTGTTCTGAAGACGCTGTCCGTATTGTTTGCTGGCAAATTGAAAGTGTTCTAAGAAGACTGGTAATGTCCGCGGACATTAAAAGTTTCCATAGGCCATAGTTGAAATGTTTTACTCTATGGGTGTGATATGCTGCGGTGGTTGTGGCCAGGGCATATCACATTTATAGTTGCTTATAACTTTGGGTCAAAAACAAATTTATAAGGAACAAAGTTATAAGATACTATGGGTGTGATATGCTGTGATGGTGGTGGCCAGGGCATAGAGTGTATAATATACTTACTGTTTGGTTTAGTAACTGGAGTACATGTATTTATTGTTAATTTCTGTGATAAAAGAAAATACCATGTTAGTATTAGTATTTTGTAATGACTTTTTACATTGTATAATCAACATTTTTTTTGGAACCTCATATTTAGTAGATTACAAACCAGAGTACTGTGCAATTTGCTCAGTTTATGTGTTTGTTGCTAAAATCATTGGGTCTGTGGGAGAAAGAAATCCATTTTGGATTTTAAAAAAACCCCTTTTCTGTTATGCTACAGTTTATTTGTTTGTTTGTTTTCAGTGTTCATTTGTTGTTTCTGGCTAATGCTTTATACGTTGGGTTGTTGCATTTTCTTTGGAGCAGTAACATATTATTTATTTGTTTGGATATTATGAAATTTTGGAGCAGTTAGATACCAGTAGGCGTATTCTAACTGTCTATTTTTTATATATTTTAGTGGTATTGATTTATCTCTTTGGATATTGTTAAATTTTGGGACAGTTAGATACCAATTGGCGTGTTCTAATTGTCTATTTTTTGCTCTAATTTAGTGGTATTCATTTATGTGATTAATTGTTGTAGAATCTTTGGGCAGTTAGATAGCTTTTGGAATATTCTAACAGTTTATATTTTTTACTACAAGTTTACTTGAGTTTTAAGTACAGTTTAGTTATCAAATTTTGGTTTTAAGAACATTAAATAAGCATTTGTAAGATTTGCTGGTAATCTCTGCTTTAGAGTAATGGTACTATCATTACATTGAAACCATCCACATTTCTTTTTTATATATGCAGTGTAGTGCCCTGAATTGGTTGTGGCTCCTGCGTGGTAGATTATACCTATTGTTGTGAAGGTTTTATTACCAAGTGATATTTGACCATGTGTGAATCCAGTCAGCTTGCAGTTGTTTTTGGTAGCATCTGCATTGTAACATAGAAGCATTAGTATTACGTATTTACTATGTGTTTGTATTACTAACGTGGAGCGATTATCTGAATTGCAGGTAGCACATAATCTACCATGGTTTGCATTTTGTACAAGTTGCTGAAATGGAATGGATTCACAATTAGGTATTGATATATAGACGAAGCGTTCATTGGGGATTTCTTCTTGTGTCACATTGTTGCAGAGAGTGCATGTATGTTTCCACATGTATGAAATCTGGAAGACTTCATTTATAGGTTTGTTTTTGTTTTCCAGTACTTGTAGTAAGTACATTAGAAATTCTTGTGGATCTTCCTGTGAGTTTATAGTGAATTTCAACATTCCAGCACAGTAGTCCAATTGTTGTCTTATTCCATAAACACTATACGTGTTGTCAGGATTGTTTGCTGCATTTCTGTGAAGGACTAACATTTGCATACACAATGGGTCTATACTATGTAAGTAAATGTTGTCAACAATTGGTGGTAATTGAAATAGAATATTCATTGCTACATTTGCGTAGCAACTTACAACAACTATATTTGAGAGTTTAAATGGACCAGGTAGTTCTGTATCTGACTGTCTTTTTTGGAGATTGTCTTCCTTCTTTGAAGAAGTACCTGGTTTACTTTCCCTAAATGATTCTTTTTTGCATGTGGTATTTGATGAAGTATAACTTTCTTTTACTCTCTTTGGAGGATTTGCAGTGACATCCAGTTGATTTCTGTTTGATTTACTTTTCTTTTATAACGTTTTACTTTTTGTGGAACAGAATATGTGTTTAGATGGGGAGTGTATAGTGAGCGAAGTCTATTGTATTCTAAAAGGGAAGGAATATCAGCGTTTATTTTACTTGCATCAAAGTTGATTAGAAATAGACCGTCAAGTGTACGTAAGCGTGATAGTGCTACGTAGCTCATGCCTTCTTTAAAGACTGTGTTACCAATATCTATCATTGCTTTGTCTAGGGTAAGACCTTGTGATTTATGAATCGTGACTGCGTATGCAAGAGCTAGAGAAAATTGTTCTCTGCGTACATACACGTCTTTTAAGAGAAGGAATCAAGCTGTTGAGTGTCCTATCTTTTTAAATTCTGAAAGTTTGTCAAAGAGTATATTGACAAACTGATTTTTGTTGTCACGTGGGTATGTTTGAAAGCCAACAACTGTACCCAGTGCTCCATTAACTAGTCCTTGGTCCACGTCAAGGTTATGTTTAAGCATTACTCTGCAATTTAAGGATCATTTTAATATCTTTTCTAAGCCTGCTGTGTTTGTGATTGATTTTTCTAAACTATTTAGTCTTGTTGTGGCTTGGTCACACATAGGTAGTGTCATACCATGTACATCTAATTTGTCTGTGCCGCTAATTTCCATTATTGGTTGCATTTCTTTACTTAACATTATTCCATTGAATTTGAAACAGCTTGCAAGAGTTGGCATTAAGGCCATACAATTGACATTTTTGTGGGCTAATTGTTCCATAACATCTGTAGCACATGCATTATCGCCATAAAGTGCATTGATTTGCCGGGTTTTCAATATCGTTTCTGCTTCTTTAGAGAGTATACCATCTCTGATACTTTTTAAGATGTTGGCATAAGTGAGATCTGCAGATTGCCGAATGTTTTCTGTTAATTCTCTGTATTGGAAATGTTGCCAAAGGTTGACATTTCCAATGCTGCCAACAGTTTTACGGCAGAGTTTGTGTCCTAATGTTTTACAAATAGGCTCACCTTTTACTGGTGTCAATTGAAGAAGATCTCTGAAAACAATAATGTGTTTACCTGCAAAGAGCTCTTCATAGTTTGTTTTCAGTACTTCGTGTAATCTGAGGTGAAGCAAAGCCAACATTAGGTTGGAGACCATGCTCACTTCATCTATTAGTAGCATTTTCATTTGTTTCAATACTCTGCGTAGTTCCATTGCAGCTTCTGCAGAAAGTTTGTGATAGTCTAATTTGTTCTGGTGTTCTACTGGCAATAGTAGTAATCGGTGTAAAGTGACACCACCTATGTTGTAGGCAGCTAAACCTGTGGGGGCAGTGACAACAGATGACAGTTTGTTGTTTGTCAATTGTTGAAGGAATTTACTGATGATTTTGATTAGGAATGTTTTGCCAGAACCAGCTTCACCACTGACGTACAGTAGTATAGGTTTATAATTATGACAGGAACATTCTTTATTTTCATGTTGTACACATGTGCAATTTGTTTTGTTACTTCTTCAAAAATGCTATGTTGTTTGTTGTTTAGTTTTGATTGTAGTATAGTTAAGTCTTCTTTATCTTCATACTGACACATGGTGTTTTCTACTTCTATCATAGCTAATTCTGCCTCATTTATTATTAGTGGTTCTCCAAGTGGTTCTTGGCTTCCTGTTACAGAAGGTTGACTACTGTCAGGAGTGTCTCTATCTAATTGGGCCTGGAGTTCTTCTTCATGTTGCTGTTCATTGTGCAACATTGTTTTGTATTGTGTAAAGTTTACATCAGTTATAGTGCTTTCATTTGCTTTGAAAGCATCTTCATATGAGTCATAGTTTTCTAGTATTTCTTCCTCTTTTCTCCATGCTTTAAAGAGTTGTAGCAGGGACATGTAATATATTTCTTTATGCTGAGGAGTCTTCAATGACAATTTGATATGATTAATTAAATTTGGTTTAGTGAGTTTAACTAAGTTGCCTTCACAGTTTGTCACTCTGTATTTACCTTTTTTTTCATTAGGTTTTATATTGTTTTTGTATGTGTAGTTTTGGGCTATGTGGTATATACACATGGTTTCCAAAGTATTACTTCTGTTTGGGTAGTATGTGTCCAATAAATTGTTTTTTTAAATGTCTTGGCTGTTGGGATCATGTTTGGCTATTGTTTCTATATCTTCGTAGGTTTTTAGAACTCTTTTTTCTAGATTTAGCTGGACCAAGACTTAGCCATACTATATTTTCCGATTTACCATACAATGCAGTACCAGTTAAATGATCAGCTGCTTCATATGATCCACATTCTCTATGGGAGAGCATTTTTATGCCCAAGCTATATAATTTCTGAGACACTGTTTTATCTGATGACAGGTCATTCCAGAGGTCTTGGAGCTCTGTCTTTTCTGCTTTGGTTAAGTATGCTGTGACATATCGTGCAACTGCAGTAGAATTGTCTGCAATGTACTGCACATCTATGTTTGCATTCCATAAGTGGGCAATGATTGCATTATAATCATTGATATATTTTTCTTCTTCTTTTCTTTTTATGTAATATATATTTTTAGGTGATTTACCTTTAACACTATGTCTAACTGAAGACATGAGGTTGTTCTCTGGACCTGTATTTGTAACTGGTCTAGGGAAACCAAATCGGCATTTGGTGTAGTATTTCCCTTTGTTTTTGTATTTGCGACGACAATATTTGCCACATTTCTGTCTTTGAAATTGTAAAATTTGTGCATGAAGATCACTATTTGTGGATTCTGATGGAATTTCACAATTGACATATTTTTCAATAAACTGTAAAACAGTGGCATCACTGTCTTGACCAAATTTAGGAGCATCTTTAATCCATAAAAGCATGTGGATATGTGGTGCTCCTCTGGTTTGGTATTCTTTTCTCCAAAAGAAGTGTTGCACTTCTCCAAGGGGAGGAACAGTTATATTACAAATAAAATGTAGCATAGCAATGAAGCGATGGTGAAAATATCTTGAAACATTAACAGGATCCAAAGAACAAAGTTCTCCCGGTGTTAGTATATCTGTTTGTTTTATTTGTATTTGATATGCATAGGAAATCATGTAAATCTTGCCATGCATATTCTGCACAACTTAATGTAACAAACCAAGTGGGTGGGCCAAGGTTTCTGATCATACAACGTACATCTCCATGACGTCGAAACCAGTACTCTTTAGTACCACGCATATTTGCTAATAGATTTGTAATAATTGATTGTAAAACCTCATTCTTTTGTTGTACTTTTTGTAATAATTGTGTAGCTGTCATATTTTGAAAGTGTGATCCTGATTTTAATATGTGTGCAACTCCGTAACATAAAGTTGCTAGTTCACTTTCAAAGAGTAGGTGAAATATGTATTCCACATTTTGTATAAATCTGGGATCTTCAGAATACATCCGTAATGAGCGGTATTCTGAAGCTGATATTTGAATAGGTCTATCATCATACCTTCCTCCTTTGCCAGTAGGAAAGAGTAGAGGAAAAGCACGTGCTTCTATACTTTTTTCCCATCTGCTGATTGGTGATCCTTTTGTTTGACGCATTTGGTATGTTTCCAGTGCATCTTTTATGGTGTCATTAGAGTGCAAAGGATGAATTGTATTAAGGTGTAAAGTATTTGATATTGTAGCAGGATCTAGTAGCTCAAATTGATCAGTTCTTGTGTTTCTTGAATTATTTCAGTTGTATCTTTCAAGTTTTCTTCAATATTAATTTCTTTGTAATATTCATTATTCTCTTTAAGATATGGTAAGGCTTGTCTAACTTTATGTAAATCTACCAGCTGTTGCCATATTTTATTTTCTTTTGTAGGTACTTCATTTACTAAGATAATTAAAGATTGCTGCATTGGACGTTGCACTCCTAGAGAATGCACATTTTCTTTTAGATCTGATGGTAAATAAACTACTTTTCCACGAATGCCTTTTACCAATTCAGAGGGAGGTAATTTTGCTGTTTTTGGTTGAAGGCGTATTATTGCTTGAAATGGGTGTACTGTTTGAATTATGATGCTCACATATAAATTAAGTTGTTGTAGGGGTTTTGGTAGTGGGTATAATTCCAAATTATTTGTGATAGCATGTGAAGGAGTTTGGTTGTTGTCAAGTTTTGTAGTGCAAAGTATTAAGGGGTCACTTATTTTGTATTTGTTTTCTGCTACAAGGTAGAGAGCTAATTCAAACCATTTAGAATATTCATTGTCTTCTATTTTATATGATAGGTTTACAGTTTTTGTATTACTTTTATAAAAAGTTCTGCGGCAACATACACATACATGGTTTAGTACTTCAGCTGATGTACTTTTAAATTTTAGTATTTCTTTTTTGTATGTGTTTAGCAAAAGGTTGCCATGTGTAGAATTGTTGCTAATTTGGTTTAAAGCTATTTCATTCTGTAAATGGCTTTCACTTCCAAAATATTTTTTCTGGATATAGTCAATTTCTTGAAGTAGGTCTTTTGCTGTACCATGTAGAAGAATGTTATTTAAATTTGCTAGTGCTAAAGCAGGACTTTTAGCATAGTACAGTTTATAGACTAGATTTCTTATAATTGAATGATGTGTTGATATTCTTTTGATATCATGGAAGGTGGTTTTACAAGTAGGTCCTGTAATGCAGGCCAATGAATGTCCTTGTAGTCCTGTGTATTTGCGCACTGGACAGGTATCCATATTTTGCAGTAGTTTAATTTTGATTTTGTCTTTGCTTTTTACATATTGATTGAAGAATTGACGTAAAGACTTGAAAAATTGTTTGGGAATGTTACATATTGACGTGCATGGCCATTTGTGCACTAGACGTTCTGATTCAGTTGAATGGAGGGGTAATTCTAAGTTTTCAGGGCATATTTTTGTAAGGAGTACTTCTTGTTCCATTATGGTATTATTAACTTTTTCATAACCTCGACCACTGCTCTGTATGGCAATTGTATTTGTTTGCTGTTGTTTGTACGCTTCTTCATTAAAGTATGGTTCTGTGCTCGTAGTGTGACTCCATTCACCTCTGCAGATACTTAAGAAGTTCTTTCTGTTGACATTTCGTTTATTGAGAAGTCTTTTTTGTAATTTAGTTATTAGTTTTGTTAGTGGTTTCATTTTGGTTAACACTAAAATAAATAACTTTCTTTTGAGAAGAATTGCACTATCAACGCTTCTAAAATGAATTTCCTACGATAGGTTTTAAGCATTGAACCTGATTTCTCTCCTGTTTTTATAAGATTTTGAAGGACTTTGTGACAGAACATTTTGGCTAAAATACTTTTCTTGGTATGCTTACTTTGCACTATATTAAAATTTAAAGAAGTAGTTTTATCTGTAGTGATATCTGATTTTCTGTTAATTGTTTTTTGGTTTGTTTTACGTTTTGATAGAGGAGGCAAAGTTTTTGTACTTGAAACTTCTTGTGTTTCACTAAATGACTGTATTCGCTGTTTTGTTTCAACTTTTTTTACAAATTCTGCTAGAGATGGATGCTTATGTTGGACACTTTTATTTTCATTTGCTCTACTTCTACCTTGCTTTCTACGGACTTGACTTTTGGTAGGCATTCTTTAGGGTCTGTTGAAAAAAATAAAGAGGGTATGGGTTGGGGTGTTCTGCAATGTATGTGTGCTGTGTGCTGTGTGCATGAGTGTTTGAGTAAGATGATATATGTAATGGTGTCTGATTGTGCATTGAGAACTACAACTAGTACAGATGTGTATTCTTCAATTAATATGTTACTAAACTCAGGTTCAGATGACAGAAAAAATAAGCTAGTGGTGTGGAGAAGTACAAATAGTAAATCTAATGTATACAATAAAAACAGTTGTTTGTCCTATAATATGAAAATTCTAGCAGTTGAGTTGGGTAATTTGTGTGTCCAAAAGTAGGAATTTGTGGGCCATTCTGGCTGTAAACCACTGTTTAAGACATGGGGATTTTTGGACAGAATGGTGCACAATCTCTATTTTTAGGCACAGAAATAGCATGAATTAACTTTACAGTATGTTTGAGTAATACTACAAATATTATGGTGATATTCTACTTAGTTTTTTTCTAAAATGAGCAGTTTAATTCTTAGTTCTTCTTTGTTCTTGAAATTTGGCTGCTTCTTTTCAGGAGAATGGTCTTCACTGCAATTGTAAAAGAAACAAATTAGTAATTTTGTTTGTATATAGCATTGTTTTTAATTTAGATATTGATTTTTTTAATTGAAATCCTCAGCGCCTTCTTTAAAACCATTAAAACTATCTTATTCACATAAGATACATCGCACCAGTTCAGTACATACGATATGTTCTTAATTAACAAATTGTATTGCAATGAGTAACTGTAACAAACAAAATATCTTTAGTATGTCTTGTGAAATTCATAATGTACCACTGAATACCACCATTTCTGTAACTAAGCTGTTCTAGGTAATAGTGCCTCACTGTCATGCTTAAATTAAAGTAATCAAATAAATAAATAAATACATGTAATTGTATAAGTATTATTTTTTGAGATTTGAACACAGAGTGTGCATGTATGCAATTTTGAATATATGTAGTCTATATATTTCATTTAAAAAATGTTAGTTTAACATGATTTGATAGTGTGTGTATAAAGAAAGTAAATAGTATAAAGGTTTATAAGTTATAGTTGATTTTAGGAAATTGGAAAAAATACAGTAGATTCATTTTACAGATTACACAAGCTAAAAGTCAGTTTGAAAATGTGTTCATGTACTGTAAAGAAAATATGCATACCTGTAGTTTGTGTTCATGCATATGGATATGCATGGAGCTGCAAGTACAAATCTTGGAGACTTGTACAGTATTTCTTGTAGATGGTGCTTACCAATGATATGACACTTCTACTCAGAGAGATTCACAGTACATTTGCAGTGCTGATCTATGATGATGCAGTTAGATGTAGAGGTCTTGAATGTGATTGGTGCATGGTCATGTGATTTCTTAGCTACAACCAATGAGGGAATGGCACAGAGAGTGAAGTGGAAATGGTAGAAGGGCTGTTCATGTTATGATATGTCTGCAGACATAGCGGTAGTTCGCGGACATCAGGAGTTACATCCGGGCATTTTTGGATTCAGAAGTCATGCAAATGAGAATGAGCAGTGAAAGGGATTGGTCAAGAAAGTTTAGTGGGTGTGTTGTGCCAGGAGAGAGTTTTCAGATACTTTTTTTGCTGAGAGAACAACAGATAGCTATGGCTGTGTGTTTCAGAAAACAGATTGTTTGGATTTTGGGAGATTCTTGGATACATTGGTTGAAGGTGCATGCAGAAAGCTGTGGAGTAGCTGTAGATCTTGGATTTCCACATGTGGAGTACGTGGAATGAAGTGGTTGGACTTGCTACCTCTCTGTGCTACTTTGGAAACAAAGCAACATCCAGACATAATTGTAATTCATTGTGGAGGGAACAGTTTAGGACATGTGTCTGGGATTTCTTTGCAATTTGCTATGAAAGAAGGACTTGGGAAAGTCATGGACATATTTCCTAATTCTCAAGTAATATTTTCACGGATTGCGCAGAGACAAATGTGGCTTCGTTCTTCTTCATTTGGTCTACAAATGGAAAAAGCAAGGCGCAATGTTAATAAGGCTGTGCATTTCTAAGAGATTTTGGCATGTCCTCTTTTCACAATGAAAATATTAAATTTCGTAGGACATACATTTTTCGCAGAGATGGAGTCCATCTTACTTATGCTGGCAATCAGATTTTTCTGAGAAATGTACAAAATGCATTGGACCTTTTTTAGAAATACAGCATCCATTTTGAAGTAGGTGTTAAGTATTTATAATTTTTGACATACAAACACCTCCCAAAGGCTCTTTTCAGAGACACCACTTCCTCCCAGAGAAAAATGCAATGGTAACAATAGGGTAGCACCCCAATTTTTTTAATGTTCGCGAACTGTCCGCAGACTTTTAAGAAATACAAAGGGCCCTGCTTTATTTATCTTCACTTCTATTTTTTAACTGTGAAAGGCGGCTCTGAAAAGAGCCTTATTTTTTTAGATTTTTGTAATTTTGTAATCTTTTTTGGTATTTTAGACACGACACACTAGGAGAGGAGGGGAAAGGAGGGTAAAGGGGGGGACACCAACCACAGGGATAAGAAAGGGCGAGCTGAGAGAGGAAGATGTAGAGAGGGTTTTATTTGGGTAGTGAGCAGGTCTTCTCGTGCTCTGAGACGATAGTCTCAAAAGCACTCCGAAGTCGCTCCCCCCTGCAGAGTACTGTGTCACAGTACATACATACAACTGTGACCCTCGAAAGGTAAGGGTCATCAGAATTCTGTATGGCCTGTGAGGCAGCTTGAGGAAGACGCTGTCCCACAGAGGTGGTCCTTGTGGTGACAGGATCAGAAACGGATGATGAAGTAGAAGAAATCAACCTACTACCTTCTTCGCAAGGTACAACCTTGCGAATAGCCCCAGAGTGAAATGACCTCAGGTGTCGCGTCATGGTTGTGGTCCCAAAGCTGTACGAACCGTGCTTCCGTGACTGAGTATCATTTTGCACTCATTGCAGATAACACAGTTCTAACAAGCCTTAGGACCATTCCCATAAATGGAAAATAATCGCCACACCCAAGACTCACGTCTAGTGCGGGTAGTAGGGATTTCCTCTACCTCATTCTCGTCATCCTCTTCTTCCTCCTCTGCATCCTCACTCCTGTTCCCCTCTTCAGGCCCTTGGGAAGGTGGTCGTGATGGAGGGGGTGGGGGTGGTGCTGAAGCAGGTGCAGCACCAGGTGGCAGTTCTGCAGCCAGGGATGCCATCTCGATGGTGTAATCAGCAAGTTGCTGGAGAAATAGCTGTGCTCTGAAGAATAGCCAGAAACACAATGAGAATAAGCTCTAGGGCGTGGTCTTTTATAGGGGTGCATGTACGCGGTTCGCGGACATGCGCGCTGTCCGCGGACAGATCAAACACAAAAAAGGGTTCAAAAAGTTTCAAAAGATATGTAGAAACTCAGGGTTACTATGTGGGACTTGTGCCATGATGAGTTTTTGTGGAAAAATATTGTGGATTACTCGAAAATGTACTTTTAAATTGTTCGGGGACACAAAGAGTGTCCGCATTCAGAACACGCGATCAGCATGTGCGCGGTCACATGATCCCTTCGCGAACAGGTCCGCGAAGGAAGCTCCTGTCCGCAGGACACCAAATGCATGGACATTGGTTTGCGCATGCACGTTGATGTTCTACGGACAGTGTTCAGGTCCTGAATTAATTAAAAGTGCGTCACACATCAAACGAACATTTCTGGACATCGCGTATGTTCTAGAACAGTTTAAACTTGCTAGTGAACACTACAGACAGATATAGTGTTCTTTAGGACACTTCCATTTTTTCGTTTGATTACGAACTTTTCAGGACATCAATTGTGTTCTTAGAAAAGTTTAACTTGCTAGCGAACATTACGGACAGGTATAGTGTTCTTTAGCACACCTCCATTTTCGTTTAATTATGAACATTTCAGGACACCGCTTGTGTTCTTAGAACAGTTTCAACTTTGTAGCGAACAATACGGACAGGTATAGTGTTCTTCAGGACACTTTCATTTTCGTTTATTTACGAACATTTCAGAACACCCGCGCTGTCCGCGGACATCTACATTGTTTTTAAAAAAATAAAAAATGGGAAGTAATTACAACACAATTTAAAAATGTAACTTTATTTCACATATATTAATAATTTATGACAGCGAAGGTGAGGCAGAAACAGAAACAAAAACAGGAGAATTAGGGGTTTCAACATGATTGGTATCAGGTGAAGAAGGGAGGTAAGTCTCATCAAAACGTTTTGGATTATGGAGAGGGTTTGGGGATAATTGACTGGGATATGGTTAGGGGGGACAAGTACATGTGGGACAATGGTATGAGGTTTTTGTTTTAAAATGATCCTCAACAAAAGTTTTCAAATTATTAAAATTGCTCAATAATAAATAAATTTTTTCGTTTAAGCTGTCAAGCGTGTTTTCCATAACAGTTTCTTCAGACATATTTTCTATTTTGGTATGCTCTGTACAAAAAGAAATATATATGTTAAATATATATAAAATAATAACAATTAAAAGGTTTATATTGTAAAGTGTGTACCATTAGCTTCACTATTTTCTGATATTTCGTCATGTGGGAAGTGCTCCTCTAGCCATTCCAGAGTACTAGACATTTCTGTGAGAAAAAAAATATATATAATATTTTTTTTTAATCTAATACAGAAAGTTTATAAAGATATGAGTAAAATAATGTACACTTACTATTTCAGGTAAGATATGTTCTGAGTACTCTGTAGGTCTGGTCTTGGTCTTAGTTGTGGAGTGTCTGTGAGGTAATTATGTTGGAAGCCTATTTATCTTCTCTCGGTATATTCCATTTTAGAATATATTGTATGTAAATGAATGGTTAGTGAGGTACATATATGGGTTACATTTCTTATGTATTACTACATATAATATGTATGTGTACTACTTTATAAATTTTTTAAATGTTATCATGTTGTAATATAACAATTAAACATACCCCCCCCCCCAGACTTTTTAGGTAGTGGTACTGTTGTCCGAATATGTCCGCGGACATCAAAAATGTTTGCGGACATTACATTCAGTAGAAGTGGTTCAGTATGTTCCATATTACATGTACATAAAGTCAAAGTTACTATTGTTAAGCTTTGATACTAAAAACCTACGAAATTCACTGAAAAAACTTTGTTAAAAGGACGTTATGGTTCCAAGTAAAACCGAAAAACCCTTGAAATTCACCAGTTATGGTAAGCTAAGCAACCATAACTCGCACCACCACCGTGCACTGCTAAGACTAACACCCAGGACATCAAAGATGACATCACAGATGTCATTGATGACATCACTGATGACATCACATGTGCATTTATCTTTCATGAAAAGTCTGTACAAGGGTTTCTTATTGTAATTTTAATTAAGAAAAGTGTCAAGGATTATTGGAATAAATGTCAAGTGCTAATTCATCCATCCAGTATACTAAGGTGCTCGTGTAGAAACATAGGCATTGTGTGCAGCATACATGATGGAGGTGCAATGTTCATAAACTTGCCATGTTGAATAGTGAAATGATAACAGTTTTCTTATTAGACTTTTGCATACTGTGAAACATGTGATAAGTAGATAATAAAACCCACTTACTACATAATTGCATTATTATAGACAAAACACACAGAGACACCACATACAAATATGAGTATATACAAGGAAATTGAAGTAAGAAAAAAAACAGCAGTAGTAGCAAAAAGTGTTCATAACCTAACTGATTACCTTTATGCAGAGAAATGATTGCTCTGTTTCAAACCTGCTACTTATCCTATGTATATATATTGCATGATGTGACTGGACCCTAAGGAAAGTAGTGTGAATACAAGATATAAAAATAGGTGCATATACAGGGAAAGTACAGTAATAAAAAACAACAGAAATATCAGAAAGTGCTGACAACTCTACTGATTATTTTAATGCACAGAAAGGATTGCTGTCTTTGAAGTTTATGGTTGCTTAGCTTACCATAACTGGTGAATTTCAAGGGTTTTTTGGCTTTACTTGGAACCATAACGTCCCTTTAACAAGGTTTTTTCACTGAAAAAAAATATATATATATATATATATATATATATTATGGATCTTCCACGTCATGTTTTAGCAAACTAAGACCCCATTAACAGAAGGGCTGATAGTGTGGCACAGTAGAAGATAACAGCTGATAACAGCTGACAATGAGGGAAGAATCGAGAAAACTTATCTGGCCTGGTGTCAAGGATTGGGGCACCCAAGAAACTAGTTATCTAATCAAGAAGATACAAATGAAAGTGAGAAGCCATGTGAGCACCTGTTAAGGTGTAATGGAAAAACACTAGGAGTGCCAGGTTTAATTCATTTAATAGTGTTAAATACGAAAGACATATCTCAAACACGGTCTCTTGTGACATGGTCTGGATGGCTAATAGACTTTGGGCGAGCTACATCGAGACTTGGAGATAAGACCATGCTCACTTTCCCTTCTATTCTCAGGTGCAGTGATACTTTTTAAGGCTGAGTTCAAAGACAATTCGAATGACAATTTAAAAAAAAAGATATAGGAATGAGTATACTTTTGTTTTTTAGGTATCCATCTGTACTCAGTACATTGAATCTTATACATGCTAATGCTTTGAGGATTGAATTTCTGTACAAGAGCGCTGGACCCTTTCTTTAAGTCATAATGATATTTTGTCCATTTTTTCGTTTGGATTCATAAATTACTCTAATTGTAGCGCTCACCTGGTTCCCATGGGGGCGCTGGTCTAGTCTGGATTGCTGTGGCCTCTTCTAGCGTGATGCGCAGGACCCGGAACACCGATTGGACAGGACCTCCAAATCGTGCTTGCCTGGCCCGTAGGAATATCCTTCTGCAGATGAGAAAGGGGATTAACAGTCTGCAGAATAGTGTGCTAGCTCCCCCCTTTCCCCCTTCGTTCCTCTCTAACTTCCTCCAAACCCCGGTTTAAGCTCACCTTATGGTTTGGAAGGATGAACTCTCCATCCTGCTTCTGGTGCAGGGGCGCGCGTTCGTCCAGTTACTTCACTGGTTTTCAGAATGGCGCTGGCAAAATCCACTTGACTTTCCTGAGCGATGCGCCGTAAGTATGAAAGTTCAAGTGAGGCCCCCTTTATGTTGTCTTTGTAACCTGTGATCTGTCCTTTATTTCAGGTGCAGAATGAAGGCGATGCGTCGAGGGGTTAAACTGCCGAGGTGAGTAGTGATGAGGGCGATCCCTCTAAATGTCCTTATCATTCCCCAGAAATGTCTCTTGTCCTTTCCCCATAGGGGCCGGGGTACGGTACCTGCCAACGGGGCGGCGCCGACCCGAAATGTGGAAGAAAAGCCGGTAAGTATTATGGCTGTTAAACAGGCTTTCCTTCTGTGTTCCTTCTGCTCACCTTTTGTTTCTTCCTCTCTCCCCTAGTTGCAGAGATGTGGCGTCCGATGCTGACAGCCGCGATGGAGCCGGGAGATGTCTCGAGGACAGGTGAGTGAAGCGTGGCGCTGCAGCGAGCAACGCAATGCTTTTAAATGGAAGTCTTTCTTCAGGGATGCTGGCGAGAAGATTCCGGATGCAGGTAAGAAGTTTGAAATAGTCCTTGGTTTTCACCTTTCTCTTCTCTTCCTTCCTTGCAGGTCTTCCAGGTTCGAGGCGGGCGTGGCTGGAGTCCAGGAGCAGGAGCAGACACGGTGAGCATTAAGCTGCAGGAAGCAGAACAACGCGAAGCATGAGCTGCTGTCTGGGTGTGGCTTAAATAGCCTCCAAAGAAGTCCCAGGTATGTATCCTTCCCCAACTAGGTATGCATCCTTCCCTGGCCACGCCCGAGTGAAAAAATAGTCCCTATGAAAAAATAGTCCCTTTCAGGTCTCAGAGAGGCCTGAAGCGTGCAGCATGGTCTGCATCAGGTAAGTGCACAAAACACCTCCCTTTATGAGCCTGGCACCTATGGCGCCAGGACTGATGTCCAACATGAGCCTGGCGCCAAAGGCGCCAGGACTGAGTCCAAAGAGCCCCTATAAGGGGCCGCTGGGCTTTTACCCGAGGGCATGATGCCTGCTTCCGGGGGTGCTGGGCCTGGCCTGGTGCTCCGGGGGTAGGTATCATGACACTAATATAAATATTGTGTATATCTTTTCCTAGAATCATTGTTTTGCCCCTGATGAAGAGTGTCTGTTTCACTCGAAACGCGTTGGGCCTACAACAGCTCCACCACCAAGAATAAAAAATGAAGATTGGTTCTTGTGACCTCAATCGATTGAATGTCGTCTTTTATTAAGAATTGGTCTTTCTCATATTAACATGACTTGCATTTAAACTATAATTCATTGAGATACTTTATTTTTCTAAAACGTTGGTCTGGTTATTCAGATATTAGTAACTGTGCAGGGGACGTAAGTTCCTAACTTGGGAACTTATTTTTCTTCTGTAATATTTAGTGCAACCTAGGTGTCAAGGTTGCCACTCTCTCCTCTGCACCTCATACTTCTTCTACCTATTCCTACAACTAATTTAAATCTAATCTTATTCTTTCATATTTGAAACTCCCATTACTAGGGTGTGCCATAGGGTCCTACTCCCTTTTCTTCCATTAAAATAGGCAGCACATAACAGGTTTAGGATAGGGAATGACTAAAACTGCAATCATGGTGCTTTAGGGTCTAGGAGAAAACTAGTACCATGGTGTATATGTGTAAAGTCGACTAGTCTGTCTGTGTGTGTGTAGTGTATTATATAATTGAAAAGAGATGTCGAAGAGCGACAAGAATAAGCTGAGAGGTTAAAGAGGAGATATAAAATTGTTATCTATTTTCGAGTCATTGTCAGCACCGACTGAAATAGTAGATTGATATAATTGAGAAGTAGAGGCTTTGAGTGGCGAAGGTTGGACCGCAATCATATTTGTTGTTTTTCTGAAATGTATTCTGTGTAAAACGCTGGTAATTATTGACAGTCAATTGAGACTCCTCACAATGGGAGAAATTACTCAACTGGTGCGCCTGTGCAAAACACTGCCAAAACATATGCATAAGCTCCAACAGCATAGTGAGGAAAGGGTAAAGGGCACAGCAGACAAAATATTCATGCCATGGCCACAAGGGGGATCGTTGTCAAAAGTGGTATTGCAACACATGACCAAATACTTGCACTCTGCGTACACAGGGAAGAAATTAGAGAAAAGGTTAGCTATTTTAGAGCTCTGAAAAATGTACCAGCAGGAGCTCGAGGATCCGCCGCCTGAGGAGTGGATGCTCACTCAGTGCAGGGAGGGAGATGTTTAGCCTTCTGCTCTCCTTAACTCGCCAGAAGTAAACTGTGATAGTACAGAAGACGTGGGATTGCATCCGTTAAAGGAACTAAAAGAGGCGACAGGGTATAGCAATCCGATATAGGGCCCGCCTGCTCATAGCAGTGATGATAGTCCAGAAGAGACTAGAAGAAAGGAGGAGATCTTTAAGATCTTACAGGACAAGGAGGAGAAAAGTGAATGATCTCATGTATCCACAGACATAGAACACGAGAGTAAGAGATGGAAAGGAGAAAAGGATAGAGCTGACGAGGTAACGCCCGTACAGAACGAATGGATGGGTGGACAGATATTGCTCAAGCTCGATGGGAAAAGTATCGAGGAAGTCAGGCAAAGGGAAGATCAAGATGAACAGGATAAAAAAGACAAGGAATTAGAAAAAAGACTGAAAGAAGATGAGCATAAGAGAAAGAATAGCCAGAAGCGAGAACAGATGTATCAGGAAGAACAGCAAAGAAATGAAGAAAGGGCAGAGGAGCAAAGGAAGTATGACAACAGACAGAGAGCAATCGAAGAACGAGACAGGCAAGAAAGGAAGAGAGAAGAGAAGGAGGCACAGAAATTAAGGGATAAAAGGATGTAGAGATGAAGGGAAGAAGAAGAGCGAAGGGCGAACAAAAGAAGGGAGGAAAAAAGACAAGAAGAGGAAAGGGTCAGATTGGGCACGAGAAAGCAAAGAGAATTAGATGAAGAAATGGAGCAGAAAAGGAGACAAAGGGAGCGCGATATTGATTGCATTTAGAAAGTTTTAATGGAACCAAGTCCAGTAATATCATGGGGCAATATAGAGGAGTTCCTCCCATCACAGGGAGCAACGTCAGAACCGTCTAAGGTAGCCCAAGAGGAGAATTTTGACATGGGGAGCATCGCAGAGAGGATCGAAAAAGCCTATCAAGACTTAAGAGAAAGCAACAAACAGGGAAGCTGAGGGAAGAGAGAACAGTCCCTGGTCTTCCAATCATGAATTGAAGAAAGAGACCCCTTCAGTCTCAAGTATAGAGCCTTTTCCTTAGACAGACTGACTTTAAAAAAGTGTGAAGGGGACGAAAGCCATGCTAGCTGGGGGCTAGATATGTCAGACGAAGAGAGAGAAACCGTCTGTGGGGAGGAGGGAGGAAGTGCATGTGGTCCCGAGGGACAAGGAAGTAAGATGGTTCGATCTAGAGCAGCCTAAGGATAGGACGCCAGATCCTATAGCATACCCAGATAACCCTAAAGGATGATCACATAGCGAGAAGGGAGAGTCACCACCATATGTGAGCAGGCTAAGGTCACTGCCAGGTAGAAGGTGATCAGGAACCATTGTTCCCAGTATTGATAGACAGAGTGTGATGTTGGAAATGCATTGGAGGGACAGGGCCTCCATGTCCTTGCCCTACACTCCTTTTATCATGTGTGTTCTCTGTTATTTTCTTCAGAGGAGTCCATGTGGGACTCCTGGCAGTGCAGCCCTTCCTCTTTTTGGTTTGGTGTACAGACCCTTGGGACACCTTTATGGCACCATGGGTGATGGTACAATCCTTTACCCCTAGTGTATGTTTTTGGGCATCTGTGTGTGGCCCACAGAGCAGGGTATGGGCTGGTGGCAGCTCCATGCTGAATTTGACGGTTTCTATGAGTATCCTACATTTTTCAATACCCAGGCCTTGACATTTGAATCAATTGATTCCTGATAGGAGACATGATGGCCATTGTGGCCTCTTGCTTTGTATTGCCTGTTACCTTGTTTTCCCAAAGTCCTGGGAAGCCCTGACTTTGTCCATTCCCCTAACTGGCTGTTGGATGGAAGTTCCATATTTGGTATTGTGGGGAAGTCCAGACCAGACTGGCTAGAGCCTTCCCAGTGAATGTATGTTGTGGGTACACCCTTGGGGTGGGACCTGGGTGAATGGAGTGGGTGACCAATATATATTTCATGTTATGGGCGTCTGGTTCCTGGTGTGTGACACAATGAATGAGACAGCCCTGCCAGAAACTGGCCTGAATGCACTGTGAGCCTGATTGGCTGCTTGCCTGCTGAATGCCCCTCTGAATGATTGGCTACTTGAGCCTGTCTCAGCAGTGTGAATGACAGACAGAACAGTATATCTGGGGACCTCTCACTTAATGGAATTGTTGAGAAGCTGAAGTCGAAACTTGATGCTTAACCTTGAAGCCCAGCTGGAAGATAAGAATTGCTGCTGAATTGTTCACTGATCTAAAGCTGTCATGTCTCCAAGAACGGATCCAAGAGAGGACCTAGCTAGGATACCTCTTTCTGAGCTATGAGGGAACATTGTGCACCAGCTAACCAACACCAAGGCTCCCTGGAAGTCAGTCATCGAAAGGCTGCCAACCGGATACGGGGAACGCCAAGGAATTTGAAGCGAAGCACCCAGACATTGAAGTCAATTGCCATCGACGACCATTATCGTCGACCGGAGCCGCAATGCTCCATTGCCTAAGAACACTTTGAATCAAGGACTCTCTTGCTCATCACCATCGACCGCTTTGTCCCACCGGAGAAAGTCAAGGTCGCCAACTAACCAAGGAGAATCCGACGGTGGGTTTCCCGCCATGCGAAGTCCACAAAGACGCTGATGAAGATCCGAGAGCCAGCCGTGGTCGAGTCCCAAACACTGATGACCCAACACCCTTGCTGGACCTACATTCTTCATTGACTCTTTGCAAAGTAGTGATGTCGAAGGTGCACCGCATGCCTCATCTTCGCAGGACGTCCACAACCGATCGTCGACGAGCACCGCAAAGACTGAAGCTGCTGCCTCGACAACATTGTTCACCCCTTTCTTCGAGGAATTTCGACAATCCGTGGCTCCTGCCTTAAAGGGAGTTCACTCAAGAAGGATACGTCGACGACCCATCGTCAAACACTGCTAAACCAGGTCCATTGGGGTAGTAGAGCCTTTTTTTTAGAAGGAACAAAGACTATATTAAACACTACATGGAATGGGCTTTTTGATACACTTTAGTTACAGGTTGCGCAGGTGGGGGGATCCTCACACAGAACAGTGTCTAGGTAACAGGACCCAGTATTCTGCCAATTGTCTAATCAACTTGCTTTCCTCCCAAGTCTGTTGTTGATACCCTTTGCTATTGATTTGTATGCCATTTGAAACTGTCAGCAGTTGGTGCATTTTAATGGAATCAAGAGTAATTGTAGTACCACATAGAGACTGTATATATTTATCATTATAATATTGCCTGAGCACAAAGTGTGTTATCTTGATTGTGTATATATAACTTGAACCTTATTTATATAAAGAACTGTGTTATCACTAACATAGTGTGTGGTCCTTCCTTTGTGGGGGCTTGGGGACTGCACTGTACTTAAGAACGGACCACATCACCTCCTGAGACCTAAGCCTTGATTGCTCGTCCCTTGCTACCAACAATAGAGAATCCTGGCTGGGGTGCTATGTGCTTCTACTCTGCCATATAGAGGGCAGGCGTACAGATAAACCCGCTCCGGTCTTTACACTGGTGGCAAGCGTTTGGATGCTTATGGTTTTTAGAATCAGTGTGTAACCTTGCCACTTACAATATATCCACACTTTGTTGAATTTGAGGTTTAGTTGTGTACTAGATAACTACATTACAAGCAATGTAATCTATTCCAAATGGTACATTGATTTAGGATGAGCTTAGAGGCTCTTCAGAGTGCTTGTGAAGCCAGGGATTTAGACTTTGAGGAGAAGTCCAGCGCTGAGCTGATTGCTGCCCTGGTGGACTGCCAGAGTGATTGTAAAGCTCTTGATGGAGGGGGGATGTAACCATTGAGGACCCTGCCACTGGGTTTGTTACTGAATCTGTTTCTGGGAGTGCCACCACTCCTGCTGCCCCTATTCCGAAACCCTGCACTGTTTCTTTAGGGGATATCTTGGAACTTGAATTATTGAGGATGACATTGCCCTTTGAATATAGAAAGTTTGAAACTGAAGCTGACCTTAAGAAAGAGGAGTTGGCACAGCAAGTGATACTCAAGAATAGGGATCTTGAACTCAAAGACAAGGACACTGAATGTCAGAGAATCCCGTTGAGGGTGTCAGGTCACCTGCCACCAAGTTTATGAAAGATTTGGTCGGTGTGCATGTGGAGGGTTCTGATATCCTGCAATGGATTAAAGCTTTTGAAATGGCTTGTGGAATCCAGGATGTCGATAATAAAGATTGGGCTAAGTGTTTGTTAAGTAGAGTGCCTCATACTGGTTATGACTGTATTCTGAAACAGACTGTGGATGAAAGGGGTCATTATGAGTGCATGAAATCTACTTTGATTGCCAAGTTTGCCAAGACACCTACCCAATACCTTAAAAGGTTTAGCGAATACAAGAAATGCGAGAATGTGTCTTGGACTGACTGGGTGAGTGCTGCACATATGAACATGATGGGGTTGATTGATGGAAACAAGGTGAAAACATTTGTTGCATAGTCCCATCTTTTGTTTTTTTGAGCATTTTTCCGAACCCTGTTCACCAGAGCTGTGTCAGTATGTTGCTGACCAGAACATTTTAGATCCCTTTAGGCTGGCCAGGCTGGCTGACAAGTGGGTCTCCCACCGGGTGTCCCCTAAGAAACCCAGTGAAAAGGACAAGGACAAAGAAAAGGGGGCCTCTCAGAAGTCTGAGGAGTCCCAAAAGCATCCACAGTCAAGTAAATCTGAACCTTCCTCTCCTAAGACCCAGACCAGAAATCTAGTGGGATAAGTCTTATGTGGGTGGGAGTAAGACCAGTGGTCCTCCTGCTAAAAAGCAGGCTCCCAGTGGCTCCAGTACTGTGCCTCACATTCCGGGCACTTGTTGGGACTGTGGGGCTCTGGATCACAAGAAGGGTGACCCCAACTGTAAAGGTAAGGCACTTGGAGTCCAGGTTGTCAGCCTGACCAACCCTTACTTCATATCTGCGGTGGAGGCCACTGTCCTCACCATCTATATAGGAATCCCATTTGGTGCTCCTGCAGAGATTTCCCTAGTTTCCCTTTGGCCCTGGAACCAGTACGCAGAAGTACTGGCTACAATCCAGAATAAAGCAGCAGATTTTTGAGAAGTGTCCTCCAGAATGGCCAGCCTTCTACTGGTTTTAGAGACACTAGGGCAAATACGATAGTGGTGGACAGGACCCTGCTCATGCCAGAGGACTATGTAGGTGCTCCTCTGAGAACTAACTGGTTAGCTGGTGGGCCTCCCAAGTTATCTCCTTTTGCCTTAGTCACTATCACAATTTCCGAAAAGACAGTGAAGCTTCCTGTTCTGGTTCAGGACAACATATCTGCTAACATTTTATTGGGGAATAATCTAGTGGAATTGGGGTTGATCTCTGATGGTCTACCAGTAACTGCTACTGCAGTCACTGGGTCACAGGTCACACCGGGTCTGACAGAGAGTCAGAAACTGAAGCCAAAGGGGAGACCCAAGTCAAGAGGAAGAGCAAGAAGGCCACTTCTGCAAAGGGGGCTCCTTCTCTTTCTGCTGCTTCAGCAGCACCCACTGGGATTCAGGCTCCGGACGGGCTGGGTACAGTGGTATTCCGAGACTCAACTCCTCTGGGGGAAGAGCCAGAAGACGCTCCTGTGGGAGAGGTGCTCAACCCAGAGGATCACCCCAACCTTCCATGCCATGCTGGCTGAAGGAGGGCTCTCTATGGGTGACTTATGTAAGGGTCAGAGAGAGTGCCACTCTCTCGAGGGTCTGAGAAAACAGGCACAGGGTGAAGTGCCTAGGTCTTTCAAAATATATTTGGCGTGTGAGCTCCTCTGTAGTGAGCCCATTACGCCTGCACCTGTTGCCCTCAAGAGGTTTACAGGTCCTTCCTGTTACAGTTCGGCACATGATGTGCCCTTAGCTGGTCATCTTGGGACCAAGAATACTAAGCAGAGGCTCTCTGCACATTTGTACTGGCCCCGGAGGGGAGTAGAGGTAGAGTCCCACTGCCAGACCTGCCCCCTTGTCAATTGTCTGGCAAGACTGGAGGCAGTGTAATTGCCCCACTGCAGCCATTACCAGTGGTTGGCACACCATTTGAGAGGGTTGGCATCAACATTGTCGGTCCCCTTGACCCTCCCACATCAGGTGGACACCGGTTCATCGTGGTCCTGGTTGATCATGCCACCAGGTACCCTGAGGCTATGCCCCTTCGGTCCATTACCCCCAAGGTTGTTGCCAGGGCATTTTTACCAGAGTTGGATAACCTAACGAGGTGGTCTCTACCAGAGGATCTAACTTCATGTCGAGATACATGCAAGTGATGTGGAAGGAATGTGGAGTGACATATAAGTTCTCCACCTCCTACCATCCCAAGACCAATGGTCTGGTTGAGAGATTTAATAAAACTCTCAGGGGCATGTATGGATCTCCATTGCTATGCCTGCTGTTTGCTTACAGAGAGGTACCTCAAGAGGGTGTTACTATCAGCCCCTTTGAGTTCTACTTTGGAAATCCCGTGAGAGGGCCCCTTGCCTTGAGCAGACAAGGCTTGGTAGCCACCCCTCCAGGTCCTGCCAAGCAGGTGGGGGACTATGTGTTAGACCTCAGACGGAGGATGACACAGATGATGGGCCAGGTGACAGCAAACCTTAAAGCAAGCCAGGAGTTGAGCATATGCTGGCATGACCTTAGAGCATCACAAGTGGATTGGACTCTGGGATAGGAGATCCTTGTGATGGAGTCTACCAAGCCTCGAGCTTTGGCATATAAGTGGACTGGACCCTTCAGGATAATCTCCAAGATGGGTGAAGTCAATTATCTGGTTGACATGGGAATCCCTTGGGTAGCCCCTCAGGTATTCCACATCAACAGGATCAAGACTTTCCACAGGCGAGAAGAGGTATCATGTCTTCTGCTAGCTTCCGAGCAAGAGGAGGATGAGAGTGAGCCCCTCCCTGTTTTTCTGCATAGCAACCATCAGGATGGCTCAGTGGAGGGGGTGTATCTCTCTCCAGATCTGACACCAGAGCAGCAGAGGGCTTGCAGGGCTTGGCTCCAGCAATATGCCCCTCTGTTCGCACTGACGTCAGGCCTCACCCTGTGGTGCAGGCACAACATTGACACTGGTGACAGTGTGTCTGTCAAAAGCAATTGCTACCGAATGTCAGACTCGGTTAAGAACCAAATCCAGGCTGAGGTCGCCAAGATGTTTCATATAGGTGACATTGAACCCTCAACCAGTACTTGGTCCAGTACAGTGGTCCTTGTCCCCAAGCAAGTTCCCATGCAGGCACCAAGGATTGGCGGTTCTGTGTGGACTACGGAGGAGTCAATGCCATCACCAAATATGACGTGCACTCATTGCCCAGGGCTGATGAGCTCATCTACACCATAGGTGCTACCAAATTTGTGAGCACCTTTGACCTTACATGTGGCTTTTGGCAAATAGCTCTGTTGGACCAAGCCAAGGAAAATACTGCATTCTCAACACCTAAGGGACTCTACCAGTTTAGAACCATGCCTTTTAGTTTGAAGAATGCACCTGCCACCTTCCAAAGATTAGTCAACCATGCGTTCAGTGGGATGGAGGCCTTTTGTGTGGCCTACTTAGATGACATTGTTGTCTACAGTTCCACCTGATTGACTCATTTGGATAAGGTGTTGCAGGCCTTGAAAAGGGCTAACCACACTATCAAGGCCACCAAGTCCCAGATAGCTCAGGGGAAAGTCATTTATCTTGGTCATGAAGTAGGAGGGGGTTGAATCCAACCTCTCCCAAGTAAGGTATAGAATGTACATGACTGAGAGACTCCCACTACTCAAACCCAGGTGAGAGCCTTTTTGGGCCTCACTGGGTATTATCGCAACTTCATGGTGGACTATGGAACCATAGCTGCACCTCTGACAGTTCTGACTTCACCCAAACAACCAAGGAAGGTTAATTGGATGGAAGAATGTCGGAGGGCCTTTGTTGGCCTTTGTTGGCCTTTGTTGGCCTTTGTTGGCTTGAAGGAAAGTCTGTGTAAGGCAGCTGTGTTGTTTGTGCCTGATTACAGCAAACCCTTTATCATTAAGAGTGATGCGTGCGACACCGGAATTGGAGCTGTCTTATCCAAGTTAGAAGCCAATGGGAGGGAACATCCTATCATATTCATCAGTAAGCAACTCAAAGTTGTTTATGTTAATGTTAATGTGTAAAGGATATTTGTACCGTGCACTATCACCACCGGAGTGGTCCCCTGGTGCTCTGGCGGCTCTGAAAAAAGGGGAGGGGTGGTGGGGGTTAGTGGGGATGAGCTGGAGAAGTGCAAGAGAGCAGTGATGTGCTGTTGGCTGCCTCAGCCCGGAATTCCGTTGGCTGGGCTTGGGGTGTTATGCTGTTGGAGACCTTGTGTGCTGTTGTGCGGGTCTATGTGTGCTTTGTTTTTTTGTTGTAGTGTAGTGAAGTTTTGGCGGTTTGTTGTGTTGTAGGTTAGTGGTTGTGTTTGGTTAGAATATGAGAGGTGTATGGAGAGGGTGAAGTTGTTAGTGGGTTGGTTAATTGGCATTGCTGTCTTGAATTGAGGCACTACAGTTCCGTATTTCTAATCAGGTAGGTGTGTGGGCGTCTTTGTGTCTAAGTCTAGCTCAAGGGCTGTACGACACTCACAGTCCCTTTCCCATATGGCGTCCGTTCATATGCATAACCTTGCCCACGTTGGGCAGCCGGCTGTTGTATGCGGGGCGGGCAGGCGTTTGTGCGTTCCTTGCAGTCTAGCCCAGAAAGCATTCCCAATCTTTTAGGAGGGCGGCATCCGTAAACCCGGGTTTATTCCTTCCGTGTTTTGGGGCTGCTCGGCATTCATCATCTTATTCGGTTGCTCATTCATGTTACCGCTCCTTCCCCCTTTGGAATGTTGCAATGCAAACGCTTGCAATTATGTCCTGGGGTGGTGTCTATCTTCATTAAGAACTCTCTTTGGTCCCTGCCTCTGCCAATATTTACAGCTTAGTTGTTGTGGCAAGTGCTAGTGTTGAGCCAACTTTATACAGGTATGATCTATAGTAGCATTTATCGAGTGGGTGAAGGTTGTTCACTGGGAGTTGGCTAGGGACACTGGATTTCTGTCCTTATGGGTGTTGCTTGTGTCCTATTAGACATAGTATTGTCTCTCTTGTTGTAGTGAGAGTTTCTTTATTCAGTTCTAGATGTTGTCATTGTCGTCCTAGCATTTTCATCCTTTTCATTGTGTTTCCAGTTTGTTGGTTTTGGTTTTCAGTTTGCATCTGTGATGTTGAAGAGCCAGGTTTTTAGTAATTGTTCTGAATTGTAGGTGGTCTTTGGTGTTTCTTATTTCTTTCGGGATGTTGGTCCAAGTTTTTGTGACTAAGTGGGAGGAGGAGCCTGGGAGGAGGAGCCCCCAAGTTTTTTCTTACGGTATGGTTTTTCTTCCAATTTATTTCATTGCTTCATCTGAGGAGTCTTGTTGGCTTGTAGATTGTTAATTTCATTTGCAAGAATTCAGCTCCTTGTCCGCTGATTGCCCTGTGTGTTGTGCACATTGTTTTGAAGGTGATGCGATGTTTGTCTGGGTGCCAGTGCAGTGTTTTTAGGACTGGAGTGAGGTGGTCTCTTCTGGATAGTTTGAGGAGGAGTCTCAAGGTAGAGAACTTAGGTGGGCTACTGTTGAAAAGGAACCTTTCAGCATAGTTTGGAGCCTTAGGCCTTTTAGGCCCTACCTTACAGGGTCTACCTTAAAATGGCTTATGCAGATGAAGGGTGAACACCCAACATTACTCAGGTGGTCCATTAGTCTGAAATTGCTAGAATTCACCATTGAGCATAGACCAGGGAAGAGTCATGATAATGCATATGGCATTTCCAGAAGGTATGTTGGCCGCCTGGATGAGGGTATCAATCTCGTGGGCAGTGCAGCTCTTACTCCTTTTGGTTGTGGTGAATAGACCCTTGGAATACCCTTATGGCACCCATAGGTGGGGGTACAATCCTGTACCCCTAGTGTATTTTTGTGGGCACCTGTGTGTGGCCCACAGAGCATGTTATGGACTGGTGGCAGCTCCATGCTGAATTTGACCAGTGTTCTGAGTAGCCTCCATGTTGGGAGACCCAGGCCCTGCTATTGGAATCAGTTGATTCCTGATAGGAGACAAGATGGCCCATGTGGCCTCTTGCTTTCTATTACATGTTCACTTGTTTTCCCAAAGACCTGGGAAGCCCTGACTCTGTCCCTTCCACTGACTGGCTCTTGGGTGGAAGTGCCATATTTGGTATTGTGGGAAGTCCAGGCTAGACTGGCTGGAGCCTTCCCGGTGACTGCATGTTATGGGTTTCTGGTTGCTAGTGTGTGACACAATTAATGAAACAGCCCTACCCGAAACGGGTATGAATGCAGTGTGGAGTGCTGGATGGCTGGGTGCTTATCCCAATCCACACTCCTTGTGAGTGTCTGGATGGAGAAGAATGGCCTGAATGCACTGTGAACCTGATTGGCTGCCTGCCTGCTGAATGCCCTTCTGAATGATTGGCTGCATAAGCATAGCCCAGCAGTTTCAATGAGAGACAGAACAGTATATCTGGTGACCTCTCACTTACTGCAATTGTTCAGAAGCTAAAGTCGAAACTTGATGCTTAACATTGAAGCCCAGCTGGAAGAAGAAGGCTCTGCTGCTGCTTTCCTTCTACACAATCCGAAAGCTGCCGTGTCTCTAAGAACTGTTCCAAGAGTGTACCTAGCTAGGAGACCTCTTCCCGAGCTGCGAGAAAACATCGTGCACCAGCTAACCTTCACCAAGGCTCCCTGGAAGTCAATTCTCAAAATGCTGCTGACCGGAAATGGGGACCGCCTAGGAATCTGATGTGAAGCACCAGGACATCAAGGCCGTCGACGACCATCACCGTGAGAGGACCGCTGTAAACTCATCGACTGGAGCCGCAACTCTCCATGGACTAAGACACTTTGAAATCAAGGTCTAGCTCATCACCGCCGACCGCTTTGTCCCGCCACAGCCAGTGTAGGTCACTGATGAAACGAGGAGAATCCGCTGGTGGGTTTTACGCCACCCGAAGTCCACTAAGATGCAGGCAAAGATCCGAAATCCAGCCGTGGTCGAGTGCCGATCGACAATGCTGAGGACCCTATGCCCTTGCTGGGTCTATGTTCTTCATTGAATCTGCTTAGCGGCAACAAACTCTCATCATCGAGGAGCACCGCCTGCCTAATCTTCGCAGGACGTCCACGATCGATCGTCGACGAGCAACGCCAAGGCCGAAAGCTGTCATCTCAATGACATTTTTTACATTTTCTTCGAGGAATCTCGATGTCCTGTGGCTCCTGCCTTAAAGGGAGTTCACTCAAGAGGGATCCGTCGATGACCCATCGAATAACTCTGCTAAGCCAGGTACTTTCCAATATATGGACTGGGCTTGTTGATAAACTTCATTTACAGGTTGCCCAGGTGGGGGGATCCTCACACAGAACTGTGTCTGACAGTAGGGAGCCAGTATTCTGCCAGTGTTTAAACCAACTTGTGTTCCTCCCATATCTGGTGTTGGTTCACTCTGCTATTAGACTTGTATGTCATTGCAACTGTCAGCAGTTGGTGCATTTTAAAGGAGTCAGGAGTTAACTGTGGTACCACCTAGACATTGTACAAATGTACTATATTAGAATTGCAGATTACAAAGTGTGTTATTGATTGTGTATATATACTGAACCTTATTTATATAAAGAACTGTGTAATCTCCTAACAGTGTGTTTGAACATTCCTTTGGGGGAGTCGCTTTGGGGACTACACTGTACTTAAGAACCAGCCCACATCAGCTCCTGAGAGCTAAGCCTTGATTGCTTGGTCATTGCTACCACAATAGAGAATCTTGGCTGGGGTGCTGTATTGTTTTACTCTTCCATAGAGAGGGCAGGAGAACAGATAATCCCCTCCAGTCTTTACAGTGTGCTGGGGAGTTGGTGGTGGGCAGTGGTAGGGAGATAGTTGGTGCACAAAGTACAATTAAAGTTTGTTCAAAATCATTCATGCATGGACGTTCCTGATTGGATTGTGCTCATGTGCAGTTTATTCACAGTGTTGGAAGTGGACTGAGGCAGGGTATTGTACTAGAAATAATTGTCTATTAGTGCCTGCCGGGCCAGTCTCCCTTCCCTCACGTCATCCCTGGGAGTGGCTACCCTGCCTCACGCTGTTCAACTGCATCTTCCTCTGGGTGTGGCAAGTCCACGTCGGCGGGTAGAGGCATATTCCACCTCAGGCAATGTTATGTAGAATACATAGCCTCTCATTTCATAACCGTCTATACAAAGTGTTACTTTCAAGTGGGTGTAAATAGCCTTGTCTACCTTATGCAGAAACTCGAGTCTCTGCATCAGTGGTCTAGCCTTAATTAATACAATTACAAAGCACAACAATAGCATACAGAAACCACCCATGCAACGAGTCCCACCATCAGTTTTTACTACTATGCAGAGGGAGGGGAACACATGAGTTGTACATGTTTGAGAGCAGCTGGATGGGCAATGTCTCCTGATGCTTCCTGATGGAACTCTAGCAATGTGGTCTGTGCCAGTGGAGTGAAGTTAAATGTGCTGTCTTTCTACATTGGTCACATATCCAGATATTTAACTACAAATTGACCAATTAAAAATTAAACAATTGGCACCAGGCACACTTGATCAGCACTGAAAGGTGAACTCCATGGGAGAGAGGTGAAAGACTAAAATAGCTGTCATTGCATATTGTAGTACCAATCCCCGAAGGCTAGCCATTGTCTGTCATAAACAGAAGGAGTAATCGGCCACTGGGCTAGCTGTAAGAGGGACATCTCCGCCAGGCCATTCCATCGCTGATCTGTGCTCTTGCTACAATCATTTATTTAGATTTGTGGACATCAAGGTATGCTTCCCCTCCTCCCTCACAGTATGTATAACATGACAGCATTACAAACTTCAGAACATGACATTTTACCCATGGGTGCAGAAACCGTTCCCATTATCCTTTTGACCTGTCCTAATGCACAGAGAGCGAGCGAGAGATGGGCAGAGGCTAAAAGAAAACAATAATGCAATGCTTCTGATAAGCTATGCCCATAACCCTCAATGTGCCAGTAATGTACCATAGACAAATACAACCAGTGCCAATATACGAAAAATAAGCATTTTATTTAGAAAAATCTTTGCAATCTCAAAAACTCAAATGTTGAGAACCTCACAATGGCAATATTCAAATGTGCTGAAAGCCCGGAATTTAAATTTGGTGAAACCTCACATTATTAAAAATATCAACTGTGGCAAATCCTCCCATTGGTGAAATGCAGATGTGCTGAACCCCACAGTAGTAAGATTCAAATATGGTGAGATTTCACAGTAGTAGAAGGAAAATGTGTTGAAACCTCAGAGCTGCAATATTCCAATATGGCAAAACCCCACAGTAGCAGAACTAACATGTGGTGAAAGCTCCCAGTGGTGAAATGCTTATGTCCTGGAAAAACCACAATAGCAAAAATCAAATATGGTGATACCTCCCAGTGGGGAAATGCAGATTTGTCGAAACCGCACAGTAGCAAAACTCAATTGCTGTGAAACCTCTCAGTAGGGAAATGCAGATGTGTTGAAAACCCACCATTGCAAAACTCAAATGTGGTGAAACCTCCAGTGGGGAAGTTCAGATACAGTGAAACCTCACAGTAGCTAAATTCAAATGTGGTGAAACCTCACAGTAGCAAAATTCAAATATGGTGAGACTCCACAGTGGTGGCATTCAAGTGTGATGAAAATCCCACGGTAGGAAAATTCAGATGTAGTGAAACCCCAGCATTAGCAAAATCCAGGTGTGATGAGCTCCCACAGTGGCAGGATTTAAAGTGGACAGGATTTAAAAAAACAGCAGAGCTGAGAATGGTGCAAGCCCCGCAGTAGCAAAATTCAAATGCGGCCAAATCTCCAAGTGGTGAAATGCAGATGTGCTGAAACCCCAGAGTAGTAAGAGTAGTAATATTCAAAATGTGGAGAAATCTCACAATAGTGAATCCAAATGTGATGAAACCTTGCAGGAGCAAGACTCAAATGTGTGGGAACCTCACAAAAGAAAATTCAAATGTGGTGAGACCCCACAATAGCAAAGATTCAGAGTGGACATGACTCAAAACAGTGGAACGAAAATTTCATAGTAGCAACATTCTAATGTGGCAAAAACCAGAGTAGCAGAAATCAAATGTGGTGTAACCTTCCAGTGTTGGAATGCAGATGTGCTGAATCCCCACATTAGCACAACTCAAACATCACAAAACCCCACAGTAGAAAAACTCAAATGTGGTGAGACCTCCCAGTGATGAAATGCAGATGTGCTGAAACCCCACAGTAGCAAACCTTGAATTATGTGAAACCTACCAAGTGGTGAAATGCAGATGGATGTGGTGAAACCCCATGGTAGCAAAGCTCAAATGAGGATGAAAGAGGATGAAATCCCAGAGTAGCTGAACTAAAATGTGCTGCAATCTCACAGTAGTAGAATCCAAATGTGGTGAAACCTCACAGTAGGACGACTCAAATGTAATGAGACCCCACAGTGGCAACGATTTAGAGTGGAGGAACTCAAAATGGAAAGTAAGTTTAAGTTTATTCAGATTGTAACAATCCATTAAACAGCATATAAAAAACAGCAACACATTGTGATATATAAAAACATGTTCATCAATTTAAACAATTAAAACACAGTCAAAATCTATCAAACCCTAAGACTTAAAATTCATACAACACCACCATTGGTCAAAATACATACACACCATAAAACATGTGCTAGGAAAGATTTCATATTTGAATGTAATTTTCCCTACATGTGGCAACCCCCAAACTTTTTGCTGCTGTTTTACACCCTGATCTAAACTTTGCCAGAGAAGCGCAGCCCTCCGCCGCACTCCTCTGGGCTTTCGCTCAATTCTTATGGGGAAACTGACATGCCCTTAAGACAGTCAGTACTGGGAGACTTTGTTTCCCTTAGTCCTTTCCTCATGTTGCAGCTGTTGTGCAACATGTAACAAGAGTGCAATGTAACTTACTTTATCGCACTCTTGGGTCTCTAGTCATTCAAAAGGCCCTAGAAACTCTCGCTGGACGTATCATGAACTGTGCAGGTGTGTCACGGACAGGACTGGAGGCAGCTATCATTTATCTTATGTTTTGAACCCTCTTTTGCCATGTTATCCGTGCTTACCGTGTTTGGCACGAATAGGTGGCCTAGCTCCAAAATGGCCATGCCAAGAGGTTCTTTGTCCTGTCCTTTGGCCATCTTGCCCCTTCACCTTACCCAGGTCGAGCCAACCCAGGTCAGTCCTTATTTGGTCATGCAATTTCCTGCGAAACCCAATGCTTTCGCGGGCTTCTGCATGCCTTGTGTGTGTGCCTCCAGGATGTGGGCTGGGATGTCTGTTCCCAATACACACCCTGGGTGCCAGAGAGTCTGGAGTGTCCTGAATGCCTGGGACCACCGTGGTCCGTGATTGGTCCACGTATGGAGTTAGTGTTTGTGAGCAGATCTCCCATTGGGTCCTCTCTGTTTTGGCACGAAGGGAACTTTGGATAAGAGGAGGCCGAAAACACCACTACCATGTCGATCTCATGAGTTCACACCGAGCAAGGGATAAGGAGCCAAGTATCCTGCAACAAGAAGCCGAGTCGAGGAACCGCTGGTGACCCGCTGGAAGGTTTGGCACCCTAAGCCCGCTGTCATCCTGCGAGACCCCTCTGCATCTGATCATCCTAGAAGGTCCGTGAAGGGGCTTCGACCCATTGGAATAGTGGTACCAACTATTCTCGGCACCTTCATCAAACCCTGCAGGTAAGCCTCTTTGGAAGTGTCCCTGGGCCAACCAGTGAGCTGACCAGCTTACCCAGGACGTTTGCTCTGTCACCGCCGCCATTTCGGGGAAGCCCTCGAAACTTGGCCTACTGCTAGCTCTGTGTCCACGGCACCCTCACACCGAATTTCCTACACTTGGCATTCCCAGGTCTGAAGTGAGATGAGTGCGCCCGGACCAGAGTAAACACGGTTGCCATGTTGCCCAGTTGTGGTAACGACCTGGGCACGTTCGCTGCATTTGTGACCCCCTCGACACTGAATCCTGCTATCACGGAATATACACGGTGTCGAGACGTCCTTCTTGTCACATCCTAACCTGCCAGCAACGTAAACTGACCTGGCGAAGTCTGGGTCTGCATGCGTCAGGGACCGGTGAGTAGTCCATACCCCAACCGGTGGCCCCTAGCGCAGGAACCCATTTCTTTTCTACCGCTGTTGCAAAATAGCGGACCCATCCCGCACTCTCACCCTGTCTCTGCCCGCAAGTGGAGGTCTTGCTTGAGTAGTGGGCACTTGTTCTTCATTGCTTCATCCTTCCTGAACTGTCAGAGACCCTTGAAGAGACCCTATTTTCTCCATTGGCACAAGCGCGTGCATGTACTATTGAGCACAATGCTCCTCTCTTCGTAGGGCTTGGACTGTCGCCTAGTTAGGTGTATTTCTGATATCGAACTGGGTCTAACGATTACTTGCACTGCCTGTTTTCCTCCCCATCTAGGTGGTCTACATATTTCGTGCTTCTAACTCCTTAGACCCCTCGGTCTTGTATATATATTGTATGGATTGTGATGTGTTGGATTACTTTAGTATTATTGTTATTCTTTGCTATGGTCGATGTTACAAAGGCCTTGTAATAAATGTGTCTATATTTTTAATATAACACCTGTCTGGAGTAATTTGTAAGTGTCCTTGCTTTGTGTGCTCATTGAGGTCTTTCAGTCACCCTCACCCCTCTTGAGACTTAATCTTGACCGCCGCCATCGCTACTCTGATTGATCTGGCTTGTCCAGAGGTTACCCTTTTCCAAGAAACTAGGCTGGCCTTCTGAACCTCTGTCCCTCCAGGTCAGAGTTCAGAAATCCATCTTAAAAATTGGTGTACAGCATTGGGATAGGACTGAAGGAATCCAGTGTTGCGCACGAGAGAAGGCATTTCGAGTTATATCTACCAGTACACATAGTGAATTGTCGTAGTATAACTTTTTAAAGGCCATAGTCCTGTCCAACAGTATGGAAACAAGTACCTTGTCATTTTTAAGTGCTTCTAAATCCGAAACATTGAAAAAGATGTGTGCTGAGAGAGGTGTCTCTTCTCAAGGCACAAAAATGGAAATGTTCCAAAGAATCATGGCCTGGCAAGAAGCTCAGCTTAGTGCTATAGCTTCAGAGGACAGTGCAGAAGGAGGTGGGGCTGCTCTCACTGGTAGAACTGATAGTTCTGCCGCTGCACTGGTCCACGGTAACCATGAACACATGGAGGATGTAATGCCTAACGATTCCTCTGCCACTGCTGATGGTGAGGCCACCATCAAATTCAAGAAGCAAAAGCTGCTGTTTAGGCAGAAGGAGCTTGAGTTTGGTATGGCCAAACTAAAGATAGAGCAGGCAGAAAAACCGAAAGACAGGGATCACCAGTTGGAACTAGCCAAGCTTCAAGTAGCCAATGGATCCAAGGGTCCTGGACATGCGTCTGGGGCCTCCTCTCATCCAAGGGTTCCAAAAGATCTACTCAGTGTGTATGAGGAAAAGAATGACATTATGGACTGACTGAATACATTTGAGTATGCATGTGAAGTTCAACAAGTTGACAATGCTGATAAAATTGCCTGGTTACTTAGCAGACTGCCCCATTCTGGCTGCAGTGCCATTATGGAAATGTCGAAAGCTGAGAGAGCAGATTTTGCAATGTTGAAGCAAACTCTCATCTTAAAGTTTGCAAAGACTCCTGCCCAATACTTAAAAAGATTCAGAGAGTATAAGAAAAAAGAAGGTGGTTCTTGGGTATCTTATGTAAACGAATCCTCAAAAAACTTGACTGGCTGGGTTGAAGGTTATAAGGTGTCTACCTTTGAAGGTGTAATAAGTCTTGTCACGCTGGAACATATTTTTGCATCTTCTTCCCCCGAGCTTAAGCAGCACTTGGCAGATCAAAGGAGATAGATCCTAAGAAGGTAGCCATTGCAGCCGATTTATGGGTGTCACGTCCTGTGTCCCATAAGGACAAGACTCATCCTGGTAAGCAGGAGGTAGGGAAAAAGTCCAAAAATAAGGAGGGTAGGGAAATTGATAAATCTTCTTCCCAAAAAGGGCACAAAAAGAAAAATAAGGGTAAGACACAAGAGAACTCACAGGGTAGTGGAGGTCATCCCCCGAAACAGAACTCTGGTTATAATAAGCCTACCTATGTGAACAGACCCAATAGATCTTGTTTCGCTTGTGGAGCAACTGACCACGTGAAGGGGGATCCCAGATGTAAGGTCAAAACCTTGGGGGTCCACCCTGCTAATCTGGCCTTCTCCTTCTACGAGGAAGAAGAGATTACCAGAGCATCCTTCTCCTCAGACTCGTTCCCCAGTCGGATAGAAGCTGAGGTAGTTTTAGTTTCCCTGCGTTCCTGGGAGCCTAAAGTCTCAGAGGCTTATGCTAGGATTCCAGATAACACCAAGCACTACTTTAAAGACAGTATGCTGATCAATGGAGCAGATATTCCAGCTCTTAGGGATAGTGGGTGCAGTCGGACTGTAGTGGATTCTACCTTGATAGACCCAGAGGAAGTTGCCAGAGCTACTCTGATGCCCACTAAGTTGGCTGACATCCCACGTTTCATGTTCCCAGTAATACCTGTAAATCTTACTATCAATGGTACAGCAGTCAGGATTCCAGTGAGCATTCAGAGGAGTGTCCCAGGAAAGGTCTTGTTGGGCAACGATCTCAGAGCTTTAGGGCTTGTGGGAGATACTGCTGACAGACCCTGCACAAGGTCTCAAACGGGGGCAGCACTGGCCATGGCCAAGACCAATGCCCTGCCCCAGCCAAAGGGGACACCCACGGCTAAAGGAGTCAAAACACCAAAAAAAGGGAAAGAGAACATTCCCCCTAACCCGCCTACCACTGAGGTGGAGGTAGTTGATCATTCACCCGGACCTGATGAGGAGGTGGGGATGCCTGAAGTATTTGACCCCAATGACCATCCCGAACTAAACGATTTGTTAGTAGAAAGTGGTCCTGACAGGGAAGAATTCAGTAAAGGCCAACGTGAGTGCCCATCTCTGGAAGGCCTAAGGAGACAGGCCTGCTCCCAGCTTGAGGGTGAACCTCTGGGAAGCATTGGATTTATTGGGAAGGTGGGCTCCTGTATAGTGAGCCTACAGAGTCTACAGAAGGAGATCATAGGAGGTTGGTGGTTCCCCTTGCTGTAAGACCCTTCCTCCTGCTGTTGGCACATGAAGTGCCCCTTGCTGGTCACCTTGGTATTAAGAGGACCAAGCAAAGGTTATCCATGCACTTATACTGGCCCAAGATGGAGGTGCAAGTAGAAAGTCACTGCAGGAGTTGTGCCTCCTGCCAGTTATCTGGTAAGAGTGGCTCAACAATCCAAGCTTCATTGGTACCACTCCCAGTTGTGGGGGTACCATTTGAGAGGGTAGGGATCGACATTGTTGGTCCCCTTGACCCCCAAACATCCTCAGGCAATAGGATTATCCTGGTGCTGGTGGACCACGGCACCAGGTATCCTGAGGCTATCCCATTGAAAACTGTGACTGCCAGGTCAGTTGCAAAAGCTTTACTTGGCATCTTTACTAGGGTTGGCTTCCCTAAAGAAGTTGTGTCTGACAGAGGCAGCAACTTTATGTCTAAGTATATGCAGGCTATGTAGAAGGAATGTGGGGTCACCTATAAGTTTTCTTACGCATACCACCCCTAGACCAATGGTCTGGTGGAACGGTTTAACAGGACCTTAAAAAGTATGATTGGGGCTCTGGAAGAACCTGAAAGAAGAAATTGGGATCTTTTTTTACCATGCTTACTGTTTGCCTACAGAGAGGTACCACAAGAGGGTGTTGGCTTCAGCCCCTTTGAACTTCTGTTTGGTCACCCTGTGCGGGGACCCTTAGCCATAATCAAGGAGGGATGGGCGATGCCCACTACCCCTATTATTACCAACATAGTAGACTATGTGTTAGGACTCAGAAAAAGGATGGTACTCTTGATGGGTCTGGCTAGTGACAAGTTAAAGGCAGGACAAGCTCTGGTGAAACATTGGTATGACCAGAAAGCTTCCCTCATCACCTTCACACCTGGTCAGCAAGTCCTGATCATGAATCCCATAAGGCCTAGAGCTTTACAGGATGAGTGGTCAGGACCTTACACAGTGGTTGAACCCCTGGGTGAGGTCAACTATTTAGTGGACCTTGGAAGGCCTGGACAGGCTCCAAAAGTGTTCCATGTAAATAGGCTGAAGGCTTTCATCCCAAGAGTTGAAATTGCAGCACTGCTATTGGTTTCAGATGTTGAGGAAGAGGAGTCTGAACCTCTCCCCGACCTTTTTCAAAGCAGTCCTTCAGATAGCTCCTTTGAGGGTGTCTGAGTGGCCCCTCATCTGACTTCTGATCAGCAGGCTGAGGTGAAAAGTTTGCTTAGGCAATTTTGCTCCCTGTTTTCACAGTCCCCTGGTTTGACACCTTGGTGCAAAAATAACATAGACACAGGAGACAGTGTACCTACCAAATGTAGGGGATACAGAATGTCAGACAAAGTACGGTCTTACATTAAGACAGGGGTCAATAAAATGTTGGCTCTTGGGGTGATTGAACCCTCTAGTAGTCCTTGGTCCAACCCTGTGGTTTTGGTTCCAAAAACAGGTACTTCTGAATTGAGGTTCGGTGTGGATTACAGGGCTCTGAATGCTGTCACCAAGACAGATGCACACCCCTTGCCTTGAACAGATGAGCTGGTGGATACCTTGGGTGCCTCCAAGTACCTCAGCACGTTTGACCTCACTGCAGACTATTGGTAAATAGCCCTTGCAGAACATGCCAAGGAGAAAACAGCGTTCTCAACTCCAGAAGGTCTTTACCAGTACAGGGTAATGCCTTTTGGGTTGAAGAATGCACTTGCCACTTTCCAGAGGCTTGCGAGTCATGTGTTGAATGGATTGGATGAATTCTGTCTTGCATATCTGGATGATATAGCAGTTTTCAGTGCCACCTGGGAAGACCATGTGAAACACCTTGGGATTGTGTTACAGGCTCTTCAGAAGGCCCACTTGACCATAAAGGCCAGTACATGCCAGATTGGACAAGACTTAGTGGTTTACCTTGGACATGAAGTAGGTGGAGGGAGGATAAAGCCTCTACCCAGTAAAGTACAAGCAGTACAAGACTGGCCTACCCCCACTACACAGACCCAAGTGAGAACCTTCTTAGGACTCACTGGGTATTGCAGAAATTTAATGGCAGACTATGGCACCATAGCTGCCCCTCTGACTGCTCTCACCACTCCGAAGAAACCCAAGAAGGTAACTTGGACTGAAGAGTGTGAGAAGGCCTTCAATGGCTTAAAAGACTCCTTGTGCCAGGCCCCTGTTCTCAGGGCCCCTGATTACCAAAGACCTTTTATTGTGCAGACAGATGCCTCTGACACTAGGATAGGAGCTGTACTATCACAAGTAGATGAGAAGGGTAAGGAACACCCTATTGGCTTCATTAGCCGCCAGCTTAAGGACAGCGAGCTCAGATGGTCCACAGTAGAGAAAGAATGTTTCTCTGTTGTGTGGGCCCTATGGAGGCTAAGGCCCTACCTATATGGGACCCACTTCACTGTGCAAACTGACCATAAGCCCTTAAAGTGGCTAATGAACATGAAGGAAGAGAATCCAAAGTTGCTTAGGTGGTCCATAAGTCTGCAAGGCTTTGCCTACACTATTGAGCATAGGCCAGGTGTCCAACATAGCAATGCTGATGCGTTGTCCAGAATGTTTAACCGACCTGAACAAGAAACTCATCCAGGGGTGGATTAGTTCCCCCTGTCCTTAGTCTGGGAGGGGCGAGTGTTAGGAAAGATTTCATATTTGAATGTAATTTTCCCTTCATGTGGCAACCCCCAAACGTTTTGCTGCTGTTTTACACCCTGATCTAAATTTTGCCAAAGAAGCGCAGCCCTCCGCCGCACTCCTCTGTGCTTTCGCTCAATTCTTATGGGGAAACTGACATGCCCTTTAGACAGTCAGTACTGGGAGACTTTGTTTCCCTTAGTCCTTTCCTCATGTTGCAGCTGTTGTGCAACATGTAACAAGAGTGCAATGTAACTTACTTTACCGCACTCTTGGGTCTCTAGTCATTCAAAAGGCCCTTGAAACTCTCGCTGGACTTATCATGAACTGTGCAGGTGTGTCACAGACAGGACTGGTGGCAGCTATCATGTATCTTATGTTTTGAACCCTTTTTTGCCATGTTATCCGCGCTTACCGCGTTTGGCACGAATAGGTGGCCTGGCTCCAAAATGGCCATGACACGAGGTTCTTTGTCCTGTCCTTTGGCCATCTTGCCCCTTCACCTTCCCCAGGTCGAGCCGACCCGGGTCAGTCCTTATTTGGTCATGCACTTTCCCGCAAAACCCAACGCTTTTGCGGGCTTCTGCATGCCTTGTGTGTGTGCCTCCAGGATGTGAGCTGTGATGTCTGTTCCCAATACACATCCTGGGTGCCAGAGAGTCTGGAGTGTCCTGAATGCCTGGGACCACCATGGTCCGTGATTGGTCCACGTATGGAGTGAGTGTTTGTGAGAAGATCTCCCATTGGGTCCTCTCCGTTTTGGCGTGAAGGGAACTTTGGATAAGAGGAGGCCGAAAACACCACTACCATGTCGATCTCCTGAGTTCACACCGAACAAGGGATAAGGATACAAGTATCCTGCAACAAGAAGCCGAGTCGAGGAACCGCTGGTGACCTGCTGGAAGGTTTGGCACCCTGAGCCTGCTGTTGTCCTGCGACTCCCCTCTGCATCTGATGGTCCTAGAAGGTCTGCGAGGCGCTTCGACTCATTGGAATAGTGGGACCAACTATTCTCAGCACCTTCACCAAACCCTGCAAGTAAGCCTCTTCGGAAGTGTCCCTGGGCCAACCAGTGGGCTGACTAGCTTACCCAGGAAGTTTGCTCTGTCACCGCCACCATTTCGGGGAAGCCCTCGAAACTTGGCCTACTGCTAGCTCTGTGTCCACGGCACCCTCACACCGAATTTCGCACACTTGGCATTCCCAGGTCTGAAGTGAGATGAGTGTGCTAGGACCAGAGTAAATACGGTTGCCGTGTTGCCCTGCTGTGGTAACGACCTGTGCACATTCGCTGCATTTGTGACCCCCTCGACCCTGAATCCTGCTACCACGGAATCTACATTGTGTCGAGACGTCCTGCTTGTCGCATCCGAACCTGCCAGCAAAGTGAACTGAACTGGTGAAGTCTGGGTCTGCCTGCACCGGGGACCGGTGAGTAGTCCATACCCCAACCAGTGGCTTCTAGCGCAGGAACCCATTTCTTTTCTACCACTGTTGCAAAATAGCGGATCCATCCCGCACTCTCACCATGCCTCTGCCCGCAAGTGGAGGTCTTGCTTGAGTAGTGGGGACTTGTTCTTCATCACTTCATCCACCTTGCTGAACTGTCAGAGACCCTTGAAGAGACCCTATTTTGTCCATTGGCACAAGCGCGTGCATGTACTATTGAGCACAAGGCTCCTCTCTTTGTAGGGCTTGGACTGTCGCCTAGTTAGGTGTATTTCTGATATCGAACTGGGTCTAACGATTACTTGCACTGCCTGTTTTCCTCCCCATCTAGGTGGTCTACATATTTCGTGCTTCTAACTCCTTAGACCGCTCGGTCTTGTGTATATATTGTATGGATTGTGATGTGTTGGTTTACTTTAGTATTATTGTGATTCTTTGCTATGGTCGATGTTACAAAGGCCTTGTAATAAATGTGTCTATATTTTTAATATAACACCTGCCTGGAGTAATTTGTAAGTGTCCTTGCTTTGTGTGGTCATTGAGGTCTTTGAGTCACCCTCACCCCTCTTGAGAGTTAGGGCCTCATTACACGGAAGGCGGTAATGGTTAACGGCCACCATTACTACGAGATCCCTTAGCGGGTTGGTGCTTTAACGCCTGCTTTTTGCAGGTGTTAAAAACCAACCCGCTAAGGGACCTCAGAGCTAATTACGGCACCGCAAAATTGCGGTGCCGTAATTAGCACCTTCCCCATTCCCATAGAGCCCTATGGGGCGGAAATGGGAATGGGGAAGGGCAATGGCGGAAGGGGGATTTACCGCCCCTCCAACCTTGGAATGGGGCGGTAAATCCCCTTTCCGCCACGGCGGTGCCGGTGTTTTACCGGCATGAGCCATGGCGCTAATAGCGCCATGGCTCACCGCCTTCCGTGTAATGAGGCCCTTAGTCTTGACTGCCGTGATCGCTACCCTGATTGGTCTGGCTTGTCCAGAGGCTACCCTGTTCCAAGAAACTAGGCTGGCCTTCTGAACCTCTGCCCCTCCAGGTCAGAGTTGAGAAATCCATCTTAACAACAGGCCATAGAGAGAAAGGTAAGAGAAGACATTGTCCACTGCATAAGGCAAATGCAGAGACAAACCGAAAGCCTGCACTAGATTAAAATCATCATGATACAGCACAGCTAATAAGTTAACGTCAAGACAACCAGCAGCACATAAAGAACAAGAGAGCTACAAACTAAGGAGCTTGGATGTATGAACTCAAGATCCTTTCAAATAGCTGGCAAGGGCAAAGGCAATTCCAACATTGGGAAGGGACAACAGCCAGAGAAAAGCCGGTCTCCAGTAGCGGAAACCAGATTAGCAGAGGAAATTAAATAGAAAGTGTTGCGGCTGTCGTTATAGAGTGGGCAAAAGAAAACAAAATTGTCAAGGGATTCCCACTCTCTGCAAAAACAGAACCCATGACTGTTGTGCTCCCTGGAACACTTGCAAGTCAGTGACTTTAGACGGAAACCATTTAACCGAGCCCTGGTTAGCAAGAACCGGTGGAAAGTATTGGTAACCTTAACCAAATAGTCAGCTGGGCCCCCTACCAGAAAGCGATGAAGGTAGCACCTAACAGAGGCCTTGCACAAGTTCACATTCTCTCTCATGGAAACCCTTAAGGTTCCAAATCACTCCTTTAACAGCTTAGTAGGAAAACTAGCAAATCTCTGTGGTGTCCTAAAGCAGTCGTCCATCCCCAAAAGACTCAGGATATTTTTAATATAGAAAGGGTCTGGGAGCCCCTCTGCTGAGAACAAACATGGGTCAAATACCCTGTTACATGGGATTTGTTCACACTCAGGAGGTTGTAGAACCACAATTTTGCTCACTGCACTCTTCAGAGAGAAGAAATATCCATTTGCATATCAGTCTGGTACCACCCACAATGATATGATATGATATTTTATTTGTATCGTGCTCATACACATGTGTTTCAGTGTGATACAAATAAAATATCATATCATATTATTGTGGGTGGGACCAGACTGATATGCAAATGGATATTTCTTCTCTCTGGAGTGTGCAGTGAGCTAAAATGTGGTTCTAGATCCTCCTGAGTGTGAAAAAATCTCATATAACAGGATATTTGACCCATGTTCTCACAATGGCAGTGCACCACCGAAATTCAAGTCAATTCTGCTCTGAACAAGAGTACCATTAGCAACCCCAAACACATGCTTTTGCCTTGTTGGGCCTCCTCACTGAGGTGAAGCTTTTCCTCTCTAAGCCTCAGTAAGCAAGGGTCCATGCCTGGATTACTGTTTTGTTGATACTCTTGTTCAGAGGAGTTACGCCTAGAATGTTGGTGCTAGACAGCCCTTGTGGGTGAGACCAGACTGATATGGAAATTGATATTTCTCCTCTGTGAAAGGTACTGTGAGCTAAAACGTGGTTGTAGACCTTCCGAAGTAGGACCCTACCCGTACAACATTATTTGGGATGCATCTCTTCTCTAACAAGCTTTCTCTTCCACTAACTATTCCTTGGCATATGAACCTGGGTAACCCATCCTAACCTACATCCAAAACCTGCAAACTGGGCATCATCTTTAACAATAACCTCTCCCTAACAGTTCGCAATTTAAAAATGTCAACCGCTGTAACCTTCATGCTGAAAGCCATCAGAGAAATCGTAACTGCTCTCACCCTTTCTCAAACGATCACCATTGTCATAGCTACATTGTATTTATTTAACCTTGTGTACATCACTGGTTCAACCCAGATGGTCTTGGAGTACCTTACACATATAAAGTGGTGGAGGAATAAAGTGAAGTTACAATGTTTTGAGAATGGGATAGGAAGATTAAGATAGACAAGGCATAGCATGTTAGGTAGTTTAGCTGGTTTAGTTGCAGGGAAAGAGGTTTGTGTTCAGGCTTTTGTGGAAGTTGACGGTGGAAGGTGCAGAACAGATGTGGGGTGTGAGGGAGTTCCATGCTCTGGGTGCTCAGTGTGTCAAGATTTGTTTTTGTGTGCGGGTTAGCTTTCAATGTGGAATGTGTAGGAGATTAGGTCCGGTGTTTGTGTGGATGATGGGTTTCATTTTATGAAGGTGGAATGGGATTTTGAAGTGGATAACATTTTTATTAAATTCAGATGTTTGGAAGCAATCCACTGGGTACGAGAGCCAATGGAGCTTGGGGAGAGTTAGGGGGGTATGTGATGTGTTTGGCAGGTGTACAGTGAGTTTTTACACTGCAATCTATATCACTTAAAGGGGGATGAGATCTTTGCTTGGGAGTCCAGTGAGAATTGTGTGCCTGTAGTCAAGCTTGTACAGAACTAATGCCTCAATTACAGTACAAACATCATCAGGGGTAAGGATGTCTCTTAGCTTGCATAAGAGGTGCAGCTGTAGGTTGCATGTTTTGGTGACGGCAGTTATGTGATGTGTGAGGGTGGGGGCTGATTGGGAAACCTAGGGACGTGACTTGTGTCGAGAAGGATATGTGTTGGATGTCTGCTGTGAGTTACTTGATCAAAGGGGTGACGTCAGGTGAGTGCAGGGGCAGATGAGGAGGTATTCCATTTTGCATTGATTGAGTTTTAAGACGTGGGTGATGGTTAAGGGGGTGGCAGTTTCTGAGGTTGTGGAATTTTAAGGGGGAGGAGAATTGAAAGTATAATTGTGTGCCATATGGATATTCCAGAACCTCTAGTTCTCACGCCTTCCAAGCTTCTAGTTGAGGACTGTAAGCCAGCTCCAGGCAGACAGCATTGAGTAAACTGCTGTTCACAAGACCAGGTCTGGACAATCAGTTGCTCCACCCACCTCCAGTTCTCATACCTTCCAAGCCTCTACTAGACAGCATTGAGTAGGTTGCTGGTCACGTGACCAGGCCCAGCCACTCACGCGGCCTGGCCCAGCCGCTCAGTTGCTCTGTCCACCTCCAATTTTCATGCCTTCAAACCCTCTACTTAAGGACTGTAGGCCAGCTCCAGGCAGACAGCAATGAGTAGGCTTCTGGTTACATAATTAGGCCCTGCCACTCAGTTGCTGCGCCCACCTCCAGTTTTTGCACCTTCCAAGCCTCTACTTATGGACTGTAGGCCAGCTCCAGGCAGACAGCATTGAGTAGGCTGGCCACTCAGTTGCTCCACCTACCTCCAGTGTTCACACCTTCCAAGCTTCTACTTAAGAACTGTAGGCCAGCTCCAGGCAGAAAGCATTGAGTATGCAGCTGGTCACATGGCCAGGCCCTGCAACTCAGTTGCTCCACCCACCACAAGTTTTTGCACATTCCAGGCCTCTACATAAGGACTATAGGCCAGCTCCAGGCAGAACGCTTTGAGTAGGCTGATGGTCAAGTGACCAGGCCCTGCCCCTCAGTTGCTCCGCCCACCTACAATTTGCACACCTTCAGAGCCTCTACTTAAGGACTGTAGGCCCACTCCAGGCAGACATCATTGAGTGGGATGCTGGTCACCTGACCAGGCCCTGCCACTCAGTTGCTCCGCCCACTCCTAGTTCTCATACCTTCCAAGCCTATATCTAAGCACGGTATGCCAGCTCTAGGCAGACTCCATTGAGTAGGCTGCTGGTCACGTGTCCAGGCCTTGCCAATCATTTGCTCTGCCCACCACCTATTTAATCAGTCCTCCTTAGGCATATTCATCTCCGGCGTCCTCAGCAAAAGGTGTGCGAAGACAAGGACCTCACCTGTTTTTGCTTGTCCAGGCCTGATAGGGCCAGGAGCCTGACCGGCTAGCCTTAATTTCAACCACAAACACATCTACTACTGCTACTCATCAAAAGACATCAACATGTGTCTCCTCCCTCCACAGACCATTCCCACTCTCACTAGGGTTTGAAAGGCAAAGTGCCCTGGGCAGCCCCGGCAAGCTACCCTAGTGAACCTCATCAATATTGCACTTGCCCCATGCAACACCCACGGACCACATGCATATGCCCTCTCATGTTGATCAATGCTCGCTCAGCAGTTGCTCACACTGCAGAGATCACTGACCTCATCTTGTACAACAACCTATATACCCTTGTCATCACTGAAACATAGTTTACCGCATCCTCCCCACATATATTCGATGTCCTCCTAACCCAATACTACCGCACCCAACATGCCGACCTGCCAGGAAAGGCAGGGGGAGGAGTGGTAATCATATACAGGACCGAAGGGCCATGCTCCATCTTCCCCTCTCCCAGAACAAGCTCATTTGAATCACTCGTCTGCCGGTTCCCTCTATCCCAGAAGGAATCCATCACCTCCGACCTCATCTACAGACCACCTCATAGGAGTGACTCTTTATGTTTATGTTTATTAAAAACTATTAAGCGCTTTAACCCAAAGCGCTTTACAATAAAACAACAGGTACAATGGAGGGAGAAGCATATAAACAATCATGATACAAACCAGTGTAACAGTGCGTAGAACAGTTTCCTTAGATGGAGGAGGTGAGGGAAGGGTGAGGAGGACGGGAGTGGGGGCGGACAGGAAGAGGGATCAAATGCAGTTGTCTGATTTAAGTTCCACAGTGTGAGAAAAAAGGGGGGGAAGTGGGAGGTATGAAGGGGATATGGAGACTGGGGAGAAGGGAGGAGAGAGAAGGAAGGAGGTCAAGGGGGAGTGGAGAAGGAGAGCTTTCAAGGCAGAGCGGAAGGAGGAGTAGATGAGGATGGAGCAGATGGAGAGAGGTAAGGAGTTCCAGTGTAGGGGGACCGAGAGCTGAAAGGAACGGAAGCGAGAAGAGGCACATGATGAAGAGGGGTACTGCGAGTAGGAAATGATCAGTGGAGCGGAGAGAGTGGGAAGGAGTGTAGAATGAAAGGAGAGAGGAGAGTTGGGGGGGACAAGGTCATGGAGAGATTTGAAAGCCAGACAGAGGAATTTAAACTTAAGTTGGGAGAGGAAGGGAAGCCAGCCAAGGAGGCAGAGCGAGGAGGAAATAGAGTCGCAATGACCTAGGAGACAGAGTACGGATAGAGGAGTGGTAGATGGATTTGAGGGGGGTCAGATGAGAGACAGGGAGACCAAAGAGGAGAGAAGAGCAATAGAAGAGACGGGAGAAGATGAGAGAGGAGATTAAGAGTTTAGAAGCGTGGAAGGTGGGGAAGGATCGGATTTTATTAATATTGTAAAGGTGATGTCTGCAGGCGCAAGAGGTGAGAGAAATGTAGTGGGAGAAGGAAAGAGAGGAGTCGAAGTGGAGACCGAGATTGCGAGCATGGGTAGAGATGGGAAGAGTAGAAGGGGGAAAGTTGATTGAATGAGAAATAGGGGAAAGTGTGTTAGAAGGAAAGAAAAGGACTTCCGTTATGTCAGTATTAAGGGAGAGAAAGTGAGAAGACATCCAGTTTTTAATGGACGTAAGGCAGGAAGATAAGGGGTGGTGGAGATCAGGAGTGAAAGAGGAGAAGGCGAAGAAGAGTTGGGTGTCATCATCGTAAAAGTGGTGGGAAAAGCCGAAAGAGGAGATAACAGGGGCGAGAAGGGAGGTATAAAGGGTGAAAAGGAAAAGGCCAAGTACATAGCCTTGGGGAACACCATAGTCCAAGGTAATGTTGGAGGAGGAGCGGCCGCCCCAGGAGACAGCGTAGGAACGATTGGAGAGGTAAGAGGAGAGCAAGGAGAGGACACTGCCTTTGAAACCAAAGAAGGAGAGAGTACTAAGGAGTAAGGGGTGATTGACGGTGTCGAAGGCAGCAGACAGGTCAAGGAGAATGAGGATTGAAGATTGTTTAGTGTAGCGAGCAGTAAGGAGGGAGTTGAGCACGTAAGTGAGGGCAGCCTTGGTAGAGTGTTTAGGGCTGAATCCAGATGGAGAGGGAGGAAGGAGAGAGTGAGTAGATACAAATGCTGAGAGTTGAGAGTAGGCTAAGCGCTCGAGAAGTTTAGAGAGGAAGGGGAGAAGAGAGATTGGACGAAAGTTAGAAGTGAGAAGAGGGTTGGCAGAGGATTTCTTTAGGATGGGAATGATAGTGGCATGATTGAATGCGGCCGGAAAAGAGGCGGTGGAGCGGCAGGTGTTGAAGAACATAGTCAGGTAGGGAATGAGGAGGGGGTAGATCTTAGTATTTAGGAAGGTGGAGGTCTTTCATTGCAGACATCTCCAACATACTCTCCTCTCGAAATTAGCACATTCAAATAATGTCTTTCTCTGTGATTTTATTGTCCCTGAGTCAAAGGCTGACAACCACACTCGAAGCACACTTTTTACACTGACCACGTCCATGGACCTTAAGCAAATTGTGCTCTCCCCCATGAGCAACAAAGGCAACACCCTAGACTTAGTCTTCACATCATCCCCCCGCACCCATGTCCCACTTGACTGGTCTGACCACGCCGCCATCCCATTATCAGCCACCCACTTGACTATGGATCACAAAGGTCAGGTTAAACTCCCCCTAACTCAATGCTGCTAATTTATAACCTTCCCAGTCAATGACCTAGAAACAAGCATTGCAGACTTCCCCAACACAGGGAATGCCTGAGGCCTCCTGGAATTATTCAGCATATCTGCTAGGAAATTGGTGGACACTCATGCCCCCCTAAAATCCAGCCAGGCTAACACCAACCATCCGGTACATGGTACACCCCTGAGCTAGCCTCCAACAAATGCTCAGTCAGAGCTGTGAGAAACTAGAACGTGTCTTTCCCACTAGTCCCCAGGGATCTGTCATCCAGGAGTCCAGGACACGGCCATAGCTTTTGGATCCAAATTGGATACATAAAAATCCTGAGACCATTGTGTCAAAGTGGGTCAGAGCCTGGTGTCGGGGGACCCGAGGAGAAATTGTGTACATGTGAAATCCTAAGAGGTAAAGAACTTTATTGTGTGTTTGTCGCATCAGGCCCTCTGAAAGAGGAGACTTGGGCACGGAAGGCCCTGATGCTGATGTTCTGAACTGCATCCTTGTGCTAGAGAAGCCAGAGAATGTGCTAAGCTTGATTGCGCTGCCTTGTCCCGTACTGAAAACATGGGGAAGGGGAGCCATTTCTTGCACACTTTTCTTTTGCATAACATTGTTTCCCACATTATTTGTATTTAGAGGTAAGGATTGGCAATAGGTTTATTAGTATAGGCCCTTTTATTTTGATAAGACACCACAAGGACTGCGTGATTAATATTTGATGGTCGTAACTGTGGTCACTTTTGTCTGTTTTACTGCTTGATAACCATGGCCCTCATTCCGAGTTTGGAGGTAGCCATGGTGCTTTTAGCGCCATGGCTGCCTCCAAAATCGGTCCGACTTCGGTCTGGTGAAGGGAGTAATTACCGGTCCAGTACGAGGTCGGCAGGAAATGTAATTCCCCATTCACCAGAGCCATTCCCCATTCCCATTTGAGCCCCCACAGGGCTTAATAGGAAGGTGGCAATAACAGTACCGCAAATTGCGGTACCGTTATTGACCCCGGTATCCCTTTGCGGGTCCCCTCCGTAACGCCTGATAAAACCTGGCGTTAAGGGAGGGACCCGCAAAGGGACCTCAGCATAGGACACAAAGCGATTACCGCTACCGGTGTCATTACCGGTGCCTGGTATCCCTTTGCGCCCAGGTCGTAATGGCCCCCATGCCTTCCTTACAGAACCCTAGAGAAATGGTGGTGCAAAAACCATAACTCGTCAGAACTCACCAACCTCAAATATCTGCCCATAAACCGTAGGATTCAGATTACCAAGGCCAAAGCTGCTTACTACTCCACCACCAATGCATCAGCCTCTAACAGGATCAAAGCCATCTTTGAAGTGGTAAAACATTGTACCAAACCTTCTTCTGACCCCGAGGTACCAGCAAGTCAGTAAAAATGTGACAGAATCAACCAATTTTTTATTGAAAAAATAGTCAAAATCTGAGAGACCATCGAATCAACCTCTCACAGCATTAGCATCCCCTGCATGCCGGCATGCACACTGCCCCTCTGGATCAAATTATCTCCTCTCTTTCTCCTGGATCTCCTCAAAATGATTGCCTCCCTCAAATCTATTTCTTACATTGACAATATAGTTCCGGCCTCCATCATTGAAGAATTGACGGGCTCGGCATTCAATGCTCTCCTCAGCATCATCAATGCCTCTCTTGCAGAAGGATAATTTCCGGACACCCTCTAGACTGGTCTCATATGACCTCATTTAAAAAAAACAACCCTAGATTCAGATGACCTGGCCAACTACAGTCCCATTATGAACCTCTTGCTAATTGGCAACATCTTGGGAAAAGTAGTTGCTACACAACTACTCGCCAGAATCGAACAACTCCACCTCCTAAATGACTATAAATCAGGGTTCCACCCAAAGTGTAGCACTGAGACAGGCCCCATCCAGGTGGTGGATGATACTCTCCAAATCATGGATAAGGGTGACTCATGCCACCTCCTCCACCTTGTCCTCTTGGCTGCATTCATCACTGCCAACTACTGCATCCTTCTCTCCCTCCTTGATGACAGGATGTTATTCTCTGGCACTGTCCTGAATTGGTTTGCTTCCTACCTCTCAGGCAGACACAGGGAAGTCCAGATCAAATTGTTGGATTCTAACCAACTCTAGATCTCCTGCAGAGTCCCCCAAAGGAGCCTCTGGACACTCTCCTCAAAGATCCCAATATAGCTATCCACCGATACACAGATGTTACTCAGTTGTACATGAGAGTAAATAGTGCACAGGACATCATCCGTCTCCGTGCTTACTAGCCATCACCTAGTCCTGGATGTCAACTGTCTACCTCAAACTAAACCCATCCAATACTGAATTCGTCATCATTGGTCTGCCCGCTAAAAAACAACTTGTCCAACAATGGCTCAATGATAAGAACCTAGAAGGACTTGATCCATATCTCTCAGACTCAGCAAAATCCTTAGGCTTCACCATTGACAGCAATCTGTCCATCTAGAAATACATAGCCAAAAAGACCCAAATAGCCTGGCTGACAATCTGTACCCTTTTAAAAATAAAACCCTTCACGGCACTTCAGGTATTCTGGACCGTAGTGCAATCCCTAGTGGTCTTGCACATCAATGGGGCAAATGCTCTCTTGACAGGGCTCCTAGCTCACTTTGCTCCCCTAAAAGCAGTCCACCACACTGCAGCACATCTTATTACGGGATCATGGACATTTGACCAAATTACCCCAATCGTAAGCAAACAACATTGACTTCCACTCCAAGTCTGGATACTGTTCAAGACTGCATGTATCATCTACAAAGCAGTCACAGCAGCTCCACATATCTGGTGGCTGGTGGCATACTCTCCTCACCCAGCAAATCGATCAACCTGCTTGATTCACAACTAGTCCGCAAAGAGAGGATCCGCAAACAATCCTTCTCTTGTCATGCACCCACCCTCTGGAACTCGATCCCATTATCAGCTTGGAATGTCCCCACAATTCTCCAATTTCACAAATCTCCAAAGCATGTCTCTTTCCACAACTCCTGAGCCAGGACTAATTCCAATGGACTGACATACCAATGAACAGACTTCACAGTAATGTGCTACCATTAAAAATGCCAGCCCAAATGCCAGGTACCCACACTCTGCACAGTGCTCCACTGCTCGCGAGCTAGGTCAGTGCTTTAAACAATACAATAAATAAATAAATCTTAGTGTTAAACTTTAGGCTTAATGTGACCGAATGGTAATCCCTATGGTGTTTAAGAATGATAATGAAGATTCCAAGATGGCTGCCGGCACTGAGTAGACGTGCCGACGGCAGCTCCAGTGTCTGAGGCTTGGTTCGGGCTGTCCCACCACACCCCCCCAGCCAATGCTTAACATCGGGGTGCACGAGAGCATCAGGACTGTGACGGAGCAGCCCGGCGGCACAAAGGAGTGCAAATGGAGGGATACGGCCCGGAGGTGAGGGTTCCCCTCCCCCTTACCCTCTGGAGCTGTTACGGTGTTGGGAGCTGGTGCGGCTGACGTGCGGGCCGGAGTGGAGCATCTGGGGCCCAGGACTCATGCGAGAGGCGGACGGAGGGGCAGTGCGGGCGACTCCTGTGGCCTGCCCCGCCTAGTGAGAAGTGAGCCGGCACCAGCGGAGCTGCCGGAAACAGTGCGGCCGAAGCCCCGTGGCACCTGAGGACTCCCGAGGTGCCACCCGGGAGACGCGGATGAGTGGAGCGGGTTTCCCACCTCCCCCCTGAAAGGTGAGACGAGTGCCACAGGCCGACCCGCGAGAGGGTACTCCGGAGTTCCGTGGAGGGGGAGTGGGTGGCCCAAGCCCCCCCAGATTGAGAGGCGCACACAGATGATCGGTGGGGGAGGCCCGGCTTAAACAGTGCCATCGGTGACAGCAGAGGCCCGCCGTCTCCCGGGGGAGGTTTCGAGGCATTTAAGGTGGCTGGAGAGGAGGACTGGAGGGGCCCCCCTGAGAAACCGCTATTCAAGTAGAGGCGGCGGCCTGTGGGGGGCCCCCCTGAGAGGCACGTAGCCCGAGCTGCCATAGAGGAAGGGCTAAGCGGCTGGAGGACGGGTGCAAGGACATCTGGAGCCTCTCCCTCCCGGGGGCTACACCCTCACCAACATGAACGGCGGCAGGGACCCGCTGGGGGCAGCAGTATGAAGCTGGAAGCAAGTAGGCCCCAGAGAAGGAGCTGAGAATGCACATCAGCGGACTAGATCTTGGGAGGAGACAAGGTGACAGCTGCGCGGACCGCCTACCGCCTAGGGCCCTTCTATTAGTGCCAAGCCCACTCCGGGTCGGAGGTGAAGAGCAGAGCAGTGGGAAGTAGGAGTGAGAGGACGACTGCATGCACTCGCCGGATGAACTAAGCAGCCCTAAGTAGAGGTGAGGAGCATGGGGGCTGACAATGGGGTGTCCTCGCTGGGTTGACGACCCCCACACAGCTGGAGTGGTTTAGGCCTTGGTGGTCAGTGAGGCCCCACGAAAATAGGGAAGGGGTCACAGCATTGTTCAATGAATTGCTGTGGTGGAGGAGGCTCTGAACTAGCGGTGCTGGGGTGGGCGGGATCTGCTCTAATCCCCCTAGGAGTGTGCGTGGGAAGGGCCCCCCCAAGCAAAAGATACGACACTACAGAGCTTGACCGCCAGCGTACACAATCACTGAGCCGCCAGAGTGACTTAATATAGATGCCTTCCAGGCCCAAGGGAAGGGCAGGGAAAGCCGCTCCTCCTATTAGAGAACGCAAGGGAAGCTTGACTTCACTTTGGCCAGCAATGGAAAGCAGAGAGCCGCGCAAGGAAGGGGGCGATCAGCCCGGGAAGGAATGGGATAAGGAAGGCCCAGAGACATCCGCGCAAATGATGAGGCAAGACCTCAGAGGAGAAATGCAGAATCTAAGAGACTCATTGGCTAAAACCTTTCAGGAACAATTTCAGTTGATAAGGAGCGATTTAAACGCGGCCTTGGGAGAATTGCGACAGGAGACGGCTCAGCTGGGGGAGAGGACTGACCTATTGGAAAGGGGCCTCCAGGAGTGTGAATGAGATACATTGGCGAACAGTGAGGCCATAGATAGGTTGGACATTGCAACAAAGAACTTGGAGGTAACGATAGAGGATTTGGAGAACAGATCCTGAAGGGTTAACATTAGGATCAAATTGTTGCCGGAGGCCGTTACAGACCAACAACTGAAGGGAGAGATCCAGGGGATCTTCGCTGGGCTTCTGGGGAGGAATCCCCGGGGGCGATTGAATTGGACAGGGTCAACAGGGTGGGCCGCCCATTGGAGGATCAAATACCAGACCACGGGATGTGTTGGCGGCTTTTGCCCGATATAGCCAAAAGGAAGCAGTACTAAGAGCGGCGAGGCAAAGAGAGCCAGTGTTTTATAAAGGAAAAGAAATTTCTCTGTTTCAGGACCTGGCCGCTAGCATGCTGTTGAAAAGGAGGCAAATGGGTCCGGTGCTGAGGGAACTGGTCCGGAAAGGGATAAAGTATATATGGTCCTTGCCCTTCGAGGTTGGTGTTTGAGTGGGAGGGGAGCCAGAGGTGAGCCACCACTCTGCATGAGGCAGCTGGTATAATCAGATTAGACATGGAAAGCGAGGAGGAGGAGCATGGGGGACCCTTTCCGCCCGGGGCAGGCAGGGGGTGAGGAGCAGACCATGGGAGTGGTCCACATTGGGGATGGGGCCTCGAGGTAGGAGGAGAGCAGCGCTGTGCGAGCCGGGGATGGAGGACTCTGGCGGAGTCAAAGAGAGTAATGGGGGCGGCGGCATGGGATAGCCCGGGCGCATAGTCTCTCGGTTGGAGGCATCGTGTTGGGGGTGGTGGGAACAAGGGCTTTCCACAGGGGCCTGGAGGCACAGAGGTGAAAACATCCTGGAACTAGTAAGGGCAAGAGTGTCCGAGAGGAAGGGGGAAGGGCGGGGTGGGGGGAGGGGGCAGCCTCACCCTAAGTTGGGGGATCAGGGTGGGGAAAGGGAGAGGGAGGAGAGGGAGGGGGAGCTTGGGGAAGTCATAGTTGCTAATGGAGTAGGATGGATTTCTGGGGATGGCAGAATGAATACGAAAGGGGCAGAAGGAGGGGAAGGATATATGCGCCTTCCCAAGGAAGGGAAGGGAAGGGGAGGTGGGGTGAGGACAAAACAGGGGCACGGGTGGCAGGTTGCACCTCAGCGCAGCATTTAGGTGGCTAACACATAATGTTAGGGGGCTAAACTCCCCCCTCAAACGAACAAAGTTGGAGTTATTTACTAAATCTCAAAAGCCGGATGTGCTGGCATTACAAGAGATGCATTTATTAAGGCGGGACCAGGGTCGCCTGCGCTTAAAGGGCTTCCCACTGATATTTTTTGCATCGGGCCCTATGAAGAAAGGGGGGGTTGCCCTGGCCTTTGGGAGGGGAATTCATTTTAGCCCCTATGATATCCTTAGGGATAGTAACGGGAGATACATCATGATGAGGGGGAGATAATGGGTTCATACTATACTATTGCTTTGGTGTACGGCCCTAATGCGGGCCAAGACCAATGTTTGTGTGAAACCCTGGGCATCTTAGAGAATTTTGCAAGGGGACAGGTGATATTGATGGGTGACTTTAATCTCGCTTGGGATAGGAAGGGGGACCGATCGCGACACGAAAGGGAACGGGGCGGAGCAGTGGCTTCCCCCCAGTTGAGGGCGAGATGGGAGGAGACCGGACTACGTGATGTATGGCGTGCAATACAAGGTGACGAGGAGGCGTTTACCTTTCTCTCAGATGTCCACAGAACCCAGTCTCGAATTGATTACATCTGTATCTCTGCCATCTCTGCGGGATGTGTTGGCGGCTTTTGCCCGATATAGCCAAAAGGAAGCAGTACTAAGAGCGGTGAGGCAAAGAGAACCAGTGTTTTATAAAGGAAAATAAATGTCTATGTTTCAGGACCTGGCCGCTAGCACGCTGTTGAAAAGGAGGCAAATGGGTCCGGTGCTGAGGGAACTGGTCCGGAAAGGGATAAAGTATAAATGGTCCTTCCCCTTCGGGTTGGGTTTTGAGTGGGAGGGGAGCCAGAGGCGAGCCACCACTCTGCATGAGGCAGCTGGTATAATCAGATTAGACATGGAAAGCGAGGAGGGGGAGCATGGGGGACCCTTTCCGCCCGGGGCAGGCAGGGGGTGAGGAGCAGACCATGGGAGTGGTCCACAGTGGGGATGGGGCCTCGAGGTAGGAGGAGAGCAGCGCTGTGCGAGCCGGGGGTGGAGGACTCTGGCGGAGTCAAAGAGAGTAATGGGGGCGGCGGCATGGGATAGCCCGGGTGCATAGTCTCTCGGTTGGAGGCATCGTGTTGGGGGTGGTGGGAACAAGGGCTTTCCACAGGGGCCTGGAGCCACAGAGGTGAAAACATCCTGGAACTAGTAAGGGCAAGAGTGTCCGAGAGGAAGGGGGGAAGGGCAAAGGGGGTGGGGGGAGGGGGCAGCCTCACCTTAAGTTGGGGGATCATGGTGGGGAAAGGGAGAAGGAGGAGAGGGAGGGGGGGCTTGGGGAAGTCATAGTTGCCAATGGAGTAGGATGGATTTCTGGGGATGGCAGAATGAATACGAAAGGGGCAGAAGGAGGGGAAGGATATATGCGCCTTCCCCAGGAAGGGAAGGGGAGGTGGGTGGGGACAAAACGGGGGCACGGGTGGCAGGTTGCACCTCAGTGCAGCATTTAGGTGGCTAACACATAATGTTAGGGGCTAAACTCCCCCCTCAAACCAACAAAGTTGGAGTTATTTACTAAATCTCCAAAGCCGGATGTGCTGGCATTACAAGAGACGCCTTTATTAAGACGGGACCAGGGTCGCCTGGGCTTAAAGGGCTTCCCACTGATATTTTTTGCATCGGGCCCTATGAAGAAAGGGGGGGTTGGCCTGGCCTTTGGGAGGGGAATTCATTTTAGCCCCCATGATATCCTTAGGGATAGTAACGGGAGATACATCATGATGAGGGGGAGATAATGGGGTCATACTATACTATTGCTTTGGTGTACGGCCCTAATGCGGGCCAAGACCAATTTTTGTGTGAAACCCTGGGCATCTTAGAGAATTTTGCAAGGGGACAGGTGATATTGATGGGTGACTTTAATCTCGCTTGGGATAGGAAGGGGGACCGATCGCGACACGAAAGGGAACGGGGCGGAGCAGTGGCTTCCCCCCAGTTGAGGGCGAGATGGGAGGAGACCGGACTACGTGATGTATGGCGTGCAATACAAGGTGACGAGGAGGCATTTACCTTTCTCTCAGATGTCCACAGAACCCAGTCCCGAATTGATTACATCTGTATCTCTGCCATCTCTGCGGGATGTGTTGGCGGCTTTTGCCCGATATAGCCAAAAGGAAGCAGTACTAAGAGCGGCGAGGCAAAGAGAACCAGTGTTTTATAAAGGAAAATAAATGTCTCTGTTTCAGGACCTGGCCGCTAGCACGCTGTTGAAAAGGAGGCAAATGGGTCCAGTGCTGAGGGAACTGGTCCGGAAAGGGATAAAGTATAAATGGTCCTTGCCCTTCGGGTTGGTGTTTGAATGGGAGGGGAGCCAGAGGCGAGCCACCACTCTGCATGAGGCAGCTGGTATAATCAGATTAGACATGGAAAGCGAGGAGGGGGAGCATGGGGACCCTTTCCGCCCGGGGCAGGCAGGGGGTGAGGAGCAGACCATGGGAGTGGTCCACAGTGGGGATGGGGCCTCGAGGTAGGAGGAGAGCAGCGCTGTGCGAGCCGGGGGTGGAGGACTCTGGCGGAGTCAAAGAGAGTAATGGGGGCGGCGGCATGGGATAGCCCGGGTGCATAGTCTCTCGGTTGGAGGCATCGTGTTGGGGGTGGTGGGAAAAGGGCTTTCCACAGGGGCCTGGAGGCACAGAGGTGAAAACATCCTGGAACTAGTAAGGGCAAGAGTGTCCGAGAGGAAGGGGGGAAGGGCAAAGGGGGTGGGGGGAAGGGGCAGCCTCACCTTAAGTTGGGGGATCATGGTGGGGAAAGGGAGAGGGAGGAGAGGGAGGGGGGGCTTGGGGAAGTCATAGTTGCCAATGGAGTAGGATGGATTTCTGGGGATGGCAGAATGAATACGAAAGGGGCAGAAGGAGGGGAAGGATATATGCGCCTTCCCCAGGAAGGGAAGGGGAGGTGGGTGAGGACAAAACGGGGGCACGGGTGGCAGGTTGCACCTCAGTGCAGCATTTAGGTGGCTAACACATAATGTTAGGGGGCTAAACTCCCCCCTCAAACCAACAAAGTTGGAGTTATTTACTAAATCTCAAAAGCCGGATGTGCTGGCATTACAAGAGACGCCTTTATTAAGACGGGACCAGGGTCGCCTGCGCTTAAAGGGCTTCCCACTGATATTTTTTGCATCGGGCCCTATGAAGAAAGGGGGGGGTTGGCCTGGCCTTTGGGAGGGGAATTAATTTTAGCCCCCATGATATCCTTAGGGATAGTAACGGGAGATACATCATGATGAGGGGGAGATAATGGTTTCATACTATACTATTGCTTTCGTGTACGGCCCTAATGCGGGCCAAGACCAATTTTTGTGTGAAACCCTGGGCATCTTAGAGAATTTTGCAAGGGGACAGGTGATATTGATGGGTGACTTTAATCTCGCTTGGGATAGGAAGGGGGACCGATCGAGACACGAAAGGGAACGGGGCGGAGCAGTGGCTTCCCCCCAGTTGAGGGCGAGATGGGAGGAGACCGGACTACGTGATGTATGGCGTGCAATACAAGGTGACGAGGAGGCGTTTACCTTTCTCTCAGATGTCCACAGAACCCAGTCCCGAATTGATTACATCTGTATCTCTGCCATCTCTGCGGGATGTGTTGGCGGCTTTTGCCCGATATAGCCAAAAGGAAGCAGTACTAAGAGCGGCGAGGCAAAGAGAACCAGTGTTTTATAAAGGAAAATAAATGTCTCTGTTTCAGGACCTGGCCGCTAGCACGCTGTTGAAAAGGAGGCAAATGGGTCCAGTGCTGAGGGAACTGGTCCGGAAAGGGATAAAGTATAAATGGTCCTTGCCCTTCGGGTTGGTGTTTGAATGGGAGGGGAGCCAGAGGCGAGCCACCACTCTGCATGAGGCAGCTGGTATAATCAGATTAGACATGGAAAGCGAGGAGGGGGAGCATGGGGACCCTTTCCGCCCGGGGCAGGCAGGGGGTGAGGAGCAGACCATGGGAGTGGTCCACAGTGGGGATGGGGCCTCGAGGTAGGAGGAGAGCAGCGCTGTGCGAGCCGGGGGTGGAGGACTCTGGCGGAGTCAAAGAGAGTAATGGGGGCGGCGGCATGGGATAGCCCGGGTGCATAGTCTCTCGGTTGGAGGCATCGTGTTGGGGGTGGTGGGAACAAGGGCTTTCCACAGGGGCCTGGAGGCACAGAGGTGAAAACATCCTGGAACTAGTAAGGGCAAGAGTGTCCGAGAGGAAGGGGGGAAGGGCAAAGGGGGTGGGGGGAAGGGGCAGCCTCACCTTAAGTTGGGGGATCATGGTGGGGAAAGGGAGAGGGAGGAGAGGGAGGGGGGGCTTGGGGAAGTCATAGTTGCCAATGGAGTAGGATGGATTTCTGGGGATGGCAGAATGAATACGAAAGGGGCAGAAGGAGGGGAAGGATATATGCGCCTTCCCCAGGAAGGGAAGGGGAGGTGGGTGAGGACAAAACGGGGGCACGGGTGGCAGGTTGCACCTCAGTGCAGCATTTAGGTGGCTAACACATAATGTTAGGGGGCTAAACTCCCCCCTCAAACCAACAAAGTTGGAGTTATTTACTAAATCTCAAAAGCCGGATGTGCTGGCATTACAAGAGACGCCTTTATTAAGACGGGACCTGGGTCGCCTGCGCTTAAAGGGCTTCCCACTGATATTTTTTGCATCGGGCCCTATGAAGAAAGGGGGGGTTGGCCTGGCCTTTGGGAGGGGAATTAATTTTAGCCCCCATGATATCCTTAGGGATAGTAACGGGAGATACATCATGATGAGGGGGAGATAATGGGTTCATACTATACTATTGCTTTGGTGTACGGCCCTAATGCGGGCCAAGACCAATTTTTGTGTGAAACCCTGGGCATCTTAGAGAATTTTGCAAGGGGACAGGTGATATTGATGGGTGACTTTAATCTCGCTTGGGATAGGAAGGGGGACCGATCGAGACACGAAAGGGAACGGGGCGGAGCAGTGGCTTCCCCCCAGTTGAGGGCGAGATGTGAGGAGACTGGACTACGTGATGTATGGCATGCAATACAAGGTGACGAGGAGGGGTTTACCTTTCTCTCAGATTTCCACAGAACCCAGTCCCGAATTGATTACATCTGTATCTCTGCCAGCCTGATGGGGGGAGTGGAGGCTGTTAAGGTGGGCCCCCTAGGGATAGCGGACCACAAGGTTGTGCAAATGACTATGTGGCTTGGGAGGCGAATGCCGGGGGTGTGGAGCTGGAAATGCCCGGGGGAACTCCTGAGGAACCAAGCAATACGGGAGGAGATTGGAGGCAGGATCAAGGACTTTTTTGTGAGGAACAATAGCCTGGACACAAGTCAGAGTATGAGGTGGAATGCCTTTAAGGCGACTTTGAGGGAGGAACTCATCACAATTAAAGCGGAAACAGGTTACTGAGAGGTCTGGAAACTAAGCTGGAAAAGGAGGTTGAGGTGGCCAGGGTGCGGGTACGGGAGACATATAGGGAATATAGGTTGGCGGAGGGCCAGCTGGGGATCTGACGGACCAAAAAAGCAGAAGAGGCTATGCTTAGGGTGAAGCAAAAATTCTACGCAAAGGCTAACAAGGCAGATTCACTCCTAGCTCGACTCCTGAGGGGACAAAGGGAGCAGAAGGTTATAACAGCCATTAAGCATGAGGGGGCAAGAGACTAACTCGGGCCGAAGAGATAAAAGGGAGGCTGGTAGAATTTTATAGAGCGCTGTACTCTTCACAGTGCCCACAAATGCAGCCGCAGAAAGAGTTCCTGGAAAATCTCCCTCTTCCACGACTATCTAGAGAGGAGGGCGAGGACCTGGGCCGACCTATTACAGAGGATGAGGTTAGGGCCACTATAGTAACGCTCCCCCTCAACAAGGCACCTGGACCGGATGGCTATCCGGCCTCCTTTTATAAAACTTTCCATCTTTTGGTACCGCACTTAACACAATTGTTTAATACATTTGGCGATGGAGGTGGAATTACCCCCTCGATGGAGGAGGCCAAAATTTCCCTTATCCACAAAGTAGGGAAGGACCCGGAGGAATGTACTTCCTACCGTCCTATCGCACTTATAAATAAGGATGCAAACATTTTCACCAAAATTTTGGCAAAGCGACTGGAAAAGCACCTGCCCTTTTTGATCCACCAGGACCAGGCAGGTTTTGTTGTGGGGAGACAAACCGCCGATAACATCAGAAAGGTGTCTCATTTGGTGGAGAAATCACATAAAACGACCACTCCGGTGATCCTCTTGGCGCTTGACGCTGAAAAGGTGTTCGATCGGGTGGAGTGGTCGTTCTTATTCCAGGTGATGGAAAAAATAGGCTTGGGAACAGGGTATATAAAAATGGTCATGGCAAATTATAAAAATCCCACTTCGCGGATCCTAGTGAATGGGGAGATGTCACAGCCATTTAGATTGGAGCGGGGGACGAAGCAGGGGTGCCCGCTCTCCCCGTTACTTTACGCCATATATTTGGAGCCACTACTCCTGGCCATATGTGAGGCGGCAGAGATTCAGGGGATACCATTTGGGGGGGAGCAGCATAAAGTAGGAGCCTTTGCCGATGACATATTGCTCACGCTCACGAACCCAAAGGACTCCATCAGGGCTAGCATAGAACTACTGACTCAATTGGGAGAGCTTACTGGTTTACAAGTCAACTTCCAGAAGTCAGAGCTAATGAACCTGTCCCTAGGGGAACAAAAGGCGAGAGAGACAAGGGCAATTTCCCCATTCAAGTGGAGTCCTTCCGGGCTGCGTACTTGGGAGTCAGGATCACACCCTCGCTGGCTGGCAGGTATGGGGAAAACTATGAGCCCATTCTAGTGACAATCAAAAAAGACTTGGAAATGGAGCGCTCTCAGAATATCCTGGTTGGGAAGAGGGGCTGTTCTCAAAATGGTGGTTCTTCCCTGGGTACGATATCTCTTTCAGGCCATCCCCCTGCCGGTCCCGGAAAGTTTTTTCAAGAAATTAGATAGGGCGGTCAAAGACTTCATCTGGGAGGGTAAGAGGCTGCGTCTGTCTAGGCGACTGCTAGCGGCTTCCAGGGGAAGGGGGGCCTGGCATTCCCGACTTTCGCCGCTATCATTAAGCCGCACAACTAAGGGTAATCAGGGAATCGTTGTCGGAGGACTATCTTAAGCACTGGGTGAAAATGGACAGAGCTGTAGCTCGGCACCACTTGGGAGAAGTACTGTGGCTCCTGCATAGACTGAGACCGTCCCACCTATACTTAAGTGCGATAATGAAGGGAGTGGTGGATAGTTGGGACAGGGCAGTTGAGAAGCGGGTGATTACAACCTTCCCATCCCCGTTCACCCCAATCTTTAATAATGGGGACTTCACGCCAGAGATTGAGAGAGGGGCATTTCTAAAGTGGGAGAGGGGGGGCTGTAGAACTCTGAAGGACATGTTTCATGGTGAAAGGGTGAAATCCCCATCGCTTCAACAATTGAAGTAAGTCTCTATGTAATTCTCAATATTTTGTGAACAGTGAAATGATGGGTGTGCCTGGTGGCACAAATGGGAGTTCTATCCTAACCAATGTGAGGCCTGTTGGAGTCAAGTTGACCAGTACTGCCTGGTTGTGTTTCAACATCTTCCATGAGAGGTGCATCTTTAATAGGCTGCAGTGTGAGTGGCATTATTGGCATCACCTTACCAATTGTTGTCTTACAGCATCCCACAATCAGATGACATCTGAAAAAGTGCTCAAGTAGCAAACCCAGCAATAGTATCAGTAATGTAAAGACAGTAGTCATCCAGGACAGTACCCAAGAAAAATGAGATGTCAGCCAGTCATTTGTAGTGGCACCACCTGCCTTTTCCATGGTGGTGCACAATGTGTGCAGTGCGCCTATTGCTTGGTAAGTGGCCCATTTTGTGCATTATTTCGAACAATATAGATACAACACAATGCCACTATCTTGGTGCAAACCCCTCCTTCCATGGTTGTGAGGAGGACCAATACATACTGTTAGGGAGAATTATCTTCTAAGGCTAATTTGTATCTTCTAAGGCTAATTCCCCTTACCTATAGAGTCCCCCAGCAGCTTTGCTGGATTTGAAGGGTTTATTTGTTTTCTCCTGCTAAGAGTGAGACCCCTTTTTCCCACTCTTAGACAGATTGCTAGTGTATGTTTTAGGCTATCTTGTATGCTTATGGTCTATGGGGTTTTTCTCACCCTCATAGGAATCATCTTTTTAACATATGTGGTAGACAGCACCCTCAGTGCCGTACCACAGGGGTGTCGTAGTGACCCCTAAACATAGACTCCATACCCTGGGACTGACTATTGTCTCCCAGGGCATGTAAAGTCCCCATTGACTTTACTAGTCAATAATTATGAACTAAACCAGTTCAACCCATCTTACTATGGAAGTACTGGAAAGGGTTAATAGTTTTTCCCTGGTGTTCATTTTCGAGGGGGTACCGTACAGTCCCTCTCTCAAAAGTTTCTGCCTGGTGGCAGTGGTTACTACTGTAAATATTCGACCATGAATATTTTCCTATGGGATTTTCCCATTGTTCGTGGCTACCACTTTTACTGACAGCCTCTAACACACCGCCGGTTTATTTTAACATCAACTTTAATCCGGTAGTTTTTTTTTGCCAGAACTTTACTAATATTTCTTTCTCATGTCTTTCTCTGAAATCCTAGCCCTGGGATACTTTCTTCATCCTTTTGGAGGACAAGACAATGCCACTGGAACTAAGAAACCGAAGATGAGAGAAGCTGAAGATATCTGCAATGACTGAACCACCGGTGAAGCCCTGCTGCAGATCCTCACCACTTTTCAACAACGACTTGAGAAGATCTTCCTCTACAACAGTCTTCTTCCCTTGAGCTGGTGGGGCCAACCAGTTCGCCAATCACCTTCCAGGACCTGCCTTGGTCGAATCGCCAGTGCCCTGCACTCAGAGACTGGATACCCATCCACCCATCCACCACGACTGCGATTTAAAGGAGCGTACCTTTTATTCGTCTTGGCAGCACAGCGGCTGGTTTCATCCCTGGGCAGTGCAGTAACTCGAACCTTCCTCCACGATGAGAGTCTCTCTTCCTCTGCTGGATCTCCTGAACTGCAGGAACTGCCAGCAACTACCACCACCGCAGGAGCGTCTTCCACTTTTAAGGTACATTGTTCCGCCAGGCCTTCCATTTCATTGGGTATCGCTGAAGGTGTTTTAAATCCTTTACCTACCTACTTGGTTGGCCACCCCTATCACCTAACATTGTCTTTCACCTTCTGCAACCACCTTTTCAAATCGTTAAACAAAGACTTGACTGCAGCTACTAGAACATTTTGACTCTGGGCACATTGCCTTGTACCACTGACTCTGGCACAGGCCTATTGACTATGGCTAAATCTGTTAAAACTGCCTTCTCTAGATTTCTTCTCACCTAGGTATGTGTTGGTGCAACTAACTCTTATAACCACCTTTTTCCTTCCCCTTTTTAAACTTGTGAAGTGCCATTTTGCTCGGTTTTCACCTCAGTATTGCATATGCTACAGTACTGCCTTGCCTAACCTGTTCACAATCTACTTGGGAAGTGTTGCTGGTGTGTTAAAGAGTCTAAACCTGTATAACGTGTCCTTTCCCTCCCTTCTGAGAAATTGTTAGAGTGCCATTTCTGCTTGGTTTACACTGCCGGTTTGCTCAGTTTTCACTCTTGCTCAAACTTGTCTACAATTTAGATAGGGAGTTTTGTATATTTTTCTTGACTGATTTAACTTGCTTTAATAGTAGTGATTTGTGTGTGAACATCAGAGTGTGTAAAATAAATATATATTCTTTTTGATACAAATCTTTGGTCAGTGTTTCCTTGTTCCATAGTGTTGAGGCCCCAATGTGTAAACCCTGAATACCGCTCATCTCCCTCTTGGGATAAGTATGACTGCTTAGCCACAGCTACCAACTAAATCTTTGAGGTACAGACTGATACCGAAGGGGATTTTCTTGCATATACATGTAGTCTTAATGTTCTGTAGTGCTCCCTAAGGGAACTGCACAGGATTCTGCCTAACACATACCTCTTTGGAAAATACACTATTCTAATTGCCTGGAGATCTTACCTAATGGTGTTTAGGCCTTTTTCAGTTTCATTGAACATCCGTATTAGCTCCCAGCTGCTAATTTGCAGCTATTTTGCATTTGCTGCTGCTTGTATTCCTGGTGTAAACAGTGAGGAAAAAAATGTGTCTGTCTTGCTGAACAGTCAGAACTCAGCTTGTATCTCTTCTAATTTTTTACTGAAATCTTCTGATAGGTAGTTGCTTCAACAGTGATGCAGGAGGCCCAGGGATGGAGAGGCCAGCTGATGCTATTTGTGAACTTGTTTTGTCATAGCATGTTCACAGATTGCAATAAAGTTTATGTTTGGGACCACCAGCATCAGGGAATGCAGGGTCACTAGTGAGCATTCTCCTCCCCAAAATGATGGAACTCGACATAAGCCAGTTCTCTGCAGACCCAATATGTGTCCATTAGTGCTGTGGTGCCAGTTTGGAGGTTGGGGATGCTAATTGTCTTACCACAGTTCAAATTGTGCCCCAAAAATATATTGCCACTGCCTGTGAAACACAGGGAGAATTGAAAAAGTCTGTTACTTTAGTGGGTTTGTACTGGTCAACCTATGTCCAACATCTAACATACTTATTCCAAATGCAAGGAACCATTCCATTAATTTCTGATAATACTTCCTTAGACAGTCCGATCATTCTTCCTGCTCTACACCCAATCAGGCCTTCTAGCCATTTATCCTTAAATAAATCTGCTGCTTCCATTTGCAGCCTAGGTCTATCACACTGCTGTTTGCCCCATCCTACACTATTAGAACACCAGACAGTAGGTGGTGCTGTAAACAAAACCTCATTCTTTCAATCCCGTTTTACCCCAAAGTCTGCTCCCCCACTTTCTGGAAACTTTAGTATCAGTTTATTTTCAGACACCTCCTCGGTCAAACCCTTTATTTCCACATAGCTGTCCTCATATATAGTAGTGTCAGCTTCAACCCACAGTTAGTTTATCTAGTGTCCTGGACCATTTCTCACACCTTGCAAAAATCTAGGTGCACCAGATATTGAGCCTCCATTGCTGTTATCTCTCATGGTATAAACAGTCTGGGCATGGCTGTTGCATGGGGGAATCAATGAGCAAACAAAACAGGGCTCGCTCAATTTATCTGTTCCAACCACTCTCATATACCTGTACCACAAATCATCATCTGAATGGTGAAGCACATCACTAGACCTACCTGGTAAAACATTTAGGTTGCTGATGTCCCACATTATTCTAATCAAAGAGGCACTCATTTTTGCTGGTATGTCTGCAATGTTATTGCCATTATGCTCCCGCCCCTGAAAAGAAACCATATGACCTCGACCATGAAAATGAAAGAGAGAACAGACAAAAAAGCAAAACTATGCAAGGCATAAATCTGTTCATTAAATGTTGATCTTCTTGCTTCTGAATGAACCTCTGTCCGTATACCCAAATGGCTGTGTTACGTACTTAGAGGTGAACATCCTAATACTCCCCTTCTCTGCATTACCCCCTATTCCTGCTGCTACATGGGGGAGGTGTTGCTCAGGGAGCTGGCGTCTCTCTGGATGTCGTGTTGGTGTATCCATGGTTACTGTCCTACTACCTTGACTGCCATTGGGGTGGCATATATTATCTCAATGGGTCCCTCAAAGCGTGGGTACTTCCACTTTCTTACAAAGTTGCAAATGAAAACCTTGTTGTTGGAAAAAAGCTGTTCTTGTGATGAGGCGCCTGGTAGGGGTGGATCAAGCTTGTGATACTGTGGTACGAACTGGTGAGACATAAACCTGACAGATTTGTTAAGTTCCCTAAAATATCCCTGAAATTCCTTGTCCAAAACCTGTGCAGATTTCTGTGCATCGGAGGACGTGCATGCAGGTGGGGCAGGAGTGCACATCCTACTACCTGTCACTATCTCATGTGGAGTGGGGTGATGGTCTGACCCTCAACTGTTTAACAGCGCAAGAAAGGTGAGGGTTAGACAGTGCAACCAAGAGCATTTCAATGTAGCACACAGTTTTGCCAGCATTTGCATGAAAAGGCTGTTCAATCTCTTCTTAGCCCTGTTGCCCTGAGGTGGTACACTGAACATAATTTGTGTTTTATTCCGAGAAGAGATGCTATTACTTTGAACATGTAATTGCAGAAGTGGGCCGTGTTGTCAGATCTGACGATGTCACATATGCCCCATTAGGAAACTATTTGCGCACCAAAGATCTGGCTGCACATCTGGCATCAAGGTTGACACAGAGGCCCCGCCTCAATCCAGCTTAAAAAAGGACAAACCACAACAATAAGGTAACAATAGGTACTGCACCTGTCAACCATGTTGACGTAGTCAATGTGGAGGTGTCGGAAAGGTCCAGATGGGTAGGGCAGTTTTACTTTGAGTGTCTTAATTGTGCACCCCATAGCGTACTGTTGACAGATAATGCAGTTTGCTATAAAATCGGTAAGTCTCTCTTGGAGCCTTGGAATAAACCATTCTTCCTTTAAGTCTGCAGTGATATATTCTTTGGATGTGTGCTATGGAAAATGCAGTTGGTCATGAGGGATGGTGAGCAAGACCAGGGGCATTACTGGTTTCCCTGAATTATTTTCTTACCAAATGAGATCAGTAGGGGAAAGGGAACATCCTCTTTTTACCCACAATACTTTTTCTTCTTCAGGTGCTTGCAATCTATAACTTGATGAGCTGCGGAGAGGGCATTGTAAGGTGTTGCATTGTCCACTTGCTGTCTGGTCAATTCAGGCAATGCATATTCTGTGCCATCTGGAATGTGTAGGTATGTTGCTTCTTTGGGGGCAGAGTGTGCTACACTATTGCCATTGGAAATGGGATTGGCGCTGTTCATGTGAGCTGCACATTGCACCACTACTATTGCTGTGGGGATGGATAATGCATCTATTAGCCTAGATAGTAGCGCTGCATGTTGCTCCGTTGTGCCGTCTGAATTTCGGAACACCCTCCGGTGCCTTCTTGAGGCCTGAGTTTACTGTGGATTTGATGTAAGGTGATTCTGAGTAAATGGTGGTGGGAAATTCCTGGGTTCATTCTAATGCTCTTATTAGAGCCACAAGTTCTGCTGCTTGCACAGAATAACTTGGGGGTCGGGACACTCATGCTAACACCATGAACTGCTCTTGTTCCATATACACTACGGCAGCCCCTGTTGTCCTGACACCATCATTCTGGTCAATGGTTGAGGAACCAGCAACAAAAAGCAATATCCCATTCCATAGTGCATCTTCCTTAACGTGTCCTATTTCATCAGTGCAGTCCTCATAATTAGCGCAATCATGCACCATATCGTATGCCTGTACTGACGCTGCAACAAATGTCACTGGGTTGATGATGTGGCACCTTTCAATGTGAATAGAGGAATTTGATAGACTGACCTCATATTCCTGATGCCCGCTTGGTGGTGAGTGTGCTCTTTGATTTCCGTAGTTTTGCAAACACTGCATGCTCTAACTATAGAGTTAATAGGCAATCCATCATAATAGTGGATGATTTCTGTATCACAAACTGTGCTGTTACCAGAGCCTGTTCGCATGGACAATGTCCCTGCATCACTGGGTCCAGGAGATCACTGTAATAAGCCAGAGGCATATGTCCCAGTGACGTCTTCTGAGTGAAGACAGCGGTCCTCAATTGACCATTGGAGTGGGTGAATACAAAAATTGCCTTTTATAATCTGGTGTTGCTAAAACAGGGGCACTACTGTTCTTCTTTTTAAGATCCTGGAATGACTCACGCATCTGGTCCGTCCAGACCAGGGGCACTGTTGCTCTCTGTCCTTCATTTAGCCATTGCAGTTGGGGTTTGGTAGATGTTGAATAGTCAAATATCCATGCTCAACAATAGTTACACAAACCCAGGAACTGTGCATCTGCTTAACCATAGTTGGCTGAAGCATTTTCTGCACTGCGCTATCCCTTTCAGGAGTGATCTTTTTCCCTTCTGATGATATTAGCTGTCCTAGATACACAACTTCATACTGGCAGTACTGCAGTTTATTCCTGTCCACCTTATAACCCTTCTCTGCCAATAAGGTCAAAAGCTTTACTGTATCCTCCCTGCATTGTTCTTCTTTTACACTGCAAACCAAGAGGTCATCCATGTACTGAATCACTACACATTTTATCTGCAAGTTTCCCAGATCCATTTGCAACACTCTATTAAAAATGCTAGGGGTTTAACACTACCCCTGGGAAAAAGAAGTGTGCTGACACCTCCAGCCATTATAAGTGGACACTGTGAGGTACTGACAGTCAGGTTGTAATGGGATCGAGAAGAATGCCTGTTTTAGGTCTATTACACTGAAGCATGTGGAGTCAGTGGGGATATTACATAAAATGGTGGAAGTGTTGGGAACAACTGGGAATTCTTGCTCTACAGTGTTATTCAAGGGGCATGAGTCCTGGACCATCCTTCAAAAGGGGCCTTTCACTGTTTTCACATATAGCCATGTTGCATGGGGATTCTGATGGTTGAATTATAGCCTGCTGCCATAATGCCTTCCTCTGCTTCTTTTGACACAGCATACTGTTTCACGCGGGGCAACACTGCAGCTGGTTTCAATTTAATGCAAAACACTCCTATGCTTTTGATCAACCCCAAATCATGCCAGCATTTGTTTCACAACTCTCTGGGTACCCATCCAAGTCTTCCTGTAAGTGTGCTGATGCTGTGTTGACAAGTAGCATGGTGTGCCACACTGCTCTGTGCTATATTACTACCTGGTTGGGTGTGGACATTTCAAATATCATTTCATGCTCATGCTCAGTGTCTTCTTACAGCCATTCATCAGACATATCGCTTAATGGCTGTGTCGGGTCAAAGCACACAATTCTGCACCATTCTATATCTTCCTTGTCCAACCTGAACAGAATTGCCATGTATGTTCTAGTGAATACTGCTTGCAAATATATTTTAACAATAGTGCCCACTCTTGCCGGACAGCTGGTTGAAAGAGAAACTCTGCATGTAGATGTCAAATCTTGTCCTTAAACGCTGATACCCACCCCAGCACCACAGCTACCCCACAGAGGAACAAAGCTAGGTGGAGTGGCACACTTTGCGGTGCCCTGTGGGCACAGAGTGCTTGTATTTTGATAGCTGCTCTATTAGGGTACATGCCGATCGTGTAGCATAGCATGCCTTGCTCTGAAAATGAAATGGTCATGTTCAACTTGATCATTAGGTCTCTACCCAGGAGATTAGCTGGAGAGTGTTGTAAATACAACAAGGGTGCTGAGAGCTCCTGCCTACCCAGGGTGATAGGTAATTCTTTAGTGAAGAGAACAGAAACAACAGACCCAGAAAATACCTGTTTGTCCATTATTTTCTGTGACATTGGAAATGAGCCCTCCATGATGCAGGATTTGATTGCTCCAGTGTCGACTAAAAAGGAAATGTTCAACCCCCTACCTTTTGTCCCACCCGGGATTCCCTATGGGGTTGGTTGTTACTGACAGTAGCAGGCACACTAAAGCTCTATGATCTTCCATTAATTTCCTCGACCTCACAATCTACATCACACAGGGCAGAAATGAGACCAGAACATTCCACAAACCCACAGAGGTCAATAGCACATTGCATGCGATCACTTGCCATTGCAAATCGACCATTGTGAATATTACAGCTGTTGAATATTTTCGAGCACTCTGTAACTGCAGTGACAACATTGCATATTCCCAAGGAAGTGAACTCTTAGCCAAAAGATTCAAAGAAAGGGGTTATCATATAAATATCATTTCCAGGGCTTGCACTTAAATGGAAAGGAAATCCAGATCAGACATGCCTAAACCGAAAGATATTGATGTGTCAACGAGGCCATCTAGAAAATGTGTGCACATTATCACACAATATTGACATGATGCGCATGTGTTATACAAAATTGTACACAAACTTTGGGACATTTTAAGACTTGATATGGACATTTTACCCTTTCTCAATGAAAAACCTTCATTTGTTTTCACTAGAGCATCAACTCTCAAAAATAAACGGTGTCCCTCATTTGTAAATGTTTCCAAGTCTAAAGGTACAGATTGGTTACAACCAGCTGGAGGATTTTTCAAATGCGGAACCTGAACCATGTGTAGGTTCGCGCATCCAGACTGTCGGGAATTTTTTAACCAGCTTGGTATCAGAACCGTGATCAATGAATTTATTTATTGTTGGACTAAATATGTTGTCTATGCTATCCTGTGCATCTGCCTGAAGGTGTATGTAGGAAGGACCATCAGGCAGCTTTGCACTAGAATTAGAGAACACATGTCAAGACTCAGGAAACAGAACCACAAGTTACCACTGGCCCTCCATTGGTAGGGGTGCCATCAGATGGAGGATTTCAATAAGTTTAAATTTATTGGCCTGAGAAAAGCACAATTGGGAAAAGGAGGAGGTGACCTGAAACTTAAGCTCAGACAAATAGAGGCCAAGTTAATATGCAACATACAGTGTGTTCAACATGGACGTAACTCTGAACATGAGATGAATGTCTTCTTGTAGACTTTGTCATTATCTTTTGACCATTCTGAATTTGTGCTATGCTAGATTTGAGTTATAGACTTTGTGTCATTGTCTTTTGATCATTCTGAATTTGTGCAATGTTAGAATTGATTTAAATCATGAAGGGAATGCCAGTTTCCACACAAGTCCCATTCAAAGGTCTAATTTCATTAGTCATTTGGCGCACATTGAGACTATCATTTATTGTCATTATAATCACCCTCTGTTGATTTTTAATCAACCTACTACAAAGTTATATTTACCTTAATTTTCTTTTGCCAATATATGGGTGATACTCTTCTTTTCAGGACTATAGATCCAACTTGGGATTCAGTAGTCTGACTCAACACATACATACATATGGTTTTGCATGGGTCATCTTGTATCCCGTGAACTAACTGACTGAGTTTTTTAAGTTCTATTTCTTTCTGTCAATTGAATGTTTGCTACTAACCATGTATTTGTTGTTGGATATTGGGGAAGCCCAAGGCCCTTTCTGCTTTCCCGTAATTGGGTAAGTCTCTTTTTGTGCATTTTCACACTAGCCCGCCAATGGGGCTAGTGTGGTCGTGTTTGTTTGTTTGTTTATTCACTTAATTACGTGCACCAGACCCAGAGGTAATAGGGCGCAACAATATGCAAATGCAAAGCTTACATGGTAATACAATATATGGAAATATACAAACATAATGGCAGTTACAGTAGGTACAGAACGCAGTTCAGAGTGCAAATAGGAAGCTATATAGTAATAATAGTATATAATGTACACATATACAATTTAAGGATGATTCGCTCTGTGGAGCCCTCAGACTCAGCGGATAGAGTAGTGACATAAAGTGGATGTGAATTTCAACAGTAGATAGACAATGTTCAAATATACAGATTACTGGGTGTTCTGCTACCATGTAGCAATAGACTCATATATGGAGCACATTCCACTTATATTACAAGGTAACATGCCTTATGATATGTAAGGGATGGTGGGTAAGCGGCCAGCAAGGGTGGGAGACTAAGGTTCGGTCAAGATAATTTGTTTGATAACATTTTTCCTGAAGTGTATGAAAGGTTGGTCCCTAAGCAGGTCTTGAGGATTAGTATTCCATAGTTTCGCTGCCTTTACCGGGAAACTATTGCCACCGATAGTGGTAAGTCTGAATCTAGGTATAGTCAGACAATTGGTGTTGCCAGCTCTAGTTGGCTTGGTAGAGATTCTTCATTGAAATTTGTCTACGAGGTAGCTAGGGGCAGCATTGTTGAGGGCTTTATAAGTGAAAGACAGCGTCTTAATCTGAATTTTGTTGCTAGTGGATAGCCATTTATGTTGGCGTCTGAGGGATGAGATGTGAATTCTTTTATTAGTGCCAAGGGCTGCTCTTAAGGCATTATTTTGTAATATCTGGAGCTTCTGAAATGTATTTTTATCAGCCCCACTGTAAAGGGCATTACAGTAGTCAATTCTGGAGAGTATTAAGGCTCTGGCCAGAATCAGACAACTGTCCTCAAAAAGGAATGCTTTACATGCTCTTAGCAACTTGCGGGTGTGAGCTTTTTATGAATTTAGGGATTTTAGATTGTCAAAAGACAATGTACAATCCAAAAAGAAACCAAGAGTTTTCCATCCTTGGAAACTTTGATAGTGTTCCCGTCAATATTAAATGAGGCAAACTCTTGTCCTAGTTTTTTGATATTGGCCTGTAAACCCAAAATCAACAGCTCAGTTTTATCATCGTTCAAGCATAGGCCATGAGTGGCCCTCCATGCTTGGATGATAAGATATACCTTGTTCACCAACTCTGTGTCCTTACTGTGATCCCCAGAAAGCAAGAGGAGAATCTGAGTGTCGTCTGCATAGTTCATGTAGGTGACACCCAGAAGGTCCAGATCATCAAACAAGGGTTTGGTGAAAATATTGTAGAGTCTTGGCGAGACACAGGAGCCCTGCGGATCACCACACCAAATAGGGGTCGGATCAGCGGCTGCCGATGGAGAGAAAACTCTCATCGTTCTCTCACTCAGGAAGGATTCAATCCATCGGATAGCTTCCTGGGAGAAATGGGCAGCTGAGTGAAGGTGTCCCCATGATCGACCAGATCAAAAGCGGCTGAGAGATCAAGCAGTAGCAGAAGTACTGTCCTACCTTTGTCTCCCAGCTCGTCTATTTGTGATTTTAAATCAATTAAGGCTGTTTCCGTTCCGTGTAATGGACGGAAGCCAGATTGTCTGTTCCATCGGAGTTTGTGCCGTTCAAGATGTTGTTGAATTTGATTATAGGCAGCTTTATCCAATATCTTAAGTAGAAATTGAACTGTGGTGATGGGACGGTAATTAGTCGGGACGGTAATTAGTCGGGATGAGGAGATCTAGTGTCTGTTTTATTGAGGAGAGGGAGCACCCAAGATTGTTTAAGATTATCCGGGATAGTACCTGATGCAAAGGAGGCATTAATTAGTTTAGTAATGAATGGAGATAATTCCCTGGCAGCATCTTTTATAGGTTGTGCTGGACAGATGTCCCCTTTGCAGTTAGAGGGCTTCAGTGACAGGATTATTTTTTCTACATGCAGAATAGACATTTTAGAAAAATGGAATGTATTATTATGTGCTATCGGTGAGGCACTAGGCTGGGGGATTTTTGGCGCACACTGTAAATTTAATGCTTCTTTTTTCTGCTGAATTTTGTTTTGGAGCATGTTGATTTTATTGGCTAACGCCTGTTGGATGTCTGCACACCAAGTTTTGTCTTTTGTGCAGACATCAGGTATTGCTATTGGAGATTCTAATTCTTTTAGAATAGAGAAAAGTTAATTCATGCTGGAGTTTGATTTAGCAATGCGCTCATCGTAAGAATTATGTTTGGCTCTGGAAAGTTCCTTCTTGTATTGCGAGGAGAGTGAAGTTAGTTTAGTTTTATTCTTAATAGAAGGGCAAAGTCTCCAATTGGTTTCACTCTTTAAGATGAGGGGTCTCGCTACCTTCAATAACTGGACTAATGTGGGCTGTATTATTATCGACACGTGGTTTGTACTTGTGGTTGTTAATAGTCTGGGGGACATTTGTATTGATGTTAGATACGGATTGGGATCGCTTAAGGTCGCAAGGTTTCCGACTAGGCTTGTAGTTAGTTTTAGGATTAGTGGGTGGTAACAATCTTCTCAAGGGTTTGTGTAGTTTAGTTAATCTGGCACGGAGTCTGATATTTCTGTTAGATGAGGAACAAGGTAGTGAGGTATAGATGTCTGCCTCAGAGGCACCAGGGAGGTTATTTGGGACTGTATTAGTCAATGTGAGCGGACTACAGTCTGAGATAGGTACTGACGGGAGCTCAACAAAGTATACTTGGCTACTAGTGGCCGTACAGTTGGTGGCCACCATTGTGCACAGTAGTGAAATTAACATTAACACCATTCCAATTAAAATTAGGGTAAACTCGTTACTCATAGGGTACCTATGCAACGTTAAGGCTATGTAGCACAAGAGATATCTTCACTAAACAGCATACAGATGGGATACCTATCCGCCGGCTAATCACTTATATCTCAACATAAATTGTGCATTGATGATAAGGCAGAAACGGTCAGGCAGCTAGGCACTGGTACAAATAACGACGTAGGGTGCTACACAGCTAGTACAAATCACAGTGGGGCAGCTACACACTGACATAAGCATCGAGGGACACTTACCCAACATAACAGTGATAGAGCAATTTAATCAACTGGGCACCTGACGAGAAACCATGCTATGGTGAGGCTGGCAATAATAACAAGAAAGGTAATAACAAGAGTTAAAGCTTCATATGTGCGGCAATTCTGGTACTGAGAAGTATTGTAGCTGGGAGTAGGTGGCCTCTATGACGTTATTAGTTAGCCAATTAACAATAGTACATCAGTGTGGCGTATAATTGGAAATTCATTGCAAGTCTCAATAGTACGACCTACTGGAACGTGATCAGCCTCTACTGGTACAACACTCAGACTAGTATGCAATGTAGGCAACCGTAGTGATACGGTAGAAAAAATACAAATGCAGCTAAGCAGTAGTGGCCACATGCGGTCAGAATAGGTCTGTATTAATTCGTAATGGAGGCAAGGTAAAACTTAGCATTATGTTGAGCACCAGTGTGATGTTGGTCGTCCCCTTACACGGTACACGCAGCAACAGAATTATTTATTTAGTGTAGTGTTTCTTTGTGCATCCGGCACCTGAATGATTTTTGCAATCATTGCTTTTTCAACATTGTGCAAGCCCTCTTTCCCATTCAGTTTTTCCAGACACTGGGTAATAGTTCTTTGTTCATCAAGTTACATATGCGCCATTGTGGCCTCTAAGATTGCGCCTTTCATTTCCAAATCCTGAACCTAGTTAAGACAAATTGTGCATGCACATGACGTGATACTCCACGTATGACATTGCACACTTTGTTTACCCTATTTATAGGGTTCCAAAATGGCACAGGGTCATGCCAACAGCCAAGAAGATGGGATTCAGCCCCCACATATACATCCATAGGTAAGTAGCCTTTTTACGCAATATCATGATTCCAATTAACTCGAGTTCAAGAGTTACATTATTACATAGGTGACACGTTTATTTATTTGTGTCCTAGGTATTAAGACCTGCAACATTGTGAACACATTCATTCTCATCAGACAAGTATTTACCTGATTTTTTGATCGAAGTATTTACAATGAGGTAGATTATCGTCTTGATCACTATGATTAATCGTTCATATAATTGCAGCTGCCATTCAAACTTCACACATGTCCCATGAGTTTGTGCTTATGCAATACATTGGTATTTGACTTTTTAGGATGATTGATCGGCTGATGGCCAGCAGAACCACCTTGAGGATGGACCCTCGATCCTAGAGGTCTCCTTTCATTACTTCTAGCAAACGAGTTGCTTATTAGCAACGCCAGGGTAAGGGAGTCTTCTCAATTGGAGTTTCATACATCTTTCAGACCATCACTACTTTATCTCTGAGGATGTTCTTTGTCACTAATCAGACTGCTCCCCACTTTTCCTTGTCTCTCTCTTTTTGAATCCAACAGAACATTACTTCTGACAAATTCAGTGAGTTACTAAATCCATCTTAGTTGTGCAATCACCACTGGGTTATTTGCATGATTAACTCTGTCTTGGCGTCTTGGCACTTATTCACTTCATGCCTCCAAGTTCTAATACCTTATCTACACTCTGGTTAGGGACTTACCAACGTATGCTCAAGGTGATTCGGTTAGGTCATTTCTAGGCACTATGTAAACCCGTTGGGATTGAAAACTGGCACTTCTTTCATGATACTAGTGACTCTCGATAGGTGACTTTATGTACCCGTGTGGACAGCTAATATTTCTCTCACTCTGGGCAATCAGAATGGATCTATATTGGGTGATTAATAATCCCATTAGATGTTTCATCTTCACATTTGGTGATGAATTGGTGGATACAATATTTGACAATTAATTGAACATAATAATATTTTTCCCTTCCCATCCCTCTGTCTCTGCCCACCCTGCCTGTTATCAATACCTTTTTGGGTATGTACACTTTTACTTATGCTTTTTTCATATAATTTGTGATCTTGTATACACTTTGTTTCTTTTGTTAATTGTTCTCTTCTGTATGTGATTTTGCATATTACATATGTCAATTAATATATGGAATCAATGTTTTATTTTCAATTATGTAATTTTAAATGATCACTACAGCCTTCAGGACGACCGATTGGTCGAAACACATGTCGGCTGTAACAACAATTAAACACTAATTAATCATTTGGATCACCATTGGACTCTCAATAGACTCTGCAATTTGGATTATTTTCTAATATTGATCTTTTGACCTAGGAGTCTCCTGTGCTGTTTTGCAAGATACACTTTCTTCTTTAGCGATATTAATATAAGGAGGCGTAGGGAAACCTTATATGTTGCTTCTGCTGCGGCTGACTATAGAGTTATCACAGAGGACTGGGAGCATCCAAGATTGTTACTCCCCATAGTGCTTTTTGTTTCATAAAGATCTATGTGGGCTGTCCTATTGGGGAAATATGCTTGACCCTGGGAGTGGGAAAGGGCTGCCACCTAAAATGCTTGACCCTGTATAGTGTGTTTCTATGCCCTGAGGTGGGGTGTTCTTGTCCCATGGCTGTGCAGATGTCTGGGTGAAATTTGTCACTGGAGGTTGTACCTACTGTTGTGCGGGGCCTGGGGCATAAGCAACAGCACCTGGGGCCTTTGGGGTGAACTTCTGCTGTGTGCTCTATTGGGGCTGTGGGCTGTAGTAGAGTGGTTACTGGAAAGTAGGGCAATAGGCTGGGACATTATAGTTATAGGGCATTGGTGGCATACTTCAACATTCATGTTATGTTATGTTATGTTAATGGTATTTATATAGCGCACCGTCATCAACGGAATTGGTCCCCAGGTGCTCTGGCGGATCTATAAACGAGAAGGTGGGAAGGGTTAGTAAGGTGAAGAGGGAGTAGGATAGTATTAGGGGTGGTATACTGTTGGCAGCTTCAACTTGGTGGACACTGGGTGCTGAGCTTTGGTGCAAGTATTGGATCAGTGTCAGTCCGCGTGTGCTGTTGGTGCGGCTTATGTGTTGCGGGGTGGTGAAGTGTGTGCAGCTTGTTGTGTGAGAGATGGTTGTGTGAGTTTCAGTGATATAAGTATGCAGAGAGTTTGTGATTATATTGGTAAGTCGGTTATATGACATTTAACATGCTGACCTAAATAGTTCAGTCGAAGTGTGGCACATGCTAACATTCACAATCCTATCTAGATACGGTACAGGCTAATGTTCTCAAATTCTAGTGTGGCGCATGCTAATATTCGCAAACCCATTGAGATGTGGCACAGGCTAATTTTAAGTGTGGCACATGCTAACATTGAAGTTCCATCTAAGTATGGTAGATGCTAACATTCACAGTCCTATCTAGATATGGCGTAGGCTAATGTTCTCAAATTATAAGTGTGGCACATGCTAACATTCAAGATCCTTCTAAGTATGGTAGATGCTAACATTCACAATTCTATCTAGATAAAGTGCAGGCTAATGTTCTCAAATTCTAAGTGTGGTGCATGCTAACATTCACAGTCCTATCTAGATACGGCGTAGGCTAATGTTCTCAAATTCTAAGTGTGGCACATGCTAACATTCAAGTTCCATCTAAGTATGGTAGATGCTAACATTCACAATCCTATCTAGATACGGCGCAGGCCAGCGTTCACAATTTCCTCCAGTTGTGACGCTTGTTAACATTGATTAGTATGTTAGGATACAATCCAAGGCACCGTTTTCAATACTGTCATGGAGAGATTCGGGCTGGTGGTTACAAACCTTTCTAAATATGCATGTGCTAAGTCTATGGCAGTCTATGTTATGGAAATGTAAGGTAGAGTGGCGGGGGGTTTCTGGTGTAGAGTAATTGCTCTACACCCCACCCATGCCACACTTATGGTTTTTGTTGGTGTCTGGTAACTGCTGGCTTCTCAGGCTTCCGCTGATCCATTTTCCCACAGGACAAATGCTGTTGTCCCAGCCGAAGACTCGTACCCCCAAACACACTTCCAAATCTGCCCCCTCTGACCCTCTGGAAGCTACCTCTCCCTCTCTGAAAACCTGCCATCTCCCTTCTCACGTCTCTGTGTCCCTTTGACCATTCTTGTGAAGGGCCCTGCGTTGGCTCCCCCCAGACCTGTGGAGGGCAGTGATCAGGTTGCCCCCCCTAACTCTGGTGATTATCACCCCTTCAACACTCATCTTTGCTAGTTTTTTCTATACCAACTTTGTCTCCACCCACTGTGTTTGCTCCTCCTTGTCCTTTTCTTTCTCTTGTTTCTGCCTGCAATAATGTACTATGTGTGCCTGTATTGCCGGCAACCCCTCCGCTTCCAACTCAACAACCTTGTTTAAATCCACTCATACATCTGCGGGGAGCCCCTTGTATAGCACGTGATGAAAAACAATATATGCTTATCCCGTCCTTCCCCGGTCTCCGTCCTACACATTTTCTGTGTCTGCTCTATGTATGCTGTGGGGTCTTCATCTTCCTTCATTGTGTGCGCCATGATGGAATGCATGTCAGGTTTATCGGGGTACAAGTCCCTTAACACTTTCCACATGTGTGCTCTATAGTTATTAAATGGATACCATCATGGCTGGTGTTGATCAACTGTATTCCTGCATACATCGCCTTTCTTCAAATCTGATCCACTTGCTTCCCTAACAGGGAGGCGAACATGCTTTTTAAGTCCCCCACAGCCAAAATGATACCCGTGGTGTGTTTCTCGAGGCCATAAATCCCCCTGCCTGCTCCTGCACTGAGGGAGTGTAGTGAAATCATTAAGTTCTTCCAATCCATGTGCGGCCGTGGTATGTACAGTGGTCCCCCAGCCCCTTCAGAAGCAGTGCCAATTGTGTTACCGATTATTTGGATTGGGCAAGCTGCACCCGACGCCTTCTTTTAGCTAGGGCAATTCGACCAATCAGCAGTCTAAGCCTTTGCCTGTATGGCATTGCCTCCTCTTCCTCAGATTACCACCCCATTTTGTTGTCCTCTTCTTGCTCCCTCTGTCTCTGTGCTCATCATCATCCCTTTCCTGTGTCCCCCTCACTTGCCCCTCATAGACTATTAATATCCTTGAGGGTCAAGATTGGGGGGTCACCACCCACTTTTCCATCAATCCTAAATAGAATCTGTCCTGACGTGCACTGCTCATCGCCTATAGGCACCCACTGCCACTCCCATCATCCCTGCGGGGTACTCTGAGTCTGCACTACCCATGATAGTTCCTTTTCCACTTTATGGGCTCCCTCCTCTAGCTGTCGGTGAGCCTTACTTTCAACCTTGTCAATTACTGAATGCCTGGCTGCTCCCCCCACATTCCCCGGCACTGCCTTCCTCCTCAGCGGGGGGAGAGAACTGGGGATTGGTGTACACCATGGACATCATTTGGGGGTCATTAGGGGTCTCAGCTGTGACCCCTGCTGTCTCAGCTGCAACACATACTGCCTCCCTTGATACCCCTCGGCAAAAAAATAATAGATATATTGTTGGTTTTTTTAACTGGCTGCGGGTGGCCCTCAAGTCCTTTAGCCCTCTTTCTGCCCCCAATGCCACTTCTTGATCTCCTACTGGAATCAGCCCTTCAGGGTCTAATACCACTCCTGCTTTGTTCAACATCTATATTCAGCCTCTTATTTTGCTCATCCGCTCCTGCGGCTTCAGATGTTACTCGTACGCTGATGATACACAAATCATCGTCTGGCTGGATCCAACCCAGCTGGTCCTTGCATCTCAGCTTAGGAGTTGACTGTTTGCCGTGAGTGAGTGGATGGGCAGTAATTGGCTGAAATTGAATGGGGACAAGACCAAGGTCCTGGTGGTGCACCCCCTGCATGGCCCTCGGGTGGTTGACTCTGCCCCTGTGTCGATTTGGTCTTCGGCCTTTTGGCATATTGACCTTGGAGAATGTCCCTCCCCAGCCTCGGAGGTTTCGAATTTGGGAGTAGTTTTCTCTACTTTGCTGTCCATAGAGAGCCAATTTGGGGCCATCTGTAAATCAGGCTTATTTCAACTTTGTGTGCTCTGGAAGGTCCTACCATTTCTTCCGGTCTGATTTAGGCCCCTAGTTACGCCCTCACTAGTTTTAAATCAGCTGGATTATTGCAATTCTCTGTTCTTGGCTCAGCCTCTGTATCTCCTTCACCGCCTGCAGCTTCTCCAAAACTATGCTGCAAGCATATGCACTGGTGCCCCATATGGGCCCATATTTCCCCCATTCTTCGATCTTTGCATTGGCTCCCAGTTCTTCAGCGTGTTCGTTTCAAGTCTGTGGTGATCGTACACCGGACGTTTTATGGCTCAGGTGCTGAATATCACCAGGAAAACGTCTGACCTTATGTGCCTGCTCGTGAACTACGATCGAAGGGCAGCTGCCTTCTCATTGTTCCTCACTATCATTTTGAGCGGGTGGGGGGCTGCTCGATTTTGGTGGCGGCTGCCAAGTTGTGGAACTCGCTGCCGGTTCAGTTGAGGGCAACCAACAATCTTCAGGCCTTTTGCTGGCTGTTAAAAACCTATCTATTTTAATTCCTTCGTTGGGTTATCAATCTAGTTCGTTATTCCTCCTTTTTTTTTTCCTTTCTAGCACCAAGATGCTTTGGCGAGCGTGCGCTTTATAAAAATAATTGACATAACACATAACATAACACATGCAGTCTAGGACCCTTAATCCCAACACCCAAATTGTACTTGTTCTCCTTGCCTACCTGATCCTAGGATTGCGCCTTCTTTGTTCTTTTGCACTACTGCTCCTCCATCAGATGCCCTTAAATGACTTGATGCAATGTTGAATGTTTGCACCCCTCCTGCAGCCTAAGCCCTCTGATCACCACTTCCTACCACAGCATTATGAAACCGTTTGTGCTGAATGTTGATGCAGTGCAAACCCCTCAATAAATAATCGGTCCATTTCCGCTGCAAGCTACATCTCTATTCTATAGTAAGAACGTCAAATGATCGATTCCCTTTTTTATCACCATTACATGATGCACCACAATAGATGTCTGGAATATTGTGCCAGGCCTTCACAGTATGGCTATGGCACTGATGCCACTTTGCGGTTTCCCATCAGCCGGTCATGGTTTTTGAGGCGACCACACTTCGGGAAGAAGGACTTCTTTTCCCCCATTCTCATTATGGACCTACATGTCCCCATCATGCAGGGCACTGTTGGCGGAAATAACATGATCACATGACCAATAAGTAGCTGTAACCTGCAGACAGTTGATGTAGTGGGAATGGGGAAATGTGCGAGAAGGGGGAAGAGACACAGAGCCATCATGATAGTCATAGTATTTTCTTTCCAATTTCAAAATGCTAATCTATAATAGAATCAAAGAATGTGAAGGATAAATGCACTGGTTATGATGACAATGCAGGATCTTTTAGATTGGTGCTCCTGCTAGTCAGGCTATATATGGTGGGCCCATGGGTGAAAAATCATGTTCATCTGTAGACTTGGCCCATCAGGTGGCAGCTGGAAAAAGCCCCATTTTAATAGGCAGAAAGATCAAGAACTGCTTTGGCCTCTGACAATTCATATGGGCTACCCTACCCCAGTGGACTGACATAATTAGTACAGGTTATTTGACTTGTAGTAGGATGCAAAGAACACACTAACACATCAATTCAATTAAATAACGTGCTTAATACCAGGGATCAGCCTCTAAGTGCGGGACCAGGATTCAAACCTATGTTGGTCTGCTTTGTCTTGCTTCCAAGACAAATTATTGCTCCTGATCTAATCCAATGAAGGCTTCTAATGTCCTACAGAAATACAGAACATGCCACCGGCGAGCAACCTCCATCCATGCACTTGCGTGGTTGAACCTTGTAAATGAGACTGTACAGTAAAGCCCAACGAATTTCAGACACAAACATATTCGGACTGTGGTGCAATCCGTTTTCAAACCAAAACTAAACTTTGGCACATAAATGGCTTACTGGGAACAAAACATGCTTTGAGACAAACATGAATATAATTAAGATTCTCGGCAGCAGCAGTAAGCAAAGATTTTGCATTGACCAGCTGGGACCATTCACCACAATCCAGCTCTCCATCGGAAGACCATGTCTCAAATTTTCGTACTAAGCTAGGCATCAGACTACTACATAGATCATCATATCCATCCATCCATCCATCCATCAAAGCAAAGACCACTGCAAGAAGTGCAGACTCATCAATCAAAAGAAATGTGGGATGTGGTGGCCTTGAACATCCTGCTCTAGTTAGTCATAGAAATAATAACTGAAACCAATAAAAATGGAGCAGCATAGACACCATATCACCAACATCTGCCACGTGTGCCCAGTTTGTATGTGCAACCCACAGATGCTTATGGATGTATACATATGCTTCTAAGAAAAAACACAAAGGACAATTTGTACAAAGACGGCATTAAAAGGTTAGTTTGGAAGACTCCGTTTTATGTTTAAACAGTGTGGGTCTTTAGGTTTTCCATGCAAACATAACCCTGCTGCCAGTATATTGACCACTTTCTTCTTTCCTATTGGTCCACTCCCATGGATATCTTCATATTTAATCACCAGTTGCACCTTGAAGAACAGCAACAGACTTGAACAGACATCTCAATTAGCCCAAGGAAAGAGCCCACCATTTGGGTTGTGTGGAAAATCATTGTACAGTCAATCTTTCCAACTTTTTGCTCAGTTTTCAAAACAAAGATTGGGGCCTCAGAGTTCCTATCCCAAAGTGCCAATGTTAAGTTTGCTTTTATTGCACCTCAAAGTTGAAGAATGAACTTCTTGCATGTCCAGTTTTGTGATGCTTTTTACATATCCTTTCTGCAAACTGCTGAAAATAATCTGACCAAAATTCACACAGAAAAGGCACACTCACACTGTTTGCAAATGTCACAGTAGAACCCAGTGCTAATATTCAATGTATTGGGCTGAGGCGTATTTAGCTTTTGTAGGAACATAAAGCTTCCAAAGCATTGTCTGTGGAAAAACAACCTGTCCATTATGGTCAGACATGTACTAAAAAGGTGTAATGGCCATTGAAAAGCCATGATTCCAGCCCTCAATGCAAGTATAACAGGCAGTCCTTTGAGGGATAGAGAAGCACCAAGAAAGCATATTTTTCGTAGGATAACCCGGCTGTTGACTGCCAATTCAATAAATGGAAAATATTCACTTGTTGGCTCTGCCCATTAGTCTCCACCCATAATAGCAGGCAAATGCTGGTGTCACTTTCTCTTTGGGCAGAAGCTGGGTTTACAGGCTGTAAAAAGTTTTTTTTAACTTTTTATTCTGGGTATATATTGATCTCAGTGTTTCTCTCTATATTGGTTGTTCATTCACTACTTTCTGTTCCAGCAGCAACAGGTTGTCACTGGCCGGTTGACAGTGCTTTATTGCCTTTCGGTTGTTGGCGCTATACACACTGATATTAATGCTTCATATGGTGATCTATTCTTGTATGAAATATATATCATATTACAGTGATATCGTAACCATATTTTTCTTAGCATACTGGAACAATGCTATGTGAAGTCACTTCCGGTTTTGACAATGGTTGAAAGGTTGTGTAACATCACTTTGAGTGATGCCACATGGGCGTGGGGTCAAATGACATCACTTCCTGTGATTTCATCAGCGGTCAAAGGTCGTGTGGTGTCACTTCCGCTACCCCTGTCATTTTGGTGAAATTCCATCCTTGGTGTACCCTACGCCAGATCTCAGGGGATAAGACCCAGAAGGGGCTGGTTGTGCACTGGGTGTTGTGGGTGGCAGGGCACTATCTTGTGTGACTGTTAAACTGGACCCCCTCCAGCTACTATCGGGTCGATTCTCGTTAAAGGCGCTCTGTTCTTCAATAAACATTTTCCACAAACCTAAAATACTTTGATGATTTTTTGACTGTTTCCCTGTATAAGTCACCAACAAGTACATATGCACATGCTCTAATATTCTTTTATCATACTTTACTTCTTCAGGCCATGGTGTAAACCAGGGGTGCACAACTGATTTTGACAGAGGGCCGAAAGTACCTTACATGATGGCTATGGTGGGCTGAAAAGTAAATGTGGGCGGGGCGGTAGGCACAGCAGGCGTGGCGTGGCGGAAGGCTTTTTCAACCCCCAATTTTTATTAAACACATGGAAAAAGAATACGTTTTTGAGGTCTAACGATTTTTATTTGTATTTCAAACTTTCATTTTGTACTACACATTTTCCATTGTTATCATTTATTTCTATTTAGCTATTGCATATTGTTTGTTTAATTAAATTATATATATTTTATTGACCCTTGATTGGACATTCCGTTATTTTGGTCTGCTTCACTTTGCTGTTTGGGATGCCCAAGAGGAGTATGGCCTTTGTTGAGTCAGGTTTCCACAAAAAGTGTGCCTGTTTTAGCTTTATTATTGGGTTCACTCTTGGAGTGCGACACTATGCCCCATGGCCCCCACCCCCAACCAAACACTATGCCCCATGGCCCCCACCCCTCAACCAAACACTATGCCCCATGGCTGCCACCCCTCAACTAAACACTATGCCCCATGGCTCCCACCCCTCGACCAAACCCTATGCCTCATGGCCCCCAACCAAACACTATGTCCATGGCCCCCAACCCTCAACCAAACACTATGCCCCATGGAGCCCACCCCTCAACCAAACACTATGCCCCATGGCCCCCACTCCCCAACCAAACACTATGCCCCATGGAGCCCACCCCTCAACCAAACATTATGCCCCATGACCCCCACCCCAACCAAATGCTATGCCCCATGGCACCCACCCCTCAACCAAACAATATGCTCATGACCCCCACCCCAACCAAATGCTATGCCCCATGGCACCCACCCCTCAACCAGACAATGTGCCCCATGACCCACACCCCCAACCAAACACTATGCCCCATGGCCCACTCCCCTCAACCAAACACTATGCCCCATGGCGCACACCCCTCAAACAAACACTATCCCTCATGGCACCCACCCCTCAACCAAACAATATGCCCCATGACCCACATCCCCAACCAAACACTATGCCGCGTGGTCCACACCCCTCAACCAAACACTATGCCCCATGTCGCACACCACTCAACCAAACACTATGCCCCATGGCCCCCAACCCCAACCAAACACTATGCCCCATGACACCCAACTCCTCATGCAAACACTATGCCGCAAGACACCCACCCCTCAAGCATACACCAATACACTATGCACCCATACAGACCCGAACTCCAACCCCCAACTCAGCACTCAAACTCACAAGCATACACCAATACACTATGCACCCATACAGACCTGAACCCCCCCAAATCAGCACACAAACTCACAAGCATACACCATGCACCCATACAGACCCGAACCCCCGTCCCCAACTCAGCACACAAACCCCACAAGCATACACCAATACACTATGCACCCATACAGACCCGAACCCCCACCTCCCAACTCAGCACACAAACTCACAAGCATACACCATGCACCCGTACACACCAGAACCCCCATCCCCAACTCAGCACACAAACCCACAAGCATACACCAATACACTATGCACCCATACAGACCCAAACCCCCACCCCCAGCTCAGCACACAAACTCACAAGCATACACCATGCACCCATACAGACCCGAACCCCCACCCCCAACTCAGCACACAAACTCACAAGCATACACCATGCACCCATATAAACCCGAGCCCCCCAGCTCAGCACACAAACCCACAAGCATACACCAATACACTATGCACCCATATAGACCCGAACTCCCACCCCCCAACTCAGCACACACCCACAAGCATACACCAATACACTATGCACCCATACAGACCCGCACTCCCCAACTCAGCACACAAACTCACAAGCATACACCATGCACCCATACAGACTCCCACCCCAACTCACCATACAAACTCACAAGCATTGACCATACATCCATACAGACCTTAACCTCCTACCCCTTCAACTCACCAAACAAACTCACACGCATGCACCCATACAGACCCGGACCTCCCACCCCCGTATCTCAACATACACTGAACGTGCACACAACAACAACAAACATTCAGGCAGACCCGACCCTCCCCATCCCCCCCAGCATCTCAACATACACTACACTTGCACACAAACACATACAGGCAGACCCGACACACGACCCACCCCCGCATCTCAACACACACTGCACTTGCACACAAAAACAAACATTCAGGCAGACCCGACACACACCCCACCCCTGCATCTCAACAGACACTGCACTTGCACACAAAAACAAACATTGGCAGACCCGACACACACCCCACACCCGCATCTCAACACACACTGCCCTTGCATACAGACACATTGAGGCAGACCCGACACACACCCCACACCCGCATCTCAACATACAAGCAGCACAAAGATCAGACACACACACACACACACAAACAAACAAACATCCCCCCTCCCAAAAAGAATCTGCACTTACCGGACGACGTGCTGGAAGGCAGGCTAGCTGGAACGCTGGCGAGGTCCGGTACTACGGCTGGCGTGGGCGGGGCAAGGCTGAACTGCCTTCTGGCATCAAGCCTTGCTGGCCACGCCAGCCTTAGTGCTGGCCCTCCATTGGTGCAGCACACACGCACTACGTGGCTCGTAGGAGCTAGTGGTTTGTGTGCCCTGAGCTAATGAGGGCCAGTGTTTTGTCCGGCCCGGAAGACAACAAAGACTTTTCCTAATGGAGGACGGCCGATGCTGCTTGTGGGCCACCCTTTATTAGGAAAGTCTTTGTTGCTGGCGGGCCGGACAAAATGGCATGGCAGGCTGCAACTGGCCCGTGTGCCGTATGTTGTGCACCCATGGTGTAAACCATTCCCCACACACACTCTGTGTGATACTTCAAAATCGTTTTGTTGTACTGCGGGAGTGCTTTACATTTGTACTCCAATGGCATCTCCTTTGTCAAGAGTTCCTGTCTCCAACACTCACAAAACACAATTTTCTCGCACTTCTACTAACCTCCAACCATCACAAAAGAACACCTTTGTTTACTCAATCGCCTCAAAGATATGACTCCAAAGGCCCTTTGTATGCACAATTGCTAACAAATCTTCTGAACCAATACCTTGATGTACTGTTACTACCAGCCTCTAACTAGACATGTGTGTATATATATATTTACACATATATTTATATACAAATGCAAGCTATCGTCAAAGTAAAACCACATTTACTTTCACATTGATATAGATCCCTCCTCTGTCGCCTTGCCTCGAGACAAGGGTACTCAAAACCTCCTGAAGTTCACTTGCACTTCGGAACTCTGGCATAACCTATCCTTCCAATGTATATATAAGATGTATCACATACATCACAGTATTGTCTTTCCCCGTTTAAGGGGAACGACCTCAAAGTATTTCCGTCAATACGCATGCAACATAAATTGTTTTAAAAACATCAAGAGAAAGAGAGAGAGACCATGAAAGAACATCAAGAGAGAGAAAAACGACACTTCATCCAACACGTGAGTTATACTTACTATGTGATCTCCAAGAACTCCCAACACCGTGCCCCCCTCCAATCACCAGCATGACCCAGCACAGTACTCCCCTCCAGAAACTGGGCAGATCTTTAGGGAACACATTATCTGCTTGCCTACTTCAGGTCTGCGCACACGTTGCTTCCTGCCGCCAGCGTGCCTGAGCAGGGGCGTGTAGCGGGGCACCCAGCACTTTTGGGGGGCATTGGAAATCAATTCGGGGTCACCAAATGTAGACCCTTAGTGATTTACAAGAAACAATGAGGAAACACATATGTTGCAAGAAAACACTGTTTTCATGCAAGTTAGGCAAAACAAAAGACAGCTGGGATGTCAGTCTCCTAATCTAGAGTCAGATGTGGGCTGCACACCAATGTGTATCTTGTGTTTAGGAATCCTGGTAAAGTAAGTTAATGGTAGTATGGGTGCAGGGGAGAAAAACACGGCTCTTACACTAAAAGCTGTTCCAATAGTCTACACAAAAACAGTGTCCTATGATTATGGACACTCCTGTCGCCTGCACACCTTAATAACTGGAATCAGTCAAATAGTATGTATGGTAATAAAGATAATGTGTAGGTTTCAATGATTCTGTTTCCTCAACAGTTAAAGAAAAGGAGCTTAGTGCTATATTCAATGAGAACATTAATTATGATATGATATGATATGATGTGGCATTTATAACGACGAGACAAGTGAGGGGGAACAGAGGGAAGACAGACAACGATCATACTAGGCCAGGTGTCATTCATATTGCGCAAGTGCATGGAAAGGGGGAAAGTGCAGGGGCAAGGGGAGGGGACAGTGCAGTACATGGAAATCATAAATAACAAAGTACAATGGTAAAGTATGGTCAACAGGTGGCCGTAAATTTGTCAAAGTAAAATTGTGAGCTCGACGCGTTTTGGGCTGGGCCCTTCCTCAGGAGAAAATTCTTCTTGTGAATCATATTTCTGCGTTATGTATTCAATCTCTAGAAAATAAGTGTGAAATTAACAAATGTCAATCATTGTTTGCTTTGATAGATTCTTTTCGCACATTGTATTGGCACATACTCATGATAGAGGATTCGCAATTCCATCACCTTGTTGACTTCAACCGTTTCAAAGGGTTGGCGAGTGGTTCTAATGTCTGTACTGGTCCCTTAGCTCACAGAACTCAGATCAGTCTCCAATAGTTACCTATCACAAATTAACAGTGCACTTCCAAAGGTACCCAACAATGTGATCATTGTTCTCAATGGTAGCATAATGTTATCCAAATCAGTTGAGTGACAGTAATGCACTGTTCATTTGTGATAAGTATCTATTGGACCTTGATCTGAGTTCTGTGACCTCATTTGTACATGAGCTCTTCGCTCACACTGGAGGAAATGCCCTTCAGTGATTCTCGTGTATGTCTGCTCGGTGACACGGACATAAACTATTACTTTGTGTGAGGCTCGATATCCTGCGAAAAGCTTCCTGAAATCAACAGTCCGGGTCTAAATTTAAGGCCATATCTAGTGTGTGTCCTGCCCCTCCACCACAGCTCTGGCATCATTGCTTTCTCTGAAATGAAGTGAGACCGCAATTTGATTCTAGCATCTGACAGAACTATCAGTAATGGGCCTAGTGTTGTGAACGGAAAAACCTATAACCTTAATATCAGTAACTACTTCTGATATAGCAGACAGCAAGCCCTAGCATCTTAGTGTTAATCATTAAGGTGACTGAATGGTATTCTTTACTGTGTTTAAGGATGTTACTGGGAACGTCTGCAGGACCTGGTACAACAACCTGGCCCACCCTTGGTCAGCTTGTCAGAGCTCCTCACGTGGGTACATTTCACAGAGCCTGTACTTCCTGTTACATTTGTTATGTTACTAGTGCATCCCCATTTCTGCAAGTGTGGGGTCTACAAATAGTTTCTGGAGAATGGGGAGATTTGTGCTGTTTTGAGTGTCATGTGAGAGATAGGAATTGATGTTGAGCCAGATTGCAGTAAAACTCCTTAGTAATGCAGTTAGATGCGGCTTGAGTACGCATGAGTCATCCAGGAAGTGTGGGTTTTTGTCTGCCTTAGAAAGTCTGGAGTACTGCAACACTCTCTTCACTGGACTGCCTGACTCTTCCATCCTTACTTCCAGATCTACTATCAGGTGGTCTAAATGGGCCCACTTCAAATTTGATATGAAATCTTTTTACTGCTGGCACCTTGTGACATATGCTTCGATTAACTTCAAAAGAAAAGGAAAGTGTGCATCCATTGCTTCAAGCTCATCTCATCTTCACTTTTTGTGTCCTCCAAGTCCATGCACTCATTTTATCTTGGACCACATGCCTCCTCTGAAATTGGATCCCCCCTCGGCGACTGCTTGCCTGCCAGCCTGCATTCAACCTTCAGTCACCTCAACTTTAGAATACCCTGAAGAACTCCACTATTTTCTGGTGCTTACAAATCTCTACTGCTTGCTTCTGCCTTCTCGTCGAGCGCCCTGAACCTGCCATTGCAGTGGGTCTGGTGGAATACAAAAAGGCAAATAGATGAACAAATAAATAAATAAAGAAGCACATGAATTAAGGGGGTTCCAGATGGTGCTCACGGTCCAAACATGCTCGCTTCCAAAATCCAATTGACAAAATAGGTCCTTTTTTAAACTCGAAGAAATCTATGTGTGTGTGTGTACTGTTATGCCACAGCGATTAGTGCAGGATGGAACGTAATGGCGCAATGTATTTGCTCTGTGTCCATGCTTTTTGAAATCCTAATAACCATTTCTAATTGGGGTTGCATTATTGATGACATCACTGATAAGATTTAATTCTGCATACAACCGGTCGTCCTGAGAATGCTCCCAATTTCTCTGAAAAATAAAACAGACTTTTTTTATTACAATATTTTTGTCATTTTAAAGTTTTCTTATTAATTTCTATCATTGCAAACGTGTTTTTTTGTCTTTTCTCGTTACATATTTGTGAATTGCTTTTATGAACCCCAGTTAACAATGATTGTTCAGGAAAAATGTGAAAGGGGAGAAAACATCATGAATGCAAATTAGGTACGAGAAAATAACTGCAAGGCTGAAAAAAAACACGGAGCTAACACAAAATACACAGCGAAAGTTCCAGAATACACTGATATAAATATAAATGTATGTATGCTCCCCGTCAATGCCTGCAGCATTTTTTGTGTTGCTGATTCAAATTTCAGTCCAGCTATTTAATTTCAATTTATGACAGCTGTTTAGACACACGTGGTGACATTTTAATAAGTGTATTAATGCGGCACAGAGATGACAGCTGTACCTACTTAAGAAATCTGACAGCACCTTCAAAATCGTAGGAGATTATGAAAAGAAATGGTGTAAACACGTTGAAAAGCTATCAAGCTAAACCAATGTATAGAACCCGGAAGCAGTGACAGCGCAGAGCGGGAAACGGCATATGAAATATATAAACGTTTTATGTTCCTCTGGTAATATACAATTTAAATGAGTGAGATTTCCATTTCCACCTTTAAAAGCGTGGGTGTGAAATGTAGATCCTTCATTCGTTCCTTCACTTTCTTCCCCCAAAACACCCCCCTTATGTTATGACGTTTCTTCTCTGATAGGTTTTTTTTTTAAAGCACTTTGACGGGTTTTGCATTTCTAATGGTTATTCGGCAGAGATTCGTGTGATTATTAGAGCAGGCGCGCAGTCCCTCTGTATGCAGGGTCTCTAATTATGGCATTTTTAAAAATGGTATCCCTCTAGTTTGGCGTGAAACGTTACGCGCCAAACTAGAGGGATACCTTACACCCAATTGACATATACGAAGCTCATTCTAACGAGCAGGAAGAATGGGGGTGATGCCGGAAAACACAGGCGGGGAAACTGTAGTTGCACGTTTTTTTCGTGCACCCATCCTATTCCGCACAGGAGTGCGATCACGGGCAGCACATATGGTTCTTAGTCTATGGTGGGACTCCAGGTGTGTCTCCGTCTGCATCAGGGTTGTGATCCTGGAGCAAAGGACGATAACTCTACCGCTATTGCCTGTATGTTGCAAAACCACGCTGAGCCCATAGGGGGTTGCTGTCATGGCAGCCACCATGTTTTTTTCATGGTGGCTGCCATAACTGATCGCCACGCAGTAATTCATTTCCGCCGCAGACTAATGCATCATGTACGTCAATTAGAGGTCGTTAGGGGTACCAGCTGCTACCCCTGACAATCTCCTTGCTATCCCTGGCACTGCCTCTGTGACCCTGGCCTACAGACCTACACACTGGAATGCCAAAGAGTAGTGTGTTGCTAATTTGAAAACAAAAACAACTTTTGGCCTGAAATAAATAACTCGTTCAGCTTTTCAGTATCATTATAGTGGGAGCCACTGCCACATGTAACTAAGCTGTGCACACTTTTGGCCCAATTTATGGAAAAGAGTGCATTAATCCTGCAAGGGCAGCGCACCGAGAACAACACCGCAAAAGCCTGCGCGCATAAGTACATTTGCACGCACCACGTGTTCATGGATCCAAATGCACATTTCAAGCCGACACGCAAAGGGAATCGAGCTGTGCAAGGAACGCCCACAACACGCCATCAACGCAAACCAAAAACAAAGCCGAAGACCGACATTTGCGCAAAACCTCTGTGTACACCTCTGACACAACATCCAGCACTACTCGGCATGTGGTACCACGTAAGTAACTGTTGCACCCCAGCCACTCTGCGCAATGTTCCACGTAAGTAACAGCTGCACCCCAGCCACTATGCGTGATGTTCCACGTAAGCAATTGCTGCACTCCAGCTACTCTGCGCGAGGTCCCATGTAATCGACGACTGCACCCCAGATACTCTGCGTGTGGTCCCATGTAATTAACGGCTACACCCATCCACTCTGTGCGATGTTCCACGTAAGCAATGGCTGCACCCCAGCTACTCTGCGCGAGGTTACATGTGTGTAATGACTGCACCCCTACGACTGCCCACCCTATTGCCACCGCACACAAAGTGCTGGCACATACCCTGACTGCACATCAGTCCCCTCAGCTGCAGACACCACCCACCAGTCCTCTCACCTCTGACACTACCCCATGGAGCCCCCTCAAGTCCTGACAGCATCCACCAGGCCACTGAACCTCTGACACTGCCCCAGGCAGCCCCCTCAAGTTCTGACACCACCCACCAGGCCACCTCGCCTCTGACACTACCCCAGGCAGCCCCCTCAAGTCATGACACCACCCACCAGGGCACCTCACCTCCAACACTACTCCAGGTAGCCCCCTCAAGCCCTCACATCACCCACAAGCCCCCCCCACCTCTGACACCACCCCAGACAGAGCCCTCAAGTCCTCACACCACCCACCATCCCCACCCACTACTGACACTATCCCAGGTAGCCCCCTCAAATCCTGCCACCACCCACCAGGCCATCACACCTCGGATACTAACCCAGGCACCCCCCTCAAGTCCTGATGCCACCTACCAGCCCCCCTCACCTCCGACACTGCCCCATGCAGCCCCCTCAAGTCCTGACACCACCCACCAGCCGACCTCACCTCTGACACTACCCCCGACAGCCCCCTCAAGTCCTGAGACCACCCACCAGATCCCTCACCTCCAACACTACTCCAGGCAGCCCCCTCAAGTACTACCAGCACCCACCAGCCCCCCTCACCTCTGACACTAGACCTGGCAGCCTGCTCAAGTCCTGACAGCACCCACAAGCCCCCCTCCCTTCTGACACTACCACAGGCAGCCCCCTCAAGTCCTGACACCACCCACCAGCCCCCCTCACCTCCTACACTACTGCAAGCAGCCCTCTCCAGTCCTGACACCACAAACCAACACCCCTCACCTCCAACACTACCCCAGGCAGCCCCCTCAAGTCCTGACACCACACAACAACACCCCTCACCTCTGACACTACCTCAGGCATCCCCCTCATGTCCTGACACCACCCACCATCCCCTCTCACCTCCTATGCTACCCCAAAAATCCCCCTCAAGTCCTGACACCACATACCAACACCGCTCACCTTCGACACTACCCCAGGAAGCCCCCTCAAGCCCTCACACAACCCACCAGACCCCCTCACCTCTGACACCAACTCAGCCTGGACCTGCCACCTGACCCCCATACCAGTGCAATATTAAACAACAATTCACCTCAACTCAACTGCCCTGCCATCAACATGAAGCACACTGGCCACATACCCACCCATATACCCACCAACTGGTTGCACAGATGCAGAATCCATGTTTGTAGCTCATCACATGACTCTGTGGTACATCACAACCAGTGGCAGAGCAACAGGGCAGCTGAATTTAGCAGCAGTTACACAGTGAAACACCATGTACAAGTCACACAGCAAAGCAATGTTATGCAATGTGACGTATCATTGTGCACCTCTCCCATTGTGATCGCCTCAAAGTGTCGTAGGTGAATGACCGAGGAGGACAGGAGTCCAAAACATTACTGACAGGACAGAGTCACATCTAATGTCAGTGCATATTACCCAACAACAATCAATGATTCAAGGGACTAAGGATGGAAAGCACAGCATTCAAAGACCCTGCAACTAACTTACCAGGCATGTTTTGGTGTGATGCGAAGTAAGTCTGAGAGTGCGTGAGCCAAGCAGATGGATGATGTGTCCTGCCACATATAGCCAAACTCAGATGTGATGAAGAAGCATTACAGTGAAAAATGTGCAGCATGACATTAGAGCACACAATGTATGGTAGCTGATGTGTGCTGGTGGGTGTCCATGTATTGTGAGGCACCCCCCATCTACATAATTGATGAGCATATGCCACACCTCCACCATTCTGCCCCAACCCACGTGAGAGTCACATAACAAATGCATAGCAAAATCAAAGGAAACTACACGCCGCTCATGAACACAGAGACAAAAACGGTTTGATGAATAACGAGAAACCTTATTAAAAATATTTACACTATCCAAAACTCTTATGGGGAAAGGGGGAAATGTCCAAGGGAAAAAAAGAAACATCAGACAATTAACTATTTGCATAGGCAGCAGGCTCAATACTCCTCCAGGATGTCAACCCGCCTCTGTGTCCTCCTCTCCCCCGCCTCTGCCCTGGCAACCCGTGCTATCCTAGCCTGCTGCCTCCCCGCCATCAGCTGCATCCTCAAATTCATCCAGACGCACCCCAATTACCTAAAGCGGTGGCGTCCCTCCTGGCAGGTGTCCGAGCCTTGCTGAATAGCTTGCCTCCCAAATGTAGTAGGGCCCTGTGTTATTTGACCCTAGAAACTCCTATAGTGCTGCTACCTGGCCAAGCATACCCTACACATGCACCCCGCCATCTGAATGTTGCAAAGTAGTGGGTACAGTACCAGCAATGTCCTGATATACCAGCTGCTCCACTGATGCCTGTCCCTGTGTAAGTGTCTGGGCAGGCACAGCGACCACCACTACAGCACTTTCTGGGACTTCCACCTTAAACAGGGACGTGCTGACCACCAGACTGAGCGATGTGGGTAGGGCATGAATAGAGTGGACCATGATGGGAACTGGCAAGGCAGGCGCACCGGAGGATGACTGGGGTACAGAGGAGTCATTGGAGGAGAGGACAGGTCAATGCGCCAGTGCACAGAGACCACCCGAGAGCAGTGCACGTGCCAGCTGGTCCATGGAGATGGACATCCAACTGTGATGATCTGAGAGCAGGTCACGAATCACTCTCACATAATCATGAATGGAGCCCGTCTGACTTGCAATCCCAGCAAGCGTGGCGTGCAAAAGCTCACGGGTTATCTCCGTGGCCCCAAAGGGGGGCCCAGATTTGTTGGAGGCATCCATGATGGTGGTCACAGCGGCAGTATGAGGATCACGGACATGAGGTTTGTCAGCTCTCTCTATGGTGGACTGCACTTCCTCTTGTCCCTGTCCCAGGGTTGCATCCTCCATGCCCCCACCGACCCTGTGCGCTGGCCTTCATCTTCCTCCTCCTCCACCACCACTGCCATCTCCCTGGATGACTCCAGAGAGCATTACTCCCTGGATGGCCCCTCCGTCTCTGCATCCTGGCCCACAGCCACGGAGGAGTCCCCCTCCACAACAATCTCCTGGGACGTACCCCGAGCAGCTCATCCCAACGGAACATGCGCCCCCTTATCCAACCTGCCCTCAGAAGATATTGACTCAAGTCAGGCTGGCTGGGGTGTGGGTTTTTGTCTGGTGGTGTTCCTGCCTTTTCACTCTACAACAATGTCTGCACCCACTTCACGAGCTGCAGCATCTGTCTAAAATGAGGAGAAAAACATTGACATCAGTAATGCTCATCAATGGTGTCTGGCATACACAAAGTACATATGAGAAATCAGGCATCATATTTCATCCAATCCCTGACACAAACACAATGCACACACACATGTATGTGCCCTGCCAAACTGCATTGCAAATGTTGCATGAGCGTAGTTTGAAGTCTCAAAGTCATGATCCATGCACATGTGAACAAAGCAAATTATGCAGTGTCCAACAACACATCACCTAAAACAGGCAACACCACCATTGCAATGACCAACCAACACAAGAACAACATGCATCCATGGTCATGGGGACAGTGCCATGGTACCTTCTCACACATACACAGTAAGCAATGTCCACATGCAACAACATGACCTGCAAGTAAGCAACATGTACTGCCACACATATCTGTGAAAAAATTGCACATGTCAGTTGGCCAACCATATAAATGTTGTATGTACACACATACACTTGTTTGACAAATCTAGTAGAATGATAGGTCTCATACGAGGCCCGGAGGCGTGAATGCATGAACCACACACACGCAGGCATCAAAGCACATGTATCACAATCATCAGGTGTGCCTGCTTGGATGCACTGTCAATTGTGCCACACATAGACTCGGACAGCATGCACGTCACTCACATGCCCACAACATAGCATGTCCACATCTGCCATGTCCAAGCACTTGCTCCATGCTCACACACTGCACGTGCACACCAACAACAAGCCATGAATGCACAATCTGCAAATCCTCCCGCAAATGCCATCATATAAGGTCTGACGCCACAAGTGGCTTGCATTGGCATGAGTCAGCAATCAGCTGCGTCTCACAACAGACACAAACCACAAACAAGATTTTGCATCTGCAAACAAACATGCCACACATACACCCTAGAGCATTGTCCCACGTAGGTAATCACCAGAGGCATCCAGACAACTTTTCCAGGCCAAAATCTTGGGAGTGGAGGTACGGATAAAATGTCTCTCCAAGCAACCCTGTGCTGCCCAAAATATGTATCCCAGGCACGCAGGGGCTCCCCGTAGAGGTAATGTTCAAGGAAAAACCAAGAAGGTAAAACGCTCTGGGGACAGATGCCCGGGAGCAGATAGCTGTAAATGCAAGCAAGTGAATTATCCAGTAGGTGTCTTGACCGGAGATAGAACATAAACAGCCAAGTGTAGGAACAAGGAATGCAGTGAAGCAGGGGTAACGGGAGACTGGAGGGAGTGAAGAGAGAACAGAGAAGGATCATCCTAGCAGTGGGTGAGACAAGAATCAGGAGTCTGAGGAGAGCGGGTGAGGTTCACCGGTAAGGCAGAAGGAACACAAGAAAGTGAAACAGAGTGTAGCGCAGTAAGGAAGGACAATATTGCAACGCATAGCTCACCAGAGTGTATTGTGCTTTAAGCCTGTTTGTCTTCCTGATTCCACTACACACGCGTGATGACGCAATGCGCTAGTCCAACGTTGGCACCAACTTGGATTGAGGAAACGTCTCCAATGCTGCCAAAGAGATACAGAGGCTGACAAAGGTGAAACCCTGATGTAACGCGGGCTGTTCATGACATAGAACCTGTCAAGTACCCACAGCTGTATCTGGCTGATATGGCTACAAGTCTTGAGGTCATCCCAACGTTTTAGAACCATTTCCTTGGGCCAGACTGCCACCCCCTCTGCATCGATGGCATTGATGGCAGATGTGATGTCGTCCCAGATCCTTTGCCTTGCGTTGGTGCCCAGTTGCCTAGCTGGGTTGAAGAGGGCATAATAGGCATCCAGGACCCAATACACCAGGATGCCAAGTTTGTTGGTGGTGAAGTTGGCCGCCCTCTCCCTCAATGTGGGGGTGCTACCGACCCCAGATGATGTGGATGGGGCAGACATGGCACATCCAAGGCAGGTATGGGCTTCCTGGGTCCTGGGTAGGTGCTGTGGAGCACTGGTGGTGTTGGCAGAGGTAGAAGTCCTGGCAAGTACAGAGGAAGTAGTCACAGGCCCAATACAGGAGTCCAGGCAAAAGTGGAGCAGCTGGCACACCAAGACAGTGCAGTTTTCAGGCAGGAACTCACTCTCAAGCTCGCAGCAGCACTATAGGAGTGAATGAGGCAAAGCAGGGCAAGTGGAGGCAAATGCAGCAAGCAGCAGGAAGGCAGGAGGAACAGTGGTGTGTGTCTTGCATCCGCAGCAGCCGATAGCAATGAACCTATGGCCCTTTATTGGTAGCATATTGTTCAGTAGATGTAACTCTTACACCAAATAATCTAACCAACTCAGGAAGAAGGCAAAGTTCTTTTTTTAACGGTTTTATTTTCATTTGTCTAAAACAGGGAGTTACAAAGGACATCAACGGACATTGCACAGCATAATCTCATTCAAAGGATTTCATAGAAAATTACATTTATATAGTAAAAATGTGTCATACATGATGTCATACTATGTGTCAAATAAGAAAAAACCTACTGGGTGTTGTGGTTAGCTTAAGGGGAACATCTAAGTGTACTTTCTATAAGGGATCAGGTCATGATTGACTCTCTACAGTCTTAGTTATATGGCCTTCTATAATTGTTTAACACGTTCATGCCCTTCTGGAACATTTGGCTCACTAGCAGCATGTAAACTCGTACCCCAGGTGTCAGTGGGAGGACTTTGACCATGTGTCCCCATCCAAGTAGCTCAGTTCTATGTTCTTAGATCGCCTGGATTTTTTTTGCAGAGTTTTTGCTGAACAATTTTGGCTGAAGAAAAATCATCTAATTTTTATTTTTATTATGTTTGGGGGTCCCCTCAAACCCCCCTTCCATATTGTGTAGTCCCTATACCCCACACCCCTTACCCCTTATATGCCCTTACCCACCCACCCCTATATTTTTTTATGCATTTTTTGGCCGAAATATGTTTGCAGAAAAAACACTGCGAAAAAAAGCCTGGAATGTAATAACGTTGTACTATTAGCCCAACATCTCTCATCATTCATGCCTTCTGCTATGAAGATTGCCTTTGAACTTGGCCTTGCAAAGTATCCTTGCCCCTGGGAATATATGGGAGTGTGAGCACACGCTATCTTAAGTCTGGGGCTGCATGCCCACCTTCTATTTCCATCCATAGCCCACCTGACAGGAGACCACAATTCGGCTCATTTTATAGTATTTAATTGTATTAAATGAATAAACCTGGCACACACGACGTTCCTTCTTTGCACCTTAACATGGGATGATTCAGTGTCTCACGCTCACTGTTCTTCAAGGATAGATAACCAGTTCTTGGCTGCTCCAGTCTTTGACACCAAGCCAAACAGCCCTTATCAGTCCTTCCTCGATTCCAGCTACTTGCTTGCTGCGAGACAGTTTGTGATCCTTCTTTCTCTGTGGGTCTGAGCATTACTAAATATGTGAGACCAATGTCCAGCTTCTATATAATGGTGGCTTTGCCTGCAATCTATTCACTACGTATAGCTAGCTTCTATGATCATTTTAGTCTACTTGCATTGCTGCATCTGTACAGTTATTAAACAGCATGCATTTTCTGCAGTGCTCTTCACATGTGAAATCTTTACTTCACATATGAAAGTTTACTCGTTTCTTTACTCTGTCATCAGATTCCATAAGGTCAATACATCCTCTTCTTCAGCCACTCTTCTCAGTGCGTCACGCTCATCTCTTGTGACATCGCCAATTTCTCGTTCTTTTATCTTCATATTCCTTTGGGGACCTCTTCCAAGAGATTGTCATCTCTACGGGGATACATCAGATAGGGTTTTCTTAATGGATACCTCTTCCCAAGGACTCTCTGCAGAATAGTCATAACCACTGGTGTCGTGCATGGCGTGATTTCTGTCTTCCAGCATATAGGTAGGATGGGGCGGGACTTCCTGCAGAGGTATTCGGCTGCTCCTCTACAGTCCCCACTCTAGTTGATTCATCAACCACACCTCCATAAATCTCCACATTTTGATTTCTTCTCTTGCAGAAGTGCTTCTTCGTGGTTCAAATCTTCACTACTCTCTTCAGGGATCCGGCTGATTTGACATGGTCATCTAGGCTCTAGATCATGTAGCTGCACTGTCCATTCAGATTACAACAGACCCATCATCCCACATACTTCTTGTGGTTCCTGGGATACAGGAGCTTCGTTCCCTCAGGTGCTATGATGCTGGCCTCTATATATTTTCTGATATCTTCATCTGTCAACTCCTTGGGTCCAAACCCTGATTTGGTATCAATCCTGATCTTCATTCCTACTGCCTTCTTTGTTGTCTTCTTACACTGTGTGATTATTATCCTGATCACAAAGAATCCAAACATTTTCATCACCAACATTGCTCCGAAAACTTGAAGATGTTCGCCTTCCGCAGTGGAACCCATGAGAAAATGGGTGTAAACCATCCATCATCTGTGATGTCTTCTGTCTCGTCTTCAATCTGTTTGCACAGTTTTGTCAGCAACGTTATGACCTCTCTCAAGGTCCCATTGTCATAATAATGTGAAGGTATGAAAGTGCAACATAATGGCCCTATTTTGGTGCAAACTCCTGCATCCATTGCTGTGATCATGTCAAGGACATATCTGTTCTGGAGGGTCATCAATCTTATGGCCCTCAATTCTTCCCTGATAGCATTGAATCCTTTTATGGTAGTGTTGATCGTCTGAAGGACCTCCCAGTGAGTGATTTGCAACCACTTTGCATAGGCAATCGTCTGTATTCCAGGCATAAAGATGTTTGTAAAAATTGCAGAAGTCTGGCTGAACAACCTGTGCTCATAAGGAATAGCATCAAAGACGTCTATCGATTTAGCGGAAAAATATTTCTCCCTCTTTGTTCGGTTGAGAAATTTGAGCGATCTTCTTCTTAAATGGGCGTCTACTTTCAGAAATTCACCAATGTTCAGGTCACTCTGTGGAATCACTAAAGCTGGAACATGGATAAGTACTAAGGCACACATCCCTCCCACCCCTTGGGAAGCTTCATGTTGGCTCTGGACCCACAAGCCCAATAATCAGCCATCAGGATGGCCGTCCCTGCTCCCATTTTAGACCATGTCATTTCCCACATGATTCGTTCCTTCTCTTCTAAAGCACAAAGTCGCATTTGCCAATGGGATCATAGACATTTGACTGGATTCATCTTCGAACAACGTTAGTAGTTTGGCATACTTGGCCCACAACTTCAAACATTCATCGTTCACTTTCTGTACTTCCCGCATATATTCATCCTTCCATAAGTGAGCTGTACAGGACATCAGCCCTTCTTCCCATCCCATATTGGATTTCACTTGTCCGTAGGCTAGCAGCTGAACTCATTCTCAGCATCCAGGCATCCAAGGTATTTCAGTTTTATTAGGACAGTTCAGTCTCTCCATTTCTTTAACAACTACCTCTTCTGGTCCTGTCGCCGAATACGGAAGCATTTTGCTTTTCCATGCAGGTTCCTTTTTCATCTGTGTAGTTTTGATATAATCATCCTGAAATGGAAACGACAATTTTGCTCCCCATCGCAGAGCATCCCAACTTCATTGAAACTGTCCTCTGTTCATACATGCTGCAAGATGAAAGAGACATCTGGCATGGTGTTCTGGAAATTCTCTAGAGATTCAAGTTTGTGCGATATTCATGGCATAAGGCATGAGAGCACAGATGTAGCAACTCTCCTTAGATGGTCTCACTCCCACCTTTTTCATGTGCTGGTACAGCATGTTATTACCCAGGTGTGCTGCACTATCTATATAAGTGTTCATCCCATCATTGTCTTCCTCTGCATTTCTCTTGTATTTCCCCAATGCACAGTTTATATAATACTCATGAAGCATATCAAAAAGAGTTCTCTTTGTGGGGAGGATCATAGGAACATCTACCTCAGTGGAAATAAGCAGACCAAGAGTGGTTCCTGTAGTAGGAGAAATCATAGCAGTCTCTATTTCAATAGGAGCATCAATATGACAAGGAATGGTAAACAAGAGAAACAGAAAAACACAAAGTATAGTCGTAAATATGTATATCACAAACCAACTTATTAATCCCCACCACTTGTGGCATTCCGGAATTGGTTGAGCTTGCTCATTCCCCAAAATCGTGCCATCTTCAATAGTCCTCCTTTCTATTGTAATCATTTAAGGAAGGAAAAACACCTTTACTTCTGCAGTTGTAACACCTCCTCTATTATTGCTACGAGCAATCTTCTGATTACAGGGCCATTTTTAGGATCCTGTAAAAAAGTGTGAATATCAACATCTCTTCTGACAAGAGCAGGATAAGCTTGAAGGATGAATACAAAAACAGCCAATATAAGTCGGTGGACATCCCTGTCTGTAAAACCATAGATTCAACCAAATATATACTCAGTGAGAAACGAGTGTGGATACTGCTCTCGTTTCAAGTTTTCACACTTGAAATCTAGATCAGGCATATTTGTGATACATCAATACTTTGCTAAAGTTCATTTTTCAAGATTCTTATGACTCTCGGCAAGAGTTGCACACCTGCTATAATATCTATAAGGAGTCTTCAAGCTAGTCACAGTCCAAATGCAATCTGCATTTAATCAGCTAGTAATTTTATCGTTCTTCTTCGCCATCAATCGGGTCTGCACGCATAGAAATTCGTCTTCTTGTCTTGCTTCTCGATCAACGGTTGGGGGTGGTGCGGTCTCGCCGGTGTATCGCTTCACGTAGTTCAAATGAATGCAAGCTCGTCTGCCTTGGACTTTTACTGCTGAGGGAGTGACATTTTCAATGCAAAAGGGTCCTTTAAATCTCAGCTCGTGCCACTTCCTAGTGAAGTTTCTGATTAGCACGGTATCGCCAACAAATAGTCTAGGTGCTGAAAGCAGTTCAGGAGATCCGGTTACTGAATGGTTTATATCTGTGTTCTGAGACCAACCCCTCTGGAGCTTGAGTTGATCTGAAATGAGAGATATGCTAGAGGTCATACATGTCAAATTATTATACTGCTTGTCACCTAGCATTTTCGCAGTACTCTGGGCACAACTTCTACTCCTCGATGGAGGTGTAAGAGGAATTCTCATTTGCCTCCCTGGTACTAGTTCGTGGGGTGTGAGGTGGTGGTCCGACCCAGGCTGATTCCTTAGGGCATATAAAGAAAAGGGCAGGCAATATAGACATCCCTTCTTCAAAGTTAGCTTGAGTTTGGCAAACCTTTCTTTAAAGAGGCCTTTGAGTCTCTCACAAAAATTCTGTTCACTTGCGGGTGATAAGCAGAAGAAAATGTATGCTTAACGCTTAACAGTAGTCCCATCTGTTCAAACACTTCATTGACAAAATGTGGCCCATTATCAGATCTCAGCACTTCAAACACACCCCATCTTGGAAAGACTTCACATACTAAAAACTTTGCTGCACAGGTGGCGTCAGAGTGTGTACACGGACCTGCCTAGAGGAGGGACACACCACCACTATCAGATACCTATAACCATTACACACCTGCAGCATATCAACATAGTCAATATTTCAAAAAAGGTAGCAGGCGCTCCTCTCTAGAAAGAACATGGCATGATAAACTGTTCTGAGATGAGAGTTTGCAGCACACGCTTTTTGCTCACTGTACCTTTCACAGATGGGAAATATCCATTTGCATATCAGTCTTTGTCCAGCCGACATAGCCAGTCCAGCACCGAAATGCTATGGCAATTCCTCTCTGAAAAAGCGTGTGCTGCAAACTCTCATCTCAGAACAGGTTATCATGCCATGTTCTTTCTGGAGAGGAGCGCCTGCTACCTTTTTAAAAATATTTTCTAGGAACTTGAGGTTGGTCATCCTGAGTTACCTGGGGGCAACCAGACGTGGACTCCCTGCTCACTGTGCTCAGAGAGGCACAGCTTCACCTCACATATGAGGCCCAACAAGGCTGAAACACGTGTATGGGGTTGCTGGAGGTACTTTTGTTCAGAGAGGAATTGCCATAGCATTTCGGTACTGGACTGCCCATGTGGGCGGGACAAAGACTGATATGCAAATGAACATTTCCCATCTGTGAAAGCTACAGTGAGCAAAAAGCGTGTGCTGCAAACTTTCATCTCAGAACAGGTTATCATGCCATGTTTTTTCTGGAGAGGAGCGCCTGCTACCTTTTTTACAACATAGTCAATATGTAAATGCGGAAAAGGACCATCCGATCGAGGAATTATTCTTCTATTTGTTCTCAGTGTATGCCCAGCTGTACATTTCTGACATACGATGCCATTCACTACATAGAATGCAAAGTGCTGTAAAAAATTCGGAACAAACCAGTCTTCCGCAATTGTTGCAGCAAGGCTCTCCCTAGTCACAGGTGCGGGATAATGCTACTCTTCTAGCACAATCTTTAATAATGCTACTGGCATTAATGGCTTTCCAGTGCTATCCTGTCACCATAATGCTTCTCTGTGGGATAAAGAACACCACCTTCATTTCCATAATTCCTGTTCTTCCTGCGGTGCACTTCCCTGAACCTCCATTAATTGGGTATTTGGCAAATGATGAAACCCTTCTCGCATTACCATAGTCGAGGTTACTCCCTTTCTTATACTTGGAGTTTCAAAACTCGATATGTCTGAAGAACATACAACCCTTTTGGCTTCTACGTCTGCGGCTTTGTTCCTGAAAGAAATATAATGTGTTTGCTTAGTATGGGATGCACATTTTACTATCGCTATGGCTGCTGGGAGCTGAAGTGCCTTAATAAGCCTGTCCAATAAAGATGCTTGCTGCACCGCAGTGCCATCCGCTTTGAGGTACCCCCTCCTTTTCCAATGTACTGGCTCTACCCTTGCATGTACGGTTGACGTCATATATGCAGAGTCACTGTACACCATCACTTCCTGTCCTTCATGTTTCTCATGCACAACAATAAGCACTACTAATTTGGCTGCTTGTGCTGCAAAGTAAGATGGTAGCCTTATGCTTACTACAACCTCAAATTCCTCATTCGATTTATGCCTCACTGCAGCTGCACCAGAATGTCTTTCTCCACTGGTCGGATCAATTCTCGGTGAAGCATCAATTAAGAGAATTTCCCATCCTGACAATGCATTTCTTTTACTTGTGGAATATAATCATAAAATTCAACATTATTCGCACAGTCATGCACATGCTCGCCCTCTGCCACTGGCTCAGCCACAAATGTGGCCAGATTCACAATTTTACGTCTGACAATTTTGAATCGGATTTCAAATCATTACTTCGTAAGCAGATGCTCTCTGGGATCTCAATGTACCCTTGGGTTTCTCTAAAATGCCAAACAAAGCATGCTCCAAAAAAGCGTCATAGAATAGCCCATTACAATACTTTAGATTTCTCAATTGCGAACGCAGCGGCTGCCAATGACTGTTCGCACTGAAAGTGCCCTTTCATAACTGGATCTAAAATCACACTGTAATAAGCAAGAGGTGTATACCCTAATTTAGTCCTCTGTGTAAGCACTGCTGTTATGACTGACCCATTTGAGTGCAAGAATAAGAAAAACCTCTCAGCATAATTGGGGATTCCCAAAATTGGAGCTGTGCAAATTGCGTTTTTCAACTACTCAAATCCTTCCTCCATTTCCTCAGTGTCCATTCTATCGTAACACTATTCACCTGTGCTTTCTTTAAAGCCTGCAAAAGGTGTCTTTTGTATGAACTTGTCATGACTCGAGGACTGTGGCGCTGTGGAAGTCATGGAAGGGACGCTAATGGCCGACGCAGCAACAACGGTGACGGTCTAGTCTTCCTTGTTGTTGTTGCGCGTCATCACGCCGGCCGTACTTGTAATCCTCCTTGACGGCGGGCTGACGCGTTGCAACCCTCGCTTCCCCTGGGTCCTAACGCTCTTCCCGCCGTCTCTGTTTTTCCCGTACGCTTGGCGTTTTTCCCTTCTCCCCGGCTGTTGCTCCCCATTCCTCTTCCTCCTTTCCCCCGCTCCTGCTTGCGCTTGATTCCTGCTTGCGAGTGATTTTTCCCTCTTTGCCCGCTTTACCTCTGCTTCCTTGCTTTCTTCCTTGCTGCCCAACCTCCACGAAACCATCAGTTTCATCGTATCAATCAGCTGGCTACTACCTGCAACTTTGGCCACCCTCACTTCTCCGGAGCTACTATAATCATCGCACTCAAGCTGCACCAGGGTTTTTTAGCTTGGCTTTTCCCTGGTATTGGAGTTTGCTCCCTGGGGGCACCTCTGCCAAGCTACTGGCCTATTGGCAAGGTGGCCTCCAGACGAGCTCGCTCTAAGAGCTGCATAAAAAGGCCAGAAGCCGCCTGGAGAGAACGAAGGACCATTTCTCCGGAAGATTCATTGGAAGATCTTCATACAGGTGAGGAGGAGGAGGAGGAGGGATTTTTGTGCACAGAGCTGGGGGTCCCTTCTGACAGTCCCCGAGAATCTTCAGTGTCTTCTGAGAGAACTGTAATCAAATATCCAGGCTCCAACATCATTTCATAGTCACACTAATTCTTGCATCTGTTTCATTGTGTGTAGTTTGTGGTTTTCATAATCGCCTCAGCCCTTCCAGGTGTCACCTTTTTTCCCTCTTGTGAAATCAATTGCCCTATGTATAACACCTCTTCTTGACAATACTGTAGCGTTTCTTTGTCTGCTTTGTATCCCTGGTCTGCTAGAATTGTCATCATCTGAATCGGGTCCTGAAAGCACTCATCTTCTGAAGTGCTACAAGTTAAAATGTCATCTTTGTTTTGTATCACAGAACTTTTCAAATCTGTATTGCCTAAGTCCATCTTTAGGACCCTGTTAAATATTGATGAAGACTCACAATACCCTTGGGGCAGCCTAGTATGTTTCAGATGAGTCTGGCAGAACGCAAATGAAGTCAAGTCTTGTGAGTCCTTGTGCAAAGGGATTGAGAAAAGCAAATTTTTCAAATCAATCACTGTTTAATATTGTGCTTCCACTGAGATACTGCATAGTATTGTCGCTGCGTTAGGAACTAAAGGAAACTCTGCCTCTACAATATGGTTAATCTGTCCTGTATGAATCTCCACGACCCTCCCTTTGATTTTTTCACAGAATATGCTGCAGTATTGCAAGATGATTCTGATGGCACCAGAATACCTTGTTTCCATCAGTGCTGAAATAGTCTTGAATATATCCTCATCGGCCTCTCGAGACGTGGGGTACTGTTTTGTTTGAGGTAAAATTGCCCCTCGCTTCAGCTTTAGTTTGACCTCTCCTATTGCCTCCAACAGTCCTACATCAGAAGGGCCTTTGGTCCATAAGATGCTGGGCAACTTCTTCAAGTCTTCATCAGAAAATGCTGGATGCTGGCGCATTTATACCATTCATTGTGGGATTTCCCTCTTCTATATTCTTATCCAGTATGTGATGCTCATAAAGAACACTACTTCATTGTCTGTTGGATCATCTCTAAACCTATCATTGTCAATAATGTCAGTCAACATGCACCCTTCTTTGAGAGCTATTACTGTTCTTTATGGTCTACCCTCATCATCTGGTCCTTGAAGCATCAACATTTCCCTTCGTAATATGGATGTTTCTAATTTTAGAGAGATTGTCTGTCCCCCCTCTTCGTCCATAGGTATCTGTGGTCTTAAAAAGACCTCTTCAGGTATCCTAATAGTTTTTCCCACTAAGCCAGGTAGCCATGTCAATAGAATGCTCATCCCATAAAGAAAATCCTCTGACTCTACTGGTACACCTCACAGAGCCACTTGCCCTGTGAATGCCACTATACATTCGGCCACATTCATGCAGTGTATTCCAGTAGTGGAACACACTATCCATTTGTCAGCAAAATAAAATGTCATGTTAAGTTTTGTCATCAAATCTCTTCCCAAAATTTTAACCGGTGTCTTTCGTGAATAGAATAATGGAACAGGCATGTCACACTCTCCTATAAAGACAGGTCATTCATCAGTAAAAGAAACTGTACTCATAGCTCCAGAGAGAAATCCTTGGGGATTTATGGCACTTCCCAATATTGGATACTTTCCTTCTCGTATACATGAACGAGTAGCCCCAGTGTCTACTAAAAAAGAAAACAAGATTTCCCTCCTATTGTCACTTCAAACCATGGTTCCTCTTGGGGGTCTGGTGTCACTGATTGTACTGAACACATCAAGTTGCCATGTGAGCTGTCCTATTGTGAGTATAAAGGATCACAATCAGGGAAGAATTAATTAACAATTCGACATTCAGCCTGAAGTGTTAGATAGAGTACATAGTTTATCACACATACAAAACACTTCTAGAAACCCACTGTATCAACGTGGGATTGCTTGTTCATTGTACAATTAATGTATTACCTCAGAAAATCCTCAATACAGATTGCCCTCACCTAGTGTGGGGAATCTGTCCTTAGGTGTAGAGGTGGGGTGCTGTCTATCCAGCTGGGCAAGGCAAAAAGAGGGATACTGTCTCTAGTTTTGTGATATCTGGAGTAATTAAAGGAAACTCTTGGTGATGGTGAGGGTGAAGCAGTGTCTCAAGCACCGGGGCCAAATTTCTATAAGGACCTATTTCACATGGGTCATAGACCCTTCATTTTTTAATTGACCTTCGCAGAAGTGTGTGTGCCCTACGTTGTAGATCACTTGCTTAGTTTTAAAAACAAAAACATATAAGAACTGACACATGTGCAGTACAATACATTAAATTGAACAATCATAAAAGGCCTCTTCTATTGAGGCCTAATCATTTGTATAATAGTGTGGGTTCAATTGTCAAGCCCTACAGTGGTCTTTTTAGTGATGTGAACTGTAGACCATAACCAATGTCAGAGTTCAGATATAGATTTCCACATTTGTACAAAGTTCTTGGAGAATCCGTTCTCCATTACACAAGCATAGTTCCTTGTTGGTTTCCCAGCTTGTTCTTCAGAATATCCTGCTTAAAAAGGGCTACCGATTTTGATGATTTCCTAGTTCACCATCTTCTTCAGGACTGGTTACTTATAGTCTGTTTTACGGAAGATCAACATTTCAGGTGGATTAGGGGAACCATCACCCTGTCTACCTAAGGAGAGACCAAAGGCTGGTTTTTGTATGGGTTTGTGAGGTAAGTATTTCTTCTTTTTGTACTTATTTACATACATTTGATTATTCACATTGAGAAATAATTTCAAGTTTACTATGGAAGAACATAACAGGGTTAGATTAGTTGCCCATATGACCCCTACAGTCTACATTATCATTCTCATAGGGTTTACGCAGCCATTTTGTGAGATTACATTATCCGCAGACCTGATGATGAAGGACTGCATACTTAAATTGGCTGTCCAATCTTTTACTGTGCTTCAATGGTCTGGACAGGCTCCATTTGGGTCATGGTATTCCTAGGGAATGAGAGATTTAAAATATGTCATTGGTCTGCCTGGGTGCCCACACTGCCAGTGTTTCTATTAAGTACAATACCATTTTTCAGTGTCTTCTGGTTATGTCAGGTCAGCCGTATTTTCGGATGTCCTGCATAACTTGAGAAGAAGCCCATTGTTTGTGGCAGGTCTATTTTCTGTGAGCAGTTCAGCAGTGCCATGCTGTGTAGGTATTTATATATTGTCTAACAGCCTCTCGGATAATCTGACCTCTAAGGATGCGTATTCTATTTTCTCTCTTTTCTATATATATATGGAGCGATGCATATTTTAAGCCCAAAAAGGCACAGACAAAACACACCCGTGTTTGTTTGACTGTTACGCTCGTACGAGCCGAGATAGCATTAAAGCATAAAAGCATTAAAGCGGTGGCATAGTGATGCCGCGCTCTTGGTCCCATTGCCGTTGTATTAGTGCATTCAGATTTTGTCAGATAGCTGTGTGTAGCCCGTACTATTGCCCAAAGCGGTGCTCATGCTCGACCGCAGTTTACTTAAAATTGCTGGTCGATGGATCATCTCACCTAGTGACAAGCTATCCCCACTTTGGATCTTGAACACAGAGGCATTCATGCGCTTACCGTATTTCTTCAAGAAGTGACCATCCTGACGTGGACCCGGAAAACTGTAAATCAAGCTCCGTGTAAGCCAAACAACAGGGTTGCTCAGCAACCATCCGCACACTTAAGTAGTGCGTTCTTTGTGTCGATGCCCCTGTTTTCTTGGCAGCCATTTCTGAATGGACCTGGGGTACTATCCATTCTATTGGGTGCAGGGAAATAGTGCCTTTACGCCGCTACAGGAGGTGGGTGTGGCAGTACAGTTACAGATATGCATTTTAACATTTTTACATATTGGTGAATGCACTTGGTCTGACGGAACGTGCTGAGCGCCGCGTCTCCCCACTGCGTACTCGAACTTCCTTTTGTATTGCAGTTTGTTGCTCACAATATTAGGTGCTGCCTAGTAATTCTGTTAGGGGCAGCATAGGCATGGAAAAAATCAGCATAATTTGCAAGAGAAATTACGGGAATTATTATTATTGGTCCTCCTCAGTGGGCACCCAGGTGATGCCATAGTCCGTGGTTGCCATTATGCTCTGCCTCCCCAACTTATATGTCTCTTTGTGCAGTTAACCTATGTCTTTATTGGCTGAGATCTACTTCATAAGGGCCAGATCATTCGATTGAATTTCCTCATTCAGGCCCTTCCTCACTGTGTCCAATCGGAAAATCCATAATTGTTCACGTTTTAGTAGCATTTCTCAAAATTGCCACCCCTATGGAGTGGTCTCAATGTTTCTAGTATGGTCCATTTAAAATCATCCTGTGTATGTCCCTGCACTGTGAAATGGTTGACCAAAGGGGCATTGAGTTTCTTTGTGCGTATACAGGATTTGTGTTCAATCAGTCTCGTCTTTATTTCTCTTTTCGTCATGCCCACATATCTCAAGTTGCATGGGCAGATGATCAGATATATAACGCCTTTGGATTTGCAGTTAGTAAAATGTGTTTGGCTGACACTGAGCACGATTTACAGTGTTCCGGGTCCACATCGGGATGGTCACTTCTTGAAGAAATGCGGTAAGCGTGTGAATGCCTCTGTGTTCAAGATCCGAAGTGGGGATTGCTTGCCACTGGGCGAGACGATCCCTCGACCCGCAATATTAAGTTAACTGCAGTCAAGCATGCACAGCACCGCTTTGGGCAATAGTACGGGCTGCACACAGCTATCTGTCAAAATCTGAATGCACTAATACGACGGCAATGTGACCAAGAGTGCTGCGTCACTATGCCAATGCTTTAATGCAATCTCGGCTCGTACGAACGTAACAGTCACACAAACACGGGTGCGTTTTGTCTGTGCCTTTTTGGGCTTAAAATATTCTTTTATATATATATATATATATATAGAAAAGAGAGAAAATAGAAATATGTATCTTTAGCGGTCTGAGACGCTATTAGTCAATGGCCCTCATTCCAACCCAGGTGGTAAGTTCCCTACTTTACCACCATGGTGTAAACTCTGTTTACACCATGGTGGATGGTGGATTTACCGCCCCATTCCAAGGTGAGTGGGGCGGTAAATCCCCAATCCCCATTTACCCTTCCCCATTCCCATTTTTGCCCCATAGGGCATAATGGGAGTGGGGAAGGCACTAATTACGGCACCGTAAATTACAGTGCCGTAATTAGCGTCAAGGAAGCTTAGCGCCTTGGTACTTAATGCCTGCTAAAAGCAGGCTTTAAGGTGGAAATCAGGCGTTACGGTTTAACGGCGCCGACGGCGCCGTTAAACCCTTAACGCCTGGGTTGGAATGAGGGCCAATGTATAAATATCTACACAGGACGGCACTACCGAACTGCTCACGGAAAATAGACCTGCCACAAACAATAGGCTTCTTCTCAAGTTGTGCAGGACAGCCGAAAATACGGCTGACCTGACATAACCAGAAGACACCAAAAAATTGAATTGTACTTAATAGAAACACTGGCAGTATGGGCACCCAGGCAGACCAATGACATATTTTAAATCTCTCATTCCCTAGGAATACCATGTCCTGATGGTTACCCTAATCCACCTGAAATGCTGATCTATCGTAACACAGACTATAAGTAACCGGTCCTGAAGAAGATGATAAACTAGGAAATCATCGAACCCGGTCGACCGTTTTAAGCAGGATATTCCGAAGAACAAGCTGGGATACCAACAAGGAATTATGCTCGTGTAATGGAGAACGGATTCTCCAAGAACTTTGCACAAATGTGGACATCTATATCTGAACTCTGAAATTGGTTATGGTCTACAGTTCACAACACTAAAAAGACCACTCTAGGGCTGGACAATTGAACCCACACTACCATACCAATGATTAGGCCTCAATAGAAGAGGCTTTTTATGATTCTTCAGTTGAATGTATTGTACTGTACATGTGTCAGTTCTTGTATGTTTTTGTATTTAAAACTAAGCAAGTGATCTACAACATGGGGCACACACACTTCTCCAAAGGTCGATTAAGAAATGAAGGGTCTATGACCCATGTGAAATAGTTCCTCATAGAAATGTGGCCCCAGTGCTTGAGACACCGCTTCACCCTCACCATCACCAAGAGGTTCTTTTAATTACTCCAGATATTGCAAAACTAGGGACAGTATTCCCCCTTTTGCCTTGCCCAGCTGGATAGACGGCACCCCACCTCTACACCCAAGGACAGATTCCCCACACTAGATGAGGGCAATCTGTAGTGAGAATTTTCGGAGGTAATACATTAATTGTACAATGAACAAGCAATCCCACATTGATACACTATTGTGAGTATCTACATACCCCTGTACCTGTAAAAGGATTCCCTCCCACTACAGTGGCACCTCCAATTCTGGGTGTCAGTAATTGTCTTGTGTTTGCATACTGTTGTGTCTGCATGGGGGCATGTTGCGACTGTCCTTACTGTGGGTTCATTTGCACTTTCTGTGGTTGGTGTGCCTGTTGCATTCACGACACTTGTGTCTGATACACTGGGCTTCATTACGGGTTTGGTGGTAGCCGTGCCTGTAATAAAGGCATGTCTGCCACTGCACCTGTGATTTTACCGGCACCCGCGAATGGGCATGCTGAGGTCAGCGGACCCGGTAATTGCCCATTCGCAGATGCCGGCAATAACGGACTCCCCATCCCCATTAGGCCCCATAGGGCTGAATGGGAATGGGGAACTCGGATGCACCAGCACCGTTCATAACGGTGCCGGTGCTCCCACGAGTTGTACTCGTGGGTGCTGCACTGCCCACCATGTCGGACCTGGCGGCCAGAGCGAGACCTGCAAGTACAACTCGTAGTATAGAGGTACAGTAGCAATGGTGCCGGTAGTGATACCAGCGCCGTTGTTGTCTTACCGCCATACTTATAATGAGGCCCACTGTCTAAACTTGGACAAACCCTTCCCAAGTTTGTGTGCTATATGGTGGATGATTAGCTGTCCCCCTCTTGAGAATTGGCCATTTTGTACATCCCCTTGGCCCCCACATACCCGTGCAATGTGCCCTGTCATTCCACAAGTCCAACACACGGGAGGAACCCGTATGGCTAGTCCCCATTGGTTAAATCCTTCTTGGGCATTCTGATTCTCATTCTGTGCATTCCTAAATCCACCTTGATTGCATTGGAATCCACTCCTTCCTTTATAGCCCATGCCTCTGCCTCGTGGCATGAACCCATTCCCTCTGTGGTCCATCGGGTGCTGATTATTAACCTGTGATGTACCCACTGCTTGCTGTATTCCCAGCCCTTCTCACCTTGTGAATATCGCCCCTTCTATGGCATACTTTGACAATGTCTTCTGAACTAATTTAGCTTCCTCAGTTTTTCTCGCCCCATCTTTCTTCTTGTTTTTCCCCTGCAATAGCTGACAGTGATGCAGTATTGTTAGCTGTACTTCAGTCCATGGATTTGCTTCCATCGCCACTTGCTTCTTCATTTGCCTCTGTACTTGCTCGGGCAACCCCTGACATAAAATGTGGTCAAATAATGCCACAGTTTTTTCCCAATGATTAAACAGTGCTCCCTTGTGCGCTGTGTTCTGTGCTGTCACACTTGAATAGCCTGCTCTCCTCCGTATGTCATTTTTTCCAATTCATAAATCCATTTTCCTGCACCAGACGCCAAACTTGGGAGTTTACATCTTAAATTATCCTTATCTATTTGTGGCCATGGTTATACTGCAGTCTTGCTCTGCCTTTTTCCAATAAGGGAAACTGCGTGAACCCTAACCTGCAATCGGCTCCCATCGTCTGCCTGTCCATGGCAGGGATAATGGTCCCTCGCCATCTCCTCACGGGTAGTGACATTAAACTGCTCACATATGGCGGTGATTCTCCTTTCTCACTATACGATCATCCTCAGAGATGTTCTGAATACGCTATAGGATCCTGCATCCTTCCCTTAGGCTGTTCTAGATCGGATCACCTTACTTCCTTATCCGTCTGTAGGCTTCCCTCGGGGGCACATGCACCTACACCCTTTTCCCCATGGAAGGATTCTCTCTCCCCTCATTTGACATGTCTAGTCCCCAACTAGTATGGCTCTCGTCCCTTTCACCCTTATCTAAGTTCAGTCAACTTAAGGATAAGGCTCTGTGTTCGATGCTGAACAGGTTTTCTCATATGTCTCGTAATTGAAATACTAGGGATTGATTTCCCTTCCCTCGACTTCCTGATTTGCTACTTTCCTTTAACTCTTCATAAGCTTTATCGATCCTGTCCCAGATACTTCCTATATCAAAGTTCTCCTAGTCTAGTGCTACTCTGGATCCCTAATGTTGCTCCCTTTAATGGAAGAACTCTTCCATTATATCTCATCATATTGCTGGACTTGACTCCATTAACATCTTTTGAATGAGGTTAATATCAAGCTCCTGCTGTCTCCTCTTCCATTCTAACTCTTCATCTAATTCTCTTTGCTTTCTCGCCTCCCTTCTAATTTTCTCTTCCTCTTGCCTTCGTTCTTCTCTCCTTGCTTCTGCTCTCCTTTCTTCCTCTTCTCTACATCTCTCTATTCTTTTGTCCCATCATTTCTGTGCTTCCTCCTCGTCTCACTCCCTGATTGTTTATCCCTATCTTCTATTGCTCTTTGCCTGTTGTCATACTTCCTTTGCTCCTCTGCCCATTCTTGTTTTTTCTCTTGCTCCTCCTGATACATCTGTTCTCGTCGCTCCCTTCTCTTTCTCTTATGTTCGTCTTCCTTCAATCTTTTTTCTCATTCCCTGTCTTTCCTATCCTGTTCGTCCTGATCTTATCTTTGCCTTACTTCCTCAATGCTTTTCCCATCTAGCTTGAGTAATATCTGTCCTCCCATCCATTTGTTCTGCACAAGCGTCACCTCATCAGCTTTACCCTCCTCTCCTTTCCATCTCTTAATCTCTCATTCCATTTCTGTCGATACATTCAATCGCTCACTTTTCTCTGCCTTGTTTTGTTGATCTTAAAGATCTCCTCTTTTCGCTTACTCTCCTTTGCTCATTGTCACTGCTATAAGCAGGCGGTTTGTATATTGGATTACTATACACTGTCGCTGCTTTCAGTTCCTTTAAAGGATGCAACCCTATTTCTTCTGTGCTGGCGTCTTTTACTTTGGGTGAGGTAATGGGAGCCGAGGGCTGAACACCTTTCTCCTTGCACCTGTTAAGCATCCACTACTCAGGTGGCGGATCTTCCCACTCTTCCTCATACATTTTACAAAGCTCTAAAATAGTTAACCTTTTCTCCAATGTCTTCCCCGTGTTAGCAGTGTGCAAGTATGTGGTCATGTGTTGCAGTACTGCTTTTGACAATGATGCCACTTGCAGCCATGGCATGAACAATTTATCTGCTGTGCCTTTCACCCATTCTATACTATACTGTTAGAGCTTGGGCATTTGCTTTTGCAGTTTCTTACATAAATGCATCAGAGGAGTGTCTCCCATTGTGACGAGTCTCAATTGATTGTCAATACTTAGCAGGCTTTATGAAAATACTTTTACCAAAAACAACAAATATGAGTGCACTCCAAATCTCCTCAGTCTTGCGTTGCAGATATCTTCCTACAGTAGCACATAAGCCCTCCCTGCCAGTGACCCATCCCCAATACCTCACAATCCCCACCTCAATCCCTTCCCCACTTACCTGTGGCTATCCCTTGCTGAGAGCAGGAACACTCGCACAGCCCCAGTGCATCAATGGCCACCATGGAAAGGGAGAAACAATTACATATATTCCCCTTCTCCCTACATCCATGGTGGCCATTTTGGTTTGTAGTATTTTTTAATCTGAGAAATGGCAACTGCAATATTTCTCAACTTAATTAAAATAACACAATTAGAACAATGAGATCATTGCTGGGGTATTGCTAGCAATAAATAACCCTCTCCTTGGGTGAGCGTTACATCTAACTCTGCCCCCAGGCCATTACCGGACCCACATCAGGGTTTATTGCTTCAGTAAAGTTATTTGACCTATGTACGTAGGGATGGGTATATTTATTTTCTGCAATCTTTTCATTTCCAGTTGGAATTTAGGAATTATGATGTGCTATGTAATACTAGTTCCTCCCTGTACATCCTAGGAATCCGTTGTAAGGAAGAACGTTGGTGCCTTTCAATTGCAAACTGAGTTTATATATCTTCACCATAAAAGATTTAACCAATGTCAGAAAAACGTAACTAGTCTAATGCTACTAAAATACAGATACAATACTGCATGGCCACTCCAGCTTGAGCGATTGACATGTCGATGATCCTTAAATCTGTTCTTATTGAATGATATTTCTTCATCTCTAGTGATCGCCATTTTCTTCCTTTTTGCTGCTATTGGGGCTCATTGTCAGCTAGTGGGGAGGTGGGATGACTCCAAATACAATGAAGATAGATTTCCCTTGTAATACACCCAGGGTAATGGGAATTTCTGTCAGTATTTACTGGCCGACCAATACAAACATTTTCAATGTCAACCCATTACAAATATTCCCTCCAAAATATACATTTGTGACACTTAAAAGAGGACACAACATTTGCGTTCATATTTCACCATTTCAGAGATTTCAGATCATTCACTCGACTTCATCAACCTCAATCCTCTTCTGTGCCATACAAGCCTTTTTTGTATTCTGATACTGTCATTTTGTTGCAGCGTACGCTTCGACAACAAAGGCATTGGGATTAGGAATGAGTGAATGACTACAAATTAAAGACATTCCCAATAACTCTCCCAGCAGCACAACTTACATGTTCTCCCCTTCTGCTCAACAATAAGCATACTAGGGGCTGTGCTTTATGATCAAAATCATTTTGTACCATGCTCGCTGCACAGTGTGCAAGGGTATTGAATATGAATGAGTGTGTAGCATGAGAATTAATGAAAACATGTTAATTGTTTTTTGGGGGTGTACTACTAGCATGGCTTATCTTCTTAGAGGGTGGTTTAATGTTTTTTTTCTTTTGGAATGATTAATGCAGCATTTACCCTTTTTTCTAATTCTTCATAACTGTGCACACCACCTGTGTCTCTTCGATGATCATCATGCTAGATTGTTCCACTTCCTTTGAAATGGTTTGCAATCCCCCTTATCTAAGGATTCTCGCCCAACTTGGCTTTCAGGACACTGCCCTGACTTGGATCCTATCCTAACTGATTGATGGCTACTTTGTCGTCACCGAGACATGGTTCACGGCCAGCTCTGTCACAAGCTTTGATGCACTCCTACCTGACGGTTACAAGATCCTCTCCACACCCAGAACCAACCGCTCGGGTGGGGGTGTAGCCCTGATCTTCCCCGAGTGGATTCCTGCCTCTGTCACTCCTACGCAGGCCTACACCTCTTTTGAATGCCTAGTCTGCAGGCTCTCTCTCTCTCCGAGCCATTCCCTTACTGTGGCTACTATCTATCGACCACCTGATCAGATCTCATCCTTCCTCTCTTAGTGGGCGGACCTCTCCTCCTCACTCCTGGCCTCAACTACTCAACTCCTCCTTCTTGGAGACTTCAACATCCAACTGGATACCTTCTATCCTCCCTCAGGACTCTTTCACGACCTTTGCGACTCTCTCTCACTCACTATTCTCCCCTTGGGCCCGACTCATTCTGCAGGGCACACTCTTGATGCTCTGATCTCCTCAGACCTTCCCCTCTCTGTCCCTCTCACCACTCCTGTCAAGCTTATAAGGGAATAGGGGTCTCAATCCCCTCTTCCGAACCACAGAAGCCAAATAGATTGACCCCTCCCACCATGGTTGGCACGGGCGCCTGAAGACTGATATCACAGGAAGCCACGTGACAGCCAATGGGGGGAAGATGGAGTTAGGGAAAAGGGGATGGAGTGACAAAGGAAAGGAGGGGAACATACACAAGCAAATACATACAATACAGCGATATTCCTGAACCTGAACCTCTATTTCCTGAACGCCTAACCTGACCTCCTATACCTGTAATGAACTTACATACGAATCATAAGAGCTCTTTAAACTCCACTTTGCACCTCATAGAATACAAGCGGATAACCTAGAACATAGACTTTAAACATAACATATGGATTGAACATAACGTAGGACTTGGACAGTCATTTCTTGAACACACATAGATTTGCTTACAAGCTAAATGGCACAAACAAAAGGGTGTCCCTTTTTATGAAGACATGAGACACATGGCCCGTCGGGCACAATGAAGCCACAAACAATGATTTAGGAAAAAAGACACACACGAACATGCCCTTGTACGGTGTGGACCCATGCGTGTTCTTTACATAGTCTCTATATCCTTCCCAGTGCCCAGTTTTATCCGTTCAGAGTTTTATAGCATGTTTCTCCACATGGCGTGTCTAATGCATGGCATGTATCTTAGGGCGTGTTACCTCACACACCCAGTACAGCGTTGAAGTAGTCAATTAATAAACAAGTAAGCATATAGCAACTCCAGAATATGAAAACACTTAACTGATGGTCCGGATGCCTCACAAGGACATCCGGGCCCTGAAGAGCGATGCCCGAAGCTTATGGGAGCCCACTTCACCGCCGGGGCCCGTGGTTATTCAGCTGTTCGTCACTGTCGCGGCCCGGGGAAACTCCCAGAGTCCTTCAGCGTCTGAGAATTTCTGCATGCCTGCTCCTAAAATGCCGTCGTCGGTGCGGAAAATCATTAGTTACCTGCACCGAGGCACGGGCGGCGGCGAGTTTTAACCGTTGCTGCTAATGAGCAGCTGTTGTAGCGCGCGATAGAGAACTACACCTCTCCCCACGCCTCATGGGAAATGTAGTTTATCGCCTCTTGCAAAGCAAGCAAGAAGCGCCGACCTGAAGCTTTCCTCAGATTCCTGACAGTACCTCCTCTCTCAGGTCCCCTTCCAAGTTTTGTCTTCTCTGGATGTTGCAGATGAAATTGTCGCACCAATCTAGGTGCATGAACCGCACTAGCCGGTTCCCATGAACAATCCTCAGGTCCATATCCTACCCACTGGATGAGATACCATAAACGATTCTGTCTCCATCTTGAGTCCAGTATCTTCTTTACTTCATATTCTGCCTGTCCATCCTTGATAATTGCTGGAGGTCTCTGTACTCGTGTTCACGGAGCTGCAGGTTTAAGCAAAGACACATGGAACACTGGATGTATCTTTAACATATTAGGCAACTTTAATTTGCATGCCCCCGTAGGTATACATTTCACAATTTCATAGGGTCCAATAAACCTGGGGGCAAATTTACGGGGTCCCTTTAAAGGCAAATTGTGTGTTGAAAGCCAGACCTTATCCCCCACTTTATACTGAGGAGCAAATCTCCTATTTCGGTCTGCATATTTTTTATATTGTTCTTTAGCCTGGTCTAAATTGGCTCGTGCTTTCTGTCTGAGGTGTAGTAGTACCTCTTTTCTATCTTGAAGCATAGGAATATTCTCCATATCAGGTAGATGTTCTGGTAACATATTTTGTGTGTGACCATACAAACACACATTTGGAGACATACCCAATGAAGCGTGTTCAGTGTTATTATAAGTAACCCGAGGCACGGGCGGCGGCGAGTTTTAACCGTTGCTGCTAATGAGCAGCTGTTGTAGCGCGCGATAGAGAACTACACCTCTCCCCACGCCTCATGGGAAATGTAGTTTATCGCCTCTTGCAAAGCAAGAAGCGCGGACCTGAAGCTTTCCTCAGATTCCTGACAACTCCACTCTCCTGGAGTGATCACTCTCTCCTCTCCTCCCACCTCACCCTCCCTACCCCTCAGGGCAAGCCACCTCCATCACTGCCACCCACCTTCTCGGTCATCCGACCCATGAAGCGCGTGTCAACTGAGGATTTCGCCGCCACCTTCTCACTCCCACCTCCCCCTTTGGCTGACTCTCATCCAGACGCATCCCTCCTCACTTTACATTCTGCTATATCTGATACGCTTGGTATCCTTGCCCCTGTCATGAGAATCTGCCTGAAGCCCAAAGCCAAATGCAACTCCTGGTAAGACTCAGACTTCGTCACCCTAAAACGCAAGTGTAGGGTTACCAAGAGGAAATGGTGTGCTTAATTTACATCCTCTGACAAACTGGCCTGTCGCTTGCTGCAAAAGCAATACCGGCTCTCTGTCCTTACAAAGAAGAGAGCTCACATCCAAGCCTGCGTCTCTGCGGCATCTAACAACTCGGCTGAACTCTTTAAAATCTGCAAGGAACTGGCCAATCCTGCTGCCGTCTCTACCTCTCCTGTCCCCTCCCAGGCCCTCTGCACGGCACTGGCTTCTCACTTCATCTCTAAAAATCAGGACATCCTGTCCTCTCTTTCCTCCTATCTTCTCCCTCCCCCACTCCCTGCTCTTCCTCTGGCCTTCCTGCAGCCACCCCTCCTCCCTCCTTCTCTGCCTTTCCCCTGTTCTCTGTGGACAAGGTTTCTAGACAAATCAGATCTATGAAAGTCTCATCAAAACAGGTTCACCCCTGTTCCTGCAAAACTATAAAGGACCACATTGACTCCCTGGCTCCTGCCCTGGCCGATTTCTGCAATCACTCCTTCACCACTGGAATCTTCCCATCCCCCCTGAAGCACTCCATTGTGCACCCCCTGCTTAAGAAACCCTCTGCCGACCCCTCCTGCCTGGCTAACTATCGCCCAATCTCCATCACTCCTTTTCTGGGCAAGCTCCTGGAGAAACTAGCCATCTCCCAGCTTAATCTCCACAATTAATCTGTTGGTTGTCTCCATGATCATTAGTCTGGCGTCAGAGCTGCCAGAAGCACGGAAACTGTTCTCCTGAACATCCGTGAAAACCTGCTCTCCAAACTCGACTCTAACACCCCCTGCGACCTAATCCTGCTTGATCTCTCTTCTGCCTTTGACACTGTCAACCATGCCATCCTGCTAAACCGTCACCGTGATAATCTGGGTATCACTGGTCATGCTCTGGCGTGGCTGACTTCTTTCCTCTCTGACCGACCCTCCCAGGTCCAACTTGGGTCCTTCCTCTCTAAGATCTTTTTCTCTACCTGTGGTGTCCCCCAGGGATCTAACCTCTCTCCCTGGCTGTTCAACCAATCCCTGGCACTCCTGGCTCACCGCATCACCGCTTTCTGACCAATTTTCAGTGTTATGCGGATGATACCCAGCTCATTTTCAGGCTACCTTCGGCCTCCTCCTCTCCCTCTCTCATCTCTGAATGTCTGTCTGCTATCCAGGAGTGGTGTGCGGTAAATGACCTCTGCCTTAATGCCAGTAAGACTCAGATTCTACTCATCGGCAGACCCACTTCCTCTTCCCCTGTTGCTCTCTGGCCGGCCTCTCTTGGCCCTCTTCCTGCTCCCACTTGAAAGGCTAAAAACCTGGGGTTCATCTTTGACTCCACACACTCGTTCTCTCCTCACATCTCTGACGTCTCTAAGAAGTCACACTACCAGCTGCACCTCCTCAGAGGTATTCTTCCTTTCCTCTCCTTCCCCCAGAAGCTCACTGTCTCCAGAGCCCTAGTTCTCTCTAGGCTGGACTACTGTAACAGCCTCTATCTAAAACTGTCTGCCTCTACTCTCCGCCCTCTGCAACTTATCCAAAACAGGACTGCGAGTCTTGTCCATGGCCTCAAGCCCAGGGATCGTATCTCTCCAGAACTGAAATCTCTGCACTGGCTCCCAGTGGCTGCGAGGATTAAGTTCAAAACCCTCTGCATTGTCCACAAGGCCTTCTGGGGCCTGGGGCCGAAATATCTTTAACTCTGTCTTCCTAAATATCTTCCTTCTCGAGCCCTTCGCTCATCCGCCTCCAGCTCCCTCACAGTCAGTCGCTTCTCCATGCAACGAGTTGGTGGTAGATCTCTGTTGTCGGCAGGGGCCTCCCTCTGGAACAGCCTTCCTGCCTCTCTTATACTTGAGGAGGACCATCTCCGGTTCCGGAAGCACCTCAAAACCTTCCTCTTTGCTTCTGCTTTCTCTTCCCATCTCCCCTGCTGAATTCCTGGCTGATACTGCACTGGTTGCCTGGCCACCCTTCTGTTCTCAGGCCCAGGCCCCGCCAGATGCACACCTGCACTGCCTCCCTGGCAACCCTTGAACCTGGGGACTGTTTTCTGTAGCCCTACAGTCCCCTACCAGCACTTATCTGCTTGGTAAACTGATCTCCTTTCGTTTCTCCTATTATCTCTTCACTGATAACACCCAAGCCTCTACTCCTTCCCCTCCAATATGACAAAGCTAGCCTCTCTCATCTCTGTGTGCCAGTCATCCTTTCATCAATGAATGGATTTACGTGGTGTGAGGAATCTGAGGGCATCCTCACTTCTTTCCCCAATATACCCTCTTCCCAGGTGGCCAGGGAAGGCCGTCGGTGTGGGATCCTTATGCTGGGGGTTGATATGCGAGGGAGGATCACCTGGGTGGAGGAGACTTGAGGAGTAGGGATGAGGCACCCTTGGGTGAGACGCGGTATCCCCCATTTCCCTTTGATAAGAAGTCAGACATCCCACAGGCCTTTGTAGGGTATTATCAGTCTCTTCCCAATTTTTCCAGTACACCATCTCCCAGTACACACCAATCAGGTACTTGGATGGGAAGAGACAAACCAGAGCCACACATTCTCTCTTTATTGACTCATACACACACAGACACCACTCTGGTACTGGGACGAGGAAGAGGGACCCTGAGTACCAGGACAGTTATGAAGCCGATGAACATTGCCTGCACCTGGGGCCAAAGGGGCAGTATAAATGGCCTGCTCAGGTGAGACTAATGAGATTTCCTGTGGAAAGCTTGCAGGAGAGGCTGGAGGTGGAACCAGGGAGACTTGTACCCGAAGCACCTCCGAGCTGCAGAGTCATTGCAGAGGAAGCAAATTGTGGTGAGAGCACTTGGAAGGTCTCCGGTAGCAGAGCTGGTCTGCATACCTCCTGGAGATGGAGAGACTCCCTCTCCATACAACTGAGGCAGCTGAGATTCAAGAGGAGAGGTGCGCCAAGCCGGGAGAAGTGACAGCGTAACCGGTGGGTCAAAGAAGCCTGAATGACTCCCGGACGCTGAGGTGGGGACCGCATGGTTACTGCAGCTGGGGCAATATGAATGGCGGTCAAGATTGAACTAAATACTTTTGATAAGCACGATAACCCAAAGATGTTGAATACGGTCTTAATAAGGAAATAATTATCCCCATGCAGGGTTTTTCTCATTCAGATGTCACAACTTTACATAATAATATCTCATCTGCTCAACGATCAACAATTTGTACATCTCACTTGATCACACACCCTGCTCAAAGCTCCTCCCCCTCCAGACCCAGAAAGCCTAAAAGTGTATATGTTGGCTGAACTCTTGGGTGCCATTCAACCACAGACCCTTAAAAGTTCCTTGTTGAATACTAGGTCCCTCAACAAATATGCCTCTGACATTCATGATTACATCTTGGAATTAGATCTGGAGCACCACACACCGTGGGTAATAATAAGCAGCGCTCAGATACCTGAGGGTTCGTAGCGCTATATAAATGCGAAATTATTATTATTATTATTATTACTCCTCCTAACAGAAACCGGGGTCACTGGTACATGGGGCCCTATGACATCTTTGGCAACTCATGATGGATATTATATCACCTGTCAGAACCGAGCATTAGGACATAGTGGGGGTGTTGCAATTATTGCTAAAAAACAACAACTTTTTCAGTCTTTTAGCTCTTGTCAAAACGGTGAGATTTTACATTTAAAAATAACCCGTACGCCTTGGAGCTGTGTGAACCTCGGCCTAGTTTATCGCCCATCTATGCACATGCCCAATTTCAACTCTGATCTCCGATTACTACTTAGAGATTCCAATGGTCCTAATTGTTCAACTTTACTGGCTGGTGAATTCAATCGATAGCTTAATCATTACATGGATAAAGAAGCCACGCCATTAGTCTCAGCCTTAAATAACATTAACTTCCTTGTACTTAATCATAACCCTAATACACCTCAATCCTTGAATGGGTTGTTGCTAGGAATCTTAATGTTCATATTAATAACACAACCCCATGTATTTGGTCACGGCATAATGCCATTGATTTTTAAATCATGTTGCAATGTCCACTATTAAAAACAAAAAATCCATTAACAAAAGTCAATAATCAAAACTTGAATAAAGTTGGTTTCGACTAATCTGCAGACCTCCACTGATCAGGTCATATTCTCGTCTAAGGATTTGCATTCACCCACATCATTAGTTAAGATTTTTAACTCATTTGTGGAAGCTATGCTCAATAAAGTGGCCCCACGCAGACTCAAATTAATTAGAGAGAATATGGGTCACCACAAATGGTTCATACAAGAACAGGGTCTCTTGAAAAAAGATAAAAGAAAGGCAGAGGCCAGGTGGCAAAAAGATGCCACCAACATTAACAAGAGTGCTTGGTCAGGCATTCGACAATTTCTACCGGGCAACTTTCCTGGAAACTAAGAAGATAGGTGAGGCAAGAAATAGTACCAAACAACCTTTGAGAAACCTAAGCTCTCGGAGAAACCAAAAGCCCAACAAACAAATGTCGTGCCTTCTGACCTATACTGTGCTCAAGTCCAGCTTGCCTTTGAAGCTTAGATCTCAAAAGCTTGTGACAAGTTTAAGACATCTCTGTCTAAACAGAAATCAAACTCTATCTTGATTATAGAAACCCCTATGGTGGAGCAGCAGCATTTTGACTTCCACACCATCTCCATTCCTGTTATGATTAAACTTCTATCCACGGTGCATCAGTCGTCTTGTCCTGAAAATATTGTCAGGTTAGTTAATTCATCTTATCATCACAATATTTTACCAGAGGCCATCAAAGTGGTTACAGTCCCTCCTCTCCTAAAGAAGCCAGGTGTATACCCTCTGGATACTGGTAATCTGAGACGTATTATCAATTGCAACTTTCTACGGAAGGTCTGGGATAAGGTTGCTACAACAAGAGCAAAAGATTAGGTAAAATACCCAATCATACAGCCGCTCTCTGAAATCCCGAACTGGGTTTTGTGTTAGTTGTAATTTTACTATGTACAATTCCTGTGAACCAATCTTGGAAAAAATGTGAAAGTCAAATTTGTAATGGTTTTTCAATGTTGATTTTATCCATCAAGAAAAAAGTTATTTTAAGAAAAGAGGGACAAGTAGCCACTAATAGTGTTCTTAGTGAGGAAGAGTTTGCCATAAGTCACTCTATCCGTAGACTTATATTGTGCCAATGCATTTCGGAATACAACAAATTCCTTCATCAGGGCAAGTCTAAAACATAACAGTTATATGCAATTGTTTCAATCATCCCATGGTTAATATCCATATATAATAAATCCCATATTTAGAAAGACGTAAGTATGTAAACATCAACATGAACAGTCATCATCCAAATAGTTGAAAAAAATGTGAAGGTAAACACATACCCGACAATGTAATGAGCAGAGTCAGTAGGCAAGTCATGAGGATTTATGCCAACGTTTGAATCGCAGAGAGACATATTGGATTGACAAACTTGGCAGTTTGGTACCTAAAGGACTAAATGAGGAGATCAATTTTCACTGTTTTCTCTAATTGTTTTCTCTAATTGTTTTCTATTATTGTATTTTGCATCTTTTGATTTGAATTGACACCAGTACACATACGACCTGAATGCTGAAGGTCACTTGAAAGTGTTATAGTTTAATACGTGTATATGAATAGGAATTGTTTCCCATGTTGTGACCTGCATGCTGCGCATCCTGGAGTTTTCTTCCAGGACCCGAGGTGCCGTCTGCCTGGACGACACCACTAGCGGCATTAAGACACACACTATCAATATAAGATACAGCCATAGGGTTGCTCCCTAGGTTCTATTTATCCAATTTAGGCACACATTTATAACAACACAGCCTCATCTGAGGTGTTCATGAAACAGCCATTACTGCCATCCGATTGAGCCTTTTTAGTTTTGATCATCACTCTTAGTATTTTTTCTATGTCCATGGATGACGCACTATCCATCCCTTTTGATTTTTATGTGATGACTTTATTCATTACTAACCCAGGAGGTCCTAATATTAGGTATTTTTTATCATATTCAAGCTCATTGACCTGTTCACAGACACGGATCGTGGCTCGCGCTCTTTATCGTGAAGCCACGATCACGTGTCTTACAAAACCAGGTTGCTCAGCAACGCGCAGATGCAACGAGGACAGTCTGCCTTTAATCACGTGTCTTATAAAACCAGGTTGCTCGGCAACGAGCCAATGCAACGAGGACAGTCTGCTTTCGGCAGACGCAGAGAGATCTTCTCCGCACCGTTCTCTACATATGGTAAGCAACAATCCACGTTTGCTCTTACTTTAAGCGATTAGCTACACTTTGGTTAGGCCCTTTATACATACTTTACTATTTACAGCAACTGCTCGCCGAACGCGGTGTAGCAGCCTGGCCTCTGAAATACAGATTTCGCCATTACTCACCTACATCAGGTAATGGACCCAATTTTGTTATAGGACGTCTTTACTTACCTTTGTACTGATCTGATTTGTTTCTTTTATTTTTCAACCTGCCTACTGACTCTGCTCATTACATTGTCGGGTATGTGTTTACCTTCACATTTTTTTCAACTATTTGGATGATGACTGTTCATGTTGATGTTTACATACTTACGTCTTTCTAAATATGGGATTTATTATATATGGATTTTAATCATGGGATGATTGAAACAATTGCATATAAATGTTATGTTTTAGACTTGCCCTGATGAAGGAATTTGTTGTATTCCGAAATGCATTGGCACAATATAAGTCTACGGATAGAGTGACTTATGGCAAACTCTTCCTCACTAAGAACACTATTAGTGGCTACTTGTCACTCTTTTCTTAAAAGAACTTTTTTCTTGATGGATAAAATCAACATTGAAAAACCATTACAAATTTGACTTTCGAATTTTTTCCAAGATTGGTTCACAGGAATTGTACATAGTAAAATTACAACTAACACAAAACCCAGTTTGGGATTTCAGAGAGCGGCTGTATGATTGGGTATTTTACCTAATCTTCTGCTCTTGCTGTTTTTCTGGGTTTGGGTGCCTCCAGGCCTTTTTCAGCCAGCTCCTGTACATAGGATCTAACTTCCTAAAAGAGTCTCATTACACCAGCGACCTTTATGAACACCATAAAAATTCAATACCCCTGTGGTGCCCACTCAAATTTGCTTCCTGCATTTTTTCCTTCCCTCCATTTGATAAGGTTGCTACAACACAATTTCAGGAATTTGTGGAGGCATTGGAGATCCTTCATTCTAGACAATCAGGTGTTAGAGGTCTACATAGTACCGAAACCACCATATTAGATCTTCAAACCCATATGTTAGGTGTTATGGCTAGGGGACACACTGGATCTTGATACTTCTAGATCTATCAGCGGCTTTTGACTTGCTGCATCATCAACGCCTGCTCCACATGCTCAACGAAGTGGGATTATGCAATCAGAGTTCAATTGACTGGATACAATCCTTTTTGTCCCATCGGATGCCCAGAATTTGCTGGGCTGAAGCATCCTCCCCTCAAGATCCCATCACCTGTGGTGTTCCGCAGGTAGCCTGTATGTCCTCTTTGTTATTTAATCTGTACATCGGGCCCCTGTGTAGAATTTTGGAAAATTTGGGAGTCTTCATTAGAAACTATGCCGACAACACCCAACTGGTGTTCGAACTATCTGCCAACCATAAACTCGACTCAAATCAAAAGCATCTACTCCTCCATCGAATCATGGATGAACATCAAAAGGATGTGAATCAATAGCAATAAAACAGAGCTACTGATATTGGGCCTACCTCAAACAAAAGACAAATTGGATCCTAAAAATTAATCCTTTCCACTGGACGACTGTAACATCCAAGTTGCCAAAATAATTATACGCTTGGTATTTACCTTGATGCCACACTTTCCACAGATGTACATATTAACTAGGTAACCAAAAATTGCTGGTTCTGTCTTCACTTGCTGAGAAAAATACGGCCTTTTCTATCTGAAAAAAATTGTGCGTCCATTGTTCGCTCTATAGTATTATCAACACTTGATTACTGTAACAAACTCTTGATTGGAGCCACTAATAAAAGCTTGTCCACACTCCAAACCACCCAGAATAACGCAGTGCGTATAGTGAAAAAAGTGAAGACAGGAACACATTTCTGGGCACAGACAGGGTCTTCACTGGCCCCCAGTCACTTCTCGTATTTCTTATTAAGCAGCAGCGCCAGTACACAATAGTCTTTATGGCTCTTCAACTGCTTACTTGAAATCTATTATCTCACCTTAAGTTCCGACTAGATCTCTTCATTCCTCTGACAAAGGCCAAGTCAAACCCTTGTGCTGCAAATGGTCCTAATCATACCCTGTCATCGTAACCAAAATCTGGAATTCTCTCCCTCTTGTCCTAAGGCTTGAAAATAACATCTGCAGATTTTGGCGCAAACTGAAAACGGTTCTCTTTGAAAAATCACTTTATCCTTTCAAGTACCCTACTTGTCCTGTTCCTTTTGTTCATCCACAGGTGTTGCGCCCAAATGCCTGTGGGCTCTGGTGCCTTATACATAAATAAATAAGTAAATAAATAAAACCCTCTAACTTGAAAGCATTGGCGGTGGCAAACGCCCTGAGGAGTGTCTGAAAGTGCAACAAAAACGAATGGTGGCAAAACAAGTAGTAAAGCATACAAAGACTGTGAAATAAGAATAAAACAAATACCACAGTGAAGCTGAAGCAGTGGCAGTGTGGCTGTGAATAAGAAGCAAGTAAAGTGTGCCGGTTGCATGACCTGTAATGGGTGGACCATATGGTTGCGACAACTGCACCTAGACCGAGTACACCCACCTAAGGAAAAGCCACTTAACTTGTGATTGAACATAAAGTAAAACTTGTATGATTTGAAATGAAGGGACTGAACTTTATGATATTGCTGAAACAGATGAAAGGCAAGCAAGCCAGAAGAGCTGGTAAGTATCCCAAGTAATTGTGTTGTTTTTGAACATGGAGGCACTTTAAAGACGGGGAAGGGAAAACCCCTTTCCAACCAAGAGCTGTAAAAAGCTCTGAACTGTTATTTCAACCCTTCTTTTTTTGATGCTGACATCCCTACACATTGTATACAATTAGATGCGAGGGAAAGTATAGGTTTTGGACACAGACAGACCTTTGCTTTTGACTTCCTGACCCAGACTATCATTAGTTTCAGTTAGGTAGGAAATTCCCACCTTAGCACAGGGCAAGTTAAGCGCTTTTTCCAACCCTCGTTTTTCTTTAATGAAAGTTTATAGCCCAAACTTTATTCAGTTTTCTGTGTCTCTTTTATTATGCCTTCACAGTGGCCTGAGGTTAACCTCTTTTAAAACAGAAATATTGTTCCTAGGTCCTAAAAACACATTCTATCATCGCTCATTTTCCATGCCAGAGATATCCTCATCCAATCCCCCCAGGATGCAACAGGAGGGTCTCTTCAACAGCGACCTTAAGCTCCAGAAGTGTTTTACCCTTATTTCTTTGGTGTTGGTGGCTAGGCTTAAATTCCTGAACATTTGGAAAGTCCATCCCACTTCACATGTCACGCTACTAAATTTTTAATCTCCACATACCAGCAAAGTGTTATACTGTTATAATCTCCTCCCGGGGCTTCCTCTGTATTATTTTGCCTGTCTTTACAAAGTACAAAACACACCTTCATGGCGTATGGCTTTTGATGTACAATTGCACCCTTTTCAAATGACTTCTCCTACTCTTTAAATCCATCCACGGATAGCCCACTAGTACCTATCTAACTTTATTTCCCACTACTCTTGTGCACATGCTCTCTTTGACTGACTGATACTCTAAATTCCAGTCCAGCCTCAGCCCTGTGTGCTGGTTCCTGCTTCTGAACATTGCCCTTCCTACTGCCACCTACAAATTGAACTAATTTCCACTTCAATTAATGAACATACCTTCTATGTCTGGATTCAAAACCACCCTGAAAGAGTACCTTTCTGTTCAAGAAGGAGGCCTCAAAATGCACAGGGGAATTCTCCTTCCCCCACAATCCCTCACACCAAGACAAATATTCACTTCGATATTGTAAATATTGTAAATCAGCCTTTAATATTGCTACCTTCTGATGTAATATCCCCTATCCATGTCTCCACCTCCCCACTCTCATTACTTAGTACTTGTGACTTCCTCACTGTCCATGCTTGTAGAGTGTAGTGCATTCAGCAATGTGAATGTTCCTGACACCATATGACCTTTGTAAAGTGCTTCCGGTTGAAGCATTATGCCACTCTCAAAAATAAATTACAAATGAATAAATACATAAATACAAATAAAGGACCCGCAAGAAAACTCTGCATCAGAAGTGCAACACTGACATATCCTTGTTGAGGCTGGCATTATGTCTCTATTAGGCACAACCATGATGCAAATATGTTTCACCGGTGCAGCGCTGGCATATCTGGGTTGGTCAGCTCGCCTCATGAATTGGGGTCATTTTACTCTTTAAAATCTAAGGGTGACTCCTTGCAGGCCTGACTCAGCCCATCATCCTTCCGAGGTCAACGCATTCTTCTTCTTTTATTTAAAGCATGCAATAACCTGTAAAAGCACAAACCTTAGCCTGTAGTACAGGACCATACAAAAATAGAAGTGTATATGGTCATTCAAACAATGCCATGTAATCCTGGCTACACCACGGATAGACGCCAATCTCCCCCGAGCACCATGGAGGCTACTCCACTGGGTGTTTCCGATGCCCGATGTCTATTAAAGCAGACTGTATGAATCAAGCCTTTCTGTTTCACAGGAAAATGTTATGACAACGTCTCCCATTAAAGCGTTGAACACTTAAATTGGTGACAAGGAAATCTGTCATGTTTTTGTGCACGACTCCTTCATTGTTCGATGTGTTTTGACATCCATCCATCATTAACGTTAAGACATCATCTCACTTATTGGAAACCAGGTATGTGTGTTCCCTGAAATTATTTTGCATGCATCATGTAACATCACTTACAGTCAGAGGAAAGTACACTGTGGCAATTAGGCCAAAAATTGCTATTTTTTTCTACAGGGTTTGTAATCTAATTTCCTAGGTTTTCAGAGAATATGAGTACTAGAAAAAGCATGAAAACAATGAAACATCAACATCTGGCAATATAGCAGTGATGCAAAATGATTTCCTTGCATCAGCCTTAAGAGTTTTTTTAACCATTGCCACAGTATTTCGATGGCACTTCAGGTCTGCAACATCTTTATACAATGCTGGAAATGGTTTGTTAAAACATTATAACTTGTCTTTAAAAGTTGGCCTGCAGTTCACATATTTGCATCATTCCTTATTCTCATTCCATGTAATTAGTAGGTTCGGGTTGGAGGATGACATCCTTGATAAATGGTCTGATGATTATTTCTCCCCAATCCACCTTGTATGGAGAGCCCTTAGTAGAATAATGAGCAATACACCTTTAATAGCACTAGATAGAGCTTAATATCCTAGACAAGGCGAGGCAGGATTAAGAAGTGCAACATAGAAGAGAACTCCAGGCCTGAACCAAAGTATAACATTATATCCAATATCACCCCAGTTCAGGTAGGTTAGCACCGACTTCTTCTTTTTTTAATCTCAGGTGTACCAAAGTGACTAATGCCCTGGAGGAGTACAAAGATGAGTAGTGGCTAAACGTCTACTCAGCCCTCACACTAAGATAAATTAAACAGTGAAATCAATGAAACATATGAAACAGGCAAAGTCAAGAGATATACCTCCTTTTTCTTTTGTGGGTACTGTGGGCCAATGGCAGGCTGCACTCATAAGAGGGATGTGAGACGGTAGCAACCCAAACAACAATGGTACAACAGTCATAGATAAAGGAAGTCTAATCAAGGTTCTATCCCCCAAAAAATATAGTTAAGGTGAGTCAGATTCCCATAGAAACCCCTCAAAATTCTATTGTTAATAACTTTTGATTCGAGTAACGGTTTTGGCCGAAATTACAAAAGTGATTAAAAACCCATGGGGCCCCCAGACTGCAAAGTTTCATAAAGATTTGTTAAAAAACAAAAAGGTTATTAAGCGTCCACATAGTTTCTTTGAACCAAAAGTGTGGCGTTTCATTTTCCCTTAGATAAACAAGGTCAATTTTTGCCAAAGAGCACAGCCGAACCAGCTGGATGTAATTGGACCAGGTCTGAAACAACTTGGGCATGAAACATTGGCTTGCGATCCATGAGTGGTTTGGGGTTATTCTGTGCAGTAGTAATTTAAATATTTGATGAAGAAGGGGATGCTCCCTTGTCAAAAATAGATAGAGATATGTCAGGGATTTACCCACAACTGGCAGTTTCAGAAATGTAACGACTGCCATCTTATTTTTCTCTTGATGCAATATATATCCATGGCTAGGGGCAATTGAAACGCAGGAAAAAAGCTAGTTGAAGGTAAAAAAAAAAAAGGGAAATGCCATCAGGCTAGAGGTGGGGCGGTCGGTTGAGGGCAGCAAGTGACATTTCGAAGTTATAGGCGGTCCAGGGAGAATGTTTTCTGTAGCCTCGAGTATAGCTGGGAATAGCCGACATCTGAAATAAACTGTGTCACAGAAACAGCTTGTGTTGTGGGGGGAAAGGGAGAGGGCACGGGAAGTTAGGAGGCCATCTGGGGAGTGTGGGGAGCTGGTACAGATGAGGGGGTGCTTGGTGTGGGTCTGGGGGTGCAGGAATGTTGTGGGGGGAAAGGGAGAGGGCAGGGCAAGTGAGGAGGCCGTCTGGGGAGTGTGGGGAGCTGGTACAGATGAGGGGGAGCTTGGTGTTGGTCTGGGGGGGCAGGAAAGCATTTTCTTTGCCCATTTTTCTGCTATTTACGGCTATATTTGAGGCTACGATAAGACTACAGATAACTGCGGGTAAGAGTAGTTCCGTGCCCACAGCTATATATTTTGGGGTGTCTGTTTTTTTATTTTTTAAAGTTATTTTTATAGGTATAGTGACCTTGGGGGGAGAAACATCACTGGCTATGGCCAAAGGCCTTGATCAGTGAAGAGGTAGGTATTTGGGAGTCTTTTTTATTTTGGCTGTGTGTTTTAAGACTTTTGTGTATGTGAGACTTTGGAGAAAAAGAGAAGAAAATAGTTTGACACAATTAATATAAAAAGGAGCAATCATACTCTAGTTTTAGATGCCTCATACAATGTATTTTAGCTTGTGTATTCTCACTTATGGTATTATATTGTTTACTGTGAAATGTTTGCCTACCCACTTTACTGTTATGCATTATTCTCTGCTTTCTTTATCTTTAACTACTTTACGTAAGTACATGAGTGGTGTTGTACTGTACTGATCTTTTAAGGTCTATTGTAGTATACAACCTGAAGTGAGCCTCAGTTTTAACCAATTTTTGTAACCACGGTTATGATAAAAGTCAATGTTCTGTACCTGTGGGTATAATAAAAAACTTGTTTTTGTTTAGTTTATTATATTTATGTATTTATATGTCATAAGTAGTCCATAAAAGGACTATTTTGGGGTAGACTGATTGTAGTATTTTAGCAAATGTGCAGTGCTGTTTTGATGTTTTGAAGGAACACTGCATTTCCTTTATCATTTAGGTGTTCTCTGTCATGTCTGTAGAAATTGGCCATGTAGAACTGTATGTTGTTGTTCGAAATCCATAATTGCTTGTTGTCTCTCAAGAATGCTGAAACTGCTTTACTAATATTTCTTTGGGATTTCTCAATGTTACCATTAAATGGGATGGTCCTTCTCCATTTTTACCTCTGAATCAGATTGGAAAAAATAACGATGCTGTGAGGCAATAATCACATTAGTTTTCCCATGTCTTGTTTAATCATTAATGTAAGGGACACACCTTGAACATTTCTCAAATCGTTGTCTCCACAATGAATTAGTATGACGTCTGGCTGCCCTGTACTTCTCAGACTTAACAATTTTGGAAAAACTTGGAACCAATGCATTCCCTACAATCCAAACTATTTTATTGTACAATCTCTAAAACCTAAGTCCATGTTAATATTTAGTTTCTCACAAAAGCCAGTAACCAAAACAGTCACTGTCTCCAATTAGCCACACAGTTTTCAAACTAGCCATGATATCTGCAGTCATTCTCTGTTTCCAGGAACATGATTCCTAGTTTGAATGTTCGAATAGTTTGTATGAGAGGGTATGTCGGATGTGTGTGCTTTGAAGTTTTTGATTAGTTGATGGTACTGTTGCAATTATCCGTTGCTATCCAGCATCCACTTAGTGCGTGGCATTGCAACCCATGGGTAGATGTGGTACCCTGTGCTGCCGCGACTACATTGTGGCAAATGGCACGTGGTGTGCTTGTCAACGTGTGGTGGCCATGGCTATTCGACATTTTGTGTGGAGTAGCATCATAGATGCACTGAATGTTTTGGGGGAATGGGAGAGACCAGCGGACTGGTGGATGACCATGCAGAGTGGAGGGGTGCTGGTATGTGCATTAGGGACACTTGTTTGGAGTTTGGGGAAGTGGAAATACATTTGTTTAAGTCGTAGTTGCTGCGAATATCCGTGGCTATCAGCAAACGCTCATGTATGGATTTTTCTATAACCGTGTGTATAAAAAGCATGTGCGTAGGCACGTCAATGCTTTTCATCTTTTTATTGAGTGTGTCCGTAGGCGCAGTTATATTTATAGCTCTGTGTATAAACATATATTTTCTGCGCAATAATTATATTGTTATGTGTATGACATAGCACAGAGTTTTATCTGTGTGTGTTATTCTGTGTGCTTAGGTGTTGTCTTGTCTGATTTGACGTTTTGAAGGTTGGCCTTGTTTGGTTTTTAATTTGTAGAAAATGTACGTGTAGCCACATTGAATATCTGTGGCTACTCGTGATGCTGGGCATGATTTTGTATTTGTTTCAGTGTTTCTTATTGGCTGGTATTAATGTTGTAAATGTGTACCTATTTGAGCTAGGTTGCAGTGAATATGTGTCAGACATTTTAGTAGTTTTCTTAGAACATAGTCCTCTTTTTCTGGTTTTGATTTTGGAAAGTATGAAACTCCCCATTTTATCTATCTTTATCATTTTGACTTCAGAACTCACACTGTGCAGTGCATGTTACCTGTGATAAAATATGATTGGCATTAATCAGTTGTTTGTCATTGTTTTGCTTAAAGTATTATTTGATAATATGTTGATTATGGGACTATGTTTTTACTGTAATTGTTAACAATGAAGTGTTCCTGCTCTATATACAGAAAATGGGTGGGAACAATTATTGGAAGCTGTTTATTAGGAAAGAAAACTTCAGTGAGGTGCATAATATAGAATCATTAAGTATTCTTCATGTACCCAAAAATAAAAGAATGATCAAAGAGCAGTAGAACTGTTATTTAATCATCTATTATGCTGGTGTGTGTTGATTTGAAAGTGTGTGCTTTAAAAAAGATTTTGTTTGCTGAAGTGTGGTACAGTGTGGTTATCTGTAAGAGAAAATGCATTGTCTTCATTTCTTTATTGTTTTGTGACACCTAGTGTTCAATGTCATGACAAATATGTGTAATTGGTTTGATTTTTAAATATATATTCATAAAGAATAAAGGAATGGTATTAGTTGTGTAAACTGCTATTATGTAAAATAGAAATGGAACAGATGTTCTGGTGCAAATTGCCCTAGTAAATGCAGGTGCAGTATGTGCTTAGCAATCCAATTTTAGCACACAAATTAGAGGATGTAAAATTTTCGGATGGTTAATTAGAAGTTTTTAAAATGTTCGTGTTTCTCTACTGCTACTTGATACAGAAATAGTGGCAGCTGTGAATGGCAGTTTCCTCAGCACACTGGGTCTCGAAGATGTTAAGTTGAATATTTAGCACGTTCATAGTTACAGGTCCGACCACCGTGAGGGCTTTAATAAAGACTGTGGGGGATTAACTGACTCAGCAATGCCCCCATTGGCTCTGGGCTTATTGCTATTAGGACTGTGACTCACTACACTGGAGAAATAATAGTGTCTTTATTTGGTTGGAGAAAAGCAGCAGTAGTGATGCCTATTTACAGTAGATTCCTGTGTGCAGATTATAGTCCATGATTTAAAAAGGGTGTAGGATGTTCAGTGCACATTGTGCAAGAGAACAGTAAGATGTGGCCCTTGTAATGTTTTGTCACAAATATTCGGAACATGATTAATGATAAATCATATGGTGTGGGTCCCCTGGGATAATATGGATGATGCGTATTGGAAATTGTATGTGCAGAGTGTGTCTGAGTGTTTTTACCAAAGACCAGCAATACATTTGTTGCTGTTGCCAGAGACGAAGCGTGTCTATCTTCTATCCGCATTGAAAAGAGGAGGTAGAGCTAAACACTCAAAAACTCCTGCCACAGTGGAGTGTGGCGGAGTGTGTCTGAGTGTTTTTTGTTTCATTTGGGAGCTGGAGCCAGTCAGTTTCCTGGTGGAGCCTCGTAACAGCGTGTGGAATCTAACTGTGTTATCCAGCTATTGAATACAGGTAAGTGTTCAGCGTGTCAGTTGCTGATACTTTAAGCCACTGCGCTGTGTAATCAGCATGTTGTATGCTGCTTGTGGCATTGGCATTAGACTTGTGCTATCTACATACTTGATTCTCACAGTGCAGTGACTGCATAGGATATTCCCCTTTGAGCCCGTTGTAACATTAGAGCTGATTAGACTCTCCAGTGATTTATAGTGTGACCGGCTTTAAAAAGAAACTTCGACCGATTGATCAGGCTTGTTGATCCACATTGGTGACTGTAGGGGACACTCCCCTTTGAGCCCACGGACAGTATTATACAAAGGTAAGGGAGTTCTTTTACTGAAGTAGCGCCTGGATCAGTTGCCCAATTTATTTGAACACGTAACTCTTTGAAGCTCCGTTGGTGCACCAAGCCGATCTGTTTATTTGTGACAAGCCTTTCTGCTAGCACGTGACTAGCGGTTTAAACATCTTTACATCCTAATGCAAGGCAAAACGGTACCTAAACCCAGAAACTACAATCTTAGGAAGCAGAAGCCATATGGAAAAAGTAATGGCTATCTACGTGCTCCTATAGTGGGGATTTCAGATGGGATAACTGGTGAACACTTATCGAATCCAGACAGGACAACAACAGTGGGCCCTCCAAAATGGGACTCAGCTAAGACCAAAGAAAGTACATACTTTTTTGTGACAAGAAAAAAACGGTGGATATGCAACCAATCTTACCTGTTGGACAAACTGAGCCAGATGTAGCAGTGCAAGAAGAACCTGTGCTTAACAAAACCCTCCTGAATTCTACCATTGATGGAACTGACAATAAATCCCTATTGGATTTATGTTATCTTGTGAGCAATTCCATGAAACCCGTAAGGGTGGCTGACAATAAATCTAATGAAAGTATTGCATCCCAAGTGGGCAGGAGGGCGCCTGTAGTGAATGTTTATTATTTTTAATTTTTTAATCATTTATAACCGCACACCGGACAAAACCAATCATATTTGGGCGCTGAAGGTAGCATTAACATTGAGCTATCATTCTCCAATATGATGATTTATTGCAAATACCACTGCCTCCACTTTACAATCTGTAATAGAACAGATGGGTCCTCACGGCCTTACAGAATGCCGTCCGCTTATTTATCACTCAGTTAGCTCCAGGGAGCTTTTTCCATAGTCTAGGCCCATAGACCCCAAAATCTACGGTCACCTTTGCTCACATGTTTAGACCACGGTACCTGAAGTAAGTTCTTCTCATCTGAGCGTAACTTCCGACTGGGAGTGTAGTTCTTGATTTTATCTGATAAATACCTTGGCGCTACTTTGTTCACACATTTAAAGACCAGGCAGAGAATTTTTAAATCTATTCGCTCTTACACCACTAACAAGTGTAAGGATTTTCTTAAATTAGAGATGGGTGTAGATTTTGTTACCCTACACACTAACCTGGCTGCAGCATTTTAGGCCACTTGCAATCTACGCAACTGGAATACTGGTATACCTGACAGCAACGTATTGCCGTAGTCCAGTTGCAAATTAACAAGTGTCTTAACAACCACTACTCTATCCTCATTTTTTATGAATGGCAAAATATGTCTCAGTAGTGGCAGGGTATAAAACGCTAACTGCACCTTTGTGCAAATCTGGGCTCCACATCCCATATTGTTTTCCCACACACAGCACAAGTTTTAAATTGTCTTAGCTAAATTGGGCTGAGCCTCTATGAAGCATCATGGTGGTACCTGCTTATTATGTTGCAGGTCATATTTTGAGGCAAATAATGCCATCTCTGTTTTGCTAGCATTCAGAAACAATTGGTTAGCACACATCCAGGCCTGTACCTCTTGTAGGCACTGTTCCACTATCTCAAACGTATCCTCAGATCTCAGCACCTTCAAGAACACCTGAGTATCATCCGCACACAAATGAAAATTGACTGAGTGTTTCCTCAATATGTCCATAAGCAATTTAACATTTAATTTAAAGAGCAGAGGGGACAGTGAAGACCCATCAGGGACCCCACACTTTTGTAAGACAGAATCCGATATGAAATCTCTAAGCCAGACTCTTTGTTCCCTTTTGTAGTGGAAGGTCAGGGGGATCTCCCGGTACATTAGCATCATCACGGTTGTCGGGAACACCTAATATAGTAATTGATGACACCACCCCATCGGTGGACTCATTGCTTATTGGGGTCAATAGTCAGCCTAATAGCCCACAAAATGAGACTACCTTAAATAAAACGGCTGAGAACAATGTCCTACTTTTTGCAGTGAAGGTTCTTTTGAAACTCTGTGGCCGCATCCATGAAGAGGTGAGAAAACATGGTAACATGTTGGGGGTGATTTTGGGGAAACTCCATCCCCCAGCCACGCTTGAGGAGATCATTGCGCTGTCCCCATGAAATCTGTTGCTGCCACCAATTAACATTGAATCACAGGAGGCCATGACCGGTGAAATGCCGAAAGATGAACTATCCCCCCTGAGTTATCCCACTCATCGCGATAGACGAAGAAGCAAAACGTCTACAAAAAGCAGAGAGGGGAACAAATAAATCACGCAAAGGTGCAGCCAAATGAGATTGATCTACCATTGAATTCCACAATTGTTGCTGCATTTCCTTTACCCCAAATAACAAATAAATCTAAAAAGAAAGAAATGCAAAGGAAAATACACAGACAACAAAGTGAAGGAATGTTAATAAACTGGTTATTAAAAGAAAATCTCTCCACACGGAGTAGCCCCAGAACATACCATTGAGGGTTCTTTCATAATGATACCTCTTGAAACTCCTCTGGTAGATAGGTGTGCCTCACCAACAAAAGCTCTGTGCACAATATAATTGAGGACTGTACCAGTACTGCAGTTGCCGCCGAGGGTGGAGCTTGATAAGTATATAGTGACTTTGTGCCAAACTTCGTCCATCATAAAAAGAACTGTCATTACTCGACTGAACTTCTCAAATTGTTCACAAAGGTGCCTTCATTGCGTATCATGAACTCTAGTGATTTGGATTTTTGTTCGAACCCTTCGGCCAAAGGTGTTGCTAGTGGGGGGCTGAGGAGGCTATTGCCCCTGGTCTTTTGGTTGTAGCCCAGAATAGAAACTCAGGAGCTACAACCAAAAGCCTAGCTAGCCCCCAGTCCCGACAGTTCCAACATTAGCGTAGCCCCGGGTCTTTTACAGACCTAGCAACACCCCTGCCTTTGGCCCACGGTATAATGATATGTCCAAGATCCATTGTGCTCTTCCCGCTATGGCATATTTAATTAGAGCGCAATATGAATCACTGGAAGTTTTGGGATATAAGTTGATTAGTGAACCGGAGTTGAACCACAGAGATGGCGTTTATGACAAATGTAAAAAGTGCAATAAAAATGACAATCAGGTACTATCCGCGCCCCCAAATAAGGCCGTTACTCAAGGCATGGATAATATGCAAGGGTGGAAGTGGCTACAGAGTATTATCCAGGGTATGGTGGGCTTGCATGTTTGAATCAAAATTCTCTCATGGAATACTCAGGGACACTCACACTTTAGCTCAGAGGGAGGTTTATTCCCATCAATAATAAAATATGACATATTTACACTCCAAGAAACAAGCATGCTGAAGGGTTTTGTTGTGGATGGGTATACGATTTATCAAACAATGGCTGTAAAGGGACCAATGGGAAGACCTTCAGGGGGTCTACTAATAGGGATCTCACACAATTGTACCTCCTTTAGAGGAGGGTGGCAATGACACTATGGTGGAAACCTGCTTGTGTCTGGAGTTTGAAAGTACACGGCTATTAGTGGTATGTATATATGAGCCCCATGGGAATGATAAATCTGAAAGTGTTTTTTTGAATATTTAGACAGCCTGCTTGTGACCTGGGAGGAAGATTCTGAGCATGATATGCTCCTCCTGTGTGGGGACATGAACACAAAATGTGGGGAGTTTACATGAAAGATGCTTGCTAGTCACATACCCAAAAGAAATAAGATGACAGTGAAAGCTAAGAATATGAAATGAGAGGAATGGGAAACATTTTGGGTGCGATGGCAACTGACACTTTAAATGGGAGGCTTTCCACTGACATTCCAGGGTAACCAAACTGGTCTATGGTTAATAAGGAAAGTACCATCGACTATGTGTGCATGAATGGGCCCTTGCTTGAACATGTAATATGATTCTGCACGATACCTACGATATATAGTGATCATCGTAAATTAGAGCTATTTATTGAGGTAAAGGGGAGAAAGCAGATTGTACTGGGTCCAGGCGGCATCTAGCTCAATCAAGGAGGCAACAGAATCCAGTGGTCTGAAGGCAATATTAGAAGGGCAGGCAAGTTACTGGCAAAGACCATGGTGGATGAGGATGATTGTCTGTGTAATCTAGATGCCGAAGGTATAGAGCTATGGATCAAGGAAATGACTAGTAAGGTGGGGACAATGTGGGGAAAGCCCAAGGTATTTCTAGGTGAGGAAAAAACAAAGGTATTTTATAGGGAGGTGCAATTGGTGAAACGTAAGTTACGCATGCAAATTCGAAAATATAAAAAAAAAAGAATATAAAAAACAAAAAATATAAAAAAATCCACACTCCCTATATCGGTTATAGCGGCAAATTTAAGGAAGGTCAAAAACCGTTACCGTAACTGGCATAAGAAACGAAAGATTCAGAACTTGAAAAATAATTGGCAACAATTATTGAAAGCCATGCTGTCGCATAACCCAAAAACTATGTGGCGGTCCTTTGCGCTTGCCAAAAAGACCCAAAAAATGAAAGCGCATTATTAACCCCATCACCGTAGCCACGTGGCCAAGGTTTATCGAATCTAAATGGTTGGTGAACCTAAAAGTGAATACATTTCAGATGGGGTAGGAGGGCCCTTCGCCTTTGCATTTCAATCGCAATTGTATTTTGAAAATAATCAAAAAGGCCAAAATGTCAAAGGCTCCTAGTCCGAATGGGTTGGCTGTAGTAGTGATGAAGGCAGATACATTAAGGTGGGCCACCCTGTTTTGCAATCTGTACACTAAAGAATGTGTCATGGGTACTACTCGGGGCTGGTCTGTCTCGCGCCGTTGGCGTAATCTACATGCTATAAGGATTCCCCCTACCAAGATGGCGTCGCCAACTACAGGTGTAGTTTCAGCTCTCCCACAACATGAGAAGACTGTAACTCCGCCCCATTCTCAGGAAAGAGTATTTCCGAAAGCAACACCGACAAAGCAGTGCGTTGCTACAATCATCGTCAGCCACGGTCTGTGAGTTCACAAGATTCACCATGAAGATTTCCTTATTAGAACAAACTCCTGTTTCCTGTCTATACTTGCTTCTGTTTTCTTATCTCTAGCGGTTCTCTCTGCTTCCAACCTTCTAGTCAGTACCCTCCGGTTCTCCCTCCGAGCAGACACCCTTTATGTGCCTCATTGGTGTAAATGGTCTCCAACAATCCCCATATTTGTCATTCGCTGTTCTTGTTCTTGAGTGTAGATAACCTTTCTCCTGCCTCTTTAGTGAAAGCCCGATCTCTTCCGATTGCGGACTACATTTCCCATTCTCCTCTTGGATCAGACGTATTACGCTACCTCCCCGAGGAAAACTATACACTTCCTGCTTTCTGGTAGGCTCTATAGTAATTCAGTGTTGGTTTTGTTTACCACGGCTACTACCCTGCCTCACTTTTCAAATAACTTTTTCAGGACGAACCCCCTAAAGAGTCCACTAAACTCCACCTTCTCTTGTTACCCGATCGAGCTCCCGCCACCGCTACAGCCATTTCATCCAGATAGAGTCCCCGAAGATTCCACCCGAGGTATCCTTGCTTTCTTAGAGTCTACTTAACTTCAGACTCTTTTGCATTCTCTTCTAACAACTGTTACTTGTATGTACAGTCGGAATTCCAAACCCCGACACGAGAATCCTCAGAGTCCGTCCCAGCTGACATCTATCTAGGCCCACCAGATCCCAGAGATTCACAACGCACCCCAGCTTCACAGGGTTTTTTCCCTTCAAGGGTTTCCCTGGCGCCCTCACTACACGTCTGGGCTGTCAGACGGGACGAGGGGGAGTCAGGTAGATTCTTAAACTCAGCTGGTTCGTTTGAAGACAAGGTAAGAGTATCTTTTGTGCCTTTGGGATCTAACTGCCTACACTTGGTGAGGACTGCTTCTGTCAGATTAATTAAGGCCCATGCGCCCTTCTAGTCAAGCAGTGTGGTAAGACATTGTTTTTTTTTAAATAACAAGTTTTATTGGGTTTTTATACAGAACAATCAATATCCATACAAAACAAAGAAACTAAAAGTGAAGATAAACATAAAAATAAACATAGTTTGCATACATATGAACAGTATGCCTTCAAAAAAACATCCCCATGGTCTTGGACAAGTTCTATATTGGTACCAGTTCACAAAGCTGGCGATAGGCTAAGCCCTGAAAATTATTGTTTACTGTCCTTATTGGACACTACAGGCAAGGTATTTGCCACCTGTGTGCTATAACACCTACAAGCATGGGTTGATGAAAATGAAATTCTCGACCCATTGCAAACTGGCTTTCGGTTAGGGGGCAGTGCTAGTTAAACCTGCATGTGGGGATGCCCAGGTTGGCTGCTCGAAATTGTCATAGCTTTACACAGCAGAACTACCACTATGATCCGTTTGGGGAATGGTAACCATCTTTCTGGGGAGATCAGCACATATTGTGGTGTAAAATAGGGTTGCATGTTGCCCCCACCCTCCTTTTTAACTTATATCTTGCTGATCTGATCCATCATTTAGAGGCCCTGAACACTTGGTCTACAAAGATTGGTCATGAGCATATTACGGCAATCTTATCTGCAGATGACCTGGTGCTTCTGAACCATACGGTAACATGTATGAAAACACTCTTAAAGAATTTGGCAAAATATGCAAAAGAAAATGAGTTAGAAATAAACCTTAATAAAACAAAGGTAATCCTAGTAACCCATAAAAAAATAAGTAGAGCATGTATTGAACTTAGTATTGGACAGATCCAGTATGCCCCCATTATAAGTATTTGGGATTAAACCTGATGGAGGATGGTAGCTATGAAAATATCTCAAAGGCTAGACAACTAGCCTATCTGATAAACCGCTTCTCTAAAGGGAATGCTGGATTGTCATTGAGTGGGACGCCAGGGACGTCATTTCACGAAAATTCCAGGGGTAGCGGAAGTGAGATCACATGATCCTTGACCTCTGATGACAGCTGTAGCAAGGGAGACCACAGGGGTAGCAAGGGAGACCTCAGGGGCTGCAGTTGCGACCCCTGGTGAACCCTAAATGACGTTCCTGTATGACGCTAATGTTATATAAACAATGCTTCTGTCCTTCCATTCTGTATGAACTTGAAGGCCTGGAGTTACATAAATGGGAATGGCTAAGGCAGGTCGAGGGTTTTTTTTGGTGCAAAATGTTAGTGTTAGCACAAAGTACCCCCACTGAATATTTTACGTCTAGAGTTGGGATTATTATCCCTCAAAGCAATGGTTTTGAAATGTAGAGGGGAATTGTATATCCACACACAGATGTCTACCAAGGATTCCTTCATGGCCCGAGTAGTGGGGTATATCCTGGCTGGATTAAGAAACACGACAATTACATAAAAACAATAAAGGATCTGTTCATTAAAATAAACTGGCAACCAGATCTTTTGCGTGGAACCAGTTATCCAAAAATAAAAAAAAGTGTTTTCAAGGAAAGTAACCCAGTGGGATTTGTTGTGCAATTTTACCACCTGGAAACGTTGCACAGATATACTCATGTATCAAAAGTGGTTAATTGTTTTATGCACGCACAGTTATATCTTTTGATTTGCCCAGACCCCAAAGTTAGAAGATTACGACTCCTGATGAGAATCAAGCAAATCTCGGTACTCTAATCAATGGGTGGTCACTTGAAACAGTCAGGAAAGTCGTTTTTGAAGGATTTGTAAAAATCCCAGTGATATAGAAACAGTGAGACACATCTTCACTCAATACCCAAAATCAGGCCACTTATATATGGTGCACCTTGGTCATTTGGTACATAACTATGACACCATTTTGGATGAAGATTTTTGGGTCCATTGCCAACATCAGTGCATATTGCTTTATAACAAATTTAGCTAAATATTAAGAAATGTTTCTGTGCATAAACATTACGGTACTTGAAACAAAAGGGAACAGCTTTTGAAATGTATTGTGATTAAATTGTTTCTTCTAGTTAGGAATTTATTTATTTTTTATTTTAGATTTCATGTTGTAGAAGTGTTTGATGGATTGTTTGAATGTATGTAGTAAGAAAGAAAGCAAATCTTAATTGTAAAACATGTATTTAATTGTATTATATTGTATTGTATGTATTTGTGAATTATGTGTGTATTAGAAATATGTATACGAAAGGTTCTATGAACTAAAACTCATAATAATAATAATAATAATAATAATAATAATAGTAGTTATTATTATTATTATTATATGCCCCCTAAAGTTAAAATACTTGGGTCTGATGTGTTACATGCATGGAAATTGGCACCTTTTTCAGTAGGTGATTCCACTAGTGCAACGCCACCAACAGTTAATGAACCCTTGTCTTTGGCAGCAGTGTCAACTCCACATGTTCCAGGTTTCCCGCCTGACAATGGGCCTCATTACAAGTGTGGCAGTCCAGAAATAAGGGTGCGGATTGGACCATACCGGCACTCTTCCAGACTGCCACACTACAACTCTGTGGGCGGGAGGTCTGACAGGCGTAACGGCACCTACCGCAGAGTTTTCACTGAAGCACGACACTGTTAGCACCGGTGCCAGTGCTTCCATGTCCCCATTCCCTTGGAGTCCTATGGGAATCTATGGAAATAGAGACTTACACTTTCCACCGTGTGATATCCCAGGCCATCGGGACTTGTAATGTCCCAGTGGCACCAGGATCTCAGGCGGGGAAATGGTGTTTAACGAATCCGGTGGCAACCTGCCTGTAGCACTGGCGGGTTACAGCCAGACTTGTAATGAGGCCGAATGTCTGAGTTATCTGTGATTTATGCTACCATTGGGCAGCTGTGGGAGGTGTTGGAAATAACTATTGGGACAAGTTAATACCGCAATAATGATTTTACTCGGGCTTCAACCTTTATTGGCTTATATGTGGTTTTATATCTTCACTGTAGTTAATGTTCACATTAAAGGTGCTGTCAGCAACAGCCAGCGTCTTCAAACACCTGCAGCAATGTTCCGCTCTATTAGAATAGTCATTATAAATGCTAGAGAGGTTCAGAGAGGAGGCTTCATTTTTTGTGGCATTATCGTTTTAGAGTGGTCAATTCTGTGATAATATGTTTTGCTCACCAGTTGGACATTTGACCATGTCTAACATTGTGCAAGAAAACCGTAAGATGTGGCTCTTCTAATGTTCCGTCAGAAAGTTTGGGGACATCAATCATAATAAATTATCTGATGTTAGTCTTCTGGGATGATGTGGATGATGTGTATTGGAAATTGCATGAGATGGTCTGGCCCATACTGGGCTGCAGCTTTTTTTGGCTTATGTGTGGTCTTATATCTTCACTGTAACTGTGAGTTGTGGTTGTACATAATCAACCTCCAACCATTAAAGGTGCTGCTAGCAACAGTCAGAGTTTTCAAACACTGGAAGCACTGGAACACTCTATTTGAAGAATTATTAGAAATGAGAGAGAGGTTCAGAGAGGAGGCTTAATTGTTTGTGGCATTGCTTTTTTTAGAGTTGTCATTTGTGTTATTTTATGTTTTCCTCACCAGTTAGACATTTAAACATGTCTAACATTGTTCAATAAAACACTAAGACGTGGCCCTGCTAATGTTCCGTCAGAAAGCTTGAGAACATCAATCATGATAAATAATCTGGTGTGAGTCTTCTGGGATGATGTGGATGATGCGTGTTGGAAATTGCACTAGTTGGTCTGGCCCACACTGGGTGGCAGCCTTTTTTGGCTTATACGTGGCCTTATATCTTCAGTGTAACTGTGAGCGGTGGCTGTGCAGAATAAACCTCCACCCATTAAAGGTTCTGCCAGCAACAGTCAGAGTCTTCAAACACCTGGAACACTCTATTTGAAGAGTCATTAGAAATGCTAGAGAGGTTCCGAGAGGAGGCTTAATTTTTTGTGGAATTGCTTTTATTAGAGTTGTCATTTTTGCTATTTTATGTTTTCCTCACCAGTTGGACATTTAAACATGTCTAACGTTGTTCAAGAAAACACTAAGACGTGGCTCTTCTATTGTTCTGTCAGAAAGATTGGGAACATCAATCATGATAAATCATCTGGTGTGAGTCTTCTGGAATGATGTGGATGATGCGAATTGGAAATTGCAAGAGATGGTCTGGGCCATACTGGGCTGTAGCCTTTTTTGGTTGATTTGTTGTCTTATAACTTCACTGTAGCTGTGAGCGGTGGTTGTGCATAATCAACCTCTAACCATTAAAGGTGCTGCTAGCAACAGCCATAGTCTTCAAACACTGGCAGTACTCAAACACTCTATTTGAAGAATTATTAGAAATGATAGAGAGGTTCAGAGCAGAGGTTTATTTTTTTGTGGCATTGTCTTTTTAGGGTTTCAATTTTTGCTATTTTATGTTTTGCTCACAGTTTGACATTTGAACATGTCTAACATTGTGCAAGTAAAGAGCAAGACGTTCCCCTTATACATTTTGGCCAGAAAGCTTAGGAACATCAATTATGATAAATTATTTGATGGAATTTTTCCTGGGATGATATGGATGATGCATGTTGGAAATTACATAATATGGACTGGACCATACTGGGCTGCATAGTTTTTTGGCTTATATGCGGTCTTATATTTTCACTGTAGCTGTGATCGTTGGTTGTGCAGAATTCATTTCCATCCATTAAAGGTGCTGCTAGCAACAACCAGAGTGTTCAAACATCTGCAGCATTGGGACACTCTATTAGAAATGCTAGAGAGGTTCAGAAAGGGCGCTTAATTTTTTGTGGCAATGTATTTTTATAGTTGTCATATTTGTTATTTTATATTTTCATCACCAGTTGGACATTTGAATATGTCTAACATTGTGCAAGAAAATACTAAGACGTGGCCCATTTAATGTTCCGTCAGAAAGCTTGGGAACAACAATCATGATAAATCATTTGGTGTGAGTCTCCTCAAATGATGTGGATTATGTGTATTTGAAGTTGGATGAGATGGTCTGGAACATACTGGGCTGCAGCCTTTTTTGGCTTATATTTGGTCTTATATTGTCACTGTAGCTGTGAGTGGTGGTTGTGCATAATCAACCTCTAACCATTAAAGGTGCTGCTAGCAACAGCCATAGTCTTCAAACACTAGCAGCACTCAAACACTCTATTTGAAGAGTTATTAGAAATGCTTTAGAGGTTCAGAGAGGATGCTTTCCATGAAGTGTCTACAGATGTGCTGCTCCTATCTCCAGCTATACTTCTTGGATGAGTGAGAGGCCTTCCCACCATTGTTTCTTTCTAATGCAATGCATCTGCTGGAAGTCTTCATCCACTTCATCCCGGGCTACAAATAGTGTATCTATTTGGTTGTTGACACTCTGGCAGTTTGCAACTGATAAGAAAAAAAAGCTGTCTGCATGGAATGGGATATGAATTCTGTCTTTCTATTGTAGCCATTTAAAACAGTAAAATTAGATTATTTAAAAATAAATGATGGCCACCATAGAATGGGAGAATGGACTACCTATAATCTCTTCTCCCATTCCATGATGGCCACTAAAAAAATAGAAGAAAAAAACTAAGAAAATAACTGCTATGGAAAGCGAGAAGGGAGTACATGTAGTTCAATTTTTTCTTTCCATGGCATCCACTCACAGAACAAACACCAAGGGATGTAGCTGTGACTGCTGCCTTGTCTGGATGCCAGGGACTCGGTGAGGGCCAATCAGATTGTAACAATCCGATTATGTCTTGTTGGGTACTAATTGTACTTTAAACTGTCTACTTGAAGAACATTAGAAAAATTAACACATTCAAGATATAGCGGAAACGCAAAAATGTTAAATGATCCGATTACCTGTTACAAACTAGCGCAAAACCACATATCTGCATCAATGCAGCTTTCAAAGTGATTGGGCCTTTTCTCGGTGCGTCTTCTTGTTGATTTATGTGATTGGTCAATAATTTAGGGGCAAACACGTCATGGTGTTTGGACATAGCCGCGCACACGGAAAACACATTCTGGTTTGCTATATCGCACAACCGCGGCTGTACCCCTCATTCCTGTTTTCTGTCATTTCGTTTTGTCTCTTGGTGGGTGAATTTCTTTTTAAGCCTTTAGAAACTTTTAAAAGTAGTATCTTGATTTATCCATTCTTTTTTTACCTTTCTTCTTCCTAAACCTTTGTTGTTTGTTTTGTGATTTGTACTTTGTCACTTTTTGGTATTTTAGTTTGAGTAGATGTATATATGGGCAGTAGTCTTGTAAAGATTTATTTTAAGATATGTTGAGTGTAGTCTTTGTACACAGTTCCGGTAACACTTTAATAACTTTCTATTAATCAACATTACATATAAATGTAAACACTTTAAAAAGTTAAGCACACATGCAAACAAAGTGTGTTATGAACAGGTATACTTGGGGGGATGTGTTGCACAATTTCTTTTTATTTTATTTTGTATACATGAAACATCGTTTTCATTAGCCCAATTGTCTGTATCATTGATGTCAATTATGTAAGGAATAACAAAACCCTTGAAATTCAAGGAAAAAACTTTAGTTGCAGTGACGTTAAGGTGAGCAATACATTGTAACAAAACATTTGACATTCAAGGAAAAACTTTACTTGCAGGGATGTTACGGTGAGAACGTAATGCAACAAAACCCCTGAAATTCAGCTAAAGCCACCTTAACTTCACGCCCCCTGTTGCACAGCCTATGACCACCATGATGACATCACAGATCACATCACTGATGACATCACTTTACATTACAACGGTAACCGGCATCAAGGATGGTCTTCAGCCAGGGAAAGTGTGCATGGTTAAATATATTTAACACATTAGAGAGTACTAATCATGGCCTTCAGTTATGGACACTGCCAACAGTCTTCACCCATGTGCACTGTATATTTTAACACACTAACATACCACCAACCATACAGTTTGGCCTTCACCAGTGGCTACAGCTTTCATTTGTGCCAACTGTATATTATATACACTGATCAGACACTAGTCATGGACTTTAGCACAATACTGGCCAGTGGAAACAATCTTTGGCTGTGTGCACAATATTTTCTAACATATAAATGGGCCTCACTAGCTATGCCCTATGAACATGAGCAGTTTGTACATCTTTTGGCCACGTCCACTGTATATTTTAAAATCGTAAAATGCATTAAGTGATGGCCTTTGGCGATGCACACTGTGGTATTATGCAACAGTAACCAGCCACTACCTATGGCCTTTGACCGTGCCCACTGTATACTATATACACTAACCAGCCACTAGCGATAAAAAACAATACTAGTTACTGGCCACAGCCTTTGGCTGTGCAGACAGTATATTCTAACATATTAATGGGCACTAGCTATGGCCTTTAGCTATGGCCAGTGACTACAGCTTTCATTGTTGCCCACTGTATATTTGTAAACAGTGATGGGCTGCTTGGCATGGAGTTTAACTATTCACATTGGTGTTTTTGAACACTAACCGTGCACTAGCTATGGCCTTGATTCTGGCCAGGGACCCCAGACTTTGTAATGGCCAAGTCCATGGGCTAAATTGTTAATAAGGTAATCACATTTTTCATGAGCTAACGTATACATGATGTAACACCTAATTACATTATTAATGTAATCATTTATATACAATGTGATTAGTGTTGTCACCAGTGATGTCATCACTTATTTGATTTGTGATGTCATAACTGTGGTCATAGGCTGTGCAACAGGGGCGTGAAGTTAAGGTGGCTTTAGATGTATTTCACGGATTTTGTGGCATTAAGTTCTCACCTTAACGTTCTAGCAACTTAAGTTTTTTGCTTGGATTTCAAAAGTTTTGTTACAATGTATCGCTCACCTAAACGTCCCAGCAACTAAAGTTTTCTTCCTTGAATAAATATATATATATATATATATATATATATATATATATATATATATATATGTTAAACAGAAGGGTAAAGGTGCTGGGGAGGAGAAAGCTCTCCCACAAACACCTACCAAAAAATGCCCAAGCACACAAGACTTCAAATTGTGTTCAAAATTTCATTTTATTTATCCAAAAAGAGTGAACATAGTATAAAAAGCATACATAACAATACCTAAGCAGACCAGGTGTCATGCAGCAGTCACCCACAGCGGGTGGAAAACGCCACGTGTTCCGCTCGACTCGCGAGCTTCCTCAGGCTAGTATGATTCCAAACGTTTGTTTCCTTGTGTTTTTATACACTTGCACTGAAGGTGATTGGGTCTGCACAGCTGTGCAGCTTACATAACGTAAAAAAGTTAACAATTACATAACATGAAAAAAAACCTTAACAGTTAATTGTTTAGAACTCTAGGGTTCTGATGCAACAAATCCGCCATTGTTCAGTGTGTAAATACATAGTTGCCCACATTTGTGAGTTGCCTAATTCCCCATTATTATACTGGGTGTATGCCAGCTGATAATAAGCCATAACAGCCCTTCACCTTCACTTGCTTTACAATGTTAAAAGAGGTGACCACAAGTAAAAGCGCTAGTGCGCCTATTTAATTTAATGCTGCACCGTGATAGAAAAAATGTCTTCACGGTGCTGCTCTTTTCCCGCTAGTGGCATAAAATGCCCTAAAACGAATGTGTGCTGCTACTGCCCTGAAACCACAATGCCCACTTCCGTATAGTAAAATAAGCCTTCAAGTGAAGGCCCCCTATATATGCACACTATAAATGCAACATGGCAATACCAGTGTATGGCCATATAAAAACAACAATGGTGTTCACTACATGGGGCGAGCATCTGTGGTATAGACAGTCTGATTCTCAATGACAAATTAAAACAATATCATGATTGGTGAAAAGTCACCATATCGAACAAAGTCACTAATGCATTAAAATACAGTATAAGACAAAAGCTGAAACCTGAGTTCCTATTCAGTGCAAAAGTATGGCTGTAAAACATCCAGATATCCATAAATTTAAATGAATATTGAAGTGTGTTGATTCATATAATATACACAGCCAATAAGAGGGAGGGTCTACCTAGATCGGTATCATAACTATAGACAATAGTTTGTAAACTTGTGATAATCATATATGCAAAATGAATGGACATATCAAGGTGTGTTGGTTAATATAGATTAGCACCTGGATATCAATGTTTAATTCCTCATTCATATAGGAACACATACATCTCTGAGTCTATATTTAGACCATTGGGTTTCAGGGTATCATATTTGCATATGAGCTTGGCTTCTAGTTGACGTAACTTGAGTTCTCTATTGCCAAGTCTTTTATGTTGTGGTATATGGGCTAGTCCCTGGAAACTCATTTCTTTTACATTATTGCTATGTTGTTCAGCAAAATGTGTTGCCAGTGGATAGATTTGATCTCCATTTTTTATAGCCCTATAATGTTTCAAGATGCGCAGTTTGAGCGGGCCTATTGTGGATCCTATATAATTCAGGCCACAACTACAGGTAATGGCATACACAACAAACTTACTTTGACATGTTATTCTATGTTTGTGTTTCCATTGTTTGCCATCAACACCAGTAAATGGTCTCTTAGATACAAAATTACACATTGTACATTTACAACATTTTCTGAAACCCATTTTGTTCTCTCCTAAGAGCCAACTTGACGATTCATTCTTAGTCACTACCATACTTGGCGCCAAGATGTTTTTTAGTGTGGGGGCTCTGCGGAAAGTATTACTCGGTCTTATCTCTAAGACTCTACACAGATCTCTATCGGTGGTCAGAATGTTCCAATGTTTTTGCATTATGACTCTTATTTGTTGGGCTTGTTGGTTGAAGCCTGTTATGAACCTGATTTTCTCATCTTTAGGTTTAATTTTGGGTTTAAACAGAATACTTCTAGAAAGTTTGTCTGCTTTTTCAAAGCATTCTGTCACTGTATTTTTAGAGTATCCTCTGCTTACGAACCTTCTGCTGATATTTTTGGCTTCTTCCTGGAAATCTTTCTCCTGACTACAGACACGTTTGGCTCTCAAGAATTCTCCATATGGTATGGATTTTTTGAGTGATGTGGGATGATGACTGTTGGCATGGAGGGTAGAGTTGGAACTAGTTTCCTTTCTATAGAGTGTAGATTTTATCATGTTTTCTTCTATTTTAAACAACACATCTAAGAAGACCAATTCTTTTCTGCTGACAGTAATAGTCAATTCCAGATTATATGGGTTGCAATTTAAAATAGAGATGTATTTTTCTAATTCATTTTCAGTACCGTCCCATATTAGAAACAAATCATCAATAAAACGATGCCACATCACTATGTGTTTGGTGAATTCTTCCATCTCTTCACTCCATGCCACTGTCATTTCCCACCATCCCATATACAGATTTGCATAGGTTGGTGCCATGCATGACCCCTTGGCCGTGCCTTGTATTTGTCTATAGATAGCATTATCATACAGGAAGTAATTGTGTTCCAAGCAGAATCTCAACATGTCTAATAGCATGAGATTGTGTTGGCGATAGCTCACAGATCTACTCGCTAAAAAGTGCTTACATGCATTTAACACATACTGATGATGTATCGAAGTGTAAAGAGAGTCTACATCTAGGGAAACCAAAAGAAAATTAGATTCCCAATTAACATCATTAAGCTTTGTTAGCAAGTCAGAAGTATCTCGAATATATGAGTTCAAACTCAATACAAAAGGTTGGAGAAAATGGTCTAAGAATCTCGAGGTGTTCTCCAAAAGGCTGCCTATCGAGGATACAATAGGACGTCCAGGGGGATCTATAAGACTCTTGTGAATTTTGGGATTAAAATAAATGAGAGGAGTAGTGGGATGGTAGTTCTTCAAATAGAAATATTCATCCTCATTTATTAAATCCTGCTCTTTCCAAATATGTAACAGAGTGTGGAATTCCTGATTGGTGGTATTAAGGCTAGATCTGTCAACTTTTTCATAGCACAATGTATTGCTCAGTTGTCTGATGGCTTCCTTGTTATAGTTGATACTGTCCATGATAACTATGCTACCCCCTTTATCCGATGGTCGAATAACAATATCATGGTCTTTACGAGTGTTTCCAAGGCTCTGACTTGTGATGTTTTCAGATTCTTAAATTTCATAGCATCAGAATTGAGGGTTGACAATTCTTTCAAATCCTTAATTACCAGTTTTTCAAAGATATCAATTGGACTACATTCAATGTTCGGACAAAAGACCGATTTAGGTCTAAAGTTGCTGAAACAGCTCACATTAGCATTGATTCCAAACTGTTCGGCCAATGTATCATTGTCTACAGTATCTGTATATCCAGTGCATATATCAGTATTCCCTTGTAGTTCATCTAAACATAGCAGGGTACCCAAATATGAAGAACAGTGAAAACAACTTTGTCAAAGGGAAGTTATGGTTACAAGTAAAACCGAAAAAGCTTTAAAATTCACCAGTTATGGTAAACCAAACAACCACAACTTGAGCCACTACTGTGCATTGCTAAGACTAAAACCCAGGACAACAAATAAGACATCACAAATGTCATTGATGCCATCACTTATGATATCACATATGCAATTCATTCTGATCAAAAGACTCTACAAGGGGTTGTGTTTAAAATGTCGGTAACAAGATGTCAGGGGTGATTGGGAGACCTATCATAAACTACTTAATGTATCAAAGAATGTGCTCATCTAAACAAAACATTATATTGGAGTGTTGTTGTTAATACAGGAACCTAATCATACATACACATAGGCAATGGCTGTAGCATTCACCATAGAAGTACAATAATTTTAATATGGCAATTCTGGATAGTAAAATAATGAATGCTACCTTATTAGAGATTTGGGTAATTTTAAACACTTATGTTACTACAAATAATACACACGAAGACCCCCAATGCATACAAATCAGAGGCACATACAGGGAAACTAAAGTAAGGAAAAAAGAAGTAATCTCACCAGAAAATGTCAATAATATTAAGGTTCATTTTCATGTATAGACATGAATTGTGTGTTTGAGGCCTGCTTATTCCCCCAGGTATGTGCACCATGAGCTTAGATCATACCCTAACGAAAGTACTTTAAGAACATACAACAAGGTTAACATCTAGAAATATAGCACCTTTTGAATTTTAATAATCTGAACAAAACATCTGGTCTAGATATCTCAGTGAACAAAAATAACTGGCCTAGATATGTGATGTAATCAGTGATGTCATCAATGACATTTGTGATGTCATCTTTGATTTCCTGTGTGTTTGTCTTAGCAGGGAACGGTGATGGGGTTGCTTAGCTTACTATAACTAGTGAATTTCAAGGTTTTTTTGGTTTTATTTGTAACCATAACATCCCTTCAACAATGTTTTTTTCACTGCATTTCATAGGTTTTTATTAGGGCAATTTAACCATAACGTCCCTTTAACAACGTATTTTCATGAATTTCATAGGTTTGTACCAGTGCACCCTGAATTCTCTACAATTTCCTTATATTATACTCACCCACAATGTAGCAACTCCAGAGTCCCCAGACAGTACGGAAGTCTGTGGCCATCAGGTAGCATTCACAAAACTCAGAAGGAAATGGGAGAACAAAACATGTTCTACCATTCAACCAAAAACACATACATAAAACAACATTACTTATATTTACTACACCCAAATATACCTTTTTGTACAAAATCATCATTTGAAAATGTATACATTATGTTTTCATTTACCACACAATATAATGGAATGCACCAAGCACAAACCATATCTGTACACCTCATATAATCACTTCAGTACAACTCTTAACATAGAATCACATGCACCAGGTGCTCATTCCAAAACAACCTCTTATGAAATAGTAAATAAACTGTATTTATTACTGTATTATTACCATTCATTATATAAACATTTCTTATAAGAAAAAAGCACTATTTTTTATTTTCACCAAAATGGCAAACACACTTGAGTGGTTGGAAGAAAAGTTCCCAAACGATGAGTGATGCTAAAATCTCTAATGGTAAACAATACATCTTTTAATATAAACAAATGTTGCATTTTATACAGTACTCAGTCAAATAATAATGTCATCATTTCTTGTAGCACCTGCTTTACATGAAGAAACAACACCCCAATTTTATAACAGAGAATCCCAAAGGCAATCTCTGTGAACAACTTTACAAAAGGACATTATGTTCTTGTCTGCAAATTATAATGATTTGTCATTTATATAGCACCTAGAGCCAAAGCCCTTTACATAGAGCATATTTACATGCATTTATCATCCCAACCAAAGTTGGTACTCATTTATCAACCTCGGAAGGATGAGAGGCTGAGTTGGCTTTGTCGGGGTTCGAACTTGTCACCTGCAGATCACACATAGATTGCAGAAGGGAGCGCTCAACCCACTGAGCTATCTTACTGGGATGAAATTGGATGAATTTAGTAATGACTTTAAGGAACTTTTAAATTATTTTACAAATGATGTTATTAGAAATTTTGAGTATCACCGTCCTTCTTGTAGCTGTTTCGCTTCCTCCCAGCAATCACCCCATCAATTTACCAATATATAAATGAAAGATGCTTTGATGAAACTTCACTTCCTTCTACCCCTGTTGATCATTGAAAAGAAATTCCAAATTCTCCTATTTATGTTTCCCATTCCAATACCCCATCCCTTTAATAAATATATACATTTTAATGCTATGAATATCTTGTTTATTTCTTTTTGAGACTTGGAAACACAAGAACCCACCTCTGACGAATCAAGTTGGCTGCAGGTGGAAACACAAGAACTCACCTCTGAGGAACCAAGTTGGCCGCAAGTGGATCATGTGAGTAGAAAATGCAAAATTCATCTACAAAGATTACACCAAGAGGCTAAAGCGCCTCCATCCATGGAAAACTACAAAACACATGCCCAACAAATCAAATGGCTCTAGAATCCACCCTGAGGAAAATCAAGTGAAAGGTTTCACAACAGGGGGTTGTTTTGTCAAGAAAAGCGGATCAAGAGCCATAACTTCAGTAAACTGCAATGTTTAAAAGCACATCTTCTGAAGTTCCCAATCAAGTATGTCGCTGTTGTCACAGAACTTTTTATACAAAGAGCACCAAGCCTGTAGATATAGCATACAAAAGCCTGTAGATATAGCATAAAAAATAGAAGACAATGAGTAATCCCAATGGTTCCAATTAGCTCTCTACCTTATAGCAGAAAACAAATATGAAATTACTAACCCCTCAATACTTTGCACATACTGCACTGCAAAGCTTGATAATGGCCAAATGCCTTCACAGGCTATCACTAATAATTTGGAAATATTCCCACTTCCAAAACCACTCCAACAGCTTAATTTGTATGAGAGCACTGTAATCCAAACAGTCCACCCATTTCAAGCGATAATACGCCTTCAACCGAAAACAGCCAAGTTGCCACCTTCTGAATTACTGAAAGGCATTTGGGGCAAAGTAGTTTATTTGCCATTAGATCTTAAAGAAAATGCATTTATCATCTGGGAGTGCAACGGCCAATAGATCAATCTTTGATTATGCTAGTGAATAGTGTACCTACAAAAGACAAAAGAAAATTGGCAGCAACTAGTTGACTTAAGCAAAATTAGAGAAGCCCTGCAATATCTTAAAGAGAACAATGAATACTACAAATAAATAAACATTGAAGAAAACCTGAGAGAAACCACAGAAATAATTCAGGATTTCCCATTAACTGGCCAATTTGAACTTGTAGAATCTACTACAGGATCCAATATTTTAGACCAGTATACAATGCACCCACTGCACTTCTAAGACAGCATAGATGATGCACTAGAAACATATCAAATGCAGCAAGCCAAAGGATCTCCTATCAGCATATGGGAAAAAAGTGTAGCAGCACAAGCCTTTCCTCTACTCTTCCTACTGGAAAATGTGGAAGGTATGATGAAAGATACACACAAATAACAACATCAGAATACTAATCTTTACAAATGTATTTTGAAGTCCCCAGTCTCAGACAAAACGTTGAATACATATTCCACCTCCTGTTGGAAAGTGAACTAGCAACTCTATGTTACAGAATTGCACACACATTGGCAACAGGTTCCAATTGTTTAAACATGTCTGCTATGCAGCTACTTTAAAAGGTGCAAGACAAAGATGAAGTTTTACAGTCAAGTATCTAATCTCTCGGCAAACATGCGTTAAACGAAAGAATGCTGGTTCTGACATCATGCAGATGTATGGTGTATGCTACGCAAACTTGCCCCACCCAAATGGTTTGTCACTTTAAGTTGTGCAGAGTATGCATGGGAAGACTTGCATGATTTCCTACACATAGCAAATGAAATTAAAGCACGGATAGATACGAAAAAACCAGGAGAACTCTGCTCTCTTGACCGTGTAAATGTGTCAAGGTACTTCCATCATTGCTTTATTGCCATGGTGCACTTCATCTGTAATAAAACAATTCCTCTCCTCAGAGAAGTGCAACACTTATTTGAGAGAAAAGAATATCAATCCAAATGAGCACCACACATCCAAATGCTTTTGTGGATAAAAGATGCTCCTAAATTTGGTTAGGACAGTGATGCCACAGTTTTACAGTTCATTCACAAATATGTGACTTGTGAAATCCGTTAAGAAAGCACACCTAGTGAGCTAAATGCACAAATGTTGCAGTTTCAAAGACATACATATGGCAAGTATTATCAATGCAGATATCAAAACAAAGGCAAATACTACACCAAATGCTGCTTTGGTTTCCCTAGACCAGTTTCAGCAAAAGGACAAGTAAACAGCTTCATGTCTTCTGTTAAACACAGTCTGAAAGGCAAATTGCCTAAGAACAAGTATGCATTAAAAGAAGTGAAGCATCAAAGTATATCAATGATTACAATGCAATCATTGCCCTCTTGTGGAATGCAAACATAGATGTGCAGTGCATTGCAGACAATTCCACTGCAATTGCACCATATGTCACAGCCTACTTAACCAAAGCTGAAAAAAATATCATCTGTCAAAGCACTGTGCCAAAGATTATACAGCTTTGGCATAAAATGCTCTACCATAGAGAATGTGGTTGCTAGGAAGCTGAAGACTATTTAACAGACACAGCCTTATATGGGAAATCTGAAAACATAGTCTGGCTAAGCGTTGGTCCTGCTGCATTCAGAAAAAAGAGTTCTCAAATTATACCAAGACATAAGGCCTCATTCCGAGTATGGAGGTAGTCATGGCGCTATTTGCGCCATGACTACCTCATACCGGTACCGACTCTGACCTGGTTCAATGGGGACTTACCGGCGTAGTCTGTGCTTTGCGGGACCGGTAGGTCCCCATTGAAAAATCTATTCCCATTTGAGCACCCATAGGGCTCAATGGGAATGGGGAAGTAGCTAATAACGGTACCGCAATTTGCGGTACCATTATTAGCTCTGAAGTCCCTTAACGGGTCCCGTCCTTAACACCTGGTCAGACCAGGCGTTAAGGAAGGGACCCGCTAAGGGACCTCAGAATAGGGTGCAAAGGGATTACCGGCACCAATGTCCTTAACAGTACCCGGTATCCCTTTGCGCCCTACTAGGAATGATGCCCATAGAAACAATAGCCAAAATAGAACCTAACAGCCAGGACATTTTGAAAAACAATTCATTGGACGCATACAACTTAAACAGGAGTACTGCTTTGGGAACCATGTCTCTATACCACATAGCCCAACATTTCTCATACAAAAATAATAATATTAAACCAGATGAGAAAAAAGGTAAATACATAGTCAAAAGTTGTAAGGGCAGAATGGCTAACCTTACCAAATGTAGCCTGATGAATTAAAATGCCTCAACATAGAGAACATTACTACTTGTCCCTACTGCAACTTTTTAAAGAAAAAGAAGAAGATTTATTGGACACCCATGCCTCCTATGAAAATTTTTCCAATACGAGTGAAAGCACTGTAACAGATATACATTTCCGGCATTACAAAAACATGTTGGACAATGAACACCAACAAGAGGAAGAGAACTTCACGTACAACTAAATGTAGACACTCCTGTGAGCAGTCAACCTTCTCTTACAGGAAGCCAAGAACCACTTGAAGAGCCACTTATTGTAAATGAGGCAGAATTAGCCATGACTGAAGGAGAAAACACCATGTGTCAGTGTGAGGAATCTGAAGAAAACTTTGCTCTACTGAAATCACAACTGAATGATGAACAGCGTAGCATTTTCCGGGAAGTAACTAAAGAAATTGAACATGGTGTACATCACAAAAAAAAACTTTTACTTGTCAAAAGTATTAACCTGTTCTCCTGTATGTAAGTGGTGAAGCTGGTTCAGGCAACACATTCTTAATACAAATCATCAGCAAGTTCCTCAAAAATTTACAAACAACAAGCTTTCACTTGTTGTAACTTTCCCCACTGGTTTAGTTGCCTACACTATAGATGGTTTTAATTTACAACAATTGCTACTCCTTCCAGTAGAACACCAACACAAATTAGAGTACTGCAAACTTTCAGTAGAAGCTGCTATGGAGCAACACAGAATTCTGACACAAATTAAAATGCTCCTAATAGATGAGGTGAGCATGGTCTCCAACCGGATGCTGATTTTGATTCACCTCAGATTGCAAGAGGTCCTTAAAACAATGTACGAAGAACACTTTAGAGGAAAACACGTTATTGTTTTTGGAGATCTTCAATTAACACCAGTGAAAGGTGAAACTGTTTTTAAAACCTTAGGACACAAACTGTGCCATAACACACTTGGCAGCATAGGAAATATACATCTCTGGCAACATTTCCAGTACAGAGAACTAACTCAACACATGCATCAGTCTGCACACCTCACCTATGCTATTCGGATTGGTGTGCTTTCTAAGGAAGCACAGTCTATCTTAAACAGCATACTCATCCTTGAGATATACGGGCATAACACATCTGCTAATGATGTCATGGAACAATTAGCACACACAAATGTAAAATGTATGGCCTTAATGCCAACCCTATCAAGCTGTGCACAATTCAATGAAACAATGTTAAAAAGAGAAAATGTAACCAATAGTGCAAATTAACTCAACAGACAAACTGGACGTGCATGGTATGACAAAGCCTATGTACCAACAAGCCACAGCATGACTAAATACCTTAGAAAATGATATCTCCAACACAGCTGGATGGAAAAATATTGACATTGTGTTTACATTGAAGAGTAACGCTAAAGCGTAACCTTGACGTGGACCAAGGTTTAGTTAATGGAGCACTTGGTACAGTTATTGGCTTCCAGACATACCCACGTGACAACAACATTCAATTTGTCAACATCCACGTTGACAGACTTTCAGAAGTTAAAAGCATAGGACGCTCAACAGCCTGATTCCTTCTTTTTAAAGACATGTATGTATTCAGAGAACAGTTTTCTCTGTCTCGTCCATATGCTGTCACTACTTATAAATTGCAAGGTCTAACTCTAGATCAGGCATTGATTGACATCGACAGCACAGTCTTTAGAGAAGGCATGAGTTACGTACTCACACCTACGTGTACTTGAAGGGCTGTTTCTAGTCAATTTTAATACAAACGAAGTCAAGGCTGACATTCATTGCATCCTAGAGTACAATAAAGTATGTGCACTCTACACACCCTATCTCAAAATGTACACTGCTCCTCAGAAAAGGAAAACTTGGTAAAAGAAAACTAGTGCAAACACAACTTATAAGAGATCTCCCAACAGTACCACTAAACACATTGAAAGCAGCTGCTACTCCATCAATTACCACAACCACAGAAGGATCTAGTGAAAAGACAAATGCATATCCAACTGCACAAACAAAGAGACATATCTCTTCAAAAAAGCAAGTGGAGTTCCATCAAATGATTCAGACACAAAACTGTCTGGTCCATTCAAATTTTCCAACACATCTGGTGTAAATTACTATACAAATGTAGCAATCAATGTTCTATTCCAATTGTCATCAATTGTTCAAAACATTTACTTGAACTGCGCAGACCAGTTGTGTTTGCAAATGCTACGCCTTCATATAAATGCAACAAACAATCCTGACAACATTTACAGTGTCTCAGGAAAAAGGCAGGAATTGGACTACTGTGCAGGAATGGTGAGATTCAAATGAGAATTTCTAATGTACTTACTGCAAGTGCTGGAAAGCAAAAACATACTTATAAATTAAATCTTCCAGATTTCATACATGTGGAAACATACATGCACTCTCTGCAGCCATGTGGCGCAGGACCAAGTCCCTAATGAGCGGTTTGTGTATGTATCTATACCTAACTGTGAATCCATTCCATTTCAGCAGCAATGATACTTCAATAACTCTGAAGCAGAGATTACCAGCAAACCTTGCAAATGCTTGCGTAACATCCCGAAACCTAAATTTACTAAATGACCTACAAAACTAGCATAGCCTACTTCCAATAGCCACCAACAGGTATGTAACTGCAAGCAAAAAATAACCGTCTGCACTGTGAAACTGTAACAACTTAGAATACACAAACTGGCCCATGAGTACATCACTTGTGCTGCTATACAGTTTTTCCCCAATGACCCAATGATAATAGGCACAGAAACAACAGCTATGGAAAACACACTAACATTATTTAACTGATAGTACTTAAAATGAAAAGTACTGAGTATGAGGGTCTACAAACTGTCCTCACTCACCTGTAAAACTACCAACTGTTAGAATAATGGCTGTCTATCTATTCCAATACCAATGCAATAAATACTCAACCGCATCGAACTGCATAATACTGCAATGGCATTTGGCAATAGTGGAAAATGGAAATCAGCCAACAAGAATGAAGGTGCTTGAAAACATACCCTGCAAAACTCTGAAACTGTAAACAGTTAGAATACGCCAACTGGTATCTAACTGCAACCATAATACTGCAATATTGCTTCCCATTATAAAACAATTTAAAATCCACCAGCGAAAATGAAAGTTCTTCTGAGCAAGTCCTTCAAGACTTAAAAAGTATCTACAGCCAGGATACACCAACTGGGATCTCAGTACACCCTCTTTACTACAATGTTACTTCCATCAGTCAAACTGCTGAAATTGACCTTCAACAATGAAACTGCTACAAAACATACCCTCAAGAACTGTCAATCTACCAACAGTTAGAATATGCTAACAGGTATCTAACTGCACCCACAATACTGCAATGTTAGTTTTCAAAAGTACAGTACTTAGAAAACACCAACAGCAATCACACTGCATAAACGGATACTGTTAAAAAGAAGAAACAGATAAACAGTTAGAATACGCCAACTGGTATCTAACTGCAACCATAACACCACCACTTCCCGAAAAGCAAAACACATAAACCATTTCAATTCTTCACGTTGAGACATTGCTTATAACAGCAAGACCACATAGATGTGGACCTTAAACATTCCTGTAAGTACTGCACAATTCAATGAAACATAGTGTGCCACGTAACATCAAATTAATGTAGAAGGTTCTTTTTTTAATCCTGCATGAATTTCTTTTTCACACAACCAAACACACAAACTCAGCACATTGCACGGTACACTTGTTTGAAGCATAGTATGTGTAATGTACTAATTATGAGGGTCCACAAAGTACATGAATGTCTGAAAGGGTATACAATACGACATTATGTAGTACCTTCACTAACATGTCATATTTTTTTATCACAATGAAAGGTTTCTAAGCGGGGAGCCGGGCATCGAACCTGTGTTGCTCCGTGTTGTCTTGCTTCCAAGGCATGCAAGTTGCCGCTGAGCTGTCCTCCCGCAAACAGACCATGGTAAAGGTGCACCAAATTAATAAAAAGGTTCACTGCCACCGGCCATTAAAGGTAAGTTTGTCTTTGTAACATAAATGCTACATTTAAAATGAGAAAGGGTATACTCAGTATCTCCCCAGCACTCCACATAGGGTCGGTGGGAGGGTGCGGGTCTCCCCTTATAAAATGTAAAAGGGATCCAAAGATCCTTTCTACCCTGGGGAACTGTAATTCTCACAAGCTTAGCTAGAGAATATTTAAAAGGGGAGCCCCTAGGGCAACCGAGCAATAATCGGCACTTATTGCCAAAAAGTTGGCAAATAGGGTAACTTTTAAAAGACACTATGGAGAGTCTTACAAATGACACCCATGAAAAGAGTACATGATTCTGTGAGTGTGGTACCAGGCTCCCACTCACAGAGGTATAAGGAAAAATACTCCACCAGTAAAAGCAAAATGTTCTGGGGTTGACACAGGCTAGGAAGATTTATCATTGCTATGAAAATCTTACCTAACAGCTACAAAACGTTCTGTGATATGGTAACGATACAGAAATATAACAAGATAAGAGTGAGATCGTGACACACATGTCCTCTGGTTTACCCAGGTGAAACATATTGATTTATGGAAATAAAAAGTTTAAAATTAGATTTCTATCATGAATATCTTCATATGCTGTGGTTAAGCTACTGTCAGTCAAAAATGAAAGAGTGGACTTCCTGAGACAAGGACTTTCAGGAAGGACGATTGTATTATTCACAACCTACTCAAGAATTCTCAACACATAATATATGTATGTCAAGGTTTTGGGATACTTCAAGCCACATGTAAAATATAATGGCTGGAGCTGCATATGGGGGTCTATATCTTACCATAATAACTCTAGCCATTGTTGTTGGTCTGTCCTTAACATATGACAGCCAAAACAGCATTATTTTTCCAATAGCAGTTTTTATATAGGTCTAGCTAATACAGTTTTTCCATTTTATGGCACTGAAAAGAAGTGCTATTATTCAGTAATCGAGTGAGACTAAATGCATCAACTCTGAAAAAATAAAAAGGTGAGTCAAACCTGTCTCAGCTCTTATCTAACTGGCACTATCTTTATCGCTGATTTAATATATTGCTTTTAGCAGCAATTGGCCTTTGGTATGGGCTAATTATCGTTAATAAGAATGGCATTGGTACATGGATTTCAGTAATATGATGCATCTGACTTATGATTCATTTAGATGTGAGAGGCTGTTGCAGTAGTCCAGCATGGAGAGGACCAGAGCCCTGGAGACGTTGAGCTTCTGGGGGAAGGTGAGGAATGGAAGAATGCCCCCGAGGAGGTGGAGCTGGGAAGTGGGACTTCTTAGTAAGGTCCGTGATGTGAGGAGTGAAGGGGAGCGGCATCGCAGGTGACCCCAGGTTTTTGGCCTTACAGGATGGGTGGGTGGTCTTCCGCTCCCCAGTCATCCGCTCACCACAGCCATCCGCTCTCCACACTTATCCGCTCCCTACACTCATCCGCTCTCCGCAGCTCAGCCGCTCTCCGCAGCTCAGCCGCTCTCCGCAGCCATAAGTTCTACGCCCTCCTGCGTTCTATTCGCTACTCTTATTTATTTATTTATTTATTCACATTTGTTAAGCGCACATCAGACCGAAGGCATCGTGGCGCTGGTTACAGTGTTTCTTACACGCATTTGTGCCCTTGGTTACATTGGCAATGGTTATGCTTTAGTACATGTGCATAGAGAGCACAGAGGTGGTCAGGTGCACAAGTTAGTTGAAGAGAGAAGTTTTAAGTTGTTTCCGGAAGGAGAGGAGGGAAGATTCTGCTCTGAGGTTGGTGGGCAATGCGTTCCAAAGCTTAGGTGCCAGGTATGGGAAGCCTATACCTCCTGCCCTAGATCTATTGATGCGTGGTATGGAGAGACGGTTGGCGTATGTGGATCTGGTGGGTCTTGTGGATTGGGATCTAGACAGTGTGTCAGATAGGTAGGAAGGTGCTGTGAGGTTGATGCATTTATGCGTTGTGGTGAGTATTTTGAAAGCAATCCTGTCCTTAACTGGGAGCCAGTGGACGGCTTTCCTTGCTGAGGTGATGTGCTCTCTTTTGGGTATGCTGAGTGCTGCTCTGAGGGCATTATTTTGGGTGGTTTGGAGCCTTGCTAGGTTGTTCTTGGAGGTGCCGGCTAGGAGCGCGTTGCAGTAGTCCAGTTTGGCTCCAATAGTGGCTCTTGCGATGGACAGGCAGTTTTCTTTTGTTAGGAACGGTTTTATAGCATTGATGAGTTTAGTGCTCAATGCCGATGCTGAGACGATTGCGTTTACTTGTTTATCCATCGATAGGGTGGCATCTATGTGAACTCCTAGTGTTTTAACTGATGATAGGACTGGGATAGTGCAGTTGTCTATGCTAAAGTTAGTGTAGAGTGGGTTGAGGTTGGCAAGGGTGGGCTTCTGGCCTAAAATGAGGATTTCAGTTTTGTCCCCGTTCAAGCAGAGTCCGTTGGTGGCCATCCAGGCTTGTATGGTAGAGTAGATTAGTTGGAGGGAGGTGGAGTCTTGATGATAATTACCAGTCAGGGGCAGGAGTATCTGCGTGTCGTCAGCGTAGTTCGTGTATGTGATCCCCATGGCGTCCAGTTTGTCGAATAGGGGCTTAGTAAAGAGGTTGTATAGCGTAGGGGCCGTGCAAGAGCCTTGAGGAACCCCACAATGGATGATGGATGGTGCAGCGTGAGCTGTGTTTGAGAAGACTTTCATAGCTCTGCCTTGTAGGAAGGAGGTCACCCATGAGGCCGCGTTCTTGGAAAAGTGTGCTGCTTGCGTTAGATGATTGGTGAGAGTGTCGTGGTCTACCAAGTCAAATGCTGCTGATAGGTCGAGGAGGAGGAGGAGGGCAGGCTTGCCCTTGTCGAGGATGTTAGTGATTTAATTTTTTAAGTCTAGAAGGGCAGTTTCGGTTCCGTGTCCCTTACGGAATCCAGATTGCCTTTTGCCTAGAATTGCGTTGGATTCTAGGTAGTGTTGGATCTGTATATGTGCAGCTTTGTCAAGTAGTTTTAGAAGGAATGGGACTGTGGTTATGGGGCGATAGTTGTTAGGGTTTTCGGGGTCAAGTGTGGGTTTTTTTAGGAGGGGGCGCACCCAGGCCTCTTTGAGGGTGTCTGGGACTATGCCTGACCTGAATGATGCGTTGATGAACGCAGTGAGGAGAGGAGCGAGCTGTTCCGCACATTCTTTGATGATTTTTGGGGGGCATATGTCACCCTTACAGAGTGAGGGTTTGAGATGTTTGAGGATGTTGATGACCTCGGTTTTGGTGATTTCGTTGAAAGTGAACTTGTGTATGTTGTTGGCTTCGACACCATGTCTCTGTATTTATGTACTCGTCAACTCTACACAAACTCATCAATTCTACACGTTCGTCCGCTCTACACACCCAACCACTCTACACACTCATTGGCTTTAGTATGTTCATCTATTCCATCCGATCTTTATACTAATTTGGTCTTTCTAGTCATCTGTTCTTCCACTACTGCACTCGTCCACATAGTGCATTCATCTGTTCTATACGCTTCATCCATTCTAACTATTTTATCTGTCATTCACTACGTTGCCTCCTCATTCATTATGTCCATTTCATCAGTTTAGATCTCCTTACTTTCCCAATGATTTATTCCTATTGTCCACTTCACTGTTTTGATCTACATTACTCGTTTAGTTCTGTTTGTCTTTCTAGTTTATATTCAAGTTTATTAGCTGTCAATTTCTCGCTTCAGGTAGTTTGTTGGGTCTGTGTTATTGTGATGATGTTAGTTTGGAAAACCGGTTGGTTTTAGGGGAAGAGCCAGGTTTTCAGTAGTTTGCGGAAGGACGTTAAATCCTCAGTTAGGCGGATGTGGGGTGGGAGCGAGTTCCACAGGGTTGGGGCCAGGGCTGAGAATGATGATCCCCTAACCTGACTGAGTTTGTTTTAGGAATTACTAGGAGGCCGGCTGAGCTGGATCTTGGGGTGCGAGTGGGATGATAAGGTATTAGCTTGTCTTGAAGATATTGAGGTCCAGTTTTATGCAGTGCTCGATGGGAGAGGCATAAGGTTTTGAAAGCCACTGTACGGGCTACTGGAAGTCAGTGCAGTGTCTTAAGGAGCGCGGTGAGTGTGTGGCCCAGAAAGCACCCTTTTGTTCAATTTTGCCCATGTGTCCGTGGGCCCGTGCCCAGGAGCAGGCCCTTGCATCCCCTTCCTCCCCGCAGCCCCTTCCTGGTTTCCCAGCCCGCCCGCCTCCCGATCCGCCCTCCCTCCCATTGGTCCATGTCCCTTAGCCATTGAGTCTACCGACTCGCATGGTGCTCACCGCCTCCATTTGCCATCCGAGGAGCGCGGTGAGTGTGTGGCCCAGAAAGCACCTTTTTGTTCAATTTTGCCCATGTGTTCGTGGGCCCGTGCCCAGGAGCAGGCCCTTGCGTCCCCTTCCTCCCCGCAGCCCCTTCCTGGTTTCCCAGCCCACCCGCCTCCCGATCCGCCCTCCCTCCCTCCCATTGGTCCACGCCCCTTAGCCATTGAGTCTACCGACTCGCGTGTTGCTCACCGCCTCAATTTGCCATCCGAGGAGCGCGATGAGTGTGTGGCCCAGAAAGCACCTTTTTGTTCAATTTTGCCCATGTGTTCGTGGGCCCGTGCCCAGGAGTAGGCCCTTGCGTCCCCTTCCTCCCCGCAGCCCCTTCCTGGTTTCCCAGCCCGCCCGCCTCCCGATCCGACCTCGATCCCTCCCATTGGTCCATGCCCCTTAGCCATTGAGTCTACCGACTCGCGTGTTGCTCACCGCCTCCATTTGCCATCCGAGGAGCGTGGTGAGTGTGTGGCCCAGAAAGCACCTTTTTTGTTCAATTCTGCCCATGTGTCCGTGGGCCCGTGCCCAGGAGCAGGCCCTTGCGTCCCCTTCCTCCCCGCAGCCCTTTCCTGGTTTCCCAGCCCGCCCGCCTCCCGATCCACCCTCCCCCCTCCCATTGGTCCATGCCCCTTAGCCAATGAGTCTAGCGACTCGCATGGTGCTCACCGCCTCCATTTGCCATCCGAGGACCGCGGTGAGTGTGTGGCCCAGAAAGCACCTTTTTGTTCAATTTTGCCCATGTGTTCGTGGGCCCATGCCCAGGAGCAGGCCCTTGCGTCCCCTTCCTCCCCGCAGCCCCTTCCTGGTTTCCCGTCCGCCTCCCGATCCGCCCTCCCTCCCTCCCATTGGTCCACGCCCCTTAGCCATTGAGTCTACCGACTCGCGTGTTGCTCACCGCCTCCATTTGCCATCCGAGGAGCGCGGGGAGTGTGTGGCCCAGAAAGCACCTTTTTTGTTCAATTCTGCCCATGTGTTCGTGGGCCCGTGCCCAGGAGCAGGCCCTTGCGTCCCCTTCCTCCCCGCAGCCCCTTCCTGGTTTCCCAGCCCGCCCGCCTCCCGATCCACCCTCCCCCCTCCCATTGGTCCACGCCCCTTAGCCATTGAGTCTACCGACTCGCGTGGTGCTCACCGCCTCCATTTGCCATCCGAGGAGCGTGGTGAGTGTGTGGCCCAGAAAACACCCACCTTTTTGTTCAATTTTGCCCATGTGTTCGTGGGCCCGTGCCCAGGAGCAGGCCCTTGCGTCCCCTTCCTCCCCGCAACCTTCCTCCCTGCAGCCCCTTCCTGGCTTCCACAGCCCATTTGCAGTGGACCGTGGTCAGTAGCAAGCCCCCTCCAGTGGCGGCTTGAATTTGAAATCTTGGAGGCTCCCCTGCAGCCCAGTCCCACCGCGCACCCTCTTCCTGTTTCTCCCTTCCCTCCCCCCTCCCGACCCGCCCAGATCCGCTCTCATTGGTCCACCTACACTTCATCACTGGTCCTCCCAGAGCACCCTCTGCCCGGCAGCCCCTGCGGCTAAGGGCCCAAGGCCAGGGGCGGCTCCTACATTGGCGGCTCCGAGATGTGTCTGCAGGTGTCAGCAGTGGAAGCCAAGGAAGCCACCAGACACTGACAAAACTGTAACTGCTGGCATGAGTGGGGGGGTAGAGTATTACTCTACTCCAGAAATCTCCTGCCACTCTAACCTACCTTTCAATGGCCTGCAGTCTAATGTTAACCAGTACCATAGGCCAAGAGAACCACACAGATTAGCCTGCGCCAAATCTAGGCAGAAATGTGATTATTAGCATATGCCACACTTAGATGGAATCTCTAATAGCCTCCTGTGATAGTTGTATTTAGAAGTGTACCCAATAGCCTCACTGTGAAAAGTGAATTTAAAAGTGTACCCAATAGCCTGTATGTGAAAAGTGAATTTAGAAGTGTACCCAATAGCCAGCCTCTCTGTGAAAAGTGAATTTAGAAGTGAACCCAATAGCCTCTCTGTGAAAAGTTGAACTTAGAAGTGCATTTAGAAGTTGCATTTAGAAGTGTGCCCAATAGCCTCTCTGTGAAAAGTTGAATTTTGAAGTACATTTAGAAAGTTGCATTTAGAAGCTGCATTTAGAAGTGTCCCCAATAGCCCCTCTGTGAAAAGTGAATTTAGAAGTGTACCCAATAGCTTCTCTGTGAAAAATAAATTTAGAAGTGTACCCAATAGCCTCTCTGTGAAAAGTTGAATTTTGAAGTACATTTAGAAAGTTGCATTTAGAAGTTGCATTTAGAAGTGTACCCAATAGCCCCTCTGTGAAAAGTGAATTTAGAAGTGTACCCAATAGCCTGTATATGAAAAGTGAATTTGGAAGTGTACCCAATAGCCAGTATGTGAAAAATGAATCTAGAAGTGTACCCAATAGCCTCTCTGTGAAAAGTGAATTTAGAAGTGTACCCAATAGCCTCTCTGTGAAAAGTTGAACTTAGAAGTGCATTTAGAAGTTGCATTTAGAAGTGTGCCCAATAGCCTCTCTGTGAAAAGATGAATTTAGAAGTGTGCCCAATAGCCTCTCTGTGAAAAGTTGAATTTAAGTACATTTAGAAAGTTGCATTTGGACGTTGTATTTAGAAGTAAGCCCAATAGCCCCTCTGTGAAAAGTGAATTTAGAAGTGTACCGAATAGCCTCTCTGTGAAAAGTAAATTTAGAAGTGTACCCAATAGCCTGTATGTGAAAAGTGAATTTAGAAGTGTACCCAATAGCCTCTCTGTGAAAAGTGAATTTAGAAGTGTACCCAATAGCCTCTCTGCGAAAAGTTGAATTTAGAAGTTGCATTTAGAAGCGCATTTAGAAGTTGCATTTAGAGGTGTGCCCAATAGCCTCTCTGTGGAAAGTTGAATTTAGAAGTGCATTTAGAAGTTGCATTTAGAAGTACTTTTAGAAAGTTGAATTTAGAAGTGCGCCCAATAGCCTCTCTGTGATTCTAGAAGTGTGCATTTAGAAGCTGAATTTAGAAATGTGCACAATAGCCTCCCTGTGATTCTAGAAATGTGCCCAACAGCCCCGCTGAATTTAGAAGTGTGCCCAATAGCCGCTCTGTGAATTTAGAAGTGTGCCCAATAGCCTCCCTGTGAAAAGTGAATTTAGAAGTGTACCCAATAGCTTCTCTGTGAAAAGTGAATTTAGAAGTGTACCCAATAGCCTCTCTGCGAAAAGTTGAATTTAGAAGTTGCATTTAGAAGTGCATTTAGAAGTTGCATTTAGAGGTATGCCCAATAGCCTCTCTGTGGAAAGTTGAATTTAGAAGTGCATTTAGAAGTTGCATTTAGAAGTACTTTTAGAAAGTTGAATTTAGAAGTGCGCCCAATAGCCTCTCTGTGATTCTAGAAGTGTGCATTTAGAAGCTGAATTTAGAAATGTGCACAATAGCCTCCCTGTGATTCTAGAAATGTGCCCAACAGCCCCGCTGAATTTAGAAGTGTGCCCAATAGCCGCTCTGTGAATTTAGAAGTGTGCTAACTAGCCTCCCTGTGAAAATCTGAACTTAGAAAAGTACCCAATAGCCTCTCTGTGAAAAGTTGAATTTTGAAATACATTTAAAAAGTTGAATTTAGAAGTGCGCCCAACAGCCTCTCTGTGATTCTAGAAGTGTGCCCAACAGCCCCGCTGAATTTAGAAGTGTGCCCAGTAGCCGCTCTGTGAATTTAGAAGTGTGCCCAATAGCCTCTCTTTGAATTAAGCAGTATGCCCAATAGCCTCACTGTGAAAAGTTGAATATAGAAGTGTGCCCAATAGCCTCCCTGCGAATAACCTCTCTGTGAATTTAGAAGTCTCTGATAGGGCATGTAACCCACCATATCTCACCAACACGCTTACTCTCTCCTTACATCACTACTCAACTAGAACACAGAGATACTATGGCACCATTCGGTATAACTGTTCTCATATCAACATTCGCCGCTCACTCCACATCATTCTAAGTAATCACTGCTGGTGTTTACACACCCCCCAGCGAGGCGTTCTCCTCAGGCCTAACGCAGCCACATCCGATCTGGATAAATCCTGCCAGAACGAACACATACTCCTGACCTCTCAACCACCACACCTACCGCTAGAAAGCAGCTATTACACTGTTACCGCACGAGCTGTACACATACCCAGTGCTCACATGCACCTTTTGTCTCTCTCTACTCTCTCTACTGATATGAACTTCGGTTCCCAAGGGCGTTTAACCTACCAGCGCCTTCAGACCATACCAAAGGTATATAAGGTGCTATATAAATGCAAAATGACATAGCATAACATAACATTTATAAGTATGCCCTGGCAAAACGTTTTCAGAAGGCCTTTTTAAGACTGCAATTGGAGTTATATTCAGTGGGTCTCTTCTTGCACCTGTAGCCCTGGAGAAACTTAGAAGCAAGATCTAAAATGCAAAGTGATATTACACCTGACATTGTTAATGACCTCCTCTCAGCCAATCAGAATATTCAGAGTGAAGTCAATAAGTACTATTAGAACCCGGGCGGGGGGAGCCAGCCAATCAGGTGGCTAGGAACGTGGGCTTGAACCACCAGTACAAGCCTGCGTTCCATGCCATTTGACGGCCGGCTCCCCCGCCGCCATCTTCCCCCAACCTCCATCCCTGTTTTATTATTATTTTTTGTTTCCCTCCCCCCACTTACCATATTTTAGTGGCAAAAGCAAGTGTCACCACCGCATCTGCTCCTTCCCCTTTCCTCCGGCAGGCTGCCATGGAAAGGGAAGAAGGGCACCGTATGGAGCGCCGGGTTCCCTTTCCATGGCGGCCATCTTGGTAAAAGATTTTCATTCATTGAACGGGACGCCTGAGGTGTCCTGTTCAATGAAAGAAAATCCTTTTTTCTAGCACCCTGAGTTACTAAAGCTGTGCTCGGGCCGGTAACTTGGGCTGCCGGGCCGTTAGACCCTGTTCCAGCCCTTAGAATGGGGGCTTAACGCCACAGTATTAACTGCATTCTGAACATTCTGCCTTGTAGACAATGACAGAATAATAATATTTCTTGGCAAGATATATTTCAACAAAGTCACTTCAGGCCTGATTTACAAAAATGTTTAACATAGATATGTCCCATTGAAAACATGTTTGTAAATCAGGCCTCTTCCTCTCTTAGAGAACCATTGTTTACACTGCAACGTCCTATTTAGCACACCATCGTGAAAATTAAAACATGGAACATATTTACACTTTCTTATAGAGTAATTGTTTACCTTTTCATGACCCCTAATATATGGCCATATTAACCCCCCTCCAGTTTAAAAAAGTTTGTAATTGAAACGCTGAATTTAGGAAGATAAGCTTGTCATTTAAATGCTACACAATAAAATCACATTTAACTTACTAACTCAGTCTGAAGATTTACTTGTTCCTTATAAAACTAACGTTTTTTACTGCATCAAAACTCCAAAACATGTTTTTATACTACCGTTATGTGCTAATAGCCTTATTGACATCGGGTAGTAGTCATTTTCGCTTCGGATAATGATCCTTCCCCAACTTATGGGCAAAGTTCAAGTGCTAAGCAATTATTCCACAATAATTGCCCCTCCCTTGGTCTGAAGATCTCTGCCTGCTCAGTGCAGGAATGTTTGCACCATTTCTCTAGTATCTGCGTGCCATGGTTGTGGGATACTTGCCACTGAAGGAACTATGCATGCCTAGCTAAAACATATTTATCTTCCAAACCTCAATGGCACATTCAGCCTCCTGGTTAGTGGCTCACTAATTCATCCATTCACTTACCCACAAACTCACTAATCTATTTAATCTTTCTTTAGTCATGTACTCACTCATTCACATGCTCTGAAACACTTTGCTTGATTTGGGACCTGCTGTAACGACCTACCTGGTTTGGCAGCTTCCGGAGATGTCACAGTGTACAAGACCTTATCCCCTAGCCTGTCCTTCCGAGTAGAGTCTCCCTCCACCCCCCCCCCCCAATCAATTTCCGTGGTTAAATATGTACTGGTGTGTTCAATCGGTTCTCAGAAAGAATAGCGTCCCACGATTCTCCATTCTGTGACCTGCACCAGGTGAGATTCTCCTTAAAGAGACTTGTAAGTAGGTGATGGAGGCTTGCTTTGTTGCAACGCCTGGGTTTTGGAAGCAAGTACACGCTGAGCAAACACAGCTTCGAATCCCACATAGAGAGCGTTATAAATAACCTGCACTTCCACAATTCAATGAAACCAGCACATAGATACCTAGGGGATATGTGTGCTGCAAAAAAAAAATATATATATGCAGTTAGTTATCACACAGCATACAAATGAAGCTTTTCTTGGGGGACTAGTCTTCAAAGCACTGCGTACAATTCTCAAATGTGCTTGGAATAAAAGTCTCTGGCGCGCTACTATACCAGTACCTTACGTGAATCAGAGCTGCAGTAGAAAGCAGACCCTTTTGCATCAAACAATTCTCTCTAGTTGTATTCACTTCAATTGTATCATTGAAATACCACATCTAAACCTGTGCTTGTCTCTTTTAAAGATCTAGAGAGCTCCGGTGGTCTTAATTTACCAAAGTGGTTTGAACCGATGATTTACCGGTTCTGGTGAGTGATTTGGGGATTACTGTGTTGCTTTTCCTTCTCTTCTTTCATTCTTCCATCACTGCAGTTCTTCTCTTGTGTCTTTCTCTTCTAGGTCCACACATTGATTTCTGGAGGTGCCTGGCGAAACTGAGTTTCTCCCAGGTAATTCCACTGGAATGGCTGGCACGAGGCAAATGTGGAAAGACTCAGGCCCTGTCCATGGGAAGTCTCACAATATTTTGCCACTATACAGGATTCGCTGGACGACTTGAGACTTGCTGTGCATCATGCAAATTGTGGTCCTGATATGTACGAGATTTTCTGGGTGACATTATGTCTGCTAGGCATTATGGGGATTGTGCCCTGAGAGACTCTCTCCATAGACTAGAGGACTTTGCCTCCCCACTCCCCTCTCACCAAACTCATGGGCACTTGTGTTTTCTTGAGGCCCCTTTCAATCAGGGTGTGCGTTGTTGTGTGTACCTTCTCCAGGGCTTCTATGACACATCCTAAAGATCAACAGAAACAAAGACCCAACCGGTTCGCTCATCCTACTGGACATCTCGGCTGCATTTGACACTTCAGTTTACATTTCCAAAGCATATTTAGCTTCTAATTTCTTGCCTTCTCATTTTGGGATAACAGAGCCCAAGGGTATTTGAGAAACCCATAGAAGCAGACTGTGCCAGAAGTCCCTGCCCCTGTTGACTTTCATCCATTCTTTCAGACAGGGGCAGAGCAAGGCCATCTACCAATAGCAGAAGGGTGCTATGCAAGAACAAACTTCTTAGCTGCTCACTACTTCAGTCACTCGATGAACACATCGCTGGATTAGCTTCTGTGTCCATCAAATTAGAAGAGAAAATGGCTGGCAGTATATTTAAATACAAATTACATTTAATAGACAGCTCTTTCACTGATGTTGTTCTTGGACAATATGACAATGCTGGAATCATTTTGTCATATGCCAAATGGACTGTACTTAAAGATCTGTGTGCCTTCTTTTTTTCTGTGTGGAATTGCTGACCAAGTCACAATGTGTATTGTATAGATTGCATGGGGCAATATATAATGTATAGCACATATAATGCCCAATATGGAATATGTGGACCGTTCTGGATGTGGAGGGATTCATTATACCTTTGTGGAATATCCGGATCAGAGTTCCACTGTGATGTGGGTGGAATTAATTGCACAGGATCCCATTGCAGACTCGTTAGAATGGTCTATGTAGGGTCCTCGGTTGTTTGTGTGGATTTTCTGGGGGCAGGAAACAAGGATGCCTCTGTAGAATGCCCTTTAGGAGGAAATCTATAAACTGTATGGAATAAAATAGTGCGAGGGAGGCATTGCCCTGGTGTATGTGGAGTGACCTGGAAAGCCTGTACAGGCGAGTTCCACTGAAGTTGCATAAATGTTCTTGCAGAAGGTTCACTATTAGATTATGTGTATTATTAGGGTATTTATTGAGCATGGACCCAGCTTCTGGAAGCAATGATGTACTTTACAATCATAGGGGAAGGAACATGGTGAGGGAAGCAGAAAACAAGGCAAAGCAGACTAAATGGGGAGGGTGATCACTTTGGGTAGCAAGGAATCTACAAGTTATCAGGAGAGCAAACAGTGGGGAGCGGATCACCCAGTCTCAACTAGGGGGGAGGTAGAGGGGGGGTTGGACCTAGGTTTTAGGCAAGAACCATCTGATTGATATGGCACATGTGGCAGAGGGATCTACCCTAATCTGTGCGGAATGGTCTGAGAAGGATTCCAATACGAAATTTGGGGACCAGTCGGATACAGTTCCACTCTCCGGATTGTCCTGGGGGTGTCTGCACTGTTATCTGCTATGATGAGCCTGGAGTGGAGGCCATCCACAGTGGCTTATTAGAAATGGACTGGAGATTGTTTTGTATTAACTGTACTTAGGTACCTGCTGGGTAGGGGTCTGGGAATGGGGGGTGACAGGCTGGCCCATATGGACTGTTTCGAAAAGGATTGTGCGGGTCTCTAAATCTTAGAAAATGTTGTGCTGTGAATGAATAGCAACATAAACTGCACTACTGATGGCGACTTTCTGATCATGTAAAATGAACATTGCATGTGCAGTGACTGCTTTCAGCTTCACTCATCTGGTGCCTCATTCCACATGTGTGAACAATTTTAAAACGACTTTGATTCATACACATGTTTTCATTTTGTTGCTTCAATCATAGTCCTCTGTCCCAGTAATCACAGAGAAATGTGGAGGTTAAACATCTTTCAAAACCTTTAGCTGTAATAACTCATAGGAAAAATAGCAGGCTGCAAAATGTACTCCCAGCTTGCAAGCAGAGTCCTAGGGGGTGCGATGTTTAACTAACACATTAATACCTGTTAAATTGAACGCAGTGTGATTCCCTTAGAGAAAGACATTTTGATTGCAATTGCTGAAAATGGACTGTTTTGTTGTTCTTAATCCTTCCGAGCAGAATCCCCAGTGCCTTGAATAGTGTGACCTCTATTACAGAAGTGGATTTACTGCAAATATAAACTTCATCTTTGGAATCAGGGGGACAGGCGTCCTTCCAGGTGCGTGGAGAATACTCGGGGTTCAGCATGACAAACCATGACCCTGGAGCAGTCTAGCATTAAGACGAAAGAAGGGAGCTGGCGATTTACTGTATGGGAAAGTCTGACCATACTTACAACAGGTGAACTGTGTGGGCAAAACACAAAGCAACGTTATCCGATTCATCTAAGGAAAACAGAGTATATGTAATTATTTATTTAGAGGTGTATGCTCTGGTGAAATACGTAACATAGTAAATTTAATAGAGAGCCCCCAAAATGAATTAGATAAAACACAAATGTTTTTTGTATATATATTTTTAATTTCAGCGCACTTGCTGCTTTCAGTGATTTTTTTGTGTTGTCGAACTTTGGCGTGTATGGAGCAATGCTGTGCGGGGGAAGTGGAAGCTGGGTTGTTAAGCTTATATCACACAAAGATAAGCTAAAGTAAAAAAAAAAAAGAAAAGACTGTCGTGTAAACATTTGTTTATTGTTTTTTCTATGTGCTGCTAGTTGATTAACCACAAGGTGGTTTTCCTGTTGCTTTACCCAGAGAAAAGAAGTCGATTAACGGCGGAATGCCTGTACAAAAATTCAGGTTCACAGAAAAACGTATTGAAGAGAATTCCAGAGGGAGGTGGCCAGGACTTAAAAAGAGTGTCCACCCTACAAGAATAGTCACATTTACGAACCAATAGTCGCCTACAATTTGTAGAACCTAGGTTTCTTGTTGGAGAATAGGGAATGATTCTCTTGGGAAGAAAAAGAGAAGTGTCAGCAAGATGGAGGATGCATTACAAGTTAGATTGTTAGACCGGGGATACCCGCGTAAACTTATTAAACACTATAAGCGCAATATACCAATCGGGATGCCCTTCTTAGACCCAAAAACAAAATTGTCAATAAAGAACAGCTAGTTTGTGTGTCTACTTTTTGTCAACACAGTGAGATAATCAAAGCTATTGTTTGGAAAAATTGGAGGATCCTTAATTGCACTGATCTCCATTTAGAGAAACCTCTATTTGCTTTTAAAAAAAGCAAACATTTAGGGCAGAAACTCACTCGGGCCACCAGACTCCCCGTTCGCACTAATCAGATCAGAGATATTAACCTTAACCAGGTTAAAGGCCATTATCCGTGCACCTCGTGCACAGCTTGTAAATATTCTAAAAAAACGACTGACTTTTCTTACAATGGCAGGTCTTGGGCACTATGCACATTTACTACTTGCAAAATTAAGAATGATATTTACGCCATCCAGTGCCCGTGCCAGCTTTTGTCTGTAGGTAAAAATTCTAGGGAAGTCCACTTACGCATTAATGAGCATCGGTCCAAAATCAGAACACGCAATTTATCGGCTCCACTAGTGATCCATTGTGTTGAAATGGGACACAACCCAGATTCTTTAATCTGGTTTTGTTTAGAAAAATGTTTTGCCAATAACACAGTTCAACTGGCTAATAAATTGTCCTATAAGGAACAAATGTGGATATTTAACTTAAAAACACTCCACAAAGGCCTCAACACATTGGAGTCGTGGGACTTCAATATTCGCTAACAAGCCGCCTCTGCGTTTTTCAATTTTTAATTTGCCCTGTATGGTTATGACGATCGTTTAGTATTCCAGTTCAAGTTACACAACCTTTTGCCTATATTAGAGCACTGTGGCCAGCTGTTGTCATTTTTGCTGTCGGCTCCCGTGTTTAAAGATACCATTTATATCAGATTCGGTCTTATATAGTCATCTTAAGGTAGCCTGGACAGCTTTGGCTAGAGGCCGTCAGTATCTCTGTCTATTTCTGGTTTAATGACATTATTTACATCAGAGCATTCCTTCTTTAGTCATTGTGCGGCAGCTTTGGAATTGCTTTGAGACACTGGGACTTTCCAACTTTAGGGTCATTCTGAAGCACTTCAGAACCAATTTATAAATTGTTGGTCTGAATACCGTGCCTAAATTGGACTACGACTCCCAGAATCCACCTGGTGTTTAGTCGTTAGCCCTTAATTTACTCATGCTGTTTTTTTAGTGTTATGGTCATTTCTTTGTTCCATTCTTGAATTTATTTTCTAATCAGTTGCAGCGATATTCTTCTTTGCATTATTTCATTTTAATACGGGCTGGAACATTTGTGCTTCGTTTTGGTAATTGGGTTCCCTCTTCTGCAGCACATAAAGACATGCACAGTCAGACATCTCTCCTGCCTTTAAAATGCCTCGCTGCACCATTGTGTCTAGCCAGCCGTTCCGTGTAGGTTCCTACACGTATGCGTAGCATTTCGAATCTCAATCTATTCTGGGACCAAGAGATTGCCATCTGCTCTCCTTCGGTGCCGGGCTCATTTTACAATACGGCAACCGTTTGGCAGGTTAGCTTGCGGCCAATCTCCTCGCTTTGCAAATCACTTTTTAGCCATAGTCCTGTTCATAATTAACTTTGAGGCGCCGCCCCCTAGACTTTTGCATCTTGCCTTTGAGCTCACTTTTACAGCGTGACTGTGTGAGCAGCTCTAATTGACTGATTGTGCATACCACTTCTCTACATTTTAACACTTCTTGGCCCCCTCAGTGCGGCGCGGCTGCATGCAGGTGTTCCCCCATTTCATTTAGGCATTTTAGATGCACATATTGCAGTATTTTTTACATTCGGGGAAGCCCTGGGTCATTTCTTGCCACTTAATATTATAATGGAGTTTCTTTGCGGTTGTTTCAGCATTTCGCAGACGGTGTTGATTGTTCAGGCTAAGTTGTGCTGCCTCTTCAAGTGTCTAACATATGCAGCTCTGGATCTCCCTAGACTGCATGGGGCGCCCTCCAGGTGAGTTACCATCTCTGCCTTAGTTATAGGCACTCCTTTCTGATCCCAGGTTCCCCCTCACCTAACCTGGTGCATTTGGGTTCTGTTTTAGGTCATGTTTGAGTTTTGAATTTTTCAGTGTGACTACACTGTATTGGCTGTTACAGCAGCTCGGTTTTTATCAGGTTAGTGTACAACAAGCGCTGTTCAGATATAGGGGGTCATTACGACCCAGGCGGTAAGTACGCCAACTTTACCACCATGGTGTAAACTACCTTTACACCATGGTGGATGGCGGATTTACCGCCCCATTCCAAGGTGAGTGGGGCGGTAAATCCCCATTTCCCATTTTACCCTTCCCCATTCCCATTTTTGCCCCATAGGGCATAATGGGAGTGGGGAAGGCGCTAATAACGCCACCGTAAATTACGGTGGCGTAATTGGCACCAAGGCGGTTTAGCGCCATGGATTTTAACGGCTGCTAAAAGCAGCCGTTAAAATCGGAATCAGGCGTTAAGGGTTAACGACGGCGTTAACCCTTAACGCCTGAGTTGTAATGAGGCCCATAGACACTGTTATTGATCAGGCTATTCTTATTTATAGAGATATATTATTATATATATATTTTCTAGTGGCTGCTTCACCATGGTTCTGAAGGTCCTTTTTCACGCTGCACGGTTCCCTTTTGGGAGTCACTCACCCACCTGTTCTGGTATACAAAGCTGTTGTAGTGGGATCCCTATGTGCTAATTTTTATTACGGTATATATGGTCCTAAATCGCTTTTAAGTATTTAGGCTGCTAGCAGCAGTCCTTTTCTTTCTTTTTTAATTATGATTTGCAGACAGCCGGCAAGGATTTGTTCTTTTCATGTAGTAGTTTATAGCCGTTTTCTTGTGTGTTCCTTTACAGTATGGTAACATCCACCTCCTGAGGAAGAGGTTGTGTTTACTAACACTACACGTCGAAACCGGTCGAGAGATAAACTCTAAAGGGATGCAATCTTTGCACTTGTTCCTCTGATCCACCCTGACAATAGATTGTTTATGAATTATTTCTCTTGTTTGTAAACATTACAATAATGTGTGTTATTATGGGGACGAGTTATGAATTCCTTTTCCCCACAGGTTTTTAGTATGTTTCTTGTGTCTTTCAGCATTTTGGATGTATGCCACGGTATGACGAGTTGTGTGAGAATGAATGCACCATGAATGGCTTCTATGAGTGATGATGTTTTAGCTGACTTTTGTCATATTGTTGCTGCTGTTTTGCTATATTAAAGTGATCAGTGTATAATTAATTGTGATTTATTCACCAGTTTTCAATTTTTGTATCAACTTAAATACATTTTGATACATTATTTCTAATAATATCCTTCTCAGGACATATTCTTTCTGTTTTTTTGGAGCAAGATGAAGGAAGACACTAGTAGAGATATGAACCGTGCCGGCTGTTTTAGCGCCAACCAGAGAACTTTGATGAGCTAATGCGTGATGTGTGAAGAGTGGGGAAGACCAAAAACAAGGTGAACTTCAGAGCTTTGAAAGATTTGGAGATGCTACAACTGAGTTGAGGGGAGGCTAAAGTATAGGGAGTGAGCGTAAACAAGGCAAGACTAAGTCCATGCAGAGGAGGTATAGACACAAGCAATATAGGGAAATAAGTGGTACAATCTAATGCAAGTTGATTGTATAGGAGGAGAATTCTGGTGTTTGATATATGTTTGGAGGGTTATACTAGCGCCTCAAAGTGGCTGTGGTTTTACAGGTAGTGTCTTATACATTTTCTATAAACATAGAAAAATTATTCAGGTGTCTGTATGTGAGTAGTTTGGTTACTATTCATATAGTGAGTTTGAGTTTAGCGGTTGAGCTTTTCAGTTCAGGGAGTTTATGTGAGGGTCTGTGCCATGGCGACGTTGTGTAGTGGTGTTCTTCGGGTAAGGTACTTCTGAGGATATGTTCTGAGGCATACTTGATTGGACTGGTATCTCTGTCAGTGGAAAGTGGGAAGTGGCTGGTCCTGGATGAGAATGAGGGAACACTGGAAGGAGTGGAAGACAGAGGGAACATGCAGCAATACGCACCAAGTACACTGTGAGTGAGTATACTTTGGGAGTGAGATTCAGAATAAGTATCCCAGAGATGGGAAAGTCCTGGTGAGGTCCTTAAGAACAATCCAGCCTGCTACGAGGTGAAGCTGTGATATCTGTTTGCCAGTCACATCCATTACATTGAGTATCAGAGGGCAAAAATATGGTAGGGTACTAATTTCATTGGGATCCTGGAAAGGGGGTACATTACAGTGGGACACTAGGGAGCATAACCTGAAATGGAGGACAATGCAGTGGGACACAAAGGAGCACAATTAAAGCTGGTCACATGGGTCAAATTCCAGGAGGCACTATACACATGAGGCACCAACAAGCAAAGTAGAAAGTAGAATGTTGAGCCAGTTAGCAAGGGTCACAATCAATCGAGCCACACATAATAAGGCATCACATGTCCTATAAAGGCTTAAAACAGAGCTTAACAAAGCATTAGAAGCCATAGCAAATGATGGAAAGGCCCTTAGTTATGGTTAAGTTGCTCAACTCATTGAAAGAGCACTTGCAAAGAAAGTATATGCCCCCCTCGGAATGATTCTTTTAAATTTGGTGCAGTTTCGTCAAGGGCGAGGCAAAGTAATAGGGGGGTTCCAAAATGTGTGGAAATTCTCATAGACAAAAAGGACATTTTTTTTGCTCATGCCTACAGCCCAAACCGCTGGACGGATTTTGGTTGCTTTGGTGGCTTGGTCCCGAAAGTGTGCTTTTATAAATTTGGTGTAAATCCGTCAGGTATTTTTTTTTTTATACGGGCAAAAAGTAGGTAAGAATATTGTGTGATATCTGGTCCAGTCCATGGACTCACTTCCCTAATCGGTCTGCGGACACCCACCTGGACCAATCGAAGACCAGCATAATGTCAGCAGACATCGGACGTGCCAGCTGATTTGATTGGGAAAAGCATTCTATTCATCATATTTTTTTAAACTGTCACCATCTTGGATCCGCTGACAGCTGCCTGTGTCCGCGAATAGCGCAGTGGGGAAAAAGTCTGGAAAAGAAGGGCGTGCGGGTGCCACGCTAGTCTGCGGACACTGCAGTATTTCCGCAAACACCGCTATGAACAAACAGCTTGGAAAACACATTTGAGCGTGTAGAAAGGGTAGGAAAGTGGAATAAAGTTGATATGGAGCTGTTTTTATAGGTAAAAAAAGGTTTTGCAGATGCCGCTCAGTCCGCAGTCAATTTTTGTGTCCACTGACATCATTTCAATTGCAGGGGGTTCAGGGCGAGTTTTGTTATTTGAGGCTGTGTTGTACGTACTTGTTATATGGTTTAATTATATTGTGGTGGTTGTGGCCAGTGGCCAGATTCTTGGGGGTATGGCCATAAACCATGCACTCAAGAATCTGGCCACTGGCCACACACACTGTAGTAATATGTGCATAGTAATTATCGGTAATATAATGGGAGTATGCAATATTTGTAATATGGTGGGATTATATAGTTAAAGTGTACATGGTATTTATGATTGTAGTACAATTGAGGACAGTGCTTCTTGATGTCTCCTGCACCTTTCACAAAGTGTACATCCTATATCCTATAATTGTGGCTCTTCCATATCTATTTCGTCCTTCTTCTTTTTCTTATTTCCAGTGTTATGTTAATCACATACAGGTTTCCTTAAACTACCGTGAACTCATTTTCCGTCCTCGTTTTTTATCTCCAATTGTCGGACTGTCATCGAGGCATTGTGTGTGGCTAACAATCTCTGTCTCAAAGCCAGTAAGATAGAGATGTTCTTTACTGTGACACCAGTGCCATGTTTTTCTCCTACCCTCTGGCCGCTGTCTTTGGGCCCTCTACTCTCATCATCCTGTGAGGCCAAAAACCTAATGGTTATCATTAAGTCCTCTCTCTCCTTTACTCCCTACATTTTAGAGCTTGTAAAGAAAGCCCATGCTTTCAGCTTGATCTCCATATAGACATTGTACCATTCCTTACCTTCTCCCAGAAGCCCAACTTCTGTAAAGCCCTGGTCCTGTGTAGGCTGGTCTACTGCAACATCCTCTTTCTTAACCTCCCACTTTGTTGTCTATGCCCCCTTCAGCTAATCTAGAATAGGGCTGCAAGACTTATCCTCCAGCCCAGGGATCACTTCGCTGCAGCCCTAAAATGTGTGCATTGGCTCTTGCTAATTACAAGGACTAGAATATTTCCAACTTTGTTTCCCTAAATACTGCCCTGCTAGAGCCCTCTGCTGCTATACTGCAATGCTCTGCTTGTGAAACGCTTTTTGAAACAGAGAGCAGGAGGCATGTCTCTTTCTTCGGCTGGTGCCTGTCTTTGTAACAGCCTTCCTGCTCCTCATATAATTCAACTGGACTTACGTACATTCTGGAAACTTCTGAAAACTCTACTTTTGTGTTCCTGTTTTACTTAATCCCTTGCCTGCTATCTCATTTATTTACATATTTATTTATGTATGTATTTATTTATGTATTTATTGTGCATTTGGTAGGCACTTACACAGTAAGTTAATTCTGTTTCAAAGTGCCCACAGGGCAGCAGAGAGGGAACATGGGATTGAAAAACAAAAAATACAGTGGAAAATAAAAATGAGCCTACTATGCCCTGTGAGTATTCAGAACGTGCAAGTGCAGCAAAAATATGGGAAGCAGGGGGTGCTGGTAAGTGCTGAATGTCTATGCTCATGGGTGAGCAGCAGATGAAGTGCATAGTAAAGTAAGTGTTATGCAGCCTAGGGCCGCATTGGGTAGAAAAGTACAAGCCTACAGGCTTGAGGCTGGAGGGTGCCGAGGCAAGTGCTGAGATGTGGACAAAGGCTGGGGCGATTGGGTATGGGAGGCCAGGTACCCGAGGGAAACATAAGGGCCCTGGCCCCCAATCACAGTCACTGTGAGATTAGCAAAGGAGGGATGAAGGGGAGGAGGAGGTGAAGGGGAAAGTCTTGAGGAGCTCCCAGAATATGAGGAAGTCCTGCTCAAGATGGAGAGGGAGGGGGAGGCTGATCCATAAGAGAGAGCCAGCTGAAGAAAGTGATCAGCAGAGGTCTGGGGGCAGAGTATTTAGTAAAAGAAAGTTGCATATAGCGTGGTCTCTAGCCCCAGACAGCCTTGTAGATAATGCACAGGGATTTGAATGTAATCTGTGCTTCTACCGGGATCCAGTGAAGAGTGTTTAGGGCAGGAGAGATGCGGTCCCTGGGTTTAAGGCCAAGGATAAGTCTCGCTGACCTATTCTGGATTAGCTGGAGGGATCGTAAAGTGAAAGAAGATAGATTCAGGAGAAGGCTATTGCAGTAGTCAAGCCTAGATAGAACCAAGGCCCGGGTAACATTGAGCTTCTGGGCGAAAGTGAGAAAAGGGAGAATTCATTCCTTTGAGAAGGAATAGTTGAAAGTTGGACTACTTGGCAATGTCCTGAGTGGGAGGGAGGAAGGAGAGAGAGGAGTCGAAGATGATGCCAAGGTTTCTGGCTTCAGAAAAAGGAGCAGGGGGTGAGACCAAAGAGGATGGCCAGAGTGAGGGGAAACAAGTGGGAACAGGGGTCCCAATGGGAATGATCTCAGTCTTGCTGGCATTGAGGCAGATAGCGTTGGAAGTACACCAGTACTGGATGGCAGATAGGCAGATGCATGGGATGATGGAAGATGCAAGGGGGTCCGACAAGAATTTGAAAATGAGTTGTGTTTCATCTGCATAGCAGTGAAAGTTGGCTGACATGGAGGAAATGAGGAGGGCCAGCTGAGCAAGGTAAGTGTTGAAGAGCTAGGGGGAGACGTTTGAGCCCTGGGGGACACCATAGGTGGGCAAGGAAGTTGGTGAGGAAAAGTTGCCCAAAATGACTTGGGACGAATGGTCAGTTAGGAAGGAGGTAAGCCAGTCCAGTTTTATGAGGATGGATTGGTTAACCGCATCGAAGGCAGAGGAGAGATCTAGTAGGATGAGGAAAACTGGAGAGGTAGAGTCCAGAGATGCAAGCAGTTCTTTGTGGGTGTTCAGAAGAGCAGTTTCCGTGCCTCTGGATGCTCAGAATCCAGAATGATGGTAGTACCACTGCCACAGACACAGGTGGCCTTCCACAAGAACCTCACAGGTTCCAGACCCTATATGTAGTTGACACCAGTACACCCCCGACCGCTCAGCACTGCCCTTGCATGTCTACCATCTGGCAGGTATGTGCCACACCCTTGGGACGCCTCTGCCCCAGCAGGTAGCTCCCAGTTTGGCATGTCCTGGCACTTTCCTTCTGGGCTTGTATGAACACTTGGTAATCCCTACTCCTCTTTCCACTCATGCACTTCTTTTACTGCACAATGAATTTCTGCATTTATAGCAGCAGTGTGTATACATTTCTGGGATAAGCAAGGGAAATGCATATGCAAAAGATTTGTAGAACATTTTTAAGTGGTAGTTGATGTGTGGAAGTTTAATAATCTCTACATATAACCGTAACAACATATTAAACTGATTGGTAGATATATATGTAACGGTTTCAAAGCAGGCAACGTGGAAGTGCTACAAACATAACAGTAAAAAGTGTAGAAGGGCTGCCTTGTGTGATGGTGTCTACCTGCAATCCGTTTTTTAAAAAAAATAATGAATGGTTTAGAGAGCGGACTGCAGAGACTGCATATAGTCATGAAGGGCCATGGATTATGGCCCTTATTGTATGTTAGATTAAAGTATGTGGGACGGAAAATTGTTTCTGTACTTTTTTCTTTTTTTCTAGAATACAATTGTGCATTATTTCCATTAGCATAGTAGAACATGCTAATGGGAATGTTGGAGAATCTGATTGAGTCTAACTACTTTACTGAAAAATGTAAAGTAGATGGAGTCTATAAGCTTATTTTTCTTCTTACTTCTATTTTTTAACTGTGAAAGGCAGTCCCTAAAGGAAACATTTTTAGGGTGTTTTTTATTTACTTTTTTAGTAGTTGCAGGAGAGGCCAGGAGGTAAGGTGGGGAGGGAAGTAAGGGAATGGTCAGCAAGCATTGCTATGGATTGGCAGGTGAACACAGGAAGATGTTGGACGTGCATTGCATATAACGTAGGGGACAGTGTTTCTCATGCTCCTTGATTACAGCCTTGAAAACACTTTGAAACCACTCCCCCCTGCAGAGTGGTGTGTTGCAATATATACAGCGTACTGTTGTCTTTGAAAGATATGGATCAAAAGCCTCTTTTATGGCTTGCAAGGTAGCTGGTGGGATGTTGTGCCCTACAGGAGTAGCCTGTGTGGTCACATTATTGGTTGAGGAAGATGGGGTAGAGGAAGACAGACTACTACTTCCTGAGGAAGGAACAGCCTTTCTGAGAGCATTCCGGAGGTTGAATTTGGTGTGGCAGCACATGGAGTTGGCCCTGTAGGAGTACTGAGGTTGTCTTCGACTGAGTAGTTGTACTCAGTGCATTTCAATTTGGTATCCTTAGCCTTTGTTACACCCCCAACAGTGGTAAAGAACTGCCACACCCTGATTCACTGGGTGCTAGAGGCAGGCATTTCCTCTACCTCATCTCCCCTGTCCTCTTCATTGTTTTCTGGATTATTGCACTTCTTCCATTGTCTAGACATTTCAGCTGCTGGTGGTGGTGGCTCCTGAGGAAGAGGGATGGCAATAGCTGATGCCATTTTTGAAAATAAATAGCAGTTCTGCTAATAGTCTTCCAAGCATGATCTGTGTCATAGATTGTTAATGGATAATGAGTAAGAATATATCATGAACCATAGAACTTGTCCCTTCTGGATTCTTTGGTCCTTATCGCGCTGGGGCTTGTATTCCTTGTTACTCCCAACATGGCGGCAACAAGCGACTTGCCTGACACCAGCTTTCACATCGCACACGGCACGTCCTATAAATTGGCCACGCCCCCGCGGCCCCGCACGTCTCAACGCTATCATTAGGTAGTGACTTGACGTGTGTGTGCTGTTCGGTAAATCTTCTATCCAAGATCCTGGTTCCCTTCCTCCTTCCTTCTCCCTTTCCCTCTTTTCGACTCCTGGAATCCCCATTCTTAGCGACCGCTACCTACTTTCCTGGACATCCTGGAGCAGCGGCATTCCCGGAACTCTGAACGCTCTCTGCAACCGGACAAAACTCGAGCGAGTCTATACAAGACCCATGCGGTCCACAAGAGGAATCCTCCCGCGGAACAGAGCAAGAAGCGATCCCAGATGAGACGGGGGAGATTTATGACAGTTTGAGACGCCAAACGACCGACACAGATACAGCTATGGAGAAAGCAGTCCAGGACCTTATGCGTGGCATGCAAGAGCTCACAACTGAAGTACAGAACTTAAAGGCTGAGAATTCTGCGCTAAAGCAGCTAGTTTTGTCTCGCAACCCCGCTAACAAGGACAGTGTGTTACTTGGTGGAGTGGTGGACAAATATGATGGATCGGCAAAATCCTTACGTGGATTCCTGGATTCCTGCTTGGTGCATTTTACCTTTAAGCCCTATTATTTTTCAACTTCTAGGGCGAAGGTGGGCTTCATTATCTCGCACCTCACAGGGAACGCCTGAACCTGGGCTACGCCCTTAGTCAACTCAGGGGATGCCCTCTTGGATGATTATGAAGGATTCATTCAGGCACTCAAGACTATGTTCGACCGCCCAGAACAGGTTTTTAGTGCTCAAGAACGCTTACTTGATTTCCGACAGGGTACCCAGAATATGCTAACATATGTTACTAGATAGTTCAAACAACTGGTCAAGGAAGCAGATTGGTCCTCTGAAGCAAGTTTCACTCTATTTCACAGGGGTCTAAACGAGGACATTAAGGATGAATTAGCCCGGGTGGCTCTTCCTAGTTCCTTTCAGGCTCTTATGGATCTAGTCCTGAATCCAGGAAAGAAAGTCTGAAAGGAGAAAGACCAAGACACCTTTTCAAAAGAATTCCCTTGAGACCTCTGTTAAAACCGATTCTGACCCAACCCCTGACACAGATCCGGAACCCATGCAAATCGGAGCCTTCCGTGGGCCTATTTCCCCTCAAGAAAGGATGAGAAGGATCCACACAGGCCTGTGCATGTATTGTGCCTCGGATAAACATCTTGTTAGAGAATGCCCTCTAGCCCCTCCACGGCATTTTGGAAACGCCAGCTCCCGATCCTAGATGGAGCGAGGTGTTGGGAGAGAGATGTTTGCTCCACATCAATTCCATCCTTGAACTCTCCTGGACAAAATAGTTTGGTGATACTACAGGCCTTCCTCTCGCCCTCCAAAGACCAGACCTATCCCATTCTGGCCTTGGGTGACTGCGGAGCGATGGGAATTTTCATTGATCAAGACTGGGTTGTTAGTCATCATATTCCGTACGAGGCACGAAACACCATGCAGCCGGTGGAAGCAATTGACGGAAGACCCCTCTCTTCAGGACCCATAAGCCTGCAGACTAAAGAGATCCAACTTTCCATAAATCATCATCAAGAGCGGATTACATTTGACATCATTAAGTCAGCCCATTACCCCATGGTTTTGGGTATGTCCTGGTTACAAAAGCACAATCCGTATATCAATTGGACAGCAGGATCATTATGCCTGGGATCAGAGTTCTGTATGTCCCACTGTCTCTCCCTGGACCCTTCCTCGGTAACTCCTAAAGAACCTCCAAGAGACCAACACACACCGCTCATGGTTTCCAATATCATACAAGTTCCAGAGTCCTATCAGGAGTTTACTGATGTATTTTCTACCGCCATAGTCCAAGCATTACCCTCTCAAAGGCCTGAAGACTGTGCCATAGATACAGATCCCTCAGCTGTAATTCTTTCGGCCGAATGTTCATCCTTTCCGAACCTGAGAAAAAGGCCCTTCAGGAATACCTCGACACCAATCTTGAAAACGGCACCATAAGACCCTCGAAATCTCCAGCGGGTGCTTCGTTGTTCTTCGTTCCCAAGAAAGACACCAAGGAACTCAGACCTTGTCTCGACTATCGAGGCTTAAACCAATGCACCCTCAAAGATCGATACCCACTGCCCCTGATTTCAGATATCCTGGTAGCTGTGAGAGGAGCCGTAATTTTCACGAAGCTGGATCTCCGGGGAGCCTACCATTTAATCCAAATCCGGGAAGGGGACGAATGGAAGACAGCCTTTAGAACACCCTTTGGTCACTTTGAATACCTAGTCATGCCTTTGGACTAGCCAATGCTCCCGCAGTCTTTCAGCGTTTTATTGACAGGGTGTTCTCTGATATGTTGTTCCTCTTTGTCATTGTCTATCTGGATGACATATTGATTTTTTCCAAAGATCCTCTAAAACATGAAGAACACGTAAATGCAGTACTACAACGACTTTGTGAAAACAAACTGTTAGCCAAACCCGAAAAATGCTTGTTCCACGTTACTTCTGTTCACTACTTAGGATTCATCCTTAGCCCAGAAGGAATTGGCATGGACCCTTCGAAGGTAAAGGCCATACTGGCTTGGCCCGCTCCCACTTCTGTGAAACAGGTGCAATCCTTCCTGGGGCTCGCCAACTTCTAACAGAAGTTTATTTCTACCTTTTCCAAGATTTTTCAGCCGATCGTAGCTCTATTGAAGAAGGACACCCCCTTTATCTGGTCTACATCGCAAGATAAAGCATTCCAACGATTGAAGACAGAGTTGAAGCAAGCCCCCATCCTGACCCAGCCCGACACCAATCGCCCATTTCTAGTGGAAACGGATGCCGCTAACTACGCCATAGGGGCGGTCGTGAAACAGGAACTTGAGGATGGATTGGAACACCCCATTGCTTACCTTTCACGAACCCTGACCCCCAGTGAGACTCACGATTCCGTCCTGGAAAAGGAACTCTTGGCCATCCGCCAAGCCTTCACTGAATGGCGACACCTATTTCTGGGTGCTAGATATCCAGTCCAGGTCCGCACAGATCATCGGAATCTCCAAATTCTACAGTCTTTGGAGTACAGGAACAGTCGTCAGGCCCGTTGGGCCTACTTCTTTGCCCAATACCAGTTCCAAATCACTCACGTTCCCGGATCACAAAACATGATTGCTGACGCCTTATCTCGACGTCCAGACTACGCAGCCACTGAGGACAAGGCCTATCCTAAGATGTTTCCCCAAACTATCTTTGTGGCTCAAGCAATCAACCTCCTGGAAGAAATCCGAGCACAAACCCAGTCCTCTGATCTCTGGAAGGAAATTTCAAGGAAGAATCCATGGAATCTAAGAGTCAAGGAAGAATATCTATTCAAGGACAATGCACTGGTCATTCCTATGCAGAAATTACAACACAAGGTAATAAACCTTTACCATGATACCCCTCACTCCGGTCATCATGGTATAACTAACACTCTCCGTCTTATACAAAGACAGTTTTGGTGGCCTCATATGAAGACCGACGTACAACAGTACGTCAAGGCTTGTACTGTCTGCAGTCAAAACAAACATGATAACAAGAGACCGGCGGGTCTTCTACTGCAACCATCACTGCCAACCAGACCATGGGAGTTTATGTCATGATGCCCGCTCCCGGGGAGCCGGTTCAAGCCCTGCGTCCCCGAAAGCGGACATCCAGTCCCCAAGGAAGGACCCAGCAACCCCATATAGGGGCCCTTTGGACAGTGTCCTGGCGCCTATGATGCCAGGCTCATAAGAGACATCAGTCCTGGCGCCATAGGCGCCAGGATCATTATGGAAGTGCTTGGGTGCACTTACCTGATGCAGACCATGCTGCAGGATCCCGGCCTCCTTGAGGCCTGAAAGGAACTACTTTACCTGTGGGACTAATTTACCATCCGGGCGTGGTCAGGGAAGGATACATACCTGATTGGAGGAAGGATACATACCTGGAACTTCTTCCAAGGCTATTTAAACCCCACCCGAACAGCCACACGTGCTTCGCGTTGTGCTGCATATAGCAGCTGGACGCTCACTGTGTCTGCTCCTGCATCCTGACTTCTGCCACGCCTGCCAGCATCCTGGATCACCTGCAAAGGAAGAGAAGAAGAGAACAGAAGAAGGAAAAGTCCTTACTTGCTAAATCTGAATCCCGGAGACATCTCGCCGACAAACCTGAAAAGGAAGACTTTTATTTAAAAGCTCATCGCTTCGATCGCTGCAGCGCCGCATTTCACTCACCTTTACTGGGCGCCTCCATGTTCAGCAGCGATCATCCGGATTCGCCTGTCACGCCCCAGCGCCTAGGGAGAAAAAGACCAGAACAAAAGGTGAGAGAAAGAAGGGAATAAGGAAAGCTAAATCACCATGTTAAGACTTACCTGTTGATTCGTTCCCTCTTCATTTCGGGTTCGCGCCCCATCCTGGCATTTCCGGACCCCGTCACCTAAGGGGAAAAAGAGACATAGGCGTTAATGAGTGAATTAAAAGACATTACCAAAAAACGCTCATTAAAGACTTACCTGATTTCTACAAGGATTTCACCTCTCATCTCGGGTCGGTGCCTGTTCCCCGGCATTCCGTACCCCGGCCCCTATGGGGAAAAAGACACTAGCATTAGTACATTAATGCATGGACACAAGGGGAACCTCTTATCAAAAAACTTACCTGGAAGCCAAGCAAGTTCGGTTCTCACCAATCTGAAAATCCAGTGAAGTAACTGGATACCAACGCGCCCCTGCATCAGAAGCAGGATGGAGAGCTCGTCCTTTCAGACCCTAAGGTGAGATGCTACGAGGAATCACAGAAGGGTTTCGAGGAGGGTGAGAGGGGAAAGTGGGAGGCTGATTGCATTTCTGTTATACGTTGATAGTCGTGAAGATATAAGAGACCTCCGTCCCCAAGTGCCGCACAGGGAGAATCACTAATCACTCCCTGTGCAACCCTTGAGGCCACAGGTGGAGAGATCCGAGGCCGGAACCGAAGTACTAGGAGCCCCAAGGCAGCTGTAAAAAATACAATGATTAAATACCAAGCAAGCAGGGTACTATATGCATAAAACAAAGAATGGCCAGGGTCTTACCAGATATCCGATGAAAGGGAAGATGGACCTGAGAGATGGTTCCGGGACTCACGTAGGCAAGGAACCCACCCTAAAGGATAGGTCAGGATGTTTTCAGCCAATCTCCACCTGGAGAGTGTTGTGGTCCCTCGATAGTTGGGTGACAACTACCACCTGGGAAGTATGATTTATTGTACAAGGATGCGGCCTGGGAAATCCAAAAGGTGTCCGTTGAGCAAAAACAAGGTATGAAGCCAGGAAAGGCAGTCCGAATCCAGTGGAGGAACAAAGAGCAAGATCCAGAAGAAGTCCGTGATTCAATCCGAGGTCAGAAGCCGTGAGAAACAGGAGAGCCGAAGTCGCCGTAGCCGAACGTGATCCACAAGAAGTCCAAAAACAAGAGCCAGATTCAAGGAAGCCAGGTAAGCGGGTTTATTCAGCCAAAACAGGGTCTCCGAGGAAAACAGCTGTGAAGCGCGGTATACCAGCACTGCCCGGCTTAAATACAGTTACTTCCTGGTCATATGACACGGAATGGAATCACGTGACCGTGAGCCTGGGGCACATGACCGCATAACGTCACGTGATCGGGTCGCAACGGAACGAGCACTTGTCTTCCTGCTCGAGCGGCTGCCTAATCTCCATGGCAACTGCCAATGGAGAAACGGCCGCAAGCGCGACTGCAGGGTGTATGGCGATTGCTTCGCCAGCGCGCAAGCCAAACTGGGATGCCTGCGTGAGCCCCTGGAAACAGGTGACTGGGAGAAGGTGGTTATCTGAGTGGTTGGCGGGACATGGCCGAAGGAATGATCTGAGGACATGACAATTACCCCGCAGACAGTTAATCCCCTATTTTCGCCTACAGAAGGATACTTCTGTGAGCCAGACAAGCCAGAGTTGGGGGCCCGGTCCAGTCCGTCTTCCGAACCCTGCGCATCACCTTAGAAGAGGTCACAGCAGCGCGAACCAGGCCAGCGCCTCTGTGGGAGTCAGGTGAGCGTTACAGTTTATTGCTACAGACTTCATTGTGGAGTTACCACCTTCCCGAGGGTACACGACCATCATGGTAACCATAGACTTGTTCACCCATATGGCTCATTTCACACCTTTGTATAAATTACCATCCTCATCAGAACTTGCTGGAATCTTCCTGGAACATATTTTCCGTCTCCATGGGCTTCCTTCCAAGATCATATCGGACCGAGGACCTCAATATGTCTCACAATTCTGGAACCATCTCTGTCGTATTCTAGGGATCCAACGCGCTCTCTCATCAGGTTATCACCCACAAACCAACGGAGCCACAGAACGTGTAAATCAAACTCTGGAGCAATATCTTCGATGTTTTGCCACCAAGGTTCAGGATGACTGGCCGAGTTTGCCTACAACAATTCCGACCACTCAGCACTCAAGGTCAGCCCTTTCTATTGCAGTCAAGGTGTTCACCCGTCCATTTTACCTTCTGTTCTTCCACATCCCACTCCAGTACCTACTCTCGACTCTTGGATACAGACTCTCATCAACATTCACAAGTAAGCCAAGGAACAATTGAAAAAGGCCCAAACACGCACCAAGCTCTATGCGGATTCCAAGAGAAGACCAGCGCCCTCTTATTCTGTTGGTGATCAAGTCTGGTTGTCCTCAAAACTATTACCCCGACATCTACGGCCAAACAAATTGGCTCCTCGGTACTATGGACATTTTCCATAAAGGAAGTCGTCAATCCTGTCTCATTCCGACTCAGGCTACCCGATTCCTTGAAGAAAATACACCCAGTCTTTCACACCTCCCTATTGAAACCTTACTTCCAATCCTCCCGAAAATCCTGCAGACCCAGTCCTGTTGTTGTGAATGATCAGCTAGAATATGAAGTGTCCCGAATATGCGATTCCAGGTATAAACGGGGTCAACGTCAATACCTGGCTGAATGGAAAGGATACCCTCCTAGCGAGAGAACCTGGGAACCAGTTTCTAACTTAAATACCCCTCGACTACTTAGAAGATTCCATCTCATAAACCCGGGCAAACCTGGTGGAACAGGTCTTCGGAGGAGGCATGCTGTCATGAACCATAGAAATTGTCCCTTCTGGACCTCCTGGTCCTTATCGCGCCGGGGCTTGTATTCCTGTTACTCCCAACATGGCTGCAACAAGCGACTTGCCTCACACCAGCGTTCACGGCGCACACGGCACGTCCTATAAATTGGCCACGCCCCCGCGGCCCCATGCATCTCAACGCTATTATTAGGTAGTGACTTGACGTGTGTGTGCTGTTCGGCGAATCTTCTATCCAAGATCCTGGTTCCCTTCCTCCTTCCTTCTCCCTTTCCCTCTTTTCGACTCCTGGAATCCCCATTCTTAGCGACCGCTACCTACTTTCCTGGACATCCTGGAACAGCGGCCTTCCCGGAACTCTGAACGCGCTTTGCAACCGGACGAAACTCGAGCGAGTCTATACAAGATCAGATCCGTCCACAAGAGGAATCCTCCCGCGGAACAGAGCAAGAAGCGATCCCAGGTGAGACGGGGGAGATTTATGACAGAATAGGTTTGAGATCTGTGCAGGGGTACATTTTCAGCTTCAAACTTCCTAGATCAGCTGAAAATGCCGTTTCAAACTGTTCATGAAGCACAGACCTGTTCACGAAGTGCAGACACGTTGTTGAATGCATCATCATGCTGCGCGCATGTGTGTGGTCACGTGACACTGTCCGGAAAGTCCACAATGGCGTCAGATGTACGTGAATTCACAAACAGTGGAAAAAGTTACAAAAGGTTTATAAAAGTGTTAAAAAATGTCTCAAAAGGAGGTGGAGAATGGCACAGTTTTAAGTTCAAACTTTCTATATCAGCCAAAAAATGCTGCTATATTGGGGGTAAGTATGATATTAGGAAGTTGTAGCAAATTAGGGTACACTGGTAAAAACCCATGAAATTCAGTCAAAACACTTTGTTAACGGGTGGTTTTGGTTAAGTTGCTCTGACAAAAACCTGTGAAATTTAGTTTAAAAACTTTGTTAAAGGGACGTTATGGTTACAAGTAAAACCACAAACCCCCCAGAAATTCACCAGTAACGGTAAGCAAAGCAACCATAACTCACGCCACCACCGTACACTTCTAAAACTAGCACCCAGGATATCAAAGATGGCATCACAAATATCATTAATGACACTACTGATGGCATCACATATGAAATTAATTTGGATTGAAAGTCCCTACAAAGGGTTGTGCTTATAATGTTGGTAACAAAATATCAGGGGTGATCGGGAGACCTATCATAAACTACTTAATGAATTAAAGAATGTACTCATCTAAACAAAAATATATATTGGAGTGTTGTTGTTAACATAGGCCTAATCAGACATACAAATAGGCAATGGCTACAGCCTTCACAATAGAAGTAAAATATTTTTCATCTGGTACTTTTGGATAGTAAAATAATTAATGCTACCTTATCAAAGTTTTGAGTAATGTTAAACATGGAATAAATTGCTTACAATTCAAGACTTACTACGCAGTTATGTTAGTACAAACAATACATATCAAGATCCACAATGCATACAAATCAGATGCACATACAGAGAAACTAATGCAAGGAAGAAAGAAACATCACCAGAAAATGTCAATTACCTTAAAGTTAATTTTCTTGTATACAAGAATTGTGTGTCTGTGCACCATGAGCTGAGACCAAATCCTAAAGAAAGTACTTTAACAAAATACAACAAGGTTAACGTCTAGATGTATAGCACCTTTTGAATTTTCATATTCTGACTGTTAGTGAAAAAAAATAACTGGCCTAGATATGTCAATGAGCAAAAACAAGTGCCTTAGATATGTGATGCTCTCAGTGATGTCATCAATGACATTTGAGATGGCATATGTGATGTCCTGCGTGTTCGTTTTAGCAGTACCCAGTGGTGGCACGAGTTATGGTTGCTTAGCTTATCATAATTGGTGAATTTCTGAGGTTTTCCGGTTTTACTTGTAACCATAATGTTCCTTTAACATTTTTTCAGCGAATTTCATATGTTTTAGTAGTGCAACTTAACCAAAGTTTAATACGGTGAACTAACCAGACTAGAAAACACTGGAGCAAATAACGAAAGAGTGCAAATTGAACGCTGGAAAGTCAAAGTGGTCCTGCAGAGGCCTATAGAAAAAAGCCATGTACATTCGAAAGTCTTCAACATCAGGAAATGGCCCAAGCCCGACTGAGGGAGACCAAATGTGTAATAAGTTAGGGGAAGGGAACCCCTGTAAGGGTTTTCTTTTGAACTGTTTGCATTAAAAAGGTCTGAGCCTGACTGAGGAAGGCCAATGTGAATTTGTGCTGTAAAAGGTCTAAGCCCGATTGAGGGGATCGATGTGAACTTTTTGGTGAACTTTTGCTTTGAGGGGTCTGCGCTCGACAGTGGGGGCCACCATGTACTTTCTGGTGAACTGTATTTTTAAAAATTGGAAAGCAAGACTTTACTGTGGAAGGGCAGGCGAGCCTCGATCCATGTCTTGAACTGCCTTTGTGTTAAGAACCTGAGCGAGAGTGTGTCATCTCGCCTACAGGGATCACCTTAGTCCGTGCTGTCCAACGTGGGGAGGAGAGCTGACTCAGCCATCTCTATTCTTTATATTTGAACACTAACTTTCCTTTGCATACCTATTCTCCTTTTCACACTTTTGTACAAATGGTAGGGCAGGCATTAGGTGTTTGTTAGCATAGGCCATTTTGATTTGACAGACTCACCTAGGTCTGTTTTATGTATTATTTGATGGTCGAGACTACCCCCCTCTTGGTTATAGGACAAAGTAGGAGTGTTTTCAACCCCAATTAGACTTCAATAAAGGTTTTAGAAATTGTACCTTTTGTGGCAGTGTCATTCTTGTGATACCATGTCTCTCTTACAATATGCATTCCACAACTTTCAAACTCAAACTTTTTTTTCCCAACAGACAGAACAGAATGCCTACTAAAAACCAACTCCATAGAAAATAAAGAAATACTAGAGCAGATAAAAATAAAAGTAAGCCCTAAATTCATCCACCAATAAAACAATGTATAGAAAACATTAAAATAAAACAGCTAGTAACCTCACTCAACAAAGCTAAACCAGCCAGCACTAAAAAAGTAAGGCCCCTCTTCCATAAACTAAAAGTAAAGAAAGATGTACAAACAAAAGCAAACCTACTAATGAACCTAACACTATGGGCTCTATCATGACATGGGCAGTATCCCAGCGCTAATTTCGCTGAATACCGCCTAATGCAATTTGCATTACTGCAATTCGGTCTGCCGCAATCTGTGCCGGATCTCGAGTTGTGGGGGTGCAGGAAATCTCCATTCCCCATTACGTCCATAGGACCGAATGGGGTTGCGTGGCGATATTACCACCACCGGTATTTGCACCAGTGGTAATAGCACCATATATAGCCATAAATGTGCGGTAAGTGGACATTTTTACCGCCAGCAAAATACTCCAACATCTAACCCAACTTGTGAGTGGGCCATAGCATTGCTGTCACATTTAAGGGCTGAAGCCCAACTCGTTGTGTGGCCCTATATCTACCAATGTTAAAAGTCACAGTAAAGCATTCCAAAAAATAATTCAACAAAACATTTGCCACCCTAGTGTTCTTCATAATCTTATGAAGACTGCTAAAAAGTCACAATCTAATCTTAAAAAAACGACTGCAGAAGACTAATCCTCGAAACTCTAATTGACAGCTTATTTCTACTAAAGAGAAAATTGTTTATATTAATTTTAAACATTACAAAAAATACTTCTAAACATGCACAATATTGATATAGATACATTTTCAAACTCTGTGAAGGTGAATGGATTCACAAAAGCAGGAAAGAACCATACTTCAATGAAAATTTGTATAAACAATAATAAAAAACCCAATTGCCATAGACATAATTGGCCCAGTGTATGAAATGGTAGGAGACACCATTATGACAAAAAAAACCTTATAGAAAACACTTCACCAACAAACTTTCAACCAAATGTTCCTTTCGCCCAAACAAACCCTCCAGTGTAAAAATGTACATGCAGCTCAATATGTAACCTATGCCAACAATCCTTCAAATCTTTACGACAATTCCTCAATCTTTATGTGAAACTAAAATTAAAAAGTAGAATGAAAACTTTAATAACCGTGGACTCCTGCCCAGTGCTGTAGGTAAGCGTGGTAGGTGTTAAGCTGCTTTCTAGTGGAACAGAATTCATTAAAAGCAGTGAGTGAGCCCTAGGGTGTGGTTTTTATAGCCCTCGGCCACTCCCTATTTGACTAGAGTGTGAAGCCTGCACAGGAAAATGAGGGATGTCTGCTGACCATTTTGGGTTCCAGCTTGGGTATACTGTATGGTGGCCATCTTTGAGTGATGGACTGGCTCCATAATATGGATGGTTTTGGTGCCTGCACCAACTGTACACGAGTGTAATCCAGCCCTCTCCAATGTTCCTACCCTTGCACTTGCTGTGTGCCTCCATGGGGGGGAGGGGACAGGAGCCACAGAGGAAGCCAGGGGGAAATACTTGGATTTGACCCTCAGGATCATGACAGCGCTCCACCTCAAAGCCCTCCCCACAGTGTTAATGCATGGTTGTGGTGCCAGTGGAAACAGGCTACTAAGCTACTAAACATGGTGCATGCACATTGGAAGCTGGTTCCCAGATTCTGTCTAATACTACATACCCTTTCCAGTCTATCAGGTAGTACAGTGTATGCCTCTGAAATACTATGTATTGTAAAATAAATGGTTTATTGAAATACGAATAGGCACAGATAAATCTTGGGGGAAATAAGTACTATCACATTATATATGACCACATTTATAAAAACTCAACACTATGCTTGAAGGTACACAGACCAAAGCATATAACTTTATTTGGGACTCCTAACACGAGTTCTTGGGAAGTCAAAACCAATAGTTACTTTTAGATTACTTTCAGTAATACCAGTGTTGTAGACCCTATTAGTTGTACTGATACACTCAGCAAGAAATCACATAGTCATTTCAACTGGACAATATACTTGTTTAGGCACAGTATAAACCTATAACTCTGATTCAGGATACCACAGTTATTATAGGGGAGTTAGACCTTGGGGTGTGATATTCAATTACAGTTGCTTTTCATTTCACAGACTAAGGGAAGCAATAACTCTAACTTATTTTAGGATAACACAGTTACACTCAAGGTAAGTAAAAGCTATACACTTTTTACAGGAGCTATAAGTAACTTAAAAACAGGTGTAACCTAAGACTCTTTTTGTGTCTGTCTATAACAGACCAGGGAAAGCAAAACCCAATGTTACACTTTATGAACCACCCAAAGTTATTCTAGGTAAGTAGAACCTAAGGCAGACTTATTCTGGACAGGCTAACAGCAAGTCAGGGGAAGAAAAACCCAGTTAGGGGACACTTATACAATTATCGTAACAGGAATAATAAAGTGAAACCTACAGCATTACTTGTGTGGAAGAGGCACAACCAATTCACAGGTGAGTAAAATAACCTCATATCTACTTTCCAAAATGGCAGAACATTTTTAAGGTAAGTAAACTAACCTTTTACATACTTTGCAGAAAGGTTGGAACATACTTTCTTATAATGTGAAGATAGTTTGAATCCTCTAATGAAGTCAAGGTAAGGCTTTCACATCAGTAAAAGTGTTCAACAAATTACTGCCACCAGCCATTAATGGTATGTTTGTCCTTGTAACATAAATGTTACATTTACTTAAAATGAGAAAGGGGATACTCAGTATCTCCTCAGCACTCCACATAAGGTGGGGTTGCTGGTCTCACTTAATAAAATGTAAAAGGGATCCAAAGATTTTTTCTACCCTTGGGAACTGTAGTTCTCTCATGGTTAACAAGAGAAAGTAAAAAATGGAGCGCCTAGGGCAACCCAGCAACAACAGGAACATATTGCCAATAAGGTGTCAAAGAGGATACATTTTAAAAGGCACTATGGAGAGCCCAGAAAATCACACCCATAACAAGTGTCAAATATTCTGCAAGTGTGTAAAAAGGTTCCCATTCACAGAAGTATGAGAAACAATAATCCACCAGTAAAGCTAAAGGTTCTGGGGTTGACACAGGTCAGGAAGAGGTATCATTGCTATACAAATCTTACCTTACAGAGGCCATCAAAGCAAGTGCCATGGATTGCATGTATGCATGGGGTTTGGATCTAGAAGAGGGTTTGACAGACACCAAGCCTCAGTGTACCTTTCACAGATGGGAAATATCCATTTGCATATCAGTCTTTCTCCCATCCAAATGGCAGGTCCTGCACCGAAGTGCTAGGGCAGTTCTCTTCTGAACAATAGTACCAATAGCAACCCCAGACACTTGTCTTCTAGAAAGAGGATAAGCAATATAAATGAAGGAAAGGTAAAAGATATACATTTATGCATCATAATCCTGATTATAGCGGCATAAATAAATAGTTTGTAATACATAATCTAGCATTGAAATTGCAAGTGTAATAGCATTAGATTGTTATTGTACAATGTCCAAACATTGAGGAACATATATAAAATTTTATTGTGAGCAGATTTTGAAGACAGAAATGATTTAAATCTGGAAGTCAACCTTTCAAAAAGTTCTGATTTTGGAGGACAAGGCTCGTTTGCAATGTTTTGTGGCATTATATGTTTCCTGGGAACAATTTCAGGGTCCGTTCCATGAGTATGCATGTCCAACACAGTCAATGTCAGATCTTTCACAAATTCAAAATCCATTTTCTGGTATATTGGCTTGGCCACCCATTGTTTGCTTCATTTTGTAAAGGCCATGAGGTAACGAAGCATCCCGAATGTTCCTGCATTTTTTCTTGTTCCCTTAAAATGTTCTCATTGTGCGCAAGTACAGCTAGTCTTGTTCTGGCTTCCATACTGTCTATGCCGAAATGCAACCTTTTGGGCTTGTACTTTAGGCACATATTATCAAATACCTCCAAATCTCCAGCATGACAAAATTCGATGAGTCCATTCAGGTCTCTTGAAAGCATTTTATCATACACAATCTTATCAAGTGCTTTGTGTGGAGGGGAACATGGCACAAATCACTTCTTCTTGCGTTCCTGCTCCTTCGATAAAGGTCCATGTGCACATTTTTGGAAATGTTGGATTTCTGTCCATGAGTGTATGTTGGAACAAAGGTGCATCAATGAATGCCATTTTTCAAGTAGAATTTCTAAAGATCCATCACAAGTTTTGGAGCTCCACCAAAAATGGTTGCTGATTTAATGGAACCACTTTAAAAGGTTTTCTGAACCCTATTTCGTAACAGCAGCTGTAATTTTTGTATTGATTGACTTGAAAATGTGCCATACATCAAATTGATGCTGAATGTGTGGAAACTGCTCTCGGATGGCATGGGCTATTGAAACATGCCGTCAGTGCATATCAGGTCTATTTGCATTCCTCTGGATTCCAGATGTGTTTCCAGGCATGATTAATAGCGGGGAATAACAATCCCCTCTGATATTTGTGGTACTGGGTTTTAGCAAGGAACTCAAGTCCATCAAATGTACAGAAACTGCAAATCATACTGAAAGTTGATCTGCTGAATAGTAAAGCTGTTGAACAAGGTACATTTCCAGCAGGCACTTTGCCGAGCATCAGTTGAGCAGACCATGAAAATGTATTATGGAGGTGGACACAGCTGGCTAGGATTTTCAGGTTGGTGCCTTGTAATACACGAGACACAAGACACATTCACCAATGGCTCCCCGCATATGTTCCCTCTTAATTTATTATCACATTTCAGCATTTGTACAATCTGTAGCAAGCAGCTGTCAAATACAATGCATTTTTGCTTCTTTAATAGCCAATCGTCCTGCAGTACTGTGTTTTGCGACGCAAATGTGGTGGACAATTCCCCAAATTAGGCAAACTGAATTCGAGATCTTGAGCACATTCTTCAGTCAATTGTGTTGAATCTTCAGCCTCTGTTAGTTCAGGCTGTGATATTTCTGCTTGAATTGGAAAAACAAATAACATTGAATGCTCGTTGGGTGGAATATTTTTAGAGGGAGTAGATTGTGTCAAAGGGTCTGCAAACAATTGCAACGCATCTTCATTGTCTTCACTTTCATCTGGAAGAGTTTGCACATTTTGTGTTGTGCCCTATGGTCGCATAGTGACCTCACTACTGTGTTGTGCCTTATGGTCGTATTTAGACCACACTACTGTGTTGTGCCTTACGGTCGCATAGTGACCACACTACTGTGTTGTGCCTTACGGTCGCATAGTGACCACACTACTGTGTTGTGCCTTATGGTCGTATCTAGACCACACTACTGTGTTGTGCCCTATGGTCGTATTTAGACCACACTACTGTGTTGTGCCTTATGGTCGTATCTAGATCACACTACTGTGTTGTGCCTTATGGTCGTATTTAGACCACACTACTGTGTTGTGCCTTACGGTCGCATAGTGACCTCACTACTGTGTTGTGCCTTATGGTCGTATTTAGACCACACTACTGTGTTGTGCCCTATGGTCGCATAGTGACCACACTACTGTGTTGTGCCTTATGGTCGTATCTAGACCACACTACTGTGTTGTGCCCTATGGTCGCATAGTGACCTCACTACTGTGTTGTGCCTTATGGTCGTATTTAGACCACACTACTGTGTTGTGCCTTACGGTCGCATAGTGACCACACTACTGTGTTGTGCCTTATGGTCGTATCTAGATCACACTACTGTGTTGTGCCTTATGGTCGTATTTAGACCACACTACTGTGTTGTGCCTTATGGTCGTATCTAGATCACACTACTGTGTTGTGCCTTATGGTCGTATTTAGACCACACTACTGTGTTGTGCCTTACGGTCGCATAGTGACCACACTACTGTGTTGTGCCTTATGGTCGTATCTAGACCACACTACTGTGTTGTGCCCTATGGTCGCATAGTGACCTCACTACTGTGTTGTGCCTTATGGTCGTATTTAGACCACACTACTGTGTTGTGCCTTACGGTCGCATAGTGACCACACTACTGTGTTGTGCCTTATGGTCGTATCTAGACCACACTACTGTGTTGTTCCCTATGGTCGCATAGTGACCTCACTATTGTGTTGTGCCTTATGGTCGCATACTGTGCCCTGATTTTGCTGCCCACATAGCATTCTGATTCTAGTTGTGCCATGTTGAACGATACCCTCGCCATGCCTCAACAATCCACTAGCTCACCAGCTGCCCCACTGGCATTCCCCTCCAACATTCCTCCTACCTACTTCCTACCATCATTCTTCACTGAAAGTATCCCCACAGCACGTCACCCTCCACCCAGCATAACTTCCTACACTAGACCCATCCACACCAGGAACCAACTCCTAGGTCTCCGTTCTAGATACCCTAGACTCACCCACCAAGCACCTCCCACCACTCTCAACACGCCTAACACGCCATCCCTTACAGTCAAAACACCCTTACCTAAACCCACCATGCCGCACCCCATCCCGGCGACACCACTCAACACCACCCCTACCTCGGCCCAACACACACACAACCTACAGTGTGCCCTCATAAACGCCAGATCCATCCCTGCCCATGCCATTGAAATTCACGAACTCCTAATTAGCTTGGACCTTGACATCTTAGCCATCACCGAGACTTGGCTGCACAGCGCTGCAGGGCCAGCCCTCAACCTTACTATCCCACAGGGGTACGCCATTATCCGGCAAGACCGCCTCTCCTCAGTAGGTGGTGGGGTAGCATTCATCCTGAAAGATCACCTCGAGGCCAGACAAATCACCTCCAATCTAGGTGACACCATAGACTCTCTAGCTATAAAAATTGCCCTCTCCCCTAACTCCACCATCACCTTCAACCTAGTCTACCGCCCGCCCGGCCCACTAACTGAGTTCCATGAGAACCTTGTACACCGCCTAACAGAAAACCTAAAACTCACCTCCAAAAGCATCCTTCTAGGTGACCTTAACCTGGGGTATAACGACAAAAAGGACAAGCCAGCTAAATCTCTTGCACTAGCCTTAAAAGAACTAGGCTTCGACCAAAAAATAACCTCACCCACACACAACAAAGGCCGTATCCTGGACTGGATAGCTGACCACAATTGTCACGTCGACATTAGCTCCATCACCCCGACTCCTTGGTCAGATCACCACCTCATTCACTTCTTTATTCCCGCCGTATCTAACACAAACAAACCTAACCCCATCCCCCCAGCACTGGCAAGATGTGTAAAAAATCTCACGAAAGATAAAATTACACCCCACCTTCACATCCTCTCCACAGACCTCAAGTCATCTGACCCGTCAGAATTAGCAGATATCTACAAGAGCACCATAAGCACCGCCATTGACGCCATTGCCCCCTTGCAGACCAAAAAAGCCAAAACTATCAAACACTCAAATACCTGGTTCTCCACTGAACTCAAAGAACTCCGCTCACAGAAAAGAAAAGCACTAAACTCCTGGCAGAAATCGCCTTCCCCAGCCACCCTATCCTCCTACAAAAAAATCACTGCCCAATACAAAAAAGCCATAATCACAGCTAAATCAGTCTCTTATAATGACAGAATTGCTAATGCAAGCTCCGAATCCAAAGAACTCTTCGCCATTTTCAACGAACTCACCACACCGGCCACCAAATCACAAGACATTGTTAAAGACCAAATCTGGTGCAACTCCATACAATCTGCCTTGTTAAATAAAATTGAACTCCTACAAACAAAAATTAACGAGCACCACAAAAACCTATCACTGCACCTCAAATCTCCCACCACCACGAGCCACATGCCCACCCCTAGCTCGGGAACCACATCCACCAAAGCCCCCACTACCCCGTTCAAATTCAGGGAAGTCACAGAACACGAAGTTATTGAGATAATGAACAAGATCAAACCATCCAATTGTAAAGGAGATCCCTGCCCCGCCAGCCTGATCAAAGACTGCACTGAAACACTCGCACCTTTCCTTAAATCATTCATTAATGCCTCTTTCAAAGCCAATACTGTCCCTGACAGTCTAAAAGAAGCCTGGGTGCGCCCGCTTCTAAAAAAAACCACCCTCGACCCTGAAGTAGCTACCAACTACAGGCCCATCACCACTGTGCCTTTCCTGCTCAAGATTCTGGATAAAATGGCCTACACACAAATCCAGGATTATCTCGAAACCAACCATATCCTAGGAAAAAGACAGTCAGGCTTCCGACCAGGTCACGGAACAGAGTCAGCCCTACTTGATCTGAAAATACAGCTTGCAGACACTATGGATAAAGGCAAACCTGCACTCCTTCTCCTACTGGATCTATCTGCCGCCTTTGACCTTGTCAACCACGATATCCTAGGCATGCACCTAAAAAATGAAGCACACTTCTCCCCGGAAGCCATTGCATGGGTGGCCTCTTTCCTAAATGGCAGACGCATGAAAGTCTTCTCAGACACTGCCTCGGCAACCCCTACCACCATCCACTGCGGCGTCCCACAAGGCTCCTGCACCGCCCCCACTCTCTACAATATATTCACCCTTCCTCTCTTCAATGACCTCGACTGTCGTAACATAGCGTACACCAACTACGCAGACGATACGCAGGTACTACTCCCTCTAACTGGTACCTACGAAGAAGATGCGACAGCATTAACCAAAATCTACACAGCCATCCAAACCTGGATGGCGGCCAACGGCCTCTGCCTAAACGGGGACAAAACCGAAATCCTCATAGTAGGGACCAATGAAATTCTCAACAAACTCCCCCCCCAATACAAATCCTTCAACATCGACAACTCCACCATCACAGTCTCCAAGACTGTTAAAACCTTAGGCGTTCACCTAGATGCCTCACTATCTATGTCTCGCCAGGTCAACGCCATAGCCTCTTCCGCGGCACTTACCACCAAGATGATTAATGCTGTCAAGCCTTTTCTCTCCGCTAAAAACTGCCTGTCCATCGCCAGAGCCACTATAGGGACAAAACTAGACTACTGTAATGCCCTGTTCCTAGGCACCTCCGCCCACAACCTAAAAAAACTCCAAATCACGCAAAACAATGCGCTCCGGGCAGCACTGTCCATTCCAAAAAGAGAACACATCTCGCAAGCAAGGAAAGATGCTCACTGGCTACCCGTGAAGGAACGCATACTCTTCAAAGCCATGACCATCACACATAGATGCCTATCCCTGGATGCCCCACCCTATCTCGCAGAAAGAATCACACCGAAAGCCTCCATCAGACCCACCAGAGCTCACCGCACCAACATGATTGATGTCCCCACGTTTCAAAGATCCAGGGCGGGAGGAACCAGCTTCCAACACCTCGCACCTAAAAACTGGAACTCCTTACCTACCTCACTAAGGAACGAAAAATCATACCATACCTTCCGTAAAAACCTCAAAACCCTCCTATTCCGCTAAAGTCTACCACATGCACTCTCATGCTTGCATTGTAACCACAGCATAGCATAACCTTTAAGCTCAATGTTTATTACCAATGTGAAATGTACTCTGTAACTCGGTTTACATCTGTAAACACATTCCTATGCTTGTGTTCATGACTAAGTCTGCTGTAACAGCGCCACGATGCCCCAGGGCAGTTCTGTGCGCTTTATAAATGCAAATAAATAAAATAAAATAAACAAAGTAGCAATGGTCCAGGGTAACTTTGTACGGTTCGCAGCTGAGATTCCATTCATTTTACGGCCACTGGACATATGCATCATTATTTTGAATATTGACTGGACCACGCTGTGCCTCAAATAGTAGTTGCTCCATTGTGAAATCCGTTTGGCAAGCAACATCTTTGGTTCCAGTTGTTGTCTGAGTCTTTTTATTGCTCTTCCTTCTGGGCCTCTGATCAATTTAAAAGAAAACTATGCTCAATGTATAGCACACATACAGAAGATATGATTTTCCAACCAAAAACTTAATATGACTAAAACATCTGCTTAAATAAAATCTCCAAAACAAACTGGTTTGTTCTTTACCCTTGTTTTCTTGATTCGCTTTGAAACTGTGGCCTTCTCTTTGCTAACCGCAACATATGTACATATCGTCAAACAGAACCAACGTGACGGATTTCAAAACATTACAACATTATAAAAAATGCATACCCAATGCAATGTGATGCCTGTTTATATTTCATATTAGGTTATGTATACTTCTGGTCTATGTGCCTCTTCTAATTCCTCATTTTGAGTACATTTCTTGGAGAGAATAATAATTAAAAAAAACATTAAATGTAAATCGCACTGAAAAGTAAAATCTTTCATCGCACAGAGCACTTCCGCACAAAGTAGTTTAAAAGATTATGAACCATATACTATAAGGTTTGTTGTTGCAACACAAATAGAACATTCTTATGAACATACCCTTGAAAACAGTGTATGCTATTTGGTCATAATATACATTTCAGATTTCACCAGATAACCTTCCGAGATGACACATGGACCTGATCTGAGATCTCCCTGCAAAAAATAGTGATTATAAAGTCACCTTCAAAAGTAGTTTGCTTTTTAATGTTTCCTTTGTAATCTATTGTGCATTAGGGAGGAAGTATAACGTTAGAACCGAAACCAGAAAAGTTTGAAACAGTGCAAGGTTACATGGATTTCAGTCTCAAAGTATATCCTTTGTAGGATTTACTTTCATTCTAGCAGGGGAACTGTGAGTATGCATACCTAATATTCTGGAGCTGTTGTAAATGAGTAAGCGACTGTGGTCAAAGTTCCAGCATTCCACTATAACATAGTACTTCTACTAATACGGATGAAAAAGCTAAATGACACTGAAGAAATTAGATGCTGACGGTGGTAAATACACAGAGATACACATAAATGCCACTTTGTGTCAATAACCAAAACTAGAAAAAGGAAAAATTAGGTGAGAATCACCTAATTATGTCTGGTGCTCACACATTGCTCACGCTGTGAGCTTATTAATTCCTTAATTGTTCACAAAGAAATGTTGTTCAGAGACGTGTAGAGAGCGGTTATTTCAGCCAATTTTAAATCAATTTCTTTTTACGTTATGTTAATTCTCTTCAATTCATCAGAAAATGGAAACCAGGTCCTTTGTTTGTATACAATTATCAAGCTGTGTTTTATTCACACGGTTCTTGAGGCAGAGGCAGAAAGACCCTGGGATTTATATGAAACATAATCAAGTCAATGCATTTCGGTGTACAACACTATCATCAGGGCTAAAAGGTTGACACATTTCAGTCAAATACATCAAATCAGAATGTGGATCCCAAACAAAAACATTATTGTTACAAATAAATTCCAAAGTACATAGCGTTTAACAGTGATCCCCCTACAAATGTTTCCATAATGGTCATTCACTGTGTAGGTTCTAATAATATCCTTCCTCCCTTGCATGCACACAATTGGTTATGCTATGTTGCTTGGTAGGCTGTATGTTTATACGGTAATCATCCACTTCATTATTTCTCCTACACTCATCTCATGTTACTATAAATACGACATGCGTCAGCTCTGTCATCTGTTTACTAAAAAACGAATTAGTAATCATTCCATGTAATCCTCAAAGTGAACGTAGTGTTACGCTGACCACTCGTATAAACCAAGCTAAAGAGGTTTGACAAACCTTCAATTGAAAAGAGATGCTAGGGTTAGGTGGATGTATGTCCTTACACTGTTAGTGGAAATGGAGTGGCAGCACTGAGTCACTTGTAACCCAATCCAAAACTAAAGCTTGGTCAGAACTATGTTCCTTATTGCACCATATATCTGTCTGTGTAAATACATTCCTGTTAATCACTCTCACGTGTTATTCACCTAAGGTGTACTAGATGTATTTACCCCACGCATGATGTTACCAAAACTTAATTCCATAAATACAACCTAGAGAAGTTATACTGTTATAATAGATGTATTTACCCCATACTTGGTATTTCCAAACAGATTCCGTAAATACAACCAATACAAAAATAGTTCACTGGATCGTCTTGAGTCAGGGTATGTTAGGATTTCATGGTGATGACCCCAAGCATGTTATGACTAGACCCCCATTCACATTCCTAATGCTTACAGTATCACAAAAAACACGCAAAATTTAGTTCCTCGTTGAGTCCTTTTGGTGTAAGAGTTCCGAGTTTGTCTCTCCAGAAGGACTCTCTTTGGTCTAGCTTTTTTGAATATTTTCATGTGTGTCTTTTCGTGTGATTACTTCCTAGATCTGAAATCGTATCTGTGCCAGATTATGCTTATTTTCATTCCAGTGTCGCGCCACTGCAGTGTTAGCATTTTTGTTACGAATGCAAGACCTATGTTCATTCCACCGCACCTTTGCAGTTTTCCTAGATTGACCCACATAATATAGGCCGCATGGGCATTTGATTGCATAGACAATGTTCTGTGAGTCACAAGTGGCAAAATGACGTAACTTAATCCATTCCCCTGTGTGGGGATGATTAATAATGTTGCCCTTCAAAATGGATCCACAGTTACTACAGTTTAAGCATGCGCATGTCCCAGTGCGTGCTGTGTCTTTTCTTGTTGACATATATCTGGTCTTAACCAACTTGTCTTTAAGGTTTTGGCTTCTCTGATGAGCGAAAGTTAGCATTTCTTTGAACAGCAGTTCTGCAAGCTCATCACATGATAATGTTCTCCTATTTTTCTTTATAATGTTTTTATTTTAATTCATTTATTTTTTGAGTATTTTGACACAAATACCAACAGTGGCTCCTGATTTTTTTCTTTTTCAACTTCAATAGATCTTCTCTTTTTTGAGGTGTTAGACTTGTTTCTGCCAGCTCTATTTCTGTTCTTGAATATCCTCTATTTAGAAATGTATCCCCCACTGTTGTAATTTCTTCCTCGTAGTCCGAAGTTTCACTTACTATTCGCTGCACACAGCAGTAGCACCTTTATAATAAGGCTTGGCTGATGGAACCTGAGCCTGTGTAAAAGGTTATTCCTGTCTGTTGGTTTTCGATAAACATTTGTCTTATACCCTGTGTTTGTTGCCATCATACTAACATCTAGGAAATGTATCCTTTCTTCTGAATATTCAGAGGTGAATTGTATACGTTGGTCTATTGTGTTGAAGTATAGAAAACATTCTTGCAAACTCTCCTCTATGTTTGTCCATATCCCAAAGATGTCATTTATGTAACAAAAATTCACAATCCTATTTTCTGTTGCCATACTGGATGCTTAAGAACATGGACTGTTTAGAATTTATGCATGAAAGAATTAGCATAGGCTGGTGCCATAGTGGCACCCATAGAGGCGCCTGCTATTTGTAAATAGAATTGTTCTCTGTAGCAGAAGTAGGAGTTTTCTCTGTCATGTGGGATAGAAGTATATACGTCAAACAAAATGTTGGCATTATATTCGATTCCATTCAGATATTGCAGGAAATGTGTAGTATCTTTGACATATTTACTTGTTTTTTGTACTAGGAAGTAGTCTATGTATATCCCTAGTGGCTGGAGTATGCTGTTAATGCCAGCCACAATAGGTCTCTCAGGAGGTTTGGTAAGGTCTTTATGTACTTTTGGTAATGTATAAAATTGTGGAATACGTGGGTAGTTGTTGCTCAGAAATGTGTGTGTATGATGGTTTATCCAGCTCAATTCCTCTGCTTTGGTAAGTAACTCGTACAATGGAAAAGGTAAGTAACTAGTACAATGGAAAAGGTAATTCAGTATTAGAAATGTGGCCATATCCAACACTCTAAAATATTGATTCATGCAAGTCAGTAGGGCTCACCATTGGGATACTAGATGTGTCGGTGGTTTCGTCACTGGTGAGGGTATGTGCTTCCATCAGTGTGCTCTGCGTAAAGAACGACATATCAACTAGGCGACTTTGAAAGGGTACTATGGACATTTTTACTAAGGGTGACTTTTCACTGATTTATTAGATGGTCCCGAAAGTGGGGAGAGATAAAGTATACTAAGATGAAACATTTGAAAATTCGGTGATTTCGGTAAGTATGGAAACGACAACATTGATTGAAATTAACACCAAAAACTCTAAACCATTCATGATGTTACCTTTACAATACACTATTTTAAATAAATTGAGAGATCATAGAGAAGACATATTTATACAGACCACAGTCCTACATACCAACAAACATAACAAATTCATCGTCCACTACTCACTTGGGCCAGTATGTGCAGAAATTGAGTCGGAAACGCATTGGGAAGCAATTTACAAAGAATTCTGGGTTGACGCTTTTTTGTGTACTTTGATTGATCGCACATATCGTCCATTTAGTGCAGGCTGCAGACACAGAATCGATTGGCCACCACATCTCCCAAGACAGCCTGGGCTCTACTTTCAATCTCGTCGCGTGGAAACTGCAATTTGTAATCCATCTTCTTATTAAATCAGTATCCTTCGGGAAGGTATACAGGACTGTGTCCTGAGTTTTGGCATGGCTCACAGAAGGGCAACCGATAACGATACATGGAGGCATTCTTGAAAAGTCTGTAAGATCTGTAGAAAAAATATAATTCATTATTACAAAAAATACTGTAAGAATGTGAATAACGCAATAATTACACAGCTTTGTCTGTAAAGTTTGTTTTAAATAAAGAAAAAAACCTGTGTAACCTAGTCGAATTAACACGGCGATAACTTTCTCATAGAATTGATTGTTATACCGCAAATTGTAACATATTAGTCGTCCGTTGAATGAACTTTTAAGCATTAAAAGAAAACATGCTTTCAAACATGGACCACAAAAGATTCCATTCTATTCCAATGCACAGTGAAGCAATGTGCTATTTACAGAGATCAACATACTTTGAGATAAATTAACTTTAGACTACTGGGTACATTAAGTGGAAATCGATAGAAACTTTCATAGCAAAGATCGATGAACATAGAGAAGCAAATAGGAGACCTACACTTACTTGGACGAACAAATGAGCCAATTCAGCAAGCAGGGCAACAAGTAGCGGTGGAAAAGGAAACCCGGGGAACAGGTAGCTCAATGACAATATAACTTGTAGATTTCAGAAATGTTCTCCTGGTAAATGTCAAGGTGTTTATAAAGGCTTAGAAAAAGTGGGTGTGTATGCGAATGTGTGATGTGTTAGTTGACACCCACTGAGCCTCGATGCAAATATTTCACATATGCCATACCCACCCACCCAGCCCCCTTGCGAGCGCACAGGCATTGGCCCGCTCGTACTGCCTATAGAGCAATAGGGTCAGAGTTGAACCACAAAAGCAAAATGCTTGTGTGGCTCATTTTTTTAATGTAAGTGGCCAACTTTTTTGGGCAATGTAGGCCAGTTTTATGATTTACTTCAATATGTGGCTAGTAGTAGTGAACACTGTTGCTGAATATATATTTTTTAAATGTACAATTTGCATCACTTTTTCATCAAAATACTCACCTTTGGGTAATATTCAAATGGTGTCCAAAAAGGAATGAATAGCTACTTCGAACTGTGTGCAACATTTTCATTTGTGCCTGAGACAAACTTATGGCCCAGTACGGCCCTGTTCATAAGTGCCAACTGCTATTGATACTATGGAGGAGAATGGATGGGGACAAGATGAGCGCAAATGTCCTGCTACACTGCTCAACTGATAAAAACATATGTTGATTGCAGGGACGGGGTCTTGAAGAGGGGAGTCAGGAGACACTGGGTCTGGCCTGGCCATGTGGACAATGGATATCACAGAATATTGCACACATTCTTTAAGGATAGTCGCAGCCACATCAGCATGGCATGGAGGCATGGGACACAAGTAGTCAACAAGATAGGAGGTAGGAAATCACATTGTTTTACAAGCTGTATAAGACCAGAGTTAACACAAGCAATATCGTTTAACATATAAGAGAAACCCAACAAATCAGCATGTATCATGGGGCATTCTTTTGTGGGAAGGACAGGAGTCAAGAAGCAAACTACCATTTAAAAACACAATCACATCCTGGTGGGAGCAGTCTATTCTAACCCAGAGCGTTTCCACAAATATGGAACACACGTATCAGTAAATGGGATAGGATTATTCCATACAGGGATTTTAAACATGCTAGCAACAAGGGTGTGCGAATAGAGGTTTAGGAGAGCAAGGGTCTTTTGGGTGAACTCGAGTGGCCCTGGACCCACTTATGTGTGGCGGCATGGGCATTGAAGGAAGCTGCCAGCAAGTGCACGAGTGCTCACCAGACAAGACGTAGGTCCCCAACACATGGACCTGAGAGCTGGGGGCAGTTGGTGAGCCAAGGAGGGCCAGTTCCTGTTTCACGGTTCAAGTGCCCAAAAATGTCAGAACTATAATAACGCTGCACACCTGTTGATTTGTGACATAAACACAGTAATCTTGTTTGGTTTATTATTGTAATGTTTAATAAAAGCAACAGACTTTTATTGCCAACACAAAAACAAAGAGTCTGCATAATTTTGTATGATGTGTAATTTATATTTTCAATGCTACACAGAGGCTAGGGATTCCACAGCTTGTTGCACCTTGAGCGTCCACACCCACCCAGCTGCCAGGCAAGCGCATGGTCTAAGGTGCGAACTGCCATTGATACTGGAGGGGGGATGGATGGGCATGAGTCTAGTTCAAAAGGCCCTGAACACTTCTGAAGGGGCAAAATGTTATGTTGATTGCTGCAGCGGGGTCTTGAAGAGGGGAGTCTGGAGACACTGGGTCTGTGGAAGCCATTTGAACAATGGTCACCATGCGAAGATTCCTTAGAAGTGTATGTGTTGTGTGGCAACTTGAGTGTTCCCACCCACCCAACCCCCTTGGGAGCACACAGTCATATGTGTGAACTGCCATTGATACTGGAGGGGGGGGTGGATGGACATGAGTTATGTGCAAAAGGCCCTGAACACTGCCAAAGGGACACAAACTTATGTTGATTGCTGGGCGTGGTCTTCAAGAGGGGAGTCTGGAGACACTGGGTCTGGGGAGGTCACGTGAACAATGGTCACTGTGCGGAAGATCCATTCGAAGTGTACATGGTGTTTGGCAACATGAGTGTTCCCACCTACCCAGCCCCCTTGGGAGCACGCAGTTTTAGGTGTGAAGTGCCATTGATACTGGAGGGTGGATGGATGGGCAAGAGGTGAGCGCAAAAGGCCCCTAACACTGCTGAAGGGAAACAAACTTATGTTGATTGCTGGGGTGGGGTCTTCAACAGAGGAGTCTGAAGGATTCCTTTGGGTTTTGCATGGTGGTTGGCACCTTGAGCGTTCCCAACCACCCGCTACTGGAGGGCAGATGGATGTGGACAAGCAGAGCACAAAAAGGCACCAACCATTCTTTCATGACTCTCATAGACAATGGAGCTTGTTCTTGACTCACTGAATAATTAAAACAACTATTCTTATATACTCATTTGTATTTTATTTACTTTGGTGATGTTGATGGCACAAAGTACAAATCAAATTGTATGCTTGTGGTTGCAGCATAGTGTGTGAAAATCCCCTGTACTGTCCGCTGTCCCTGGGGAAATTGGTGCGAATGGCTCGAGCGATACACGCGGGTATTACTCGTCAAATGCGGAATCCAAGCCTTCCATAAAGCCACCATGTAAACTAATGGTAGGCCACCAGCTTGTACCAGCTGTGAAAAAGAAATGTAAATATTTTAATTGAATGAACCAGATAAGTGTATCACCTTAGTCACAAATGCATCCTAAATTCTATGGCATAGTTGCCCTTAGAAAAGTAACTTTCTGTAAAAATGGGCTTTGAAGTATCGACAGATGGAAGCTATTGAGTAAGGCCCATGAAGAGGGTTACTCAAGCGCCTTCTGGAAGTTGATTTCAGGGAAAGATCTTAATGGAGATTAATCCTCATAATGTTGCATCCCAACAGGAGCATGGGGACACCATTTGTCTAACCTCTATTGCAATTCTTATGGTGATTCTGACAATGGTGGTTTATTGATTACCACCAACTTTGTAGGGCCTTTATTGATGAGTGCATTTCTCATCAGCCTCCCTGAGGTCCGAAAAGGTATATTAACTCAGATGGGGGGAAAGGCCCCAAGTCCAGACTGTGTCCCTCCAGATGTGTATAAAGATGTGGTTGTTATCTGGAGCTGTGTGTTGCATAATCTATTTGCTATCTTTTCAAACAAAATGTGGTACCTGTGACCTGACAGCAAGCAGTTATTATCCCAATTTACAGAAGGGGTAGGACTCGCCAGCAAACTACCAACCCAAATCACTTCTGGATTAATCAGGGAAAATGTTTGCGACAGTCATTTTATTAGACAGTCATTTTGTCTCATCACCCAACATGGACTGACGAGAATAACATAATCAGTGACCTCCAAGCTGGTTTCCAGAGACACAAAAGCACTGTGGACCAAAGTTTAAGATTATTCTAACTGATAGAAAAGTACACAGTGCTTAAGCGTATGAATTTATACACAGTTTTTGTAGTTCTGAGGACCGCCTATGATACGGTCTCAAGAAATAAAATGTGGCAGGTCCTACGGAAATAAAAGCCCCAGCCCATTTGATCTCCTTGATACAGGAGTTGTATGTAAATATGGTTTGGCTGGCAAGACCACGTTTCCCTTTCCTGTTCAAAAGGGAGTAAGACAGGGCTGCATCCTTGCTCCATTATTATTGTGTTTATATATGGAAGAAATGATAGCCTCACGCTGTGAGCACAGTGTGGATTTCTCAAAGATGGAACATGAAAGATATCCCGCTCTCCTCTAAGCAGATGACCCAGTCTTGCTGTCCAAAACCCAAAGTGTGCTGAAAACCTGATTATCAACTTTTGTTAAAAATGTTTGCTGATCTCGATTTGAGTCTTAATATTGGCAAAACGAAAGTCCTGGTTTTCAAGCCCAAATTGTCTAAGCAATGCAGCCTAAATATCGAAGTGGAGGGCCACCCTTTGTAAGAGTTTAAATTCTATGACTACCTGGGTACCTGCTTCAACGAAAATGGGCAATGGATTACCCAGCTAGAGAAGTCCTGCTCCAAGCTGGGGAAATAGGCTGGAGCTACACTTGCTTTTTTTTAACAGACATGGGAGCGGGGCAATCCATCTGCCCTTGAGCTGTATGGCAAGCCAGCAATCCAGGCTGCACTCTCCGGCTCAGAGCTATGGGGTAACTCTACCACTCTTAGCCTTGCCAGGGTGGAAAATAAATTTACAAAACAACTTATGCAGCTCCCCAGTTTGTCTCCTAACGCATTGAGACATCTGGAACTTTCTGTACGACCAATTGGTGATCTGGCATTCCCCCTCTCGAGTACTTTATTGAGTGAGGCTCTGGAGTTCCAAAGATCTGGGGAAGTATTTAGATTCCCTGAAACATCTTCTTGAGGGTGGCAAAACTATTCCTTGGGTGGCCACCGTGACGAAATCTCTGTACGATCTTAGCGAGGTTAAATTGTGGGAAGAACTGCACAATATAGACAAGGCTAGCTACATAAGAATCAAGAAGGATGTCATTGTCATATCAAGGAGAAAGATGATCAACAACGCAATGAGATTGCACTGTGGCCCGGGGTATCTTTCCTCTAAAGTGGAATTAGGCCTAGAAATCCATCTCAATTATCTCTCCACCTCGTCCGTAAGATTTTTTTTTGTCAGACTGAGATGTGGGACTTTACCAATCACCACTCTGACTGCCTGTTTGGCAGGGGCCGGTTCAAAGATTTGAACATGTATGTCTTATGGGAGACGAGTCAGAGTCCCACTTTCTGTTTCTATGTGTTGCCACAAAATCATTGAAGGTGAGTTATTTACACTCTCTACTTAGGGAAGCTGCTGTCCGTTCAACCACTGAGGCACTGAGATTTTGCAGAGGAACTACTAATCCATTCTTAGTAACCTGTGTTGCTAAATATGTATATAGAGCCTGGCTCTTATGATGAAATCTTATGTCAATGATAAAGGAAATAACGAATATGAAAGTATCCTAATCTGAAATGTTGCTATATTTCATTTAATCGGTGAATATGTCAATGTCATCAGGTTTTGATATTACTAAGATCTAGAGGGGCTGTGATTTCAATGTCCCCACCGAACACTAAATAAGATGCTTGTTTTATCTCATTTTTGTCTCTAGTGGGCACTTTACCACTTTTGTAATATGCACTTTTTTTGTAATTGTGATGAATTTTGATTGATTGCAGTTTTCCCTATTTACTTATGTATGTTTTCATGTGTGTCACTTAAGTATTTCCACTGACAAATGGTATGTCTGGGATGAAATTGAAAAGAAAACAAATAGTTTCACATTGACGAGAGCAAGGTAACCGCTCTGTAGGGAAACTAGTCAGCAAAGTTCTATGGTTCTCCTCACACATTCACATATTTAATGCTGATTCTTCCTTATTTGGGTTATCCTTGTTCAAAGCATTTGGAAGGACAAAAGAGTGAGAGGGGCTGGAACCAAAGTCGTATTAGTTGATCAATGAAATTTGGAATCACACATTGTATGGGTGTTGGTGAGATTCTAGGTGTTTTCTGTTAGGTTACATGGGGTTTATTATGCCATATAGATGCCCGAGGTTTCTTGCTAAGCTCTGTTTGCTAAAAAGTTCTGCCTGGAGTGCAATGGTTGTTCTGGGGGACACTATCCTATGTTCACATTTTTGGCAGAGTGGAGGATGATGTGTGTGTGATGGTGAATATTGAAGTGGTTTGGTTGCTGTTAAGTGTGTATTTGCTTATTGGGGTATCAAGTGTATGGTTGAAAAATGATGATGACGATGATGATGAAATAGTTACTGGGGTGGGGTTCGTTATTAGGGATCATGTCTGTAGCTGGTTGGTTACTTGTGCCCATTTTCATTATGCAATACCAGCACACTCTCCTGCTTACTTCTGGTTTTGAGCTCTCATGTACCGAAAAGGCAGTCTATCAATTAGACTTTGAGATTACTCTATCTGCTTTGAGTGTTGCAGGCAGCACCTGTGGCATTATGTCGCCTCTATTGTGATGGGGGGGGCTGTTATCTAATAGTGTGAATACGTTTCATAAAATGTAATAATCATGTTCACTTCTGGAAGATCAACGAGGAAACCTGGCGCTCGCCTGTTGCACAGGTTTCCGGATTGAGAAATGTTATTCTAGTCTGGAAGTGTTGTGTGCTGTCGCTGCTCAGGATGAATGAGCAATATCAGAAAGGTGTCCTCTGGGAATGACTCAGCTTGGGGTGGAAAGCCTGGTTATATGGTGATCTTTCTTTGACTCCAGAAATGTTGTTGTAGGGTTGTGGGTATGCACAATATCGGAGACAGTACAGGCGCATGGAAGGAGCCAAATTGCTAGTATTGGTATTCTTCCTCTACAGCCTCATTGAGGAACCAATTCCTCCGGAGTTTCCAAAGGTTCATGTGGTCTACTTCTGATTTATCTGAAGTGAACTTTGCATGCTATTCCAGAGGTAAGTGGCCATAATGGCAAAGGAAGCCTCTCCATGGCCTTTCCCATTGTATCATGGGACCAACATTAAAGATGTCTTTCCGGATTGTATGTAGCTTGTTTTCCAGGACAAACGGGTGAACCTCTGCAAGTAAGAGGAGACTTTGAGCCTCAATTGTACTCTACCATAGATTAGCTACCCTTGGGAATATTTTCCAATTACAGTCAGACCGCTAGTGTGAGATAAGTTCATGCATATTTATGGAGTGGGGGTGTATCAGAACAGAATATTCCTGAATGTATCCACTGGGAGGGCAGGCTAATAATTACCAGAAAAAGCAAAGAGTGGAGGAAATGTGAAAGAGGAGAGAATAATTTCCTAGCATAGTGGAGAAACAATTTCAGAGGTTCGGGAGATATTTGATTTCAGCATACATTCTCTCAGTGGACAACATGTCTGAGTACCATTTCCTGTTGGAGCTTTATTGAAGAAGAGGTTGTATTTCACATACAAGCAGTTAGTTCTGGGCAGAATTGCTAGATTCCGCTCCCCCAGCCACAGAAATGAAATCTCTCAGATTGTTTTCCCCTCTGACCGTCTTTGCCATTCCACCACGTCCGGGTATTTGCCCGAAAACTTTCGTACTCGTCCGGTGGGTTGTGAAATGTGAAATATTCGCTATTGCGTGCAGGTTACCTTATCCCCTTATAGAGAAAATCTGCCCAACCACCACTGGAAACACACTGAAACTGGCAGGAAACTACTGAAGCCTGAGTGCGTAATGCATTTCGTGTACCTCGTTTATTTTACACGGTTCGAACATATTTTGCTCATCGGTCCATTTCGGTTTCTGCCACGCAGGACGAATATTTCATAATCGAATGATGCCATCATTTTCCATTTAATTTTGGAGGACCTAATTTAGTCCTGGTTTTAACTTTGCATGCGGGTGCTTGTAGTCCTTGATTTATAAAGGTGCAATTCAGAACCACAAGTCCTGTAATGCAAAGTTAAAACCAGGACTGAGCTATCATCTCCCAAATGGAATGGATAATATTTGCATGTATGCTTTCTTCGAGTGAAAAGCTGAAGTGCATTCTGCTTTGACACTCAGGGGCTAGATTACAGAAACTTTGCACTGGTGCAAGTGCAAAGTTTGCACGGTATTTGAACTAGAGCAAAGTTTGCCATATTTTTAAAAACACTGGGACACATTTAAAAACCATTGCACCTCGACAAGTGCAGTTTGGCATATTAAAAGCAGCAGGGATAAAATTGCCCTAGTGCTAAAAAGATGCATTTTTGATGTATTTTTTGCATCAGGTCAAAGTTTACCCTAGTGCTAATACCATTCTGTATTACCACTAGGGCAAATGTTGCCCTGGTGCAAAAATGTATTGAAAATGCATCTTGTTTGCACTAGTGCACTTTTAGCCCTGTTGCTTTTAATATGCCAAACTGCACTTGTCGAGGTGCAATGGTTTTTAAATATGTCCCAGTGTTTTTAAAAATATGGCAAACTTTGCTCTAGTGCTAATACCTTGCAAACTTTGCACTTAACACTGGTGCAAACGTTCTGTAATATGGCCCCTGGTGGTGCCTTTTAGTATGTGTTTCTATGCGCTAATTAAAAAAAGAAACTGGGTGACTATTAGGGACAATCATTTTTTCATAAACGAGTGTGTTGAAAATATGTATGTTCGACAATTCACACTACTCACTGTAGACGTGTACCAAATGTGTAATAGTTATTATGTCTGAAATGCCACCTCACTGTGTAATAGAGCTGAACGGATGCCGATGTAGCACTGCAAAGTTCTGCCCTGCTCCTACCCATTTAACCGGTCTTGGCTAGAAAAAGACCTCGTTTAAAATAAACAAATTAATGAAGACACATGTTTTCCTTGACTTATTTCAAAGCCCGCGTGAGGCTTATTGTGTGTATCATACAGTGTGAATTTCCATTTCTCACCGCTTTGTATGTTTAATTCTGAAAAACATCTATATGAACACCGTCTTCTGTTGAAAGGGATGCCTTATTTATTGAAAGAAATACATACAAAAAAGGTGGCAACTTCTTGGCAGTATTTCCCAGCCTGACTAATTCGCTCTCTCTTCTGCACATTTATCACAAAGTTAAAATTGCCTCGGATATTCCAGCTGTTCCTCTTGCTTGATATCATTAGAAGGTGATAATTGTTGGAGGATGTCACCCACGGACCGAGCTCAGTGTGAGCTCTAGAAGACATTGTTTTTCATCGCCTGACAGGAAGAAGGCATGCACGGAAATTACCGCGTCACAGCTGGGCCTCCTTGCAGAGAGAGAGAGAGAGAGAGAGAGAGAAAGAGAGAGAGAGAGAGAGAGAGAGAGGAAAACAATACGCAGCATAGCCATGAATGCGCTACGCCATGTAGCTCAACCAGACGCATTCCAAAGCCACGTTTCGTAAAAAAGTACAAGATTGACATTTTGAACTCCGTTGAAATTAAGGGGAAAATTAAACTTTTTATTAAAAAAAAAAAGTGTCTGTTGTGTCAGGGCTGCACGGGAGGCGATACTTGCACCCTTTGCAGAACACTGTATGTAACATCCAGCTTATAAAATCGAGTTCATTTGGGTCTATTACGCTCCTGATCCTTCTGCATTGATTTGGGGAGAAGTATTTACAGTTTTACTGTTTGGCTAGAAAAATCACCAAGCTATCCCCGAAGGACTACGTACACATCTGCATCTTATCCTCTGCTAATCCCACAGTTGCTGAGATTGGTGCCGAGGGTCCTTCGGGGCCCTGGCCTCCCACACCCAATCGCCTTCAGCCTCCGCTCACACACAGCACTTGCCTTGGCACCCACTGGCTTATGCCACTATAGGCCTGCACTTACCTATTTATTGTGGCTGAACGCTCCCTAGCACTTCCTACACTGAGTACTTAAATCTGCTGCTCACTCACAAGCATGGGCACTCCAGCACTTACCCCCACTCCTTCTTCCCCTCTCCTCTCTCTCTGCACTTGCATGTTCTGAATGCCCACAAGGGCTAATAGGACTGTCTATATCCTCCAGTGTACTCATTGTTTTCAATTCCATGTTCCCTCCCTGTTGCCCTGTGGGTGCTTTGAAATACAAGTTACTTGTTGTATAATCACCTAGCAAATGCACAATCAATAAAATAAGAAATTGCAATGGGTGGTGAAGTGTTTGGCACTACCGAACTTGACCAAAAGAATAACCCAAATAATTGGCACTATGCATGCAATCACTGCTAAATTCCATTATATGTGCGTGTTTATCATTGATATTATCCTAGACAATTGGCAGGTTATTATTATTCTTCCGTTCTATAAATCTAGCCCCAGTTTTCATAAAACAACGGAAAGTCAATCTGAATACAAAATGCAGCAATGTTATAAATACCCCATTCAGTCATAAAGGATTTGATTGCAAATGTGTCAAAATGGAATAGCCCGCTTCCCCCGTTGAATTTTCTTGACAGGGCGCCTTTCGAAAATGCAAACTGTGGGATTCAGAACTGTGGGATTCAGGGCATACTCAAATTCATGCATTTGATGAAAGCGACCAGGAAGCAGGCCGACAAGGTAATGAGTAATCCTGGGAGTGAGGTCGGGTTTGCAGGAAAGCAAGAGATTGAATGTTGGGAGGAGGTGGGGAACTGGGGCTGAGGGCGGAGTTGTGAGTGGGTAAAAGGAGGGTCCTTATGGGTGCCCCGGGATTGTAGGGTTGTGACCTGCACTAGAGATTGGAGATTGGTTGGAGGAGCGGGGTGGGGGGATGTGTGAGGTGCTTATGGGGTGGGCTCTAAGTGCGCAGGGGCTAGCCAGGGAAGAGTGAGCATATGGCCCTTGGGAACGTGCACATGGATTGGATGGGATTACACCAGAGTAATTCTGAGTCCAAATAACGGAGCCAACTCAGGAAGATGGCAAAATATGGTTTTATTAACAATAATCTAAAACAGGGAGGTTACAACGAACATCAATGGACAGATGCTCAGTCTCTCAATGTTCTCCACACAAAACATGTTTTTTATAAACAAAATGCATCAGAGTGATGTCATACTAGGTGGCAATAGTGAAAATCCTATCAAGGGTAGGGATTGGTTAAGGGAGACATCTAAATGTAGATTTTTCTAGGAGCTAGGATTGTTGTTGGCTACCTGTTTTCAGGTGGACAATTTATGCCAACTATAAAAACTTTGTCATTTCAGAAACATTAGATACACAGTTTATCATTGGTCTTCAAACTATAAGGTCCTTCATTATATGGACTGATGTCATTGGTTGGCATGCTTGTGCCATGTCTGGAACATTTGGTTCAGTTAGGAGCATGTAAGCCCACAACCAGGTGCAAGGAGATAGTGCATGAAACTACCTCACCACCGAATTAGCCCAGCATCTCTCATCGCTCATGCCTTCGTCCATGAAATTGTCTTTGCCCTTGGCCTTGTAGAGTATCTTTGACAATGAGAATACACGGGAGGGAGGGCACTCGCTATCGTGCCTGGAACTCCAAGTTCAAATTCTATTTCCATCCTTGGCTCACGTGACAGGAGACCACGATTTGGTCCATTTTGCAGCTTTTAAATGCTCTAAATGAATTAAAGCTTGGCATCCTTTGTGTCCTTTCTTACACCTAATAATGAAAAGGTTAATCTTCTGCACATTCATCCATCTTCAGAGGAGATAGCTGACCTCGCCTTCTAGAATATTGACATTAGGCCAGGCAGACTCGCCATGCAGCTCCATGTGCCTATTATTGTTGCTTCAACACAGTTTTCCATATCCGCTTCACGGTTTCTGGTTTACTCTATTCATGATTCCAATGTGCAGTTTCTGTGCAATTGTTGCTTCGCCTGCATTCTATTCACTACACATATCCAGCTTCTGTGATGACTTGGTCAACCTTGCGTTTCAGCGTCTGTACATTTATTGAATGGTTGTTCTCTGAAGAACTTTTTGCATGTGTAATTATCTTCTTTTACATTTGAGAGTTCACTCAGTTCTTTACTTCATCATTAGTTTTTCATGATCTATACATCATCTTCAGGCAGTATCTTAGGACGTTCTGAACACCTTTTGTGACGTCATTAGCTCCTCCTCTTTGCTCTTTCTCAAATTCCTTCAGAGAAGGTGGTACATTCGATATGGCTCTCTTAATGGGTATCTTCTTCCAAACACTCACTGCGGTATTGGTGCAATGGCTGGTGTCAAAAACGGCACGGTCTCATGTCTCCAATACAGGGGAGGTAGGGGGCCGGGATCTCCTGTAGATGTATAAAGCTGCTCCTCTACATTCCTCCATCTGGTCGATTCCTCAACTACCTCCTCAAGTTTCTCTGCATCCTTGTATTTTCTCTTGAAGAAGTGTTTCTTGGGTGTCAATATTTTCATCACCCCCTCAGGGTGCCTGCAGTTTTAATGTGTTCATCCACACTCCAGATAATATAATTACATTGTTCATTTGGGGTACAGTATACCCAACGTCCCACCTATTTATTATGATCCTTTGGATACCAGAATTTAATTCCTTCAGGTGCTACAATGCTGGCCTTCATGTAATCTCTGACTTCGTCATCAGTCAGCTTCTTGGCTTCTGGTTCCTCCCGGGCATCAATCATGATCTTCATTCCTACTTCTTGCTTTGCCAATTTCTGACATTGTGCAATTATTATCATGATTACACAGAATCCAAACATGATCAGCACCAGTATTGTTCCAAGAAACTTAAATAAGTTCACAATCCAATGAGGAATGCATGAAAACAAGAATGAGAACCAACTGTCATCTTCAATGCCATCTGTCTCTTCCTTGACTTTTGTATGCAGGTCTGTCACCATTGATATGGCCTCTGTCAAGGGCCCATTCTCACCGTCATGAGAAGGTATGAATGTGCATCATGATGGCCTGATCTTGGTGCAAAGTCCTCCTTCCATTGCTCTGATCATATCAAGGCATAGCTGTTCTGGAGGGTCATCAGTGGTATGGCCCTCAACTCTTCTTTTATGGTGTTGAATCATTTTATAGTGGCATTGATTGTCTGCAGAAGCTTCCATCTGGTGATTTGTAGCAATTTGGCATTCACAGCTGTTTGAAGTCCAGGCATAAATATAGATGTCATTATCATAGCAGTCTTACTGAACAACTTGTGTTAATCAGGAATGGCTTCATAGGCCTTTATCAATTTAGATGAAAAATAATTCTGTCTTTTCATTCGTCAGCGTTCAAGTGATCTTCTAGTTCTCAAATGATCATCCACCTTTGGGAATTCATCAATGTTTAGATCGCTCTGACGAATCACCAAGTGTGGAACATGGACGAACACCAAGGAACACACTCCACCCCAATTCGTGGGCAGTTTCATATATGCTCTAGATCCACAGGCCCAATATCGATCCATGAGGACTGCCATCCATTTTCTCTTTCCTGGAACATCAATTTTGGTTGTGCACCCTTTATTATGTCCAACGTGATTCTTTCCATTACTCCGGAAACACGTTGTCACAGTAACCAATGGGACAACAGCTACTGGGCCTGATTCGTCTTCCACCCATATCGGTAATTTGGATTACTTGGCCCAAGACTTCAGACACTCCTCATTCACCTTCTGTATTCCTCGTATTGCTTCCTTCCTTAGCAGATGCGCTGCACAGGACATCATTCCATCTTCCCATCCTTTACTCGTTCTAACTCATCCATAGATCAGCAGCTGTGATAATTCTAAGCATCCGGGCATCCACGCTTTTTCCGTTGTATCAGAACAGTTCATCTTCTTAATTTCCACGATGATCACCTTATCTTGTCCTACAACAGGATACATAAGCATTGTGTCTGTCCATCCAGGCTCCTTCTCCATCTGAGTAGTCTTAATATAGTCATCTTGGTATGGGAATGACTATCTTGTTCTCCATTGCAGGGTTGCCCAACTCCCTTGGAATAGTCTCTGAGTAGTACATGCTGCAAGATGCCTGAGGCATTTTGCATCGGATGCTGACACCTCCTTTGAAATTGAAGTCTTTACTGTATTCATGGCATAGGGGATGAGAGAGCAGGCATAGCATTTCTCATCAGATTCTCTTTCCCCCACCTTTTTCATGTGCTGATACCACATATTATTTCTCAGGTGAGCTGAATTATCTATATAGGTATTTATCCCCTGGTTATCTTCCTTTGCATCCCTTTAATGTTGTCTAACATGCCCATAGAGATCAAAGACATTGTCATCATTTGTACTCATAGTAGGGAAAATCATAGGAGCTCTTTCTTCAATGGGACCATTAGGATAATAGAGACTGTGAAATGTTAGATACAAAAAGATAAAGAGGATACACATACAGATGTATAAACATTTGTTGTGCCATCCCAACTCTTTGTTGTGCCATCCCAACTTTTGCTGAACTAGTGTTTTCTCTATAATCACATTATCCTCCTCATGAATCCTTTTTAATACAAATATTCAATTATTTTACATTTGTAACTGCACAATCTGTTCAACTCTTGCAATGAGGAGTCTTCTTATCACTGGACCATTTGTGGGATCCTGTAATTAAGTTTGAATATTGATGTCTCTTCTGACAAGAGCAGGGTAAGATTGAAGTATAAATACAAAGACAGCAACCACAAGCCGATGTGTGTCACTTTCAAGAGGTATCATGTATTTTATCAATTAAAACAGATATTCTCCACAAAATGAATCTAGATACTGATCTCTTTTCCTATGTCTAATCCGGAACTGGTGTTTAGGCATAATGCTGAGGCAATGTTTCTTTCCTTAATGAATTTCTAAAAGTTTGTTTTCAGCAGTTGGAATTTTTCTTCAACTCTATGCACTTCCTGCAAAAACATGTAAGGAGTGTCCACTGAATTCCAGTCCAAAAGAAATATGTACCAATTACTTGCTGCTTTTTCATCCTTCTTCTTGGTCATTGATCGAGTCTGTGCATGCAGAAATTCTTCTTCCTGTATTGCTTCTGGGTCAGCAACCACTGGAGGGAGGGTCTTGCCTTTACACAATTTCACATCACCTAAATGCAGCCAAGCTTGTCTTCCTGATACCTTAACTGCAGAAGGGCAGACTTCCTCAGCACTAAAGGGACCATTAAACCTCGGTTTGTGCCACCTTCTAGCAAAGGTTTTAATAGGAATTAAATCACCAACATATGACTTTGGCAGTGGCAATAGTTCACTTGGCTTGGTCTCTGGATTGTTGTCTTCCGTGTTCCTTGACCCCTCCCTCCGATGCTTGACTTGCTCTGAAATAAAATAAACACTGGTAGTCATACATGTCAAATAATCGTGCATCTCATCACCTAATGTCTTCACTACACTCAGGGGATCACTCCTTACTCTAGATTGAAGGCATGAGAGTCATTCTCATGCAACACCCTGTCAGTAACTCATGCGGGGTGAGGTGGTGGTCAGATCCTGGCTGATTCCAAAGGGCATATAAGGCTAGGATTAGGCAATATAGCCATCCTTTCTTTAAAGTCAATTTGAGCTTGGCAATCCTCTCTTTGAGGAAGCCATTGAGTCTCTCACATATTTGCTTGTGGGTGATATGCAGAAGAAAACATCTGCTTTATGCTTAATAGAAGTCCCATTTGTTCGAATAACTCATTGACAAAATGTGGCCCATTCTCGGATCTTAGTACTTCTCACACACCCTTCCCTGGGAAGACTTCACGCTCTAGAAGTGGTATCATGGTGTGTACCCGGACCAACTTCGATCCACCTAGAGAAGGGACACACAACCATTAATAGATATCTAGATCCATTACATGTCTGCAGCATATCAATATAGTCAATAAGTAAATGCTGAAACTGACCATTTGATTGAGGTATTACTCCTCTGATTGATCTCAGTGTATGCACAGCAGTAATCTTTTGACACACAATGCAATTCACCATGCGCTGTGCAATGTGTTCCAGCAAATTGGGAACAAACCAATCTTCTGCAATGGTGGCAGCAAGACTTTTTCTGGTTATACGCGTGGGGTAATGCAGTTGTTCAAGTGTGACTTTCAACAAAGCCACTGGCATTACTGGCTTGCCAGTTCTTTCCTGTCAGCATAATGCTTCCTTGGGGGATAAAGAACACCCCCTACACTTCCATAGTTCTTGCTCCTCTTGTGGGGCTCTGCCCTCAATTTCTATTAGTTGCATAATTGACAGCATATCAAACCCTTCTCATATTGACATGCTTCTAGTTAATACTTCTTTAGTTTCTTGAGTGACAAAACTTGAAATATCTGGAGAATATGCAACTTTTCTGGCTTCTATGTCTGCGGATTCGTTTCCACAAGAGATACAATCGGTTTGTTTAGTATGGGCTGTGCATTTTATGACTGCTATGGATACTGGGGGTTGCAGTGCCTTAATAAGCCTGTCCAATAAGTACACATGTTGCACTGGAGTGCAGTGTGCGCATAGGTAGCCCCTCCTTTTCCAATGTGACAGCCCTGCATTTACTGTTAACGTCACCTAGGCAGAGTCACTGTACATATCACTTCCTGCCTTCATGTTTCTCGAGAGCAACAATAGTGCTACTAATTCTGCTGCTTGCACTGAAAAGTGAGACAGTACTCTTGCACTCACTACTACCTCAAATTCACCATTTAATTTGTGTTTTACAACTGCAGAGCCTGAATGTTTCTCTCCACCAGTCTGGTCAATTTTCAAAGAACCATCAATAAAAAGAATTTCCCCTCCCATCAAAGCATTCTCTTTTACATGGGGTATATCATCATAGAATTCAACATAGTTTACACAGTCATACAAAAATGATAACCGTCTTGTACAGGTTCAGCTACAAACATATCTAGATTCACTATTTTACACATCACGATTTTTATGGCTGCATTGGAAATCATTACCTTGTATGCTGAAGCTCTTTGTGACATTAAAGTACCCTTTGGTTTCTCTAAAATGGCAAATAAGGCATGCTCCATGTAAAGAGTGATAGAACAGCCCATGACAATACTTGTGGACTTCTCAATTGCAAATGCGGCAGCAGCCAAAGATTGTTTGAAGAGGAAATGTCCCTTCATAACGGGGCATAAAATCCTGCTGTAGTATACCAAAGGTTTGCACCCCAGTGCTGTCCTTTGTGTGAGCACTGCTGTCATTACTGCCCCATTTGTGTGCAAAAACAAATACAATTCCTCACTGTAGTTGGGAATCCCTGAAAATGGAGCTGTACAAATTGCTCTTTTCAACTCCTCAAATCCTTCCTCTATTTCTTCAGGTCCATCATATCTTTTCCTTACCAACTTTAACGCTTTCAAAAGTGGCTTGGTATATGTGCTGTAGTCAAAAACACAGGTTCTGCAATAATTGCACAAGCTTAGAAACTGCTGCATTTGCCTGACTGAGTTTGGCTTCTGTGTTTTCATAATAGCTTCAGCTTTTTCAGGTGTCACTTTCTTTCCTTCATGTGAAATGAAATGACCTATGTACAACACTTTTTCCTGACAATACTGTAATTTCTCCTTGTCCACTTTGTATACCTTATTTTCTAATATAGTCATTAACTGAACAGAGTCTTGTCTGCATTCATCTTCTCTTTTACTGCAAATCATTATGTTGTCTGCGTACTGAATTGCCACACATTTGAGTTCAATGTTACTAATCCATCTGTTGGACCATGTTAAAGATTGATGGATAAATCAAAATACTGTTGAGATAAACGACTATGATTTAGACTCTTTTCTCTAAACTTAAATTAAGTCCGGTCTTGTGATTCCTTATGCAGCGGGATCGAGAAAAAACACATTCTTCAAATCGATCACAGTGAAATACGTAGCTTCAATTGTGAAACTACACAATATTGTTGCAGGATTAGGAACTAAAGGAAACTCTGCCTCTATAATCTGATTAAGAGGGTACAAATCCTGGATAAATCTCCACGAGCCCCCTTTAGATTTTTTAATCTGATACACCGCAGTGTTGCACAATGATTCTGATGGCACTAGGATTCCCTGATTCATCAGTGCTGAAATGGTCTGGAATATGCCCTCATTAGCTTCTTGGGACATAACGTATTGTTTTGCTCGGTTCTGAGATCACCTTGTGGCCTTCCCCGATGAGCCACATCTGGGCACCACCAGTTAGGGATGAGATACCAGAGGTTGAATGCTCTCTGAATCAGTTGTGGTCCAAGGCGGGACTGGCGAGTGTCGACCAATTGGTCCAATGTGGAGAATTCATAAGTATCCAAAAACTGGAGGAAGCCCTTGGGGTAGGAAAACTGTTGGTTCTCCTATTCCTGAGACTCATGTATTTATGTCTGACAAGTGGAAGAAACAGATTCAGAGGGAACTTACGTGAGTGGAAAAGGTATAGATGGCTTTACAGACATGAGGTATCTTATCTCATGCCTCTATGGGGCACTGTTGGAACCAGAGATCGGGGCCACAGGGGCTCTCCGCTCACGCTGGGAAAGTGATCTGGGCATTGAACTAGGGAATAGTCTCTGGCAACAAATGTGCAGGAGAACCTTCAAGACCTCCATCTCATGCCAGTATAAGTTGCATGCAATCAAACTTCTCCACCAATGGCAATAGGACCCTTTCCGCCTGTCCAAAATTTTCCCAACGGTGAAACCTCATTGCTGGCATGGATGCAGGGCCAGGACCAATTACTGGCACATGTGGTGGGGCTGCCCTAGAATTCAGTTCTTCTAGTCGGAGGTCCTGGGTTGGATCAGAGACGCATGGGTGGGGGATAAATGCACTGGACTCATAGCTTGTGTTATTTGGGCTGGAAAGACGGGCAGAGGACTCGGGGGCATCTTCACCCTTGGCCCACTTTCTTCTGCTAGCAGCACGGGCCCGCAGGGCCAGACATTGGAAAAGGGAACATCTCCTGACAGTACAAGAATGGTCGGCCACGGCCAAAGACATATACCTAATGGAAAAGATTTCTACTGCGTTAGATGGTAGCAGCACCCAGGTTGAAACTGAATGGCTACAATGCCACGCTGTCTTTTAGGGGAGGGGGAGGAGGACGAGCAAAAAGGGGAATGGTCCCCCCGGGCCGATACACGCAAAGCTTGAGAGGGGGGTGCATTAGTATGATCATGGTAAATGGGGAGCAGCGATGACCCATATTACCCGAAACTGTTTACCGAGAACATGCCTCAATTATTAGTAACTCAAATGCATCACCACCTGTATCAGGGGGGTGGGGCAAGAAAAGTTGGGGACGCACTGAGACATGTTGTTTACTTTTTATGCTGAGAGGGTACCTGTGATGTCGTCACCAACTCCTGTGTCACGTGGATAGGGACACGAGGCAACGGGAAGGGGAGGGGCGAGATGTGTTGAAGCTCAGGCAGTTCCTGAGAAGTGTTCATTCAATAAAGACGTGTTTGATCGAGCCTCCCTGTGTCCGTCCCTCATTTATGAGAGAGCACTTATTAGCGAGACGATTGCATGTTGTAGGCTCATCCACATATTCACAGTACCCCCCTCAATTTGCCGTTTTTGAAATACTGTATGTTCTCGCAAAAACCTAATACAAAGAAATTAAAACAAAAAAAAGTAAGACCACCACTTTGGGTAAATGGTGTCCCTTTTGTCCCCTACCTCAGCTGTGAAGAAAGCCTGCAACAAAAGTCGACAAAAAGTCATGCACACGGTACATTCCCACCAGCCTGAACAGACAGACTTTCACAGTAAGACAACATTACTGTAGAGTCGAGAAAAGGGGAACATTGTCTCCCTTCAGCACTCCACTTAAGATGGGGTGTGTTTCTCTTGAAAAATAAAACACATAATGAATAAAACATATCCCCCTACCCTACTAACCTTAGGAGCTACTTAGGGAAAAATGACAAGAGCTCCCAGAAACACTGCACAGAAAATTCTTTGTGCTGCTTTAGGAAGTTGTAGATGCCAAAAAGTTGGAGGAAAGCATGACTCCAAACAGAAATACCAAATAGTGGTCAAAAAGATTCCGTTTTTCAGAGTAAAAAGGATAGTGAGTGTGGAAAAAGTTTCCCACTCACTCAGGCGAATTAGCAAGCAATCCAGGTTTTCAGCAAAACCATGCTGGAGGACTAGCAGAGAGTGGAGATTTCACACAAGTAAGACATCTTCCCTAAAAGACCCGACCCTCGTCACCCACATGAAAACCGCAACACGCTTCTCTTCAAACCCAACTCAATTCCTGCTCTCCATTTGGATCACTGCGTCTTGCTGCATCAGAAACTGATTCCAATCACTTGACTAACATTAAGAAGCGTGTCCAAAACTGTCGAACTGCCAAGGACTGATTTAGGTACTGTTAGAAGGCCCCACACCGCATGGCCCATTTGTTGGGATCATAGAGACTGGCAAAGCCCCTTTTGGCACCTTGTTCGACTTTCCAAACACTGTTATTTTATTGACTTGTTCCTCCGTGCTAAGTACACAGAATGATTGTATGTTCATATTCTGCATTCCTCTGTTTTACGGCGGAGAGTCTTTGGTACTGTTTTTAACAATCAGTTGTACACTGGTGTATATAATAAGTGTATACATATACATTTATAGAGCCTTGATTGGACAGTCCTTTATTTCGGACAGTTGTACTTTAGCTGTTTGGGTTGCTACGGTTTTACATTCACACCCCTCTTAAGAGTATAGCTTGCCCTCAGACCACAACACGCAAAGAAGGTACATCTCTCCTCTGTGCCTGTTTTACCTCTATGATTGGAATCACTTTTGTACTGTAGAAGAGTGGGAGCTGAGGAGGCTGTCTAGTCATCGTACTCCTGTGGGGCAGAAGACAGAAGACATTTTGTCACATGTGGCTATTATAGTCCATGGGTTTTCTGTACAGGTCGTTTATAGATATCCAGTTCTGAGGTGCTTTGATGTTTAGTGAACTGAAAAACAGCCATATATAGGGTGGCTACTTTTGTAGCCAAGATCAGTCTGTTTATCAGTAAAATAGACATACACAGGGATTCCACCCACAAGATCACAAGTGGTGGAGGGCTGATATTGAATGGAGAACCTTGGTTGGGGCTGACCATATTGGAGGAATTTTGAATGCTACTTCAACTAAGTGCTTCGCTAGCAAACTGACGTCTTTGTGAATCACATACAACATGATATGATATGATATGACATTCGTAACGCGCCTATACACAAGTATTTCAAGGCGTTACATGGAAATAGCACGTGCAACAGGATTTGTTTTTCTTTAAACATGTTCTCTCACGTTGGCCTATCCGTTGCTCTCATTATTTGCGCTGATATATTTTTAATTATAGTGATTTACGTTAGACAATTGGCTAATAGTCTTTAGTGTCCTGAAACAAATAACAATAAAACATGCCTATCTAAAAAAAAAAAAACATTGGAAATGCTTAAGAACCACTATAACAATTTAACTGCAAATATATGTCCATCTAGTCGTCAGAATCACGTGGACTTTAGTGGGGGAGCCTGTAGGCATCACACCTGGGGCGCAGCTACCAAGCTGTACACAAAAAAGACAGGCTTGCCACCAATCAGACAATAACCCATCAACCAGAGGGGAAAGGTTACTCACCTTCTGAACATGGAGCCTGTCTTTAAGTGACTCATTCTCACAGAGGTCAGGGGCATGCGTGGCTGCATATTGAAATTCCTAATGATGCAAGGATATGTAGATCACAGCACAGAACATGATGGTCCTACACAGGCAGTCCAGTAAGTCAAAGGATGGACAATGTTGCAGGAGCTGCAGCCTACTCACAGCTTTTGGTCTCATGCTTGGTTTCTCCTCTGGTTATTTGTCCTGCCGCGTGCTCCAGTCCCTGCGAGTTTCCCACAGTGATCACCCCTACTTCCCACCCTCATGCCAAATGCCCCATGCACACATGACGAGGGGACTAAAGGGGCCATGTTAAGACCGCTCGCTGAGTCTCATGTTCTTAGCATCACTCCAGACTCAAGAAAGGATACCCTTGGACAGATGCAGTTAGAGATTGACTGCGTTGAGGCTGACAGCAGAGAACAGAGGTTTTTTTTTAGGCAAAGGGTGAGGACTTCGGAAGGATGGGGAAGTAAGACGAGCCTCTAGATGCCATCAGTCATGAGAGGTTGCTGATCAGCAATGGGCGTCTTGCAGGACAAAAATATTAAGTTCATAGATGTGTCATGACCCACAGAACGCGCCCCTTCTGCACTTCCTGGTCCTTGTCACGGCGGGGCTTGCATTCATTGTTTCTCCCAACATGGCCGCATCACGTGACACGCCTCACACCAGCCTTCACGGCGGATGTAATACGTTCTATAAATATGCCACGCCCCCGCGTCCCCGCACGTCTCAATGCTATTGCGAAGTAGCGACCAGACGTGTGCTCCGTAGCTCCCAGTATTGTTTCCCTTGCTTCTTCCACTCTACCCAACTCTAGTCCCTTTCCTTCCTTTCTTGATTCCTTGACTCGTGTGCTAGTTGCGCACCCTGTTATTTCCTGGATTCCTGGACCCCTGCATCCCGGTACTTGAACGCACGCTGGAGTCGGAAGAGACTCGTGCAGCCTTATTCAAGACTCGAGCAGTACGCAAGAAAGCATCGATCAAGAAATCCAGCAATGATCGAACTCAGGTCAGAAGGGGGGAACTCCTTGACAAAATGTCATGATCTTGCTCCCACCCCTCTCTGATGCATCTTAATATTATCGTTCTAAACTGCACGAAAAACCAATAAAATAGGAACTGACCTGCCTCCACTTTCTCTTTAGCTGTCGCTAGCAGTCGCAGCATGTTGTCACTGTCGCAGTGGTGTTTAAGTTAGTTTACGTGGAAGACCTTGTGGCCTCGTGAGCAAAGTGATTTATTTTTTGTTGTATTAGCCAATGCCCTACGAACAAGTCTTATGAAAATTAAACATACTAATATAATTCACAAGAGAATTAATGTGCATCCATATGCAGAGCATTACAAGTGTTACTAGCTCGGGTTGCACTATCTGAGAAGGATTCCAATCGGGCGTCACACATCGGACCAGGACCTTCGTCCTTAGCCTTAGATGTAGCGTGCAAAAACAATACTTTTTCATTATTTTTTGCGAATTCGAATTGAGCCGATACCCGACCCGTCTCACACCCCCTTTTACAAATACCCTGGGTCACAATGGACCATGAACCAGGCCGGTGGGTGGTAAAACAATATTTATTTATTTTAAATTCCAAGAGAATCACACAATTTTTATATTGGGCAGCAATCACCAATGGGGTGATAATTACAATGAAAACCACTGAAATACACTTGGGTAACCTTCTACAAGAACATATCCAAAGCCCAATTGGATAGGAGCCTTTTTTCAATTAGGATAGATAGCACCCAAGTTAAGATTTCCGCCTGCAATGTTCCCTCAGTGGATAGAAAGCAGCAGCAAGGACGACCTTGCCTCAAAAAATAAGTGACAAAAATGGATTTCAAAAACCTTCGCAACGGCACAAATGACACTCGGATTTTGACAAATAATTAATTATATGTGTGGTTAAATCATGATATACATGTTTTATCACAGTATCAGCGATGTAATATCACTAGCAACTATAAGGTAAGGTATCACAAAAGGCATAAAGTTCAAAAAGCAACTTGAAATGAAAACACAGTGCAGCCACATTCACACGTTGAAAAGTAGCAATTTTCTCTTTTTCAGTTTTAAATGTCAAAAACGTTTTTTTAGAAAAACAGGTGAAAAACACAGAATCGGAATGTGATTTTTAGGCTGGGTTATAGATGCACATCATAGGGTCAGCTTTTCCCCTTTGCTATTGGGATTTCTGTGGAGTTTTCTGGATAATTGGCCCTGCTTGGATAGGGTCAGTTATGCTTTGGCCTAGCAGTAGAGTCTAGAATCTTGCAAAGGTGGATCTTGTAAGTGATTTCAACCCAGCACTTCACCTAAGTCAATGCCTAGCGTGGGATGCACAATTGAAACCCTTAATTATACATTTCTGTCTATAAGTTCTTTTATTTCTGAATGATGTACCCTTATATCATGCCCCTCTCTTTGAATCCCCCCCCCCGGTCTCACTGAACCAGGAAGCAGGCTGTTTTGCAAAGTTAAAAAGATTTATTTTATGGATTTGCACAATATATATATATCATACTATTTAATATTTACACACGGTTCACCAATAGGGTGATGTTACAATCAACAATCTCTTTAATCAGAAGGAGAATGGATAGGAAAAATAATGCAGCATAGAATAATACTTTGTGTGGGTTCAGTCAAATGCAATGTCACTCTTCCCCCCTGCTCACTACTCAATCCCCCCCAATATGCAGTATAAAGAGATGGAAGGAAAGAACACAGGTTTCGGGAATACACACTCAACACATACAATATCAATCCCAATTTCCCCCAGCAAAGACAGAGAAAAACAGGAATCATTGCAAACAGGTCAAAATGTTTTAAATGTGGCTTTGAATGGATGGGAAAAAAACACTGAAAATGGATTTCATTCACTAAACTGGACTGGGATGCTAATTCTTCCAGCTGTTTGCAGCTTAAATCTGGGGATCGTGAGACCTTGAGTTTGGGCAGATCTAAGAGACCACGATGGAATGTACTGGGTGAAGCGAGAGGCTAGACAGATAGGTGCCTGGTTATTTACGCATTTGTAAGTGAGGGCCAATGCTTTCAGGGAAATCCTTTGGGAGACTGAAAGCCAGTGAAGGTTCTACCTAGTTTCTGAGATATGGGCTGATCTGGGGATGTTGAGGGCCGCTCTGATGGGACTGTTTTGGGTGATCTGGAGTTTATTGAGGTTCCGTTGATTGGTGCCTTGGTATGTAGCATTGCAATAGTCCAATTTGGACATAACCAGTGTCCTGGCCAAGGTGACGCAATTTTGAGTGGTGAGGAATGGTCGGCAGGCTGTGATCAGCTTGCAGGTGTAGGCCGAGGCGGCTACAACTGCATTGGTTTGTCGGGTAAAGGAGAGTGTGGAATCGAGGTAGATTCCTAAGGTTTAAGTATCTTTAGATACTTTGATGAAGTTGCCATCAATATTGAAAGAGCTAAACAAAGGGTTCAGTTTGTTTAGTCTCTGTTGTGTACCCAGGATGAGGATCTCTGTCTTATCATCATTGAGACACAACTCGTGTTGGGCCATCCAAGCTTGGATGACTTGGTAAATGTCATTCAGAGCTTTGGATTCAACCATGTAGTCACCAGTAATGGGAATGAGTATCTGGGTGTCATCCGCATAATTAGTGTAGGTGACGCCCACATAGTCAAGCACATCGAACAATGGTTTGGTAAATACATTGTAAAGTGTGGGGGAGACAAAAGACCCCTGAGGGACTCCACAAGGGACTGAAGCAGGATCTGCAGAGGAGGTAGGTGAAAAAACTCTCACATGCCTATTGTCTAGAAATGACCTAATCCAGTTAGTGGCTTTGTCTGAGAAATGGGCAACAGATTTCAGGTGCTGACAGAGAATTTGGTGATTGACCAGATCGAAGGCTGCGGATAAGTCCCGTAAGAGTAAGAGGGCTAGTTTGCCATTGTATTTTAGATCCTCAATTTGAGTTTTAAGGTCTAAAAGAGCTGTTTCTGTCCTGTGTTTTGGTCTAAAACCAGATTGTCGTGAGCCGAGGAGGTTGTTAGTTTCCAAATAGTTCTGTATCTGTAGGTATGCTGTTCTGTCTAGTATCTTTAGAAGGAAAGGGACAGTAGTGATGGGTCTGTAGTTTGTGGGTATCTCAGGGTCTAAAGTCATTTTTTTAGGAGAGGGATAACCCAAGCATCCTTGAAGTTGTTAGGTACCATTCCAGATTGGAACAATGAGTTAATAAAGGTCATTATAAAGGGCGCCAGGTCATGTGCTGATTCCTTAATGATAGGAGCTGGGCAGGTCTCACCTTGGCAGTTAGATGGTTTGAGGTTGCAGATAATATATTCCACCTCAGAGATGGTGAGCGGGGTGAAGCTGAAAGGTGTGTGGGTAAAGGAGGCTGTAGGGGGCATCACTAGTTTGGATAAGGGAGAGGTAAAGAGGGTGATTTGTTTGGCACTGATTTTGGATTGTAGGTTGGTTATTTTGTTGAGAAGAGCACTTTGGATGTTGTTGCACCACGTGCTGTCCTTACTGCAGGTATCAGGTGCAGGGGAAGGGGATTCTAATTCTTTGAGAATTGTGAATAGCTCCTTCGTGTTGGATTCCGTTTGCGATATCCGCTGATTGTAGGTCTCTTATTTGGCTGGCAAGATCGCTTCTTTATAATTAAGGGAGGTGATAACAAGGCGGTCTTTATTGGATTCGTATGGGCGGCTTTTCCAAAGAGCTTCAGCTTTGCGCTTTTCTATACGCAGGACTCTAAGCTGTGGGGTGAACCAAGAGTTCAGATGGGCTCGTTGTTTGGCTTTCCGAAGTTTAAGCGGAGCTATAGTATCGATAGCTCTGAGCAGTGTTTGATTGAAGGTGTCTACTAGGACAGTAGGGTCTTTGTGCCGAGATGCACAGTTGTTGAGGATGGGGAGGATGAGAGGGAGTAGTTTGTCCCTGGTAATGTCTTTTTTGTTCCTAGTAGGTATCGCAGGGGCTATGATAGGTTTGCAGTGGGGGTTGGTGGCTGGTAATTGGAAGATAATGATGTGATGGTCTGACCAGGCACAGGCGTGGTTAGAACTTATGCAGATGCTGCAATTGAGATCAGCAATCCAGTCAAGCGTTCTGCCCTTGTTGTGGGTGGGTTCGAGAATGCGCTGCTGGAAGCCTAGGTTGGCAAGAGTGGTAGCGACCTCGGTGGCCATGTGGTCCTTAATGTCGGTAAGGCTCAGGTTGAAGTCGCCAAGTAGCATCACCTGAGAGTTGGGTTTAGTGTTGTCAGTTAGGGTGGATGTGATGTCATCTGTGAAGGAGCCAAGTGGTCCTGGAGGTCTGTAAATGAGGTGTAAGGTTGCAGTGTTAGTCGGAGAGAGGGTAAGTTTCACCGATAACGATTCAGCAGAGCTAAATTGAGTGTTGGGGATGGTTCTCGTAGTGATGTTGTCTCTATGTATGAGTGCAACTGTAGAGGAGGTCCCAGACATGGCCTGCATCCCTGCCCCTCATTTCGAGGCACCAGGAACGCGCTTGCCAAGGTATGTGACGTATGAAGAGCTACAAAGTGACCTACAAAGATCTGCAGTGGGACTCTTCCCAGTATACATCAGAAGATCCATACTGGTTGAAGCATCCATAACCAGACAACCCTGGACAGCACGGTACCCTATCAGACAGCCATACCAGCCGCTGATACGAAATGAGGAGTACCTACACACGGTCCATGAAGAGACCCCAAAAGCCTTAACGGAAGGCCAGTGGAAATGACACAAGGGCCTGAACAGATTCGAGAATGAACGAGAGTAGCTATCGAAGATAACACGCCAGTGCGAGTAACTATGAAATTGAATGGAATAGGCACAGAGAGGAGACAATGTTACAAAACCGGGAAACAGTGTTACGAGACAAGATGGAAGCAACCGTCCTGTTAAATGTGTGTAAATAGGCTTGAAACGCAAGATGCTAAGAAATCGATATTGCTTGCAATGCTTAGTAGAAGATAGAGCGGCAAGCGCCATCCGTATATCTACTCAATAAGGCACATTATACAAGTGCGACTCCATTTTGTAAAAGCAGAAAAGGTACCTAGGCGGCCAGAGGCCTGCCAGGCCAAGTGTCGAAACCCAGCCAAAGGAAATTGAAGGAGCGGAATCGAAACTCAACAAAGAGCGGCTCATGCCTAGGAAATCGAGGTCAACCGGAGAAGGGGAGGAGAGCGTCAGCTCACAAGAATCCAACTTCAGAGCATACCAGCCTGCCTCATGAAGGTCAAGATAAGGGGAGCCCATGCAGGTGGCTAGGCCGACACAGAATTACATGCACTAAAAGCTGAAAACTGAAGCCGATTCATGGTGAACTAAAACGTGACCAGCCAGGCGTGAAGAAGTACCATCGCCTGATGTCATCCAGGACCCGAGGATGACATAACTTTTCCCGATAAGAGACTACAGTTTTGAGGCCATCCTTAGCCAACTAAAAAACACTGATTGATGGAAGGGAGGCAGGATGAAACTTGGGACACCAGGCACAGGGGTGTCTATTCTGCATGCTGCTAATTAAAGTGGAGATTTATGTTTAGGGGTATAACTTGCCTAATCACAATGGACCATGTAATCTAGGGTCCTATAGACACTGTAGCCAATGAGACATTGTATTTGTAGTGCCAAACTACTGAGTCCTCGTTATTGAGTCGTGTCAGAGTAAGTGAATCCTGCACCCCCTGGCCTCACATCGTGCAGCTATCTTGTCTTACAAGTTCTAGAGGGTGAGTGCTGACAAATGGGCCCGTCAGGGAATTCCTCACCTCTTGAACACCTGGTAGCGTGAGGATGGTTACGGCCATCGATTATAGATTATCGATTCATATAGTCATAAGACACCCTTAGACCGAAGGCACAAAGAAACTCTGGGCCTTCGGTAAGATCACGAGTCCTTTCACCATTCCGGCTGAGTAGACTGAGAAGCTTCCCGTGAACAATGATAGAGTAAAAAGTTCAAAAAATCTGCAGTGGGTCTGAAGGAACCCGCCTTTCCAAGCATAACCCTTCTCATTCCCACGGGTAGTGAGCAGATCGGACGAAAACCTTAAAAGCAGGAAGAGGAAGGGGCGGTGATCCTAAAGTTCCAGAGAGGAAACGATGCGATCGGTGAGTGAAACAGTAAACTCGTTACTTTGGCAAATGTCGTGTAGGCATTAGAGCCAGCAAGGGCAAGGTAGCGGAGGGTGGTGGAGAAACAATAAAATAGTTCGAAGTAGAGAAGACTGTATATATATATGGGTGAAATGACTCAAGTATAAGAAATAAAACGTAAGGAGTATCAGGGGGGCACCTGAAGTAAAAACATAAATCAGGGGGGTACCTGAAGTAAAAATGTAAAGATTCGCCTTGTTCCTGCACTTTAAAGAGTGGTCAGAAAGAACGTGAACCCAGAGCCCACAGTGGGGGGACAATTTAGGCTACGATGACGTTTAAAGACGTCATAAAGGGGGTTCGTTCAAATCCCATGACAGGGTATTAATTAGAAGGCAGGTATACGTATGACCAGCTGGTGTCTGTCTAGTCTGTCAAACGTCTGTCATATATGTTCTGTTGTATGTCGAATGTAAAATAATTGTATTGGTGATTGTTTAAAATGCATTTTGGATTTAAGCGATTCTGTAACTGAGAGGGAATCGCCACTGAATTGATGAGTTTTGAGTAAATTGTTGGTATAAAATTTGGCAGGAAAAGATTGGATTGGAGGTTGCGTATTTGGCGCTTGCTCATACTATTAAAAGAGTAAAAGAACTGTATAGTTATTGATTGGTGACGGAATTAAGAATGGAGGAAGTTACCCCGCTTGCGCATTTATACAAGCAACTGCCGAAGCATGCAACAAAGCTGAAGAAATATAGCCAGGAGTAGGTTAAGGGCACCGCAAATAAGATGTTTATGCCATGGCCCAAAACGGGTCACTCTCTAAGGCTGTTTTACAGCACATGAGCACCTTCCTACATGCCACATATACTGGCAAAAAGCTAGAGAATCGTCTTGCTGTGCTGGAACTGTGGCAAATGTTTGAAGAAACGAAGGTGGAAGAACCACCCGCAGAATGGATATTAAATTTATATACAGAGGGGGGTGAGACGCCTACCGCGCCACCTGCCCCACCTGAACCAGTAATCAAAGGAGTAAGTCAGAGGGTCTTTACCCGCTAAGAGAATTTAAGGCAGCCGCGGGATACAGCAACCCGGCATATGAGTTGCCTGCATGCAGTGGTGACGACATCAAAGAAAAGGGGCTGGAGAGTAATCTTGCCTCTGTAGTCCCGAGGGACAAGGAGAGACGCAGAGATGGAGGAAAGGATCAGGCACAGAGTAGTACATCTCTCTCGAGAGAGGGAAAAAAGCAGAAAGGTAGTAGCGAGTTAGCATTCGCAAAGGACGAGTGGATGGGAGGTCATATTGCTAAAACTTGATGGTAAAGGGAGTGATGACGTAAGACCGAGGGAATGGTCTGATGAGGTGCTGAGAAAGGAAAAGGAGAAAGAAAAGGATATGAGAGATGAGAGGATAAGAAAGAAGAATAGGTTGAGGCGAGAACAACTATATCGCGAAGAGCAAGGAATACCGCTCAGTCGCACACAATGCACAGCCTATGAGAAGTACAGGCAGAATATGCTAAAGTTAGAGGGAGAAAGGAGAGTGCAAGAAAGGAAAGTAAAGAAGTGGGAAGACGAGGAAAGTAGAAGGGCAAAAGAACGTAAGCAAAGAAGCGAAAGAAAAGCGAAAGAAAATAGATGAGGAAGCGGAATGTAAGTACAGACAGAGGGCACGAGATTTAGAATATTTACAACGGGAAGTTTAAAAACCCAATCCTGTTGTAGAATGGGAAGACATAGAAGACATAGAAGAATTATTTCCTGCAAGCGATGCGGTACCAAGTACAAGCGGGACAAATATTGAAGATGACTTCGACACCAGAAGCATCGGGGAAACGATTGATAAAATTTATGATGAGATGGGGCTGGAACTAATTTCCCAAGGGGGAAGGGAGGATGAGCGCTTAGAGAGCACTCTGCTATATGACACTGAGGATGTCACCCGAAGTAGTGGGAGCAGGGGACTGTCCCTAGACAGGCTAGAGATTGGGCAGAACAAAGAAGATGCAAGAAGTTGCGTAAACTGGGAGTATTCAGGGTCTGACTCTGGTGGGGAAACGGAGGAAGTGGCATATGACGAAGAGAGACGGTGCGAAAAACGGCTCCCAAGGGACCGAGAGGTACGATGGTCAGATGCTAGCGGGTCCGCAAGTAGGACACCGAAGTCCGCTGGATAATCCAGCCGACATGAAGAAACACCCCGCGGTCAGAGGGGGACGTCGGCACCTGCCTATGCAGACAGGTTAAGGGCATTGTCAGGCAGACGGCAAGGTGGGAACGTAACCCCGGTGGTAGACCAGAGAACTATGGGGAAAGAGAAGGAGGACTGTGCTTTCCAATTCCCGTTGCTAGAAAAGGGGGAGCAAGACCACAATATATTCCATGGCCACACATGGACTGAGAAAACCTAAAAAATAAGCTTCCAATGCTGACATCGGGTGCCGGAAAGTGGATACATGAGTTAGAGAAAATGACGGGGGGTGTCACCTTAGCTATAGGAGACATTAAGGGCCTCCTAATTGCCATACTGGGTGAAAGAGCTGATGATGTATGGAAACGGGCAGGCTACCCTAGGGTAACCCTAACTGACACCTCCCATGATGGAGCGTCATTTAATAACTGTAGAGCAGCAGTGTGGAAAGCGCTGCGTACGCTATATCCAGACACGTCTGATATGGGAGCGATAATGACTCAAAAAATGAAAGAGTCAGAGGATCCGTTGCTTTATATCCAGAATTTCCAAGATGCATGGGTGCTCAAAACGCATGAATCTTGGACAAAATCCATCCCTGTATTCTATCATATATTGTGTCAAGGGTTAACCGAACCGGTGTAAACAGCTCAAGAAATTGGTAGGAATAGAAGCTAAACCACGGGCCGAAATCCAGTTGACAATTGCACATTATTGCAGATTGCTGCAAGAAAAGAATCGCAAAAAGGAGGCAACGCGTAAGGGGGAGAAGGCAAAGCTGGTGCAAAGTAAGCTCTCGAAGTATGCTCTCGAGGGAGCAATGCTCACCAGCCAGGCCGAACCAAGCATACAGCAAGCGACTAACCCCGCGCAAAATCATCAAGGTATCACGCGAGTTTCCCCGAGGGGAAGAGGGTTTGGAAATAGAGGATGGCAGAGTAATCAGGGAGGGTTTCGAGGTAACCAAGGAGGGTTTCAGAATGTTCAAGGTGGCTTCCAGAACACACAGATGGGCAATCCAACTATGCAAGATGGACAGATGGCCCGACCACCGCCAGTATGTTGGCTGTGTGGAATGACTGGACATGTGGCACGCATGTGCAGAAGCCATGGCATGTGGCAAAATAACAAAGGGGTGGGGGCAGGCATGGCGAATCAACCTGCCATCCCAAAACAGGGCGGTGCCCAAAATTACATGGTGCACCAGCAGGCAGCAGGATTGCAGCAAGGTGCACAGCAAGTGGTTCAACCACCGAACATGGGGAGTATGCCACAAAAACAACCCCAGCAGGCACCACCGCAGATGGCTCAGGGCAATAATCCCAGAGAGGGAATTAACCCTGGAAATGGAGGAAACCCACAAGTATACAGTGGACCGAACCTATATATAAAATAGGACGGCTCACGGGAGACCCTGATGTGTTCTAACCTATCAGTGACACCAGACCCTAATAGGGAACCTAGGGTGAATGTCACCATAGGGGGTAAAGAATATTCCTTCCTAGTTGACACGGGTGCAACGCGTTCGTGCATACGAGAAGGCAAATTTTCCTTGTCCGGGGAGGCCGTAGATACCCAGAGTTTCACTGGAGCTCATAGTAGAGTTCCCTTTACAGATGCACTCCCAGTCTCAGTGGGAGAGCGCGAAATGAATGTACCTCTATTGTATTCGCGTCAGACCCCAGTAAATATTCTGGGTCTGGAACTGATGACTAAACTAAACATGACCATCTCGTTTACCGAGAATTGTATAGTGTGCTCCACCCCAGGAATGCACTACTCAAACGTGTGCGAAATGATCAGAGCATATTCTGGACGTGCAGCCATGAGGGCTATACCGCTGGAGCCAGAAGTCTTCGCATATGGCGTGCAAGTGCTTATGGCAGGATTGCCGGGCCTCGCAGACAGAACTATGAGAACCCCTGATGAATTTCTATTCAGACCAAGAAAACCCATGCACGAAGAGGAGGGACAAGTATTCCCCCTAATGATACAATCTGCCGCAGTGCGAGGGAGAGTGGTATTGGTTGAAGGATATGACGATGAAGGCAGACAATGGTGTGCAATCGTTGCCATTGAAGAAGGGTATCGAGTGACTGATGTCACCGATGACGATCTGTTCGAAGAACACCCCGACCTAGAAGAGACAAGGGTGGAATTGAGTCTCATATTTTGGGTCAAAATGATCAAACGGGAGGTGCCACAGAAAATGATGTTGGAACTAATACGCCAAGAGTACTTTGATAACGACATGGCCCAAGTGCCTGCCGCAGTTTGGACTACAGGGCCCTATGACGTAGGTCTCCTGAAAGGGGAAGGTGAAGTAAAGATTAAGCTGAAGCCAGGAGCTATTTTGCCACGAGCACGACAATAACCCATGTCCAGAGAAGCGGATGAAGGGATCGCAAAGACAATTTCCGCCATGATGGAACAGGGCATCTTAGTGACGTCAGAATCACCTTGCAACACAGTGATTTATCTTGTCAAGAAATCAAAGGGACGGTCCTGGCGTTTAATCCAAGATTTTCAAGCATTAAACGATATAGTCGAAGCTGAGTTCCCTCTAGTCCCTAATCCATCCGCAATACTATGCAATACACCAACTGAAGCAAAATATTTCACAGTGATCAATTTGAAAAATGCATTTTTCTCGATTCCATTGCACCGTGACTCACAAGACCTGACGTCATTTACTTTCAGACAAATGCGCCTGAAAAGTATGAGGTTGCCACAAGGGAGTCCCCGTCAATCTTCAACAGGGTCCTGCAAATGGACCTAAGCAATATCGCGGTGGACAGTGTTGTTTTGCAGTATGTAGATGACGTTCTGATCTGCAGCACTACTGAAGAGCAATGCAGGCGCGATTCTGTCCAGCTATTGACTATACTGGCTGAGAAGGGATACAAAGTTGACAAGGAAAAGGTGCAGTACTGCCAACAGGAGGTGTTGTACATAGGGCAACTGATCTCACATGAGGGGAAGAAGGTAACCGCAGAAAGGGCTGAAGCTATCATGAACACGGCCAAGCCGCGCACAATAAAACAAATGCAAAGCTTCTTAGGACTGTGCAATTATGTCCGAGCATGGGTCTTTGACTACAGCTCGTATACCAAGCCCTTGCTACAGGCCCTTAAAAAGGCCCAGGCAACAAGAGAAGAAATTGAATGGAATGGAGCAATGGAGAAAGGGTTTACAGAGCTCAAGAGCTCAAGGGGGCAATTTGTAAGGCCCCAGTGCTCGGGATTCCTAATTATGCAGAGGAATTCTACTTGTTCTCACATACCAATGGCAGTTTTATGACAGCAGTGCTCGCACAGCGATCCTCGCTGGGGTACAAGCCCCTAGCATATTACAGCGGGAATCTGGACTCAGTCATGAAGGGCCACTTCCCATGCAAACAAAACCTAGCTGCTGCTGCATTCGCTATCGAAAAGGCATCGTCCATTGTGATGGGATGCTCCATGACATTGTATGTTGAGCACTCACTGTTTGCCATACTAGAGAAGCCAAAGGGCACACTGACATCTCTAAGAGCATCCGCCTACGAGGTGATTATCTCCAACCCATCGATCAAAATAGTGTGATGTAAAATTGTGAACCCTGCTACATTCATAGCTGAGCCAGTCACGGAGGGAGAACCCATACACGACTGTGCAAACTATGAGTAATTCTATGATGAGATCCCCAGGATAAAAGAAAATGCCCTGGCAGGTGGAGAGATCGTGTTTATTGATGGGTCTTCAAGAATTGACCAAGAAGACAGACAAAGGTATACAGGCGTTGCTGTTGTAAAACACATAGCGAATGGAAAGTTTCAAGTACTCGTTAGTGCACGAATACCATCTCACTATTCGGCACAGGCTGCAGAGCTGTTGGCACTGATACTCGCCATTGCGAATCATGCACACCAGGAAGTGACGGTGTACAGTGACTCAGCCTATGTGACATTCACAGTGCACACAGGTTTAGCGCGCTGGAAAAGGAGGGGCTACCTCCGAGCTGACGGCACGCCAGTGCAACATGCAGCCTTTTGGACAGGGTGATAAAGGCACTACAGCTCCCAGTGGGTATAGCGGTCGTGAAATGCGCCGCTCATACCAAGGGGACAGATTTCGTGTCTGCAGTAATTATGAAGCGGACACGAAAGCCAAGCGCATGGCATCCAAGAATGAAACAATCATGGACGTAGAGGTGGCACGTACCCATGAAAGAATGATGATAGTACGAGCCACACCAGAGTCTTATAGCAATATGGGGCAGACCCAGCTAATGGAGCTCCAAGGGGAGGCACCACAAAGGAGAAGAATTTATGGAAGCGTTGAGGGTGTTCTTTAAACCCATCTGACGGCTGTGGAGGCAAGACAGCACTGGTAAACGAGTAATGCCTGTCGCCCTCCTGAAGGTAGCATTAGAACAACTGCACTACCCCATCCACATGACAAAAGAAAATCTTGCCGCAACGCTCGCAGAAGACTGGTTCACGCTGAATTTAGCGGAGCATGTTACATTTTTTATGGTAAACTGCATTATCTTCCAGCAATTCACCACTGGGCACACATTAAAAGTAGTGAGAGGAAACATTCCCAGACCAAATGGACCATTCCTGCACTTACATATCTACGTCGACATGATTCAAGTGTGCAACGGGTACAGGTATTTAATTGTGGTGGTGTGTCCATTCTCTAGATGGATAGAAGCAGGTCCCTGTACACACCCTGACGCTGCCTGTGCTGCTAGGTTCCTGGTGAAGCAAGTGTTCCCTAGATGGGGGGGGGTGCGAGGTAATGAGATCAGATAATGGGGCCCACTTTGTAAATTCAGTGTTCTAACAGATTACTTCATTGCTTGGTATAAAGCACAAGTTCTCGTCTGCGTATCATCCAGAGGGGAATGGGATATGTGAACGGATCAATGGTTTGCTTCAAGAGAGGATAGCCAAATTGAAGCTCACATTAAAAAAGGGATGGCTGCACTGCCTACCACTGGCATTGTATGCACTTCGGAACCAACTAGGCTCTGACCATCACCTCACGCCGCAAGAGATAGTTACAGGCAGAAGGATGAGGGCCCCTCTTACCCCCAGAGATAGAGGTAGTTGTGATGCCCAGCTGACTAGGGAGGTACTAGGAGAAGAGATGAAAGCCTATCTGGACTGTTTGACATCCAGCACCTTTGTCATTTCAGGCCAGCTGCAGCGACGGCGGAAAGGGGATAGCACAGCACAAACCCCAACAAATAGTGCTGATGCAGGCGCAGCTCACAGCTTTTGCGGGCTCCTCATCTTCCCTGGTAAGAGCGTCCTCGTAAGAAATTTCACCAGAACAAGGTGGGACGAACCACGGTTTAATGGCCCATTCATCGTAGAGGACTGCACCCCCTCCGCCGTCAAGCTCCAGGGTAGAAGGGCCTGGATCTTCCTAAATAACATTAAACCCTACATAGGAGAGAGCCCTCCTGCTACATCCAACTGCAAAGAAGCAACAGACAACAGGGAAGAACCTCAGCACGTGCAGACAAGATCCATGGCGAGGAAGGAGGACGCATGAGCAGAAAACCAAGACAAAGAACCCAAATGCAAGTGTGGCATAAAACTGAACAGGTTCCCCAAGCAAAGGCGGATAAGGACATAACGAACACTCTGTACATCCCAGTTGCAGGGTAAGGGGAAGCACAATCAAAGCCACAACAACATTGATAAAATGAACTGTTGAAAGCACGAAATGCCCAAAGTGATACAAGAATCAAGACCCTGATAGACAGTAACCAAAACCTTGCCTGAGAGTGCAACACAGTATCCTGAAGCAACCAGTATTGAGACTTTAATCACAGAATTCATGGTACATCCCAGCAGAAATCTCAAGTGGGATGTGCTAACCTACTTTCAACTCGTGGTATTAACATATTCGGTGCTCATAGGGAGAGGAAAAAGTGTCACAGAATTCATTCAGGATCCAGATAACAAGAAGGTAATCAGGCAACTACTGACTGTCATCGCAGAGGTCTTCGCCGAATTACCCGAGCACAGCAAACAAAAAGCAAATGCTTCCACCTCATGTGATTATAGATGAGTTGACTTATACCCTATTTTTCCGCATCATAGAGGAATGCCCAGGACTCGTCAGGAGAACCACAGATAGCCTAACCTTTATCAGAGATCCAAGAAACAATGAATTTCTCAGCCAAGTATGGTACAAATTGAATTACGTGGTTGCAATCCACGCAACAGGAAAGAGTAAAAACTGCGAATCAAAAGAAAAACTCGTGATCAGGACACAACCAAACAGGGCAAATGTCCCTATCACCTGAGGACACCCGGCTGGCGCACAATGTCCTGTTTAGATTAGTTACAGACTATCCAGAAATGATAGGAAGGCCTGCAGATGTTGACGTCATCACCTTCCTCAGAGATCCAGCCAACGCCCCACACATGGGCACACTTCTCCATGGAATAATGCTCCAAGTAGAGCTGTCCAACTTCCAGTGGGAATTCCTAAGGAGATTCCAGTGAGACCTTTTTCCGAGGGACAGATCGAGGAGACAAAAACTGTTAACACAGCAAAAAGGCCTGTGATCTAGAGACTAGAAAACAAGAGCAAATGTCGTTGATACCAGAAGACAGCAGATACATATTCCGGGTCTTCTTCCACCTCATTGAAAACTTTCCAGAACTAGTGGGTAGACCCAGCAATGTTGACATACCCGCATTCCTCACTAATCCAGCAAAAAATGCGCAACTGAACTGGCTCCTGAGGGCTATTGCAGCGCAACTAAGAAGCAATTATGGACATCCACTCCTGAGGAGAGTCTTAGAAGGAGGAAATCCAAAATAGAACTTTGTTGTCATCATTTCACTGTGGAGCAGATAGAGAAGAGAGACACTGTTCCTCAACTTGTCACCGAGAGACCGAACGGAAGGAGCAAACACAAGAACTTTGCCGTCGTATTTTTCCTGTTCGGCATCCTTCTCAGCTTTCCTATTTTTTCATATATTGACTTCTGCTTTTATTTTTGTTCCTGTTGGTACAACATCTCATTTGTGCGATTCTGACTCGTTTTCTATTTTTCCCACATTTTCATTTTTATTTTTGTTCCTAATTTTGCAAAGCTATTTTTTGTGAAGTATAGCTCAGTTTTTCCAATTTTGCCACATGTACACTACAGTTTTATTTTTATTTTTTACTTTTCCAGCATTTCATTTTGTGTGATTTTATAGCAGTTCCATCGTTTTATTTTTCACATTTGAACTGTTTCCAGCACGTCCTCAGGACCAAAGCAAATTTGAGGCGTCTACTGGGACCTCACCTAATATCGATATGCTTAGATGGATGTGATGTACCAGAGTTGATAGCCTAACCTTTTTCCATAGTCTAGCGAAACAGAACCGTGCTGCATACCCAGAGACTGCCATCATCACCCACAAGAGGGGGGACACTGAAAGCACTCGACACTTTAGTAGTAATAAACTTTCGAACTGTGAGACCAGAGCAAAAGAGGAATAAACAACTGACTATGAACTCATTCGAAATGGGGGCCCAGAACAGTAACTTGGTTTTACCCCCAACAGAAGGGCGACCCCGCTTTCCTGGAAGAAAATGCTGCAAACTTTCACTCAGAACGATTATGTGCATATTTACAGTTATCATAATTGTTTTTCTATTATTAACAATCAGAACTGCTTTCTTTATTGGTGCACAAAGTGTCCCCCTATCAGTGCACCTACCAGATAATGAACATCTGGGGCCTACAAAAGCACCCAGACCCTACATAGTGATTCCAGTTCCAAGAAAAGCTAATGATGAAGCAAATGATTTAAAATTGAATATAATTAGCAGTGATACATATACACACGAGGTGATGAATGAGAGAAAAGGCTGGAGACAGGGTCATCACGGTATGAATGATAATGTAGCACTGGCCACGGCACGTACCCACACTCAGAATGCACAGAAACAAGGGCAAGCGTCAATGGCTACAAGGCCTCCAACGAAGGCAGCAGAGAAGGAGAGACTGCCTGCCGAACTTTCAATTCCAGAGAATAGTGGAGATAACCAAGAAAAGCCAAGTGAAATGCCAAAGAAGGAGGGAATAGCAAGATCCCTCGAAAGAACAGAAGTGGCCACAAAAGAACTCACAGTGAAGACCCACATGCTAATAGAGTATTTGTTCGCATTCATAGTCCATGCAAAGAAACTACACGAGGAGCTAAAAAACAGAACTATAGAAACTGTAACTGCAAGCACACCTGCCCCAATGCAAGGAACAAGCCGCAGGCCTACAACACAGCCACAAGTTGGGAGGTTGATGAACCAATGGTGGTTATAGGAAGTTTATTGCAGACTGCAAAAGGGAAGGAAAGGAAGCACAAATCCTCCTCCTACCACAGTGATGCAGTCAAGGCAGCCTGCTCCTTCGAGATACCTGAAGTGGAAAAGCAGCACAGATGCATTCACAGACGTAGTCATAGCAAACTACAGAAGAACGCTGAGAATCAAGAGAAGCTCTCATGAAGATAACAATGAACTTAATGACTACCTGGACAGCACAGCCCATCTTGGAAACAACATATGGTACCAGCATATGAAAGAAGTAGGACAAAGTGGGTCGGAATGGAGAATGCTTCATCTGTGCACTCCTGCCATACAGTATGGGAAAGTCCAAGATCTTTGTGGCTGTAGAAATTGATGTCTCTACAGCACACTGTATGTCACACGTAGCAATGTGTAACACCAGAGGACAATTTATGGGAAGAGACGCCTCATTGATATGGGCCAATGAAAAAGATTACCCAGATGAAGATGGCTATGTCCAGGACATTAAAACAAGAAACCGAGCGCACACCAGAAATCTTGTGATCAGGTATGAGAAGCCTGGTGTCAAGGGATCAGGGATAAGATCGAAGTTAACCCGAGACTGAACGTTCGAGGGAAGACTACAAATGAGGCCTAAATCTGGAAGAACAGAGGCCAAATGCAGATCTGGGGGTCAGTGGTCTCCCCAGACGGATGAGAAGATGGAGCAGTAATCTGCCGAGCGTGGATGGTCCTTGGAGCCTGCAAGGAAGCAATAGAGAATTCACAGAAGTTATGCAAACCTCTGTGGCCAAAGCTAGTAAAGTTACTAACATGGGTCAAAGATAGAGGGGGACCCCTGCAGATAGTGCCACTGGAGAGCCTGAAACTATGCTTCAGAAACAATGGCACAAGGAAGATTGGAGAGAATCAAAACTGCGGACGAATCTTTGAAGCTCCAGAAATGACACAAGGAACCGCAGTTATTATGGACCATTACTGGGCGTGTGGATCCAAGGCATACATAAGACTGCCGAAAAACTGGGGAGGCATATGCACACTAGTGAACATCCATGTTCCCGCACTAGTGATCCCTAAAAATGACCTGAAGTTAGACAGTTTCCCGAAAGCAGATGCTCATCTAAGAAGAAGAAGAAGATCTGTGGAAATGATATCCAGGATGAAGAGGGAAAATCACTTTTCTCCCAAATCAGAAGAGGCATTATATGCAATCCCATACGAACACAGGCTGTTCAGCCTCACCTCAACAGTATTCACAACACTGCTCCTGCCCCACATCCAAGTTGGAGTGAATGCTAAATGGTTGCAGATAACCAGATGGGAGTTATTGCAGACCAACAATACCACTATAAAAGGATTCAATGCGATCAAAGAAGAGCTGAGAGCAATCAGACTGATGACCCTCCAGAACAGATATGTGCTTGACATGATCACAGCAATGGATGAAGGTGTTTGTGCAAAAATCGGAGAATCATTTTGCACATTCGTACCATCACACGATGAAGAAAACGGAACCCTAACAGAGGCTATAAGCATGCTGACAAGCCTAAAAAACCAGATGATCGATGAAAGTGACGAAGTAGACAATGACAGCTGGTTTGGAGACCTATTCTCGTGGGTCTCACAATGGATAGCAGATATATTCAAGTTTCTGGGAGCTCTACTAGCAATGATGTTGCTAGGATTCTGTGTAATCAAGATAATCATTACACAGTGCCAGAAAACTGCGAAGAAGGCCATAGGGATGAAAATAATGATTGATGTCGGACCAGGATGGAAGCCCAGAGACCTGACTGATGAATAAATAAGAGAGTTTGTGAAAGCCAGCAAATTTGCGCCAGAAGGAACAAAGTTCACATACCCTAAGAAACAAGAAGGTATAAAGGAAAATGGATCTACTGCAGCCCAAATGAACAATGTCAGCTAATGACGTGGAACAAAGACGAACATGTGAAGACAGCAGGGAGTTTGAAGGGAGTGATAAAAATATGGACTCCAAAGGCTCACACATTCACACCATCATGTACCAACACAGAGGACGATGAGCATGACACCGAAGAAACAAAAGAAATGAATGCAAAGGAGATTTCAGAAGTGGTAAACGAACCGAAAATAGGGGGGAGTGTAGAGGAGGTCCCAGACATGGCCTGCAGCCCTCCCCCTCATCTTGAGGCACCAGCAACGCGCTCACCATGGTGTGTGACGTATGAAGAGCAAATGAACCTACAAAGAGCTGCAGTGGGACTCTGCCCAGTATACATCAGAAGATCCATACTGGTTGAAGCACCCATAACCAGACAACCCTGGACAACACGGTACCCTATCAGACAGCCATACCAGCTGCTGATACGAAATGAGGAGTACCTACACACGGTCCACGAAGAGACCCCAAAAGCCTTAACGGAAGGCCAGTGGAAATGACACAAGGGCCTGAACAGATTCGAGAATGAACAAGAGCAGCTATCGAAGATAACACACCAGTGCGAGTAACTACGAAATTGAATGGAATAGGCACAGAGAGGAGACAATGCTACAATGCCAGGAAACAGTGTTACGAGACAAGATGGAAGCAACCGTCCTGTTAAACGTGTGTAAATAGGCTTGAAACGCAAGATGCTAAGAAATCGATATTGCTTGCAATGCTTAGTAGAAGATAGAGCGGCAAGCGCCAACCATATATCTACCTCAATAAGGCACATTATACAAGAGCGACTCCATTTTGTAAAAGCAGAAAAGGTACCCAGGCGGCCAGAGGCCTGCCAGGCCAAGTTTCGAAACCCAGCCAAAGGCAAGAGAAGGAAACTCAACAAAGAGCGGCTCAAGCCTAGGAAATCGAGGTCAACCGGAGAAGGGGAGGAGAGCGTCAGCTCACAAGACTCCAACTTCAGAGCATACCAGCCTGCCTCATGAAGGTTAAGATAAGGGGGGCCCATGCAGGTGGCTAGGCTGACACAGAATTAAATGCACTAAAAGCTAGAAACTGAAACAGATTCATGGTGAACTAACACGTGACCAGCCAGGCGCAAAGAAGTACCATCGCCTGAAGTCATCCAGGACCCGAGGATGCCATAACTTTTCCCGATAAGAGACTACAGTTTCGAGGCCATCCTTAGCCAACTAATTGACACGTTGCCCTAAAACACTGATTGATCGAAGGGAGGCAGGGTGAAACTTGGGACACCAGGCACAAAGGTGTCTATTCTGCATGCTGCTAATTAAAGTGGAGATTTATGTTTAGGGGTGTAACTTGCCCAATCACAATGGGCCATGTAATCTAGGGTCCTATAGACACTGTAGCCAATGAGACATCGTATTTGTAGTGACGTCAATCACGTGTGATATAGAGGGATGGGCGTAGACGCCCACCCGATAAGAGTTATCCAATCCACATGCTCCATTATCATATACAGATATGACACCTATATTTAAGTTACCTTTCCTAACCAATTATATTGCATGATGATTTTTTATAGAAATTAGACGTCAGTGATGACGATTTGTGCCTATAAAAACTGTTCTTCAACTGAGGTTCGTGGAAGTCGGAGCAAGACCGGTGATCGCACTACAGCTGATTCCCATTTGTTTCCCTGTTTGATGTATGTATCATTAAACGGACTTCCCTTTGCCAAACTACTGAGTCCTCGTTATTGAGTCATGTCAGAGTAAGTGAATCCTGCACCCCCTGTCCTCACATGGTGCAGCTATCTTGTCTTATAAGTTCTAGAGGGTGAGTGCTGACCAATAGGCCCGTCAGCGAATTCCTCACCTCTTGATCATGACTCCACCTCCTTTGGATGAGGAGGACTGTCGGTCAATTCTGTTGATGGTGTAACCATTCGGGATGGCGAGGGTGAGGAGTGGGCCGGAGGCTGTATGAAGCCAGGTTTCAGTAATAGCAATGAAGTCAAGGTTATGGACGGTAATTAGGTAAGAAATATCCAGAGCAAGGGCTGTGATGGATTTGGCGTTGATGAGGGCACCCTTGAGTTCTTTAACAGAGGTGGGGTGCTGAGATGTCATCTGAGTGGTGGACTGTGTGGGGTTGGTGCAGCTGCGCTGGGCACATGGGGCACGGGGCAGTCTAGATCTGAGTCTGAGATTCCTAGACTGGAGAGGGCATGGTTGATTGGGTGTAGGTTTAGCAGCAAAATGTTGAAGCCACAAGGCTGGGTCATTGAGGCATAGGTTGATGAAGATGTTAGTGCTGTGCAACATGATGCAGGGGTGTATTCAGGGGTAGTAGCGGTCGGTCTTGGCCGTGCTAGTAGGGGAGATGCAGTAAGTAACAGTTAGGTACACTAAGGTGACCAAGTAAGAGATGTGATGACAGGCAGGTGGCAGCAGCCACATGACGTAATCAGGTTGTCTAACTATCTGCGGGGTGTCGTGTGACTGTACTGGCAGGTAGGCAGTGTAGTTGTATGCAAGTTTGTAATCAATTAATCAAGAGGTAATATCTAAAAAGTCTGGCAAGCAAGTACATGTGCAAGGACATTCAGTTGCTCAGTAGCAGTAGGTACATTCGATATAGCTATGATTTTTCAAAATAGGCAGGATCAAATAAAACAGGATGTGCAAAACAGTAGGCAGATTTGATTTATCTAAGATTGTGCAAAATAGGCAGGATCAAATAAAACAGGATGTGCAAATTAGTAGGCAGATTCGATTTAGCTAAGATTGTGCAAAATAGGCTGGATCAAATAAAACAGGGTGTGCAAAACAGTAGGCAGATTCGATTTAGCTGGGAATGTGCAGAGTAGGTAGGTGGGTAGGCTGAATTATACTAGGTACACCCTCTGGGAATCCTATTGGTTAGGGTCTGTCCTCTCCTCTGATTTGAGAAGGAAATCTGGTGTCATGATGATACAGTATTTTACAATCCAGGGAGAACTTCCCCTTTGTTTCTGCACAGTGAATCTATTTTTCATATAAAGCATATTTACAATATTACCAACTTGCTAGCAATAACATATTTACATCACAGATTTAGTGGAGCAAGTATCCGTCTGAGCCCCATCTCAGTGAGAGCTTCGGTTCAGATTTGACAGTTTTTTGCACATTTGGTCAGGTACCAAATGTCAGATTTGTCCACATTTTTCTACATATATGCACATGACATCTGGGCATAATCCTGTGAAGTTTCATATTTCTAGCATCATCACAATTGCTAGAAAACAACAATTTCTGTAGTCATGTCCCTGAACATAACACAGAGTTCCGAGTAGTTCCAAAATGTGACCAGAATCTTCACGTTAACAACACTATATTTTACAGATTTTTACAATTTTGTACAGTTCTCTGTCAGTCTTTTTCAAACAGATACTTTCTTGTGGTTTAAGGATACACACATCTGTCTGTCCCGCCCCCAAAGTTTTGCTGGACCAAGAGCAATCCAGGCCTCTCTTCCTTGTGGCAGGGGTTTCTGTTGGCACTTGAATTTGCATACCCTTTCAATCCACAAAGTCCATTGTCTCCCTCAGAGCAGCAGAGCAAAATCTCCTCCCCCTCTTCATTAACATCCGACTGAGAGTTCCTGGGGCAGAGAGCAAAAGGAACGCACCTTTTGTTTGGGGCACGTTGTGGAATTTGCCTTTGCAGTTCTGTGGCTGGCATCAGCGGTTACTTTAACACACTTTGTTTAAAATTGTCTTTGCTAAAATAAACTTTACATTTTCAAAAATAGACACACAGGTCTCTAATGCCAGCATTTATAAAACATAGAAATTAAATAGTGGCAACCTATTTTGCTTTTAATGGCAAGTCACTTCTTTTCAACAATTTGATTTTAATGCACAAGTTTAAACTCCTAATGCACTTAACTGACAGCTGTCATGCAGGCAGGCGGCGTACTGCGCCCATATTCTGACAGATTTTCCCAGGCAAGCCCTTTTTTTAATGTGGATATTCTTGTGATGAAATCTGCATCTCCTGATATTGAGTGCTTATGTGGATTCTTTAAATAAAGTGATGGTTAACACCCAGCAAGGATGTTGGATCTTTTCTGATGTTTGGGAACCATTATTTTGCAATTTCAGCAGCCAAGGAAAAATGGATTTTAGAGCACTTCTGGGTCTCCTTGCAATGAAGCACTGCTTTTTCAGGTAGTTCCATTTCCCTCTGTGGGCAGCCCAATGACAGATTTGGCAGTTTGGTCTCCTGTTCTACCACTGACACAGGCAAAGTAGATTGGCAACCAATTTTTCCGGTTTCACTGCACACTTCTCAGCGGTTTTAGCACGCACAGGGCTTTTTGCGCCCATTTTGTTGGTTCTGGTGAAAGCAGCACACAGTGATGTCGCAGGGCAGAGCCTAGTGGGTCAATACATCCCACAATCTGGAATGTCTGGATATGCAGGCAATGGAAATTCAGGAGAGAGGGGGTAATTCTTAGATTTTAGCGCAGAAGTAGCGCACGCGGCTGGCGCAGAGAGGGAGCGTGCACCAGCCGCGTGTGCCAAATGCATTTTTACGCACAGCATATTCATGGATACTTACATCCATAACCAGCCGTGGCGCAGAGTGGCACAGCGACCCTGCAGCAGTGCCAGTTATGCCCCAACCCCACCCTGTGCGCCAGAAACATTGCAAAAATCCACTAGATGGCACAAAGACCAGTGGACCAGCATACAGCCCCCCAACCACAAAACGCGCTAAAAACGCCACTCAGCCCTCACGTGCAAGTGAAATCACGTGTACCACTCCCCGTGCACCCCAGGAATACGTGCACCATGCTCGTGCCAGCGAAATCACGTGTAAAACTCCCTGTGCACCCCAGGAATACACGTACCCTGCTCGCGCCAGCGAAATTGCATGTAAAACTCCCTGTGCACCCCTGGAATACGCGTACCCCGCTCACGCCAGCGAAATTGCATGTAAAACTCCCTGCGCACCCCTGGAATATGCGTACCCTACTCGCGCCAGCGAAATCACGTGTAAAACTCCACACGCACCCCTGGAATACACGTACCCCGCTCGCGCCAGCGAAATAACATGTAAAACTCCCAGCACACCCCAGGAATATGTGTACCCCGGTCACACCAGCAAAATTGCATGTAAAACTCCCTGCGCACCCCTGGCATACGGATACCCTACTTGCGCCAGAGAAATCGTGTTAAAAACTCCCTGCGCACCCCTGGAATATATGTACCCACTCGTGCCAACGGAATCGTGTGTAAAACTCCCAGCACAACCCTGGAATACACGTACCCCACTCGCGCCAGTGAAATCACGTGTAAAACTCCTTGCGCACCCCTGGAATATGCATACCCCGCTCGCGCAAGCAAAATCGTGTGTTAAACTCCCTGCGCACCCCAGGAATATGTGTACCCCGCTCGTGCCAGCAAAATCACGTGTAAAACTTCCCACGCACCCCAGGAATACGCATACCACGCTCACGGCAACAAAATCACGTGTAATTATCACTCCCGTACCCCCAGATTCATGCAGCAGTGTGGTGATAAGCCACATGCACCCCCTGCAGCCAGACCATGCCACAGGGGTCCACCCTACACCCCTCCCCATGCCCAGGCAGCCCATCCACCATGACCATGCCCTGCAGGCAGCCCATCTACCCTGACCATGCCCCGCAGGCAGCCCATCCACCCAGCCCATGACCCGCAGGCAGACCATCCACGCTGACCATGCCCCACAGGCAGCACATCCACCCTCCCCATACCCTGCAAGCAGCCCATCCACCCTGACCATGCCCCGCAGGCAGCATATCCACCCTCCCCATGCCCCGCAGGCAGGCCACATGGCACCATGCACTTGGTAGTCCCGACTCATGCCCCCCCAATTGACAGGCACCTGCCAGCAGGCCCGACCCATGTCGTCCCCACCCCCATTGATGGTCACCTGCCAGAAGGCCCCGACTCATGTCCCCACCCCCCCAATTGACAGGCACCTGCCAGCAGACCCCGACTCATGTCTCCCCCACCCCCCATTGACAGGCACCTGCCAGCAGGCCCCGACTCATGTCCCCCCACCCCCAATTGACAGGCACTTGCCAGCAGGCCCCGACTCATGTCCCCCCTCACTGATGGGCACCTGCCAGCAGACCCCGACTCATGTCTCCCCCACCCCCCATTGACAGGCACCTGCCAGCAGGCCCCGACTCATGTCCCCCCACCCCCAATTGACAGGCACTTGCCAGCAGGCCCCGACTCATGTCCCCACCCCCCAATTGACAGGCACCTGCCAGCAGGCCCTGACTCATGTAACCCCCACCCCCCATTGACGGGCACCTGCCAGCAGGCCCTGACTCATGTCCCCCCAAACACCACGTCATAACTATCCAGACCCATGGCCCTAATGCCAACCCAAATCCCACGCCCTCACCCCCCAGTACAAACAACCAATGATCCACTGCACCCACTCCCTACTAAATCACCCATTCCATGATAGTCTGAAAAGAACCAGCATACCCATCAACAAAAGTCCTACAGAGCCACACAGTGGCAACACATGACTGAGCCAATGCCCATGGAGACATGCACAAATGAAATAATAGTAGACAACACCAAGAATGAAGAATCATGAAATGTATTTAAAATTAAAACAAATGACAATATGAAAATCACACATACAAATCAAGAAATAATGAAAGCAATATGAAAACGAAAGTGAAATCCAAGGAAAAATAAAAATCCAAAACATGAAAAAATAAATGTGGTCCATACCCAAAGTCCATAGAAATAAAGGCTAAGATGAAAAGCATGACAAAACATTACTCCATGTGAAAATAAAATAAAAAAGTATGTACAAGTCCGTAATAATGAAAACAAAAGTCTGAAGGGTCCATTATCCCAAAACAAAAGGAAACCTACCTAAACCCCTATCTAAAATACAATTATATACGAAAAGTGGAGCAAAGTCTGTGAACGCCAAATAAAAATATTAAATAAATGAAACCTAAACCTGAATAACTATATACAAAGGTGGCGGGCTAGTCCGACGGCTCACTCTTTGATGTTCCCGAGGCGGGCCTCTTCCCTGGCCTCGAGGTCTCGCATGGATGCAGCCATGGCCTCCTCCAACTCCCTGCGAGTTGCCTCGAGGCACTCAGCCTGCCTCAATGCCCTGTGCATGGAGTTCTCCGCCATGACCATTGTGAGCCTAGCCCTCTGCGCCCGCCACCGCTCTGCACCTATTCGCTGGCCCAACCGCTGCCACACGGAAGACACTCCCAATCCTGGGTACTCCTGCCCGCTGGCCGATGCCTGCCCCGATGATGTAGATGGCCCCGAGGCCACATGCCTCCTACGCTGAGCCTGCTGCCGCCACCACGACTGCCTCCAGGTAGATGGCAACACCTGGGGCCGTCGTGCAGGTGCCCTGCTTGAATGTACCTGCACATCGTCCATTGCCAGGGGTCCAGTTGCTGGGGTGACCACCTGTGCTGGAGCTCCGACTCCTGACTGTGGCAGGGATGGGATCTCCACCAGCCTGGCTGCGTTGGTTGGGGCAGGTCCACAGGGGGCCCTGGTGTCATCTGGGCCGGAAGACGGCACAGTGAACGACTGGCATATAGTGTGCACAGAGGAGGAGAGGGCCACAAGACAGAGCGACACATGGAGGAAACCCCTGACCACGAGCCCTCCCAACTGGGCCACGTTGGCACACATCTCTTCGTGATGACGTACGTTGTCCCCACAGGAAGCATGCACGTCATCACGAATTACACGTGTGCGCAACCCGACACCAATCAGGACGGACTCAATCCTGTCACAGGTCCCCAGGTCCGCAGGTAGAGGAGTGCCAGATGACGTGGACCTCCCCCCTACCTGCGGATGGGCCTGGGACGGGGCATCCCTGCTGGTGCATGGTGATTCAGTCACAGTGTCAGGGACAGTGACATGCACAGGCCCCTCTGTGGTGACCTGTGATGCCTCCTGCCCCTGGACTGCACCACTTGCACCAGTGGTACCACCCCCACCAGGCCCCATGTGCAGCTTTGATGCGGCCTCCTCCTCCTCCGTGCACACCACCAACCTGCATGTCTCTGCATGGTCTTCCGCCATCGCCAGCCCCTGTGGGGGCTCACCCAGCCCTTCCGCTGCAGCCATAGTGGCGGATGCAGCATCAGTCCCCTTGCTCTCTGATGATGGAATTTCTTGGGAGTGTGACAGGGCCTTGCGTCGCCGGCCAGTGGAGGCCTCCCTGCCGCTTTCCTCCACAGCACCGTATCCGTCCTCTTCTTCACTCGCCGCTGTGTAAAGGGAGACATTGAACACAAACATCAGGGTACTGTACAATAGTCCCCTAGACACAAAGCAATAGCACATGAGTGGCACTGTCAAACGTCACTTCCATCATGTCCCTCCACAACACATGGGTCAGTGCAGGCAACACACATGCAGGAACAGGCTTGGCACATGCAACAATCATTTGCATCAATATCCAAAGCACTGTAGAAACATCCAATGGTGGGTTGAAACTCACATGCATCATGGGACATGCTGATCACATGCTTACACATCACCGGAGGGTCATGCATCTGGACCCATATACCCCCAGACACAGTGGATACAAGGATGACTAGGCTGTTTCAGTAAATCAACACATTGTCACGGACATGTGTCATGCATCCATGGCGTTTACCAGTCACTCACACACTACTCAGACACACGGATATGTACACCATGCATGTCCATGACAGTAGCAACCATCTCTCACATCCCAAACATGTCCAAGTGCAGACTCAGGCATCCATACATGTGTGCATTCCGCATGCTGCTCCGCATGATGCATTGTAACACATACACCATCCATGTGGGTCATGCCTGACTGGACTCACATGCAGCACCATCATGTCCCTGCACACACACATCCATACACATCCATACATCCACACATCCATACATGACCCATGTCACACATACAGCCAAGTAGCTAACAACCACCACGCTTCAACATGCACTGTTTTAAACGGGAATGCATGGGCACTTACTGCTCGACTCCAGAGGATCTGGTGGTGAAGCACTGAGTGAATGGGCTCCAGGACCCTCCTTTCCAGGGTGGTAAGCAGGCCGGGCGGCGCACTGCATCCGCTGCCTCCAAGAGGCGCCAGGCCTTCTTGAGGGTCCTGGACTTGTTATCCTCCCAGCGCTTCTGGACATGTTTGATGTCGTGGGGTGCAACCCCCTCCGCGTTGATGGCACCCATTATGTCCTTCCAGATCCTCTTCCGTCCTTCCTTTTCGCTGCGCGATGGTGTGAAGAGGGCATCATAATGCCCCAGGACTTGCTCCACCAGGATTCCAACTTCATTTGCACTGAAGCTGGCACCCCTCTGCCTCTCTGCTGGGGGTTTGCCACTGGTGCCGGATGGTGTAGGTTTGGACATGGCCACCCCCGAGGCAGGTGTGGGTGGGCAACTGGGTCCTGGGGCTTGGCTGTGGAGCGATGGAACACCTGTCAGGTTTCTTCTGTTCCAGCAGGCGTGGTCACAGCAACTGGACCCCTGCAGATGGCTGATGTGCAGGCACCAAATGGCAGGGCACTGTTGGCAGCAGGTAGGCAGGCAGGCAGCAGCAGATGGCTTGTAGGAGGCTCCCCAGGGTTCTGGGGGGCAGGAAAATGGCCTTCTGGGCAGGAGCATGGTCTTCCGTGTGTTGTCGCGTGGCCAGCTTGATGCAGAGTGAATTGGCACGTGAAAAAACAGCACGTCAGCGTGTAATTCGAGGAAAGGGTCTTAGCGCATAAGCATTTAAGTGATGTGATGTGCGTGGGTGTTTCCCGCGTACAGGTGCAAATTGAATCCACATGTGCAAAAACAGCACGTCCGCGTGTGAATGCATGTAATTCAAAGAAAGGGCCTTTGTGTGAAAGCACGCCAGTGACATTACACGTGCGGGTATTGCCTTCAGCACGGGTTAAAAGTGAATGTGGGCCACAGTCCACTATACGTGCTGTTCGTGGAGACCGACGCGTGTGTTTACTCTTCTGGAATCACACATGCGAGTACTTCACAGCGTTTGAAGTTCGTACTTCTTCTTTTGATGGGGTGTTGCCTACGTGCACAAGCGCGTGTGTTATTCTTTTTCTTTTCCACGCAAGGCAGGTGGTGAGTCGCGCAAGCTATTTTTTCCACTGTTGTTTCCCCTGTGCATCGCGTACCATTTTCGAGGTCATGGTAGTCTGCGTGTTCCACGCGTATGTGGTTTTTGTGTCCCTGGGTGCCACACCGTACTGCTGGAGGTTAAATCCACGTACATGGGCTACCGGGTCACGTGCACATTTTTGTTTTGTAATTTTACTATTTTTTGTTTTCATTTTTTGTCAATTTTTGATTTTTATTTTATTTTTAATTTTTTGGGGGGCGTGAGCATTGCGTGACCCGTCATTTTTCCCCAGGGGTCACAGACAGCCTTGCAGGAGCACAGTGGTACCTATTCCATGCATTACCTTGCCCCATTCAACCCAATTTCCCAGGACAATTGTTGAGTGCACCTCCCATTGGGTATTTACCATCTGTGCCATGGTTGGGAGGCCACCAAAGGGTAAGGGGGGCAACGCTGGGCGTCCTCCCACGGGTGTGTGTGGTCAGGCACATTGTCGCAGAGACCAGGGGGATAGGGAGTCCAGGGTGGCAGGGTGGCTACAGAGGGGGAAGAGGCAGGGGTACACCAATGGGGCAGGATGCCCAGCCACGTGCTGGTGCAGACACCCCCTGTGGCTCCTGGTGATGCAGCTGTTGCATCACAACCTGGCACCCATATGACCCAACATCAACTTACATCTGCTGTCACTGGCCCACCAGTGGTGGTAGATGCAGGTGCAGCTGTGGGGACCACCACCCGGGCTTGGGGTCGGGCAGCGCATGTTGCGTTGCGTGATGAGGACTCCCAGGATGATTTCCATCTTGTCCGGATGTGCGGGTCACGTGTGTGCAGTGTAGCTGTGACTGGGGCACACATATCTGGGGCAGTTATGACATCTGCTGCCCCAAGCAGCCGGGTGGTGGTAACTGCATGGGCAGATGCAGCCAACACCACCCCGGCAGTGAGTCAGACCCAAGCCAGACCTTCTGTCCTCATTCCAACACCCACTGGCTTGTTCCAGTCCACCAGCACCAATGCCCCCACTGATCAGGGCCACATTGGCCACTCAGGGTCAGTACCACCGAACAAAAGGAGGAAGCGTGCTCCTGCACAAGGGGCTGGGACCCCAGACACAGCTCTGGCCTCCCGCATGTTGAGGAAGAAGCCTTTTGGCATGCAGGAACTGGACTTCCTTGTGGACTACGTGTCGGCACACCAACGCGATATGCTTCTGGGCCCACAGTGACATACAACGCATCACCAGTGTTGGGTCCAATGGCAGCATGTTGAGGATGGTGTGACAGCCATGGGATTCCAGGCACGCATGGCTCAGGACTGCTACAATCGTTGGAATGACCTCTGACGCAGTGCAAAACAAAAGCATGCCTGCAATTATTCCATTTCTCTAGTGACTGGTGGTGGGCCACCACCAGACGAGGATGAACTCACTCAGCATGAGGAGATCGCTGCAGAGTTCATCCTGGAAGAACAAATCTGTGGAGTGGGATAGAGGATGGATTATGATGCATCGTCCGGTGAGTATTGATGTGTGTTACTCAATGGCATGTGTGTTTGGTGTGTGTGACCCTCCCAGCTACAACTTGAGTCCTTCCTTTCATCAATCTCCCTCTCTACCTGTGGTGTTCACTAGGGGTCTGACCTCTCGGCCTGACTTCACAAACAGTACCTGGCAGCTCTCGCCTACTGCATTTTCATTTTCTGGTACGACTTCTAGTGCTATGCTGATGACACTCAACTCATTTCCAGGCTGCTCTTGGCCACCTCTTCTCCCTCCCTCATTTCTGATTGCCTCATTGACATTTGAAATTGGTGTACTGCCAACGATCTCTGTCTAAATGCCAGCAAGACTGACATCCTCCTCATCGGTACACCTTTGCCATCCTTTCCCCTCACTCTCTGGCCGGCCCCCCTTGGCCCTCCTCCTACCCCCACCTGCAAGGCCAACAACCTCGGGGTCACCTTTGACTGCACACATTCCTTTTCCACACACATTTCTGACGTTTCCTGAGATATATTAACTTCTTGCTTAACCTCCTCAGGGGTACTGTGCCTTTCCTATCATTCACCTACATGCTCACAGTCTCTCAAGCTCTGGTTGTCTCAAGGTTGGACTACTGTGAAAGGCTCTTTCAATATTCTACCTGCCTCCACACTCCGCCCTCTATCACTAATCCAATACAGGACTGCAAGACTTGTCTTTGGCCTCAAGCCCTGGGATCCTATCTTTCCAGCTCTGAAATCCCTTCATTGGCTACCAGTGGATGCAGGGATGATACTTCAGACCCTCTTCATTGTGCACAAGGAGTTTTGGGGCCTGGTTCCAAAATACCTAAGACTATCCCTCTGCCAATACCTCCCCTCTCGAGTCCTTTGCTACTCTACCTCACACTCCCTCCGGGTCAGTCATTAATTGAAGAAATAAGCTGGAGGCAGATCTGTGTCTATGGCTGGGAGCTCCCTTTGGAACAGCCTCCCTGCCACATTGAAACTTGAGGAGAAACATCTCTGCTTCTGGAAGCACCTCAAGACCTTCCTATTTGCTCCTGCATTAGCCCCTCTTCTCCCCAGTTGAACAGTTTCCTATGTCGGCACTGCGCACCTGCACACCCTCTGTCCTTCGGGCCCAGGTACCTGTTCACCCTGCCTCCCTGCTGCACTGCCTCCAGGCCTCCCATTGCAATGGGTCCTGTATGTGTACCCATAAAGTCCCCCACTCTTCTTCTGCACTCATCAGATATGCTCTATCCAAATGAGCTTGCACTTGCCACTTGCTGGCTGCACTACCACCTTTTGAATGCCAATTCTGGACAGCCATTTCATGCTCAGTGTGGGTCTGTGTGTCATCACGCACGACTTTAGGGTGTCCACATCTGTGTCATGCACATGGCTCCCTCTGTTTCAGGCCCACTGCCTCTTTTCAACTGGTGTTGTGTCTTCTGCATGCATGGGTGTACTATTGATGGTTCCTCATCTGTCCTGCATCATGTCCATTTCTCATCTGCTGTAATGACATTTGACTGACGACATGCAATAGACGCATGCCAACACTGTCTGCCAATGCACAGTTCTGTGGGGAACCTTCCATTGCCATGCAGTGCCTCCTTGCTATTGCCCAGAGGGTGGGTGTTTCACAGTATCCAAGCTACATGGTGCATGCCATTTGCACATGATGGCTGCAATTGCCCTTACACTGCTGTCACGTTTGGAGATTGCCATCACTACGTACGTGTTGATGTTGGAAGTTGAGGGGCTACAGATGCACTGAACAGCACACACCCACTCCTGCGCCAAGTTCAGCCCTTCAACATGCCAACACAATGCTGCTGTGTGATAGTGACCTGCCATGTATGTACCCACGTCCCTCCTTTCACTGTATAGAAACACACTAGCGTAGGTGCCTCCTGTGACACATGAACTCTGTATAGTCGATGGTAGTTGAGTGCTGCATGTTACCATGCATGTTACATTTGTCATGGTGTGTTTGGTTTGATTGCCAGCTGTGGCTATTTGTGTGTTCCCCCATGCTTATACTACGTGCCATCCCTTTGTTGCCATCTCTCATTTCTGCTTTGGATATGTGCCTGCTGGAGGTTGTTTTGATGCAGGTGATGTGCAACATACAATACATGTGTTGCATTCACATTTTGCACACATCCTTTCCTGCTGTTGGGATACCCTTGCATTGCAATGCCACTGGATGAAGGTTGGGGTTTGAGTTGCCCGTGACATGGCAGCTTCATTAGTTGGCTGTCAATGGTGTGATCTGTATGTGTGTGGTATGTGCTACTGACATGCGTGTTCATGTTTCTTTTGTTTATGTTGCAGGTGATGACGCACCAGAAGCAGAGGATGAAGATGTAATCCCAGACACGGTGGTCAGTTCACATCAACAACCAGGCACCAGTGGTGGTCGTGGGGTGGCAGCCCACGAGAACCCACTGGTGCTCCAGGCCATCGTGTCCAGAGAGTGACTCTGAGTCAGGCTCTGATGTATCCTCTGACCACTATGTTGAGCTGGATCTGCATCATGACGTGTCATTGCCGGTAAATTATCCTGTGTTTGATGATCTTCTGTCCGCGACACATGCAGTAGGGGGCCAGGCGGGGTTGCAATATCCGCCTGTGGTGGTTACGGGTGCAGGATCACACTCCACACCAGTTGGCTATGTTCCTGGGGCATCAGGTTGACAGAGGGATGCAGTTCTGCAGCCGCGGGCGGCACCAATCCAGAAAGGACCAAGGCTCCTTGGTCCCGGCAGGTTTGGTGTCCGGCAACGCACTGGCCATGTGCCACTGGGGTCAACTGAGTGGGAGCATGCCATGTATGCTATAGCACAGCAACAGGGGGAGCAGTTGAGATGATGGCTCAAAGTATGGAAAGTGTGGCCCGTTCCATCCTCCCCTCTGAAAGGCAAGTGGAGCTCCAGCAGTGGGCGATGTGGTCCACGTGCCGCTGACTCAGGCTGGGCATGGCAGCATCTGACAGGGCGTGAAATGGTGGCTCTGCATCAAGCACTTGATGCTCAAGCAGAGGCATACCGTGAGGCCCTGAGGGTCGAACACCAATCCCCCCAATCTACGCTGGGTGCGCTCTGGATGAACGAGAGTAGGCGGGCAGAAGACAGGATGGTGCAGCTTGAAAGAACCATCTCAGCTGAACTACAGAACTCCATGCAAGCCGGGAGTTGCACCGTTTATCATGTGAGGACATGCAGGCAGAAATCCGTCTTACACATCAGTCCTTGTAGGAGGAAGCACGTGTGACACGTGAGGTAATGCATGCTGACCTACATGTCATTGCCATGCAGGACCTGGCTTACCAGACCCGCATGCTTGCTGCCGTTGAGGGGCAAAGCGCGGATAGGCGTGGTGAGGCAACTGGGCCACGTCCACCTTCTGATTTCCATCCAGAGGGTGACGACGACAACCTATCTCCCACATAGGTCGGGTCGTGCAGGCACTGAGCCCAGTGAGTTTTTTTTTAATCTCAACATCTACAGATGTGGGTATTGAGGTGCACCCTGTACCTCCCCCCTCCTGGGTGTGGGTGCCCCCCCACCCTTGGGTCATATATGGGCATTTTTGATTTTTTTTCCTGCAATTTTTTTTACATTTTTTTCCCATGCAAGTAATTGTATTTTTTTCAAGCAAATATTTGTAAAAATATATTTTTTTTCTGCAAATATTTTTGGAAATTTTTATTTTTCAGGCAAATATTTTTTTTTCTTTCCTGCTAATTTTATTTTTTTTATTTTTCTTCCTGCAAATAATTTTTTTTTCCTACAAATTATTAATAATTGATTTTTTTGTCTATTGTGCATTTATGTGACAGTGTGGTGCTTTCTGTCATTTGAAGGCATCCACTGTGTGTTCCAGCAGGCCCATTAAGGCTTTTCTCGTGTATGTGTTTTGCTTGGGGTCCTGACACATATGCTACTCCTGCTTCCCCTTCCCATGGGCTCGAAAGGATGGCTCGGTGTGACAGCATCTCACACAGGGGCATTGGGCTTCCATCATATCTGTGGCCAGCCTACAGTCCTACTTGATTAAATGCAGAAAATGACCCTGCCTGAATAGACTAGCTTTGGGTTCCAAATGCGCTTAATGACATAGAAAAAAAAAAAAAAAAAAATGAATGTAGTAATTGCCAAAGAAACGGTGTAAGGAATGGTTTTGTGTCACGTCAAGCAAACATTTTAAAGGTTTAATCTAAACCAATAAAATAAAAAAAAATAAAAAATAAAAAACAGTCCTACTTGTGTGTACACCCCTAGTGGGTATTCAGGATGGATTCTCCAATGCATGTCGCAGAGTGAAGGGCATCTGCCATTACTGTTTTCGCTGTGTTTACTGAGGAGCTTGGATCCTGCAGCACGATCGGTGCTTTGTTTGCCCTGCAACTTTAAGGGCTTTGGTTCCGCCTATCCAGGAAGCACCTTCAAAAGAACTCCCGAAACGCCCTTGCGGCTTTAAGCCCATCGCGGAGTGAAGGGCGTCTGGCATTACTGTTTTCGCCGTGTTTACCGAGGAGCTAGGAGCCTGCAGCACGATCAGTGCTTTGTTTGCCCTGCAGCTTTAAGGGCTTTGGGTCCGCCTATCCAGGAAGCAGCTTCAAAAGAACTCCCGAAATGCCCTTGCGGCGTTAAGCCCGTCTCGGAATGAAGGGCATCTGGCATTACTGTTTTCGCTGTTTGGGCTGGTGGCTGGAGCCTGTGCCTGTGTTCTTTTCCACAGACAGTGTAATCAGCTATAGCAATTTTCTGACAGCCATGCCGCTGCATTGGTCACTGTTTTAACTGGTGGCTTACTTATCTGGTACACCGTGAACGAACCAGAAAGCAAAACTTTCTGGCATATGAGCAGGAATCAGGAGGCGGGATCACTGACTCACCAGAAACTATTACTACAACAACAACAACGTGGGCTGACAAACGTGATCACGAACTTTGACTCTGACAACGAACCAGCCATGAATACTGCAACGGAGGTGCATAAACAAGGTGAGTGCAAAGCTGATTACATGTCACCAAAAAATTCAAATTTTATTTAGCATCCCTCATTATCCTCCTCCCCATCAGTAAGCTGCCCCGTCGGTCCGCTCTTGTGTCTTGATGAACCTTGTCCAGTAAATCTTGACGCTTCAAACCTGAATCAAAGCGTGCTGGGCTTGCCTGCTGCAAGTTCCAAAGAAAGTGTTACTTCCACAGATCCCGATTTGCAGCATCAGCCCACATTCATATCATCCCCCGACCTGACAAATCAGTTATCTACTCCACAACTACCTGTTGATGTGAACATTGCAATCTCTGACCACAAACTGCTTGAATCAAGCCACATCACTGATGCCATAGTTGTTTTTCCTAATAGTGAAAGCAAATGTGACATGCATCCATCTACACCGGTGAATGAAACACGACCAGCTAATAAAACAGCTCAATATGGAAACATTGAGTTGACTAAAGCTAATCACAACCAAGATAACCAGGTGCTTTGTCAGCTTAGTCTAGCAAAGGACTTAGATGGACCGAAGAGTGCGAACATTCAAAGTGGTAATGATCATATTGATCAACTCTCTGGCCTAAAAGAATGTGTATGCGAACCGACGGAAAATCTCTGGTTATTGATGACGAGCCTGATGCTACGAACTCTGACCTGACCCACATTCAATTAGCAGCCATTAAGACTCTAACTAAGGGTATGTCTGCTCTTACGAAGTGCAGCAGCTTGAGAGAAGGGCTCCATAGCAGTTTCGAGCCTGTTGCTGCTAATTCTTCCAAATCAATGGTCACCGACAAGATGTTACGCTTTCATTTCGCAGATGCAGCCATGAAGGAGGCTCGCTTTGCTGAACGCTTGAAAGCTGATTTTATGTAAATCAGACAGTCCATAAAAAGTCCTAGTGTGTTAGCATCAAAGTACAGAGAGCACAAAAGACCAGGAATGACTTACTATAGCCTTCCCCCAAGATCTTCTGCTGTTGGAAATCACAAGAGCTGTGAACTGCTGGTGATTGAAAGTGACATCCCGCCATGTGATATGATGAGCACTCCAAGTAATGGATCCACAATAAGTCACCCAAAAAATCCAGGAAAAATTCCCAAACCCTCTCTCATAACGGAGAAAATGCCTCTAGCCAAAACCGACATGCAAAGCCTAAACAGAGAGGCACAGCTTCAACTCACTGATGAGGCCCAACAAGGCTGAAACACGTGTGTGGGGTTGCTGTTGGAACTCTTGTTCAGAGAGGAATAGCCATAGCATTTTGGTGCTGGACTTCCCATGTGGGCGGGACAAAGACTGATATGCAAATGGGTATTTCCCATCTGTGAAAGGTACAGTGAGCAAAAAGTGTGTGCTGCAAACTCTCATCTCAGAACAGGTTAGCATGCCATGTTCTTTCTGGATAGGAGCTCCTGCTACCTTTTTTGAAATATTTGCAAGGAACTTGGGGTTGGTCACCCTGAGTTACCTGGGGGCAACCAGACGTGGACTCCCTGCTCAGTGTGCTCAGAGAGGCACAGCTTCACCTCACTGATGAGGCCCACCAAGGCTGAAACACGTGTATGGGGTTGCTATTGGTACTCTTGTTCAGAGAGGAATTGCCATAGCATTTCGGTGCTGGACTTCCCATGTGGGCGGGACAAAGACTGATATGCAAATGGTTTTTCCCATCTGTGAAAGGTACAGTGAGCAAAAAGTGTGTGCTGCAAACTCTCATCTCAGAACAGGTCAGCATGCCATGTTCTTTCTGGAGAGGAGCGCCTGCTACCTTTTTTGAAATATTTGCAAGGAACTTGGGGTTGGTCACCCTGAGTTACCTGGGGGCAACCAGACGCGGACTCCCTGCTCACGGTGCTCAGAGAGGCACAGCTTCACCTCACTGATGAGGCCCATCAAGGTTGAAACACGTGTATGGGGTTGCTGTTGGTACTCTTGTTCAGAGAGGAATTGCCATAGCATTTTGGTGCTGGACTTCCCATGTGGGCGGGACAAAGACTGATATGCAAATGGATATTTCCCATCTGTGAAATGTACAGTGAGCAAAAAGCGTGTGCTGCAAACTCTCATCTCAGAACAGATTACCGTGCCATGTTCTTTCTGGAGAGGAGCGCCTGCTACCTTTTTTGAACTAAACAAAGAGTGGCCAGAAACTTCAATCTTAGGCCTCAAGTCATCAGAAGATACCGCCATTAAAGAGGCTGAAGATACTAATCATCACCTGTCAGTGACAGCCGGATTGCAAATTTACAATAATGTCATGGCAGCAACTTCATCTGCTTTGATACCATTCATGAAGTTGTATGAAAGTTTGCATGAAGATTTGATTAACCAAAACGCTCTTCTAACAGTGGTGAACGCGAAGATTTCAACTCTTGAAGCCTTTGCTGAGCAGACCTCGCGTAGGCTGGATACTGAAGCTGAGAAGTCGACCAAATGGGAAAACAGACTGAGCGACTTGGCCCATAATGAAACTCGCCAAAAAACAGAACTTGCAAGACCGCCCCAAACAGAATCGAGTGGCAATATCTGTGACTCCACTGCTGATCTAAGTTCTTCAGTAAAGAGTAAGCAATCTAGCGCTTCCCAAACTGATCCAAGTCCAAATGTGATCAGTCCGAACGCACATCGATCCGACATGCAGCCATCTCGACCGTCTGCAGGCAACCTCTCAATGCATTTTCCATGTGCAACTGCTCAATTGAATGCTACAATTGCAGTTACCAAAATTCTGCATTCCAACTTAAATCTGCTGTCTACTGATGTCTTAACTCCTGCACTCCAGGTGGCGTCTCTTTCGGCAAGTGCTGCACAAATCGAAGTGGCCATGAATGGAGTATACAAGTCCTCAGTTCCGCTCATTCCTCCAACTACCCTAGACAGGACAAAGGTAGTTTCCTTTGGAATCTTTAATTATGCAAAAAAAATGTGTCCGGAAAGTCAAGCATCTACATCCAAAAAAACAAAATAACTGGGAAAAAGAAAGATGCCCAAATAAAGAAAGTAGGTAGTCCTTCAAAATCAAATTCATTAAAAAAGTTCATCAGGAATTAGACCACCCCTCCCCCAGTATTGATGTTTAAGCGACCAGTGAAAGAGACTTCTACAACTCATAAAGCAGGAAGCTCCCTTCAAATTTATAAGAATGTGACAGCTTCTAATGACCCGTCAGGCAAGAAACCTCGTTTAGACTCTGAAGATACAAACGAACCAGAGTCTTTTACTTCTGAAGATCTTGCCAATCTTTCAACTTACTCTGTGGGTGATGAGTCCTCCAGCAACAACATCATTGGTTCATCTGATGAAGACCCAGAGATAGAAGAACGTGAGGCAATACTGACGAAGGCAAACCCAAGAGATCTGAAAAAATAAAAATTACAAGAATGTTTGAAGTGACAGAACCTCCTCGACATTCTCGCTCTACAAGGGAGAAGATCTTAGAAATTAAGTCTAGTAAATCAAAAGAGTCTTCACTCGGCGTAAAGCTCAATCCCAAATATCTTTTGTCACAAGTAGAAAAATCAAGCAAAGGGAGAAGGCAGTACGATGAGTGGAAAGACAGTAAAGTGGAATATGGGAGGAAGTTGGAACTGGAATATATTCTGAAAGACATAAATTCAGTCAATTTGAACTGACGAAATATGATGAATTTACTGAATTCTTTTCCTGCATTAAGTCAAATTGACTCTGACGATATTCAAATAGTTGAATATATATATGAACATCGTTCTGATTGGGTGATACTGCATGTTCAATCTCGTCTTGTAGCAAACACCTTGAGGGCTGCAAAAGACGAGCTTTTAGCATTTGGTTATGCCTTGAGCAATCCAACATGCGTCAGACACCAATCAAAAGGTGAATCTGTCTCCAAACTGTCTAACAGCCTCCCACAGTCCTCCCGTCAAAAGAACAGAAGGCAATCATTACAGACCCACTTTAGATGCAACAGAGTTGAACCTGTTCAAAGGAGGGAGAGAAATGATCGACATGCCCAGTCATTTACCACAGGCGGTACTTCCACTAACCGCCACTAGCTCTCTGGCCATGTTGTGCCCTACCATTGCTCATTAATTTCATGGAATACCAGAGGATTTATAAATCTGTTACAAGACAATGAACTAACAAAAGGCAACCACATTTTGATCTGTCTACAAGAGACTTGGATGCGAACCAAACCAACGTGTGAAGGACATACCGTCATACTAAATCCAGCTACAAAAAACCACACTGGTCGTCCATTCTCTGGCCTTTTAACCATGGTAAAAAACCACCCTGGTTGGCGAATAAATAGATTTCTGCACCCAAACATCTTTGTACAAGGAACCATCATAGAAATCGCAGTTCACGATGATGTGTCACCTGAATTTCTCTTACTACTAAATGTCTATTGGAACCCGAGCGAAAATAAGGGTGCATTCGTTTATCTTGTCAATCAGAGGGATAATGGATAAGTTCATGATGGAGTATACAAACTATTCAATTATTATATGCGGAGATCTGAATCATACTTGGATCAACTCCAATGGCCAAGTTATGAAGAAATTAGACAGCGCACACACCACTCGTAGTAACATCTGGTGGACACAATTGACAGAAAGAAATTGTGTGATGCCGAACGGTCAAACACGCGGAGATATTCCTGCAAAGGCTACCTGGCTTAGAAATCAGACACACAGAACTATTGACTATATTTGGTCCTCCACAGACTTCACCGTTAATATTCAAACATTGAAGGTGGTTAAAATGCATAACAGTGATCATGATGCCGTCAACCTGAAGTGGTTAATAAAAGGAAACACCCCTGGTGAGACCTACAAAGCCAAAGTTGAGATAAATCAGGGCCTCAGTCGTTTACGCCGAAGACCAATAGAGATTACAAAGCTAACAGAGTCTCTGGGTTTAGGTCTCGTAAAAGATAACTCTCAGGTTGAGAACGCCCCTTTACTGACACAATTTATCGAGACCAAAAAAGCCTTTAGACATGCTAATATTAACCACAAACATCCATTCAGCAAAATAACTGCAGAGAAAAAACTACAGCTACGGAAAGATCTACATAAATTGAAGAGGTCGAATTCAAACACAGACAAACATGAAGCGGTAAGACTGCGAAGGCAAAAATATCATAACTAGGTCCGTGCGTTTCGATGGTTCCGAAACCAAGAACAAGCTGAGACAATGTTACAGCTCATTTGTCGAAGGAAGAGCCGCAAAACTTGTTTGTTTGTTTATTTGTTTATTTATAGGGCACCAGAAAGCCCTTGGGTAGTTGGGCGCACAGAATAACAAGAATGCTTAGAACTTGGTTACAGGTTGCATATTACAGGTTGTTGGTGACATAAATTGTATGCAGTAATTACATTATGTACATTCTTTACATGTAAGGGTGGAAAGGTAACAAGTTATATACAGGAAATACATGATGTAAATTTTACATGTAAGAGTGGAGGGGTACGTGTGTCGGGTCGTTGCGTCGAAGCCAGGTGTGGGTATGGTGCCTGAAGCTGTTGTAGGGGTGGTCCCTTCTTAGTTCAACTGGTAGGGCGTTCCCGTACTGGGCTGCTTGCACGGGGAAGCTATTACCGCCTGTTTTTTTTGTTGGAATCTAGGGGTTTGGAGACAGAAAGAGTTGGCTGTTCTGGTTGGTCGTGCAGTGTTTTTTCTTATCATTCTATCCCTAAGGTGTGGGGGGGCTGCATTGTTCAGACATTTGAATGTTAGTGTGAACATTTTGAAGGTGATCCTATCGCTAATTTTTAGCCAGTTGTATTTTCTCCGCACATTCAAGATGTGCTCTCTAGCTGGGAGGTTCAGGGCCGTTCTGAGCGCGTTGTTTTGTAGGGTTTGAAGTTTATTGATGATGTATTTATTTGTGCCTGCATAAATCCAGTTTTGAGAGGATTAGTGCATTGGCTAGGATAATGCAGCTAGCTGGTGAGAGGAAGGGTCTGCATGCTTTAATAAGTTTACCGGTATAAGCTGTGGATGAGGCCAGGGAGTTCACTTGTTTCCTTAGGGACAAAGGGGAGTCCAAATAGAAACCGAGGGTTTTCACCTCTTTGGCGACGGGGATTATATTGCCATCGATATTGAAGGAGCTGTAGTTTTTTTAGGTTGTTGGGTGAGCCTAAATGAGGACCTCTGTTTTTTCGTCATTCAGGCAGAGGCCATGGGTTGCCATCCATGCCTGAATGAGGGTGTACATTTTGTTTACTAAAGCAGTATCCGTAGTGCAATTGCCCAAAAGGGGGATGAGGATCTGGGTTTCGTCTGCATAGTCTGTCCAATTTGTCGAATAGAGGTTTAGTAAAGATATTATACATCATTGGCAAGACACAAGAGCCCTGTGGGACTCCACATGTTGTCTGGATAGGGTCTGCAGAGTCTAAGGTGGAGAAGACTCGCATGTTTCTGTTGTCGAGTAAGGATTGGATCCAGGCTATGGCTTCACTTGAGAAGTGGGCGGCTGACGCTAGGTGTTTGCAGAGTACTGCGTGGTCCACTAGGTCAAAAGCGAGTAGCATAGCTGTGTTTCCTTTATCGTTGGGCTCGTCAATTTGAGCTTTGAGATCTATAAGGGCGTTCTCAGTGCCGTGTTGTGGTCTGAGCCCGATTGACGAGTGCCGAGGAGTTGGTTGGTCTCCAGGTATTTTTGGATTTGGAGCTGGCCACTCTGTCAATTATCTTGCGGAGGAAAGGGACAGTAGTGATGGGCCTATAGTTGGTGGGGATGGAGGGGTCTAAGGTTTGTTTTTTTAAGCAGGGGAAGAACCCAGGACTCTTTTAAGCTACTTGGGACTGTGCTAGATGAGAAGGAGGCATTGATGAGTTTAGTGACGAAGGGGGCAAGGTCTCTGGCGGCATCCTTGATTATCTGGGCCGGGCAGTAATCGCCTTTGCAATTGGATAGTTTTAGTGAGGCAATGATTTTTTCAGTTTCATGAGTGGAAACTTTTGAGAATTTGAAGGGTGTTAGGCTAGGTTTATCGTGGGCGTGCTGGGAATTTAACTAAGAGGGAGCGAGGCTTTTTTTATAGCAATTTTTGATTGTAGTGTTTTTACTTTATTTGCTAGGGCATTTTGGATATTGATACACCATTGCTTGTCTTTGGGTACGTTATCAGGTGGTGATATGGGGGATTCGAGTTCTCGCAAGATTGCAAATAGTTCCTTTGTATTGGAGCATGCTTTGGAAATTTGGTCGTTACAGACTTCTTTTTAGGATGATTGCTTTCTTATAATTCGTAGCGCAAAGTTTGAGTTTAAGTTTATTTTCAGCTGTAGGGGAGTGTTGCCATACAGTTTCAAGTTTCCTTTTTTCCAGTCTCAGTTCTTTTAGATGGGGGATGAACCAAATATTAAGGTGGGATTGTTGTTTACTTTTACAGTTTTTCAGTGAGGCAATGGTGTCCATGGCTATGGCCATGGTGTCGTTGTATATTTTAACCATGGTGTCTGGGTCAGAATCAAATGGCAAGGCATTGATTTGGGAGGAGCAGAGGTAGGATATTGTCTGGTGTGATGTTTTTTCTGGATCTAGTAGGAACAGATGGTGCCATTGTTTTTTCAATTCTGGACATCTTGTTAAGTGTTAAGTAGAAATTGATGAGGAAGTGGTCAGTCCAAGGCTGGGGTGTAATTTTAGTGATAGTGGTAGGGCAGTTGGAAGTGGCTACCCAGTCTAGTATTCTCCCTTTGTTGTGTGTGGGGGTGAGGACTTTTTGGGTGAGGCCATGCCCTTCAAGCATGGTAGCGATGGCTTGTGCTTGTTTGTCATTTGGGTCGTTAAGACCTAGGTTAAGGTCGCCAAGGATCATTGTCTGGGATGACTTTTTTGTGTTGCCCGCTAAGAGGCTGGATAATTCCTCTTCGAAAAGGCCTGAGGGCCCTGGTGGCCTGTAAATGAGAAAAATAGTTAGGGTTTGGCATGGGGACATCCGTAATTTAGCGGCCAGGAGTTCACAGGATTTTAAGGTGGGCAGTGTCGTTAACCTTACATTCAGGTTGGATTTGGCGATGATGGCTAAGCCACCACCTCTGGCGTTAGGGCGGTCTAGTCTTAGTAGTTGGAACTCTTTGGGTATTGCTAGGGAGAGGGCTGGACCTGCTGCGTCATGTACCCAGGTTTCTGTGACTGCTAGGAGGTCAAGGTTCTCTAAGGCAAGGATGTCGGCTATTTCAGTGGCGTGGGCCACGACTGAACTAGCATTGATCAGTGTTCCAGTTATGGAGGTTGTTTTAGGTAGACAGTTGCTGTTAGAAGTAACCGGGATGGTGCTAGCAGGTAATTGTGGTTTAGGTTGAGTTGAGCTCCTAGTCTGGTTTTTGGGTATGGTGCGGCGGTTCAAATAGACATTGCTAGGTAACTGCGGTTCGTAGAGGGTGGAGAGGCTAGCGCGAAGCCTAGAGTTTCTGTGGAGAGTAGGGCAGGGTGCATGTTTAAATTGGTCCATAGTTGCCAGTATAAACTGTAATAACAGCAGTGGGCGTATTTTAATAGGGTTGTGCTAAAATGCATTCTGCTAGAGTTGAGGATATAGTACTATATAATGTGTCGTATAGATAAGTGGATTGAGAGCACAGGATCCTAAGGCTGGCACAGTAGGCGGTCACTCGATTAGGGCACAGTGGACTAGGATAAGGCTAAAACAACTATTCAGAGGTTCTAACTTCGCTACTGGGCTAGTCAATAGTCTAGGCAATAGGCTAGGCAATAGTCAGAGTCAAGTGGTGTAGTCACAGATCGTAGTGGGCAATACAATGTGCTAACACGCATATGTTCACAGTGGTAAGTAAGCCTGGTAAGGAGCATGGTAAAATGTGGCCTACGAACAGCAAGAGACACAGTCAAGAGGGCAAATGTGGACTATAAGCGACCATAGGTACACTCAAAATAGAAGATGTGGCCTAGGACAGAGCAACATAGGCATATCAAATAGTTCAGCTATGTGAGTGCAGAAAAACAGTTCTAGCAGGGGGGCTAGATGCGGTTTTGCCAAATGTACTGCAGGATACAGCAGTTTCAGCACAGTAGGCAAGTTATACATTTTAGCTAGCAGAATACTGGGAGGCAGTTCTAGCAGAAGGGCTAAATGCGTTTTGCCAAATGTTCAACAAAATACAGTTTCATCATGTGTATACAAGGTAGGCTTAATATGCAATTAGGTCACGGAGAATATTATGATGAGAAACCTAACTCGGATGTGCTAGGTGGGAGGCAATGCTAGGCTAGATGCAGATTATAATAGAGAGGCATTGCGCTTTGCTCGAGCTACAATCATGGTGGGCAATATTGTGGCTCGCAGACAATAAGTTACACCTTTGCAGTTCTTTCTAATGAATCGATATGAGGACAAGCATAAGGTGCAGAGCTAACCTAAACTCTACTGGAGCATAGATACTACTAATATACTAATAGATAGCACAGGTAGATACTGGAACATAGGTAAAACAAGGCAGTGTAGCATAAATAATCAATAATAGAATTACTAATCTTACAGCGACATGTTTGTATCAAAGAGTCAGTGGTAGTTAGTCTTGGCAAGGGCTCAGTACATGGTGCTGATGGTCACAGGGGTAGTGGACCAGAAAAAGGGCAGAGGTTCTGGGCGAACGGCGAGGAAGGCTGGGACAGGCTAGGACAGGTATTGGCCTTGTTTCCCTGGGCCTTGATAGGAGAGGGCCGGCTTCGCCTACCGGCTCACGATAGGTGGCTAAGATCAGATCAATAGCCATTCGGTGCTCAGCATACTCTGCTGGGCTCAGTTAAGCACTGGAGGTCGGTGAAAGATTGCGGGCGGCCATCTTTGAAGGTGCAAAACTCCTCATGGTGGGTAATGGTGGCAATGGGTCTCAAGCAGCTGTTGGCATCTAGATCACAGCATAGAGGCTGCAAGGCTGCTTGGGCCATAATCAACAAAGGATCACGTAACCAGTTTGGTAGCCAAATTGTAAGAGTAAACCATGCAGATTGGCTAAAACATTTTTCAACAGTCTTCATGTTTCCCTACAAATGAACAGTTAAGCAGTGGCTTAATTCTGAAATCAAATGGACACTTGAGATAAGGAAGGACGACATCGCAACTGCAATTATAAAACGAAAAAACTCTGGAGCTGCAGGCCCGGACCGCTTTTCAAATTTAACCCTGAAAAAAAATCCAAAACAATGGACAAGTTTTATTGTCATTTTGTTCAAGGCAATAGTGAGGACACGACAGATCCCGTCTTCATGGCAATCAGCGGTAGTTGTGCCTATCTTTAAGAAAGGTGATCGTTCCAACTCAGCCAACTACCTTCCGATTGCCCTGTTAGACGTGATTGGAAAAATGTTTTCACCTTTTTGCAAAAAAGATTAGCAAAATGGGCTGCTAATGCGAACCTTATAGAGGAAAGACAAACCGGATTCACTAACGGGGTCGGTGTTGAACTAAATCTTGCCATCATAAATCTCCTGAAGTTGGAATCATTGAAAAGTCACAAACCAATCTACTTTTCTTTTGTCGATCTACGGCAAGCCTTCGATAAAGTCAATCGTGATCTTATGTGGGACAAGTTGTCAAAAGCTCATTGTCCGCCCGATTTGCTACAGATGCTAATCCAACTGAATACAATACTTCAGTTTGTGTTCGGCTAAACACAAATGGGGACCTTTCTGATAACATCAGAACAGAAAGAGGAGTTAAACAAGGCTGACCGTTGGCGGCCCTGATATTCAAACTGTATTTGGGCGGTATGCCAGCTGCCTTGAAGACAACCAAATCCTTTCCACCGAGAACAAATGGTAATCCAGTTAGTTGGGCCACGTATGCGGATGACATTGTGTTGGTCGATTCCACCCCCATTGGCCTTCAAAGACTTTTAACAAACCTGGACATTTATTTAGCATCGATCTGCATGGAAATAAATTCAAACAAGTCAAAGATCATCGTATTAGGGCCTCAACCAGGCTCCAAGAATAAACACTTTAAGTGGTACGTTGACCAGAAACTGTTAGCCAGCACAGAAAGCATCAGGTATCTCGGAATACTGTTCAATAAATGCATCAGAGAATGGAATTGGATTGAAGATTTGAAAGTAGGGATGAATACCTTTGCTCTCCAAGGTGCAAAACTACATTGTGAATTCGGGAAATTTACGATGATGCCAGTAATCTTGTTCTATCGCCAAAAAGTGATGGCAGTTTTCAGCTTTGGCGGGAAGGCTGGTTTCAATATTGAGTCTAAAACTTGGGATAAATTATAGCCACAATTTTGGCATAAAGTCTTAAGGTTGCCTACATTTGTCTCTATAGCTGCTATCAGTTTCGAACTTGGACTGCAATCCCTAAGTGCAACAATACTATGGAAATCTTTCTCCCTTTACAGAATATTGATACTACTGTGATCCATTGCACCTTATAACATTTTGAAAGAATCCTTTTCGAGTCCTCAACATGGCTTGCTTCAAATCTGGTCCAAAGCTCTGCTTGAAAATCTTGATCATGTCGGCGCATCGATAGATCTTTTGTGCCATAATACGTTGCGCAGTAAAAAAGAAAGTGAACAATCATGATTGGAGTAATACCATAGATAAACGCCAGTCGCTGAAATCAAGTTTATTTCAAAAACATGACATGCGTGCAGAAAATCAAGTCCCAAAATTCCTTCAATTGTTTCCATCAAGATACCATTGTGATATGAATGAGGCTCAATGTATTACCAACTAAAGAAATGTTATTCCTCAGACATGACACCAATACCTCTAACAACATCTGTCGTTTCTGCGACAAAAGCGTGGAATCGCTTCGACATTTAGTCATTGAATGTCCACGACTAACTATGGAACGAACCACTGCAATGGGGCGTTTTGTCCCATACCATACCGACAGTAAAGAATGGTGGAACTTGTTAATTGCTGGCAGAAACTATATGCTGATCTGTGCTACAATTAATTACTTGTACAAATTGAAAGGAGCCGAAAGAACGAGCTAAGCACAGTATTGCAAACAAAAAGCGGAAAAAAAAAAGAAACAGAAAGAACGATGACAATGTTTTGAAGCAACAAGAGATGATTGTCTTTCTTTGTATAAAAGTTTTCTATGAAACTACATTCAAATAAAAAAAAATGCATGTCTGCACTTCATTTTGGTGAGTATTCTGTTGACTGTGCATTTCATCATGTTGCTTATGATTTTTTATGAATTGACTGTCTATGTTCATGCACTTCCTGCTGTAGGCGGTACCATGCACCCTTTGGCTGTGTAACACACACAGATGGTGGGAGGGGTCTGTGTGCTGAGAATGTTGCATTGGGTCACTTGGCCTACAGTGATTTTGATATGCCACATGAATGCTACACGCTGAGTTATCCTTGTCATCATGCATTTCAAGGACCCCCAATTCCTTGCTTGCCCTGCTTTGGTCATCTTGCAGCCCTGCCTGGTGTTTTGCTGTGCCATTTGAAGTATGGCCGCATTGCTTTTGACTTACCTGTCATGTTTGTGGCCTGGACCTGCTCCCCCCTCCCATTGGTTGCACTTGGCCCTTGTGACAATCCGGCCAACCAGGAGGCTGGACCCTGCCACTACTACCAAAGGCCCACAATGGAAGCCCTGTCTAGCCCTTTACACCACTCTTCTGGGTCCTTTGATTATCCCGCTGTCTCCGCTGCCCCCCGCCAGTCTCCCTCTGTCTCCCCCCTTCACCATCAAAACCCCTCTCCTTCTCCACTGTCTTCTTTCCCTCTGCCCCCTGTATGTGCTTTCTTTCCCCCTCTCCCCCTTCCTGCATTTACACCTTGGCCCCCTCCTCCCTTCTCTCCTCCCTCTCCCTCTCCACCACCCTTTCCCCTCCTCCTTGTCCTCTGTCTGTCTTTTTCTGTAACTACCCCAATTGCCGCCAGGCATGGTGATACATAGCCGCTTGGTCTTTGCAGACACTCCCCCCTCTGCCTCCGTCCAGCCACCCCCCCCACCTTCACCTTTTTGAGTTTTATTTTGGCACTTACTTTTAACATCAGTCCCTCCACCTCTAATTACAGGTTGTCTGTTCCCCTTTCCCTTCTGTGTTTCTTCTCCCCCTCCCCAGCACTATCTTGATTATTCATCGACCTTCCACAGTTTGTCACTTGTTTTGTTACTTTCCCCACCTCTTCCCTCCTCTTCCCTCACCCCCCCTCCTTATGTGACTCCTGCACTGCAACTATAGCCGTCAGGCATAGCAATGTTGATGCTAGTTTTGTTTTCCAACATTCCCTCCCTAGACTCTCCCTTATTGTTACAAGCACTTGTACTATGTACTTTGATTAGATTGTTCATTTTCACATTCTGGACTGTTTGAAGGACTTGTAGGAAGGTACTGTTATTCTCCCTTGTTCCCTCCCTCCTTGAGGTACTTTGATGCACTTTGTGTGTAGGGCCTATAATGATTTTCGATGAATCAGTGATTGCTGACTGCCTGCCTTTATCGATGTGGGGTACTCTGTATATGATATATTCTGCTGGTTAATGGCTGATCCTATGTTGGGTTTGATTTGGAGGTGCCAGGCGATTGGTGTGGTTTAAAACACAGGGGGGTCCTTAAGTGCAATGTACATGTGCTGTGTACAGGACACTGAGGCTCACTTGCTTTCACATGTATGTATTCGATGCATGTCCCTACTGCACATGCACTTAGGCAACGCCACCCCACACCTACTACGGCGACACGATGCACATACGTGCACCCAGATTACCTTCTCAAGCATGCTGTGTCCCGACAATCCATGTTCACTACCGATTCATTGATCGTGTACATGCATGACAGGGTACTATTTTGTTGATTGCACTTTTTTGTCATGATGCTCAAGGGTTTTCCCCAACGCAATGCACTCTCACTGTGCTGTCCGGTGGGCGGTGTGTTGCAGGGGACACACATGCAGCACAGTGTTTGAAATGGCAATTTTCTATTATCCAATGTGCATGGCAACAAGTATTCTGACTTTTGTTGCTTGCACCACTGGTGGCATGCATTTGTGCCACCGTTTTGAGGGTGTGAGGTTTTGGTCAGTCATTTCTTCAGATTCCATGTGAGGTGTAATTGTCTGGTGCCTATTTAGATTTCTCACGTGGCACTTCATGACTATTGTGTCATGTGTTGTGCATATGGTTTGATATTTTGCCATTGCATACCATGGTATGGTGTTCCATGGGGGGCCATGGGGGTTGGGAGGGTTTGGGTGGCATACCAGTACTTTCATGCCCTGTTTTGGAATGGGGATATGCACCTTCCATGTGTCCCTTTTGGTCACATGGGATTGGTTGTCTTGAAGTAGCTAGGGATGCACACAATGTGGCACTTCCGTGGACACATTCTCAGGGTGGTAAGGTTGTGACAGTTAACTGTCCCTTTCTCATCATCGATTGTCACCTGGTATGTGCCAGGCCTGTTTGCACACTGCAGGGGTTGGAGTTTAGGTGAAAAATGTGACCACAAGCCGGGTAAGGGCTGCCTCGCCACAGGCCCTCTACCCTCCCATGCGCAGCAGCCATGCGTGTGGTTGGGGATGTGGAGGCACCACCATGTCCACCGGTATGCCATGCCGTGTTGCAACGTTGTGCAGGACACATGCTGCCACAATGATCCTGCACACTTATGGGGGTGCATAAAGTAGCTGTCCGCCAGTCAAGGGAGCTGAAGCGTGACTTGAGCACTCCGAATGTGCACTCCACTATGGCCCTGGTTGCAATATGGGCTGCGTTGTATCTTACCTGGGGTGGTGGGGTTCCGTATTGGTGTTATCATGTAGGTGCTCAGAGGGTAGGCACTGTCCCCTGGTAAGATGATAATGGTTGTCATTAGTTGGGCTTGTGTATTTGTCTGTATGTGACATGCATGCATTTGCACAGGGATTTGTACTCACCTATGAGCCATATGTCGCCATGCTTCCCAGCTTCCAGGGCCCGGCTCAGGGCGGACATTCTGAATATGAAACTGTCATGGGTGGACCCAGCATAGTTTGCATAGATAGAGGTGATGATTCCCTTGGCATCGCATACAACCTGCACGGTGATGGAATGCCATTGCTTGCAGTTGCGATAGATGTTTTCAGTGGCCCTAGGTGGACGTAGGGCCACATGGGTGCAATCTATGGCACCAAGCACTTTGGGAAAGTGTGCTACCCTGTAGAAGTCCAGGACCACAGCCTGCCTTTCTGCGGGTGTTCTGGGCATGTATATGTGCCTGCGGTCTGAGGGGCCCGCAGTGATGATTGCCAACACCTGGTGTAGGCAACGTGACTGTGTGGGCTGTGAGACGCCCCCACTATGGCAGTTGTCCGCTGAAATGACCCAGTGGCCAAAAAATGCAGTACATTGAGCACCTTCTCCAAGGGGCTCAATGCTTGGGAGCACAGGGTGGGTGATGTGAGTTCATCCTCCCACTCCCTGACCAGCTCTAGGATGATATGAGGTGGAAACCTATACCTGCCATAGATTTGGTCATCTGGCATCCCAAAAAGGCTGGTCCTGGGCAAAAAAATGCGGGGCCTGGCTATTCTCCACCTGCGGTGTCCCACGATCACTGCTGTGGGGAATGGGACATTCATCGTAGCTGTATATGCTTGTTTGTTGTTTGCGTGCACTTTTATGCTGCACGGGGGCGCTTCCACCTGCTTTTGTGTGGCAGACGTATTTGTGCGTGTGAGTGTGTTTTGACGTGCACAGGTTTTCCCTATTCAATTCCATGAATACCTGTTGTTCACTAGCATGTGGGCATTGCGTGTGTTTCCCAGCAGCACTTCCCACGTTACGCCTACATTTTCACTCGTTGTTCCCCATTCCCTGTGTTCCGTCCCCTTTTAAGGTGTGTGTGTGGGAAGTTGTGCGCTTTCCCCGTTCCTGTCGCACACGTGTTTGGAAAGTCGCAGTGACGTGTAAGGTAAGCGCAGATTTGGCGCACATCCTGGGAAAAACACATGCAGGGCCTTCCATGAATCTCACGCATGTGATTCGCACGCGTGCGCTAGCTTTTTCACGCTTGCGCCACAAATTTTGGTGCACATTTATTCCATGAATTACCCCCAGAGTGTCCTGTCCCTGTGAACTCCCACCCTTTATTAAAAGTGGGTGACATCACCTGGTTTATTGATCAGCAGAACTGAGCTAGACATACCCCGAAGAACAGGATAGGTCAGCCAATGTTGGTTGCCTCCTCTAGGAGGGGACTCACTTTATGGGGTTGTGTTTTATGAGATGCAAAGCCTTCCCACAGCATGGCAGTCCAATTCTCACTTGTTTAGGACTTTGTTTCGTCCATCTAATAATTTCTCGTCCTTTTCAGTCAGAAATGTCATACCTAAAATTCTATAACTTTATACATGTGTACATATTATCAAAAGGCATGTTAATCTTGAATTTCAAAGTGACACCCTATACACTTTCCTCAGACTATCCAATTTTCTGCCATTTCTGTCCCTTATATGGCACTGAAGGCTTGAATTACAGCCATCAAAATGGCATCTAGCCAGTGAAACTTTCGTATTTCTGCGTTGTCCAATTGCGCAGATAAAGGTCTCAAAGTTGTTGGATTATTAAACTAGTCCTTAGAGCCAAAATGGGTGGCTCTTTTCCCTACTGATGAATCCCATCAATGTCACTCGGATTTTGACAAATAAGTAATTATATGTGTGGTTAAATAATGAAATACATATGTTTTATCACAGTATCAGGGATTTAATATCACTAGCAACTATAATGTAAGGTATCACAAAAGGCATACAGTTCAAACAGCAACTTGAAATGAAGTCACAGTGCAGCCAAATTCACACGTTGAAAAGTTGCAATTTTCTCTTTTTCAGTTTTAAATGTCATAAACGGTTTTAAGAAAAATGGGTGTTAAACACAGAATCGGAATGCGGTTTTCAGACTGGGTGATAGATGCACATCATGGGGAAAATATAGAAGTGAAAGAGTGGCTATAGCTGAAGAATTGGATGAGATTTTCAAGGTGGAATGAAGTTCTGTTTAGGTAAAATAAAGCAGTTAAGAAAAGAAAATCGGTTTTAAAAAGGAAAGGCAAGTTTTACTTAAAGTAAATTATCTAGACTGTATGGTAAAAGAAAGACACGGTACGTTCCAAGATTGATTCGCCATGTCAACCTTTTCACCCTGCATTCAACTTCATGTGGTAATTAATTTGAATATTCCAAATATGACTAAGGACTTATGATCTATTCAAGACAGCGATTAAAAGAAAAGTGGTGCTAATGCTTGGAGATCAATGACACGGTGCACACAGAATTCTAACAGTTTTAAACAAGTTATCAGGGTATGCAGGGGATTGCTTAAAAAGTGGAACAAAGTCAAAGTATCAAGATGGGGTAGGCTATGTGTGGCTATGGGATGGGGAAATACTCACAATCCACACTTGAGTTTGGGGATTTGGACAATCAACCGGTTCTGGATTCAAAAGCTCTGGTCACAGGATAGCGGCGGTCACTCCTAACAGCAAGCAGCTGGGCAAGTCTGGTCACTGGATGGCAAGGGTACAGCGGGTATGCAGGTAGTGAGCAAAAGGCCGGTCTGGTCACAGGATGCTCTCCAAGGGTACCACAGCTTTCCCCATTTGCTATTGGGATTTTTGTGGGATTTTCTTGATAATTGGCCCTGCTTGCATAGGGTCAGTTATGCTTTGGCCTAGCAGTAGAGTCTGGAATGTCTTGATACACAAGCACTGGAACTTCAGGAGAGAGCGTCCTGTCCCTGTGAGCTCCCACCCTTTATATGAAAGCGGGTGACATCACCGGGTTTATTGATTGGCAGAACTGAGCTAGACCTATCCCTAAGAACTGGATAGGTCAGCCAATGTTGGTTGCCTCCTCTAGGAGGGGACTCAGTTTATGGTGTTGTGTTTTATGAGAGGCAAAAGCAAAAATCGATCTGAACGTAAATTACACATTTGTACAGTTGTGGAACTTTAACAAATTACATAGGCAGATTAAATATTTCATGCAGAGCATGGCAGTCCAATTCTCACATTTGTAGGACTTTGTTTCATCCGTCTAATAATTTTTCGTCCTTTTCAGTGAGAAATGTCATACCTAAAATGTTATAACTTTATTCGTGTGTACATATTATCCTAAGGCATGTTAATCTTGAATGTCAAAGTGGCACCATGTACACTTTGCTCAGAAAATAATTCTCTGCCATTTCTGTCCCTTATATGCCACTGAAGCTACCACGTCTTGAATTACAGCCATAAAAATTGCATCTAGATTGTGAAAGTTTTGCATTTCTGCATTGTCCAATTGCGGAGATAAAAGTCTCAAAGTTTTATTAATAAACTAGTCTTTAGAGCCAAAATGGGTGGGTTTTATCCTCCACTGGTACCATTTTTTTCTTCAGTCTACCACCAAATGTCAGTTCAGCCCTGGAATTTCCCCAGCTTCAGTGACTGGAGGGTGTCACTTCCAGAAGTCACACTTAGGTGTCCCTGATCTATTTTGTCAAGCTGAAGCCCAGACAGAAGTCTGACGAGCGTGTGATATTTCTTTCTCTTGGTCCATTCAAAGTTTTCAAGGGCGGCAATTAATAGGCAGATGTCCCAGATCTCCCTTGTGGCTTCCCTTGTGGGTAGGGCACTGCTGTTATCAGCACCCAAATGTCCCTTGGGCCATGGCAGAAACCTGTTTGGGCTGATTTCCCAGTACAGCCAAAAACATGTATTTCTTTATTTGATTTTATTTTGTATTGAATCAGCAGCAAGCCTGTTGAAATGAAAACCTCCCATATATGTTTCCCAGCAAAACCCCCTTTACATTGCTAAGCCAAGACAGGTCCTTCTTTTAACATTACATTTTTAAAACAGGCATTTTTCCTTATTTGCAAAAGCACATTTTAACACATGGTGAAGTCTGCTGGGCTGACTATTTCAAAAGGTTTTCTCTTCCTTCTGACTTCCCAACATTGTTTTGCAGACCTAGTCAGTTTCACTTATTCAGCAATCTGTTTAAGACACCAGTCCACTGAAATTGACATATGCCCTTCGAGCAAGGGTTTCTTTTGAAGCAGTGATTTATGACATTTTGTAGCCCAAAAGTCAAGCATTTTCCTGTGCGGTTGAAAGTAAAGCTTATGTTGATTTCCCAGACTTGGTCTGACACCACCTGCCATTCAGGAATAAGGCTCTCTTCTGCTGGAACACAATCTGAATATGTATGTGCATGGCAGGGCCTCACTGATAAAAGCAGAGTAATGTAGAACAGATGAACAGAGCATCAAAGCGGCATCATTTTAAATGTAAAAATGTTCCCTTTTTCAAGGGGAAATGTTGAGCTAGGAGCACAGCAGTGCTGCTTTTCCATTTTCTTCTTGGGTGCATGTAAGAAACACAATGGCAGGCTTTCTTAGTGTGCCCCCTTGTGTCAGCATTTACACCTTCTTCACTAGTGTGTAGTGAATTCCCCTCCTCCTCACCTGAATGAGAGTCCTCCTGTTGTAGCTTGTGTAGTCTCCTCTCCCAAATACTCTTTTTTCTTTATAGGTGGATATGGCTTGCCACGGAATGAAGCCACTGTGGGAGTTGTCATCAACGACCCAGGGGACCCCTTCCAGAACAGCCAGAATAGGGGAAAAAGCCCTAAGTGTCATGATGCCCACTCCCGGGGAGCCGGTTCAAGCCCGGCGTCCCCGAAAGCGGACATCCACTCCCCAAGGAAGGACCCAGCAACCCCATATAGGGGCCCTTTGGACAGTGTCCTGGCGCCTATGGCACCAGGCTCATAAAAGACATCAGTCCTGGCGCCATAGGCGCCAGGCTCATTATGGGAATGCTTGGGTACACTTACCTGATGCAGACCATGCTGCAGGATCCCGGCCTCCTTGAGGCCTGAAAGGAACTACTTTACCTGTGGGACTAATTTACCATCCGGGCGTGGTCGGGGAAGGATACATACCTGATTGGAGGAAGGATACATACCTGGAACTTCTTCCAAGTCTATTTAAACCCCACCCGAACAGCCACACGTGCTTCGCGTTGTTCTGCATCTAGCAGCTGGACACTCACCGTGTCTGCTCCTGCATCCTGACTTCTGCCACGCCTGCCAGCATCCTGGATTTCCTTCAAAGGAAGAGAAGAAGAGAACAGAAGAAGGAAAAGTCCTTACATGCTAAAATCCGCATCCCGGAGACATCTCGCCGACAATCCTGAAAAGGAAGACTTTAATTTGAAAGCTCATCGCGTCGATCGCTGCAGCGCCGCATTCCACTCACCTTTACAGGGCGCCTCCATGTTCAGCAGCAATCATCCGGATTCGCAGTCACGCCCCAGCGCCTAGGGAGAAAAAGACCAGAACAAAAGGTGAGAGAGAGAAGGGAATAAGGAAAGCTAAATCTCCATGTTAAGACTTACCTGTTGATTCATTCCCTCTTCATTTTGGGTCCGCGCCGCATCCTGGCATTTCCGGACCCCGGCCCCTAAGGGGAAAAAGAGACATCAGCGTTAATGAGCGAATGAAAAGACATTACCAAAAAAACGCTCATTAAAGACTTACCTGATTTCTACAAGGATTTCACCTCTCATCTCGGGTCGGTGCCTGTTCCCCGGCATTCCGAACCCCGGCCCCTATGGGGAAAAAGACACTAGCATTAGTACATTAATGCATGGACACAAGGGGAACCTCTTATCAAAAAACTTACCTGGAAGCCAAGCAAGTTTGGATCTCACCAATCCGAAAATCCAGTGAAGTAACTGGATACCAACGCGCCCCTGCATCAGAAGCAGGATGGAGAGCTTGTCCTTCCAGACCCTAAGGCGAGACGCTACGAGAAATCACAGAAGGGTTTCAAGGAGGGTGAGAGGGGAAAGTGGGAGGCCGATTGCATTACCCCGCAGACAGTTAATCCCCTATTTTCGCCTAGAGAAGGATACTTCTGCGAGCCAGATAAGCCAGATTTGGGGGCCCGGTCCAGTCTGTCTTCTGAACCCTGCGCATCACCTTAGAAGAGGTCACAGCAGCGCGAACCAGGCCAGCGCCTCCGTGGGAGTCAGGTGAGCGTAACAGAACGTGAAATTCCCACCTTGGCGCTATGGAAAGTTCTGAGACTGCTCAGTTGGCCCAATTACTGGGGGAATTACGGGCCGAAGTACATGCCGCTCGTCAAGAGACTAATGCCCTCAGGAGGGAATTAATAATATCAAAGGAAAGAACTGATGACCTGGCTAGACAACTTTTGCAAGGTCAAGCTGGGCAAACTCCTCTTCCCGGTTCCGGAGGGAACCCCGCTCCTGTGGTTTCCAGTAACCCTGTGCAGATTAATCTACCTGGAAACATGCCGCTGGCCCCACCCGAACGCTTTGCTAGGGACCCCAAACGATTCGCCGTATTCATGAATCAGTGTCGTTTGCACTTCCTATGCAGACCTGGGCCTTCCCTAATGATCAGACCAAGGTAGCCTTTGTATTGTCATATCTCAGCAGCTGCGCTGCCGATTGGTCAGTTCCACTGGTTACTCAAGATGACCCGATTCTCCGTGATTTTCAAAGGTTTCAAGCAAGCATGGAAAGGTTATTTGCGCGACACTCTCAGGGGCAGGCTCTGGATGACGAACTTCTATCCCTGCGACAGGGCAATCAAGACCTCCTATCCTATATTGCAACCTTTAATAGACTAATTGTGGAAACGGGATGGCCAGAGGATAAAAGAGTCACGTTGTTTTATCGAGGCCTTTGCGGAGAACTTAAAGATGTCTTGGCCCAAGTTGTAAATCCGCCCCAAGAATGCACAGAGTATATAGACTTAGTGGTCCAATTGGATCACAGACTTCAAAACAGAAAAGCAGATCGGTCCAGGTTTGAGACCCGGGTGTTGGTCAAGACCCATGCTAATCCCAAGGGAGTTGATGTCTCTGAGCCTTATGCAAATTGGAGGGGTTAAAGGACCCTTAACTCAAAAGGAACGTGAAAGGAGGCGGCAGTTAAAATGATGTCTTTATTGTGGGAATTCTGGACACTTTCTACGAGATTGCCGGGCAAAACCGCCCCGAAAGGCGGTAGGAGCCGCTGATAAAAACCATGAAGACTCTGTTTTGGGAAACGACTCCGCCCGACAAGTGTAGGGGTCCGCTTGCCGAGCTTGAAAACTAACTCTCAGACCTCGCATTTCATTGTGCCAATGGTTCTCGTAGATCCAGAACAGCCTAAGCTGTTGCATGCAATAAAGGCATACATCGATAGTGGGGCTATTGGAAACTATGTGGATCGTGAATTGGTCTCTAGGATTAACCTCCCTCTCCATCCTAAAACCAGCAAAGATGTCATCACCACAGTCGATGGAACTGAAATTGCCTCTGGACCGGTAACACATTCCACTACTGAGGTGACTCTTATTGGTCCCGACGGCCATCGGGAGGGTGTTGTGTTTGATGTAATCAAAGCTCCACAGTTTCAGGTTATTCTTGGAATCCCTTGGTTAGAGACACATAATCCTCGAATTGATTGGCGAGCTAAGAGAATAACCTTCCCGGATTGTACACAAACCTGCTACCCAGAGCATCTCTAACCTCTGCCTCCATGCAACTACCTCCAGAAAACCAAGACTTTCAGGACGTCTTCCAAAAGGAACAGGCCAACACGTTCCCTCCTCACAGATCGTACGATTGCCAAATCGATCTGGTGCCCGGTGCACAACCCCCTTGTAGCAGGATTTATGCCCTTACCGAACCTGAGAATCTGCATTTGAGACAATATTTGGATCAATACCTAGCTAATGGTTTTATTCGCCCGTCAAAGTCCCCGGCATCCTCGGCTTTGTTCTTCGTGCCCAAAAAAGAAGGCGACCTTAGAACTTGTATCGATTACCGCGCATTGAACCAGATAACGGTTAAAACCCGTTATCCTCTGCCTCTGATCCCTGAATTCCTTGACCAGGTGAAGGACGCTTGCATATACACCAAGTTAGATCTCCGGGGGGCTTATCATCTGGTACGAGTTAAAGAAGGGGACGAGTGGAAAACTGCCTTCCGTACTAAATACGGATTATTCGAGTACCAGGTGATGCCTTTCGGATTGTGTAACGCGCCGGCTGCCTTCCAATACTTCATGAATGATGTCCTTCGGGAACTCATCGATGTTTGTGTTGTCGTATATATCGATGACATTCTGGTGTACTCCTCTTTGGAATCTGATCACAGAAAACACGTCAGGGCAGTACTTGAAAAACTGCGCCAACACAAACTATTTGCTAAATTGGAGAAATGTGTTTTCCATACCACAGAAGTCGAGTTTCTAGGTTTCATCCTGACACCCAAAGGAGTCCGAATGGACTCAAGAAAAGAGGATGCCATCCTCAAATGGCCATCACCTACCTCTGTAAAAGGGGTTCAAAGCATGCTTGGCTTTGCCAATTTCTATCGCAGGTTTATCCTGGAATTTTCACGCGTGGTACAACCCATTACTGCACTCTTGAGGAAAAATAAACGTTTTGAATGGTCTGAAGAAACCGAGCAGGCCTTTCAGGATTTAAAAGCTAAGTTTACCTCCGCACCTATATTGAAACACCCGCGTCCAGATCTCCCTTATGTTGTCAAGACTGACGCATCCAGCCTAGCCATGGGAGCTGTCCTGTCCCAAAGAGATCCTGAAACCAACCAACTGCATCCCGTAGCATTTTGGTCCAGAAAATTCTCGGCACCCGAGGTTAATTATGCAATCACGGACAAAGAACTGTTAGCCATTAAGTCCGCTTTTAAAGCCTGGCAGCATTATCTGCTTGGCGCTCGACATACCATCACAGTGATCACTGATCACCGGAATTTACAGTATTTGAAAACCGCCAAGGCTCAGTCATTACGGCAGCTCCGATGGGCTTTGTTTTTCGCTGAATTTGATTTCGTGATTACCTATCGACCTGGCTGCAAGAATGGCAAAGCAGACGCCTTATCCCGAATTGGAATGGGAGAATCTGATACAAACTCAGAACCAGTACCAATAATTCCCGAACAGAGGATTCTAGGCATGACTTCGTTACAGACGCTTGAAGACATTCAAGCCAGAGTGAAACAGCTCCTGGACCCTACAACCTTACATGAATGGATACAAAAGGGATCAGACGTTACCATAGATAATGGTTTACCTTATTTCCAAGGACCCTTATTCCTGCCACATAAGGAATTACACGAACTAGTTATTTCCGGTTATCATGATACATTAATAGAGGGACACCCCGGTATTGCCAAGACAGAGGAAAAGGTGAAACGACAATTTTGGTGGCCCTCTTGGCGAAAAGATGTTAAATCTTTTGTGATGTCCTGTGGTGTTTGCGCCCAAAATAAAAGTCAAAAGAAAAGACCAGCCGGTCTCCTTCAACCTCTAGACATACCACCAGCACCCTAGCACACCCTATCAATGGTAATTGTGGATTTGTTTTCCAAAATGGCCCACTTTATTCCTTTGAAAGTTTTACCTTCAGCTTCTGTCCTAGCCAAAGAATTCCTCGAAAATATTGTTCGGCTACATGGATTCCCATCTATACTAATCTCTGACTGGGGAAGCCAATTCATTTCCCACTTCTGGCGCAAATGTTGTCAAATGGCGCAGATCGACGTAAGATTATCGACCAGTCACCGCCCTCAGACCGATGGTCAGACCGAGAGGACAAATCAGACCCTTGAACAGTACTTACGGTGTATGTTACAGCAATCTGAAAGCAACTGGAAAGACATTCTTTGGATAGCCGAATACGCATATAATAATTCGGTACACTCTGGAACTGGTCACAGTCCTTTTTATACTTTGTTTGGGGATCACCCTCGAACCTCAAACCTTGACTCACCTCAGAACCTCGGAATGCCTGCAGTAGAACATCTGCATTCTACAATTACCCAAGCCTTCAAAGAGGCAACTACTCATTTACAACAAGCCAAGAGAAACTACAAGGAGAATGCTGATCTACATCGGAGTGAAGCACCTCCGTATCAGATTGGGGATCGAGTGTGGTTAGCTACCAGACATTTACCACTCAAAGGGCCTCGAACTTTTAACCCAAAATATCTGGGACCTTATTCTATTACGGCAATAATTAACCCAGTGGCTGTTAAACTTGATTTACCAGCTAGTATGCGAATTCACCCTGTTTTTCATGTGTCACTTCTGAAACCAGTGGTACCCGGAACCCGACTACTCAAACCTCCAGAACCTATTCTAATAGATGGGGAGCCCGAATTCGAAGTGAAGAACATTTTAGACTCAAAAATGTTTAGGTCAAAACTGTTCTACCTAATTGATTGGAAGGGGTACGGACCTCAGGAGAGGTCGTGGGAACCCAGGGACCATGTGCATGCACCTCGATTAGTCAGGAAATTCCACCGACTCTTCCCAGACAAACCAAAACCCCCGGAGGGAACAACCTTGGGGGGGCCTTGCGGGGGAGTGCTGTCATGATGCCCGCTCCCGGGGAGCCGGTTCAAGCCCGGCGTCCCCGAAAGCGGACATCCAGTCCCCAAGGAAGGACCCAGCAACCCCATATAGGGGCCCTTTGGACAGTGTCCTGGCGCCTATGGCGCCAGGCTCATAAAAGACATCAGTCCTGGCGCCATAGGCGCCAGGCTCATTATGGGAATGCTTGGGTGCACTTACCTGATGCAGACCATGCTGCAGGATCCCGGCCTCCTTGAGGCCTGAAAGGAACTACTTTACCTGTGGGACTAATTTACCATCCGGGCGTGGTCGGGGAAGGATACATACCTGATTGGAGGAAGGATACATACCTGGAACTTCTTCCAAGGCTATTTAAACCCCACCCGAACAGCCACACGTGCTTCGCGTTGTTCTGCATCTAGCAGCTGGATGCTCACCGTGTCTGCTCCTGCATACTGACTTCTGCCACGCCTGCCAGCATCCTGGATCACCTGCAAAGGAAGAGAAGAAGAGAACAGAAGAAGGAAAAGTCCTTACCTGCTAAATCCGCATCCCGGAGACATCTCGCCGACAATCCTGAAAAGGAAGACTTTAATTTAAAAGCTCATCGCGTCGATCGCTGCAGCGCCGCATTCCACTCACCTTTACAGGGCGCCTCCATGTTCAGCAGCTATCATCCGGATTCGCAGTCACGCCCCAGCGCCTAGGGAGAAAAAGACCAGAACAAAAGGTGAGAGAGAGAAGGGAATAAGGAAAGCTAAATCTCCATGTTAAGACTTACCTGTTGATTCATTCCCTCTTCATTTCGGATCCGCGCCGCATCCTGGCATTTCCGGACCCCGGCCCCTAAGGGGAAAAAGAGACATCAGCGTTAATGAGCGAATGAAAAGACATTACCAAAAAAAACGCTCATTAAAGACTTACCTGATTTCTACAAGGATTTCACCTCTCATCTCGGGTCGGTGCCTATTCCCCGGCATTCCGTACCCCGGCCCCTATGGGGAAAAAGAGACTAGCATTAGTACATTAATGCATGGACACAAGGGGAACCTCTTATCAAAAAATTTACCTGGAAGCCAAGCAAGTTTGGATCTCACCAATCCGAAAATCCAGTGAAGTAACTGGATACCAAAGCGCCCCTGCATCAGAAGCAGGATGGAGACGCTACGAGAAATCACAGAAGGGTTTCAAGGAGGGTGAGAGGGGAAAGTGGGAGGCCGATTGCATTACTCCACAGACAGTTAATCCCCTATTTTCGCCTACAGAAGGATACTTCTGCGAGCCAGATAAGCCAGATTTGGGGGCCCGGTCCAGTCCGTCTTCCGAACCCTGCGCATCACCTTAGAAGAGGTCACAGCAGCGCGAACCAGGCCAGCGCCTCCGTGGGAGTCAGGTGAGCGTAACACTAAGGCACAACAAAAACCCATATAGGTGTAAGCAGAGATAGTTCTTCCAATAAGTATCCGTGGAGACTGGGTTGCGGGAGGAACAGCCGCGTATGAATATGCGACGAGGTGTTGAATGGAGAGCGAGGGTGACAACAAGAAGTGTTGTGTTCGCCTGGAGCACACAGGAAAACAAAGGAGTAAGGGTAAGTATGTACAAGGTAGGTAAGAGGGAGGATGGACACAGCGGGCGAGGGAGAAGCCAGGACGCGAGAGAGAGCGAGGAAGCAGGAGAACTGAAAACACAGAGAAAGCAGAAAGAAGGGAGAAACAGAGAAAGGCCGCCGAAGCGGGGAAAGAAAGGAGCGGGATAAGCAGCATACCGTGTGTACAGAACGGGGAAAACACTAGCGAAGCCTCCCAAAGAGGAAAAGCAAAACGGCAAGCCAAGGTTTGCAAAGCGCTGTCCGCCGGAAGGGGAGGAACAATATACCTTCCGGCGGGCAGTGTTTGCACAACTAGACCACTAAAGCGCATCGCCAAGAAAACGTGATGGCACTAGAAATGGCGGTTCAGACGCCAGCGATCCCACAGGCATCTGCCCAATCGGGGATCCTGCCCAAGAGGTGGTTGGCCAAACAGTGCAGCCATCCTTTTGCAGCAACAAAAGGCAGTTTTGATGCGTGGCAGTGGTGCTCCAAGGATACAGCGCAGCCATTTTGCTGTTAACTGCTGAAGTGCAGCTTGGTCAATATATCACACATATCCAAGAGTATGTGCATGCGGCCCATAAACTACTCTCAAAGAGAAGTACATTACCTCATGCCCTGAACACTAAATTTTGCAATATCTATGAAAGCGATGCACTCTATTAGCACCCGGTGAGGGCGCAATCAGAATGAAAGAACCATTCTGATTGGCCCTTGCCGAGGCATTACCCGGCTGGGATTCCACGGCCACTGTCCCCGGCAGCGGGCGTGGCAGCCCCTCAGCCAATGAAGAGGCTTGAAGCGGGGCCATCCCTGCTCCAAGCCTCCCCACAGCTGAGAGTTTGCCTTCGCTCAGGTAAGGCTTCTTTTTTTTGTTTTCCCTCCTTCCTGCCCTACCCACCCCACTTACCTTCTTTCTTCTTTTTCCCCAGTGGGGTACGATGGCAGCCTCCAGCCGTGTGGAGACTTGGAGCAGGGCCATCCCCGCTCCGTGCCTCCAAACGGCTGGAGGCTTCCATAGTCCCCCACCGGGGACGCAGGTACGTTGTTTTCCCCCCTCCCTTTTTTCCTCCCTCCCAACCCCACTTACCTTCTTCTCTGTCTTCTTTCAGGAAAGGACGCGCTGGGAACACTTCTGTTTCCAGCGTGTCCCCTCCCAGTGGCAGCCATGGAAAGGGAAAACGGACTCCGTTTTCCCTTTTCCAGCGGCCATTTTCTTGGTGTTTTTTTTTCTGTCCCGAAACGGAGATAAAAACATGCGATTAGTGCCCAGGTCATGCACATATTGTGGGCCGGGCTACTAAAAGTAATAGTAATATGACCCTTGCGGCGGGGGCCGTACCGACTCAGGTAATGCCCCAGGGCCTTCATTAACCTATACTATACTATGGGCCCTGGGGATTACCTGAGTTGGTAATGCCCCCACCGCTCAGGTCATATTGCTGTAATAATGTATTTTAAAAAGTGTCAGTGGGTTTTAAACATGACCCCATAATGTAAAGGCAGGCAGTCTTGGAATCTCAGGAGCCTGAGTAATGGTACGAATCGAACTTTTAATATGGCAAAGTAGTAGGCAACTGTCTTGGGGCATCCCTTGTTTATCCAGAGAGTGGAATAGGCGAGAAGGGCTAGTTATCAAGTTAGACACACATGAGAGAATTTGAAAACATCTGGTCTGTGATTACATTAATTGGCAACCGTATTTAAGGGCAACAAGCAACAATTTTAAGATATAAGATCTGTATGATGAGATGCTTGGGGGAATCATGTATAATAATGAGGTCACAAACTAAGTGAAATAAATAAATTACATATTTGTACTGCTGTGAAATGAAGTAGAAAAGGAAGGTGTAAACTCCAGGTGAACAACTGCATGTTGCACTCCGCAGTACAAAGTGAATTAGTACTGACTGCCATTTATCCTCGGCCAACAGCATTTACAATAGATTCCTATGGAATCTGCCTGCTTTTTGTTAGTGTAAAATGCAGGCGAATTTCATAGGAATCCAGAGCATTTACACCAGCATGAAATTGTTATTCTGGTGTAAATTCTGTCACATCTGTATGAAGAGAGGATGCAGGAAGCAGAAATTGAGATTCAGTGCTATACTCCCTCTCCGACAGACAAATGCATTAAAATGAGGAGTAGCGTAAAATGAATGCACAAAGGGACTCATTTTCGAGTTCCCTATAAAAGCATAATGGGGACCTGTTACTTTTGCACTTTTGGGTAAACAGATCCAAGCCATGTCATTTTCCTCATTTGCATGGCATGGTGCAAAAAGGGGAGTGCAAAAAGGCAACGTGCATGCGTGTTCGCTGCCCAACTGCACTCCGCCATGCAAATTGAGTATATACCTCCTGCCATGTTGGCAGGCAGCATTTACAATACATTCCTATGGAGGCCACCTGCTTTTTGTTGGCATAAAAGGCAGGTGGACTCCATAGGAATCCACAACATTGCTGGCGACATCCACGGCAAGACATGCTGGTGCAAATGCGTGGGGTATTTGTAGGGCAGATAGGAAGGGGCAGCGGAATTATAACTGAAGATCCACTCCTCCGCTCTGCCCTACAAATGATTGAAAATGAGCCGTGAAGTGAATCTAATACATACGTATTATCCAAGACATTTACGCATTAGATTTACTTTAAGGCTCAGAGAAAATGAGCTCCAAAATGTTTACACATTGATCTCACACATTTCTTAACGTTACTTCTCATTAAACATATGCCCCTTAGGAATTTGAGGGGAAATGCCCCACTATAACCTGTTCCCATGTGTCTTTAGGAAGGCGACTATCCATCCTAGCTGTCCATTAGATATGGCATTATTTGAGCATTATAAAAGGACTGTGTGATAGATAGTATTACATATAGATGAGTGGTCGAGGAAGAAGAGGACTGCCAGGAAATGTTTTAATGAGGGCTCTAGCGAGATTTGTCTCCCATGTGGAGGAGAGAGGTCCCTGTGCTTCTCCCTAATCTGAAAGCCGATTGTAAGGCATGGTTGAGCAGCAGATTTTGAATTGCTTTTGAAGTTGATGGATTGCCTTCTGCAAAATCTTAATGAAAAAATGGACGTTAGAAATGGGCTGATAGATTACAGGATCTAGTGAAAGGCAGGTAATAGTTACTCTTTTAACCTGTTCAGGAACCTCTCGAGTCCTGTGGAAAGTATTCCATATGACAGCATTGAAGCCCGCTAGGAAATCTATATTTATTTTGATAGATATTGCTGGGCATAGGTGATAATGTTACACTGATACCTTTCATTTTGTAAGTTTCAGAGACATGTCCTTTTCTTGAGAAGTTGAACTAAAAGAGTTGAGACACTCATTCATCATTATTTTGTAGTGGATTTGCAGGATAGATCTTGTTTGTAGTTTGATTTTTAGTTTGATTTTTTTTGTATATTCCAAATCTTTCTAAGGAAAATGGAAGCCAGTGTTTTGGCCAAATCCAGAGCAGTGGTGCACAACATCAGCAATTTAGATATAGCTGGTAAGTATTTTGTTGTTCTTAAAGAAATCCCAATTTTCTTTGATGTGATGCCTCTAGAAGATGACTTTAGGTAGTAGGAGTCTTTTTTCTGGAAAGCAGGCCTTTATAACTTTGAGTTGTTTGTCATACAATTTGTTGGAGTATTGCGTGTCTCCAACGTCTTTATTTTTCTTGGTAATCGATTGTCTTTTGTCAAAGATATTAAGAAATGTGTCATGGTAAAGTTCCTCTCTAGATGTGTCTATGGGGGCATTAACGGATTGGCAAAGAGGTTCTTCATAGCCCTTTTATGGGCTTAAAATATGTTTTACATTTGCTGTTTTTGCTTTTGGCAAAAACTAGTGGTAGAAATGAGTTATGCTGGTAGTAACAGTTGGTGATCAGACCAGCATTGTTGCCAGTGCTGAATGGGCTCAAGGGAAAAGTTAAATGAACGCCTGGCATCTATGTTATGTCTCTCCCTATGTGTGACATTAATAATTCAAATTTAATTTTAAAACTAAAGAATTGTCATGTTGTTGGTCCAGTTTTGAGCGGGTTTGTTAGCCATAGGTTGAAATTGCCTATTTTTCATATTTGATTAATGTAGGATTGAGGGTTGATCATGCCATCTAATCATTTGTATTCAAATCTTTCCCAGTAACCTGGAAGTTTGAAGGTCATAGATATTAACACAAGCCCCTCTGTTTGGTCCAAGAGGGAGCGTATACTAACTTTTTCATGGTTGACTAGCTGGCATAACCCTACTTGTGCCCGCAACCGATATTGATTGGACACTCCAGGGAGCAGTATGGATTATACTTTGCATGAGAACATTTGTTGCATGCATCAAGAAGTGCTCAGAAAGTGCTGTTTGCTGCATTGTTGGAGATGCTGGAAGTCAGCTGTTGGGAAGTGCTCAAATTTGATTTTTGGCCGCACCCCCTTTTCCAGAAGGCACTATATTAAGAACAGGCCATGCTCATCAAGAAGTGCTCAGAAAGTGCTGTTTGCTGCATTGGTGGAGACACCGGAAGTCAGCTGTTGGGAAGTGCTCAGATTCGATTTTTGGCCCCACCCCCTTTCCCAGAAGGCACTATATTAAGAGCAGGTTGCACGCATCTGCGCGCACCCACCAAGAAGTGCTCAGAAAGAGCTGTTTGCTGCATTGCTGGAGACGCTGGAAGTCAGCTGTTGGGAAGCACTGAGGTCTGTGTACCTTTACTTGCTAGATACAGACATTTAAGTAATTTTATGTACACTATAATTCTCTGAACCCTTGGTGAGGCAGTTTTACACTATATACAATATATATTAATTAGATCTCGTTTTAGAAACATTTCTAGATTCGATTTTTGGCCCCGCCTCTTTCCCAGAAGGCACTATATTAAGAGCAGGCTGCGGGCATCTGCGCGCGCACATCAAGAAGTGCTCTGAAAGTGCTGTTTGCTGTTCGCTGGCTCGCGGCAGCACCAGCAGCAGCAAACCATTAAGTAAAAGAAACTTTCTGCACTGAGCTAGTGATACCTGCCTGTGGACTGTTGTTTCACCTGCCTAAAGTAACACTGTAAAGGTGAGTGTTTTTTAGTGTCTGTGTGCTGTGCTGTGCTGTGTTTCTTTCCTTTCCTGTCTGCTTTTCCCGATCTTCCCTGTTGCCCGTAACTCTCCCCCTATTGCAGCATCTGGTTTAGCCCTTTCAATTGACTTATAGTATCGGCTGTTATACCCGGTGCCTACTAGTGGTCTGTTGACCGCCCAGTCTCGCCCTAATTTGTTATTCCCTGGTTTGATTTAGTACTGTCTTTTTAGCCAGCTTTGAGGCTTGTGTATCTGAACTGTTATTACGGGGATTGCACTCTTTATATTTTGTGTGTATAAACTTGCAGCCAGTTATTCCGAAATACAGCTGGGCATAAAATGGTTGGCTCCAAAATGAAACCAAAGAACATTTGCCGAGCTGGTTTGCACAGTATGGTAGCGCAGACAGGGAAACACCAGCTTAGCCCTGTGCTGACTTGCAAAACTCCAAAAGATGTAGCCAAGACAAAAAAAGAGAAGAAAGACTACGGTTCTAATGAGTGTGTTCTTCTTGTCACCCAAACAAATATCACAAGCTTCTTTACGGGGCTGCAAAATGAGTCAGTGTTCAAGGGAGGTAACAAGGCAGTAAATACCTCCTCTTACTCTGGAGTCCAATCAGCACAGCAGGAATCCAGGGAGGTCGAGGTCTTGTCTGCTGTTCCACACCTTAGCATGATTGGAGATTGCTCTGTTTTCCTGTCTGGGTCCACCCATTCATTGGATAACAACGGCTCACTCTTGAACTTGTGTAGAACTTTACAGCATAAATCAATAGGGATTGCCACCAAGCGAGCAGTGTAGAATTACCAGGTAATCTCTCATCCAGTCCAAATCTTGAATTAGTGGCAAGAGAGCTTGCACCGGGAGGCATGAAGGATATTGAAAATGCAGTGATAACATCACAATAGGTTGAGGCATCTTAAAGTTTGATGGGTTTTTTGACTCACAACTAAAGGACATTTAAGAAAAACTTGACACAGTACTGACTCACTGCTCCAAATTGTCCAAGGACCATGGCATAATGAAGCAGTAGTTTGCCATGGTAATAGAAGCTATAAGAACATTGGGCCTCATTACGAGACTGGCGGTAGCTGTGCCTGTAGTACAGGCACGGCTGCCACCGGTATTGATTTTTATCCAACTCCCAGAAAAGGGCAATTAACGGGTCATTATGACCATGCCGGACCCGGTAATTGCCCTTTTGTGGGCGCCGGTAAAAATTATTCCCCATTACCATTTCAGCCCCATATGGCTCAATGGAAATGGGGAGGGTGGTAGCAACGGTACCGTTATTAATGTTACCATTGCTACCATCAAGTTCTGCTTGTGGGTGCCGGTACGGGTCCCCCGGTAAAACCTGGTGGCTGCAAGGGCACCTGCAAGCAGAACTCGTAGTATGGTGGTACAGTAGCAACAGTGCCGCTAGCGATACTGGCACCGTTGTTGCCATACTCGTAATGAGGCCCATTGTTTCTTGGGCTGAAACAACACAGCCCCAGGAACCAGAGTTGTGGGTCGGTGATCCCGGTTATCCCTATGAATGATGCACTAGTTATCTTGATACGAGGGCAGCACAAATCAAGTGGATGAGCAAGAAGTGAGGGACGCCAGGATCTATATATCCCCGGATGATACTAAGATCTCATGGAGGATCCAAGATTCTGGTTACATCGCCGCTGAAAATGAAGAAGATGCTCTCGATACCCTGTGTGTGGAAAATTTGCTAAAGGAAAAATCCACATTATCGTTTCCCAATAAAACCCCCACTGGGAGAATGCTTAAGGATACTGAGTTAATTAAACCAATCCTTTCTAACACTGCACTGCTCCACAGAGATACGACTAGGACACTGGACATTGTGGGAGTGGATCGTGTAGGTGTATCTACCGGACCTAAAATTATAAAGAATATCTTGGCAGATGGCACTAAAAGGACACTAATCCTGCATGGCCCTCTGGATAGATGGGTCCTTTCCAAGTCTAAAGTAAACGTACAGATAGAGAACGATGAGGCGATGGTCCCATACTGTAAACCGAAGGCCAGGGATAAGTCTTGGTTAATAAAGCAAGCACACCAAGCTGCTAATGTGCCCTGTAACGGTAATGACCTCGGGACAATTAGAACGGGAAACTATAATTTGGTAAGAGAGAGATCCACGTCACAAATTATGCTTGCACACGACACAGACTCTAACTATGTTGCGGCTACCGAGAATAACAACTAGAAATTGGCAGGGATAGCTATCAAAGCTATCACCAGATCCTGCAGTCCGGAGATTGGACTGATTAAGCCCAGATGTCTTGTTAAGCTTGAGGAAATACATACCTCAGCATAGAGCCCTTTCTTGAATAAATCAACATTATTCCGATTATGGGCAACAATTCCCGGGTTGGCCACCATTACATCTGCAGACATTATAGAACTGGCCTTGCCTAAGTGGAATAGTAGTTCTAATTGGGTCTTGTTACGATTTGCCTCCCCTGCGGTGACGGCTGTGCTCTGTGTTAATGTTGATGCTCTTGATGTTCTGCGGTTGAAATTACTTGTGTGTGGTTTGAAGCTTGAAACTCCTGGGAGAAACTGGGACCCTCATGTGCAGTATGGTAGAGGGCTGATAATGTGTGGGTGGAAAAGAGGACTTGCTGGCTCGGTTTATCCCACCCCAGCATAGGGGCAATACCCCTGTCACCCATAAGGTCGGGGGGGGTGTACTGGGTTCCTTCCATACCTAGTATTGTGAGCCCAATCCCCTGATAGGCTACAACTGACCAATTAGGGTTGCTAGTTGTAATACACAGGGCCACAGACATATCTTGCAAATTGACAGATCCTTACAAATCCTGTCTAATTATGATGTGTTTTTGCTGCCAAAGACCTGGCTCAATTGTACAGTACAACTCGAGGGCTACCACCTTGATCAAATCCTGGCCAATAAAGGCCTCAAATGTAGGCCTTTTGGCAGATTAATTATTGGAATAAGCCAGCAAATTAACTCTCATGAAGTATGGAAGTCAGTTGATGGCGGGTACATCCAAGGGGTGGAAATACAGACCGGAACAAAGTATGATGATACACGGTTGCTGATTATCAATTTGCACCTCCCACCTATTTTAAAATCAATGGAATTAACCCTCCTAAAGTTGGAGGAGATGTTATCTATGAATACCTCTTGGTATGGGGATGATGGATTTGTACTATTGGGAGGTGATTTAAATGCAAGATGTCGGGATGATCAGCTGTGCCTGTCCCATTTCAAAGTGGTCTCTCGTTGTGAAATGCTACAAGGAGGTAGTACCCACAAGGGGAAAAGATTGGTGAACCACCTGAGTCAGTGGTATCTTACCATTTTAAATGGAACACCGGAGGGAGATATACCAGCACAATACACTTGGGAGGGGAACAACTCCAAGGCTACCTTAGACTCTTTTTTGAGAAATAATGCTTGTCTGTTGGCTGTTGGTGAGCTCAGAGCTATGGCCTGTGATTACAGTGATCATAAATTACTTTCTCTTACTGTTCACCTGGGGGATAGAATTAAGGAACGGGGAAATTCATGGGTGCTCAGATTTATCATCCAACCATGCTGGGAATGGTATAAGGTGGACCAGTAGGAATTTACATAAAATTGGGACATTAGTTGATGTTTTAAGATGGGCGGAGATTGATTCACTCGGTGCCCTAAATTGTAACGCGATAAAAGCCTGGCTGAAGAACCTGGCCACTAAAACTGGTAAATATCCCAAGAGACGAATAATGGTGACTAATAAAGCCAACAATAAATATTACCGGGTGATACGGGATGCTAAGCATATTATACACAGTGAAATTAGACTTGTGTTAGTATCCACTGTGACCACGGAAGAGAAGCATAGACGGGTAAGACAGATAAAGAATAATTACAGGGGTTGGCAGAAATGCCGGAAGTATTCTATAAAAAACATACATTGGCAAAACACGATCATGGTGTTGGGGAAGGGTAACATTAAAGACATTACGACATTGCTGAATAAAGCCAAAGGTGACAGTAGGGAAAAAGTCCTGAATCCAATACAGGAATTTGTGTGGCTTGATTTTATTAAGATGGGACATCTAAGAGGGCCTCCCCCTAAATATTTGATTGGGGGTTGTCCCTTAATTATTAGTGAAGAAGAAATTGAAAATAAAATCAAGAAACTCAATAATTCCAGGACCCCGGGTCCTAATAGCCTGGCTAACTCTGTCCTTAAGCAAAATCCCAAGAAGTGGGCAGTCATATTGAAGATATTGTTTGACAAAGTGTGTTACTCCCAGGTGATCCCGATTTTGTGGCAACAGGCAGTGTTGGTGTCTGTTTACAAAAAAGGGGACCGTGGTGTGCCTGCTAATTATTGGTTGCCTTCCCTTTTCGCATCTACTGCGAAATGATTTGCTTCTTTTGTTCTAGGTGCCTTGCACCGTTGGGTGGACAAAGCAAATTTTTTAAGCTCCACACAGACAGGGTTTCACCCATGGTGTGGCACCTCTAGCAATATAAGACTAATGGATTACCTTTGTAGGGAAGCATTGTCTCCCGGGGGAAGGGCTGCATTGTACTCTATTTTTGTGGATATCTGGGTAGCCTTCTACGGTGTGTGCCATGAGAAGCTGTTCAGTAAAAGGGAAACATGTGTGAATGGGGGTGCCCTTCTTGGTTACTGTGTATCCTTAAGGTTCAACACAGTGAAACCATGGCGCAGATAAGGCTGGATGACCAGGGTGGTTTAACATCCCTAGTACAGACAAGTATGGGAGTTAAGCAGGGATGCAATGTGGAACCTCTGCTGTACAGAATATACACGGCTGGCCTCCCACTACTCTTTAATCAGGTTGCAGGTTGTTGCCCTAAGGTGGGGGAGGGGCGGACTGTCTCATGTATGCTGTGTGTGGACGATCTTGAACTATTTAATCATACATTTAGTGGAGCAAGGGCAATGTTCGAGAAGCTGGTAGAGTACACTGTGGTCAACAATCTACGAATAAATATGGAAAAAACCAAGGTATGGTTGTTGCCCCTAAGACAATAAAATGTCCTGTGTTTAATACCAGTCTTGGTGTGTTAAAAAAGGTAAGAAAATACCAATACCTTGGATTGGAAGTGAGCCCTTCCAGATCCTATAATTATATAATGGAATCTAAAAATATAAGAGCTAAACGCCTGACCACCTGTATCACAAGTTTGCGAACCATATGGCAGGCTATTCTCTTACCCTTTATACCCAATCTCTGTGTTTGATGGTCCTCTATGGCTTTGATCCCCTGGCTATGGTGGACATCCGGTGGCTTAGTAGTATTGAGGGCTATTTCTGGAAAATGATCCTTCAACTGCCATCATCGACACCAATTGGGTATATTAGGTTGGAGCTTGGTCAGGTATCTCTAAAAGGCCAGGCTATGGCCAAACAGGGGATGTTATATTTAAAACAAACCCTAGCCCGAAATGCCAATTGCTTGCCCAGATTGGGACACCTAAAGGCTTGGGAAGGGCAACTAAAGGTAAAGATTTTAATAACTTGATTGACAAGCTCTGTGTAGATATGGCTTGGACCCACGATTTTAAACTTATTACCAGTTTTACCACTCTGAAACATATATTTAAAAGAAAACTAAAACAGTGGCACTGGACCAATAACTATTCTCACCTTTCAACCTTAAGGACTTATGTAGATGTTGCAAATGTAACAAATATGTACCTTAGGGAACAAAGATACTTGATACAATGTCCAAGGCCCGCTGTTAGGTGGTTTCTATTGAAATTGAGGATTAACCAACTTCCTCTACTTTCAACCTGTGGGTGGGCAAGGTACAACATCCCGCGTCAGGAAAGGACCTGCCACATCTGTGATAGCCGGGTCTTGTTAGAGACATCAAAACATCTGTTCACGGAGTGTTCTTATTTACGTCCGGCTAATATGACCACTGATGGCATGCACCATGCGAAAGCATGTGATATCCAATTTGCCAGAATAATTGACACACCCCTGTAGGGAATGAGACTAAGAGGAAGAACAAAACTTTATATAGAGTAAAGCAAGCAAAGGTTTCTGTTGCCTGAGAGCGCTCTGCCGAACAATACACAGGCAGCACATTGAAAGGGCACACAATGTCATCATCCACGTTTCATATAACGTACAAATCCTAACATTCAATTGGAAAGGGCCCTATGGAACAATTGTTACCTAAGGGAGGTACAGTGCTGATTGGTTGTTGCTTTTCCAGTTGCGTCTTGCCCACGTGGGTCAGCTGGGCTCCTCTCCGCAGTGTGAAGGTCAGGGTAAAAGTGGCACAGTCCTCTCTATCTAAGCTAAGAAAAAAAAACGAATAATTACAAAAATAATGGCTGGCATACAAATTCTTAAGTGAATGGGGGTATAAAGAAACATGGGCCATATACTGGTGTTGTGACCCTTCCACCTGGGGTCCTCTTTGATACCTTTGTCACAGTACCCCGGTGCCCTTTCCAGATGCTGGGTCTGCCATCCTCCCCTCTTAAAACTATCATGATATAAGGAGACTTGTGTTTCTGTTGGGAGGATATATTGCTGACTAGGATTAGGCCTGTGGTGGGTGTTCTGGAATGGCCAACATGAGGGGGTCTAATGGTTATCAACATGAAGGATGGTGAGGGGTCGGGAACTGTGGGGGGGTTTGGCCTGGTGAGGAGGGAGTTGAAAGGGTATGGCTAGTTTAGTGGAAATGTATGGGCACTGTGTTAGGAATGTTGCTGTGATCGCATGCTCTGCGGAGAGCGCAGTCTGGGGAAGTGAAGCGGGACAATTGAAACAATAAATGATTGCACTTCCGTGTGGACAAGCCTTATGCGGAGCTGCCGAGGAAGGGAGAGGGTGGGTGCTTGGGCTCTCCATGCTATGTGAGGTGCTGGGGATGGGGAGAGCTGGGCTTTGAAGGGAGACAATTTCTGGGCCTAGTAAAAAGATGGCGTCTCTTTTTGTCTATGGCTAGGCAGTTGATTAGGTTTTGCAGATACATTTCTATATTACATTACAAAATCAGGTACAGGTTGTGTGGGGGTTCCCCCCCCCTTGGTTCACACATGCTTCAGTAGAAGCGGGAATGCTAAGGCGGGTGGAATGGACCACCTTGTCCCGAACACCACATTAGGGGGATTCATGCATAGTTACAGATCTATAAAACTGGACACTTTTTGGACTTATTGTCTTAATACAGAGAACAAAAGGGTACAGCTCGCTCTCTACTGATTGTGCGGTATTATCAAAGATGTATTACCTAAGGATTAAAGTATGGCTGACTATAGTGTGTTATGTCATATTTTGGTGTTTGGATTCCCTTAGTTGACAATTGTCACTTATAATAACTGATTTTAATGCACACGCCTTAGATGGCTGTTATTTTTACTCTTTATACTATTAAAGATTTTAAATATTGTATATACATTAGGAATGTCTCCTGAGGGAATCCATCTAAGATTCACCTTTGGTCTTAAAGCTCATGGTTGCTTAATGTCCTGATTGCTGATTACAAACTTATGACTAATATATGTTCTGGATTTTTGTGCCAAGAGGACAGGAGTGTTGTTTTTGATTCAAGAAATTGGTTCTGCTTCATGTTAATGTATTATAAAATGACTTAATCAATTTTGAATTTTAGTTTGCTTTGATGTTTTACCTGATAGATGTATAGTTATGACTAATATGATGTTTCAAATTGCAAAAGTTTAAGTACTAAATACTATTAAATTAAATTAAAACTAAATGTGTTGCAATGATGGATGCGAGACTGTGAATTATTAGGCTTAGGAGAAAATAATTGCCTCCACTAATGAATTCATGGCATCATGAATTTTTTGATTTTTTCGGAACAAGTATTTTGAGCTGTATGTTGTGGGTGCAATGTTTCAATATAGACTTATAGATTGAGGAAGGGATTGTTATCATGGGATAATGACTCACCACCAACTTATGGCTTGTAGTGAAGCAGAGGGTCATAGGTTGGAGAAGGGTCATTATGCCCAACGATATTGACCTGTCTATAAGTCTATTAGTACATGGTGGTGTAGCAAAACATGTTTTGGAGTTTAGGTGTTGAAGTAAAACATTGTACAATATAAGTGAGTAAATAGACAAACTGAGTTAGTTAATTGAATGTGATGTTATTTAGTAGTGTTTAAATAACAGTACTGTCTTCATAAGTGAAGCATTTTAAATTGGTTGAACTGGAACAGTTTTAACATGAGTATGCATGAGGTGTAATGTAAAAGTGAACTGATTCTCTGTAAGAATGTGAAAGCATTTTCCTTTGTTTCTCGTTATCTTTCATGTGTTAAACAGCATGTTGCATCTAAAAAAAAAGGTCCTTCCAGAGAGGAAGTCATTTGTTGAAAACTATCTTGCCTGGAAATTGCATTGTTGTTATTGACTGGACTCTAAACATGCTGATCGGCTGAGAGGAGGTCAATAACAATCTCCAAGTGCTAATGAGATTTAACAGTTGCATACATTGTTTCTGATCAATATCGGTCTTCCTTTCTTCTTCCATGTTTTGAGCTTTACAGTACAAACTCGTTTATAAAGTTTCTTCTTTTTCCTAAGGCAACATGTCTGCTGTGGTATCTTTATTCAGGTTTTCCATCAGGTGCTGTACATTCAAATAGAAAGACTTCAAAATAAAAAGTAGCTAATGTCATTTGCTCACACCCCTTAACTTTAGCACCAGTGCGAACGCACAGCAAATGTATCTGTAGTGTTGCAAATGTTATTCCTCAATGTGCTTGCGTGCCAACGCACCATAATGCAATCCTTAGATGGACAATTGTGCCTCGGTGTAGTCTATTGCACTCTGACCGATTTACCACGTTGGGAAATTAGAACACCACACACAACAGCTCAGCATGTTAATGATATCTTTTTCATGTTTTATGACCCACCTAACTATGGCTGTGCAGGCATCAGCTGGAAAGAATTGACACAATAGTGATTAATATAAACCAATATCATACAACTTGAGTCTAGGGAAGATAGCTCAGGGGCAACGTGCTCGCCTTGGAAGCAAGATGCATGGAGCAACATAGGTTCGATCATACAATGCACGCTATTGATCTACGCCACCGTCAACCCCACAGCACCATTTCTTTGATTAACTGACCTACATGTATTTGCCCCTTTCCTTTTCAAGATCATTTGCAATTGCACCCAAATACAAACAGATCCCTGCGAGTGCCCGAGAAATGTAATGCTCTCAAAATAACCCTAGCCATGCAGATGATATGCCAACATGGGAATGCGTAAATGCACCCACGTTGAACTGTCTCTTGCTTCTCGCCTGTTCCTTTTGGGTGATCACTATCGCACCAGTGAACTTTTGACTGGACTCCAGGGGGCTAGGCAATGACAACCAATATCTGATGCATATAATATTGCATATAATATTTGACAACCTTATGGCAGCCCTGCCACCGCACATCTTTGCTATCAGTTTGACCTTGTCAGTGCAGTGCGCCGTGTTTCCTTTGCTCCTAGTTTTATTAGCGTTCGGATCCCCGCTGTCTTCCGAGGCAGTGCACAATCTAATTGATCGCACATTCAGACGCTCCTGCAAGAAAAGCGCCGAGTGGGTATGCATATGCTTTTAGGCATCGTTCAGTTCTTTATGGGGGCTGGCAGATCTGATGAAGGTGATTTTTGCGCATTAATGTTTGCAGCCTTGAAGGCAGTTTTACATATCAAGTTATCGTGTCTGTCGGGATCTCATATCCTGGGGAGAATTTGTATTTATAGATGCGTAGTTGAAAGCGCTCTCTCTGTCGTGCGGCTTGTTAGTGGCTCTGTTATTTGGTCGTGGGTTGAAATAGATGCTGCTAAATAAAACATGCTGACTAGTTTTAAAGTGGCTTAGAGAACCCCTCAGAAGGTCTAAATCGGCTACATGTTCCCAATGTGTGTAGCCTTGGTGCTATTACAATGCACTAGTATGAATTTTGGGAAGCCATTTTCTGATAACCACCAAAACACAACTGAATGTTGCCCCAAATAAATAACTGCACAATGTGCAAGTAATCATCTAGAAACTGACATGCATGGAGCTCATTTCCCTAATCCGGTAGAGCAAAACGCATGTGTAAAACCTTTACACCTGATTTTTGCTCAACATATTTTGATTTACTTGTATGTCGCACCTGGGGCATGAACCATAATTGTTGTTTTTGCCCACCCCTATCTGCTCCGACATACAAATCTGCATTATTGTTATTTATTCTCTACTGTTATGGATCTTGTCTCCGGAAGAAAGTTTATGAGCTGAAGAAATCGGCAGCCATTTATGCCAGCATGAAAATGTAATGCTGGTAAGAATGCATTGGGTGCATATAGAACCCCATGCTCTTTACACCTGCTGAAAGCAGGCGTATTCAATAGAAATCCATTCCAAGTGCTGCCTGCCACGTGTAAAGGACAAGTGCAAAAAGAAGGTGTAAAAGTGATTCCGTCTTTCTGCACTCCTTCTTTTTGCAAACACCACAGATCACCTCCATGCAATTTACAGGGATCTGTATAATGAGCTCCGTGTACATTGGATATTTGCAGATATTTTGGTTGCCTGGTGGATGTGTCTTACTGTATCTCCTCTCTGTGACAAGAATTGCCAAGGCCTACATGTTACGCAAAAAACACTTTGATAAAGAGAACGCCCCCAGGACAGTACTTATGCAGAAGTTTCAATACATCATCGTTTTTCCCTTAGAATGTGGTTCCTTAAAGACAATGAGAACGATAAGTAAGAGGGTAGGGTCAGTTTGGAACAGGAACCTGTACAAGTCTGTTGACAGTGTTACATGAATTGGGGCAACTTCCTTTTGAAATGGACCAATACCCCGTAGTGACCCCCCAATATAGCACATTTCTCATCAAAAACAGTTTTGTTAAATATCTAAATTTGATGTACCAATTGTATTTCTGTGTAAACCACTACCCTGCTTGATTCCTCAATGACATGGCTGCATATATAGTCTCACACTTTATGATGGTGTTTGCCAGTGATATGACCCCATGCGGGCGTTATGCCACCGACTTTACAAAAATAATCATCTCCTCTGTCATCCAAAAACTCTGGCTTCATACCGCCAACTCAAAACAGTTATCATACCCTAATCACTATATACACTGCTCTGCCCTACGTGGAAAGGCTCCTCTCAAGCAATTATCATCTTACATTAGAACACCGCCATCCAGTCCAGACTTTGCATGCCGCAGTACTGAACCTCTCCGAGGACAACTCTAGGCTTGTGGTCTTTTGAGGCGTCTGACCAATGGAACTTTCTTCCGTACTCAATACTTTAAAAAATATATATTTATAGTGTAATTGGTTAATTAAAACCTTAAAGACTTATACAAATATAACAAACATTTCTATTCAAAATAAATTACATTTCATATAACAATTTCATATCTCAAATGCAAATCAATATGACATTTTTGCAAATATGACAAATGCAACAAACATATCTTATCAAATAGCATTTCATATAAAACAGCATTTCATATTAAATTTCATATCACGAATCACAAATACTACTAAAAAGACTCAAACCTAGATCAATCAATCCTCACCAATTTTTTCATTATCCATTTTACAGATCAGGATCCAGTAAAAGATGGAATCAAATCTTTCTAAAACCAACCGTTATAAAAAAAACAAGTACTCCATTCATCTAATTAAAAGTACATTCCGTAAACGTAATTCAAGTTCACTATAGTACTAGCAGGTAGATCTTCCAACTTTCTTAAAATCTTTTTCCATATATAATAAGCCGCACTGATATACATCAATGGTTCTGCCGCATCAATACTTGACCGAAATTGGTCTGATAGAACCATCCTAAGATTATGAATTAGGTCTTTCTACCCTCTATAATACAATTCAAGCAATTTCTCACAGTCAGTCAGGAGGCGTCTTATTGTTTCCACCTCCTTTTGGCACAGCCTGCAAATCCTTTTTTCTCTTGGGATCCCAATCCCGCCACAAACATATTCATAGCAGGGGAGTATATTGAATCTCAATATGATAATAAATCTAGAAAGATCACGATTTCCTACCTTCTATAAATAGCTACAAGGCTTAGAAGCCACTATACATTGCAGGCTATATACTTCATATTGTAGCTTTTTTCCCAAGCAGCTCTACATGTTTACAAAGATCCCACTGGGTAGCTTTGTCTCTTCAGGGTTTTAAAAAACATATTCATATAATTCTTTTCATTAGGTAAATTCATGTTAATATCACTTAAAAAATGTAAAGATCTATCTGTCAGGTCTTTCATAGCCGCATTCATATGCTTCTGTTCAGCATACATCTCCGTAATACTTTCAGTAAGCTATCTTCCTTTTCCATTGGCAACATATTTTTAATAGACAGCTTGCAGCACTTGCGTTTCCATTGGGTAGACAGGGATGTGAGTCCCAATTTGCTTCTAATAGCCTTTGTAGGAGTAGATTTAGCTAGGCCTAAGGCAGGTCTCCATAATGTACCTTCAATGTTACCTAGGTCTTATAGGTATCTAGCTGCCAATGTTTCTATCACATATAAGGCCCTCGGGACAATACAACTCTTATGAATCTCCAACAAACACTCCACTGAGTGGCCACCCTTAGAAGCAATATAAGACGAATCACATTCCATTTTTTAGTTATCTTACTTTGAATCATCTGATGATAATAATTACGAGAAGGGTTATCCCTAACTAACATACCCAATTATGGATATATTTCTACCACCTCAATGAACTGAGACGCAAATTTCCATTGGAATTTATATTTCTTCTTCTTTTTCCTACAACCCCCAAAAACCATTATCTTTGTTTTACCTGCATTAATACTGAGATTATTCTCAAGCGCATAACCTTGCAACTCATCTAAATACCTCTGTAAGCCAATTAGGGTGTTATCCATTAATACTGTGTCATTTGCATATGACATCCAGCTAATAAGTTACTCGCCGATCTTTGGTGGAGGGTTATTTATATTCTCCCTCCTATCGTCCATGTGCAACATACACATTGTATAAGACAGGTGAGGTGACACAGCCATTTTTAAGATCCCAACTTGGTGATAATAGGTTGTGATCTATTTAACCCTTTATTCAGACAGATGGTAACTGTTCTATTGCTGTACATCTCTCTTAACAGTTGTAGCACAAAGGGACTAATTTTCCAATTCGTTATCTTGCTCCACAGTTTGTCTCTGATGATGCAATCGAAAGCTCTCGAAAAATCTATAAAACAAACATAAATTCATATCTTTGTTTTTCCGTGTTTCAGCAATCACATAATTTAATGCCACCATATTATCAAGTGTGCTAAATCCTGTTCTAAAGCCTGTTTGACAAGGTGACAACAATTTATTTTTATTACACCAATCTTTTATGATAAGCAGCAGCAAAGAGTAAAAGATTTTACAGCTTGAATCTGCCATCGCCAACAATCAATAGTTTTTTGTGCAGCTTCTATTTACTTTTTTTTTGGATGGGAATGAATATGGCTTTACGCCAACTATCAGGGATTTTCCCACTTTTCCATATACATGTATAATATTCTAACAAGATCTGTGCCAACCGCAAGGGATTACATTTGATGACAATATTAGCCAAATTATCTGGTTCTGGGGCTGTCGATGCTTTCATCTTTTTGATCCCAAAGGGGAAAATCCTATTAATTCCTTCAAGTCTAATTTCTCTAGTAACATCCAGCCTATTCTCTACATAATAAAGTGTAGATATAAATTCCATCCATGCCGCCATAAAAATTGTATTCATACCTGAATCAATTTTTTCTATAATATATTGACGGTAAAAGTACCAACATTATTTTGAATCATGTGTTCGACATAAGGTCAGAATCATATACCAATTGGCATTATGGCTATTACACCTAGCCCTAAGCCAGTTTTTATATTTCGTACCGAGGCTGGTTGTACTTTGATGTTTTCTAACTTCTGACATGTCCCTATCTTTATTGATAGTATTAATGTCCAACTGTTATGACCCCTGCCCCTGGCCTTGCCAGACAGGTCATCTGGGCTGCACCACGGTCTTCCATTATAGCCTCAAGGGCCCCATCATGTCCCCCAAAACTCTCTTGGAGTCAGTCCTGGCGCCTTTGGCACCAGGCTCATATGGGAAGTCAGAGGACTGGGACTTACAATAGGCTTTACACAACATGGATGCCCCCGCATAGCTCAGTTCCAGAACTGAGTTGTGCGGTCTAGCATTTTAGGTGTGGTCAGGCCTGGTGGCACCTGGGATACCTGCAGGCTATATAAGCCACGCCCAAGCTGGGGAACACGCTTCGCATTGCTCTGCTGGTTGCAACGTGATGCTCACCACGATTTGTTGGAATCCTCATCTGCATGCCTGGCCCGTTAACCTGAACTTTGTCTGACTTTGTCGAAGACACAGCCTTAGTAAACAAGATCTACCTCCTCATTCAGGCATGGATGGCCTCCCATGGCCTCTGCCTGAATGATGACAAAACAGAGATACTGATCCTGGGTTCCGACTCTAACCTCAAAAAACTCAGCCCGAATTACTGTGCCTTGAACATAGACGGCAACATAATTAAAGTGGCAGCCGATGTAAAAACATTAGGTTTCTACCTCGACTCCACATTATCTCTCAAAAAACAAGTCAACTCCCTTGCGTCCTCTACAGCTTACACCTGCAAGCTAATCAGGGCCTGCAGACCATACCTTTCCAAAAATAATTGCATTACGCTAGCAAATGCCCTAGTAATGTCCAAATTGGACTATTGTAATGCCCTCTATGCAGGCGCCAGTAAAACTGTCATAAACAAAATGCAAATATTGCAGAACAATGATCTTAGAGCAGCGCTGAACATACCCCGCAGAGCACACATCTCTAACATCAGGAAAGACCATCACTGGTTAAAAATTAGTGACAGAGTTCTCCTCAAGACACTATCCCTCACCCATAAAGGCCTGAACAACACTGCGCCCCCCTACATCTCTGCTAGACTGATTAGAAAATCCCCCCTCACCACACTAGAGCCTCTAACTACCTTCTTCTTGAAACGCCCAGATTTAGACTATCCAAAGCCGGTGGGGCAAGCTTCCCTGTCGGAGCTGCCCATGCCTGGAATGCACTTCCCACAGCACTGAGAGCTAACCTACCCTACATCAGATTTAGACGTAATGTGAAAAACTGGCTCTGGACCAATAATGACCTACAACTGCGCTAGGCCCGGATTGATTATCATTCGGAACTACCCCGATACCTTTGATACCCGACATCAGACCATTTTATGTACGGGACCCACATTTTTTGGACCATGCACTCATAGTCCGCACTTTCTGTATACCAGTTTTGCAAATCTATCAATAATATATGCACTGTACTTTCCGTATGTATCCTATGTGTGCATACCTGTTCTTCAAACTCATCAATAATACATGCACTGCATGTTACCCTTGCATCCTATTTATGTAACCTAAGCTTAAGTATTCTTATAACTGCTGCGCCCGGCTACCCCTGGGTTTTGTGCGCATTATCAAACAATAAACTAAACTAAACTAAACTAAGCAAGAACAATAACACCGTTAGTATTCACTTACCTGCGAGTGAGCCCTGCTTCTGTCCTCTTCTCCTGAATCCCGAACATCCAGCATCTGGCGAACTCTCCATCTCAAAAACCGCAACCTGGGAGGAAAGAGAACAGAAAAGCAGCATTAGTAAGCGTTTATTCTTCACCCTTGAAAACAACTCAAAAAGGCACACGCTTACCTGGATTTGACTTGCCCTTCGCTCACGTCCATCTCGGGCCTTTAAACGACCTGCAAGTAGAAAGAAAGGGCTGATTAACATGCAGAAGTTCAAGAAGGCGGCATGTGCAATGCTTTACTCACCGCTCTCCATCTTCTCCCGAGGCATTGCGGCGACCTGCAAGAAAAGGAAAACACACAGGTCAGCACAAGAAAGGCACATAGCGCCGCGCTTCGCGCTTTTGCTTACCATCTCGCGCACAGCCGCAGGCAGCACGGCAGCACGGCAGCACGGCACGGCACCACCAGAACTACCTTCGCACCTAAGAAAGAAGGAAAAGACATTAAATGGGGAGAATTGTAAAATAAAAGACAAACTGCCTAGACAGCAGACTTACCTGACAAACGGAGTCGCAGCAGGCCTGGACTTTGAGGGGCCCGCACCAGTGAAACACCTAGTTTGCGACGCGCCCATCCACAACGTGCCCTTGCACAGAACAGCAGTACGGAGAGCGCACCATACCCAAAAACAAGGTGAGAACAGCACTAAGGGGGTCGCTGGGTCCACAAGGGAGGAGGGCTCCGGGCTAGAAGAAACAATAAAGCTAAACCCAAACTCCTATGTTTTCAGACCTGATCCTCAGCCGAACAAGAGTCCAAGGGAGTGGGTCCAAGGTTGGAAGCAGTCCAGCCAGTCTGGGTGGCCTCCCCGTGGATGTCAGGGGAGCATTATAAGAATGCAAAGCCTCACAAACTACAATCCACCTAGGCGTCATGGAAACCTCAGAAACCGACCAGTTAGCTCAGATGCTGGGGCAGTTACGCGCTGAGCTGCACTCAGCCAGGCAGGAGACCAACGCCTTGCAGAGGGAATTGATAGTGGCTAAGGAACGCAGTGACGACTTGAGTAGACAACTCCTCGAGTCACAGGCTGGACAAGCCCCATTACCTGGGAACGTTTCATCAATGCCAGCGCCACCAGTCAATCCAGTGCAGATAACTCTTCCAGGAGAAGTTCCTTTAGCCCCACTGGAGCGTTTCACGGGTGACCCTAGGAAGTATGCAACATTTATGAAACAATGCCGCCTCCATTTTCTTTGCAGGCCTGGGGCCTTCCCTAACGATCAGTCTCAGGTTGCCTTTGTGTTGTCTTATCTGACTGGCAGTGCTGCAGACTGGTCTGTATCTTTCGTTAGTCAGGATGACCCACTGCTACGTGACTTTGGGGGCTTCCAGCAGGAGATGTAAAAGCTCTTCGCCCGTCGTACCCATGGACAGGCACTAGACAACAAACTCCTGTCCCTCCGTCAAGGAAACCAAGACTCATTAACATATATAACAACCTTCAACAGGATTGTGGTCGAAGCAGGGTGGCCAGAGGAGAAGAGAACCCCGCTATGCCACCGGGGCCTACGGGGGGAGCTAAAGGATGTTCTAGCCCAAGTGGTGGATCCACCAAAAGACTGTGCAGAGTTTATTAACCTAGTGGTTCAACTAGATCACAGGTTGCAAGACCGAAGGGCAGATCGGAGCAGACCAGACACTCGCCCTCTGTTCGTGCGGTCGAAGGACAACACCCCACAGGTGACAGACAATTCGGTGGAACCAATGCAACTGGGAGGGGTAAGACCCCCTTTAACCAAAGCCGAAAGAGACTAGAGAAGGAAGCAGCAGCTATGACTATACTGCGGAAAAGCAGGTCATTTCCTCAAAGAGTGTCCAGTAAAACCGCCAAGGAGAATCGTGGGAGCCACGGATAAGGAAAACACGAATGAAGAGTCGGAAAACTACCAGGCCCGACAAATGTAGAGGTCCGTTTGTTGAGCGATGAAAGTCAACTACAGACCTCCCATTTTGCGTTGCCTGTGATCCTAATCAACCACCTGCAGCCGTCTAGGATGCATACTGTAGAAGCATACATCGACAGCGGAGCAGTTGGGAATTATATGGACCAGGATCTTGCAGAAAAGATGGGGCTCTCTCTGTGCCCTAAATCCACAACCGAGACAGTTACCACCCTTGATGGTACTGAAATAGCTTCCGGTCCAGTATCCAAATGCACAACAGTCTTAACCCTTCTGTGTCAGGATGGCCATCAGGAATCTATTGCTTTCGATCTCATCAAGGTGCCTCAGTTCCAGTTGATCCTAGGGATGCCATGGTTGGTCGCACACAATCCGCATATTGATTGGCATGCAAGGGAATTGGTCTTTTCCAAAGGCTGTACTCACACTTGCTACTACAAAGGAAGGAAGTCAACGAATACAAGCCCATCTGTCCATGGAACAGCGGTAATAACCCTGGGTGTGATCAGTACCCTACCAAGTGAATACCAGGACTTTCAACATGTGTTTCAGAAGGAACGAGCTAATACCTTGCCACCGCACAGACCCTATGATTGCCAGATCGATCTGGTACCTGGTGTCCAAATCCCTTGTGGTCGAATCTATGCGCTTACAGAACCAGCGAAACAACATTTGAAATTCTACTTAGATCAATACCTGGCTAATGGTTTTATCCGCCCCTAAAGTCACCAGCAGCATCTCCCCTATTCTTCGTGCCGAAGAAGGAAGGAGATTTGAGGACTTGCATCGACTATCGCACATTGAACCAAATCACCATTAAAAATCGCTACCCCCTGCCGCTTATTCTGTAGCTGCTAGACCAAGTCAAAGATGCCCAAATCTACACGAAATCGGACCTTAGAGGAGCATACCATCTTGTCCGGATTAAAAAAGGGGATGAATGGAAGACCGCGTTTCCTACCAAATATAGCCTATATCAATACCAGGTAATGCCCTCTGGAATTTGCAACGCCCCCGCTGCATTTCAGTATTTCATGAACGATGTCTTGAGAGAGCTGATTGACGTCTGTGCTCTAGTTTATATAGACGATATCCTAGTATACTCGGCTTCAAAACAGGACCACATCAAGCACGTTCGTTCCTTTCTTACTAAACTCCGCCAACATCACCTCTATGCCAAACTCAAAAAATGTTAATTTCAGGTCACCGAAGTAGAGTTCCTCGGCTTCATCCTCACCCCAAAAGGAATCCGAATGGATGTGCACAAGGTTGACGCCATTCTAAACTGGCCAGCCCCAAGTTCATTCAAAGGAATCAGAGCATGTTGGGTTTTGCAAATTTTTACCGCAGATTTATTCCAGGATTTTCTCAGAGAGTGCATCCAATCACTTCATTATTGAGAAAGAGCAAAAAGAAGTTCCAGTGGACGGAAGAGGCAGAAAAGGCCTTCCGAGAACTCAAAGTGAGGTTCACTTCCGCCCTGATATTACAACACCCTCGCCCAGATCATCCATATGTGGTAGAAACAGACGCCTCCAGCATGGCGATGGGTGCTGTTCTCTCGCAAATGGACCCACAAACAGGCCAGCTACATCCTGTAGCCTTCTGGTCACGTAAGTTTTCACCACCTGAACTCAACTACGCCATCACGGACAAGGAGCTCCTAGCCATCAAATCAGCCTTCAAGGCCTGGCGACACTATCTTGTAGGTGCCAGGCACACTATCACTGTGATAACAGACCATCGAAATCTACAATATCTAAAAACAGCAAAGACTCAATCCTCACAACCACTATGCTGGGCCCTTTTCTTTGCGGAGTATGATTATGTGATCACGTTTCGACCCGGGGTCAGAAACAGAAAAGCCGATCCCCTTTCCGGCATGGGTACTGATGAACTGGTATACACGACCCCCGATCCCGTGGCCATCATCCCGAGTGACAAGCTCCTAGGCATTACAACCACGATGACTCAGGACGAACTACAGCAAGCGATCCGACACGTGATGAATCCAGAGTTGTTACAAGAATGGGATTCACGGGGAGAACACTATACAATCATGAACCAACTACCATATTTCAGGAACCGTCTATTCTTGCCCAAAAAAGAGCTTCAGGAACAAGTCGTCTCAGGGTATCATGACTCCTTAATTGAAGGCCACCCTGGAATTGCTAAGACTCTAGCCAAGGTAAAGCAAAGTTACTGGTGGCCCACGTGGTGTAAGGACGTCATCCAATTCATCATCTCTTGCGGCGTATCTGCGCAAAATAAGTCATCTAAGCAGAAACCAGCTGGACTCCTCAGACCACTGGAAATTCCACCGGCGCCCTGGCATACATTATCTCTTGACGTTATCACCGACCTACCGCCCAGTCAAGGATACAATACCATTCTAGTGGTCGTAGACTTGTTTTCTAAAATGGCCCACTTCCTGCCGTTTAAAGATATTCCTCAAACACATCGTACGACTTCACGGGTTCCTGTCAGTGCTGATCTCTGATCGAGATACTCAATTCGTATCCAACTTCTGGAGAAAATGCTGTTCTATGGCTCAAATCGACATCAGACTGTCCACTAGCCACCATCCCCAAACGGATGGCCAGACAGAGAGAACGAAGCAAACACTCGAACAGTACCTGCGTTATATGCTACATCAAGTGGTAGGAAATTGGAAAGACCTACTGTGGATAGCTGACTATGTTTATAATAATTCCCTACACAGCAGTACGGGACAGACCCCATTTTATAAAACAGGCCATCTGGGCTGCACCACGGTCTTCCATTATGGCCTCAAGGTCCCCATCATGTCCCCCAAGACTCTCTTGGAGTCAGTCCTGGTGCCTTTGGCGCCAGGCTCATATGGGAAGTCAGAGGACTGGGGCTTACAATAGGCTTTACACAACATGGATGCCCCCGCATAGCTCAGTTCCAGAATCAAGCTGTGAGGTCTAGCATTTTAGGTGTGGTCAGACCTGGGGGCACCTGGGACACCTGCAGGCTATATAAGCCATGCCCAAGCTGGGGAACACGCTTCGCGTTGATCTGCTGGTTGCAGCGTGATGCTCACCACAGTCTGTTGGAATCCTCATCTGCACTTCTGGCCCGATTACCTGCAAGAACAAGAACACCGTTAGTATTCACTTACCTGCGAGTGAGCCCTGCTTCTGTCCTCCGCTCCTGAATCCCAAACATCCAGCACCTCGGCGAACTCTCCATCTCGAAAGCCGCAACCTGGGAGGAAAGAGAACGAAAAAGCAGCATTAGTAAGCGTTTATTCTTCACCATTGAAAACAACTCAAAAAGGCACACGCTTACCTGGATTTGACTTGCCCTTGGCTCACGTCCATCCCGGGCCTTTAAACGACCTGCAAGAAGAAAGAAAAGGCCGATTAACACGCAGGAGTTCAAGAAGACGGCACGTGCAACGCTTTACTCACTGCTCTCCATCTTCTCGGCAGCATATATTCCGGGACATCGCGGCGACCTGCAAGGAAGGGAAAACACACAGGTCAGCACAAGAAAGGCACAACGTGCCCCTGCACAGAACAGCAGGACGGAGAGTGCACCATACCCAAAAACAAGGTGAGAAGAGCACTAAGGGGGTCGCTGGGTCCACAAGGGAGGTGGGATCCGGGCTAGAAGAAACAATAAAGCTAAACCCAAACTCCTATGTTTTCAGACCTGATCTTCAGCCGAACAAAAGTCCAAGGGAGTGAGTCCAAGGTCGGAAGCAGTCCAACCAGTCTGGGTGGCGTCCCCGTGGATATCAGGTGAGCGTTACACCAACTTAAGCCTCTTCTTCCTTTTATTTATCTGACTATCATAGATGGTCTTGTGTTTTTTTCCCGTCCTATGGGTCAAGGTAATTCTGCTACTAGTTCTCTTCTATGATTCCTAATTGATTGCCAATAGCCTTAAACCATTGCAGGCAATCTCTTGGCCATCTATATCTAAGATATCAAACATTTCATCAAATTCAGTTTAATTTTTATCTATCTAACATAATCTTTTGGAAGCCCTGTTAACTTAAATGTTCATGCTTTCCCCTTTTATATCCTTCCTGACTTGGTGGCCATATAGACACAATTTCAATGTTTTATTATCACTAAGTGATGTATGAATATGTTCAAAGCATTTAAGTAATTTTAATAATTTGATATTTACGAACATATAATCAAGTCTATAACTCACCTTCCCATTAATCCAGGTTGTATGGTTATTACCCAGGTTGACTGGTTCCAAAAAAGATAAACCCCAACTCTGTAGAATATTCAGCCAAACCATCCCACTTGTAATCTGGCTATTATGCACCTTTCCTCCCACTCTTTTTTCCAAGGCTACATCACAGTAGGAGTTAAGATCGCCAACCAGCATGAGAAAGGCTTTTGGGGATTTCATTAACCACCCCTCAATAGTATCCATAATGTTCTTTCCCACCTCCTCCATACAACTCCCCCACACAACTCTCCCCTGGTCGGGAATATACATTGATCACAATTATCTCATTCTCAACAGCCAAATTTCCTATTATTCCACACATAACGTAATCTGACATACCAAATTTCAACATAGTCTCTAATGGTAAGTGGGCATTTAGCTCCAACACAGAGTCCTCCCACAGGACCACAACACTAATCATGATTGGAGATTGAAATGCAAAATTATCTGATTCCAGTGTTGATACCTGGGCTTGAGACATCATAAATAAGGTCTGGGATATACACACTTCTGAGCTAAAACAGTCTGCTAGGCAAACTTTGGTCACAAAAGATGACTTATTTGAATGTATGCATTCTAAATGAACGATCTAATAGGAAAACAGCTGGGGAGTACTTTCAACTAACTAATAGCTATGTTAGCACCATTACTATGCACTTTTTACTATGAAGGACATTTATCTTATCAATACAATGAGGTTCCTTATTCACGAGGCAAGAGACCATTATCTATTACTAATAGGCCTAAGGTTTTCTTCTCCTCCTACTATACTTCATGATCGTTGGGGCATCATCACTATTAATAGCCAACTTAATCATATTAAATGGAATTTGGGCAATTTAAGATGTTAATGTGGTGGCGCCAAATATGTCTTTCAAGGAGTTTTGAGTAGTACAGGGTAATTCTTCCTTAGATCCCGTACGTCTAATTCATCAAGTCGGCTTACGTTGTCAATCTGCATTTTTTTGGTTAGTTAGCATGGGCTAATCCATTCATTCATGCATTTATTTAATATAAGCTATGTTTAGCATTAAAGTTTGTTTTGAGCTCTCATAAATCGACATTTGCTGAGAGCCATGTAGAAAGATATATTTAGCTTGTTATTTTGTAAAGCGCACATTCGTGTTTCTAAGCGCTAAGATGTGATCGAATTTTTGTCCATTATAAAACAGTTTTTTTCCGAGCATGAAAGGCAAATGTATTCGCAGCTGAACACAGTGGAAGAGGTGTTTTCATAATAATTTGTCTCTTGGCAGACTGTCAGATATAGCTTTGACTGCCTTGTTTTCTTTCTGTTTCGAGTGAGAGAGAAAGAATGTTAGCACAATATGCTTGCTGTTCTTAGAATATAATAGAAGAACATGTCATTATGTCCCAGTACAGTACACGGTTATGTTGAAATAAGCACATACATAGTCGAAAATGCTGGTTGCCATAGACTGCTTTCTCCGCATGTAATTGTAAAATGTACGTCAAATGACACTATGGGCCTCATTACACGGTAGGCGCTAAGGGAATACCGGCACCGGTAATGTCACCGGTGCCGGTAATCCCTAAGCGCCCTACTACGAGGTCCCTCAGCGGGTCCCGTCCTTAACACCTGCTCTGACCAGGTGTTAAGGACGGGACCCGCTGAGGAACTTCAGAGCTAATAACGGTACCGCAAATTGCGGTACCGTTATTAGCTCCTTCCCCATTCCCATTGAGCCCTCTCTGGGCTCAAATGGGAATGGGGAATGGTATTTGGAATGGGGACTTACCGGGTCCTCCAGGGTCGGAATGACCCGGTAAGTCCCCATTCTGCCTACCCGGACCTGGTATGCGGTAAGGGAGTAGCCCTGCCGCTAATAGCGGCATGGTTACCTCCTACCGTGTAATGAGGCCCTATGTATAACAGTGGTTTTCAGTTCAGTCTCAGTGCTGGGAGGGAGCTCTCAGTACTATGGTGTGCTGTGCTAATGCTCATTGCTCATTGTTAGTGCAATAGCTGAGTGCGAGTGGGTCTTGGTTTTTGTGCGACAGCTGAATTCCTCTCTATGCTAATAAACTGCTTTCTGTCTGAAATATCAATTTTCTGTGTCTGTTGTGATCTTCTTTTTGTTTCAGTAGATATATTTTTAGATCCACAACGTATCTGGATTCAAATCGTAATATATATTTTACTTCCTTTAAATCCTCCGCTTCCCCATGCTTATTAATACAAGATCATGAAGTTCACAACACTAAAAAGACGCTAGGTAAAGAAATGAGAAAACATTTTTATGAATATAAGGAGAAGGGAAATGTAATAACTTCTTCTCAAGCAAGGTAAACTGATTCAAAGAACTGGCTAAGGTTTTAGAAAATAAATCTAAATTCAACACCCAATGAGTGGAGATGTGGGCTTTGGGCCCTTTAGGAATGTGCATGTAATGGATGGGATCCCACAGAATAAATCAGAGTCCAAATATTCGAACTAACTCAGGAATATGGCAAAGTACTGTTTTATTAACAGTTATCTAAAATAGGGAGTTACAACGAACATCAACGGATGTACACTCGATTTCTCTCAGCAATCTTTTCACAAAACATGATTTATATATCAAAAATACGTCAGAGGTGACATCATACTACTTGGCAAATAATGAAAAACCTACTGAAGGTCAGGATTGGCTTAAGGGGAAGTATATTATCTATAGGACCTTGGATTTTGATTGGCTGCCCTCTGTCAGGTGCACAATGTATGCCTACCTCTAAAACATGTCATCTTCAGAAACATTGGATACACAGTTTATCATTGGTTTTCATGCTATAAGGTCCTTTGTTATATGGACTACTACAATTTGTTGGCATGCTTATACCATGTTTGGAACATTCGGTTCACTTTGCAGCACTTAAGCCCAGACACAGGTGCAAAGAAATGGGGCATGATACTACCTCCCCGCCCAATTAGCCCAGCATCTCTCATCACCCATGCTTCTGCCATGAAGATTGTCTTTGAACTTGGGCTTGCAAAAGTATCCTTGCCTTCAGAATACATGGGAGTTTGGGCACTCATTATCGTGTTTTGGGACTTCAAGTTCGAACTCTATTTTCATAGACCACGATTTGGCCCATTTTGCAGGTTTTAAAAGCTCTAAATGTATTAAACTTGGCACTCTTGTGTTCTTTCTTTGCACCTTAACAAGGGATGATTCATCCTTCACACGTTCACTTCTTTCCAGAATAGATAGCTGACCTTGGCTGCTTCAGTCTTGACTCCAGGCCAGATAACCTCACCATGCAGCTACATGATTCAGCTTATTCTTGCTGCAACACAATTTTCCCTTCCCTCTTCATGGGTCCTCGCTTCATGATACCGATGTCCAGCTTCTATACAATGGTGGCTTTGCCTGCATTCTATTTACTACGTATAGCCAGCTTCTATGATGAATTAGTCTACTTGTGTTTCAGCATCTGTACAATTATTGAACAGTTGATTCTCTGCAGCACTTTGTGCACATGTAATCTTCTTTTTCGTATTTAAAAGTTCACTTGATTCTTTACTTCGTCATTAGTTTCTGTAGGATCCATTCATCCTCTTCAGATAGTATCTCGGGACGTCGTATGTCTCTTGTGACATCAGTAGCTTCTTTCTCTGCTCTTTTCATATTCCTTTAGGGAGTTCCTTCCTTAGGTTGTCATCGCTTCGGGGATACAATTGGTACGGTTGTCTCAATGGGTATCTTCTTTCGAACACATGCTGCAGTATTGGCACAACTGCTGGTGTCAAAACAGCACAATCTCAGGACTCCAACATATGGGATGTAGGGGAGCAGGGTTTCCTGCAGAGGCATGCATCTGCTCCTCGACCATCTCCTCAATTGTTTCCACATCCTGGTAGTTTTGAAGAAGTATTTCTTTGGTTTCCATATCTTTATCAGCCCCCTCAGGGTGCCTGCTGATTTGACATGTTCATCTACACTCCAGGTCGTGTAGTTACATTTGTCCATTCGGGGTACAATAGACCCATCGTCCCACGCACTTTTTATGATTCTTTCGATACAGGAACTTTGTTCCCTCAGGTGCTTTGATGCTGGCCTCTATGTATTTCCTGACAGCATCATTATTCAGCTCCTTGGGGTTTGGTTCATGTTTGACATCAATCATGATCTTCATCCCTACCACCTTCATTGCCGTTTTCTCCCATTGGGTAATCACCATCCTGACTACACAGAATCCAAACATTACTAACACCAGTATTACTCCAATAACCTTAAATATATTTTCCAACCACTGTGGAATCCACAAAAACAAAGAGGCTAATCAGCTGTCATGTTCAATGTCATCTGTCTCGTCTTCCATCTTGGCATGCAGGTCTGTCAACAACGTTATGTCCTCTGTCAAGGTTCCATTCTGGTCATTGTGAGAAGGTATGAATGTGCAACATGATGGCCTGATTTTGGTATGAACTCCTTCCATCGCTGTTATCATATCAAGAACATATTGATTCTGGAGGGTCATCAATCGTATGGCCCTCAGCTCATTAATCTTCTTTAATGATGTGCAATCCCTTTATGGCAGCATTGATTACCTGCAAAAGCTCCCATCTGCTGATTTGAAACCCTTTGGCATTCGCCACTGTTTGGATCCCAGGCATAAATATTTTTGTCATTATCATAGCAGTCTTGCTGAACAACCTGCACTCCTCAGGAATGTTATCATACTCTGTTATCGATTTGGCTGAGAAATGATGTTCTCTTTTTGTCCATCTGAGAAGTTCAAGCAATCTTCTTTTTATCAGATTGGGCATCCACTTTTGGAAATTCACCAATATTCAGAATACTCTGAGGAATCACTAATGCTGGAACATGAATGAGTACCAGGGAACATACTCTGCCCCAATCCGTGGGCAACTTCATATAGGCTCTAGATCCACAAACCCAATGTTGATCCATAAGGACGCTCTCCCTTCTCCCATTCTGGGGACATCAATTGTGGTCCTGCATTCTTTGTTATATCCCACATGGTTCTTTCCATGTCTTCGGAAGCATAGTGTTGCATTAACCAAAGAGATTAACACTACTGGGCCTGATTCAATTTCTACCCATGTCAGCAATGTGCTTGGCCCATGATTTTAAGCATCCATCATTCACTTTCTGCACTTCTTGTACATAGTCTGTCTTTAGCAGATAAGCTGCACAGGACACCATTCCTTCTTCCCATCCTTTCCTGGTGTGCACTCATCCATAGATCAACATTTGAGTTTGATCCTAACATCCAGGTGATCCTGCTATTTCTGTCATATCAGAACTATTCATTCTCTTCATTTCTTCAATAATCACCTCATCCTGCCAGCAGCAGAATATACAGGTATCTTGCTCTTTCATCCAGGCTCCTTCTCTATTTGTTTGGTCTTCATATAGTCATCATGGTATGGAAACAACCATTTTGATCTCCATTGCAAGGTTGTCCAATTTCCTTGAAACTGTCCTCGAGTACTACATGCTGCAAGATGGCTGAGGCACTTTGCATTGTGTGCTGAAACCTCCTTTGAAATGAAGGCCCTTACTGTATTTATGGCGTAGGGGATGAGAGAACAGACATAGAAGCTCTTTCTTCACTAGAAACATTAAGATGATAGAGACTGTGAAAGATAAGTAACAGGAAGACAACGAGCCAATCATGCAAATATATATTATGCATAAGAATCTGGGCAACCCTTTCTCGCGCCATCCTACTTCTTGCTGAACTTGTTCACTTTCTATGATCATGCCATCTTCTTCATTAATCATTTTTAATACAATCATCAAGTTTCTTTTATGTCTGCAACTGTACAATTTGTTCAATTATAACAATAAGGAATCTTCTTATCACTAGACCATTTTTTAGGATACTGTAAAAAGGTGTGAATATTAACATCTCTTCTAACAAGAGCAGGGTAAGATTGAAGAATAAACACAAAGACAGCAACCACAAGCCGATGAAAGTCACTGTCGGCAGGTATCATGTGTTTTTATCACTTAAAACAAATATCCTCCATGAAATGAATATGGATACTGATCTCTATTCCAATTTCTGATCAAGTACTGATGTTTAGGCATAACTCTGATGCATTATTCTCTACTTCAATATATTTCTAAAAGTTTATTTAAAAAATCCTGGAATTTTCCACAAGTTCTTGCACTCTCTGCTAAGATATATATAAGGAGTATCTATTGAATTCCAGTCCAAATAAAGTATGTGTTAATCACTCATTGCTTTATCGTCCTCCTTCTTAGTCATCGATCCAGTATGCACACAAGGGAATTCTTCGTCTTGTCTTGCTTCTGGATCAGCAACAGTGGGAGGGAAGGTCTTGCCTTTATAAATCTTCATGTTGTTTTGGGTGCAACCAAGCTCTTCTTCCTGATATTTTGACAGCGGAAGGGGACACTTGCTCAACAATGAAATGGCCATTGAAAGTGGCTCATGCCACTTCTTAGTGACATTTTTAATTAAAACTAGGTCCCCAACATATAACTTAGGTTGTGGTAATAGTTCACTTGGATTGGTTGCCGAATTATCTTCTTCCGTGTTCTTAAACCCTCCAACCTGACGCTTGCCTTGATCTGAAATGAATTTGAAACAAAATGGTGGCGTCCTGCCACATACATTTACATCAATTTGCATTATAATTTTCTGCAAAGGTTATCTCATTTGGCATGCTGAATATCAGAAACACTGTATACTCATGATTATAAGAGATATAAATACAAAAGGAATCTCAAGTTTGACTTTTAGCTTATTTATTTGACTAAGGTCAAAGCAAAAAGATGGAGTAAGGGTTCAGTTTCCCTTAATATTTAGTGATTTTTACAAACAACACTTGCCTTCAGGTTGGCAAACATGTTGGAAATGGAATAAAACAGAAAGCAAATAATAGACACAGTTCACAAGTTATTTGTACATGGTCATAAAATTGCTAGTGCATGAACATAAGAGCAGGGCAGTTATTTCAGCAATTATGATCAAGAAAATACATAAACCATACGACTGTGAATAATAAACCAGAGTTAGGTTTTCACATAGAACATCCTGGTAGTTGTTTCCAAGGTGTGTTGGATTTTTTGAGGGAGGTAACCAAGTCTTTGGCCTACGTCTAGATATTGATAGGTGGTGTGAGGGGACAGGCATATCTGAGCCAGATGGGGTGTGGTCCCGTGACGTTTCGGCGTAAAACGCCTTCTTCAAGGGAAAAAAAAAACAGTCTCCCTACATGGGGAAATCAAATGGGAAAGGATTTAGTGTAATTAGAGCACTATTGTGTTGTTGCAAAAACACAACAGGATATTAGCATGTCATACAAACAAAAACAAATAAATGTAATTGAGATTAAAATGCCCCCCGGCGGGTAGAAGGAGTTAAAATGAATACTCAGACTTGTGGCTTGTGCTAGCCAGTGACTGACCTGAATGTGTTAGAGTTGGGAATGGGATTCAACTTCCATTGGCGTAGATTTAGGAAAAGTGGCCTTGGGACAGTGTTTGTAAGGCAAACGCTGTTCTGTGCCTGAAAAATACGGAAGAGAGAAAGGAACATGCATATGGTATGAGTCAGTGCAGTGACTGGAGTATGCCACTAGTAGATAAAAAAAAAACTGTGTGTGCGGATCAGCTGTTGAAGTAATCCGCATCACAGGTAGCCAGCTCCAAGTTACCTGTTTTTGTGAGTTGGTAAATTTTAGGCGACCTCGGGGCGTGCAGAAGTGCTGTGGGCCAGTGCCGGGATGCTGGCAATGACGAGAGGCTTTTTCTGTAACCTGCTGGCAGCAGAAAAATGGGGAGGCTGCATGTGCCACGTTGTGGATGCTGAGTAACCCACTATATAAAAGAAGAAAGGGAAGAAACAAAAACAAGATCAGCTGGCTGGCCGACCTAAGTGGCGTGTAGTGAGCCCTGTGTCCGTTGTGCCCCTGCATAAAGGCAGCGAGGGCCCCATTCACAGGGGGGTCTTGTACCCCAGCATTACCTGAGACAAACGGGTAATTACTTCGTTAAATGTAGAGTAAATTGCACAATTGTAAGTTCATATAGAGATTATCACAATGAAGAGTAGTATATATGCATTACATACTTTGGAAGGTAATCTGTTATATTGGAATAAAAAGTAATTGTTTAATTTCAATAGAAATTACTAAAACATATTAGTAATACAATTGCAATGCTTATAATAAAATAATTATTTTCTAATCTTCATGTCTTTTCTATAAATGTAATTATGTAGTATAAGTAACTGATTTTCTTTTTATATGAGTCAAACTATCCTGTACTGTTACAGTGCACATGGGAACATACTTTCTAGTATGTGTGATTTTTTAAATTTTTTTTTTAGAAAACTTGTCATTTAGAAAAGAATGTGTTCATGTAATGTAATCTTATTACAGTAAGGATAATTGTAAATGTGCATGTGTATGTTTACTATTTTCATAACACTTGCTATAGAGTATGTTTCCACATCTACCTATTCTTATTTTTGTTACTACTACAGACACGTATTAGATTATGTTTGAAATACCTGAAATAGATTTACCTTAATTGGGCACTTTCCGTGCATTTAAGAATTGTAGCTGCTTATTAATACATGAAATTAAAACCATTTGTATAACATAACATATTTTTATTTAACATTTTATAAGTTGATAGCACTAGAAATAAATGCTTCACTCATAAACATATGATACGTCTGTATCAGTTTATTGTTCCATGTTATGTTGTTAATATTGTGAAGTATAATAAAATAAAAAATGTATCAAAAGAGATGAACAAAGATATTCTATCTCTATAATATAATCAATAATGTCATATATGATGTCAATATTGCACTCATCTGTGATTTTTTCTATGCTGTTATCAGTAATGTCATCAGTGATGTCATGTGTGGTGTAATTAGTTATGTCATCAATGGCGCCATCTGTGAGGTCATCATTGTGGTTATACGCTGTGCACCAGGGGGCACATAGTTAAAGTGCACTTGCTTGAAATGCGAGTGCTGAATGTTAGGGATTTTGTCGCGTTAAATCTGATCACATTAACTCTCTCTTAACTAATGTTTTTTTCACTGAATTTCAAGGGTTTTGTTATACTATAGTTTCCTCAGGGCCCACTAGCTATGGCTTTCGGCTATGGTCACTGTACATGTTGCACAAATAGTTTTCTTTTGGGCCCACTAGCCATAGCCTTCATCCATGGACTTCCGCCATGGCCAGTGGCTATGACCGAACATGTTGCATAGCTTCTTGAGGTCTCACTAGACATGGCCTTTGGCTGTAGGGGCTGTAGCCACTGTACATGTTGCACCAATAGTTTTGTTTTGGGTCCACTATCAATTGTTAGTGGACATGTCCAATGGCCATGGCCTCTGTACATTTTGCAATTTCTTGAGTTCTCACTAGCTATGGTCTTTGGCCGTGGCTTCTGTACATGTTGTCCCAATAGCTATCATTTGGGCCCACAAGCCATGGCCACTGGCCATGTCACACCATTAATTTGTTAATAAACACCCATTGTCCCCTGCCCAGTAGATGAAAGATCTACAGATGTTGATTCTTTTATTTCTAACCCTTTTTTCCTGCGATAATTCCACAGTAATCATTTCCAATAATTGAAATGCCTACTGTAGAGTGGTGGTTTGCCGAATCATGCAATAACTGCAAAAAATGCTCAGTAAGAAAAAGTCACATATTGAGTCATACTCAATATGTTTCCCCCTTCTTTTTTTCCAGGTCCCCTCACTCTACTCAATTGCTTTTTTCCTCCCTAATCCTCTCCCTTACTCCCTTTCACTCCTCACTTCGTGTAACACACTGAGCACGTCTTGAGGCATTGCCACTGTAATCTCATGAGATTCCCATGGTCTTCCACAGATACACCAAAAATGTTCTACACATAACTAGCTCTCCAACCCTTCTCCAAGTCGTGAACTTGACATGGTGTCTTCTTTCCCATTGAAGCCTGATGTGATTGCTTTTGCTATTGCTATTGATATTTATATAGGGCCTACGGTCAGGTCATCTAAGCACTGTTGTTGAAAGCAATCAGTTTTCCACTAGGAGTGACTACATAAACAGAAGAGTTTTGAGTCTATTTCTGAAGTTGAGACGTTTATTAGACTCTTTAAGGTCCTGGGGGAGGTCATTCCAAGGCTTGGTGGCTTAGTTTTTCCTCCTCCAAATAGTGTTGTGCGTTCTTTCATTTTTGTTGCTTCTACCAGTATTATCGAAGGAATCGCCTGTGTCGAGCAACAACAAAAAGTAATGGCGCTTTTCATTTCTGAAAATACTCTGTGCTGCACAGCACCAACGCTGAGATATATACAATGTTCTTATGGAGCCCAAGCACTCCCATGTCTCTGTTGAATATTTTAAAAACTACTGGATGGATTTACCTGAAACCAGTCAGGGAAACCAATCAAAGAAATGGTTTCTTATTTAGTCCAAATTTCCCTGTTATTTTCACACTACGGCGGTTAAAACCTGCACTTTTTCTCTGTGGGAAAATTAATGGGAGAAGGCTGAAAACAACATGTGTTTTTTGTTTTCTTAATAATGTTTTCATGTTTTGAGTTTTTGTTCCCGAAATTCCCAGCTTAGTGGGGTGGGGTTTTGACAAACATTCTGATGGAAAATTTCATCCAAATCCATCCAGCAAGTAAAAAGGTATTAGCAATAGAATTGTGGGTAAAAATGGCAGCTTTTCATCTCTGAAAAACCTCTCAAACTGTCTGCTGCAAACACCATGGTAGATGTAGCTATTTTTCTAGGAGCATGGGGCACCGGCTTGCCCACCAAATATGTTTAAACTGACTGGACAGATTTAGCCCAAACTCATCCCAGCGATCGAGTCGACGCTCTGTGCCCAATTTGTTTCTTATTTGGTCCAAATTCACTGAGTGGTATTTGGGCTTTGGGGTTCTCAAAATTTGACTTTTTCTCTGTTGGAAAATAAATGGAAGTAGGCCGAAAACAGCACTTTATTACTTTCTTAATACCATTTTCAATTTTGAAATCTTTTCCAAAATGTCTAGACTGGTGGCCAGTGACAATTGTTTTTGGGGAAAATGTCAGCCAAATCCATCCACCGAGTCAAAAGTTAATAACAATACAATGTTTTGTTTTCCTATGGCTCATAGGTATAACCTTAACAATAGGGCGGCAGTCGCTGCACTATAGATCAGGTGATTGCCTAGATCTTGTCGGTAATTGCTTGGATAGTGTTGGTCAGTTTTTTTGAAATTGGGATTCATTTCCGTCTTGTTCTAACACAAATGGGCCACATCTAGCTTTAGGAGTATATTAAAAAGCAAAGTTAAGTAAGGTGAACAAATTGCAGGCTCATTTCTGAAGGAATCTAGCTGAATCAGATCCGGTTTGGTTGCTTTTCTCAGCAGTTGGGAATAAAGTGCTGTTTCTATCACATCACTGTGAATGAGAGAGCGGATTTTGGAGCAATAGATTTTTTGCAGAATTTCCTGTTCTTGTCATTAGAAATAATACTGAATCAATTCTTTTTATAGAAGTACTGACTGTTTACTCCCCTGGTTGCTTGTAGATCTGTGGCTGCCAAATTGCCAACCAACCCCTCCCCATTGTTATCTCCCCGCTCCCTTGTTCTCTCACCATTTTCTTCCCCCTATGATTAGTAAAGTGCTCCACTGCATTCTGAAGATTGGTCTTTGCTCAATTAAATGTCTCTAATAATGATGATAACAATAATCATTTTGTTGGAGGTATGCACTAAAATTCCATCTCATCCTGTGCTTTTCGGAAGTGTGTATTTGAAGGGGTCTGTTATTAGCTCTGCAGTCTGTATTGTTTAGGCATTTTTATATTTTTAGACTTTGCCGCCCACCCATGCTTTGTTTTGCATATTGTATGGTGAGATGGCTTTGCAGACTTGGTGGACATTCTCTATTATTCCATATCATCATTGTATTTTCTTTCTGTTTGGTCTTCTTTGGTCTTCCTCTGCCTTGCCTGTCCACTGTTGTATTCTACCATCATTTCTTAAATTGTACCCAGGTCGAGTTCCTTTATAAGGTCATGGAGCTTCAAGGCGACTTGCAATATCCTTTTTTTAATCCTTGTTTACATTTATTGTAGGGGCTATTTTAAATACATGGTCACACACTGGCCTTCTCTTTAATACCATGTCTCTTGCTTAATATAATGTACAAGATTTTCCTTTAGCTGATCCATATTGTCAATATTGAATATGTTTGGATGTATAAAAATAAAAATGCAAGTTCTAATGTGTTGCAGAAAAATAGTTCAAGCAGTTTAATAAAATGTATCGAAAAAGGTTTTCATGTTGTGCTTTAAAGTAAGTAATGACATGCAGATTCTTGTTCACATGTGTTAAACTGCAACAGTGCACAAATTGAACATTCTGCCATAAAGATTTCCTTGTCAATTAATGGCTGTAAAGTGTGCAGTAAACTATCCTGCAAGCAAGGAGTTTGAAAATGGGTCATGGCTTTAATTAAGTGCTGCAGTGACATATTGGATTTCTCTCTGCTGGCTCAAGCATCAGGCATTGTGAGGTTACAACTGAAGAGTAACAACTGATAACAGAGAAGTTGTGAAATAATTGTATTATTACAGGTTGGTTGTGATATCGCAAATAGTCTGTAATAAGAACATTATTTTCGTGCTTTTAGAATATTATTATTATTATTATTAATAATAATAATAGTAATAATAATAATAATAATAATAATAATAATAATAAATGTTTTAGCCATATTTGATTATTGTACACAACTCTGTTAATTCCTGTTGGTCAACTGCTCCCCAGGACATAATTCACCAGAATTCTCTGGTGTTATCACAATCTAGGGTGGACATGTCTATGTTCCAATTATGGGCTGTTTGTTCTTGTTTTAATTTTCCAGCAATTCCTTGTAATCATGCCAGGCCTTGTTTGTCTAATTTGTGAGCGTCTGTCCTCAGTGCTTTCAGTACATGTGATAATTGCATTTTGCTCTTCTTATAGTCTGTATCACACCATGGGCAACTCTTGTGGCAAAGTTTGATGAATTTGAGTTTTTAAATGGTTTACTCACCATCGAATATGTCATCTTTGTGATTGTTTGCTCGGAATTACTTATTTCATGAAGTGTAATCTGCAGGTAGCATTTCCTTGTACAATGATCTACTTTGTCAAGATCTAAGTACTCACTGGATATGTCTTCTACTTTTTGAGCTATTTATATTCCATGCAGCTATTGTTTTCTGAGGATATTGCTGTCTACACAAGTTCATAGAAAGTGAAAGTAGAATCTTACATTTGGATCTTGGTGACACCACAAAGCTTTGCACTAGTTGCACATTTTGGAATTTAAGTGAAATGTCTGACCTGGGTTTCAGATTCCCATAATTGCAAATGCTGTTGATCATTTTGTGACTGACCATTGCATACCTAAATCCTATTCTATTAAAGTATCACTTCCATCGCTAAGCGTTGTTCAGTTTTGTGATGGGAAACATTTAAGTTATGATTGTTCCAGAGTGAGTCTTCCCTTGCAAATATGTTTGAAATAGAATGCAAAGGTCCATACTGTAGGTTCATACCTCCCAATATTGAAAGAGGACAACCAGTTGTCTACAATTTCCTTCAAATCTGTTCAAACTGTTCATGCCTGCTCGACTCTGTTGCTTATTATAAATATTAAAAATGATCAGATACAAATTATGTAATAGTTCTAGAGTGACTGTTTGGATGTCTAATGAAAATGTTTTGACAATCCCACGAGAGATAAACTTGTATGGCATAACCCAATGTTTTTGTATCCCCCCTGGGCTTACTCGCCGAACAATGGCCTTCAAACTGTGGGTTGGGACTCCCTAGCAATGCCGAAGGATGTCTGCAAATGGTGTGAGACTCTTTAAAAAGGCATTACAGTGACTGTTTTTAATAGAAAATATAACCAGTTTTAGCTTGTGGGGGACCAGATACAGAAAAAGTATTTTTACTCAAGGGGTGGAGGAGGGCTCTGTATAAAAAAAGTTTGAATACCACTACCCTATAGCATGTGTTTATTTCATGTGTTTTGTAAGCAATCTTTTTAATATTATGCCCTTATGTGTTACATGTTCTTATTAAGATGTGTTTGTTACGCCTGCAATGATTAATCAGGTGTAAAGTGTTGTATTTCATTCTGTAGGTTTGGAAGGCATTTTGAAGCCCTTATTTTGGGCAGGTTGATAGTAATATATGAGCAGAATGGCCTTTTTTAAAGGTTACATTTGTATGGAGTTATTTAGCCCACACAAGTAACAGTTAAAACCTTTTTTCTGGGTGATTTTATATTTAGAATCCTTGATGTTGTTCTTTTATAGGTGTACTAGCTAGATATTTGCTTTAGAGTCCACTATGGCCCTGGGACCCATAGGCAACTAAAGATTATATTTAAAAGAGATATATTTTATAAAATGATGCCACGGTTTAAGGGTAGGATGAGAATATGAATGTGGGATATTCAAAGAAACATGTTTAAGCAATTTTGCTTGCTTAAGAATAATTGTCTGTCAGACAACCCCCCTTGATCTATGCCTCCTGGGGTCATATAAAATGCCTCTCACACTCTTTAGGATCTCAAGTATCCCCCAAACCTCTCTGCATAGACTGACTCATCACTCATACATTATTTGGTCAGTATGTTGGTCTGCTAGGTGATCAATTTACCTTGCAAGGCTCAAAGGACCCATGGGTCATTGTTCAGGATTCTAAATTAGGGTGATGCTCTGCCAGACCTCTCCAGGTATTAATATGGTGAGGTACAAGGAACTCAGTGCCCTTAGAAGACTCTGGCACAGTCTATGCAAGCACCTGCCTACCAGGTGGGAGTTCCTTGCCTTAGACCCCTCTCACGTCTTGTGACCTCCCTTAATCTGTTTCCTCTTCTCTTTGGTTGTACTTCCTCATAACATCACCTAGATTCCCCAGCAACATTCAGGCTGTTTTCACCTTTCCTCTCAGCATCAGGACTTCTCTATCCCTCCCCTCCTACTTCTCACTCTTAGACTGCAGACTCTTTCCTCCTTACCACATGTTTCTGCTCCTCTTATGGTGGCTCTCCTTTTTCATCTGCCTTCACTCTTATTATTCCTACATTCTTTCCTGCCCCCTTTTCTCCAACACTTCTCTTCTAAACTCCTCTTCTCCAGGTGTTACTTCTTTCTTGCCCTACTCCAATCATTGGTTTCCTCCTTTCCCTTCCTTCTCCTTTTACTCAAATACTTCTCCCCCAAACCTCCTACACTCTAGGTGTTACTCCTTTCTTGCCCCTGTGACTCCCTCTGTCCCTATTTTCTTTCACACACCTGCTCTTGGTCTAACTCTTCTCTTTTCCTCACCCTAACTTCTTACCTCTCTCTCCAGTTATTTAAAGTCTCCTCCTTGAACTCCCTCTTTCCTCCTTCTTTATTCTCCCTCTCCTCCTGCACATGTCTGTTTTTCCCATCTCAATCTCATCCTTTCTCTCCTCCAACATCTCCTGCCACTTCAAATTGTACCCCTTCCTGCTCTGCCTCCATCCACTATTAGCCACACTTTACAAAGTGCCCCATGCATCTTTACACCGCTTAAATCCTGTGCTTGTTGCTCTCTAATGGTGATTAATACTTATCTGGGGAGCTTGATGAAGTGATTGCAAGGTTTCGGATTCTGACTGTTCATTTTTTCTGTTCCTTGTTGTTCACTGTGTATGATCAAGGAGCCTTGGACTGAATACTCACAATGACTGTCTACCATCTTACAAGTACAGTGTCCACTGGCATTGCCACCACTGGAACTTTCTGCAGCACCTGCAACTTGTTTATCCCATTTTTCTCATCACCCACAAGTGTCCCTTCTCTAGGCTTGCTGATGTACTTAACAAATGTCTCCTTGCCATTCTGCATCCTTTACCATTCCTTAATTATTGTTTTGCTCTTTGGCAGCAGGACCTTACATACTATGTCCCAATGTGGGTTCCACTAGCTTTCTTGTCAGTTCAAGTCCCTGGTGTTGGCATAAATCTTTCCAATACATGTCTGGCAGACATTCCCTTGCACAACTGGAAACAAGAAAACAGAAATCAGGGTGAGACCGCTTATAAGTGTGTTTAGGCCCATTTACATATTTGTTGGGGGGCCTGCTGTGTAACTAGTATATTGAGGTTACACCCTTAACATCATTTCTGGCATATAGCTAATTATTTGTACTAGTTAATTACAATGCCCCTTGACATATTCATCATATTCAATTGTGGTCAACAAACAGGTCTGTGCAATTGTTAATTATCTACAGAATGGGATTTAATGTGTTCCAATATTGTTCTGCTCACAGCCAACACGTTTTTCGACAAAGGGTCTTCTTCAAGGCTATTGTTCACACATTAGAATATTAATTGTGACAGTGGGCCTCATTATGAGTGTGGCGGTCCAGAAATAAGGGTGCTGGTGGCAACCTACCGGCACCCTTTCAGGACTGCCACACTCCGACTCTGCCACAGTTAACAACGGTGCCGGTGCTTCTGTGAACCCATTTCCATGGAGTACTGTGGGACTTCATGTGAATGGGAACTTTCCAAATCCACTGCCTGATATCCCGAGACTTATAATATCCTGGTGGCACCGGGATATGAGGCGGCAGATTCAGTGTTACGAGGACGGCAGATACCCGCCGGTAGTGTACCCAAGGACCGGGTCCTTTAAGACGAGGTAACAGTATTTGAGATGGATGGGGATGCAGATTTTACTCATACATCAATAATAAGACAGACTTAAAAAGATTGGAAAAAGTAAGGCTGTTTTAATAACAAGTCTTTAAAACAGGGAGCACAACGGACATCAACGGATGTCGCACAGCACAATCTCAATACATTTCATAAGAAACATTACTTTTATAGCAAATATCCATCGTAAGTGACGTCAAACTATGTGGCAAATAAGTGGTTGGTTTACGGGGAAAATCTACACATACTTTCTATGGGATACAGGGACGTGATTGGGTCTCTAGGATTAGGTGGACAACAAGGCTATGCCAAGTGGATGTCAACTTCCGTGTCTGACTAATACACAACATACTACTGGCTTCTCAAACTATAGGGCTCCTTAGTACGTGGCCCTCTACAATTGGTTGGCACGCTTGTACCCTTCTGGAATATTCAATTTGCTAGCAGCAGGTAAGCTGGTAGCCCAGGTGGTGGGAGGATTGGCCTGGTCATGCCTTCCCACCTAATTAACCCAACATCCATCCTCACTCCTGCGGTGTGCCATTCAATTAGCTCTTCGAACTCGGCCTTGCAGAGGCTCACTGTGCCTGAGAATAAAAGGGAGTGTGCCATGGCCTTATCTTCTCATCTCGGTGTAGCTCACCCAAAAGTCTATTTTCATCTGACCATGTGACTGGACCACGTTTTTGAGCTCTTGATTGTATTTAACACTATTAAATGAAGAAATTCTTGGCACCGTCAGTCATTTTCATTAAACCTCAAACAGGATCTCAGCTTGCTTCTCACGTTATTGTATCTTCTCGAGTACATGGTAAGGCTCTCGGCGGCCCCAACTCTTGACACTGGGCCAGACAAGCCTTTCTCGAATCTTCTTTCACCATCCGCTATTCTTATTCTGCTGTGCCACACTTCCAGCCCTTTCATTCACGGGGTCCAAGTTTGCTGAAATGCGTCATGGATCATCCAGATTCAATAGATTCCTATATATATACACATTGGGGTATCGCCTGCAATCTATTCACTACGTAGCCATCCTTGTGATTACTTTGTCTACCTGCGTTAATGCGTCTGTACATTTGTAAAATAGTTTTGCATTTTCTTCAGTTCTTCTCCGCACATGCAATCTTCATTTTGTTCCCGAAATGTTGCTCACTTTGCTACTTCGTTATCACGTCTGCTTTATGTGATGTCACCAGTCTTCTCTTTTATTCATTTTCACACTTCTTCTGGAATTTCCTTCAGAAGACCGTCATTTCTCTATGGATACATACAGGCTTTTCTCAGTGAATATCTTGTTTCAAGGACTTTTTGCAATATAGGCACCGTGATGGACTTTGCGCATGTCGCAATTTCTGGTTGCCAACATATAGGGAGAATAGGGGGGGACTTCTGGTAGAGGTACTTGGCTCCTCCTCTACAGTAGCACCGGTGGGTTACCACCATCCTCATAATGAGGCCCATTGGCATGAACATTAATATAAATACATACCAGGATCAGGTATGAGGAAGATGGAGAAAAGAAAACAAACAAAAACATGGGAAAACCCAATATTAAAAACTAAAAATTAACATATACAATTCTCTAGTTATCGAGCCTGTTACACTTTGATCCCTTTGTCCACCTGGTCTGTTACTGTAGGTGGCAAGTGACAGACAATTGTTAAATCTGTTATAGATTCGCTGAAGCACCCAAATTCTTCATTATTGTCTTGGCAATACCTGTTTTCGTTATTAATTTAGTGTTGCACTCCTGCATGGTGTCAAGCTTGACAATCAGATTAAGTGACATGATTAGTGATAACGTGATTTGGTGTATTAATATCTCGATAGAGGATACAGGTTCTGGTCACTGTGGTGTCAATAGAGTATTCCCCATTATGTGTATAATGCAATATGGGATTGGTCTCACCATTGATAGCAAATTGCTCTTTCCTGTAGACCAGATTTAGGTGAACAAATTAGTACCTACCAAATCGACTGTTAACCATCTTGTATTACTATGGGATAGTAATCGTGGCACTTACCCATTGCACTGTGGGTAATGCCCGATTGAAAATCAGTGGCTGATTTTCTGCTGTGCTAAATGTTTCTTGTAAGGCTGGAAAATTAACAAAAACTTGTCTGAGCATGCTGTTTAGCTCTTAAGTAAGATAGCTAAATATATGTAGCCTAAGGCTTACCTCAAATCCTTTTTTGTTTTTTAATGTTGCTGAAGTATTGCAGATTGTTCGTTTGTGATTCTTAATATATATTCCTGCAAAGAGCAGGAGAACATCATGAATTTGATGGTGGGCATTCTGCGACTATAATGTAATACCCCATGAGCATAGGCTCATACATTCCAAGTACATTTAAGCATTTCTGTTGCTAAATAATAATAACATGCTTAATTGTTAACAATGGTGTGATAACACCTACATCTCTCCTTACCTTGATATGGATGGGCTGTCCAGTAAGCATTCATCCCAAGCAACCCGCGTGTGTGATGCACGTGGGTGCCATTTTGTTTTGATATATATAGCCTGCTGATGCGTGCGTAGTCATGCAAACGTTGTGCATGACACCGCTGCCTCCTTTGTCAATATTGACATATGCGAGCGTGTTAGTAAATAGATTTAGCACAAATGGTAACTGATAGAATAGATTCGCAAATATAACAATCGTCATGTCATACATTTCGATTATGTACATTAAAGTCATCTGAGAAATTAATTCTACACATTAGATGTATTAATGTTATCGCTCTTGTGTATCTTGTTGGTATTATTTGTTGTGGTTCGTATCTTAAAAATTGGGTCTTTCAATGGCCTTCTTATTGCAGCTGCTGAATTATCTTGGACTGATCACATTTGTTGGTGCATGAGACGTCATGCACACATTGCGTGTGACATCACTGCCTCCTCTGTCAATACTGACATATGCGCACGTATTAATGAATAGAAGCGGCACAATTCTTGCTTGGTTATTCCATATTTCAGTGACTTGTAATGGTATGGCTCCCAAGTTCTATTGGAATTAAAATGCCCTGTATGTAAAGTAAAAGGGTGCCTTGGTATATTTTCTGTGCATAATCGTATTTGGTATGGAAACGTTGTGATCTAATGACATTTACTATGTTGTATACTCTCCAAGGACACCACTAAAAATGATCAGTAAAATTAATACTAAGCTGCTCAATTCCCTTTCGTCTGTATTAATTACAGACATCTAGGAGCTGGTGTCTTACTCCTGAAATGTATTCATGTTTTCCATCAAAGGTATATCATTGTTACTGTTTGTTATTGTTTGTTTGTTAGAACTGGGATTCTCAGTAGCCTTCCTATTGCGCTACTGAATTAGCATAGTCTAATGACATTCAGTATGGCATTCCTCAAATATGGCCACACTTTGGTCGTGGAAGGACATTGGTGATGGATATTACTATCATCCATTGCTACCATAATTTGACATTTGGGGTGCTTGTCAAGAAACCAGCGTCTGCTCCCCGTTCCGTCCAGCGTTACGTCAAGACTACACGTACCACAATTCCTAAACACACGGAGCCGAAGCGTTTCCAGAGTATCTGACAACGCTGGGGGTTGCCGTGGAAACGTTGGTTGCCTGAGCACGTTCGTGCACGGTTACGTCATGGCAACGTTCCCCGCAGGGTCACGTGATTGGTTTAAATCTCTGCCCGGCATTCGGAACGCTGCTTCTGAATTTACTATTTTTGGAGCTCTCTACGGTTTTCTTGTTTGGCCTATTGGACCCTGTTTTGTTTCACGGATTGATATATTGAACTTCCCCTAAACCTTGTATTGGATTTACCTGTTTACTCGACCTCGGAACTTACTACCCTTCTTTTGCCTGGCATTTCAAGATTTGGCGTCTCGGATTATTGCATTTCTCGGAACTGTGACTCTCGGAACTTTGTTATTTGGACCCTCCACTTTTCTATCGGAACATATCAAGAAACTCGGACATTGAATAAACAAGGACATTGTTTATTAGGCGTCCGCGTGCCGGCGGGTATAGGTATAGGTTGGATTGTCCCTGTCACTGGAACCAGCATCATCGGACGAACTTCCTTTCATCTTCTTTTCTACGACAAGAATATTACCCGTCAGACACCAAAACTGATGTCCTGGGTATCCTGGCCCTCTGTCCTGCCTGATTTGCTATCCTTGCCCAGAGGGATCCTCTTCGTGAGAACGTTGTTTGATCTACATCCGTTTGCCTTGTTTATGTATTATTTCGTGAACCCAACTCCTGACATTGTGTTCTTTGTCTAGGTAGCTGTGTTCCGACTCATATAATCTTCTGGGCAATTCCCCTTCCAATATAGTCCCTTTGTACTATTGGGAGTTGCATTGTCTGGAAGGTTTCTACGGCTACACTACGCGATCAACTGAACCCAGGCATTACCAAGTTTGGCGTGGGTGGTTCTCACATATTCAGAAGCCATATATCCATTACCATGGACACTGCCGATGATCCATTGGCAGCTTTGGTTCAGTTGGTTGCTGGTTTACGCGCAGACATGACTGCGGCTCATGATGCCACCCAGCGTCGGATCGATGCCCTTCAGGCCGGTTTGCAGGCGGGTGGCGGTGTTAGCGCCTCTCCTTCTGGTTCTGCCCTTGGAGCTGGCGTTCCTCGACAAGATAATGCACCTGTGTACATGACGGCCCAGTTTCCCTTGGCCCCTCCGGAACGTTTCATGGGGGATCCCAAGACGTTCCGCACTTTCATCAACCAATGTAGGCTGCATTTTTTGTGCCGTCCTACGTCTTTCCCCGATGCCACTACCAAGGCGGCGTTTGTGTTATCCTACCTTGGGGGTACGGCAGCGGTCTGGGCAAATCCATTACTGGAACAAGGGAGCCATCTTTTGTACGACTGTGATGCTCTCATCTCTGCTATGTCCCGTGTCTTTGACACACGATATAAATCCCAAGCCTCGGATTTGGAATTACTCTCTTTACAACAGAAGGACTTGTCTTTGTTGTCCTACCTAGCCAAGTTTAACCAACTGGTGGCGGAGACGGATTGGCCCGAGGCAAAGAAAGGGGCTCTGTTTTACAAAGGGCTTTCTGACTCTCTCAAGGATGTTTTGTCCACTGTCCCAGTGATTCCTACTGGTTTTTCGGAGTTAGTTGATCTAGTACTTCAAATTGATGCCAGGAGAGCAGAACGCAAAGGGGAAAAGAGTCTGGTTCCCTATCCTACGCCAGTAGCTGCTGATCAGAGCCATGCTACGCCTGAACCTATGCAGATAGGTACCCTCAGGGCTCCGCTCTCGTCTGAGGAAAGAGAGAACCGTAGAAAGAACAATTTATGTTATTACTGTGGCTCCTCGGAGCATTTCCTGAGACAGTGCCCCAGAAAACCACGAAAACAGGGAAACTCCAAAGCTCGGCAATAGAGAGAGCCCCATTGTTGAGACCCTTGAATACGGGCTCTGATCTCACGGTGTTGTTTCCCATAACGGTTCATGTTTGCGCCCCTTCCATTGTTTCTTGCACGGCGGCCGCTGTATTGGATTCAGGGGCCACTGGGAATTATGCCGACACCCAGTTTGTTAAGGATCATGGTATTCCTCTGATTCCCAAGCCTTCTCCTGAGTTGGTCAACGCCGTTGACGGTACAACCTTGTTATCTGGTCTGGTTACGGAACAAACGGTGGATCTTTTCATGACTACGTCCTCTGGGCATACCGAGACCATAACCTTTGACGTCATTACAGCACCCCAGTTTAAGTTAATCCTTGGGTTGCCCTGGCTAAGGAAACACAATCCGTTAGTGGATTGGGTTAAAGGGACGGTTTCTTTTCATTCTGATTACTGTGCTACTTCTTGTGGGACATCAGGATCCTCATCTGTGGGACCCAGTACACATCTCTTGGAATCCGCTCTGGTCATTGGAGCAGTCAGGAACTTGGTGTTACCTGGGGAGTACCGAGACTTTAAGGACGTATTTGACAAGAGAGGTGCTGAGATTCTACCACCACATCGACAGTATGACTTTCCTATTGATTTGGTTCCTAATGCTGTTATACCATCTGGTCGTGTCTACTCCTTAACCCACAAGGAGGATTTGGTGCTCAAGGAGTATCTGGACAAGTCTTTGGCTTCTGGCTTTATCAGGCCATCGCGTTCTCCGGCGGCATCGCCTCTTTTTTTTGTTCCAAAGAAAGAAGGCGATTTGCGCCCTTGCATCGACTACCGTGCATTGAACGCTGTCACCATCCGTAATCAATACCCAATTCCACTCATCTCGGTTCTTCTTGATCAATTGGGTTCTTCTTCCATCTTCACCAAGTTGGATTTGCGGGGCGCTTATAATTTGGTCAGAATACGGAAGGGTGACGAGTGGAAGACGGCGTTTAAAACCAGGTACGGCCTGTATGAGTATTTGGTCATGCCTTTTGGTTTGAGCAATGCCCCGGCTACATTCCAATACTTTATCAATGATGTTTTCAGTGACCTACTCGACCGCTATGTCATTGTATATCTTGATGATATTCTGATCTACTCACCGGACTATGAAACCCATGTTCAACACGTTTCCACGGTGCTACAAAGGCTCTGAGATAATCATCTTTATGCCAAGCTAGAGAAGTGTATCTTCCATGTCCAGCATGTGGAATTCCTGGGATACGATATCACGAACCAGGGAGTCGGTATGAGCGATTCCAAAGTAAGGGCTGTTTTGGACTGGCCTGCTCCTACATCTATCAAGTCCTTGCAGTCTTTTTTAGGGTTTGCGAATTTTTATAGACGTTTCATTCGCTCATTCTCTGCTATTGTTGTCCCTTTGACTGCCCTTACCAGTCCTAAGAATGGATTCAAGTGGACGGCGGAAGCACAAAGAGCTTTTGACGATCTCAAGATCGCGTTCACCTCTGCGCCAGTCCTCCAGCATCCCGAATCTATGCAACCATTCTATGTGGAGGCTGATGCCTCGGATCAAGCGGTTGGGGCAGTGTTGTCTCAGTATTGCAAGGACACAGGTTTTCTTCATCCTGTGGCATTTCATTCCAGGAAGCTTTCCAAATATGAAACAAGATACACTGTTACTGAGCGAGAATTATTGTCTGTACGTGATGCATTTAAGGTGTGGCGACATCATCTTCTGGGTACTGCTGTTCCAGTTAAAGTTTACACTGATCATCACAATCTTCTTGCCATGCAGTCAGTGAAATGCACCACAGCCAGGCATGCCAGGTGGCATGAGTTCTTTTCACAATTCAATTTCCAGATCACGTATCGTCCTGGGGCCCTACATTCCAAGGCAGACGCACTTTCTAGGAGGTATGGGGATGACTCCTCTCCCAAGGATTTCGGTGGACTGTTGTTACCAAATCAGGTAATATGCTCCTGTACCTTGAAGACTCCATTGAAGGAATCCATTAGAGAATGGGTTTCGGGGAATCCTCCGGAGATTGAGATTCTGAATATGACCATAATTAACTCTATGCCTTATGTTAATGGTCGTCTGTATCTTCCAGATGTCGACTCCAGACGAACAGCTTTAAGGTGGGGTCATGATTCTTTGGTGTCAGCCCATTCTGGGGTGCGCAAAACTCTGGAACAACTCAAGAGATGGTGCTGGTGGCCGTCGATGCAGAAAGATGTCTCGGATTACGTCTCCACCTGCGCTATTTGTGCCCAGTGTAAGTCCTCAACCACGAAACCTGTGGGTTTATTGTGTCCTCTTCCGGTTCCTAGCAAACCATGGACCATGATATCTATGGATTTCATCACCGAACTCCCTTCCATTCAGGGTTTTGACACCATATGGGTGATAATCGATTATTTTTCCAAACTGGCCGTGTTTGTTCCATGTCAAGGTTTGCCTACGGCACCGGTTCTGGCGGATCTGTTTCTTCGCCATGTTTTCTGCCGTTTCGGCCTTCCTGATGTCATAATATCGGACAGAGGCTCGCAGTTCACATCGCGTTTTTGGAAGCATCTTACTACGTCCCTGGGTGTTGATGCGAGGTATTCCACTGCTTATCATCCGGAAACGGACGGTCAGACGGAACGTTTGAATGCTACGCTTGAGCAGTATCTACGCTGTCTAACTATTCAGCATCAGGAATCCTGGTTGTCGGCGTTGGCAACTGCCGAATTTGCGTACAACAACTCCGTTCACACTTCCACAGGTACTACTCCTTTCTTTGCCTTGTATGGTTGTCATCCCCGTTCTCTGCCGTTGGATCTTCCAGTCTTGTCAGACAATCCCGCGGTCCAAGACAGTCTTAGGGATATTACGTCTCTACACCAACATGTTTATTCCCGTTTGAAGGAAGCTCAGGATCGTTCCAAGGAGTACGCCGACCGGCATAGGTCTCCTGCGCCCGATTACCACCCGGGTATGTTGGTCTGGCTTTCCACTAAACATCTCCGTATTCCTATGAGGAGTTGTTTGAAACCCAAATATGTTGGTCCTTTTCCTGTCAAGGATGTTATCAATCAGTCTGCCGTGAGACTGGAACTACCGAATACTTGGAAGATCCATCCGGTTTTTCATGTATCTCTACTGGAGCCCTGTTCGGAGGGGACCAGGCTCCCAGTACGTCCGCCTCCGGTCAATATACGGGGGGAGGAGGAGTATGAGGTGAAGGCTATTCTAGACACTAAGGTTTCCCGAGGTATACGTTATTTCCTTATTGACTGGAAGGGTTATGGACCCGAGGATCGTACTTGGGAGCCTGAATCCAATGTTCATGCTCCGGTCCTCTTGGCTCGATTCTTGGCCTCTCGGGGAGTGAGGGCATCTTTGGGGAAGGATACTGTCAAGAAACCAGCGTCTGCTCCCCGTTCCGTCCAGCGTTACGTCAAGACTACACGTACCACAATTCCTAAACACACGGAGCCGAAGCGTTTCCAGAGTATCCGACATTGCTGGGGGTTGCCGTGGAAACGTTGGTTGCCTGAGCACGTTCGTGCACGGTTACATCATGGCAACGTTCCCCGCAGGGTCACGTGATTGGTTTAAATCTCCGCCCGGCATTCGGAACGCTGCTTCTGAATTTACTATTTTTGGAGCTCTCTACGGTTTTCTTGTTTGGCCTATTGGACCCTGTTTTGTTTCACGGATTGATATATTGAACTTCCCCTAAACCTTGTATTGGATTTACCTGTTTACTCGACCTCGGAACGTACTACCCTTCTTTTGCCTGGCATTTCAAGATTTGGCGTCTCGGATTATTGCATTTCTCGGAACTGTGACTCTCGGAACTTTGTTATTTGGACCCTCCACTTTTCTATCGGAACATATCAAGAAACTCGGACATTGAATAAACAAGGACATTGTTTATTAGGCGTCCACGTGCCGGCGGGTATAGGTATAGGTATAGGTTGGATTGTCCCTGTCACTGGAACCAGCATCATCGGACGAACTTCCTTTCATCTTCTTTTCTACGACAAGAATATTACCCGTCAGACACCAAAACTGATGTCCTGGGTATCCTGGCCCTCTGTCCTGCCTGATTTGCTATCCTTGCCCAGAGGGATCCTCTTCGTGAGTACGTTGTTTGATCTACATCCGTTTGCCTTGTTTATGTATTATTTCGTGAACCCAACTCCTGACATTGTGTTCTTTGTCTAGGTAGCTGTGTTCCGACTCATATAATCTTCTGGGCAATTCCCCTTCCAATATAGTCCCTTTGTACTATTGGGAGTTGCATTGTCTGGAAGGTTTCTACGGCTACACTACGCGATCAACTGAACCCAGGCATTACCAAGTTTGGCGTGGGTGGTTCTCACAGTGCTTCATCCATACAGTCTCAAAATATAACATTCCACGTGCTTGCCATAAATATAAAGTCATGAACCAATACCAATTTGTAGGACAGCAAGCCTATGTTCACTCAATAGCATTGACAGTAAATCAGTCTTTGAAAAATGATAACAGCATTCACTCTTAACAGTTTAATTCAATTAACAGAAATGTGTGGCATAATTTCATTCATCTGACCAATGGTAGTACCTGTTGTATTCACAAATATTCCACTTGCCTACATTGATTGCACAAATATATTAATTTTTGTTTTGTGCACAGCCCGACTGTAGTACTCCGTAAGCTACAAATACATTTAGATTCCGTGTGTCTCATTTTGAGCTTTAAATCTCCCCCACATTTCCCACAGTTTGCTTTCATCAGTCCCATAAATCTGGCATCGCCTTTGTTCTGCATCTGGTGGCATTCTTGCCAGTGGTGTGCCAATGGTAATCCGGGATCCTGACTATACAGGTTTGATAGGTGCTCTCTGATACGGATTCTGAGCTGTCTGATGATACTGCCAATGTATGATTTATTGTACACATATTTTATGGCATATACAACATGTGTGGTTTTACTATTGATAAAGTCCTTGATGGTGATCTTGGTGCCATCTTGTTATGTACATTTGCACAATACCTATGTGCATATTTGGATATCCTACATTACCTCATTTGTGGAAACCTGTCATAGTTCAGAACCAATCCCTGCCACTTCTGGCTTTCACACAGCTGGTGTCAAGAAATGAGGGACATCATTTATTCCTAATGGTTGGCGCTCTATTGAATCCAAAGTTCGGCTTGTGGTCTATGAATTGCATTAGATCCATATCATACACACTAGGTGCCAATGTTTTCGTACTATTTTGTACAGGATGTGTGCATCCTTAGAATATTGTGTAATGATGTCAATTTTGTGCCTTTTCTCTACTATAACCTTGAGGGTTGGTAGTATCATTCCTGATCTGTCAATACTTTTGATCTTATCCTGAAACATTTTCACCACGGTGGGCAAATACCCTCTTGCCTGAAATCTTTCTGTAAGGAATTCAAATTCTTTGTCAAAGTGCACATTCTCACTACAGTTCCTGGCTGCCCGATAGAACTCCCCTGCTGGTATTTTCTATGGCAGCTGTTCCCATGAAGTGTGGAGTTGACTTCTGTGGCATTACACAATGTGGTTGTCTCTATTTTACTATTGACAATATACATTTGTAGATCAAGAAAATCAATGCTCTTGGCTTCACAAAGCCCTGTCAGAATGAGCCCAAATGTATTATTAGTAAGATATTGAATACATTCTTTGAACAAGTCGTGTGACCCATTCCATATTATGATAATATTGTCAATGTATCTTCTTCAAATGACAATATTATCAACATAATCACTGTTCCTGAGAGCATGCATGTTTTCATAATGTGCCATAAAAAGATTGGCTCATGGAGTGGCAAATTTAGCCCCCATCGAAACTCCCTTCGTCTGCAAGTAGTATATTCCATCAAGTAAAAATACATTATTTTCTATTTTGAATTTCAAAAATGTTTTCAACCTTTCAACGTGCAAGAGGTAAGATGCTGATAAATCATAGTAAGTATAATCTATGGCTTTGATTGCTAATTTGTTGTCAATTGAGGTGTTAAGTGCTGTTACATCCAATGTGGCTAATAAATACCCCTTTTTTCAGTTTAGATCTTGCAAGAACTGTATGACATGTGTGCTGTTCCTAATATAGGATGGTATTGTCAGCACATGTTCCTTAATGGCATTATTGTATTATGTGTATTTTGATAGGCCCTCAGTCAACCAACCAATGGCACTCACGATTGGACATACTTTTGATAAACAGTCAAAAGTTTTATGTATCTTTGGTAAAATGAACATTGTTGGCATTGTTGGCTCTGTGATATTAAGACATGCTTTTTCCACATCTGTAGGAATGCCTAATCCATTCCATTCGAATATCATGGATTGTAGTTCCTGAACTACTGCGTTGGTCATATTGGTAGCTAGTTTTATGTAACACTTGAGTGTTCCTAGATGTAATATGCCCATATTATTGTAATCTTGTCTGTTAAGTATGACAACATTGCCATCTTTATCTGCCTCTTTTATCACTATACTGATGTCTCTGGCAAGGATGTCAAATGCTAGTCGTTCATTCCTACTCAGATTGGGCCTAATAGTACTGTGCCCCTTGGCTTTCCTGTCTAAATGCCGGTGTATGTCAGTCGTCACTGCTCTATGAAATGTTTCTATTACGCTTTCTGTGGACATCTGTGGAGTGAATTTTTTTTTTTATCAAAGATTTTATTGATTTTCAAAGTTAAACATCATTACAAACATCTCTCAACATTTCAGGGAGGGGGCATAGTGGGTGAGGGAGTGTGGAGGGGGAAGGAAGGGGGGGAAGAAGGGGAGAGAAGGGGGGAAATGTCAAGGCAGGGGTGTGGGGGGAGAGAGCAATGTAATCAAAAGAAAACAGCATTAACCGTTACAAACTCAGCTTCAGGGACCTTGGTCCGACAGACCATCGGTTTTTTCATAGGATGATTTCATGGCAAAGGGCGGCCTTAACAGAGTTAGTACTTCCCTTTCAATGGATCTCACATAGTCGCAGTGGATGCAGGGTCGGCCTCGGCCATCAGCTGTCCTCCTCCCATCTTCTCCATATTTTCTCTGCTTTATGGGGGCACTCTCTTGCTTTGTACACCTGGTCCTCCATTACCGCACATATGTCCACGTCCGTGACCCACTGGTCATAGCTGGGTGTGCGCTCCGAACCCCACAGTTGTGCAATGTTCCACCTAAGGACTGCGCGCGCGGTTGACAACAGCAGTTTCTCACATTGAGATAAGTCAGTTTCCCCGGAGACCCCCAGAAGCAATTGTTTCGGGCACCTCTGTATCATCTTTCCCAGGACGTTGGACAGTTTATCGCAGCATTTCTGCCAGAGCAACTGAATACTGCTACACTCCCACAGAATATGAAAAAAGGTACCTTCCTCTCGCTTGCAGCCTAGGCACTTTGTGTCCAAGGCCCTGCCCCATCGGAAGAGTGCTACTCTCGGGTAGTAGGTGCGGTGCAGGATCTTCAGCTGGATGAGTCAGAGTCTCGAGGAGATGGTGGTTTCATGCGGGTACATCAGGGACTCCGTCCAGTCTTCTGGAAGGAGGGGACCTACATCTCGTTCCCATTTTGTTTTCAGGTCGGATAGCTCTGAAGTTGCGAAGGAGGTTATTACAGTGTACATGGTGAAGGTGACCTTCCGCTCCACCCGATCCAGAACTATGTTTCGTTCAAGCGGGGAGCTTTCGGGCAGATCCTGTATGGTCCGTTGTTGGGCTGTCCAGGCATGATTTAGCTGCATGTGGTGGAACCTTTCCGTGTCCGGCAGGGAGAACCTTTCTTGCATCATTTCAAATGTTGCCAGGTTGTCTTCCTGTACCACATCTCCAACAGTGGAGATTCCACGCTGGGTCCATTCAGGCCATTTCGGCAGTTTCCGTACTTCGGGGAGGTTGCAATTGTTCCACAATGGCTGGGCCAGTGTTGTTTTCCCACCCCAGCCCAAGAATCGAAGCGCTTCCTTCCAAATTCTCGTTATGTGGGATGCCATGTCAGATTTCGGAGGGCGGTCCAAGTCTCTGTAGAGGTGCTCTATTGGTTTGATTGTAGTGTTGTAATGGAAGCCCCTGATACGTGGGAGACTCCTGTCACCGTGAAGCATGTCGTTTATTACATCCATCTGACTGGCCCAGTAGTATGATTGCATCCTGGGCAGCCCGATCCCCCCCTCCCAAACAGACCTCTTAAGAGTCGCAAGTGCAATTCTCGGGAGGCCACCTTTCCAGAGCAGCTTTCGCATGGTGCATTCTATTTTGTGGAATTCCCGGTGGTCGATATGTAATGGCGCATTTTGCAGGACGTATAGAAATTTCGGGAGGGCGATCATTTTAAACAATGCCACCCCACCCATCAGTTTCAGCGGCAAGGAGATCCAGTGGTGAGTGTCGTCTGCAAATTTTGCCATCAAGGGGGACAGGTTCAGGGTAGTATATTCAGTAAGGTGCTTTGTAATGTGTATCCCCAGGTATTTAAATCGTTCCTTCTCAATTTGGTAGGGGCCGGTCGCCAGACACGACGATGGAGTGTTCCCTATAGGAAAAAGGATGGACTTGGACCAGTTCACGCGTAGTCCACAGAATGCCTCATATTGGCCCAGCAGCTGCACGACTCTGGGGCAGGAGGTACTTGGGTCCTTCAGGTAGATGAGTAGTTCATCTGCGTAGAGGGATATTCTGTCTTCCCAGGTATCGGACCATCGGAAACCCTCCCATGTTGGGTCGTTTCGTAACAGGATCGCCAGGGGTTCGATCGCAATAGCAAAGATCATGGCGGATAGTGGGCAGCCCTGCCTTGTACCCCTTCTCAGACCGAAGAGTTCTGATCGCCAACTATTGACCCTGGTCCTGGCGACCGGGGATTCGTATAGTAGCTTCACCCAAGTCATGAAGTTCTCACCAAAGCCCATGCGGCACATGATGGTCCAGACAGCCTCCCACCTCACCGAATCGAAGGCTTTTTCAAAGTCAATTGCCAACAGGGCCAGTGGTCCCTGTATGCTGCCGGCTCTTTCCAAAGCCGCTAATAGTCTGCGGAGGTTCATGCGAGTTGATCTCTGTGGCATGAAACCGCACTGGTCCGGGTGGATCAGGGAGGGAATTACCTCTTGTAAACGGTCTGCTAGGAGCTTCGCCAGTATTTTAGTTTAAGAGTTGATGAGTGAGATGGGCCTGTACGAGCTACATCTGTCTGGGGGCTTGTCCGGCTTAGGGATCACTACGATTGTTGCTTCTCGGAGATCTGGGGGGAGAATGCCCTTCTCACGAGCATGGAGGTACATTTGCAGGAGCTGGGGGGCTATCACGTTAGTGCCCACCCTTCGCCATAGCTCTACCGGGAAGCCGTTTGGACCAGGAGTCTTACCGGTCTGGAGTCCAGAAATGGCGGCTAGGATCTCATCCTCCGTGATCTCCCGCTCCATTCGTTGCCTTTGCGCCTCATTCAGGGTAGGGGTTTCAATTCGATCCATAATCATGGCGTCCATTGGGGTTGTGGATTCACTGTATAGCTCTGCGTAGTATTCCGCAAAGCCCTGGGTTATCACCCTTGCGTTCGGACCATCCGCTTCGAGTCTCCGGACATGGCTACGTCCCTGCTCCTTCCTTTCCAGCCATGCCAGCATCTTACCCGCCTTGTCACCCGTTTCGTAGACCCTTGCTCTCATTGCAGTGTGCGCTTGGCGCGCATTGTCCATCGCTACGCTTTGCAGTCTTTTTTGTGCAAGTAGCAACGTCCGATTAGAGGCTGGCGTGTTTTCATCTACGTGCCTCTCCTCTGCCTGTTTGACTTGGAGCTCTGCTTCAAGGATCTTACTCATATGTAGCCTCTTTTTGGCCACCGTCCAGGATATTAGTTCGCCCCTCAGCACTGTTTTATAGGCTTCCCATAGCATTTCAGGGTTCGTTGCGGTCTGTGTGTTTAACTCAAACTATGAGGTGGTGGTCTCCTGTAGTTTATCTATCAGCCCTGGGTCCCCCAGATAGTAACTGTTCAGGCGCCAACATGGCGGTGGGACCCTCCGGGACGTTATTAGTAGAATTTCTAGCGGGGAGTGATCAGAGATGCCTCTAGGTAGTATGTTTATTTCCTGTGCCCTTCTGTAGATCAATTGCGGGAGTGAAGAAATAGTCCAGTCTAGAGAGCGAGGCATGGGCCCCTGAGTGGAAAGAATACGCTTTAGCATCTGGGTGCAGTTCCCTCCACACATCGCAAAGGCCAAGTGCGTTGGCCAACGTAGCAAGCCTAGTGGGGACTTTGGTGTACCTATTACGTATATGGGATCTAACAGGGTGACATTCATGACTTTGTTGAAGTCACCGCCAAGTATCAGGCAGTTTGAGGTGTCATTAGCAATTAGCGGGGTAATGTCAGTGAGCAGTGATTCCAGAAGGGTCGGTGGTGCATAGATGGCTTTCATTGCAATGGACTGCCCCCATAGATCGCCCGTCACATATATGTATCTGCCTCCTGTATCATGAGTCACTGTATAGAGGTGGAGGGGCAGGTTTTTGTGTATCAAGATCATAACGCCTCTTGAGCCCATCGTAAAGCCTGAGTGAAATGTCAGCTTATAATTTGTACGCTTAAATAGGGTGCATTCTGTTCCTGTGAGATGTGTCTCGGACAGGAACACTATATCAGCCCCCCGTCTGTTCAAAAATTGACGCACCAAGCAGCACTTAATTGCATTGCCTAGGCCATTGACGTTCCACGACATGAGCCTCAGTGTTCTGAGAGTGTCGACCCTATTACGATACTCTGCCATGTGAGTGTGTGTTGGTGGCCACCCTGCTTGTCACCAGCAGCGTTATGCGCCTGTTGGAGACATGCCAGTGCTGTGCTGGAGACCTTCCTGGCCATGTTCCTCCATTAGCTTGATAGGACCATGATATAGCTGTGCTTAACAAACCCGAAACACCGCACCCCATACTCCTCCCAACTAGAAGCATCGGTCGCCCAAACAAAAGCTCTATGGTGTCAACTGGACACCTAACATGCACCAAACTTGATATCAAACAAAAGTGGTCTCCCTCTAGGACGAGCCGCGGGGGAGGTAGTACTCCTCTGAAAAAAAGGGGGGGATCCCCAAGGGCAATCCCCGTGTAAACTACACCTGGGATTTATTGCGCTCCTAGGGGGGGGGCTCTTTTCCTATCGTAGTGCCTAGGGCGTACCGCGGCCGCTACAGGTGGATGTGTGCTGCCTATCATTGTGTGTGCGCGTGTATTATGAGAAGATCTATGGTCTGACTTGCGTATTTCCGTATGGACACAGGATTGTTGAGGGGGTTATCACCCCCCTAGGTCTTCCGGTGGGTCCTGCGGTGGTGGTCGGCGGGGTTCTCGCCGCTGGTCTGGCAGAGGTCTTCGGTTTCTCCCCCTATTTTCGCAGGGGCGGACCAGTCTCCTTCTATGTTTTGCTCGGCCCAACGGCAAGCCTCCTTAGGGTCACTAAAATGGATTGTTGTGCCTTTATGGTAAATCTTAAGTTGTGCAGGGAAGAGCAGGCCGTATTTCACGCCCATCGTGTGTAGCTGTCGTTTCAGGGAGTCAAAGGATTGCCTTGCCCTCTGCACTTCCCTCATGTAGTCCGGAAAAAAGGCGATTTTGGAGCCATTGAAAGTGACCGCTCCTTTGGCACGCGCATGTTGCAGCAGGGCGTTGCGGTCTCTGTAATTTAAGAATCGTGCTATCACAGTTCTTGGAGGGGCTCCAGGCGGTGGTCTGCCTGTGGGCACCCTATGTGCCCTTTCTATGGAAAAGAACTTGGAAAAGGCATCGGGCTCATATAGGTCAGAGAGCCATTGTTCTAGGAAGAGTTCCATGCAGGGGCCCTCTGCCTTTTCGGGTATGCCCAAGATGCGTACATTATTGCGCATGGACCTGCCCTCTCCTTCCTCGATTCTGTCTTCCAGCACCTTTAGTTTGGACATTGTGTTATGGAGTTGTTGTTGCACGGTGTTCATTCTGTCCTCCGTATTAGAAATGCGCTGCTCAGCTTCCCCGGTGCGTGCCGTTAGTTTTTTGGAGGTCGTGCCTGAGGAGGGAGACATCCATGCTAATTCCGTCCATTTTCTGCTCCATGGACGTGCGGGAGTCGGTAATGGCGGCCATGATGTCTTTGAGCGATATTCCTTGGTCCGTCTCCATGTCGACTGAGAGTTCAGCGGGTTGGGGAGGAGGAATGGTGTATTGATCCCTTCTGCTTTGGGTGGGAAGCTTCCTCGGCCTGTCTTTCTCCATAGTGTCCGGTCCACCGTGTACGCTATGTGGGCCGATGTGGTCGGCCTCGCCCGAGCACCTCGCTGCCAGGTGTGCCCCTTGTCTCTTTTACCTTGTCGGTGGGTCGCACCCTTCGTAGCTGCTGTGCTCCGGGGATATGTCCTCCCCTCAGGGCCGACGGAAGTAGCGTGTCTCCCGGGGCAAGGCGTGCTCTTCGCTCTCACACCGGCCCGCAGGTCCACATGTATGATACCGGGGTCGCCTCACAGGGCTGCCCCGCTAGGAAGGCAGGGCTCACCGGTCTTCTCTCCCACTGCAGGCCTTCTTGACTTCCCGGCCAGCGATGGTGCTCTGACCAGACCCCCGAGGGGGCGGGGAGCCGGCACAGGAGGCCTAGGGTCCACTCTTTGGCAGGCTCTCCCGCTACCTTCTTGTCTGTGCTGTCCTCCAGGGAGCGTGTCTCCGGTCGGAGCCTCCCCGGGCCGCACCTTTCTCCCGCTGTGATCGAATCAATCCGTTGCGGTTCGGCCACTGTCTCAGCGCGGCCTCGCTGGGTGTGCACTGAAGGTTCAGCTGCGTGCGCCCGCGGCCATTTTGAAAGCAGGCCGGCGGCTATCACTAGAGGACTTCACACGGTCGTCTCCGGGGAATCCGACCGCGGTTCTCTTCGATCTTTGCACCAGGAATGCCCAAGGGTGTTCGCTATCGTATCGGAGTATTTCCAGCTCTTATTACCCCTGAAAACAGGCTTTTTTATATCAGGATGTTAGTGCGGCCGCGGGAGCTGAGCAGATGCACGTCTACTCCATCCCGCGGTTAGCCACGCCCCCTGTGGAGTGAATGTTGATTTCAATTTGAGCTCTAATACTGTCAAATTCATTGCGTGCACCTCTAAGTCTGTGCATATATCCTCTGTCCTAGTTTCCCATTCAAGAGTCATCCGGAGGCGAGTATTATCAATGTCTAGAATTGTGAATTGGCTTAACAGTCGCTGCACTTTATTTGGTACAATTGTTTTGATCCGAGTAGTGCAAAATGTTTCAGTTTAAGTTTTCTAACACACTTGAATATGTCAATTTGAAAATTATTGAAATCTGTCCCTGTGGTTGGAAGCAAATGGCAGTCTTTTGTTCAAGACTGAATCCTCTGTTGGGGAAAGCGTTCTGTTAGATCAATTAGTTACTTAGCTTTTGGTAATAAATTCTCTGAATGCTTCTTGGTGCCTTATCTCGTCATTTATCCTGTTTGTCCCATATCCTCGTCCGAACATCCTCCTGCCTCCCCTCCTAACACTGACATTGTGTTCCGTGTAGTAATGTTTTGAACTAGGGGGTCTTGTAATCTTACTTGCGTGACAATATTTCTTTGAGTGCCCTTCCTGTACCAGGGTATTTGTTCTAAACTCTCAGTTGCAATATTAGTGGTTGGGACTCCGGTAGCATGAATGTGTTCCACATCTGAATCTACATTTGAGCTGCCAGGTGAAGTACTGGAGGTGCTCTCTGTGGATCTGTTTCTCTGGGTCTCATCAAATTTCCCCCAGTAATCGTGATCGGACTTACGTACGATTTTAGCTATCTTACTTAAGAACCAAATGGCATGCTCACACAAGTTTTTGTTAATTGTCCAGCCTTACAAGAAAAATGTTGCACAGCACACAAGTCAACCATTGATTTTCAACCGAGCATTACCCAAAGTGCAATGGGTAAGTGCCACGATTACAAGCCCATATTAATACACGACTGTCAACTGTCAATTTATTAAGTACTAATTTGTTCACTTTATTCTGAACCAACTTGCAATCAATGGTGAACCCAATCCCATATTCCATTATACAAATAATGGGGAATTATCTCTTGACACCACAGGGACCAGAAGCTGTATTCACTATGGAGATATTAGTACACCAGATCACATATTACCACTAATTACATCACTTAATCAGATTGCCAAGCTTGACACTATGCATGAGTGCAACACTAACTGAATAACAAAAACACTTTTTGGCAAACCAATAATGAAGCATTTTGTGTGCTTCACCGAATCTATAACAGATTTAACAATTGCCTGTCACTTGCCACCTCCAATAACAGATCATGTGGACAAAGGGATCTAAGTGCAAAAGGATCGATAACTAGAGAATTTGTGTGACAATTTTCCGTTTTTAATATTGGCATTTCCATCGCTTTTGTTTGTTTTGTTTTCTCTCTCTTCTTCATACCCTGATCCTGGTATTTATTTTCATGTCAATGGTAATGCATACTGTCAGAATTAATATTCTAATGTGTGAACAACAGCCTTGAAGAAGACCTTGTATCGAAACACATGATGGCTATGATCAGAACAATATTGGAACACAATAAATCCAATTCTGTAGATAATCAACAATTGCACAGACCTGTTTCTTGACCACAATTATATATAATGAATTCAATGGTAACAACATTGCCTAAGTGGATCCTTATTCTATTCATAAATGTTATGGACAGGGGTATTGCAGTACTGGGTTGAATATATGGGGTCTGCAGGTGTGAACAGTGGTTATAATTTGGGAAATGTGTTAAACACTTCAGTAATAGATTAGGGCAGACTGATATTTGGACAGGAGTCATTCATTTTGTTCCCAGGTTTACAAAGCTCAGCAGTTCATCTTTGAGATGGTTATTTGTTTTCTTTTACCAGATTCCCTCTCCTGGGTAAGGTGGTAATCAATTCTATCCCCAGCAAATGATTCCCTACACTGGACACAGGGTCACCTAACCCTCATCATCTCTTATACTTGGGCCTTAATATCTTACAGGGTTCTATCTTCCCCCTTTCCAGGGGACACTGTGAGCTTAGTGAAAGGTAAAAGGTTGATATCCCTAAGACTGGTGATTGGTGATCAAACGGGGAACCTGGGGCATCCTCTATCTACATCCCCTATGTCATACATCATAAAGTGGGTAGTGGTACTTGGTCTCCCTGGTCACTCCATCCAATACCAGAATAAAATGTGGGACTTTGTCAAAGGTCACTGTAGTAACATTTTTGCTCAATAATATTGAGTACTTGACATAAATCTATGTCATTTTCATGAGGAAACAATAAAACCTTAAAGTTTTCATTCTGTTATTTGTGTTGTTCCACATGATATGTTTTAGAGTTTGATGGTTGGACTGTAATTTTTGGATATATAGGAATGGTGTTAACATTTGAAAGGTTTTGATATTTTACTGGATGCATTTTGAAATTAGAGTTTTACCATGATGTATTTATACTTTCGGAGTAAGGGGTCTGGGGGGGCGGGGTGGTGTTGTTACAAAACAAGTTTAGATTGAAGACATCTGGAATTTGGTTAGAAATCATTTTTTGGATTTCAGAATAGTTGCATTATAAAACTTTTGATGTGGCAGTCAAGTTATTTTATCCTCCCGATCCTTGGGTTTCTACCTGAGTTGTTCAAAAGCATTGTTTTCTTTTTGTAAAGTTGTAAATGCACAATCAATCCAAAGGTTGACTTTGGAGGGCGGCTTGTTTTTTATATGAATGGCAAATGCAAGAATGTTCAGAGTTTTAGTTAGTTTAATTTGAATATCCATCAATAAGGAATGAGGGAACCTGTCGACAAAGGTGGGTTGGAAGAAGTTGTACAGAAAGAGATGGCGTCACTCTCTTTATCAGTCTCACTTAAATGCAATTTCCCTTGTGATGCTACATATAGTTCCTTGATGCTCAACATCTTAGATTTCAGGAGAAAGCTGTTGGACCAGGAGGCCTTACTAACTGTGGATTGGGACAAATTCAAGTATAATAATGTCAGGAGTGAGTCTAAAGTGTCACCACCCGTACGAGATAAGATGGAAGGTCACATTTCTACGTCAAACAAGTCACCTAGGATAGACAGTGTGAGTCGTTATTTAGGCAATTTAACCAGATGTTTAAGTCAACCAAAACCATGACTGAAACAGATGTTGTCTCTATGTTTGATATAAAATCTGATCACTCCTGTAGGAGGTGTGTGGTCTCCAGGAGAGTGGTACATAGCGACAATGGTCAGATGGGTAGAAGCATCCTTGAGACATTTACAAACCAGGCTTCCAAAAGAGAAGACAGTGCTGATATGGATCGAAGAGGTCTGGATAGTAGCAGAGGAATTCAGCACAACCCCTCCTCCTGGGCTGATACTGATATAGATTGATAATAACATTTACATTTAAGAATGTGCAGACCAGGCTGACTGAACTGAATCTGGGTGTGTCAGGTGGTTTAACACAGGCAAGGAAAGGAAGATTGAACACTGAGAAATCACACACCATAGCAGTACAGAAAAGATGTATGGCTTCATGGAAGAGTAAATCTGATTAATCGTAGGGATAACTAAGGAAAGATTGTTCCACAATGACAGCCCTAATACAGCAAATCTACAGTTGCCCCCCTATTAAATCATGATTCCCCGGATGACCAAATGAAAGAGATGCTCAAACCAAAGAGACCTACCTGGATGGGTCATAGTGTTTTATCTTTTTTTCCAAATACTTTGGAGCTAAACCGTTACGTCATTTAAATAGTGAATCAATTGTTTAAAATAAATCCTATCACACAGTAAGCAAGAACGGAGACTATCTAAAGGGAATGATGGAATCAAATGTATACAGCCTGACAAATAAACCGCACACAGTAAGCAAGAACGGAGACTATCTAAAGGGAATGATGGAATCAAATGTATACAGCCTGTCAAATAAACCCATTATGACATAGTTGATCCAGTTGGTTTTCAGGCAAACCAGCATAGAGGACATAGGTTGCTCAATCTATGGTATTACCCAAATTGACCTTTTTTCAATTGACCTTTTGCACAATTGACCTAATTATAGTGGTCCTAATTGACCTTCTGCACAATTGACCTTGATATTATTTTTGTTATTTTATATATGCATTGGGTTGGTTTTGGACTATAAATAATATAAGGGTATTGGGTGGGGGGTTGTGGGGGATTTTGGATAGGGTGGTATGCGGGGGGTTTCCCCCCGCATATATGTCTTTATTGACCTTATAAATTAGGTAAATTCTCCCAAGGTCAATTGTGAAAAGGTCAATTAGTATACAGCCCAATCTATTACTCACCTGGATATTTGTTTCCATAGGGAACTGTGTGTTAACCAGGGTAGTGTAGGTATAAGTGAACCAGGATTATGTGAAAGCAAGAAATTCTTTGAGTTGTTCAATGAGTCATGAATGTTGATTGCATATTAATTGACTGAGCAGACATTAAGGGTGGGGATATTTCAATGAGGGCTGGCTGAGCAAGGATCAAATGGAGTATTGGAGGGGGATAGAAAAGAGATGATGTTTTGAATTTGTTGGAGACGAGTTGCTCAGAGGGAAGTCTGATCAGAGGTAATCCCATGATCACCAGAAGAGTGAAAAGGGTTGGGGGATATACGGAATGGCAAATGGACGGTTACCAAGGATCACAAAGGTAAAGATTATTCATACAAGTGCCATCTTTTACATCCATTAATGTCAGCATAACTGTCAGAGACGGGAGGCAAAGGGTGGCTGGGGACAGACATAGAGTGATTGGGGGCACTATTATTGGTGGACTAGGGAAACATGTGGGGAAACATGTGTGGCATTAAAACTGGTGATCTACAGTAGGTGCCACATTTGCCCCATGTGTAGGTGTGGGTTGCTCATAACAGACAGCGCCTAGCAGAGAAAACCAGGAAACCACAGACAAAGTCCATACACAGCATCATATGGGGAAGCTGGGATGAAAAACTATGATCCCCAGCATCCTCCAGGAATTGAGCGTGCAATCAAAGACCTTTTCTGACCCCACCTAGTGTAACCCGCATTCGAGCGCAAAGAAACTTATTTGTGCTTAAGCCACTGAGTAGAACAGATGCACTCCGGAGCTTCTCCAGAGACCGACCCAAGGCAAACTCCATTGCGGGTCCAAACCCTGCCTGACCCTAACTCCAGGCCACACTGATTATTCTCTCCACTAACGGCATGGGGAATTAGCTCCTGCACGCTTGGGAAGTATAACCATTGAACTTGGAGTTTTCTTTACTAACCCACACCTCAGCCTTGACTAGCTCATTACCCGACACATCGGGTTCCCCAGCATTAAACGATCACTATGATTGCAGTGTTTTATAATTTTGCCTGCATACCCGCAGCATCTAATTGTTGCTTTTTATAGAATAGCAGCTAAACCTCGGTGCTCAGCGCACTCAATCTCGCTGCTCCCAGAGACCTCACAGAGTGCATTACGCCACTCGGACTGCAGAAGAAAACCAAGCTAAATCCATTTAACATAATGTTGGCAATAAGCATTGTTGTGTTTCTTTCTTGTTATACATGTCAGCATCATTGTGGCAAGGGATTCCTGCAAAAAGGGGTAAATTGTGAGTGTATTCAAAACCCAAAGAGTTTATTACCTTATCCAGTGAAGTAACTGTGGCACCTTATGCATTGGGGCATTGAGTGTGTATTAGTGCCTCATCCAGATCTACAGGCAGAGTCTGCTTTCTTTGGTATGTGTGCATGTGTCTGTGAAGGTGTGCATGAAAGCTATCCATGAGGATCAACCAATAAGTGCAACACAGGCTACAAGAGCCAAGGAGCATAGCTTACCCTATTCCCCCCTACCTATTCATAACCTCTACCACTCCCTCTTTCCGGTTACACTAACACCCTCTGCCCATACAATCCGTGGATCCTAACACTCTTTCCCCACGGAGGATGCAGCCAACCTGTGTTGTTAGTAGTACAGGTGCCAGAAACCCCTGATGAGATGAAGGAATGTGTGCTACCACAGCGAAAGTACCAAAACCTGACAGATGCACAAACTCACGTGTCTCCTCACGCCACCCGGGGAGAACAGACTAACACCATGGAGGATATCCTAAGAGCCTTACAGTTTCTAGAAACTGAATGAACTGCTAGACGGCAGGATTATGCCATCCTGGCCTGGTGGGTGCAGGTCTTAGCTATCCAGGGTACACCACTTCCGGCACCGGCAAGGTCGCTTCCCCCTTTCCCAGTAAATGTGCAGGTCACAACGGATTAGCCAATACCACTAGCTCCCCCTGAGCGATAACACAGCAATCCACAAAAATGTGCTACTTTTATTGTGCAGTGTCAGTTGCATTTTTTGACCAAGCCCGCTCCATTATGGGCCACACAGGCAAGAACAGACTTTGTAATCTCCTGCCTAGGCAGGTATGCCGCTGCTTGGGCGGCCCTGTTATTCCAAATATATGATGCTATACTTTATGAATGGAGGGGGCTTCTGGAGAAATTCAGAAAAATATTTAACCACAAGGCCACTTAAGTGACACCGTTTAAACAGCTGGTGGTGGAAGCAGAGTGGTCCCAAGGGAAAAGATTAGCACTGTTTTACCAAGGCCTTTTTGAATAACTTTAGAACCTCACAGCACAGGTAGACCCACTCTCACAATCCTAACCCCCTTCCATCCAGCACTGCTGCATGCACACATTCAGAGACTCTATTTATGGTATACTTGTGAAGTAAAACCTGCAAACTGCCTCTGCATTCATTTAACTTGTTTTACCACTTCAGTTTTGGACCAATCTAATTTCATCTCCCATTCCGGGTTTTGGGTTAAACCAGCAGAGGCATTCTGGTACATGTATGATGTCCAAAAGGCGAAGGGCTAGAGGAGGCATACTAAGTATGTTTGTTTGCAGCTAGCTACTAAGAGCTGGAGAGGCCCTGATTGCATTCATGTGTTCCAAGCTAATGCATTCTAGGCTGCAGAGAGCTTGGGAACCCTTAATTAATTACAAACCACTGCTTCATGCTACTGAAGCCAGGGCTGGGCTTAATTGAACACAGCTGCCTGAGACTGCAATCAGTTCCACCCTGTTGGCTTGTTGGCTGGGAGGGCCTTTATAAGCACATTTGTCAGTCAACTGCTTCCATTGGGAGTTCATGCTTGTGCTCCTGTGACCAGTTTCTGACCTTTACTGAATATCCTGATTTTGACTTTGAATCCTGTTCACTGTTGCCGCTTGCAGCACCCTTTCCAGTCTGCTTTGGCAGTCTGCCTGTTATTGAACCTTTCCTTGATTTCCAACATTTTTATTTTGAAACCTTGTCCTATTTTGCTGCTAAGGACATTCAGTTCTTTACTGATATCCTTTCTGCCTTTCTGACATTTTGTAAACACCCTGTTTTCTGTAAGCATTTCTGCTTCACAGACTTTTTCCTGTTTCTGCCTAGCTTTTCTCTCTTTCTCTTTGTAATCCCAGTGTTTTGAAGTGTTCCTGTTTGTTACTTGCCTGTGATACGGCCCGACTTCAGTCCAAGGTTCTAGTGCCTGTTCCTAAGTACTCTGAGTTTCCTGAATCCCTCATCTTCGCTGTGTTGGTGGCATCCTATCTTGCCTGATTCCTTTGCATTGTGTATTCTGATATTCCAGCCTCTGCTTTTTACTTTGTTTCTCTATCCTCTCCTGTACCTGGTTATTTCTTTTAATGCTGCTTTCTACCTGTATTACACCTTGGTCCACTGTTGTGCCTCTGCTTTAAATGCGTTTACAGCGTGACCCTTGGGTTGGTCTCCATTCAGATTAGATAATGGACATACTTATGTTACCTTCATGTAGTCCATTGAAGTCTTACCTGCCTCAGTATATGGTCTCCTGTTTTACCCTTGCACTGAGTCCAAGAGTCTCTTCAGCACGCCTAACTCATGACACTGCTGTATGACCGTTGTTAAGAGTAATCTGCTGGTACCGATCCCAAGGGCTTTCCCTAATTCTTGGAGACCCCTTATCATATGCCGGTACACCCTTTATTCTGTTCAATTGGTTTTGCCCAGTTTATTTGCTTATCTTTGCTTTCTCTCTATCTCTTTACTTATCACCAGCTTCTGCCCATGGAGTTCCTGTGAATACCTGTCTCAACTCAGATCAGCTTGGCATGTACCCTGTTTCTGTTGTATGCTAGCATTGCCTCAGGAATCTTCCCGAATCTACAGTACAGACTGTGAGATATAGCTTTTGCCCTGTGCTCTCTAGCCAGACCCCTGACAGCGAAGCCACTTGACTGCCCAGCCATGATTGACCTCGCCTTACGTCTGCACCATCGCCAGAATGAACAAAAATTAGTCCATAGATGCTCGGACCCAAAAGCAGTACCAGCACGATTGGGGACCGGCAAAAGCGCCAGAGAAGATTCAAGACGGCGAGTAGATTGGAACCATTTGTGAACTACTGACCAAGGAGAAGAAAGAAAAAAGACAAAGAGAAAAGGTGTGCCTGTATTGTGGAAAAGCCAGGCCCTTTATCCGGGAATGCACAACCAAACCCAAGGGAGCTTCTCTGGGAGGAAACTCCAATGCTTACCTGTAGAGGGGGTGGAACTGCTGAGTCCACACATCAACAACACCCTGTTGCAGTAACTACCAACACAACACAGCCTGCCTTACCACATGTGTCCTTGTCCGGTTGGCTACACCATCTCCACAGAAATATTCTGGTATCGCTTATGTTAGATTCTGTGGCCACCAGCAATTTCATTGATAAAACATACACACAAGAACTAGGTTTGCCCTTACGCTTGAAGGCGCACCAGGAGCCAGTCCGGTCCGTGGATGGCTCACCCCTCACTTCAGGACCTATTGCCCAGCAAACTGATGACCTGCTACTGGAAACACTGGGACATAAGGAAACCATCACCATCAATGTCATAGCATCTCCACAATTCTGACTTATACTCAGTCTTCCCTGGCTGTACCACTACAATCTGGTAATCAACTGGGTTCAAAGAACTGAACACTTTTCAATCACACCACGGACAACCCATGGTACAAGTGCAACGAATACAGAAACTACACAGGAGTTAGAGCAACCTCGGTGGATCTACCATAAGAGTTTGAACAGTACATGGTAGTCTTCAGTAAGGCAGCAGCAGAAACTCTTCCAACCCACCACCATTTTGGCTGCTGGATTGACTTGCAAACCAGGACCATGTTGCAGTGCAGTAGAATATATTCCGTAACTGAAGGTGAGAAAAAATACCTCAAGGAGTATATTGACACTCACATGCACAATGGTTTCATTCCCCATTCAACTGTTCCAGTTTCCTCTCCACTATATTTTGTGCCCACGAATACTATAGACCTCCGTAACTGCATAGACTACCAAGTGCTCAACCGGATTATGATTAAAAACAGGTATCCCCCGCTGCTTATTCCAGAGCTTCTGGATCAAGTACATGGTGCCACAATTTATACAAAACTGGACCTAAGGGGGTGCATAACATTTGGTGCGGGTGCGTGAAGGAGACGAGTGGAAGACTACATACAGGATGAAATTCAGACTGTGCAAGTACCAGGTCATGCCATTCGGTCTCTGGAACACACCTTCCACATTCCAGCACTTCATAAATGAGGTCCTACAGGGACACCTAGATGTCTTCATGGTAGTATAAATTGACAACATCCTTATTTACTCGCACTCCAAGGAACAGCATGTCCAACATGTAAAGGCCATATTACAACTAAGGGAGTACCATCTGTAAGCAAAAATAGGAAGAGTCAGAGGAATTATACTGTGGTGCAGTGGAACTCACATTTTCCTGTCACTGGACGGAGTTAGAGTAGACAGCAAAATTATACAAGCCATACTAGATTGGCCATCCCCCAAGACAGTGAAAGACATACAGGCGGTATTGAGATTCGACAACATTTATCTGCGTTTTAGAAACAATTTAACAGAGAAGGTTCTGCCGATCACACATTTGCTACGAAAAGGGGTCCAGCTTACATGGGATTTGACAGTGGAAGAAAGCTTTCAGAGACTAAAGAAAGCATTCACCATAGCCCCGGTCCTACTTCACCCAGATCAATCGCGAGCTTTCATAGTGGAGATGGACGTATCAAGTTATGCTATATGGGTGATATTGTCTCAATGAGATCAGAATGGCCACTTGCATCCAGAGTCTATTATTCCAGAAAACTAAATCCAGTCGAGCAAAATTACATTATTTCGGATAGGTAACTTCTAGCAATCAGGATGGTGTTCACGGAATGGAGACATTATTTGTTTGAAGCACGCCACACTTTGACCACTGGCGTAACAGGGGTCCCCGCAACCCCTGCTGGTCGGGGGAACCCACCAGCACATCTTCTAGGAGGGGGTCCGACTTTTAAAAAAAAGGATTTTTTTCTGAACGAAAAAAAGTTTTGTTTTGAATTCACTCTGCATGAATAAAGATATGATTTATGTAACAGAAATCATTTCTTTATGAAGGCAGAGTGACTACAAAAATAAACTTTCTTTTTGAAGGCTGAGGGCTACCCCCAACCCATGACATGGAAGACCCGAGGCTGGAGGGCTCCATGTCATGTGGTGGGGGGGAGCCCTATGACTTTAAAAATAAATAGTTTATTTTTGAAGTCACTCTGCCTTCATAAATAATTTCTTAATGAAGTTAGAGTGACTTCAAAAAGAAACAATGGGGCTCATTCTGACCATGCCCGCCCGGAAACAACGGTGCTGGTAATTTTACTGGCACTGTTGTTTCTGGACCAGCATATTACAGGTCTACCTGCTGGGCCGCTGTGCCAGAGAGGTCTGACCCTGCCGGGCACAGCGGCCATGGTAGGCAGACCTGTCAGTGAAGCACCGGCATCGTTAACAACGGTACTGATGCTTCCTTGTCCCCAAACCCATGGAGTCCTATGGGACTCCACGGGAATGGGGATTACTGAAATTACCAGCACCTGTCTTCCGGGCCGCTGGACTTGGGAGAGCCTGGTGGCACCGGGAAGTCAGGCGGCGGTAATTTTTTTACGATCTGGTGTCAACCTGGCGGTAGCACCGGCACGGTTAGCGCCAGACCTGTAATAAGCCCCAATTACTTTGGAAGTAATAGGGCTCCCCTCAACCTCATGACGTGCGCGTGTGTGAGTGTATATTGAAAGGGTGCACACTGAAATGTATAGGTAGCTGACTGTGTGAGTGTATGGTGAAAGAGTGCACACTTAAATATATGGGTGGCTGGCTGGGTGTGCCTGTATGGTGAAAGGGTGCCCACTTAAATGTACGGGTGGCTGCCAAAGTATTCCTGTATGGTGAAAGGGTGCACACTTAAATGTATGGATGGCTGCTTGGGTGTGCCTGAATGGTGAAAGAGTGCACTCTTAAATGTATGGATGGCTGGGTGTGTATATGGTGAATGGTATGTGTGCTTGTGTGTAGGGGCAAAACAAAACCTACATTTCGGGGGGCTAGCCCTTCAAATGTTGGGAGAGGCGCTAACTTCACGAGTGGTGGGGAGGGGCAAACATATTTGTGTGAGGGCATCGAACTTCTTAACACATTTTAATGAAACTATTCTAGAGCAGCTTCAATTTTACAAGTAGTTAACTCCCTCCTTTAAGTCTCCTATTCCCTCTCTACCCTTTCAATCACTCCCCTGGCATGCAAGTACTAGACCTACATCGCGATTTCAATTGCCTAAAAAATGTGGCATTGAACTGCAGGTACTAGCAGTGAAATGCTTTACGTTGGTAATTGCTGGGCCCTTATTAACAGCAAAACCCAGGTGCCGTTTAACATCTGTGCCCTGTTCTGTCCGGAAATTGTTCTAAAGGTCAGCCAGGTTGAGTCAACATAGCTCAAAATGCCCGGGGGGGGGGGACTGCTGAAGCCCACTCAACTCAATGGTGTTGCGCCACTACTTGTGTTTAATGCCTTGATTACTCCTAGCCGTATTCTTCCTCGTCCCAGTACTTGTGTATGAGGAAGAGTACCCAAGTACTGCCTCATAGATAAGTACTGGGATGAGGTAGAGGTACATGGAGGTGATGCCTGACTTAGTTACCTGTAATCGTCATTACTCCTAATCCCACTCTTCCTCATCCCAGTACTTACCTATGAGGCAAGGAGCTTCATACGTAAGCTCTGGGACAAGGAAGAGGGACGTGGAAGTAATTCTTGGCCAAGGAGCTGATTTGGGAGGTTTGGGTAGGGGATGGTAGAGAGAGGGGATCTGCGGGGAGGGCGGGATTGTGTGATAAATCATAATGGTTGTCCATGTCCAGGCTAATCAGGCATGATATGTGGTATTAATGGCTAGAGAGGCATTTTGGTGCAGCCAGTCTAGTCATTCCTCACTTTGGTATGACGCTCTTTTAACTGGGAATTTCTGATAACATCTGTTTAACATCTGTGCCCTGTTCTGTCCGGAAACTGTTCTAAAGGTCAGCCAGGTTGAGTCAACATAGTTCAAAATGCCAAGGGGGGGAGTGCTGAAGCCCACTCAACTCAATGGTGTTGTGCCACTACTTGTGTTTAATGCCTTGATTACTCCTAGCCGTATTCTTCCTCGTCCCAGTACTTGTGTATGAGGAAGAGTACCCAAGTACTGCCTCATAGATAAGTACTGGGATGAGGTAGAGGTACATGGAGGTGATGCCTGACTTAGTTACCTGTAATCGTCATTACTCCTAATCCCACTCTTCCTCATCCCAGTACTTACCTATGAGTCAAGTAGCTTCATACGTAAGCTCTGGGACAAGGAAGAGGGACGTGGAGGTAATTCTTGCCCAAGGAGCTGATTTGGGAGGTTTGGGTAGGGGATGAGAGAGAGAGGGGATCTGTGGGGAGGGCGGGATTGTGTGATAAATCATAATGGTTGTCCATGTCCAGGCTAATCAGGCATGATATGTGGTATTAGTGGCTAGAGAGGCATTTTGGTGCAGCCAGTCTAGTCATTCCTCACTTTGGTATGACGCTCTTTTAACTGGGAATTTCTGATAAAACAGTCCTGCTAAGTGTAATTACCTGGCTACATTGGCATTTGAGTGTTGCCAGTCTAGCCATTTCTTACTGCGGCATTGTATATTTTTCTGGGCATCTGTGATAAAATTATATGATAAAAGTCATTTATAATGTGCCTGTGCACAAGTGTTTCTATGCACGACAAGACAGGGGAGGGAAGATAGAGGGACGACAAGACAAGCAATCTCACTAAGCCTTGTCTCATTGTGAGAACGAGAGGTGCAAGAAGAAAGGGAGGGGGGAAGTGCAAGGCAGAGGGGAGGTGAAAACATGGCTGCAATGCTCTGAGTAAGTGCAGCCAGGGCAGCACGGCTATGGGTAGTGCAAGGCGAGGAAGGGGCTGCAGGGTTACAATTACAGCCCCTAATTGCATGGTAGGCACGGAGACAGTGCAATGGTGACCGATTAAGAAAGAGCCTGGACTCAGAGAGACTCTGAGGGTATCCAAGCAACCGGTTGGTACAGCAGACAGGTAGGTCAGCAGGGGAGGGAGAGAGAAAAATCAGAGGAGAAAAGGAAAGTTTTGAGCTACTTCTGAAACTTCAGATGGTCCGGCTCAAGTTTGAAGGGGCAGGAAGGCCATTCCAGAGGGAGGCACCAGAAGAGGAGAGAGATCTACCCCCCACTCTCTGCCTGGAGAAGCGTCTAACCCTTAGAGAGTTGGAGGTAGCAGAGCAAGGGCTTGAAAAGGAAGGTATTTGGAAGAAAGTGTTGGATTTTTTGCGGGCCCCAGCCCCAGAAAGCCTTGTAGATAATGCAAAGGGTCCTGAACTTGATCCTTGCAGCCACCGGGAGCCAGTGGAGAGATTTCAGGGCTGGAGATATATTATCCCTGGCCTTGAGGCCAAGGATAAGTCTTGCAGTCCTGTTCTGGATTAGTTCCAGATGACAGAGAGTAGAGGAAGGCAGAATAAGAAAGAGGCTGTTGCAGTAGTCCAGCCTAGAGAGAACCAGGGCTCTGGAGACAGTGAGCTTCTGATGGAAAGTGAGAAAGGGAAGAGTCCCTTTGAGGAGGAGCTGGTAGTGGAACTTCTTGGTGACATCCGAGATGTGAGGAGAGAAAGAGAGAGTGGCATATAAGATGACAACAAGGTTTTTTGCCTCGCAGGAAGGTGAAGGAAGAGGACCCATGGGGACGACCAGAGTGAGAGAGGGAAAGCTGGTGCCAGGGTCCCAATGAGAAGGATCTCTGTCTTACTGGAATTAAGGCAAAGATTGTTGGAGGCGCACTAATCCAGAATCGCGGAGAGACACTCAGGAATGAGCGAGAGAGGAGAGGAGGCTGATGTGAGCCTGAAGGAAAGCTGAGTCATCCGCAAAACACTGGAAGTTAAAGGAGAAGGTAGAGATCAGGTGGGCCAAAGGCGCCAAGTAGAGGTTGAAAAAACCAGGGTGAGAGTATAGTGCCCTGGGGAACGCCACAGGTAGAGAGAGGTGGCAGAGAGATTGGGACCAGGTTGGACCTGGGAGGGTGGGCGGTCGAAGAGGAAGGAGGTCAGTCACTCAAGGGCCTGATACGTGATGCCCGGGTTCTCACGGAGTCGATTGATCAGGGTGGCGTTATTGACTGTGTCAAAGGCAGAAGAAAGAAAGAGGTTGAGAATAGAAGGAATGCTGGAATCAAGGTTAGAGAGCAGATCTTCATGGATGTTCAGGAGAGCAGTTTCCATTCCTCTCACAGCTCTGAAGCCAGACTGATGGTCATGGAGACAACCAAAAGATTCAGTGAGGAGGGAGAGTAAGCTGGGAGATGGCAAGCTTTTCCAAGAGTTTGCCCAAGAAAGGGGTGAACGAGATTGGGCAATAGTTTGCCGGGCAGGTAGAATCAGCAGACGGCTTCTTGAGGAGTGGGTGCACAAGGGAGTGCTTAAGGGGACAGGGGAACTTTCCAGTGGCTAAAGAGTGAATACAAAAATCAGCCAAGGCTGAAGCGAGGGTGTCAATATGGTCCTTGATGGTTCTGGAGGAGCAGGGGAGCACCTGTTTGGATGACACTTTCATAGATCAGACTTGTTTAGAAACCTCGTCAGGTGTTGTCCGAGAGAAAGAGGAAAAAGGAGGGGGAGAGGTGGGGATGGCCAAATGGGGCCGATAGAGGAAGAGGGAGAGGAAGAGGAGATAGAGGACAGGATGTCCTCCGATTTAGCGAAGAAACGAGAGGCCAGAGCCATAGAGTGCCTTGGAGGGAACAGGAGAGGTAGAGACCACAACAGGATTGACCAGTTCCTTGCAGATTTTAAAGAGTTTGGCCGTGTTGGTAGAGGCCGCGGAGACGCAGGCTTTAATTTGTGCTTTCTTCTTGATGAGTGTTATTTCTTTGACTGGCATTTTGGTGCAATCAGTCTAGGTATGTCTAAATGTGGCCTGACATTCTTTACTGTAATGTTATTACGTGTCTACACTGGTCTACATTGTGCAGCCAGTGGACATGTTTTCATTGTGGCATGGCATTTTTAATAGCAAAGCATTCATGTTCCTGTGCACTGTTGGTGACTTACATGTAATAGATTGGTGTTACCCTACAAACCAATTGGAAACACAGTGGCTTTATAGCCAATGTTTTGGAGAAAGTGTGCTGCATATTGCATTAAAAAACATATTTATATCATTCTCCTAGTGCAGTGTGCGGCATGTCCCTTCAGCAGCACGTTTGTGTATATTGCGCAAGCGTGACAATCTAGGCTGGCCCAGAGTGTGGCGCAAGTTGGTGGGGGGGCCCTCAGCATGGCTCGCAGGGGGGCCCCCACATTTTGTGTTATACCACTGCTCGAACCCCCAACCTTTCTCTTCACTGCAGCCTGATGTGGATAAGAAACAGTAGTGGGTTGAATGGGATGGCAATGCTAGTCTTACTTTTAGGTTTATGGCCTGTCCCATGATTGTTTTTGTTTCGAAATCTGATCACCCTACCTGTGGGCCCTATTTGTGATGTATTTATGTTTCAAGCGCCTAAGTAATTCTACCTTTTCTTTTAAGTGGACATGGTAGTCCACTCTGACCCACTGCGTTGACTTTCTTCAGGATTGAGGCCCTTTAGGTTGCTCCACTTTCTTCAGAATTGAGGTCCCTTATGCTACTCGCGACAGTGTTGTGAGCGTGCACAGGGAGGCCTGTGGTACGCGGCGCTACAAGGATGACTCATATACTGGTGTTGGTCTCTCAGGTTCTCGCTCCGATCGGGAGAAAAGAGTGCTGGGCCTCTTTATTTATTTTGCACATCACAACATGCGGTCAGTTGACTCTACACTCCTCCCAATTTTTATAATAACTTTTCTCAGTAACATGTCAAAACAGAACACATGGCAAATGCATTACCCTGAACTCACAGTTGCCCAGGGATCCTGGGCCGCTCAGGACCTTGACTTCTTGTTCATGTTCTAGTTCAGGTTTCCAGATTGTAGCCCCTTAGGCATACTGGTGGTCCTCTCTGCTCACGGATCGGGTGCCGCCTTTTCGGCTCGATGCTTGGGAGGTGCTGCATGCCGGTCATTCTCCCTGGGGTCTTGGTCTATTGTTCTTTCTTGGTGGGGTTCTCTTCGGCCATCGTCCTCGGCGTCACTCGTGTCTGGGTGATGGGTTGCACCATTCCCTCTCAGTCCATGCCAGTCCGTCTGTAGGTGGGATGGTCCAGAGAGCTTTCGGAAGAAACTGGAGTTTCTTGTCACCAGTCCATGTTCATCCACAGCCGTTATCTGTGAACTTTGCACCCGAACCACTTTAAGGGGCGAAGGCTCATGGGTGAGGGAGATTTTTCCTGTCGGGTGGCGATTCCTTACTAAGAATGTGCCACCACATGTCATGTTCCTTTAGCCCTCGGTGTGCGTCCTGCTTGTTGATTGCAATTTCTCACTGGGTGCGGATGTCTTCATTATTTACAATTCTTGGAGTTCTCCCGTCCGGTTCGGGGAGGACAGTGCGCAGACACCTCTGAAATAGGCCTTGGAGCACTGTGGGGTGGTTCTTTATTCAAGCAAAAGCTGGAACAGTGCTCTTCTCTCACAGGCCCCTTGTCCGTGCGCTATTCAAAATGTTTAATTTATGGTGCGCATGAAACGCTCAGCTTCTCCGTTTGCACGTGGCCACACGGCATGATCTTTTAGTGTACAATTCCCCTTTCAGTCAAAGAATTCTTTGAGGCCAGAGCTTTATAATTGTGACCCATTGTCTGAACACATGGTCTTTGGGAAGCCATGGGTGGCAAATATCTTCTCCATCATGGGTATCACATCCTGGAGGGATGGGGATGGCACAAACTAGACCTCCGGGTAACGAGACCATTGGTCGACCATAACCAAAAAGTGGGAATCTCTCTATGTGGAGCTAAAACCCATGTGGATGTACTCCAACAGTTCTTCACTCCTGGGCATGAATTGAATGGCTGGTTCCTTTTCTTTTGGAGCAGCTGCTTGGCACCATCTACAGGCACAGATTAATTCATCTTCTTTTGACTCAAGGGCAGGAAACCAGACTTTGAGTATGAGGTGACTCTTCGTTTTCGTAGCTCCTTGGTGGCCGTGGTGTGCCAGGGCAATTACTTTTTCGGTCAATTCAATGGGGATCATCATGTGGGACCCTCTCAGAAGAAGGCTGCCATTGGCGAATGTTAGCTCATTCTGTACCTTCCACAATTTCTCCAGTGTCGTTTTGGCTTCCTGGGTGCTGGTCCCTAGGTTTTTAAGTGCTAGCTCCCACTGCCCTGCCTCCATTGCTTCTCGTAGGAGTCAGAAGCATCCGTTGTACCTTGACGCAGATTTGAGTTCTTCCACATCCATGGATCTGGGGACTGTGCTTTCAGTGACTAGCCTCACGTATCCTTCTGCCTCGGTGACGTCCAACTGGGTGACTTTGTTGTATGCTTGTAGGTGCCGGGGCAGGTAATGAGCAGTGATGTTCTGACCAGGCCAGTACATGTGGTTGACGCTGTACTCTTGGAGTGACAGAAGAAACTTCTCAATTCGTGGTGGTGGGTTGGCTGATCCACCTGTCATTATGGGCAGCAAGGGATTATGGTCCGTGACCACTCTGACTAGTTTTCCATAGATGTATATGTGGAAGTGGTGACAGCCCCACATCATGGCCAGTGCCTCACATTCAATTTGAGAGTACCTCTGCTCCGTTGGGGAGAGAGCTCTGCTGGCATATGCAACGGCACATGGGGTGCCGTCATGGTGGTTTGTGTGAGGATGGCTTCCAGGCCAAATGGGCTCACGTCGATGATAATCTCAGTGTCCTTCCGTGGGGCAAAAAAGGCTAGAGTACATTTGTCTGACAATGCTTTCTTAATATCAAAAGTGTTCTGTTCCAAAGCTGTCCATCTCCACGTGGTAGTTTGTTTTGTGAGGTTTCACAGGGCTTCTGAGAGTATGGTTAGGTTTTTGATGAAGCGGCCACAGTAGGTGACCATCCTTAAAAAGCTTCTAACTTCCGAGATGGACTCTGGTGCTTTGGCCTCCTGGATATCCCTTACTTGGCCGGACCAGCGGACAGCCCCCTTCCTGGAACATGAAACCAAAGAACTCGATCTTTCTTTTGAGGAACTGACACTTCGTGCAATGAAGGGTTAAACCCAGTGATTGAATTCTGGACAGCACCTTCTCCTGATGCTCTAGGTGTTAGCCTTCTGATTTTGCATGTATCAGGATGTCATTGATCACATTTAGAGTTCCAGGCAATCCCGCCATGGCTCCACGTATGGCATTTTGAAACACCTTGGCCATTGACGAGATGCCAAAGTTCAGTCTCTTGTATTTGTAGAGGCTGACATGTGTTGTGAAAATGGTTATGCATCAGCTGTCCTGGTGGAGCAAGAGTTGGCGGTACCCTGAGCAGAGGACGAGTTTGGAGAAGAGGTTGCGGCATCTAGTTTGGCTATGATATCATCCAGCGTGGGGATGAAATGCCTCTCCCTCTTTATTGCCTTATTTGGCAGCTGCATGTCGACACATATGCAGACACTGTCAGGCTGTTTGGGTTTTTGGGTAATGACGATTGGGGACACCGAGGGGGTGGCCCCTTCCACTCTTTCGACGATGTCGAGATTAACTTAATTTTGTATTTCCTTCTCTACTTTGTCACGAAGGTGGAAGGGCACCCTGCGGTGCTTCAACGCCACTGGCTGGATTGTGTCATCGATGTGGAGCTGGATTGGCTCTCCTGCCATTTTCCCTATGCCTGTCAATACGCTTTGGAATCTCTGCAACAGTGCATGCACGTCTTCTATGAATACTCCATGTGCAAACTGGATGAGTCTGATAGTTTTGGCTGCCATGCAAACTAGTAGGTTCCGAGTGCCCCCTCTGGTCACATAGAAATGGGCTCGTATGGAGACATCACCATGCTTGACGGCGGCTACAAAGGCGCCTTCCAGGGCTAGCAGAATCTGGCTTCCAAAAGTGAATATGCGCACCTTAGTCATTTGGAGTGGCGGAGGTCCTGGCAGTTTCCTGTATTGTTCATTGGCCATGACACTGACAGACACACCAGTGTCGAGAAGTACAGGGACTGAGTTGTTTAAGATAGTCACTGAGAATCTGGGTTGGCACTTTCCTCTGCCACCTACTGTGAGCACGGCTGATATGAAAAAAACATCCTCGTCTTTCTCCCCTTGGCCTATATCTGGTAGTTTCATCCGAGTGTCTATGGACATGGTGTTGGCATTTTAGATTTTGTGCTCCGATGGGGCACCTCTACGACTCTCTGGCCGGGGCCGATGCTCTACACACTCTGGCAAATTGATTTTGGATTCGGCACCTGGTGTAGGTGTACCCTTTGGCCAGGCAGTCTTTCTCAGGGTGGAGGTCATACCCACATTGAAGGCAGGGAGCCTCGGTGGAGGGGTTTCGGTTTTTCCTTTGTCACCAGGTGTTCCTTGTTCCATGGATTTTGGGTGGGTTGTTGTTCCACCGAGCATACTTCTTCTAACTTGACTGACTTATGCGCTGACTCCATTTTTGAAGCCCTGACGTCTGCCAGATTGTGGGACCGCACAAGCTCAAGGGTCCTGGCGAGTGTTATTCCCGGCTCACGAAAGGATTTGTCTCGGCAGTTTGACAGAGTGCACCCAATTATGATTTGACTGTGGCTCTCATCGCTCTTTTGCATGGCGGTGCGCGTGACGAACTTCTCATAATCGGTTTTAACCATTGGACCGAAGTAGTCTGATAGTGCCTTTACAGTGGCGCTGTATGAGTCATTTGTGGGGTGCAGTTTATTAAATAGTTTGTGGACCACCGGGCCTGCTGAATATATCAGTGTACATTTCTTTGTAAGACCATCCTTCTCCCCCGTGGAATTAAAGTAAATGTCCAGGCATTTGCGCCACAATTCCCAACATGGTCCCCAGTTGGCCGGGGCACCATCTGCGTAGAACTCACACAGTGGCGTGAGTGAGCCTCGCTGATGTGATGTTCCACCCTGTGGATGTGGTGCAGGTGCCGCAGCCACATCTGCCGATATCTTCTGTGGGCGGCGGTGGCGTCAGTTAGAGTAGTGGGCTGATGAGGAGGGGTTCACAGGCACTTACGTGGAGCTTCAACCCAGAATTGGGGTGATGGTTCCTTTGTTTTCACACTGCGGGCGCATAGGAACTCCAGGGGTGGGGAGCCGCAACTGGCTGTAAATTGTAGAGGTGGGTGGTGCACGAGCACACTCAGGTGAGAGCCGCGCCTTACCCTGTTTCTGGTGTGCCCCTGTGTAGGACTGTGGAGGTCAGGAGTGACCTGTGGTTGCCAAAAATTGAGGCAACGGCCTCCTAATGGATGTTTGAGGGGTGTCGATCAAGGAAAGGCATGGAGCCTCTTTCCGTCCTTTGCAGAACATGGTATGTCCTCGGTTGGGCTGAGTCACAGCATGCTGTGGGAGTACAGATGCTGCGGGCCTGCTGGACTAGCAGGTGTGCATCCTGGACTGACTTTGTCGTCATTGTTTTGAACGTGTGGAGGGGGGCCTACGGTGTGCAGCACTGCAAGGATGACCCATTCACTGGGGTTGGTCTTTCAGGTCCCCGCTCCACTCTGGAGAAAAGAGTGCAAATCCGGCCCTCTTTATTTACTTCATTCCGTGACATGCAATGTCATGAGGTGCGGTCAGGTGACACAACAGACTGGATAACGAGACTGTGGAGTGCCCCAAGGTCTGTGGCCAACACCTCCCACTCACCTGATTTAAACCATTTTACATGTAACCTGTCTCGGGTGCGGGTCTTGCACTGTGATCCAGTTCACTGTCTGAAGCAGCAAGATTAGACTTCAAGTTCATTTCCACATCTTCACTCTCCTCATTTGCAGGGACGTCATTTCACCAAAAGCCAGGGGTAGCAGATGTGACATCACATGATCCTTGACCTCTATTGACATCACAGGAAGTGATGTCATTTGACCACATCCCGACGTGACATCACGGGAAGCGATGGAACACACCCTTTCACCTCTTGATAAAACAGGAAGTGGCATCACATAGCATTGTTCCTAAGTACACTACGAAAAATATGGTTACGATATCACTAATGTGATATACATTTCATACAAGAATGGACCACAAAATGTATCATTAATATCAGTGTGTCTAGGCGCATATTACCAAATTACTGTGAATGCAAGCAGACATCCAAGGCCAAATGATAATGATGTGCTATTATATAGCACTTACACTTAAGTGCTTAATATAGAACAACTATACATACAATATCACCCAACCTGTGTTGGTTCTCATTTATCAACCTCAGAAGGATGAAACATTGAGTTGGCCTTGCTGGGATTTGAACCTGCAACCTGAAGATCACACACACACATTGCAGCGTTCAACTCACTGAACTATCATACTGGCTATAGTAAAAGGGACAATTACGTGTCTGAATGCTCTCAAAGTCAGAAAGCAAATTATACTGTGTAGTCGACTGGTAAACTGGTAACTGAGATTTAACAGCAGGCCAGTTAATCTGCCAGTCTGGTGCAAATTGGCCGCATGTCAAGCTTGCATGGATCTATTTTTCAGACTTCAGAGGTTGGCAAAATAGGGACAGCAGCACACTCACACAACATCTCATACTCTGGGCACTCGTTACCTCATACATGCAAACAAACATCCTGAACAGCATGCCAGGGAGATGGGAAATATAGACACATTACAACAAAGCATTGATTGTGGCACAATGAAATCAGGGCCACTTTTTGTGCTATGGTCAAACATTTCTACACTGTACACAAGGCTTTAGGCACAAGGATTCTGTCAAGTGTGCGAGGACACTGAGATGGAATATTTTGTGATGATCGTAACAGAGACAACGGCAAAAAAAACATGGGAAAAGCAAAACACATAGTCCAAAATGGATGCTTATTCTACTCTGAATGCTTTTTGGAAGTTTTTGTCTGCATTGTGAATTTGAGGTGTTTAAGCACAGATTAAATTTGTTACTCACCCCATAAAGTGTGCCTAAAATAAATCTTTAATGAGTATAGCAATTATTGTATAGCATACCAGAAAGACAAATTATTTAGCGTCACTGCTCAAAGTGTTACACTTGTGATACCCCATGTTTTTTAAGAGGCCTGAACAAGAATGCCAGCCACTCCAGAAATAAAAAGCCACATGGTGCTGGCCACAGCCCAGGAGTGCCATTAAAAAATTATAATAATAATAATAATAATGTTTACATTTTGATTTTAGGGGCATCACGGGAGACCATAGGGGTAGCAAGTGTGCCAACCCCCACATGACGTCCCTGCTGCTCATTTGGTGAATGTTCTTCTCTTGCACTGTCGTGGAAATCCCTTCTTCACCTTGCTCTTGCATGGCAGCTGGTCAGAAATCAAAGCAATCAACTGTAGCCACATCCCACAGGCACGTCCGTGGCGTCACCAGGGCAACCTTTGACTTGGCTTGGCTTCTGCACGGACAGTGTTCCAACGCGGATGAAACAAACACGCTGCTGTCAGCCAACGTTATCCTCCCCGTGTTACCAGCTTCAAAGGGCCTTCTTATGCAAACCTTGGAAATATTAGGCTTGTAAAGCACTAGAGCATATCCTGTTGACACTCGCATGATCAATGTACCATGATCCAAACTACAAAATAACAAAGTCACACAATGCTGTTCAGGAGGGGTCGTTCACACGTCAACTCCATTTACAGTGTCGCTGGGGCGAGTCACTGTGATCCCAGTGTACATGTGACAGAGCCAAACACACAGCCTAGGGATGCATTGATGCCACGTGTGTATGTTAGAAGAAAAGATGCCAGAAGCTCTGGCAAAACGGTGACAGGGTTCATTTTGTGTGAAGCCTGGGCTTCAGACACTGCTGGTGACGGCGTTCCCTCGGAATTCACCTGTGCTGTGAGACCTTCATTCCACGGCTCCTCCAGCAAGTCCATTGCAGGACTCGCTGCTTAGTGCCTGCCTTAGGTTTCAGCGTGGTTTAATGGGCAACCAGGCCCACATCAGATAGTCCAGAACCCTGTGCACGCGCAATGAGGGGCTAAAAATAGACAAGACGCATGTAAAAACATATCAATCACAAAAACCCACCGATAATGATTCTCAGCTGTTGACAAGGATGTTTCATGTTATGCTTATGCACAAAATGGTGTCGTCCACCAATGAACAAGTGGTCCACGGTCAGAAATGGCCATTCATTCCTTATGCGACAGTCTGTTTGAGTAGTGCCATAGGAGCAGTTTCAGGTTCAAATGTGTTGCCAAATATGCATTTTAACTATGTGTACAGTAACACTGGTCAAAACTACTGGCTGCACAGTGTAGTAACTCATCAAACTGGCCCACGCTGACAGAAAAACGTGGTCCACGCCGGTATGTTGGTCCTGCAATTCAGGCATTGTCCTATTGGCCCATAGGCTAGTCTGAGACTACATTGTGGTACATGGGGGGCCTAACTCTAGGTCTGGTGAAGGCAGCGTGGCATCTTCTTGCCAGGAGTGTGGAATGATATGCGCAAGTGACTGGAATATGCACGTGTGCTTCCGATACTGGATCTTACATGGCATTTACAACAAAGGGAGCCTTTGTTGTCGCAGCACTACATTTGCTGTGCAGGTGTCACTCCTTTGCCCTCACGAAGCATACAGCACTACTAGGCGCAGTGTTGTATCCTTGTAATCTGTTATTCCACGAATCTCAATATCTGTGTCTTAAACATCTGTGTCTCGGGAGGATAGCTCAGGGGCAACGCTGAAAGCAAGACCAAGACGACGCTGAGAAACACCGGTACGATCCACGGGTGCGCGCTTAGAAACCTATGGGTATAAAGTGCTTTATAAATAACCAATTATTCTAATAAATATAATTATAAACAGAACATACTACACATCACCTTCATGATTACAAGCAATCCACACAAATTGCTATTATGAGGATTGCAACATTTAATGAGTCAAGGTGCCATCAGACAATGCTAAATTTGAATGTTAACATTGCCAAAAAAATTAGTGTTTATTAGAATATGGGTTTGTTTTTTCTTATTTTGTGTTACTTTCCCATTTATGTTTTTAAAAATGGGCTCCCCATAGTTCTTGTTTTATTTGTTTTAGCAACTTAATGCAGCCCTTCCTTCGTTTCGCTCCTTTAGCTTGAGCTCAGCCTCCTGTAAATTCCAATGGTGTAGGCTTCTGAATATTTGAAAGTGAGAATGTTGACATAGGGCCTCATTACGAGGCGGGCGGAATGGGTTTAACGGCGCCGGTAAAGGTGCCGCGCTGTTAAACCCATTCTGCCCTATTATGAGGCTCCCTCGCGGGACCCACTCTTGGCGTCTGGTTTTACCAGACGTCCTTTGCGGGTCCCACGAGGGGACCAGGGAGCCAACAACGGACCCGTCATTAACAGGCCCGTTGTTAGCTCCCTCCCCATTCACATTGAGCCCTATGGGGGCTCGAATGGGAATGGGGAAGGTCTGGGTTCCCTGAATGGGGAAATACCAGGCCCTCCAAAGTCGGAATGGCCCGGTATTTCCCCATTCAGGGACCACAGACCCAGACCCGGACCCGAGTTTGGAGGCAGCCATGCCCTTATTAAGGGCATGGCTGCCTCCAAACTCGTAATGAGGCCCATTGTCTGGTTAATGTTCTTGTGGTCTTCTTGCTGAACTGTAGAACCCTTGCTCGAGAAGTTTTAACCAATGGCTGTGTCCTTTTGTAAGGTACTTCTAGGAATAAACAAACGTTTGCAGCTCTTTAGTGAGTTGTAATGGTCCTGCCTGTGATTCATGTGTGAATTTACATCTGGAGAAAACGTGTAACACGACCTATACTGATAAATACATAACAGCGCAATACGTGTTGTTTCAAACCGACTTATGTAAGTGTATGGAACATGCTCTCCTCCAAGATTTTCCTTTGCACCATGTAGCGACAATGGAATATAGTAACTCCTAATGGGAGTTATTTAAATATTTTAAATATTTAGTGGTTATGATGAAAATCCAGTGTGCATGTGTGTGTCGCGAAACAGATTGTGGGACCCCTCCAGAAGATAGACAAAAGCGGGAAGCAGACATTGAGGGAGTTATTGTGCTGTAACACAGTAAATGGATTGCGTGTGGCCATTCCAAGATGGCTTCACTATAGAGCCTAGAACTTGAAATGCCATAGTAGACAATCCAGAGAGGACCCCTGACTCTCCATGCCACTCAAGAATGGGCCAGAAGAGAGGGGCCAGACAGTACACCCAACCCTGTGGAGATATAATAGATGTTGGGAGTCAGCCTTGAAATGTCAATTTGGTCTCCCTGAGCCCCTGTCTAGTCCATTTTGAAGAAGGTTGATCCATTTGCTGTGCTCACTCTCAGCTCTGGCATATAGTAATTGTTTATCCAATCAACATTGGCGAATAAGACCAGTGTAGGAGATTCCATATATATTGCAATCATTTAGCAAAGTAATACAATTAAAAAAGAAAGCTCCCATTTTTCTTTAAGATACATTTAGTTCGGAAACCGTGGTCCTATTTAATGAATGTCTAAGCCAATATGTTTCCAATTTGGATGCTGGAAGGACTTTTCCCAGATAATGAATGGCTTATATTTCGAGCTGATTGTTTAGAATTACGAAAGGCACTTAAAATTAACTGAAAGTCGGAAGGCGTGAGTATTGCTTTAGAACGCCTGCATCATTTTTCCTCCAATTAGGCATGAGAACGAGTTTGACCCAATTAATACCAGTGTTTAATTTCATGGTGATTTATTCAATACACCCAAGGATATTAGAAATATAACTTTAGTCTATTTTTCTTGCTTTCATTTGCGGTCCACTTTTTGGTGTACTGAATCGCTTGAGGAACAGTTCCTTGTATACCAAATAGTACTTGTTTCGAAACTTGAAGGTGTTTTCTGCGTGACGGTATCCATTTCTCTTCTCATGACTCCTATTCAAGTCTCAAATTGTGTTGTTTTCTGTTTAGTTTATTTTTTGTATTACCGCTGCAATTTTGCATTTCTCAAAGTGCAATTCATAAATAGGCAGTACCTGTATAGTGGGGGGGTGAGGGGACTGTACTTCTTTTTCCCCCCTCAAAACGGACTGCACAATACATGTATTTTCTTCAAAGACACCAGCTCTGAATTTGTCAAAATTGTAAATAAAACTTCGAGGTGAACGTGATCCCAATTGCGACAAATCATTTCTACCCTGCAAGAGTACAAGGATGAGTAGAGACGAAAATGCCTACTCAGCCCCCACACTTCTACAAACCAAGAGCCAATGAAATCATACATGTAAAATAGACACAGTCAAGAGATATACCTCCTATGCCCTTTGTGGTAACGTGAGCAGAGGGAAGGCTGTACTGTCAAGAGGGGAGTGAATGTGGTTCAGTAAGCACCCAAACAGTGAAGTATAACAGTCCAAAATAAAGGAATGCCCAATCAAGGTTACATACAAATATAGAGACTTTAATAAAACATACCATGTACAATAATAACTAACTAGAAAAGCACTACACTGTGTAACGCTCACCTGATTCCCACAGGGGCGCAGGTCTGGCTTTGAGTGCTGATGCTTCTTCAATGGTGAAGCGCAGGACTCTGAAGATGGACAGGAAGGGCCCTCTACTCTGGCTTCTCCAGCTCGCAGGAATATTCCCCTGTGCGTGAAAAGGGAGTATTACCTACTGACTGAGTTATGCTCAAGCCTCCCACTCTCTTTCAACCCTCCACGATACCCTTCCACGATTCCCCGTGAAGTCTCACCTTAGGGTCAGGAAGGATGAGCTCTCCATCCTGCTTCAGATGCATGGGCGCGTTGAAACCCAGTTACTTCACTGGATTGAGGATTGATGGGAGTTCAGGTAAGCTTGACTATTCAGGTAAGGCTCTATAAAAGTTCTGTTGCAAGTTCAAAAGTCCAAGCTTAATAATAATGTTCATTGTCTTATTGCAGCAAGCGCTAATGCTTATGTCTTTTTTTCCCTTAGGGGCCGGGGTTCGGAATGCCGGAGATATGGCGCCGACCCGAAGTGAAACGTGCAGTTCCAGTAAATGGCAGGTTAGTTCTGGATAAGCGCTCGGGAACTGTCTTTGCATACGCTCATTCAATGTCTTTGTCTTTTTTCCCCATAGGGGCCGGGGTCCGGAAAATGCCTGGAAGCAGCAAGACCCGAAATGAAATGGGAATGACCCAACAGGTAAGTCTTATTCCCTTCCTTCTCTCACCTCTTATTCTTGTCTTTTTCTCTAGGCTCTGGGAAGTGGCTGTGTATCCGGATGATCGCTGTTGAAGATGGAGGCACCCAGGAAAGGTCAGTGAAATGCAGCGCTGCAGCGATCGTAACGAAATGCTTTTAAAAATGATGTCTTCCTTTTCAGGATCGTCGGTGTGATGTCTCCGTGGTGCAGATTTAGCTGGTAAGGTCTCTTGTCTCCCTTTGCAGGTGACCCAGGATGCTGACAGGCGTGGCTGAAGTCCAGATGCAGGAGCTGACACGGAGAGCGTCATGCTGCGAGGAGCAGAACAACGCGAAGCGTGAGTTGCTGATCGGGTGTGGTTTAAATAGCTTTGGAGAAGTTCCAAGTGTGTATCCTTCCTCCGATCAGGTATGTATCCTTCCCCGACCACACCCGGGTGGAAAGTAGTCCTACAGGTCAACTAGTTCCATTCAGGCCTCAAGAGGGCCTGGATGTGGCAGCATGGTCTGCATCAGGTAAGTGCACATTAAAACACTTGAACACATGTCTAGCTTTATGAGCCTGGCGCCTAAAGGGGGGCCAGGACAGAGCTCCAACATGAGCCTGGCGCCTAAGGCGCCAGGACTGCGTCCAAAGGGCCCCAGCTGGGGCCCGCTGGCACTCCCCTGGGGGAAATGATGCCTGCCTCTGGGGTTGCTGGGTCGGACCTGGCTCCTTGGAGGTAAGCATCATGACAGTACCCCCCTCAAGGCCCCTCCCAAGGTTCTTCCCTCTGGGGGTTTGGGCTTGTTTGGAAATCTCCGGTGAAACCTTTGTACTAATCGAGGTGCGTGGACATGGTTACTAGGCTCCCACGATCTCTCCTGAGGTCCATATCCCTTCCAGTCAACAAGATAGAAGAGTTTCGACTTTACCACCTTGGAGTCTAAAATGTCTTTAACTTCGAATTCTAATTCCCCTTCAATTTGAACTGGATCTGGAGGCTTGGACAATCGGGTTCCAGGTTGTACTGGCTTCAAAAGTGATGCACGAAAAACTGGATGAATACGCATGTTGGGCGGTAGATCCAGTTTAAAGGCCACTGGGTTGATTATAGCTTTGATGGGATAAGGTCCTATGAATCTGGGATTGAAGGTTCGCGGGCCCTTGTGGGGTAAATGTTTAGTTGCTAGCCATACCTGGTCTCCTACTTGGTAAGGAGGAGTTTTACTTCGGTGCAAATCAGCGTTTTCTTTATACTTTTTCTTGGCTTGCTGTAAATGAGTTGCAGCTTCTTTGAAGGCTCGGGTTATTGTGGAATGCAGATGATTTACTGCGGGCATTTCCAGGGTCAGAGGTGGATCTAGGTCAGAGGTCCGAGGATGGTGACCATACAAAGTATAAAAGGGGGTTTGTCCGGTTCCAGAATGGACTGAATTGTTGTCTGCATATTCTGCGATCCAAAGGATGTCTTTCCAATTTAACTCGGATTGGTGTAACATGCACCGAAGATATTGCTTGAGAGTCTGATTGGTTCTCTCGGTTTGTCCGTCGGTCTGGGGATGGTGGCTGGTGGATAACTGCACATCTATTTGTGCTAGTTGGCAACACTTCTTCCAAAAATGTGAGATAAATTGACTTCCACGATCCGAGACTAATATGGAAGGGAAACCATGTATGCAAACTATATTCTCCAGGAATTCCTTGGCCAAGGTGGAAGCTGAAGGCAAACCCTTTAAAGGGATAAAGTGGGCCATTTTGGAGAATAGGTCCACAATTACAAGGATTGTGTTGTAACCAGCACAAGGAGGCAGGTCTGTTATAAAGAGCATTGACAGGGTGTGCCATGGTGCCGGTGGAATATCCAAGGGTTGAAACAGGCCGGCTGGTCTTTTCTTTTGAGCCTTGTTTTGGGCGCAAATTCCACAAGACAGTACAAAAGACTTTATGTCTTTTCTCCAAGAAGGCCACCAGAAGTGGCGTTTGATTTTTTCCTCCGTTTTAGCGATACCAGGGTGTCCTTCCATTAAAGATTCATGATGATGGGCAATAACAAGTTCTTGCAATTCTTTACTTGGCAGAAACAACCGCTCCTGGAAGTAGGGTAAGTCATCCTTAACGGTGTAATGAGGACCCTTTTGACTCCATTCCAGTAAGGTTGAAGAGTCTAGAAGTTGTTTTACTTGCGTTTGGATATCCTCAATAGTTTGCAATGAAGTTAAGCCTAAGATTCTTTGCTCAGGTATGATGGGCACAGGTTCTAAGCTCGAATTAGGTTCTTCCATGCCAATCCGGGATAAGGCGTCCGCTTTTCCATTCTTGCAGCCAGGGCGATAGGTAATTACAAAATCAAATTCCGCAAAGAATAGAGCCCATCGGAGTTGTCGTGAAGATTGAGCTTTGGCCGTCTTTAAATACTGTAAGTTTCTGTGGTCTGTAATTACGGTGATGGGTGTGTCTTGCCCCGAGAAGGTAGTGACGCCAAGCCTTGAAAGCAGATTTGATGGCCAGTAACTCTTTATCGGTAATTGCGTAGTTGATTTCAGGAGGAGAACATTTTCTGGACCAAAAGGCCACTGGGTGTAGTTGGTTAGTTTTTGGGTCTCTTTGCGACAGGACAGCTCCCATGGCCGAACTGGATGCATCGGTTTCCACTATGTACGGGAGATCTGGGTGCGGGTGCTTCAATACAGGTTCAGAGGTGAATTTGGTTTTCAGGTCCTGGAAGGCTTGTTCGGCCTCAAGAGTCCATTCGAAGTGTTTGTTTTTCTTTAGGAGAGCGGTGATGGGTTGGACTGTTCGGGAAAATTCCGGGATGAATCTTCGATAGAAATTGGCAAAGCCGAGCTTGCTCTGAACTCCCTTCACCGAGCTTGGAGATGGCCATTTGAGGATGCCGTCCACCTTTCTCGAGTCCATTCGGACTCCTTGAGGTGTCAGGATGAATCCGAGAAACTCAACTTCTGTGGTATGAAAAACGCATTTTTCGAGTTTTGCAAATAGTCTGTGCTGGCGCAGTTTCTCAAGAACTGCCCTAACATGTTTTCTGTGATCAGATTCTGAAGAAGAGTACACCAGGATGTCGTCAATGTAAACAATGACACAGACATCGATAAGTTCCCGAAGAACATCATTCATAAAGTACTGAAAGGCGACAGGTGCATTGCACAAACCGAAGGGCATCACCTGATATTCGAAGAGCCCAAATTTGGTGCGGAATGCAGTCTTCCATTCGTCGCCTTCTTTTATGCGCACCAGGTGATAAGCTCCTCGGAGATCTAACTTGGTGTACACACAAGCGTCTTTCACCTGGTCGATAAGCTCAGGGATCAAGGGCAGAGGATAATGATTCTTAATCGTTATTTGATTTAGGGTGCGATAGTCTATACACGTTCTAAGGTCGCCTTCTTTTTTCGGCACGAAGAACAGAGCTGAAGAGACAGGAGACTTGGACGGGCAAATAAAACCATTGGCTAGGTACTGATCTAAATACTGACGGAAATGCAGGTTCTCAGATTCCGTAAGAGCATAAATCCTACTACAAGGTAGTTGAGCATTGGGTACCAGATCGATTTGGCAATCATAAGACCGATGGGGAGGTAACGTGTTAGCCTGTTCTTTCTGAAAAACGTCTTGGAATTCTTGGTATTCTGACGGTAGCTGTACAGGGGTGGAAGTTGCTGAGGCTAGACCCATAGCTGGATTTCTTGGGTAACAAGTTGGTTCACAATCAGGAAAACTTATCTTCTTTGCTCGCCAGTCAATTCTGGGATTATGTGTTTCTAACCAAGGAATTCCAAGAATTAATTGAAATTGTGGGGCCTTGATCACATCAAACACAATTGCTTCCCGATGTCCATCCTGACCCACCAGTGTCACTTCAACAGTGGAATGCGTTACAGGCCCTGAGGCTATTTCGGTTCCATCTACTGTAGTAATGACATCTTGGGTTACTTTCGGGCGGAGAGGAAGCTTAATCCTGGAAGCCAATTCACGGTCTATGTAATTTCCAATAGCTCCACTGTCGATGTATGCTTTTATAGCATGCAACTGCTGAGGCTGTTTTGGGTCCACGAGCACCATTGGCATGACAAAATGCGAGGTCAAAGAGTTAGTTTTCAAGCTCGGCAAGCGGACCCCTACGCTTGTCGGGCTAGGTCGTTTCCCGAATCAGGTGTCACTAATTCGTTATCAGTAGCTCCAACCACCTTCTTAATTGGTTTAACTGGACAATTTCGAAGAAAGTGACCGGAAGTCCCGCAATACAGACAAAGTTGCATTTGCCGCCTTCTCTCTCGTTCTTTCTGCGTTAATGGTCCTTTAACACCACCGATTTGCATAGGTTCAGATACGTTGGTACTCTTGGAGTTAGCGTGGGTTTTGATCAGTATTCGGTTTTCATACTTGAACCGATCTGCTTTTCTATTTTGAAGTCTGTGATCAAGTTGAACCACCAAGTCAATGTAGTCTGCGCAGACCTGGGGTGGGTTTACTATCTGAGCTAGAACATCCTTAAGCTCTCCGTGCAGGCCTCGATGAAACAATGTGATCCTTTTGCTTTCTGGCCATCCAGTTTCCACAACCAGTCTGTTAAAGGAGGCAATGTAGGACAGAAGATCCTGATTACCTTGTCATAAGGATAGCAGTTGGTTATCAAGGGCCTGTCCTTGGGAGTGTCGAGCGAACAATCTTTCCATGCTGGCCTGGAAGCCCTGAAAATTCTGGAGAATGAGATCATCCTGATTTACCAATGGAATAGACCAATCGGCAGCACTGCCACTGAGGTAAGATAGTATAAAGGCTACCTTGGTTTGGTCGTTAGGGAAGGCTCCTGGTCTGCATAGAAAGTGTAAACGACATTGGTTCATAAAGACGGCATATTTCTTGGGATCTCCTGCAAAACGTTCAGGGGGGGCCAAAGGCATGTGTCCAGGTAGATTAATTTGTACTGGGTTACTCAAACCCATTGATGTGGAAATGTCTCCGGAATTAGGTAAAGGAGTGTGCCCTGCCTGGGCCTGTAATAACCTTTTGGCTAGGTCATCTGTTCTTTCCTTGGATAAGATCAGTTCTCTTTTGAGAGCGTTAGTCTCCTGGCGGGCTGAGTGCACCTCTGCCCGTAATTCCCCCAAAAGCTGGGCCAGCTGGTCAGTCTCGGAAGTCTCCATAGCGCCTGGGTGGGAAATTGTGGGTAGGCTTCGCGTTTTGTAACGCTCACCTGATTCCCACGGAGGCGCAGGTCTGGCTTCGAGTGCTGATGCTTCTTCAATGGTGAAGCGCAGGACTCTGAAGATGGACAGGAAGGGCCCTCTACTCTGGTTTCTCCAGCTCGCAGGAATATTCCCCTGTGCGTGAAAAGGGAGTATTACCTACTGACTGAGTTATGCTCAAGCCTCCCACTCTCTTTCAACCCTCCACGATACCCTTCCACGATTCCCCGTGAAGTCTCAACTTGGGGTCAGGAAGGATGAGCTCTCCATCCTGCTTCAGATGCAGGGGCGCGTTGAAACCCAATTACTTCACTGGATTGAGGATTGATGGGAGTTCAGGTAAGCTTGACTATTCAGGTAAGGCTATGTAAAAGTTCTGTTGCAAGTTCAAAAGTCCAAGCTTAATAATAATGTTCATTGTCTTATTGCAGCAAGCGCTAATGCTTATGTCTTTTTTCCCCTTAGGGGCCGGGGTTCGGTATGCCGGAGATATGGCGCCGACCCGAAGTGAAACGTGCAGTTCCAGTTCCAGTAAATGGCAGGTTAGTTCTGGATGAGCGCTCGGGAACTGGCTTTGCATACGCTCATTCAATGTCTTTGTCTTTTTTCCCCATAGGGGCCGGGGTCCGGAAAATGCCTGGAAGCGGCAAGCCCCGAAATGAAATTGGAATGACCCAACAGGTAAGTCTTATTCCCTTCCTTCTCTCACCTCTTATTCTTGTCTTTTTCTCTAGGCTCTGGGAAGTGGTTGTGTATCCGGATGATCGCTGCTGAAGATGGAGGCACCCAGGAAAGGTGAGTGAAGTGCAGCGCTGCAGCGATCGTAACGAAATGCTTTTAAAAATGATGTCTTCCTTTTCAGGATCGTCGGTGTGATGTCTCTGTGGTGCAGATTTAGCTGGTAAGGTCTCTTGTCTCCCTTTGCAGGTGACCCAGGATGCTGACAGGCGTGGCTGAAGTCCAGATGCAGGATCTGACACGGTGAGCGTCCAGCTGCGAGGAGCAGAACAACGCGAAGCGTGAGTTGCTGATCGGGTGTGGTTTAAATAGCTTTGGAAGAAGTTCCAAGTGTGTATCCTTCCTCCGATCAGGTATGTATCCTTCCCCGACCACACCCGGGTGGAAAGTAGTCCCACAGGTAAAGTAGTTCCATTCAGGCCTCAAGAGGGCCTGGATGTGGCAGCATGGTCTGCATCAGGTAAGTGCACATTAAAACACTTGAACACATGTCTAGCTTTATGAGCCTGGCGCCTAAGGCGCCAGGACAGAGGTCCAACATGAGCCTGGCGCCTAAGGCGCCAGAACTGCGTCCAAAGGGCCCCAGCTTGGGCCCGCTGGCACTGCCCTGGGGGAAATGATGCCTGCCTCTGGGGTTGCTGGGTCGGACCTGGCTCCTTGGAGGTAGGCATCATGACAACTGAACCACCCCTTGGAAGAACACAGGATAATAAAAAGTAGTGAATGCAGCACTCTGGGTAATGGTTCAGGGGTGAAAGTCAAGCAAAAATGCTTCAATGTGACCTATCCAGTATCTAAAATGGACCAAGGGGGGCAGTTAGCAGTAAATAGAACCTTCTTTGTGGTTCTTGGTGGTTCGGCAGCACGCGCCAGACTTCTTGGCACTCTGCAAAGAACCAGAGAGAGCGAAACACAGCAACTGAGGGTTCTGTTGGTTCGAATGAGCTTTACTGCTCTTAAAACATGCTCCAAGCAGTGCAATGGCCAAACACACTGGGATCCCGGCTGCCTTGCCTCTCAGGGTGCTTTGAGTCCCAATTCAGGGGCAAAGGCACAGGATGAGTCCTTTTCTTGTGTTCCCAAACACGGGGGAGGCTGGCACAAAGCTGGAGGGGTTCTTCAACATGTTGAGTGTGTGGGTACCACTGTGGCTGGCAGAGAGGCTGTTCCAGCAGCAAATCTCTTCTTAGGTTGCTGTGAGTGCCAATCTAGGGGTTCAGGGGCAAGATGGGTACTTGCTCTGGGGCTCCCAAACCTGGTGGAGGCTGGCACAATTGCAGGGGTCTTCCAACACACTGAGGTCCTGTGGCTGGCAGAGAGGAAGATCATGTTCCATTAGTTGATCATCCCCAATGGTCCCTGGGGATAGCTGATATCTGCCTTGGAACACCAGCCTTCACCTCAAAATTGGAGGACTTTAGAGAGGACTGCTCTCTCAGCAGGGTCCAGAAACATATTCAGGGTGTTTTAGATGAGTCCAGATTATTCAAGTGGTGGGAGACCCCTTCTTTTATAGGGGACAGTCCCCAGCTGATTGGACTAATGCTAGCCTGCTTTAGGGGTCCAATCCCTGCTTTTGAAATGAATAGAGCTTGCCCTTATGATGTAACACCCAAAGTGCTTTGATCCAGAACAATTGGAGGGGACAGGACAGGAAAGAGAAAGAGAGGCAGAGAGAAATAAAATGGTGGAATCCCCCAAAAACTGTGCAGGCCCATCTCTGGCCATCCTAGCTATACCCCCTCCCTTTCTCAACAGGAACACAGCCTTTACAAATGCAGCACCCTGGTGTGAAGCTACTTCCTATGAATGGGTGTGCTCCTTTGATGCCTGGTACTAGAGCAGCTGGCTGCTGTGTGGCTGTTCCTGGTGGAGGGTGTTGCCTGCTCTCACAAAGAGATCAAAGATGAGGCATGGCAATTCAGGTACCTGTCCTGTCAGGCTCAACCCATCTGTCCTGAATACACATTATCTTCCAGAGCTGAGCTTGGCTCAGGGGAGCTGACACATTTGTGATATTATTATAAACTGGCTGTAATAATCATGAGAATACCATCCACCATACCCTAACTCAGGTATGGCTTATATTTAAAGATTGTACTGCCACCAGGAGGTAGACCCATCATTATAATGTTTTGGAACAAGGATGCATATCTTAACTGCAGCCCCTTTGCTGCAGAGACTTGGCTGTCACTGCAGCGATCAAATGGGCACATGTGACCTCTGAACTAGCTCTTTGCCAATGGTAGGACAGGCTCTGCAAATAAAGGTCCTGACACGGTTCCATGTGTTAATATCCCTGCATAAATATCAGCATACAAAAAATATTGCCATATTTTTGTGGCAAGATTAAGGCATGAAACCTGCGGGGACACCATTATTTTTAAAGGAGCAGATGACACCCCCACAACCCTGCTCCCAAAAACCACAAAAACTATCCCCCTCAAAAATATTGCCTATGGCCGTTCCAGATGACCATATATACAGCAATATTTTTGGTGGGGATAATATATAGTGATACCCCTGACGCAGTAGGACACAGGTACAGTGTATGCTTTTGACATGGAGCTTTTGAAAGGGGAATCTGATCAGCATATTTACCTTTCAAAGATAGAATCACCCACCTAATTTTATTAATTTAATACAAATCAAAAAAGCCAGGGCTTTCACACCCTTGCCAGATGGAAATTCATCACATCCATTGGCCATGAACTATAGTGTAAACGCATGAGATATTTCACAGCAGAGAAAGGAGAAGACTATGCAAAATTATTTGGAGACAGGCTGGAGATTCCATTCACTGGTTGTTAAAGAGTGTACTATTCTTTGTGCAGAGACCAAATAGTAGTTGATTTTGTAGGCAAGTTCTTTCTACTACTCTCTCCCACTATCTAGGAATCTCAAATCTAGGTGTGTTCTCCTTTTGTCTACACTTTTGTGAAACCTAGGCCTTTCTCCCACTATCTAGGAATCTCAAATCTTGGTGTGTTCTCCCTTTGTCTGCCATTAGTGAAACACAGACCTCTATCTCCACAAGATAATGGAATCTCAAATCTAGGTATGTTTTTCCCATTGTGCATCATCTGTAAATCCTAGGCCCTCCCCTTACCCTGGACCCTGGAACAACCAGCAACCACTGAAAGCACCTAGCTATAGCCAGGTCACTGCCCAGGTTAACTAGGAACATGCCGTCTACTTCCCATATACAAATGTGCTACCCTCCTCCAACGTGTAGTAGCCCACCAGTGCCCCACTTTGACCATCTATCCATAGACAGAGGAAGACTAGAGCCTAAACCACTGATTGGACAACCACCGATAGAGGACATCCAGCTATCACAGTGCAAGAGGATAAGACTCAAAATCATCCAAACCACACAAGGCCCTACAGGTGGGCTCTTGTCCCTCTAACCTCAATACCCAAACCATCCTACTACCAAGGACTACAAAATGCTCTGGCACAGAGCTGGATGCCGCCAAGGAGAATCAGAAGAAGGAACAAATCAAATGGTATACACCTCCCCCTCCCCCAGTAGAAACCATTGCAAATACAGAACACACTCCAACAAACACTACAACCGACAGAACAAACATCATGAGAAGCGAAAAATCCCTATATATTATACCGTACATAACAACAACCCTAGCACCTCGACACTTCAACGCCACCAACACATCCAGACATGCTGCAAATCTATTGGAACCCCACAAAAAAAGAAGTGAGGACCCCAGAAAAGAAAGGTACCAAACTAACGCCCTACCTCAGTAGATCATAAAAACACAAGTCACAGCAACCACATCAAAACATAGATAATGATGAAGCAGAGGAATTCATCAACCCAACTATCAAATCTAACAGACTGCCTCAAAGACAAAGCAGACTCCACAGATCACCAACCAATCTGCGACAACAACACAGAATCACTCCAACTGAACAACTGCAAGACAAAACAAGGATAAAAAAACAAACCTAACCATGTCAAAAAGATCCATTGCAACCTAATCAACGCTAGATCAATGTCCAGACATGCCACAGAGATTTACAACCTCCTGTGCGACGGAGGTAGCAACATCTTATTCGTAACAGAAACATGGCTAGACGACAATTACATTAAAACGGAAAAACCACTAAGCATCGAAAACTGCAAATCCCTAATCCTTCACCTACAGCAAAACCCAAAACAAACCTCAAATTAATTCTGGTATACAGACCACTGACTTACGATGCAACCTTTGTAGAACCCTTCACTGAAGCCATCACCAACCTAGCCATTGAGCAGGAACACCTGATAATATTTGGATATTTCAACATCTGGTTTGATTCAGAAACCACTAACACACACAAATCACTTGCAAACAACTGAAGACAATGAAACTACATCAGCTAGTCGAAGGAGCAATTCACGCGGTGGGACGTACACTAGATGAAATCTTCACCAACAAAAACCTCATTACCACAGCGCAGCCAATACAGATCCCCTTCATGATCACGCTAGCTACATCAACAGCCAAACAACCCGACAAACTGACGACTGTCATGAAAAGAAAGTGGAGGACCAATAAAAATACCAACTTAGTATTTATTTTATTTTATTTTTATTGATATGCTTGTAGAGCGCCGAAAGCCTGCAGGCATCAGTGCGCTTGGAACACAAAATACATACCAAACAAACAACCAATTATACCCGGTGGTTCTTACGAATGGATTAAACTACCCTGGAGCCAAATCATTTAAACAGGTGGGCTTTCAGAAATTTCGTAAAAGTCAGGTAGTTTTTTTCCAACCGCAGGATGTGGGGCTCCTTATTCCAGTATTGCGCTGCCTGCACTGGGAAGGCTTTGCCCTTACCAGTTGCCCGGCCAAAACACAGCACATTAAGCCAGCCTGATCTTCTAATCGTAACAACCGTGAGGGGATGTATCTGGAGAATTGTTTCTTTAGATACTTCAGGGCTGTACCGTGAAGGCATTTGTGGCTAAAGTCATAGATTTAAAGATGATTCTGTCCTCTATCCTCAACCAATGCAATGATTTCCTTCCTTCCGTTATATGCTCTCTGTTCTTAATCCCTTTGACGATACGAACAGCGTTATTCTCCATAACTTGACATCTTCCTATTTCTTTCTTGGATGCACCTATCAGCAATGCATTTCCATAATCCAATCGCAACAGGATAATAGCCCTGGCAATAGTAGCCATATTTTCCTCATTGAGGAACGGACGGATGGCTCTTAGTAGACGCAAGTAATAAGCATTGTTCTTGTGAAGATATTTAACCTGTACCTCAGACCCCACTGATGCTTCCACCATCATCCCTAGTGTTTTAACCTGGGGCATAACTGGGATATTTACATCCTTAATGGCAAATGCTTTGTATTATGCACATGCACTAAAGACAAAAAATGGTGCTCCGAGATCCAAATCCACTAGCCAACAAAATATCAACCTTACAAAATAAAATTTCCAGTAATAAAAGCTTCCTTAAATACTCTCCCATCTAAAACAACTGAGAGTACTACTGCAAATGATTCTACACGATTCAACTTCACCAAAGTCACTATTCTTGAAGTGGAAAGAATCATCCTGTCCTTGAAACCATCTAACTGTCAAGGCGACCTTTGCCCAGCACAACTTATCAAGGATGCAGCCCGAGACCTCTCCCCTTTCATTACAAAGCTTATCAACGCATCCTCCTCTACGGGTACCATACCTACCAATCTTAAACAATACTGGGTACTCCCACTGTTAAAAAAAAACACTCTTGACCCATCTGTGCCAACTAACTACAGGCCAATCACGACAGTACCTTTCCTCCAAAAAAGTCTGGATAAAGTTGCTTATGTACAAATCCAAAAACACCTGGAAGCACATCATTTACTAGGAGCCAGATAATCAGGTTTCCGTCCTCAACACGTAACGGAGACAGCACTTATCGACCTTAAGACCCAAATCGATGAGCTGAGAGACAAAGGCAAAGCTGGCTTACTCCTCCTCCTAGACCTCTCGGCTGCATTCGACTTGGTTGATCATACCATCCTTTCCAGCCACCTTAATTCAGCTGCACACTTTTCTGATAGGCGATCACATGGATTAGATCCTTCCTAAATGGCAGAACCATCAGAGTTTTTTCGCCTACTGCAGCTGCCGACCCCATTCCAATCACTTGCGGCGTGCCCCAGGGTTCTTGTGTTTCGCCTACACTCTACAACATTTTTACCAAGCCCCTCTTAGATCATCTGGATCATCTGGGTATCACCTACACTAACTACGCAGATGATACCCAGATCCTCCTCACGTTTTCTGGGGATTATGAAATAGATTTGGCCTTGGTTAACAGAGTGTATATCATCATCCAGGCATGAATGGCCGCGCATGGACTATGCCTGAATGATGATAAATCCAAACTCATCATCCTGGGCACTACCTTGAGCCTAAAAAAGTTAAAACCTGTCTACTCCTCGTTTATTATCGATGGTAACAGCATTAAGGTGGGATGCGAGGTAAAAACACTAGGCTTCTACCTTGATTCCAACCTCTTATTTGCCAAACAGGTTAATTCTCTAGTGTCTTCTACTGCCTACACGTGCAAACTCATCTTCACAGCTAAACCATTTCTCTCCGATGCTAGTTGCACCACCCTAGTTAGAGCCCTCATCCTGTCTCGCCTGGACTACTGCACGCCCTTTATCTTGGGTCAATCAAAGCGACCATTAGAAAAATACAAACTCTACAAAACAATGCCCTTAGAGCGGCATTAGGCATCTCCAAAAGAGACTATATCTCTGAGAGTAGCCGACAGATCAACTGGCTCCCCACCAATGATAAAATCCTCCTAAAAACGTTATCTCTGACCTACAAATCGTTCAATAACGCTGCGCCTATCTACCTGGTCAACAGTTTTCATAGACATATCTCCGAGTCCCTGCAGAGCAGCTTATAAAGGCTGCCTTTCGATTCCTAATTTCAACCGCTCCTCTATTGGTGGCAACAGTTTCCCGATGAAAGCAGCTAAACTGTGGAACTCCCTTCCACCTACATTGAGATCTGACCTTTCCTACCACAACTTTAGAACTAACACTATCCTGTGGCTGAAAGCGAATGATGACTAAATGCTGCAAGTAGGCAGGACTCATTACGAAGTGCTACCACCACCATGCCACTCTGCCTTTGTTCTACACTGATACTGCCTATACCTGTATGTATTGCTGCTGTAAATATGTTGTATGTATCATCTGGTCTCTTACTATTCCAGCTTCCGCCTATACCCATGTACATAATACCTGTATGTAAATATGTAATTATTGACTCCTCTGCAACTAAGCTCCGCATATTCATGTAACTGCTGCACCCTGTTACCTTAGGGTATGTTGCCCATTATAAATAATAAAACAAACAAACAAACAAACAAACATTCTGCACCTAATTTTTCTCTGGCCTGATGAGTGCCAAAAATCCTTAGTTCAGTTTTGGTGTTGTTCAAGCACATCCAGTTTTGTCTCGCCCATTTATCTATAGTGTTATAGACTTCTGTTATTTTGACGCTATCTACGAAATGATCACCCACTAGTTCAAAGACCAGTTGGGTATCATCGGCCTAGTTCGTAATGAACACGCCAACGCTTTCCAAGAGATCACAAAGACATCTCATATATAAATTAAAATGCAGTGGAGATAAACTTGCTCCTTGTGGAACTCCGAAGTTTATTTGAGTGGCGTCTGAGAATGTTTCCCCCCAATGCCCTCTAGCATTTCGATCTACCAAAAAAGAAGTCAACCATGCCAAAGTGTCTGGCGAACAACCCACTATTTTATCCAGTGCCTTTTGCAGTAGTTGGTGATCCACCAGATCAAATGCTGCACTGAGATCTAAGAGCATCAGGATCCCCGCCTTGTCCCTATCCAAAATTTCAAGCATATATGTTTGCAAGTCTAACATAGCAGTTTCGGTGCTATGAGCCACCCGGAAACCTGATTGTTGCTCATGAAGAAATCCCTGGGCTTCTACATGCTTTTGCAATTAATCAGTAGCTATCTTATCCAAGATTCTTAGGATAAAGTTTGAATTTGTGATGGGGCATAGGTTTCCTGGGTCTTTGGGGTCTAGGTCTGCCTTTTTTACCAGTGGCGTGATGGTCACCTTTTTAATATCCCTGGGTACCATGCCCTCTTGGAAAAAGGTGTTTACTATCTTAGTAAGTACTAGAGAAAATAGTTCCTTATTGTCTAAGATCACTTTGGCCGGCAAGATGTTTTCCGCACATGACATTGGTTTCATCGTTTCCAGTACTGAGGACTTCTCCTCTTTTTGTGACTGGGAAAAAACTAAAACTGGCCACTTCACACTGTCTAGATACAGCAGGGGGTTGTATTATTGCATCACTTGAAACCGCTCTACATGTTATAATGTTATCTCTAGCCATCTGTATCTTGGCAGTGAAGGCCCTTTGTACTACCTCACAGTCCTCCTTAGTAGGCACGAAGGGAGGAGTGAGCGTTTTAGGTTTTTCTATATTTTTGAGAATCTCAAAAATGTTGCTTGTGGTGTTGGGGCTGCTGCTATCTCTTTATTATAATAATTCGACTTTGCTTCTCTAATGGCTTTTCTATATTTTGAATGTATACATTTCCATTGATCCTTATTGGCAGGAATAGGGTTTTGTATCCATTTTCTTTCTAGACCTCATTTTTCGAGCTCCAATTTATTGAGCTCGCCATTGAACCATTTTTGATGGTTATCGATCTTCGTAATTATTTTGAGTTTTAGGGGAGCAAACTGTTCCACCAATTCATATATATGTATGTTGTATTGCAATAGCATATTTTCACGTGACTTATTTTCCTGAAAATTGTCTAGAATCGCTTTTAAACAAGGTTTCAGTTGGTCAGCGCATATATTTTTAAAATTATGACCGTATAACTTTATATGGGGATTACTTGTACGTTCTGATGGATTATTTAACATGACATCAAAAGTGACCGAAAAATGGTCTGACCATATGCAGGATACCGTAATTACATTCTGGGTATTCAAGTTTTGAATTATAACCCAGTCTAACTGGTTACCTTGTGGTGTTGTGGGTGCATCATGTATCACAAAGAAGTCAAGGTTTTTCATAGTATTTTTTCAGAAGGATGGCTTCCTTATCTAGTTTATTCCCTCTCCATCTGTTTAGATCTCCAGCCAACACTGTAGCCGTATTTGTAGATTTTAAGTTGTTTAACTGAGATGTTAACTCATTACAAAAATCTGACACGAATGATGGCGGTCTGTATATAACTATGATATTTAAGCAGACATTCGAGGTGTGGGTGAATTTAAGGTGTAATGTTTACATGCAGTTCCAACAATCGGGTTACAACAAGCTGAAGTACTGGCCAAATGTATACAATTGACAGCAGAGATGAAAACATTATTGGGACTATACTGGAAATATTCAATCTTGCCAATAATAGGATTCTATACGGCAAAGATAGTACCGGTGTAACTCTATGGAATAGAGGCTAAACCATTTCTTTGATACATGGATTGGCAAAAAATAGAATCACTAATTTGGAAGCAGGTGCTGCGTCTGCCCAAAAGCCTACAGATGGCAACATTGAGGTATGAGTTGGGCTTAAATTCTCTTAAAACCCAATTTGATTGGAAATTACTCTCCTTATTTAGATCTATTTCAGACCTCATGGCTAATACACTTTTTGAAGATCTTCTGATACACTTGAACTCTGACTCCTTCTTAACTTTAAGAAATCTTAAAACAACAGCCAACGGAATTCTCTATTACTGTGAGTGTGATACATATACATTGGTCACCAACCCTATGAAGGTTAAAAAAGTCCTCACACTAAGAGATTAGGGGGCTGATTCATGGAATTTGTTCACCGAAAAACGGGGATTTGTGCGCCATTATGCCAGCAAATCCCTGTTTAGCAAATGGGGATTTGCAGGCAGAATGGCGCACAAATCCCCATTTTTCGGTGCACAAATTCCCTGAATCAACCCCTGGATTGCAACACTGGATACTATGAGGGCCTCAACAATTCCTGCCTGTTAAAATGGATTTCTGAACTCTGTCCTGGAGGGCAGAGGTTCAGAAGGCCAGCCTAGTTTCTTGGAACAGGGTAAACTCTGGACAAGCCAGACCAATCAGGGTAGCGATGGCGGCGGTCAAGACTACGTCTCAAGAGGGGTGAGGATGACTGAAAGCCCGCAATGAGCACACAAAGCAAGGACACTTACAAATTACTCCAGGCAGGTGTTATGTTTATTACAAGGCCTTTGTAACATCGACCATGGTAAAGAATCACGGTAAAACTCAATTAAACCAACACATCATAATCAATACAATACATATACAAGACCGAGGGGTCTAACGAGTTAGAAGCACGAAATATGCAGACCACCTAGATGGGGAGGAAAACAGGCAGTGCAAGTAATCGTTAGGCCCAGTTCGACATGAGAGGCCACCTAACTAGAAGGAAGTCTGAGCCCTACGAAGAGTGGAGCCTTGTGCTCAAAAGTACCTGCACACGCGGGTACCAACTGGCAAAGGAGAGTCTCTTCAGGGAGATCAGGCAGTTCAGAGAGGTGAAAAAAATGATGATGAACAGTTCACCACTACTCAAGCACGGCCTCCACTTGTGGGCAGAAGCAGGGCGCGAGTGCGGAAAAGGGTTGCTGTTTACTGCAGTGGTGGAGAGCCACAGGCTCCTGGGGGAGGGCGACCAGTTAGGGTATTCACTACTCACCGGTCCCCAATGCAGGCAGACCCAGGCTTCTCTGGTTCCGTTTTGGTATTGGCAGGTTCAGATGCGATCAGCAGGATGTCTCGACGCCGTGTAGATTCCACGACAGCAGGAGTCAGGGTTGAGGGTGTCCCAAATGCAGCGAACATGCACAGGTTTGTTACCACAGCCGGGTAACTCGGCAACCACATGTATTCCGGTCCCAAAGCACACGTCTCACTTCAGACCTGGGAATGCCAAGTGTACGAATCATGTGAGAGTGCAGAGGACACGGGATTAGCAGTAAGCCAGACGGCGGTGACAGAGCAAGGTTCCTGTGTAGGCTGGTCAGTCCACTGGATGGCCCAGGGACACTTCCGAAGGCTTACGTACAGGATTTGGTGAAGATGCCGAGAATAGTTGTTCCCACTATTCTAAAGGGTCGAAGCGCCAGTACATGCCTTCTCGTTCGATCAGAGGCAGAGGGGTCTCACAGGACGACAGCCGTTTGTGAGGACTCAGGAGATCGACATGGTAGGGGTGTTTCCAGCCTCCTCTTATCCTGAGTTCCCTTTGCACCAAAACGGAGAGGACCCAATGGGAGATCTGCTCACACTCAGACCATACGTGGACCTATCACAGACCATGGTGGTCCCAGGCATTCAAGACACACTAGACTCTCTGGCACCCAGGATGTGTATTGGGACCAGACATCCCAGCCCACATCCTGGAGGCTCACACCAGGCCTGTAGAAGCCAGCAAAAGCATCTGTGTTTCGCGGGAAAGTACATGCCCAAATAAGGATGGCCCCGGGTCGGCTCGACCTGGGGAAGCTGAAGGGGCAAGACGGTCAGCGGACAGGACAAAGAACCTCGTGGTCTGGCCATTTTGGAAGCCAGGCCACCCATTCTGGCCAAACGCGAGAAGCGCGGTTAACAGGGCAAAAGGGAGTTCAAAACACAAAGAAACGATTGCTGCCACCAGTCCCGTCTGTGACATACTTGCACAGTTTGTTATAAATCCATTGAGAGTTTCTAGGGCCTGTAGAATGACTAGAGACCCAAGAGTGCCGTAACTTAGCTTACAGTGCCCTCTTGTGCCATGTTGCGTGAAAGCTGCAACATGAGAAAAGAACTACGGAAAACAACGTTTCCCGGTACTGACTGTCTTAAGGGCATGCCAGTTTCCCTGTAATAATGGAGCGAAAGCCCAGAGGAGTGCGGCAGAAGGCTGCACTTCTCTGGGAAAGTCTAGATCAGGGTGTAAAACAACAGCAAAAAGTTTGGGGGTGGCCACATGGAAGGAAAATTACCTACAATATGAAATCTTTCCTAACACTGCCTCCTTTTCTAAATATGGTACAAAACACGGCTACATAGCTAGATACTTAATGAAGTTCCCTGATAGTAAAGTAACGCAGAATTTTCTTAGAATACGTCTCAATTTGATTAAGACGGGCTCTGTGTTGAGTAAATGGGGCCAGAGTGAGGCATCACAAATTTTATGTCCTGCACTGATGCTAAAGATCAAACGATTTAACACATATTGAGGTTCTGTCGCAGTACCTGGGAAAGTAGGGTAAATCATTTGGGTACTTTTGTTAGGTCTAGTGAACGTTTGTCATCAAGCATGTTTTGGGAAAGAATGATTTCAGGACACGAGACCAAATTGACAATGAATGTTGTAAGAGTTTTACAGCAAACAGGGTTTATCACAAAGGAGTTTTGGTAACTTCAAACTCTAGGGAAAAGCTGACTAAAAGTTTCTTCTACTTTTCTATTTTACTTTTCCTTTTTTTTTTTTTCAATTTTGATGTTCTGGAAAGTAGTTAGCCCTTTCTTTGAAGGAATTGTATTCTTCTTTTAAAATTGATGTAAATTGCATTAGAATGGTTGCATTTTTAAATATTATTATTTATGTAAGATATTATGTGTAAAAAAACAGAATTTAGTTAAATCACAATAAAAACATTAAAAAAAGGTTCACATCCACTGCATGTTAAATCGGCTTTGAAAAGCTGAATTGAGTCTTTAGCTATAAATGCTACCCCTCCACCTGCCCTGCTGTCTCTGTTTTTATTATACAGTATGTATCCCTCTGGTACTGCTATGTGCCATACTGGATCTACCGGGTCCTTTAACCACATTTCAGTGACACACATGAGATCCAATTTGTTCTCCTGGATCAGATCGTGGATTGCTATTTGCATGTTTGCTCAGGGAGCGAGTATTCAGCAGGCACACTTTCAGAGTTTTCGGCAGTGTGAGAGGTATGTTACCCCCATCTCCTACTAGATTTGGTGTCTGTAGTGCCTGAAGGGGTGCAGATAGGTTGCCTGCTTTTAGCCCTTTCTTTGATTTCTCAATAGCAGTGCTATTAATTACCTGGTTCTCTTCAGAGCCCTTACTCAAGTCCAGTGCCCTGTATGCCTCTGGGGATTTAGCAGGAATAATTTTAGCCTTATGCTCCTTTACCTGGGACATATCTAGCAAAGGTACTAGAGTGGTAGACCGAGCATACGACTCACCTTTAGCTTTGGAAATGGCTTCCAGCACTTCCTTAATGCCCATAAGAGCTAGTCTAGACTGGGGTTTGTTAAATAAGACTTGCCACGCTTCTGCATCCTTCCACGGACTGCCACAGACTGCCCGTCCGCGCCTGTAGAGCTATTGGAAATCAACAAACCACTGGCAATGACACTGGATGAAGCTAACCTTCACAAATGGATCACCAGAACAATAGACGAGATCTCCAAGGAAAAACCTTTCACCCCATTGCTCAAAAGAGCAACAGCAAAATGGTTTACCCTGTGTTCTCAGCGCCATGAAAAGGAAAAAAAACAGGAGGCTGGAACTAGAATGGAGGAGGAAAAATTACCAGATGAAGAAATTACAATTCCAACAACAAATTCACTCATACGAAAAGAAAATCTGTAAGGCCCAATAGAAATACTATGACAACAGAATCACCAAAGCTGAAAACACCAAAAAATATCTGTTCAAAATCACAAACGAAATGAGAAACCACCCCGGATACAACAACTCACTGATACCTTCACTGAAACTATGCAACAACCTCCGAGACCACTTCAAAAACAAATTCTGCACCATGCAGCACATCATACAAAGCAGACCAAGCAACCACATCATGCAGCCGAGGATCGCCAGAGCAAACACTGAAGCTTCCCACAACTATCAGCAGAGACATTAGTCAAGCTGATAAGAAATAGCAACAAATCCGGCTCCCCCATTTATCCCTGCCCCCAGCTGTACACAAATCAATCCTCACACAAAGAACACCCATGGAATACTGCAGAAACCTTTTCAACCAATCACCTTCAACAGTGAAAGTACTGTGATCATTCAAATTGTCATACATCAAGCCGCTCCTCAAGAACACAGCAGTCAACATGGAGGACCTCTCCAACTACAGACCCATCCCCAACATCCCAGATGGAATTATGAATGATACCATGTGCCCTACTTGGATGAAATCCTGAACATTAGCCTGAGTCACATCTAGATTGGATTATGAATGGTAGCAAGTGCCAAACTTAGATGAAACTCTGCATGTCAGCATGTGCCACACTTAGACAGAATTGTGAATGCTTACATGTGCCTCGCCTAGACGAAATTATTGACATTAGCCCGCGTCCGATATAGATAGAACTGAATGTTAGCATATGCCACACTCAGGCGGAATCGTAAACACCAGCTAGCCGCACATATAGACAGCTTCCAAAGGTTGTCAGGGGCCGACTTTTAACAGTTGTGAATATTGGCAGGCATCATTTATGGTAGGGATTATGATTATCAGCTGGTGCCGCAGCTAGATAGACGTGCAGTGATGTTCACGCACCACACCTAAATAAAACATGGAAATGCAGCATATTTCTTCTAGACAGTGTAGGTGCCTTTCCCCGGCTTACTACATGTGAGAGAAAAAATAAAAAGCAAACACAACCCCTTGTCGAGGAAAGAGGCACTAAGACCCGGCTGCAAGAGTTCAAAGGATGGTTTATTTCTCCAGGTAGGAAATAACCCCAAAAAAACTCTCTCACATTTACATCAGTGCCAACATTTACATTAGTTAAAGTAACTCTAACAAAAAATACTAAATGGACCTGATTGGCCAGACGGTGTGGTGCTGTAGGTGTGGGTAGCATCTCTTCCTCCTGGTTGGCTGAGTAGCTGACGGACGTCAAACATCTTGTGCTCCATGCAGGTCAGGGTTCGGTCACTGTGGTCACTACCTAAGCTAATATGTTACATACTAAATAACAAATTATTTAAAACATTTTATGCTACTTGTCACATTTCTACATAAGTCACACACAATGATCATTGTCAGTACAATTGCGTCATTCGTGGCTTTAATTGAAGGCCTTGACCTTTATTGTGCATGTAAAAGAATCAGGCTATGTTTCGCATCTCTTCCAGGTTTCAAACCCATTAGTAAAAGTAAAAACATACATAGTAATAAAATGCTTAAGGTTAGTAGTGGGTGTGTTGGGTGGGTTTCGCAGCACAGGCAAGGGTCTGGCACTTGAAAGAAATACCTTACAGGGGGTGCAGGGTCAGGATAGCAATAAATTGTTCTAATGGGGTTGGGTGGCTTGCACGTTTATGAGGACGAATCGAGCAGGAAGTGCTTAGCTCATCCTGGTTCACATGCCGGTTCTCAGACGAACAGTGATCTCAGAGGAAGAAAACTGTAGCATATTGATTGTTGCAACTTTCTCCAGCTTCAGCGTGAGAATGGAAGCGCAGAGCTTTCCTTCGCAGGGGGAGTGCAAGGGTGGGGGCCAGCCAGCTGCCTGCGTGCCTTGTGTGTGTGTCTCTGTCCTTGGCTGCTGCGTTGGAAGGGGAGATGAGCATTGCTGTACTATCGCAGTGAGGCCTGTTCACCCAAGATGGAGTCGAAAGGGGGCACAAAAGATGGATGCCCCGTATCTTGCTCAGTAGTCTCATCTATGTAGCAGTCAACCGTGGTTAACTTTACATAAGGGCAAGGGGCAATCCCACTACCGGAGGCATGTAGTCCAAGCCTTGTACTGAGGAGCGTACGATGCGAGGGGGCCTGAAGACCCCTCGCTCCCATACATTCCCCCCTTTCGTTACATCTAAAGTAACAAATTACTTTATCTCGTGCTTTCCGTTCTCCCTTCGGTAGCGCTCAGCTTCAGCCACAGCCTCATCCCAAGCAGGTGTACCCTTTATTGGCATCCATGCTTTACACACACTTCTTAAGCTGTTACCTCTTCTTGCATATTCTTCTGGGGTGACCATTAAGTATATCCCACCATCCCCATATAAATCTATCCATACCTCGTTATACCACAGCAAGTTTTTTGGTTCTGTAATGGTAGTGTAATGTAGATTAACGACCATGTCCCCATACTCTCTATAGATGGCAGTCATCCTATATTGTGGTGTGGTGTATTCTCCAATTTGTACTTGGGCATCTATCATGGTAGCCACCGTTGTCTGTCGGCCCACGGTTACCATCATCATTGCTGAATTAGGCATATTATTTTCACAGCATCTTAGTCCCAGTTGGCACACACAGAATATTAGGAGAAAAAAGACTATGATGGGAATGAGTATCTTTGCTGCGATGTTCACCCATGATGGTATCCAGCTGAACAGATCGTCAAACCACGTGTTGTTGTCTACTCCACCTTCTGCTCTCATTCTTTCTCCTAAATTATGCACTGCTGTTATCACGTGACAGTGTCCCGTTATCAGCATCGTAAGTTAGTATGAACGTGCAACACGCCCCCCCAATTTTTTTGCAAACACCACCGTCCATCGCTGTGATAAGATCTAAGACATATCTGTTTTGCATCTTCATCAGGTGCAATGCTCGGAGCTCTATTTTTATGATGTTGAATCCTTCTTCAGTGTCGTTGGCCAGCTGGATGAGCTCCCAGCGTGTTATCTGCAGCCATTTCGCGTTTGCCCTTGCTTGAAGGCCTGGTGCTAGGAATGATGCAAAGAATGTTTCTGCAGATGAGAAAAGCTTATACTGTTGTGGGATTTTAGCAAGGAGTTCTGACGATTTGGACGAAATATAATTGGATCTTTTTCTGCGTGACAACTTGGTTTTCAAAGTTTCTTCTGACAATAGTTCGTATGCTGGGGGCTCCGTGATTGTCTCATCGGGCGCTGTCGATGGTTCAGCCGATTGCCCTACTGCCGATGTGTCAGTCGATTGGCCTGCTGTCGATGTGTCAGCCGAAGGCCTTGCTGTAAACTGGACGTGGCTCTCTGGTATCACCATTAGTGCTGAGTGAAGTGTGGCTAGGGCACAAGTGCCCCTCCAAGATGCTGGGAGGTGCAGGTAAGCTCGTTTGCCACAGATCCATTATATGTCCATTAATGCAGCAGTGCCTTTTTTCATGACTGGCATTATTAAAGTCTTATTGCACTGCTGCACGGTTCCCATGTTCACCTTCCCTTCTCCGTGGAAGCAAAGTTCGTGCAGTATTTCCTTTTGAATCGTTATGGGTCTCTCCAGGGGTGTGACCCATGTCAGCTTGGTGATATGGGTCACACCCAGATCACCAAGCTGATGGGGATGCAGATGGGGATGCACGTTTCTTTTGCCCACTCGTATGTTTCATCTGACAGCCCTCGAAGCCCCTCAGCTTTGTATTCAATCATTTCATCATGCCACTTGTCATCTGCATATCTTTGTAACGAAAAATGGCTCCTGGAGGCAGATTACTCCTTGTCGTCTGCTAGTGCAAGTTTGTTCATTTTCCAATTTTTCCATAGTGACTGTGTGTGCTTGAAATGTCTTTTTTATTCTACACAGCATCAGATGAATCAAACATTGGGCCACAGACAAGGGTACTTCCTGTGGGATTAACATTTTTGGGGTTCCAGTTGCGTGAGGAATAAGTGAGCACACGTAACAACTTTCATTACTTGCTTGCTTTGCTGCGGCGCTCATATCTGAATACCATTTGTTTAATTGGTCAGGGTGTCGGGGGTCTTCTATTTCATCTAACCCAAGGTTATGATAAATATCGTATCTCTTTTTTTCCAATCCCTTTTTCTCCTCCTTCTGTTTTTTAATTGGGTACCATCTCGTGGATATTTCAGCGGAAATATTCTAGACCATGCTTCATCTATGTTGTTCATGGTGACATGTGTGCATTCAGTAGTGGTTGCTGGTGCAGTGTGTGCACGCATGCTTGTATTTCTGGAATCAGTTAACCAATAGTAATCATCATTTACATTCCATCCAAGCTCTATTTCCTTGGCCACAGTATTATTCAACAATGTAATAGCAGTTTTGTTTATGTGCATTTGTTCAAGGGGCAAAGTTATATTTTTATCATTCAATTCAATGTTATAAGTGTCCTTCAAAATAGCCGTTGCTTCAGTCCATATTAGTTTAGACCCTGGTTTTGTCATATCAGTTCCGCGCCCCCCTTTATTCATTTCATTTGCCACATATAAAACAACATCATACCAAATAAGATAAAACATCATTATTGCAAATAGTATGGCAGCATGTTTTATAACACATTCCAAATTATTTAATCTACTGGCCCTAGTGGCATCCCTATTTCTATCTAACATTTCAGCTTGCTCAGCCATTTCGTCGCATTGGCTCATGTTGAACCTATGTGGGCGAGACAAATTCGTTAAGTCATATGAAAAGAAACATAATTGCAATTGTTCATTCTTTTTCATTTCTTTACTCAGTTGGGCATTTAACAATTCCTTTTCATTTCATCATGGAATAAATGAGGAAAAAATAGAAAAAACAACACGATTTATATGAGAAGAAAAGAAAGAGGGAGAGAGAGAGAGAGAGAGAGAGAGAAAATATGTAAAATCTTTGCTTTTCCCCTATACTTTCCCTGTCTAAGTTGCAATTTACATCATGTCAACCTGTGCCAGTAATGGCATCCACACAGTCGGTTTCATTTTGGGGAGGTGTAACACTGTGTGCCCTTCTCACGTCTGAGAGGTGCTCCCAGTATTTTAACCCCGTAACTTTAACTGCAGTTGGGGTGCTGTACACCACTGTGTACGGACCATGAAATCTTGGTGAATTCCACCTTCTTACAAAAATTCTAACAAGAATTTGCTCCTCTGGCATTAAAGGCCCCTACGGGCTGTCTGCTGTCGGCATGGAGGTGTCTGTTGCTACATCTTCAGTAAATGGTGAAACAATTTGTTTTGCTATGCTGCGTACTGCGTGCGTTAGCTGTGTTAGGTATTCCTTAAACTCTTCTCCCAGCACTGTGGCACCCCCGTCGCATCAGACACCCTCCTAACAGGGGAGAGCGGTGTGTGCAATCTCCTTCCCGTCACGATTTCGTGCGGGCTTAAATGATGATCCTTGCATGGTTGGTTTCTGAGTTGGAACAGTGCTAGGGGCAGACAATATACCCAATTATTTTTCAACGTGCTGCATAATTTTGATAAATTGCTTTTGAGCAGCCCGTTGATCCTCTCCACAACTCCATTGGCCATTGGATGATAAATCGAACATAATTTGTGTTTCACCCCCAGAAGGGAGGTTACTTCTTTGAAGAGGTCATTCACAAAGTGCGTGCCGCTGTCTGAACGGATCACGTCACAGATTCCCCACCGCGAGAATACTTCTCGCACAAGGAACTTGGCAGCACATTTTGCATCAGGATGGGGACAGGGGCCCGCTTCTATCCACCGTGAAAAAGGGCATACCACCACAATCAAGTATCTTGCTCCGTTACATCTTTCTCCCAGATCGGTGTAATCGATATGTAGTTCTCTAAATGGACCTGTAGGGCGTGGCAAAGTGCCACGCAAGGTTCGTAATGTCATTCCTGAATTTTAAGTTTGGCATGTAGTACATTCAATCACAAATTTAGACAAATATTTGTGTAGATTAGGAACAAACCAATCCTCTTGAATATCTGAGGCAATGTGTTGTTTTGCAACGTGAGCTGGGAAGTGCAGTTGTTGGAATGCTACTTCTAATAATTCTATGGGCATCACTACCTTGCCTGTCGTTTCCTGTCTCCAAATGAGATCTGTGGCTGATTGCTTACACCCTCGTTTGCCCCACCACTCCTGCTCTTCCGGTGGGGCCCTTCTCTGGAGTTCTATCAACTGTGCTATGGGCATGTTATTGTATGCATCTGCTGTGGTTGTTTTTACAATGTACTCTGATGTTGGTGTCTTCTATTAGTTCATTAAGCAGCGTGGCATGTTGTACAGGGGACCCATCTGCTCTTCTGAACCCTCTCCTTCGCCAACGTGATAGTCCTGAGTGAACTGTGGTGGTGACATAAGCTGAGTCTGAATATATTGTCACGGCACAATCTTTGGCTGTGTGTAACGCACTGAATAGTGCAGTCAGTTCGGCTGCTTGTGCAGAGTAGTGTGAGGGGAGGCGTTTTTGAACAATCACTTCGTATGTGTCTTCTTCCATGTGCACTACCGCCATCCCCACATGTTTCTCTCCTGTCTCTGAGTTTATGGATGCTGACCCGTCTATAAAATAAATTTCTCCTTCTGTAAGGGCGTTTTCGCTTGCTTTTGCAATGTTATCACCCTCTCCCTCATATGTACTACAATCGTGTTCCTGTAAATCCTCAGTTGTGCATGGCTCTGTAATGAAGGTGGCTGGGTTCAATGTCTTGCATCTGACCACATGTACATTTGGACTGGATATTATTATTTCATAAGCAGAGGCTCTCTGTGTTGTGAGGGTAAATTTTGATCTTTCCAAGATAGCAAATAACAAATGTTCCGCATTTAGCGTCACTGAACATCCCATTACGATTGTGGCACTTTTCTCAATGGCGAAGGCTGCTGCAGCGAGGGCCTGTTCGCAAGTGAAATGTCCCTGCATTACTGGGTCTAATATTCCACTGTAGTACGCTAATGGTTTGTGGCCTAGCGATGTCTTTTGTGTCAATACTGCTGTCATTAATGTTCCATTGCTGTGTGAAAACAGGAAAAATTCCCTTTCATAATCTGGATTTGCAAGGACTGGGGCGTCTGAAATAAGGTCTTTTAATCAAGAAAATTGAGCAATTGTCTCCTGTGTCCATTTTATTGGGGCCCTGTTCTTTTGTGCTTCTTTCAGTGCTTGTTGCATTGGCCGGGTGTATGCTGCGTAATCGAGAATCCATGCTCGGCAATAGTTACATATGCCAAGAAATTTCTGCATGTCCTTCACTGTTTTTGGTATGATAATGTGTTGAATGGCTGCTGCTCTGTCTGGTAGTATTCTTTTTCCATCTTTAGATATTTGCTGGCCGAGATACACAACGTCAGCAAGGCTGTATTGTAACTTTCCTTTGTCCACCTTGTATCCTTTGGCAGCCAATACGTTAAGCAGTGTTATCGAGTCTTCTCTACACTCTTCTTCTGTTTTGCTGCAGACGAGTAAATCATCTACGTACTGTATAATGGCGCTCCCTAAATCTATGTTGGCAGTGTCTTCTCGTAGTACTCTGTTAAAAATGCTTGGGCTCTCGCAATACCCCTGTGGGAGTCTGCGATGTTCATATCTGCTGTTTCCTAATGTAAAGGCTGTAAGGTACTGCGACTCTGGTGCAAGTGGCACAGAGAAAAGGCATTTTTCAGATGAATGACAGTGAAGCAAGTTGCCTCGTTTGGTATTCTGCACAATATTGATGACGGGTTAGGCACTAAAGGGAACTCTTTTTGGATGACGTCATTGAGTGGGCGGAAGCCCTGGACCATTCTCCATGCCCCACCTTTTGCTTTCTTAATCGGAAAAATCGCTGTGTTGCATGGGGAAGTTGATGGCACTAAAATACCTTGGCTTAGGAGTGCATTCACTGTTTCTCTAATACCTTCCTCTGCTTCTTTGGATATTGGGTATTGGTTCACTCTGGGTGGGAGGGCACCTGGTTTCAGTTTTATTTTTATGGGAGTTACCTCGTGCAACAATCCTACATCGTGTGATCCTGTAGTCCAAATTTCAGGTGCTACCCTGGCCATGTCTTCTTCAAATATTGTCAGTGAGGCCTTTATGTTAGCCATAAGTGGGTTTTGCATTTCTCTGTATTGAATCATAATGTCACATGGTATGCTTATTTCCATTATTATTTCTCCATTCCATTCTAATTCTTCATCAGTTATATTTTTTAGCATTATGTTTGGCTCTATACATAGCACACTTTTCCACTCGCGTCCTTGCGTGTCCAGGCCTATGACCACAATGCGTTTGTTGGAAACTTGAACTGCCTCAATGTCTATAGACATAATTGTGCCTGGTACTACGTCTGTTGGTGTGATTGGGCGGAATATAAAGTCGGATGGTATTCTCCACTCTTTTTGTATTATTTCAGGCACTACTCGGGCTAATACCTGTATTCCATAGACGAACATGTCCTTGTCAATGGGAATCCCTCTTACTGCAACTTCCTTTGTAATTGTGCTTATTAGCAAGAGTGCCCGTACGGGGCATACCCCTGGCGTCGAACACACTATTCCTCTTTCAGTAAAGGCTATGGTCATGTTTAACTTACTGAGCAAGTCTCGTCCCATCAAATTGATTGGCGCGTCTTCGTAATACAATAAGGGTGCACGCACTGTTTTTCCTCCCACTGTTACATCAAGATCTTTTGTATAAGGAACTTTTAAAATAGCCCCAGAGAACCCCTGCGTCTCCAAATTTCTTCCCGAGAGCTGAAACCGCCCTTCTGTGAGGCATGATTTTTCTCCTCCAGAGTCTACCATAAAGATAAACTACTTGTTTCCTATCTCTGCCGCCACTAGTGGTTCCTCATTTGCACTTTGTGTGGTGGATAGGACTGGACACGTAAGTGCTCCCTGTGGGCTGTCCTAGTCTTGGTATCTTTGCTGACCTAGCATTGAAAAAATGTTGTCACCCACGACCGTTACGCCGCGGAATGGTGCAAGGGCACCGTTTGCGGCCGCTGCAAAAGGGTTATTGTTTATGTTCCCTACTGGGTTTTGTCTTGCCATGGGCTGTAGTGCGTTTTGCTGTTGTGGCTGCTGCTGCTGTGCTGCTGTTGTGGGGCTGGCTGACTCTGTTGCCTTTGGGGGTCATAGCAGTATTGATCCTGTTGTCCCCCTCTCCCCATTGGAGCTCCACAAGGGCTACCTGGGTGTGGGCAGCCTCACTCCTGTTCATTGTTCATGGGCTCTTGTTGTTGCTGTTGAAAATACCCTGATGGTCCCATTCTACAATCTCGTGAATAATGTCCCCATCTTCCACAATTCCAACACGACCCCTGTTGTCCTCCCCTTGGTCCTTGTCCACCATACCCTCTGTTTCCCATTCCTCCGTATCCTCCCCTCTGCCCGCGGTACCCACCTCTTCCTTGGGCCGGCCTGTTCTGCCACTGCGATCCTTGGCATGGCTGTTCCTCTCCGTTCCACTGTCCTTGGTCCACTCCAACCCACTGCGCTGATATCCCAATGGGCCTTCCTCCTGCGTTTTCCTCTCCTTCATTTCCTCTGCTGTTGCACTGGCAGTAATGGCGGCGACCTTCACTAATTTTGTCTGTACTAACTTTGCTTCGTCAGCCAGCCTCTTTTGCGTGACCTCCTTTTCTTTCTCTTTGATCCTCCTCCAGTGGTGTACAATTATGCTCTGAATTTCAGGCCACCCTTTGGCTTCGATCCCAGCTATTTTGTCCAAGGCCTTCTGCACCTCTTTCGGCAACCCCTTTTTAATGATAAAATAGAATAAAGCTGTTGATTGATTCCATGCCATACCAGTTTCGCTTCTCCATAAATCTTGCACTCGCAAAATGGATTGCGCAGGATCTTCGTTCTCCTCCATCGTGCACTGCATCACTGCATGTAAATCTGGAACGTCTGGAAATGCACGCCGCAATGCATCCCACACTTGTGCTCGAACATTGTTAAATGGTGATCCGTAGTGTCGGTCACAGCTCATTGTTACTCCCGGGAACCCTGCCCTTTCCCAGATTGTGTCTGCTTGGTCCCCGATTGCTGAAACTAATAGACTTTTTACATCACCTATAGCTAACGGCACGCCTGCCGTGTTTTTCTCAAATACATGTATCCACTTACCTGCCCCTCCCGTCAGCGGGGGGAGGAGTTTTAACAAGTTGGTTTTGTCCATTTGTGCCCACGGAATGTAGTTTGGCCTACCTGCTCCTTTATGTATCAGTGGCATTTGTAGTTTTTGTTTCTTTCCCGTTCTGCTTGTCTTCCCTTTTTTCGTTTTACTTACCAATATGTTTCCCATCCTCCCTGATCGTTGTCTTAATCTACCTTGCCATAATGGTGGCAATAGTGTGTCTGGGTAACGGCGGTTTGGCAATGGGGAACCCTCCGCAGCAGCTGCCTCTTCGTATTCATCTAAATCGTCCCATATTTCTTCTATTTCTGACTCTAGCTCGTTGTTATCCTCCCAGTTTTCCTTGGGTTCACTTCCTTGTCTTTCACCCTGGTCTCCACTTTGTTGACTCTCTCGTGTATCTGGGCGTATAATTCTCACTGGCTTGTTATTCAATTGGAACAGGAACTGTCCTGACTGCCACTCTTGTTCTTGCCTCTGCTGCGATGACGTCCCTTGCGATACTATAGACTGCCCTGATACCGAGGGTACTGGGGTTGCCTTGCTTGCTGCCCTTAGCGGGGGTATGAGATCTGCCAGTGACAGCGGGGGTACTTCCCTTCCCCCTGGCAGCATTTGCCCTTTGTCACATAAAGCTCTTAATCGTGTTATTTCCATTTGTGAGTGTGCTAGCTGACGGTTCAAATCACCTGTAAAACGTGCTATGTCCACAGGAGGGGCACTCGTGGGGCCACACAGGCCCTCTTTGTCATATGGTGGAGATTCGGGGGCTGTTGCCCCACTCTGGGCAGTGCCGGTGGGTGGTATATGCAGGGGTTCACCAAACCCTACCGCTGGCCTAGTCATTAAGGGATAGATTTCTGTTACTTCGTTTTCGGTTGTAGTTGTTGAGCATTCCCCTTTTGGTATCCCGCCTACTTCTTCAGGGTTTTTCTGCTTTTCTGTCATTAGACTTGTACCTACCTCTGCCGTGGGGGCAACTTCCTCAAACATTCGCCATAAATCTAACACTTCTCTCCGATTCTGTAATTGTTTCCCCTTATATCGCGCTAACAAATGTGTTGATACTAGGTCCAACACTCTTTTGTCAAACGACCCTCCTTCTGGCCAATCGGTATAACTCCATCTCCTTTTATCTCAGTGATCCACTGATCGTGATACTTCTGTATCCTGTCGCTATAAAGTGGAAGGTGCTGGCAAATATGTGCCAGTGGTGTTACTCCCCCCATGGCAATGTTTCCTTTCCTTTCTTGTGTATTCTAGTACCTTTGAATCTCTTCCCACCTCTAACTAGTTATGTCAGTTACAATATGTGGAAATAATACGTTTTTTATCAATGCTTACAATTACCATATGTCACATTAGCTTTCTGAGAAGTGTTACCTGATCACCCCTCACAGTTTATTTCTTCTGCTTTACCTTATATCAATCACAAATTACTTGTATTAAAATACTTTAGCGTGTTCAACAAGACATATACATAAAAGCAGACCAACAAACATATAATCATGCAACATACACATGCACTGCCTGCGTGCGTTTGTTCTTTCCATATTCCCGTTACTGTCTCTGTTTTTTCTTCTTCCCTATACTACCTACTATTTTGCATTCAATCCCCACCTCTTTCACCTTTATTATGTCTCAAGATTTCTTACTTCCACGGAAAAAGAATATTCTAAAAAACGACTACGAGCCTACACGAGACCCCTACTATTTTTCTCTTTATCTCTATTCTGCACTTGGTCGGGACAAATGCTATGCGGCGCCGCCTTCTACCCCCTACGGGCTAGGATACCACTTCTCTTCTTCTTCTCACTTCTTACAACACCTAATGGCCATATAAAGGATAGATCAGAAAAGCCTCACGGTCACTCATGCAGACCCTATTCTTGGCTACCTTCCCTTTGTTGCTAATTCCCTTCTTCCCGTATTTCCCCTTACCTTCCTTTGGGGTCTTTGCAACCAGGACTCCACGTGTTCAGTCAGGTACTCCGAGGGTCGCCGCTCACGGCCAGACCTCGCTCAGGAGCGGCCTCCAAACAAGCCGTGGCCTGCCTTGGCGAGCAGCTTTTTCGATAGGGTATTCGTCAACCGGGAACCCTTGACCCTTTCTTCTTGGTGTGCACAGTCAGGTCATCCGCGGAGGCGATGGTTCTGCTGGGGGGCCGCCCTGGATCTCGCAGCCGGGCGGCGCAGGCCTCAATGCACCTCTCTAAATCACGTTGTGGGGTCACCAAAAATGTAGGTGCCTTTCCCCGGCTTACTACGTGTGAGAGAAAAAATAAAAAGCAAACACAACCCCTTGTCGGGGAAAGAGGCACAAAGACCCGGCTGCAAGAGTTCAAAGGATGGTTTATTTCTCCAGCTAGGAAATAACCCCAAAAAAACTCTCACATTTACATCAGTGCCAACATTTATATTAGTTAAAGTAAATCTAACAAAAAATACTAAATGGACCCGATTGGCCAGACGGTGTGGTGCTGTAGGTGTGGGTAGCATCTCTTCCTCCTGGTTGGCTGAGTGGCTGACGGACGTCAAACATCTTGTGCTCCATGCAGGTCAGGGTCCGGTCACTGTGGTCACTACCTAAGCTAATATGTTACATACTAAATAACAAATTATTTAAAACATTTTATGCTACTTGTCAAATTTCTACATAAGTCACACACAATGATCATTGTCAGTACAATTGGGTCATTCGTGGCTTTAATTGAAAGCCTTGACCTTTATTGTGCATGTAAAAGAATCAGGCTATGTTTCGCATCTCTTCCAGGTTTCAAACCCATTAGTACAAGTAAAAACATATATAGTAATAAAAATGCTTAAGGTTAGTAGTGGGTGTGTTGGGTGGGTTTCGCAGCACAGGCGAGGGTCTGGCACTTGAAAGAAATACCTTACAGAGGCTGCAGGGTCAGGATAGCAATAAATTGTTCTAATGGGGGTGAGTGGCTTGCACGTTTATGAGGACAAATCGAGCAGGAAGTGCTTAGCTCATCCTGGTTCACTTGCCGGTTCTCAGACGAACAGTGATCTCAGAGGAAGAAAACTGTAGCATATTGATTGTTGCAACTTTCTCCAGCTTCAGCATGAGAATGGAAGCGCAGAGCTTTCCTTCGCAGGGGGAGTGCAAGGGTGGGGGCCAGCCAGCTGCCTGCGCGCCTTGTGTGTGTGTCTCTGTCCTTGGCTGCTGCGGTGGAAGGGGAGCTGAGCATTGCTGTACTATCGCAGTGAGGCCTGTTCACCCAAGATGGAGTCGAAAGGGGGCACAAAAGATGGATTCCCCGTGTCTTGCTCAGTAGTCCTATCTATGTAGCAGTCAACCGTGGTTAACTTTACATAAGGGCAAGGGGCAATCCCACTACGGGAGGCACGTGGTCCAAGCCTTGTACTGAGGAGCGTACGATGCGAGGGGGCCTGAGGACCCCTCGCTCCCATACAACAGCGATGTCAATAACCAATCCACTAACAATTTCACCCCTCTGCCTACACCTCTCAAACTCTAACCAAACACAACCACAACCCTATACCACAACAACCCGCACAAACTTCACTACACCGTAACAACAAAACAAACCGCCCATAGACTCGCACACTAGCACACAACGTCTACCGACCGGAAAACCTGCCAAACCCAGCCAACAGTGTTAACTGTGTTGAGGCTGCCAACAGCACATCACTGCTCTCTTGCACTTTTCCTGTGTACTCCCACTAACTCATCCCCCTTCCCTTTTCAGAGCCGCCGGAGTGCCAGGGGACCACTCCGGTGGTGATAGTACACTGTACAAATATCCTTTAACATTAACATTCACATTAACATCCCATACCCAGCGAAACTACTCAAAACACATGTCCGTAGAATAACACAAGAATTGATAGACGAACATCTACTGCTGGATCAGGCACAAATAGGCTTCAGACCGATGAGAGGAAGAGAAACAGCACTGCTTTCAATCTGGAACGATCTAAAGGCTAATGCAGACTCATACAAAAGCACAGCTCTAACACTTCTGATATCTCTGCAGCATTTGACACAGTCAACTATGGAATCCTCATACGGAGATTGAAAGAAATAGGAATCACGACCTAGCCTTACTATGGATTAAATCCTTCTTAACAAACAGAACAGAAACCATATGGTTCAAACCTTTCAAATCCACTGCAAGGGAATCCACCTGTAGAGTGCCACAAGGATCCTCCTTATTCCCATTGCTTTTCAAAATATACCTGACTCCACTAATTAAGCTCATTAAAAGAGATGGCCTCACATGCTACAACTATGCTGGCAACAGACAGCTAGTCTACAAAGTACAAGACACACAGGAAGATAACACAACACTGGAAGGCTGCCTTCAAGAACTATATGGCTGGAGGAACACCAACCTCCTCAAACTCAACCCGGGCAAAACAGAAATAATGATCATATCCAAAAGTGGGGAAAACCATCACTACATTCCTTGGCCGACGAAACTAGGAACAGCACCAACTCCATCAACGATAGTAAAGAACCTGGGAGTCTTGATGGACAACAACTAACACTTGAGCCACAAGTAAACGCTATAATCAAGAAATGTTTCTTCCTCCCACATGCAGTGAAAAGGATCCTGCAAGTCCTCTCTTTCACCCACAAAACACTCACCATCATTGTACTCATCATGTCCAGAGTAGACTATGCCCACAGCCTCTACCTAGGAATGCCAGAACGACTAGTAAAGAAACTATCGGGCATCTAAAATGCTGCGACCAGACTCCTGCATCAAACTACCTCGAAGAGAACACATTACACCAGCACTGAAAATGCTACACTGGCTACCAATAAAACAGCAAATAAAGTTCAAAACAATGTGCATAATACACAGAGCAATCCACGACCAAGGAGCAGAGTTCCTAAATGAGAAAATAACCGTCTACCATACAACAGGACCATTCAGATCAAGCAATGACATCTGCCTCAAACCAAAACCATACAATAACAGAACATGTGGAGGATCATCTTTCTCTCACTTATCATCTATGACCTGGAATGACCTTCCAAAAAACATATGCACCACAGGGGATCATCTGGAATTCAGAAAACTACTGAAAAACCTGGCTCTTTGATCCAGATTTAGAAGGAAACGACTAGGAAGCATACACCCAGTGAGAAACAAGAATCCCAGGGAGGAACTCATGACCCCTAACTTAATTCTTCCTAACCGGAAGGTGGAGAGGATGCCCAGACCACCCATGTCAACATACCGCTAGTCCACAGAGGACACTAAGGTAGGTATGTACCCCTCACGCGATGGGCAGGGAGGGACCAGAATCCTCTAGCCTAAATATCACCACCCCCAGGGTGGGGGGAACGGCCTGCATCAGCTAGGTAACCATCCCACTAGAGCTATACATGCCATCTAACCGGACAAACTACAATACTTACACACATGATAATAATAGATGGCGAGCGCAGAAACACAAGGGTAAAGAGGTAAGGAAAACCTGAAAACCCAACTCTAAAACCTCAACTTTCTGCATGCACTTCTGTTACACCCCGCCGTGCACATCACTCCAGAAGACGGGCTTGTTCTTTAAAAGGTACGCACAAACATGTTTTCCTTCCTTATGGTATGCGGCGCTTCATTCCCCCATTCCTTTCACAATGGAGATTGCGGCAGGGGTTGAACAAACTATGAGTACCATGATCCTCCACTGCACTATCATGTGCCCTGCGCCTCCAATCACCATGCTCTGACGTTTTGCTTTCTCTTTCGGATAAATGCCGTCTATTCATTCAGCTCGCTGCTTCTGATTGAAGTTGCTGACGCCTTTGAAGTTTCGTCTTCGTCCTTTCTTGAATATCTGGAATTCTTGACCTTTGCCTGCCTAACAGACCGTCTTGTCTGCTGCTTTGTACTTTACTGCCAGGTTGGTGTACCAGGACCTATTTCTTGTTTTCACGGACTGCCTTGCCTCCTGTTCAGTCTGCTCCCAATGCAAAACTACTCGGTCCAAGCCCATGGGCCTCCTACAACCGCTCCCTGTGCCACATAAGCCGTGGTATATGGTATCCATGGACTTTGTAGTGGACTTACCTCCTGTGAACGGCTTTAACACCATCTGGGTTGTGGTTGATTATTTCACTAAACTGGCCTTGTTTGTTCCTTGTATCGGTCTCCCGTCTGCCCCAGCATTGGCGTCCCTCTTTCTTAAGAACGTTTTTAGGTTCTTTGGCCTTCCCTCTATCATCGTTTCAGACCGTGGGACCCAATTTACGTCACGCTTCTGGAGAGCCTTAACGGCGTCACTTCAGATCGAGGACCGTTTCAGTTCGGCCTTTCATCCACAAACGGATGGCCAGACAGAGAGGGTTAATGCCACCATGGAACAGTATCTCAGGTGTCTCTGTCTTCAGTTCCAGTCGGATTGGTTGGTGATGCTCCCACCGGCTGAATTTGCATACAATAATTCCTTACACTCCTCTTCTGGTGTTTCTCCCTTCTTTGCTTTATACGGGCAACACCCTCGTTCCTTGCCTCTGGATCCGGCTCTTCCAATTGATAACCCGGCAGCTCTGGATTGCGTCCGGAACATGCAGACGGTACATGTCTCAGTTCTTGGACACCTATTGAAGGCTCAGAGACGGGCCAAATTCTATGCCGATAAGCATCGGATCCCTGCACCCGATTATACGGTAGGCATGAAGGTATGGCTCTCCACGCGCAATCTGAACATACCTGGCAAACGTGCGCTCCTTCCGAAAATTGTGGGTCCATATTCGGTGACGGCCGTGATCAACCCGGCAGTGGTGCGTCTTTCTTTGCCTTCTTCGTGGAAAGTGCATCCCGTGTTTCATGTGAGTCTGCTGAAACCATGTATTGCCTCCACCAGACTGCCGGATCGTCCTTCTCCAGTACACGTGGATGGTGACCTGGAATATGAAGTGGCTGGCATACTGGATTATCGTCTGCGCAGGGGTCGTCCCTTCTACCTTGTTGATTGGAAGGGCTATGCTCCCGAGGACCGGTCTTGGGAGCCTTTGTGCAATATACATGCGCCTGCCCTTTTGCGCCGTTTCCATGCCCATAGGGGGTTGGCGCCGTTTTTGGGGGTGGATACTGTTACACCCCGCCGTGCACATCACTCCAGAAGACGGGCTTGTTCTTTAAAAGGTACGCACAAACATGTTTTCCTTCCTTATGGTATGCGGCGCTTCATTCCCCCATTCCTTTCACAATGGAAATTGCGGCAGGGGTTGAACAAATTACGAGTACCATGATCCTCCACTGCACTATCATGTGCCCTGCGCCTCCAATCACCATGCTCTGACGTTTTGCATTCTCTTTCTGATAAATGCAGTCTTTTCATTCAGCTCGCTGCTTCTGATTGAAGTTGCTGACGCCTTTGAAGTTTCGTCTTCGTCCTTTCTTGAATATCTGGAATTCTTGACCTTTGCCTGCCTAACAGACCGTCTTGTCTGCTGCTTTGTACTTTACTGCCAGGTTGGTGTACCAGGACCTATTTCTTGTTTTCACGGACTGCCTTGCCAAATCGATTTTGTACTTCTGCTGCCCGCACGTTAACAGGACCCTTTCAAGTCTTGCTCCTATCCCCGAACTGCACATCTAACAGGATTACCGTCTGGGATTCATTGACATTTCTATCAAGTCTGATATCGGACATTGGGAATTGTGATTACCTTTCTTCAACAAGTGCACAGGGGGACGCTGCGCAGAGTGTGCACCAACCCGGAACTAGTGCGCTCCTCGTGCCGTTCGGGTTAGAACCCTCACTAACATTCCCATTTATTATTTTACACTGCCGTTTGTTTCACCTTGGATTGATCCCAACACTACTAGTGGTAAGGAGTGTTTCTTTCCTATTCCAACCTATTGTCATAGTTCCTTGAATAGTCTTGACAGGGATATTATCTTGAGGTAGAAATAATCCATCCCCGGTCTGCAATTATAGAACTCATCTCTTCTTCTTTATTTTTACAGCTGGTAAACCGTGGCGGTGTGTTCTCCCCGCTCTTTTGGGTGATCGGGCTCTTGTACTGTTTTAATCAGTAGGGGGTCATATCATTTTAAAGATCTATTCCCTCACAGAGAGGAGGCTCGGTTGGAGGCCCTATCCGAGCTCTTCAATCAAACCCTGCGAATCCCGGTCCTGGTCACCTCCTTATCCTCATCCTGGTTGGTGAGTAACACTTCTCATACAGAAACTCACACAACCACTTGTCTGCACAGCAGTCCGCACTTACTTCACCACATTCCAACAACAGACAAACAACACATGACCCGACACACCAGCACATGGGAATTCAGACCCGAAAACTGCACTTAAGCTCAGTGAAAGGTGCAAACCGAACTGAAGATGCCAATAGGACATCAGAACTCTCACTTTCCTATTCCCACTAGACTCTACTAACCCCCCACACCCTCCTTTTTTTCACACCATCCTTTCAGATCCGCCAGAGAGCCTGGGGACCACTCTGGTGGTGACAGTGTGCAGTACAAATACCTTTAACATAAGCATATTCTTATAAGGCAGGGGAGCACATTCAGTGTCTGTAGCTGAGTGTGCCTTTTTTCTGGCATGAAAACATACTTTGTGGTTGCAAAGAAAAAAGGTTATAGGTCATTACATTGCTAAGAAAACCAACATTTAGCCATTTATTTTGTATATTGCTTCTCTGTCATGTTGAGCATTTTAGTGGATCTTTATGCCATAATAAGACTAATTAAACAATATACAGAACTCATTCCTCACACCTATCATTCTTAGATGTGTCCAATGTATTATATAAGTTTCTTTATTTACGGGGCCACCCCCGATCCTCCTTCCTGTCCATCCCCAACCCCCACCCATTCTATTCCTTTACAGAGTTACGTGCCCGCCTTATAACCCTTTCCCTTACCCAAACACCCCCAAGCCAAGGCTTCACTTTAGAATGGTTTCCAGTCATATAATCGTTGCATATAACAATTTTTAGATGTTTTTTCAAACTAAATTTTAAAAAACAATATTTTTTGCACTTTTAAAAAAAATAGATGTTTCTTTTCCACTGATAATATGACTGGCTATCAAATAAGGTGTTTGAATTATTTGAAGAGAGGAATAGATCCCATTCAGTCATCATTTTGGGTGTGCCTTTTTTGTGACAAAATACGTGTTGCTTACACGGAGGGAGATTTTTAGAATTGTTTGGAGGCTGGAGAGTACATTCAATGTTTCAGCATGTGCTGTAAATCAGTGTACCTTTTTAGTTCAATGTATGAGTTAATCCCAGTCACCTCTTTGTGTGACACACACAAGCATGCTCACATGCACGCACACACACACGCACACACACACACACACACAAGCTTTCTTCTCAGGGAGATTTGAAATAAACATTTTGATTGTCAACATGCCTGGAACACACAGGGCATTTTACAACTGCTGCAGCAGCGTCTGTGTGCACCAGAAAGGCCATAATATTATATCAGCAATTGAAGACATAATTGGCATAATCAGCAGAACCTGCGGAATAAGATATAGTAGTATTTAGCAGTACATAGTAGTAGTGTGATCAGAAAGGGAAGAGGAAGACAATTCAGTCCACTGTTTCTGTGGCAGAACTGAAAGAGGTGCATATTGACGTACTTATGAGCTTGAACAAAGAACATATAGAATAGGGGAGCATAATAAGCAACATGGAACAACCCTCAGTGTAGCAGAGCATGATGAGACAGGAGAAACTACAAATAATGCAGAGGAGCACCATATATAAAGGTCGTGGGCCCTCATTACGACCCAGGCGGTAAGTTACCGCCTGGGTCGTACCCTTACCAGCATGGTGTAAACTACGTTTACACCATGGTGGATGGCGGATTTGCAGCCCCATTCCAAGGTGAGTGGGGCGGTAAATCCCCATTTCCCATTTACCCTTCCCCATTCCCATTTTTGCCCCATAGGACATAATGGGAGTGGGGAAGGTGCTAATTACGCCACCGTAAATTACGGTGGCGTAATTAGCACCATGGTCCCTTAGCGCCATGGATTTTAACGCCTGCAAAAAGCAGGCGTTAAACTCACCATGGCGCAAAGGGACCTCGGAATCAGGCGTTAAGGGTAAGCACCGTTTACGGCGCCGTTAACCCCTTAACGCCTGACTCGTAATGAGGCCCGTGGTCTCAACCATCTGTGTGCAATGATCCTGAGAATAATGTAGATGAACAAGTTGCTTCTTACCTTGTAACGTTCTTTCGATGGGATGTTCCTCCGACGTATTCCTTATCTTGATAGAGTACATCCAGCTTGCTGGGCTCAGAAATTTTTTCAGTAGAGGGCGCTGCGCGTCGACGTCTCTCGAGTTGGCTTGGTGTCCCTCGACAGCCTCCATCTCTGCGCCGACATCATTGTGCGTATAAATAGACTCGGGCAGCATCCGTTGCTCAGTTCTGTTTTGAAGCTTGAAATTAGCTGTGCATGAATTGGTTATTGACCTTGAAGGAGCGTAGGCTGCAACTACAAGGGAAGTTTTACTGCGGGGATGGATGGGAGGGGCGATAAGGAATACGTCGGAGGAACATCCCATCGAAAGAACATTACAAGGTAAGAAGTAACTTGTTCTCCGAAGGGATTTTGTCCTCTGAAGTATTCCTTATCTCGACAGACTCCCATAGCAGTGGTGTGAAAGAGGAGGTGGGAGTAAAATTTGAATATTTCCCTTTAAGAATTAACAGAATGCAACACAGCTTTGCCAAATCTTGTCTCCTGGCTAGAGGAGAAATCCAGACTGTAGAATTTTGTAAAGGTATGTGCGGATGACCATGTAGCAGCCGCACATATGTCCCAAATCGGCACCCCTCTTTCGAGAGCCGAAGAGGCTGCAATACCCCTGGTTGAATGAGCCCTAAGGTGTTGAGGGGGCTCTTTCCCTGCCAATTTGTAGCATTCTAGAATGGCTAAAATAATCCATCTTGAAATGGTCTGTTTTGTGATTGGCAATCCTAATTTGTGTCCTGCATAACCTACAAACAGTTGGTCTGCTTGCCTTATCCTAGCAAGTCTGTTGATATAAAAACTCCAGGCATGCCTTGGATCCAGCCTATGTAGCCTCTCTTCCTCTTTCCCTGGATGGGGAGGAGGATAGAATGAAGGTAAGATTATTTTCTGAGTGATGTGGAATTCAGTGACCACCTTTGGGAGGAAATTAGGTTTCACTTGTAAAACAACTTTGTCTTCGTGAAAAATTGTATGAGGAGGTTTGCAAGATAGAGCTTGTAATTCGCGTACTCTTCTGGCAGATGTTAGAGCCACTAGGAAGACTGTTTTAAGGGTGAGAAATCTTAATGAACAAGAATGGAGTGGTTCAAAAAGAGTACCCATCAGAAAATTAAAGATTAGATTTAAGTCCCACCAGGTAACTTGGAACGGCTTTGGGGGATAAACATTAGTTAACCCTTTCAGGAATTGGATTACTAGGGGTAATTTGAAATATGATGGCTCCTCCGCAGTGAGCTTAAAGATTGACAGCGCTGCGAGGTAGCCCTTGATCGTACCAACTTGAACACCTGAGTTCGCCAAATAGAGCAAAAAAGATAACACCATTGGTGTACTGCATGAAAAGGGTTCGATATTCTTTTCTCTACACCAGCTGCTAAATCTGTTCCAACGGCAGCGGTATAAAGTCTTTGTTGCTGGCCTTCTAGCTGAAAGCAACACCTCCATGACGTCATCCGGGAGGTCCCAATCCTTGGATTTCAACCTTTCAGAAACCAAGCGTGAAGGTTGAGGGTTCTGATGTCTGGATGGAGAACTTGACCTCCCTTCTGAGAGAGAAGATCATCTCTTTAGCGGAAGACGAATCAGAGGGCAGATGGACATGTCCAGAAGGTCCGGGTACCACGTTCCCCTGGCCCAATCCGGGGCAATTAGGATCATAGCCTTCCGGAATCTTCTCAACCTCCTGATCATCTGAGGAATGACAGGGACTGGAGAAAACACGTATAGAAGTGGAAACTCCCAGTCTACTACAAACGCATCCCTTAGAGCTCCTCTCGGGGGAAATTCCCTTGAACAAAACTGATCGCACTTCCTGTTGATACTGGTGGTGAACAGATCCACTTGAAGAGATCCCCAAAGGGCGAAGATCTCTTGAAGGACTTCCTGAGCTAGCTCCCACTCGTGGGAGACTGTGCTCTGCCTGCTCAGAGCGCCCGCTGTCAAGTTATTCTCTCCGGCTAAGTGAACTGCCAATAGAGAGATTCCTTCTTGAATTGCCCAAAACCAGAGCTTCATTACCTCTCTGCACAGTGGCAGTGATCCTACACCTCCTCTTTTGTTGAGGTAGTGCATGGCCACTGTGTCAACAATTTCAGCCTTGTCGGTAACGTCTAAGTCACTCTCCACTTGAGTCTCCTCCGCCTCCTCCTCACCTGATGAGAGATCCTTAGACACCTTCTTCTTTCTTTCCTTAATGGAGGATTTCTTTTTAAGAAGATATGGTCTACCACGGAAAGATGCCACAATGGTTGTCGGAAAGTTTCCGGAAACCAGTGGCCCCGGATCCGCAATAGCCAATGGGGAAAAAAAGCCAAGTATGCAAAAAATAACGGACTGTATTGTTGAAGAGTGGGGACTCCTGAAGTAGCTGAAAGACGGTAAGTGTCCTTGGTGCTCCAGGAAACCCAGGTAAGTGACTGTGTCTGCAAGGGATCCGGACAAGAAAGGAGAGCTCCACAGAATGCCCAGAGCCACTGGAAGGAAAGATGGCAGCGCCACTGAGCGGGTAAGCAATAACGGCAGGAACAAGGACTGGGAATGAACAAGCCAAGGAGAAGGGAGACAGAGCGGGGAAAAACAGGAGGAGTAAGGATAGGAGCCGAGGGAGAAGGGAGAGAAGAGAGAACGAAGCCAGGGAAAGCAAAGAGAAAGTCCGACAGAGGTACGGAACAGACAACAGAGGAAACAGAGAGGAATACACAAAGGGGGCAAGCAGGCCATGTACAGAAGAGTGGGGGCTCAGCAGAGCCAAGGGAAATTACGAAGAGTGCAACAACCAGCAGGGTAGCGAACACAGTTGCAACGCGAAAGCCGGCTGCAATGAAACCCTGAGGTGGCGGCCATCTTAGAAATGACTAGACCGGAGCTCGGCGTTGCTGCCTCAACATGGCGGGACTATCTATGGTGACCCAGCTTCCATTGGCCCCAATACTTCACAAAGAAAGGGCGCATGACACACTGTGTTGTCCGTCATTATTAGGAAATTCTTCCCCTATACAGATGGCAGAAAAGCCTTCAGCGCTAGTCTGATTGCTCACAGCTCCAACAGGTTGATATGTAGTCTGAACTCCGATGGAGACCAACGACCGCTGATGGTCAAGTTGTTGGCATGGGCTCCCCACCCCGTGAGTGACGTATCCGTGACTACTGTTATCTCTGGCCATGGTTGCCAGAACTGTTCTCTTTTCAAAATGTTCTCCCGACAGGCCCACCACTGAAGGTCTCGAGCCACTCTGTCCGGGACTTGAAGGAGATCTGTCATTTTTCCTGAGAATTGCGACCATTGAGTTCTCAGCGCCCACTGGAGAGATCTCATTCTCAGGCGAGCCTCTGGCACTAGGAAGATGCAGGATGCCATGAGGCCTAGCAACCTCAAAAAGTCGATGGCTGGAAGAAGTTGGGCATTTTGAAATTTGGTGACCATCTGCAGAATGTCTTGGGCCCTCACCTCCGGTGGAGAGGCTCTTCCCAGGGAAGTGTCCAGGACCACTCCAATAAACTGGAGTCTCTGTGATGGTATCATCTGTGACTTCTTTATGTTGAGGGAGAATCCCAGTTTGTGAAGAAAGTGGTAGACATAATCTAGTTGGATCTGAGCTTGTTCCGATGATACTGCTCTGATCAACCAATCGTCTAGGTAAGGATAGACATGGATCCCTTCCCTCCTTAGACTCGCCGCCACTACCAATGTTAACTTGGTGAAGACCCTCGGGGCGGAGGTCAGCCCAAATGGCAGAACTTGAAATTGATAGTGAGAGTTGCCAATTGCAAACCTCAGGTATTTCCTGTGTTTGAGATGGATTGACACATGGAAATAAACATCCTGAAGGTCTAGAGATACCAACCAGTCCTGAAGCTGGATGGCCCGAAGGATCTGAGAAAGAGTTACCATCTTGAACTTGTCCTTCCTGAGGAATTTGTTCAATTCTCGTAAATCCAAGATGGGTCTCAGTCCTCCGTCCTTCTTCGGTACTAGGAAGTAGAGGGAATACCAACCCTTGTTCCTCTCGCTGCAGGTACCGGTTCTATGGCACCTTTCTCTAGCAGGTCTACAATCTCCTGCATAAGGAGTGGATCTGGAAACTTCAAGGAGTTGTTCCTTGGTGGATGACTCTGAGGGGTGTGTAGAAAAGGCAAGCAGTAACCTTGGGCAACTGTCTCCAATGCCCAAGCATGTGACGTAATAGCCTGCCATTCAACCAGATGTTGATTTAACCTGCCTCCTACTGGTGTCTTGTGAGGGGAGACCTCAGAGGGGTTTAGAAGAGGCTGATGCAGATGCCGAGGGTAAAGTGGCACCTGCTGCTGCAGTTTTTGTACCTTTTCCCTGTCCACCACGGGTGAATCGTTTCTGGCCCCTTTGAGCTGGCTGTCCTCTGCATTTCCGAATGTGGAGTAAAAGTGAAAGGACCTACCCCTGCAGGAGGTTCCTGAGGGGCGATTCAGAGTCTGTCGGATTGCAGCCCCAAGAGATTTCGCTGCTGCCTTGGATTTTTGTAACTTCTCCAGGCTGTTGTCAGCCTTCTTACCAAATAAAGATGTGCCGTCAAAGGGATTGTTCAAAAGTCTGGCTTGTACATCTGGAGCAAAACCAGTCTTCCGCAACCACGCAAATCTGCGGATTGTGGTACTTGCTGTCAGCAGAATCAATGCCTGTTTGAAGGGACTTGCACATTGCATCTTTACCATCTTTGATGATGTTTACAAATGCTTCCCTTTCCTCTCCTTCTGGGAGACAGTCAGCCGCATATGAAGCACACTCCCAAAGTGTCTGGCTGAATCTTGCAAGCGTGCCAGTGGCGTTAATAGATTTAAGCGCCATGCTACATGCCGAAAATACTTTTTTTGACATAGCATCAAACCTTTTATCGTCCCTGTAGTGTGGAATAGTAGGGTATGCAGATCTACTATTTGATGAAGTTGCTGCTTGTACAACCAAACTCTCTGGAGTTGGATGTTGGCTCAAGTATTCAGGATCTGTAGCAGATACCCTGTATTTGGCAGATAGTTTCTTGTTAACTGCAGGGATAACTTCAGGAGTTTCCCAATTAGCAGAGATCTTTCTTTGCAGAGCAGTATGAAAAGGAACAACAGGATCTTCCTGTGGACCTTTAACTAAAATGTCAGTTAGGTCATCCTGCTGAAAAGAAGGTGTAGGTGTAGACCACCCCATGAATTCTATTATTCTAGCCATCAAAACCCTATAAGGTGTCTCAGCATGCTCCCCAGGGTCTGATTTAGCTAACTCTACTTCTGGAGAAGTATCTAAACCACTTGCCTCATGTAAAGAGTCTTGAAGATCTTTTAACCTGTTCTCTTCAGAGATAAATTCCTCTGCTATGGGTGTTGTGGTCCTTTGTAAAGCAAAAGGTCTCTCGTGGTTGGAATCCTCCCCTTCCTCATATATAGAGGAGAAAGCTCTAAAGTAATCAGACCTAGGATATGGTTTGAAACCCATTTCTAGAGCAGAAGGGGCCAAATTGGTTGTCACCGGTTGAAAAAACGTCAAAGTTTTCGACGTGGAAGTCAAAGGCTTGGACAAACCCAAAAAGGGCGTCGAAAAAGTTAGAAGAGGCCTCAAAGTACTCGAGAAGATCGGAATCCTACTCAGAGTCATCGAAGTTGTCGACGGCATCCTCGAGGTCATGGTCGAGGTCCTCGACACCTCTACTGTCTGAGATGTAGTGACAGTTTTAGGTCTGTCTTTTATCGTCGTCGACATTGGCGATGCAACTGATTTATGCGTCGACGGACCCTTTGACAAAGGCGTCAATGACGCAGATTTATGAGGCGAAGAAACCTTCGACTACGGCATCGATGACGCAGATTTACCACCTTTACTCGAGGGTTCATGACGCTCTCGGGTAGTTTCTTTCGCCGGGTGCAACGACTCACAGCGTTTTGTTTTTTTGGGTCTTTTAACCGAGGGTATCACCTTTAGCCATCTCCGAGGGGTTTCAAAGCCGCTTTCTCAAAGACGCTAAGCATTTTCTTACGGAATTCCTCCCACTTAGCTGGAGATCTGTGTTTCGTGGGGCAGGTGACCCTTTCCGGGGAGATAGAAGAAGACAAAGAAGAGGGAGATCTATGACGCCTCTTCTTAGAGTGTCTCGATCTCGAAGACTTATGGGAACCGCTTCAAGACCTTGAACAGGAATGTTTCCTGTGACGGCGAGGAGACAAATGTCTCGACTCTGCCGAAGAAACCTTCGAGGGAGTAGAAGGTTTAAGAGTCTTACCTCTTTCTAGCTTCCCGTTACGCTTCTTCAAGGCTTTCGCCGTCATGGACATACAGTCCTCGCATTCCAAACAGTGATGCTCTGATCCCAGGCACTACAAACAGATCCTGTGAGGTCCGTCAATGACATTTTCTTCCCACAATCACACACTTTTTGAAGCCGGACCATGGGGTCGACGGTTCAGATGAGGAAGCCATCGAATTAAGATGATATCTTCAAAGAATACGTTGAATCTTCTTGAAGAAAGAACTGAGCAACACGATTCCGAGGCCCACGAAGCGCGGAAAAACAGAACTGAGCAAAGGACGCTGCGCGAGTCTATTTATATGCACAATGACATCAGCGCCGACTCGAGGGACGTCGACGCGCAGCCTCTACTTAAAAAGATTCCGAGGCCAGCAAGCTGGGATGTAATCTATCAAGATAAGGAATACGTCAGAGGACACAATCCCTTCGAAGTGTAGTATCTAAAGAAACATATAGGCCAAGTTCAAGCAGCATCTGCACATGCTTCTGGAAACACTGATAATGAGGAGAAAGTGGAGTGGACAATGCATTCATTACAGAAATGGGAGAGAAAGAGAAAGCTTTCCTTACCCCCTTGTAAAATGTCTTTCAAACACAACCTGTCAGATGTGGAAATACAAACATCAGTGTGTCATTTCCAGATCCCCAATACAACCACCACAATCACAACCACACAATTTGCAATCAGATAAGAGAAGTAGGCCACATGTTAGCCCACCATGAAAAACCTTAAATGTTGACATTATTTGACTAGCACAAGTCCACCAGCATCTTGACACCTGCACTGTGTACAAGAACATTGTGGGTCTTGGAGACGTGATGCAAACTTAGGTACCACATATTTGTAGTCCCATAAGATTAGGCACTATGCATAGGACTACAATGAACACTAAAGACCTCACTGACAGCACATTCAAATTGACAAATTTCACAGGATTGCATGGTAGGAAGCAAACAGCCTTTGTTAATTTTAAGGTCTTGAAGCAAAGTTTATGGGTTGTGTGTAAAAACAATGAATGCATAAGCATTTTATAATTTGGAATATTTGTTTTTGAAGCTGGTCTACTGATGGTTTCAAAGTGCCCATGCTGGTCTCAAATTGCCCCTTAGCACATCCTAGCCTGGGAAGAAGTTTGAAAAGTTCTTGAAATGCAACATTAAAACAGTAACTTGTTGATGGTTCAAGGCTCTGGGGTGTCATGAGCTAATACCTTCCTGTGAGAAGATGGATGGGGATGATCAGCAGCAGTTGACTAAAGATCTGCTGGTCATCCCAAATGTTTCTATAAATTGGCAATACCAAAGTGGGAATTGGGGGCTGGATTGTGACATCACAATGGTGGACTAGGGTGGTGTGGTAAGGTTTACGAGACCCAATCATTTTGAGATAATGTATGACCCTCTATAGGGGAATGACCAGATCCCATTAAGCAATCGCCCATGGAGGAATGTCCTAATGTTGCAATGTGATGCCAATGAGTTTATGAGATTATAAAAGCTTTTTGTTTAGAGGCGTTCTTTGACAGCGCTTTTTATGCAGTTCTGTTCCACATTCTGTTTGAATTTCGCTTTCCCAGCTGCGACTGGGCCCAGAATGAATTGTGTTACTTCTTGCCTGGTAAACACTCCTTTTTAGACTTCTTTGTGATTTTTGCTGGTGAGGTGACTTCCGAGGCAACCAGGTGAACACTGCCATTCCAGAAGACATTGCTGCTATTTCAACCTTGTTCCAGATGCCCTGCCAAAGCATTGCTTCTCACCATGATACTTCCCCTAAGTGCAAGGTCAGTGTGATGGAGGCATTCAAGCATGAACAGAACTATTCTCACCACTAACCTTATAGTAATCTTTTATATGGAATGCTTGTCATATTCGTTTATTGAAAAATCTGGTTTCCATTGTTCATGAGTAAAGTTGATCACCACAAGTAAATGCCCAGTCAAGGTTCCTTTTCACAGAAGAGGACCCATCAGATTTGTATGATGATGTACTTTACTTTGCACAGTGGGGCAGGCAGTAGAGCAATCCTGGGGCCCGATAGTCCACTTCACTGTCACCAAATGACAGAGAATTGAATACTTGACTGAGACTACAAACTGGGTGACCTTCCCTCTATCTGTCATCCGAGAGGGGTACTGATTCCTAAGTCAGCTTAGAAGGCAGCATGTACTTTCATCACCACATCAGGCCACTTTGTGGTTGCAAGGTTCTGAAGGAAAACACCACAAGGAAGTTAACATTTGTGAGAAGATAAAGAAGCTGATTTCACTGTGACCAAGTCACCTACAGCTTGCCTTTGCTGCTGTTGACAATGGGTCAAACATTACTTCTGTCCACTAAATTAGCAAGACCGTGTGTGTTCCATGCTTTCTGCATGTCCTTCACTTTATAGTGAAACATTTCATCAGCGATTTCCAGGACATAAATACAGAAGATCATCTCATATGTCCGATGAGCCGACAGTGTATAACATGTGCTGCATCAATAGACTGGCGTCACAAGTTGACACAGCACACTTTTATTTAAGCTGGCAATCACCACCCACTTGAATTCTAATGTGCAAATGTTAGACCGCCAATGCAATGCCATCATTGATTGTTGAAACAGTTTGATCTCTTGTGTGCTAAAGCTTTTTGAAGAGGCTACTAAGTGTGTTAGCTGCTCTATTGCACTGCTCAATGAGGTACTGCCACTGGTGTACCTGCTAGGACGCCACTTGTCCAACTTGATGAGTGACTTTGGACCCCATTACCGTTGTGCTTGCGGGTGCCTTTCATTCCATGGAATGAAAGGCACCCGCGGGCACAGCATGCCTGTAGCACAGGCATCATTATGAACAGTGCTGGTGCTACGGGGCTCAAATGGGAATGGGGATCACCCGATTCTGGCACCTGCGAAAGGGCAATTACCGGGTCCAGCAGGGCTGGAATACCCCGGTAATTGCCCATTCACGGGTGCCAGACTTTCTTGCAAGTTTGGAGGTAGCCTTTCCGGTTTTACCTCCAACCTTGTAATGAGGCCCAGGATTTGGCTGATGAGGTATAAACAGCGTTGCTGGTGAGGGATGTGGTATCAAACTTGTTGGGGAATCCCTGCTTGGCCTATTTGAATGATAACACTGAATATCACTCTCTGGACATTATTTCAAATAAAGAATTGCCCATTCGCAGGCGCTGGAAAATTTAGCAAGTTTGGCTGCAGCCTGCCGGTTTTACTGGCAAGGCTACCGGTAAACTTATAATGAGGCTCAATGTTCCATGTCTTCACATTGATGCTAATCAGTGCATGTGCATCATTATTTATTTTCTTAAATGCGGGCAAGCCCCTGTTCCAACTCCTCCATTTTATTTCAACATACCCCTGATCCTTCTTCTATTCTATCCCATACCCTTTTGCAACATATTTTAGGTTGGTGCTCCCAAAACATTGCAAATCAGGTGTAGATGTGCCTTTACGTTTTCGTTCCAAATACTGTGCTAGCTATTCATATCTCTGTCTACCCATTTGTTCGGTATCCGTTGCCCTTTTTTGTACCCTTTTTGTTTATTCCCTGAAAAAAGAGGAAAACCAATGCAAATGCAATGGTGCAAATTGATAACAGTGAAAATGCATCAATGTTAATGACATGTCACCATGATCAGGCCCAACTGTCAATGAGGATGCAGATTAAGCTTTCTTTTTTGCAACGACAGTAGGTTGATGGGAGGCGTCAGGCATGCATAGCAGGAATCTGGAAGTTGAGGTCAGGGCAATGAGAGGATGGAGTAGGAAAGTGTTGCATATGGAAATTGGTGGAGGACAGCAAACAGGGTTTACATGGAGAGGTCTCCTGAGAAAAGGGACAGGAAAGTGCACAATGAATGGCCACAGCAGTTCAGCATGACATTGGTGATGAGCATCATATGTACAAGATAAGGAGAACAAGGCGTTTGAGGGAAATTAGGTGGGGACAATGAGAGTGAGAGGTTAAGGGGCAGGCATGAGAGAGAGCAGGGTAACGTGAATGAGAGGTGCTGTGAGTGCAAAGAAAGAAGTAGAAATGTGGTCTCCAGTGAGTTCAAATAGGAGAAAGAGGTGTAAGGTGTCTCAGCATCAACATGAATGTCAGATCATGTTTGGAGGTTGACTTGATGACAGTTAACTGAATACCTCCTGATATCTTTTCGTGACCCGCATTTCAAGATCAAAATGGTTGCTATTCAACTACATACATACAAAGTAGAATGAGGCACAGTTATAATATGCAAGGAGATGGTGATTCAGGAGATGGAAATGAAAAAGAGTCAGGAAGAAAAAAGCAACAACCCTTCCTTTGATATCAAGCACCAGCAGTAATGTCAGGAACATGTGGGTCTAATTATAAGTTCAGTGTGTGGGGAGAAAAAGCTGGTAATTCCGTTTCTAGCATCTTTTTTTAGCAGTAACCAAATTACTAGCATTTCCCTTCACTGCTGAACTACAGGTTTGACCTTAAGTCAAGGCTTTTTCTCCAGCATCATGCTGGATGTCAAATGGCCACTTTAAGGTAATAAATCAGCATAATTACCACAGGGGAGTTACCGCTCATGGTCATTCTATGGAAATCCCTAAGGAGCCCTATGGTCTTAAAAATGGGGTTAACACTGGCTCGCCACCACTTGTAATTCCATGATAAAAAGCGAGTTCGGCAGTAATTTAGCAGATTTACCATCAAGTTACCACCAAACTCGTAATAAGTCCATTGTCTTCTTTTTCAATGGGAAACACATTGCTCGTGTTGCCTAATCCACCTGCCACATCTTCCGTAAACACTGCTGATGAGAATCAAAGATTAAATCTGAGACATGAGGGTAATATTCCTCACTCATGTGTAAACCCAATATGGACGGATCTACAAAATACTGTAGAACTCCTGTAGCTCAGGTGGTTGTTGGATATCTAGTTGATATATGTCACATGAGTAGGGATGATGATCCACTACAGTACTGACACATGATACAGTACCTGTGGACAAAAAGCACTTTTGAGAGTTGCCATAGGTATCCCAGCTTCCCCTTACTATTCTGCATTCTGAGTGAGTCTTTAGAGGTATCAGGGATATTGTATTTGATTGCAGGAGTAGCCTGCCAGTTCCCCTTGGTGATCAATTGACATAGTGCCACAACAATGAAGAAGGACACCCAACCTTAGCCCACACACCAGTTCTGATGATATATACCTTTCTCCACTTCAAAACGTGGTGAGGGGTGGTACAGTAGCACCTGTGGTCATGAAATGGATAGCAGTAGCCACTGACTCCTGGTTTGACTGCCATATCAGCATTATCCCATTTCCTTTCCTCAGGGGACCTTTTGCCATTAGCATTCATGTTAGTATTATTCTGTTCTGTAGGATTAATTAGTGCACATATTTCAACTGTGCACTAATTTCAGCAACACCACAGACTTGTATAGGAGGTTGTGTGTGTCACTGCACAAATGAAGCTAATGTTGCTGCACATGTTAGGTGTGTGACTTTGTGCATGATTTGCAAGATAGCTCAGAGCAGTGTAGTGTAGGCTGCTAACAATTAACATTACTAATTACTAATCCTACTAATAACTAGCCTAAACAACACTAATACTAGTGATTATTAGCAATTAGAATGGGGTTGCTTGCGCCATAGTCCACACTGCATGCTATGGGTGCAGGGGCATTCACATTGCAATGTTGGTTTAGAAAATAAATGCACAATTTGAAAGCTGAACTGCAGTGCTTTATTGAAGCGAGGTTCAGAATCATATTAAACATCAGAGCATTGACACAAGAATGATCACTATGTTTAAACAGGAAAAAGACAGAAATGCATTGTATCACTTTCATCCTAGCTTGAGAGGAGTGCTATACAAGGGGTCACTGAGGAAGTGGAATCACAAGAACTGGAAAGTTACTGGGGTGGGACTAGAAGGGGAGGTGATAATTTAATGGGGTAGTGATGATTGATTGATGACCTCACAACAGAGCGTATGAAAGTGGGTGATGAAACCATTTGCTTTCTTTATGAAAATATTTGCAGATGGAGGTGGATAGAGTAGGTTGGTTATCAGCTGGAGGAGGAAGAATGAAAGGTTGGCTGGAGAAAGATTGGGTCGAAAAGGAAGGAAGAGAGAAGATGTAACAAGTTCGGGCTGACTGTGCTATGCAGTGAGAGGACAGACAGCTGTGCTGGGCCAGGCTGCAGAAGGAGGGAGCTGGTCAATCTTCGCTGAGCTCTGGCAGGGAGCGTGTGAGAGAGACACGTGCTTCGTAGAAGACATCTCTCTTACAGCCCTGCAGAAAAAGTGTCACTGAAATCTTGGTATGCATAAGTGACAAAACAAAAGAGAAATATCTAATTAGAAATAACATTATCATCATTAGTGAAGTGTCAAAGTAGGCACTAAGGGGGAAAACCCATTTCTTTTTCATGCACCCGAGAACAGTTGTGTTTTTTTTCCTGTGCGCAGTTAGTCACTTTTGGAAAGTGGGAGTTTGCAGCCCTGTTAAAGTATCAGTTATATTTCAAAGTTGCATATAAAATGTGTGTGCTTGTGAGGAATTTTGACCATCCGCATGGTGGGCATGTGCTAGCCTGGGCTTTTTTGAAATTTTAAATGAAATTGAATGATGGTCGATCAACTTCTGGAAAATGTGTGGGGCTAATCTGCACACATTTTCCTATGTTTTTTGCATGACATACACATAGACCTGTTTATTCTGGGTGGACAGAGCCTGCAGGCACTGTCCCCCTGTCATATTTTGTTGGAATTTTACAGTCAAGAGTACATAAAGGCATCTCAGAAGGGGAAGGCAAAACCGTCCTCCTGCCGGCCAGCACATAGCGTGCCCTGCTAGGCTATGCAAGCAAGCTTCCTAGGTGGGAAGTGCCAGAGAGTCTCTGAACCAAACCAAGGACAAGGCAGTTGACTGCAGCACCCTCCTCATCTTTGGGTCATGCACCTTAAACGACGACACAAGCCCAGTGAAGAATCTAGGAGGAGTGCATAAACAAGCATCAACCAGCGTCTGCCTTGAAGGACATTTTTGAGCCAGTCAAGCCCATCGATCTGCAAACAACTGCACCACTGACTGTTGTATTTCTGCAGAGAAGCTTAAATCAGTGCTTCAGATCCACCAACCAGCAGTGAGACAATGATTCCTGACCCTAAGACACTGTGTAGGTCAGCCTGCAGTCATCCGTCCAGGGTCGCTCGCTGAACTTCCTGTCGCCTGATACCTGCAGTTGTCTCCCATCTTGAACAGTGTCGTAGATGCTGCAAATTGCCCTGATACCAACTCCATACTGTCGAGCACCAAGAAAGAAGGTATATTGTGATTATGTACCCGTGGTCCTTCTCTGAATGCCCCTAGTGACATTTTACGACCCATTTCTCCCTTTTTGATAAAACCAAGTATCTTTGAATTATTTTGATTAATTACTTTACTAACTACCCTCCTGTCAGTATCCAGAGTGCATCCCTTTTCCTTCTTGAAACTGTCACCGGCATTCTTTTACATGGTGGGTTGTATTTTGCAGTGCTATACCTGTCGGTTGAATAATAATTAAGTACATATTTGTATACAACATTGACTAGACAGTCCCTTTTATCATTGGGTAATAATTGTAATTTTGCTGTTTTGCAACTAAACAACAATCCACAAACGTTGCGTAGATAGGCCTGCGATTCCGTTTACATTACCAAAATTGGACAAGGAGGTTTATAATTTGCTTGTGTTTCCAATCTGTTTGGATCCCTTCTGGTGTACTAGAGATGTGGGGCTATATGAAGGTTTAGAAACCGATATTCATCCTTGGACCACTGCTGCCCCAGAAGTCAATTCGTCACAATGCTCTGCCAGGTTTTCTAAAAGAGAAGCCAGTTTCGCTGTGCGTAAAAGAGGATGCATTGTCTTCGTTTGCGGGCGGTTAAGAAAGTCTTTGTCAATGCATTACAAATATAAACGTTCTGACAGATTATGAAAACTGCATTTAGACTTTTCTTCATATTTCTGCCACATGTTAGGAGATGCAATGCTGATGTTTTCTCTTATTTTATTCTATTTTGCTAAATGAATATAAAAGGCCAGAGAGTGTTATTGTGAAAGCCCTGTGTGGTCTATTCAATTTGTAATACATAGAGTGCGGGGCCTGGAGTATCTGTGACATCAGTGGCAAAAAATGTTGTGCTTGGTGCAGCACTAAGTCTGGCATTGTCCCAGCCAAAGTGTGCCATATAAAAAAGGCATACAGTGAGCAAATTTCCCATGCCTTAGCAAACACAAATCAGAGAAACACATTGTTGCACACTTCTGCATACAGATGAAAGGAGTGAAGAGATACAGATTTTCCCTACAGTCCAAAGATCCTGATATTTTAAAACCACAGATTTGGAGAGGAGCTGTTTTTCAGCCGGAGCAAGATAGAACAATAGGAAAATGATCTTATTTTTCACTGCTACCTGAAATCTGCCAACCTGAGAATCTTTTGCGTTATCCTTGCTACCTGAGAGCCGGAACAAATGAAAATTGCATCGGGGTTCTACATTAACCTGAGATCCACGAGAATGAGAATGAAGTTCTCACTACAACACGTGACCCAATGACAGGAGGTTTGGTTTGGGTTCTCTTCTGTACAAGAGCCACCAACATGAGAATTGTTTTAGTTCTAACTGTTAATTGAGAGTCGCCAACAATAGAATTTTCTGGGGATTCTGCAGGCTATGCAAGAGCTGCCAACCAGGGAGCTCTCAACATAAGGATTTGTTTAGGTATTCCCAGCTATCTGAGGGGCGCCACCATGAGAATTGATTGTGTGCCCCCTACATGAGAGGGACAGACATAACTTATTCCTCAGTGTCGCCCAGATGATGGTAAGTGGTGGGTAGGGTATTTATTGGGAGTAGAAAAAACAAAGGGGAACAAAGTGGAGGATTTGCAGGGAAATGACAGTAAGCATATATTGAGTGGCAGTCTGAAAGAGGGGCTCAAGCGAGGGGAAAAATGTGCTGTGAAAGTGTGCAAACGCTTTCCCAGTAAATGAAATAGAGTTTTAAGGGCATCATAAATGCAGATATTTTGGCAGTGTTCTTGCTGTCAGGCAATAAGAAGTTCAAGTGGTAGTGGGCAAAGAGGGAGAAGGAGTGGAGAATACGTGCTGGAATATGAACAGCAATGGGGTGATTGAGAAGGGTGCAAGATTATGGGGTGATAGGAGAAGAGCGGCAAGAGATTGAAGCAGCCATGTAGTGGGTGGCTTAGTCCTTGTAAAGATATATATTATGTTTGTTCAGGCTGTTCTCCCTTGATCAATTAGTTGGGGATGCTAGTGCGCTGGGCATGCAGGTGTGGATCTAGAATGGATATGGGTTGTTTGACCTACTGCCCACTTCACTGAATTTCTCTGGTCGAATTTTATTTTGTACCTACTGTGGAGGGAGACTCCATTCAACCCCCCCTAATGTGGGGGGATACCCCTCAGACCCCTCCCCCGAATTCCCTCCACCTCAACCTATTCTCTTACCCAATCCACAACGATTTTGTAATTAAAATATACCATTTGACCTACTGAATTCAACCAAAAATATGCGGTCGAATCGGAGGTCAAGTTGGCATTATGTCAACTATGCCAATACCTCTAGAACATCTTGATTTACACTGTCCTACAGCTCCCCCTGCTGAGCACCAGCTTTCAGTGCTTACAAGGGTGGGGTGGGGGAAAATCAGGACACATGGACCTACTAGCGGTGGCCATTCATATGTCCTGTATGATGTGGAACCACCTGCAGCTCCAGATGTGCTTGAAAATACCCTCATCATCAGATGAAGCTACAATGGCAGCAGGGGCAGGTGATGGTACATGCATTTAAATACCAGTTTATGCCATTAACTCATTTGTTAACGCATTTTAGTTGCCTCCAATGCATTCAGATGAGTTGTCTTGTCTTGACATGTTTGTATTACAAAGAATGCACACAAGCTGCACATTCCTCTGTCTGTAATTTCCCCTCAAACGCAAGCAGTGTCTTTTTTAGGAAGTGTTGCAGCAGTACTCTTTTGTTTGCCAGTCCTGTGGCCCACATTGACATCTATCTCCACAGCCAGTTTTCTGCTAGCGTTAGTTCTGACAGCCCCATCTTCCTTGCCTTTCTGTGGCTGCCCGTTGGCATAAATCATGCAGCGACATATCCGCACCCTCATGCCTTTCTTCTTATTCCGCAACCACCTGCTCCTGTTTCCCACCTTACCATGCTCCTGCTGATTCCCCTCAACTGTCTCATTGTGTTCCTCCTCCTGCCCTGCATACATCTCTTCATGTTTCCCCACGTACTTCCACATGTTCCAGCTCCCATGGAGACTTAATTTCTGCCTCATGGTCCACCTCTTGCTACGCCCACAAAGAAATCTGCCTGTTCCTTTTCAATACTCATGATTATGTTTAGGGGGGCGGGCTGGGACATGCAGAGTGGGGGGACTAAGGGAATGGTTTTCACAAAGGTTTGTACAAAGAGCTTAAAAAAATCAAACAATTACGCATGGGTTCACAAAGCATTTTTCACAAGGGGAGTAAGCATTTAAGGAACTTCACAATAAACAATGAATTGACACAAAAGGGAATGGAAGGAAATGTCAGGAACACACACAAGATATACTCTCATTGGCCACAGCACAAGCACTCATGCTCTATCTCCTTGTTTGGAACACCTGTGATCCTCCCTCTAACAGCGAGGAAGAGCACACAGGAACCAGGAAGCGAGATGAGCCTTTAACAGATCACTTAACCTCCACAGGGAAGTAGAGGATCTGATTGGCCCCTCACAGCTCAATTGTGCTAATTGGCCTGGCATGGAATGCCCCCCCGCCCCCTGCCACCGGATTTCTTGTGTGAATTTAGGTGGGAGTATGGGCTGATGGTGTATCCTCCACAATCTCTCGAAACTGTTTAATATCGAATTTGATATTCAGCTTTTTGTAGGAGTTTACTCAGACTTGCTTGCAAGGGGTTCAGAACGGAAAGCGTGTAGTAAGTTTGGGAAACCCCCATAAATAGAAGGGGGATGTTAAAACAATATTCAGTTTAGCAATCTAAAATGACAAAATGTTTTTAACACGCTAAATAACTAGAATGTTTCACTGTTTTAGGCAAGCCATGCACATACCTGTATTATATATCGGAACGATCAAACAAGGGAATGTTTGGACTAAGTGGTTCTGAGTGATATCTCATAGATGAAAGTGAACCTTGAGTCATCTTTGATGTCTCTACGATCCCCGAGCTGAGGAGGAACAGAACACATATTTGTCACCCACCCGATAGCTGAAATGGTCTATATTGTGTATGGCTCTCTTTCGCATCTTTTACGCCCCCTGAACTGTCCCCGTTGAGGGACATTTCAGCTCATGGGAAAGCATTTATGACGTAAGCACAGAAAACTCAGTTGGTAACTCGCATAACCCCTAAATCGGAAAGAATATTTGGCTTACAGTCACTGTCCTGCAACTCTATCCTGTTTACACATCTGCTCCCCTGAAAAAGCAGAGAAAAAGCTAGTGTAATGTCACCCTCTCCTGACTCCCTGTTGTTTGTTGTTCCACATTTGCATCTAAAACACTCAATATCTAGTGCCCCTCTCCCATGCCCCTTGTCTTAATGTGTTCCCCCTTGACTCATAGAAACAAACCAGTACTTGACCTCCTGACACCCACCTCCATAGCTCTCTTCTTCTCCGCCCCCTCCACGGGGTGTAGACCTCCGACAGGGCGGGTTCTGGGAGCCTGCCAGTTTCACAGCACCAAGGATCCCACACCGTCAAAGGCACAGTGCAGCACTGGCCATCAGGCTCAGACTGGCCTCTAGGGCAATAGGGCAATGCCGAACCAAAAACGCAAAATGTAGTGTGGGCCAATTTTTTGGCCAATATGGGCCAGTATGATGAGTTACTTCACTGTGCAGTTAGTAGTTTTGACCAGTGTTGCATAATACATATTCTTTAAAATGCACAATGTGCATTACATTTTATCAAAAACCTCCCTCAAGACAATTCTTTGCCTCAGTCTGTCCCTGCTGGCCCTGACAGCGTGGCAGTCACATCTCTGAGCAAAAGACAACTTTGCTGCTCTTGCATTGTCAAGGAGGCACTTAAATTTGGACAGGACGCTCAGCTTTCTCTACATCCATAGTCAGTAGACACGCGGGGATGGGAGAACATGCGCTAGGGCCCTGCAGTAGATTAGGATTTCCCTTGCCTCTCACCATCAAGTAATGATAAGATGCCACAGCATTTAGAAACTGGTTAAGTGTCTACCACATTCCTGCGAAACAAAGCCAAGGAGGACATCCTGTAACAAAAACATATTTAATAATATGCGTTGACTTTGTCTCTGAATGCAGAAGGGCACTAGTAAAAACACCAGAACGTGTGACAGGTCTTGTCAACGCCACATGCTCACAGCAGAGACAGCCACCGCTGGGGAATAGAGTTCTAACAGTGGAATAAATCTCGGAACCATGTGCCTCTCCGGGAGTCGGAGTACATGTTCATAACCTGGGCATTTGTCCATTTTGCTATGTGATATGCATCACCACTTTCTCATTTGTGTAAGCCCCTTTTCCTTCCCCTCCAGTTAAGTGCTGAATAAGACATTTTCCTTTTGTTTGGCATAACAAGGCCGCAGATCTATTTTCACATATGTACAACCATAGCAAACAGATATTGTAGATACTCCAAAGGTGTGGCAACTGCTCCCAATCCTTTTCCCCCTTTTTTTACATGTCCATCATAGGCCCAACTCCCCCAAGAACTTCGAGTCTGAGAACCGCCTGCCCTTGCAGGTATTTCCGGACTGGGGGAGCGCCGTTTGCTGGGGGGAAGCTGAGCCCACATTGCTACCGCCAGACACACCTGCCATTTTAGGGTCCCAGGAGGTGCCGGCCCGAACGAGCAAACCCCTTTCCGGTTTAGCAATGGCTCATTTGGAGTCTGTCTCTTATCATTGGTCACCACAACACCGCCAACACCGCCCTGCCGTCCTGCGACAACGACGTCCAGGCTCTGCCATTGCTGCTCCTCCTGTAGGGTGGGTGGGAAAACAAAGTCCTCTCCTTCTTGGCGGGCCTCCGGCTGCTGAAAGAGCTGCAAGTGCTCCTGTGCCGGACACCCGCTGCTTATGAACCCCTTGCTCCGCCCCCTTCCATTGTTGGCCCTTCGCTGGCTTTCGGTGCACTTGGTGCATTCTCTTGGACGATTCCCGCCCTCTCTCTCCTGCCCCCGAGGGGGGGGTTAAGGAAGAGAGAGCGGAAGGAGAGAGGCCCCTGCCCCGGTTATCTCCATTTTCCCTTTGTGTTTTCCGTCGTCACCTTCATAACCTGGACATTTGTCCATTTTGCTATGCCATATGCATCACCACTTTCTCATTTGTGTAAGCCCCTTTTCCTTCCCCTCCAGTTAAGTGCTGAATGAGACATTTTCCTTTTGTTTGGCATAACAAGGCCGCAGATTTATTTTCACTTATGTACAACGATAGCAAACAGATATTGTAAACACTCCAAAGGTGTGGCAACTGCTCCCAATCCTGCTTCCCCCTTTGTTTCCATGTCCATCATAGGCCCAACTCCCCCAAGATCTTCGAGTCTGAGAACCGCCTGCCCTTGCAGGTATTTCAGGACTGGGGGAGCGCCGTTTGCTTGGGGGAAGCTGAGCCCACATTTTCTTGGACGATTCCCGCCCTCTCTCTCCTGCCCCTGAGGGGGGGGGGTTAAGGAAGAGAGAGAGGAAGGGGAGATGCCCCTGCCCTGGTTATCAGGGTGCCTCCTCCACTTTCCCTTTGTGTTTTCCGTCGTCACCTTCATGATGAAATCTATTTCCGGAGTCAGCTTGACTACGTTTTGCCCTGACAATGGTGCTGCAGACAATGGTGCCTTCCATTTCGTTTAGCTGCAGAGGGGTGCTTGCTTTCCATGTAGGGTCTGTCAGCGTCCAGTGTCACTTCCCAGATAAGGGAGGCTTTGTTCTGCTGATTTAGAAAAGAAGTACGCTATATAACTTCCGGTGTCAAAGGGTGAAGACATAACCTCACTTTGATCAGAATGGTAAACGTGAACCGATTACTTTCCTCGCGCGCATCCCTCCCGTCTCTTCGGATAATCTCCGAGACACGCCGCCTGCCTTTGGACTGCTGCTCGCAGCTGCAGCATTGAAGGAATAATTTGATTTTCTAACAAATGACAATAACTCCAGTAGTAATGTTATTCATTGTTTGCGTGAGTGAAAAATCATGCTTTAAAATATAAGTTAAATAGCAGTTGCAATAGGAATAGATTAAATTGCCTGTTTAGGTTGCATAAGAACCCGACACACGCAAAACACTGGCAACAAGCTTAGCTTAATCTGAAATAATGCACGATGCAGATTTGCCTGCTGGGAATCTGCGCAGATGAACAATGGCGCGCGGAGAGGCATTTCATTACCCCAAGGCTGTGTGGGAAAACACATGAATATTGTAGCCGGGAAAGATAAGGAGAGATTGAAAAATCCACCCGGTGAAAGCCTTCCAAATGCAAGTTAGCTCTCAGCATCGGAAAGGGATTGCCCTATAATGTTGGCAAGGTCACTGCCTGCACGCGTTTCCCGCTGCCGGCTGCAGGTGTTATTCAAGCAAAAGGAAGAAAGCAGCGCACTTCTTAATACCGCAATAAAAGCCTGTGGCTGGCACCGTCACTTGTCAGGTGTTGCAAAAAATCAATGCTGTCTTATTGGGAACAAGTCTGTCGTATTGTCCCAAAAAAAGAAGGTGCTATGGGCCCCCACCAGAACATATTCCAATCAAAACCAGTTATACTCATGATTGACGCCCTATTCAGTCATTGGATGATTTTAAGATGTGCAGTCTACCACAAGATGGATGGATGGGTGGGTGTGTTTATGAATGGATGGATGGTTGGATGGATGGATGGATGATTGGACATATAGGATTGCTGGATGGGCAAAGGACGGAAACACGGTGGGAATAAAACTGTGGGAGGAAGGAAGCAAAGAAGGAGGGAGGAAGGAAGGTAGGGAGGGAGAGACAAAGGAAGGAAGAAAGGAAGGGTGAGGGAGGAAATAAGGGATGATTTCCTCGGGAGGATAGCCCAGGGGCAACACGCTCGCCTTGGAAGCAAGACAATGCAGAGCAACACAGGTCGATCCCCACGTCCACGCTTAGAAACCTCTGGATTTTAAGCACGTTATAAATAACCTATCATCATAAGAGGGACAGAGTGAAAGGAAAGAAGTGAGGAGGGTGTAGTAAGCAGTCTTGATTTATGCATTCTGAATCACCTCAAGCGGCTTCTTGACTGGAAGAGTATAAGTGGAAGAAGACAAATTAATTGTATGCATTTAACTAATTCTATTATTCAGAAAGTGGTCCCGGCTGCTCCAGCACCAAAATGAAAGTATGTCCCGTTCAGAAACTGCAATTTTATGAGAGAGCCTTTATTTTCTTGGGGCACATTTATGGGAACATTTGTGAAAGCGGTGCATGTGAATGCACCGCAAGACTGTGATATTGATTAAAAGTAACCTCTTCACCATGCACTTGCCCACAATCACCCAAAAAACGGCCCCATTCTTGCATGTCAGACAGGCGATCAGCATTGCCCTATTTTCTGTTATACACATGGCCCAGTTCAAAAGGTGGTGCTAATACGGCCCCTCCATTTCTCGGGGCCATCTTGGTCCTGGAAAGTGACTTTTTCATTTAAGCTGCATTATAGAGCAAGCAGGTGTCAGCCTTAGTATCCGGACATTGGCAGGGCTGTGGAATGTATTGCCTCATGCATTTTCTCAACAGCCTGTCTCCATTTCTTGGAACATAGCTACCTTTGACCCAATCTCCCTCTCGGTTGGCTTCCGCTAGGGCTCTGTCTTCTGCCCCAACTATTTAACCTTCACACCTCCTACGATCAACTCAGAAACTCTTTTGGGCACTCCTAACACTTTTTTTGTGGATCAAATGCACATTTTCTTCTGATTCCTTACTTATAATCTTGACCTCTCTACTTATATATACATATATGCTTATTGGTCTACAATTCTACAGTGGATGGCACTTTGTTATCTTATGCTTAACTACTGCTAGACCGAAGGGATCTACCTTTTTTGTATCGGACATCCGGGCCCCCCTTCCATTACCCATTGTAAAGGTATTTGTAATTGATTTATTATACAGAGTTTATACACATGTGGAGTGCTTTAAAGCGCTCCTAGGCTGGAAGGGAACAAGGGAATACAGTAATAATTCTCAGGCCTTGAAGTTTCCGAATGATCTAACAGAAAAACTAGCATACTAGGCCTGACGGCATGTTTCCTAGTGCAAGCGCATGAAGTGTTACAGTTTCAACCAATCTAGGGAGGGGGGGCACAGGACAATCTAACAAGTCCTAGTACGTTTAGGTCATGCATGCGAACAGACAGAGGTGCGAGGAATGGGGGTTGGGGGAACAAATGAGTCCAGTCCAGCACAGCCCTGGACTAAGTGCAGAGAGGTTGACCCGCTCATGGAGCGTTAGCTGAAAGTGCAGTAATGCTAATATAGTGCTGTGGTCCGGAGGCAAGTGCAAAAGACTGGTGGGGAACATGGGACCTGTAAGGCTCTGTAGGTGAACCAGGCAACCAGTCAGCAAAAACTGAACAGAGTTAGGGAGGAGAAGGAGGGTGGAGAGAGAAAAAAACAGAGGTTAGCAGAGGAGAGGGAGAGAGAAGGAGGGAAAGAAGAGGACGGTCTTGAGGTGTTTCCGGGAACATAAGGAGCTCCAGCTCAAGACGGAGGGATGCAGGGAGCCTGTTCCAGAGAGAGGCACCTGCAGAGGATAAAGATTTACCCCCAAATCTCTCTGAAAGTGGCTCACCCGCAGATATTTGGTGGACGATGAGCAGAGGACTCTAGAGGGAAAATATTTATGAAGAGAGTATTGTAGATAGTGAGGGCCCATACTCCAGAAAGCCTTGTTTATTATGCAGAGGGTCTTGAACTTGATTCTTGCAGCCATGGGAAGCAAGTGGAGGGATTTCAGCGCCAGAGAGATGTGGTCCCTGGGTTTGAGGCCAAGGACATCTCTTGCGTTTCTGTTCTGGATGACTTGTAGAGGATGGAGAGTTGAAGTAGGAAGATTGAGAAAGAGGCTGTTGTAATAGACCAGCCTAGAGAGAACCAGGGCTCACTAGGTGGTGAGCCTCTGGGGGATGTGAGAAAATGTAGAATACCTCTGAGTAGGTGCAGTTGGTAGTGGAATGTTTTGGAGATGTTTCAGATGTGAGAAGAGAAGGAGAGAGTGGAGTCGAAGATGACCGCTAGATTTTTTGCCTCATTGGTAGGTGAGGGCGCAGGGCCAAGTGAGGCCGCCAGTGTGAAAGTCATAAAGCAGGAGCAGGGGTCCCAATGAGTATGATCTCTGTCTTACTGGCATTCAGGCAGAGATCGTTAGCAGCACACCAAGACTGAATTGCATATAGATGGTCAGGGATGAGCGAGGAGGAGGAGGCTAAGGGTAGCCTGAAAAAGAGCTGTGTGTCATCTGCATAACACTGAAAGGTGGAGGAAAAGGTAGAGATCCTGTGGGCCAAGGAGGCCATGTAGATATTGAAGAACCAGGGGGATAGGTAAGATCCCTGGGGGACACCTCAAGCAGAGAGAGAGGGATAGAGGAGAGAAAGGGCCCAAGTTGCACCTGGGAGGGCCGGTCAGAGAGAAAGGAGGCAAGCCACGGCAGGGCCTGATCTTTGATGCCCAGGCTATCATGGAGAAGGGTGATCAGGATGTTGTGGTCTACCGTATCAAAAGCAGAACAGAGGTCGAGAGGAATGAGGACAGAGGGAGAGTTAAAGTCAAGATTTGAGAGCAGGTCTTCACAGGTGTTCAGAAGAGCAGTTTCCGTGCCTCTGGATGCTCTAAAGCCACACTGATGTTTATGGAGACACCAACAGATTTAGTGTGGAGGGGGCCCAAGAGATGTTGCTGCAGGAGGGGGGCAGAAGAGAGAGAGGACAGGAGGTCCTGTGTTTTGGTGGTGAAATGTGTGGCCAGTGCCGAGCAAAGGGGCTGGGTGGGTGGAGTAGAGGATTCAGCAGCAGTAGGGTTGGCCAGTTCCTTGAAGACTTTGAAAGGTTCAGTCTTGTTTTTGGATGCTGTGGACAGGTGGGCTTGAATGCAGACTCTTTTCTTGGAGCGGATGCAGAGTCTATATTGCCTTTGAAGAAGGCGGGAGGCCAGTTTGTCAAAGAGTGCACCTTAAGGACCCCATTTCCGTTCTTGAGTTTAAGGGCAGCCAGATCGGAGCTGTACCAAGAGTTTCACTTTTTGGCAGGCTTCTGTCGGACCCTCATGACAGGGGCAATAATGTCAAGAGTGTTGGAGATGAAATGGTGAAAGTTAGAGAGGGCTGTATCAGGGTGGGAGTCAGCCGCAGGATTAGAAGGAGGAGAGTAGGTGGAGGCACAAGCAGCCACTGATACTCTTTTCATGGGTCTGATGACCTTGAAGGCAGGAGGTGGTGTAGGGTAAGCCATTGATAGAGGAGAAGAGAGCTTCAAATGGAAAGAGAGAAGAGAAGGAGCTGTCCATGAGAGTGAGGTAGTGAGAGGTATAGAGAGTGGGATGTCTGTGAAGATGAGAGCATTCAAGGTGTGGCCAGCAGTGTGCGTTGGACCAGAGGGTAGAATGGGAGGAGAAAGGGAGTCACACATGTTGCAGAAAGGTCCTGAAGAGTCAGGAAGGTCAAGATGGATGTTAAGATCCCCCAGCAGGAGGAGTTGGGAAGAGGAGGAGAGGAGAGAAGAGGCCAGGTCAGTCCATTCCGAGCGGACGAGGGTGGACTGGCCCGGTGGCTGATAGAAGGTTGCCAGAGTAAGAGAGGTGACATGCGAAAGAGAGAGAGCCTTCAGACCAGGTATTCACAGGAGGAGTAGACCTGAGTGGGAATAATGGAAACAGGGATCCACTCAAGAAAGATCAAGGCTACACCACCTCTTGGCCCTTTGGGTCTTGGCACGGAGAGGATCTTGTAGCCTTCAGGGAGGAGTGTGTCAAAACCCGTGACAAAGCTGTCCTTAAACCATGTCTCAGTAAGAGCAAGAACATCAAGGTTCAGGAGTTCAAGGAAGTGGCAGATGTCAGAGGGGTGCTTGACAGCAGAGCAAGAGTTTAGTGTGGCAACATGGAGCAGGTTGCCACATTTGAAGGATTTATGTGGGGGGACAAGGGGGCAGAGATCGCCCAGCAAGGGGCAAGAGTGCCTGAGAGATAGAGGTAGGAGGAGGCAAAGGATGCAAGGATGACAAGGGTGTCAGTGAGGAGGGTGCAGGCAAGGGACTCAGGATAGTGGAAGATGGCAAGGGAGCCAATGTGGGAGACACCAAAGGAGGTAGGGGAGCACAAGATGCAGCAGCAGTGGGTGGACAAGGCAGCAGGGTGGAAGAGGCTGACAAGGTTGTCAGTTTAGTGCGAGTAGGCAAGGGAACCTGTACAGTTGAAAGCCACAAGAAAGGAGTTGTGAGGGAAGTGGTGAGGTTGGAAAGAGGCAAGGTAGCCACGGTAGGCATAGTTGGCAAGGGAGCCTGGGTGGCCGTAGAGGCAGGTGGCAAGGGAGGCTGTGAGGAGGAAAGAGGAAAATTGATACGGTCAGGAAGGAGCCTATAAAAAGGTAAGAGTTTGGGTTGAGGCCCTTGTTCCCTGATGGTACCATTTCAATATACATTTATGATGGCCCTGGAGGTGGAAGAGGAGGCAAGAAGGGCCTCCTAGTGGGTGAGACCATTTATGTGTTTGGAAGAGTAGGGAGATCGCAGAACGGCCATATAGAGAGTCCATAGTTCGAGAGAGGGAACGACAAAGAAGCTGTCAGTGAAAGTCTCTCTGGTGGAAGCACTGACGTAGGTGTCAGTGATAGGAAGTCCTGGGTTGGAGGCCAGTATGTCCTTCTTGAGTTTCTTCCTGCCAGACTTAGTGAGAGGTGAAGGATAGGAGATGAGATGGAGAAGATGGGGGAGAAAGAAAACGCCATAGTGAGGGGCACAGAGTGTGGTACATTTAACCAGGCAGAGTAGTGGAGGTACGTGGGAGGATGTAGGCAAGCAAGGAGCAAGTGCACAGGGAGACACCTACAGGATAGGGAAGAAACAATGGGAAATCAAGAGGGTGAGGGAACAGATAACAGACCAGAACAGAGGGAGGAGGGGGTAACCAGTTAGCACATTCCCATGAAAAGCTGGATGTGCACACACCTAAAAACGATTCTCGAAACCACAGCAAAAACAATGCAGGATGTGAAAACAGCTAAATTCGATTTTAGAGACAGCAGCAAACCCAATGCAGGATGTGAACAGGATGTGCAAGATGTGAACACAGCTAAATTCGATTTTTACAAGCAACAGCAAATCCAATGCACAATGTGAAGACGGCTAAATTTGATTTTAGAAACAGCAGCAAAACCAATGCACGCTGTGCAGGATGTGAACACAGCTAAATTCTATTTTTAAACAAGCATCAACAACAATGCAGGATGCAAACACAGCTAAATACGATTTATTGGTGAGCAGGTTTAGCAGCACAACAGTTCAGGGGTATAGACAGTGGAAGTGTAAGCCCTGGAAGGAAGAAAAGTGTTATGGCCTGGTGCATGGAACCACAGGTGCATTCTGAGATAGATTTGAGAGATTGTCAGGAGTGGCACAGGCACAGAGTTCAGATGATGCTGCAGGCAATGCGGCAACAGTTCACACTTATGTGGTAGCTGAGGGGGATCCCATAGCCTAAGGCCGCCTGGATGAGGTACGGAGAGAAAGGAGGCAAGCCACGGCAGGGCCTGATCTTTGATGCCCAGGCTATCATGGAGAAGGGTGATCAGGATGTTGTGGTCTACCGTATCAAAAGCAGAACAGAGGTCGAGAGGAATGAGGACAGAGGGAGAGTTAAAGTCAAGATTTGAGAGCAGGTCTTCACAGGTGTTCAGAAGAGCAGTTTCCGTGCCTCTGGATGCTCTAAAGCCACACTGATGTTTATGGAGACACCAACAGATTTAGTGTGGAGGGGGCCCAAGAGATGTTGCTGCAGGAGGGGGGCAGAAGAGAGAGAGGACAGGAGGTCCTGTGTTTTGGTGGTGAAATGTGTGGCCAGTGCCGAGCAAAGGGGCTGGGTGGGTGGAGTAGAGGATTCAGCAGCAGTAGGGTTGGCCAGTTCCTTGAAGACTTTGAAAGGTTCAGTCTTGTTTTTGGATGCTGTGGACAGGTGGGCTTGAATGCAGACTCTTTTCTTGGAGCGGATGCAGAGTCTATATTGCCTTTGAAGAAGGCGGGAGGCCAGTTTGTCAAAGAGTGCACCTTAAGGACCCCATTTCCGTTCTTGAGTTTAAGGGCAGCCAGATCGGAGCTGTACCAAGAGTTTCACTTTTTGGCAGGCTTCTGTCGGACCCTCATGACAGGGGCAATAATGTCAAGAGTGTTGGAGATGAAATGGTGAAAGTTAGAGAGGGCTGTATCAGGGTGGGAGTCAGCCGCAGGATTAGAAGGAGGAGAGTAGGTGGAGGCACAAGCAGCCACTGATACTCTTTTCATGGGTCTGATGACCTTGAAGGCAGGAGGTGGTGTAGGGTAAGCCATTGATAGAGGAGAAGAGAGCTTCAAATGGAAAGAGAGAAGAGAAGGAGCTGTCCATGAGAGTGAGGTAGTGAGAGGTATAGAGAGTGGGATGTCTGTGAAGATGAGAGCATTCAAGGTGTGGCCAGCAGTGTGCGTTGGACCAGAGGGTAGAATGGGAGGAGAAAGGGAGTCACACATGTTGCAGAAAGGTCCTGAAGAGTCAGGAAGGTCAAGATGGATGTTAAGATCCCCCAGCAGGAGGAGTTGGGAAGAGGAGGAGAGGAGAGAAGAGGCCAGGTCAGTCCATTCCGAGCGGACGAGGGTGGACTGGCCCGGTGGCTGATAGAAGGTTGCCAGAGTAAGAGAGGTGACATGCGAAAGAGAGAGAGCCTTCAGACCAGGTATTCACAGGAGGAGTAGACCTGAGTGGGAATAATGGAAACAGGGATCCACTCAAGAAAGATCAAGGCTACACCACCTCTTGGCCCTTTGGGTCTTGGCACGGAGAGGATCTTGTAGCCTTCAGGGAGGAGTGTGTCAAAACCCGTGACAAAGCTGTCCTTAAACCATGTCTCAGTAAGAGCAAGAACATCAAGGTTCAGGAGTTCAAGGAAGTGGCAGATGTCAGAGGGGTGCTTGACAGCAGAGCAAGAGTTTAGTGTGGCAACATGGAGCAGGTTGCCACATTTGAAGGATTTATGTGGGGGGACAAGGGGGCAGAGATCGCCCAGCAAGGGGCAAGAGTGCCTGAGAGATAGAGGTAGGAGGAGGCAAAGGATGCAAGGATGACAAGGGTGTCAGTGAGGAGGGTGCAGGCAAGGGACTCAGGATAGTGGAAGATGGCAAGGGAGCCAATGTGGGAGACACCAAAGGAGGTAGGGGAGCACAAGATGCAGCAGCAGTGGGTGGACAAGGCAGCAGGGTGGAAGAGGCTGACAAGGTTGTCAGTTTAGTGCGAGTAGGCAAGGGAACCTGTACAGTTGAAAGCCACAAGAAAGGAGTTGTGAGGGAAGTGGTGAGGTTGGAAAGAGGCAAGGTAGCCACGGTAGGCATAGTTGGCAAGGGAGCCTGGGTGGCCGTAGAGGCAGGTGGCAAGGGAGGCTGTGAGGAGGAAAGAGGAAAATTGATACGGTCAGGAAGGAGCCTATAAAAAGGTAAGAGTTTGGGTTGAGGCCCTTGTTCCCTGATGGTACCATTTCAATATACATTTATGATGGCCCTGGAGGTGGAAGAGGAGGCAAGAAGGGCCTCCTAGTGGGTGAGACCATTTATGTGTTTGGAAGAGTAGGGAGATCGCAGAACGGCCATATAGAGAGTCCATAGTTCGAGAGAGGGAACGACAAAGAAGCTGTCAGTGAAAGTCTCTCTGGTGGAAGCACTGACGTAGGTGTCAGTGATAGGAAGTCCTGGGTTGGAGGCCAGTATGTCCTTCTTGAGTTTCTTCCTGCCAGACTTAGTGAGAGGTGAAGGATAGGAGATGAGATGGAGAAGATGGGGGAGAAAGAAAACGCCATAGTGAGGGGCACAGAGTGTGGTACATTTAACCAGGCAGAGTAGTGGAGGTACGTGGGAGGATGTAGGCAAGCAAGGAGCAAGTGCACAGGGAGACACCTACAGGATAGGGAAGAAACAATGGGAAATCAAGAGGGTGAGGGAACAGATAACAGACCAGAACAGAGGGAGGAGGGGGTAACCAGTTAGCACATTCCCATGAAAAGCTGGATGTGCACACACCTAAAAACGATTCTCGAAACCACAGCAAAAACAATGCAGGATGTGAAAACAGCTAAATTCGATTTTAGAGACAGCAGCAAACCCAATGCAGGATGTGAACAGGATGTGCAAGATGTGAACACAGCTAAATTCGATTTTTACAAGCAACAGCAAATCCAATGCACAATGTGAAGACGGCTAAATTTGATTTTAGAAACAGCAGCAAAACCAATGCACGCTGTGCAGGATGTGAACACAGCTAAATTCTATTTTTAAACAAGCATCAACAACAATGCAGGATGCAAACACAGCTAAATACGATTTATTGGTGAGCAGGTTTAGCAGCACAACAGTTCAGGGGTGTAGACAGTGGAAGTGTAAGCCCTGGAAGGAAGAAAAGTGTTATGGCCTGGTGCATGGAACCACAGGTGCATTCTGAGATAGATTTGAGAGATTGTCAGGAGTGGCACAGGCACAGAGTTCAGATGATGCTGCAGGCAATGCGGCAACAGTTCACACTTATGTGGTAGCTGAGGGGGATCCCATAGCCTAAGGCCGCCTGGATGAGGTACCCAGCCTCAAGATGCACATTGATGGTTGGAGAGCAGTAGAGGGGCCCACAAAGCCCAGCAGACCCAGGCAGGTGCACACAGGGGCCTCTGTTCAGGGCCTTTGTTACAGGGGTCAGCTTCCGCCTAGCCGGCAAAAGCGATTGACTCATAGGTGGTGGGGCAGCCAATCAGCAGGGAGCAGCTTAGAGATGGTGGCTTTCTCTTAGGATGCAGAATGCATCAGCCATTTTGAAGAAAACTCTTTGAGTTGATTCCCAGTGGCCACGTTGCTTCTTGGGGTTTGGGCACCTCCAGGGATTGTACTAAGATGTGGGCGGCCCGGATATGGTGGGAAAACAGCACCCTAATAAAAACAGAGCATGCCGGCGCTCTGCTTGAACTTACCATAGGGTTTAATTATGCAGATGGAAGGTGAAACGCGCTGCTCCTGCAGCGCATGATGAAGGTGTGGGGCTCCTGCCCTCACAAGGCTTACCGGTGAGGAGCCAAGATGAGATTGACTCTTTTACACTTGACTTACTCTGTCCCTCCCCTAAGACATGGAACCTTGAGGCCCTTTTCCATTGCAACCTTAACTTTTACCACATTATTATGTTATTACTTACTAGTGTGAAAGCCTGTGAACAAGGCGCAAAGTGCATGAAGAAAGACATTTTCAGAGTGTTAATGTGTTATGTGGTATATTTGATTGTAACTGATTATAATAGAAAAAAATATATATTTTTTAGGTGTTCATTAACACAGTAGGACCAGTATATATACTAAGGCAGCAGCTCCCTCTAGTGGTGACAACAGGCAAAGCGGGCAGTGTCTACTGCGCATAACTACATCGGACAAACAAACAAATGTTCTTTTATTATATAGGACACCTCGAATGTGGCCAGGGTTATCCTTCTTAGCAGGTTAATCCACCCTCTCCTCACAGTACTGCCAAATACCTCCTACTCATTTTAGTACTCAGAAGTCTCAACTACTGTGCTTGCCCGCTCCTGGGTCTGCCCTACTTTTCCTTCTCACAACTTGACAAAGAACTTAGCGACCTGCACCATCCAACAATCTGCTCTTTTCTCTCCTCCAGCCCTGCCTCCTTGTTGCTTGGTTCTCCATTATATGACATGCTGTTTAAAGCACAAATCATGCAAATACTATACATTGCAAAATGTTAATTTACAATAATAACGTGCATTAAAGCCTCGCATGACGTTTCATTACATGCTTAAGTCTCCATCTCTAAATCACTCTTATTGCATCTAGCTCGATTTGATGCCCCTGGGAGGGAATCACATCTGTATGAGCAAGGAACACTGCCTCATGTTGTCAATCGGATTTAAATAATTCTCACAGATATTGACGATTTCAATGGGAAATATAAACTAACAATATCATTCTTCATTTCCTCTCCTTCAATAATGCAGTTTTTCGCTCTATTAACTTTTGGCTAATTCACTAGTGCTGCACAGATCTTGTTTCGTTGGTCCAAAAAAGAATCCATTACGTTTCTATACGATTGTGTTTTTTTTAAATTCTTAACAACTACTGTTAACAATGTATTAGCTTTCACGATAATTTTCATGAAAAACAAGCCTCTCTTTACATTCCTTCTGCTTGTTTTTAAATTCCCGAATGAGCTTGTACCCCTGACCTAATTAATACTACTTCCGATGCTCTCCTCCACTCCCTAATCTCTCCATCCCCCGGCCACTCTGTGTCTCCTCTTGGTTCTGCTCTTTCTGCCTTTTGCTCTGCACCACGGAATCTCCTCTTCTATGCGTGTTAAAAATGCTACTATCAACCCATCTTCAAATATGCACTAAAGCTCCATCTCTTTTAAGGAGAAAGTGCAACAGCTACTTACTCCCACATGTCTCCCTCGCCTTGCCTGCCCGACACCTAATCCTATTGTACATGGTTCCCTCTATGCATTCCCTGCCCTCCGACCACTGTCTGACGTGTGTTTACCTTCCCAGTTTCTTTGTCATGTATTCCCCAACATGTACTGGTCGGTTTCACACCAACCTTCCCACAAATTAATGGCAGCAAATAAAGCATTGCCCAAGTGACTGTTATTCCTCTTGTAAGTGTGCCTGGGTGAACTACCCTCAATACAATTATAAATATCAATAACTAAAGAAGGACGTTCGCACAGGGACGTCATTTCACCAAAATGCCTGGGCTAGTGGAAGTAACATCACACGACCATTGACCTCTGACAACATCACATGAAGCGATGTAATTTGACCCCACCCGAAAGTGACATCACAGGAAATGAAGGAACACGACCTTTCACCCCTTGAGGAAGTGGCATTGCATAGCATTGTTCCTAAGTACACTATGAACACTATGGTTAATATATCACTGTAATGTGATATACATTTCATACAAGAATGGATCACCATATGTATTATTAATATCAGTGTTTTAGGCCCATATTACCAAATTACTCTAAATGCAGATGTCCAAGGCCAAATGATAATGATGTGTTATTATATAGCACTTAAGCTTAAGCACTTTATATACAACAAATATACATGCAATGTCACCAAACCTGTGTTGGTACTCATTTATCAACCTCAGAGGATGAAAGGCTGAGTTGGCTTTGCCAGGATTTGAACCTGCAGATAACACACACAATGCAGCAGCGAGTGCTCAACTCACTGACCTACCTTACTGACTATAGCTATTTAACAGCTATAGTAAATGAGCAATCACATATCTAAATGTTCTCAAAGTCAGAAAGCAAATTACACTCTGTAGTGGATACCATTAAACTGGTAACTGAGATTTAACAGCAGGACAGTTAATCTGCAGGCCTGGTGCAAAGTTGGCCATATGTCAAGCCTGCGTGGGTCTACTTTACAGGCTTCAGACGGTGGCAAAAATACATATTATTGGGAGGGTTCACAACTGTGCATAAAAGAATTTAGAGTAGTGCAGGGAAAGCAGCCCACTCACACGGCATCTTGTACTCTGGGCAATCGTTACCTCATACATGCAAACAAACATCCTGAACAGCATGTCATGGAGATAGGAAAGATAGTCACATTGCAACAAAGCATTAATTGTGGCACAACGAAATCAAGGGCACTTTATGTGCTGTGGTCAAACATTTCTATACTGTACACAAGCATTTAGGCACAAGGATTTTGTGAAGTGACTGAGGACACCGAGATGGAATGTCTTGTGATGATCGTAACAGATACAATGGCAGAAAAAAACATGCTATAACTTCAACTTGCGAAAAGCAAAATACATAGTCCAAAATGGATGCTTATTCTAAGCTAAATGCTTTTTTTTGTAAGAGCATGAAAAATTGCACTGCCCTGACTCAAAGATTCTGTAGTGTGGCTGAGGATCTCTCTCCACCATTTTTAAGACTTGTGACTTGTTATGACCATACTGTGTGTAACTAAGGAGGAAACCTAAAAATAATATCGCCCAATAATATCATTATCACAAGGTTACCTTATTTCAGACTATCTCACGGATAATAGGCAATCAATGCCATACTAAAAAAACAACTGCAATACACTGTACTATATCAACACAACTTTGCATCAGGTCAAGTGCAAATAGACCCGGGGCAAACAATTCCCTAGTGGTAAAAAAATATTTGTTTGAAGAAATATTGCCTCAGCCAAGTCCATGCTAGGGTAATCATTGTCCCGGTGCAACATTGCATTGAAAGAATATATTGTTTGCACTTCTATAATTTGTAACCTATTGGTAACTGCACTGTAAAGAACGGAGAGGGGTGTCTGCACTCCTGCTCTCTATATGGCAGAGGAGAGGCACAGAGGACCCCAGCCAAGATTCTCTATTATTGGTACGTGGTTGAGCAATCAAGGCCTAGCTTCTCAGGAGGTGATGCGGGCCGGTTCTTAAGTACAGTGTAGTCCCAACACACCCACAAAGGAATGTCCAGACACTGTATTAGGTAAAACACAGTCTTTATATAATTAATATTCAAGGTTATGTACAATATCACAATACCTCACTTTGTACTCGGTTATCTATAATAGCAAATCTATACAGTTCTACGTGATACCACAATTACTATTCAATCTCTTTAAAGTGCATCAACTGTACGGTTAAATGTCACACAAATCAGTTCGTAAAGGCAACCAACAATAGATATAAGAGGAAAGCAGTAGGTTAGAACAATTGGCAGAATACTGGCCCCGTTACCTAGACACAGTTCTGTGTGGAGATCCCACCACCTGGGCAACCTGTAAAATAAAGATATATCACAATCCCAGTCCATATATTGTTCACAAGAGTCTTTCCAATAGTTCAGCAACCCCGAAGTACCTGGCATTGTAGTGTTCCTCGTCAGGAAATCAACGGCCCTTATCGAGTGCCCTCCCTTTAAGGCAGGAGTCAAGGGTCGTCGAACATCCGCCCAAGAACAGGGTGAACTACCACGGTGAAGTGGCAGCTTCTTTCCTAGCCGTGCTCGTCGATGGGGAAGCGTAAACATCCTGCAAGGAAGAGGCATGCAGGTCACCTCGATGTCGATAGTTCTGGACCCCAAAGAGTTTGAAGAACTGTGGCCCAGCAAGGGTGTCGAGTCATCGGGGTCTCTGTGGTCTTTGGGTGGCAGAAAACCCACCGGCGGTGGCTCTTCGGCGCGTCGACGGCCTGGCCTTCTCCGGTTTGATAAGGCGGGCGGAGGTTTGGATGAGCGCATCCGTGAATCAAATGTTCTTAGGCAATGGGAGCACTTCGCCTCTGGTCAGCGACAGCGGTCATTGATGGTGGCGGACAACAGTCCGGCGCTTCTCTTTGGGATTCTGCGTCAGTCCCCATCTCCGGTATGTCTGTCTACCAGGGAGCTTTGGCAAAGATCAGCTGGTGCACGATGGTCCCTCGTAGCTCAGGAAGAGGGCGACTTACCAGGTCCTCTTTGGGTCAGTCCTCGGAGACACAGCAGCTTTCAGATTGATGAAGAAGGGCAACAGCAATTCTTCTCTTCCAGCAGGGCTTCAAGGTCAAGCTTTAGTTTCACTCCAGTTACTCTTCGTAGTTGTACTTCACCTTCTGAACACTTCTGAACACGATTCCTAGCAGTGAGAGGTCCCCAGATATACTGTTGATCTCCCATTCATTCTGCTGGGTCACACTCAGGCATTCAATCACTGCGAAGGGCATTCAGCAGTCAGTCAGCCAATCAGGCACATGGTGCATTCAGGCCATTCTTCTCCATCCAGACACTCACAACACAGAATGTGGATTCGGACAAGTACCATGCCATTCAACACTCCACACTGCATTCATACCAGTTTCAGGCAGGGCTGTCTCAGTCATTGTGTCAAACACCAGATACCAGACATCCACAACAAGAAATGTAGATTTGTCACACACTCCATTCACCCAGGTCCCACCCAAAGGAGTACCCACAACATACGGTCATTGGGAAGGCTCCAGCCAGTCTGGTTGGCACTTCCCCACACTACCATATATGGAACTTACACCCAACAGCCAATCAGAGGGAAGGGACAGAGTCAGGGCTTCCTGGGACTTTGGGAAGATCAAGGTAACAGGCGATGGAAGGCAAGAGGCCACAAGGGCCATCTTGTCTGCATCAGGAATCTACTGATTCCAATGACAGGGCCAGGGCATCCCAAAATGCAGGATGCTCAGGGTACCAGTCATTTCAGCACGGAGCTGCCACCAGCCTGTAGCCTACTCTGTGGCCCACACATAGGTGCCCAAAAACATACACTAGGAGCACAGCATTGTACCCCCACCCATGGGTGCCATAAGGGTATCCCATGGGTTTGTACACCAAACCAAAAAAGAGCTGCACCGCCAGGAGTCCCACATGAACTCCTGCGCAGAAAACATGACAGAACACACAATAAAAAGCAGTAAAGGACAAGGATACGGAGGCCCTGTCCCTCTGATGCATTTCCAGCATCACAGTCTCCCTCCCCCCCAGACTGCGGTAAAGGTGCCTAATCTCCCACGGGATAGACACCCTCATCCAGACAGTCAACATAACTTCTGGAAAGGCCATCTGCATTATCATGACTCTTCCCTGGTCTATGCCCTATGGTGAAGTCTCGCCCTTGCAGGCTAATGGACCACCTGAGCAGCTTTGGGTTTTCACCCTTCATCTGCATAAGCCACTTCAGGGGCTTATGATCGGTTTGAACCTTGAAGGTAGACCCAGTAAGGTAGGGTCTAAAATGCCTAAGGCTCCAAACTATACTAAAACATTCCTTTTCAACCGTAGACCACCTAAGTTCCCTATTCTTGAGTTGTCTACTGATGAATATGATCGGATGTTCTCTTCCTTTGTCATCTAACTGGGACAAGACAGCTCCAGTTCCGGTGTTGCAGGCGTCAGTTTGAACGATAAAGGGCTTGCTGTAATCAGGTGCACGCAAAACCGGTGACCTACACAGACTTTCTTTCAAGCCATCAAAGGCCCTCTGACAGTCTTCAGTCCAATTAACTTTCCTAGGCTGTTTGGGTGAAATCAGAGCTGTCAGCGGTGCAGCTAAGGTTCCATAGTATGCCATGAAATTGCGATAATACCCAGTGAGGCCCAAAAAGGCTCTCACCTGGGTTTGAGTAGTGGGAGTCTCCCAGTCATGTACATCCTGTACTTCACTGGGGAGAGGTTGGATTTGACCCCCTCCTCCCTCATGACCAAGATACGTGACTTTCCCTTGAGCTATCTGGCACTTGGTAGCCTTGATAGTGATGTTAGCCCTTTTCAAGGCCTGCAACACCTTATCCAGATGTGTCAAATGCTCTTCCCAGGTGGAACTGCAGACGGCAATGTCGTCTAAGTAAGCTACACAAAAGGCTTCCAGCCCACTGAGCGCATGATTGACCAATCCCTGGAAGGTGGCAGGGGCATGCATCAAACCAAAAGTCATGACCCTAAACTGGTAGAGTCCCTCAGGTGTTGAGAACGCTGTCTTTTAGTTGGCATGGTCCGTCAGAGCTATTTACCAATAGCCTGAGGTAAGGTGAAAGGTGCTCTCAAATTTGGCAGCACCTGTGGTGTCCACAAGCTCATCAGCCCTCGGCAATGGGTGCGCGTCAGTTTTGGTGACGGGATTGACTCCTCGGTAGTCCACACAGAACCTTCAATCCTTGGTACCGGCCCAGGAACTTGCCTTGGGGACAAGGACCACGGGACTGGACCAGGGACTGGTTGATGGTTCAATAACACCCAGATCCAACATCTTGGCGACCTCAGCCTGAATGTGGTTCTGAACTGTGTCTGACATACGGTAGCACCTGCTTTTGACAGGCACACTGTCACCAGTGTCAATCTCTTGCCTACACTACAGTGTAAGGCCTGTTGTCAGTGAAAACAAAGAGGCATACTGCTGGAGCAAAGCCCTGCAGGCCCTCTGCTGCTCTGTCGTCAGATCGGGGGAGAGATGCACTCCCTCCACTGAGCCATCCTGAGGGTTGCTATGCAGCAAATCAGGAAGGGGCTCACTCTCATCCTCTTCTTGCTCTGAAGTTTCAGAGACATGAGACTTCTGCTCGCCTGTGGAAAGGCATGAGCCTGTTAACATGGAATACTTGAGGGGCTACCCCAGAGACTCCCATTTCAACCAGATAATTGACTTTGCCCATCTTGGAGATGATCCTGAAGGGTCCAGTCCACTTATCTGACAAAGCTTGATGCTTCACGAGGACCTCCTGTCCCGGAGTCCAATCCACTTGCAATGCTTTAAGGTCATGCCAGTACTTATTCAGTTCTTGGCTGGCCTTGAAATTTGCTGTCGCCAGACCCATCATCTGTGTCATCCTCTGTCTGAGGCCTAACACATAGTCCCCAACATACTTGCGGGGACCTGGAGGGGTGGCCTCCCAACCTTCTCTGATCAAGGTAAGGGGACCCCTCACGGAATGTCCAAAGAGTAACTCAAAGAGACTGAAACCAACACCCTCTTGAGGTACCTCTCTGTAAGCAAACAGAAGGCATGGCAGGAGGAGATCACATTTCGTCCTTAGGGGCTCTTCCAAAGCACCTAGCATGCCCTTGATAGTCTTACTGAAACTCTCAAATAGACTGTTGGTCTGTGGATGGTAAGAGGTGGAGAACTTGTAGGTTACCCCGCACTCTTTCCACATGGTTTTCATGTAACTAGACATGAAGTTGGATCCTCTGTCAGAGACAACTTCCTTAGGGAATCCAACATGGTTGAAAATGCCCAGGAGAGCCCTGGCAACCACCTTGGCAGTTACAGTCCGAAGGGGTGTAGCCTCAGGGTACCTGGTTTCATGATCGACCAAGACCAGGATGAACCGATGTCCACCTGAAGTGGGAGGGTCAAGGGGACCGACAATGCCGATGCCCACCATCTCAAATGGTGTGCCAACCACTGGCAATGGTTGCAGTGTGGCAATGACACTGCCTCCAGTCTTGCCAGACAACTGACAAGTGTGGCAGGTCCAGCAGTGGGACTCCACTTCTACTCCCATCCGTGGCCAGTAGAAATGGGCAGAGAGCCTCTGCTTAGTCTTCTTGGTACCGAGATGACCAGCTAAGGGCACCTCACGTGCCAACTGCAGTAGGAAGGGCCTGTAAACCTGGGGTACCACCAACCTCTTGAGGGCACCAGGTTCAAGCTTAGTGGGCTCACTAACAACGAGCTCACCCTCCCAATAGATCTGGAATGTCCTAGGTACTTCTCCTTTTGCCTGGGACAGGGCCTGTTTTCACAGACCCATGAGAGAGAGGCACTCTCTCTGACTCTCACAGAAGTCCGCCCGGGAGGGTCCCCCTTCAGCTAACAAGCATTGAAGGTCGGGGTGGTCCTCTGGGTTGAGTACCTCTCTAACAGGAAAGTCTTCTGGCTCTTCTCCCACAGGAGTTGAGACAGGGTTTACCACTGGACCCAGTCCGTCCGGAGCATGGATCCCAATAGGTGATGTTGGAACAGCAGGAAGAGCAGGAGTCCCCTACACAGAGGTGGCCTTCATACTCTTCCGTTTCCTTCATGCCTTGGGTTTCCCCTTCGTCGGGGGTACCGGGCTCGCAGCCGGACCCTGTGTAACCTGCGATCGGGTGACCGCCACAGCAGCCATTGCTAGACCATCCGTGATCATCCCCAACTCGACCAAATCGTTGCCTAACAAAATGTTTGCAGGCACGAATGTCCTGAACCAGGACGGGAAGCTTCGCTGTCTTGTCTCCAATCGTAATGTTGACTAAGGCTACAGGCGATAATTTGGGAGGCCCACCAGCTAACCTGGTGGTTCTCAGAGGAGCACCTACATAGTCTTCTTGCTTGAGCGGGGTCCTGTCCACCACTGTCATGCTTGCCCCAGTGTCTCTCAAACCAGTAGAAGGCTGGCCATTCAAGAGGACACTTCTCAAAAACCTATGTGTGTTCTGTGGGATAATTGCCAGTATTTCTGCGTACTGGTCCCAGGCCCCAAGGGACACTAAGGAAATCTCTACAGGAGCACCAAATGTGATCCTGGTAGAGGAGGGGAGAACAGTGTCCTCCACCTCAGGTACAGAGTAGGGGTAGGTCAGGCTGACATCCAGGACTCCAAGTGCCTTACCCTTACACTTCGGGGTCACCCCTTCGGTGATCCAGAGGCCCACAATCCCAACAAGTGCCGAGAGTGCGGGGTACGCTACTGGAACCACTGGGACCCTGCTTTGCAGCAGGCGGACCACTACTTTTACTACCACCCACAACAGACTTATCCCCACTAGGTTTTTGGGTCTTACTAGAGGAAGGTTTTGGTTTACCCAACTGTGATTGCTTCTGGGACTCCTCAGCTTTCTGAGAGGTCCTCTTTTCTTTGTCCTTGTCCTTCCCACTGGAGTCCTTAGGGAACACCTGGTGGGAGACCCACTTGTCAGCCAACCTAGCCAGCTTAAAGGGATCCAAAATGTTCTGGTCAGAAACATACCGACGCAGCTCTGGTGAACAGGCTTCCGAAAACTGCTCAAAAAACAAAAGGTGGGACACATCAACAAATGTTTTCACTTTGTAACCATCAATCCACCCCATCATGTTCATGTGCACAGCACTCACCCAGTCAACCCAAGACACATTCTCTTGTTTCTTAAAATCCCTGAACCTTTGAAGGTATTGGGCAGGTGTCTTGCCAAACTTGGCAATCAAACCAGACTTCATGCACTCATACTGACCCCTTTCTTCCACACTCAGCTTCAGAATACAGTCATACCCAGTCTGAGGCACTCTGCTTAACAAACACTTGGCCCAATCTCTTTTATCTACATCATGAATCACACAAGCCATCTCAAACGCTTCAATCCATTGGAGGATATCAGAACCCTCTGCATACACACCAACCAAATCTTTCATAAACTTGGTTGCTGGGGACCTGCCACTCTTAGCGGGTTTAGCTGAAGTCTCCACTCAAGCTTTCGCTAACTGGATTTGCTGACATTCAGTGTCCTTGTCTTTGAGTTTAAGATCCCTATTCTTGAGTTCCACTTGCTGTGCCAACTCCTCTTTCTTAAGCTTAGCATCTCTCAAGTTCCAAGGAATTGATGGGGTTCGGAACAGAGGCAGCAGGAATGGTGGTATTCCCAGAAACAGATTCAGCGACAACCCCCGGGCAGAGTCCTCATTGGTTGCATCCCCCCCTTCAAGAGTTTCACCATCAGTCTGGTAGTCCACTAGGGCAGCTATCAGCTCAGCCCTGGACTTATCCACAAAGTCTAACTCCCTGGCTTCACAAGCACTCTGGAGAGCCTCTACGCTCATCCGAGTCAATTTACCATTCACAATAGATTCCATTGCTTGTAATGCAGTTATCTTGTACACAACTAAACCTCAATTTAACGAAGTGCAGATATTTTATAAATGGCACGGTTATACACTGATTCTTAAAACCATAAGCATCCCACCGCTGCCACCAGTTGTAAAGACCGGAGGAGGGTGTCTGCACTCCTGCTCTCTATATGGCAGAGGAGAGGCACAGAGGAACCCAGCCAAGATTATCTATTATTGGTACGTGGTCGAGCAATAAAGGCCTAGCTTCTCAGGAGGTGATGCGGGCTGGTTCTTAAGTACAGTGTAGTCCCCATGCACCCAGAAAGGAATGTCCGCACACTGTATTAGTTAAAACACAGTCTTTATATAATTAATATTCAAGGTTATGTACAATATCATGATACCTCACTTTGTACTTCGTTATCTATAATGGCAAATCTATACAGTTCTACGTGGTACCACAATTACTATTCAATCTCTTTAAAGTGCATCAACTGTACGGTTAAATGTCACACAAATCAGTTCTTAAAGGCAACCTACAATAGATATAAGAGGAAAGCAGTTGGTTAGAACAATTGGCAGAATACTGTCCCCGTTACCTAGACAAAGTTCTGTGTGGAGATCCCCCACCTGGGCAACCTGTAAAATAAAGATATATCACAAACCCAGTCCATATATTGTTCACAGGAGTCTTTCCAATAGTTCAGCAACCCCGAAGTACCTGGCGTTGTAGTGTTCCTCGTCAGGAAATTGACAGCCCTTGTTGAGTGCCCTCCCTTTAAGGCAGGAGTCACGGGTCGCCGAACGTCTGGCGAAGAACAGGGTGAACTATGGCGGTGAAGTGGCAGCTTCTTTCCTAGCCGTGCTCGTTTACAGGAAAATGTAAACATCCAGCAAGGAAGAGGCGTGCGGGGCACCTCGATGCCGATAGTTCTGGACCGCAAAGAGTTTGAAGAACTGTGGCCCAGCAAGGGCATCGATTCGTCGGCGTCTCTGTGGTCTTTGGGTGGCGGGAAACCCACCGGCGGATGCTCCTCTGCGTGTTGACGGCCTGGCCTTCTCCAGCGGGATAAGGCGGGCGGCGGTGCGGACGAGCGCATCTGTGAAATGAATGTTCTCAGGCAACGGGAGTACGGCGGCTCCGGTCGGCGACGGCGGTCATCAATGGTGGTGGACAACAGTCCGGGCACTTCTCTTTGGGATTCTGCAGCAGTCCCTGTCTCCGGTCGGCAGCCTGTCGTAGGTCTGTTTACCAGGGCGCTGTGGCAAATATCAGCTGGTGCACGATGGTCCCTCATAGTTCGGGAAAAGGGCGTTTTACCATGTCCTCTCAAGGTCAGTCCTTGGAGACACAGCAGCTTTCAGATTGATGAAGAAGGGCAACGGCAATTCTTCTCTTCCCGCAGGTTTCAAGGGCAAGCTTTAGTTTTACTCCAGTTACTCTTCGTAGTTGGACTTCCGCTTCTGAACACTTCTGAACACAATTCCTAGCAGTGAGAGGTCCCCATATATACTATTGATCTCCCATTCATTCTGCTGGGTCATCCTCAGGCATCCAATCAAAGCGAAGTGCATTCAGTAGTCAGTCAGCCAATCAGGCACGCGGTGCATTCAGGGCATTCTTCTCCATCCAGACAGTCACAACACAGAATTTGGATTCGGACAAGTACCATGCCATTCAACACTAAACACTGCATTCATAACAGTTTCGGGCAGGGCTGTCTCAGTCATTGTGTCAAACACCAGATACCAGACATCCACAACAAGAAGTGTAGATTCGTCACACACTCTATTCACCCAGGTCACACCCACAGGTGTACTCACAACATCCAGTCATTGGGAAGGCTCCAGCCAGTCTGGTTGGCACTTACCCACACTACCATATATGGAACTTCCACCCAGCAGCCAATCAGGGGGAAGTGACAGAGTCAGGGCTTGCCGGGACTTCGGGAAGATCAAGGTAACAGGCGATGGAAGGCAAGAGGCCACAGGGGCCATCTTGTCTCCATCAGAAATCTGCCGATTCCATTGACAGGGCCAGGGCATCCCAAAATAGATGACGCTCAGGGCACCAGTCGGTTCAGCACGGAGCTGCCACCAGCCCGTACCCTGCTCTGTGGGCCACACACAGGTGCCCAAAAACATACAGTAGGGGCACAGCATTGTGCCCCCACCCATGGGTGTCATAAGGGTATCCCATGGGTCTGTACACCAAACCAAAAGAGAAAGCTGCACCGCCAGGAGTCCCACATGAACTACTGTGTGGCAAACATGACAGAATACACGATAAAAAGCAGTAAAGGACAAGGATACGGAGGCCCTGTCCCTCTGATGCATTTCCAGCATCACATGCACTTCCACTGAGGAAAAGTTGTGTAATGTGACACTTGATGAACTACTAGCATATAATACACTTAGTTATGTGAGATCCTCGAGATCGCCTAATAAATACAGTTTCCAATCATTCTCCCACACAAACTCAAAGAAACCCAACAAACTAGAGTTGGAGTCAAACAATGATATATACAGAGCAGAAGGTGAGATTTTCTAGCTAGCATGGTATATTCTTACACAACAGTTTTTTTTTTAATTTGTGTTTAGCCAATTTAGGCTTTTACAAACAAAAAGTGCATGTAGACGAAAGTCTTGAACTAGAAGGAACAAGAAGAAGTAGCAAGGGTCGATTGGCGTTTCTTTATGCACTACAACACAGTTTTAGTGATTGAAGTATTACATCTATATAATCCAAAAATAATATTAAAATATTCCATGAACTTTTTAATGTTCAATACCAAGACCCAATAGCAATCACTCAGAATCGCCCCATACGTGTCCTTATGATTCCAGAGTGGAGAATTAGGTGTTGTTTAGAAGAGGGAAGATTACCATAAAGGTCATAGGAAGGTGTCGGTTACTCATTCAGGAGCCAAACAATGCAAAAATGTAAAGGCTATACATATGATCTTAAAAGCAAGCCAGCTATGAACAGGTAGCCAATGTAAAACCGGCAATGGTGTGAGGCATGACACAAAATATCTCTATGCACACCAATCTGACTGCCACATTTTGCACTCTCTAGAATCTAGATACATCAGAGATGATAAGTGGGGAGTCCAATGTAAAACGAGCTGGTATAGTCGAGTTCTGAGTTCCATAAAGCTCAACAACAGCTTTATGATATTCCATTGGTATAAAAGGAAGAATGTGGCTTAGCTGTCTTAGTCTTATAAAGGATGTTTTACTAAACTCACTACTCTGGGCGTGCATTCCTAAATGAGATTCAAGATAATTCCTAGGTTTCTGACTTTTGTGGTGAGTGAGTGATGAAGTCTGAATAGTCTATGGGGCTGGTGATGTAGAACAGTAATCAAAGAATATGTCTGAAGGTTCCAGCAGGATAACCTGTCTGAATGTATTCATTTCAAATCCACTTGAGTTCATCCATGTTTTAATCTTGGACATGCAGTTCGCAAGTGTAGAGAAACAATCTTGTTGTCCACTGGCTTTCATGTATATCTGAGTATCATCGGCATATGAGTGAAAACATAATCCAGCTGCTCTGATGATAGACAGGGAGGACGCACATATAATTTAAAGAGAAGTGGCAAAAAGGGCAATCCCTGAGGAACTCCGCAATCTAGTTAGGCTGGGCTTGAGATGTCATTTTCCTGCTTCAAATGGTGTTCTCTGTCAGTTAAAAGGGAATGAAACCACTGATATGCTGCCATATATACTTGCATGAAGGTGGATAATCAAACTAAAAGGAGTTTATGATCCACAGTAGCGAATGCTGCTGAGAGGTCTAGCACCACTAAATGTGCCCAAGAACATGGGAAGAGCTGTCTCCGTTCATGTCTTGGGTGAAGCCGGACTGGACGCAATCAACAATTCCTTGTTCTTCATCAAAAGCCTGCAATTGTTGGGTTATAAACGTCTCCAGAACTTTGGATGGCAATGGGTGTCTAGCAATATTTCTGAGTTTGTTCAGGACAGCAGGGTCTAAAGAAGGATTGTAACAAAGTGGTCCAAGTTGACTGTTTCATAAGGGCTGCAAGGCTGTCACCCCAACCCAAATGCAAAGTGCATAGTGCTTTTTGGATGGAAAATGTACAAAGGTTATGACAGCTGGCAATGATCATTATCTCTGCTCTCACAGCTCCCTGACACCTGTAAAAAGATGATAGCAAAGACCGGTGGCTTGACATGACCTGAGCAAGCTAATATTATCCTTCAAAGTTCCTTTGTATAATCTACCTTACAGGTTTATCTAGACACAGACCCAGAAGAGGGCCTGAGCTGGGTCACATCTAAGCTTTATTGGCTCACTGATACTCCTTGGTCCTGCCAAGCGCCATGTCCCTCAATGACTACTACACTAATTATTTAAACGCCTGCATTGGAATGTTAGGTGCATCTCTGCCAATCAGCATCAGCATACTGCAGGAACTAACTACTGTTAGCTCCCCTGCCTGTGATATACTGAGACGGGAAGGCATTTATAGTGAGTAAAGCGACATCGATTTTTATTAGCTCAAAATCTTTCTCCGAGAGGGCTGTAAAGCAAATAGCAAAGTAACAAAATGATCAATTCCACATTATTATCCAAGCTAATATCCTAATCACCATTTTTCAGGTTCTTGACTTGTCTTAAAGTGGAACATTTCAACCATCTATGGTCCAACAAAAGTGGACTCCCAGAAAGTGAAATGAACCCTGACTCACCTAGTCTGGCTTTTGGAAGTATTTGCATGATCACGACCATCGGTGGTAAGGCATAGTGTAAGCCTAGACCCCAATTGTGAAAAAAGGCACCTGAAGCACCTGTTGTGGGATCCTCCCCCTGGCTGGACAAACACGTTGACAACTGTGTTTTGTGGCAAGAGGCGTAAAGGTATGAGTGAAGAGGCACCTGGTGAAGGCCATGTCACTGGAACAGAGCTGGGTCCAGCAACCAGTCACTGGAGTTCATCGGCTATGGGGAACACGAGTATGTCACTATACTTCACAGGCCAAGATTGCACTCTGCTGTTACAACTATCTGTCTGTCCAGGCAGTAATACCAGCCAGCAGACTTTTGTGATCTGTACCAAAGGCTTGGATCTTGCCCACTGCCCCCAGGGGGTTCACGTCCTGAACCACCGAGGCGTTATTCATCCTGAGTAGGGTGCAGCATCACACGACTAAGGAAAGACTAGCAAATGTTCCTGCAAATAGCTCCAAGCAGTTAATAGGCAATATTAGTGCCTCAGAAGACCATGAGCCTCTCGTTGTCAATAGTTGCAATGGAGAATGGAAGATTTTCTCTTTATTTTTGTTGTCTTCTCAGTAGTGGTCAGTAGTGGTAATGTAGTATTCAGTACTAAATGAACACTAAAAGACTAGAAAACAAGTATTTTTTTAGTTTTCTATTCGCAATCGACTAATGTTCTGCCCAGTGAATACTCTTCGTACAGATGTCTTCTCAAAAGAATACTATGATATGCAAAAAAAATTAACTAATCTCTTTGAATACTATAAAAAGACATGTTTAACAGAAAATGTCAGTGGCGGTTCCTCCGTCGTTGCCCTCCATGTTAGTGAACACCTTCCATGCACGTCAATGAAATGAGGAAAAGCCTCACTCATTGACACTAGGGATCCGGTTCATGGAATAATTTGCATGGAAAAAAGGGTATTTGCATGCCAAAGTGCACGGAAATCTGCATTCAGAGATTCATAGAATCGCAAGCACAGTACTTTACCTGGACTTGCTAGAAGTTCGTGCAGGTTCAGCACGTCTCTGCGAGCCATCGAGGGCCTCGCGTGAGACTCCAGACATAGTGTGGTTGTGGCTTGCGCAGAGGGCTTGTAAGGGGTCAGAACACCAGAAATCGGGAAGAACTTGCGAAAAAGTGGGCAGTGCCTCGATTGTGCGGCACAAGCTGTATTCATGGATTTTATCTTGCAACCTCTTGGGCGGGAAATGTCCAAGCAAGTTCTTCATACTATCCGCCACTCGAAGGCAGGAGTAAGTACACTTGCGCATATGAATGGCAGCGCAGAGGTGGGTTTTCATGTCAGATGTGTGTACACAACCTAGGTTCCGATCCATCTCAGGGGTGCGGATATGCATTGTAGCGGGGTGCCGGGATGGTTTATGTGTGTTTGCATGCAGGTTTCCCGAGTATCGGGGTGCTGGATACAGTTATGGGGGACGCCATGCATGGTCTCTGAGTTGCAGGCCTGCTTGCGGGGGACCTCATGCCCTGTTTGAAAGGTGCATGTATTAGCGTGCAATGGTAGCTGTTATGGCTGTTTATGCTTTGCGTGTGGGCGTGTCAGGGCGTTCCGGCCACGACTTGCGATTATGGTTATTTTGTGCAGTAAATTCCATGAATACGCGGGACGCACATTTTTCATTCTGCGCGCAGGCTCGTATAGTGTCCTTCTTGACGCGCGCCCCCTGTGGGATTTCTATACACATTTTCATGAATCAGGCCCTATGTGCATGTGTGCAGTTGACCAGCCCTCACCACACAGGCACAGTTTGCCTGGTCAGAGGAATGCAAGTAATTTTTACAATGGCAAAGATTGCTCCAAAAGGAGTGATGCTAGGCTGCGCCCCTGGGCGTTGATACACACCTTGTCCCTCCTTCCTGCCCAGGCCTGTCATAAGCTAGGGTGGAGTCAGGACAGTTGACTCCAACCCAGCCTCCTTCCTGCCCATGCCTGTCATAAGGTAGGGTGGAGTCAGGACAGTTGACTCCACCCCAGCCTGTGAGAGTCAAAGACAGAGGGCATGGTTGCTATATCCACGTATGTGTTGCTTCGGTAGCTCACCCTTGACTTGGTCAGTAGTGACTCGTTCACGAGGGAACAAGGTGTGCAGATGTCTTCCGTCCATACTCTGCCGGTCCTCACAGCTGCCTGCTACAGCTGAAAATGGACAGGATGCTCATGCACGACACAACCTGCCATTGTTTTACTGCCTGAGGCTGTTCAAAACTCCTGAATACGGCTAGGCCCTGGCTCCAGACGATTTGGTAATTGGCAGCCATTGTGTCATCCACCCAAACCAAGGCGACTAGGCCCACCAATAGGTAAACTGAGAGGTGGGTTTCCTACCTGATAACTCACTGTATGTCTTTGTAAATCACCCTCTCCCCCTGTTTTATTTCTATGGTTGGCTGTTCTTCATTGAAATGTGTTGCTAGCTTAAATGTAGTTTTACTATAATAATCTCATGATATCAGCCAAAATGTTTCTTTCTCACTAAATCACATTTCTTCATGTGAATTTAATTCTCAAGAGAAACCCATTTTGGATGAGTGCAAGGAAACATCTCTGAGAATTCCCTGCCAGGGAGGGACGTCATTTCAGTGAAATGTTAGGTGTAGCGGAAGTGACATCACACAGCCCTTGACCTCTGACATCACAGGAAGTGATGTCATTTGATCCCACCCCAAAGTGACATCACGGGAAGCGATGGAACACAATCTTTCACCCATGACAAAACAGGCAGTGGCATTAGATAGCATTGTTTGTAAGTACACTACGAAAAATATGGTTACACTATCACTGTAATGTGATATAAATTTCATACAAGAATGGATCACCATATGTATCATTAATATAAGTGTGTATAGGCCCATATTGCCAAATTACTGTGAATGTAAGCAGACCTCCAAGGCCAAATGATAATGATGTGTTATTATGTAGCATTTACGCTTAAGCGCTTTATATAGAACAAATATACATATAATAAAACCCAACCTGTGTTGGTATTCATTTATCAACCTTAAAATGATGGATGGCTGAGTTGGCCTTGTCAGGATTCGAACCTGAAACCTGCCGATCGCACACACAATGCTGAGCTATCTCCTACCGGCTATAGTACAATTAGCAATTACATTTCTGAATGTTCTCAAAGTCAGAAAGCAGATTACACTCTGTAGTGGATACCATTAAACTGGTAACATATTTAACAGCAGGCCAGTTCATCTGCAGGTCTGGTGCAAAGCTGGCCACATGTCAAGCCTGCATGAATCTACTTTCCATGCTTCAGAGGTTGGCCTCACACGGCATACCATACTCTGGGCACTCGTTACCCCATACATGCAAACATGCATCCTGAACAGCATGTCATGGAGATAGGCAGGGCTTTAAGTGGACCGGGGCCTGCCGGGGCTGAGCCCCGGCAGTCTCCGAAATTTCGTTTTGAGGCGGGGCACTGCCGGGGCCCAGTAATCTCCCCTGACAGCCCCGGCCACTACACAAAAAGGCATTTTTTTCTACAGCCTGAAGCTCTCGCTCGTGTGCGAGAGCTTCAGGCTACAGAAAAAAATGCCTTTCAGCCATAATGGTGGCGCCGCACCTGCGAGGCATCCCTTTAATCAAGAGATTCCCGTCGGCCGGCGCCACGGCGCCACCATTATGGAGAAACGTGAGGCCGCTGGAAGCAGAGGCCTTGCTTTCTAAATACTGGAGCTCCAGCGGATTCGCGGGAGTTTCAGTATTTAGGAAAAAGGCCTCTGCTTCCAGTGGCCTCACCCTTTCAGCCTTAATGGTGGTGCTGCCCCTCCCCAGCTGGCGAGGGGCAGCACCACCATTAAGGCTGAATAGGCAGGCGCTGTCCCCTGCCAGGCAAGCCTATACAAAATAAATGCAGAGATCAGCACCCTCTCCCCCATAGGGGAGAGGGTGCTAATCTCTACAAAAGGCTGCCTGGCAGGGGTGCCAGTAGCCCATTGAGCCGGGGCTCGTCAAGGGGGCGTGGCCTAACGGGCCATCAAGACCCCTGCTGTTAGGCCACGCCCCCTCAATGAGCCCCGGCTCAATTTGTAGTGCCACTTAAGGCACTGGAGATAGGAAAGAAAGACACATTACAACAAGGCATTCATTGTGGCACAATAAAATCAAGGGCCACTTTATGTGGTATGGTCAAACATTTCTACACTGTACACAAGCTTTTAGGCACAAGGAATTTATCAAGTGACCGAGGACGCCGAGATGGAATGTCTTGTGATGATCATAACAGAGACGACAGCAGAAAAAAAAACATGCTATAACTGCAACTTGCAAAAAAGTTAAATACGTAGTCCAAAATGGATGCTTATTCTAAGCGAAATGCTTTTTTTGTATGCATTGTGAATTTGAGGTCTTTAATAACAGACTAAATCAGTCAATCATCCCCTGAAGTGTGCCTGAAACATCCTTTGAGTCTAGCAATTATTTTATAGAATTCCAGAAAGACAAATTTGTTACTCCTATTCTTTCTTATTTAGGGTCACAGCTCAATGCGGTACACTTGTGGAAACCCCTGTTTTTTTAAGAGGCCTGAACAAGAAAGCCAGCCACTCCAGAAACAAACAGCCACATGGCGCTGGCCCCAGCCCAGGAAATTCCATTACAAAAAAAATATGTTTTTTTAGGGGTAGAAAGGGAGAACGCAGGGGTAGCAAGGTAGACCTCAGGGGTCCCAGTTGCTACCCCTGGCGACCCCTTAATGACATTCCTGCTTCCTGGCAATGACCCCACACAGCACTACACCCTAGTTGGCTTCCACTAGGAGTTGCAGTAGTTATTCCACATGCAGAACTGGGAATGAACAGGTCTGTTTCTTCGCAATGTAAGCAGCAGACAAGATGGGTGTGAATAAGAGGGTTCACAACTTTCCCTCACCACCCTTGGTGCAGTTGGTGGCTCTAATGCAAGGGCACAGGGCCCCAGTCCAAACGACAAAACAATGTGTTTAGAACAGCCCTGTGTAAAGAGCACAGATCAGAGTTCATTTAAGGCCAGTTCTGCGTGAGGGCCACCCATTGTCATTTAAATTGCATAAATAATTCCCTGCTGCTAGCTGCAGAAAAAGCACACATAAACATGCATTGGCAACGCCAACAGTTTGGGTTTTTGTGTAGGTACAGGAAAGGCACTGCGGTGGTGGCATTTACTGGCTATTGATGGTGCAATTACAAAACGATGCAAATACTTCACATAGCATCTAAAAGCCGTGGCTCGTAAATGCCTAATACGTATTCCCTAGACAAAACTGTTGGCTTTGCCAATGCTTGTTTCTAATTGGATTTCAGTGAAGGACACTCATTGTGCTTATAAACGGAATGGCTGGAGCCAGACCTGGTAAAGACATTTTTATTACACCAGTAGTACGTTTACAACTTCACTTAAGTCATTCAGTTTCAGAAGACTGTTTCGAAAACACGACAGGCACTTTGAATGCAAATTTTGAAGGTACGACTTGATTAAATCAAGCTAAAAGAGTTCCCATGAGGAGGTGTTTTCACAAGGGAGGGGCAGTAACTCTGTGAGAATGGCTATAGAGATTAGCATGGCCATGGGCAGCCAATGAGTGGGAAAATAACCTACATGCTTTGTGTCCCTCCTCATATGCTATTTATTTATTTATTTATTGAATTTATTATACGCCCAAACCCGAAGGTACCACGGCCTAGTTTACAGTATACGTAGTCTTGGTGGTTGCATATTAACAATGGAGGATATGGTTAACAGTTACATGTTAATTTACATTTCTTGGAAATCAAACAGTGGTATACAATGGAGTGGTATACAATGGAGGATATGGTTATCAGTTACATGTTAATTTACATTTCTTGGAAATCGAACAGTGGTAAACGTCAGGCAAAAAGAACACTTTCAGATGTGCATAGTATATTGAATGGTACAAGGACAATGTTGAGAGGCGGGAGCAGTAGGAGCGAATGGCGTTTGTTTAGCTGAGGGGACAGATAAGTGATTAGTATTTATTAAAGAGCCAGGTTTTAAGGAGTTTTTTGAATTTGTTAAGTGAGGGCTCATTAGTGATGTTAGCGGGGAGTGTGTTCCAGATTTCGGGGGCAGCGATAGGGAAACTGGATCTACATGTTCTGGTACTCTTGAATCGTGGAATGTGCAGATGTAGGTGGGCATTTGAACTAAGTGTTCTAGTGGTGTTTTTCTGGTTATGCTATGATTGAGATAACTAGGTGCAATACCTGAAACACATTTGTGTGTTAGGGTGAGTGTTTTGTGAATTATCCTAGCTTCAATCGGAAGCCAATGGGCTTCTCTTCTATGTTGAGAGATGTGATCCCTTTTTTTACGCCTAGTGCTGCTCTTAGGGCATGGTGTGCTCGCAGTGTGTCTTGTTGCGAGTTGAGGAGAGGCTCTGCTGTGTTTGCTCCGTGTGAACGCTGTGCTTTCCATTACCTTCTTGGATGCTCTCAAGTCCGCTCTCTACTTCACTGAAATTACCAAGTCCGCCTTCATATACACCGCGCATGCGCAGTGTGCTTTGCGGTGTGCTCGCAGTGTCCCTTGTTGTGAGTTGAGGAGAGGCTCTCAAGTCCGCTCTCTACTTCACTGAAATGATCAAGTCCGCCTTCATATACACCCCGCATATGTGGAGCGCTGTGTGGTGTGCTCACAGTGTGTTTTGTTGCAAGTTGAGGAGAGGCTCTGATGGTTTTGCTCCGTGTGAACGCTGTGCTTCCCATTACCATCTTGGAAGCTCTCAAGTCCGCTCTCTACTTCACTGAAATTACCATGTCCGCCTTCATATACACTGCGCATGCATGGTGTACTCGCAGTGTTTGTCTTGTTGCAAGTTGAGGAGAGGTTCTGCTGGTTTTGCTCCGTGTGAACGCTGTGCTTCCCATTACCTTCTTGGAAGCTCTCAAGTCCGCTCTCTACTTCACTGAAATTCTCAAGTCCGCCTTCATATACACTGCACATGCGCGGTGTGCTCGCAGTGTGACTTGTGTCCTGTGACCGGCGAGTGGAGAGCGTGCGCGTGGGTGCTTTTACCTAAGAGGGTAAGCTTTGACTTTACTGTTCTGGACCAAATTGCCTCTACGGGTTGCTACCCATTCTTACTGAGCATCTTTGCTGAATACATCGTGCTGTAAAAGCAATCCCCTTTCTTCAATGTAATCTATATTGGAAGCGGCTACAACTGTGGGGCTTGACCCTTTGACCAGCCACGCATATCATAATCAAGGAAGTAATATCATTGGTAACTCACAAAGACATTTTTCAACTGTTGTGGAAGATTAATTTTGAAGTGGCTGTGACTGTGGGGCTTGACCAAGGAAGTCAAAGTGTGTGACTATGGGGCAAGTCCCTTTGAGCACACGTCCTCTCTTTATGATTGTTGTGGTTGAACAAATTATTCTTGGCAACTTACATGATGTGTTTGTATCTGTGAGAAGATCCATTTTTGGAAGCAGCTGTGACTGTGCGGCTTTTCCCTTTGAATGGCCGTACATGTTCTTACCACGGAAGCACTTTTACTTGCAACTCATAAGGTCCGCTTGTGGCTGTGGGGCAAGTCCCTTTGAACAGATGCCTTCTCTTAACCATTGTTTTGCCTGAAATAACTTAAAGACACGAGGTGTGATTGGCAGTGTGGGCTGTTGACCAGCTGATTGTTGCTCTAATTGCTTAAGTTGTGTGCAAGAGAACAAACTACATCTACGTTGCTACATGGACTGGTCTGTGTGCTGTTATTGTGCATTGAGTGCATATGTCTTCATCTGCGTATACTCTGAAATCAGGCATGCCTAACAATCTCAAGACATCAAGATTCATCGAACAAACGTGCGCCGAAAATCTTTGCGCAAGCAGGCGCAAGCGCAAAAAAACAGGCGCACGCGCACGCGTGCGATTCATGGAAGTCCCTGCGCGTGTTTACCTCGGGATGTGCGCCAAACCCGTGCATGGCGCACAAGTCACTGCAACATCCCGAAAGGCGTGCGCGACACCCACAGTGAAAGCGCACAACCTTGGCGCATACACCAGAAAGTGGGCGGGACACGGGGCGTAACGCGCGGAATGGGGAACAGCGCGCGAAAATAAGGGCGTAACTGGGGATGTACTGCAGGGAAGCAGACGGAACGCCCACACGCACTCGAACCACACATATTCATGGAATGGAATAGGGCAAAGCCACGCACAGCCAAAGACACGCACAAGCTAAAACACGTCCGCCACATGAAGGCAGGCGGTAGAGTCCCAGCGCATCACAAAAGTGGCAACATACAGCAATTGGGCCTGTGCGAGCAGGGCACGTGTATTGCGGGGGTGCGCGGCAAGTAACACACGCGATTGAGCGGGGTACGTGTATTTCGGGGGTGCGTGGGAAGTTACACACGCGATTGAGCGGGGTACGTGTACATCGGGGGTGCCTGGGAAGTTACACACGCGATTGAGCAGGGTACGTGTATTTCGGGGGCGCGTGGGAAGTTACACACGCGATTGAGCGGGGTACGTGTATTTCGGGGGCGCGCGGGAAGTTACACACGCGATTGAGTGGGGTACATGTATTTCGGGGGTGCGCTGGAAGTTACATACGCGCTTGAGCGGGGTACGTGTATTTCGGGGGTGCGCGGGAAGTTACACACGCGATTGAGCGGGGAACGTGTATTTCGGGGGTGCGCGGGAAGTTAAACACGCAATCACATCAGGGTACGTGTATTTCGGGGGTGCGCGGGAAGTTACACACGCGATCTCATCAGGGTACGTGTATTTCAGGGGTTTGCGGGAAGTTACACACGCGATCTCATCAGGGTACGTGTATTTCAGGGTGCGGGGGAAGTATCACACGCAACATCAGCAGGGTACGTGTATTCCAGGGGTGCGCGGGAAATTCCACACGCAATTCCATCAGGGTACGTGTATTACAGGGGTGCGCGGGAAGTTCAACACGCGATCTCATCAGGGTACGTGTATTACAGGGGTGCGCGGGGAGCACTACACGTGAATTGCACGTGTGGAACCTCCCAGGTGTTCCCTCTACACCCTCCACGGCCCCTGCAGGTGGCTCACACCACAGGGGCCTACCCTGCACATGTCCTGCAGGCACCCCATCCACCATGGCCATGCCCCCCAGCCAACCCACATGTCAACTTGCACTACTGCCCACCAACGCATGTCCCCCTGCACCCCCAGCCACCAGGGGCACCCTCCACCAGGCCCCCACCCATGTCTCCCACCCCCACCCCCCAGCAGTGCAGGGGCACCCTCCACCAGGCCCCCACCCATGTCTCCCACCACCCCCACCCCCCAGCAGTGCAGGGGCACCCTCCACCAGGCCCCCACCCATGTCTCCCACCACCCCCACCCCCCAGCAGTGCAGGGGCAGCCTCCACCAGGCCCCCACCCATGTCTCCCACCACCCCCACCCCCCAGCCACCAGGGGCAGCCTCCACCAGGCCCCCACCCATGTCTCCCACCACCCCCACCCCCCAGCAGTGCAGGGGCACCCTCCACCAGGCCCCCACCCATGTCTCCCACCACCCCCACCCCCCAGCACTGTGGCGCACCTGCCAGCAGGCCCCCACCCATGTGCAACTCATGTCTCCCACCACCCCCACCCCCCAGCCACCAGGGGCAGCCTCCACCAGGCCCCCACCCATGTCTCCCACCACCCCCACCCCCCAGCACTGTGGGGCACCTGCAAGCAGGCCCCCACCCATGACTCCCACCACCCCCACCCCCCAGCAGTGCAGGGGCACCCACCACCAGGCCCCCACCCATGTCTCCCAGCACCCCCCAGCCACCAGGGGCAGCCTCCACCAGGCCCCCACCCATGTCTCCCAGCACCCCCACCCCCAGCCACCAGGGGCAGCCTCCACCAGGCCCCCACCCATGTCTCCCAGCACCCCCACCCCCCAGCAGTGCAGGGGCAGCCTCCACCAGGCCCCCACCCATGTCTCCCAGCACCCCCACCCCCCAGCCACCAGGGGCAGCCTCCACCAGGCCCCTACCCATGTCTCCCAGCACCCCCACCGCCCAGCATTGCAGGGGCACCCACCACCAGGCCCCCACCCATGTCTCCCAGCACCCCCACCCCCCAGCCACCAGGGGCAGCCTCCACCAGGCCCCCACCCATGTCTCCCACCCCCCCCTCCAACCCCCCAGCAGTGCAGGGGCACCCTCCACCAGGCTCCCACCTATGTCTCCCACCCCCCCACCCCCCAGCAGTGCAGGGGCACCCTCCACCAGGCCCCCACCCATGTCTCCCACCACCCCCACCCCCCAGCACTGTGGGGCACCTGCCAGCAGGCCCCCACCCATGTGCAACTCATGTTCCCCAGCCAACATGTCATCACAATCTAGATCCCTGGTCCCTATGGTCAGCCTCCAAATGCAAAACACCCACCCGAGTATTGCATCCACCCACTCATAATTTGCAATTACATCACAGAACACCAATTGCAAGTTCCGAAACAAACACATTTCCCTTACATACACCCAATGGGTGTCAGTGAATCTCAAAACCCATATCATGAAATGCATGAAACCAATGATATACCACACATTGAAGTTCACCAAAAAAAATATGTATTAAAGGAAACATAAATAGAATCAAAAATAAAGAAACAGAAATGTGAATGTACAAAAATTAAAAGAAGCATGTCCGTGAAAAAAAGCAAAACCAAAAATAAAATTCCAAAGTAATGGTGTCCAAAGTCACTGTCCACAAAACAAAATCCAATGGGAAATAAAAAAGAAAGCCAAAAAATACAATCCAACAGTGAACTATGTACATGGGAACAAGCCAGGGTCCATTATCCCAACAAAAGAAAGGAAACCTATCTAACTACACTAACTAATAAAATAAACTATATACAAAAATGTGGCCAATGTCCGAAAGGTCCAAATAAAATCAAAACAAAAATGAAACCTAACACAACCTACATAACTATGTACAAGGGCAGCGGGCTAGTTTGACGGCTCACTTGTGGATGTCCCAGGCCAGGGCATCATCGAACTCCTGCTCAATGTCCCGGAGGCGGTCCTCCTCCATGGCCCCGAGGGTCCGCAGGGCCGTCGACGTGTCCACCTCCAAACCCCTGCGGATTGCCTCGAGGCACTCGGCCCGCCTCAGGGCCCTCCGCATGGAGTTCTCCGCCCTGACCATTGTGAGCGGTGCCTCTTCCGCCCGCTGCCGCTCCGCATCGATGGCATGGCCCAACCGCTGCCACAGGGAAGACACTCTCTGTCCTGGGTCCTCCTGCCCTCCGGCCGATGCCTGCCCCTCCGATGTTGAAGGCCCCGAGCCTTCATGGCTCCCACCACGTTGCTGCTGCTGCTGTGCCTCTGCCCGTGCACTGCCTCCTGCTGCCTGCACATCCTCCGCCGGCTGGGGTGCAGTCGTTGATGTGGCCACCCCTGCTGGACGTCCGACTCCCGACTGTGGCAGGGATGCCTCCTCCACCAGCCTGGCCGCACCGTCAGAGGCAGCTCCACAGGGCACCCAGGTGACTGATGGGTGGGAAGATGGCACGGAGGACGACTGGCGCGTAGGGGGTCCAGTTGAGGAGGGGGTCGTAGCAAGCCCCATCATACGGAGGAATCCGGCCTGGGTGACCTGTCCCAGCAGGCTGACGTGGTCAACGAGCCATTTGAGATGACGTGCAGTCTCCTAATGAAAAGACTGCAGGTCACCTCGCATGGCCCGTTGACGCAACGCCACACCAGTCAGGACAGGCTCAACCCGGACCCGGATAGCCACGTCCACAGGCAGAGGAAGGCCAGTTGACGTGAGCTCATCCCCTGCCTGAAAACGGGTCTGGACATAGGCATCCCTGCTGGTGCAAGATGTGCAGGGACAGGATCAGGGACAGGATTGCACACAGGCACCTCTGCGGCGGCCTGTGCTGCCTCCTGTCCCTGGTCCTGCACTGCACCACTAGCACCAGTGGGATCCCCACCTCCAGACTCCGTCTCTGATGCTTGCACGGCCTCCTCCTCCACCAAACCCCCCACCAACCTGGATGACTCCGTGCCATCTTCCCCTGTTGGGCCCTGTGGGGTCCCAGCTGCCCCTTCTGCTGCCGAGGAGTCCAACTCCAACCTCCGCCTCTTGGACCTCCCCCCGGCAGCTGCGGCCTGGGACGCGGCACCGGACTCCTCACTCCCCGACGAGATCACAACATGGAAGGGGAGCCGGGCCTTGTTTCTCCGGCTGGCGGGGGGATCCCCGCCGCTGTGCTCCACAGCACCTTCTCCGCCCTCTTCATCAGTTGACGCTGCAGACAGGGAGAAGCAAAACACAGGCATCAGGGCACTGTACAATGGACACATACACACATGACAGTTGTACATGAGTGGCATTGGCAAACCTCAGACATGTCATCACAATCCCCAACACACATGTCATTTCAACTCGCACACATGAGCCATATCACAGCCATATCGCAACTGCCAGCACCATCCATACACATACAACAGCATGAGCAGGCAAAGGTGAGCCAGACATCACATGCAACACAGGAAGTGCACCACACATGTACACACACCACCACACTTGCATGGTTGTGTACACCTCTGCCAAGGGTCGCAGTGTTCAGACGGGCATCCATGTCACATCTGCCAATCAGGCTTCCACATACCGCTGTCACATGCATCCATGTTGCATCACTGTTGCACCCTTGTCAAATACACACACATGCACATGTACACAGTGCTGATACATGCAGCCGAAAACAACATACATGCCTGACATCACGGACATGTCTACTTACATACACATTCATCCAAACATGTGTACCCACACAACTGCATTTGGCATGCAAACCTACACATACAAGCACCATCCATGTCTCACACATTCCAGCCCTCGCATGTGTTAGCCCCACGGCCCTGTACACCCCCACCCATACTCGACCCCATACAAACAGATGTGCAACCTGCACACTACTGAAAAATCACCAGACGCACTGCTCACAATCAGGATGCATGTACACTTACTGCTCGACTCCAGACGGGTCTGCCTCTCAAGGACCTGGACGTGGAGCGCTGGGGATATGCGTTCCAGGACCCTCATCTGTTCTTCCGACAAGTGGCCCCGGCGCCCCTTGGCATCCGCTGCCTTCAAGAGGCGCCGGGCCTTGTTCAGGGTCCTGGACCTGAAGTCCTCCCAGCGCTTCTTGACATGTTGTAAGTCGCGGACTGCCACCCCCTCCGCGTTGATGGCAGTCACGATGTCAGTCCAGATCCGAGTCCATCCTTCCTTGTCGGCGCGGGAACTTCCGAAGAGGGCATCATACTGCCCCAGGACTTGCTCCACCAGGACACCAACTTCGGTGGCACTGAAGCTGGTGCCCCTCTGCCTCTCTGGCCGGGGGTTGTCAGTGGTCTCAGATGGTGTTTGCCCCGACATGACAACCCCAGAGGCAGGAGTGGGTGGGCAACTGGGTCCTGGGGCTGGGCTGTGGAGCGATGGAATCCCAGTCGGGAGTCTTCGGTTCCAGCAGGGGTGGTCACAGCAACAGCACCCCTGGCTGATGTGCAGGCAGCAAATGGCAGGGCACGTGGGCAGCAGGCAGTCAGGCAGCAGCAGATGGCAGGTGGGAGCGTGCTCGGGGCTCTGGGGGGCAGTAGTTCGGCCTTCTGGGCAGGAGCGTGGTCTTCCGTGTGCTTACGCGTGGCCAGCTTGATACGGAGTGATTTTGCACGTGAAAAATCTGCACGTCAGCGTGTAATTCGAGGAAAGGCCCTTAGCGCGTAAGCGCGTCTGCACGCATATGCATTTTCATTGGACAGAAGGCCCCTCAAGCGCAAGCGCCCCTGTGACGTGACACCTACAGACGTGCATGGGCATTTCAGCGCGCGTGAAAAACTGTACGTCCGAGTGTCATCGCGTGTGATCGGAGGGGAGTGAGCGTACATGCGATTGGCCTTGGTACGTGTGTTTCGGGGTGCGCGGGAAGTTCCACACGCGATTAGCCTGGGTACGTGTGTTCCGGGGTGCGCGGGAACTTTCACACGCGATTGGTGGAAATCCACGTGTGTTCTGTCATCACGTGCAATGAGGGAAACACCCGCGCGCGTCACGTCACAGACGCGCTCACGCGCTAAGGGCCCACCCACTCCTGCCTCTGGGGTTGTCATGTCGGGGCAAACACCATCTGAGACCACTGACAACCACCGGCCAGAGAGGCAGAGGGGCACCAGCTTCAGTGCCACCGAAGTTGGTGTCCTGGTGGAGCAAGTCCTGGGGCAGTATGTTGCCCTCTTCGGAAGTTCCCGCGCCGACAAGGAAGGACGGACTCGGATCTGGACTGACATCGTGACTGCCATCAACGCGGAGGGGGTGGCAGTCCGCGACTTACAACATGTCAAGAAGCGCTGGGAGGACTTCAGGTCCAGGACCCTGAACAAGGCCCGGCGCCTCTTGAAGGCAGCGGATGCCAAGGGGCGCCGGGGCCACTTGTCGGAAGAACAGATGAGGGTCCTGGAACGCATATCCCCAGCGCTCCACTTCCAGGTCCTTGAGAGGCAGACCCGTCTGGAGTCGAGCAGTAAGTGTACATGCATCCTGATTGTGAGCAGTGCGTGTGGTGATTTTTCAGTAGTGTGCAGGTTGCACATCTGTTTATATGGGGTCGAGTATGGGTGGGGGTGTACAGGGCCATGGGGCTAACACATGCGAGGGCTGGAATGTGTGAGACATGGATGGTGCTTGTGTGTGTAGGCTTGCATGCCAAATGCAGTTGTGTGGGCACACATGTTTGGATGAATGTGTATGTAAGTAGACATGTCCGTGATGTCACGCATGTATGTTGTTTTCGGCTGCATGTATCAGCACTGTGTGCATGTGCATGTGTATGTATTTGACAAGGGTGCAACAGTGATGCAACATGGATGCATGTGACAGTGGTATGTGGAATCCTGATTGGCAGATGTGACATGGATGCCGTCTGAACACTGCGACAATTGGCAGAGGTGTACACATGCATGCAAGTGTGGTGGTGTGTGTACATGTGTGGTGCACTTCCTGTGTTGCATGTGATGTCTGGCTCACCTTTGCCTGCTCATGCTGTTGTATCTGTATGGATGATGCTGGCAGTTGCGATATGGCTGTGGTATGGCTCATGTGTGCGAGTTGAAATGACATGTGTGTTGGGGATTGTGATGACATGTCTGAGGTTTGCCAATGCCACTCATGTACAACTGTCATGTGTGTATGTGTCCATTGTACAGTGCCCTGATGCCTGTATTTTGTTTCTCCCTGTCTGCAGCGTCAACTGATGAAGAGGGCGGAGAAGGTGCTGTGGAGCACAGCGGCGGGGATCCCACCGCCAGCCGGAGACGCAAGGCCCGGCTCCCCTCCCATGTTGTGATCTCGTCGGGGAGTGAGGAGTCCGGTGCCGCGTCCCAGGCGGCAGCTGCCGGGGGGAGGTCCAAGAGGCGGAGGTTGGAGTTGGACTCCTCGGCAGCAGAAGGGGCAGCTGGGACCCCACAGGGCCCAACAGGGGAAGATGGCACGGAGTCATCCAGGTTGGTGGGGGGTTTGGTGGAGGAGGAGGCCGTGCAAGCACCAGAGACGGCGTCTGGAGGTGGGGATCCCACTGGTGCTAGTGGTGCAGTGCAGGACCAGGGACAGGAGGCAGCACAGGCCGCCGCGGAGGTGCCTGTGTGCAATCCTGTCCCTGATCCTGTCCCTGCATCATCTTGCACCAGCAGGGATGCCTACGTCTAGACCCGTTTTCAGGCAGGGGATGAGCTCACGTCAACTGGCCTTCCTCTGCCTGCGGACGTGGCTATCCGGGTCCGGGTTGAGCCTGTCCTGACTGGTGTGGCGTTGCGTCAACGGGCCATGCGAGGTGACCTGCAGTCTTTTCATGAGGAGACTGCACGTCATCTCGAATGGCTCGTTGACCACGTCAGCCTGCTGGGACAGGCCAGCCAGGCCGGATTACTCCGTATGATGGGGCTTGCTACGACCCCCTCCTCAACTGGACCCCCTACGTGCCAGTCGTCCTCCGTGCCATCTTCCCACCCATCAGTCACCTGGGTGCCCTGTGGAGCTGCCTCTGACGGTGCGGCCAGGCTGGTGGAGAAGGCATCCCTGCAACAGTCGGGAGTCAGACGTCCAGCAGGGGTGGCCACATCAACCACTGCACCCCAGCCGGCGGAGGATGTGCAGGCAGCAGGAGGCAGTGCACGGGCAGATGCACAGCAACAGTAGCAACGTGGTGGGAGCCATGAAGGCTCGGGGCCTTCAACATCGGAGGGGCAAGCATCGGCAGGAGGGCATGAGAACCCAGGACAGAGAGTGTCTTCCGTGTGGCAGCGGTTGGGCCACGCCATAGATGCGGAGCGGCAGCGGGCGGAAGAGGCACGGCTCACAATGGTCAGGGTGGAGAACTCCATGCGGAGGGCCCTGAGGCGGGGCGAGTGCCTCGAGGCAATCCACAGGGGTTTGGAGGTGGATACGTCGACGGCCCTGCGGACCCTCGGGGCCATGGAGGAGGACCGCCTCCGGGACATTGAGCAGGATTTCGATGATGCCCTGGCCCGGGACATCCACAAGTGAGCCGTCAAACTAGCCTGCTGCCCTTGTACATAGTTATGTAGGTAGTGTTAGGTTTCATTTTTGTTTTGATTTTATTTGGACCTTTCAGACATTGGCCACATTTTTGTATATAGTTTATTTTATTAGTTAGTGTAGTTAGATAGGTTTCCTTTATTTTGTTGGGATAATGGACCCTGGCTTGTTCCCATGTACATAGTTCACTGTTGGATTGTATTTTTCTTTCACATTTTAACCATGGAGCTGTTAGGGACAATTCTCTGTTTAGGCTGAATTTCCTAACCTAGTGAGTCCCCCAGCAGCTTTGCTGGATTTCTGGAGTTTGTTTTTTCCATCCTGCCAAGAGTGAGACTCTTTTTCTCCCACTCTTGGACATGTATGTGTGTAATTCCTTTGAATGTCAATGTGTTTGATGGGCTATGGGGTCTTTTACTCCATAGGGTCTCATATGTTTTTCTATGTGTGTTACACTGCATCCTACATGCCGTAACACTGGGGCGTCCTAGCGGACCCCCACCATAGACTCCATACCCGGGGACTGACTACTGTCTCCCCGGGCATGTAAAGTCACCATTGGCTTTACTAGACCTAAATTTACTAACAGAACTAGTACAAACCATCTTATTGTGGACGTACTAGTAGGGGTAATTCGATTACTCCTGGATCTGTTACTCGAGGGGGCACTGTCCCGTCCCCCCTCGTCATGTTTTGGCGGGTGGCAGTGGAAACTACTTGTTATGTTCGACCCCGAACATAACCCTATGGGATTCGTCCCATTGTTGGAGATTGACCCTTTTTCTCGTTAATCTCTAACGTACCACCGGTCTACTTATCTTAAATAAGTTTATCGGATGGTATTTTCTGCCAGAACTCGGTTTTTAAAATGGCTTCTGTGTTCGTCTCTGTGACTCCTAAACCAAAGGTTGAGCCCTTTGTTCCACTTTTGGCGGGCCTCTGGACAGAGACCCTCCAAAGTGGTGCCATTCTGTCTGGGTTACCACAGGGGTGTGTTAGGGGGTTTAGGCACCCTGGACCGAGTTGCCTTGCCAACTCCGGTCGCACTCTGGAGTCATTGGCCCAAGTGGTGAGCCTTCCCGCTCACCACTTAGCATGTGTTGATTGACAGCTAGGCTGAATGAATGGGGGTTTTCTGCATAAAAGCAGAGCTTTTGGGACTGGATCTTCAGAAGTCGCCACAGGACCTAAGAATCCGACGAGGGTAACGCTGAGCCGACCTGCACGACGACACCTCCGGTGGAGCCCTGCGGAACCGACTCACCACTTCCCGACGACAGAGGAGATCTCCCTGCCGGAGAGTCTCTTCCCCTGGCTGGTGGGAACAACCAGTCCCCTTTGCTTTTTCTTCGCCTCAGGACGCAATGGTCGAACTGCCCGTGCAGAGCACCTCGGCAACCGGATAGCCACTACCCCTGTACCGTGACCAAAAGGTGGTGCCTTGTGACGGAGCACTCCGCGGCTGGTCTCTTCCCTGGTGGTGCACCGGACTTCACTTTTCTTCGACGACGAGAACATCTCTACTCTTGGCAAAGACCCAACGTGCATCCACCACAAGGAACAACTGCCCCCGCCGGAGCTGCCCTCCACAACAAGGTACCGTGTCCGCCTGGCTTCCCGTTTCGATCGGTTCGAGTGAGGTGTCTTAATCCTCTCCGTTCCGTTGGGGTCGCCTCCAAGCTTTTCTCATTTTTTGTTCTGAACTGGTTCAATCTGCCGATAACAATTTGCTACAAAGACTTGAATGCATCTCCGCTAGAGACTTTTTGGGACATCGCGCCTTGCCTCTCTCCGAGTGGGCCTGGCCTCTGAACTTTATGATCTATTGTGATTCTTGCCTTCCTGCCTTGCATTTTATCTGCGAAGGATTGAACTGTGTTGATTTCATAACCTGCCTATCTTTTTCTCTCCCGTCCTAACTAATGTTCGAGTGTCATCTAGGTTGAGGTATACACCTCTGTCTGAAAATAAGTGGTACCAGTAGAACCTAGAGTTGTCGAAATCTTGCTAGGGGGATTGATCGTTTTCTGCTTCGTAGAGTAATTGTGTTTGATTTGTTTGCCGTGATAGTGCCATATTGTTTTTCATTGATGTTTTGTTATAAATAAATACCTTAATATCTTTACACTAAGCCTCGTTGCGTGTTTGCTTGTCTTGCTGTGAAGAATTGCCCTATTTTGTATACTCCACATACTGCTCAACTTTTCTTGAGAGAGGTCTGACTGCTCAGCCACAGCTACCAAGTGAATCTGTGTGGTACAGACTGCTACCAAGTGGGTTCACCGCCAAACGCCTGTAGTGCTAAATCTTTTGCAGTGGTCCCAGAGCGAACTGCACAGGTTTCTGCCTAACAGGAGCAATGGCTTTCTTTTTTATTTCCCATTGGATTTTGTTTTGTGGACAGTGACTTTGGACACCATTGCTTTGGAATATGATTTTTGGTCTTGCTTTTTTTCACGGACATGCTTCTTTTGATTTTTGTACATTCACATTTTTGTTTCTTTATTTTTGATTCTATTTATGTTTGCTTTAATACATATTTTTTTATCATACTTCAATGTGTAGTATCATCTCATTGGTTTCATGCATTTCATGATATTGGTTTTGAGATTCACTGACACCCATTGGGTGTATGTGAGTGAAATGTGTTTGTTTCGGAACTTGCAATTGGTGTTCTGTGATGTAATTGCCAATTATGAGTGGGTGGATGCAATACTCGGGTGGGTGTTTGGCATTTGGAGGCTGACCATGGGGACCAGGGATCTAGATTGTGATGACATGTTGGCTGGGGAACATGAGTTGGACATGGGTGGGGGCCTGCTGGCAGGTGCCCCACAGTGCTGGGGGGTGGGGTGGTGGGAGACATGGGTGGGGGCCTGGGGGAGGGTGCCCCACAGTGCTGGGGGGTGGGGGTGGTGGGAGACATGGGTGGGGGCCTGGTGGAGGGTGCCCCTGCACTGCTGGGGGGTGAGGGTGGTGGGAGACATGGGTGGGGGCCTGGTGGAGGGTGACCCGCACTGCTGGGGGGTGGGGGTGGTGGGTGACATGAGTTGGACATGGGTGGGGGCCTGCTGGCAGGTGCCCCACAGTGCTGGGGGGTGGGGGTGGTGGGAGACATGAGTTGGACATGGGTGGGGGCCTGCTGGCAGGTGCCCCACAGTGCTGGGGGGTGAGGGGGTGCGAGACATAGGTGGGGGCCTGGTGGAGGGTGCCCCTGCACTGCTGGGGGTGGGGGTGGTGGGAGACATGGGTGGGGGCCTGGTGGAGGGTGCCCCTGCACTGCTGGGGGGTGGGGTGGTGGGAGACATGGGTGGGGGCCTGCTGGCAGGTGCCCCACAGTGCTGGGGGGTGGGGGTGCTGGGAGACATGGGTGGGGGCCTGGTGGAGGCTGCCCCTGGTGGCTGGGGGGTGGGGGTGGTGGGAGACATGGGTGGGGGCCTGGTGGAGGGTGCCCCTGCACTGCTGGGGGGGTGGGAGACATGGGTGGGGGCCTGGTGGAGGGTGCCCCTGGTGGCTGGGGGTGCAGGGGGACATGCGTTGGTGGGCAGTAGTGCAAGTTGACATGTTTGTTGGCTGGGTGTCATGGCCATGGTGGATGGGGTGCCTGCAGGACATGTACAGGGTAGGCCCCTGTGGTGTGAGCCACCTGCAGGGGCCGTGGAGGGTGTAGAGGGAACACCTGGGAGGACCCACACGTGCAATTCACGTGTTTTACTCCCCGCGCACCCCTGTAGTACACGTACCCTGATGGAATCATGTGTGGAACTTCCCGCGCACCCCTGAAATGCGCGTACCCTGCTCGCACGGGCCCAATCGCGTGTGGAACTTCCGGCGCACCCCTGAAATACACGTACCCCTGGAATACACGTACCCTGCTGATGTCGCGTGTGAAACTTCCCCCGCACCACGAGATACAAATACCCTGATGAAATCGCGTGTGGAACTTCCTGCGCACCCCTGAAATACACGTGCCCTGCTGATGTCGCGTGTGAAACTTCCCCCGCACCCTGAAATACACGTACCATGATGAAATCGCGTGTGGAAATTCCTGCGCACCCCTGAAATACACGTACCCTGCTGCAATCGCGTGTGGCACTTCCCGCGCACCCCTGAGATACGCGTACCATGCTCGCACGGGCCCAATCGCGTGTGGAATTTCCTGCGCACCCCTGAAATGCACGTACCCTGCTGAAATCGCGTGTGGCACTTCCCGCGCACCCCTGAGATACGCGTACCCTGCTCGCACGGGCCCAATCGCGTGAGGTACTTCCCGCGCACCCCAGTGATACACGTAGCCCGCTTGCCGTGCTGGTACAGGGTTAGCGCAGCCCTTTGCGCTGGATTGGGTATATTGATGGCTTTTCCCTGCGTGAGAGGCGTTCTTGGGGGCGTAACTGGCGCTGCTGCAGGGTCGCTGCGCCACTGTGCGCCACGGCTGGTTTTGGTGGCTGGAATCCATGAATACGCTGTGCGTGGAAATGGATTTCAGCGCACGCGGCTGGCGCAGGGATTCGCACGCGAATTCGCATTCTATGAATTACCCCCCAAGTGCCTCCCTTGTGCTAAAATCGACACCGGTTAGATCCTCAGCGGCAAATGTTTTAAAACAGCAAATGTCTAACCAGCCTTTGGTCAACCTTGAAAAGAAAATGTGTGCGGGGGACATTCGTGACTTTTGCAAACCTGCAACTATTATTTCCCCGGTTATTGTGGATCCAGGTGTTCAACTGAAGAGTAGCATACCACTAACTTCAGTTGATAACATAGAGCCACTCAATGTTTCCATCACTGATACAGAGCTGATCTCAGCTGAGGGGGTGCCAATGCCAATACTATCTTTGCCTATCGAGGCATCTAAAGGTACTTCCTCACTTATGCAAGCATTACAATCGGCTGCCACCGCAAATTCACCCTTGTGTGAGGCTTTGTCCTCGCATCCTAACCAGGTGTCTGTTTGTTCTATTCAGCAAATTGATGACAGTATTGATTTTGATGGAAATATTTCTTTCGTTGCTTCTTTCTCCTTGTCATGTCCTGAGGTTAATAGCCTGAATCAGTCTCACAGCTTATTTCCCAATTCTGTTTAGTATGTTCACTCGCTTTCAGCAAAGTCTCCTGTTACATTCTATTCTGCAATGCGCGAGAGAAGCCAATTCACATAATATCTCACCAGTCGTACCATCTCCTTCTGTCTTACTTGAAATAACACTCAGTGCGATGAACATGAGACCATAGTTACTTTAACTATGTTGGTCGAGTCACTGGAATGTAAATTAACTGAGCAAGCAAGACAGATAGATCAACTAGAGGTATGGTTGCATGAATTTATTGATTACAGGAATGGCAGTGCTACATTGTATGCCCAGAAAAATGGGCTTGATCGAGCCCGTTATTCCTTTCCAAGAACTGTACAAATACAGTTAGAACCATTAAATCCGATCGAACTGTTGTGACTGAAATTGGGTGGATAATTGGTATTAATACGGTGGAAAATGATGTGTGTGAGTTGAGTCAGCATGTCACACCTTGTGGCGAGAATGATTGTCCTAAAGTCGATTCTGGTCCTCCTGACAGGCCCTTACCTAGTGACATTGAGCCAATAATCAATGCAGCTATTGCAGTACCTGGAACAGCTGATGAGGCTGACCGGACTTTATCTAATGCATGTGCAGCATCACTGGATATTGTTGAGGGGTCTGACCTTCAATGTACCTTGAATAAAGAACAAGCGAAACCAAAGGTTCCTTACAAACTGTTCAATTCTCACAATAGTGGGGACAAATGTGAAGTTGTCCTTTGAACGAAAAAGAAATCTAAAAACCAAAAGGGCCTGTCAAGAAGAATTAGAACCAATATTACACAGCTAATTAAAAACCTAGAGCTTAAAGACAAGGAGCCGTTTGATGGACGGGTGGCCACTCCTCAACTCCATCTGGACTCTTCCAAACCACAACCAAATAACAAAAAAAGTTGACACCAACAGTTCCATTAAGATCATTGATGTGGAGGACTATCCCCCATTAAATGACCTCATAGCCTCCATTTCTGAACATAAAACGACTGAGGTGTCCGGAACTAATTCTCAAACCAGTTCTGTAGATTCACTTCCTCTGACCAAAGTTGCAATGAGAGTCACTTTTGCTCCCAATGTACATGTCAGTTCTAAATTCTCTGCTTTGGATGATGTCAGAGGGCAAATTGAGAAATCAATCAAACAATATGCTCTATTACAGCAAACTATGTCAGAGTCTGCATCAGTTCAGCACCAAGTGCCGTTAAAACATGCTGATCTCAACATAAGACCTTCCACCAGTGATGTAGGGAAATCTTCATTAGGACTGGTCGAAACTCATATAGTCAATGATCATGGTAAGATGGACTCAGAGCTAAGGTCTTATAATTATGAAGTCGAGAAAATGGTCCCTCACAATGGTGCACATACACTATGTCAGGTAGGTGACTCTGTAGTATGAGGGAGTGATGCCTCGACCACACGCGGATGGTAACCTGCTTGTCATTCAGAGGCACCTAATCACATCCACTTAACTACATTGCAAAATAAAGGCCCCACAGCACAACCTATCATTCACACACTTGAGTCTAAAATGATGCAGCCCTCAGGTAACATGATGAAAAATTTTGCTAGCATGCACTTGGAAGAGCAGATTGCCAAGGTGGTTGAGAATTACTTAAAACAGAATATAGTTGCAAAACTTCCCATTGCAAAAATGGGTCCGTCTGAGGTCCATAGCAAGGCACCTGATACGTGGTGCGACCCAGAAGCGTCATCAAGCAAGAGACAGTCCGATCCTGACACTGAGGGTCGAAATAACCTTAATGGTCGGGTTGAGAAGCTGCTGCCGTTAAACAGTAAATAAAAGGATTGTGACATATTCCATCGTTTCATCTAGAAATGCCGTCCTGGTCCATATCCAGCATATGATCTAAATAGGATGAGTATTTTGGCATTTAGTGAGCATGTGAGCTCCTTACAGGAGATCACATCTTCAGATATAGAACAGGTTGAGATTGTCAATGAAAGGGATCTTACAATAGTAAGAATTGTTTGCAATCTAACTTAGTCAGAAATGCTTTCTGGCAGGCTTGCATGGAAATATTTGCCCTCGGGTTTGTGCTGGCCCGTGATCTTGTCATCATGGATTCTAACGGTGAACAAATCATGGGTAGGTTGGCAAATCCATCTGTGCCAGTACAGCAAAGTATATCCGTGCATGAGAAACAAGATCACATTGAACAAGCCTCACACATTGACCCATGGGGAAGATCGGTTGGGCCCAAATCATAACTCAGGGAAAACAAACTCACATGGTATTTCCTTAATCAGCTGGAATACGTGTGGGTTTTCACATCCTTTGGGCACTAGTGCTTCTTTTCTTGAAGATCATGATATCATCATTTTGAAGGAGACCTGGCTATTGATTAAACCAACATGGGAGGTTCACACCATCATATTACGCCAAATCATCTGCTCGAGGTCGTCCTTCTTCTGGTATCATTATTGCGATCAAAAACCATAAGAACTGGGACTTGTGTTTCCGGGCTGCTCCTAATCACTATTTACTAATGGCCAAATTGTCTTTCCCTGGAAGTGTGATTGTGATTGTTAACATGTACAGAAATCCGAGGGGAACTACTGATGACAATTTCTTCTCTGACTTAGCAGACCTAATGAACAATATCTGTCAATCTTCAGAAATAACAAATGTTATATTGATCAGAGATTTGAACTTGCAACTGTTGCCTCACACTAATCCCATGCTTAATCTGTCTTGTTAGAGATGGGGGTTGATGATGGAAGAAAGAGGGTTTATCATGTGCAATGGGGCCTTACCTGGAGACACCCCTGCTAACGTCACCTGGCAAAGAGGTTCCAGTAAATCTATAATTGATTATGCATTTGTTGACTCTCACACACTCTGGGCATCAACAAGCTTTAAGGTGATAACTCAGACCTTTAGTGATCATGAAATTCTAAATTTAGTCTGGCAGGGACATCATTTGTCACCAGATCGCTCTTCCGACACCTTCGATCAACTTATGACAGTGAATAATGCTAGGACATGTTTCACGTGGAACCTCGATGCATTAATCTCATTTACTAACAACGTGGAGAGTTCCTATCATGATAGTGTGTTGACCAAGAGGGATTATACCTCTTATTTGCATCTATAAAAGACACAAGCACAAACGAGGTCCACTATATAGCATAAACCCAGACATGAATTTTACGCTGCAGTTCAGAGAAAAAAATCCTTACTGCGTAAGCACAAGCACCTCGTTGCCGACTCCAACAGTGTGAACAAGAGTCAAATGATAAGATCATTACAATGCCAATATAAAAACTGGCTCCGTTCCCATCGCATGGTTGTGATACAATCTGATGGAGAGGCTATGTTGCATAGTATCGCCCAAAAGAACACTGCTCAAACATGGTCTCTCATCAATATTGCAAATAGTGCTGCTCAGAAGCCAGTACAATTGAATAGAGTGAGCGAGAAAGACTGGGTGCCCTTTTTTACAAAGCTCTATGCAAAATCACCCTGCCAACAACAGGGAGCCATCGAGGTAGCGGCAAACTTTGCAGGCCTACTTACACTAGAGGAGGATGTTCTGTTTTTTAATCAACAAATTTAACAACTCTAGGGCGCCAGGCCCTGATTGGTTGTCCAATTTAACCTTTAAACAGAACCCCATTCTCTGGGCAAAAATCCGGCATAGTATATTTAAACAAATAGTAACAACCAATGTACTTCCATCGTCATGGCGCTCCTCTGTCATAGTTCCCTTTTTAAAAAGGGAGATTGTGCACTTCCAAACAACTATAGACCTATTGTGCTATTGGATGCGCCAGGTACGTTGTTTTTGAAGTTCATTTTGAGAGACTTTAATAAATGGAGACTAGACTATCGTAAAAGAGACCCTTTTCTAACTGGGTTCAGGTATGGGCACCAGTGTGAACTTTATGACACTGTCGGCTATCATTGAACATCATCGCTCCTTGAATCAATCTTATGGATCTAAGAGCAGCTTTTGATTCAATCTCCAGAGAGCTTCTATTTCTGAAATTACATCAACAAGGGTGTCTATTACATATTGTTTCCCTAATTGAAGCGCTCCACACAGAAAACACACATCTGATGGAAAACTATCTGACCCTATAGGGGCATATAGAGGGCTGAGGCAGGGTTGTAATCTGGCCTTGGCACTCTTCAGCTTTTTTATATCGGATGTGGGAAGAGCATTCTTGAAGTATATTACTGATCCTCTTAGACTAGCCAATACGCCTATCTTATTTCTGATGTATGCTGACGATCTAGTATTATTTTCAAAGACGCCGAAAGGCTTACAAAATGCCTTGAATGCTCTAGCAACTTACACTGATCAGAATCTTCTAACAATAAACTTAGAGAAGACAAATATTATGCAATTCCATCCACACAAAAAGTGCATAATGAAGTCAGTGCGATGGACTCTAAGTGGTTTCCACTTAAAACTGTCCAACATTACACATATCTAGGCTCTATGATCACTAGTCAGGGAGGAATATTGGTATACCAATAGAAATTACGAGACAAGGTAGCCACCTCAATTCATCAGGCCAAAATTATTCAAGCGAAGTATGGCAAATTTACTATATCTCCGGCTATCACTTACTATTGCCAGAAAGTAACGCCTATATTATTATACGCTTCGGAGACAAAACCTATATTGCTGAAGAAATTGTGGTCTAGCCTAGAGGGAAAATATTGGCATGGACTCTTACAACTTCCTCAATCCATGCCTGCAGCTTTGATTCTTAATGAGTTGGGGCTGGTTTCCTTGTTTGCTCATTATATGTGGCAGTTGGTAGCCTTGTTTTGGAAGTGTTTATTGGCCTTTAAAACCTGCACCATGTTGGGCTTACTTTCTGAGTTTTGACTCTCATCTACTGACAAATTCATAATTAAATGGAGAAAGTTAGTCATTAATGCCCTTGTGCTTGCAGATTGCTGGATCTCTTGCAGAACCCTGTTGGGTAAAGACTAAATTATTCCAATGAGATTGGCTTGATACCAGGGAACAATGCAGCCACTATTGTGATTTCAATACAGAACTGTTTGTAATTAAAAATATGGTCAACCTGAGCTTTATTTGCTGAAATCGCCTTCGAAACCACATAGAAATTATTTCATTTGTTTGAGATTTAACTTGTGCCCGACAAGACAGGTGTTGGCTCGCGGCAAACTAATTAAAATGTCTGAAAACTATTTGCCAAAAGGTTGAACAAGAAGATACATTAAGTCAACTCTTGAGAGAGGGTGTTGCATTGGCTGTCCAACGGCTAATACATTTTAAATATCTTATGGAGTTTTAAAGGTTTCTTTCGCAAGGAACTCTATGGAAGATGATACATGCCAGTTTCTTTACGCAAGTAAGAATAAGAGCACTTGCGTTCTTGCATGACTTGAAACTTAATGAGAGCAATTAATGCAAATAGTATTGAATTCGAAGACATGGGGGTAATTCATAGAAATTTGCGCACAAGTGGCGCACGTGGCTGGCGCACAGTGTGCGCGTGCAAATCTCTGCGCCAGCCGCGTGCGCTAAAATCCATTCCCGCGCACAGCGTATTCATGGATTTTAGCTACCAAAACCAGCCGTAGCGCACAGTGGCGCAGCCACCCTGCAGCAGCGCCAGTTACGCCCCCAAGAACGCCCCTCACGCAGGGAAAAGCCATCAAAATCCCCAATCCAGTGCAAAGGGCTGTGCTAATCCTGTACCAGCACGTCAAGCGGGGAACGTGTATTACTGGGGTTCGCTGGAAGTTTCACACGTGATAGGCCCTGTGCGAGTGGGGTACGTGTATTACTGGGGTTTGCGGGAAGTTTCACACGCGATTGGAGCAGGGTACGTGTATTTTGGGGGTCCGTGGGAAGTTTCACACGCGATTGGCCCTGTGCGAGTGGGGTACGTGTATTACTGGGGTTCGCGGGATGTTTCACACACGATTGGAGCAGGGTATGTGTATTTCAGGGGTGCGCGGGAAGTTTCACACTCGATTGGCCCTGTGCGAGTGGGGTACGTGTATTACTGGGGTTTGCGTGAAGTTTCACACGCGATTGGAGCAGGGTACGTGTATTTCGGGGGTGCGCGGGAATCACACGTGATTGGCCCTGTGTGAGTGGGGTACGTATATTACTGGGGTTTGCGGGAAGTCTCACATGCGAAAGGGCCTGTGCGAGTGGGGTACATGTATTTCGGGGGTTTGTGGGAAGTCTCACACACAATTGGAGCCGGGTCCCATGCGCATGCGCGGGAAGTTTCACACGCGATTTTGCTGTCAGAGTGGGGTACGTGTATTTTGGGGGTGCGCAGGAAGTTGCACATGCGATTGGCCCTGTGGGAGTGGGGTACATGTATTACTGGGGTTCGCGGGAAGTTTCACACGCGAAAGGGCCTGTGCGAGTGGGGTACGTGTCTTACTGGGGTTCGCGGGAAGTCTCACACGCGATTGGAGCAGGGTACGTGTATTTCAGGGGTGCGCGGGAAGTTTCACACGCGATTGGCCCTGTGCGAGTGGGGTACGTGTTTTACTGGGGTTCGCGGGAAGTTTCACACGTGATTGGAGCAGGTTATGTGTATTTCGGGGGTGCGCGGGAAGTTTCACATGCGATTTTGCTGTCAGAGCGGGGTACGTGAATTTCGGGGGTGCGCAGGGAGTCCTACACGTGAGTTGGCAGTGTGGGTCCTCCCAGGTGTTGCCTCTACACGCTCCATGGCCCCTGCAGGCAGCCCACACCACAGGGGACTACCCTGCACCCCTGGAACGTCCTGCAGGCAGCCCATCCACCATGGGCATGCCCCCCAGCCAAGCCACATGTCACCTTGCACTACTGATCACTAACTCATGTACCCTTGCACCCCCACTCCCCAGCACTGAGGGGCATCTGCCAGCAGGCCCCCACTCATGTCCCCCTGCACCCCCACCGCCCAGCACTGAGGGGCACCTGCCACCAGGCCCCCACTCATGTCCCCCTGCACCCCACCCCCCAGCACTGAGGGGCACCTGCCACCAGGCCCCCACTCATGTCCCCCTGCACCCCCACCCCCCAGCACTGTGGGACACCTGCCAGCAGGCCCCCACTCATGTCCCACTCATGTCCCCCTGCACCCCCTCCCCCCAGCACTGAGGGGCACCTGCCAGCAGGCCCCCACTCATGCCCCACTCATGTCCCCCTGCACCCCCACCCCCCAGCACTGAGGGGCACCTGCCAGCAGGCCCCCACTCATGTCCCCTTGCACCCCCACCCCCCAGCCCTAAGGAGCACCTGCCAGCAGGCCCCCACTCATGTCTCCCTGCACCCCCACCCACCAGCACTCTGGGGCACCTGCCAGCAGGCCCCCACTCATGTCCCCCTGCACCCCCACCCCCCAGCACTGAGGGGCACCTGCCAGCAGTCCCCCACTCATGTCCCCCTGCACCCCCGTCCCCAAAACTGTGGGGCACCTGCCTGCCAGCAGGCCCCCACTCATTTCCCCCTGCACCCCCACCCCCCAGCAGTGAAATGCCGATCTCATGACACAAACCAAAAGTCAACTATGTACATCAACACATGTCCGTCACACACATACACTGGTTGGCATTGCTTGTGTAAACCCACATTTTCACATGCATCAACCCAATGAGCGAATCCCACACATGGAACTAAAAAATGAAAATGTATTATGTACATAAAATCAAAAATGAAATTAAAGCAGACCAAAATATGAAACATGAAATGAAAAGCATGTGAAAAAGATGATTGAATGAAAATGATAACCAATCAAAAAAAATTAGAAAGAAAAACAGTCCAAAGTCACCCTCCAACAACGCAAATCCAAAGGAAATGTAAAAAAAAATCTCCATTGCTTCATGTTCATAATAAAAAAAAAAGAGAAATCAATCCATAGTCCAACTACTTACAATCCATTTTCGGGAAAAAATAAATCCATTGCTCCATGTCCATAATGCAAAAAAATAATAATAATAATACATGATGAAACTATATACAATCCATTGTCCAAGGATGTAAAGGGTCCATGATCCCAACCAAACAAAGTAAACCTACCTAACAAACTATCTAAAAATCTAACTATATACAAATTTGTGTGGCATTGTCCATTGACCACAAATAAAAGGAAAACGAAAAGGAAACCTAACTCTAAAAACTATTTACAACGGCAGCTGGCTTGTCCGACGGCTCTCTTTTGGATGTCCCGGGCCAGGGCATCATCGAACTCCTGCTCAATGTCCTGGAGGTGGTCCTCTTCCATGGCCCAGAGGATTTGCAGGGATGACAACATGTTCTCCTCCAACTCCCTGCGAATTGTCTCGAGGCACTCGGCCCGCCTCAGGGCCCTCCCCATGGAGTTCTCCGCCCTGACCATTGTGAGCCGTGCCTCTTTTGCCCGCTGCCGCTCCACATCTATAGCATGGCCTAACCGCTGCCACATGGAAGACACTTCCAGTCCTGGGTCCTCCTGCCCTCTGGCTGATGCCTGCCCCTCTGATGTCGAAGGCTCCGAGCCATGATGGCTCCCACCTTGTTGCTAATGCTGCTGTGCCTCTGCCTGTGCCCTGGCTCTTGCTGCCTGCACATCCTCCTCCGGCTGGGGTGCAGTTGTTGAGGTGGCCACCCCTGCTGGACGTCTGACTCCCGACTGTGGCAGGTATGTGTCCTCCACCAGCCTGGCTGCAGGGTCAGAGGCAGCTCCACAGGGTACCCAGGTGATACCTGGGTGCGAAGATGGCATGGAGGATGACTGGCGCGTAGGGGGTTCAGGTGAGGAGGGGGTCGCAAGGAGGTCCAGCACACGGAGGAATCCAGCACTGGTGACCCATCCCAGCAGGTCAACGCTGTCAAAGAGGCACCCGAGATGACATGCAGTCTCTTCACAAAAAAACTGCATGTCACCTCGCATGCCCCGTTGACGCAACGCTATCCCGGCCAGGACAGGCTCAACATGGTCCCGGATAGCCATGTCCACAGGGAGAGGAAGGCCAGTTGTTGTGCGCTCATCCCCTCCCTGAAAACGAGTCTGGACGTAGGCATCCCTGCTGATGCCAGATGATGCAGTGACAGGATCAGGGACAGGATTGTACACAGGCACCTCCGTGGCGGCCTGTGCTGCCTCCTGTCCCTGGTCCTGCACTGCACCACTAGCACAAGTGGAATCCCCACCTCCAGACCCTGTGTGTGTCCCTTCCATGGCCTCCTCCTCCACCAAACCCCCCACCAACCTGGATGACTCCATGCCATCTTCCTCCGTCGGACCCTGTGGGGTCTCAGCTGCCCCTTCTGCTGCCGAGGTGTCCACCTCCAACCTCCGCCTCTTGGACATACCCTCGGCAGCTGCGGCCTGGGACGTGGCACCAGACTCTTCACTCCCTGACGAGATGACAATCTGGGAGGGGAGCCAGGCCTTGCGTCTCTGGCTGGCGGGACGATCCCTGCCGCTGTGCTCCACAGCACCCTCTCTGCCCTCTTCTTCAGTTGACGCTGCAGACAGGGAGAGATAAAACACAGGCATCAGGGCACTGTACAATGGACTGCTACACACATGACAGTTGCACATGAGTGGCAATGTTTAACTTCAGAGACAGCATCACACTCCATGACACACATGTCATTTTAACTCACACACATGAACATTTCAACAGCAATATTGCACCAGGCAGCACCATCCATACACATACAACAGCATGAACAGCCAAAGGTGAGCCTGACATCACATGAAAGACAAGGAGTGCACTAGACATGCACACACGCCACCACACTTACATGCATGTCTACATCTCCTCCAACTGTTGCAGTGATGAGATTGCCATACATGTCACATCTGCCATTCATCCTTCTACATATCAGAGTCACGTGCATCCATGTTACATCACAGTTGCACACTTGTCAGATACACATACATGCACATGTACACAGTGCAGATACATGCATTCTGAACCACCATCCATGCCACAACCATGCCAATGTACAAACACAGAAATTGAAACGTGTGCTCCCACGCCTGCATTTGCCCAGCATGCTTACCAACACATACACCATCAATGTGTCTTACAACTGAGAGGACTCACATGTTGCAGCCTCATGCCCATGTCCATACACATCCCTACATGGCACTCCATAAACACATGTGCAACCTGCACACTACTGGCACACCACGACATGCACAGCGTACTATCAACATGCATGTACACTTACCGCTCGACTCCAGACGGGTCTGCCTCTCAAGGATCTGGACGTAGAGCGCTGGGCATATGCGTTCCCGGACCCTCATTTGATGGTTCGACAGCTGGCCCCAGCGCCCCTTGGCATCTGCTGCCTTAGCGAGGCGCCGGGCCTTGTTGAGGGTCCTGGACCTGAAATCCTCCCAGCGCTTCTTGACATGATATAAATCGCGGACTGCCACCCTCTCCGCGTTGATAGCAGTCACGATGTCCATCCAGATCCTGGTCCGTCCTTCATTGTCGGCGCGCAAACTTCCAAAGAGGGCATCATACTGCCCCAGGACTTGCTCCACCAGGACAACAACTTCAGTGGCAGTGAAGCTGGTGGCCCTCTGCCTCTCTGGCTGGGGGTTGCCAGTGCTGCCAGATGATGTTGTGCTGGACATGGCAACCCCAGAGGCAGGAGTGGGTGGGCAACTGGGTCCTGGGCTGTGGAGCGATGGAATCCCAGTCAGGAGTCTTCGGTTCCAGCAGGGGTGATCACAGCAACTACACCCCTGGCTGACGTGCAGGCAGCAAATGGCAGGGCATGTGGGCAGCAGGCAGTCAGGCAGCAGCAGATGGCAGGTGGGAGCGTGCTCGGGGCTCTGGGGGGCAGTAATTCGGCCTTCTGGGCAGGAGCGTGGTCTTCCGTGTGTTTTTGCGTGGCCAGCTTGATACGGAGTGATTTGACACGTGAAAAAATTGCACGTCAGCATGTAATTTGAGAAAAAGGGCCTTAGCGCGTAAGCGCGTCAGCACACGCACATGATTTCATTGGACCAAAGGCCCTTAGCGTGTAAGCACTTAAGTTACATTACGCGCATGAGCGTTTCCCTCATAGCACGTGATGACATAGCACACGTGGAAAAACTGCACGTCTGAGTGTCATCGCGTGTAATTGGAGGAAAGCGCCCGCGTACACGCGTATCTGATTTGTACGTGTGGGCCAGTTTAAAAGCTACGTGTAGGACGCCATTTCGTTGTACGTGCTTTTCGTGGAGAGCGAGTGGGTGAAATCTGTACTTCTTGTCGGTTCACACGCGATTACTTCACAGCGTTTCTAGTTCGTACTCCCTGTTACCTCTGACAGCTCTTTTCTGAATTTTTGTTGGGCCTGTTTCCTCAAACAGAGTTCACTTCTCCTTTTGTCCTGTCTCCTCAGACAGCGTACAATTCTTCTTTTGGCGGGGGTGTTGCCAACGTGCACACGCACGTATTTTTCACGTTCTTTTTCCAGGCAGAAGGTGAGTTCTGCACATACTTAGCAACTGTGCTTGCCCTGTGTGTCGCGTTCCCCTTCAGAGGTCATTGTAGGCTGCGTGTATTACGCGTAGGCTTAATTTTGTGTTTCTGGGTGCCACAGCGTAGTGCGGGTTCATTTTTTCACACACGTGGTCTACGAGGGGTTGCGTGCACGTTCATTTTTGATTTTGGGCTACCTGTGCATTGCGTGACCCGTCATCTTCCCCTAGGGGTCACAGACAGCCTTGTTAGAGCACTAGGATACGAATTCCATCTAGTATCCTACCCCTTTGACCCCCAATTGCCCAGGACAATATTTAACTGCAACTCCCGTACGCACAACAACATCAGTGCCATGGTTGGAAGGCGACCAAGTGGTAAGGGAGGCAAAGGTGGCCGACCTTCAAAAGGTGGGCGTGGTGGGCGCAGTAGGGGACATGGCCGGGATTTGCAGGGTGCCCCTATACCCCCATGTGTGGAGGAACAATCAGGGACACCCATGCCCCCCCACCCCCATGGTTGAGGGAAACGTGGCTGACACCATCCCAGCTCAGCCCCTGTTGGACCAGCCCATTGTGGCACCTGACCTGGCACAGGATGACTCCCTGGCTGACTTACAGGTCAGCAAGTCTAGGCCACGTGTGGCGGTGCAAGTTGTTGTCACCAAACCACGTGGATCTGGGGCAGCTATGTCATCTGCTGCCCCAAGTATGCAGGGTGGGGAGGCTGCAGGGGCAGCTGCAGCTCCATCCGCCCCAGCTCTGACTCTCCCAGCCAGGAGAGTGTCAGTCCAGGTCCATCAAACTGACGTTCCCCCTGCCAACATTACCCTCCAACCTCTATGGTCATTGTGCATTCCCAAGCTCCTACTATCCAGTCCACCTGTGATTCTGCCCCTACTGACCAGAGTGGCGTAAGCCACTCTGGCTCTGCTCCACCTTTAAAGAAGAGGAAGAAGGGTGCTCTGGCGCGACAGGCTGAGACCCCAGACACGGCTAAACACTCCGGTACCTCAAAGAAGCCTTGCTTTAATGAAGTGGAACTTGATGCACTTGTGTCCTATGTGTCGGCACATAGCCATGAAATGCTGGTGACTGCAGGGTCCAAGACCACAACTGGTCAACGTAAGGCACACTGGCAGATCATCGCCGACCGCATAAGTGCCCTTGGATTTGTGAGGCGCACAGCTGATGATTGCTACAAGCGGTGGAATGACCTGAAACGCAGAGCAAAGAACAAGCTGGCCTCAAATCATGCCGCTACTCTGGTGACTGGCGGTGGGTCTCCACAAGACAACAAACTCTCTGAACATGAATCTGTTGCTGGGGCCTTCATCAGAGAGGAACAGATCCAAGGTGTGGGAGAACTACCTGATTGTGATGCGTTGTCCGGTGAGTGCCCATGCATGTGTGTGTAATGCATGTGTATGTTGTTTGGGTGACGGGTTCTGATTGAGTGCCAGGTGAGGGTGTGTGTGTCTGAGCGGAATGGGTCACCCATGTGATTCATCCAAAACATTCAGCGGCCTTGGATTTGGGTGTGACAGTATCCCTTCTGCCCACAGTAGTAATTTAGCGCAACATTACGGCAGTTGTCCTTGAAGTGGCATCTTGCAACAACATTGTTTGTATTTTCAGTGTTCGTTCAGGCTGATTGTTTCAATTCTCCCACTTTTGCTACGCATTCCTCAGCCCTATTGTCACATTTGTGACATGCTTCTGTCATTGATGAACCCCACATTGGCCCACATGTGTTACCTTGTTAGGTGAATGATTTGACCATTCAGGCTGATTGAGTATTGGCCTGATCACATACATTTTTGGGGCCTGTTTGAATGTGGAACATGATAGTTGTTTCCTGTCATGTTGAAGTGCACAACCATTGATGTGTACATCGGCCTGCAATCACTGTATTTTTGTACACTGGATGTGTTGCAGTGTGTAGCACATGCCTATTTTGTCACACTATGTAGCATTTTTCATCTCATCATGTCCATCTCACATGGATGGCTGACAGTATTCATTCACTGACATATGGATGTACTTGTGGAATGTACCATGGATATGGTACATGCCATCTGTGTGATGGCATGTGTCATGTATGTGTATTGGACATGCCACTCACAGGCCAATGTGTGATGGCAGTGCTACCCAGCATGCAGCAAATGTGTAGCTGTTCCATCTTGGTGTCATCATTGTCTGCCTTTTGCCTCCTCTTCCAACTCAGTGACAGTGCATGCATGGGAGGGTTATAGTCATGTGGGACATGTGTAAATCATGTACTGGTTCTGAGGCTTGTCAGGCCTATTTGTGTGCTATGGTGCTAATGCCTGTTTCCATTTTTTGTCTTTCATGTTTTTGCAGGGGATGACGCAATTGATGCTGTTGAGGTTGAGGAGATGGTGCAGACCCAGGAGGGATCTCAGGCACGACTGGGCACCAGTGGGGGACGTGGTGTGGTGGTGGGTGAGAACCCAATCTTGCTGCAGACCATTCTGTCCAGGGGTGTCTCTGGGTGCACCTCCCCAGACCTCTATTCAGGTGCTGATTTGAATGATGAGACCTATGTGCCGTCGCAGGTAAGTGTTTCTGGCAGGGATTCTGTTCTGTCCAACCCACCTGCACCAGGGGTAGAATCCTCTATGGGGATGCCAGTGTTGGTAAATCCGCCTTTGGCGGTTACGGATGCAGGGTCACACTCCACAACATCTGATCCTGTTCCTGGGTCAGCAGATCAGAGGGGGAATGCAGTCCTGCAGCCTCAGGTCGTGCCAGCACAGCAAGGCGCAGATTGCCTTGCCCCAAACAGGTGTGTTGCCCACCGACGCAATACCGCATGGGAACAATCCATTTACGGTATGGCAACCCAACAGGCAGCATCAGTTGAGATGATGGCTCAAGCAATGGAGAGGGTGGACACTTCCATTGTCCCCCCTGAAAGGCAGATGGAGCAACTACAGCAGGCAACAGACTCCATTTGCCAATCACACAGGGAGGACATGTTGGCGTCCAACAGGGACAGACGGGCGGCACTGGAGACTCTATGCCAATCGATATCAATAGAGTCCCAGGGCCACAGGGAAGCCCTGAGGGTAGAACTCCATCACCTCAGGGAGACTCTTCTTGACCTTGAGGCTTCCACTAACTTGAGGACAGAACAGCAGCTGGAGAAGCTCACACGTTCAATCTCAGCTGAGATGCAGGCAACTCGGGAGGAGATCCGGGAATCACGCCAGGTGGTGCATGGGGATCTCTGCACTATAATCCTCCAGAACAAGACCTTCCACACCCGCATGACCATACCAGGGCTTTGCGTGGGCCGCCTCCCATAGCACCACCACCTCCTGTGGCAGCAGCAGAGGGTGATGAGAGCGACAGCAGCAGTTCTCCCACATTAGCAGGTGGCTGTTGGTGCGCACCCTGTCCTCGAACCTCCTGGGTGGCCTCCCCCCCCGCTGCCCTACACATGGCCATTTTTGATTTTTGATTTTTGATTTTTTTTTACAGTGTGTTGCCTTGTGTGGCTCCCGTGGGCATCCACTGTATTCCAGCTGGGCACATGTAGGCTTGTCCTGAGTTTGGGTTAGATGCTTGGGTTCGTGAGACACACACCCCTCCTGCTTCCCGTTCCGATGGGCTTGCAAAGGGTGCCCCCAAGTGACAGTGACTTACACAGTGACGTTGGACTCCCATGAGCTGTGTGAGCAGTCTGTAGTCAATACTGTGTATACATTCCTAGTGGATATTGTTGTTGTATTGTACACTGCATGGTGTATTGATATGTGGTTTTGCATCCATGTCTTCCTCCTAATTTGCAGGTTTATTCCTCATGTCTTCACAAGGCCGTCTACTTTGGAGATGGAGTTCATGTTGTAAGCAGTGCACTTACACATTTGCGTGACAGCAGCACTGTACAGTTGGAAGTGGTCGATGTGCTGGCATAATCAGGTTGTAAAACTACCACTACTTTAACTTAGTACTGTCATGTTTATGTTATGTTTGTGGTTGTGTAGCTGCATTGTATTGTTGGTAAGTATTTGGTCATGTGTGTTGTTTGTTCTACATTACTGGGAGCATATTGTGTGTGGCCAGTTTCCATTAGGGACACTGTACTTTGTGACACTTGTGTCATGTTTTGGGGATTGCTTTGTTTGCTCTCACATAGCCTGACATGCCATGGTGTGTTGGGTGGCGGTGCTGGGGAGGGGTTGGGTGACATGGCACTGTTGTCATGTTGTATTTTGCAAGCGGGTAATGAATTTAGCAGCATAGAAGTGTGTCTTTTGATGACACATCATTGGTGGTGTTTGTGTACGTAGGGATGCACACAATGTAACACTTCCAGGTGACCAATCTCAGGCTGGTATGGTTGTATCCCTTATGTCATCATCATTGATTGTCAGATGGTATGTTCCAGGGCTGTGTGCACTCCACAGGGGTGTGAATTTAGGTGAAGTAATTAGCCACCAGCTGCGTACGGGCTGCCTCACCCCGTGCCCTTTCCCCTCCCATGCGCAGCAGGCATGCATGTGGTTGGGGATGTGGGGGCACCACCATGTCCACGGGCAGGCCCCGGTGTGTTGCAATGTTGTGCAGGACACATGCTGCTACTATGATCCTGCACATTACTGGGGGAGTGTATAACAGCTGCCCGCCAGAACGGTCAAGGGAGCGAAAGCGTGAATTGAGCACTCCGAATGTGCGCTCCACTATGCCCCGGGTTGCAATGTGGGCTGTGTTGTATCTTACCTCGGGTGGCGCGGTGGGGTTCCGAATTGGTGTCATCATGTGGGTGCTCAGAGGTTAGGCACTGTCCCCTGGGTAGGTGGTGATGGGTATCATTAGTGGGGTTGTGACATTACTCAGTATCTGACATGCATGCATGTGCTGTGGCATTTATAATCACCGAGCAGCCATGTATCGCCATGCCGCCCAGCTTCTAGGTCCCGGTTTAGGGTTGACATTCTGTAAATAAACTGTCGTGGGTGGACCCTGGATAGTTGGCATATACTGAGGTGATGATTCCCTTGGCATCACATACTACCTGCACATTGATGGAATGCCAGTGCCACATAGGTGCAATCAATGGCACCTAGGACTTTGGGGAATTGTGCCACCCCGTAGAAATCCTGGACGGCAGCCTGCCTTTCTGCAGGTTTACTGGGCATGTATATGTGCCTGCGGACTGATGGGCATGTAGTCATGATGGCCAAGACCTGGTGTAGGCAGCGTGACTGCGTGGTTTGTGACACCCCCCCACTATAGCACTTGTCCGCTGAAATGATCCAGTGGCCAAGAAGTGCAGTACATTGAGGACCTTCTCCAGGGGGCTGAGTGCTTGGGAGCACAGGGTGGGTGATGTGAGGTCATCCTTCCACTCACTCACCAGGTCAAGTATTATGTGAGGTGGAAACCTGTACCTCCCATACACCTGGTCATCAGGCATCCCAAAAAGGCTGGTTCTGGGTGTGAAAATTCTGGGCCTGACTATCCTCCTCCTCCTCCTGCGGTATCCCACGACCACTGCTGCTATGAACGGTATATTCATTCTGGCGTCTGAGCTTGTTTGTTGTTTGCACGCACTTTTATGCTGCGCGGGTCCACGTACGCCTGCTTCATGCTGGCGTACATGTTTCCGGATTAGCGCGTCTTTTTTGGCGCACGCGTTAGCCCCGTTCGAATCCATGAATATGTGTTTTGAACGTGCGTGCGGGAGTTCCGCGCATTTGCCTCCTGTACTTCCCCCGTGACGCCCACATTTTCACGCGTTGTTCCCCATTCCGCGTGTCACACCCTCTGTTCCTCCTACTTTTGTTGTGTGCGCCGCGCTATGTGCGATTTCACTGTGCGCGTAGCGCACGCTGTTTGGAGACGTGTGCGCCAGCGTGCGCCATGCAGAATTTTGGCGCACATCCTGGGATTTACACGTGCATGGACTTCCATGAATCGCTGCGCGCGGGTTTCGCTGCGATTTTTGCACTGGCACTGCGATTTGCACACTTTCGCACGCTTGCGCTGAAAATTTCAGTGCACATTAATTCCATGAATCGTCCTGATTATACACATCTAAGAAAACAAAATGCAACTCTAACTGTGGCTATAACATTCCTGAATCAACTGAGTCAATGATTGTCCTTACAATTGTGTTTATGTATGGTGTCATTCGTTTTCCAATTGCTCTTTGTTTTTATTATATTTTATTGTGTTTTTTGTTTGATTCGATACATTTGTTCTTCTTCTTTTCTTGTAAATTTTAAGCCAAGGCTTGATCCTTTTTTTTCTGGAAGAAATTGATTTATTAATGTTGAAATGGACTTAATTGTTATTTTGTCTGTTCTTTCTAATTAATAATTGTAATTGTAATTCTAAGAATAATATATTGTAAAGTTGATTTACAGCTATATCAATAAAAAAAATAAAAAGATTAGTTGCATTTTGTTTATGTTTTGTTTAGATGTGCCTAGTAGTAGTATTTTACAGTAGTCTATCTTGGCTAATATAAGGGCTCTTGCAAGAGTGATGCAATTATGTTGAGTATGTTGAGTAAGGAATGGTCTACTTAATGTGATAAGTTAGGCTGTGTAGGCTGTGGAAGAGGTCAGTGCGTTGATGTGTTTGCCCATGTTGAGGCTAGAGTCCAAATAAACTCCTAAAGTTTTTACTTGTTTGGAAACGGTGATGGGGGTACCATCAATATTTATTGCTGTATATTGAGGGGGAAGCTTTGGGAGTTGGTCTGGAGAGCCTACAATGCGAATCTCTGTTAGTTCTCCATTTAGGCATAGGCTGTTAGCTGCCATCCATTTCTGGATGATAGAGTAGATTGTATTTACCTCTATGGTATCTTGTTCGAGGTTTCCTGATATAGGAATAAGTATTTGTGTATCATCGGCAAAGTTGGTGTGAATTACTCCCAGTGCATCTAATGCCGCAAAGAGTAATTTAGTGTACACATTATATAGCATCGGAGAGACGCAGGAGCCTTGTGGAACTCCTAGCAGAACTGTGATAGGGTCTGCTGCCACATCACCTATGGCTACTCTGGATGTGTGGCATGAGAGGAATCGGAAATTACTTGCCAGCGTTTGACATAGCTTTTTGTGATCTACTAAATCAAATGCTGCGGATTGGTCAAGTAATAACAATATGCATAGTTGACCTGATTCCCTGACCACGTCCATCTGATTTTTGAGGTTCAATAATGCTGTCTCAGTGCTGTGGCCTGGACGGAAGCCCGACTGTCTTTCTCCTAGCAAGTGATTGTTTTCAAGGTGGGATTGGACTTGGGTATGTGCGATTTTATCTAAGATTTTGAGAAGAAATGGGACAGTGGTGATCGGTTGGTAATTGGTAGGGATGGTGGGATCTAGGGTTGTTTTTTTGAGGAGTGGGGTGACCCATGCTTCTTTCATATTAGGTGGGATGGTGTTGGTGTTGAAGGAAGCATTAACAAAATTGGTGTTGGTTGTTGCTGCGGTAGGAGCACAATCCTTGACTAATTTAGCTGGGAAAATGTCTCCTTTGCAATTAGAGGGCTTTAGAGAAGCTATAGTTTTTAATACTTGCTCAGTGGTGACTGTGGTGAAGTGGAATTCGGGAGTATCCATATTGGATTCTGATGGGGGCAGGGCAGGAGGCTTTGCGGTGTTGGCTAGTATTTCTTTTTGAGAATTGATTTTGTTTTAAAGGGTAACTATTTTGGAGGGAAGCACATCCTGAATCGGCGTGCACCATGCTTTGTTTACTTTGGCTATACCAGGAGGGAGGATAGGAGTTTCTAATTCTTTTATGATGTTGAATTGTTCTTTACTATTTGAAGTGGCATTGATGACGCGCAAATTTAGGGAGTTAACTTTCTGGCTGTAAACTTCATGCTTATATAGTTTGGAGATTCGCTTCACTTCATTGTTAATGTCGCTGGTGGGGCTTTTTCTATAGAGGTGTTCTTGTGATCTTTTGTTTTTTCTGCATTCTCTAAGGTTATCATTGAACCAAGTTTAGCTTTTTTTGGGTTTAGGTTGTTTGGATTTGAGTGGCGCTATTATTTCGTTAATGGCTGTCTTCAGGTATGTGTGGTAATGCAGAGTGATGGCATCAGGATTGTGATCTGCTAATTGCTGAGTGTTGATTAACTTATTTAGTAACGGTGATACGTTTTCTTGGGTGAGTTTCCTTGAGTCACGCATTAGTGTGAGTGGTACGGTAATGGCAGGAGGGGTGAGGTCCTTGAGTGTATTGATATTAAATCTGATGAGGCGTTGGTCAGTCCAGGTCATTTCTGAAAAGTCTTCTATGAGGATTGTGGAATTCAGTAATAGGATCCAGTCCAGAATCCGACCTTTGGAGTGTGTGGGTGCATTGACCATTTGTTTGAATTGCATTTCTAGGAAGGCATTGTGGAATGCTGAGGCTTTGAGGTCGGTTTGGTCATTATAGCCTAAGTTGATATCTCCTAGGAGTATACATTTGGTGTTGGGTTTGAGTATTGGAGCAATGAGTAGGGGTAGTTCTACATCTGGGTGATTGGTGGAACTGGGTGCTCTATACACTAGTACGAAATTGAAGGTGGTTTTGGGGTTGGTGGTTAGCCTAAGGGTAAGGAGTTCATAGCCATTTGGGCTTTCTGTAGCGCATTCTCTGAACTGGAGGGAGTATTTGGCTATACTGGTGAAATCTACCGCCGATGGTCTCTTGGCGATATGATATAAACAATGTGTAATTGAGTGGAATTGCTAGTGAGATTAGTGGGCCTGAGGCTGCATAGAGCCAGGTTTCGGTTAGTGCTAAGAAGTCTAGTTTGTGTTCGAGGATGAGGTTATGTAAATCTATGGAGTGTGCACCTAGTGATCTTACATTCAGTAAGGCACCCTTTAAAGGCTCTATGATTGGCTGAGAGCAGCTAGTAGGAGTGATGGGGGCTGGCGAACATTGAGTTTTCTGTTAGTTGTATTTGCTTCTGGTTTTCTGATGGTTACATTGGGTTTTGAGGTGTGGCAGAGAAATGATGCTGAGAATGGGGTATGTGCCAGGTTTTTGGTAGCAAATACTTGTGGTGTTTTTGGTTGTGCAGGAAGATAATCTTGTTTATCTGGCCGTACCTATTAAGGGTCTTGTGTCTGTGGTGGATGCATGGGTTCTAGAGGATAGTCAAATGTATCGGCTGTTCCTGTCAATCCACGGTGGTAGGTGTTTTAGGTGGGATGGTTTGTGTCATGGTGAAGGCAGTTGTATTAGGTAGAAATGGAGTGTGGCATGGTAGTGCTATCTCTCCCTATCTGTTTTACATAGTTTTGGCTTAAGGTGGTCCTAAAACGACCTAACTAATGTAGGCTAACACCACAGCAGCTAGACATATAAAAAAACAACCCACCAGGGGAAAAGGCTAGGTGCACCCTTTTTCGAGAAGAACACAAAGCTTTGTTTTGTATACAAAGAGGAAATGGTGACAGAGTATTACAAGTCCACTGTCACAGAGCACTCTCTTTTCGTCAAAAAGTAAAGTTTGTCTTATAAACGTACAGATCATCATTCATGACACATTCGATATACCGGATTCATCCCCCACCCTCATTGGCTGCTACCTATTTACATGCTAATAGTCGCATATGGGCCCCTCTCCAATTGGTTGTGTCATCTTCTTCTCCATTTTATCCACACATGGGTGTTGACTTCTTCACCCCGAAGTGATGTAAGTTAATGGAATATCATGAAGCGTATAGAATTTCATTTAAAACACAGTACTTCACACGTTCTATGCACAAGCAGCTACCGTCCATAGAGGTTGTTTCACTCAAATAAGTATGAGCCAGAAATTGCTAATTGGCGACGGTTCTCCCGCCTATCGCAAGATGGCGCCTTTTTCCAGTTAAACGTCCCAGCACGCTCGTGCAAAGTATTGCGGAAGTGTCCAAGCTCCCCCGGCACCTCTGAATTTAAGGTAAGAGTATTGTCCACAAGTACTTATGAATGAGTGCTTTAATACCTAAGTTTCCATCACTGTACCTGTATTAGGCGACCGTGCACGGATAACTCCACCTCTTAGCCATCCGGTATTGTATGAACAAAGGAAAATTAGAAGGTAAGCTTAAACATAGCCACTACGAGTGGCCCGTATTTAGTGTGGATATATTCCTTTTCGTCTAACATTCTTGAAAATTATGTGGACATAATAAACACTTTTTTGCAATGCAGCTGAAGCAGAAAAACTAAACACCTCCCTCCTTTGCTGTTTCCGTATAGATTGAGGATCGCTGATTGTCAGAACGCTTGGACCACTCGTCTGACATCTTCCTGTTGTAGAAAGCACCTGCCCCAGCCCAGCATACAATAACGATATGCTGACTCTGGCACTACACTCTTTCAGGTACTTGGCAGCTTTTATCTTCCATCATTGGAATTTGGCAGCGTAAAACTTTTAAATGAGCACTTTTAGGAGAATAGAAAAAACGGGAGGCCCTCCTCTCTCTTTTAGGCATAGGTAACTTCAAGACACACTGAATAGTCAGGTGTGATAAACAAATGGCCCGACACATCCAAAAAATGATTCCTGGGATACCTTGTCCCTCACAATATACTTGTGTTATGCCCTGCAAACTATTTCCATATGTGTATACATTTTTAAATATTTTTTTTTGTAATTTGAATAAATGCTATGTTATTACCACATGCGTTTCTTGACAATGGCCCTCATTACAACCTCGGCGGTAGCCATGTCGCTAATGGCGGCATGGCTGCTGCCGAAATTACATCCGGGTCCGGGTCCAGGGAATGAGGAATTACCGGGCCATTCCAAGTTCGGAAGGCCCGGTAATTCCTCCCTCCAAGGACCCGGACCCGGTCCTTCCCCATTCCCATTTCAGCCCCCATAGGGCTGAATGGGAATGGGAGAGGGAGCAAACACAGGCCATTACGAGTTGGCCCGTTGTTTGCTCCCTCTTCCCCTCGCGGGACCCGGTAAGCACGCCTGGTTTGACCAGGCGTTACTTACCGGGTCGCGCAAGGGGAACTCGTAATGAGGCGGTACGGGGTTAACGGCACCGGCACCTTTTACGGCGCCGTCAACCCCGTACTGCCAGGGTCGAATTGAGGCCCAATATGTTGTGCTTCAATCATACAACTGTGCTGCAGTTTTCTCCTGTCCTGGTGTAGTGTGGACAGGTGGGGAAGACTGGGCTCAAACTCTTTTCTTTGATCAAGGTAATTGGTTAAACTATGTAAGGAACCACCCCATCTTCACTACTACTCATGTGATGTGCACCTGGTCCTCAACATGAACTTGGCAGATAACTTCGAGATCAGCCTGGTCCTTGCGAACAAAGCTACTTTTTTTTCATCCCAGACACGCATCATGCCTCCCGTCTGCAATCTTATAAATATTGGCATTACACTTTGTTCTTGCTGGTACAAATCACGGACCTTGTTGTTCTCGGTTCTCTCCTGCATCAGCTACCCCTCCCAAGAGGTAGACCTGGTGTCCCACTAATCCACCCAATTCATGAAGGATTTAAGAGCACTATTCCTGTATATCTGGTAGTGCAAATGGAATGACCATTATTTTGGGGGGTGCTAGTGTCCTAAATCTTAGTTCATGTTTTGGCAGCTCCGAACCTCTGCCCTGGCTCCCATGATCACTAAGGTGGTTCTCCCAGGGTGAGGCTCATCCATTGCACACCGGATGTGCTGACCCCTGCGATGTCCCCAAATGCGGGATACTCGACTGCATAACTTCACACTGGGCCACAGCCCTTCTACCATTTGGCTGCTCGCATTCCTGCCTTATTGTTCAAAGGTCTGACTTGATACATTTATATGTGGGTGTACGTGCGTGTTCTCTACCGTGCCTGGAAATTGGAATGTGATAGTCAAGCAAGAGATGGGACCTCGTTGTTTTGTGTCTCCAACACAGCCTGCGAGGATTCAGGCCTACTCTAAAATACAGTGTTTGTTCATGTTATAAACAAAGCATATATGCAATGTATCCTACATAAGACTATCGCAAAGCAAATGGTTAGTTTTCCCCTACAAAATACTTGAGTCTCCCACCAATTGCTTCCACACATAAGGTTCCCTCCTCCCTCCTTCACCACCCTCTACGCATTCTCCACGTGTTAGTATATTTTCTGCAATCCAAATCGTTTGGCTGAGGCGGGAATTTGAACATGCATCCCAACACCATTTTCAGTTTTACCTCGACATATCCTCACAATCCCAGCCTGCAATATTCAGTAATCATGGTGAAACTGCATTAATGGGCTTGAGGATGTCACTGTTCAGCTCAGTGGGCAAGTGTCATCGATGGAGTGGACTGGACTCGAACCAGCCTCCCTCTGTAAATTTGATAGGAAAACATTGCAGACAGGTGCAGCACATGAATTGAACTGAGGATAGCACAGGGGCAACATGCTGGTCTTGGAAGTAAGATGATGCAGAGCAACAGAGGTTTGAATCCCGGGTTGCGCATAGAAACCAAACTCACGTTATAAAAAAAAAACTATTAAAATAAAATAAAATTCTAGACTGGGAAGGGGGGGTGCTGACTTTGCACCTAGTGCTGCACTGTGCAGTGCATCACTGTTGGAGTTAGTATAGTGCCAAGAGGGTGACTGCAGCGGCAGGAGAATGGAGTAGAGATGCATGAGCAGTCTCAATATCAGCAAACTGAATGTGTCATGGATATGAGTTCAGTGAGAAGAGTGTATGCAAGGGTTCCTTATAATGCCAGTGAAGTAGGAAAGGTCTTGCATTGGAGTGGGTGCAGTGCTAGGGCAGTGGAAACAGTGAAATAGGGTGAGTGGGTGCATTGCCAGTGCAAGGGCGTGAGTTCAGAGAGTAACATAGGATGTGTGACATATATGTGGCTTCAGTGTCAGTAAAGTTGGACCAGTGCCATAGGAGTAGGGTGTCGGCTGCTTGTAATTATGCATGGGCGCCAGCCTCTTATTTGAGACGAAAAGATGTAATTGTTAGTTCAAATTTTATATTTGCATTTTTCACCTTGAACAGAGCAGTGACATTGCCATTTTCAAACTTTACTGGGCTTGATGCTGATAAGTGATTGGCCCAGAGTAGTGTCATGCTACACCACTATGGGCCTCATTACGACCCAGGCGGTAAGTTACCGCCTGGGCCGTGACTTTACCACCATGGCGTAAACTACGTTTACGCCATGGTGGTTGGCGGACTTACCGCCCCATTCCGACCTTGGCGGGGCGGTAAGTCCCCAATCCCCATTTACCCTTCCCCATTCCCATTTTTGCCCCATAGGGTATAATGGGAGTGGGGAAGGCGTTAATTACGCCACCGTAAATTACGGTGGCGTAATTAACAACAAGTCCCGTAGCGCCATGGATTTTTCCGCCTGCAAAAAGCAGGCGTAAAAATCACCATGGCGCTACGGGAACTCGTAGTCAGGCGGAAAGGGGCGCCATGGTTTACGCCGGCGTAAACCCCTTTCCGCCAGGGTCGTAATGAGGGCCCCTATGTCTTTTTTTCGTGTTTAATGGTGTTATCAAAGGGATCTATGCAGATGCTGTGGAAGAGCTTTTAAATGAGAGGCTGGCGGACATCACAGGTCTGGCCCCACTGTCTCTCAATCTATGTGAACAGCCTGGTTGCAGATTGACTGACAGGAGGTGAGGTGAAGGGGGGAGTGGGGGGAGGTATCCAGGTAAGTGTGCTATGGAGCTGGTGCAGAGGCAGCATGAGCATTTATGTAAACCCTATTCTGTAGGGATGCATGTGTCGGTGCATGTGAGCTGTGTTCTGTGGCTAGCAGCATGTGCTAGTCTGCCCATTTACGATTAATTTCTCGTGTGAATGTGCGTGTATACGAATGGGAGCCGCAACATATTTCTGCATGCAGGCGTGAGCCACGTGTGTTTGGATAATTTGGGAGGTGGGGTCGTTGGGGGAGAATGGCAGATTAAGGTGGAAAGGTTTAATAAAGGGAACATAGGTGCTGGCTGGGAACCTTGGAACTTGGGAGCAGACATAGGCTTGTCTTCATACACTTACATTGTTAGTGCATTAAGGGCATTACCAACAGTGGTGATACTGGCATATATGTGTACATCCAGCAGGGTCATGTTTTCCAGCATTAGAGTGTCTTCACTTTTGAGTACTGGAATATATTTTTGCACCGGGTATTGATATGTTGTCTTACACTGGCATGAGTGCATTATTAGCATAATCCACATGAATGTGCATTTATGTCAATGCTGGCATATATTCCCAAAGTCAGCATGGAAATGTTTTCTTACACATGCATGTACTTTTGGGCAATGGGATTGGAAAATGCCCCTGCGAACTTCTGGTAACCCGTCATCGCCTGGAGTTTTCATGATTACTCTACAAAACCGATTATATATTGTATGGCATTTCACATACATTTTCACAAAAGGTGTGCGTGCTGTAAAATGCACCATTGTGTTCTGTTATTTTTAAACCTTTCTCAGGAGGCAAACCCCGAATCCTCCATCAGTGGCATGGAGCCCCCTTGCAATGCTTGATCACTCATGTACATTTGGGGCAAATATTTATGCCCCTCCAGTAGAAAAAATCTACCACCGCCACTGATAGATGTATTATTCATATTTAATAAGCAATGCTTGCATCATATTTTTGGACCAGGTCTGGTGTTGAGCCAGAGACTGCCGTGCTCTTTCAGAATTTCATGTGCTCAAGCCAACAATGGAACTCTATGTAGCTTCTTCCGCCTGGTAACTCAATCATGTATATGTTGGTAAGTCAATCAGGTATACGTCGCCCTCTGCTGCAGAGGTGATCTCTTTAGTCTATGCAGCACATGAGAGTGCAGGGTCCCCAGAAATCTGCTCTGATTGAGAAGGACAAGAAGATACTTCCTCTGGCTAACTCCCTGAGGGATGACAAATCTTTTCCTAGGAGAAATAAACAGATTACATTTCTGATCATGCCAAGGTCTAAAGAGGATGGGTCTTTTTTTCCTGTAGCAGTCTGCGAGTGGTCTCAACCATATTATTGAAGAACCACCGGTGCTCCATTGTCTGTGCTAGCACCATTTCAAATATAACCCAGTTTACGAGAAAGTTGAGGTCCTGAAGAAAGTCCAAGGCCATGCAAATCTGCTAAGAGCAGTGCCTTCTCCTGGTATATTAACCTGGTATATTAATTGTTGTGTCATCCAGATAGATGATAATTAGCGTGCTCCACTCTCTGAGAGCTGCTAGAACCGGGTGCATCAGTTTTACAAAACACTAGTGTGTAGACTAGGGCCTGATAGGAAATCTTGCAAATTCCCAATAGCAGCCAGCTAACCGGAACGGTTGGAAGCACTGTTTTGGCCCTGGGATGGGATGATAAATAGGTGTCCATGAGATCTAGATGCACTAGCCAATCTACCCAATGGGGGATGTCTCTGGGGTTGTCGATTCACTCCAATTTGATGTGCCGTTATACAAATTATTTGTTAATTTGCAATGCATGGCCAGCCTTACATTTTTCTTTCTCTACACCAGAAAAATAGGATGCTAATAAAGTGATCTTTGAGGGTGCCTGCAGGTACCCTCTGTCATTTGCTGGGCAAGCTCTAGTTTCTTTTCTATCAAGGGTCTAGCAAAATCCAGATGTTTATCCTGGGAAGAAAGACCATCAGACAAATGAAGACTTACAAAAGAGGTGGAATGACCTTAAGCATGATAAGTGGGAAAACATTATCAAAGGCACAATGAGCCAAGGACAGCACCGGTAAGGGAAGACCAGAGGCTATATCATGGACTGCTTGAGAGCAGAAGGTGCTCCCACTGATTGAAGTGGAGAGCGTGACGAGTCTAAAGGAGGGACATGACACAGGTGAGTGGACACCAACACATCCTTCCATACACATATGAACCATGCACTCACATATACATGCACTATCATGCAGGTGCTATATCTATACATGTCAAACATCATTACCTCCATGCCAAATGCGTCAGTCAATGCCCATTCGACATGCATCTTCAACACTTCACACACAGAGATACAAACATACTGCCTGAGCACAAGCTGATACCATGAATGTATGCTTTGCGAAATGCAGGCAAGACATCACAGCAGACCACTGACCATGAAGCTGCACATGCCAAACAGCAGAGAAGGAGTGGCAAGAAGCAGTATGCTGCAACACCAGGGCTCATGGCCAGCACCTCTGGTGATGCTACCTATCTCAGTGACATCAATGCAGACCCAGTAGACACAGCCACAGTGGATCGAGGCAGCCGTACTACTACCACCCAGCCAACCACAGCACACACAACAGACTTTGCAGTGCCCATGTCACAGGTAAGAACAGTTGAGGAGGAGGAAGAGGTGGCAGCTGCTGACCTTGTGGCCCAGGCTCCCATGCAGGAGGGATAAAGACATGCATGGTGGCATGCATGAATACTCAGATGACCAGTCATAAGAATGGAAAAACACCCCACCGCAGATGTCTACTCTATGGCACACACCCACTACACATGGCGATGAGGAGGTCCATGACCAGACAACCCTGTTGGTTGCACGCCAACAAAACCTAGTCCACAAGGCCAGATAGCAGTCTGATGCAGCTGAAAAACAGCTGGATATCCAAGAGATGATTCTGCAACAACTGGAGAACCACAACCAGCTACTCAGATAGCATTATGAGTTTCAGGCATCTCTGAAGAAAACCCAGGACAATAAAACATCAGCCAACATGGGACTGACATGACAAGGCAAGACTGGAGCAGGTACAGTCCACAAAAAGCAGCATGAGGCTTAAGCAAAGCAATGCTGGACGAGCAGCATCAAACAGGGGACTTGAACCTGCTATGTTGGCTGTTGGTATCCCGCAGAGTGGCCTACATCCAGTTTTGGTTCAGTGTGTGGAGGCCACCAACAAGGTGTAGGAATATCTCACAACTGTGCTTGACAGACAGGACCAATCACTCCAGCAGACGCTTTCACAGCTTCACCGGGCACAGCCATCTATGTCACATGTGTCCAGCATGATATTCCAGGAAGCAAACCCACCTTGCATATGCAGCCGCTCCACTCGAACACCACCATCAGAAGGTATTCCAGAGGGTCAGGAAGTACCTGCAAAGAAGAGAAAGAGGAAGTGAACTTACAACTGCATCGTCATCATAGTGCACTGCACATATATGTGTGGGAACATTGTGCTGCTTGCACTCATAGCCCCAGTTGGGCAAAATACTTTGCAAGGAAGTAGCACATGAGGAAACGTGTGTAGGGTGCATCTGACCTCACTGTGCCATATGAGGTGTCCCTAGATGACACTCCTGGAGTACAAGGTATACGTTCTCCTACATTATTCACATGTCCACTGTAAATCATTTTGTCCTTCTACATTGTAACTAATGTGCATGTAATGTAAAAGTGTACACATCACTACATACTGGTTGTATTAGCCAGAATTAGGGCATGATTATTGAGCGATATCTCAATCTGTGTAGCCTTTAGGCAAGTACATAGTAAAATACACTGAAATATATTCAGGCAGTGAGCATATAATAAAAATTATGAACAGAGTTTCTCATTCAGTTTGAATGTCTAGACTTGGCACCAGACTTTTCTATTGTTTTGGAACAGACAATGGCATATCTAATAACAATACTTCTGGAATGTGCTTCAATTGTCTGGGAAGTGTTGCAATTGTTCTGTTTGTTTTGTTAAATAGTTCTAATAATTCGGTAGACAAAATAATTTCCTAAAGATTTCAAATCTGATGCAGTTTAGAGATCATTTTTGTAACTTGCTAAGCCCTTGAGCAGCCATAAGAGATTATTCAGTAACTTGCTGAAGCAACTTGCTAAGGCATTGAGTAGGAGATTATTTGACAATTTGCTAAGGGGAGGAGATGGTTTAAACAAACAATGCTCCAATGCTATAAAAAGCTGACTTCTAGTGGAGGTATACGTTGTACTGGAGGACCATCCCCTACTCTGCTCGGGACGGGGGAAACATTCAAAATTATAACCCGAGGGGTTGTCCCGACAAGAATATTATTTAAATCTGGAAATTAATTGCTATAATTTCTAAGGTGTGATAATATTGGGCATATTCTAATATTAACACCTGTCTAACAAGACCCTGTAAACAAGCAATGTTTCAGTCATATACAGCTCTATGTAAACATTTTTCATGTTTCAACAAATTTCAAATTGTATTATGCATTTGATTAGGCATACATTTTTATTATCTTAATCCAACATTGACCAACGTGCCTTGTGTTATTCTAGTGGAGGTAGACACACAAGGAGAGCTGATCAGAGAGCTGACAGAGCAAGACAGGAGACATATGAGGCTGGAAGGACCCTGAACACAGACTGGAACCACTCTCCATGCAAGCCAGTGGAGGCAAGAGGGGGTATTACCTCTTCTTTAATCTGCCTGGATTTTGAAGCATCTGAAATTGCATTTTTGTGCTTCTGAGTCTTAGAAAGACTTTGCTTTTGCTTTTTGAGCAGAACTGCTTTTTAGCAGAAGTACATTTTAGAATGATTTCTATAGAGAATCATTTCTACCTATGGCAATCAGCTCACAACCTATGGACATATTTTATGCATAATTGTATGTTGTTTTCACCATGGTCAATTCCAATTGACTCTATGGGCCTTATTCACAGAATGTTTTCCTATGGGATCACACCATTATTAAATGCTTCTTTGAAACAGGCCCTAAATCTTTTAAAGAGATTTTTACCTATGTTGGCTGCTTTTTGCTAAGAGACCATGGTGATTTTTACAGGTGGTTTTTCCAATTGGATTTGATATTTATTTAACTATTCTTGGATTGTGCAGACCCCAAGTCTCCAGGCCCCAGGCATTTTTAATATCACATTGAGAAAGAGAAGAGGTTTACTGAGAAATAATGAGGTAATCAGTTGCTTTTGAAGTAGAGTTTATGCTTCTGAAATGTTTGTATGGTATTGAGTAGACATAGAGGCAATGGCAATGATAGTTGCATATTCATTGATAATGTTTCGCATATTAAGTGCGTGAGTTGTAGTTCAAATGTTAGTAGCAATGTTTATTTACTATTTATTTATTATAATAAAATGCATTACACTATACAGGAGAGTATAAGAGCATTCCTTGAGTGTTCATTATTGAGACTCAAGTCAGAAACATTAGAACACATATATGAAGTGTGGGGCATCTATTTGAAGAAATGGTTATTGACATACTGTATATGGTGCATGTTTTGAAATGAAAAAGGTTAGGAGAAGGCTAGAGCAGTGGTCCATCAATAAAATATATGTGGAATTGGTCAATCTGTCCAGTGTAGATGAGTCAGAGTAGCTAACCACTGCAGGTTTTCTTTTCCTACTCTCTCTTCTGATGCACAGTGACAGGTATATGCTTTTCCCTAGAACTATTCCTACCAGAACTCCTTCTGGGCAGGGGGGTCTAGGACACTCCCAAGAGGTGGAGGAAAGGCTTTGTGAGGTCACAGCACTTCCTTCAAACTAAAACGAAAATGTGAACAGTGGCAGGGCAGAGGAAACTCTTGCCCGTTAGGCTTACTAATGGACCACTCCTAACTTTCGTATAAAATCGTTGATAGGAACCAGCCCATTTTTTCAAGATGTTGTCTTATATTGGCATTCAAGCCTTCCATTAACTTTGTTGCACCACAACCCCTTCAAAATATCTTTTGTGTCATATGACAGCATTACGTTTACTATTTCATGATAGCAGGAATGTGTTAATTGCTTTGACAAAGCCTAGCAGGCCAAAACCAGGGGACATGCAGTTGGCAGTTCTCTTGGATACTTTCCTTTTAGCTTTTATTTGGTAGCTTTGAGAGTTAGCTATTAGAAAATTACCTTTTAGTTATTTTTTGAAGTTTGCATTTTTGTACTACTCATGGATCCTAGGATGTTACTTACTAACATTTTCACATGGATCCTAGGATGTCACTTACTAACATTTTCACTAAACATGATACAAATGTCATGTAACAGATGTGTTTCACGTTTGTTTATGAAGCTAATAAATTAGCCAAACTTTACTCTAGCCTAATGAATTTTTGGGTATGGAGCACCACCCCAATGGGTGATTTTTCTCTTTTGCTGTGTGGTAGAGGACATACAAATCACGTCAGGTGGGGACCTTTCGATGGGATGGCAATATTGCATGATAAACATGATTGGTGTTAGTGCATGCATGGGTGCTATGCCATGTTCCCCCATGCTGACATGGATAGATTTGGTATTTTGTGGGATGGAAAAGTCCAAGGTGTGCGCTGATTTCTGCGCCACTATACGCACCTGTAGAAGCAATCATCTATTAATGCCTGTCGCATGTCTGTGTATTCGTCCTAGTGTGTCAATGAATGGTCTTCTGCTGGCTCTCCACTTTTATCTGCTTCATCTCCACTGTCTGCATCCACTGTCAATGCCACACCTATCTGCATTGCAATGTTGTGTAAGATGCAGCATACTAGGATGATGATGATGCACACCTTTCCAGGGGCATACATCAATGTGCCTCTGGTACTGTGCAGGCAGTGTCATAGGTTCTTCAGCACTGCAAATGCACCTTCTATGACATTATGTGTCCTGTGTATGCTTAATTGTAGCATAGGTCGACAGCACTTTGTGGATTGCACACAGGTGTCAGTGCCATAGGTCGGCATGGACAGTCAGCATCACCTGTGGGTTAATTGGGAGACACATATGCATGGTTATGTGGGGTTTGTGACATGCACATTGACAGTACAGTAGTGTAATGCAGTGTTTGTGATTCAACAGTGACATATCAGCCATATACGCCTGTTGGTCATGCTATGCATCATTCATGGCACACTGATTTTATGCATTGCAATGGTGCCACGTGTGGATCTGTTTTTTGGATGAAACTACTGTGGTTGAGGGCAGGGTTATTTTTCAAGGCAACATAGAACTGCTGTGAATTATACCACCAGCAGTAAACAAGGCTGTGGAGGAAGACAGAAAAGGATACAATTGAATTCTGAATATCCCTTCCTCGTACCCACATCTGTCCCTATGTAGCACTGGTGTATCGCCTACAAACAGGGGACAGGATAAGAAGATAAACTATTTACTTCTAGTTATTGTAAGACATTCAGCCTTGTTTAAATCGTGCCCATCAACCACTCTCTTCCACTATGTGTCTGTATTGGAAGAGACAAATAGCCAGTCAAAAAAATCAGTGCTTTAGTGGTTAGGTATGCAAATATCTACTGGGTTATACATAACTTTAATGACCCAGGGATTGTGTATAAACCATGTGCACTGATGTTTAAAAGAAAGACACAAACACAAATTACAAATTGTGTCACAGAACAACATAAAGACAATACACATTCCACTATGCGTTTTCCTAGGTCTTGCTATTACTGCATCAAGTGGGGTGAGGTAAAAAATTGCTCATATACAGAAAGTTAAATTGGTATCTATGAATTACTGCAATTACTGTCTAACGGTTTCAGTGGCAATGTGTGTGTTGTGGCCACTTTCTTCAGGACAGTCTTTTGGTATTCAACAAGGAGGTAGGTCTAGTCAGTACATACCAAATGTTGAGTTTAAAAAAGAAGGCACTGCAGGGGAGACTGATCATGGGAGAGCCGGATACCCAGTGAGATTCTGAGGGTAGCCACACAGCCAGTCGCTGCAGCAGACAGGTAGGTCAGCAGTGGAGAGAGAGAGAAATTAAAAGAGAACAGGTAGGTCTTGAGCTGCTTCTGGAAATTTAGGTGGTCCGGCTAAGGTTTGAGAGGGGAACAGAGGCCATTCTAGAGGGAAGCACCCATACAGGAGAGAGAACTAACCCCACTCTCTGCCTGGACAATCATCTGATGCTCAGAGAGTTTGAGGTAGCTGAGTGAAGGGCTTGAGAAGTAAAGTATTTTGGAATAGAGTGTTGGATGTAGTGTGGACCCCGGCCCCAGAAAGCCTTGTGGACAATGCAGGGGGTCATGAACTTGATCCTTGCAGCCACCGGGTGCCAGCGGAGAGATTTCCACGCTAAAGAGATATGGTCCCTGGGCTTGAGATCATGGATACGTCTTGCAGTCCTGTTCTGGATTAGTTTCAGAGGGCAGAGAGTAAAGGAAGGCAGATTGAGACAGAGGCTGTTGCAGTAGTCCAGCCAAGAGAGAACCAGGACTCTGGAGACAGTGAGCTTCTGGGGGAAAGTTGGAAAAGGAAGAATACCTCTGAGGAGGTGTAGCTGGTAGTGGGCCTTCTTGGCAAGGTCCGTGATGTGAGGAGAGTGGAGTCGAAGATGACACCAAGGTTTTTTGACTCACAGGAAGGTGAAGGAAGACGGCCCAAGGAGGACGGCCAGAGTGAGAGAGGGAAAGTGGGAGCTGGGGTCCCAATGAGTAGAATCTTCCTCTTACTGCCATTAAGGCAGAGATCATTGGAGGCACACCAATCCTGAATCGTGGACAGTCAGGAATGAATGATAGAGGAGGGGAGAGTGAGGGGAGCCTGAAAGAGAGCTAAGTGTAATTTGCATAACACTGAAAGTTAGAATAGAAGGTAGAGATCAGGTGGGCCAAAGGAGTCAAGTAGACATTGAAGAGCCAGGGTGAGAGGATAGAGCCGTGGGGAACACCGCAAGTGGAGAGATAGGTGGTGGAGAGAAAGGACCCAAGTTGGACCTGGCAGGGTCAGTCACAGAGTAAGGAGGCCAACCACTCCAGGGCATGATCTGTGATGCCCAGACTCACACAGTGTTGATTGATTAGTATGATGTGATTGACTGTGTCAAAAGCAGAGGAAAGATCAAGGTGGATGAGGACAGAATGAAGACTGGAATCAAGATTAGTGAGCAGATCCTCACAGGTGTTCAGGAGAGCAGTTTATGTGCCTCTGGCTGCTCTGGGGCCAGACTGATGGTCATGGAGTCAACCAACAGATTTAGGTGGAGAGTAAGCTGGGAGATGGCCAGCTTTTCCAGGAGTTTACCCAGGACAGGAGTAATAGAGATTGGGCAATATTTTGCCAGACAGGTAAGACCGTCAGAAGGCTGTTAAGGAGGGGTGCACAAGGGAGTGATTGAAGAGCTAGAAGAAAGATCCAGAGGTTAAAGAGTGATTACAGAAATTGGCCAAGGCTGTAGCGAGGGTGTCAATGTGGTCCATGATGGTTCTGGAGGAGCAGGGAAGCACCTGTTTGGACGACACTTTCATAGATCAGACTTGTCTAGCAACATCGTCAGGTATTGTCGGAGAAAAATAGGAGAACGGTGGTGGAGAGGGACAAGTGGCAAGAGGGCGGCTGCAAGAGGTAGAGGGAGAGGAAAAGGAGAGAGAGGACAGAGTTTTATTGGTGAAGTGAGATGCCAGAGCAGTACAGAGAGCCTGGGAGGGAAAAGAAGAGGTGGAGACTGCAAAAGGATTAGTCAGCTCCTTACTAATTTGAAAGAGTTTGCTGTGTTCTTAGAGTCCACAGACAAGCGGGATTTGATGTACACTCTCTTTATGGACAGAACAGAGAGTCTGTATTGCACTCGGAGCAGGCCAGTTTGTCAGAGGGTGTGCCCAACACCCTCCACTTCCTCTCATCCACCCTGCACTTAAGTTTCAGGGTGGCGTGGTTAGCGTAATACCAACAGTTGCACTTGGATGTAGGCTTCAGATGGATTCTCATGACACGGGCAAGGATTTCCAGAGTATTGGAGAAAGAAAGATGCAGGTTAACGAGGGCTGTGTCAGAGTGTGAGTCAGCCGCAGGCATAGGAGGAATGAAGAAAGTAGAGGCAACGGCATCCACTGACACACGCTTCATGGACTGAATGACCAAGACGGTAGGTGGCAGTGCTGTGGTGTGCTTAGCCTTAGGGACAGAGAGTTTCAGGTTAGAGGAGATCAAAAAATGGTCAGTCCACGTGAGAGGAGTGGTGAAAGGGTTAGAGAGGGGGATGTCAGAGATGAGAACATCCAAGGTGTGTCCGGCAGAGTGAGTCAGACTAGAGGGTTGAATGGAAAGAGAGTGTAACAGATGTTGCTGAAAAGCCCAGAGGAGGGATTAGAAGAGTCCAGGTGGATGTTGAGGTCTCAGAGGAGAAGTTCAGAGGTAGAGGCACGGAGAGAAGAAGAGAGGCCAGCCCACATTTGGAGGAAGAGGGCAACCTGGCCAGGTGGTCTGTAGATGGTGGCCACAGTCAGAGAGAGGCCAGGAGCTATAGAGAGCCTAGAGATCAGGCATTCAAAGGAAGAGTAGGCCTGCTTAGCAAAGACAGAAGCAGGGACCCAGGCGTGAAAGATCAGAGTTACTCCACCTCCGGGCCAGTTGGATCTGGGTTTGGAGTTGATCTTGTAGCCATCAGGGAGGAGAGTGGCAAGACTTGTGAAAGAGCGTGCTCTGAACCATGTCTCCATTAGAGCGAGGACATCCAGGTCCAGTTCTTCGAGGAGGTGGCAAATGCCAGATGAGTGTTTGACAGCAGAGCGAGAGTTGAGAGTAGTGACGTGGAGCAGGTTGCCACATTTGAAATACTTCCGGGGTGGGGTACAGGTACAGACGTGTTAGAGGGGCCTGAGAGTGGGCAGAGGTGGTAGCATGAGGTGGCATAGTAGCCAGAGATGAGGAGGAAGGTGCAGGAGAGGTGGCAGAAGAAGAAGGTGTTAGAAGAGCCTGAGAGGGGTGAGTTGGAGTAGGAAGGAAGTTAATAAGACACGGGAGACGCCTATCGAAAAAGAGGAGATTGGGCTGAGGGCCCTGGACCAAGACGGTGCCTTTCAGATAGATATTAATTATGGTTTTAGAGGAGTGGAAGCAGGCCAAGAGGACCTCCCACCAATGGACACCATTAACGCGAGAGGAAGTGATAGGAGAGCGAGCCAAGACCATATGAGCGGTCCATAGGTCTGGTGAGGGAATGACAAAGAGGTTGTCGTGAGAGTCTGTCTGGAGGTACGACTGATGTAGGTATATGTGATAGGGAGGCTAGGTTTGGAGACCAGAATGTCCCTCTTGAACCTCTTCCTTCCAGACTTAGTGTGAGGGATATGAGAGGAGATAGAGTACCAGTTAGGGAAGATGGGAGAAATGAAAAGCACCACAGAGGGCGCAAGGAGGCAAGTAAGTGGAGGGGGGAGCGAAAGAGAAAAGGAGATATGCACAATGCAGGATGTGCAGAGGGAGGGTCACACAGTAGGGAACACACAGGAGGGGCTGACAGGTGACACACAATAGTACAACGGTAGCCCCAGCGGGGTGGGGACCTAGAGAGTGGCAGAGAGCCTAATGGCACACAGTTCACAGTACAACAGTAACCACAGTAGATGGGAACCTAGAGAATGGGAGAGAGCCTAAAGGGACGCAGTTCACAGTAAAACTGTAACCACAGATGAAAGGGGACCTAGAGAGTCGTAGAGAGACTAATGGGTCACAGTTCACAGTAAAACTGTAACCACAGTTAAAAAAGGACCCAGAGAGTGGGAGAGAGCCTAATTGGACACAGTTCACAGAACAGCAGTAACCACAGTGTATGGGAACCTAGAGAGTGGGAGAGAGCGTATTGGAACACAGTTCACAGTACAACAATAATCACAATTGAGGGGGACCTAGTGAAGGGACGCACAACACAAAGTAAGGCTAACTGCTAGAGGGGAGAACCTAGGGTTACGCAGAGACAGAGTACATTATGTCAAACTGTTAGGTGGAAGTACACGCAAGGGTAGTTTATTAGAGAACAGTAGTGGTTGCTCCCACTTCCCACAACTTGCTTGCCTTTCGGTCGCTGATGGTCTATGGCTGTGCAGCGTACTCACACTCTGCGCTGCTGCCCTTTGCGGTCGCTGCTGGTCAAAGGCTACTCAGCGTGCTCACTATGGCCCAGGAACCAGTGAATCAGAACTGCGGGAAAACATTTCTCTCAGGAAACGCTGTTCTGGTGAAAGCCTACCCACACCTGACTAGCGACCCTCGCCCTTCTCTTCGAAATAGCCAACACAAAAGATGGTGTTGCTGTAGAAAGGTCCCTGGCACACAGCAGAGGGTTCCGCAAAAACCTGCTGCAGCGCGAAGGAAGGAAAACACCAATAGGGGAAGCTGCCCTCCACTGCCATCAGGAATGCAGCACCAAGGAAAGAAAATACTAAGCGGGGCAGCTACTCTTCGCTGCTATCAGGAAACAGAAACTTAGTAAATACTGCTGTCTCTGCAGCTCCACTGGTCTCAGGCTTGGGGCAAAAGAGAGTGGAGTAATTACGTTCCTTATTGGCGGATACATTAATCCCGAGGAGAGTGACTTTCTGACAGTGGGCCGCCATTGTTCTGTTGGTGTTGTGGCAGTGCCAATAGCAGTGCCAATAGCAGATTGGCGTTTGTTTTGTCTGCTCATGTTGCATCGTAGCCTCAGGATTTTCTTCCTGCAGAGCAGCCTCCCAAAACATGTTAATGTTCTTTTCGACTGGTTTAAGATTTGTGGTTTTATCTTTGCCCATATTTGTATTTAATGCAATGTTCTTTGAGGGTGTTGTTTAAACTCTTGCAAAGTTAATTTCTTAGCTTGGTGAGCAGGGGAGTAACACTCTTTAAGAATTTAGAGAATGTAATAAATCAGTCCAATACTCAGGTGTTGATATAAATTAAAATGATAATACATGTGGCCATATACTGAATGAAGGAACGAAAGCTGAGCAGCAATGATGACTGCGTTATCAAAAGCTAAGCATTTAAAGTGGAGTAAAGGAAATCTTGTGATAATACATTATGAAGTGTCTTAAGAATGTGACTGCTTTAATATTGTGGCAAAGGTAGAAAATGAAGTTTATTATAATAATGTAATTCAGGTGATGTCAATAATCTGCAAACTAAATAGCCAGCTAAATATTTCACAGACCAAGATTATATTGTTTCAAATTTCATTTCACATTCCTGCTCAATGAAGCTTTGTCTGAAAAGCATAGCTGTGAGAAATCGAGAGCATGCGCGGGTAGGGAACCGCATTAAGTGGAATTGAGATTTCAGCCTCGCAGTTTAACGCCCTAGGCAATTACTCGGCATCTAAGTAAGTCTGCCTGTTGACTGCCACGATTAACATTCTATCTGCCATCTCATCAGCGGCAGTCATGCTTGTCAGCAATACGTTTCTAACCGTATAAAATCCCCACAAATGTACTGTCAATCAATTTGGGGAAAAACTTCCGCTGCCTCACAGAGATATTATTGTTTTATTAGCGGTGGGTCAAGGTTATTTTATCTTTCCATTAGACAGTTCTTGCACTTCATTCCCAATCTATCAAGAAGCACACTAGTGAAAGCAGGAAACAAGACAGAGAAAGAGGACGTGAGAATGTCCCCACTGAGACCATTCACCAATGGTATGGTGGTGCTGCAGTTTTATGAGTTATGAATTTTAAATAGATTATTGTGACAGTGGGTCAGGTTAATTTATATCCATTTGCTATGTATGTAGGACAAACCTCGGAACAATTAATTCTAATAGTAATTAGCTTTAGCTTAGCAAGAAATGCTTAATATGATAACTGATACCATGCTTATAAAACATTGGATAGATCATAATTAAGGAAAATGCCATTTTTTGATTAATATCCTCCAATACTCTGAGACAGCGCCAAACAAACAGAGCATGTATGGGGCCTTTGCTGATCATTTGATTTCTCGTTACCACTTAAAGCCCATAGATTGTTTCATATATAATGTTTTTGTAATCAGAAAGAAACAAATTAAATTACACTTAAAAGCACGTCTCTCTTGCATTAAACATATTATGTGTTCAGTAAAAAAAAATGTATATTGAATGTCGTTAAAAAAAAAGAAATATGTACAATTTGCAAAGAGAGTGTTTTGCATATTTTGTAAAGTTTTCATGGATCTTTACATTATCTTGCTAATTAGTGTGGGCTGCTGGATGAAGCACCACCAATAAGCCAACACTAGGAGGTAGAGGACATATGTGAAGGGATACACAGGTTTTGGTTATTTACCCACCAATGCTAATCTCAATGGCCATTCCCAACCACTACTTGCCCCCCTACCCCTGCCCAAAACACATCCGCCTTGGATCTCTTTGAGCTTGCTTTATCAAGCAGAAAACATCAAGCTTGCACATGGTAGTCTTATTTCCAAGCAGTCTGCCTAGAGGCAATGACTCAATTTATGTATTTATTTAATCATTTATAAAACGTGCCTATCCCAGAGGCATCTAGGCGATATGTCTTAAGAGATTGGTTACAGCTTTGTTACAGTTTTGCGTATATGTTCACACATATGCATTGCACATTCGTACTTAAGAAATTGGTTACAGATTTACGTATAAGTTCACAAAGATACATTACACAATCATGATTCTATGCTTACTTAGAGACAACTGTTAGTAGTAGATATCATGGCTAGCTGCTGGGTACACATAGTGTTAGTCTTAGCAACAGTGGAGGTGTCAGCCAGGAGGCTGGGTGCTATGGGGCACGGGGTCTGGTGGGTAGAGTCTCGCTTAAATCGTAGGGTTTTAAGGTTTCTTTCTAAATGACTAGGGAGATGTGTCATTTTTTAGTTGTGTTGGGGGGGAGTTCCACCATCTGGCTGCTATTACCGGAAAGCTTGAGCCTCCCGCTTTCTGTCTTCTGTATCAGGTTTGTGTATGCAGATCATGTGGGTCTGTTAGATTGAGTTTTGTTGATCAGGTTGCTGAGATAAACTGGTGCCTTGTTGGTGAGACATTTATGTGGGAGCATGAGGATTTTAAATGTGATCCTATCATGTACTGGGAGCCAGTGGATGTTCCTCCTAGTAGTCAAGATATGTTCGTTATTGGGAATATTCAGTGCAGCTCTGATAGCGTTGTTTTGTACTATTTGCAGTTTTCTAATATTTCTGATACTAGTTCCAGCAAATAGTGAGTTACAATAATCAATCCTGCAGAGTATCAAAGCTCTGGCCAGAGTGATGGAATTGTCTGACAAAAGGAAAAGTCTACTAGCTCTTATCAATTTGGACGTATAGGCTGAGGAGGAAACTATGGCGTTTACCTGTCTGTTTAGGGTGAGGGAGGAATCGATGTAGAACCCGAGAGTTTGTATTTCCTTAGCTACCGTGATAGTGTTACCATCAATGATAAATGATTTGTACTCATGTGGGAGATTGTTTAACTTGGATTTGTTTCCAATTAGAATTAACACACTCTTGTCGTCGTTAAGATACAATTAATAGAAAGCATCCATGCTTGTATCTCGAGATAGATTTTGTTTAGGTTTTTGGTGCCGGTGTTGTGACATCCAGTGATGGATATAAGTATTTTTGTGTCATCCTCATAGTTTGTGTACGAGATACCCATTTTGTCAAGCTTATCAAATAGGAGCTTAGTAAATGCATTGTGAAGGGTGGGTGACACACAAGAGCCGTGTGGCACACCACAAGTCACCAGTGCCAGAGGGGCTGCTGAAGTGTCAGAGAAGACCTTCATAGTCCGATTAGAGGGGAAAGGATTTGTTCCATTTAATGGTTTCAGGAGAAAAATGGGCTGCTGTTTCAAAGTGTTGGCGCAAAATATCATGATTGACCAAATCAAAGGCAGCTGAGAGGTCTAGTAGGAGGAGGATGCACAGGCCGTCATTATATTTATATTGGTTCATTTGCGTTTTTAGATCTAGAAGGGCTGTTTCTGTTCCGTGACCCGGTCAGAAGCCTGATTGACTCAGGCTCCGGAGATTATTGAGTTCCAGGAATTTTTGGATCTGCACGATTAAGGATTTTTTGTAAAAATGGTACTGTAGTGATGGGCCGGAAATTGGTGGGGAGGTTGGGGTGTATTTTTTTTTTTTAAATAGCGGTAAGACCCAGGCTGCTTTTAGGTCATTCACTAATGTGTTAGTGGCAAATGAGTTATTGAAAAGGCTAGTTATAAAGGGTGCTAGTTCAGTCACTCATTCTTTTACCAGTGTTGCAGGACATGTGTTGCCCTTGCATCTTGAAGGTTTTAGGCCTTTAATGATGTTGATAGTGTGTATGGTGGATACAGACAAAAAGGTAAATTTAATATCCTTGTGAGGTTCTGTTAATGAAAGTATGGTTGGCATGGTGGAGTTGAGATTAAGATTAGATTTTTTTTGTACTATTTTTTGTTGGAGTTGCAAGATTTTGTCTGCCAAGGCATTTTGAATATTTGAACACCATTGTTCACCTTTAATAGCATAGTCAGGGGTGGGTGCTGGTGATTCCAACTCGCAGAGAATGGTGAATAATTCTCTTGAGTTGGACTGGGCTTTCTGGATTCTTTGGTTATAGGCTACACTTTTTGCTTTAAGGATTTCTTTCCCATAATTATTAGCTAAGGTCTAGAAGAGTGCTCACAGGTGTTGGTGATTTTAACCAATTGTTTTCTGCTGATCATTTGGATTCACACATAATTTGGAGCTCAGACGTAAACTAGGAGTTGATATGTACAATAGTTTTGGCTTTTTTGATTTTCAAAGGGGCTTCCTTATCAATGGCTGCAAGCAGAACCTTGTTGTAATGACATACCAATGCTGACGGGGCGTTATCTAAGTAGGTCAGGTCTAATAGAGGTGTTAGGAGTGGTAACATAGTGTCACAATAAATATTTGTCATGCTTCTGGATGGTGCAGTGGGTACGACTGGAGGAAGTTTCACACTTTTATTGATGAGAGTAGTAGAAAAGATTATAATATTGTAATCTGATCATGGCGTAGGGGTGTTAGAGAGGTTGTCAGTGACATAATTGGTTTCTTCTAACCAGTCTAAGGTATGCCCTTTTTCATGGGTAGGGGTGCAGATTCTGTGTGTTAACCCGTGGGCTATCATAGAGTTGGCCAGGAAGCCTGCATGCGTATCCAGAGGGTTGTTCACCCATAATGATAGCTTTGGAATGAGGTTTCATATTGTGAGCCAGGAGTTCTTCGAATTAGGAAGTCGGGCCTGGAGGTCTGTAAATAATGTCTATTTTGAGGGTACATGTGTGTGTGAGGGAAATATTTAGTGTGATGACTTCGCCTGAGGTGGAGGTTCAGTGGAGATTCTTATGTTCAAAGCTTTCTTGGCTAATAAGGCTACTCCTCCTTTTGCTGATGTTCTGTCCTTCCTGTAGATGGAGTAACCCTACGGGATGGCTATGCACAGGAGGGGGCCTGAGGTTGTGTGGAGCCACCTTTTCGAGACAGCCATGAGGTCTAAGTCATTATTTTTAATGACGTCTGCATTATCCAAGGCGTGGGCAGTGATAGATCTGGCATTGATTAGCGCACCTTTTAGATGTAGGGTTGTGTTAGTGTTGGCTATGCTCTTGGTAGGTGCAATTGTGTTGGAGAGGCAGTTGGATCTATCCCCTGACACATGTAACTTTAGTTGAGTAGGGATGGGAGGAGTGGATCCCTTAGTCTGAGAAATGTTAATCGGGTGAGGTGCTAATTCAGCTGCTAGATTATTGGGAGTCTTGGGCTTTTTAGAGTATTGGTTGACCGGCTTGTGTGTCTTGTTCTGCCGTTGGGTACGGCATTGGTAGGAACGAGAAGATAGTCTAAGTCTTGTCTTCTGGCAAGTCCCTTGATTGAACGTGAGAGTAGTAATGGGGGAAAGTATGTGAGTCATGTGGCAAAGATTTCTGTGAGAGGTGGGCTAGTGGCAGGGGGGCTGAGATGGTGTGGGAATGTATGTGGGCTGTCCGTGAGGATAGTCAAGAAGTTCTTGTGAGTCCATTCGGCTGGAGTGAGACTAGTGGGTGGGCATTAAAGGTAGGGTATAGTCTCACCTTGTCATCGGTGGGGGGTCAGTTATTGGACAGGGGAGTGAGCGCAGGGAAAGGCACAGTTTTGTTTAGAAATGGGGTGGCACATGGGATAGGGTGGTGGCCGGCACAACGTAGGCGGGCTAGGCCCTTCCCTAGCTGGATGTAGTAGCCTACAGTGCAAGGTAGATCCTTATAGGTAGTTTCCATAATGGTTCTAACGTGTGGGAGTTTCTCCAAGCTGCATTCAGAAAGTACTAGCAATAGCAGAACAGGTACCATCAGCACAAGTAACCAACCTGACATAGCAATAGATGTTGCAATGGTGAGAATGTTGCTAAGTTAGTGGGGTGAAGTCAAACTCGATGCACTAGTGACATAGACTAGATGTGGTTATTCAGATAACATACAGTATGCAGTCATGCTAAATGCACTGGAGACATGGGCTAGATGCGGTTATTCAGCAACATACACAATGCAGTCATGCTAAATACACTGGAGACATGGGCTAGATGTGGTTATTCAGATAACATACAGTATGCAGTCATGCTAAATGCACTGGAGACATGGGCTAGATGCGGTTATTCAGCAACATACACAATGCAGTCATGCTAAATACACTGGAGACATGGGCTAGATGTGGTTATTCAGCAACATACACAATGCAGTCATGCTAAATACAATGAAGACATGGGCTAGATGTGGTTATTCAGATAACAGACAGTATGCAGTCATGCTAAATGCACTGGAGACATGGGCTAGATGCGGTTATTCAGCAACATACACAATGCAATCATGCCAAATACACTGGAGACATGGGCTAGATGTGGTTATTCAGCAACATACCGAATGCTCGGATAACATTGGTTAAGAACTGGCATTTAAATGCGCACAATTAGATGTTTTGCTGCGCACGTCAGAGACAAAGTACAAATGAACAAGCATGCAGCTGATATGGTAAGCAGTGCTCATTAAGAATGTAAGCAGTGGTTGTTTGGGTAGAGCTGCCGTAGTTTATAGTCTGCTTAGTTGATACTTACAGGTGGAGTATGCGGGTATTGGGTCAACTGTTCAGAGGTGCAGTGACACAGGCCGGATTAAGGGAGTGCTGCGTTAGTGTCCAGGCCTCTGTCGCTCGGGACTCCCGGCTCTGCCAGGCTCGGGACAGGAGCCACATCTGATGGCCTTCGCTGAGCGCCAGCTTACGCCAGCCGGGAATCCGGATAGGCTATGAAGCCGTTGCAGCAACCAATGGGCGACAAGGTGATGTTTTCCATGCAACACTGAGGCAAAGGCCAAGGATTACTTGGTGGCCATTTTAGAATGGTAGATGGCAAATGATTTTGCTTGATTCGTATGCCGATGCACCTAAAAAGGCAATAATGATTTCTGCAAGCCTTTTTCAGTGCGGCAGCCACAGAAGTGCAAATCAAATAGTCAGCCAATCTCGATCACAAGATAAGATATATACGGAGCACTGCTTCCGTGTGAGCAGAGCCACGAGGCTTACCTCCAGGTAACTGGAAGCTAGAAATCAGCTGGGGGTTGAGGGGCTGCTCCTGCAGCCACAGAGGTGAGGTGAGCCCTCCTGGGCATCTGGCAGAGAAGAAGCTGGAAAAAATTGCAGCTGTAAATGACTACTGGTGTAATAAAAATGTCTTAACCTGTGTACCTTCAGCCACTTGATTTATATGCCTTCCTCGCACTGATCCCCTGTTAAAAACAAGCACAGATGGAGCCACCAGTTGTGGCTTTTGTATAGGTATTAGGTAGTTATTTGCCAAGCACTGCAACATCATATAAGCTCTGGTAACCACTTCAATTTCCAGCAGTTGCAATTATGTGGCCAGATAGTACCAATAGATATATGTGCCTAGCAAATGCCTATCCTTTACCAACACAAAAGCCCAAACTGTTGGCTTTGCCAATGCATGTTTAAATGTGTCTCTGAGGTTTAAAGTCATAAATTGTATCTCTAGCAAGAGACATTTGAATTTTCGTATTTGTCCTAACTGGTTAGGCCAACTTTCCTTAGTGTGCCTTCAATTAAGTTCTCGATAAGAACGAAAAATCAACTTTTGGGCCTTCAGGTTTAGGACGCCCAAAAGACATCCTGTTCATCGAATGCGTCTTGACTCCACTGGTTGGTGGAAGGCTGTCGTGTGTATTTCTACCGGGACATAGCTTGCTATACCGCAATGGGTGTGGGATCCTGTGCGGAGCTCAGCAGCCTAACTTTGGGGGTCATTTTCAAACGGTGGACAAAATGAAAGCATAGAAGTGTCTCCAGGCTTTCATTTTGCTCACCATGTCTCCATCATGGGAGAACACTCGATGTTACTCTTGCATGAGATTTTCCAATGGAATACTCTTTGATTTAGCACCTGCTAAAGATCAGGCGGTTTGCATCGGGATGCATAATTTGCAGGCAGCATTTTATCCCTCACAAAGCGAAGGGTTAAAGGGAACAGCAAAGGCGATTTCACCTTCATTTACTCTACACAATTACACTCTGCTTTGTGAGAGTCGAACATTGCATGCAGTGGACCCTCAACACGTAATAGCAAAGTGCTGCACGTTGGCGGTCCTCTGCATGCAGTTAGCATACCTTTTAAAAACTCCCTAATTGTGTCCTGCAAGAGTGAATGAGACACTGAGGCTGCCTATACTGTCCTGGCTTATGTCTGGCTTGAAGATTTACAGCTGCAGAGTGAAGACTAGGTCTGGATGGGTGCATGGTATTTCTGGGGCTAGCATGATCCATTTAGGGCAATTTTTTTTCCCCATGTTATCTGCTTTTGCGCAGGAGAGTGCATGTGCTGCTGGAAACTCACATGAGTCTTATTGGTTCGGCCCCCGATAAAAGGGCGATTGACCCAATCACATGCCAGCACCATTTACTTTTTTTGTTCTTCTTCAATAGAGAACTCAGTGCCCGTAAGACCCCAAGCAGGCCAAGGTGATGGGAGTGTAGCACCGCCAAGCACATCCGGCAGCCACCCAACAGGTAAGGTCAGATCAGGCCGCCCCTGCTACATAGTGCTGTGACCTCGGCCTTTTATAAACTGCATTTCTTTTTTTCCTGTCCTATTTTTATTTTTTTAAAGCATGTTGTGTTAGGACACTGGAAGAAGAAATCATTACCATGGCGGGCATGGCATTTCAGGGACTGGGTTCTGCCATACTGGGATTAGAAAGGAAGGGTTGATAATTTTTGATACCATGCAGAGGCAGACGGCACCCCTCCACCACCAAACAAGCTCAGGAATTGGCTGCACGCTGGGCCCAGCACCTCAGAGATCAGGTGCTGCACTGCTGCCGGATTGCACATGGGACTGGTAGCTGGGAGGGACCCCAGGGGATTACGCATTTTTTAAAAACCTTTTAGGCACTGTTATGTTCCGCCCTGCGTCCCGGTACGCGGTGACGCAGGGCGTGCCTAATAAAAGCCCCGCCCCCGCGCTCGGGAGGCAGTTCCGGGGCAGACATCCATGTGCGTGTGCTTCATTGATGCTCCCGCTGGAGCTGCGCCACAGGCCGTGCGGCCTAGCATAGCACCGCCAGCCCTCGCGCGCGCACGCCGAGGGCTGGAACTTAACAATGGCGACGAGATGGAACGAAGATCAACACGCGCTTGGCGTTCACGGCGCTTAGATGGCCTGCAGCCATCGCGGCGAAATTTTTGGACACCCGGTGGGGGGGGGGGATCGCACACGTGACCCACCCCACCCAAAAAAAAAACAAAAAAAAACGGGCAGTGTGGAGTCATCTGGCATCTGGCCTCCCACACTAGAGGGCACCAACACAAAGTGGCATCAGAACCACGTGGGAGCACCAGCACCTGAACTTTTCCGTCACAGTGGTTGGAAACCACAGCACTTCCAGGGAAGGCCCACCTTCACCGCACTAGTGGTCGCCCGAAGAGCTCACGCCAGCACTGACCAGGTACACGTCGACATGGTGGCCGGTACGTCCACCCCTGGGCCCACCACGCTGTCCAGAATTGCGGCAAACCTATCGCTGACGTCCCCACAGCCTTGCAAACAAGGAGGTTCATCGACACTGGTCCAGCCTTTTCCTTTTGACCCCTTTACCGACCCATCTTCGAGTGGACCCAGATGGCAGCTGTGGATCCAGAAATTCGAGATGGCGATGGAGTGCAAAGATGTAACGTCGGCCAGGAAGATGTAGGCGCACCTACTACTCAGTGTGGGTGACGAGGTAATGCGCATTTTCAACTCCTTGAATGTTGCCGATGGCCAAGATGCATACCAAAGCGCAAAAGATGCCCTCACGGCTCACTTTCTCCCTCAACTGAACCCGGACTATGAGACTTTCATTTTCTGCACCACCATACAGGCAGCGGACGAAACCCTGGGTGACTACCACACTCGGTTGAGAAAATTGGCCATGTCCTGCGAGTTCACAAATGTTGAGAGGGAGATCAGGAGGCAGGTCATTAACGGCATACAATCAGAAAAACTAAGGCGCCTAATACTCAGCGAGAGTGGCATCCCCCTGAAACGGATCCTTGAACTTGGACGACAAAGGGAACTAGCCCACACCAGAGCGGCCAACATGGAGGCCACACTACACAGATTGCAACCTGCTCTCAACACAGCCATGGTGGCCCAGATCACCAACAAACAATCCTCGAGGGATGAATACAGTGGGGGCTATGGCCAGAACAGGTGGCAACCGCGCATTCCTGGGCCCACAGAGTGTGGCTGGTGTGGTGGCCCACGACATGGTCGCTGCAACTGTCCTGCACAAGGCACCACCTGTGGCACCTGCGGCAGGAAGGATCATTATGCAAAGGTTTGCAGATCATCAGGCACCTCCACGCAGCCCCCACAGAACTTTCCAGAAAAGAACGCGACCAAGAAAAAGAAGCAAGCCAGTGCAAGGAGGGTCGCAGTGGCCAACTCTTCCACGGAGGAAGAAGGGGATGATGTCTCGACAGGGCAGCAGGATCCCGGTAAGGATAACGAGAGGAAAGGAAGAAAGATATACCTGGTGTCCGCATGAAGCCAAGGTCAAGAAACACAAAGAAAATCTGTCCGAAGGCGCAAGTGCATGGTCACCGTCCAAAACCAGTGCATTCTCATGACCATTGACACCGGCGCTTCGGTGAATGATGTTATGCCCACAAGCATATTCCAGACTCTAAAGCCTCAACCAGACCTGAAAAGCACAGACACGCTGTTGTATGCATACGGCAGCCGGAAGCCCCTACCAGTCATGGGCAGGTTCTGCACTACGCTGGAGCACGGCGAAAACAGACTATGGTCGAAAGTCTATGTCGTGAAGGCAGGAATTGAAAGCCTCCTGAGTGGGGACGCAGCAGAAGATCTGGGAGTGGTCAAATTCATCTGCCATGTCGATAATGCCGAGGAGGTGGAGAAAATGTTGAGTCAATACCCCAAGTTGCAAGATGGAATAGGCTGCTTGAAGGGCAAAACCATCAGGCTGCACATTGACGAAACAATACAGCCGAAAGCCGTAAGGCATGGGAGGACACCTTTCCACATGAGAGAACAAGTGGAGCAGGAACTCAAGGCTCTGGAGGAAGCTGGCATCATAGAGGCGGTCATAGGGCCCACACCATGGGTCTCCCCGATGGTCGTCACGCGAAAGCCTAAACTGCCCGGAAAAGTCCAGATTTGCATTGATATGCGTCTCCCTAACACTGCCATCAAACGAGAACGCCACATCACCCCAACGATCGACGAAATCGTGGCGGACCTCACAGGGTCTTGTGTATTCTCGAAAGTTGACTTGAAGGCGGGGTATCACCAACTCAAACTCCACAGAGACTCGCGCTACATCACAACATTCTCGACGCATTTGGGGTTGAGGAGATACAAACGCCTGAGCTTCGGGATCTTGTCCGCTGCTGAGGTATTCCAGCAAACTATCCAAGAGGTCATCAGGGGCATCCCCGGGGTCCTCAACGTGAGCGACGACATTCTGATTCACGTCCCCGACAAGAAGGAGCACCTCAAGAGGCTTCATACCCTACTGGGCAGACTACAAGAGGCTGGCCTGACCATACACAGGGAGAAGTGCGAGTTCCTCAGATCGGAAATCATCTTCTTTGGTTACAAGTTTGGCAGCACGGGCATCTCCCCTGTTCCCCAGAAGGTCGCAGACATTCAGGCGGCAAGCCCACCGATGACCCCCACAGAGGTACGCAGTTTCCTAGGTATGGCAACCTACTGCGGGAGGTTCATTCGAAACCTGGCCACCCTATCTGAGCCACTACGGGAACTGACGAAAGCAAACATCAAGTGGGACTGGGGGTAGAAGTGCCTAGACTCGTTTGAAAGTATCAAAGAATCCCTGTCCGTCGACACCAAAATGGCGTATTACAACACCGAGCTGCCTACAGAACTGTTTGTGGATGCAAGCCCCGTTAGGCTCGGAGCCATCCTAATGCAGGTGATGAGGGAAGGGGAGAAAAGACCGATAGCCTACGCCTCGAGAGCCCTCACGGAAACCGAACAGAGGTACTCCCACATTGAGAAAGAGGCCATCGCCGTGCTGTGGGGGTGCAGGCACTTTCATCTTTACTTATATGGGCGGCGGTTCACAGCAGTCATTGACCACAAACCCCTACTACCCATCTTCATGGGAACGTCGTCTCACCCTCCGGCACGGATCACCAAATGGCTACTACATCTTCAGCAATACAACTTTGATCTCATCTACCAACCAGGCAGTGGAAACCCCGCGGATTTTCTCTCGAGGCATCTGTGAGCGGCAACCCAACAAGAGATCCAAGTGGCCGAAGAGACGGAGGAACATATATGCCAAGTGGTTCGCGCAATGAGACCAAAGGCGGTGAGCATCGAAGACATCGAAGCAGAAACTAACAAGGATCCTTGTTGCAACCTAGTGAAAGATGCCATAATCTCAGGGGACTGGAAAACCTTCATGAGACACACACACACAACAGAACAGCGGAAGCAAAAGGGTTTCTGTCCGGCATGTTTACCGTCCGGCAAGACTTGTCGATCACAGAAGGCGGATTTATACTAAGAGGAAACCGCATCGTAATCCCTCTCAGAGTACAAGACAGGATAGTGGCCCTAGCGCATGAAGGACACCAAGGGCTGGCAAGGACAAAAGCCCGCATACGGCACAGGGTATGGTTTCCCCAGATCGAGGAACGGGTCAAGACACTCATTAGCACGTGCCTAGCCTGTCAGATAACGGGGGCCCCGCCAGAACCGGAACCAATTCTATCGGCGGAACGCGGCCGCTCTCGGTGGGAGGCCATCAGCATTGACTTCTACAAGCTACGAGAAGGCCTCCACCTTTTGGTGGCCGTTGATGACCACTCCCAATATCCGGAAGTTGAAATAGTCGAATCCACAGCAGCGGAAGTGGTCATTCCAGCCATAGAAAAAATGTTCGCAACTCACGGACTACCAACCTCCATCAAAAGTGACAATGGGCCACCGTTCACCGGGGAGGAATTCAAAAACTATCTGCAGGACCTTAATATAAAGTATCACCACACCATGCCGAGATGGCCCCAGGCCAATGGGGACGCAGAACGCTTCATGAGAACCATTAACAAGGTGCTAAGGATATCCAAGGCGAACGCCAGCCCATGGAAGGTCGACCTCTACCGGTTCCTCCGGAACTATCGGGTTACCCCCAACAGCACAACCGGCATACCGCCGGCGGATCTCATGTTCAGCACCGTCATCAGATCCTCGATTCTGCACCATCCAAGCAGGACCCCGGATGAGATCAATGAAGGACGCACGGAAATGAGGAGAAGGAGTGCCAACGCCCACATGAGTGGCAAGAGGAGAGCGAGGCCGTCCAATCATCAGGTGGGGGACCAAGTCGTCATGCTACGCAACCCCACCAAATCAAAACTCGACACCAGATACGAGGAACTGCCATGGATCGTCAGCGATCGGCACGGAACCATGGTGACTGTGACCCGAGGACACCGTCAAGTGACGAGGAACTCGTTGTGGTTTAAGGCGGTGCCTCGCAACCTGTGGACTGACAGTGAGTGCCACCTGGAAGACGAGGACGCTCAGCCCAGCGAAGACGAGCCTAGGTCCATCCCGGATGAGACAGGAGCAATGGATGGAACCTGGGAACAGCTGGAGGCCCCCGGCCTCGAGGACCTGACCAGTGAAGGTCAGGAGCCGGGGGGGGGGTGCAGGCCCCGAGAAGGGCGATATGGTCTGAGATCTGCTTCGAGACCGCCGGCCAAGTTGAATGACTATGTGTGGTAGTTTGAGGTACCTGGACCACGAACATAAATGGCTGGGCAGTTATTGGTTAAGAGCGTGAACCGATGATTGAACTCACAGTTGATGCAAGTTATTGTTATGTTTGTTTGTTTTATAATAAAGGAGGAATGTTATGTTCCACCCTGCATCCCGCTACGCGGTGACGCAGGGCGTGCCTAATAAAAGCCCCGCCCCCGCGCTCGGGAGGCAGTTCCGGGGCAGACCATCCACACGTGTGCGTGTGCTTCATTGATGCTCCCGCTGGAGCTGCGCCACAGGCCGTGCGGCCTAGCATAGCACCACCAGCCCTCACGCGCGCACGCCGAGGGCTGGAACTGAAGGTAGGCAGGCTAGCACCTTCTCCCAAACTCCACCATGCAGTCTGGTATTGTTTTGGGCGGAAAACCATTGTCTAAGCCAACTGACTCCAGAAGTTGATGTGGGCGCGCCGCGAGCGCTTGGGAGTGTTGCTCCTATATTTCTTTAAAAAAAAGAAATCTTTACTGTTCCTATACTTTTATTTGAAAAAGAAACTGTTCCGGAATGGTTTTGTTTTAAAATAAAAGTGTAGGAAGAAGTTGAAACTTGCACTTCAGTGCACTGAACATTCCCTTAAACAGAAGGTGTGTTTTGGAGGTTTGGATTGCGCGTGGGAGGGAATGTGGCGATCGGGTTTGTGGGGGGCAGGCCAGCAGGGGACATAGTTCCACTACGTCTTTGCCTACACTTTGACTACTGCCTGATACCTCCAACCAAAAACAAAAGTCAATATTTAAAGCTAGCTGGTCAGCATGGGTGTAATTTTAGGGGGGCAAAGATGTGTTTGCCCCCCCCAACTTTCATGGTACACCATTTTGTACCCATTCATTTGGCTGGGGCACCTTTTATTCCAATGTCATTTCCCCGACAAACATTTTCAGCAAAGTAACTCCACTGGTCAGCCAGCTGTCACAACATGTTTAGCATCTCAGAAAGAAACAACACTGTTCTGAGAGTTGGTCACCAGAATCTGCTATGTTCCAGTGTCCTTAGGATCCCTTTAAAGAGACGAGCAGTTCCTGGATGTGCTGTTCCGCAGCTTGTTGGCATCTTGGGAGTGAATAAGGCTGCCTGCTGGGGCAGAGCATGTTTAGCATCTTGGTAAATAACAGCACAGTGTAGAGAGTTGGCAATTGATTTGTTATACTTTATAGGGACATTTTATGGAATTAGGAATTTAGCAAACAGACAAGCCTATGAATATGAAGTTCCTAATCATACTTCTTAGGCCATTCGCATTACTTTTTAGGCTGTGTCTGCCACTTCTTCAGCCATGTCCATAATTGGGGCCACACCCCCAAATGAGCTCCTTCCCTTGAATTTTCACCCCTGTTAAAGCACTGGCTGGATAGTTGAATGCTGTTTGGTTTAACATATGGAAGTATCATGAGAGAAGGCTTGGAAGACATACTGGACATTTTGCATATGGGGCCATCCAATGATTGAAGGTCCACTAAAAGTTTGAATATGAATGACTACTACTTGGGACTGGGACCTGAGTAGATCCTATGCTCCCAAGATTTGTATTTAACCCACATGTCTTCATCCAAAACTTCTTGCAAAGGCTGCCTTTCTTCAGTTGCAATTCACTGTCACCAAAAAGCTGCCAACACATATAGATGCTTAAAGTGGTCAAGCTGTGTCCGAACCTTGTATCTTCTGTCACTATTGTTCCCACCCTAGAAAATGTACGTCTTCCACTTCACATCCCTCTCTAACTTCCCCCCTCTAACTTAGTTATAGGTCATTTACTGCTGTTCATAATTCGATCTGGTTTACCCAATGGATTTTCTAACTACCATGGCCTTTATGGAAGACGCCAGCTATGTGGATGACCCCACTCCTGAGCCTCTCACTAAGGGATCTGGTATAAGGACCATGCTCTCCATGGTAACAGCTCAAAGCCTTTGACCTAAGACAGTTCCCCCAAAAATCTCACCCCCCCTCACATATCAATGTTACACAGAGTTAGATGAAAGGCCCCAGGTCGAAGGGGTTACGAGGGTCAAAAGGGAATAGAACCAGCAGAGGGGAGAAGACAAAAGAGAAGATAGTCGTGAGCCCCAACAGTTAGACCTTCAATACTATTGCCTAGTGCCACACAATCCCCTGATCTCACTAATAAACAACAAATAATTGAGTTGTTTTCCAGCTGTAAGTGGTTACCAGTTGGAGATCATTTGTTTCCTAGCTTTATGGTACTTCCAAGACCTAAATTGATTAAGCTTTGTAGGTGAGCATTTCTTAAAAGTCTTTTCCCTACGATGGTGATAAACATGCTACCTAATTATTGTCTCTAAGTGTCAGAGAGATGTTTTTCCTGTCTGCCTTCCTGTGACAGTCTAAAGATAAATATTCCTGAGACTGTATCTATGGATAGTGCTAACCTTACAGACTGCGCTCCTTCATGCATATACCACAACAGTGTTGTATTAATTAATAGGGTTTAAGAATTGAGAGAGTGAGTAAAATAAATATGAGAGACACCTTGTAAGTTTATAAAGTAAGGTTCCTGTATTTTTAAATCCAGCATTGGACAGAGTATTATTTGCATACATTATTGTCCAAATAGAAAAGAAAAGATCCATCCTTTGACAAACAATTAGTCATACATGTAGAGACTTTTGTCACACTTGGTTATTTGCACATATACTAAATAAAAAGAAACTTGGTCACGCCAACACGTGTTTCAACCTATCTAGGCCGTCTTCAGGCCGTAAAGCTACTGATAATTGTGCAATAAACATATTCAGTGGACAATTCTAGTTTGCACAGGAAGTCTGGGAAGGGAACAGACACAGCGGGGAGGGGCGGGGGAAAAATTGCAGGAGAAAAATGTATTTCAGTAAAAAGAAACAAGGGAAAATAGAAAATGAATATTACTGGAAAGGTAAACTGAATCATATAAATTTACATTTCATCATTAACTGTGATTTTAAAAATTGATATAGCTCTGATTATCCCACTGGAAATCTAGTAGGCGTACTTAGATACAAAGTTAGCTAACAGTTTTCAACGTTTTTATATCTACTATCCAACTATTGATAAGAAAATAAAGGAAATAATTAGCCTGTATCCAGCAAGGACTACGCAAACAAGTTGCCCTAACTATAAGGTCCTGGGGTTCACGCTTAATGCGCCCGTGTCTCAAAAGATTGAATAATGGTATATTACCTTATGTGTAAATCCTCCTAGCGTCCTTGAAACATATGCTCTCCTCTGATGAAAATGTATAAGGTACATGGGCCGTATAAAGTAGGTATTTGCTAGTTATCAGTTTCCTAAAGGAACAAGAAAAAGTAAGCCTCAATGATAAGATGCCTGTGGAGATATATTCCACTCTAGTACTGGAGATTTAGAGTATTACACGTTTTTTACCAAGATAACCCATCACCTCTTCTGTTCAAATTTAACTTTGGGTGTTACCTGAAAGGTCAATGTTGCAGTTTCAAGTAATTACGGTTCACCAGCATTGGTATCTATCAAATATTCATGCCCTATTCTGAAAAAGGTAAGGGGTATTCATATGTAAAAATATACGTATTTAGTTTGCTTTACCGATTCAATACATTCACTAATGTTAATAGCGGGCTTATCATCATTGGGAGCTTACTGGCTCAATTGTAATACTGCGACGGTTGTCTGGCGCCGTCGGGCAGTGACTGCAGCATCGGTGCAAGCTCGCCATTGCTATGGTGCTGTGGTGTGTGATTCTGGTCATGTGATACGTCACGTGACCCCGAAACAAATTAAAGCCGCATTCATAGGGTTAGATTTGTATACAAAAAATGTTTGCTTATACCAAGTTAGGGCAATAAGCGTATAGGTGATTAGTCAAACATTAAACATACAGTATCTCTGATACCATAGTGCTCGTCCTCTACCAATGCGGAGGACCCAGCTGGTCATGTGATTGATCACATGACCACAGTTGCTAAGCAACTATATCTAAACAGGAAGAGTTCGCTGGTGTTCGTATTGTATTGTATGGGCATGTTTGCATGAGTTTCTGCCAGATACCGGCAACACAAATCTATTAATTATTCATTTGGAAGTTGGCCTAATAATGTCACTCGGCCCCTATTAGCATTGAGTGATTTGACAGGCATGTTTAACTACATATCTTGCATGAATATTCCAGACATATTTTTACTGCATGTTTACTGTGAATGCAATTCACTTGATATTTGGGGCATTAATTAGTGCAGTGTTCCTAAATTAGGCATACATCAGTAGCCATACATTTTACAGAAAGACATTTAGCTCATGTTCCTTATTGAGACCGAGTGACAAACAACGAAGTTTGCAAATCATTTTTGCTTCCCGTTGGCATAGCCTCAACTCTCTGTCCCCTCCTCTTGGATGTGGTTGGATCTGCTGAAGTCCGACATATCTGATGTCTTTTGCATCGTCCAATGGATGATGTTCTTGCCAATGAGCAGCCAAAGGTAGTCTAATGTCTTGACTATTCAAACTGTTTAGGTGTTCTCGTATACGGAAACGCACTTCTCTTATAGTACTGCCAATATATATTTTTTGGCACATTGTATTCCGTATACAACAAACTTGGATCCACAATTGATAAAGTGCTTAATCTTAATTTCCAAACCTCCATGGCATTTGAATAATTTCGTTGGTGATAATGTATATTTATAAAAATTACACATCAACATTTATAGAATCCTGCTGGTTGAGTCTTTGAGGTTAACCAATGCTCCTGTCCATTTGGCTCTGATTTGAGGAAGGAAGGTATAGTACATTTCTGAAAGTGGTAGCTTTAGTAAAGATAATATTTGGATACTCTGGAATATAGTTTGTGAGTTCTGTATCCAACAGTAATATATGCCAGTGCTTCTTCAACATTTGGTAAATTAATTTACTGTCTCATGAATATTTAGTGATGAAGCTTACAAAGTTAGGGTACACAGTTTCCTCTCTTTTAGGTTTTGTTACTAATAATGTTTGTCTGGTCACTTTTGAATCGAATCTGTTGTTTGCCTAATCAGGCATTTAGAGTACCCTCTTGCCTGAAATCTTTTGTCAATGGACTTACATTCTTCTTGGAAATTAGCAAGTTCACTACAATTCCGTCTTGATCTGAGAAATTCTCCTCTTGGTATATTTTGTACAATGCTCGGCTTATGACTACTAGTGGCATGCAGAATGGAATTGACCGCAGTGTCCTTCCTATGTGTGCAGGTGTGTATTTCCTCTGCATCTATTTTAATTTTAAGGTCCAGAAATACAATTTCATGTTCATCTATTTGGCCTGTGAAATTAATCCCAAAAGTGTGGTTCAGATAATTTAAAAAATCCTCAAATTCATCTCTTGTCCCTTCCCATATGGCCTGAACATCATTGATGTATCTTTTCCAGATGATAATATGGTGTTGAAAAGGGTTATTGTTGAAAATATATTTGTCCTCAAAATATGCCATGAATAGGTTGGCCAGGGTTGGGGCGTATTTTGCACCCATCGCTATACCTTTGGTTTGTGAAAAGTAGTCACCATTGCAAATAAACTGATTGTGTGTTAAGGTAAAGTCCAATAGATTTTTGATCATTTGTACATGTGTATAGTGAGAAGCAGAAAATGTCCTAAAGCTAAAATCTATTGTTTCCAAGGCCAAAGTGTGTGGGATAGATGTATAAAGTGCTGCCACATCTAATGTTACCAAAGCCTAAGTGGTTTTCCATTCAAACTCCTTCAGAGTTTGTAGAGTATGCATAGTATCTTTGAGATATGCTGGAATTTTTGGTACCAGATTTTTGATGCTGCTGTCAATATAATCAGCAAGTGCCTCTGTGGCCCCTCCCTGTCCGCTCATTATCGGTCTTACTGTTGGTAAATGTTGAAAAGGTTTATGAATTTTCGGCAGAATAGGCATCATTGGCTTAGTTACAGATAAAAATGTCTTTTCATCATCAGTTAGGAGCCCTCGATCGTACCATTGTTGTAGCATCAACTGTAATTCTTTCAAAGTCAATTCGTGGGATTACTAGTGAGCTTCTTGTAGCAGCCAGGGGTGGATAAGTGTTCCTCCGCCATTTTAATGTAGTCTGTCCTGTTAAGGATGACTATGTTTCCCCCTTTATCTGCCGCTTTGATGATGATGGAGTTGTCATTACATAGTTCTTGTAATGCTTGCCGTTTATTCTTTGTCAAATTAGATTTTTTACTACTGATGCTTCATTTAGTCCGGTCCATATGTGTATGGATATCCTTGGTAACTGATTTATAGAATGTGTCTATCTATTTACCGCCCCATTCCAAGGTTGGAGGGGCGGTAAATCCCCCTTCCACTATTGCCCTTCCCCATTTCCATTTCTGCCCCATAGGGCTCTATGGGAATGGGGAAGGCGCTAATTACGGCACCGCAATTTTGCGGTGCCGTAATTAGCTCTGAGGTCCCTTAGCGGGTTGGATTTTAACGCCTGCAAAAAGCAGGCGTTAAAACCCCCAACCCGCAAAGGGACCTCGTAGTAAGGCGGTAAGGATTTACCGGTACCGGTATTTTACCGGTACCGGTAAATCCCTACCGCCATCCGTGTAATGAGGCCCTATGTGTTTGGGTTAAGGGTGTTAGTGTGCTGTAGAGTTTAACTGTAGTTTGAGTTTTGTTATTTGTTGTCCTCATGAAAAAGGAGGAGTGTCGTGCTGCCCCTTTAATGGAATAGCACGCGGCAGAGTGACGTTGCACTCCACCACGTGCCCTATAAATAAAAGGGGTGTTCCCGGGTGTGTCAGTGCGACTGGGGAGCACGAGCCTGACGCATGCCTCCGTATGAGTCTGTCCTACATCCGGGGCCCAGGGCTCACGGAACAACGCAGTGGGGGCCAGGGTTTCCCCCACAACACTGTGGATGAGTGATTATCTGCTTTACAAAATGCTGCCAGAATCCTTAAATAATCCAGTGTCCCTCCATTTTAGTTCCCACACACATCCAACGCTGTTTCACCAAATAGGTAATTGAAGCACTAACAGGTATTTCAGTTTCCAGCATATTGGAACAAACGGCTGACAGGCAGGGCCCCCCTTGCCTCACACTATCACCACCCACTCCTCTGAATACATCTCTGAATGTTTATGAGCCACCCATAAAAGAATGAAGAGCATGAGCAGGACGATTATGAATAGGGACAGACATCCAGGTGCACATCCTAAATCAGGCAATGCACACATCACAATGGCAGAGAAGTAAAGAAAATTAGGTAGTCAAATTAACAGGGTTGTGACATTACACCCCTTATTAGGCCCCCCTTCTTGTCTTAAGAGGATGTCCTTTGTGGAAGTCCTTGACCGACTGATGGTTTTGCACATGATGCAATTTCAGGTCTTGAGATTTATCCTATGAGCCAAAAAATAACCACATCATTGAACCAGATACCACCGTTTAACATTGTTGAGTTTGGAGTCTAGGAGACACTTGACTGAATTATCTAAAATTATGTGCACCATGATTGGAGGTGGTCATTGATAAATTACCACGACTGCTACATGCTTGAATAAAGAAAGAAAGACGGCTGTCTGTATTCTCATAATATATGAGCGAACACATGTGGCTTTCTTTTAGAGGGTTTGCAGAAGTTGAACAATATGCACATCTTTGGTGAGTTTGTTATAGTCTATTTGACTAGTTAATCATTTACATGAATTACATATATGTATATCCCTATGATATTCTTATTTTCACTGCAATATTTGTTGTTTGTTTTATTCTCTATATTTGTTTCAGGCTCTCTATCTCTCCTGGCCTCTCTCTGACTGTGGCCACCATCTACAAGCCACCTGGCCAGGTCCCCCTCTTACTCTCAGAGTGGGCTGACCTCTCCTCTACTTGCCTCTACCGCTCAACTTCTCCTCCTCAGAGACCTCAACATCCACCTGGATGCTTCACATCCCTCCTCTCGGCTCTTCCGCAACGTCTACAACACTGCACTTAAGTTTCAGGGCTGCAAGTTCGGTGTCGTACCAGGTGTTATGCTTGGAGGCAGGTTTCAGGTGGATCCTCATGACTGGGGCAAGAATGTCAAGAGTATTGGTGATGGAAAGGTGGAGGATGCTGAGGGCAGAGTAGGGGTTGGAGTCAGAGGTGGGGGGATGATAAATGGTGGCAATGGTCAGGGTGGAGATGGGAGAAATGACCAACTTGCAAACCAGGCTTTCAAAGGAAGAGTAGAGCTGGATAGGTAAGATGGAAGCAGAAATCCACTCAGGGAAGATTAAGGCAACCCTCCACCCCCCACCAGTACAGTGATCTGTAAGATGATCTTGAAGCCTTCAGGGAGGAGGGAGTCAGAAGCATTGACTGAGCTGGCATTGAACCATGTCTGGGTAAGAGCGAGAATGTCGAGGTCCATGTCTTCATGAAGGAGACAGATATCAACAGAGTATTTGTTGGCTAAGTGGGCATTAAGGGTTGCCATGTGGAGGAGGTATGTGCCTTTGAAGGTTTTCTGATGCGGTGTACAGGGGCGTGGTACATCATTCAGAGGAAGGGGATAGAGAGTAGAAGGCGGAGATGCAGGAGAAGGGAGGAAGTTAATGAGAGAAGGCAGGATCTGGTCAAAGAGGAGGAAGTTGGGTTGTGGGCCCTGAACCAGGATATTGCAAGTGTGATAGACATTAATGAAGTATCAAGAGGATGAGAAACCAGCCAACAGGACTTCCCACTTGGTGCCACCATTAATGATAGAACATGTGGAGGGAGAGAGAGTAGAGATGAGATGGGGATCCATAGATCTGGAGAGGGGACAGAGAAGAGGATATCAGCTGTCATAGGAGTCTGCAATGGGAAGTCCAGGGTTTGCACTCAAGATGTGTTTTTTGTGCTTTTGTCTACCCAACTTTGTGAGAGAGTGGGGATAGGTGATAGTGCAGCAGTTACAGACTATAGGAGAAATGGAGAAAGTCATAGGTCGGCAGAGGTTTGGACAGGAAGGAAAGAGGAGTGGCTGCACAGTACAATTCTAGCTAAGCTCACCAGGAGACCTAGTAGGAGACGTCAACATGGAAGCACAACACAGAGAAATGCAGGAGGTTCATAGATGGAATACAAACACACCTAAATCCGATTTTAAAAGGCACAACATAGTGAAATGCAGGAGGTGCATAGATGGAATAGAAAACACACCTAAATCTGATTTTAAAAAAGGAGGCACAGATAGAATACAAACACATTGAAATCCGATTTTAAAAATGGAGGCAGAACATAGTAAAATGCAGAAGGTGCACAGATAGAATTCAAACACCCCTAAATGCGATTTTAAAAGGCACAACATAGTCAAATGCAGGAGGTGCACAGATGGAATACAAATACACATAAATCCAAAATAAAAAAGGAGGCACAGATGGAATCCAAACACACCTAAATCCGATTTTAAAAATGGAGGCACAACACAGTGAAATGCAGGAGTTGCACAGTTCCAATACAAACACACCTAAATCCGATTTTCCTAATGGAGGCACAGCACAGTGAAATGCAGGAGGTGCACAGATGCAATACAAGCACACCTAAATCCAATTTAAAAAATGGAGGTACAGCACAGTGAAATGCAGGATGCACACAGATGAAATACAAGCACACCTAAATCCAATTTTAAAATAAGGAGGCACAGATGGAAAACAAGCACACCTAAAAAGGAGGCACAGATGAAATACAGGCACACCTAAATCTGATTTTAAAAAAAGGAGGCACTGATGCAATACAAGCACACCTAAATATGATTTAAAAAAAAGGAGGTACAGATGGAATACAAGAACACCTAAATACGATTTTAAAAATGGAGGCACAACACAGTCAAATGCAGGAGGTGAACAGATGGAATACAAACACACCTAATCCGACGTACCTAGTAATCACAAATGTACTTATGGAAGATGAGTGTTGATTGCAGCATGGAAAGAAGAAGTGAACGGCCGGCACAGTTGGCATTAGGAGAGATAGAGGTGGAGGTCTGCCAAGCTCACTTACATGACTGCAGGGAGCCTAGATAGACTAGGAACCCATGACCTGGGAGAAGTAGATTAGTCAGGAGGACGGAGCATAGTTTGAGAGGGTTAAGGCCCTTCAGGCCCGGTCAGGCACAGATAGGGCCTTTGGTTTGGGCCTTCGGTGCAGGGGCAGGTTCCCGCCTCCTGGTGACTCTGATTGGATAGAGCACAGTGAGGCAGACAATTGGATGGGATGAGGCTGAAGACAAAGGGTGGCACCACTGCCTTCTACAGGGGTGGGCCATCTTGAAGAGAGCCCACTGGGAGCAGAGTCAATGGAGGCAGATGTAAATAGGCCACTCAAACCATCATAAGCATCGCGGATGCATCAAAAGCATAATTGCTTAGCTCTAAATTTGATTTGCCAACACATGCTCAAATGTATGTGCATCTCTCACTCACGGTGGCAAATACTTGTACAAATATTAATTAAATGCAAAAAATGCTTGTTTCAATGGATTAAGATGAGGGCAAGTGCCAGACCATTGTCTGAGTCCAAATGGGCTTACCTTCAAGAAAAAGCACCTCCATGGAGAGAAGAGGCAGTAGGAGCACAATGCTTCTGTTCCTTTTGCTGGACAATGAGGGAGAGTCTTCCTTAAGGGCTGTAACTGTAACCCTTAATTCCCCAGCCTCCAAGCACTTACCCTGAGCCACGCTGCCTTGGCTGCACTCCCCCTTCCCTCTCCCTGCTGCTTCTCCCTCCCCGCTGCACTTTGCAAATCCCATTTGCACGATCTTAAAGACACAAGGGCTAGCAAGAGCGTTTTTGTCCTCCCTCTGTTTTCCCTCCATTATCTTGTCGTGCCTATAAATACTTGTGTGCAATCATGTTATAAATGACTCATCATATCATTTCATTGTTTGGCTTTTGTATTTTTCACTTTCCCTGCTACTTTCCCCCATGCCTCACTCAGTGTGGCTCTTCTAACATCTGCCTTTAAAACTCTGTGTTGTGTGTTGTGCTTGTTTGTCTCCATTTTGGTTGCTTTATTGCTGCTTTATTTTAAATGTTTTACTTCTGCCCATCTTGTGACTGCTTCTTTCCTCCCCTCCCTCCCATGGTGTTACTCCTCTGCCTCCCTGCCATTGTAAACCTGTGTTTTGTGTTGTTCTGGTTTGTCACCATATGGGTTTGCTTTATGGCTGCTTTTTAACTTTTTTATTACCCTTTTGCTGTGACTGCTTTCTGTTTTCCTCTATGTGGCACTTCCCCCACCTAAGTGTAAAATCACCCTAACTAGTGCTAACCTGACCCGAGCATTCCAAGCAAAGGTCTTACAGAGGCAAGGACTTCAACCAGTGCAAAACCTGTTTGACCCTGTTAGGCCCTGAATAGGGCCAAGGGCCCTAATCCCTCTACAACATACCCCAGAGAACCTGATCATCCCTTATACACCTTAACCTATCCCCACTGTAACTCTCATAGGCAAACATTCCACACACACCAAGTACCATCACATATCTAACCCATACACCTTCATCCCTCTCACAACCACTCAACCTACTCCACCCAAACACACATTCAACCTCATGCTCATCGAGACTCACTCCACTATACTCCACCTGGCAGAAATTGCTGATATCATCACCACACAAAACCCTGACAAACACTTTATATCAGAAACATAGCTTATACCCTTTCACATCCTGGACGCCCATGCCCCTGCTCACTGTAAAATTCAGCATGTCAACCATAGAGATAAAGCAAAAGACACCTCAATGCTAATTTAAAAGCTTTCCACTGGAAGCCTTAGAAGAAACCTCACCAACCTGGCTTCCATACTCACTCCATCATCTGACTTCAACATCCTTTTCAACCAGTTCAACTGCACTCTCACTGACTCTGCCAATATTCATGTTCCATTGAAACTACACACCCACCAAACCAGACAATCTGTACCATAGTACTCACAACACCCACTGAGAGTAAACCTGTCACCTACAAACAAGAAAAGATCTGGAGAAAAACAACTAAAAGAAGATCCACCATCTTGGAAAGGATCCACTCATCCTGCAGGACCCTCATTATCACAACCAAAGAATCTTACTATAAAGCATCCATAGCAAAGCCTCCAATAGGAGCAGAGCCCTCATCAATGCCATCAAAAACTGCATTGGCCCCATTCCAATCTTGTGAGTACCTGAATCCATGGAGGGATGCAATTCAATCAACAAATCCATCACAGACAAAATTATTAAGATCTGTTGAAACATTGACAACACCAATGACACATATGCCATACTACCACACCATGTCCCATAACAGTCATAATTCAGCACCCTATCACTGGAAGAATGTGCAAACATCCTCTTGTCTTTTCACACAAGTTACCTACCTAGGACAATGATGTCAACCCAGCCTCCAATCTGAACAATTAAAATCACAGGAAGCCTCATTTGTGCAAGGAAACTGCCCTGATGAATTGAAAATTGGGCAGATCCTGAAGACACTGATGACCTAGTAAACTACCACAATATCATCTACTTTCCCTTCATTGACAAGATCATCGAGAAGACATGCCATGCTCCAAAAACATGAAGGGATTGACCAACAGAATCTACTTTAACAATACCAGTCTGGCTTTCGACCAAGATGCAGCATCAACATCACCACCATCCAGGCCATCAACGAGGCACTCCGCATCAGAAACAATGGCAACACGTGACTCTGTGTCCAGCTCAATATCTCTGCTGCATTCAACGCTGTCAATGACAGGCACTACTCAACACCCTTTTCTCCCGCATGGGAATCAATGCTACAGTCGTTCAATGGTTTGACTCTTACTTCATAGGGAATAAAATGGAGAGAGCCCAAATTCCACAAGTGTGGAGTCCTATCTTGTTTTTGGGACTTAAAACTACACAAGACTCGAAAAGATAGGACTTGTTCCTTTATCAACAGTTATCCATTCATCTGAATGCCATGAATTAGTTCACAAAGTACACATTTTAATAGAAATTACAAAATTGTCTAAAATACATGATTAGACCCTCTAAAAAGATACATATGTATCGTATTAACAAAGACAAACATCATGCACAATCAATTCTAAATAATCTTAGAGATACTGACGTTACTGATCTCTAATTAAATCCCTGTTGTGTAGTTCTTCTAGATCAGAGTTAGGATTATGATTCATCGTTATCTTTTCTATTCTTCTATTCTAATTCTATTCCATTATTAGAATTAGAACATCCCTTCACTGGAATATTCAATTCACTCAGACAGTTTAATTAATTAGACTGACAAAAAATTCTCGACATGTTTCAGTCCTCTATGTGGGTCTTGGGAATTTCTTCAGGAATGGTTGATGTGAGGTGTTAACAGTGGGCTTGGGCCAAGTTTGGAATCCTCTGGCCTTCTCTTAGAGATGATAGTAACTGTTGATAAAGAAACGATAAAAAAGAATCAATTTATGTTTCTTCCGACATCTTTAAAAGTGTCAAAGAAGACTACAGGGTCCTATTGGTTACCTGGTCTTCTTAGTGTGCGGGCTTTCTTGATTAGCAGGCGAAAATTTGTCCACATAGATTGGGCGTTATTTTCTTATGAGGAAGGATCTTCCTACAGAATCTGCAAACAAATAAATGTTTTTTTATTTGCACGAAAGTTTCTTACAGCCCTCAGGTTAGAAAACGCATTGCGTTCTGGTAGTCGTAGTTCCTTTGAGGGGTCATTTAGTTAAAAGAGACGTGGTATCCTTTCAGTAGTGATAGGTACTCGTTTATATAGATTTCTAATCATTGTGGCGAAACCTTAGTGGCATTTCCATTGTGCATAAACTCTTAGAAAAAGTCGCGTGTTGTCCGCTTACCATTAGGTTTAGTCCAAAGAGCTCTCTTCGTGGTTTTCCTTGCCGCGGGTATTTGTGGATGTGCTAATAGTTTTCTAGCTTCTGTCTTGCGGCTTCTATAGGTGGTTTCTGAAAACAAACCACAGGGAGTATGTCCATTAGTTATAAAGGGATTCTTGTTTTCCGTTACTGCAAACAGATCGAAAAAGGCTGCAGTTCAACCCTTTCTACAGCTATTCTCAAGCTAAAATTTAGCAAATCAAATGCTGTCTTATATCTTACTTCTATTTAGCTCAGTATTCGGAGCGGGTTACTGCGTGTATAGTGATTTACCTCTTACTTGATCTCTTGATATACCAAATGGTGCCGCTGAGGGGTGAAATGGTATCCTTTTGAGCTGGTGTATTGTAGGAGCTGCAATTGGCTCCTTCTGCACGATCCTACTTCATAGGTGCTCGCACTTGTTGTGGTTCGTGTCTACGTTTCGGCCGCCATTTTAGGAGGTCTAAATATAGCTCTGTAGTTGTCCTTTTTTAATGTTGTTATAATTAAAGGACCTCTAGTCTTTTTAATCCTTTACCTCAGCCACTGACAGACGAAAAATGATTATAAATTGAGAAGGTCAGATTTTGAACCAATCTATAGACTCATTAAGTCCAATTTTATCACTTTTTGTTATAAAAATGAGTCTCTGTTCTTTTTCAAGCAGAATTCTGCTTTTTGTATTATGATCTCTCACTTGTACCATTAATAAAATGGTCCAGCTGAAATTTTCATAACCGTGTTGTGCTTCTCCAAAATGTTTTACTAGAGGAGCATTGATGACTTTATTTTTCAAACAACTTTTATGTTCCAGCATCCTGGTTTTGACCTTCTGGTTTGTTTTCCCTATGTAGTGTTTATTACACGGGCATGTAATCATGTATACTACATATTCAGAGTTGCAGTTAGTCATTAGCTTTTGTTTCCAAGCGGTGGGTAGCCCTATGTCTATTTCTTTGGTTTTGTGGGTTAATTTACACATTGCACAGTTAGTGCATGGGTAATGTCCACTTATAGGTTTTAGTCCCCAGGTTTCGGTAAGGCTCAAGGTTTTGATTGTTTTTTCTTTAAGTTTGTTGCTGCTCACTCTGTTCCCAATTGTCTTGGATAAGTGGACATTACCCATGCACTCAATTTATAATAATTTTTCGTCTGTCAGTGGCAGAGGTAAAGGATTAAAAAGACTAGAGGTCCTTTAATTAAAACAACATTAAAAAAGGACAACTACAGAGCTATATTTAGATCTCCTACAATGGCGGCCGAAACGTAGACACGAACCACAACAAGTGCGAGCACCTATGAAGTAGGATCGTGCAGAAGGAGCCAATTGCAGCTCCTACAATACACCAGCTCACAGGGATACCATTTCACCCCTCAGCGGCACCATTGGGTATATCAAGAGATCAAGTAAGAGGTAAATCACTATATACGCAGTAACCCACTCCGATTACTGAGCTAAATAGAAGAAAGATATAACACAGCATTTGATTTGCTAAATTTTAGCTTGAGAATAGCTGTAGAAAGGGTTGAACTGCAGCCTTTTTTGATCTGTTTGCAGTAACGGAAAACAAGAATCCCTTTACAACTAATGGATATACTCCCTGTGGTTTGTTTTCAGAAACCACCTGTAGAAGCCGCAAGACAGAAGCTAGAAAACTATTAACACATCCGCAAATACCCGCGGCAAGGAAAACCACGAAGAGAGCTCTTTGGACTAAACCTAATGGTAAGCGGACAACACGCGACTTTTTCTAAGAGTTTATGCACAATGGAAATGCCACTAAGGTTTCACCACAATGTTTAGAAATCTATATAAACGAGTACCTATCAATACTGAAAGGATACCACATCTCTTTTAACTAAATGACCCCTCAAAGGAACTACGACTACCAGAACGCATTACATTTTTTAACCTGAAGGCTGTAAGAAACGTTCTTGCAAATAAAACAAACATTTATTTGTTTGCAGATTCTGCAGGAAGATCCTTCCTCGTAAGAAAATAACGCCCAATCTATGTGGACAAATTTTCGCCTGCTAATCAAGAAAGCCTGCACACTAAGAAGACCAGGTAACCAATAGGACCCTGTAGTCTTCTTTGACACTTTTAAATATGTCGGAAGAAACATAAATTGATTCTTTTTTATTGTTTCTTTAACAACAGTTACTATCATCTCTAAGAAAAGGCCAGAGGATTCCAAACTTGGCCCAAGCCCACTTTAACCCCTCACATTGACCATTCCTGAAGAAAGTCCCAAGACCCACATAGAGGACTGAAACATGTCGAGAATTTTTTGTCAGTCTAATTAATTAAACTGTCTGAGTGAATTGAATATTCCAGTGAAGGGATGTTCTAATTCTAATAATGGAATAGAATTAGAATAGAAGAATAGAAAAGATAACGATGAATCATAATCGTAACTCTGATCTAGAAGAACTACACAACAGGGATTTAATTAGAGATCAGTAACGTCAGTATCTCTAAGATTTTTTAGAATTGATGTGCATGATGTTTGTCTTTGTTAATACGATACATATGTATCTTTTTAGAGGGTCTAATCATGTATTTTAGACAATTTTGTAATTTCTATTAAAATTTGTACTTTGTGAACTAATTCATGGCATTCAGATGAATGGATAACTGTTGATAAAGGACCAAGTCCTATCTTTTCGAGTCTTGTGTGTTGACTCTTACTTCACCAACAGATCCCAGCTCATCCAGATGGGCACCTGCAGAACCCAACTGCACCCAATGACCTGTGGCCCGTAGGGCACCACCCTCCCCCCTGTCATCTTCACTGTTTACATAGAGCCATCAGGGGCAGTCTTGGCCAAATTAAACATCAAAATCCTCCAGTATGCTGATGGCCTGAAGGTCAACTGCCTCAACAGCATTTACCAATTGAAAGGCTGCCTCTCCACCATTCAAGGCTGGATGTCAAGTGCCTACCTGAAACTCAAACCTACCCATACTGAGTTCATCCTCCTTGTATGAACCACCAAAAGTACCCAAGTTCCAAACCAGCTGATGCAGATTCTCCCCTAACATGGCCCTAATACAAAGTCTCTCAGCATCACCAGTGATTCCGACATCTCCTTCAAAGCCTGCACCACCAAGAAATCACAACCAGCATTTTACCACCTCTCCTGTGCCAAATAAAATCCTTCATGCGCACCTTCAGACTTCAGCTCCATCGTCCATCTCTATTGCTCTCCCACATGGGGGTGGCAAAACACTGCTGGCAGATTTTCCCACCACTGCCCTGGCTCCTCTAAAAACTGTCCAGCATGCTGCAGCACGCCTCACCACATGACTCAGCACAGGATTGTAGAAAAAGTTCCACACAACAACAGGAACAGCCAAGATATCACGAGACTGGAATCCATGAAGAGTAACAAGCACAAGGCCAGAGAACAAGCATTTTCCTACTATGCCTCCATGCTCTGGCTCAACCTTGGTGGTAACATTAAGCTGGCTACCTCCCTCCTGGGATTCAGGAAGGAACTGAAGACCCTGCTCTTCAAGGAACACTTCACTGGCAAATGAGGGACATAGATCAACAAGGCAACACACCTATTCTATGTTCCATTTGCTTTATTGTACAGTGCTAGGTTGCTTCAAAGTGAAGTTTCACACTGTATAAATAACCTACATCCATGCATGCATTCATACATTGTCAAAACATCAAAAAATTAAAAGGTTGACATTGCTTTGGTTGAGCACGTGTCAGTACTTATGTAATCACTGACGTGTTTCATGCTCTGAGATTTATCAAGGTGACATTTTATTTGTTCATACAAATTAACTGAACTAGAGGATAATGAAAAGGGGGAGAGTAAAAGAAAAAAGTCAATAAAAGACAATGTAATAAGAAACATACTGATCACTGTACATGAACTGTCAATTACAGTGCACAATTCCAAATAGGTTACTAGGTATTATTTTATAATGTAGTTGCAGATTATTGGTAATGATCCTCGCTCACCTGAGCAATTGCACCCGATCCTTACAGAAGGAGAAGAATCACTCGACTGCTTTCTATATTCTGGGCTCACTACGTGGGTATATGTTCTGAGCCCAGAGGCTGTGCTAGTGGCAGGAACACAGAGTTGGTTGAACCTTCCCCGCAGTTTAGCGGCCAAGTAACATGGATTTGGCACCCTGGGATGACATCTGCCATGTCAAAGGTAAGGCAGGTGTCATCCCAGGGTGCCGGTTGCATGGTTCTTGGCCTCTAATCAGTGGGAACGTTTTCACCAATGCTATGCACCTGCCTTCAGTGGTGAGAGGAGCAAAGGATGTGATAGTCACATGGTACACTACACGACCATAATTGCAAAGACCAATAAAAGCATATCCTAAATGGCACATGACATAGGTTACTCGTTTGCGTGGTCTATATAGGGCCTACATACTGGGTGTTCAGCCTGGGCGTTCCCTAAAGGGTGGCATACCCTCTGCATGTTTTTTTCCTGTTAGAAGATAACCTCTGAGTCAGCTACTGAGTTACTGATTTACTAACATGCCTAATGGGCTGCTTGCTGAATTAGATACTGAAACTGGATACAATAGTAACAATTGTCAGTTGAAAGCCATTGTGGGATACATTTTAGATCCACTGTAAAACGATACTACATGATGTATGTATTGGTAAGAAACTGAACGTAGTATCCATTACCAAAACAGGCGTTTTCACTCGAATGCACTTTGATTTTAAAATAGATTTTACCTGAGGGGTTTACATCTTTTTGGAAAATTTGCTTTGCTCAGCGGTGAGGAGGGGTAGCTTTCATACTTTCCATTAGCCTAAAAGGTTTAACTTTTCCAACTGGGTTACGCTGCACTCTTGAACACTTAGCTTTGAAACTAATTATGGTTCTGAATGATCTGTTCTAATGATAGATGATTGAAGTCCTCCGAAAGTTAAGGCTTTATTTTTGCACTATTTTCAAGAACTTTGTGAGGAGTTTTAATAAATTTAGGTGACTTGAACTTACACCTGGATAAGCCGGATTTCATTATAGTTCAGGATTTTGTCAAATATTTAACTCATTAGGGTATAATCACTGTACATCAGGCCCTACAAATACTGCAGTAGACGTCTTAGTATTAGTATTAGAATGTAATGTAAACATCCATGATCCTCCCCTTTTACCTATATGTTGGTCTGATCATTCTGTCATTTCTTTTTTCTCTGATTCGGGAAGGAAGATGAAACCCGATTCTTTACATGCATCAGAGGATTTCAAGGTCAGATACCATCCCTTTTCAAACTTTGTTGGATATTTCGCAATCCCCTGATAATTTGCTTCAGTCTTTTAATACTAATATTCTTACTACCTTGGAGCAGCTAGCTCGAGAAATAAAATGCCACAGGAAATCACCTATACAATCACATCATTTTTGACCAGACCTCAGGGTTCTGAAATGAGAATTGTGCGGCATAGGGCATCGGTGGAGGTTGTCCTAATACATTTAAAAGCAGGCGACACCTTTCAATTTGTAAACAAAGAAATCCTTGGACGAAAAAGTAAATGTTTTCATACAGAATTCCTTTGGCCCAGTCAAATTGTGACAAATTGTGACAAACTTTTCAAAATCTTTAGATAATTGGATGCTGTACCCCCTTTGCAACTACTTTGCAATAATATTATTTTCTTTTTCTTAAATAACACCAATAAATTCTGTGCATTACTTGCAGCTGAGCCAGGGCTGTCCAGCCCCTTGTTCCCACCTCCAAATAGGTATTTTCTCTTTCAAAATTTTTTCAAAGCAAAAACTGATAAAATACTAGCAAAAAGTACCGGTTCTCCGAATGGGTTATATAGAGAGACATGATAACACTCTGAACAATTGTTGAAAATCAGTGATCCTGCAGTTCGCTGTTATGATTCGCTTATTGCTTGATGTGCTTTGCAATGATATGATATGATATGATATGATATGATATTTGTAACGCGCCTATACACAAGTGTTTCAAGGCGCGACGAGGCAGGGAGGGAGGGAAACAAGGGGAAGACAGACAAACGATCCTACTAGGCCAGGTGTCATTCAGATCGCGCAAGTGCAGAGGTAAGGGGAAAAGGAGAAAGTGCAGGGGGAGGAGGTGGGGGGGAAGTGCGGTACAAGGTAAGTAGCGTAAAAATAAATAAATAATAAATAATAAATAAAAGGGCCAGCTGGTGGCAAGTGCGAGGTAAGTGCAGAGCAAGTGCTGGGAAGGGGGCTGTAGGGATGCAGTGACAGTCCCACAGTGCAGGGGGAGCCAGGGAGGCAGTGCAAGTGGAGAGTGGCTGGGACCTGGACCGAGGTCGCTGAGAGTGGCTCAGACGCAGGTTTAGTGCAGAATTCAGTGGGGAGTTAAGCAGGTTTAGCAGGGGAGAGGGAGAGAGAAGGCAGAAGCGAAGAGGAAGGTTTTGAGGTGCTTCCGGAACCGGAGATGGTTCTCCTCAAGTTTCAGGGAGGCAGGAAGGCTGTTCCAGAGGGAGGCCCCTGCTGCGGAGAGAGATCTACCCCCAGCTCGTTGCTTCGAGAAGCGGCTGACCATGAGGGAGTTGGAGAAGGATGAGCGAAGGGCTCGTGAAGGAAGATATTTAGGAAGAGAGAGTTGAAGGTATTTAGGCCCCAGGCCCCAGAAGGCCTTGTGGACAATGCAGAGGGTTTTGAACTTAATCCTCGCAGCCACTGGGAGCCAGTGAAGAGATTTCAGTCCTGGAGAGATACGGTCCCTGGGCTTGAGGCCAAGGACAAGTCTCGCAGTTCTGTTCTGGATAAGTTGCAGAGGGCGGAGAGTGGAGGCAGGCAGATTAAGATAGAGGCTGTTACAGTAGTCCAGCCTTGAGAGAACCAGGGCTCGGGAGACAGTGAGCTTCTGGGGGAAGGAGAGGAAGGGAAGAATACCTCTGAGGAGGTGCAGCTGGTAGTGTGACTTCTTAGAGACGTCAGATATATGAGGAGAGAAGGAGAGTGTGGAGTCGAAGATGACCCCAAGGTTTTTAGCCTTGCAGGTAGGGGCAGGAAGGGGGCCAAGGGAGGCCGGCCAGAGAGCTGCAGGGAAGGAGGGAGTGGGTGTGCCGATGAGTAGAATCTCAGTCTTACTGGCGTTAAGGCAGAGGTCATTGGCGGCACACCATTCCTGGATAGCAGACAGACAGTCGGAGATGAGGGAAGGAGAGGAGGAGGCCGAGGGTAGCCTGAAAATGAGCTGGGTATCGTCCGCATAGCACTGGAAGTAGGGGCAGAGAGCGGCGATGCGGTGGGCAAGGAGTGCCAGATACTGGTTGAAAAGCCAGGGAGAGAGGTTGGATCCCTGGGGGACACCACAGGTGGAGAAAAAGATGTCAGAGAGGAAGGAGCCCATTTGGACCTGGGAGGGTCGACCGGAAAGGAAAGAGGACAGCCATGCCAGAGCCTGACCAGTGATACCCAGGTTATCACGGAGACGGTTGAGCAGGATGGCATGGTTGACAGTGTCAAAGGCAGAGGAGAGATCGAGCAGAATGAGAACACAGGGAGTGTTGGAATCGAGGTTCAGGAGCAGGTCCTCACGGATGTTCAGGAGAGCAGTTTCCGTGCTTCGGGCCGCTCTGAAGCCGGATTGATGGTCATGAAGATTACCAACAGATTCAGCATGGAGGTTAAGCTGGGAGATGGCCAGTTTCTCCAGGAGCTTGCCCAGGAAGGGAGTGATGGAGATTGGGCGATAGTTGGCCGGGCAGGAGGGGTCGGAGGAGGGTTTCTTGAGGAGGGGGTGCACAAGGGAGTGCTTGAGGGGGGATGGGAAGACTCCAGAGGCGAATGAGTGGTTGCAAAAGGCAGCCAAGGCAGGAGCCAGGGAGTCGATGTGGTCCTTGATGGTTTTGGAGGAACAGGGGTGAACCTGTTTAGACGAGGCTTTCATAGATCGGACTTGTCTGGAAACCTCATCAGCAGAAAAAGGTGGAAAAGCAGAGAAGGAGGGCGGAGGGGAGGCTGCAAGAGAGCAAGAGGAAGAGCCGGGAAGAGAGGGAGGGAGGAGAGAGGAGGAGAGCGAGGACAGGATGTCCTGAGTTTTTGAGATGAAGTGCGAGGCCAGTGCGGTGCAGAGGGCCTGGGAGGGGACAGGAGAGGTAGAGACTGCAGCAGGGTTGGCCAGCTCCTTGCAGATTTTAAAGAGTTCGGCCGAGTTGTTAGATGCCTCAGAGATGCGGGCTTGGATAAGGGCTCTCTTCTTGGTGAGAACGGAGAGCCGGTATTGCCTTTGGAGCAGGCGGCAGGCCAGTTTGTCAGAGGATGAGCATGAAGCACGCCATTTCCTCTCTGCCACCCTGCACTTGCGTTTTAGGGTGACGAGATCCGAGTCATACCAGGAGTTACATTTGGCTTTGGGCTTCAGGCGGATTCTCATGACGGGGGCAAGGATATCGAGAGTATCAGATATAGAGGAATAGAGGATGGAGAGGGCTGTGTCAGGGTGGGAGTCAGCCGAGGGGGGAGGAGGGGGCGAGAAGGTAGCAGCGAAAGCCTCAACTGACACGCGCTTCATGGGTCGGATGACCGAGAAGGTGGGTGGCAATGACGAGGGTGGCTTTGCCTGTGGGGTAGGGAGGGAGAGGTGGGAGGATAGGAGAAAGTGATCACTCCAGGAGAGAGGAGTGGAGAGAGGGAGGGAGAGGGGAAGGTCAGAAGAGATCAGAGCATCAAGAGTGTGCCCTGCAGAGTGAGTAGGCCCAGACGGGAGGATAGAGAGTGAGAGAGAGTTGCAGAGTTCGCGAAAGAGACCAGTGGGGGGACAGGAGGCATCGAGGTGGATGTTGAAGTCACCGAGAAAGAGGAGTTGGGTGGTTGAGGACAGGAGTGAGGAGGAGAGGTCAGCCCACTCAGAGAGGAAGGATGAAATTTGACCAGGTGGCCGATAGATAGTAGCCACGGTAAGGGAATGGCTAGGAGAGAGAGAGAGTCGGCAGACAAGACATTCAAAAGAGGAGTAGGTCTGCGTAGGAGTGACAGTGGCAGGAATCCACTCAGGGAAGATAAGGGCAACACCACCCCCTGAGCGGTTTGGCCTAGGCATGGAGAGGATCTTGTAGCCGTCAGGTAGGAGTGTGTCGAAGCTGGTGGCAGAGCTGGCAGTGAACCATGTCTCAGTGAGACCGAGGACGTCGAGGTCCAGTTCCTCAAGAAGGCGACAGATATCAGAGGAGTGCTTGATGGCAGAGCGAGAATTTAGAGTGGCAATGTGGAGAAGGTTGCCACCCTTGAAAAACTTCCGGGGAGGGGTACAGATCAGAGGTGCGCCCTGCGGAGGTGTTAGAGAAGGAGTTGAAGAGGGAGCAAGAGAAGGGGCAGGGAGGGAGGGGAGAGGCAAGGTAGCCGAGGACAGAGGAGGGGGGACAGCGGGAGCGGAGAGGAAGTTGATGAGGCGTGGGAAGCGTCTATCAAAGAGGTGAAGGTTGGCCTGCGGGCCTTGGACCAAGACGGTCCCGTTAGCATAGACATTAATGATGGCCTTAGAGGAGTGGAAAGGGGCCAAGAGGACATCCCAACGGGTGCCACCATTAATGGGAGAGGAGGAGAAAGGAGAGAGCACAGCGACCATGTGAGGGGTCCATAGGTCAGGTGAAGGCACGAAAAAGAGAATGTCAGTAAGAGTTTCCCTGGAGCAGGCGCTCGTGTAGGTGTCAGCGATAGGGAGGCCTGGGTTGGAGACCAGGATGTCCTTTTTAAACTTTTTCCTACCAGATTTAGTGAGGAGAGCAGGATAGTCAATAGAGAAGCAGTTAGAGTAGATAGGCGAGATAGAGAGCACCATGGAGAAGGAGGGGAGGCGGATGACACGAGTATGCAGACAGGAAGTGAGTGGAGGGCACTAGTTTACCACAGTGCAGAGCAGAGAGTAATGCGTAATAGGTCAGGGCCACCTAAGTTTGAGAATCCTGCGAGGGGAGAGAAGCACCCTAGTTTACCAATAAAATGGAATAGGGGGGGCGAGGCATCATGCGGATGAGGTGAACAAGGTGAGGAGGGGTGGGCCGGAGAACAGGTGGAACTGGCGCCTGGCGTCCCCTGCGGACACCTGCAGACACACAGGGAGCCGCACTGTAGGAGTCGCCCTTGGCCTGGGGCCCTTTGCCCGGCAGCCCCTGCGGCTGAGGGCTGCCCAGGAAGGGGGGAGGTTATAGGCAGAGGGAGAGGAAGGGGGGGGGTGTGGGCGGGCAGGGAGGCGGGGAGGGAGAGGAAGACCAGGAAGTGGGAGGGGGGAGCAGGAGGAGGCCAAAAACACCGCGCTAGGAGCGCGAACAAACAATTCTACTTTCTTTTTCGTCCTTTTTTAAAAAGCACAAAGCACAGCACTCACGGAGGCCCAGGCAGGGCTTTCCAGGCCTGCTGATCCCCTCAGGCCACCGGCGACCGCTCTCCACGCTCAGCTGGAGAAAAGAAGCGAGCGTGGGGAACGGCCGCCGAGTAGGCCAGAGGGGAGGCAGGCACACACCCAATCAGAGGGGGGGGTGGGCGGGCAGGGAGGCGGGGAGGGAGAGGAAGACCAGGAAGTGGGAGGGGGGAGCAGGAGGAGGCCAAAAACACCGCGCTAGGAGCGCGAACAAACAATTCTACTTTCTTTTTCGTCCTTTTTTAAAAAGCACAAAGCACAGCACTCACGGAGGCCCAGGCAGGGCTTTCCAGGCCTGCTGATCCCCTCAGGCCACCGGCGACCGCTCTCCACGCTCAGCTGGAGAAAAGAAGCGAGCGTGGGGAACGGCCGCCGAGTAGGCCAGAGGGGAGGCAGGCACACACCCAATCAGAGGGGGGGGTGGGCGGGCAGGGAGGCGGGGAGGGAGAGGAAGACCAGGAAGTGGGAGGGGGGAGCAGGAGGAGGCCAAAAACACCGCGCTAGGAGCGCGAACAAACAATTCTACTTTCTTTTTCGTCCTTTTTTAAAAAGCACAAAGCACAGCACTCACGGAGGCCCAGGCAGGGCTTTCCAGGCCTGCTGATCCCCTCAGGCCACCGGCGACCGCTCTCCACGCTCAATCTGAAGTAAACTGCACTGAGAATGGGTGCATGTGGCTGGCTGACATACCCTGGAGCAGATGTTGGGGGGAGGCGAGAGTTGGTGTGCTGCTGCATACTGGGACCTTCTGTGCTCTCTCCCCACCTGTCGCTTCACACTGGCATGGTGCAGTTTGTTTTAGTGCATTGAGGTGCAAATATTTTGGGAACCATGCATAGTAGGGCCTTGAAACGTGGTTTTGAAGTCCCATAGTTTTGTTGTAGGTGCCGAGACCGGTCCTTCTATGACCAAATGGATGTTTTGCTGATTTCAGGCAATCATCTCATGTGTGAAAGTGCTGAAATCCTGGGAAAGAGGTGGGGCGTTCAAATGTTATGTAGCCAGTAATGTCTGCAGGGTCCTAACAGGTCACTATATGACATTTGGTGGATTTGGTGGAACGGTGTGGAATTGTATGAGGAACATGCAAACCCACAAACAATTATTCACTTATGTATATATATATATAGATGTTATAAAAAAGGCACTTGCTTTAAAAGCCATCTCCTTTAGACTATTTACAAGCAAAATTTGCAATAAATCACATTTAAAATGTAGCGTTTGGATATCGCCTCCCAATGCTCTTGGCAGAAACACCACATACCACATATTAGTACCCGGCGAGAGTCAAGCAGAATGCAAAACGCATTCTGATTGGTTCTCGCCAGGTTCTTACCTGGCCGAGAATCTTTTGATTCTCAGCCGGGATTCCAGCCGGCGTGTCCTTGGCGGGGGGCGTGGCAGCCCCTCAGCCAATGAGGAGGCTGGAAGCAGGGCCATCCCCACTCCAAGCCTCCCCGCGGCTGAGAGGCTGCCGTCGCCCCCGCAGGGGTCTCGGGTAAGGCTTTTTTTTTTTTAATTCCCTTTCCTCCCTCCTCCCCCCACTTACCCTCTTGTTCCTGCTTCCCCGGCGAGGGACGAGGTAAGCCTCCAGCCATGTGGAGACTCGGAGCGGGGCCATCCCACTTGTGTTCCCAGTGCGTCCGTTACCGAACGGACTCCATTTTCCCTTTCCATGGCGGCCATTTTCTTGGTCATTTCTTTTTTTTTTTTCTTTCCCGAAATGCTGCAGCGTTTCGGGACAGAAAAAAATGCTTTTAGTGCCCCGGTCACGCACATAATTTGGGCCGGGGTACTTATAGCAATATGACCCTCGCGGCGGGGGCATTACTGACTCGGGTAATGCCCCTGCTGCTCAGGTCATATTGCTTAATTGTGACCTCCCCTCCTAACATCATATGTTACCATCAACAACAGAGTCAGCACTCTGCTGCTTCCTAGCTCGTTTTGCACTATTTAAATAAATACATTCTATTGCAAAATTTTAACATTCTATCTCTTGAGAGTGAGCTGAATCTCAAATGTACTCTATCATAACAAATGAACACCTGATTGAAACTTATCACAAACCAGTTATTTAAGACCATCAACAATGGAAATTAGCACCTGGGCGGAGGGCGCGCCCATTCAAGTTCCGCAGACAATGTGTTGAAACCTGTGATCTCAGTCCGTGTTCCACGGGACCCGCAGGCTGCTTCCCCTGCTGTGGGTGGCCATCATTCCCCCCACCTACCCGCCCTCCGTGCCATCCGTAACTATTTATTTTAAAAATCCCAACCCCTTCCCACTTAGCTCATTGTTGCAGTGGCGGCGCTGCTCACCGCTGCCACAGCAGCTTCCCTTTTTTGACTGCCCTGTTCATAGAAGATGGGCTCTGTACAGTATCTCGCCTTCTATAACCATGGCGGCCACCTTGGTAACGCATGTTCCTTCATTTAACGGGATGCACACAGTGTCCCGTTGAATGAAGGAAAATACTTTTTTTTTAGCACCCCAGGTTACTGCTTTGGTAACCCGGGGTAATAATGGCGCTAATCCCATGTTCCAAAGGCTGCAATGAAGGGTAATGGCACGGTAACTTGGGCTGCCAGGTCGTTATCCCTGTTCCAGCCCTTGCACTGGGGGATTAATGCAATATTAAAATGCCATTGTAAATCTAAACTTTGTAAGAACATGACCTATGAAGCATATTCAGCACTGAAATACCTGGGAGAATATATTGATATAATAAAACCAGCCAATAAAAGCTCAGAATATAGTGATAGTGGTTAACAGTGACTATATATGTACAAGAAGGAGGTTTCAACTAAAATATGTGGTTTGCTATCCCAAAATGATACATAATATAATACTAGAATTACAAAAGACATTGAAAGAACAGTTGGAAATCTGGCAATCAAATGGCCTATATTCAAATACCGTAAAAGATAAAACACATGTCACCATAAATGGAAATGGCAAGAGGCACTGAAAATCTGCACTGCTTCCTCCAGTGTGGCTCATGTGTTTTATTGAATGATCAAACATAGCACCAACAAAGCAGGTGACCAGGTGCCACCTCATGCAAAGGACAGCACCTAACGGGAGACGTTGAGACTGCCTTAATGAAAATCATGAGGCGCCAAAATATGGTATCACTTTATCCATCAAAATTTCTCATCAGTTACTTGCTTCAATAAAGGACAACAATAGCCTATGTATTCCTGTGTCATTTTATAAACTAACATTGTGGTAAGTGTATGAAATGAAGCCTTACAGAGTACCATGTTTCTCTTTTATTGAACTGTTTTCTGATGTAATTAGCTTGTACTTTATAATTACAATCTTAGATAATAGGCATTTCAGACATACAGAAACATATGATGCTCTGAGTTGGTTTGGGACAACACTGGTTAGTGTTCCAGTAAACTCACTGACCAATTCACTAATTCTCTTCAGCCCTGCATACATGTTCTCATGTGGGGGAGGTTACGACACCTAAGAGACCTGTCTTGACTATCTGGAATATGTAGACTCTGTTTGCCTGTAATCAAGACAAAAGCCCCTGTACACATGCCTTTCAAGTTACAGATCAGCCCCTACCTCTGAAACCCCATATAAGAAATAAATATCCTTGTAAATAATAATTAACATACCAGTAGCCTCATTGATAACAATCAAGCCTCTTTTTGTGAGGCCTAGCTTAAAACTGACTTGATTGGCATTAATGTGTCACTTTTGACATTTTTGGAGGCAATGTTGGTGGAAACCCAAATAAAGGAGGCCCCTTGTCAGAAGATCCAGGTTCAGTATTGCCTGAGAGGCATGCTAAGATTGGTTTAATTGTGCACAAAAAACTCAAAAACAAAAGTCGTACTGGGACTTTTTCATTACAATTATAAGAGCCATTCAACCACACATTACACTTCATTTTATTTTTATTTTGATTATACGAAGTAGGAACCTGAGAAAGAGTGCATTGCAATTGTGAAACTCCTCTCTATCAGAAAAGTCTACATTCAAATGTCCCACAATTTCTAGTAAGTAATGCAATTATTAATATTCATAATTATATGATCCCTCTACAATCATTGATTTTAGAAATCCATATTTCATTGAGGTGTTGTCACGGCCCTCGCCCAAAACCCCCTCTGGCATGCCCATTGGCCAGGTGGGGTCAGGACTCGGGTCTTTAGGGCCTGGCATCCTCTTCAAAAGCCCTCCTGGGGACAGCCCTTGCGCCTATGGCGCCAGGCTCATCCACCATAAAAAAACATGTGCTCTGGAACTACCTTATGAGATTGCCAGCCAACATGGAGGCATCCACATAACTTGGTTCTTAGGAACCAAGCTATGCAGTCTAGTGTTTTGGGTGTGGTGGCCTAGGGACTACTTTACCTGGACTATTTTGTTGGGGCTATTTAAACCACACCCGAGCAAGACAACACGCTTCGCGTTACTTTGCAGTTTACAACGTGACGCTCACCGTGTCCTGCTATACCCACGAACCTCGGAGAAGCAGAACCTGCAAGGAGACAAAGGGAACATCGTTAGCAGCAGCATCTTACTTGCAGTCTTCATCTTTAGCTTCTCACAGCTCCTGTGAACAGCTTCCTTGAATTCGCACCCCTCCCGGACTGAACAACCTGAAAGAGGAAGATAGAGGCAACATTAAAGAAAGTATAAGAGACATTGCAAATTACGAACTGCTCAAAAAGCTTACCTGGCTGGTCGCCTCTCGGCTGGCACCATTCCGGAAATTCCATACGTGCTGAAGAACACCGCGACCTACAAGGAAAGAAGGAAAACAGGTTAGCAAAGGCAAGACATCGCAGTGCTGTGCATAACGCTTACTTACCGCATCATAGTGCTTTTAATGCGCCATCATTTACCAGCGAGGCTCAACAAAGCCAGTTCGCCATGCTGAAGCATTGCATATCTAAGGGAGAAAAAGAGACATTATTAAACAAGAAAGCCATGCAGGAATAACAACAATACGAAAGAACAGCTATAAGACCTACCTGAACGATATAAAACGGGCCGGCGTCAGTGAAGTAACTGGACCGCATACACCCATGAAAGACAATGCCTCCCTGCCAAGAAGGCAGGACGGTGAGCACGCCTAACTCTACCACAAGGTGAGGAGAGGGCCCCATAGGGGCTGAAATCATATGGGGTGGAGGGAGGGTACTTACCCCGATCGCCCAGTCTTGAACACAGTCCTACTTTATTTTCAGGGAGAACCTTCCCCGCCGATCACATCTGGGCACCACTGAGAAGTATACCAGCGAGCAACCCGGCTGGGTGGCATCCCTGTGGATACCAGGTGAGCGTAATAGGTGGCAGGTTGCTATCATGAATTATGTAATAAGAACAATCTGGAATTCAAACCTATTAAGAGTAAATTGGCCCAAATATATTGCCTGGTCCTATGTATATGAATTGCGATCACTCAGTTGAAAATGGGGGTGTGTTTACTATGGGAGTGTCTCAATATGAGGCAGGCCAATGGAAATATCTGCCAATCAAATCATGTGGTGTAAGTTTGTGACTACTGCCACATTTTAAAAAGCAGGAACAAACAAAAGAGGGGATTCTGTTTTTGGAATCAAAATCTATAGAGAAATGAAGAAGAACACTTGTGCCCACTAGAAGAGAGCTCAATCTGAAGGCCATATGGAAGATTAGGCCTTATCTACGAGGGATTGTAAATCAATTTATCCTGAGGAAGACCTGTTTTCCAGGCAAAAAAAGGAAGGGAGCAGGACAGACTTGCTAGCTGAGACTTCTATGGGAACTCTTGTGGGCTTCTGCAGGATCAGCACCTTAAAATGCAATAGATAAATCCCCTAAAGTTGTTGCCTCATCAGTTACTGGATTGGGAGGGAATTTGATGGTGGCCATTAGGAGGTGTGAATGCCAAATAGAAAAATCATGCCATGTTGTGTGAAATACAACTACTTCCCATTGTATTTAAAGACTAGTTCGATTCGACAGCATGTAGAACATTTATCATTTCTGTGCACAGAGTGCAGGGATTGACACATTATCATTCATAGAATAAGAATACATTATGGTAGTTTGCTAGGATAAATTGCATCCTGTTTTCATTGTACTCCTAGTTGATGGAGATTAAGCACATACATGCTTTTTATGTGCCTTTAAGATAGGGAACACTTCCCAGTGCTGAAATTATCACATTTTGTAATTAATAGCTAAATTGGATCCTGCATCTTTCACAGTTGACGTCTGATACTGAATTTGTGGAAGGGTGCACGTTTTCACATCTCTGGGATTGATTGATAATTGTGACATGTGAAAACCAAAGATATTAAGAAGATAATGGATAGGGGAAAGGGAGTTAGCTACCCTAGAGCAACTCACAAATTAAAATAATCCCTTATAAAAAAATGCCCCCTACTCATGCTTGACATTGCACAATGTGACCCAGTTGCGCAGTGAAGTGCGAGTGGAACTCATCCTTGTATTAGAACATCACAAAACCATTCACATAGGTTAGGTTGGTAAACCAATAGTCTGTGTGCTCTAAATTGATAACACTGCTTCCTTAACCCAAACCTGTAAAACTCACATGCAGTGCATTAGAGCCTGCATTCAATTACATGCACAAGTTGGAAACCCACAACTCCACAATTTTATTAGAGGGAACAAATAAAAGCAGATATGTGGGCCTAAATGTCATTTTTCTATGTGACTTTCTCTGGTTTCAATACTTGTTTTCGATACTAGCGAAAATACAATTACTTTGGATTTATTAATGATTGACTGAATTTGTTTTATATAAATGTGAGCTTTAATATATTGGCCCGCATTGAGGTCACAGAATTAAGTGCTGTTTAGTGGTGGCCTTGTATTATTTAGTATGAGAATTGTTAGAAACAATATTAATAGTTTTGTTGAATGCCTGAATGTGCATATTATATTTAGTTAGGTTGTCACAGCAAGACCCAGTTCCATTGGGTAAGTAAGCCCATGTAATGTATACATGACCATTTGTGATGACTTCCTATGCATAAAATAGGGGGCCTCTTTGACTTAAAAACATATATATATATATATATATATATATATATATATATATATATATATATATATATATATATGTTTTGACCACTAACAGCCTATTTCTTGTTTCAGAATTGTTGGGTCAGACTGTATACCAGGGAACATTAAATCTAATACGTCCCCTTAGTAAAAATAATGATATCTTAAATTTGCTCTCTGCATACCTGAAATTCTGGACTATATTTTCTGATCTCATTGCTCATGCAATAGGGCGAATGGCCAAATATTAAATATATATATGTGTAAAAAGGAAATCCTCAAAGTAAGACATTTTGTGAATCGAACAAGTGCCACAATAATTTGCGCAGTGAAAGAAAGCCTGACTGACAGAAAGGAAAAAAGACAGACAAGGAAAAGAGAGAAGCTGTAGCTGTCACGAATATTAATTTGGAAGGGTTACAGAATAATTGATTAGGTAAACCCAATAGATTAATGAGCACCAAATAATTAACCATGGTTGTGTATCCACGCACAGCATAATACAAATGATATCACAAATAACTACAAGGTAAATGGAATGTGCTCCCCGTAGGTCACAGGAGAGTAATGTGCCTAGCATCCCCATAACACATGGCAATGAAAATGCATAAGTGATGGTACATGTATATAAATATAATACGTATATGTAACAGTGTGACAATTAGACAAATTAACAAGCAATGCTTCTTTTAAAATGTTCATGTTGCGTGTGCTGACAGTGCAATGCAGTTATTACCAGAAAGTAGTAATACATATGCAACCTTATATATATAAATAATATATATATAATATATAAATAATATATATATATATATAGACAACAATCTGTCAAAACGACAAATTAACATTCAAAACCTCATTTAAACTCACATTTTGTGGGTGCTGACAATACAAAGAAATGAAAATATTGGTCAGAAGCATATATATATATATATACATTGCTAAATCACAAGTACTGACTCATAAAAATACATGAAATTCATGATCCGATTTTAGACCTCGAGTAACCAATCTATGTTTACAAATAAGTCTTGCCTCTAATTGTCTAAGCCTAAGTTCCATGTTACCTCCTCGCTTAGATGGACAAATTTGAGCTAAGCCAATAAAGCGCATATCCTTAATGTTGTCAAGTTGATGACATTTCTGCCAGTGCAGCGCTAGTGGATATTTGGATTCTTGTTTGTGAATTGTAGCAAAATGTTCTCGAATACAGATCTTAAGGGGCCTAATAGTGCTGCCTATATAAAATAGACCACAGATACAGATAATACAGTATACTACAAATTTTGTATTGTAATTGATAAATGCATTAATTACATGTTTTCCCGTTATGCCAAAATCTACAGATTCTGACTCAAATGTGTGTAAACACATGTTGCAACTTCCACATTTGTGAAAGCCATTGCCCCGTCCCTGAGCTAACCATGTCTCGCCACAGGGTGCTTGGGACATGAAGGATGGACAGAGAATGTTTTTCAGAGTGGGTGCTCTGCTGAAAGTTATAGAGGGATTAGGTTCAAGCCATTTATCCAAATTACGATCAAGATGTAGTAGATGCCAATGATGTTTGAGGATGGCATAGACACTGTTACTGTTCCTGTTGTACCGGGTGATAAGTCTAATTTTGTTATGACGCTCGTTAGCAGTGATTGGTCTAGTCTTAGGTTTAAGCAGGTCTTCTCTCTTCATACTAGACTCTTCCCGCTCCACTTCAGTTAATAATGACGATTTGTATCCACGTTTTACAAATTTGCTATGAATAAAGGCTTTTTCAGCCACAAAATCAGCATCAAGGGAACAGTTCCTTTTCGCTCTAATATACTCACCTTTCGGAATGTTATTAATCACCAAAATTTTATGAGAACTGGATGAGTGTAGCACAGCATTAACAGAATTAGGTTTGCGGTAAATTTTTGTTATGAAGCCATTTTCAGACACAAAAATGTTCAAATCAAGGAACTCAATAGAGCAAGTGCTAGATTGGTATGTAAATTGTAGTCCCCAATTATTTGCATTAAGGAAGGTAACAAATTAATGTAAGCTGACTTCAGTGCCAGTCCAAAGCATAATGATGTCATCAATATATCTTTTCCAAAGATATATTGATGGTAGAAAGTCAGTGTTCTGAAACACATATTGCTGCTCAAATTGATGCATAAATATATTCGCAACGGACGGAGCAAAGCTTGCCCCCATTGCAATCCCGTTGAGTTGTTTATAATATGTGTTGTTGAACCAAAAAACATTGTTTTGCAAAGCACAGAAAAGTAAGTATTTAACCATTTTGATGTGCAGATGATATGATGCTGATTGTTGGTGAAAATGTAATTGATACTATCAATAGCTTTCTGGTGATCAATGGATGTATATAGTACCTTAACATCGAGTGCAACCAATAGTACATCCGTTAACGGTGGTAATTGAGCAAGTATGTCAAGAATATGCATGGTGTCACGTATATATTTGCCTACATTTGTGTGTCATGCTAACATGCTTTATTGCTTCAATGTTGATATGCATTATGCTTATATATTTGGTGTTAAAAGCGCCCCTTGTTGGTTCTCATGGTTTGGACTGGCATCATGTGAGTATAACATACAATTATGCTGTTATTTTTAATTAAATTTTGTTTAATTATGTATGCACAGCCTCAGAGGAAGAGCTTTCGCTCGAAACACGTGTCAGGCTGTCCTGTATCAAATTAAAATACTATACAATTTATTTTGATGCACTTTTTGTAACTTGGCACAACTCACTGTTTGATCTCACTTTCTAATTGTTTCTGTGGGTAACTAGGTCAAGGTACACGCAACTTAACATTTGAACGCTGCCTGTGTTACAACCTTGATTTTTTGGCATTAGCGCTGGATCTTTGTGTGGCCCTTTTGGACATTTTCCTTGTTCTTTAATAATGGTGTTCACCACGCTATAGTTAAGGTAAGTATTAAGTTCCATAGGAACCCCGAAAAGGAATTGCCAACAACTTTTGATGGATTTGGGTGAAATTGTGGAAATAAAATTGTATTTATGCCCCTCCTCCTGAACTCCACCCTCCCACCTCACCAGACTGGAAATGTTGTAAAAGACCTGTTAAACAAATAAAGAAGTTACAAAGAAAACACAAAAAAACACTGTTTCGGCCTAATCCCCCATTAATTTCCCCATAGAGAAAAAGTCAGATTTATGCTCAAGCACACAGCTAAAAACGCTGGATGAAATTGGATCAGGTACGAAACAACATGGGTACGAAATGTTGACTTGATATCCATGGTGGGATCTGGGGTTATTGTGTCCAGTAGTTTTTTAAATATTTGATGGAAAGAGTGTGCCCCCTTGTCCCAAAAATATAAGAATATCTCCTATTGTGTTTTGCAACAGAGAGGCTGACAGGATATTCTGAAATGAAAAAGCAGCAATTTTCAGCCAACATTCTATTGCTAATAACATTTGTCTTGCTGAGTGAATTTGGATGAAATTCTCAAAACAAGACATTTTTCAAGGATCCCCCACTCCCCAAACTGCAAATAGTTTGAACATAACGTTATACAAATGAAAACATTGTTAAGAAACCAAAACACCACAGTTTCACAGTTGTTTCAGCCCATTCATTTTCCCATAGAGCAAAAGTGCAGTTTTTTAACATTGACTGAAATTTCTTAACTGGGTTGGTATAAATCCATCCAGCAGTTTAACAGGGTGCCCTCTGTGCTTCAAACCTGTATATCAGCCTTGGTGCTTTGCAGCAGAGAGGCTGATAGAGGCTCATATCTTTTGTCATTCTGGATGCATCTGGAAATGCATTTCTTAAACAACATTTTTTTAAAGGGCCTCCCCAAACTGGGCATTTTGGGAAAAATTGGTTAAACAATTAAAAAGTTATTAGGAAAACATGAAAACACAGCTTTCACCTAACCCCCATTCATTTTTACATAAAGAAAAAGTGCAGTATTTGAATAGCCGTAGCGTGAAAACCGATGGGAAGATTTGAACCCAATGAGAAACAATTTGGGCATAAAGCGTTGACTTATAATCCTTGACTAGTTAAAATATTCAACATGGAACGGGCGCCCCCTGCACCTTAAAGCCTTTATATAAGAATTGGTGCTTTGCAGCAGGGTGGCTGAGAGAGGCTAATAACTTTAGACCTGCTGGATGGATTTGGATGACAATTTATATCCAAGAGATCGTCAAGGCCCCCCACAAACTGAATGTTCTGGGAACAATTCATCAAAAAATGAAAAAGTTATTAAGAGAAGAGAAAAACTGAGTTTTCAGCCTACTCTGATTAGTTTTCCCCTAGAGAAAAGGTACCGTTTTTGAACAGCAGTAGCGTGAAAACCGCTTGCCAGATTTAGACCTGGCAGATCTATCCCATGGGTCAAGAGAAGAAAAAAGGTTTTGTCTCTTGTTACGTACCTCTCTCGTGGTGCACCTGCAATACATAAACAGAGACTCCCATGTGTGGCAATACGGTCGCTTCCAGATGCCTGGAGATTGGCTTGGCAACGCTGGTGACCACTCTGTCATCAGGTGACTCGTATGATGCAGCGTGGAATGTCTACACGTTCTCACGCAATATAAGCCCTGCCCCTCTATTGTGCCGGTGCTTCTGAATTTGTTTTGGTGGCGTTATTGCTTTGATCCTAGAACCTTGCATTGATTCCTTGTTTCCTAAATCCTGTTTCCCACTTCCTCCTAACCTTGCTTCCAGATTCATTTAGATATCCCTGTTACCGACCTGGACTGCATTTGGACCCGCTTTGAAGACATTTTGTATCAGCGCTGCCAGCATCCTTTTGACCTCGGCTTCGTTTTTGGATTGCTCACGGATATTGTTTTTGATCTTGTTATAGTCTTCTAATGATATGAACTGGACTGTTTTGAACTTTATGGACTTCATTTTTGTCTCCCAGAAATACTTGGCTTGTGCTTCCTTGTCATTAATTCGGCATCACAGATCTGGACTGGGAGGCCTCTTGTACATGCACTAGAGACTTCCTGCTTGTACAAGGGACACTGAGGTGTCCTCGTGCCGTCGGGGTAGGTGGAACAGTAGGTGTCCTCATGCTGTCAGGATAGCCTTGTACCTGGTGAGGATTCATCTGCACTTCACAAGGATTCATCACACCGAGACAGGAGAATGGCATGGCAAGACTCTCTCTCCTGTATCTCTGTATTCTGTCTGATTATCTGTCTTCTTGCACTCATATTTCCGTCATCTTTTTCTGCAGACAAATCACTGACCTGCTTCCACTTCCACTTTGTATCTTGCTATTGCGATCTTGTATCAGGTCAGTGTGTTACTTATACCAAGAATACTATTGGCTTGTCAATATTGTATATTGATAACCTGCTTTCCTTGCAGTCAACACTACGGTGTTCCGAATCCAGTGCTCCTGGTTGGTGGTTCCTGTGTTTCCATCTGCATCCTGTCTTTCCACTAATTTATTGTACTGCTTGTGTGACATTGTCCAAGCTAGAGCGATACATTTGTATGAAGAATTCCTCGGCTACACAATGAGACAAATACCCCTGGTGGATACTTGGGGAAGGTTCTGACAAGACCAAATTAAAAGCAATTTGGGCACAACACATTGACTTACTATTGACTTACTTTCCTTGACTGGTTTGAGGCTAATCCATCATGTAGTTTTAAAAATATTTCACAGACATTGGGGAGCCGTCCTGTTCCTTAAAACCTTAATATATATCAACTTTAGTGCATTGGTCAGAGGGTTGAAGAGGCTTTTCAGAAATTAAAAACACAGCTTTTTATTTATTATTTGCTTGATGCAATTGATTCCCCGATATTACCGAGAGAAGCCACAAATGAAAACTCAAAACGCTATGTGGAGGAGGAAAAGTTCTCGACTTCAGAAAGAGACTCAAAACTCTTCTGTTTATGTAGTTACTCCTATGGGAACACTGATTGTTTTGAACCACAGTACTTAGATGGCCTGGCCGTAGGTGCTATAAATACCAATAGCAATTGCAGGAACAATCACATCAGGTTGGAAGTGGGAACGAAGACACCATGTGAAGTTAGGGATTTGTAGGTGGGTTAGGGAGCCAGTTATGAATAGACCATTTTTGGTTTATCAGGCGACGGCCATGGACACCTAGTGGGTCCAAAAGATACATATTGGGGGTTTAGGTATAGTGGATTCAGTCGAAGGCCACGGCCCGGTACTGTTAAATAAACAGTGGACATGGCCAAAGGCTGTGGCCATCTAGTAGGTCCAAAAGACACAAATTGTGGGAACATGTACAAGGGACATGGCTGAAGACCATGGCTAGTGGCCCGTAAAAGAACAATGGTATAACAAAACTCTTGAAATTCACTGAAAAAACCTTAGTTACGGTGCAGGTAAGATGTACATATTTAACAGAACACAACCCTTGAAATTCAGCAGATCTGGAAAGTCATGACAAGCTTAACTCGGCACCTTCTCATTGCAAAACCCATTAGCACTAACATATTGTAAGTGAAGGAATTTTCAATGACATACCACATGGCATTTTGGGGGACATAGCATTATAGGGGACATTAACAGGAGAATGACGAGTTATGCTGGTCATGACTGCCCACATCAGCTGAATTGCAAGGTTTTTGTTGCATTATATCTTTGCAACTTAACTGCACCTTAACTTAGGTTTTTTCAGTGAACAATACATATTTATTATAGGGTGGCAACAGCCGTCCTATAATTAAGGTGAGTCGAACTCCCATAGGAACCTGGAAACATTTTATTGTTAATAACGTTTGATTTGAGTAACGGATTTGACAAGAATCTTGAAATTGGTTAGTGATGTGTGGGTCCCCCCAGACAGCAAGGTTTTGTAAAGATTTGATAAAAAATAAAAAAGTTATTAAGACAAAACATATTTTTTTCTCTAAATCATCAGCCTACTTCCAATTCATTTTCCCATAGACAAACAAGGTCAATTTTTGCAAATTTCTCGACGGATTTGTACCAAGTCCTAAAACCTTGGACATGAAGCATTTCAAAATAAGCCTTTTTGTGGTTGGGGGTGCCCTCTTCTCAAAAATAGATAGCTATATTTTGTGTAACTTGCCAGAACCGGTTTTATTTTATAAATGAAATGGCTGCAACGTTTTCTTTTCTTAATGCGAGAGATAACCGCGGCTGTAGCCTAGGTTATGGGAAAATGAAACACACAAAAAAAGCCATTTGCATGTAAAAAATGCAAATACCATCAGTCTAGAGTGAGGGGCGTGGCTAGAGGGACCAAGTGACATGTGGGAGTAGGAGGGGGTCTAGGGACTGAGTTTACAACACAAATCCTTTCTGTAACCTCGGCTATATCCGCAAATAGCTGATATCTCAAAGCAAAGTGCGTCACAGAAACAGCATGTGTTGTGGGGAGGAAAGGGAGAAGGCAGGGGAAGTGAGGAGGCCACCTGGGGAGTTGGGGGATCTGGCAGAGATGATTGGGCACATGGTGAGAGGATGGGGGGGCAAGAACCTATTTATTTTGGCCATGTTCCAATATTAGTAGCTATGGAAAACTACAGATAGCTGCTTCTGGGATGAAAAATCACTGGCCATTGACACAATAGCAATGTAGGTCTCCCATCCATGCAATAATCAGGAGTGACCCTCCTTACCTTCAATGTGGGGAAGGGGCCAGCCCACTCAGGCCATGTTACCTAATAAACAACTTGACATTACAAGACCACTTAGAGAAATATGGCTTGAGTGGGGCGGCCTGTTCCTACCATTGAAACTAAGCAGGGTCAATCCCACTTTGAAGCTAAGCAGGGTCAGTCCCAGCTACTGCATGGATGGGTGACAAAATATGCATCCAAATTATTATTTTTTACACCGTACTACTGTCAGTCCTTGAAAGTTTTGCAATCAGCGACATTTTCTTTTGCATTTTGCTGAATTGAATTCTGGTATTTGGAGTCTCCCAGTCCAGATGGGGGGAATAATGCCACAATTGTACACTTTTCACCTAGCATAGTCCTATATGTTTTATAAATTTGAGTGAAACTATGGTATGGGTACATTTGAAGTTATGTGCTAAAGCACAGTATTAATGAAAGCCAGACATGGGGATGACGAGGGGAAATGATGAGAGGGCAAGTAAGTCATGTGTATCTGCCCATGATGTGGAAAGAGAATTTGCAATCCTCAACACTGGCACAGTTATTTTCCCCTTATTGTGGCTAATTTTCATGGCACAATTAAAGGACACATCTGGGTGGGCAGCGTAACTTTTTTTCAGAGGGTGGATGCAACCCCTTGGGCTTTCTTGAGGTTTGCAACCTTGCCTAAGTATTTGGCTACCAGGATTTGATTCAGGTTGTCATGTTCCCAGTGCAGATGCTTAACCACAAGACCACAATCACTTGTTCCGTATTGGGATTTTGTTTTCCAGGGAATGTTTCAGTTCAGATTGCTGGGTTTACAACATGAGCAACTTTTATACTTTGCCAGCATAAGTATGGGAACATTTCCTCTCTCAGGTTATTTTTCTGGTGTTCATTACTTTTTTTTTTAAAGTCCAATGCTATTTTGTCTTGCACACTTTCTTATATGGGGAAGGACTAATAAACATTTGTATGTTTCACTTTAAGACATATGTTCACTTACTGTGCGTATATTCATGGGTGCCAGCTTTCGATTTTCGCTATGGGGGCAAAAGTACCTGGGCATATGTTATTCTTGCAGCAGGTCATTTTGTTACCTTTTCAGTGCCGCTTAAATGCAGTTAGTCGGGGTTGTGCGATGTACCACAACATTCACCAAGAGACCAGCCATAAAATAAGGGTCTTGGAGTATGATGCTTTACCAAAGTATGTGATCCTTGCCAAATAATTTAATCTCACTGCACAGTGCTGAAAATAATGGTGAGTTCTCAAAGCCTACAATCTTTTTTACATAATTAAATAAAATAGATATTTTTACACCTACAGTGGGTTTCCATCCATGCAGTAACTGTGACAAACCCTGCTATGCTTCAAAGCGAGGAAGGGGCCAGCCCTGTCAGGACATGTCTAAAAAATTAGCCCACATTACAAGGCCACTTAGAGCAACATGGCTTAATGGGGTTGGATCCTTCCTCGCTTTGAAGCTAAGCAGGGTAGGTCCCAGTTACTGCATGGATGGGAGACAGTCCACAGTCCCAAATGCTGTGTATTTTCATAGATTTAAATATCTCATAACACCAGACATCTTCATTATTATTTTTTTAAACAATGCTTCTCTCAGTCCTTGAAAGTTTCGCACTCCGAGACCATCTTTTTACCTTTTGCTGAATTGCATGCTGGTATTTGTGGTCTCCGAGTCAAGTGGGGGGGAATTATGCCACAATTGTACACTTTTTGCCTAACATAATTCTATGTGGGTAAACGTCTGCAAGTGAGTTTGCAATCCTGGACACTGGCACAGTTATTTTCCCCTGATTGTGGCTGTTTTCATAGGCACAAGTAAAGGGCATATGTGGGTGGACAGTGTAAACTTTTTTCAGAGGCTGGATGCAACCCCTTGGGTTTTTTGAGGTTGGTAAACTTGCTCAAGTATTTGGGCTACCAGGATTTTACTGAGGTTATCAAGTTCCTAGTGCAGATGCTTAATCACAAGCACTATTTTCATATTGGGATTTTGTTTTCCACAGAATATTTTATGACAAATTGCCGTGTTTAATAGGTGAGTACCTTTCATACTTGTAGTAGAAGAAAGACCTCGGCTCAATAGCCATTGGTGTGGTCTGCACACCCTAAAGACCACTAGAGTGGTTTCTTAATGCTTATCAAATTGATTGATCATTTATTTGTAGTCTGTTGTCTTCATCCGTGAATACTCATTTAATGCGTAGATTAGAAATAATTAATTCGTCATAGTCTCTTGACGACAAACATATATGTATTTTATTTGCAGATGCAACCAGAATGCCAATGCATTTCGGACTCTTCTAGCATCATCACATTTATCCAACAGAGTTCTTACAACACAAGAAACCAGGACATTACAAAAGGGCCTTGAGTTTGTAACCACCTACAGCACCAACATCTTCAGCACTAAGATTGAGTTGCACAGACTTAATAGGAAACTGAAACTCAAAGTTTTCTTTGCAAAACTAGATACCCCAGGAGAACGTTCTGCAGACCCCTGAATTCATTGAAAGCACATTTATTGCACCCATTAATATACCAGCAATGGAAATATTTGAAAAAATGGTTCTGGCAGACATACAAAAACTCCACTTTGGAAAAGCTAAACACAATAACCTCAACAGAGGTGAACTATCGCATATTCGAAAGTTATATTCAGACTCAGATATTACCATTTGACCAGCTGACAAAGGAAGAGCATTAGTGATATTGAACACCAAGGATAACCTCAACAAATGTGAATGTCAACTTAATGATAGATCTATATGCTAAATTGGCGCAAGACCCAACCAATGAAATTATGGATCTCGAGACAATTCTCAAAGCAGCCAAAGAGATGGAAGGGATCTCGGGTAAAACCAGGAACTTTTTATTCACTACTCATCCACAGGCACCTCACTTCTAGCTACTACCCAATATCCACAAGAGTCTAATCAACCCACCCGGACGACCAATAGTAGCAGCCACAGGAGGATTTTTACAACCATTAGGCACCTACATAGACTATTTTCTCCAACCTATAATTTAAAAAAGCATCCACACGTATTAAAGACATAACTCACTTCTTACAGATACTGAACTCAATACAACTGAATGAGAAGAGCATCCTGTTTACAATTGACATATGCAGTCTATATACAAGCATTCCCCATGACCTCGGACAGGAAGCTGTTGAGTGGAAATTGGGAGATAAATGGAACAGCAAAATAATTTCTCATGGTACTTCTACAGTTCATTGCCAACAACTCTTACTTAAAGTACAATGGCACGTCCTATCTTCAAACATCGGGCACAGCCATGGGAGCAATCATGGTACTCCCCTACGCAAACAGCTTGATGAACAGATATGAAACCCAACATATCCTAAAGTATCCAGTATGGTCTAAGAACATCAACAAATAGGTTTGTTACATAAGCTGAAATAGGAAACCCTGGCATACATTACCTTGATGTATCAATCGATGTACAAAACTATCAAATGTCAACATCATTATTAACAAAACCTACCAATAGGAACAATCTATTGCACAGATTAAGCGTTCACCCACTACAGACTCTCAAGAACTTTCCCTACAGGCAGATGTTAAGAATTAAAAGAATAGTGAGTGATCAATCTGAATGCGATGCACAATTGGCCATTCTGTGCACCAAATTAAAAGAAGGGGGATACCCATATAATGACCTGACAATGGCAATTTCCAAAACTGGGACAAATAGCCTGAAGACTTGTTGAATAACAAAACTGCACAAATTGCACCCCCAATAGTGTAGGACTCAACATTTTCCAAACAAAGTCACCAAATCAGGAAGTGCATCACCAAACACTGGAACATTCTGACCACCAATGAAAGGACAGAAAACATATTTAGCAATCCTTCAACCTTCGCCTACCACAGGAGTAACAACTTAAGGAACCTACTATTCAACACCAGAACTAATATCAAACAACAGACAAGTAAGTACATAAGCACCTTTCCCTGCATGAATTGCGTAAACTGTAACAACATCATTAAAGGACCAGCTGTATGTCACCCCAACACAGGAGAAAGAATACCATTGAAGACCTTTCTGACCTGCCTTACGGAGAATGCGATTTATTGCATTTGATACCCTTGTTGCATTTATGACAATGGGCATATGGGAAGAAAATCCGTACAAGGATGAATGAGCACATATCGTGCATAAAAAACAAGAACACTGGCTAATCAGTAGCAAGACACTTCAATGAAAAAGCACACAGTGTAGCTCAATTTAAATTTCAAGAACTTAAGGCAATCAACATGAAATGACAAACAAAGGACTTCAAAACGTTTAGGGCACAAAGAGAAGCCTTTTGGATAGACCGGCTGGACGTATGGAGTCCAAACAGGATTAATGAGGAGTGTGATCTGAATTGCTTCCTCTGATATAACTCCCAGAATGATTGCACGCAAGTGGTTCAGAACAGTATATTGGTCAGAGACTGTCAATTTGACTGCGTTGAACTGAGAGTACCCTGAACAAGTGTAGCTACCACCCATCCAACCAGATCACCAGTTAGAACTCCCAGTTTGAAAGAGCAGCTTGAGCGGTTTAATGTAGATAGCATACCACTCTGGAAGACATTAGATAAGCCTGCTATGAACAATTTACATATCAGTCACATAATGTGACTCCAATGTTTCTCCCAGATCAGGACAATCAGGGGTTTGGTTGAAAAATATACCATAATAACACTGAGGATCTGATTACCGTCAGATGACAAGCAATGTGCTTCAGCAATTGACATTGTAGCATTTGGTTAAGACCGAACAAGCAAATTATTTGAATTCAGGTTTTGTATGTTTTTAACATATGAATTGTGTAAGCAATTGTTATTGTCTGTAGGGTTAGAACACCCCCAATACATCACGAGAGTGTACGTTTTACTCTTCTGGCATCAACACAGCAGAGTATTAGTTCAAACCAAAGATTCTGGCTGGTACACCTCCCTTCACGTTTTTTCATTATTGATTTATTCATTTTTTGATTCTTTTCTGATTTGTCTTTACACATAGTTTATATTACGTTTCCCCATTTTTAGTATTATTGCTACTAGAAGTAGCGCTACAACATAATCACACTCTTACAACATGGCCGCCCCATTGATTCACGCATACCGCACCTGACATTCTCACTGTCTATGACTATCATCATAGCAACCATACAAAGACGGCCTGACACAAGCACTTGCCGGTTATTTCAGACGGAATGCGGTGTGCTTGCAGTCGCTGTCAACAGGACAGTTCCTGGATAGCTGATGACACTGCACCCTAAAGGTAAGTCTTTAAGATGTCATAGTTATGAGTACTCTAATCATGATTGCCACACGCACTGTGGCACTCACACATGTATGTAGCAACAAACACTTTCACGTCTCTGTCTTTCACAGGAGGCAACATTTTTAAATTCATAGGTTACTATACATGAATGGGTAAGCCACATGTCACTTATACACTACGTATCACCACATTGTTTTTCAAAAATGTGATTATCACACAGGACTGATTAGGTTTGTTCACCACGTGAGTTGTCACCAACACTCATTAAATGTCATATCCATAGTGCGGATTGGTATGAGCACTGAGCCCCAAATGAGAGCTATTACCACATTTACTAGCGCTTCAATTTGCGCACAAGAGAATACATTGTCAGGTATTTTGATATATAACATGCCAATTACGCTGGAAACTAGATGAACAGTATAATACTTCTAAATGATTGTAGCAAATTGTTGATATATGATGCATGTCTTTCTCTCATACTCTCACTTTTTGTTTTTGTTTTTGAATGTTCTCATTAATATAGGTACACTTTGTGCCTGCTTCTTTTTTTAATTTGCTTTAATTGTATTACAATTTTTACAAAAGGGCAATATACATCCGTAAATTAAGAGTCCATATTCCAAATTAACTTCAGTGTCCAACCCACGACATCTAGTCAGACTTGACTCTGGCTCTCTATGAAAGTCCAATTTTCTCTATAAATAGAGCCACAACAATCGTCCAATTGATTTTGTCCCCGCTCATGAGAAGTGGCCACCAAGTTTCCTCATTCTGTGTACTTGCTGTTTTCAAAATGTTCATTAAGTAGGCGTCCCTTACTCCTTGCGTGCCAGAGCACGTCAACAATAGGTGTCGTATTGTCTCTACCTGTTTTGTGTTGCAGAAGCAACATTCATTGGTGGCCGTTTCCCCTCTGATTGCCCTTATCTTGTTTGTTCTCATCACATTTAGTCTTATTCTCAGAAAGGAACGGCTCAGTTTTTTGTCCGGAAACTTTTTCATATTTCCTCTCACCTCATTGATTTTCATCGACTTTGTTGGTAAATTTTTTGTTGATTTGTAAGTTAAGCACGCCGCTTGCGTTCTTATCCAGTCTAGTTCTGTCTGTTTCTTTGCCACCTTGTCTGGATTTCTTATAAGGATGTCGTCAGTCAGTGCTACTTCATCCAGAAGATTGATATTCTCCGCCGCCCATGATGACAGCATTTTGTTCTTTCTGCTGTCCAATTCTTATATTAGAATTTCAAAGATTTTTGGTCTGTTCTTCATGATGGTTTTCCTGGACAGCATCATAATGTTTCTTGCCAACCGTGCCCCTCAGAGATGTTAAACACAGTTCTCTCCTAATTAGGGCCATCGGTATCGATTGCGAGAGTCCGAGCACCTGTCTCCAAAAGTAGCCTTCAAGTTTATCCCAGATTTGTTTTGGGATTTCTGGCATTGCTTCAGTGCTGTTAGTTATGCTCGCCACTACTTTTGCCTTAAAAAAAGTTAACACTGAAATGAGAGAAAATCGCCCAAACTTCCTGTCCACTACCTTTGCCTGGTAGGACAGGAACTTAATTTTTTCTCTCAAAGTCTCTTGCATTGGGAGTTTAGTGATGCTGTTACATAACGTCACACCAAGATATTTGAAGCTTTTGACGTTTTCCAGTTTTTCTTCTGCCACATACCATTGTCCATTTCCCCTATTGTCTGCTTTTGTCATGTGACCTGCATGCACTTGATGCTCAAATTGTTGATTGAACTCTCATTAATTATTGATGTATGTACTGGATTGATATGTTGATGTGGTGACATCACCACACATTTGCATTCAAACTGTGGTCCAATGATAATTGTGTGTGTCGATCAAATAGAACAACAAGGCCCTGATGAAGGACTAAATATGGTCCGAAATGCATTAGAATTCTGTTTGCATCTGCAAATAAAATACATATATGTTTGTCATCAAGAGACTATGACAAACAAATTATTTCTAATCTGAGGATTAAATGAGTATTCACGGATGAATACAACAGACTACTACAAGTAAATGATCAATCAATTTGATAAGCATTAAGAAACCGCTGGAGTGGTCTTTAGGTTGTGCAGCCCACACCAATGGCTATTGAGCCTAGGTCTTTCTTCCACTACCATAATTCACATGCCCAGCACAGAGGCGTGATACAGTGGGTTGCACTCACTCCAAAACCAAGACCAACTAAAGAATCAGATGACCCCACTAACACAAATGTAGTGGTGCCTGCTCATCCCCTCCTATCACACCACCTTTTATACTTTACCAGCATATTTATTGGAACATTTCCACTCTCATGTTATATTTCTCGTGTTCATTAATATTTAATAGTCCAATTCTATTTTGTCTTGTGCACTTTCCTCTTAAGCGAAGGTCTAATTGACTACATTTGTATATTTCTCTTTACGATATATGTTCACTTACTGTGTGTATATTCATGGGTGCCAGTTTTCGATTTTCACTATGAGGGAAAAAGTACCTGGGCATATGCTATTCCTTCAGCCATGTATTTTGTTACCTTTTCAGTGCTGCTTACATGCAGTCAGTTAGGGTGTTGTGTTACGTATTTGCACCCAATGTCACTATGGGCCTCATTATGAGTATGCCAGTCAGGTAACAACAGTGCCGGTAAGCTACTGGCACCATTGTTACTGGACTGGCACACTCTGAGTTCTGCGGGCGGGTGCCTTTCTGCCCACTAGGTCTGACCTGCCGGCGGAAAGGCACCAGCACGCAGACGTTGGCCGATGCACTGGCACTGTTGCACACAGTGCCGGTGCATCCTCTCCTCCCCATTCCCATTGAGCCCTATGGGACTCGAATGGGAATGGGGAGTCATTTTCCTGGCGCCTGGCAATGGTGAATTACCAGGACCGCCGGGGCTGTAACACCCCGGTAATTCCCCATTGGCAGGTGCTGGAAAATTTAAAAAATGACTCTGGCGGCAGCCATGCCATTTCTACCAGCGCGGCTACTGCCAGGGTCGTAATGAGGCTCTATAGCTCGAAAAATATCTTTTAAAAAATATACATAACTGCAGGTGTCGAAAGACAGACAGCAGCTAGCCGTGGCTATCTGTAGTTATCCATAGCAGCAAATATCAGAAAAACTGCTAAATAACTGCTTTCCTGCCCCCCAGATCCTCACCAAGTGCCACCAACATCTGTGCCAGCTCCCCCCACTACCAAGATGGCCTCCTCACCTCCCCTGCCCTCTCTCTTACCCCCACAACACAAGCTGTTTCTATCACACAGTTTGCTATGAGATTTCGGCTATTCGCAGATATATCTAAGTTTAAAGACTCAGTCCCTAGACACCCTCCAACTCCCAAATTTCACTTGGTGCCCTCTAGCCATCTCCCACTGCTAGACTGATGCCATAACCTAGCCGCAGCTAACTCTTGCATTGAGAAAAAAAAATAGCAGCCATTTAATTTCTAAAACCCCCCGGCTTTGGCAATTTGCCCAAGGAGCTATAGCTATCTATCTTTGTGAAGGGGGAACTCCCTTCTCTGTCAAATATTTTTTTAAAGCTGCATGGAATAACACAAAACCCACAAAGAGGCCTCTTTTAAAAACTTCATGCACAAGTTGTTTTCAGTCCAACTCCATCCTGTGGTTTGGGCTATGCGGTCCGGGAAAAATGTACCTTGTTTGTCTATGGGAAATTCAATGAGAAGTAGGCTGCAACTTTGGGGAAAAAATGTTTTTTGTCTTACTAATAACTTTTGTATTCTTAAACAAATCAGTATGAAACTTTGCAGTCTGGTGGGGAGCTGTGGATCCCTAACGAACTTCAAGATTTCAGCCAAATCTGTTACTCAAATCAAAAGTTGTCAACAATAGAATTTCTGAGGTTCCTATGGGAGTCTGACTCACCTTCACTATGGGAAACAGTGACATAATTATGTGGATGGGTCATTTTTCTGCTTTCCTATATAGTTTATACCATATCACTTCACATTGTTTATTTGATAAATGATAGAGCACAAGTTTACATTAATTAGTCAACTATGGGAAGACAGGAATACTAAGAAAATAGAGGACAAAACAATGTCACCAAGAATTACAACTACATATCAAACATAGAACCTAGGAAGACCATAGGCATTCCATGCTAATGGTGTTCACAAAGTTCTGATATTTTAAAGAAGTAAAGAAGTAGATTAGAGATATATTGCTATTTTAGGGAATGTGGTATCTTATTGCTCAAGTAATTGGTACCATATACATATGGCACTATTACAATCTAAATGCTGTATTGTTCCTGGGTGTCACAGTAATATGTCACAAGATTGCACCATCATGATTGTTTTAAATAGGACAATTACTATTGAAATAGCATGATAATAGTAATATATTACATTTTAACAATGTAGACAATTAGGCACGCTCATATGCGTTATCCAGTGTAAATGGTAGAAAAGATATCTGATCAAAAATTGCATTTTTTACTAAGCCACAATGATAGGCATAGGCGAAAGCGTTTTTTCAGAAAGTATGATATGATATGATAGCATATTTATATCGCGCCCATACACAAGTGTTTCAGGGCATGACGGGGCAAGGGAAGGGTACAAGGAAGGGTAAAAACAATAAAAAAAACAAAAAAACAATCATATTAGGCCCAGTGACATTGGGAATGTGCAAGTGCAGGGGAGAGGGAGAGGAGGGGAAGTGCAAGGTGAGGGGAGGAATGGAAAGTGCAGAAAGCAGAGTATTAAAAAATATAAATAACATTAATAAATAAACAGTAAAGAAGTGAATTCAGCAAGTGCCAATATAAGTGCAGACACGAGTGTCAGATAAGTGCCAATAATGGGACTGTAGGGTTGCAGACACAGACCCAGTGCAAAGGTTGCCAAGAGGCAGTGCAGGTAAGCAGACGGGTGGGCAGGGATCTGGGCCTGGATACCGAGAGTAGACCAGGAGCCCAAGGGCAGAGAAGGATAGATCAGCAGTCGAGGGGAAGATAGAAGGCAGAAGCAAAGAGGAAGGTCTTGAGGTGCTTCCAGAATCAAAGGTGGCTCTCTTCAAGTTTCAGAGAGGCAGGGAGGCTATTCCAGAAGGAGGCCCGAGCCCATGAAAGAGACCTACCACCAACTTGTTGCTCGGAGAAGCTACTGACCCTGAGGGAGTTGGAGGTAGAGGAGCAAATGACTCGAATAGGAAGGTATTTTCGGAGGGATAGCAGAAGGTATTGCGGACCGTAGCTCCAAAAGGCTTTGTGGACAATGCAGAGGGTCTTGAATTTAATCCTTGCAGCCACTGGGAGCCAATGGAGCAATGTCAGGGCAGCAGAGATACAATCCCGGTGCTTAAAGCCAAGGACAAGTCTCACAGTCCTGTTTTTGATGAGTTGTAAAGGGCGGAGAGTGGAGGCAGGCAGATTCAGAAAGAGGCTGCTGCAATAGTCCAGTCTAGAGAAAACCAGTGCTCTAGAGACAGTGAGCTTCTGAGGGGAGGGAAGGAGAGGAAAGGAAGAATACCCCTGAGGGTGTGAAGTTGGTAGTTTGATTTTTCAGAGAAGTCAGAGATGTGTTGAGAGAAGGAGAGAATGGAATCGAAGATGAGCGAGAGATTCTTAGCCTCACAACTGGGAGCAGGAAGGAGGCCAAGGGAGGCTGGCCAGAGAGTGGTAGGAAAGGAAGGACAGTAATGCCAGTGAGAAGGATCTCTGTCTTACTAACATTAAGTCAGAAGTCATTGGAAGCACACCACTCCTGGATTGCAGACAGACAGTCAGAGATGAGGGGGGGAGAGAAGGTGGCTGTGGGGAGCCAGAAAACAAGCTGAGTGTCATCCGCATAGCACTGAAAGTTGGAACCGAGAGCTGCTATGCGGTGGGCAAGGGGTTCCAGGTATTGGTTGAAGAGACAGGGAGAGAGGATAGATCTCTGGAGAACACTGCAAGTGGAGAGAGTGATAGAGGAAAGCAAGGAACCGAGTTAGACCTGATAGGGTCGGTCAGAGAGGAAAGAGGTCAGCCAGGCCAGGGGCTGATCGGTGATCCCTAGGTTATCGTGAAGGCAGCTGAGCAGGGTGGCATGGTTGCCTGTGTCAAAGGCAGAAGATAGATCAAGTAGAAAGAGGACAGAGGGGAGATTAGAATCAAGGGTGGAGAGTAGGTCTTCACAGATGTTTAAGAGATCAGTTTCCGTGCTCCTGACAGTAGGAAGGGACATTATCATACTAGTACACCCAAGTGTTTGTCTCCCCAATCTTTGGAACATTTCCTATCTTTTGGGAACATTTATAAAATTGAAGCTTATTAAAGTAATACTAAACAATGATTTGGAGTTGACGGATTATATCTTTAAGACTAGCTATTAGTAGTTCTTAGCAATTACATGTATTAACCTTTGGTTTGGCACTAGTAATCAGCACAATATCAATTTGAATCACCAATAGTAAGACGAAGAGGAAGGCTTATATAAAGACAGTATTCTCATATTTGATAACAATGTACCATACTAATGAAAAATAATGACGTATAGTTTTGTTTGATGGAAAAATTATCTGCTTATCTATTGAATCATTTTCTTAACTAATAAGGGAGGCGTTCACATGTTGTGAATCACAAATAATACATGCATCAGAAAGCAATGAAAATCTTTAATGTTTGATCTCAGAATTCTTTCTTTTATTTGTATGCGTGACAATGTTTGTATGTTCCTTTAATAGCTATGATGCTGGTATGGTTTATAATTAACCTTGCCTTATGGAAGCTCTCCTGCACTAAATACATGTTGGAAACAAAGGCACAGAGGAATGAATGGAACTTTTCTTAAAAAAGCAAACCTACCTATCAGCCATTGCTTCATGGGAATGTTTTGATCTAATTGAGGTTTGAGATAAACCATTATGAAGTTATATATCACTTTTACAATGTTACTCGGGGTAATCAAAGGGTTTATGCCAAAGGAATAATATGAAATGTAGTTCCTTTAAGCTCATTGCTTTTGAAGAACGATCAAGAAGGCCCATTTCATCCTATTGGACCAGGTTCCTGCTGTTCCTCACCCTCCTTCATGTACCATCCATTAAAAAGCCCCTTAGCACAACTCCAGCACCACCTTTCTCCTAACTATATCTCCAATGACATCCAACAATCGCCAAATATAAGACAGGGTTTGAGCAGAAAGATTTACAGCTAGAGGCTGACAGTGAGGGGGCATGGCTATCACTATGATAGATGAGTGAAGTAAAGCAGGGGAACGAAGCAAAGGTGTTGTGATATTTGGCAGGATTATACATATATTAATAAGAACAGACCTATACCCTGTTGTCCCTTCTAGATACTATTCTGTCACTGGTTTACCTTACCAGGGAAAGCGCCTTGAAAGATGTGCAGCACATCTGGTTTAAGAGCACATGTTCTCATAACTACTATTTCCTCCATTCAAAACAATCTGGGTTCTACCCTCATTGTAGCACTGAGATTAAAGCCCTGCAGTTGGTGGATGATACATCCACACATTAGACGATCATGACACCTGCCTGCTCATGGTACACAATCTTTCAGATTAAATGTTACGGATGAGAATTGGATTTAGCGTTCCATTCTTGCCTCACATAATAGGATTGGAACCTCATGACATGGAGTGGTTTTCATCTTTCCTATCTGGCAGTAAACGACTCATCCAGTTGGGTTTCTCCATGTCAGACCCGCTTCCTATACATTCTGGAGTATCCCAGAAGTACATGTTTGCTCCAATGTCTTTTAACATCTACATGCAATTTATGAGGTACATGTTGTCATACTCAGTCATTGCCACACACCTTCCCATGTTTTGAGAAGTACCCTGGAGTCAGTATTTTCTCTCTGCCTTTCAACATCTAAATGGAAGCACTTGGGTACATGTCATCATGCTCAGCCATTGCCATTCACCAGTATTCTAATGACACCCATTGCTGTCTAGAATTTCACCATTAGTCAACATCCACTGACCGATGATCTTTCTCAGTGACATTGTGGTCTGCAGACAGTTTTAAGTCTTTTCACCCCTTCTTGTCTCCAACTCAGTTCTGGCCTTCCACTCTATCTTCCTTTGTGTTTTCTTCATCTCTGGTTTACAGTACCAAATGTCTTGGAAACAGTATTGGTTTTTCTCTTAACTCCAAGACACATTTCATTTAAATGTTGCAAATTCTAACTTCAACTGCTGACAATATCAACACCTATGTGACTTAATCTGATTTCCATACCTCTGCCCAATCCCGAGTTATTTCCATGATGTACAGTAGGATTGCTGTTCTTTCATGTGTCCCTGCTTCTTACCTTGAACCACTCAAGACTATTTTCCACTCTGCTGCTCATTTGAATCTTTGGGTTGTGTAGGTGTGTGAATATCAATGACATTCTTTCTTAGTTAGCTGGTCCAGTAGCACAGTGAGTAGAGCACTCACTTTGACATCCGTGCAGCGCCTGCTAACGCAGGTTCGAATCCCGGCAGGGCCAAACTCAGCCTTTCATCTTTCCAAGACTGATAAATGAGCACCGCACACCATGGGTAATAATAACCAGCGCTTAGATGCCTGAGAGTTTGTAGCGTGATATAAACGCTATATTATATACATTATTATTATTAGTTTCCTTGGTTCCTCGGCACCACAGCGTCAAATTCAAGCTTTGCTGCATTGCCGTCAGCACTCTTGTCCAGGGTGACCCGCTATATATGTGATATTCCCTAGTCACTAGTGATGTGCTCCTTATCTTTACACTCACATTTCGCCCAGTCTCACATTGGCACTATGATTATTCCTCATCTTTTGTTCCTGCATAAATCACGTGTCTTTCCTCACCACTGCTTTTCCAAACGTACTAATTCGCTTTCCTCCTGTTTATTATTCTTCTTAATCCATTTTTAATGAGTGTTTATTTCCTTTGTTTCAGTGTTTTTAGCTTATTGATGTTTTATATTGTATTTATATTTCAGACACTGTGTGCCTTCATTATAAGATGAAGGGTACTATGGCACATTTTTTTTATAAATGCATAAATAATCAAGCAAACAATTGCATACATGCAATAAATCAATGGAAATCATACCAGGGAATGTGGTTCTGTTAGACAAGAAGAAGTAGCCAACCCAATATGAATTGTATTTCCTTTAAACGGAATCCTTCAAAGCCTTTTTTCTGAGCCAATGCTCTGACAACGTGTGTGCACAGCAGCCCTGCAGTGACCAGAGGGAAACCTTTCATGACCAGAGGGAAACCTTTCATCGTGCCCTCTCCCCTTGATCCACTGGGGCATTCTGAGTTTGAAGCTCTCTAGATTACTTCCCCTAAGACTTCTGGCTGTAACCACCATAAAGATTCTGACCTGAGAAAGGAACTGAATGAGAGCCACCATTAATCAGCTTGATGTATTTCAAATGATAGATATTATTCATAAGGATTTCCAAACAGCCTATGGACTCCATAAATATCATGAATACAACTGTAAAATTCGAAAAAAAGAACATTATACAAACTATTCAGTTAATCAGAATCGTTGATCTTCCTGATAAAAACTCTTGATAACATTTGCAGCAAATAAAAGGCTGTTGTATCCCCATTTTTAATAATTAGTGTTTGACTTCACTTAAATAATACATACTCAGATTATATATCATCTTTGGAAATACATTTAGGTGGACAAAAAGGCTACTGTAACATCCCCTGTGTCCTTCTGTAGTAGTTCCCAAAGCCAGATCCAAGCCATCATGTCTATTTTTAACCAAGTGTGCAAAACCTAACAATACTATTATTTTTAAGATACATCTCAGCGAGGGTATACTAGATGCAATATTCATTTCAAGACTATCTAATGTGACTTGGACACATGGTATTGCCGGATTAGACCACCTATAAACCCACAGTTTTGAGTTACACTATTACAATCCTGTTTAAATGTCCATCAGATCTGTTTCCATCTATACAAACTCATTAGCTGTGTAAATAAGCCCGATCGAAACATTCATCTTAATAGAAGCGCGCTACACCGTACTCGTCCTCCCTGCTCATGTCCCTGTACCCCATACATTGCTCTCATGATCAACAGAGATCTGGCCCTCTACACATGAATTGCAGCCTAAAGGGCATGGCCTTTTAGTCACCTACAACGATTTATTGTGACACTGTTGATCACACCATCCATGTTATGAACTTGTCTGTATGCGATTTCCAACTCATGTTACTGGTCAATCATAACTCTTCAAAAACACAGTTTTAAGCTAGGGAAGCTTAGAATCAGTGAGCCAGACAGACAGTTATTTATTTTTTTGTTTTTTGTTGTCCCATCGACTCAATGGTTAATTTGTGTTTTATGTTAAGCTAAACTGAAGGGGATGACTCAAATGTGTAATCATAACCAATGGCATTGATCTGAGCAACACTCCAAACCATCATTTACAGCCTGCCAAGTCATAAAGACCATATGCAAATCAGGCCTAGTCCCACCTTTAAAGGGGAAGCCTTTCCAAACTGCTAGGCCAAATCCATTTAGCATGAGACCACACCCAACTCCATACATGTTTGAGGCTCATTGGTCATTTTCAGTGAGGTGTATCTTGGGTCTCTAGGCCAAACAGGCTTGTGACCAATGTGCCCATGATCCTGAATCATATCTCAGGTTACTTGTAGTCTGTTGCAGATTAAATGTGACCTAGCAGTTCTGACATGCTGGTTCTGTCTACTTGTTTAGTGCTGTGTACCAGCAGCAAAGTCTCTCTCTAGTAAAATGGGATTCCGGTATGTTTCTTGTGATGGGGTTTGGCTGTCCCATTCTCCTCCTAAGATGTCAGCATATGGTACGTGGGCTTGGTTCCTCCCTCTTTTTGCATGCCTCACTGTCTGCTTGCATATACTTGCCCTGCCATCAACTTCTCTGTTAATTAAAGGAACTCAGAGTGATTGTTGCTGAGATGTTATACAGGGGTCAAAATTGGAATTCGTGGAGCAGGAGCTGGAAGTAGCTAATAGGTTTCTGATTTTTCCATTGACTAGGAGTTAGTCATTACCCTGGAGACATTGAAGTCCATTGTTATGAATAGAACAACTGGATGATTGCAATATTTCTTTTCCAAACTGTCATTCACCAAAAAATGTTTTGCTTTGTCTTGCAATATATTGTTGAATTTTGTCTGTTGAATCCTGCCTCTTTCGATCTCTCTTTACATGTCTACACTTTAACATTATTTTTAAATTGCTTTCCCTTTTATTTCCATTGTGTCAGTTGTTTTTTCATGCTGTTATCTATAAATTAGCCTTTACTTATATTTGCTGGTACATTTTAACCCTGCCACTACATCTGTTACTGCATTAATCTTGCTTAGTGTCTTTTTACTGCAACAACATTGTTATTGTTGCTACCATCCTTTTTAGTGTGGTCTATTAGGTGGAACTTGCACCACCTATACGTCAGACCTATAGCATTAGAGTAGAACTAGGGAGAAATGGTGTATGAGGAGGGGCCCACAGCTTGTAGATGTTGTTTGGTTATTTGCCCACCCATTGACTGCCCATGGCCACGCTAATCCCTATGTACGTTCCACTCATTTCCTGCCCCTTCTTGTCCAAACCACCTTCTCATAGGAACTCTTTGAGCTCACTGTAACAGTTTATTGAGAGGCCACCCTCACACACACAGAGAGTTCCTTCCCTCTCCAAGGCAGGTGTCACACAATAAAATGTTTAATATCAGTCCTTTATTGAGCCCTATACCCCTGGGATCCCTCCCCCTAAACTACAAATGAGCCAAGAACCAGGCCAGTATACAGGAAATGTATTTGTATTTATTTGAATAAATGAAACCCAAAATCACACTAAAACCATACAAGCCACCTTCCTTGTGGCTCACAATTAAACTTCTTGTTACAGAATAAATCACACAAATTGGTTGGGAAAAATGCAAACCACAATACTTTACTTTCTACAGAGCTCATTTCAAGAAATATTCAACACTGACCAATGAATAAAAAAATCTATTTACATATGCAGTGCTGTGCAATTTCAGTTTTCCTGCGTGCTTGGAATGTTATCAGTTTGGTTTACAGATTAGTGCAAATGCATATGGCAATTATTATTTCACCTACACTTTTGCTTTAAAGTAAACCCAGGGTGATTTAGCGGTTGGTTTTTCAGATCCCCCCGCCCACCGACATTGGTCTGTGTTGTTGAAGTAGGACAGAAGAATTGGGATGATTTAAACATTTTGGATTTCAGCTGCTGCTACACATAAAGGCCTGTTTTAGGGAGGTTAGAGAGAAAAAATTGAAATGATGTAAGAATTCTGATTGCAGACTCCCTCCACTTAAAGACCTGTGTTGGGGAAGCTGGACAGAGAACAATTTGGATGATTTGAGAATTTTGGATTTCAACCCCCCCCTTCCACTTAATAATTGCCTGCTTTGGGGAAGCTGGGCAGAACACAATAGAGAGAAATAGAGAATTTTGGATTTCAGACCCCTCCACTTAAAGGCATGTGTTGGGGAAGCAGGACAGAAAAAAATTGGATAATTTGAGAATTTCGGATTTCAGACCACCTCCACTTAAAAGCCTGCGTTGGGGAAGCTGGACCAATATGATTACCCAAATAAATTACAGTCTATCATTTTCAGCACACACTGGGAATGAGCTTTGTTAATTTTGAATTTTAGCATAAATCACCCTGTGATGTTCTACCAAGGGGATTCATTAAATTAATATTTTTAGTTAATTAGCTTAAGGATCTACACAGCCCCCACCCCCCTGCATGCTATAAAGGGAAAGGATTTAAGGCAAGCAGATTCCCACATTTTGATTTCAAAGGGTTCAATTCTACTTACATTGAAAACCTCTGTTTAAAGTTCAGGAAAGCCAGATGCATTTCAGGACCCTCTGGGAGGACAGAGCAGGGGTATGGTTACTCCACTCTATAGGATGGACCCCAGCTCTTCACCATAGGAATCAGTCAGCTTTTGAGCCTTCACAGCTATAGACAGATCCACCCAGGTGCACTTTCAGTCAAATCTCCTTTTGGTGTTTCCCTGCAGCTGTCAGATGGTAATTTTTAGCAGCTCTCGCCCCCTCTCTCATAGTGCATCCACTTTATATACCAGTGATGACACCATCAGGATTTCAGTATTGGGCAGTGCTCTGCAAGAGTTCTCGCAACCAGGATTGGACAGGTCACCTTCTCTCTACCCCCAAGTTCAGTCTCTCTATAAGGATGGGTTTAGGAGTCTAGAGCAGACATATGGCAATTCCTCTTTGAAATTACCAATGTTTTCCTTCTGTCAACTTTAGCCAAAACGTAGCCGTGTGACAAAATGTTGTGATTTACTAATAACTGCCACAATGTATATATTTTCTGATTCAGCTAAACATGGGGAATTAAATAAAATGACAGCCGGGTGTGCACCATTTTTCACTGGCGTTTGGACATTTTCTGCAGTTTTTACAAAAAGCATAATAGTTATGCAAATGCAACTTACTCCCCACATTACTAATTTTACTCTCCACCAGTTCGCCAAATCTCAAATTCGGAACATGTTCAGAGCAAGCAGGAACACCTTTTAGCTGGTAATTACAATTCCCTAAATTGCAGGTGGATGAATTTTATTTCAACAAAATCACCTGGAAATTATCTTAAAAAATGCAAAAAAGCATTTGTTAATGCAAGCTTCATCAGCTCTCATTACCTGCTTTCACTTAGTTTGCATGTTCACATTGTTCATAAAGGCTTTTCACTGGTTTTCACTTTGTTTGTAAATGCACATTGCTTTCTTTCCACTTGTGCGCTATTTCATATATTTTGCATATCTTTTCCTTAGTTCGGTATTCAGTAAATCATTAAGCACTTTGCAACTTGTTTGTTGTTCAATATTGTTAATTCGGTCTCGAGACCCTTTTCTTACATGCTTTTCTTGATGGGCATTTTCCTTAGCCCACACCAAGCCCCTGGAGTGCCACGGCATCAGTGAACCTTTTCTGTCACCCACCAGTGTGCGCCTGCTCCTCTGGGTGCTTTTGCTTTTCACTCCTTTCTCTCACTTTGTGTACATATTACGCACATTGATAAGCATTGTATGCTTTCTCATAAGGATTGGTTTTAGTGTGTTTTACAGAATTACGTCTCAGTTTTCTACTGAGTCGGGCGGGGGTATTTTTAGTGTGAGCAAGTATGTTACGCTTTTGACTAACAATGGAGCACATAACCTCCCTTATCTGTTCACTATGGATGATAGTCCTGGTGTGTGGTGGTACTGCCACTTAAAATTGTTGAAACATTCTGGTATCATTGATTGTGAGTATGGGGAAAGTTTTTTTTTACATATACTGAAACAGTCATGAACACACATCACATTTGTGGTTATGTACTCTGTGTGGGTTTTTGCAAATAATTAAAAAATTGGATATTATATTGTTTTTTTTAACTTTCTAATGTAAGACCCGCCCCCCCCCCCAAAAAGGATCTGGATCATCCAAAATACATTGACCTCTCAATCTGTTTCTCTTTTGTATATTACTTGTTTCACATTAAAACACACTTTGTACTATATAAGTTTGTCATGATCAATTTGAGTATTTAATAAAATGTATAAGTACTAAACTCTGTACGTTCTGCTCTGCATACTCACTATGAGCACACCGTATTGTAGCTACTTAGCTATAGTTAACTTTTGCTTATGTTCTGATGCCCAGAACGCCACTGGGTGCAGTGGGAGTGCTCCTCAAAATGTGTGCTTCACATTTTTCCATACATCTTGTAAGCTTCTTTGACTATAGTAGTGGTGCCCACTCCATTAATTTTAATTTTACTGCCCCATGTTAAAACATTTTTATAAATCATGCACTTAGTTTCTAGGATGTTCATGTGTGCAGTCAAAGAAATTAATCTGGTCATCTTCTGTCATGGGACCTGTATTAACACTCTCATTGTGGAAACAATTATTTATTTTGGGAACGAAAAGAAAAAAAGAGAGAAAGAAAGAGAGAAAGAAAGAAAGAAAGAAAGAAAGAAAGAAAGAAAGAAAGAAAGAAAGAAAGAAAGAAAGAAAGAAAGAAAGAAAGAAAGAAAGAAAGAAAGAAAGAAAGAAAGAAAATCTTCCACATTGCCACTCTTAACTCTCGCTCTGCCATCAAACATTCCTCTGATATCTGTCACCTTCTTGAGGAACTGGACCTTGACGTCCTCGGTCTCACTGAGACATGGTTCACGGCCAGCTCTGTCACCAGCTTTGACATACTCATACCTGACGGTTACAAGATCCTCTCCGTGCCCAGGCCCCACCGTGCAGGGGGGGGTGTAGCCCTTATCTTCCCTGAGTGGATTCCTGCCACTGTCACTCCTACGCAGACCTACTCCTCTTTTAATGTCTTGTCTGCCGACTCTCTCTCTCCTAGCCATTCCCTTACCGTGGCTACTATCTATCGGCCACCTGGTCAAATGTCCTCCTTCCTCTCTGAGTGGGCTGACCTCTCCTCCTCACTCCTGTCCTCAACCACTACTCCTCTTTCTTGGTGACTTCAACATCCACCTGGATGCCTCCTGTCCCCACTCTGGACTCTTTCGTGACCTCTGTGACTCTCTCTCACTCTCTATTCTCCCGTCTGGGCCTACTCATTCTGCAGGGCACACTGTTGATGCTCTGATCTTTTCTGACCTTCCCCTCTCCGTCCCTCTCTCCACTCCTCTCTCCTGGAGTGATCACTTTCTCCTATCCTCCCACCTCACCCTCCCTACCCCACAGGCAAAGCCACCCTCATCACTGCCACCCACCTTCTCGGTCATCCGACCCATGAAGTGTGTGTCAGTTGAGGCTTTCGCTGCCACCTTCTCGCCCCCCCCTAGCCCTTCGGCTGACTCCCACCCTGACACAGCCCTCTCCATGCTCCACTCTGCTATATCTGATACTCTTGATATCCTTGCCCCCGTCATGAGAATCCGCCTGAAGCCCAAAGCCAAATGTAACTCCTGGGATGACTCGGATCTCGTCACCCTAAAACGCAAGAGAGGAAATGGCGTGCTTCATGTTCATCCTCTGACAAACTGGCCTGCCGCCTGCTCCAAAGGCAATACCATCTCTCCGTTCTCACCAAGAAGAGAGCCCTTATCCAAGCCCGCATCTCTGCGGCATCTAACAACTCGGCCGAACTCTTTAAAATCTGCAAGGAGCTTGCCAACCCTGCTGCAGTCTCTACCTCTCCTGTCCCCTCCCAGGCCCTCTGCACTGCACTGCCCTCTCATTTCATCTCTAAAACTCAGGACATCCTGCCTCATTCTCCTCCTATCACCTCCCTCCCTCTCTTCCCGGCTCTTCCTCTGGCCCTTTTGCAACCACCCCTCCTTCTCTGCCTTTCCCCTTTTTTCTGCAGACGAGGTTTCCAGACAAGTCCGATCTATGAAAGTCTTGTCTAAACAGGTTCACCCCTGTTCCTCCAAAACTATCAAGGACCACATCGACTCCCTGGCTCCTGCCCTGGCTGACTTTTGCAACCACTCCTTCGCCTCTGGAGTCTTCCCATCCCCCCTTAAGCACTCCCTTGTGCACCCTCTTCTTAAGAAACCCTCTTACGACCCCTCCTGCCCGGCTAACTATCTCCCAATCTCCATCACTCCCTTCCTGGGCAAGCTCCTGGAGAAACTGGCTATCTCCCAGCTTAACCTCTATGCTGAATCTGTTGGTAGTCTTCATGACCATCAATCTGGCTTCAGAGCTGCCAGAAGCATGGAATCTGTTCTCCTGAACATCCGTGAGGACCTGCTCTTGAACCTCGACTCCAACACTCCGTGTGTTCTCATTCTGCTCAATCTCTCTTCTGCCTTTGACACTGTCAACCATGCCATCCTGCTCAACCGTCTCCGTGTCAACCTGGGTATCACTGGTCAGGCTCTGGCTTGGCTGACCTCTTTCCTTGCCAATCGACCCTCCCAGGTCCAACTGGGGTCCTTCCTCTCTGACATCTTTTTCTCCACCTGTGGTGTCCCCCAGGGATCTAATCTCTCTCCCTGGCTGTTCAACCAGTATCTGGAACTCCTTGCCCACCACATCGCTGCTCTCTGCCCAACTTTCAGTGCTATGCGGACGATACCCAGCTCATTTTCAGGCTACCCTCGGCCTCCTCCTCTCCTTCCCTCATCTCCAAATGTCTGTCTGCTATCCAGGAATGGTGTGCCGCCAATGACCTCTGCCTTAATGCCAGTAAGACTGAGATTCTACTCATCGGCTCACCCACTCCCTCCTTCCCTGAAGCTCTCTGGCCAGCCTCTCTTGGCCCTCTTCCTGCTCCTACCTGCAATGCAAAAAACCTCGGGGTCATCTTCGACTCCACACTCTCCTTCTCTCCTCATATATCGGACGTCTCTAAGAAGTCACACTACCAGCTGCACCTCCTCAGAGGTATTCTTCCCTTCCTCTCCTTCCCCCAGAAGCTCACTGTCTCCTGAGCCCTGGTTCTCTCGAAGCTGGACTACTGTAACAGCCTCTATCTTAATCTGCCTGCCTCCACTCTCCGCCCTCTGCAACTCATCCAGAACAGAACTGCAAGACTTGTCCTTGGCCTCAAGCATAGGGACCGTATCTCTCCAGGACTGAAATCTCTACTCTGGCTCTCAGTGGCTGCGAGGATTAAGTTCAAAACCCTCTGCATTGTCCATAAGGCCTTCTGGGGCCTGGGGCCTAAATACCTTCAACTCTCTCTTCCTAAATATCTTCCTTCCCGAGCCCTTCGCTCATCCGTCTCCAACTCCCTCAGGGTCAGCTGCTTCTCGAAGCAACGAGTTGGGGGTAGATCCCTCTCCGTGGCAGGGGCCTCCCTGTGGAACAGCCTTCCTGCCTCCCTGAAACTTGAGGAGAACCATCTCCGGTTTCAGAAGCACCTCAAAACCTTCCTCTTTGCGTCTGCTTTCTCTCTCCCTCTCCCCTGCTAAATTCTTCACTGAAACTGCACTGAATCTGCAACTGGGCCACTCTTACCGACCTCAGTCCTGGGCCCAGCCACTCTCCACTTGCACTGCCTCCCTGGCAACCCCTGCACTGCGGGACTGTCTCTGTATCCCTACAGCCCCCCCTTCCCAGCACTTGCCTGCACTTACCTTGCACTTGCCACCAGCTGGCCCTATTTATTTATTTTTTTTCTACTTACCTTGTACTGCACTTCCCCCCTCCCCTTGTACTTTTCCCTTCCCCCTACCCCTGCACTTGCGCGATCTAAATGACACCTGGCCTAGTAGGATTGTTGTCTGTCTTCCCCTTGTTCCTCCCTCCCTGCCTCGTCGCGCCTTGAAACAATTGTGTATAGGCGCGTTACAAATGCCATATATCATATCATTCACATTTGGTTAATCTGCATTTTTTATGTTTGGGACCCATTTGTTTCCCAATGGTGTATTGTAAATGAGCTTTTGCTTTTTAAGCACATCAAAATCGTTAATGACCTCCTCTCAGCCAGTCAGAATGTTCATAATGTAGTCATTAATTACTGAGTTCTAAAATCTCAAATTCCGAGTTCTAAAGCAGACAAGGAAACAAAAATGTAGTTTTCAGTCAAGATGTCTTGACACTTCCTTTCGAAGAGAACCTTTTTTATTCATTGCAACATCCTATTCAGCACGCCAACAAGAAAGCTGAAACATCGGAAAATGCTTTTACTTTTTCATAGAGAATTTGTTTACTTTTCCCAATGCATGCTCATGCTAAACCTGCTACAGTTTAAGCAAGTTTGCAATTGAAATGCTTAACATATGAAGACAAACTCATTATTTAAATATGGCAAAATAAAGCTACACTATTTTAGTAACTGACTTTGTCTATTTACTTTCTCATTAATTAAAATGTTTTACTTAAGCACCAATGCTCCAAAACATGTACTGCAACTATCAGTATGTGCTAATAACCCTATACACATCGGAGGAGTCATTATCACTTGGGATAATGAGCCTTCCACAACTTATGCTGTGTGCAGATTAGTTCGAAATGAGCTGTGTGCACATCAGGTTTGTCTTGCTGCTGTTTAAGTTCGAATTTAGCTGTGTGCATAATCTGCTTTTTATGAGAATGTGTTGACAAGTCCACCCCCTATGTTCTCTCTCTAGTCTGCTATCTGTTCCCTCACCCTTGTTATCTCCCATTGTGTTCACATTGTTCATTGTTGGTATTACATTGATTGGTTAACCCCTCTGCCCTCTGCATTGGTTTGTTACCTGCTCCGTCAACCCCTTAAGTTCCCATTGTTTCTGTGTGCTGTTATTCCCTTCAGCCTGACACCCGCTAACCCCTTTACTTTGCATGTTCACTCCCCAGCTCCCAGCGTTTTTCTCCCAGTCTCGTGCCCTGCCCCCCCACCTACTGCTCTCCCCATGCCTCTGGTTAAGTGTACCTCACTCTCTGCAGTTTACTATGGCACTCTCTATCTCTCCTATCTTCTCCAACTTTTCTATATCTTATCATTCCCCCCTTACTAAGTCCGGCAGGAGGAAACTCAAGAAGGGCATACTGAGCTCTAACCCAGGCCTTCCATTTGCAGACACCTACGTCACTGCCTCTGCCAGAGAGACTCTCACCAACATCCTCTTTGTCGTTCCCTCATCCAACCTATGGACTCTCCATATGATCACTCTTCTCTCTCCTTTCTCTTCCTCACCCATCAATGGTGGCACCCGCTGGGAGATCCTTCTTGCCCTCTTCTCCAGCTCAAGGGCCATCATCAATGTCTACTTCAATGGTATCGTCATGGTAGAGAGTCCTCAACACAACCTTCTACTCTTTGATAAGCTCCTCCCTCGCCTTACCAACCTTCCTTCTCCTTCTGCACCAGCTCCTTTGGCATCTCTGGCTCCCTTGCCAGCTGTGCCCACCTTGGCTTCCTTGCTGCCTCCTAACCGCCCTTCTACCCTCGCCAAGGCCTCCTTGCCACCACCCCCCACATTGAGAACCTTGTCAGCCTCCTCCTCTTTGGTGAACCTTCCACCCACCAACACCATATCAGGGGCTCCATTCCCCCCATGCAGCCCCTCCCACACTGGCTCTCTTCTCAACCACTGCAGTCCTGGCTCCCTTGCCAGCTTTGGTTCCTCTGCCCCCTTCTACATCTGTCCGTCAGGCACTCTCGCCACTTATGGGGGGACCACTGTCCCCTGCCCCCAACCGTAAGCCTTTCACAGATGACAATCTGCTCCACAATGCCACGCTCAACACTCGCTCAGCTTGTCAAACAATCCTCTAACATCTGTAACCTCCTTGAACTCCTGGATCTTGATTTTCTTGGCCTCACTGAAACTTGGTTCAAGGATAGCTCTATTACATGTTTTGACACACCCAGAAGGCTACACGACACTCTCTCTGCCTAGACCAAACAGACCAGGTGGGGGAGTAGCAATGATATTCCCTGAGTGGATCCCTGTGTCAGTCATTCCCACTCAGGCCTACTCATACTTTGAGTGCCTGGTCTGCAGGCTCTCCCTCTCTCCTAGCTCTTCACTCCTGCTGGCCACCTTCTATCAGCCACCTGGTCAAGCTTCCCGCTTCCTCTCTGAATGGGTTGACCTGGCCTCCTCTCTCCTTTCCTCCTCTTCTCAACTAGTCCTACTGAGTTATCTCAACATCCATCTCGACTCACCCAATTCCTCAGGACTTTTCTGCAAATCTTTTTGACTCTATCTCTCTCTTTCCATCTTACCCTCTGGCCCAACGCACACATCTGGCTACACCTTGGATGGTCTCATCTCAACCAACATTCCTCTATCTATCCCTCTCACTACTTCTCTCTCCTGGACTGATCACTCTCTCCTCTCTTCGCACTTGAAACTCTCTTCTCTTTTTGCATCAGTAAGCCAAGCACTGCCTCCCATCTACAAGGTCATCCGACCAATGAAAAAAGTGTTGGTAGCTGCCATTGCCTCTACCTACTCTGCTCCTTTTACTCCTGAGGCTGACTGCCACCCCTTACACAGCCCTCTCTAACTTTAACCTCTACGTTTCCTACTCTCTTGATATTATTGCCCGTATCATGAGGGTACGACTGAAGCCTACCATAAAGTGCAACTCTTGGTACGACTCCGATCTAGCTGCCCTTAAATGAAAATGGAGGGCAGCTGAACGGAAATGGGATCCCTCCGGTGCACCCTCTGACAAACTGGCCTGCCACCTACTTCAAAGGCAATATAGACTCTGCATCCGCTCCAAGAAAAGAGTCTTTATTCAAGCCTGCGTCTCCGCAGCATCCAATAACACAGCCAAACCTTTCAAAGTCTGCAAGGATCTAGACACTCCTACCGCAGCCTCCTCCACTATTGCATCCACCCAGGCTCTTTGCTTGGCCCTGGCTGCACACTTCACCCCAAAACATCAGGATATCCTATCCTCTCTCTCTTCCTCACCACCTCATGCACCAACATCTGTTGTACCACCCTTGGCCACTCGCACTCCTCCCCTTCTTATCTCTTCTCTCTCCCCTGTCACACCTGAGGAGGTCACCAGTCAGAGACCAGACACCAATCTTGTCTACGAAAGCCTCCGACAAACAGGAGGACCCCTGTCCCGCCAAAACCATCAAGGACAACATTGACTCTCTTGCCCCAGCCTTGGCCGACCTCTGCAATCTCTCATTTGCCACTGGAGCTTTCCCCACTGCTCTTAAGCACTCCCTTGTGCACCCTCTTCTCAAAGAACCTTCTGCCAACCCGTCCATTCTGGCAAACATTCACCCGATCTCTATCACTCCTTTCCTGGGCAAACTCCTGGAGAAGTTGGCTATTTCTCAGTTTACCCTCCCCGCTTAATCTGTTGATTGCTTCCATGACCACCAGTCTGGCTTTAGAGCATCCAGAGGCACAGAAACTGCTCTTCTGAACACCCGTGAAGATCTACTCTCAAATCTTGATTCTAACTCTCCCTCTGTCATCATTCTACTCAACCTCTCCCCTGCCTTCGATTGAACCACAACACCCTGATCACACATCTTTGTGATACCCTGGGCATTACTGAGCAGGCCCTGGGGTTGCTAACATCTGTTCTTTCTGACCGCCCATCGCAGGTGGAATTGGGGTCCTTCCTCTCCCCTATCATTCTCTCTATGTGCAGTGTCCCCCAGGGATCTAACCTATCCCCCTGGTTTTTCATTGGCTAGATGGCCCCCCTGGCCCATATGATAGGCACCTCCACCTCCAACCTTCAGCATTACGTTGATGACACTCAGGTCTCCTTCAGGCTACCCTCAGCCTCTTCATCTTCCTCACTTATACCTGACTGTCTGCAATTCAGTTCTGGTGTACTGCAAACAACCTCTGCCTCAATGCCAGTAAGGCAGAGAAGGTCCTCATCTGGACCCCTGTTCCCGCCTTCTCCCTTTCTCTCTGGCCTGCCTCCCTTGGCCCTGAACCTCCACCTACCAACAAGACAAAAAATCAGAGAGTCATCTTTGACTCCACTCTCTCCTGCTTGTTTCACATCGTGGACATCTCTTAAAAGTCCCACTAACAACTGCACCTTCTCAGAGGTATTCTACCTTTTCTCACCTTCCCCCAGAGGCTCACCATCTCCAGAGCCCTGGTCCTCTCTAGGCTGAACTACTTCAACAGCCTCTTTCTTAACCTGCCCGCTTCTATCCTCTGTTCTCTTCAACTCATCCAGAACAGAATCGCAAGATTAATCCTTTGCCTCAAGCCCAGGGACCGCATCTCTCTGATGCTGAAAACCATTCACTGGCTCCCTGTGGCTGCAAGGATTAAGTTCAAGACCATTTGCATTGTCCACAAGGCTTTCTGGGGCCTGGGCCCACTCTATCTGCAATGCTCTCTTCCTAAATACTCTCCTTCCCAAGCCCTCTGCTCGTCTTCCTACAACTCTCTGCGGGTGAGACGCTTCTCCAAGGGGAGACTTGAAGGTTGATCTTTATCCACTGCAGGTTTCTCCCTCTGGAACAGCTTCCCTGCCTCTCTCCATCTTGAGCCAGATCTCCTTAAGTTCTAGAAACTCCTCAAACTTTCCTCTTTGCCTCCTCCTTCTCGCTCCCTATCCCCTGCTAACAGATCGTGGTTGGAAGCCCATGACGGTAATGTTTGAGGGAGAAAAGACCGAAGAATATTTTTCTGAAATAACCATCAGTCTTTTCTCCCCTGAACATTTCCAACTTGGCTCCTGCCCTCCACCCAAACCCACACCCCCACGCACACCCTCTACTTACCTTGCAGCGGCACACTTCGCTGTGTGCCGCCGACTCGCTGTGTCCTTGCAACGCCTGCTCCCTTTCACTTCTGTGATCCGGAACCGGCGCTGCAGGGTCTTTTCCTTTTTTTTAATATTTGGGATCAGCTTCGGCGGACATCCCCATGACCCCTGCTCACAAAATAGTACACAAGGGTGCGGGGGACACCCCTGCAGCCCTTAGCACCGAATGGGGGAATTCGGCCGAATTTCCCATTCAGGCTTTTTTTTGCTGGCTTTTTGGACGTTTCCCTGCTAACCACCTCTTTTTGCTCTCTTGCTCTCTCTCCTCTACTTCTGCTCAGTTTCGCTGACTGGCTGCCTGGTGTACCTTCAAAGCCTCACAGGTCCCACGTTTTCCTCGCCAGTCTCCTTCACTTGGCCCCAGGCCTTGCACTTGCCACAGCACTACTGCTCTTCGGTTACGACACAGGAGAGTCTTATCTCTCTGTACTTAACCCATGTTCTGGCGGGACTGAGCGCACTTGGTCCATACTGCCCCTCCATGCACTTCCTGCTGTGTTCACCTGCATGATCTGAATGTACCATGCCTGGTAAGATTGTTTCTTATCTTCCTTATGTCTTCTCCTCCCATGCATGGTTGCGCTTTGAAACACTTGTGTATAAGTGCATAATAAATAAACAATAACTAAATCAGTCAATCAAACTTATGGTACTCGGCTTCACCTGTGGGCATAACTTGGTGGTGGGTAATTATCCCACAATAATGACCCCTCCCTCAGACTATAAGTCTATATTATGAGCTGCTCAGTGTAGCATATGCTTAAGTCAATATTTATGTCAACTGACACAATTCTTTTGACCACTGTTTACATTCAATGACATCTGGTTTCAAATGAAAAAGTAAAATGCGTTAGATAATTTCTAAAGTGACCTTAGGGGGTGCCATCTTTTTTATGCCATGCATGCCATTGGAGGTGATTCTGGACAGCTCTGTATCATGTTTCATACAGTGGAAAGTCCAATGCATAGGTAATCACTGTAAATGTATCTGGAAACATCAAGTAGAAGGGTTGAAACACCACCTTCCTCGCTCACCCCTTCTTCAGGGTTTTTATCTTAGTTTCACCAATTTTCTGCAGAAGCTGATAGACACACTCTATCTTTAATGGTGACTACAAATATGCTTTATGTACAACATAGTCTTAACTCTCAGGTAAGAAAACCTGCTTTGACCCAGGTTATGGCATGGCCCATGATATGGCCTGAACACTGAACAAACTACTTTGTCATGAGAGAACTTTTGAGAAAACCCTTGATGTGGAGGAGTGTAATTTGAAAACTGAAATGGTTCCACCTTCCTTTAAAAAGCCAAACAAACACTGACAAAGGATGTCAACTTTGAAATCTAGACAAACAGATCATCAGAGTAGAGTAACCTTTACTTCTTTCATTACGTTTATGTACTCCTATCCTTGGATAGCTGATGCCAGACACTCTATACGTGAATTGAATAAAAAGGATAACACTTTAAAATAATTGCAATATATATGAAACAGCACCATTCCCTGAATTCTGAGACCAAGCATCACCAAATGAAGCACAAAAAGTAGTACATTAAAGTTAAAATTGAAAAAATCTCTTTTTGTCCAGAACAATTTTAAGATACATCTGAACCCCCCATTTTTCAACAATATTGCTAACTGCAACAACCGGTTATAGATTATTCCTGTGAAGTTAAACAATGATGATTAAAGCTTAGATTGTTCCATAGCTATTATTGACTTTTACAAAACCAGTTTTACATGTCAGTAGCAATTTTGACATTATCTTTTCTAATCGTATGACAACAATGTTTTTAAGAGTTTAATGTCTACATTTATATGAGAAATTATATGGTAGTTTGCACATCTGAAATGTTCAGTAATTGGCTTCCAGATCCATGCACTTCTCATCTATTTTCATTGACTCTTAGATACTTCTTCTTCAACCGTTTTATTTAAACCTTTGTATCACTACAAAACATAAAAGACAATTACTGTGAGGTAGAAAACAATTTCAGATGAAAAAATAGATGAGCGGTTGGGTTGGGGTATTTAATAAAGTGAGCAGTCTGGGAGGGGGGCTGCCGGGGTTCTCCCCCCACATTTAAAAGAGAAACAAATTGTTGTTTTACATTTGAGATTTTTGACCTCAAAGTAATATTAGTGAAGTCTAAATTGTCAGCCTCCGATGTTGAAATGTCAGCATATCAAAGAAGCAGCTCTACAGGCAATACTACATTTCCCATAAGGTCCTGTCTCCAGGGCAACTCTGTGGGTGAGAGGTAACATACCCTCTTGGCCCAGAGCTCCTTTTCATCTCTAGGTGCTCTCGCCTGTATTTCCACAATTTGAAGCTGAGGCAGCTCATTGCTTGCAACTTTACCTGCCGGGACACGATTTCCATTTTCTGTGACTCTAATGGCAATATTCAGCTTCTTTCACCACTCTGTCTGTGCGCATCATTTCCAAGCGTTTTTTGGTTAGTAAGGTTAGTGTGCACAGTGTATTTGATTCTACCTACCTCTTTGGATAGTGTTAACGCTTTGATTAATCTGGATAACAGTGCAGCATGATGGACAGGGTTTCCGTCAGCTATCCTAAAACCTCATCTCAAATCTCTTCTCTGCCAGCTTGACTAGCTTGAGTGTACAGTGGAGGATACATATGCAGAGTCAGAATACATAGTGACTGCCTTACCCGTACTCATTTCTAGCGCATCTATAAGTGCCATTAGTTCTGCTGCTTGCAAGGAGTAATGTGAAGGCAGCAGTTTCTTCATCCTGACCTGGTATTCCCATCCACAAGCCCCACAATGGCTGCACCTGTATGCCTCTTACCAGTGTCCTGAAAAATTGTTGAGGACCCAACAAGAAAAAGTACCTCCCCTACCTCCAAGGCATCCTCCTTAACATTCAGCCTCTCTTCTTCTTTTCCCACATAAATTGCACACTTGTGGACAATGTCATCAGGTTTCACTGGTTCAGCTACAAATGTCGCAGGATTGACTATGTGACACCGTACTGGATGTATGGAAGCATTTGATAGGATAACCTGATACCCTGAGACTCTCTGGGTCATCAAATTTGACTTGGACTTTTCCAAGATCGCAAAGACTACATGCTCCACATAGAATCTCACCGGGCAACCCATGGTAATGGTTGAAGACTTTTGGATTGCAAAAGCCATTGCAACTAAATCCTGTTCACAATGAAACTGTCCTCGCATCAATGGGTCTAGGAGTCCACTTTAGTACTCTAAAGGTTTAAGGCCTAGTGATGTTTGCTGGGCCAAGTCCACTATCATCACTTGCCCATTTGAATGAGAAAATAGTTCAAATGGATTCTTGTAATTCAGGGTCACCAAGCCCTGAGCATTAATGATCGCAGTCTTGAGTTTCGCAAGGCAGGTCAACATCTATTCAGACCATTCTATCAGACGCGTCACCTTCGACTCTTCCTTAGGTCCCTGCTGTAAGGGCCTCACATAACCAGAGTAGTCAATGATCCATTATCTACAATAGTTACAGAGTCCCATAAATGGCTGCATTTGTTTCACCATCACTGGTTGGGGCGTATTCTGAACTGCAGTGGCTCTCTCTGGAATGACCTTCCTCTGGCGATATTACATGCCCCAAATATACTATCCCTGTATGGCAGTATTGCAATTGTTCTTTGTTCACTTTGTACCCCTTCACCGCAAGCAGGGTGAGGAATGTTATTGAATCTCCTCGAACTGCTCTTCTGAAGTGCTACATACTAGTAAATCATCCACATGGTGGATTTCTGTACTAGACACATGTATATTCTCCAAATCCATCTGAACCATCCTATTGAAAGCACACAGAGAGTAGGGCCTCATTCTGAGTATGGAGGTAGCCATTCCGCTTTTAGCGCCATGGCTACCCCCATACCGGGTACCGGGTACCGGGTACTGGGTGCAGGTTCCTTGAATGGGTAAATACTGGGCCATTCCGACTTTAGAGGGCCCAGTATTTACCCATTCAAGGAACCCAGACCCGGTAGATCCCCCTTCCTATTTGAGCCCCCATAGGGATCAATGGGAATGGGGAGGATGCTAACAATGGGCCTGTTAATGACAGGCCCGTTGTTAGCATCCTGGTCTGCTCGCAGGACTCGCTAAGGACGCCTGGTTTTACCAGGCGTCCTTAGCGGGTCCCGCGAGCAGACCTCGTAATGAGGCAGTAGGGGGTTAACGGCACCAGCAGCTCTACTGGCGCTGTTAACCCCTTACCGCCAGGGTCGTAATGAGGCCCACAGTGTCCCTGGGGCAAACTTGTGTCTTTAAATCTTTGACCACAATACGTAAACGCAGTGAGGTACTGAGAATTGCAGTGTAAGGTGACCAAGAAAAACTAATTCTTTAAATCGATCACTGTCAAGTGGGTCGTACCAGTAGGGATATTGCAGAGAAGGTAGCAGGATTCAGTATCACCGGGAACTCTGCCTCAACAATGTTATTCAAAGCGTGCAAATCCAACCCATCCTCCAAATGGACTCATTCGCTTTCTTCACAGGGTGGGTGGATGTATTGCATGCAGACACAGAAGATTGTATTATGCCCTGCTTCAACAACGCCATAATGATCTCATAAATCCTTTTGTCAGCCTCTCTAGACATGAGATACTGCTTAACGCATGGTAGTATCACAACAAGTTTCAATTTTATCCACACTGCTCCAACACTCTTTAACAACCTTACAGCATGAGGATTACTGGTCCATAAATGGCCTGGCACCTTCTCCAACATGGCAATGTATTTCTAATGATGAGAATGTTCTTAAGTTCTTCCCTTTGCTCTATCACTATATAGCAAGTTACCCCATCGCAAAAACCATCTCTCTTGTGTCTTTGGTGTCTTCGAACAATTGTTTGTCGGAAATATCCCTTAGCGATAAGATTGGATCGATGCACACAACTGTTCACCACACTCTGAACTCTGAACCTCAATAAACAAGTTAACACTACAGCCTCTGTGTAACGCTCACCTGATTCTCGCAGAGGCGCCGGTCTTGACTGGGCGACTACCGTATCTTCAAAGGTGATGTGTAGCACCCGGTTGGCTCTTTGGGCTGGACCTCTGTGCACTGTATGCCTGACGTGTAGAGTAAGATGTCTGCAGATAGAAAATATGGGGTTAATGAACAGGGGTTATTGGGGTGTCCCTATCTCTTTCCTCTTCTCCTCTCCTGTAGACCCCCAAAGGTTAACGCTCTCACCTTAGGTAAGTGAATGCCGAGCTCTCCATCTGCCTCGGGGCAGGGTGCTGTAACCAGTTTCTTCACTGGATAGGTAGCGCAGGCCTCTTGACTTCAGAGAACTGCTGTCCGTCGTTTACTGCACGAACGGTAAGTTTCGAGTCATTCAAATGTCTTTAAAGTCTTTAGTAATGATGTCTCTTGTTTTGCAGGGTTCCGGCGATGGCGGATGACGGGCTGAAGTGAGTTGAAGATGGAGCCCGTGTGATGGATGGAAGCGCCTGGAAGCCCGTAAGTAAGCGCTTGTTGCCTGCTTCACGATGCGCTCTAACTGTCTTTTTATTTTGCAGGTACGAGTTCGGAGCGGCTGCAGGGTGCCGGAATACCCACTGGATTAGATGTGGAAAGGAGTAATGGCACGTGAGTATTAAAGTTCCCCAATGTCTTTAAACGCACCTTGTTTTGTCTTTCAGATGCGGGATGCAGCGCCGAAGGCCTCCGGAGCGTGCGAAGAGTTGGTAAGCTTTTGTCTTTCAGATCCCGGAATGCAGTATGAAGACCTCCGGAGCGCACGAAGAGTAGGTAAGCCTTTGCCTTTCAGATGCTGGAATGCTAACCTGTTCTTTCTTGTCTTTATAGGTGTTGCTGAAGACTGGATTCAGGATGGTAAGCCTTTTTCCTTAGGCCCAGGACCGGATGCAGAAGACACGATGAGCGTTCTGCTGCAGAGGGTGCAGAATAACGCAAAGCAAGATTCATCCACCGGGTGTGGTTTAAATAGCCTCCTGTAGTGCTTAGGTGTCTCCTTCCACAGCCACGCCTAAGTAAGAAAAGAGTTCCTGGTAAGAAAAGAGTTCCTGCCTTCCAGAAGAGTTCCAGTGTTCTGAATCTAGGGAGTGGCTCCAGCCCCACCCAACAGGAAAAGTAGTTCCAAACAGAAGAGGATCAGAGGCTCAACTGGCAGGCAAGTAAGCAGCATGGTCTGCTGCAGGTAAGTCCACCCAAGCATTATGAGCCCGGCGCTTCCAGCGCTGGGACTGGGCATATTTATGAGCCTGGCGCCACTGGCGCCAGGACTGGGTCCAAAAGGTCCCAATTGGGACTGGTTGGCACTCGGAACCTGGGTTATGGATCTGCTTCCAAGGGAGTTGGGAAAACCCTGACCTTTTGGAAGCAGAGATCATGACAGTACCCCCCCTCAAGGCCCCTCCCAAACCGGGCTTCTCCGGGGGTTTTGGCTTGTCAGGAAATGTTCGGTGAAATCTTTTGATTAGGCGAGGAGCGTGGACATATTCAGCAGGTTCCCAGGATCTCTCTTGGGGGCCGTAGCCTTTCCAGTCAATTAGGTAGAATAGTTTAGATTTGGAGATCTTGGAGTCCAGAATGCTTTTGACTTCAAACTCGAGTTCTCCATCCACTAGGATAGGTTTTGGAGATTTGGTTAGTCGGGTTTGAGGTTGCACGGGTTTTAATAGAGAGACGTGGAAGACCGGATGTATCTTCATGTGCGGGGGCAAGTTCAACTTGACCGCTACTGGGTTTACTATGGTAGTGATGGAATAGGGACCAAGGTATCTTGGGTTGAATGTGCGTGGCCCTTTTAGAGATAGATATTTGGTGGATAACCAGACTTGATCCCCTACTTGATAGTGAGGGGCTTCCTTCCGATGTTGATCTGCTCCTTTCTTGTATTGTTTTTTAGCCCTTTGAAGGTGAGAAACAGCTTCCTTAAAGGCTTGGGTGATTGTAGAATGCAGGTAGTCTACTGCTGGTGTTTCAAGATCTTGGAGGGGATCCAACTCCGAGGTTCGAGGGTGACTGCCGTACAAAAGAAAAAACGGGGTTTTCCCAGTTCCCGAATGGACAGAGTTATTGTAGGCATACTCGGCTATCCAAAGGATATCTTTCCAAGTTTTTTCAGTTTGTTGCAGCATGCAGCGTAAATACTGTTCCAGAGTTTGATTGGTCCTCTCGGTTTGTCCGTCGGTCTGAGGGTGGTGACTGGTCGATAGTCTCACATCAATTTGAGCCGACCGACAGCAACTTCGCCAAAAATGAGAAATAAATTGACTACCTCGATCCGAAATTAGAACCGAAGGAAAACCGTGCAGTCGGACGATGTTTTCGAGAAATTCTCGGGCCAGAGTTGCTGCTGTTGGCAAGCCTTTGAGCGGAATGAAATGCGCCATCTTGGAGAATAAGTCCACGATTACTAGAATCGTATTGTATCCGGAGCATGGAGGTAGATCGGTGATGAAGTCCATAGAAAGCGTATGCTAAGGGCGAGGTGGGATGTCAATAGGACGTAAGAGGCCTGCTGGTCTTTCCTTTTGACTCTTGTTTTGGGCGCATACTCCACAGGACATTATAAAGTCTCTGATATCTTTTTTCCAAGACGGCCACCAGAAGTAGCGCTTGATCTTTTCTGAGGTCTTGGCTATACCAGGATGACCTTCCATTAAAGAGTCGTGATAACAAGAGATTACTTTTTTCTGTAAATCTGTGCTGGGTAAGTATAATCGTTCTTGGAAATACAATAAGTTGTCCTTTACTGCAAAGTCCTTTCCCTGCAGATGCCAATTCTGTATGTCTGCTGGAGTTACAAGTTGCCTGGCTTTATCCTTAACTTCCTCTATGGATTCTGTGGCGATTACACCCAGAATTCTTTGTTCGGGAATGATTGGTACAGGTTTAGGGTTGATCAAGTGTTCTTCCACTCCCATCCGAGAAAGGGCATCGGCTTTACCGTTCTTTGTACCAGGTCGATAGGTAATTATGAAGTCAAACTCGGCAAAGAATAATGCCCAACGGAGTTGTCTAGAGGATTGGGCTTTTGCGGTTTTCAAATATTGCAGGTTTCGGTGATCCGTAATCACAGTAACGGTGTGTCGGGCCCCCAGCAGATAATGCCGCCAAGCCTTAAAGGCAGACTTGATAGCCAGAAGTTCCTTGTCAGTAATCGTGTAATTGACTTCAGGAGGCGAGAATTTGCGGGACCAAAATGCCACGGGATGCAACTGATTGGTTACCGGGTCCTTTTGTGATAGAACTGCCCCCATGGCAAGGCTTGAAGCATCAGTTTCCACGATGTAGGGGAGTTCGGGGCGAGGGTGTTTTAAGATTGGTGCAGAGATAAATTTAGTCTTCAAATCCTGGAAAGCTTGTTCCGCCTCGGTAGACCATTCAAAACGTTTGTTTTTCTTTAACAAGGCAGTGATGGGCTGGACTATTTGAGAGAACTCGGGGATAAACCTGCGGTAAAAGTTAGCGAAGCCTAACATGCTTTGCACACTTTTTACGGAGGATGGTGATGGCCATTTGAGAACTGCATCGACCTTCTTTGAATCCATATGCACTCCGCCAGGTGATAATATGAATCCCAAGAATTCAACTTCAGTCACGTTGAAAACACATTTTTCCAACTTAGCGAAAAGTTTGTGTTGACGCAATCTTTCGAGGACCATTTTCACGTGTTTCCGATGTTCAGATTCCGATGAAGAATAAACGAGGATGTCGTCAATGTAAACAACAACACATACATCTATGAGCTCTCTGAGGACATCGTTCATAAAATATTGAAAGGCGGCCGGGGCATTGCAAAGTCCGAAGGGCATGACCTGATATTCAAATAGCCCATACTTAGTGCGGAAGGCCGTCTTCCATTCATCGCCCTCTTTTACTCGTACCAAGTGGTAAGCTCGTCTAAGATCCAGCTTTGTATATATGCATGCTTTTCTGACTTGGTCCAGGAGTTCAGGGATCAAAGGTAACGGATATCTATTCTTAACGGTGATCTGGTTCAGGGAGCGATAATCGATACAAGTTCTAAGGTCTCCTTCCTTTTTTGAAACGAAGAACAAAGCTGAAGAAGCAGGGGACTTGGAAGGACGAATAAACCCATTTGCCAGGTATTGATCCAGGTATTGTCGAAGGTGAAGGTTCTCAGGCTCGGTGAGGGCATAAATTCTACTACAAGGAGGAGTAGATCCAGGTATCAGGTCTATCTGGCAGTCATAAGACCTATGAGGAGGTAGAGAGTTAGCCTGATCCTTCCGGAAAACATCTTGGTATTCTAGGTATTCGGGAGGTAACTGGGGAGTCTCTGAAGAAATTGCGGCCAGTGCACCACCAGGTGGAGGGTGACAAGTAGAGACACATTCTGGAAACTGGACCGTTCTTGCTCGCCAATCGATCAGAGGATTGTGTTTCTCTAACCAAGGTATTCCTAGAATAATCTGAAACTGAGGGGCCTTGATCACATCGAACATGATCTTCTCATGGTGTCCATCTTGACTTACTAGCGTCACCTCTTGAGTGGTATGCGTTACTGGCCCGGAGGCTATCTCCGTACCATCCACCGTAGTAATGACGTCCTTTACAGCCTTGGGACAAAGAGTTAGATTCATCCTCAAAACCATTTCATGATCCACATAATTGCCGATGGCACCGCTGTCGACGTAAGCTTCAATTGCATGTAATCGATCCGGATTATCAGGGCTAATGAGGACCATAGGTATCACGAAATGCGAGGTCACGGAACTGGTTTTCACGCTCGGCAAGAGGACCTCTATTCTTGTCGGGCGAGGTCGTTTCCCTGCTCAGAGTTTGTAACTTTGGTAACTGCAGCTCCTACTGCCTTCTTGGCAGGTTTCACCGGACAGTCTCGAAGAAAGTGCCCTGAGTTTCCGCAATATAGGCATAATTGCAACTGTTTCCTCCTTTCCCGCTCCCTTTGTGTTAGAGGACCTTTCAGACCCCCTATTTGCATGGGTTCCCCGGAGTCTACTCCTTTGGAAGGAGTTGGCGGTTTGGAAAATACTCGAGCATCAAACTTGGAACGATCGGCTTTCCTGTTCTGCAGCCTGTGATCTATTTGAACGACCAAGTCTATATAATCCGAACAGTCTTGTGGGGGATTCACTACTTGGGCTAAAACGTCTTTGAGCTCTCCACGTAGACCTCTATAAAACAGCGTAATCCTTTTGTCCTCAGGCCATTGAGTTTCTACTATTAGTCTATTGAAAGATGCGATATAAGCCAAAAGGTCTTGATTACCCTGTCGCAACGAAAGAAGCTCATTGTCCAAGGCCTGCCCCTGTGAATGTCTTGCGAACAGTTTTTCCATACTAAGCTGAAAGGCTTGAAAATCATGGAGAACCGGATCATCTTGATGAACTAGAGGGATCGACCAGTCTGCCGCATTGCCACTAAGGTACGAAAGTACAAAAGCTACTTTAGCTTGATCAGTTGGAAAGGCTGCTGGCCGGCATAAGAAGTGCAACCGGCACTGATTGATAAATACTGCAAACCTCTTTGGGTCACCAGAAAATCGTTCGGGCGGAGCCAGAGGTACATTCCCAGGTAGGTTGATCTGCACTGGATTCATAGAGGATGTTGAAGGAAGATTTGCCCCTGATGCGGGTAACTGGGTCTGTCCGGCTTGTGACTGTAGCACTTGTCTAGCAAGATTGTCTGTTCTCTCCTTGGAAATAATTAGTTCCCTTCTTAGAGCATTCGTTTCCTGACGAGCTGCATGCACTTCTGCCCTTAGTTCCCCAAGTAACCGGGCTAGGGGGTCAGTATCCGAGGTTTCCATAGCGCCTGGGCGAGAGTTTTGCAGTAGGCTTTGCGTTCTGTAACGCTCACCTGATTCTCGCAGAGGCGCCGGTCTTGACTGGGCGACTACCGTATCTTCAAAGGTGATGTGTAGCACCCGGTTGGCTCTTTGGGCTGGACCTCTGTGCACTGTATGCCTGACGTGTAGAGTAAGATGTCTGCAGATAGAAAATATGGGGTTAATGAACTGGGGTTATTGGGGTGTCCCTATCTCTTTCCTCTTCTCCTCTCCTGTAGACCCCCAAAGGTTAACGCTCTCACCTTAGGTAAGTGAATGCCGAGCTCTCCATCTGCCTCTGGGCAGGGTGTTGTAACCAGTTTCTTCACTGGATAGGTAGCGCAGGCCTCTTGACTTCAGAGAACTGCTGTCCGTCGTTTACTGCACGAACGGTAAGTTTCGAGTCATTCAAATGTCTTTAAAGTCTTTAGTAATGATGTCTCTTGTTTTGCAGGGTTCCGGCGATGGCGGATGACGGGCTGAAGTGAGTTGAAGATGGAGCCCGTGTGATGGATGGAAGCGCCTGGAAGCACGTAAGTAAGCGCTTGTTGCCTGCTTCATGATGCGCTCTAACTGTCTTTTTATTTTGCAGGTACGAGTTCGGAGCAGCTGCAGGGTGCCGGAATACCCACTGGATTAGATGTGGAAAGGAGTAATGGCACGTGAGTATTAAAGTTCCCCAATGTCTTTAAACGCACCTTGTTTTGTCTTTCAGATGCGGGATGCAGCGCCGAAGGCCTCCGGAGCGTGCGAAGAGTTGGTAAGCTTTTGTCTTTCAGATCCCGGAATGCAGTATGAAGACCTCCGGAGCGCACGAAGAGTAGGTAAGCCTTTGCCTTTCAGATGCTGGAATGCTAACCTGTTCTTTCTTGTCTTTATAGGTGTTGCTGAAGACTGGATTCAGGATGGTAAGCCTTTTTCCTTAGGCCCAGGACCGGATGCAGAAGACACGATGAGCGTTCTGCTGCAGAGGGTGCAGAATAACGCAAAGCAAGATTCATCCACCGGGTGTGGTTTAAATAGCCTCCTGTAGTGCTTAGGTGTCTCCTTCCACAGCCACGCCTAAGTAAGAAAAGAGTTCCTGGTAAGAAAAGAGTTCCTGCCTTCCAGAAGAGTTCCAGTGTTCTGAATCTAGGGAGTGGCTCCAGCCCCACCCAACAGGAAAAGTAGTTCCAAACAGAAGAGGATCAGAGGCTCAACTGGCAGGCAAGTAAGCAGCATGGTCTGCTGCAGGTAAGTCCACCCAAGCATTATGAGCCCGGCGCTTCCAGCGCTGGGAATGGGCATATTTATGAGCCTGGCGCCACTGGCGCCAGGACTGGGTCCAAAAGGTCCCAATTGGGACTGGTTGGCACTCGGAACCTGGGTTATGGATCTGCTTCCAAGGGAGTTGGGAAAACCCTGACCTTTTGGAAGCAGAGATCATGACACTCTGCCACCAGCTGCACATGCAAACTGATCTAGGCATGCAAACCGTTCCTTTCTATTGAAAGTTGTATCATGTTAGCAGGTGCCCTCATCTTATCAAAGCTGCACTATTGTACCACCCTTTCTTTCAGCACCAGCAAATACAACATCAATACATTGCAAACCCTCCAAAATAACACCTTGGGAACTGCCTTAGGTATCCCTAAAACTCACCACATTTCCCGCACCAGGCGTTCCACCAACTGGCTTGCCATAAATGACAGAATATAGCTCAAATCCCTAAATCTCCCCGTTAAATGTATCGCTAACATGGTTCCACACTACCTTGTGGAGAGATTTACCAGACACACCTCAGAAAGCCCCATCAGAATGGCACATACCAACAGCCTTAGGATCCCAAATTGAAACTTAAAAAAGCAAGAGGAAACAGCTTCCCTGTTATGGCAGCCCAAATATGGAACTCTATGCCTGACCCCTTGAGAGCCACACCATCCTTCCAAACCTTCAAGAACAATGCAAAGGAGTGGCTGCCATCACAGGACTTTTAGGCACGTCCCTGGTATAACAGCTAGGTACCTATAAACCCTGTTGTATAATTTTCTGTAAATGTAAATATACATTTGGATTCACTGTACATTCCCTGTAACCTTAAACTGTAAATTTGTAAATGTTACAAAGTGTAAATGTAAATCTGTTTACCTGCATAACGTCTGTAACCTTTAAACTGTACTGCGCCTAGATACCCGAGGGTTGGGAGCGCCATACAAATGAATCAACAAACAAACAAACTCTGCCTTCCTCATCAGTGCCTGAAAGAACCACCCTGTCCTTCTTGATAGCTATTGCTATCAAGAGAAACGTGATACTCATGCCTGGTGTTACCTCCTGTGACTCAGCAGGCTGAAAAAAGAATTCAATCATATCCGCCATGTCTGATCTCTGATTTCCGGGACCCAATTCAGCACAACCATTATTCCATAAAGGAGCAAAGCTGAATGTACAGGTACCCCCACCCCCCTTATTGCGCTATCACTACAGTATGCATTGCATTGCTTCTGTTACCGGATACACTCCTGGAGCCAAGCATACTTGATCCTCCACCGGGAAGGCGATCGACATGTGGAGTCGACTAAGGAGATCTCTACTCAAGAGATTTGCCAGGGTTCCTGTGCAGTACAACAAGGTAGCACATACATTGTGTGTACCTACCTTAATACATAGATCCTTGGTGTAAGGAATGGACAGGACAGCCCCAGCGAATCCCTGTGTGTTCATTGTTTTGCCTGACAAGGGGATCTCTCCTTCCTTGATGCAAGATTGGGTAGTCCCTGTATCGACCATAAATGAAATTGTTCAGTCACCTACCTTTACACCCATGCGGGTTCCTCTTCCAGATTAGCAGTAAAAGATAGGATTGGATACATAAGAGATCCCTGTGTGCTGTCCTAATCAGGGTACATATTGGCACCCGGCAGCGGGCAATGATTTCCTCCAAAAACATTTGCTCCAGTGTAGTGAGTGACCGTACCCTGGGCTAGAGGATTTTTCTCCCATGTCTGTACCAGTGCATGTGCAGGCATGGTTGGTTGAAATGCATAGGTATGTGCAGATCCAGGCTTTTCTTTTCAACCCAAACCTGCTGCAATTGTACAGAACCAGGGGCATAAGGCATGGTCAGGGGTTGCATTTGCTGGGCACCTACATTGAAATATTGTGGTCTGCTTCGACAATCCCATTGCACGTATCCCATCCTTCCACATGATCAACACTGGATCCCATCCAACCGTTCATAGTTACCTCCCATTGGGCCGTTCAACCGGGACCCATTCCTCCAAACTCGCCAAATTACCCACCTCCTCATGAAAATCCTCCCTTACCCCTCTGAAACCCTCTCATTTGCCTTTGACTGGGAGCATATCCGTCCAACCATGTGTTATACCTGATTCAATATGTCCCTACTGTTCCTCAGTTGAGCTGATAATCAAAGCTGCTCCCAAACAGATCTTTGCTAGATTTTTCTGAAGAAACTTAGCCTCTGCTTTTTGTGTATGCTCCTTGCTCTTCTTTTCTTTCTCTTGCCTCCTCTTACAAAAATGCACAATAGGTACATGAATTTCTTGCCAACCCTTGGCCTCCATCCATACAACTTTATCTAGGTCATGCTGGACATATTTGGGAAGTCCCTTTTTAGCATATGATAAAAAATGGCCACGTTCTCATACCACTCTTCTCCCATCTCTGTCCTCCACATCTCCTCAATTAACTGGATATGTGGGGCAGGATCGTTAGCTAACTTTATTGTCTTGGTCAACATAGAATTTATATCTGGTGTATTGGTATACATGACCTGCAGGGCCCCCATGCTTGTGCCCTGCAATTATTAAATGTGACTCCATCATGGGTGTTCATGTTCAACTGAACTTCAGGATACTTTTCTCACCCCTAAAGCTTGTCTGACTGTTCCCCTATTAAAGCAGTGAATAAGCTTTTCATGTTCCCTATGGCCAACATGACACCGGCAGCGTGATTCTCTAATGCATAAATCCACTTCCCCAACCCTGCAGTGAGCGAAGGGAGTGTTTTCGCCAAATTATTCTCGTCCATGTGTGACCACAGGACATAATACTTATTTCTCCGACCCCTCTGGAGCAATTGAATTTGAATCACACTCGCCTTTACTAGGGCTCTCCCCATTTTTCCCATGTTGCTCACTACAGCCATGCGAGTACCACCGCGTGTCCTACAACCCCATGGTGGGATTTTTGTCACTACTGCTAGAATGGGAGGTGGGGCTGTTACACCCTGTTCTCCCTGCTCGACTTCCAATTCCCATTCATTCTCGTCTCCTGCTCCTATTAGCACATCCCCTTGGTGTGGAAACATACCTGGAACTACCATAGGGTGCCAATTCCTGTTCTACTTGGTCAAGTCCTGTACCTGTAGCAACACATTCAACCTCAAGGTCCATGTTGACCTCCTTGATAACTGACCTATCCAATCTAACAATAACTTGTCCATGCCTCCACCTTCCTTCTTCAATGTCTTTTACCTGTCTATTCACTTCTTACTGCTCCTCACTTTTCTGCTGTCGTAACAGCACTACTTCTTCCTCCACTAGTCCCAATGTTTCTTCCAGTTTTTTCCGCTCCTGCTTTTCAACTGCCATTTGTATCCTATTCTCCATCCTAGCGGTAAAAGACACAGTCTCTCCTTTTCCACCCATTCTCAGCCCTTCATCTAGTTTTCTGGTTGCCAAACCACCCTCTCTCACTCCTCTAACCTTAATCTCTCTGCTATTCTAACAGTCAGGGAGTTATTTCGTTTGTTCTCAACCTTTCTGAGGCCCTAATCATTGAAGAAGTGACCCTGCCACTTTTCTAAGTATCCCATCTTTTAGGAATCAAAGCTGATGGAGGTGTTACCGGTGTCCATCTCTTAACCACTGGAGTGGCCGCTGGAGAAAATGGAGGCTCGAACTCAGGGTCGGTATACCCTTCTTCGGGTGATAAAGGATAGTACCCATATTGGGGAGGTGCAAAATGAATTCCTGTACAGCCCTTCCTCTGCAATGTCAACATTATGGCCTTCCTGCCCATCTCATACATCTTCCATAACTCTAATCTATTTAAACGATTCTCTAACTTCGAACCCTAGTGCCTAGTGACTTGGAAAGTATACAGGTTTTCGAACATTCCCTTATCATAGGTGCCCTCATTAGGCCAAGATTTGAGCATTTTACCCTTAGTTTCCACAGCCATTCTCGATGGTGCTTTAAAATCTTTACTTCTAGCCATGAATTTCCCGATTCAAGTGATTCAGTGGAGTGTCCATTCTCCAAACCAGTCTAACTTTTAACAATTGCCCTTAAAAATAAATGACTTAAAACACCAAAGCTGAACCCATTGCTTGCACACAATTTCAACCCAAGCAACACCCCTTTTTTTCCTTTCCCAATTCCTTAATTTCCCCACAATCACTCACCTTGTTCGCTTTCTACATGATCACCTCACTTAGCTATTCACTTTAATCATATTTCTCACTCTTACACAAATGTCAGCATATTATCGAAAAACATGATGGCGAACCCAAATCCTCATTGCTTCTTCAAGATATCTCCTTCACTTGAGTATAAAGGTACAAAGGAGCAGAATGATTTTCTCTACAGCACCACGTTCACTCTCTTTTCATCACTAGTACAGCATTTTCAACTACAAAGCTGTCTTTCCCTGACTACAGGAAGATACCCTTCACTACTTTGACTAACCAATAGAAGTGAGGCAAGGGCTCCATCCGCACAGTCAATATAGAATGAAGGGTGTTAAGGGTATACTCCAGAAAGGTATCTATAGGTGGACTTACTATAAAGATGCCAACTCACCCTTAGGTGATGGCCGCAGCCAACCAGACAAGCAAACCGAAGGGCATCAGGGCAATCCTCACAATGGACGTGCTGGTGGGGATACCACCTCACACCTCTAAAATAACAAATTAGGTACAAATAAATAGAAAAAATACTGACACCATAAAACATTTTATTCACTCCTCCAAAACACTCACACTTTCAAACCACCTAACCTTGTTTAACTCCATACATAAACGCCTACTTTACTCTTACAAAAACCCTTAAATGAAAGAAAAACACTTTTTTTACCTACTACCCTCTTGCTTTACCCGCAAAAGTGCACTCATGTGAAAAGGTTCCCTGACACGCTCCAAAGTGGTGCTCCTTCAATTTGCCCTGCACAGCTGGAACACAGCACCACGCCTCCATAGAGAAGACAGGCCTCTAACCAATATGGCACCTGTGGACCTATCCTTTTATTGTGCACGAAAGACTGCTCTGTGCAGAGTAGCGCAGCAGCCGAGTTGTGTGGATAGGAATCCCCCAATATCTCGGAAAGCCTGGTGCCCACCCAGGGATGCCAAATGTACAGATGGACCTATGATAACTTTATCCCAAAGTAGGCCCACCTCTTAAGAAGTAAGTGCATGTTTTTCCATCAATCAAGTTTATCGTACAACCGGCCGGCAGGAGCTAGATGATGCCAAAGAGTCAAACTATCCCAAGTCTCCGCGAACCACACAAGTTTAAACATTGTATACATTTTGCAACAATTAAACACTCCCACATATTTTATTACAAATCATCCCCCATATGATTGGTGAAACCTATACAGGAAATGTACTCTCCTTTAATTTCCATGGTCTCATTGGACATATTTATTTAACCACTGTCCCCTTTCAACGCATCTTTGCATCAGCTCATATTTACAGCACATCCCTTTTTGGGATCTTTCATGGTAGGGCATGATGTCGTCCCATGGTTACCAATTCACACAACAAACATAATTCATTAAAAGTTCCAAATGGCGGGAGACCACTAACCCTGAATGTGATGCACATGGTTGTTGCAAGGACACTTCAACAATTTGAAAAGGGAGAGAATGAACACGTTTCCTTTGAACTGGTGATAAATATCTTATCCACCCAGACTTACTAAATTCCTTGTTTCACACTAATCTATACGACTACCATTTCAGCACTCATGGCCTCTGGGCACCACCTGAGAACATAAATGAAACCCATAAACCATTTGTCAACTCTGTTCTTAAGCTTGCCTTCACACCAGGATTAGTACATGGCCCTGAACTGACTCTTCCAGATGGCCAGACTTTCCTGGACAATGAATAACAGGCTCCCATGTACTTAAAAAGATTGCATCTGCTTTCCACATTAGTATCAAGTCGTAAAAAAAAACAACCTGGCTGTAACTGACCATCTGAAATGATCGCAGCTACCTGCTGCCCTTCCTCAACCTCAAACCTTGCTCAACCAGTCTGTAAACAAAGCTGCCATCACCTTGAGCAAATATGGTGCTCTAATTATGCCCAGGAATCAAGAAATGTGTGTAAACTAGGAGTGACATATTATAATAAGGCAATTACAGCAGCAAAAACATTTTTTTACCTGTCACATCTGTGCCCATTCGTACCGGTGTTCGTGCAGCTCCAGTGCCTACATGTCATCACAATAAGCGCGTAGCACATAGAATGGCTAGACCGTTCTACACCTGCTGGCGTCTCTCCAACACACTTCCGGATAGGCGGCAGCAGTGGATACGTCGCTATGGTCACGTGATGCCAATTCCGATCGTATTTAGGCGTTCGGCTACGGCCATTCACTGCTTCTGATTGTTGTTTGTTCGGCTACACCTTGAAGCCTCAAGAGTCATCTCCTTGTTTCCAGCCTTATGGTTTTTTCCTCTACCTTTCCTGGAATTGGGCGCGCTGGAAATCCTGCTCTGTCTGTTTCCAGCTCCAGCTCCAGCTCCAGCTAGAGGCTCCTGCCCACATCCTTCCCGGCAGTGTTGTGTGCGCTGCTTTCCAACCAGAATCACCAAGTAAGCAATCTGTGGTCGGCTTAACTACTTGTGCTCGCTATTCTGTTTCAGTCTGAGACAGAGCCAAAAGTAGTCAGTGCACATTATTTTTTCCATCAGCAGTTTCCTCAAGCAGTATTGGGGTTGTGCAGGATTTATACTGTTCATTTGTCATCCCTTTTGGCATTATTCCTCAAGCGGTATTGGGGTTGTGCCTAAATATATTTTGATATTAGATTCATTTCTTCAAGGGCATTGGACTTCCTATTAAGAAACTATAAACCAAGGAAGGATTAGTTCATTCTAATCTGGACTTTTCTTTGCTATACAAATAGTGCACAGGACATTTGGGACGCTATCCAGGAGTGCACCAACCCGACAATAGCGCGACCCTCATGCCGTTCGGGTTAACTTCCTTACTAACCTTCCCTTCCTTGTCGTTGTTCCCATAAGGAATTATTGGAATTCAACGTAGAGGCTATCTGGACTACTCCAACAGGTTAGTGTGGATTCAAAGGGGGTATTTAGGGTTGAACTATTCACACCTCATACTCATAGTGTTTGTTTTTGTTTTCTCACAGCTTGGTGAATACTCCTGTTCCTTGCCCTTTCCATTGATCACTCCTTCTGCCTGTTGTAATATCAGACAGAGGGTTTTATCAATTGGAAGATCTGCTATTGATCAAGTCCCTTCGTAGTAGAATCTCAGCTCCTGGGCTCAGCTATTCACAGAATTGGATATCTTCATCACGTATCCTTTTTGTGGTCTGACCTTCAACTTGTATCCTTTTGAAATCAGGTGTGGGGTGTACCTATCCTGGGATAGGTTTATGACGGAATCAGAAGCCTGGAAATGGAAGGTACAGACCCATTGGCTGTATTAACACAGCTGATAGCTGATCTACGGAATGAGATGGTTTCGGCCTAGGATACCCTGCGCCACGGTATGGATGTGTTGCAGGATGCGGTACAAGCCCCTCAAGGAGTGGAAGCTCCTATAGGTGCCGCTTCTGGCTCTAACATACCTACTCCCCCATGGGAGCCTGTACAAGTAGTAATGCCCACACTGTTTTTATTAGCTCCTCCAGAACGCTTCACAGGAGACCCAAAGGCATATTGCACGTTTGTCAATCAGTGCAGACTACACTTCCTTTGTCGTCTCAACACCTTTCCTCATCTGACTACAAAAGCTGCTTTTGTGTTATTGCATTTGGTTGGTACTGCAGCAGCATGGGCTTGCCCCTTGTTAGAATCCAACAGTCCTTTATTGTACGACTGTGACACGCTTTTAGGAGCTATGAGCAAGGTCTTTGACATGCGTCATGCAACCCAAGCTACGGACTTGGAGTTGTTAAATCTACAGCAGGGCAATCAGTCTCTGTTATCTTATCTGAAAAAATTCAATCAGCTGGTTGCTGAAACGCAATGGCATGAAGATAAGAAAGCAGCTGTTTTTTATAAGGGGTTGTCAGAAGAACTAAAAGATGCTTTATCTTCAGTACCTGTGGTTCCCTCGGGATTCACTGAACTTCTGGATCTCATCTTACAGATGGATGCTCGGAGATCAGCAAGAAAGGGCGAAAAGAGACCCACCATTTCACCCTTGGCTCTACTAAATCTTCCCTCAGCCCCTTCCACTGATCCGGAACCTATGCAGATCGGTGCTATTCATGGGCGGTTGTCCTCTGCAGAGAGAGAAAATCGCCGTAAGAATAATCTGTGTATGTATTGTGGCTCAGCCGATCACTTGTTGGCTAACTGTTCTAAAAGATAGTCAAGCATTCGGGAAACGCCAAGGCTCGGCAATAGCAGGAGTCCCTCTGCCAGATTCGACTTCGGACTTCCATCATTAGTTACACACATCCCCGATATCCATTCCAGTGGATGTTTGTTTTGGCAATATACGTATTCACACCAAAGCAATGGTGGATTTGGGAGCCACCAACAACTATATCGATGTTACTTTTGCTAAAACACATGAGATTGACACAGTGGTAAAAAACGTTCCTGAGACTGTTAACACTATAGACGGTTCTGCATTATCTTCTGGTAAGGTCACGGAGGAGACAATCCCTGTGCAGGTAGTCTTGTCTAATGGGCACACTGAGGAACTGGTGTTTGTTGTGATTTCTGCTCCTCAGTATAAACTGATCTTGGGCTTGCCTTGGTTGACATTGCACAATCCGTCCATTGATTGGGTTAATGGTCATGTCCAATATCCCTCTGCATACTGTAATGAACACTGCTTTCAGAATCAGGAAGTGACCAGAGCCACATCCCTTTTGGCTTCCATGGATGGGATCCCAACCATTGGTGCTGTCGTTCCCTGTGTTAATCCAGTACCATCGGAGTATGCCTCCTTCTCAGACATATTCGACAAGGGTATGGCAGAACAATTAACTCCTCATAGACCATATGATTGCACCATAGAGCTTCTACCCGGTCCCAAAACACCAACCGGTAGGGTTTGTTCATTAACAAGGCATGAGGACTTGGTCCTAAAGAACTATATAGATAAGGCTCTTCAGATGGGGTTCATTCGACCTTCCCAGTCACCTGTTGCATCCACTTTGTTTTTCGTTCCAAAAAAGGAGGGGGATCTAAGACCATGCATCGATTACAGGGCATTAAACGCAACAACCATAAAAACCAATATCGCTTGCCCCTGATCAATGTCCTTCTGGATCAACTAGGTACCTCAGCTGTCTTTACCAAATTGGACCTACGCGGGGCGTACAACCTCTAATGCATTTGAGAAGGCGACGAGTGGAAGACTGCTTTCAAGACACAATATGGTCTTTATGAATACCTAGTAATGCCTTTCGGGCTACGTAACGCCCCTGCAACCTTTTAATTCTTTATGAATGATATCTTCAGTGATCTGCTAGATCAATTCGTCATCATCTATTTGGATGACATTCTGATCTATTCTTCTTCATTCCAGGAACACGTAGGTCATGTTTCCAGAGTCCAACAAAGGTTGAGGAAAACCACTTGTTTGTGAAAGCAGAGAAATGCGTGTTTGACTCTCAAGAAGTGGAGTTCCTTGGTTATTATATAACCAATCACGGTGTGCTCATGAGTCATTCCAAGGTGAAAGCCATACTAGACTGGCCCATACCCAATAACACCAAAACGCTACAATCCTTTTTAGGATTTGCGACCTTCTAGTGCCATTTCATACGGTCTTTTCCCAAAACAGTTGCTCCTCTTACAGCGCTTACCAGCTCTAAAGTAGCATTTTTCTGGAACAAAGATGCTAACGGATCCTTCCTAGCATTAAAAGAGGCCTTTACCAGTGCTCCTATTTTGCAACACCCCAATCCTGCACTACCGTTGATCTTAGAAGCCGGTGCTTCGAGTGTTGTAATAGGTGCTATTCTCTCCCAAGAATGCGTGGATACCAAGGAGGAACATCCTGTCGCTTTCTTTTCTCGTAAATGGACTCCCTATGAATGTAATTACACCATTACCGAGAGGGAGTTGTTGGCTGTTAAGGACGCATTTTTTGAATGGCGCCATCATCTTTTGGGGGCTAGACACCCAGTGGTGGTACATTCTGACCACTGCAATCTTCAGTCATTTAAAACCATGAAGTGTCTTACCGCACAACAAGCCAGATGGCATGCCTTCTTTGCACAGTTTGATTTTCACATCACATATCGTCCTGCTCGTTTCCACACCAAAGTGGACGCATTGTCTCATATCAACAGTGACGTGCAAGAGGTGCATCCAAAACAACTTCCTGTCCTTTCTGAGCACGTGATATGCAGCTGTTCGGTGCAGCCGTCGTTAAGACAAGAGATCAAACAGTGGGTTTCAAAAGAGCCTAATGAGATAAAGGATCTGATCGTTGACATTCAAAATGGCTTGCCTTTCATACAGGGCGTTTTGTTTCTGCCCACAGAGAGCACTCAAGAAAAAGCACTCCATTGGAGTCACGATTCAGTGGTTGCGGCACATCCAGGACAAAGGAAAACCCTGGAGTTACTCAATCAGTGGTGCTGGTGGCCTTCCATGATCCGTGACATGACAGATTATGTTTCAAACTGCGCTGTCTGTATTCAATGCAAAGACAGCTGTGGCAAACTGGTGGGTTTATTACAACCTCTGCCAATACCTCACAAGCCATGGTACATGATTTCTATGGATTTCATCGTAGAGCTACCTCAGATCCAGGGATACACCACCATATGGGTGGTAGAAGACTACTTTACAAAACTAGCTTTTTTTGTTCCCTGTAAGGGTTTACCAACAGCCCCGATTCTCGCAGACCTGTTTATGCGACATGTTTTCCGCTTTTTTGGTCTGCCATCTGTTATCAACACAGACAGAGGCTCACAATTTGCATCTCGATTTTGGAGAGCATTGAGCTCTGCTTTTCTCATTGGTGACAGGATGTCTAGTTCCTATCATCCTCAAACGGACGGTCAAACAGAGAGAACAAACAGCACCTTAGAACAATACCTCCGATGTCTATGTTTGCAGTTCCAATCCAACTGGTTATCGGTGTTACCCTCAGCTGAATTTGCTTACACTAATTCCTCACATTCCTCAACAGGTACTTCACTGTTTTTTGCCTTGTATGGTCAACATCCCAGTTCCATCCCAATGGATCCGGTTCAGTATCAGGATATAACTGCTGTGGGTCAAAACATAAGGGACCTCATGTTGCTCCATTCCAGAACCAGTAAACACTTACTAAGAGCACAAGACACAACGATGCGCATAGAAGACCGGCCCGGTATATGAAGCCGGAATGAAGGTCTGGTTGTCCACCAGAAATCTGAGGATCCCTGGGAAGCGGAAATTGTTATCCAGATTCATCGGTCCATACAAGGTTACTAATGTGATCAATCCAGCTGCGGTCAGGCTGGATATGCCTAACCGCTGGAGGGTGCACCCGGTTTTCCATGTCTCCCTCATAAAACCATGTCCCTCTTCCACGCGCCTCCCTGTTAACCCCGTATCTGTCTCAGTTAGGGGTACTGAAGAATATGAGGTGAAAGCGATCATGGATATGCGTTTACGATCCGGGAAGCCATACTACCTTATCGATTGGAAGGGGTATGGTCCCGAGGACAGGTCATGGGAGGTCCGAGGACATGCTCCAGTCCTTTTGTGCCGTTTCCATGCTAGGAGGGGTGTGGTGGCCCCTTTGGGGGATGGCACTGTCACATCTGTGCCCATTCGTACCGGTGTTCGTGCAGCTCCAGTGCCTACATGTCATCAAAGTAGGTGCGTAGCACAGAGAATGGCTAGACCGCTCTACACCCACTGGCGTCTCTCCAACGCACTTCCGGGTAGGCGGCAGCAGTGGATACGTTGCTAAGGTCACGTGACGCCGATTCCGATCACATTACTTCGTCGCACGTATTTAGGCGTTCGGCTACAGCCGTTCACTGCTTCTGATTGTTGTTCGTTCGGCTATACCTTGAAGCCTCGAGAGTCATCTCCTTCACCACACGATCATACAACCTTTACTTAGTAGTGTGAGGAAATGTAACATAATAGTTTTTTGAAATTGTTCATACTCCAGGTACTATATGCTATATGTATAACCTAATGCGGTTTTGAAATTGGAAAGAGAACGAATGCATAATGTAATCACCATATGGACATGTTTGCTTGATAGTATATGGCATACACTTATCACGCTATTTAAACCAATTTCAATGGAACCAGGACTTTGACACACGATGTATACTCAATATGGCAGCTGTACAGGCATGTGATGCAATTGCACAAATGCAAAACTATCATTACTCAGGTAATGGACAGCAATAGGATCTATGAGTTTAGTATTTTATTTTTTTCAAATTCAACTTTGCTGATTTTATTTTCTGATTTTACCACAAAAAGCGGATTTTCCCTTTCAAGACTCAACCCCCCCCCCCACTCCCCTTTATACCATACCCATACATGCCATCTATATTTTTCAGTGAACTAGAAGTGGTTAAAAAATGTTCAAAAAGTAATTCGGCAAAGTTGTGTTCGGCAAAAGTGTCGAATACCCAGCAATAACATGAACAACAACATATAGTGGCTAATGTGAACTGGATTTCAAATCATAGACATTTATAAACATTAATAATTACGAAGGAAACCCTAGGTCTGACGTGAAGAAGTTTACGTCACCAGTGCTGCTATATCTGGTTTCACTGAATGTGGTGTTCAAGGTGACTCTTCCATGACATCTTTATCTCAGTTTCGACAGTCACCACGTGCAGGCAGAGAGGCAAATGACTTGGTCATATCCTTTCCTTAAAAAGCAACACACGGGATGGTGATCCATGCAGAAACCCTGTGTTGCCTCCCTCCTCGTACTCCCTCAACAGCATGTCTTTCAAACTCTATCTTGTAGCATTTACACTTAATGTTGAGGTATACCAGCACCGCAATTCCATGACAACAATATCAAGCTAGGCAGTGCAGTGGCATCACGTTCCTGGGACAACATAAAAGCAACTCTCAACCAGCACATTGGCATGGAGAGTCATCCTCAATATCCCCCAGCCGCTCTATGGTGCCCTGACAATAGGTGGATGGGTGGTCAGCATACAATCACTACATCCAGGAGAGGCTGTGAATGATAAGGATAGCAAACATTTGCAATACAGCACATGAACCACAGAGAGACAACTACTAGGCCCTAGAGCTTAAAGTAAAGGAGGTGGTGGGGGAGGATTAATTTGAACAAACCCGCACATCTTATTCAACAAGGACAAACCACGCATGTGCTTATGAAATTACACAAAACAAGACACTTTGCCACAATTTAATAGTTAATGCCCTTGATCCCCGACATATTTGGATTTCCGTACCAATGAGCTACCTACCCTCTCTATTTCTAATATCATTCTTTACTGTGAGTCAGCACCTAAGGAATAATTATTTGGAGAATGCATGTTTCCTTTTCTCCTTGCCTTGAGGAGACCCAATGATTCTGCGATGTGTGTGCCTTGAAACGTGCTGAAGATTTGCACATGGCTTGTTGGTCTTGTCTAACTAAAAAGAAAAGCTGCTGCCCTTCTCTCCAGCCCCTCAATATAGTCACCAGATGCACTCAGACTCGGACATACATATCATCATTTCACGTCTTAACTCATGCACAGTCCTATTTTTCTTCAATTTAATGTTATTTTATGTTTCATTGAATCAGACTCCTGGCTAGAAATCACAAATAATATGTCTGAGAAATATTCTCTGCACCTTCCTCAGTCTCCACTTTCACTCTTGCCAATGACTTCTCCACCTGTAGGAATTGTGCCTACTCTTTGTACACCTCCATCTCATCCCCCTGTTCTCTCAATCTCTGGGCTGATCAAGTAGATTCTTCATGTACAATGATGCTCCCATAAGTCAGCCAAATCTCCTGGTTCTTCAGAGGGATCTGGGAGGAGCACATTTGTACTAGAATAAATGAGGAAATGTAGCATGGTAAGGCCTTTCTATCTAGAAATTGCCTTCAGGGCGCTATTACCAGATAATCTTTTTTTCGGTGATGTGTGAAAGTGGCTTAATGTTGACAATGTGTCTTCTAATTTAAAATTGTTTTGTCTTAGACATTTCAGGGGCAGTATTAGTTCTACCATGCAAAGTGAGCCGCTGTTATTCTGTCATTACAAGCATATGTTAGAGTTTATTGTTTATATTTTTGTATTGGTTATGCACATGCTTCCTATGCAACCCTGAGTAGTCATTGGGAAGTACAGATAAACAGTGTCTCTATTGAAAAACCACCTGGTATTAATGTAAACAAATGCTTTTTCTGTGAGTTTAGCGCCTTATTCAGACTTACTCCTGGTAGGCCATGTTTCTAAGTGTGGCTTAGATATAATATTTGCAGGCAAGCTATATACTTAAGGAGTTCTATGCTTTAAAGTCTTGGGGATCAAGACCAGACCAGCAATGTGGTCCAAATTGATTTTTACAAGCTCTCCTAACTCCCAAGAACTCTGGAAAAATTGTATTTTGCAGCTCCTGTTCCTAGATAATAGCTGGGGATGGTGATGAACTCAAATGGCCTCTTAGAACTGTGAATGGGATAGCTTGGTATGACCACAGTTAAATTAATAATCCCATGCCTGAGCATCAGGTGGTGGTTAGGCGTCTGTTTAACTGATTAAACCAATAATCAACTATTATGTCAGTATAACACTCCCCTGTACAGACTCCCACCTGCACAATTTACTGATTAGATCAGGGATCTTCACCAGATGTTTTGGGCTACCACTGCCTTGAGCCCTATCCAGCAAGGTCTGTGGTCAGGGATCATGGCAGTCGTAGTCCAAAACATCTGGAGAGCCACAGGTTGTAGACCCATGCATTCGATCATGTAGGTAGGGGTGGCAAGCACTTTAAAACATTGGGAAGAAACAGTCCCATACCATCCACACTTGATTTAAGAACATTTCTTTGAGACCTTTCTAGTTTCCTTACAACATTTGGACCTCATAATGTATTTGGTGATAATTCCTTTTAAATCACTGCCAAACCTGTTCATTTGTATTGCCTCTTGGGTCTACGATTTACTGTGGGATTACACACATTGTTATGGTGTTAATCCCCATTAATGGTGTCCATAGAAACCCAATGGGGATTTGTCAGAATTACCACTGACGGCAATTGTTCCTGTGGTAATTCAGATACTTTTAGGAATAGGATCTACTTCCGCATTGGACAGGTGTTAAATCCTCCATATCAATGCTGTATTAGAAGGCAGTGGTGCGGTAAAACCTATAAATCTGTTACCATCCAAAAAACGTGGAGGTAGCAAAATGACTTCCACAATTTCACGTCACTTGCAAACTCATAATGAGGACAGCTGTCTTTTATTCTACCTTCTGCTAGTTTTCATATTGTTAGGGGCGCCATATTGCAAATTTGCAATTAGATTTTTAAAAAAAAATCCTGGGAAATAACCATATCAATTCCTTAAAGAAATTCTGCATTTGTGTCAACCTACCTTGAAAGGATGTTTTTTTTGGTGTGTACATTCTCTGTGACAATGACCTGCGAGGAAATATTCACATAGCTGCCTTTAAATTATCAGACCTTGTATGCCTAGCTTTTGCTTTACTTTAATAAATTTGTATTGCACACCAATGAACAGTTGGGCATGATGTCACGGATGAGACTAAACAACAAAAAATAAATAGGAGTAAGAAAACTGAGGGTATCAATCGCTACAACTCAGCTACAACCAGCTGTTCTTATGGCTAGCTAATTGGCATAGGTAGCCTTCCAAATGGCCATAAACCCAATACATTACTCAACAATAAGGTCATGCTTACATACCTATCATGGAACAATATAAAACAATGGGCGGACTACCATAATTATTCCTAGTGCAGCACTATTCCAGACTAGGTAGCCCACACTTTCTTTTTGGAAGCCAAAACATATCAGACAATAACCACCATGGGTTTTCCACAGTCCACTCGTCCCCATGCACGCTCCTTGGGCCCAACATGGATGCTGACTAAAGGGGGCTAGACATATACATTCTCTTTATGGAACATACAGTCGCATTTGCACAATTGCAAAGAGATGCAGCTACCATATCAAACAAATGCGCGCTCGAACAACAGATTGAATAAAGCTTCACACTGTGCATTTAACAAGCATTACTAAAAAGATTAATTTCCAGAAATAAATGTTTGTGTACAGAGGAGGGAACATAATGACACAGGAGGGATGAATGAGTGGACTGGCATGCACAAATAGCAGCAGCGCTCCATATATCTGATCACTGAGCAGTGTTCATGGCTGAAAATGGAGAGTTTCAATTCGCTATCAGTTCTAGTTCGATAGGAAGTGTAATTAGAGTCAGGTTGTGGATTTCAATTAAATAGGGAGCATAAGATATCCATGGATAATCAGCTCACACAGTTCCTCAATCAGCGCCCACAGCGGTTAGCCATCATTTAACTTTGTCAGTGTTCCAAGAAGCGGACTAACCCAATGGAAAGTGAATTTAATCTCAAAAACCACACAGCAGCTGGAAAATAAAATTCAAGAAAAATACCGAAAGATTAATGAGTTGTCAACTGAAAGCTGGTAAAATAGGCAGAAATATCCAATATCGACATTCTATCGCACGAGCCCGAGTCAATAACGCACCTGTTCATCATTTAGTTGTAAGATAACAATGAAAATAAAAATACAGTAATTAGAAATTAAAACAATCCTCAAAGGCATTAAGATGCATCTGTTGCAAAACTAAAATCCAGATTTTATTTACAAAATATCGGTTTCTGACGTGTCCGCGTTTTGAGTTGGCTTGATGTGATTTCTATTGATTTGTATTTCTGCTAAAAACACACAGGTATCTAAGCGCTGGAGACTAAGGGCCCGATTCATGGAAAAGTGTGCATTCATTGCACAAGGCCTGTGCACAGCAAACGACTCTGCATGGCCCTACGCGCAAAGTTTCCAATGCGTGTTCCATGTATTCATGAACTCCAAAGCATATTACAACCTGACCCACAAAGAAAACCGAGCTGTGCGAGGAACGTCCACAACACGCCCCCACGCAAACCAAACAAAGGTAATAGACCAACATTAGCGAAAACCTCCGTGTCCACCCCTGACCCACCATGCAGCACCACTGCAAAACAGTGTGAGCTCCCTCGTAATTCCAGTCTGCACCCCTGTGAAAACGCATGAGCTCCCTCATAAGTCAAGGCTGCACCACTGCTAAAATACGCGAGCCCCCTCGTAAGTCAATGCAAACCCTCTGCGAAACCGCGTGATTACCCTCGTAAATCAAGGCTTCACCCCTGCGAAAATGCGCAAGTTTCCTCATAAGTCAAGGCTGCACCTCTGTGAAAATGTGCAAGCTCCCTCGTAAATGAAGGCGGCCCCCCTGCGAAACCGTGTGAGTTCCTTAGTTAATCAAGGCTGCACCCCTCCGAAAACGCGTGAGTTCCCATGTAAGTCAAGGCTGCACCCCTGCAAAACTGTGTGAGCCCCAACGTAAATAACTGCTGCACCCCAACGAAACTCCAAACCCTCCCATCTGCTCCCAAAGCACCTAAACTTCTGGCATATACCCCTACTGCACATCAGACCTGACACCACCCACCAGCCGCTCACCTCTGACAGTTCCCCCAGGCAGCTTCCTGACAGCACACCCTCCTCCCCACACCACCCTCACCTCCGACACTAACCCTAGGCAGCTCCCTCAAGTCCTAACACCACCCACAAGCCCCCTCACCTCTGACACTACCCCCAGGAAGCACCCTGATAGTACAAGCCCCTCCCCACACTGCCCTCACTTCCAACACTACCCCAGGGAGCACCCACAAGACCTCACATTGCCCCACAGACCCCTCACATTTGCCACCACTCCAGTCAGTCACCTGACAGGACACTCCTTCCCCACACTGCCCTCACCTCCAACACTCCCCCCAGGCAGCCCGCTGACAGTACACCCCGTCCCCACACTGCCCTCAACTCTGACACTACCCCAAGGCAGCCCCTGCAAGTTGAGCCACCACCCACCATCCCACCTCACCTCTGCCACCAATTCAGTCAGCCCCCAGACAGTACACCCGCTCTCCTCACACCGCCCTCACCACCGACACTACCCCGAGGCAGCCCCCTAAATTCCTCACACCACCCACTAGCCCCCCCTCAACCCTGACACTACCCCAGGCAGCCCCCTGACAGTACACCCCGCTCCTCACACCAGTGTCACTTCCAACACTACCCCCAGGCAGCCCCCTGACAGAACAACCCTCCCCACACCGCCCTCACCTCCAATACTACCCCCAGGCAGTTCTGTGACAGTGCACCCACCTACCCACGTCGTTCTCACCTCCATACTACACCCAGGCAGCCCCCTCAAGTCCTGACACCACCCACCAGTCCCCCTCACCTCTGCCACCACCCCAGTCAGCCCCCTAACAGTACACCCCCTCCCCACACCAACCTCACCTCTGACACTACCCCCAGGTAGCCCCCTCAAGTCCTCACACCACCCACAAGCCCCTTTCAACTCAACCACCACCTCAGTAAGCACCTTGACAGTGACCCACCCTAACAGTACAATTCATGGCTGTAACTCACCTGCACCTCTGTGGACTGCCTCCACCATGAAGCAGACCTCCAACATGTCCACCGCAAACACAATCAACAGAAAGCATGTAAGATCAATCCAGGACCAAAGCATCCATTGTCACTCTCTGGCAGACCTGAATCTGCAGCACCTCAACCAGACAGCACAATATTGCACCAACAACACTGTGGTCACCCTATCCACATGTCACAAGTGAATCCAATGCAACGCGGTATTGTGCAAATTGGCCATGGGTCATTGAAAAGGCATCAAAGCAAAGCAACTGAATGTGTGTTGAGGACAGAAGTAAACAGAATCAAACATTGGCCACATCCACAAATAATGACCAGGCACGTTACACCATGAGCATAAGTAACCTCGGTTGTAGGGGTGGAAAAGTCCCTCTCATGAACTATAACATGACAGCCCTTTGCATGGGTGATGGGAGGTGACTCAGAGAGTGCATGACTCACTGAGACATTAAATGTGTGCTGCCACAAAGAAACACCAAACATGGGACACAACCACATTCCAGTGGCAGAAGTGGATCAAGACATGTGAGCAGGCAGTGTGCGACTGCCCCTCCCGGTGGCCATGTGAGCATGACATGGGAGGGACACAGCAATGTAATAACAAATGAGCAAGTTATGTGTCCAGGCCGCCCATGCAAGTGAGCCCACAACAGCACCCACAATGCTAAATACACACTAGAGTGTTGGCCTTTCATACTGCCTAAACACGCAAGACATGGCATTCAGCACCCTCACATGGTCCTCCTGCCTCATAATTGCCACCTGCCTCCTTAGGGTGGTTTGCCCTGTGACAGTCTGCCTCCCTGTACTTGCCACCTGCTGCTGCTGTGCCCAGTGCAGGCTCTGTCAGTACGCCCTCTGACGTGTTGACAATTGTCAGGGGCATACGGCAGCTGCACTGCTCTGATGTGCCTGCTGACCCTACATTGCCTGTGCCCCTGTTGGTGCCTGGGTAGGCACAGTGACCACTTCAGCTGATGTACTTTGGACTCCCACCTCGGGCAGGGATGTTAGCTCCACCAGACAGGGCGATGGGGGTTGGACTGGTGCACAGAAGGCCGTGAGAATGACTGGCGCACAGAGGGGGAAGCCAAGGAGGGGGTTACAGCAGTGATCAGCCCATGCAGCCCGACAGGGAACAGGGCTGCCATCAGAAAGGCTACGAGGTGGCACAGCTCATTGTGATGATGGGCAGGCATACCACAAGTAGCCTACCCATCATCACGAATGACTGCAGTCCACCTTGTCAGGCCAGCCAGAAGGGGCAGCACCTGATCCCTCATGGACACATCAGCTGATAAGGGGATGCTGGCCTGGGTGGAGGCATCCCGGAATGTATGCACTGCTACATCCAATGGCTATCGGACAGATTTTCAACAGGCACCTTCGCAGTAGCCTGCACAGCCTCATGCCACTGGGACAGCATTGCAGCATGTACACCCACCTCGACACCCCCACCTGAACCCATGGGCTGGGCTGCAACTACCACCTCCTCTGCCTCCCCCTCTGTCAACCTGGATGTCTCCAGGGTGTCCTCCGACGTTGATGGCCCCTGAGTAGCATCACCCTCTCCCACCGCTGCTGAGGCTTCACATTCACCTCCTGAGACTTACCCCCAGCAGCCAAGCCCGATGGTCCTGGCACTATCTCAGCCGAATCACTCCCGAAGATGAGCTGTCATGGGGGTGTGGCTAGGCCTGTGACTTTTTCCGGTGGAACGGTACCTGCTTCCATGCTCCACAGCACTGCTTCCGCCCCCTCTTCTTCAGCTGCAGCAACTGTGGGAAAGGAGACAAAGAAGACAGCGACAGCAGTGTACAGCGTCAAAGCCTGTGTGGCATCTGCAACATTTACAGTAACATTTACAGTAATATGAATGGTCCAAGGTCCATGGTCCAAGGTGCAACCAGCAACATCCACACTCACTCACTTGTACATGCAACTCACATTCAAACAGACACAACAACCCAGGCTCAATGACAAGCACAGTCTTGACATATTCACATGTAAACGCAGCACAATGCGGGCAGTGCACAGGCACACACCAAGAGAAATGACATGGTAGAATGGCAAAGGCAACATGACCCAACTGCAACCAGCTCTGTTTCCACGGGAGACATGCCACAGGGGCACAAGGGTGGGCAGGGAGTAAACTGGCAGGATGTCCATACATGTAAATCATGGAAGCACAGATGGGTTGGGTTACCGTTGTGGACACATTGGTCGCAAGACACATATGGCCTCATCGCGAGTTGGGCGGTAGCCCCGGCGCTATTACCACCAGGCCTATTAGTGCTACCACCACACACCCCGGCGCTATTAGCGCTGGATCACGGGCTTGGCGGAATGGTTGGTTCCCATTCCCCATTGGGTCCATTCAGGAATTCCTAATTCCCAATGGAGAATTTGCACGCTATTACCACAGGCGGATTTCCTGCTGGCCGTAATAGCGATGAAGATCAGCAAATTTGCCGTGGATTTTCCCCCAGCTCAGACCTGGGGGCAAATCCGCCAAGGCCATGATCTGGCAGACCCTTAAATGCGGCAGTAATAGTGCTACCACCACATTTAATGATTACCGCCAGACTCGTGATGAGGCCCATAGTGTAATCCCGGCACCAGTAGTCAATCCTGATTGCACCACTCACAGCATGGCCATACCAACACATGCTTGGGCCTCTCTCCACACAATCACATCAAACAACATGCTTCTCTCACAGCCCGACCTTTGAGCATGCAGCACATACATGCAACAAATGCAGAGGCACGTGTGAGTATGCCATAGCCCCAGCAGAAACACATGTAATGCCCACACATTAACTCAGGGTACACAAGCAGCACCATGACAGATCACATCAAAGTCCCCGAAATTGCAATGCCACAACGACTATGCCAAACATCCACATGCACCTGTCTCCTCCAGATGTACACAGTGTATATCCACACATTGCAATTGTTGGTACAACATCATGGAGGTCATTACGACCTTGGATGTAGCCATGCCACCATTTGCAGCATGGCTACCCCCATTCCGGGTACCGGGTCCTGGATCCTGGAATGGGGAAATACCGTGCCCATTCCGACCTTAGAGGGCCCGGTATTTCCCCATTCCAGGAACACATCCCCATTCCCATTCGAGCCCCCATAGGGCTCAATGGGAATGGGGAGCATGCTAACAACGGGCCTGTTAATGACGGGCCCGTTGTTAGCATGCTGGTCTGCTCACGGGACCCGCTAAGGATGCCAGGCAAACCTCGTAATGCGGCAGTAGGGGGTTAACGGGGCCGGCAGCTCTACCGGCCTCGTTAACACCCTACCGCCAATTATAATGACCTCCCATGTCCATCATGTATGCATCTGACATGGGCACCACATCCTCATCTGTCACCCTTGCCACCCAAGAATATCTAAGCATCATGTGACATTGCATGTCCACGGTTTGCACACCTGTACAAGAACACAAACTCCAAATAACATCACATGTCCAATGAACAGATATCACACTTCACACATGGGGAGCATTTTCTGGGGACTGAATGCTGCTGTGGATTGCTGAAACACACATGCTGCATACATAAGGGTGTACCTACAAACATGCAGGCACATGCACACCACAAATGCACTGTAGAGCAGTACACCACATACCTACTCACCAGCATACTCAAGACACTGTCTCCAATCACAGACTTGGGTATACAGCTCCGGGTAGAAACTCGCTGCCAGAACCTGCATGCTGTTCAATGAAAACCTGCACCTACCCACATGATGCACCTCCACGGTTGCACCGGCCTTCAGGGCACAAGGTCTTGTTTTGGGTCCTGAATTCGAGGTCCTCCTAGTGCTTATGGACGCTCTTGGGACAGCAGACTGCCACCCCCACTGTGTTGATGGCAGCCGTTATGTCCCCCCAGATCTGCTTGTGTACTTCCTTGCCGCGTTGCTTCGCTGGGTTGAAGAGGGCATCATAGTTCTTAAGGACCTTATCCATCAGGATGCCAACTTCTTTGAAGCTGAAGTTGGCAGCCCTCTTCCTCACTGCCGTGGTGTTGCCGCTCTGGTGAAATTAAGATGGTGCAGACATGGCAACCCCTGATGCTGGTTTGGGTGGGCAAAGTGATCCTGGAGATGGGATGTGGAGCAGTGGTGGTGGAATGGAAAGGTTGGAGTACGACACGCCAGGTAAGGTGGTGACAGGGCCGGAGACAGGAGCTCAAGCAATGGCTGGTCAGCAGGCACTCCCAATCCAGTGCACATTGTCAGCAGCACTCACATTGGACAGGCCACATCCGATGTCAAATTGGGAGGCAACACAGGGCAAGAGGAGGCAGGTAAAGTGTCATGGAGGCCGGAGAGTGGGTCTTCCGTGTCTAGTTATGAAAGCTGCCGAAAACAAAGCTATGGCCCTTAGCAAGTAAATTATGTGACAAGCGCTGCACACAGCATGCCTACACGGCTCACGTTTTTGATGCGGATACATAAGAACATGGATGTGCAACACTGGTTGCGTGTGCAAAGGAACGAAGATGGACAAGTATTGTTTACACGTATTTAGGGGTGCCATGCAATCTAATCCCTTCAGGTACCACGTATCATATTTTTGCTTTTGGGGGTTGCCTCTGTGCATACGTGTATGTTTTTCTTTTCATTTTGAGGCCTGCGGTTTGTCGCATATGTAATGTTTGTGTGTAGGGGTGCCTCTGTGCACCACATTCCGCTTTTTTCACTTTTCTGAAGCTTTCTGTGTATCACATACGCAATTTCTGTGTTTAGGGCTGCCACTGCGTATCACATACAGCTTTAGCTTTTGGGGTACATTGTAGCCTTTTTGGACCACACATCTATGTCGCACATCACATAGACTGGTCACTTACTCATATTGGCCAGTACTATAACTTGGTGTGCCTTCCATCCATCCCTTACACCTGTGACATGAGTGTAAAGGCCCCAAGAAGGAAAGGGAGCAGAAAGAGTTGGGGCTGGGGAAATGGTGTGGAGACATCTGCCCCAATCCCAGGAGGTCAGGGACATGGTGTGGAGAAATCTGCCCCAGCCCCAGGAGGTGGCACGGCACCTGGACGCAAACATGCTCCCAGCCAGACAGGAGCAGCACCAAGACCTAGTGCCCCTCGGGCCAAGAAGGGATGCCTTGCACAGCAGAAAGAGACTCCATCCCACGATACGGCACAGGACACTGGCCCACAGAGGAGGAAGTGCTTCACTGATGAGGAGCTCCAGATCCTCACTGACTACCTGACTGATCACTATCATGATATATGCCAGTATGCAGGGAGGACCCATACTCCTGCACTGCAGAAGGTGTATTGGCAGTGGGTCACAGACCAGATCAACGCCTTAGGTGTGGAGATGCACAATGCTCAACAAGTTCATGCGGGATGGAATGATCTCACACATCGGACCAAGCAAAAGCTCAGTGTCAACCTGGCCTATGCACTGTCAACTGGAGGGGGGCCACCAGAGGAGGAGCAGCTGGCACTGCATGAAGATGCCACAAGCCAATACCTCCTACCTGAGCAGGTGCAAGGCATGGGAGGCATGCAGAACTATGAGGACACATCTGGTTCGAGGCATCATTGTGCATCATATGTTTTGCGAATCATGCATGACCCACCATATTTATGTACTGGTACATATAGCTGTAGTTGTATGACATCCCTGGGTAATGCATTTTTGCCAACGTTCAGACTCATGCCACATGGCCATCATTCTGGGAGTAACCTGTTTGGTGGACATGTGTGCACATGTCCGTGTGACAGTACACATCACCCAAAGAGTATTCTTTTGTTGCATGGGCAGGAAATGAAACACCTCCATGTAGTAGTTGTCTGCTACATTACATTCTTGTGGCGTGTCACTCTGCACTGCTAGACAGGTGCATGTGGTAGATGTTGAACAATCACATCATCTCATGCCGAGTTGCCTGTTCCATTTGTCACCTGCCCCTATGGGATGCCTTATTATGATGCATATCTGAGTTGTCTGTCACCACGCCTTGTGGTGTGCCCAGAGTGAAGATGCATTCGTGCCCACAGACCACAGACCACAGACCCTAGTTGCAGGCATGATATTGGTGCTATGCCACTTGTATGCAGTAACAGTTTACGCCATTCACTACATGGTGAACAATAGCTGATGGTGGGTTGTCATGCAGAGGTTGCCATCCTAGCAATTGGAAAGTGACATGGCTGCAGACGGCCCATGTGGGAGGTCATGGGCATCATGAATGTCAATGAGTGTGCCTGAATGCATTCCATTCTATGCATGTTAGTTGTTTACACATATCAACAAAATTCATATTGGAAGCACCTGTCTGAGGTCAAAGGCCTGTATGTGTCCATCAGTTGACACTTGACAGGCACATGCCTTGCCACCATGATTGTGCTGTGCAGTTGCACATACATTGGCCTGTCTGTTAACTGGATACATGCACACTTCCACATACGCGTGTCATCTGTCTGATAAGGTCAGACATGCCAGCTACATTGCCCACTCAGATGTGGCATGATGGCTCTGTTGCTCCATGTGAAATGTGATAGGTATTGGAGGTGTTGCTGATTCAGAGTCTGAGCATTCACGACCATGAACCTTTGACACATCATCGTGGGATGATGTTCATGGACTGAGACTTCTTTGCAAATGAGAACTTCTATACCAGAGTCATTGTTGTAGGGATTAACTGTTGCACATGTATGCTACGCATGTACCTTGTTTGACCTTCATCACTATATTCAGCAACTTTGTCTCAGGATATGTTCTATGCAATCCACATTTGCACATACACAGCCTCCTCATCAGCATGGTTTGAGTAGGAGCAACAGGGCAGGTCCATGTAATGTGCATGTCATGCAGCTCTCAACTAAGCCTCACTTCTCTGCCTCCCCCCACAACCTCTCACATTCATGGATGCCCATCTGCTTTACAGTCATAGTGTACTGCTACAAATCTCTGCCTCAAAGCCAGTGACACAGAGAGCCTAATCTTTGGGACATCTGCTCCCTCTTTCCCTCCCACATTCTGGGTGCACCCCATGGGCCCACTCTCCTTACACTGTTGTGTGTCAATGAACCTTTGTTTTATCTTCAAATCAGGTCTCCTTCTCTCTTAACATAATGGCCCTTGCTTAGAAGGCCCACTTTTGGCTGCACCGGCATTTCATTTACCATATCTTTCCCCAGGACCTCAATGTCTACAGTTCTCTGTCCCAATCATGAATTGTGTGTCATGTGTAGACTGTGGTTGTGTCTGTGGATATGGGTGGCTGACTGATGCCAATTGATGGCCTTATGCATTACAATTATACATGTGCTTTACTTTTCCCTGGTGTGTGTGCTCACATGACAGTTGCATGGCCCATCAGTGAATGTATACGCCATGTTTGTACGTCAATGTGTCCACTGATGACATGGACTTGACTGGGAGGGGGGGGGGCTAGACCGCAGATGCCATATATTCATGGCTTACAGATCATAGTGTGGGAATGCACAATGTCTGATTCTTGCGTGTCCTGCCATTTAGTGTTTGAGTGCACTTTGATGCACATGTGCATTTGTGTCTTGAGGCACATGACCAAAAATGTCTTTCTCTGTCCATGTGCATGTGAGGATGAACCAGATGCAGAGGAGGAGGAGGAGGAGGAGGAGGAAGAAGAAGTGTTGGTGGTACATCAGACCACCAGTGGAGGACTTGGTGTTGTATGCCATGAGAACCCACTGGTGCTCCAGACCATCATCAGTCGTGCTGCAGACTCTTCGGAATCTTCAGACTCAGTTGACTTTGATGCTGAACAACATGTGTATGCCTAAAGAGGGTGAAGGTGAGTGCCCCAACAGGCAGACCAGATTGGCCCATGAGTCTGCTGTGGTACAGCTGGCTTCACATGGTCAGTTAGTGGTGGGCCCCCCATCTGCAGTGGTTATGGCTGCATGGCTACCCTCCCTTGAAATGGCATCAGGTGCTGGGACTGATGTCCAAGAGAGGGTTGCAGAACTGCAGCCGATGACAGGGGCACCACAGCAATGGGTGGGCATAATCCATTGCATCAGGCCGCCATGGGCCCTGCACACGTGGTGGACATGAGCAGGCTGAGTAGACAGTTTGGGAGCAGCATATTTTGCATGCCGCCATCCAACGTGGCAATGTGTTGGACAACATTTCAGAGGGCATGGATAAAATGGCCAAGACCATGACCCCACCAGCAGCCCCGGTAGAGCAACAGCTGCAGGTCATACGGTCCACATGCCACTCCCACATACTGTGCATGGAGGCCAACATCCAAGGTGGACAGACTGATCTGAGGCATATGCAGGAGTCACCGCATGCAGATGCTCATGTACACAGAAATGTCATGAGGCATGAGATGCAGGCTTTGAGGACTAAAATCCAGGAATACCTCTCAGTCACAAAGACAGTGCTCCACGAGGAGATGGATGCCTTCAGGCAGACACTTTCTGAGCAACTCAATTCATCACGGGTGAGTGTGCATACCGACTCTGTGGCCATCCATGAGGAAGTGCATGGAGACCTCACCACCCATACTATGTTGGTGCACTCAACCGTGTCACGGCTGGCCGTTGCCATTGAAGACCAGGTCTTGGCACTGTGTGGTATGGGTGAGCTAAGTAAGAGCTCTTTGTCCTCTTTTTTGGGGGGCTGTGTGGCAGAGAACAAAATATAAGTAACAAAGAGAGACGCCAGCACACAGCTTCCCTCCTTTACACGCTTAGGTCGTAGATAACCACAATCAGAACTTTTCTGGCATTGCAATAGCCAATATCATTACGGATACACAATAAATGATTAAAAAGATTTGCATATTTTAATAATCAAACACAATTTTATATATAAGCATAAACAATAAAAAACCTAGGAATAAATCAGTCTAAGTCAAAGAAATGGGAACAGAAGCAGTTGTCACAGAAATAGAAATCAATTCTGATAGATCAATGTGAGGTTAGTACTTCAATGTGAATTATGAAAGATGTCTATCACTCATTAATTTGTTCAGGCATTGCTTTTCTATCTATTAGCGTATTTCAAATATTTCTGAAACAGACAAGTTGTGCAGACAAATTAAATATGTTTCTAGGTCCGATTTTTTGAACAAACACATGCATGGATGGATCTGATTGGCGTGTTTCATTGGACCTGTCTTCAGGACACTTTCTATTCATATAGCGTATTTTATGTTCACCATATTAGTTGGCATGACTTTCAATTTCCATGGTGATCTAAAACCAAACATACAAATAATGACAATTATTACAAATTTACCCCACGTATGTCATAGTGATTCAAATGTGTATTATCTTGTCACTGACCTTATATTCCCTATTAACGTGTAAGGAACCACATCACTTTTACATTTTTGAAGTTTTTTCAATCAGTCACGATTTCATTTTTCGAGCTGAAAGAAGGCAAAAATGAATTTACATTTCTCCTTATCATGCCTTTTATTTTATTGGCATCTATTTCAACAAATGAAACCTTATTTTTATCTAGTCGAGATAACATTTTTGAATTTAAGAGGTTGGTTGGTCTCAAACTTGTTTTAATCAACCCAACTTCTTTGTCTGCTTGAATTTGATTGTTAAAAGACAGAAACAACACAATGCTAAAATGATTTTCACCCCCTGAATAGGTTGTCAGTTACCTTGATGTGTGCCCATATGAATGTGCACTGGTCTCGTGGAACAGTTTCCTTCAGTTGAGATCAAATAGTATGGTTTCCCATTTATGGTCGGCATTCATCACAGGAGGACCCTTCTTAACACCTGCATGTCGAAGACGCGTGTGGTATGCGTACTTACTAGGGCCAAAAAGTATTTATTTTTAAAAGAATCGTTCTCTACGATCTTTTTTTGGAGCAGAGTCAGGCACGTTTGCCCTTAGGATCAAGGAATGGTGCAATATATGTGGATTTCCCAAATCTTTGATTACTACGAAGAAAACAAACCATTTGTAGTAATGTTGTAATTAGCTACTAGCACTACCCTATAACTAGATCAGATTTAACTTCAGTTTGTATGGCAATTATTGTCGAGCTTACCCGCAGTGGATCTGTTCTTACCGGGGCTGTTTCACAGACGCGAATCACGTGATGTTGCGTCGCTCCTGTTTAAATGCATCTACGCATGCGACGGCAGAGTATGAGGTCCATGATCCACCATATTGGATTGGGACAATCTTTATTGTTCTATAGAATGTTAATATACTCGTGTATTAATTTAGCCATGTTTACCACAGAGATCAAAATACTGTCTATAAGTGCCTTAATTTAACCGATATGGTGTCGAATATGGTCATTATTATAGCAACAATAAATAATAGAATCTATTATTTTGCTGCTTAATTGGGCCTCAGAGTTTTTTCATTGTTACAAATCTGTTCGACCTTCGAAGTAATTAACCTGAATGCCTCAAGAAAACCGGAATGTTGCCAATTGCACACAAATCAACCATTAATCTATTAAATTGTAAAGACCTATTTTCCACACTGTCTGTTTCGAACCAAAAGGTGTATTTATAGATGAGGGATAATTGTACCTCATTTTTATTCATTAGTTTTGAATGTTTTCAATGTGAGCCTTATACTACTGATTGCAAAATCGGAAGATGTTTTAGAAACATTTTGTGATTTCACACACAGGTGCATGATGGAGACACTCATCATGTGGCTATCTAACTTCAGATGTCAGAGAAACAAATGGCCATACTGTTTAATTGGTGGGCTAGTTGGTGAAGAGACTCTATTCAATTGCAATATTTAGACCTTCCTTCACCGAATTTGAGTCATAGATCCATTTTTGTTCTAGTTTTTTTTAATTTTAAATCTCTATCTCCAACACGTGGGTATGCTGCAACTGTCTGAAAGATAAACCTATAAATGTCTTCCTGGGTGTGTTTGGCCAGTTTGAAGTGGGCTACCAGAGGTTTGTCCACCACCATGTTTTACGCACATTATCTGTGTTCATAGATCCGCTGTTTAACATGCCTTTTGTCTTACCAATGTATAAGAGGCCACATGGGCATTTAATGCCATAGATGGCCCATTTTGTGTTACAATTGGTAAATGTATTAAGTTGCTATTTGCAGCCTTTAAGATCTGTCTCGTTGATGTTACTGGTTAAGCGACATATGGAGCAATTGCCACATTTGAAATGACCCCTAACGGGAGGTAGATTCCAGAGTGTTGTTAGGGTATAAATTTCATTTTGGGGTTTCGATGGATATGTATGTACCAGTTTATCTGGAAGGTTGGGCATCCGTTTAAATGAAAAACGTGGTTTATTAATACAGAACTCTTCAGTGTTGATCATGGCCCAGTTTTTTAAAATACTGTGTCATAAATCATTACTGATTTGTGAAAACGTAGATACACAGGTGATCTTATCCTCTTTTAACTTGGTGTGTTTAGTGAGGCAGTCCTCTCTGTTAGTGTGACGTGCCTGTTTCATCGATCTTCTAATGATGTATGCCGGGTAGCCTCGTTCTTTTAATTTAGAGGTGAGATTTTTACTATTGATGTCATAGTTTTCCTTTGAGGACAATTCTGTCTAATATGCAGATCTTATCCAAATGGTAGATTCTCACGAAGACTCATTCGTACTAAATCACACCAGCAATTGATGGTAGAATATCTTAAATCAGGCCTGATCCCCAAGGGTTTACAAGTAAAAAACATACCCCGGGTGTTCCCTGATAACCCCAAATTTATGGCCGATGTTAGCGTTGTGGGTAATAAATGCTCTCGGGATTGGGTCATCCTTGTAATAGCAACTGCTTAAGAAGAGGCGAAAAAACGCAAAAAAATCTTGCTCTTTTAGAAAGGAAAATTCAGGATGAGTCAACAATTCCCAAAACAAAAGCCCTTCTCGAGGAAATCAAAGAAGAGATGACGAAATTTAAAACATTTACGATCGGCGAAAAAATATGGAAATTAAAAAAGGGTATCAAAACTATAAAGAGGAGGTCACATATCCATACCTAGTACCTGGGTTCTTTACACAAATTAATCAAAATCAGGGGAACAGCATGGGTCCAAACTATCGAAAACCCCACAAGAAGTTTGTTACCTTCTCCAACTCATCAAACAGTAGTGATGCTGGGTCGAGTAACAACTTCCCCACTAATTGAGGGGGCCACCAACAGAGAGGTCAACAACAACAATTCAAGCCATGGGACATAGGGGCAAAACCTGTCAACCGGGCAACCATGTAATGCGGACACGCCAATGGCAACCACTGCAGCAACAAACATGGTGATACCTATTTTCAACCTGAGCACTCATATTCTTACACAGGCTGAAATTAGTGTACTTAGTAAAGGGGTTAGTTTTGTTCCCGTGTCAAAAGCTGACTGTTTCAAAGCTGAAATTAAAATGCAAAATTGTTTCTGCATCATCAGATTAAAATATTTTTTTCGTGAAGAAAACAGGACTAAGAAACTAAGTAGTTCAGGATTAAAACCTCTGTCTACATTCACTCCTTTGATCTCAATGGTTTCACCTGAAATTATCAGTTTTGAAAACAAGGTACTTCATGACATGAACCATATGGTCAATACCAAAAATAATTGTAAAAACAACCTGTCGAGGGAAGAACAACAGGCCCTAAACAATTTGGAAGAGAACACCTTGTTTACCATCAAACCTGCAGTTAAAGGGGGGTGGATGGTATTGTGGGCCACTGACCTCTATGATGCAGACATTGAGAAACAACTAAGTAATCAACATTTTTACAAACGATTACCTGGCAATCCTACAGCTAAAATCTTTGAGGAAATTGTTAGTCTTATGACACATGCACTATAACATGACTGGATTGGTGAGGATGAAAAATTGTATTTAGTCCTGCGTGACTCCAACATCCCAGCATTTTACTGCCTCCCAAAGATGCATAAACATGTCACCATACCACCAGGGCGCCATATTGTAACTGCAATAGGTTCCATGTTGGAACCTCTCTCTCTATATCCTGACACTTTTCTAAGACCTTTTGTCAAGAAGATGCGCTCATTTGTTGAGGACACTACCAATATTATCAAGATCCTGAACACATTAGAAATTGGTCTGGGTAATAATTAGTAATAATAATAATAATAATAATAATAATAATAATAATAATAATAATAATAATAATAATAATAATAATGATTATTATTATTATTATTATTATAATAGTAATTTAGCATTTACATAGTGCTACAAACCCTCAGGCAGAGACCTTTTTATGGGAGGGCAAAAGGGGCACTTGCCCAGGGTCCCCACCTTGGAGGGGGGGCCCACAAAGCTGCCTGATCTGAAGATGTAAGATTCCATTGTTCACCAGTCCTAAATAGCACACGTCAGGATATTTAATGGGGTGCTGCTGAGGGTCTAAACCCATTGCCTTTCTGTTTTGACAAGTACATTCTGCCTTTATCGATTCATCATGTATTGCTTTCTGTGTTCTCTGTGGTATACATTGTTTTTGTGTTCCTTACGGCACAACTCTGTAGCATTTTTTCCTTCCTGTGGGAATTATGTTGATCATGTGCAATATATATACTGAAGGGTGAAACCCCTACTCTGTGGGAGACTGGGGAAAGAATGCAACCAAAATCACAAAATTGTGTCCCCACAGGGAATAAAGTAATGGTGATGCGGTATATCCATTACCGATGCTCACCTTATTTTCTCTAACCTCAGTTTGTGTGTTAAACTGTTTTAAGCAAGGGTTACCACAGACTAAATCTATTGCTCCTAAGTTATGTGTGTTTAACCTCTTCTTTGCATATAATTATGTCATTAATGTTATCAGAAGATCATTGCTTTGAAGATATACATTTGACACAATGCAGAATCTTGATCATACAAAAATTAGAATTTCTCGTTATTTTAATGAAAAACATAAAGCAATCTTTTGTGCATGAGCCTCAATGTCATTTAACAAAATATTATCTGGAAGCAGGTTCAATTTTGAATACATAACATATTATAATCATGTTAACGGCATCAGAATAAATCATGCACCGTAAAAAAACAATAATAATTGGAAACAGGTAAAGAAAATATACAAAAAATTAAACAATTCAAAAGGACAAACCACTGAAAAAAAGACTTTACATTTAAACAAAACAATTCTAAATATCACAGGACATGAATTCTATCCTTATAGGCAGAAAAATATTATAAAGTTATTTAGTTTTCACCCTGTTTTATTTATGGGAGTCCACCTGTGTACATTCCAAGGAAAACCAAGGAACGAAAGAAACAATTATAATTCCTAGTGGGGTGTGGAGATGTATGGCTAGTGTAAGCTTGGTTTATACATTCACACTTGCCAACCGCTTCTTACAGTGCTGCTCAGGTCAAACGTTCCTTGGTTTTCCTTGGAATGTACACAGGTGGACTCCCATAAATAAAACAGGGTGAAAACTAAATAACTTTATAATATTTTTCTGCCTATAAGGATAGAATTCATGTCCTGTGATATTTAGAATTGTTTTGTTTAAATGTAAAGTCTTTTTTTCAGTGGTTTGTCCTTTTGAATTGTTTAATTTTTTGTATATTTTCTTTACTTTACCTGTTTCCAATTATTATTGTTTTTTTACGGTGCATGATTTATTCTGATGCCGTTAACATGATTATAATATGTTATGTATTAAAAATTGAACCTGCTTGCAGATAATATTTTGTTAATTGACATTGAGGCTCATGCACAAAAGATTGCTTTATGTTTTTCATTAAAATAACGAGAAATACTAATTTTTGTATGATCAAGATTCTGCATTGTGTAAAATGTATATCTTCAAAGCAATGATCTTCTGATAACATTAATGACATAATTATATGCAAAGAAGAGGTTAAACACACATAACTTAGGAGCAATAGATTTAGTCTGTGGTAACCCTTGCTTAAAACAGTTTAACACACAAACTGAGGTTTGAGAAAATAAGGTGAGCATCGGTAATGGATATACCGCATCACCATTACTTTATTCCCTGTGGGGACACAATTTTGTGATTTTTGGATCATGTGCAATAGGCAAAAGTGAAATGCATATTGATAAATTGAGTGCCACAATGGTTCAGAAGTTAGCTCAGTGTGTGAAGCACCCATTGCAGAGATATGTGTTCTTATGCAAAATTTGAATATCACATTCCAGCAAGCCTAGCTGAGCCTTCCTATGTCTGATGTTTATAAACCTGCCTGCATATGTACTTGGTTTTGCAGAACAACATCTTCTATCATCAGCAATTTACCTGCTCCAGATAGGGGTTGCCATAAAAACTAACATATCATCCGTATGGTGAAGGTCTAGAAATTGGTTTGTTCAGATGGGGTGTTGTAAAGCCTCAGCAATTGTCTCCAACGATGGCATAAACTGTTAGTCCAAGAGGTGAATAAGTATCCAAATTGAAGACTATAGAACGAAAGCGTTCATGCTTGTATCATGGATTTGCCAGCAGTCGGTACAGTGATCCTGGTCAAAACATCTAATATACCTTACATTACTGTGCTGTCTTCTGTAAGGTTTGCCTTCTTGCAAGCTGCTGTTATCGTTTAGCCCATTACTTGATCTTTCTTCTTATGTAGGCCATTTGGGTAGAAGGGTTGGTAGACAGAAGAGAGTGGACCAGATGTTGCAGACCTCAGGCAAGCATATTTTAAGGTCTGCTTTTTTTGTCTTGAAAAGCGTTTGCTTTTTGGTAAAAGTGGAAGGTTTTATGCACGTTTATAAATGAAAATTTCAGAAGCCATTGTTCTGGAAATTATTAAAGCTTTAAAATACAAAAGACAGACCCAGATTAAATGTGTTAAATCGCATCGATTGGTATACTGATACTTATATACTTCCCTTGATGATGGAGAGACTGAAGCTCTAACCATTCCCATTTTGCATAACACCCTTCTATGATATTTTGTTTAAAATGGTCATGTTTGGTAATGTGATTTGTGTACTATCCAAGTCCGTTTTTATAAAATGAGATTGTTTTAGTTCATGGTAAGAACTGGAAAGGAAAGTGTTCAAATGCAGAAATTGAAGTGTTGGCAAAAATCCCAGCTTCACCCTTTAACCAATGTGTGAGCCTGGGCATCTCATTTGTTCTTGTATTGCCTGACCTCTCAATATTGCCACTCCCTAAACCTTTTAAAATTGTCAGCCCTTCAGAGTGATGTCCTTCTCATGGTATGATCTTCATAAAAGACTTATTCATGGTTTCACTGGCTATAGGGTTGCTTCCACTTTAATAGTGAGCATATTATAACGCACACCACAGGCATTTGTTCCTTTGATATCTAATGCTGACACTATTTGAAAACCATATCCCACTTCTAATCTCAGTACGTCTGGATAGACAGCTTCTTGGTAGCTTCTAATATGCATCCACTATCCATGCTCTGGTATGTGTAGCTTTCTTTTCCTTCCAATTGGTATCCTTTATCCATGCATGAGCACCTTTGCATTCTGTGAGACAGCTAATGTGAGTTCTCTGTCTATTATGGGTTACATGTACCTTTTACATACTGTCCTGCATTAATACTACAGGCTGCATACCTTCCTTGCTGCTATTGATAAAAATAATCCTGTATGTGCTAGAACAGTAACCTCTTCGTAGACTGGTACTGTTGGTCTTCAAATGCTACTTGTTTATCATTCTGATTAGAGCAAGAATGAAGAGGGTAAGGGGACTTAAAGGGAGTAAACATGTTTATTATGCTGCGAGACAGCATATCAACTATAGGTTGTGAGCGCAATGCCTGGGGTGCAGGGGGCGCAACCAGTATTCTTGATCCCTTAATTAATTTGGTTTGGTGGAGGGGGGCCCCAAAGATGTCCGTGCCCAGGGCCCCAAAAGTGCTTAAGATGGCCCTGCCCTCAGCTATCTGAACACTGGTTATTATTACCCACGGTGTGTGGTGCTCATTTTTCGACCTCAGAAGGATGAAAGGCTGAGTTGGGCCCTGCCGGGATTCGAACCTGAGTCAGCAGGATCTGCACAGATGTCAAAGCGAGCTCTCTACTCACTGTGCTATTGGACCGGATGGTCTTCTAGTCACACTAGACGTAGAAGCATTATATACTAGCATCCCACAAACTAAGTTCATAAATATAATGCATTCATATTTGGAAAAAAGACAGAATAGAATCGTTCAATCAGACTTTATTGCAGAATGCATTAGACAGTCCCATTAACCATGAAAAAGTTGTTAGTAAGAGCCACTCTATCAACAATAACATGGCACAAGCATGGGTGTGACTTTTGCCCCTCACTTGGCCAACTTGTTCATGGATGACCTTGAAAGCAGATCAGTGTATGCCGGTACTAACCCATTTAAACACCAAATGAAAGCATGCTACCGCTACATTGATTATATTTTTATGCTATGGGAAGGCAATCTGATATGCCTCCCAACTTTTTTGAACTGGCTTAACCAACAAGAGGCAGGTATACATTTCACCATGACCTCTAATAAAAACAAGATCCCTTTTCTAGACTTAGAAATATATAGGGCTGACAACAAATTACAAATGACACTTTTTAAGAAAAAGACAGACAAAAACACTTTGTTATTATACAAAAGTACCCTCAAAGTCTTCGTGAGAATTTACGGTATGAACAATTCCTGCTTATTAGACAGAATTGTTCCACAAAAGAAGACCATGACATCAATAGTAAAAACCTCACCTCTAAATTAAAAGAACAAGGCTACCCGGCAAACATCATCAGAAGATTGATGAAACAGGCACGTCACACTAACAGAGAGGACTGCCTCACTAAACACACCAAGTTAAAAGAGGATGAGATCACCTGTGTATCTACATTTTCAACAATAAGTAATGATTTACGACACAGTATTTTAAAAAACTGGGCCATGATCAACACTGAAGAGTTCTGTATTAATAAACCACGTTTTGCATTTAAACGGATGCCCAACCTTCGAGATAAACTGGTACATACATATCCATCGAAACCCCAAAATGAAATTTGTACCCAAACAACACTCTGGTATCTACCTCCCGTTAGGGGTCATTTCAAATGTGGCATTTGCTCCATATGTCGCTTAACCAGTAACATCAACGAGATAGATCTTAAAGGCTGCAAATAGCAACTTAATACATTTACCAATTGTAACACAAAATGGGCCATCTATGGCATTAAATGCCCATGTGGCCTCTTATACATTGGCAAGACAAAAGGCATGTTAAACAGCGGAACTATGAACACAGATCATGTGTGAAAAACATGGTGGTGGACAAACCTCTGGTAGCCCACTTCAAACTGGCCAAACACACCCAGGAAGACATTTATTGGTTTATCTTTCAGACAGTTGCAGCACACCCACGTGTTGGAGATAGAGATTTAAAATTAAAAAAACTAGAACAAAAATGGATCTATGACTCAAATTCGATGAAGGAAGGTCTAAATATTGCGATCGAATAGAGTCTCTTCACCAACTAGCCCACCAATTAAACAGTATGGCCATTTGTTTCTCTGACATCTGAAGTTAGATAGCCACTTGATAAGTGTCTCCATCATGCACCTGTGTGTGAAATCAAAAACATTTTCTAAAACATCTTCTGATTTTGCAATCAGTAGTATAAGGCACACATTGAAAACATTCAAAACTAATGAATAAAAATGAGGTAGAATTATCCCTCATCTATAAATATACCTTTTGGTTCGAAACAGACAGTGTGGAAAATAGGTCTTTACAATGTAATAGATTAATGGTTGATTTGTGTGCAATTGGCAACATTCCGGTTTTCTCGAGGCATTCAGGTTAATTACTTCGAAGGTTGAACAGTTTTGTAACAATGAAAAAACTCTGAGGCCCAATTAAGCAGCAAAATAATAGATTCTATTATTTATTGTTGCTATAATAATGAGCATATTTGACACCATATCAGCTAAATTAACGCACTTATGGACAGTATTTTGATCTCCGTGGTAAACACAGCTAAATTAATATACAAGTATATTAACATTATATATAACAATAAAGATCGTCCCAATCCAACATGGTGCATGAACCCCATATGCTGCCGTCGCATGCATAGATGCATTTAAACAGTAGCGACACAAAGTCACGTAATTCGCATCCGTGAAACAGCCACAGTAAGAACAGATCTACTGCGGGTAAGCTCGACAATAATTGCCCACTTAAACTGAAGTTAAATATGAATCTAGTTATAGGGTAGCACTAGTAGCTAATTACAACGTTAATACAAATGGTTTGTTTTCTTCGTAGTAATCAAAGATTTGGGAAATCCAGCAGCGATTGTGCCATTTCTTGATCCTAAGGGCGGACATGCCTGATGCCGCTCCATAAAAAGAACGTAGAGAATGATTCTTTTAAAAAAAAGACTTTTTGGCCCTAGTAAATACGCATACCACACGCGTCTTCGACATACAGGTGTTAAGAAGGCTCCTCCTGTGATGAATGCGGCCATAAATGGGAAACCGTACTATTTGATCTCGACTGAAGGAAACTGTTCCACGAGACCAGTGCGCATTCATATGGGCACACATCAAGGTAATTGGCAACCTATTCAGGGGGTGAAAATAATTTTAGCATTGTGTTGTTTCTGTCTTTTAACGATCAAATTCAAGCAGGCAAAACAGTTGGGTTGATTAAAATAAGTTTGAGACGAACCGACCTGTTAAATTCTTTAAATTCAAAAGGTTATCTCTAGTAGATAAAAATAAGGTTTAATTTGTTGAAATAGATGCCAATAAAATAAAATGCATAATAAAGAGAAATGTAAATTTTTTTTTCTTTCTTTCAGCTTGACAAGGGAAATCGTGACTGATTGAAAAAACTTCAAACATTTAAAATGATGTGGTTCCTTACACGCTAATATGAAATATAAGGTCAGTGACAAGATAATCCACATTCGATTCACTATGACATACGTGGGGTACCTTTTTAATAATTGTCATTATTTGTATGTTTGGTTTTAAATCACCATGGAAATTGAAATTCATGCCAACTAATATGGTGAACATAAAATACGCTATATGAATAGAAAGTGTCGTGAAGACAGGTCCAACGAAACACGCCAATCAGATCCATCCACGCATGTGTTCGTTCAAAAAATGGGACCTGGAAACATTTAATTTGTCGGCACAACTTGTTTGTTTCAGAAATATTTGAAACACGCTAATAGATAGAAAAGCAATGCCTGAACAAATTAATGAGTGATAGGCATTTTTCATGATTCACATTCAAGTACTAACTTCACATTGATCTGTCAGAATTGTTCCCGTTACTTTGACTTAGACCGATTTATTCGTATGTTTTTAATTGTTTTATGTTTATATATGAAATTGTTTGATTATTAAATCTTCTGATTGTGGTTATCTAAGATCTAAGTACGTAAAGGAGGGTAGTTGTGTACTGGCATCTCTTTTTGTTACTGTGTGTTATGGGTCCAACACCACAACCACCTGCAGATCAACCGCAGGATGCGTTCCCAATAAAGACCAGCCTCCAGTTCCACTGTTGCTGTGAGATGCATGGGCCCCTGGAGGTGATTTTTTAAAATGTATTTTTATTTTCTTTCCCCACTAATGTTGGATAATGACATGCACCCTCTCCCTCCCCGTTCAGGGTGGACTCCACCCCTCCCCAGTCGAGGATAGACTTTTTGTTTTCTTATTGACATGACCTGTCTGTTTGGATTTTGTTTAGTTTTACCCCTTGATTTGGCATGGACACTTTTTTCTTGTTTTTCAATACCCCTGGCCAGGATGGTGGCATGTGTTTATTTTGTTGCCCTTTTCGAGTTGGATTCTTTTTTGTTTGTTTCTTTTTTCTCTTGAGATGTGTTGTTGCCCTCTCAAAGTCATGACGAGTGCAGTTCTGGACATGCAGCTATGCACAGTGGTGTCAACTGCTATGGCTTCACTGAGGTCGACATGATGGCATGTTCTGGTAACAATGGGTTGATGGAATCTTGACACATATGTGCTGTACGCATGATTTTCAACTATGGCTGGTGAAATGCAATATCCCATGTGGTTGCAGTGTTCCTGATTCATCTGGTGACTGCACTCCATGGGAGGTACACTCTACACACTTTCATATCCCTAGTGTATGCCCTCTGCCAAGCACTGACCCTCCTTTCACAAATTTGATGGTACAGTTTCTGGTGGAGGTGATGAGGGAATCACATCACACCAGCTCTGTCAGCAGGTAAGCATGTGCAATGTCTCTTGTGTTGTGTCTGTTTTATTGGTAACTATGGTCTTTGCATGCATGAAACATTTCTGCTAACTGGGGGTGTTATCCTTAAGTCACAGTAAATGTCTGTGCAGATGTGTGCATGTGTCTGTATGTGCAGTTACACTTCTACGAGGGTGCATTGTTTTGGTGGATGCACATTCACAATTGACACAAATTATGGGAGTGATTGGGCAGCACTTGTCACACTTTAGCCATTGGCAGTATTTTCCACATTATGGATGTTCATACTAATTGACGGCATGCATTCCCTGTGCACCTGCACTCTGTGTATTTTGTTTCTCCAAACCTTGCCTCACTGACCATGATGATGTCTCCTTACTGCCACCCTTCTACTTCTCCTAGCTCAATTTTTTCTCCCAGGCCCTGCAGGTGTACTCCCTGTCCACACTACTCTTTGACCATTGCCACTTCCCATTCCACTCCCTTATCCACTTACATGACCTGCCCTGCCTTGCCACTGTTCCACATGTACCACACACGTCCATTGTCAGGTCTACTCACCCTCAGCTGCACCAATTCATGACATAGTGGGTCATTACGAGTTTGGAGGCAGCCATGGTGCTATTAGCACCAGGGCTGCCTCTGAAGTCATGTCCTGGTCCGGGTTCTTTGAATTGGGGACTTACCGGGTCATTCCAACCTTGGAGGACCCGGTAAGTCCCCATTCAAAATACCCTTCCCCATTCCCATTCAAGCCCTCATATGTTCCCTGGTCCGCTTGCGGGACCCGCTAAGGATGTCTGGTCTGACCAGACGTTCTGAGCCGGTCCCACGAGGGAACCTCGTAATGCGGCGGTAAGGCGTTAACAGCACCGGCATCCTTACCGGTGCCATTAACCCCTTACCGCCGCAATCATAATGAGGCCCATAGTGTCTGGTGACACAGTTCTGAGCATTTGTGTACTTTGAATCCACAGGACAGATTTGTCACACTTACTGCATGTAGGGTTGTACAGATATGCTCATGTGTACATCTAACAGACTGCTTCTGTGTTACCCAATCAGGTCACTTATTGTACATTGTTTCTGTAGGCTATCTGCACCAGGATGTGTTGCATGTTTTTTTTGTTAGCAATACTTCTTCATTTCATCCGGCACTGTGAGTGAGTGCACAGTTTGTGTGCACATTGTGGGCCCATGTATGTGTTGCATCGTCCACTCCCCACAGTTTGTCTTAATCTGGTCTCCCCGTGCGAGTTCCGAGTGTACCCTGGGATCCATGCACACTTACTGGGATGTGCTCACATAGGGTGTGTGGTCTGTTGGATTGAGTGAACAGTTGCATGTTGTCCTGAGGTCCATTAACAGTGGTGTCCAATAGGAGGGAATGTAGGTTTGTGTAGGGTATGGGTATGTGGTAGTAGGCACTTATTTGTGGGGGTTTTGTAGCATACATGGGCCTTTTTCTGCTTTTCACACTATGGTGGGTGTTGCCTGTGGTTTGTCTGATGTGGAGCTGCTGATTCACCTTTCATATGTGCCCATTCTCTGGCACCCACTTTTGTCCTTCAAGGCCCCCTACATTTAGTACGTTTCCATCTATGTTCCTTCCAGCATCTCTGACCAGGCTGCTTCTTGCAAAAGTGTTCATGTCTCTGTCTTCCTCTCTTGGACAACTTCTCTCTGCCCTCACGCACTGTGATGTCAGAGATATCCATCCTCAACTCCCCTCCAGCCAGTCTCCTGTTTGCAATGCTTTTCACCTATCCCTCTCCCTCTCCCTCTCTCTCTCTCTCTCTCTCTCTCTCTCTCTCTCTCTCTCCACTCCACTGCTTGGCAATCGTCACTCTGTGTCATGTCTCCCTCTTGCACTCTGTCATCATTCGACACTGGGTAGTGCATGCTTTTTCTTGTTCCATAGTTGTCATGGATGTCCACTATCTTTATGTAGATGCATGTAAAATGTTCTTACAATAGTCATGTCTACCCACACATGCAGTCCAATCTTGATCCTTCTTCCCCTTCTGGGGGTGCTGTTCCAAGGCAATTCCACACACATAAATGCATTGATGGCCATTTGTGGGATGCCATGTTCAAAACAGACACTAGGCACACACCTTGTGCCAGGGGTTTTTGTTGGCCATGGTGAACATGTACCAGCAGATTTGTTTAGGCCTGTTGGCAGCTGAGGGGTACATCTCAATGCTCCCTTCAGTTCGCAGCACATTGGACCCAATTCAATCCAGTCCTGGCGAAATCTGCCTTCCATTCCTCTTTCCGGTTGCCTGATCCCTTTTGTGTGGCAGTGTGCTTGGCCTCTATTTCTCCTTCCTTTCTCATGTCTGCTTGTCTCTTTCATGCCGGTTGCCTCGATTCCGTGCCTTCCTGTATGGCAGCTGCCTCTGTGAAGAGCTGCCTTCTGCCAGATTCTGTCTTCCGTGCAATTAGTGATATGTTTCCCTCACATCCTCTTGGACTTTACATCATCGGTTCCCCTACCAGTGTCTACTGCACAGTCCACTGCCATGTTAATCAAGGGATGCCATATTGTGGCATTCAGAGTACTTCCAAGGTGATCCTTGGTTTCCAAGCTCTCGTTGGTCTCTTTTTGGGTGTCCTCTCAGTGTCATTCTGACTGTGGCTGGATCTAAGTGTTCAAAATGTCTCATCACCATGATAATAAATAAGTGTTACATGCTCCTTCACTGCATGGCAATCGGAGGGCAGGCAGTGTAGGTGTTGTGGGTGGGTAAGATGTCACTGTATGGGGTGTTATTATTGCATTGGCATGAGATGGGGGAACTGGCTGCATGGGTGCAGGAACACATATTGATGCGTGGCTGATGAGTTCTTGTTTGCATTTGTTGCATGTCACTCAGTGGGCACATGTTGCTGTGTAATTGAGTGCATGGATGTGTTGCCTGCCCTCACATTGTGTTATATTTCCCTACAAAAGCATTCCACAGGTGAAGATGGTTGATGTGATTGAAGGGGAAGTTGCTGTTGTATGCATGTACAGGACACAACATCAGGGTTCAGTTGTTTCCAGGCCTACAGGGTGGGACATCCATGGATTACAGGGTCAGTTTTGTGCAGGCTCACGAGGGATAAGGTGTGAGGTGAGATGTGCATATTGCTTGCATTACACTTGCATTTTTCAGAATATGCAGGTTGTTTTGATGTGACTGTGTATTGTGAGCATAGTTGTTGTCAGGAAATGGGTGGCCAGCCAACCTGTGGAACCCACTTAGTGGGTCCAGGGCAGTCTTCACATGTCTTTGTTGATTACTTCCATTTTGCACTATGCCTTCTTACATGATCTCATCTTTGTAGTTTGGTGTCTACATGGAGAACAGTTGTTGTTGTCCATGTGACGGTGGTCAGGGACTTTGTTCCTTGTGCCGTCTGCGTTTGGGAGAACTACATGGACACTGATGGTTCAAGTTTCTATGACAATGTTGGTTGTTTGTGCACAGCCTAACAGATTGGCGTGTATCGACCACTTTTGTGCACTTACAAATTGGCTCATATTCAGTGGAAATTCAAATAACGAGTTCAAATGCTCCCTATTCACAGAATGTATGAGACATGTCGAATCTTGGGCACCTGCTTTCACACTCACTGTCACAACCTGCTTGCGTCACTGTTCCCTTTAGCATCGTTGGAATTTGCAGTTGCATTCTGTTATTCCTTCTCTCAAGATGGCGCCCATACTGTGAGGGCATGGTACAGTGGTTTCACATTCGGGTAGGATGGGTCCTCTGATGTTGCCACGCTCCTCAGCAGGACCAGGACATAGACATTGCTGATCCGAAAGAATGGCGCATTGCTACTGCTTCTCAGAATGCTCCATAAGTATGCTATCTAGGTTTTCCCTTGGGCTTCTGCTTACCTCTCATGCTCTTACCTACTCTTCCTTTACTCTATCTACAGCCTCGCGGAGCTCTCTCAGCAATACCCCTCAACCTCCCGATCTCTTCCAGACATGTCCCGTTAGGACTTCTATTCATAACCGATAGGTATACTCACTGTCCCTCTCTCCGATCCTTTTCCCGGCCATCTCTGATTCAGATCCCAACACCTACCTTGTTTTCTCAGTATACCGGATTCTCTCTGAAGAACAAGCCGTGGGCCGACAGCCTTCCAATCCAGTTCAACCATAGAAGGGGCGACGACAACACCAGACAGTCTTCTTCCAAGCCAGAATTTTCGACTGCAATAGCAGGGTTTTCTCCCCCAGAGGGTTTCCCTGGGGCTTCACATATTTCCCCTTCTCAATGTTAATGGGAGGGGAGGTATTCAGGGTTTCAGGGGACACCTTCACTTGCCTCACTTCTTGCTGCATGCCAAATTTCAGTCTTATATTCACACAAATAGTGTTAAGTGTCACAGCTAGTGATGCATGAAATAAAAACTACCATGGCAACTTTTCAGACATCCTTAGATCAGATGCAGCAATTGGCGAATGCAGTGCAGAGCTTATCACACGAAGTACAAACTCTGAAACATGAGAATGTCGTTTTGAAACAACAACTATCTGTCAGATCACCCTCCAGTTCAGTAATACCCCTGGGTCTGTTTCCAGGAGGCAAGCATGACGGGAGTCCTCATTCTTTAAAGGAGTTTCTCGATGCATGTACAGTACAGTACGTGTTTAAAACCTCCTTTTTCAGTCGGATAGAGACCAGGTTGATTACATGATTTCTCATTTAACAGGTCCTGTTCTGGCATGGGCTACCCCGATAGTCATGTCAAACAATGCAGTTTCTGATTCCCTACCTGCCTTCATAGCCAGACTCAAGGCTCTGTTTGTGCGTAGAGAAATTACTGTTTACTCCCAAGAAAGACTCCTGGATTACAAACAGGGGACTCAGGGCGTGCTGGATTATATAACTAGATTCAAGCAACTGACAGCAGGGACGGCTTAATCACTTTATTTAGAAGGGGACTTGAACTTGTAGGCCCTTTAAGAGAGGTGGTGTTCTATGATGGGGTGGATGGGAAGCAGATCTTACTCTTACACCAATAATAAGACCGACTCAGGAAGTTAGCAAAACATAACTGTTTTTAATTCCAATTGTCTAAAACAGGGAGTACAACGGGCGCCAATGGACGTCCAACAGCGTAGGCTCAAGGGGAACATCTAACTATACTTTCTATGGGGAGTATCATTGTGATTGGATCTCTAAGGTCAGGTGGACAGCTATGCCCATCCCTAGTGTAAGTCTTTTTCACTGTCATGAAATACACAGCGTTTCATTGACTTTCAAACTATAGAGCTCTTTGCTATGTGGCCCTCTACAATTAGTTGGCACGCGTGTACCCTTCTGGAATATTCCACTCGCTAGCAGCACGCAAGCTGGTACCCCAGCTGCTGAAGGGTTGGACTTGGCCATGCCTCCCCACCCAATTAGCGAAGCATCCATCATCACTCCTGCTGTCTGCCATTCAATTAGTCTTTGAATTCGGCCTTGCAAGTATCACTGCAAATAGAAGGGAGTGTGAGCATGGTCTTATCTTCAAGTCCAGGCGTAGCTTGCCCAAAGTCTATTTTCATCTTGACCATGTGACAGGTTATCATGTTTTGAGCTTCTTCTTTGCATTTAACACTATTAAATGAATAAAACCTGGCGCTTCTATTGTTTTTCCATTACACCGCAACAGAAGCTTGTCTCGCTTCTCACGTTCATTGTATCTTCTCAAATAGATAACCAGTTTCTTGGCTGCCCGAACCCTTGACTCCGGGCCAGACACTCCTTTCTCAAAGCTTCCATCGTTGTCAGCTGTTTTCTTTAACTGCTCCAAACTTTTAGCCCTTTTGTTCATGGGGTCCTAGTTTGCTAAAATGCATTGTGGAACATCCAGATTCTATACACATATATATAATAGCGTAACTGCCTGCAGTCTATTCACTTTGTATAGCCAGCATTATGATTACTTAGTCTACTTGCGTTTCAGCATCTTCACAATTATAAAATGTCTTGCATTTTCTTCAGCGCTTTCTGCACATTCAATCTTCATTTTGCATGTGAAATGTTGCTAATTTCTATACTTTGCCATCAGATTCTATAAGGTCTGTATACTCTCTTCATTGGCATCTCTTCTTGGTGTATCATTTCTGCTTCATTTGACATCACCAGTCTTCACTTTGACTCATCTTCATACTTCTTCTGGAATCTCATTTAAGAGACTGTTATTTCTCCCTGGGTACATCATATAGGGCTTTCTCAATGGATACTTTATTTCAAGGACTTTTTGCACTATAGGGACCATTTTTGGCATTGTGCATGTCGTAGTTTCCTGTTTCCAACATATAGACAATATGGGGGCAGGACATCCGGTAGAGTCACTTGGCTCCTCCTCTACAGACTACACAAAGATCTAAGGGACGAACTTGCTCGAGTTCCCAGAGCTACATCTTTAGCAGATGTAATTTCTCTATCTATGCCACTAGACTACCGTCTACAGTAAAGATGGATGGCATGAAGGAGAAGTAGGCCTCAGTGAACCACTATGGATCAACTTAACACCCTCTAAGCTGTGGAAGCTGACAAACCCATGCAGGTGGGCTCGGCACTGGGTCCCATAAGCAAACAGGCCCTTCCCATTAAGATGTCCATATGCTCTCATTCTGAGGAGGTGGTGTTTGATCTCATCAAGGCAGCTCACTATCCAATCATCCTGGGTTTGTCCTGGCAGAGGAAGCATAACCCTTACATTACTTGGTCTGCTGGTTCAATATTCCTAGGGTCAACATTTTGTCTCCAACACTGTCTGAAATAAGGATCGGTAGGCTTCTGTAGCCCTCCTATGCCTTCAGAAGGATGCCAGACAGTGGTAGATCAGATTAGTATCATACCACATGAGTATAAAGACTTTCGGAACATCTTTTTTCTCCCGCAGTATTCTGAACTTCCACCCCATCGCAGAGACGACTGTGGTATTCATCTTGAATCTACACTGCCAATACCCTTCGGGAAAAAGTACATTCTTTTCGAGAAGGAAAAACTAGCATTAAGACAGTATCTGGATACTCATCTCGAGAATGGTCTGATTTTGGAATCTACCTCCCAAGCAGGGGCATTACTATTTTTCATTCCAAAGAAAGATACAGACGAATTAAGGCCCTGTATCGATTATCGTGGACTAAACAGAATCACCATCCCAGACTGCTACCCTATGCCACTCATTCCTGATATTCTGGAGGATCTCAAGGGGGCCACTATGTATACCAAACTAGACCTCACAGGTGCATATCACCTAATTCAGATAAAAAAGAGTGACAAATGGAAGATGGCATTTCATACCCCATTTGGACATTTGGAGTACAGAGTAATGCCCTTTGGGCTGTCCCATGGTCCAGGTGTTTCAGAGGTTTATCGACAATGTCGTTTCCAATATCCTCCTTCATACCATGATATTCTACAAAGTAGACATCCTGTTTTTTTTTAAAAACCCAGCAGATCATCATCAACATGTCTGGCAAGTATTACACAGTTTACGAGCAAACCACCTTTACTGTAAACCGGGGAAATGCGAGTTCCACCAATCCAGTGTGACCTATTTGGGTATTGTGCTGTCTTCTATTGGTATTTCCATGGATCAAAGGAAAGTCTATGCTATTCTGGAGTGGTCTTCTCCCCTTACAGAGTTTTATAGCAAATGTATAGCCAATTTATCTACCATTGTTCAACCCTTAACTAAGATGCTCCAGAAAGGGAAAACCTTTGAATGGACAACTGAAGCCCAATCAGCCTTCGACACACTCAAATTATGCTTTATGATGGCCCCTCTATTGCGAACTCCGAATCAGAGGCTGCCATTTATAGTGGAAACCGACGCTTCCAATTATGCCATGGGAGCTGCCTTAAAACAGGCTACCCCCTCTGGACAAGAACATCCTGTAGCCTACCTTTCTAAGACCTTTTCCCCTTCTAAATTAAACTATACTGCATTGGAGAAAGAATTACTGGCCATAAAACAAGCCTTTCAGGAGTGGAGGCGTCTGCTTCTAGGGTCTCAACACACAATTGAGGTACGCACGGATCACCAAAACCTCAAAGCCCTCCAGTATGCTGAAACATGTAACAGCAGACGGGCAAGATGGGCACACTTTTTCTCCCCGTACAACATAAACTTTACCATTATCCTGGGAAAGTCCAATCTGCAAGCAGATGCATTGTGACTGATGTATTCTGACCACAGACCTGGGTTTCAGACAAAGAGATTGTTTCCTCATGCCACCTTCATAGCTTTCATCCGTGACTTCCTTCACTCAATATCCTTGAAGACCGGCGCACTCATGGACACCATCCATCCTACAGCAGATAGGCAAGGGTTGTCCTTTGAAGGCAGATGTTTTTACCAAGGTAATCGTGTTTTTGTCCCTTCCACTGATCTTCCAATAGAAGTGATGTGCATGTGTCATGACTCTTTAGCTGTCGGACATCTAGATATCTCTAGAACTCAGGAACTGGTACTAAGACACTTCTGGTGGGAAACATTGCGGAAGGGCATCTTGGATTATGTGTCATTCTGTTCCATCTGTCTCCAAACAAAGGTACCATGCAGAACTGCGTTGGGCAAATTAGCGATTTTCCAAATACCTACCCGTCCCTGGCAGATAATATCTGCTGACTTCATTGTTGACCTACCTGCTTCCAATGGGTACACCACAGTAATGGTAACCATCGACTATTTCACCAAGCTGGCCCATCACCTCGCTTTACCTGCAATACCAACGGCACCTCAAATGGCGAGACATTTCATTGACAACATATTCGTCCGTCATGGTCGTCCCAACAGCATTGTTTCAGATAGAGCTCCCCAGTATGTCTCTCACTACTGGAAGCAGGTTTGATAAGCACTGGACATAAAGAGGGCTCTGAGTTCGGGATAACATCCCCAGACCAAGGGGCAGACCGAACGCCTCAACCAAACCCTAGAGGGATATCTTTGTTGCTTCATTTCTGCTGCCCAGGGCAACTGGAAGGAACTTCTGTCGATGGCTGAATTTACTTACAACAATGCCCCCTCACGCCGCACATGGAACTAGCCCTTTTCATTTCAGTTACGGTTATGATCCATCATGTCTTCCCTCCTTTCTTCTCAAATCCTCAGCTTTTCCAGATGTGGATGCTTTGATGAGTGACATACATCAGGGACTTCTGACAGCCAGGACAGTGTTATTGGTTGCTCAGGAACGGTCCAAACGCAATGCGGATAAACATTGTTCCCCTGCACCCACTATAGTGCCTGGTGACTCTGTTTGGCTGTCCTCACGGTTTCTTCCTCAACATCTGGGGTCATCTAAAATATCCACACATTTATTTGTCCCTGCACCGTATTGGCTGCTAAGGGAGCTTTGGCATTCCATTTACAGCTGCCACGTCCTTTGGCCAGAATACATCCTGTATTCCCTGTTTCTCAGGTCTAGCCTCATGTTCCAGAGTGGTTTGGTCTCACCACAGTGACTTGTCCTCACCCACTCCCAATGACCTTAGGCCCCGAGTTTGAGGTCTCCGGTATTTTTGACTCCCTTTATCATCGGGGGCGTCTTCAGCATCTAGTGCACTGGAAAGCCAATTATCTGGCTGACCGTTCTTGGGAGCCTGCTTCTGCAGTCCATGCTCCCAGTCTGGTTTGGTGTTCCCACCATTTTCACCCGGGAAAACCGGGTGATGGTGGCTTTGGAAGGGGGCATACTGTCACAACCCGCTTCCATCACTGTTCCCTTTGGCATCGTTGGAAGTTGCGGTTGCATTCTGTTATTCCTTCTCTTAAGATGGCGCCCATACCGCGAGGGCATGGTACAATGGTTTCATGTTCGGGCAGGATGTGTCCTCTGACATGCTTCTCTACAGGACCAGGATATAGACATCACCAATCTGAAGAACGGCGGGTCGCTACTGTTTCTCAGGACGCTCTGTAAGTATGCTACCCAGGTTTTCCCTTGCGCTTCTGCTCAACTCTCATGCTCCAACCTATTCTTCCTTTCCTCTATCTGCACCCCTCAACCCTCTGAGCCCTTCCAGACAAGTGCCGGTAGGACTTCTATTCATAACCGATAGGTATACTCACCTTCCCTCTCTCTGATCCAGTTCCTGGCAATCTCTGATTCAGGTCCTAACTCCTACCTTGTTTTCTCAGTATACTGGATTCTCTCGGAAGAACAAGACGTGGGCCGACAGCCTTCCCATCCAGCTCAACCATAGAGGGGGAGACGACAAACACCAGACAGCCCTCTTCCAACCCAGCATATACCACTGCACCAGCAGAGTTTTCTCCCCCAGAGGGTTTGCCTAGGGCTTCACATATTTCCCCTTCTCAATTTCAATGGAAGATGAGGTATTCAGGGTCTAAAGGGACACCTTCACTTGCCTCGCTTCTTGCTGTACGCCAAAGGTTAACCATTTGTTCACACAAAGAGTGTTAAGTGTCACACTCACAGCAACATGGATCAGTTTCGGCCTGTAGTGCATGTAGTCCCACAGGTGTACAATAATATTTTAACTGGCTGATTGGAATGAGTAAACATGTAGCTTTTGATGGCCATGAATGACTAGGTGCTAAGAAATGGATGTTACCAGGTTTATGCATTTTTCTGTTCCAACACATTTTTACTTGTGTATGTAATTCTCACATTATTGATTTGTACTTACATTTTTTATGCCTCCAGAATCATTTACACCCAACTTTGCAAAGTGGGAGTGTAATACTCCCACTTACAAGTCTTATCTGTTTGTGCATGTCATTTTACGTCTGATGGACGAATACAATTTGGCTTTCAGAGAGATACATTCTTATTGTGTTGTTATGGGCACGGAGGATAGACCCCAATTCACCATTGAATGGCACCTGGGATGTGTCCTTACTGTGTCTGCTCCAGAGGGGCAACTTTGTATTGTAAGTATGATTGCACCAGCTGGGTGTGTGCAGCCTCTGCACGTGCCCTTGGCCAAGCAAGGGCAAGGGTGGTGTCTGTGGGCGCGGGTGGTGTCCCACCTGCATTTCCACTGGTACACCATGCCATGTGGCAACATTCTGCAGTAAACATACAGCCACTTTGATTTTACATACTACCGGTGGTGCATACAGCAGCACCCCATCAGAGTGGTCAAGGGAGTGGAACCGTGACTTCAGCACTCCAAATGTGTGCTCCACTATGCCCCATTGGCTAGATGTGCAGTATTGTATCTCACCTCAGATGGTGTTGTGGAATTCCGGATTGGTGCCATCATGAATGTTGACAGCGGGTAGGCACTGTCCCCTGTAAATGTGTAGATGGTTTTCATTGCAATTTATTGTCAGGGTCTATTTTTCATAGGGTCATGTGCATACATGTGCGTGACCATTCACACTCACCGATGAGCCATGCGTTGCCATGTTTTTCTGATGCCAGGGCGCGATGCAGTGGTGACTTGACACTTGACTGGCTATCAAGTGTGCTGCCGGGAAAATTGGAATACACTTCCATGATGATTCCATTGGCATCACACACTACGTGCACATTAATGTAGTGTCAGTGCTTTTGATTCTGATTCCGTCAATAGGCGGGCCGTAGCGCAACATGTGTGCAGTCAGTTGCACCTACTACACGGGGAAAGTGCGTTACTGCGTAGAATTCCAGGATTACTGTTTACCTTTCTGCCAGTGCTCGGGGCATATATATGTGGATGCATGAGCGTGCTGTTAGTCGTGACAATACCCGGTGTAGACAGAGGGATTGAGTGGCCCGCGATATCCCACCAACTATTTCATTGATTCGCTGGAAGGCTATGAAATGGAGTGCAGTCAGCACGTTTTCTCAGGGGGTAAGGGCCTGGGACTAGATGGTGGGTGATGCGAAGCCATCTTCCCACTCCCTGACGAGGTCTAGGATTGCATGGGGGAACCTGTGCCTAGTATATACCTGGTCATCCGGCATCCCAAACAGAATGGAGTGTGGTGCGTATATCCAGGCCCTGGGCATCCTACTCCTCCTCTGGTGTCTGTGCATGATAGCTCCTATAATTGCTGGGTTAATTGTGGCTGTTGACATTCGTTTTTTGTGCTTTGCGTGCTTTACATGCATTGGTTCCTATGACCATTCAAGTTTATGCCTGCTATGGATGGATCACAGGCTTTGCGTGTACCTTCTCCCAATGCAAGGTTGCACATTGAGATCCATGAATTCTTTTGGGTTTGCGTAGGAATGGGCATACACTTGCTTAGCCGTGGACCCTCCCTCAACACGCCCACATTTTGCCAGGTTTTTCCTCATTCTGCATGTTCTGCCCCCTATTTTGGACTCTGCATAGGGCTAAACTTGTAACGCTCACCTGACTCCCATGGAGGCGCTGGCCTGGTTCGCGCTGCTGTGACCTCTTCTAAGCTGATGCGCAGGGTTCGGAAGACGGACTGGACCGGGCCCCCAAATCTGGCTTGTCTGGCTCATAGAAGTATCCTTCTGTAGGCGAAAATAGGGGATTAACTGTCTGCGGGGTAATGCAATCAGCCTCCCACTTTCCCCTCTCACCCTCCTCGAAACCCTTCTGTGATTCCTCGTAGCGTCTCACCTTAGGGTCTGGAAGGACGAGCTCTCCATCCTGCTTTTGGTATCCAGTTACTTCACTGGATTTTTGGATTGGTGAGAACCAAACTTGCTTGGCTTCCAGGTAAGTTTTTTTGATAAGAGGTTCCCCTTGTGTCCATGCATTAATGTACTAATGCTAGTGTCTTTTTCCCCATAGGGGCCGGGGTATGGAATGCCGGGGAACAGGCACCGACCCGAGATGAGAGGTGAAATCCTTGTAGAAATCAGGTAAGTCTTTAATGAGCAATTTTTGGTAATGTCTTTTCATTTGCTCATTAACGCTGATGTCTCCTTTTCCCCTTAGGGGCTGGGGTCCGGAAATGCCAGGATGCGGCGCGGACCCGAAATGAAGAGGGAATGAATCAACAGGTAAGTCTTAACATGGAGATTTAGCTTTCCTTATTCCCTTCTCTCTCTCACCCTTTGTTCTGGTCTTTTTCTCCCTAGGCGCTGGGGCGTGACTGCGAATCCGGATGATCGCTGCTGAACATGGAGGCGCCCTGTAAAGGTGAGTGGAATGCGGTGCTGCAGCGATCGGCGCGATGAGCTTTTAAATAAAAGTCTTCCTTTTCAGGATTGTCGGCGAGATGTCTCCGGGATGCGGATTTAGCAGGTAAGGACTTTTCCTTCTTCTGTTCTCTTCTTCTCTTCCTTTGCAGGTGATCCAGGATGCTGGCAGGCGTGGCAGAAGGCAGGATGCAGGAGCAGACACGGTGAGCGTCCAGCTGCTAGATGCAGAACAACGCGAAGCACGTGTGGCTGTTCGGGTGGGGTTTAAATAGCCTTGGAAGAAGTTCCAGGTATGTATCCTTCCTCCAATCAGGTATGTATCCTTCCCGACCTCGCCCGGATGGTAAATTAGTCCCAGAGGTAAAGTAGTTCCTTTCAGGCCTCAGGGAGGCCGGGATCCTGCAGCATGGTCTGCATCAGGTAAGTGCACCCAAGCACTTCCATAATGACCCTGGTGCCTATGGCGCCAGGACTGATGTCTTTTATGAGCCTGGCGCCATAGGCGCCATAGGCGCCAGGACACTGTCCAAAGGGCCCCTATATGGGGTTGCTGGGTCCTTCCTTGGGGACTGGATGTCCGCTTTCGGGGACGCAGGGCTTGAACCGGCTCCCCGGGAGCGGGCATCATGACAGCACTCCCCCCCAAGGCCCCTCCCAAGGTTGTTCCCTCCGGGGGTTTTGGTTTGTCTGGGAAGAGTCGGTGGAATTTCCTGACTAATCGAGGTGCATGCACATGGTCGCTGGGTTCCCACGACCTCTCCTGAGGTCCGTACCCCTTCCAATCAATTAGGTAGAACAGTTTTGACCTAAACATTTGAGTCTAAAATGTTCTTCACTTCGAATTCGGGCTCCCAATCTATTAGAATAGGTTCTGGAGGTTTGAGTAGTCGGGTTCCGGGTACCACTGGTTTCAGAAGTGACACATGAAAAACAGGGTGAATTTGCATACTAGCTGGTAAATCAAGTTTAACAGCCACTGGGCTAATTATTGCCATAATAGAATAAGGTCCCAGATATTTTGGGTTAAAAGTTCGAGGCCCTTTGAGTGGTAAATGTCTGGTAGCTAACCACACTTGATCCCCAATCTGATACGGAGGTGCTTCACTCCGATGTAGATCAGCATTCTCCTTGTATTTTCTCTTGGCTTGTTGTAAATGCGTAGTTGCCTCTTTGAAGGCTTGGGTAATTGTAGAATGCAGATGTTCTACTGCAGGCATTCCGAGATTCTGAGGTGAGTCAAGGTTTGAGGTTCGAGGGTGATGCCCAAACAAAGTATAAAAAGGACTGTGGCCAGTTCCAGAGTGTACCGAATTATTATATGCGTATTCGGCTATCCAAAGAATGTCTTTCCCGTTGCTTTCAGATTGATGTAACATACACCGTAAGTATTGCTCAAGGGTCTGATTTGTCCTCTCGGTCTGACCATCGGTCTGAGGGTGGTGACTGGTCGATAATCTTACGTCGATCTGCGCCATTTGACAACATTTGCGCGAGAAGTGGGAAATGAATTGGCTTCCCCGGTCAGAGATTAGTATAGATGGGAATCCATGTAGCCGAACAATATTTTCGAGGAATTCTTTGGCTAGGACAGAAGCTGAAGGTAAACCTTTCAAAGGAATAAAGTGGGCCATTTTGGAAAACAAATCCACAATTACCAGAATAGTATTGTACCCCGAACAAGGAGGCAGGTCCGTAATAAAATCCATTGATAGGGTGTGCCAGGGTGCTGGCGGTATGTCTAGAGGTTGAAGGAGACCGGCTGGTCTTTTCTTTTGATTTTTATTTTGGGCGCAAACACCACAGGACATCACAGAAGATTTAACATCTTTTCGCCAAGAGGGCCACCAAAATTGTCGTTTCACCTTTTCCTCTGTCTTGGCAATACCGGGGTGTCCCTCTATTAATGCATCATGATAACCGGAAATAACTAGTTTGTGTAATTCCTTATGTGGCAGGAATAAGCATCCTTGGAAATAAGGTAAACCATTATCTATGGTAAAGTCTGATCCCTTTTGTATCCAATCCTGTACGGTTGTAGGGTCCAGGAGTTGTTTCACTCTGGCTTGAATGTCTTCAAGCGTCTGTAACGAAGTCATGCCTAGAATCCTCTGTTCGGGAATTATTGGTACTGGTTCTGAGTTTGTATCAGATTCTCCCATTCCAATTCGGGATAAGGCGTCTGCTTTGCCATTCTTGCAGCCAGGTCGATAGGTAATCACGAAATCAAATTCAGCGAAAAACAAAGCCCATCGGAGCTGCCGTGATGACTGAACCTTGGCGGTTTTCAAATACTGTAAATTCCAGTGATCAGTGATCACTGTGATGGTATGTCGAGCGCCAAGCAGATAATGCCGCCAGGCTTTAAAAGCGGACTTAATGGCTAACAGTTCTTTGTCCGTGATTGCATAATTAACCTCGGGTGCCGAGAATTTTCTGGACCAAAATGCTACGGGATGCAGTTGGTTGGTTTCGGGATCTCTTTGGGACAGGACAGCTCCCATGGCTAGGCTGGATGCGTCAGTCTCGACGACATAAGGGAGATCTGGACGCGGGTGTTTCAATATAGGTGCAGAGGTAAACTTAGCTTTTAAATCCTGAAAGGCCTGCTCGGCTTCTTCAGACCATTCAAAACTTTTATTTTTCCTCAAGAGTGCAGTAATGGGTTGTACCACGCGTGAAAATTCCGGGATAAACCTGCGATAGAAATTGGCAAAGCCGATCATGCTTTGAACCCCTTTTACAGAGCTAGGTGATGGCCATTTGAGGATGGCATCCACTTTTCTTGAGTCCATTCGGACTCCTTTGGGTGTCAGGATGAAACCTAGAAACTCGACTTCTGTGGTATAGAAAACACATTTCTCCAATTTAGCAAATAGTTTGTGTTGGCACAGTTTTTCAAGTACTGCCCTGACGTGTTTTCTGTGATCAGATTCCAAAGAGGAGTACACCAGAATGTCATCGATATATACGACAACACAAACATCGATGAGTTCCCGAAGGACATCATTCATGAAGTATTGGAAGGCAGCCGGCGCGTTACACAAGCCGAAAGGCATCACCTGGTACTCGAATAATCCTTATTTAGTACGGAAGGCAGTTTTCCATTCGTCGCCTTCTTTAACTCGTACCAGATGATAAGCCCCCCGGAGATCTAACTTGGTGTATATGCAAGCGTCCTTCACCTGGTCAAGGAGTTCAGGGATCAGAGGCAGAGGATAACGGTTTTTAACTGTTATCTGGTTCAATGCGCGGTAATCGATACAAGTTCTAAGGTCGCCTTCTTTTTTGCGCACGAAGAACAAAGCCGAGGATGCCGGGGACTTTGACGGGCGAATAAAACCATTAGCTAGGTATTGATCCAAATATTGTCTCAAATGCAGATTCTCAGGTTCAGTAAGGGCATAAATCCTGCTACAAGGGGGTTGTGCACCGGGCACCAGATCGATTTGGCAATCGTACGATCTGTGAGGAGGTAACGTGTTGGCCTGTTTCTTTTGGAAGACGTCCTGAAAGTCTTGGTATTCCGGAGGTAGTTGCATGTAGGCAGAGGTTACAGATGCTAGATTAATCTTCAGGTTTTCTGGGTAGCAGGTTTGTGTAAAATCCGGGAAGGTTATTCTCTTAGCTTGCCAATCAATTCGAGGATTATGTGTCTCTAACCAAGGGATTCCAAGAATAACCTGAAACTGTGGAGCCTTGATTACATCAAACACAACACCCTCCCGATGGCCGTTGGGACCAATAAGAGTCACCTCAGTAGTGGAATGTGTTACCGGTCCAGAGGCAATTTCAGTTCCATCGACTGTGGTGATGACATATTTGCTGGTTTTAGGACGGAGAGGGAGGTTAATCCTAGAGACCAATTCACGATCCACATAGTTTCCAATAGCCCCACTATCGATGTATGCCTTTATTGCATGCAACCGCTTAGGCTGTTCTGGATCTACGAGAACCATTGGCACAATGAAATGCGAGGTCTGAGAGTTAGTTTTCAAGCTCGGCAAGCGGACCCCTACACTTGTCGGGCGGAGTCGTTTCCCGAAACAGAGTCTTCATGGTTTTTATCAGCGGCTCCTACCGCCTTTCGGGGCGGTTTTGCCAGGCAATCTCATAGAAAGTGTCCAGAATTCCCACAATAAAGACATAATTTTAACTGCCGCCTCCTTTCACGTTCCTTTTGAGTTAAGGGTCCTTTAACCCCTCCAATTTGCATAGGCTCAGAGACATCAACTCCGTTGGGATTAGCATGGGTCTTGAAAAACACCCGGGTCTCAAACCTGGACCGATCTGCTTTTCTGTTTTGAAGTCTGTGATCCAATTGGACCACTAAGTCTATATACTCTGTGCATTCTTGGGGCGGATTTACAACTTGGGCCAAGACATCTTTAAGTTCTCCCCGTAGGCCTCGATAAAACAACGTGACTCTTTTATCCTCTGGCCATCCCGTTTCCATAATTAGTCTATTAAAGGTTGCAATATAGGATAGGAGGTCCTGATTGCCCTGTCGCATGGATAGAAGTTCGTCATCCAGAGCCTGCCCCTGAGAGTGTCGAGCAAATAACCTTTCCATGCTTGCTTGAAACCTTTGAAAATCACTGAGAATCGGGTCATCTTGAGTAACCAGTGGAATTGACCAATCGGCAGCACAGCCACTGAGATATGACAATACAAAGGCTACCTTGGTCTGATCATTAGGGAAGGCCCCAGGTCTGCATAGGAAGTGCAAACAACACTGATTCATGAATACGGCGAATCGTTTGGGGTCCCCAGCAAAGCGTTCGGGTGGGGCCAGCGGCATGTTTCCAGGTAGATTCATCTGCACAGGGTTACTGGAAACCACAGGAGCGGGGTTCCCTCCGGAACCGGGTAGAGGAGTTTGCCCAGCTTGACCTTGCAAAAGCTGTCTGGCCAGGTCATCAGTTCTTTCCTTTGATATTATTAATTCCCTCCTGAGGGCATTAGTCTCTTGACGAGCGGCATGTACTTCGGCCCGTAATTCCCCCAGTAATTGGGCCAACTGATCAGTCTCAGAACTTTCCATAGCGCCTGAGTGGGAATTTGTAGAAAGGCTTCGCGTTCTGTAACGCTCACCTGTCTCCCACAGAGGCGCTGGCCTGGTTCGCGCAGCTGTGACCTCTTCTTAGGTGATGCGCAGGGTTCGGAAGACGGACTGGACCGAGCCCCCAAATCTGGCTTGTCTGGCTCGCAGAAGTATCCTTCTGTAGGCGAAAATAGGGGATTAACTGTCTGCGGGGTAATGCAATCAACCTCCCACTTTCCCCTCTCACCCTCCTCGAAACCCTTCTGTGATAACTCGTAGCGTCTCACCTTAGGGTCTGGAAGGACGAGCTCTCCATCCTGCTTCTGATGCAGGGGCGCATTGGTATCCAGTTACTTCACTGGATTTTCGGATTGGTGAGAAGCAAACTTGCTTGGCTTCCAGGTACGTTTTTTTGATAAGAGGTTCCCCCCTTGTGTCCATGCATTAATGTACTAATGCTAGTGTCTTTTTCCCCATAGGGGCCGGGGTATGGAATGCCGGGGAACAGGCACCGACCCGAAATCAGAGGTGAAATCCTTGTAGAAATCAGGTAAGTCTTTAATGAGCGTTTTTTGGTAATGTCTTTTCATTCGCTCATTAACGCTGATGTCTCTTTTTCTCCTTAGGGGCCGGGGTCCGGAAATGCCAGGATGCGGCGCGGACCCGAAATGAAGAGGGAATGAATCAACAGGTAAGTCTTAACATGGAGATTTAGCTTTCCTTATTCCCTTCTCTCTCTCACCCTTTGTTCTGGTCTTTTTCTCCCTAGGCGCTGGGGCGTGACTGCGAATCCGGATGATCGCTGCTGAACATGGAGGCGCCCTGTAAAGGTGAGTGGAATGCGGCGCTGCAGCGATCGACGCGATGAGCTTTTAAATAAAAGTCTTCCTTTCAGGATTGTCGGCGAGATGTCTCCGGGATGCGGATTTAGCAGGTAAGGACTTTTCCTTCTTCTGTTCTCTTCTTCTCTTCCTTTGCAGGTGATCCAGGATGCTGGCAGGCGTGGCAGAAGGCAGGATGCAGGAGCAGACACGGTGAGCATCCAGCTGCTAGATGCAGAACAACACGAAGCACGTGTGGCTGTTCGGGTGGGGTTTAAATAGCCTTGGACGAAGTTCCAGGTATGTATCCTTCCTCCAATCAGGTATGTATCCTTCCCCGACCACGCCCGGATGGTAAATTAGTCCCACAGGTAAAGTAGTTCCTTTCAGGCCTCAGGGAGGCCGGGATCCTGCAGCATGGTCTGCATCAGGTAAGTGCACCCAAGCACGTCCATAATGAGCCTGGCGCCTATGGCGCCAGGACTGATGTCTTTTATGAGCCTGGCGCCATAGGCGCCAGGATACTGTCCAAAGGGCCCCTATATGGGGTTGCTGGGTCCTTCCTTGGGGACTGGATGTTCGCTTTCGGGGACGCAGGGCTTGAACCGGCTCCCCGGGAGCAGGCATCATGACAAAAGTACAATCTACTAGGAGTCTCGCTCAAGGTGCTCGACTGATCACAGAGGCATGTCAGACCTGCGCAAAGTCCACGCAAGTCCCTGCAAAGTCCAGCGCAGTCGATTCCATGAATCAACGTGAAGGGTTTTGCACACGGTTTGGCAAGCAAAGTCCCTATTTATTGCACATTAAATTCCATGAATTAGGGCCTAAGAGACCTTGATGGTGACTCAGATGCCTGTAGTCGACAAATCCCGCTCTGTCAATGTTACACAAAATGACAAGAGGAATGATTAAATAGTGATAAAACAGTGCACCGCGCACAACCTGCCCATACTGCCGTCAGAGTGACCCAATGGGAACCAACAGGTTCATCGTTAAGGAATTTGGGAGAATTTCAGTGTGATTAACTAAGACCATAACTGTACTCACTTAGGAGATGCTTTCATAAAGAGCTACCTGCATTCTTTCAAAAAATAACGATTTGATTGCCATCAGCAGCATCTGAAAGATGTCACTGCATTGGAAAAAAAGCAATGATCATGAGAGAAAGTTATCCTTCTAATCTTTAAGGAAGCGCCCATGTAAGGACCTAGAGCTGCCAAGAGTGAGCTTTTCCAAAAGAGATTCACAATCTGCATGAATTTTACTCAAAGAAGTTTCAGGAAGTTCCCAATGCAGTGCTGCACAATTCATTGGACCACATTACAAGTCCGGCATTGTGGGTAAAAATGGTGATTCAATGGCAGTAATTCAGTTACTGATGCTTTACTGCCTCATTATCACACTGCCGTACTATGAGTTTGGCGGCAGGGAGAATGATTTACCACCAGCAAAAATTTGGAGGTAAATCTTCCTCCTTGCCACCAAAAATCAGTGGATTTACTGTGTGGTACTTGCGCCAAAAATCCCATGATCCCTATTGACTCCAAAAATGGGGAATTACCACCTCTTGTAATTCCTGTGGTAACTCCACGGGGCCAAGTGGCCCAATGGTAATCGATTTTGGTGGTAATTCAGCAGATTTACTGAAAAAATTACAGCAAAACTCTAATGAGGCCCACTGACTTCAGAATGTCATACCTGTGAGCCACAGATGCAGATCACTTTTTTTTTTCTACACTGATTTTTTAAAAGCTATACATTTAGAGTTCTTGCTAAGAGAAATAGACTTGTTGGGGCTACTATTATTATGACCTGCAAAACCATCCTTCTACACATGTTTCCCATTTTACCAATTGATTGAGATGGAGGTTTGCCAAGTAAGAGCAAAGCAACTTGGTTGTTATCACCATCTGTCTTTTAAAAACCCAATGTTGAAATCCCTAAGCTCCGTGGTTTGCATCCTGTGGTTCTCCAGCTGCTTTGGACCATACCTCCTATTATCCCTGACCGTTAATCATACTGGTTAGGACTGATGGGAGTTACAATCCAAAACTTCTAGAGTGCCAAAAGTTGCAGACCCCTGTATTAGATGTCTGTGCTGTACCACGAGGATGCCAATGGCGTCTGTACATTTCTGGTGAATGCATGATTGTGAAATGTTGTATAGTAAATCAGTAAAAAAGGCTCACTTGCTTGGAAGGTGAGGTTGACTTGAATGAAGAGGGATTCACCGTGCAGAATTGTTGTTGAGGGTCATGCTTTTCAATATAGCTGTCCTTCAGCATGTTGCCAATTTCTCTGCCACTTTTCCCTTCCTTTTTGGTATGGATGGTTTTGAAATAGTTTGAGGTAGTTTTATATATTAACTCCAAGTATTTATCACCCAGCCATGTCTTCCTTTTGAAGAGTAAGTCAGTTTCATCTTCAACTAGGCGATCATAGATGTCTGTTTGGTGTTTGGCAGTGGAATGTGTGTTGTGTATACTTTTGACTGCTTGTCCTCTCCTGTGAAAATTATCTGGTGGGCCTTCGATAGTTTTCTTGTTTGGCCAGTCTGTGTTACTTTTGCTGTTCTTCTTGTCGATTTATAGAAGTGAAGTTGGAAAATGGTTGACCGGTCACGTTGAGCTGTCCTGAGAGGTTTCTTTTCAGGTCTTAATATTAGTCTTGATAATTGTTTCATGATAGATGTTTCCTTGCATATTTGCGGTAGTTTCAGTTTCTACTGATGTGAGGAGTACACACTGAGTATATGCTCCTCACATCACATTTGTGCTTCAGGCCTGGTTTGGCCAGCGTGGGCTTCAAATGGGAGTAAAAGGTTGGGTTATGTATCGGCTGTTCCCTTATGGGCGCATGTGTCTTGTTTATTTATTTTATTTATTTAATTGCATTTATTACACGCCCAGACCATTGGGTATCACAGCGAGGTTACAGACAGCTTGGTTAAAACAGTTATTAAGGAGTGTCAGTCTTGGCATGTATAACGTGATTGAGTTGTTGCGTTTGTCATTCCTGTATGCAGGGACCCTGTTCTCTGGTTGGTTCTCCTTTGTTCATGATGGAGTTGATTGTTCTTGGCGCACATCGTGTTGATGTCTCACCATCTAAGTTGAGATGTACAATGTTTTTGTCTGTTTGTGACGTTTGTGTTCTCCTCGGTTACTTGGGAGGGGTTGGTGACTAGTGTCATGAAAAATATGTACTGTAATCGTGGGGGGGTGGATGTTTGTTTTAGTTGCTTGATCAGTTTCTTCTTTATGAGTATAGTTATGTTTCGATGTGCCCATCACATGCTGGTCATGTCTGTTGGTTGGTTAGGACGGCTAGAATGTCCTGTGTTGATGCACATGGATTTTTGTACAGAGGATGCAAGGTCAGATATTTGACTGGCGAAACTGACTGCTGGTCCACTGAGTGGTGGCTGCACAGGTACATGCTGGAGGTGGGTCAGTGGATGGTGTGATGTTTGCATACACTCCATTGCAATGGGTAGTGCCAGTGTCAGTGATATAGATCTCAGCTGCCTACATGGAGCACAACCAAGCTGCAATAATAATGGGTCAGAAAGTCTCCCAAGGGGACGTCTGCTGCCAAAAAATGGAGTGGCTAAGGTCTGAAGGTGTAGGCAAGGTGCAGATTAGCGATCAGTATCATGCATTGGGTAGAGCAATAGACCAATTGCAATGGGGGTATAAGAGAAGTTGATAACCTATGGGAGAAGCTCACGGGGATCCTAGGGTGAAGGTATTGTCAGTCATGTTTTAGGTATAAAATAAATCCACAGAGCAAGAACATTCCAGATTCAAAGTTTAAAATTAGTGTAATGTTTCTGTATCGGGAATCTGAGCCCAGAAATGAAATATATTGTTCAAGGGTATAACCGGTGCCTCTTTGATTTACAGATAACATACAGACAGTATATGATGCAGGTCTTTGCTCAGGAGGATGGCATGAACAGAAGTGGACTCAGATTATCAAAGTGGCCTTTCTCACAGCGTATGTTGTCTCTGCTGTGGTAATAGGGAGTAAGTCACACTCGGCTATACCTATGTATAAATGTTGTAGTGGGTTAGACATTGGAGCACATTTTACAGTATGAAAATATCCAGTGGATTATCCTTTTTTATAGCAAATAGGACAGTGGCCTGTGCCCATGGGCCGATAACATAATGGGCTGAACCTACAGGATTAAGTATCACAATGGGCTCCACCTAGCAGGTAAAACAATGGGCCGTAACTCTGAACATTTTTCTAGTGGGTTTCAACTAGGATAAAGTACCCGAGTGGGCTGTGCATAACAGTAGACAAGACAATGGTCTGCACCTGTGAGTAAGTAAGACATTGGTTTGTATTTGGTAGTGAATAACACAATGGGCTGTACCCGGGAGCAGAACACAAAATGGGTGTCCGTAGGTGTAAATGAATTAAACAACTGGCTGTACCCTATGGATACAACAATGGGGTGTGTATCTGAGGAAATACTATAATGGGCTTTACCCGGAAGGGAACATCCCAACGGGCCGTACCTTGTAGTGAAAACACATTTGGCTGACCTAGCATTAGATAATAGAAAGGGTTCTACCTGGGAGTAGATAATGAAATGGCAGGTACTTAAGTGTACATCACACATTGGGCTTTACATAGAATTGGTGATTACAATAGTGGGGTATGTCTGGGAGAAAATAACTAAGTGGAGAAAATAAATACAATTGGGAAATCCTACACTGAAGTGTCCTTTAGCGTTAGTTGCCTACCCAGTTGAGGAGCATATTGGGTTTGAGCAATGTGGGGGTGGCAGTGATGGGCATGGGTGTCCCAGCACCAGTAAATCTGGGGAAGGTGGGCAAAAGGGCCGGTCAACTCCCAGAGGACCATGACACATTTCCTGACGTGCCCGCCCACCCACTCGCTTGACCAGGATTTAGAAGGGGAGCAGAATCAGAAGTAGTGCCTTTACTAAGCCTCATTAGATGAAGTTCCACCAGCAACGTGGTACCCTCATCAAGTGACTAGCACGTTAAGTTCAAGGCATGTTCTAAGCATCTCTAGCTCAAGTTAGAGGCTGGAACCCCAGCAAGAGCAGAAGAGACAAGGCTGAGACCTTAGAGTGAAGAGCTGGTGCAGCAAGCCCGTGTGTTCGAGAAAGAGAGAGTGTAACGAATGTATACAGGTGTTTGTATGCAGTTATGACACCAGTGCTGTCTGAGCTTCCTATACGTGCCTCCCCATGCCACCGACCTCCCTCTGAGCCTATGCCCACAATGCTGCCGCTGTTAATGAAGGCACACTGAGGCGATACCAGGAGTGACTGTGAACCATTAGGTAATTATGAGAGATGAGGGCTTCTGCAGTGCTTTGGACAGAGAATGGCCGTGGACAAGGAAAGATGGAGACACCTTGAAACACTTGTGTATAGGCGCGTTATGAATGCCATATCATATCATATCAGACCAGTGTTGATTGGGAGGGAGCAGGGCTAAATAGACATGCACACCACATTGCTAAGTAGAAGACAGAAGGGGCAAAGAGAGATACACACACCATACAGTAGTGGCAAAGAGAAGGGGTCTGAGAAAAACAAGGGTTCATTGGGAGACAAACACACTCACCAAGGGTGAGCATAAAGAGACAAAAAGACAAATACACACACACAGCAGGAGATATTGGGGCGAGTAGGGGATACAGGGAAATAGAGAGAGGGCATGGATTACTAGACGAATGCAGGATGCACAAAGACTGGGGGAGAGAGGTGCGAGAGAGCGAGTGAGTGACAGAGAGAAACAAAAGAGAGAATGAGAGAGAGAAAGCGAGAGGCGAGGGGAGGGAGGTGGGTGCACCTTGTGTTATTTGGCGACAGAAGTGGTGAAAGGGTCAAGGGGGGGAGAACAGAGGTGATTTACAAAAAGAGGTTGATCTGAGGGGGAGAGACTTCTTAGGGGTGGGGGTCAGAAGGAAATTCAAGCAGGGACACACAAATGACAGAGGATAGTGAACGTCAATGATGCATCATGAATGGGAGTACTGCTAGAAAATGATGACAGGGCATACTCGGAGCACCATTGCTCATGATGGCAATGCAATTCAAGTTGGAAGAGGACACATGCATATATATGTTGGTGGCCGGAGCATGCGGAATGCATGAAGAGTGCATGGCACTTTTCACAACATCATTACTCAAGCAGAATCATTAGGCAGTTGACAGGAAGCATCCCTGTCTCCTTCAACAATACCAAATATGTTTGTGCCACAAACACCATTGGAGTAAAACATTAGAGAGCAGTGACAATCACAGCATAGGGTGTTAGGTTTAAGGGTTTATAGCGTGGTGAATTTAGCGACCATCACATTTATTGTGGGTGAATTATACATTGCGTTGGCTGGGAGGGAGAACATTAAGAAATAATGAAGGAAAGTTGTTAAGAACATGCCTTGGCCTGCGAGTGAAGGGTGCCTTTTGCTGGCAAGACTCCCGTATATGGCAGCAGCCTCAATTGCGTGAAGGATGAGATGGGAGCCATCTTGCCTCAGTGATTAGGAATGTAATGGGTTTGGCAGAACCCCTGAAAGATATTTCCAGGTCACACTTGTCAGTTGTCAAAGCCTTTTCAACCAGGCCCTGAAGCACCACACCCCCATAGTAGAGTTGGACTGCTCAAATAACAGATAAGGGACAGCGCCTCAATGTAATCTGCACCCTACTCTGTTTTTTGATGTGTGCAATGCAGTTCATACCATAGTGTGATGTTATTCCCATGTGTACAAAAGTTATTTTTGCCATCCTTTGGTTTCACTCCTAAGTATACCAGTGCAATTCATGCCCTTCTGGGATTTTGCTCCCAGGTGTACCAATTTATTTTCTTCCCTAATGAGATTTCCCTTACTAGGCTTTGACTTTTAGTTGTATATGTGTAATATTTTTTAATTTCTTCCAGATTTTACACCACCATATTGCCGACTGATAACTGCTCACAAGGTCCCCATAAGAGCTGTGGCCTCCGTGACTTACCTCTGGGTGTCCCCTCTGTGAACTCTCCTGTGAAAGTATGTTCACCGGCTCTTAGTGCCTGCTGCTTCCTGCTTCTGCATGTCTTTCCCTCTTGCCTGTATTTCCCCATTCTGATACAGGACCACTCATTTCTACACACTGCCCATGGCTAGAGATACCAGCCCATATTTGGATGGCTCAAGTTATCGGCTCACAATCACCTTACGCAAGCACAGCCACTATCGATATGTCACCAACACCACACTGGATGGATGTGCCAATGTTGCCCATCCAGATTTCCCTGCATTTACATTCTACATTCAAATAAACTACACAGATGCCAACTAAGCTGCTTGCACAAAGCAATGAATACCCCTCCCAAAGAAATCTCGGGAGGATAGCGCAGGGGCAACGTGCTCGTCTTGGAATCAACAGAGCAACACAGGTTCAATCCCCGGGTCCGCACTTAGAAACCTCTGGGTATTAAGCGTGTTATAAATAACCAATAATATCATATCATATATCAAACATAAAAATGCTACTCCTCGAGAACCACTTTACGCATCAGTCCAGGCCAATCCAGCCTAGCACCACATGAGACAACACTCTGGGCAAGAATGCCTCCAAGACAGAACCCCTAGAGGAAAATAGCAGCTTTTATAGTGGCAAATGTGTAAGTGAGCCTAAACAATTAATTTAGCCATCTTTTAATATCTCATTGCGAGTTTTACACAATTGTTAGTGTAATTTAATAGATGATTTGATGCTATGCTTATTTTATGGTAATACAGAAATAAACATGTATGATGAGAACACCTGGAAACAGACCAACACACAGTTCCCGGTTCTTCCGAAATGCACCCATCAGCAAAACCATCATACATTTTCCCCACACAGGGGCTACTGTAAACCCACCCCCTCTTTCAGATTTGAGTGTCAAGAGACCATGTAATTTTCAGCCGGGTTTGGTATACACTGAATAATATCACATGCAGTGTGCAAAGCATGCCTGTATGTATGTGTGTTTGATGAGATGTGAGCACACTGATATTGTGAATGTGCTTCACAGTGGCCTACTGGAATATGTGGACTGCTACTGTGGGACGTTTTTACCCATGCATCCAAGCCCTACCATAAAACTGTGCAGTACTGGCAGGGAAAACATCATGATGGCCAGAACTCCCCAGCGAGTGCACAGGGAAAACATGAAGAATAGGCTGCCGACCATTTTTGCCTATGTTGTGAGCACAGGAGGGCACTGCCTAAAACCACCATTGGGCTACACACACAGTAGCCTGAAACCATTGGGAATGGCAATGCTGATTGCCAAAAAGCAACCCAGAACTGTGGGGAATTCATTTTCTTAATGTCAAAAATGGATGCAGTACCGGTGCTCCCCACTATCAGAAAGCCGGCGTTTTAAAACCACCAGACTTTTATGTAAAACTGAACAAATGAACTGAAACCAGGCCAAGGAAAGACTTGCTAAGAGGTGGATACAATGTAAAACTATATTCTGAAATGACTTGAAGGAAGTAATTATTTAATGTATATATAAAAAATAGCTGCATGTAAATTGGATTTGAATGTAGAAAACTGGGAACTAAAGTGACATTTAGCTGAATCCTGCCTGACAACTACCCGGACAGGAGTTGAACTGGCTCAACAACTCTTCCCGGGCCTGGCTGCATCCTGCTGGCCCCACCAAAAGGAGATCACATGGCCCTGTTGATTGAAAGGGGAGTGGCACTTGGGGACTGCAGGGAACTGAACAATGGGCCTTCTTTGGCTCAGGCAAATGTTATATTTGGGGGTCATAAAATGGCTTCCTCTTGGGGGAAACTGGGAGGGTCAGTGCCTCTGCTAGCAAGCTGAGCTTGGGAGAAGTGGATAAACCAGTTATTCCACCATGTGATGTGGGAAGCCACACGCCTTTTTGACCAGGGCATAATTTTAAAAAGATAGATAACTCATAGTGTGGACTGGTCAAAATTATGTAAATAATATGATTGTTCTTGGGATTTTCCGTGCACATTTTAAAAGGTTTTAGGACCCTGTGGGATGTTCTTGGGGATAGTAGCAGAAAAAAGGTTGTTACTCCAAATGTATATATGTTAAAAATCTGACACTTTATCATCTGAAACCCATATCCCTGGTGCACATTTGTGTAAAATCTGGAAAGGTTTAGAGGTCGTTATCTGGATGAAAAGGGGAGAATTTTGTCATCAGTGGACACAACATCGTACAAAGACAGGGATCGGATGGTTTGGTGCTACAGAAAATATGTTAACTGGACCTATAATATGAGAAAAATGGTACATAGATAAATATGTATTTGGATCAGAAATAGATTTGTGTGCAATTTGAAAAGGGGAGGTTCCCCTGACCATAAAACCTACAGCATCACTCTGACACTCCATTTCTTTTCCCCAATCAAGGGAGAGAGGAGGAACTGGCCAATGATAAGCGAGAGGGGCAGGCTTAGCTAGGCCCAGGAACACACCCATTTTCAAAACACATACAAAGGAACATTGAAACCCAGGTAGGGAGATTCACTTTCCACTTTCTTGCGGGATGCTTTGCCGGGAGTCTCCAGACTTCAAATCCATCAACTCTCAGAGACCAGAGATCCAGAGAGACCAGAGATCCAGAGAGACCAGAGATCCAGAGAGACCAGAACCGGTGCTTGACAGACCCAGAGAGCAGAGCTTACCCAGATAGCCGGGACTTCAGAACCACTCGCCGGAAGTCCCATCCAACCTGACCAGACCTTGACGGCTTATTTCAAAAATATAGTGTGAGTACTCACTGTGCCAAAACCAATCTCTTAGTTTAAAATAATCCAATCCAAACTATTTTAGCCTATTAGAACTGCCTCCTAGAATCGTGTCATTCTGTCATCTTTAAAACTGAAAACTGTCATCTGTCATTCTGAGCTTTAAAATTTCAAATCCGAAAAACTACTTTCACAAAATCGTCCGTATCTCCGGAACCGTTTGTGCGCGAGTAAATTTGCCACGATTTGACATTTTGCACAATTTCAGCCACGTGTAAAAATCAGCAGCTCTTTGCTTTCCTTTGCTAAAATTCGTTTTAACCTGCTAGTTACTCATAGAGCATTGCTAAAGTGAGCCTGAACTAATATAAACTAGATATCACCCACCCTGAACCTCTAGAGGGAATTAAAAGTATTTTAGCACATTTCTCACTTCATTGTCATCACATTCAAAGCATTTTGGGCCTGTGTTTCAAACTTCTACCTATTTTCCTCTAAGCTTGCTGGGGGGAACTGAATTTCGTATTGCATTTTGTTGGGATTCTTGAAGACTGTGTGCTCTCCTTCCATTTCTTACATTGCATAGGGGGGGTGAATTGCCAGAGAAAAAGTGATTTTATTATCTTTTGCTAAAATCATATCAAGTTATTTCCGTACTGCATTTTATTCCTCATTGCTTTTCCCTTGAAACCATAAAAGTATTTTCGCTGCCTTATTCATCCTATACCAACTCCTCATTGATTGTAAAGAAGTGGGCTAGTGTCAGGTTACCCATTGTTGATCAACATTATATGCATAAGTGTGATATCAATTATTAATTTATTATAAAAGTGTGATATATATATATTGTTTAATTTTCAAATAAACCTTTTAAATTTGCAAAACAAGCCTACTTCTTGGCTCAGTGGGGTCAAGGGGGATTCTAAGAGAGGGGTGTTATACAAGGGTTCATCATCCAGATTATAACTTGCCATAAAAATATATAAATAAGGGCTCCCCTTGGACATCCCAGACAAGGAACTGACTTAGTGGGATTGCTTGATCGGAGTCACTTACACTACGCAACCATCAGCAAAACTGTGTCCACAGTACAATGTTGGAACAGATTAGGCACAGTTAGAATAAATATGTCTGCACATAGAGAGACATTCTGGTATATGTTGGGCACAAACAGCATGAACATGATTTAAAGTGGCAATATTGGCATATATTTCCAGCATGAAAGTGTGTTCTTGCAGTAGCAATAATGGCATATCCTTTAGTCACACTATAATGAAAGTCTTTATAGTGCAATGCTTGCATATATTTTGAGCACTCTTAAAAATGTGTTCTAAAATACTCCCTGTACAATTGAAGACGAGTGATCTATTGGATTAAGTCATGTGTTATATCCTAGATTATACATTGAATGGCTTTATGCCCATTAGTTCTAAATACTAGTGGTGAAAAATGCATAATGTCAACTCATTATTTTAAAAAGATTCTCAGAAAGAGAGTAATCTTTTATTGGTTTCTGCTCCCTTGCTATGTTTAGTCACATGCCATATTTCAGCAGAAAAATCAACTCACCTCTGCTAGAAAAAAACAAGGCTTGACTTTGCATTGTTTAGAATGGAGTTTCGACATCAGGAAACCCTCATCTCCACCAGGCACCAACAGTTGACTTGCCACTGTATTACAGAAAACATGCACCCGGGTTTCTCTCTTAGGCACTGCCCATCACCAGATTACCATTTGGGTCCACTCGGCTGGCCAGAATATGTTGTGTGTAGGGGTACTAGTTGTGAGTAGGAAATTAATATTGACAGAACATTTGTATGTAGCAATGATTTGCCTGGAACAAAACTATACCCCGAAGAGTAATTCCCTCTACAAATCACTCCCAACATATTCACTTTCCCACTAGCAGGACATGACCTCTAGCTAACTTGCTAAGAAAGTGCAGCTGGGGAGGCTGAAGGAGCCATAATAGAACTAATCCTATTCACAAATCAGGGGTAGTGTTTGGGGTATTCATCAGGTAACGAGCTGGGCCTCCTGGACTTTACACTTCCCATTCATCATGATGGGTTACCCCGTTGCTGTCTGCCAATGGGCATTTTGCATTCTGACTTGCTGGGCCCATATGCCATTGACTGGATCATTGGCCTGAAAGGTGCACAACATCCCACAGCATCTCCAGCTACTAAAATTCCACATTCTCTTCCACAACCAAATATCTTGTGGGATACCATAATCATTGCCAAGTTCCCGAGGCCAGGATTGATGCCTCAATCCTTTCTAATGCTTATGAGTTGACTGTTTAGGAAGCCTTGAACCTCGCACACGAAAAGTCCCTTTCCAGTGCTCCGATGTTCCAAATGAGATGAGTCAGAAGTTCTCTGGTAGTTGAGATGAGGGTGGATCTCACATGGAGAGCACCTTCATTCAAATCTGTGTGCATGATCTGTTCCCCTCTCCCTTTCCCCCTCGCACTTTTCCCGTCCCCCCTATCCATGCACTTGCGCGATCTGAATGACACCTGGCCTAGTAGGATCGTTGTCTGTCTCCCCTTGTTCCCACTCCCTGCCTCGTCGCGCCTTGAAACACTTGTGTATAGGCGCGTTACAAATGCCATATCATATCATACCAATGGTAAGTGCTCATTCAAGCCAAACCAAGTAGTGACTGAGTGACTGGCCCTATACACGCTGTATGACCATTATTTTCCCCATTCCATACTTTATCAGAGCGTTTCATCTTACCCCTACTAGACGAGAATACTTGTGCTTCTGCTGCACTAACCAAATCGTTGCTCGCAATGAATCACAATCAGAATTTCGTTTATTTGATTATTTAAAAAAATAATAAACATATTCAAATCAATAAAAAAACACTTAAAACAAACAGAAGCACCATTAAGTTCTAAGTTCTAAAATTCGAAAACTTCACTCAATGCAACTTTTTTAATTCCATACATTTTTAACAATAAATAGAATTTGAAGCTACAAATTATTCAGTTTAAACAGTAAATAAACAGCATTTCTATGTGGTGGTGAGGTTCTCCTCAAGATCAGAATTGTATGTCTTCCTCCGCTTCAGTGCCCAGTGAATAAAAGAGTTACGCGCCCAACGTATCCATTCAACTTGCTGCAAAAAACGATATAGAAAGTCTGGCCTACGTTGGCAAAACTCCAGAGATTTTAAAATTGGGACAAGGGTTCTTTTACGTATTGCAGTGTAAAGACGGCAGACAAATAGAGAGTGACCCACCTTTTCAATATCCGTTTGGCATAGGGGGCAGATGTGAGAATCAATTCCAAGCCCCTGCCATTTCCCAGTTATTGAACTCAGAGGGAGAACATTAAGCCGTAGGCAGGCCAGATGTGAGCTTTGGCATACCTACACACCATTCAAGGAATGGCAGCAGTTTCCTTTGGAACATGATTACCTGGTGAGCTCTATTCAATGATTTGCCCATTTACACCAATTCCCTTTGTTCCTGATAGAGGTTTAGGAGCGAGGCCATGGCTTTCTTTTTACTGTGCCCATCTATCAGAAGGGGATGTTCAGACCAATTACCAGCATTTCTGGCTGTAGGGGTAGCTTTTACATACCAAAACCATATGATTGTTAGCACGTCGTCAAGCATCATTTAAGACAGAGCGGCTTCCTCATGTTCTCATGTTGCCAGTCACATCAGTGCCAGCAGAATATGATAATAGTCTTCAATAAAGGTAACCAAAGCACATTATGCACAGCAAAGGTTGGACCACTCTGTGGAAGAGTCAAAATTGACATGGCTAATTTATTCGGTGTTAACTCAATTTACAAGGAGACTCCTGACCCCAGATCTCTGCCCCATAAAGACCAGTGGCACATACCTTACCATTATATACCTATAGCATGATTACTGGTGGGTGAACTCTTATGGATGTCGCAAATAGCTAAGAAGTCAGGAAACTGGGAGGCCACCTTGAGGCAGGCAGAGGAAATGAGAAGTAACAGTACCCAATGAGGTATTCACAAAGGCATGTCTATACCCCAACCTATCTATCACACTAATCATATCATACCAGATGGATTGAGAAGTTTTTTGTCAAACTCTGACATTCAGACACGTTCAGTATATGGGATACTAAATGTTGAATAATAGAACATTTGAAAATTCGGTCACCAACCTGATGTCGCTAGAGTAATAAAAACTAATTAACACATAATCGGTTCATTAGCCTCAAGCTCTTTCAATCCTTGTAGGTTACCAAATAATAGTCATTATAGTGATGTGTCTCATTACAATCTTCAACCTCTTTCGTGATTATGTCACACATTCCAGTTGCATCACCCTGCCCACCCCCTCTGGGAAGTCTTCCCTCCTATAGGTCGTTTGGCTACCTGATCGTTGTGCCCTTACATCACAAATGTTTACCTGTACTATGGTATTTTCAAACTCCACATTTATTTCTCCATATATCAACCAACATCTAGAAAATAGATTAGACAGAAAGAAGAACAAATTAGACAGGTGTGAAGGTTTATGTCAGGACATTTCATTCAGAGGGGTCAAGACAGATGTATTGAACGTCGCTGTATATTTTGGGCTGCAGGAGCTGGGACCAGTGGTTGTTCCTTGGCTGCCAGTGCTTTCACATAATCTGCATCTGAAAGCCTATTGGGGAGGATATGACACGGAAAAATGACCCAACCTGGTTGACATTGAACTAGTTTTGAAAGAAAATCCCAAAGAAGATTCACTCCACAGTTACAGGATCCTCAGAGATCACAGGTCCCCCCGCCAGGATACAGTGTGTATGTGCCTCAACTAGAGCCAGTACTGCACCTCTGAAGTAGTCACTAGGTTTGGGAGACATATTCTGGTGGCAATTCATATCTTTGCGAGAGGGTTGTCACTTTACATGGACAGTACTTAATAAAGTCGCAAGACTATGTGGATTTAACAGCGTTTAAGCCCCATTTCCGGTTGCAATGACCCTTTTGCAGTAGTATCTGTTCACGCAGGTGGGAATGTCCCTGATTTTGATGGCAGACCCAGCAAGAAACAATATGTTGAAGGTTCCTCGCCAGCTGGCTGCTAATGCTGTCTTCCACTGGAAATGTTGCACCAACACATACACTCCAGGCTAAAGGGAATGACAGGCCATGTCTAGCTCCTTTGGAAAACCTTCTTGCGCCTGCATATGAAAATGCTGAATAGAAGAAATACATGGGGCCTCATTACAAATCGCCCGGTATGGAAACAATGGTGGCGGTAAACCCGCCGCCACCGTTGTTTCCATGCCGGGCGATCACAACTCCTGCAGGCGGGAGGTGATGTTCCCATCAGGTCTGACCTGGCGGGTTTAACACCGCCCGCCTGCAGGCGGACGAGGAAACACCGGCAGCATTACGAGATGCTGCCGGTGCTTCCATGATCCCCATTCCCATTGAGTCCCATGGGCCTCAATGGGAATGGGGATTATCACCATTCCGCCTCAGTGATTCCCGGAAAACCGGGGTTGTAATGCCCCGGTAATTCCGGGAATCACGGAGGTGGAATGGTAATACGAGTCCGGCGGTAACCAGGCGGTTTTACCGCCTCGATTACCGCCAGACTCGTAATGAGGCCCATGGTTTGCAGTAATGAAGGAGCAAATCATCCATTAGATGTATTGACATATGCAGTGTTCACAAGAAATGAGTAGGGTAAATGCATTGGTCACCATTAAGGACTTCATGGGGGCTTAGTCTTATGTTTCTGCGGGCAATGCTTCACATACTAAGTAACACTAACGGAAGGTCTCAGGCCCCATGGGGCCAGTCTCAGTGCACAACCTGTAGAGGTTCTCCTTGATAGCTTAATTTTGTCCTTCCATTGGCCCCTGCAGACTGAGGATGTTGTGGGCTTTGGAGGCTATGCTGTATGGTCAATGCTGCACAACGTTACTAAATGAGTTGATTCACAAAGTAGCAGACCTACCGACCAAAGGGGTCTCTAGCACATACACTGCAACAACATTATTTGGGAAGGATCTGCTTGTCAACACCCATCAGACTTTTCGAAAAGCAATTGACAAACGAGACCCAAGGAGGACCTTAGCCTAACAGCCCAAACCCAAATGGAGTTGCCACCCCCTCAACTGGCACTGGAAACTCATGAGAGAACAGGGTCCCCCTGAAAAGCACACAGACACCCAAACATACCAATATGTGAACTCTTTCCTCTGCACCAACAATTAATACAATGCAGCTATACCTCTCTATTTTTTTGATAACACATTTTATTGGTATTTAACACAAATTAAACAAATAAACAACAATACACACACACTGCTGGTGATGGTCAATGACTGTCTCGCATCGATATACGCATATATTGCAACTTGGGTCGAATTATCCCAATACGGGTACCACATTACTTTCCCGTGTTTTGCAAGCACCATGGGCATCAGGGGGGTGCTCTTGACATGTCGCAGTGTCCATATGTCCAACAGTAGCCCTCATTGGGCGTCTTCCCATTTCTGCCACACTTTTTGTGCTTTAGCCGGGCATCCTCTGGCCGAATATACCCTGTGCTCCATCATAACACAAACATCGACATCTGTCCTCCACTGTGCATAACTCGGTGTCTGATCTGACCCCCATTTTTGGGCGATATTCCTTTACATAATAGCAGTAGTGGTGAACAAGAACAGTTTTTCATATCTAGATAGATCAATTTCATCGTCCATTCCCAACAGTAATAACTTAGGGTCTCTAGGAATCGTTTTGCCCATGACTCTAGAGAGTTTGTCACAACAGGCCTCCCAGAATAGTTGGATGCATGTGCACTCCCATAGGATGTGGAAGAAGGTGCCTTCCTCTGTTTTGCATAGCAGGCAGTTCGGATCGTTTATCCTTCCCCATTTGTATAGGGCAACCCTGGGGTAGTATACTCTATGTAATATCTTGAGCTGAATCAGCCTAAGCCTTGAGGATATGGCTGTCTCCCTGGGGAACATTAGTGCCATAACCCATTCCTCCGGCAGTATAGCGCCCACGTCCGATTCCCATTTGGTCCGTAGTGACAGCAGATCTGGCGTGCCAAAGGAAGTTATGGCACTGTACAGAACCGATGCCACTTTGTGGGTGATTTTTTTCGGGAATAGGTTCCTTTCGATGGGGGTGTAGTCCGGCAGAGAGGTCACTTCGGGGAGGATATCGTGCTGTGCGTGTTGGAGTTGAGTATAGTGATAGTGTTCGGTCTGGGGGAGTGCAAAGCGGTGTGCCAGCTCTGTGAATGGGACTATATTGTCTTCTCTTACTACATCACCCAAAGTGAGCAAACCATGCTGGGACCAGTTCGACCATCTGGGGAGCGTGTATACACCAGGGAGGTTTCTGTTATTCCATAATGGCTGCGCTTGCGACAGTTTGTCGCCCCAGCCCACAAATTTATGTGCATCTGTCCAGATTTGCGCCATGTGTGCACGCATGTTGGGAGAGTTTGTTTGGTCCCTTTTCTTATAGAGGTACTGCATGATGGGTTTCTCGGGAGTGTTGGCTTCTAATGATCTATTATGTGGCACAGCTGTGTCCCCGTGTAGTTGGTCATTCACTTTCATCAATTGGCTGGCCCAATAGTACGTCTGCATTCGGGGCAGCCCTATTCCGCCCTCCCATACGGATCTTTGGAGCGTGGCGAGTGCTATGCGCGGGTGGCCATCGTTCCATAACAGTCTTCGAAGTGTTTGATCTATTTTCCTGAATATGTTCGGGGGGATGTATAGTGAGGCGTTCTGTAATATATATAAGAGTCGGGGCAGGGCCATCATTTTGAAAAGCGCAGCTCTACCTAATAGTGTCAGAGGAAGGGATGACCAGTGTTGGGTGTCCTCCGCAAATCTTATCATTATTGGGTACAGGTTTCTGGGAACATAATCGTTCAGATCTTTTGTTATTATTATACCTAGGTATTTGAATTGTTCCCTTACAACCTGGTAGGGGCATTGGGGCGGAATCGATTCATCCTCTTGCCTAAGTGGGAACAAAGTAGATTTAGCCCAGTTAACCCTTAGGCCGCTAAAAGAGCCATATTTCTGGAGTACGTTGGTCACTATAGGACAGGATCTAACCGGATCATGCAGGTATACCAGCAAATCATTTGCATATAGGGACACTTTGTCCTCCCAGACTTCTGACCATCGGAATCCCCTCCATGTTTCGTTGGTTCTCAACCGTATCGCGAGCGGTTCGATCGCTATCGCAAATATCATAGCTGACAGTGGGCATCCTTGTCTGGTCCCTTTACCAATTTCGAAGGGGTTTGATACGTGACCATTTACTTTTGTGACAGCTAGTGGAGATTTATACAATAATTTAACCCAACTCATAAATTGGGGCCCAAACCCCATTCTGCGCATTATTTCCCAGATCGCCTCCCACCTGACTGAATCAAACGCTTTTTCAAAGTCCGCCTCCAGCAGGGCTAATGGCCCCTGGATGGTGGTTGCATTTTCCATCGCAGTGAACAGTCGATGTATGTTCATCCGCGTGGATCTTTGCGGCATGAAACCACATTGATCTGGATGTATTAAGGAGGGTATGACTTGCTGGAGTCTGTTGGCTAGTGCTTTCGCTAGGATATTGGTTTGAGTTTTATTGAGGGAAATAGGTCTATACGAACTACATCTATCTGGGGGCTTGTCTGTTTTAGGTATTACCACTATGGTGGCCTGTCTAAGGTCTTGTGAGAGGGACCCTTCGCTGCGGGAGGTTTCGTACATTCTCAGTAAGTGTGGTGTAATCAGGTTTGTGCCTATTTTCTTCCACACCTCAACAGGAAAACCGTTGGGTCCCAGGGTTTTCCCAGCTTGGAGATCCGCCATGGCTGCAGAGAGTTCGTTTTCCGTCTTGTCATTTTCTATCAGGGCTCTTTGATCAGGTGTCAAAGAGGGGAGGGTAATATCTGATATCACCGTGGTTTCAATGGGGGAGGTTGGTGTTTTATAAAGTTCCTTATAGTAAGCTGCGAACCCTTCCGCTATGTCCTGGTCCGCCGTTATTAGTGTGCCCTCCTGTGATAGCTATACCTCTCTATTAATTCGGCATAGCTGTACACATACCCACACACCTCCATGATCACCTCAACAGTCTTTAGTTAACAGCTATACCCCAAGAAAATAGGCCTTTTTTTCACACATAATCGCATTCACAAACTCCAGCGCCGCCAGAATGCAGCTTCCCAAGTCCATTTGGCCTTGCTGCACACATTCCACTGATCTCACACAACCGCTGCACCAAATCTAGCACTAGAATGCAGCTACACACCACTTAATCCACGCTGGTTGCACACATACCGAGTTCCCCCAAGCACGTTTTTCTACATTACTCTCTCCATTGACCTGGACTACGGTCCGCAAGGGCATTCAACCCACAGCACTTTGGAATCATACCAATGGTAAAGGGCGCTATACAAATGGCCAATAACATAACATAACATAACATAACATAACATAACATCTCTGTCACTGTTTGCAATGCTTCGGATTCTGAATATTGGTAAACAGTCTTTCAACAACACCTTTGCCACAGAGGTGGTATTTGATCTCCTGCATTTGTATGCTTCTACCCAGCCAGAAAAGATATCAGGAACGACCGGTACATATTGCTGAATATTACATTGGAGGAACTGGATAAAATTAACCTGGAGGTTCACAAAGGCACCATACAGTGGTGATGTTCTCCTTGTGTAATAATAAAAATAATAATCTAGCATTTATATAGTGCTACAAACCCTCAGGTATCTGAGCGCTGCTTATTATTACCCACAGTGTGTGGTGCTCCTTTATCGACCTCGGAAGGATGGAAGGCTGAGTTTGGCTCTGCTGGGATTCCGACCTCGGAAGGATGAAAGGCTGAGTTTGGTTCTGCTGGGATTCGAACCTGCATCAGCAGGCGCTGCACAGATGTCAGAGCAAGCGCTCTACTCGCTGTGCTATTGGACCGGCAGTGTAGTTCACACTGCGTCCCAATATAAGCCTGGGCAATGGATAGAAATTCTGGTGTGAACCAATCCCACGTTCAGGAGATCATGTCTCCCTTTCCTGCATGTGCTAGTCTGTGGAATATAAAAAATAAGATAAGATTTTTTTTGGGGCAACAAAGCGGCCATGTTCATCTCAAAACAAGGAGCCCTTATTTAGTCGACAAGCCTTTCTAGCCGGAGTTGTTCTTTACTGCAGGGGCTGCTTCTTGGTGATGGGCTAATTAATTAAGTGTTCTGAAGGGAAGTGACTCTGATGCCTCTTTGAGTCTTAACATATATTGAGCCTGAGAGCCGAACATGGAGAGGCGAAGATGGGCACTCCCAAAGACCAATGCACAAGGCCACAGGAGCTCTCTGCCACTCTCCGCTGTAACCCGCTAGACCCTCTGGAGCCACATATACCCTACATTCAAAATCATGCCCGTGGGATCGAAGGTAAGCCTGATGTACATGTGTATGCAACTGGTTTAATTGATGACAATAATGCCCGCCGCATTATACGATTGCATTGTTGTGCCAGTATCCCACCCCACACCCCGTGCTGTTTCCGTCAACCTGCCTGTTTTGACAAACCACCCTTGCCCTTCCTGGCAAGTCTGACCCACCCCGCTATAGTGCAATGCAATATGGCTACGCCCATCAAAACTTTTGAAGCGCTCCAATGTGGATACCACCCATCTGAGTATCCACACCCTACATACTGCAATACTAAGTCTGCCTGCATCTCTTTAAATGTATCGCTTGATCGCGTGCATTGCTTAGCAGCAGCACACAACCTCACTGATCCTTCCCAAGCCCAATGTAATCTCCCGGAGCCACTAGTCCGATGCCAGGCCATCCTACTCCCGGCACCTCTCACGGCCTCATGCGACCACCGCTAGCAGATCCTACGGTCTGATTGCCAATTTAAATACCATGAAGCCGCTGCAGCCCCCACGGCCCCCCACATATCAGTCAAAGCACACACATTCAAGGCAATCCCACCCCAGTTGAATTCTGTGCAAACTTACTGCCTTTTTCCCACTGTGTTCCAGCTTCTCCTAAGCCCTTGACCATGGCACCTTCCAGTAAGGATCCACACCATGGCACCAAGGCCAGCACAGCTACTAACCCCACAACTTCCACAATAGCAAATATGCTTGCCATGCCACCACTGCCATCCTCTGTTAGTTAGCACCACAGTCCCTGACCCCTACCCTGGCAAGAAATAGCAGGCTCTCCCTCAGAGCAGTCAGGGTGATCCCACACTGCCAACCAGAGACTAGCATAGCTAGAAACTGCAAGCTAGGTGCACGGACATGCTGTACAATTAAAGTCTACCCAAAAAGAGACAAACCCACATTCAGCCACAGGCTTTTAAAAAGCAGACAGCCCTCCAAACAGTTCACTAGCAAGCCTAGTAGTAGTAATTCTAACATGTAATCAACTAATGGTGCCTCCAGCAGCATTTAACTCATCAGGGCCACCAGTAGGAGCCAGCTCCCCACTATAAATAATTGACAGGCAAGCCATGACTCTAGAAGCAGTTACACTGCCAGCACTAACACCACATAACATCATGTTCTCTCCTCCCCTGCTCCCAGAATTACCTCACGAGTAGCCTTGCCCTCACCTCTCTTAAAAGGAGCCCTCATAGATATATGCCTGCTCACACCGTAGACATAAAGGACCTTATCACTTCCCAAGACTTGGATTTGCTTGCTATTACAGAAATGTGTCTTCACCAAGCCTCTGGACCTGCCTTATCTCTAGCAATACCTGACGGCTTTGCTATACTTAGAAGTGACAGGCTTTACTCTAGAGGTGAGGTCACACTCATCCTTGAAGAGTTCTTCCAAATAAGCCCCTCTGACTTCTCCATGGAGGGCAACTACAAGCTCCTCTCAGTTAAGTTCTCATCCACCCCTAATGACTCAACAACTATCAATGTTATCTACTGCCCACCTGATCCACTCACCTCCTTCGAAGAGGCCTCCTCCACACCATGGGAGATAACATTAAGTCCACCACCAGAATTATCCTACTAGGGGATCTGAATGTAGGTCTCAATGAACCCTCAGACCTCAATGCCACTTCTGTGGCAAATGCACTCTCAGCCATCAGCTTTAGACACTGCGTAACAGCCCCCACTCACAACAAAGGCCGGACCCTGGATTGGGTAGCTGACCTCAATAGTCAGATCACCATCTCCCCCAACTCCCTATGCCCCTGGTCACATCATCACATCTTGACTTTCACCTTGCCACCTACTAAGCAGCTCAACTCTGCCCCACCCGCCCTGCCACCTACCTGGTACCGCAGATCCAAGAAGATGACCAAAGACTCCATCTTGCTCCATCTACTACTCTAATCTAAACACCTCCTCTCGGTATACCCAAGTGTTCTGCAGACATCTACATAAACACCTTGACAAGAGCAGTGAACACCGTAGCCCCACCTCCGCGTAGGGTCAAACCCATAGGACATATCAACTCTTGGTTCCCCCCTGACCTCCAAGCTTCAGGTACTGAAAAATATATGGCGGAAGCTACCTGAGCCGACTCTTCTAAAGCTTTATTCAGTAAGATTACCAGAGAATACCAGCAGGCCATCATCGCAGCTAAATCTGTGGCATACAACTCCGGAATCACTAATGCTGACCCTGACTCCGAAGAAATCTTCAGAATACTCAGGGAGCAGGAAAGACCATCCAACAACCATCACTAAAGATGAGTTGTGGTGTTCGAACATACAGAATGCTATGCAGTAGAAAATAATCTCCCTACAGCAGAAAATAGCCCTGAAACAAGCAGCAATTAAAACAACCACTGCACCCCACCCATTTCCCCCCTCTACCGCTAATCCACACACCCCGACTTTTCACTTTAGAGAAATCACGGAATCAGAAACTTCCAATATCCTCAAAAGTCTAAAGCCTTCAAGATGTAAAGGGGATGTCTGCCCAGCCATGATCATCAAAGACTGCTCAAAAGCCCTAGTCCCGTTTATTACTAGGTTCATCCACGCCTACTTTGAGCCTGGTCTCATCTAGCCATAAAAAACATGCAATTGCCTGGGTCTTCCTTCCCCATGTTTTGAGCATAGGTTAAGGCGAAGTTGGTGGAGCCAAGTACAGACTCAGACTTCTCTGGCACGAGACGATAGTTCCAATGGCAGACAGACTTGGGCTTCTCTAGCACAAAAGTTCGGTCCCAATATTGATTGGATGATGGGTTCATCCCTGGGTCCCCCTTTTCTGGGATGACCCTTCCCAATTGTATTCCAACATTCAAAGTGGGTGATAACTTCATCTCTGTGTCCTTCTCTTCTGGACTAACCCTTTTTCACTCGTGTTTCTTTACCTCCGTTATTATTTTCTCTTCACACTTTGGGTGATAGCTTCACTCCTTGGATCTCTCTCCTTCGGGCTTGGACCTCTCTCGACTGTTATTGTTGTAGGTATTAGCTTCACCCCGGATCTCCCTCATCCAGGCTCAGACCCTTCTTATTTTCTTAATGTCTTTGTCAAACAGTTTTGCCTATTTTAAAAACCTTCTACTTTGGGGTTATGACTTTTCACCCTTGAATCCCCCTCCGCCGGGCTCCGACCCCTCTCGATTCTTAGCCTTCCTTCATCGGGTTTACTATGGCTCTTGAGCAGGGTAATAGTGGCTCATCCCTTGGGTTCCCTGTTCTGGGCTTACCCCTCTTTACTTTCAATGTTCTCTTTCTTTACATTTATGCAGTTCATACATTTCGGGATTCACTTCCCTTGCTTTCACGCCAATTCACAAATCAAAGTCTTTCAAATGTACAGGGCTTTTGATCGACCCTTATGTATGACCACTGTGATGGCCTTCTGGTTTCTGTAGTTTCTCAATATGGGGCTCGACCAGAGTCTCTCGAGTTAGCACCCACGTGGTGATGCTTTCCCTCTGCAGCTGGTCTCCCACTCCAACTTTCCACAGTTCACTAGCCTTGTTTCACAAGTTGCCACTTTGTGTTTCCCACTCAACATAACCCAGGTCCTAAAGAATCTCCTCTCGAATCACTGGCTGTGATGAACCGCTTGGCTTTTGGCTTCTTTGGAGTCAAGTCCTGTACCACGGGCGCAGGAGCCTCCTCTGCTCCACGTTATCGGGATAGGTTTGCCCTGTGTACTGTTGACATCTGAAGCAGGACACTTGCTCTATTGTACACAGTCTGAGATTCCTCTGCACGCAGGTTCTGCGGGCTTGGGTTGAAAATGGCAAGGTTGCTTCTCTTCTTGCCACACTCTCACTTCCCGCTGCCTTTTTCCTTTTCTTGAATTGCTGCCTTCTATCAGCCATCTCCTCGTGCTGCCTGTCATATCCATCTTGCTCGTACTGTGCTCTCTAACTCCACCTTTTACCCCTGTGGGGAAGGGACATAGCCATCAGGTGTGTGTGATTCTGATCAATTGCCTGACTTTGCCTGGCCCTGTTATTGGGACATGTCAGGTAAACAGCTTTAGTGTTAGTCCATTGTCCATTGTGCTGTGCGAAAGTGTTTGCAGTGGAAAAGAGTGGAGGCAATGGTTTGGAATGTCCTATGTGCAAGGATGGGAAAAGGTGTCAAAGGAAGGTGGATACCATGTCTTACCCATCAGTGTCCCACGCCCACTCCCTGAAGACCCCCATCCAGTTGATCCTCCCTCACTGGTCCACTGCCAGGAACTGGATCCAACAGCGATGGCCGTGTCCTGGCCACCTGGATGACAGATCCTCGAGGTTTAGGCAGGGAGACACCTTCAGATTTCTCACACCAACCACTTCCTAGGAAGCGCCAATCAGGCTTCCAGCCAGGACATGGCACAGAATCGGCATTTGTAGACCTGAAAAATCAGCTAGACAATTTCAGAGATCAGGGTAATCCTGCCCTTCTCTTCCTAAATATATCATCTGCCTTTTACTTGATGGGCTATAATATATTGTGTCACCGCCATATGGCAGCCACAAACTTCTCTCAGGAAGCCACTACGTGAGTTGCCTCATTTCTTGAAGGAAGATCCATGAGAGTTTTCTCCTGCTCCCATCCTTTGTGGTGCCCCACAAGGATCATGTTTTCTCCAACCCTACATGACATATTCACCAAACCTTTCTTCATTCTCCCTGACTCCATCTGAATATCCTACACCAACTATGCTGATGATACCCACACCCTTCTCCCCCTATCTGGCACCTATGATGACTCCCTTACCATCAACAAAATGTACTTGATAATCCAGCCTAGGATTGCCACAAACCATTTATGCATCAATGATGACAAGACAAAGATCTTGCTGGTGGTATCTCCAGAAATGCTGAAGTAGCTGAACCCCCAATTCACTTCCTTCACTATAGATGGAATCCTTATCCCCGTCTCTTCCTCAGTGAAAACGCGGACCGTTCATTTGGATGCCACCCTCTCTCTCATGTGACAAGTGAACTCTATCACATCTTCGTCCGCATACACGAGCACATTGATTATTGTTGCCAAACAATTCCTTACACCCATGAGCTGCCTCACGATTGCTCGAGCGGTCATCAGTGCTTGACTTTTGCAACACCCTCTTTGCAGGCACCTCTAAACGGAATATTAGCAACATGCAGGTAATCAAAAACAATGCTCTATACTCAGCACACAACATATCAAAAAGAGATCACATCTGAGCAGCAAGAAGGGGGGCCGACTGGCTCCCCTTTCACAAAAGGATTATTTTCTAAACGCTATCACTCACAAATGCCTTTCTAATGCAGCTACTGCATACCTGGCACAAAACGTTTTGAGAGCTAATACCATCAGATGGGCATGCCCAGTTCACACATACTGCCTTGCACTACCTAAATCTAAATGAGCGAGGGGAGGAGGCTCTAGCTTCCCAACGGTGCCAGCTAAGCATTGGAAAGCCATCCCTCCTGCCCTAAGCAAGGAGGAATCATACTGGGCCTTCATAATACTTGGCGGTTTGCCTAAAACACTGGCATCACCAAGGCATGAACTATGTGTGCCATTGGGAGAAAATATGAAAACTTTAATTATGTTTTAAATGTACTTCATCCAAGTGTCCTCACTGTGTGTAACTGCTCCTGCAACAGTGCCTTGATGCCTTTGGGGTTAGGCACCTTACAGATGTAAATAAATATAAAATAAAAGAAAATGGCCACCAATTAGCAGATAAGTACGTTAACTCATTTCCACAAGCAGCGTCACTATCCAATGGTTGATGTGCTGCACATTTGATGATGGCTATTTGCTTGGACAACATCATAGCTTGAAACAAAGCTCCTACATAGCTTTGATTCTTTATGGGTGACAAGATGATTTCATGAAGCCATGCTGCGTCCACAACTGAGGAAAATCACATGTAACCCAAATGAATATCGAGAATCTGTTTTTACGTATTCTGTTTATTGTTTTGCCTGTTTGCAAGCATGTTTCAGTGCAACTAGGTCAGCTTCTTGTAGTGATTTCACAGCAGACAGTTTCACACTTTTAACAACACCTACCTGTGTAATTACTGCATACTCTTTCTCATTCTCTTCGGGCCTAAGGGAAATACGGTGGGAGCAAGATAAAATTCCCCCCCACACCCCGCTGTATTTTAGATGAAGAACTACTGTCCTCAAGGAAAGTAAAACATTTGGGATGCTTCTGGAAGGAAAATCTTGGCAGTGAAGCCCAAGTGGGCTGTAAGGTGAAGGCAGTACACTATTCACTGCAAACTCTGTGGGGTGTGTTGCCATATATCGCTAAGGAAGATCAGGCAGCAGTGATAGGAGTAATGACCAATTCGCATCTGGACTACTGCAACAGTCTGCTGGGAGGGATTCCAGCGGGCCAGATCAGTAGACTGCAGAAGGCCCAGAATGTGGCGGTCAGGCTGGTGGGTCACCTAGGAAAAAGGGACCATGTGTCGGCCCTACACAGATCTTTACACTGTTTGTAAGTGGAAGACCGAATTAAATTCAAGGTGGCCTGCCTTATGTACAAATGTGTCAATGAAACAGCACCGGAATAGCTTATCGCCAGAGTGTGCTGCTACCACCCAACAAGAGATCTACGGTCTGGAGACAAAAGGCTGATATGCATACCACAAACTAAAAGGGTCTCCAAAGGCGACAGGAGATTTGGGGTATTTGGCCCCAAATTGTGGGATCAGTTACCCGGAGAGATCCGGGCATGCCAATCCATGGAAGTGTTTAGAAGGAGGCTAGAAACCTTTCTTATTTAAATAATCGAAGTAAGCCGCAAGCTAGATGCAATATCTACAGACTCTACTTCTGCTGGATAGTTAACATTGGCGCCCGAATGCAGTTAGGTCTGTTTGGTGCACGTAAGAAATGCTCAAAATCAAAATCAAATCAAATACCCTGCCACCAGTTGACCATCTTTCTCTCTATCACAAGAACCATCCACAACATAATCCAGATCCATGTTGTGCATTGGTGTTTCTGGTATATCTCTCTGAGATGTCAGGAATGAATCAGTAATTACCACCAGTGGTCGAAGTGAGTGAGAGCGGTCGGGAGTGGTGCTCCTCTACTTTTTTAAATTACCTTTCACAGCTCCTATACTTTTGTTTTAAAAAGAAACTGTTCCGGAATGGTTTCGTTTTAAAATAAAAGTGTAGGAAGAAGTTGAAACTTGCACTTTCAGTACACTACACTTAACATTCCCTTAAACAGCAGGTGCAAGTGTTTGGGGGTGTGCATTGTGTGTGGGAGGGGACGTGGTGATGGGGTTTGTGGGGAGTGGGTGCAGGCCAGCAGGGAACATAGTTCCATTACTTCTTTTCGTACACTTCGACCACTGATTACTACAACATCCTGTGGCTCATTTTCATGTGGTTCTTCATCTGTTTGAATTGGGAGCAATGATAATAGATTCAGTACATGAACTTGAGTTAAGGTAAAGTAGGATGAATTCCGAAGCAATACCTCAAATTTGTTTGATCGGGGCACAGGCCTGTTTTTGGGTCTTCAACAATAAGGCAACCACTTAATTGGGAACTGATACTTCTAAAGGTGAGCCTAAATCAAAATTCTTGCAAAATTCACTGTTGTAGCAGCATCAGTTACTGACAGGAGACATGGTGGCATTCCTGCAGTTATCAGATCTAATTGCTTGCCATAGGATTTGATGAGTCTCTAACATTGCATTTGTGTTAACACTGTTGATGCAAACCCATTTTTTCTCTCGACCATGAAGGGTACATATATTGTAATCAGGGAGACCTAAAGCTGGAGCTTCAGTTAGCACTTTATCGATGGTGCCAAATGCCTTTTCTGTCTCTTGCTTTAATTGGAGTGGGTCTGGTGTATCGGCCTTCCCATAATGTTGTAGTAGTCTAACTATTTTGGCATAGCCTAACACCTACTGCATACAATGACCCACCATGCAAAAACATGCTCACATCTGTGTGATGGTCTCAGGCTTGGGGATATCACACACTACTTCTTTCCTAGAGGGATTTATAAATCTGCGTCATAGCATAATATTGTATCCCACATATTGTACTTTCTCTACATAACTGCAATGACTGTTTGGATGCTTTGTGTCCTTTAGTTGCTAATGCAGTCAAGAACATTTGGGTATCTTGTGTTTATGCATCATATGATCAGAGAATAATAATAAATTGTCCACATACTACACCAACACTGAACCTCCAAGGAAATGTAGTTTCAACTAAATCTTTCTCGAGCTGTTGCGAGAAGAGTGTTGGTGATTCTGTATACACCTGGGGAAGCCTTGCCAACGTATTGAGGAACATTTAAATACAATCTGGCTTTTTGAATGTATTGTGATATAAACTAAAGCAGGGCACATGCATACCACAGTAAAGTGTCTAGCAGTTGGTAGGATCAAGAATATAATGGTTGACTGATTATGGTTACGTTGTCCGGTCAAATGGTCGAAAATGAAAGATCGAATGACCATTTGATCGAAAGTCAAATGGTTGGAAAAAAAATGGTCGATTTTTTTTATTTATTTATTTATATATTTGTTTAGTTTTGTTTGGTTAAAAATAAATTAATATAGAAACAGGGGGTTGAGGGGGAAACCCTATAAAAATAAAAAATTAAAAAAAAAAAAAACGACCATTTTTTCGGCCATTTGACTCTCAATCAAATGGCATTCGATCATTTGGTTTTCGACCAAATGACCTACAACAATGGTTACTACATTTACAGCTCTTAGATCTTCAACAAATCTGTAATTGTTCCTAACTGGACCTTGAACAGCAGATTGTGAGTGATACTGGAACAAGTTGTAGACACTATAATTACTTACTTCTATTACAGGCACAATGTCCTCTTCTGCATCTGGCCTCAAAGTGCACTGAGGAATAGGCAGCAGTTTTTAAAACATGTCTGCCTTGATTTTGGCAGGATGAGCATTCCTAAAACAGATATGATTGTGTAATGATGGCAGGGATCTGGGAACTATATCATTCAAATCTTCCACTTCCATGGACCAGCTGTTATCTGGACCCGGTTCCAGTTTTTTCTTGTAGGACAAGTAAGGTAATCTGGACTTCCTCTGCATTCGTACTGGAGACATTCTAGAGTGGTAGATACTGATTCAGAAATGAGATGTGGAACTGGTATGTTAGAGATGCCCAATTATTTGACTGTCTATGATAATGAAGGGGTGCCTAGGAAGCAGCCAGACTGAATGGCTGATAGACTCAAAGAGGTGCTTTCCCATCTAATTTGCATTGAAAACATACAGTCAATCCTGATCTACGTATATCAAGAGATATATAGTGAGGTTATTGCTTAGTTCGCCTCAGCATTGTTCTTTTTGGTGGTGGGTGTGTTGGGTTTTATTTAGTTTGAATTTAAGTGCAATGCGGTAGAGGGAACCCTGTCCAGGATAGGGGAGTGGGGGATTGCTAACCTGGAGTCTGTATGTGTCCTCATTCTTCCACTGTCCTACCTGCTCACAATAATTTTCAGCCATAGGATCCGTATATTCCCAAGGCTGATCTACTTGATTCGGTGATTCTCTTCCCTTCTCTCACCCTCTTCATCCAAAAGCCTCCTCTGAACCCTCTCCTATCCACCTGGCGCCCCTGAAGATTCTGTAAGTGCAGTGGCATGAATTTGTTTTCAATGTTCTCTTTGTTCTGAACTTGTCACGCTACACAGTGATTCATGTCCATCACTAATTCTGATAAGGGCATGTTTTGCCACCCTACTCAAATAATTTTTATCTGCGTTTGGACTATGCATTGTTGACCAGAGATGATGGAATTAGCTCTTGCCTGTTGTGCTGTTTAACCCGGTTTCTTGATGCCTGGATGCTGGGTGAACACTACTTTCGGTTATCTGCTGAGGATTATCCCTTGTTTTGCCTATGGTTATTTATCTTGCCCCACCAGTCTTTCTGGGGCATAGTTCAAAGATTGCAGTTATAATTATGTTTGAAACTTATTACAACAGGTTTCCTATTACACAATCTCTTGTTGGCTATTGGGCCTGGAGAATGAGTCTCTGCCTAATCTCTGGAGGCATAACTAACTTCACAAACTGGTTTGTGCCAGCTCAGGCTGAATTGTAGCATTAAATGACAATTTGAAGCTCGTTAATGAAATGCTAAGGCTCTTCCAGCTGTTAGAGAACTATTTGGCCACATTTGTCAAGTCTCCCAGAGTCATTGGAACATGGACTTTCCCAAACAAGTTGTCCACTGCATCATCTTCCCAGGAACATGCCTAAGGGTCCCCTGGAAGGTCATAACATCCTGCCCATAATTTGTACCACCTCTAGTGGTGAATGCAGCGAACCTAGTAGCCTCTCACAAAACTGGGGATAGAATTTCATGAGTGCTTGCTGTGGGTTGACAAACTACAGGCATCGAAGATGGTTGGGCTGCGGGACAGCAGTTGCAGCAACCGCCAAGGATTGGTGAAAACATCTTTTAGACCCACTACTGTTTCTTGGACCTGCTTTTCGTATATAATCTGTCCACAAATTACTAGGGAAGGTCATAACATCCTGCCCATAATTTGTACCACCTCTAGTGGTGAATGCAGCGAACCTAGTAGCCTCTCACAAAACTGGGGATAGAATTTCATGGGTGCGTGCTGTGGGTTGACAAACTACAGGCATCGAAGATGGTTGGGCTGCGGGACAGCAGTTGCAGCAACCGCCAAGGATTGGTGAAAACATCTTTTAGACCCACTACTGTTTCTTGGACCTGCTTTTCGTATATAATCTGTCCACAAATTACTAGGGAAGCCTGGTCATTTTCTATTGCCCCGAATTCATGATGTGTTTAATTTGACCCTGTCACTATATTTGAATGTGGAACTACTGTACTTAGAAAATGTGAAGTAAACAGGTGTACCTTTAGGTGCTATTGGCACCTGCTTTGACAAACCCATGCCCATGACTGCCCTTCATTTTAGTACCACACATTCAATTCAAATCTTCCTTGACACCTATACCACCCATGCTACAACACCACTTTCTGGCATTCCTGAGAGGGAGGGGATATGCAAAACACACATCTCTGAGTGGGCCCTTAAAGGGAATGCGGCACCCACTCTGTACATGTGCCATCTGACCATATTTAGAATGGGCTACTCCTGTTTCCCATTCTCATTACATAAGAATATTAATCCTGTGCCAATACAATTTAACAGAGGGTTTTTAGACTCTTACCAGACTAGACTAAAAATAACAGAACAATTTCTTAGAAGGCCACTAGACCATTACCATGCCAGAATAAATATACCAAAATGAGTACTATGCTAGTTAACCAAATTACCACAATCATCAGACCAAAATAACCAAACTAGAGTTTTAAATAAGTGTTTTACTAACTATGGACAAAGTCTTCATCATGTTTGCCACTGTGGAAACCTTCAGTTCCCCAGAGCAGCTAAGCATGTGCAGCACTTATTGTCACCCTCCTCCCGACCACCACTCTGGAGTTTTTAAGAAGGACTCCTTACCTTTGTCTATGAGCAGTGGAGACTTTCAAGAAGAAGCTGCTTGAAAGTTGGCAGTGTTCTCTCATTGTGTGAAAGGCCTGAGTCATGGCACCAGAATGATCAGAGAAACAAGGTTCGCTCATCAATTTCAGGTGATGACAAACAGATAACTTTGAGAACTGACTGCTCTAATCTGATCAACCCTCCAAAACCCCCACCTACATAGTCCATCTGTCACCTGACGGACCAAAAACCCAAGAACATTCTGAAAATCATACCAAGGCTTTCCTGCAGGAATATCTCACCTCCCACCAACACAATACATCCTTTTGTTCACATTTAGTCCTTACTCAACTTCATTTGGTTACTGTGTCCCATGAGGAGCTCCCCTCTGATGGATATTGCCAAGGGGCATTTATCCCCCTCTCATTGGTTCATAATTTGTGATCTTCTGAGTGATACTTTGTCCGTACCGGACCTAACCAGTTTATGCAGTCACATGTGTGTAAAAATCATTGGCTGGAGTTTCTGCAAGACAGAAATTTTACAGCACTACTTTATATACATGCCGTGAGTCTGATCGGGAAACAAGCAAGAGCTATGGCAACTTTAATACAGCTTTGCAGCATCACAATATCCTCTAGAAGGAACAAACTATCATACAGCCTTCACTAATGCAATGCACTTGAGGTTGTGGGCAAGCATTTGGGTTTCTTCATTTATTCATTCATCTAGTTATTTTTAGTTATTTTTATTTTTGTATGTATTTATTTATGTATGTATTTTTTTATGTGATAGGTTTACTCAACATGGAAACTAATTACCACAACCTACATATTACTGATCTCCTCCACAAAATCCAGGACTGAGCCATTGAAAACAACCTCTGCCTGCACGTATACAAGACAGTGATTATCTTCTTCAAAAATCTCACTTCCTTCTCCAAAGCATTAGAAACATTGTTCCCTAACTTGGAATCTCGCATACAATTGAATTAACCAGAGCACGTATTCTATCGGAAATGTACCAAAATGTCGACCAGGTAATTGTGACTAAGCAGTTGCAGCGACTTTGGTACATTTCCTTTTGCTGACTCCCAATACTGTGCCTAAGCTGTCCCCCTGCTTACCATTGGTTAAGCAGGGAACAAGAACGGACTGTAGACCACAATAACCTTTATTGATCTGTTTCTATGGATATGTCATTTTGAAGCCATTTTCTAAAACCTGGTGCTGAGAGAGTGTCAACTAAAAAGACTAGTCTTCTTTCTGATGAGGCCAGAACAACAGTGCTGCCTCTTGTATTTCACCTGTTAATGGGAGATAATGTTCAGCCCATGGGAAGTACATGATACATGGCTGTTGTGAAATTGCCATTGAACAATCTTCTGTGACCACAATAGATCTATATGAAACTCTTAAATGCTTTTCTAGATATTGCTAGCATTTGTGATGCCAGATCTGCTGTTGAACATACCATGTTTAGGAAAGATGATTCTCTATTCCCAAGTGTGGAGGCAGTGGAATCAATTATGATGGACTATGAGTTGCTTTCAGGGGTTGGGTTAGGGCGCCGAGATGTGATTCACTTGGGTCTTATTTGTATTGTGCCACTGTGATTACTTTTTGTAGTTAAGGCTAGTGTTACTTGTACACATTATGGTTCTAGTATTATGGTAACTGACAGTTCATCTATCGTTTTGTTAGGTGGGATTGTATTATCCCAGTTTAGTACAGCATTAATAGGCAAAGAAGGTGGCTGCAAAATTGTCGCTAATTCAAAGTGGAACTTTCAAGAATCAATCACAACGACTGATGATTAGGCCACCCTGGAGCTGCCGCGTTGAAATAGGTACATGGTTCTCTTTGTCTCACTGAAGAGCCTGTCTAAATTGGTGCAGTCGTGCAACCTTCTCAATAACTCAACTCCTATGTTGTGCTGGATGGTTTCAATGATTTGGATAGGGTGCTGGAGCTGAGGGAGGCAACACAATGCAGGCAAAATTCACCTTACTCATGTAGCGAGTGAGCCTCATCATCTTTGCAGTGTAGCATTTAACAACAAACTCTCCATCGCACGAAGCGTCAGGGCCCACCCACTCACCCTGGACAAAGTCTGCATAGGAATGCTTGGGTTTAAAAAGAAATAAACTCTGAACCAATCCTTTGTCTGGGCATGGGAATACTCAAGAATACTCAAGTTTAAGAAGACACACACTCTGAGCCAATCCTTCCCTTGTTGGGTACTGAGGAATTAGATCTACGTCCCCCTTAAACTCTGTTGAGCTTCCTCCTTCACCACTTTCCACAGAGCTGCTGTTCAAGAATGCTGTAACTCATAACATCTAACTCTCTCCATCACTCAGTACTCTGATACTTCCATAGGATCTGTCTTCAGAGAATACACCATGAAAAATGCTGCTCACCATCCCTTGATTCTCCTCTTAGTCTCTTCACCATATTCTGCTAAATAACAGCAAGGGAGACCACTTTTCTGGATCTCCTCTGTCCTATCACCTCATAAAACTCCACCTTTTGCTTGGGGTTCAGGCCATGCACGTCCTACTTACTGCATGCCTGCTGCCACCACCTACACCCATCTCAACCACAACTCCTGCCGTCCCGTACAAGATTGTCCTATCAGTCATCCTACCCAGATTATCGCCAAACACACCCTTCAATTCTCCTTCTCTATACACCAATGGCTACACTGCGAGCATGCGCACCTCACCTTAGCCTCCTGTTCTAGAGATAACCTCTCACCCTTCACCCCTCTATACTTAGAATGCCTGCCAGACCCTTCCCCTCAACTCCTATTCCTCAAGTACATTCCGCCCAACACTAACAGGCATGGCACCTAGTTCTGCTTAAACTTGTTTAAAACAGCTAGTTCACATGTGTACAATAGCACAGTTGGGCAATCCAGCTCATATCTGTAATCACAACTGTTTTTTTTTTCTGGATTGTTTATGAATTGTGTCATAATTGTTCTAAATATTCTTCAAACATAAGTATATTTGTGTTGAAGAGGCCATTTCTGTTATCTGTTATAGCATTTATTGATACATGTATAGATGTTTCTATCAGTCAATCCGATTCAATGGGCCTCATAACGAGTATGGAGGTAGGGACTTATTGGGCGATTCCAACCTTTGAGGGCTCGGTAAATCCCTTTAGCGGGACCCGGACCCGGTACATCCCCATTCCAAATTGATCCTCCATAGGCTCAATGGGAATGGGGAGGATGCTAACAACGGGCCCGTTAGCATCCTGGTCTGCTAGCGGGTCCCGATAAGGACGCCGGGTTTTACCAGACGTCCTTAGCGGGACCCACAAGCAGACCTCGTAATGAGGCAGTAGAGGGTTAACGGCGTCAGCAGCTCTACTGGCGCGGTTAACCCTCTACTGTCTTCCTCGTAATGAGGCCCAATGTCTGTTGATTCAAATTCAAATGAAATCTTTTCAGAGCGTGCTGGATTTCAAAACGAGAGCTTGGTGATCCGTCTGTCCTTGCTCTTTACAGCCAACTCAAGTTTCCACCATGCTGGCCTTTTTCAAGGGCTAGGCGCAGAGAGTGAATTACATCACAATTGAGGTGATTGCGTTATTGCATAGATTATTATATAAGAACTCCAACATCACGTTGTCGGTCAAGTTGGACAATAGAAAACATAGTTTAAAAAATGCAGACAATTAGAAAGCAAGTGGACGAGAAGGGAAAGAGAAGGAGAAAGCACAACATTAGTTGAATTATTCAGTAGCGATTGAGAGACTGCGAGTATTTCTGTGGCTAGTACAATATCTTACCATTTGGCAAGATACTAATGATGGGAGTGTCTTCAGTGAAGAGCTTGCAAATCCTTCCTTTTGGGCTCCAGAGGATATTGTTCTGGAAAGTATCTGGAATGTGAAATTTCGACATTGTATGAGGTTATGGCAGTCCTTATGGTACTCACACCATTTAACATTCAACTGAACATTTGAACCAGCTACACTACTGTGGCCTGGGGCACAGCCACCGTTTTACTAGAGCACACGCCACAGCCAGTAATGTAATGAGTACAGTAAGGGTTGGTGACCTGCGCCAAGCTGCCCCAAACCCCTGGATCATCCAATTGTTTAAGAGATCGTTTGATGTTGCCTTTCCTATAACCATATGGATGCCATTTTGCCAAGGAATTACTGTGTGGGTTGTTCTTTGAACATCTGGCGCATAACTTCCTGTGCAATTAACCCCCGACTGCTTGTTCTCTTTCCATCACTGACAAGTGATGGATGAATAAAGCCTGCCCGCCTGGGATTCCATATCATAACAGCTTCTGATTCTACTTGCTTTTCCAATGTTCCATACCTCAATGCAACATTAAATACGTATTACAGATAATATTGCTTCACTCTGATTCACACGGCACAGAGAGAGAGACATGACTTACACATTGATGCATTTGAGAAAAAATAAAGTTTTAGTGACAAACTTTTCTAACGTGGAGCATATGTAACCGAAAAGACGTTTTGACAGAAGAAGCAACATGTTTTATTCTGAGGTATGGTAATTAGAACTGTGATGGGTATATGGAAATCTAGTGGACAGTCTGTGAAAAATGTGTTACACGTTATCATGAATATCAACCTTGGTAACTAATGTTCTTGGTGTTGCATAATGTTGCTTAATGTAGTGTATTTAATGTGAATGCAAATGTAGGGCACCATGTTATGCAGACATCAGGAACACATTGAAAACATTTATTTTCGCTACTTGGTACTGCCCATGCAAAGAGCGAGTGAAAATTCCACTTGGCATCTGTCAGATACTAATTAGCATCATGGCGGGTTAGCGCCATGGATTTTAACGGCTGCTAAAAGTAGCCGTTAAAATCAGAATAGGCGTTAAGGGTTAACGACGGCGTTAACCCTTAACGCCTGGGTCGTAATTACGACCCAGGCGTTAAGGGTTAACGCAGTCGTTAACCCTTAACGCCTATTCTGATTTTAACGGCTGCTTTTAGCAGCCGTTAAAATCCATGGCGCTAACCCGCCATGATGCTAATTACGCCACCGTAATTTACGGTGGCGTAATTAGCGCCTTCCCCACTCCCATTATGCCCTATGGGGCAAAAATGGGAATGGGGAAGGGAAAATAGGAAATGGGGATTTACCGCCCCACTCACCTTGGAATGGGGCGGTAAATCCGCCATCCACCATGGTGTAAACATAGTTTACACCATGGTGGTAAAGTTGGCGTACTTAGCGCTTGGGTCCTAATGACCCCCTAAGAGAGGAGGATGAAGGAGATGGGAGTTTACCACACAGCTCATTTTGGTGAAGGGCTGATGTAAGAAGCATGCGGAAAAGCCTTGCCTAAAACTCTTATGCATGTTTCTTACTTCATGCCACATTTTCCTGCACGGAGAGGAGGAGCAGAGCGCAACCTGCGTTTCCAACCACCCCCTTCGTCTCAACCATACAAATACTCACAGAATTGCGCCGGCGTGGATTTTCTGCCGGCTTTATGCAAAAACCAGGCAGACCCATAGGGATACATTATAAACGCCTCTTACAATGCCTACATGTCAGGCGGCCATTACTTAATTTGCACGGCAGAATGGTGCAAAGGTACTGGGCAAAATGCAGCGTATTCACTTGTATGCCACGTTTTGCCCTGCATGTTTGCACTCCGTTGTGCAAATAACAAAAATTCGGCAGCTGGGAGCAACCTACGTGTATGTCTACACATACAAGGTCCGCACAGCTGAATTATAGGGAACACGAAAATGAGTTCCCATGTGTTGATTGTGGGAGATAGAAGATACCATGTGTCCATTGAATATGTCAAGCTGTTAAGTATGGATTGGCAGTATCTGTATCTTGATGAACATGGGAAACATATAGGGGCATTAATTAAGACAAGACAATGGCTATGGAGAAAGTCAGTATGACGGGCATGTAAAACACCTAAAAGGAGTGAGTGAGGGAGAGGAAAGGACAGGAAGATGAGATAGAGATGGAGCGTGACAGAGGGGACAGAGATCGTGTTTCCTGCTGCACTATCCCTTAACGCTAGCTGCCATTTCAATTCCATTTATAATTAAAACCTGCTCACCCCATGCTAAACAAGGATGATTCAAATTCCCTATTTTAAATGTTTGGAATTGTTAAGGTCTGTCTTAAGCAAGCCGGGGTGAACAAAGTTGGCCCTGAACCGATCCCTCCCCCACATTTTTGGTCATCCAAAGCAGACTTTACCAAACTGTGTGAATTATTCTGAGTTTTTTGAGTGGTTTGGGCTACATAGCATAAATAGAGCATCAATTTCAGACTCAGGATCTTGCCCAGCAGTGCAGAGGGATTGGTAGAATATTGAAAGGATTTATTTGAAGAGAGGTTGAGAATAAAGCCGGATTTAGTTGAGAGATAGATAGAACATGTTTTAAAAAAACATTTACCTAAGGTAGAGGTGGAAAATTGTAATGCAGGAATGCAATTTTTAAGACTACTATTTAACATGCATAACATAAGCACACATGCCATTCTTTATCAAATAGGATTAACGAATTGCTTGGAGGCAGGAGCAAGACAGAGATTACACTGAGTGTCGGTAACTAAGTCTGTAACTAAGTGCTCTGTCTTTCTTTGGCCAGTCCATAAACCTGTTGCTTGCACATAACAGTCTCATAAATCCCTTTGGAATTTAAAAGACTGACAACTCTTTGGGCAAGTGTAAAGCCTTAGGCACTCTTTGATGAGAGAGGGCACATTTCGAGACTTTAACTGAGAGTGTTGCCTTCTGGTAGCCAGACCACATACCTATTGCTTGGTTGCAAAATCTCAGAATTGTCTTTGCAATACAAAGACTTCGAAATATGTATGCAAGTAAAACATACTTTGGGCCTCATTACACGGTAGGCGGTAAGGGTAAATCCTTACCGCCTTACTACGAGGTCCCTTTGCGGGTTGGGGAATTTAATGCCTGCTTTTTGCAGGCGTTAAAAACCAACCCGCAAAGGGACCCAGGGAGCTAATTACGGTACCGCAATTTGCAGTACCGTAATTAGCGCCTTCCCCATTCCCATTATGCCCTATGGGGCAAAAATGGGAATGGGGAATGGCAATGGTGGAAGGGGGAATTACCGCCCCCCCAACCTTGGAATGGGGCGGTAATTCCCCTTTCCACCAAGGCGGTACCGGTAAATTACCGGCATGAACCATGGCGGTAATAGCGCCATGGTTTACCGCCTACCGTGTAATGAGGCCCTTTGAAAATGTTTGAAGAAAGAGAGCATATTTAGAGGATGTACTTGAGAGTGTTTTCTTTTGGTGGCTGGTACACATGCATGTTGTTGGCATGGAAAAGTACTACAATTAGTAGGAGGCAGGCAGAGGTTACATTCAGAGGCTAAGTGAATCTGCCAGCTCTGCACTAAGTAAGAGAATCCCAGGGACTACCTTGCATGACATAAATGCATGTGCAGTTTGCTTGTCAGATTGAGTTGTAAAGGATCACTGATTTGTTTTGTTGCGGAAAAGAGATTATACTCAGGAGTCAATTTGAATCTCCCTTTACATTTTTGTGCATGCAGTCTCCTCCATACACATTTGATTGTTTGCATTACAGGTTGTAGACAATTTATGGAAATCGGGGCAGTCCCATGTTTCTGTGCATTTTTACCCCTTATCATGGAAGCAATAGTACACATCTCCTATATTTATTTGCATGGAAGGAGCCATTTCCATCGATTGCTATGGAATCTGTCAGCTCTGCCAAAAGCAAGTGGATTCCATACAAATCCTTGGCATTTCCACATGCATTAAGTTCAAATTCCGGCAATGAGGCTCCCATATTTGTCCGGCAGAGAGGATGTGGTTGGCAGTGGCACTAGCATACATTTTCATGTTCACCCCTTGTTCATCTTACAAGTACAGCTATATCCTCTCTGTCCTCTGTGTCTGTAACTCAATCTGTCATCTTTTTGTGGCTAGTCCACACGGGTGTCGTGTGTGCACCAAAGCTGTGGAATTCTCAGGAGGCAGGAGAACTTTGTATAGTGGCACCATGTCAGTACAAAGGAGGCGAGAACCCCAATGAGCACCTTGCATCACATGCATGCACATGCCATATTATGTCCATGTGTTATATTGATGAACATTGTTCATAGAATGTGTTTGGAGACAACGACATGAAGTGGATTACAGTTGGTGTTTTCAACTGAGTGAACCTTCTTTGTATGGCCAGTCCAAATACTTGATGCTTGCAGCAAATAGTCTTGCACATTACCTTGCCAATGTTAAACCTTAGATGCCTGTGCGAAATTGAACATTTTATGTTCCCAGTGTAGATACTTGTTGCTTGCATACTTAGAATTAATCGTAGTCTTAGAATTCTTGCAATACATGAATAGATTAAATGGCTGTAACTCAGTGTGCCATGCCAGAACTACAAAGCCAGATTGAGTAGCATAGGATTGCAGGATTGAAGGCATCAATGTGGGTGTTATTTTTCATCTCCACCTAAATACCACATATGAATTCAGTCCACTCTATACAATTTTTATTGGAATGTAAGGTGCACAGAAATCTAGACAGTCCTGCCTTTCTTTGCATCTCTACATCCTGTAACCCATGGCATCGCAAATGTAGGGGCACGGCAAGAGGCATCTCTGTGCACTGCTATACATACATATGTGGGGAGCAGGTCCAAAATGCAGGTGGATTCCATATGAATCCATAGAAACTGTTGCTGCATCAAAATAAATCGAAAAAGCGAGCAGCAATGCTTCCATATTATGAGATGGAACAGATGGGGGTGGTAATGGCCAGATCATACATGTTGATACGTGCTCCCACTCTCTCTTACAAGTACATCAATGTCACATGGAAGAAAAAGAAAATATGCATAAAACCACGTGTCCATAGTTTTATTCTCTGGAAAATTGCATAGTTGTTTTGTGCCCTCATCCATGTACTTGTTGCTTGCACAAAACAATCTTTATTATTTTTTTCAATTAAAAGTCTTGGAAGTCTCTTGTGAAGGAAACCCCTTAGGTCTTTTTACATATTAAAATTGTTTTAGGCAATAGAGTGTCTTCAGTGTCTGTAAATAGGTGTTTTGATGTGCAAGGGATATGAGGTGGCAAAGAGCTAGAGTCGGCTGCTGTACGTCATTGACTTAATCTTCTATCTTCTTTGTTCAGCGGAGCGTGGGAGAGCGGTCGCCGGTAGCCCTGAGGGAACTGCAGGCCTAGGAAGCCCTGCCTGGCCCTTGCGGGCCTCCGTGAGTTGATTTGTGCATAAATAATTGAATATTTGCTTTCGCGCTCTGAGTGCGTTGTTGTGCCTGCTCCCTCCTCCCATTTCCTGGTCCTCCTCTCCCTTCCCGCCTCCCTGCCCGCCCACATCCCCCTCTGATTGGCTGCCTGGCTGGTTCCCTTCTGGCCTACTTGACGGCCGCTCCCCCTGCTCGCTTCTTTGTTCAGTGGAGGGTGGGAGAGCGGTCGCCGGTAGCCCTGAGGGAACTGCAGGCCTAGGAAGCCCTGACTGGCCCTTGCAGGCCTCCCTGAGTTGATTTGTGCATAAATAATTGAATATTTGCTTTTGTGCTCTGAGCGCGTTGTTGTGCCTGCTCCCCCCTCCCATTTCCTGGTCCTCCTCTCCTTTCCCGCCTCCCTGCCCGCCCACACCCCCCTCTGATTGGCTGCTTGGCTGGTTCCCTTCTGGCCTACTCGACGGCCGCTCCCCCTGCTCGCTTCTTTGTTCAGCGCAGCGTGGGAGAGCGGCCACAGGTAGCCCTGAGGGAACTGCAGGCCAAGGAAGCCCTGCCTGGCCCTTGCGTGCCTCCGTGAGTTGATTTGTGCATAAATAATTGAATATTTGCTTTCGCGCTCTGAGCACGTTGTTGTGCCTGCTCCCCCTCACATTTCCTGGTCCTCCTCTCCCTTCCCGCCTCCCTGCCCGCCCACACCCCCGTCCCCTTCTTCCCCTCCCTCTGCCTATAACCACCCCCTCCTGGGCAGCTCTCTGACCGGCAGCCCCCTGCGGCTAAGGGCCCCAAGGCCAAGGGCGACTCCTACAGTTGCGGCTCCCTGTGTGTCTGCAGGTGTCCTCAGGGGACGCTTGGCGCTGGTCCACCGTGGTTAGCTCCACCTGTTAACCTGTTAATCCTGTTAACACTCACAAACTTAGGTGGCTTCTCCACTGGGTACCTGATATGCGTTACTGTGTTCACTGTGCTCTGAATCTGTGGTAAACTAGGGTTTTTCTCCCCCGTAGGATTTTCAAACTTAGGTGGCCTCTCCACTGGGTACCTGATAAGCGTTACTGTGTTCACTGTGCTCTGAATTTGTGGTAAACTAGGGCCTGCTGCTCTCTCCTTGCCCGCTCTTGTTTGTCCTACCCCCCCCACTCCCTCCTATCCCATGGTGCTCTCTATCTCACCTATCTTTTCTAACTGCTTCTCCATTGACTATCCTGCTCTCCTCACTAAATCTGGTAGGAAAAAGTTTAAAAAGGACATCCTGGTCTCCAACCCAGGCCTCCCTATCGCTGACACCTACACCAGTGCCTCCTCTAAGGAAACCCTCATTGACATCCTCTTTTTCGTGCCTTCACCTGACCTATGGACCCTTCATATGGTCTCTGTGCTCTCTCCTTTCTCCTCTTCTCCCATTAATGGTGGCACCCGCTGGGACGTCCTCTTGGCCTCGTTCCACTCCTCTAAGGCCATCATTAATGTCTACGCTAATGGGACCGTCTTGGCCCAAGGCCCTCAGGCCAATCTTCACCTCTTTGATAGACGCTTCCCGCGCCTCATCAACTTCCTTTCCTCGCCTGCTGTCCCCCCTCCTCTGTCCTCGGCTACCTTGCCTCTCCCCTCCCTCCCTGCCCCCTCCCTTGCTCCTTCTTCTCCTCCGCAGGGCATACCTCTGATCTGTACCCCTCCCCGGAAGTCCGTCAAAGATGGCAACCTTCTCCATATTGCCACTCTTAACTCTCGCTCTGCTGTCAAACATTCCTCTGATATCTGCCGCCTTCTTGAGGAATCGGACCTTGACGTACTCGGTCTCACTGGGACATGGTTCACAGCCAGCTCTGTCACCAGCTTTGACACACTCCTACCTGACGGCTACAAGATCCTCTCCGTGCCCAAGCCCAACCGTACTGGGGGGGTGTGGCCCTTATCTTCCCTGAGTGGATTCCTGCCACTGCTATTCCCACGCAGACCTACTCCTCTTTTGAATGTCTTGTCTGCCGACTCTCTCTCTCTCCTAGCCATTCCCTTACCGTGGCTACTATCTATCGGCCACCTGGTCAAATTTCCTCCTTCCTCTCCGAGTGGGCGGACCTCTCCTCCTCACTCCTGTCCTCAACCACTCAACTCCTCTTTCTTGGAGACTTCAACATCCACCTGGATGCCTCCTGTCCCCCTTCTGGACTCTTTCGCGACCTCTGCGACTCTCTCTCACTCTCTATTCTCCCGTCTGGGCCAACCCATTCTGCTGGGCACACTCTTGATGCCCTGATCTCTTCTGACCTTCCCCTCTCTGTCCCTCTCTCCACCCCTCTTTCCTGGAGTGATCACTTTCTCCTCTCCTCTCACCTCACCCTCCCTACCCCTCAGGCAAAGCCACCCTCATCACTGCAATCTTCCTTCTCGGTCATCCGACCCATGAAGCGTGTGTCAGTTGAGGCTTTCGCTGCCACCTTCTCGCCCCCTCTTCCCCCCTCGGCTGACTCCCACCCTGACACAGCCCTCTCCACTCTCTACTCTGCTATATCTGATACTCTTGATATCCTTGCCCCTGTTATGAGAATCCGCCTGAAGCCCAAAGCCAAATGTAACTCCTGGTATGACTCGGATCTCGTCACCCTTAAACGCTTGTGCAGGGTGGCAGAGACTAAATGGCGTACTTCATGTTCATCCTCTGACAAACTGGCCTGTCGCCTGCTCCAAAGGCAATACCGGCTCTCCGTGCTCACCAAGAAGAGAGCCCTTATCCAAGCCCGCATCACTGCGGCATCTAACAATTCGGCTGAACTCTTTAAAATCTGCAAGGAGCTGGCCAACCCTGCTGCAGTCTCTACCTCTCCTGTCCCCTCCCAGGCCCTCTGTACAGCACTGGCCTCTCACTTCATTTCAAAAACTCAGGACATCTTGTCCTCACTCTCCTCCCATCACCTCCCCCCCTCTATTCCCTGCCCATCCTCTGGCCCTTCTGCAGCCACCCCTCCTCTCTCCTTCTCTGCCTTTCCCCTTTTTTCTGCTGATGAGGTTTCGAGACAAGTCCGATCAATGAAAGTCTCGTCAACACAGGTCCACCCCTGCTCCTCCAAAACTATTAAGGACCACATCGACTCCTTGGCTCCTGCCCTTGCGCACTTCTGCAATCACTCCTTCACCTCTGGAGTCTTCCCATCCCCTCTCAAGCACTCCCTTGTGCACCCCCTTCTTAAGAAACTCTCTTCCAACCCGTCCTGCCCAGCTAACTATCGCCCCATCTCTATCACTCCTTTCCTGGGCAAGCTCCTGGAGAAACTTGCCATCTCCCAGCTTAATCTCCATGCTGAATCTGTCAGTAGCCTTCATGACCATCAGTCTGGCTTCAGTGCTGCCAGAAGCACAGAAACTGCTCTCCTGAACATCCGTGAGGACCTGCTCTCGAACCTTGACTCTAACATTCCATGTGGTCTCATTTTGCTTGATCTCTCTTCTGCCTTTGATACTGTAAACCATACCATCCTGCTTAACCGTCTCCGTGATAACCTGGGTATCACTGGTCAGGCTCTGGCTTGGCTGACCTCTTTCCTCTCAAATCGACCCTCCCAGGTCCAACTGGGGTCTTTTCTGTCTGACATCTTTTTCTCTACCTGCGGTGTCCCCCAGGGTTCTAACCTCTCTCCCTGGCTTTTCAACCAGTATCTGGCACTTCTCACCCACCGCATCGCTGCTCTCTGCCCCAACTTTCAGTGCTATGCGGATGATACGCAGCTCATTTTCAGGCTACCCTCGGCCTCCTCTTCTCCTTCCCTCATCTCTGACTGTCTTTCTGCTATCCAGGAATGGTGTGCCGCCAACGAACTCTGCCTTAATGCCAGTAAGACCGAGATGCTACTCATCGGCACACCCACTACCTCCTTCCCTGCAGCTCTCTGGCCGGCCTCTCTTGGCCCTCTTCCTGCTCCTACCTGCAAGGCAAAAAACCTCGGGGTCATCTTCGACTCCACACTCTCCTTCTCTCCTCACATTTCTGACGTTTCTAAGAAGTCACACTACCAGCTGCACCTCCTCAGAGGTATCCTTCCTTTCCTCTCCTTCCCCCAGAAGCTCACTGTCTCCAGAGCTCTGGTTCTCTCGAAGCTGGACTACTGTAACAGCCTCTATCTAAATCTGCCTGCCTCTACCCTCCGCCCTCTGCAACTCATCCAGAACAGGACTGCGAGACTTGTCCTTGGCCTCAAGCCCAGGAACCGTATCTCTCCAGGACTGAAATCGCTTCACTGGCTCCCTGTGGCTGCGAGGATTAAGTTCAAAACCCTCTGCATTGTCCACAAGGCCTTCTGGGGCCTGGGTCCAAATTACCTTCAACTCTCCCTTCCTAAATATCTTCCTTCTCAAGCACTTTGCTCTTCCGCCTCCAACTCCCTCAGGGTCAGCCGCTTCTCCAAGCAACGAGTTGGGGGGAGATCTCTCTCCACAGCAGGGGCCTCCCTCTGGAACAGCCTTCCTGCCTCCCTGAAACTTGAGGAGAACCATCTCCGGTTCCGGAAGCACCTCAAAACCTTCCTCTTTGCTTCTGCTTTCTCTCTCCCTCTCCCCTGCTAAATCACTGAAACTGTATTGAATCAGCAACTGGGCCACTCACCAATCTCGGTCCTTGGCCCAGCCACTCTCCCCTGCACTGCCTTCCTGGCAACCCCTGCACTGCGGGACTGTCTCTGTATCCGTACAGCCCCCCTCCCCAGCACTTTTCTGCACTTATCTTGCACTTGCCACCAGCTGGCCCTTATTATTTATCTTGTTCATTACTAACCCTGTACTGCACTTTCCCCTCCCCGTTTCCCCCTTGCACTTTTCCCGTCCCCCCTACCCATGCACTTGCGCGATCTGAATGACACCTGGCCTAGTAGGATCGCTGTCTGTCTCCCCTTGTTCCCCCCTCCCTGCCTCGTCGCGCCTTGAAACACTTGTGTATAGGCGGGTTACAAATGCCATACCATATCTGCATATTGTGGGCAGAATTGTGTATGACAAAATCATGGCAACAACGTCACATTCCGTAGAACCCGCTTTGCAGGAGATAGCAGTACATGTTCAGGCATTGCTGTCTGAAGAGGAGAATGATATTCTGTAAACAGAGTTTGGGGCAGAAGGTGGGGTGGTGCATAATGCCTCTGCTGAGGAGCCGGGACAAACAAGGAGTGAGATGAGCAAAGAGACACAGCATATGGTGCAGAGGAGCCTGATGAGCCAGGAGAGCCAACACACAGTGTAGACATAGAGGAGAATGATGAGAAAGGGCACACAGACACAGTCTAAATGGGCTTGGCGAGCCTGGAGACACTGCACGCTCTGAGGAGCAGTGAGGAACAGGATATTGGACATTTCTGTTCAACAGCATCTAATGGCAATTGAGAATAACAATGATGAGGAGATAAATTAAGTCTGCAATCCATCTAATTTGCTGCAGCAACATATCATTCTGGAAACCAATGACATCGAGGAGTAGGAAAATGCCAGACCTGCAGTGTTGAGGGGGACAGATAAAGCTTCTCAGTAAGATCTGTAAATGCGAAACGTTAGTGCGCAGTAGCCAGCACCGCAGTAACCACTGCTATCCCGACGTTTGCAGTTAATGGTGCTAGTATGTCTCTGCTCACCAAGAAAATCCACAGTGTAGAATGTTTTCATCCATGACAAAGTCCAACAACATCTTTCCTACTGCACTCTGTCCAAGAAAACTATTGGCTGGCAGAAACCTGGGACCAACTTGACTACCAGATTTTTGCATTCCTGCATGATTCTGCACCATGCCCATGAGTGGGATGTATACACAGGACCTCAACTGTAAAAGAAAATTGTAAACCATACTGCTTTCAGCCATTTCTTTGGTCAGTGCACCACCCGACAGCAGGTGCCTTGGTAAAAGAAACTCATCATCTACATGCCTTCGATGAGGAGACATGGATTCAGAAAAGGTCATTAAGGCACGAAGTTAGATGGCTGAAATATACTATCACGAATCCGTTGGAACTTCATATAGAACAGAAAAAGCTCATTAGGAATTATAAGCAAAGGTCACGAACAAGAAAAATCAGTCGTCACCAACAAGACAATGACCAAATGCTGAAGGCTCTTTGTGATAATAGTACCTGCAATGTCTGGTCCATGATGAATAGTAAAGGAAAGAAATTAGCCAACAACATAACCCAAAGTAATCTGGTTCCAGAAAAGAGGTGGAAAGAATACTTAACAAGGAATTTTAAAAACATGTCAGCTACCCTGGAAAAGCAACAGGAGGACGTCAAGTGGGAACTTAACTTTGATGTAAAATTAATAGAAGATCTATTCATGAGCACCTTTCATCAAAGGCAGCGGGCCCAAATGGGCTTACTTATCAGGTTTTGAAGGCCAATGTAAAGACCTGGGCAAAACTTCTTGACACCCTTTATAGGGAAATATTAGAGTCAAAATGTTTCCCCCCTTCTTGGAAACAAGTAGTCATTATACCATTCTACAAAGGGGGGGACAGAGCACAGGCCGAAAAATAAAGGCCAATTGCCCTCTTGAATATTGAAAGCAAGATCTTCATGCGGATACTCTTGATAGAGCTGGAGGATTGGGCCAATTCAAACAACATCATCTCCAAATTTCAAACAGGCTTCAGGCGAGGATTGTCTACAACACTTAATGGCATCACCCTGAATCTTCTAGAATAACACACGAGAACATTTGGAGAGGGTCTGCTTTTTGGAGCTTGGGTAGATCTCTCCAAAGCATTTGACCTAGTAAATAGGGGGAATTTGTGGGCAAAATTGAGAAGATGGGCTCTCCCAGATAAGCTCTTGGCAATATTAATTGAGCTTCACAAAAACACCTCGCTTATGGTAAGATTAGATGTGGCTGGCAATCTCTCCAAGTCAATCAGAGTGGATCAAGGAGTGCGGCAGGGGTGCATTTGGAGCCCCCTTTTTCTTTAACCTATACCTGTCAGATCTGGGAGACTTTCTTTATTCATGGACTATGGCAAGGCCCAAACTTAATACCACCAAGGTTTTTTGGCTTGCCTATGCAGACGACATCGTCTTGATCGACCGGAAAGCAATAGAATTGCAGCACTTATTGAATGGTTTAAGTGAATACACCAAACTAAATGGACTGCAAGTAAATCCAAAGAAGACAAAAATGTTGGTGTTGAAACATCCAAAAAAGCAAATTAACTTTGGTAAATGGTTTTTTGAAGGAGAGGCAATAACAAGAGTATACATATTGGTATATTTGGGTTATACGATGTTTGCCTCTCCATCAGTGAGTCAAGTGGAATCTGTACTCAGATCCAAGGTTGATAAAACAATACCTCAGATGAAAAAGATCTACCTTGAGCTGTGCAAATTCACACTTAAACCATTAATAAAGTTTTATAATGCCAAGGTAATCCCTGTGATACTGTATGGGTTGGAGGCCCAACCAGAGCTCTGGGACATTGATTGGCAAAAGATGAAGGGTCGTATCTGAAAGAGCTCGCTGGGTTTGCCCAGCTGTCTTCCTATTCAGGTCTAAAGGTTCAAGCTCGGTCTGAAATCACTACAGCAACAGGTAAGATGGAAACTGTTATCTCTTTACAGGCTAATAATAATTCCACAAAAAGACTCTCTTTACGAAGACGTCAATCACCATCTTCAAATGGACAGCTCCAAGATCCTCCAACAGCTGGATATAAAAGTTAAAAGAAATCTGGAAGAAGCTGATTCATTGATAGTGACCCTGATAGAGAATCCCTTGAAAGCAAAGAAAGAACTGGAAACAATGGACTGTATCAAAACAGGGTGGAAATGAGGCTGGTAAAACCAAAGAATAGCTTTTTAGTAGTGGAAAAAAAAACTGGGAGATCTGCCTAAATATCTGCTAAAACATCCTAGCAGCGACTCAAGATATTTTTTTCTCAGGGCTCGCCTAAATTGAATTCATACTGGCGAGATCCTAAGCATCAGAGGGCAAAGCCAGAATATAATATCGTTTTGCAAAATCTGTGTAACTCAAAATAAGCAAAACCTGCATCACCTACTTCTAGAATGCAAAGCAACTTGGGAGACCAGAGTTCTCTATTTTGGGAAAATTGTGCATAAAATAGAGTGTTTACATTCAGAGAATTTTTGGAATCGCCTGATTGCGGGACACAACACCGTCCTGACGATTGCAGTGGGTCAGGTCCTTTTAAAACTTGGCCTGACCCATTCAAGTGTTGGGCAGTCTGGGACCAATGTTTTACAGATACTATGGATTAACACAGCAGTATAAATTAATAGTGCGGAATGGGGTGCAGGTTTTTTTGGGGAAATTAAGGTTTTTATTTTATTTCCTTCTTTTACCTCTTTGTTCTTTTTAATCTTTTTATCTTTTCTGATTTTTTTTTTAAAGGCTTTTCCTTTACTTCTGTGGAAGGGTTTACAAGATAATGTATTTATATTGTGGTAAATTGACTTAATGTTGTTTTTTAAAAATATTTTGTAAAGATCTAGTTGATCAAAACAAATTTTAAAAAATCTTTCTACAGCAGTACTTTTGTCGGTACTGTGGCAGTTCTTGAAGTCTTGGATTGGTAGATGAGCTCCCTTTATAATCACATGTAAAATATTGGGTTTTTTCGACTATGGGCCTCATCAGGGGTTGGGCAGAGGTGTAGAAATGCAGTGGCAACACTTTACTGCTGCATTACCACTCTGCTTAATCCTGAGTTTGGGTGGAAAGTTGCAGATTTACCTCCAGCTTTAAGCTGTAGCTAACTATTGCCACTTTCCACCCATTTGCAGCGCAATTACCACTGCCCTATTAGCACCTGACGTATTAGCGCTGGCGGTATTAGCACGCAACATGCCCCATAGCGTCCTATGTACTCTTAACAAAATGGGGAGTCACAGCCTTACCACAACTCAGGATCAAGCTCTAATAGTACCAGACCAAGTTGCAGTAAAGTTATTTGAATTGGTGGTATCCCAGCAGAGTTACCGCCGGGACACCACCAAGCTTCTGATGAGGACCAATGTGTTTAGAAAAAGTGCTGTACAGTGCAGCTTTGTCACTTATTTCTAAAGAATTTTAGTAGTAAGGGAAGGGGAATCCCCCTTCCAAGCTCTCGTCAGAGATGATAGCTCACTAACTACGCAGGCTCAAAAAGTGGCTTTCATCGTAAGTCAGTTGTGCACATGGAAAATAATGTGTGCACAAAATCCAACCATTTCTGCTCTTAGGGAAAAATAATTAGAGCAAACATTGCCCTCTACCTGTACCTTCCCATCAGGCATGGGGCATACTCCCACACACACAGCAGAGGCCAGCACTAAACATTTTTGAGGCAATATCATTTTGTTTCTCCCCTCTTCTGTCCTGCCTTTCTCTTTCCACAGGACAGAAGTTACTAATATCGGCCCTGGCCAGCCTCCTCCACTTCTTGCTGACACGCTTCCTTCTCATCTGTCTTAACCAGACCCCATCTACACTTCATGTATCAACTGTTGCCACTCCCATCTGCCTCTTCAGGTTACCCCTCTTCCTGCCCTTCAATTTAGGCCTCCTTGCGTTCTACCTTCTGGTGCCTTCCGTCTCTGCCATCAAATGCTATCCCTCCAGCTGCCTCTCCATCACTGCCTCTTGCTTTTCTATCTCCTTCTTTCTGACCCTCTATCTCTGCCTCCCAAAGAGATCCACTGGTCCATAAAATTGTGAGGGTGGAAGTCACTAATGGAAAAGTGTTTACAGGGGTTGATAATTGTACAACAAACTTCAAAGTAGGTCTCTCTTTTACTATTTTTGGGGTAGTGCTAGTTGAAGAAAATCTGTAACAAATGGATTCACTCAAAGGACTTCAGCACTGGTTTCTTTTTTCTTGTTTTGCCTTCTTGAGGTGGACAGAGATTTAACAAGTATTTAATCCATAGGGTTTTTCTAAGGCTTTTTACAAGTGGTTTCTATTTGTGTATTTTTGGTTTTCGTTTTTGGGAAGGAGGGTAACAAGGGGAGGAATAAGAATTCCAAAAACAATCAGAAATGCTTCTACGAAGGATTTCTCAAATGGGGTATCAGACTTTAGGGAATTCCACAAAAGCAAGTACAATACAGAACACATTAACACTTGCAGGAAATGTAATGTAAATGGTATGATCAGAAAATGCTCCCAGTGGCTACAGCAAAAGCTTTCCTGCTCTTTCTGGTGTGGATCAGCCCTGTTACTCTCTCTCTAACAGCCAAGCACAACCGACACAGAAAACCGGAGTGTAAGGTGGGAATTTTATCAGCCCACAACATCTCCCACCTAAGGTCTACGGAACATTCTGCAGGCTTTGAACTTTGCAGATGTGCCAGTGAGATCTGATTCCACACTCCCATGTGTCTCTTATGGCAAGCAAAGGTAAATAATAGGAGATATGAAAGTGGTGTGGGAGTGAACCTGCCTGTCAACCCAAATGTCTGTATTTGTGGGTGGACAGGCGAGTGAGTGTCAGTTATACCTCTCTTTGGACCTCATTCCGAGTTGGATGGTATCCCTATTGGGAAACCGCCCATCGTATTTGCGTTACCGCCCACCCGTCCGGCGATATTAACGGTGGATCATGGGTTGAGCTGTAAACGTAATTCCCCACTCCCAATCAGCATTTTTCTGACGCATTTAAACCCAGTTTAGAGCTGGTGGTAAATGCTGCCAGACTTGTGATTGGGCAGACCCTTAAATGTAGCGACAATAGCGTTACTGACAGATTTAAGGTCTACCACCCAACTCGTGATGAGGCCCTTTGTGTGAAGGGTCAAGAGCTGTACATATATTTGGTGAGGGGTGTATGGGTTAGATCATTGTCTGTGCCTGTGCAGGGGCTTTCCATGATCCTATGTTGGTAAAACATGGCAGACGGTGAGAGTTACTACCTGGGTTTATAAACGGAATGCCTGATATGCCATAACAAACCAATGCCGCAAATGTGAGTTTCTGAGCACACTATGATAATGTCTGGAATATGATAGGAGTATCTACCTGGACGTTCCAGGGCAATACAGTGGGCCTCATTACGAGTATGGTGGTATGGTAACAACGGCGCCGGTATCACTACTGGCACTGTTGTTACCGTACTGCCATACTAGGAGTTCTGCTCGCGGGTGCCCTTGCAGCCACTGGGTCTGACCTGGTGGCCGTACCGGCACCCACGAGCAGAACATGATGGTAGCACTGGTACCGTTATTAATGGTACCTGTTCTACCACCCTCCCCGTTCCTGTTGAACCCTATGGGGCTCAAATCGGAATGGGGATGTACCATGCCCGGCACCCACGAAAAGGCAATTACCAGGGTCTGGCTAGGCCGGAATAGCCCGGTAATTGCCCATTCGCGGGTGCCGGGCCCGGATGCGAATTTGGAGGTAGCCTTGCCGATAAAACCGGCAAAGCTACCTCCAACCTCATAATGGCCCAATGTCTTACATCTGAGGTCCTTGTTTGGCATTAATGCCTGTCATGAAATAGGGGTCAATGTACTTATACATTTAATGCCATTAGCTGCCTTGTTGATGCAGGGTATATGATAGTAATGCCTGACCTTCTGTTGGAGTAATTACTTAGGGTTATTTTGGGAATATTTTTCTTTTATGCACCAGGGTATAGGATAGAAATACTTAGCACATGGTAGAAGCACCTACATGGACATACAATTGCAATACCTGCAATATAAGGGTCTTGGTATATGACAATGATGCCTTGCCTATAGTCAGAGTCTGGGTGCTAGATTGCAATACCGAACATGCTAGCACCTAGATGTGCGACTTCAATTTTTAGTTTATGATAGGAGCACCTACCTGGAGATAGGGCAGTAATAGTTGCCATTTGAGTTCTGGGCAATTAATAGTAATGCTTGGCATATGGTAGCAATATATGTGTGTGTGTTTGATTGCAACATCTGGGTACAGGTATGAGTCTGAACTGGGTGGTTTTCGAGGCCAATGTAGAAACTGCACGGGAAAGTGTCCTTAACTGGGTAAATGCTAAAGCTTGCATGGCCATTTTCAAGGGTGTCATTTAGAAACTACCATTACAAATAATGCACGAATGCACGAATGGGGAAACATGACATTAGTGCAGCAATGTCGAACATAGCATGACAATGTTCTCGGAGTCTGGAAACTGCGAAGACAAATATGTGCTTAACCTGGGGGGTGCTCAATTGCAGTGTCAAAGCAATGTGGAAGCGGAATGCTGATGTGGGATTTGACATAAGAGTTGTCTGGAGCGTATGCATACATCAAAATTCAAAACTGTGTGCAGCTGGGCTAAGGTAAAACTGGCATGTCATTTTGGAAAGTAGCATGGCAATTTGCTCCAACAGAGAAACATGCATGGTAATGTGTATTGAATTTAGGAACAATATGCCCTGCCAATTTTGATTTCCAAGATATGATTGCAAGTATCGAAGCTCTGAAACTAACAATATGGGCCTCATCACGACCCAGGCGGTAAGGGGTTTACGGCGCCGTAAACAGCGCCGACCCTTACCGCCTGAGTACGCGGTCCCTTAGCGCCATGGCGAATTTAACACCTGCTTTTAGCAGGTGTTAAAATCCATGGCGCTAAGGGACCATGGAGTTAATTACGCCACCGTAATTTACGGTGGCGTAATTAACGCCTTCCCCACTCCCATTATGCCCTATGGGGCAAAAATGGGAATGGGGAAGGGTAAATGGGGATTGGGGACTTACCGCCCCGCCAAGGTCCGAATGGGGCGGTAAGTCCGCCAACCACCATGGTGGTAAAGTCACGGCCCAGGCGGTAACTTACCGCCTGGGTCGTGATGAGGCCCTATAACGCAATATTAAAGAAAAATTCACTCAGAGAAAAAAGCAACCAATTTGCTGGCTCTCCTAATGCTCATTGTTCAGCGAGCAACGCAATAACAGTAAAGAAGAGAAACACAAATCTATAGGACAGGGTTTAGAGAAGACTCCATTCGTGAAACAATCCGGGAAAGATAAGAACTCTGACTGGTGGGAAAGTTAAGGGGAATGCAGTATAAATCAAGGTGGGTATGGAAACCTCATCCCATCCCACCAAATGCAGAACAATAAGAGAATTAAGGAAAGGGAGGACGGTGAAAGAGGAATGGAGCAGGTAGAGTTATAGAAACAACGTGGGAATAGGAACATAATGAAGGTAGTGGTTGAGAAAAGGAGTAAAAGGATACACCAAGAGGAAATGGAGACCCCAAAAGAGGAACAAATAAATAAAGCAGATTCAGTAAAGAATAATTCAGCTGGTATGCACTGGTCAGTTCCCATAGACAATGCTAAAGGGCATGTTAATTGAAAACCCTTCAGGAGATGAGAGTCCATACAAGGGTATTCCCGGGGAAATGTTGCATCGAGAACACATTGATCCTGAGAAGGCACCATTAATTTTGGTAATATCACATTGCATACAATCTCCGTCTGCCATCTACTGCTGATACCATTATTGACAGCTGCTTACAATGTAGTGATCAGATTGGACTCCATCCGGACATGTCACTGTTTGTTTGTCTGCTGTATCATAGGGGCTTAAAAGCTGATTCACAAACCTTTTTTTTCCCATAAGTAAGTTTAACTTTCTCCTGAAAACTGCAGTAACTTACTGAGCAACTCTGACCAAAAGGCATACAAGTGATTTAGAAATGTTTTTACCTACCTCTACATTGGCTGTCTCTAACTCCTTGATAAGGGGGCATTTCTATAATGTGTTGTGAATGTTACCAGAAGAGGATATCTGGGGGCAAGAGGTACCCACCCATAAAACTGTCACTTAAAATGTGTTTGCAAAATGTAAGAGTTGTATTAGAAACTTGCTTGAAGGAAATAGGAAAAAAAAGTATCATGTAGATGAATTCATATAATCATTCGGAAAAAAATACTGAATACTGGACTAATGGGATACTGATTCCAAATTCACTTCAAACACACACACACACACACGAAAAAAACAAACTTCAACAGAAAACATAAATAAAAAACAAGAAAATACAAATGAATCATCATTTAATATTTACTGTAATGAAACGTAATGCATACCTTCAAAAATGTACTTAATATATGACATGTACAAATCTATGGGCCTCATTACACGGAAGGCGGTAATGGTTAACGGTCACCGTTAATGGTAACGGTGACCGTTAACCATTACCGCCTTACTACGAGGTCCCTTAGCGGGTTGGTGCTTTAACGCCTGCTTTTTGCAGGCGTTAAAAACCAACCCGCTAAGGGACCTTGGTGCTAATTACGGCACCGCAAAATTGCGGTGCCGTAATTAGCACCTTCCCCGTTCCCATTATGCCCTATGGGGCAAAAATGGGAATGGGGAAGGGCAGTGGTGGAAGGGTCAATTACCGCCCCGCCAACCTTGGAATGGGGCGGTAATTCCCCTTTCCACCAAGGCGGTGCCGGTATTTTACCGGCATGGACCAAGGTGCTAATAGCACCTTGGTCCTCCGCCTTCCGTGTAATGAGGCCCTATGACATTTTGTGCGACTGCACTTTCTGTAAATGCCATCTGAATGTTCCAAGTGTAAGTGTTGAAACTTGAAGGTGAGTGTGAAAGAAAACGAAAGTGTATGTAATACTTTTGAAGTGAAGGAAAACATGTTTGCGAGGGCCTCAAAGTAGAGTAGTGACGGCCTTTCTATGCATGGGACTATATAAAAAATGTACCTATCAGTACTTTGACAGTTTTCAGCAACAACGAGTGCCAGAGACTAAGTTACTCCTTACAAGAAGGTTGAAGAAGGTTGAAGCCATGAACACATGTATTGTCATTTTTTACACTTGTAATATATTGATATAAAACAAAAAGCTTTGAAAAGAAATACTGTGCAGGGAGACAATAAAAGGGAGCCTAGCATTCCCTTAGCAGTTGCTTTACAAAAGGAGGAGAGGACGTTTTTAAGGTTGTTGACTTGGTGCATGAGGGGGATGATATACACGTGGGAACATTTATCGGGGACACATCAGACAAACAATCTATATTATTATGACTGGTGGTGCAAGGGAGTTCCTTTGGTAGGATGCAATGAGGGTGAAGGAAGGGAAGCCAGAGCCAGTGTTGGAGAAGACTGTGTCTGAGTGTGATGGGCAAGGAATCAGAAGGTGCAAAGAGGAACGTTAAGGGAGATAGAGTTAGCTAGTTTGGGAGGGCCCCAGGAAGTTTCTTGAATATTGAAAGGAGTTTACACAGGGGCATTTGTTGCAGAGATCCTATGCCTGCTTGGGAGCAGTGGGCGGGTGTAGAAGAGCATGGGAAATGGCAGTGTATGTGAGGAGAAAAATTGAATATGTTGTGTTGTATATGGGGAAGGAGTAGAGGGCAAGTCAGAGGGGGAAGCTAGAACAGTAGTCAAGATGTCAGAGGACCAGACTGGAGATCAAGGTTGTAATAATGTGGTGGTTTGGTGTGGACAAATCTTCAGAATCTTTAAAAGGTTTAATCTGGTGGGTGTGGCAGTGGAGGTTATTATTTTTATTTTTTTATTTTATACATTTGTAGGAGCACACTAACCCCAATGGTATCTAGGCTCTGGTTGCGAGGGATAGTGGGGAGGGGAGGTACAAGGTAGTGATGGAAACAGGCTATATGATAGTCACATATTAGTTAAAGAGCAAAGTTTTGAGGTTTTTCTCAAAGATATGGTACAAAGGTTTGTTTCATAAGTAAAGAGGTTGTTTGTTCCGGAGGGCTGGTGCATGGGTAAGGACCCCTGCACCCCCTGCTCTTTTCTTGTTTTAGTGAGGAGTAAGGAGGCGGTGCTAGTGCATCTGGTAGACAAGTGTTTTTTTTGGTGTCTATGAGGTATTGGGGAGCCTCTTTTGTAGAACCTGATAGTATGGAGAAGCCTGGTTTGTTATCATTACAAAATCATTACCCATTGTTAGAGAATCATTACCCATTTAGGGATCTAGTTATCCATCATACATTCTGATTGTACTGATTAATAGTGACATCATTAGAATATCCACATTATTCTGCCAATTTGTATGCATTTGCAAAGAGATATAGAATGAGGCCGGTTATATTTGAATTGCAATTTAGAGACACGTTATATTTGTAGAGATATTTTGTTATGTATTATGTATGCATGTAGAGAGACACGCAATGAGTGTGCACTTAGAATATGCACTGAGCTTTGAGTATAGTGCTTGGTATGAGTGAATGTGTTCGGCACTACATTCGAGAATAGAAAGCATGTAGCTGGCTCCTAAGCCATTCCATTGAGACACACAGAAGTGCTGTCGTGTGCGGAGAGATTGTTTTGAGTTACATGGAATGTCATCAGTGTAGAAACAAATGAGACGGCCTGGCTTATCAGCATGTTGGAGGCCTTGTGTTCGCAGACAGAGAGAGAAGGTGGGGGCAGGCAGGCAGCGCCATGGAGCAGGCAGAGCTTTGCATGCAGAAGGATAGGGGATTTGAATGGAGAAAGATGGTAAAATGGTGTACCGCGGGCAGACAGAAGATAGATACGGTATAGATATGATGGGAAATGTCACGATGACAGAACACGCAGTGATTGAAAAGTACAAGTACATGCATCACAGACATTTAGGCACTGCTCACATTTAGAAATGCTGACACACAGAGAAACAAGGGAATGCTTAATGTAACCATAGAGATTTGTATAGGTCATTGAACAGTATAATGAGAGGTGAGGCTTTGGGAGTTGCTAGTTCTGGCTAGTTCTAGGTGCTTGTTGTTGGAGATGGAGTTTTTGGATGGAGCTGCTCTCTGAGAAATTGAGAGACCGAGGCTGAGCAGAGCTGAGGAGATCTGGCAGGGATCTGGCAGAGACTGACTGACTGGTTGCAGAGTTAGCGGGAGAGGAGAGAAAAAGCAACACTGGAGAGGGGAGTATTGCTGAATAAAGAGACGTGCATGGGGAATTAGAACAAAAACTCACACAGAGCTATAGATGGGGTAATCAGATAGGGTTTGTCATATAGAGAGAGAGTGAAGTATGGTGTGGAATGGAGAGGATGGTGTGGCTTATAGCTTATAGTGTAAGACTTTTAGTAATTGCACTGCATGGTAGATTTACACCAAAAGCATAAAAGGTGCAAATTCCAGATTTGCATTATAGTAGTGTTTGCATCATGCATTGCTATGTATGAATAAATGTGTTTCTATTGTTGGATCGATTCATGTGTTTTCTTTGTGTCTTATGTAAATGTGTCATTGGAGTAAAATAGGAGTAATCTGGGAGTAACACAGTGCACAAAGGGCCTGGGATAGAAAGCAGGGGGGCATAGTGATCCACACCACCTTTGGAGGTTGTCTAAGACTGATACATGGTCGCCCACTAGGGGCTAGGCCAAAGGCAGAATTGTCTGATTTGTCTCACTTTCCACACTTTGGCATTACATTTCTAGGTGATGAAGAGTGCCTTGAATTTGTTATTGTCATTTACTGGAAGCCAATGCACTGATTTTCTGGCTTCCGAGATGTGGTCATGTTTAGCAATGTCAAATGCTGCCTGTAGAGCATTGTTTCTGGTGGTTTGGAGTTTGTGCAGATATTTTTTCTGAAGTTCCACACAATAATGCATTGCAATAGTCCAATTTGGATCCTATGAGGGCTTGTGCAATTTCCAGTTGATTCTGTGTTGAGAGGAATGGCTTGCTAGCGTTGATTAGTTTAGTGGCGTAATCTGAGGAGGCAGCAATGTGGTTGACTTGGCGGGTCATGGTTAAAGAGGAGTCGAGGAAGATGGCAAGGGTTTTGATGGACATTGCTATTGAAATCTGGCATCAATGATGAAGGTTTTGAAATCCTGGTGTAATTTGGCCAGGTGTGATGCTGGGCCAACGATGAGGAGCTCAGTTTTCTGATCGTTGAGCTGCCATCCAGGACTGGATGGTTTTGTAGATGGCATTGTTGTGAAGGGTGTCTGTGGGGTATTCTCCAGAGAGGGGTATGGGGATTTGTGTATCGTCCGCATGGTTGGTACATGAGATACCAAGAGCATCTAGATGGTCAAAGAGGGGTTTGTTATATACCTTATACAGTGTGGAGAGCGATCCACAAGAGCCTTGGGGGATGCCACAGGATGTGGGAGCGGGGAAGGCAGTGAACTCACCTGCGAAGAAATGGGGTGTTCTGTTGGCTACGAAGGATGAGATCCATTTGGTAGCCTCTGATGAGAAGTGTACAGAGGTAGGAAATGCTTTGAATAGGATGTCACGATCGACGAGGTCAAAGTCTGTGGAGAGGTCGAGTAGTAATAGAAGTGAGAGAGGGCCCTGGTCAAATACTACATCAAGTTGGTTTTTGAGGTCTAAGAGAGCCGTTTCTGTGCCATGTTTGGGACAGAAGCCTGATTGTCTGGAGCCCAGGATATGATGTATTTCTAGGAAGGATTGGATTTGTAAATAGGCAACTCTGTCCATAATTTTGAGCAGGAACGGGACTGTGATAGTTGGACGGTAGTTGGTGGGGGTAACTGTGTCAAGAGATGTTTTCTTTAGAAGTGGAGGGACCCAGGATTCTTTGAATTGTAATGAGTTGCTAGCATTTAGTTTCTGTCAAAGAGGACCCTGATTTTGCAAGCCTTGCAGGCATCGATGAGGAGATAAGTCAAACAAAATATTGTGGCAATGATGAGTGGGGCATTTCTAGCTGTGAGATATATCAATTCTGTTTTGGAAGATTGCAGAATAAGGCACCTGCATGCAACCCAATGGCAGATTGTTCAGAGACCATTAGGTATCATGGAGGATATATCAGGGGTGAAAATATGAAAGGAGAAATTAAAATGGTTGTCAACAGCTAATAGGTCGTAGTAGAAGTCAAATGCAGAGATTTGTCAGCTGATAGAGTGGTTGTAACGCTTAAAGAGGAGTTGGCCAAGAAAAGGCTCTTGAGGGAAACCCACTGGAGTAAGTGGGAGCAGAGATGTGAGTGTTCTAGGAGGTGGAATATGAGTGTTCCATTTTATGGAAAAGAACATATGCCAATGTTAGAGAGGGATTGAATAATAGAGGGCTTTTGACAGGGTCAATGGCAGCCAAGAGATCCTGGAGAATGAGAAGAGAGGATAGTTTGGAGTGGTGGGCAGAGGTGAGAAAGTTGGTGATATTAGTGAGTGCCATATGACAGGTGCATTGTCTATGGAATCCAGATTAGGGGAGGTTGCAGAGGCCATTATTCTCCAGATAGGAAGTGATACAGTTGATCAATACATGTTCAAATAGTTTGGTGAAGTGTGGGAGGCAATAGTTGGATGGGCTCTTTAGGTCAACAGAGGGCTTTTTTCAGGATGGGTATGACAGTAACAATCTTGTAGCAGTCTGGGAAGATATCACGTGCAAAATAGAGTATGAATCACAGGGATAACAATGAGAAATCAGTGTCGGTCGCTGTTAGTTCCTTGATGATTTGTGGGATAAAGGGGTCGACAGGAACACCTCAGAGTTGGAGGCCTGGAGGATTGTTGGCAAATCAAAAGAAGCAGAAGGTGAGAATGACGGAGGAGAGGGGGAGCTGATGCAAGTGGTGGTGGGGATAACAACGAGTGGAGCCGGGAGTTTAGTGAGAGTTTCTCTGATTTTGGCTATTTCCAACAGAAAATAAAAGGCAAATGAATCACCGGAAAACAATGAGGAGATGGATCTGGGCCATGGGTGACAGAAATTATTACCTATTGATTGGGGCAGGCACACCAAAGGAGGGTGCCCAAAATTCACCCTTACCTTCTCCAATATCACACTGTTCAAGGCCATCCCAATGAAAAGCCTACAGAGTGGGAAAATGCAAATACAAACATGCAAGAGGCGGTCTTGATCAATTTTTAAGATACTGCCGGCAATGAGTTACCACCCATTTTTACAAACGTCATTGAGCGTGCATGGGTGCAGAATAACCTGGAAAAGAAAAACATGATTTTCACACATACATTCCCTGGTAACATTCTACTTGTTCATCCTAAAAAGGTACTTGATATGTAGCATGCACACACTTAAGTTGCTTTTAGTAGTCGAAGAGCACATTGGAAAGCAATATATCTCAATGTGACATACACTAACATAAAACAACATTAAATAATATAGTAGAAACACCTGGCACACCTTAAATGCTTTCAATCATTTCTTTAGCATAATTGAGTCCCCGGTATTTTAATGCTGGAAATTTTTTTTTCTTACCAAGTTCAATTTTTGCTGAAGTGCTACATTTCAGAATCTATGCTCTGGCTTTCATTAATTTCTTTGGGCTGTATTAAATTGCAACGATAATAAAGATACCAATCTCTTCAGAATAAAAGCCTTTTTTTCAGGACACTACCCACAAACTGATCAGTTTTTGAAAGAAGCCATTGCTCAGTTAAATGTATATCTATTTGAGACTAATTTGGTCGTATTCATTAATGTATTTGTTTATTTTGAAAAGCAATGTTTTCATAAAATAATACATGAATACAACACTAAAGTACATTCCAGCATACAAATATATATATACAAATAATAGGTCAAGGCATAATAAATAAAGAACCATAGTGAAGCAATAGAACAACACATAATTCCAGGGATTTGACATAATAGGTTTCTAATAAGCATGCTTGTTTTAAAAAATGTGGCTACTGGCACACTTATAAAATCAATAGCCATGCGATGAATGAAAATTACTGCTTGTCAGCAGGATGTAATGTGGCTAGATCGTAACACTGGTGTAAGCCATCACTGATGTGAGTTTGCATATAAAGGACAAACAGCATAAATGCAGTCAAACAACCATGGAGTGTCATGCACATCATTGGACCACCAGCAGACCATTTAGCTCTAAACCTGGTAAGAGGTAAAATACCCAATCCCATTAGCAATGAGTACCCTCCCCAAGCCCAGATCTACAACTGAGGGGTCATTCTCCAGTCCTAGATTGGGCACAGGGGCCACATAATACTGATGCGTCAAACAAAGATCTATATTGAGCTCTATTATTTAGGAAGCAATTTTATCTTGAAGATGGCTTTTGGTTGATGGTCCGGTGTTAGCACTAACATTTTCAATATTGTACATTCCTAGCAGTCTCAAAGTGGTGGAAACATGCCTAAGCCAGGCAGAACACAGGCTCCCTATATACCTCTGTCATCTTGGACACAATGTCTGAATTAAGTCAAATTAGGGGATCTACATAGTTTTATCCATTGAAAAGTACAAAGCCGGACATTCCAGTGCAGCAGTTTTGGCACCAGCCTTTTTGCCACTTCTCGCATTCAGGCACAGCCAACCGGGCGCTGGGAGCTATCTGCATCAGGATTTCACTGAAACAGTAATATCCGGCGCAGAGACCTACTATGATGCGATGCTACTGTTTTCACTATATATATATAAAAGGTAAATGTGTGGATATGTGTGTGTAAAAAGTATCAAATATACATTTTTCTATTTTTTTTATTTTTAAACTGTCTGCAATGCTTGGATATGTGTGTGTGTACATGTTCGAAATGTTCAGCATACTTCCCAAAATGCTACAAACCTAAAATTTGGCTTGTGGGTAGGTTGCATGGTGTAAACAATGTATCAAGTATATAATATACCTTTTTTGAGATTTAGTATTTTAAGCAGTCTGCAATGCTTACCCCTGTCATATGGCTCTTAGCACCGTAGTTCTGCCGTAGTTCTACATTCAGTGTTCATGAAAATGTCAGCAGTTCATTGTTCCTCAACTTTCCACGCTGTCAGCATTCTAGCTGACATTAGCCGCACTAACTTCTAAGTCATGCGGGTGACACAAAACGGTGCTTTTGTGGTAATGCGGGTGACAGGTATTGGTGCATGTCTCCTCAAAAGTGTCCGCAACAACGTTGTCCATCACATTGTGGCAAATATCTCATGATAATTACAGAAACCTCATTTCCCGCGCAAGTTGGCAAATGTATGTTTGTTTGTTTTGTTTGTTTGTATGCCATCTCAACAGTACAAAGATTACATGCTTCAGCCGTACACGTACGGGTATGGACCTCAAGCTTACATTCTTCAGCACTACACGTACGGCACTTATGTTGAGGTTGCTGCTGCCTCGGCTGTAGATCAGAACCCCAATAATGTTGCTGCACAATCTCAATGCTTCAACTCAAAGTAGCTGAAATCAATTTACGGGATTCATGCTTTTCTCATGGTCAACTTTATGGGGCTTGATCCAGAATTAGAAACAAAGACAATTTGTTCAAACTAGCTCTCACAGCAAAGACTAGCACTATTGCAATATTGTCTACAAAGAAGCATTGATTTAGTTCATTAAGTAAACTTCAAACTAGGACTGAAGTAGAAATTACTGTGCGAAGCACAGGTACACCTGCTAGACTTTAATATTGTCCTCATAAGCTCGAATAAATGGAGTGCTTTGCATGACTGTATATTTAAGCCAAACACCACATGCTCAATACATGGAGCTGTAAACATGAGCACATGGCGTTTGGCTTGTTTGGCATCCAAAGCACTACATTTATTAGGGCTTAGGAAGACAATTTATTTTAGCAAACAGTAACATCCCTGTGCAGATAGGTCTCTGTGCAGGGATATTACTGTTTGCAGTGCTATCCCAGCGTGGATAGTTTCCTGCGCCCTTTCGGCCAACAGGGCATGTCTGAAAATGGCTGTGCCAAAGTACCGTTCCTCATACAAAAGTAGGTTTAACATATGCAATCAAATCAATCTCTTTGCACCCCAACTCTAATCTTAAAACATAATTTGGGGCTGATTTGGGTAGTTTTAAAAACTGTTTGAAGAAATGTGGTTGCTATATTCTTCAAGCTCGATAGATTGTCATATCCCCACAGTAACTGCCTGTACTGGGCTGATGCCATTGTCATGTTTTTATGCACTTTAAGAGTAGAGGCCACCACCCTTCTGCCAAACGACTCCAAATAATGTTATTACACAGTCACAAATCTTTGTTTGTGCCAAATCACCTTTTCTCACCTGATCCTTCTACGACCCCTTCTGCAAAAAGCCAATTCTGAGATAGTCATAATAAGGCACCTGCTATGAAATGGAGAGGGTCGCTACCAATTTGGCCCAGCAAAATGTCATACATTGGCGGTCATTACAACCTTGGTGCTAAGTGCACCAACTTTACCACCATGGTGTAAACTACGTTTACACCATGGTGGATGGTGGATTTACCGCCCCATTCCAAGGTGAGTGGGGCGGTAAATCCCCATTTCCCATTTTCCCTTCCCCATTCCCATTTTTGCCCCATAGGGCATAATGGGAGTGGGGAAGGCGCTAATTACGCCGCCGTAAATTACGGCGGCGTAATTAGCACCATGGCGGGTTAGCGCCATGGACTTTAACGCCTGCCAAAAGCAGGCGTTAAAGTGGGAATCCGGCGTTAAGGGTTAACGCCGTCGTTAACCCTTAACGCCGGGGTTGTAATGACCTCCATTGGCCCTCATTACAACTGAGGTGCTAAGTGCACCAACTTTACCACCATGGTGTAAACTACGTTTACACCATGGTGGATGGCGGATTTACCGCCCCATTACAAGGTGAGTGGGGCGGTAAATCCCCATTTCCCATTTTCCCTTCCCCATTCCCATTTTTGCCCCATAGGGCATAATGGGAGTGGGGAAGGCGCTAATTACGGCACCGTAAATTACGGTGCCGTAATTAGCACCAAGGTGCCTTAGCACCATGGAACTTAACGCCTGCAAAAAGCAGGCGTTAAGGTGGGAATCAGGCGTTAAGGGTTAACGGTGGCGTTAACCCTTAACGCCTGAGTTGTAATGAGGGTGATTGTGTTTTTCCAGCAATAATTATCGAGCTTTTCCCAGCACAAAGTGAATAAAAGCAAGCAAGCTGTTGCTGCAAACCTTTGGGGGTCTTTGATATCAGTAATGCATCGTCCACAAACAATAAAAGCCCCAGTCTATCCACACCCACCGGAGTAGCAGCCGCCTCTAAGTTTAAATTATTCTCTGCTAAGTAATTTGTTAAAAACAGAAATAACAGGGGGTCTAAAATACACGCCGGTCTGGTGCACTTAATCACCTGAAAAGCCTTTGTGATCTCACCTCCAGGCCAATATCGCACCTTGGTGGTGTTGCTTGGATATATAGCCTGTTAATGAAATGCCAAATACCAGTAGAAACGTTAATCCTTTTAATCCTCTCTGTCCCTGATCCCAGCCTCTGCTTGACCCTTGTGCGTCCTTTATGTGCGCTCTGAGGCGCACGGGCATGTGGCACGTTCTAAAAATTAAAATAAATAAATAAATACATGAATTAAGTGCTGGGCACAGAATCAGACGCAGTCCTGCAGTCCTGCAGTCATGCAGTCAATAAAGTAGACATATACCTTCTGCTTTAATAAACATGTACTGTTTGTGTCTGATCATAAATAGGCAAAATGCGTTATCAATACATCACCCCCCCCTCCCCCCCCCATATAAACTCAGCCTGGCAGTGGAATAAAAAGTTAATCTCAGATGATCACACTACCACAGTGGGATAACACGTTCGTCTCAGTGGACCCTGCCACACATCTCTTGTGGGGCTTTCCAATACATGGTTTCTGTGCTGACAATAAAAGATATCGGCTGGGTCACATTAGGTGGTGTCAGGGGTGTTGCTGGGTCTGGAAAAGATCCAGGGCTAAGCTAATGTCGGAACATTCGGGACTGGGGGCTAGCTAGCCTTTTGGCTGTAGCTCCTGAGATTCTATCTGAGGCTACAACCAAAAGACCAGGGGCTATAGCCCCCTTAGCCCCCCCACCCCCCCTAGCAACGCCTCTGGGTAGTGTTGATTTAGCAAAATACCCGGGTTAGTGGAAGTGACATTACCTGCCAGAGGATATCACTGGAGGTGACAGCACATGGTGCTGATAGCGCTACGTTAAGCGATTTCAAATAAGCGTCAACACTAATGACAAGATAGGAAGTTGCATCACTAATGTAAATAATATAGGTGCAAGAACAATACAGTTATAAACAGTTACTACAGCAAGTCAGGTGGCTTGTATACTTCTGTCTTGGCCATCAGTAGACCTGCATTACAGGCATAAGGATTATTTATATTGTTTTATTTATTCCGTTTATATCGCACACACAAACCCTTGGGCGTCAGGGTTGCATTATATGTAAGGAAACGCCCATCTGCTCCTACCATATGCCAAGTGCATCCCCACATGCTTCTGTGTTGCTGCCCTATGCCAGTAAACGCCCACAAATGCATGGCATAGTCCCACACGTCAAGCAGCGGCTAACTTATGACAATGAAGCAAGCATAGACAGCAATGCCATCTTAAAAAAAACATAGTGCCTCATATGTCTTGCATCGTCATTTTTCAAATGTAATGGTGTTTGGTCATTCACCCCGTGCATATAGGAAACATCAGAGGGCGGGGATACAGCCTTGCACCATAGAAAATTAGTTAATGCCTACATGGTCTGTATTACAATCATATTCGAGTTAATACATTAGAGGCCTGGGTTCTCCCCATCCGCTATGCCTCCCTTTTGCGCTCTTCGGCCTTACGTTTGCCACTGGAAGTGGAGGGCACCGTGCACTGTTGTGTTTCTCTCCCCAGTGCTGCCACTGTGACATTTGACCTGGCAGCCTCAAGGGCAGAGCCAGGGGTGCCAAAGGCGAAGCCATTGGTACCAGTGGGTATCCATGGGTAGGCCTTAATGACGTCCCTTGTCAGGGTAATATGCTTAAAGAAACAAATGACTAACTCCCCAGTCCTCTGTTGTTCGAGGCCAAATATATAAATATGGTAGGTTTAAGCACATGTTTTAATTATTGTGACGTGTGAATGAGTCGCATTAGGGACTAGGGACGCCATCAGACCACTTCAGCAGCACCTTTTTGTCTTTTCCTGGTATTCTATTCCCCTGCTAATATAACTGACCGAGCTCCAGCAATGTGATATGGGTTCAAATGGATCAACGCTGCCATAAAATGGAAGACATGTTTGTTCAGAAAGAGAGATCTTACTGTCGGAAAGAGTGCTAAGAGCTAAACATTTCGTTTGTATTCATTGACAAATATAATTTCAAATGACACTTCAAAATCAATGAAAGATATTAGGCTCTAGGAGCCAGGAGAACATACCATAGAAGCCATTGGAACATTGGTTTTAGAGGGGTCTTCTTCATTCTTACAGTTGCAAAATTGAATTGAGACACAAGGAGTTGGATTTTTTAAATTGTATTGGTGATCTGTAATGCACCCATCGCGGTCAGTCTCCTTCAAATACGTTTACGTCTTAAAGGAATCGGATAACTGAAGGGTCAGTAGGCAACTCTAGATGCGTTTAGATAATGATCTGGGGAACTAAGAGATGGGGAGTCAGTCGCTGCCTTTACACTTCACTGCACCAATGAGCCATCTACCCAAGCTCAGCTAATTACCAGTCCCAGAAACTCAGCGTGTGTCTGTCTTTCCGATTCCCGCGTGCAAAGCGAGACAAAGGCCTACCAACCTGCCGGGTAATTGGTCATTATTAACAGGAAGCCGAAAAGAGGAAGTAATGACAGCCGCACGCTGGCTCTTTGCACCCCATTAACTGGAAAAAGCTGCACCAAAGCACACCATTACTGCTTGGGAGTGACACCCCTCAGTTAACAGATAAGCTGGGTACACTTTTCCTAAAACTGACAGTTGCACAATTCCTGCACTGTCAGTGTACGCATAGGTGCACCAGCACATTTCTTAAAGAGGAATAGGTCGCATATGTGAGACTGGTGTATCTGACTCCACCCAACCCTTGTGGGGCAGGAGGTATGGGGGGATTCCGAGAAGGTCCCTGAGAAACTCCTGTGACTAATTGGATTCTGCTCTGCAGGAGTAAAAGGATGAGTAGGCCTACAATGGCCCACTCAACCCTTTCACTTCTACAGACCAAAACCCAACCCATAGAGGTAAAAAAGGGACAGTTAAGAGATATACCTATTTCACCTTTTGTGGTAATGGGGGCAGAGGAAAGGCTTTGCTCTCAAGAGCGGTGTGAATGTGATCTAGTAGCGACCCAAACAACACAGAAACACAGCCCAAAATAAAGGAAATGTCCAATTAAGGTTCTATAAAAATATGTATACTTTAATTAAACACACCATCTGCAATAGAACAAGTAAGAACACTCTACACAAGCCCATCTGCATGAAAGACAAAGCGAAAGGAACATATTGGAGAAAGTAGCCCTCTGGACATTGGTACAGGGGTGATGGGCAAATAACATCTACAAAAGGATACGTCTTTGGTGAAATAATGTGCTCAGGTGACTTCACCAGTCTCTAGGGTCCCAGTGGATGATGGGGCAGTTCAGGGTCAACTATACTGGGTTTCAGTTGAACCTTGTGTCGAACGTTGATGTGAGCCGATCAAGCTCAGTTCTGGCACGTTGGATCATATGGGCCAAAGCAGCAAGCAGACGTCGAGTAGGGGTGAATGCAGTCACTCTGTGAGGTCAAAGGGGGCTCTCAATGATGCAGGTCGGAGTGGTTCTAGGATCACTTTGCAGTTGGGCCATGCTGAGTCAGGCTTTTAGCAGCTGTAAGGGGTTGATGCATGATGCTCCAGTGGTTTGAATAGGTGGGTGATGGTCAACAAATTGGCAATCTTGGGGGTGCTGATGTGCAGGCCTGTGATCCTTTAATCAGAATCTGCTTGTGTCACACCAGCGATTCGGATCGTATCCCGGCTTGGAGTAGTCCATTCAGGCCTAGCAGATGACGGGTTCACCTAGGGCACGAAGCAGCAATGAGCTGGTTTGAAGTGCAAGAAATAGTTTGGATAAGAGGAGCATAAAAGCTAGCACCAGCGTCTTGCTTCTCGTTCAAACTGCAGTGAACACAGGGTGACTGCTTGGTTGCAGAAGAACAGTGGCTGATCTGGCTCTGGGGCTGATCTGAGGCAGACTCAGGGGGACTAAAGTACAGGATGTCTCCACTCAGGGTCTGCTGTCCAAGCTTTAGGAGATTCTGGTGCAAAGTGGCAGGTCCTAAAGGTCACTCCCAGTGGGCCCTTGGCGTGGATAGGGGACAGAGTTCTCTTCTGCCTTGGACAGTTCCTTCTTCATCTCAGGCTGAGGACTTTGGAAAGTGAAACTTTCCCAAAGGGAGTCCAGTGAGTCTGTCTCAGGTTTTGTGCCAGAGAATCTTTGTGCCGTGATAAGATCCGAAAGGATCTGAGAGGATCGATAGCAGGGGTGGGAGACTCTATCGGTTAAAGGCAAAAATCCCCAGATAATTGAGCTAAAGCTAGCCTGCCTTATTGGTCCAATCCCTGCTCTTGAACAGAGTGGACTTTAAAATACTGATATCACACTCAAAGTACTTTACTCCAGAGGAAGTTGAGGGGTCAGAAAAGAGGAAAAGAGAGAACCAAAAGGGTGGAAGTCTCCTGGCACTGAACAGAGCACTACTGCCTACTCTAATCCTGCCCCTTTCCCTTCTCACTAAGTACAAAGGCCTTTAGATATGCAGCGCCCTGGTGTGAGGCTACTCCTTTTGAATGGGTGTGCTTCCTGGATGCCATGCCCAGGACAGCGGCCTGCTGTGCAGTTATCTCTGACAGAGGTTGTTACCTGCCCTCACAAAGAGATCAATGAAGAGGCCTGGTCCTCCAGATTCCTGTCGTGCCATTTGGTGCAGTCTCCACTGGGCTTACCAGAATGCACATCACCTTCCACAGTACACGTGGGCATATTTTAAGTGGCGCTTCAGCACTGCAGAGCTGTGGCTTCAGATGTTGAGTGGGAATCTTGTTACCTTTGAACCTGCTGTACGCCATGAGCAGAGCAGGTGCTCCGGATCAGGATACTGATGCAGTATGGACGAGTACACTATGCTTTTGGTATGAAGATGACAAAATGGGTAATCTGGTTAGCAGATTACACAACAAGGCAATATGGGGCGATCAAGTCTTGCTTCTCAAAACAAATTTCTTGCAAGAAAAATACATGCAAAAATAAAGCAAAAAGAAGGGGCACCACAGTTTGTAGGTCGGAATCAAAACAAGCAAAAAGCAGAGGTCAGACAGATCAAGCACAAAACCAAAAATAAACAAGTACGGGGAGATGAGGTCCCTCTTCTAAATCAATGGCCTTGACAAATGGGAATACAAAGCACAAAATATAACCATGTCAAGAAAAGAACACAGCAATGTGTAGTGTAAGGCTGACAGAGGAAACATCTGTCCATAACACTACTACCCATCTCTCCACTCTACAACTATCCCTCTCTCCACTCTACTATTGCCCCTACACTCCACTCTACTTCTTCTTCCCCACCTTCTTTCACAATCACCACCCTTTCACTCTTCCACTCACCTTACCATGCACTCCCTACTCCATCAATCATCCTCTCACACCACCAATGAACACACATAAAAAAGTAAGACTTTCTTTCACTAATCAACACATCACCTTACACACTACTTCAGTAATTCTCCTCCGTGTCCTGCTCCCTTGTCCTTCCTCCATTAGCTATCTTGGTCAACTTCCTTTTCCTTCCTGCAACTCCCCTAAATAACCCACACTTTCCTGCTTCCTTTTCCTCCCTTTACCATCCTGATTCACCCTCCTTTGTTTACAAACCCTCACCTAGTTCTGTGGGCCAACTGCTGACTTCCTTTCCCCTCGGCAGGTGTTACAGGTGAGTAAAGGCATATATGGTGGCATAAGCCCCACCCCTTTCTGATATGCTGAGCGTTTCAGTAATTTAGGCCTTCTACTGTAACCAAAATTCTCAGTGTCCCAGTTCATACATTTCTTCCAGGTGTACACAGGATACTGCATTCTCAACCGGACCAATCCATGACTAGGTTATAGGTCTCTTGTTGGTGGGTGTCCATGCTGTATTACCCAAATTGACCTTTTACAATTGACCTTTAGCACAATTGACCTAATTATAGTGGTCCTAATTGACCTTCTGCACAATTGACCTTTATATTATTGTAGTTATTTTATATATGTATTAGGTGGATTATAAATAATATAAGGGGATTGGAGGGGGACTTGCAGGGGTTTTTGGATTGGGTGGGATGTTGCAGGAATGTTTGGATTGCGTGGAAGGTTGCAGGGGTTTTCCCCTGCATATATGTCCTAATTGGCCTTCTAAATTAGGTCAAGTCTCCCAAGGTCAATTCTCCCGAGGTCAATTGTGAAAAGGTCAATTAGTATACAACCGTCTTTGCAACTGTGTTGTATGGAGCGCTCCATGCTCGTCTCTTGATTTCAGTTACTGGTGCAGTTAAGTGCGGACTGGCTGCATATATTGTTGTTCTGCTCACTAACGTTTTCCGGTGGCTGGATGTCTCAGGCTCTCACTCTCCTGCTAGGGCCATTTGCTTGCTCTTCTGCACTGGGTCTTGTATTTTCCCTGGGGAGACAGAAACAGACTCGAGAGCATTGTGCAATTTCCGGTTTGAGCAAGACATGGTGATGCATGTGCCAAACATGCATGCATAAAAAGAAGGGACATGGATTGGGAGTGTCCTAATTCCCACACCACACCTTTTGGTTAGGAATGGCTCTAGGAATGCCCATGGTAGGCCCCTCACCCCAGGATGACTGTCACAACTTTCTAACGAATGAGTACCCACATAGTAACTTGGACATTGAAACCTCCTCTACCAATGTGTATAATACAGTGCAAATGTCACAATGTGCCATTTGCAGAAGGACACACATTATATGATGATGCCTCTGGCAGTCATGTAAGGGTTACGCGAATTAACCACATTAACCACATGTGTGTTCTTATTGTGGTAGATGAGATGGATAGGAATTTCTGCTGAAAGCTGGTGTCACAAAATAAGCCCTCCAACGTAGCAACATCTCCCCTGAGAGACTTCATTCTGAAATAAAATCTCCCCTGGGGATTCACTCTAAAATGGAATCCCCCCCCCCGTGAAATGCGTTCTCCGCCCTGAGCAGAATTTCACTGTCTCCCATTTGAAATACTTCAACATCTGGTATTTTTTAAAAAATCAAGTCTCTACTCTTTTAGGGAGGGTGTTGGAAAAGGCCAATCAGGCAAAGGAAGTCTCAGTTTTGAAATATATTTAAGCCTCCCCCTTGACAAAGAGAGACTGTAGCAGAATACATTCTTACCCTGGATGGGGGAGATTCTGTAGCAGAATAAACTATCCCCCTTGAAGTGGAGACCCGGTAACAGAACATTTCTTGCTGGGTGTCATCAACTCCATTTTCCCACTGCAGATACAAGTGCTTACTTTGAAAACATCAAGTTTGAAACACCAAAATCTGTCTATATTTTTGGGAATTTATGAATTTGAAAAATCAGCATTTTGTATAATTTGGATTATTGCAACAATATTGAGTAATGTAAGTGTGAACCTAAGTTTTTGCCTGGTTGCTGTTTAAAAGATATTTTTTTAACTCGCTTTTTCCTTTGCTGTCCTCATGATATCTCTTATCCACTAATACATGTTTCCCACGATCTAGTGACAGTCACACATTGTCCTTCTTGGCTTTAGCATGCAACTTCCATTGCCTCCTCTGCTACTCTCAGAAGTATTCAAAGTGACATAGGGGGTCTAGCACCTGTATTCCCATGAAACGAGCTGCCCCATTTCTCCTCGGTAGTTTACAATTTGCTTCCTCTTTTCAAACATGCTCTATCACTTTCAAACTTTTATTTTAAAACTGTTATCTTTAAAACTGCTGGGGGTTGAACCACGGTCTGACACGGTATACGATGTCGTGTAAAATACAATTTTCAACGTGATCAAATTAAGCACCCTGTTAAAAAGAAGTAGATATTACAAATAAGAATGCATTTAATAAAGGCATAGACCATCTTTAAAATACTAATTTATGTCAAACTGAATTAGGGTTTTCAATTTCCCTCGATTGGAGAGATGTGACAGGCCCCCAAAGCAAGTTGAAATTAATGCAACACAAAGGCTTCATCCATGTGTCCACAAGCCAACAACACAATTGTACACACATTGCATTAAAGGCTACTTATTATATTTGGCGCTTTGGTGGCATAAGCCATCTAATCGCTAGAACACGGGTACTGTAAATGTAAAAAAAAGGAGAAATGGGAGTTCGAGAGCAGTGTATGGTGTTGACATGGCAACTTATGGCGATGAAATGTCCGAAGCACCATTTGGGCCTTGACGCCCTCGATCACATCTGCCGGCCTGCTGCTGTTACCGGGGAGCTGTGCACGCTCCGAAGTGGGAGGAAAATTACTGCACTTCACTATATGTTTAAAGTCTGTCGCAGAGTGATCTCCTTTGGACCCGAAGCAGCAGCCATTTGCAGGGTGGCACTGCAGTGGACTGCCCCATCGTGCACATTAAGTTCATGAGTCTGGGAACCATATTGCCTAGAAACTTCCCATTTAAACCTGAAGTCGATGCAGAGTGGGCTCGGCTACAATCCCTGCACGGGAGAGATTACAGGAGTAGCACCAGCATGCTCCCGGCTCTGGGGGAGAGGGGTGGGGTCCTGCCTTCTAGCCACCTCCTATGGTTTCATAGCACTTTGGAGTCGATTTCAATGATTAAGAATGGCCAGAGCAATCAAAGAGAACATGACTACCAAGAAACTCTTCACTGTCTGGGCGACTCTGCTTATTTTCCAAGTGTGGGCATTTTTGGTTGGTGGCTACATCAGTGAGTGGAACTTTTTTCCCCTTCAAGGTTTTATTTTAGTTTTGCTTACATCATCCGAGCTTTGCTCCTAAAATCTAATTAGCCCTACCATCGTTGACAAGAAAGCACATCACCACAGGGCTTGCAGTGGACATTTCAATCTCATGAATAAATGGGAGAGAGGAAAAGTTTCAGGCTGGTGTCTACTTAAGCAAAGAACGAAAGCACATTCTTAAGCATGATAACCGATCCGCAAGTTTGCAGCGTTCTGCGGTGGACTGCTTTTTCGTTTCCTTGAATCTATCCCAGCGGCTTCAACCACCTCGTGTGTGAGAACTGAGGTTTACGCTTGAAGTGCATAAACGCGGTGTACGGTACTGCCGAAGTTGAGTTCTTACTCTGTTTCTGAATAGGAAAGAGGTGGGAGGGCCAAGCCGGACTGGGTTTGTGTTAAAGCTATAACCCACCCCCACCTCTGTCAAAAAAAGCTTGCAGTCTACCCGTTTCCCCAAGAATTATGGGAACGCAAGGTTTCAAAGGTTGGAATGCCACAGAAATTACCCAGGACGCAATAGTTAGTAGAGGCACTTGCAATTTATAAGTGTGATGGTCTTATCGCAATTCGTCTTTTAATGATTTGAAAACGGGCTCCTGCTCGTTTTTGGTTTTGGTGCTTTTTGGTGGTGAGAAAAAAAAATCGACGTGCTTTAACGAGTTCCTCAAGACGGAATGCTTGGTTTCTGTTTTGATGTTTTTCCCAATTGTCCGTCCATATCACGATGTGTTTGTTCCCTGTGATGTCTGGTACTTGAAGTCACCAAAGTCCTACTGTGCAATTATTTTACTATTACCATTCGATCAGAAGTCTTGCAAAAATAATTACAATTTTTATATAGCTCACCCGAGGGCATGAAAGCGCTATAAAAACAGTTGATATCATTACCCTCCTTGTCTCACTCAATTAATCGACCTCAGAAGGATGAAAGGTTGAGTGGAAGCTGTGTCAGCAGGCAACGTGCAGAAACAAGCTCTCAGCTCCTTGTGCGATCTGACCAGCAACGTCATGGGGGTCAGTACAAGTTTGCCGGTCCGGGAACTACAGTACGGGTAAGCCTGCTGGTACCATAATTCCCGGACCGGCAAACTACGAGTTCTGCCCACGGGTGCCATTACGGCCGCTAGGTCTGTCCTGGCGGCCGTCCTGGCACCCAGGGAGCAGAGCATGTCAGATGCACCAGCCCCATTCTCAAGGGTGCCGGTTCATCGACCTCCCCATTCCCATTGGGCCCTATTGGGCTTAAATGGGGATGGGGAGTAATGCATTCTGGCGCCGGCGAATGGGCAATTACTGGGTCAGGCTGGGCCATAATGACCCGGTAATTGCCCATTCCCGGGTGCCAGCTTTACCGGCAAGGCTACCGCCACACTTGTAATGAGGCCCCATGAGTCAATCAGACACTTGAAAATGAACCGGACAGACCTTGTTTGTTCTATGTTTTCACTAATTATACGATGGAGGATATTTGTGGAACATGTGTCTTTCATATTCTGGCATTTGTATTTTAGTTACAAAAGGGGCGTGTTGTCATCAGTGGTCCATTTAGCTTGCAACTGGAAGCCATTCAACACAGTCTGATAACAGTCTGCACCCAGAGCTGCCAGATGACGAGACGGCGTACAGCCGGGCAGCATGTTAGCGCATGTTAGCCACTTGGCCAAACCGTCAGATACATCTAAGGCCAGGCTACTGATTAGCAACCGCCAGATCACATATTTGCATATATATTACACTCCATCGCCTCACCATGACGCAGGTGATTCATTTTTATTGAACTGTAGTGAAATGGAAGAGAGGCGCTTCGGAAAACTGACATTAACAGGGATAATTTCCAAATAAAATAGCATTTGACTACATCTTAGTTTTCATCAGCGTTTTTAATGTAACATTTTCAGGCCGATTCATGTAAATCCTCTCAAAAGTGTCGCACGCGGCTGGCGCACAGCGTGCCCGTGCGAATGTCTGCGCCAGCCGCGTGCGATAAAATCAATTTCCGCGCACAGCCTATTCATGGATTCCCACCTCCAAAAGCAGACGTGGCGCAGAGTGGCGCAGCGACCCTGCAGCAGCGCCAGTTACACGCCCAAGAACGTCCTCGCGCAAGGAAAAGCCACCAAGATCGCAAAACCATCGCAAAGGGCTGCGCCAACCCTGTACCAGTTTACCGGACTGGCAAACAGCAAACGCAAAGCGGGGAACGCGTATTACGGGTGTCGGGAACACGCGTGCGCGAGAAGTATTACACGCGAATGGCCTGGGTGCGTGTATTTCAGGGGTGCGTGAGAAGTTCCACACGCGATTGGCCTGGGCGCGTGTATTTCAGGGGCTCGCGGGTGGTTTCACACGCGATCAGGCCTGGGGGAGCGTGTGCGTGTATTTCAGGGGTGCGCGAGAAGTCCCACACGCGATTGGCCTGGGCGCGTGTATTTCAGGGGCTCGCGGGTGGTTGCACACGCAATCGGGCCTGGGGGAGCGTGTGCGTGTATTTCAGGGGTGCGCGAGAAGTTCCACACGCGATTGGCCTGGGTGCGTGTATTTCAGGGGCTCGCGGGTGTTTACACACGCGATTGTCCTGGGCGCGTGTATTTCAGGGGTGCGCGAGAAGTTCCACACGCGATCGCGCCTGGGGGAGCGACACGCGATCGGGCCTGGGGGAGCGTGTGCGTGTATTTCAGGGGTGGGCGAGAAGTTCCACACGCGATTGGCCTGTGTACGCAATTCCATTTGACCAAAGGCTCTGACAGCGCAGGCGCGTCTGTGACGTGACACGCGCGGGCGTGTCCCTGTACCCGGGGGAATGTTACAAGACCAAAAACTGCACGTCCGAGTGTCAGCCTGCGTGATTGGAGGATAGTGCCTCAGTGCGTATACGCGGAAGTGACGTTGGACGTGTGGTGCGGTTTAAAAGGTGAGTGTAGTATGTCATTTCCTTGTATGTGCTTCCCGTGGAGAGTGAGTGGGTGAAATCTGTACTTCTTGTCGGTTCACACGCGATTTACTTCACAGCGTTTCTAGTTATTACTCCCTGTTACCTCTGTCAGTATTTTTCTGATTTTCTCTTCGACCTGTTTCCTCAAACAGCGTTGACTTCTCCTTTTGTCCTGTCTCCTCAGACAGTGTACAATTCTTCTTTTGGCGGGGTGTTGCCAACGCGCACACGCGCGTATTTTTCACGCTCTTTTCCCAGGCAGACGATGAGTCGCGCACGTATTTACCAACTGTGCTAGCCCCGTGTGTAGCGTACCCCTTCAGAGGTCATTGTAGGCTGCGTGTGACACGCATACGTTCATTTTTGTGTTTCTGGGTGCCACAGCGTAGTGCAGGTTCCTTTTCCTACGCACGTGGTCTACGAGGGGTTGCGTGCACGTCATTTTCTGTTTTAGGGGTGCCTGTGCGTTGCGTGACCCGTCATCTTTCCCCAGGGGTTACATACAGCCTTGCTAGAGCACTTGGGTACGAATCCCATCTAGTACCCTACCCCTTTTACCCCCCATTGCCCAGGACAATTGTCCACTGCAACTCCCATACGTACAACTCCATCAGTGCCATGGCTGGGAGGCGAGCAAGTGGTAAGGGTGGCAAAGGTGGCCGAGCCTCAAGAGGTGGGCGCGGTAGGGGACGTGGCCAGGATTTGCAGACTCCCCCAAGCCCCCCACGTGTGGAGGACCAATCAGGGACACACATCCCCCCCCATGGTTGAGGGAAACGTGGCTGACACCATCCCTGCTCAGCCCTTGTTGGACCGGCCCGTTGTAAGACAGACCCACCAGAGGGGAAAAAGGAAGTTCATGGGAATAGAACCATAGAATCAATCAATGGAATAAGCTACGCACTGTGAGGGAGCCAATTATGGGGACAGATCAGGTCAAGGAATCATAGAGATATATTCAAACAATCTTTAATAAACACATATACAATTGCCATACAATTAAAAACAGCTTAAAAACATATAATTGATACTAAACATATCTAGTTAAAGTGCATATTATTTTACTAAACATCCTAGGATGTAAGCAAAAGTGCAATGTGCCTAACTTAGTTCAAAAGTGCATAAATTCCGTAGACAGTAAAGAGCCTCAATTGAACCCCAAATTGTATTTAGCCAGGGGGATATATTATAACTAATCTCTGTATATATGTAAGAGTTAGTTAGTGAGGCTTAAAGAGTTATGTAGGACACCAAAGTCACGCAGATCAACAATAAACAATATTTTCTGCGAGATGAAAAGGGTTGTACCTTAGTCCAGCCCAACATTTCTTTATAGAGAACAAACAGCAACCTGTGCTTGTCTCCAATCTGACCAAAATAGTCCGTTGTGGCACCTGACCTAGCACAGGGTGACTCCCAGGCTGACTTCCAGGTGGCCAAGTCTAGGCCACGGGTGGTGGCGCAAGCCAGTGTCACCAGGCCACGTGGTACAGGGGCAGCCATGTCATCTGCTGCCCCGAGTAGGCGGGGTGGGGAGGCTGCAGGGGCAGCTGCAGCTCCGTCCACCCCAGCTCTGACTCCCCCAGCAAGGACAGTGTTGGTCCCGGTACATCAGACTGAGGTTCCCCCTGCCATCATCACACTTCAGCTAATGCCTGCAGAAAGTCATGTGGTCAGTGTCCCATCGCACACTACTACTACACAGTCCACCGGTGCTCCTGCCTCTAGTGTCCAGAGCGGCGTAGGGCACTCCGGATCCCCACCACCCACAAAAAGAAAGAGGAAGAGTGCTCGTCCAGTACAGGCTGATGACCCCGACACGGCTACACGGTCCGGCACGCCAAGGAAGCCTAGCTTCAATGATGCCGAACTGGATGCACTTGTGCAGTATGTGTCCGAACATGACGCCGAAATGTTGGTCACTTCAGGGTGTAGGATTACACCTGCTCGACGTCAGGCACACTGGCAGTCCATCGCGGACAGCATAAGTGCCCTTGGGTTTATGAGGCGTACAGCTGTTGAGTGCTACAAGCGCTGGAACGACCTTAAGCGTAGGGCAAAGAAAAAGCTGGCCTCAAGTCATGCCGCAACTCTGGTGACTGGAGGTGGGTCTCCACAAGAGGACATAGAACTCACTCTACATGAGAATGTTGCCTGGACCTACGTCACAGAGGAGTAGATCCAAGGTGTGGGAGAACTGCCAGATTACGAGGCATTGTCCGGTGAGTGCACATGCATGTGTGTGTGATCCATGTGTATGTAGTTTGTGGGAGGGGATCTGGTTGAGTGCCAGGTCAGGGTGTGTGTGCCTGAGTGTTTCGTCCCACCCATGTGCTTCATCCAATGCATTCTGCGCCCCGGGATTTGGGTATTACAGTATCCCTTCTGGCCACAATAGGCGTTTTGCACTACATTGCGCCAGTTGCCCTTGAAGTGGCATCTTGCTACCACATTGTTCCGTATTTAGCTGTGTTCATTCAGGCTGATAGTAGGAATTCACCTGGTTCTACTGCGCATCACTCTGCCCCATTGTCACATATATGACATGCCCATGGAACATGCCATCTGTGTGATGGCATGTGTCATGTATGTGTATTGGACATGCCACTCACAGGCCAATGTGTGATGTCACTGCTAGCCAGCATGCAGCTGATGTGTTGCTCTCCCATCTTGGTGTCATCAGTGTCTGACATTTTCCTCCCCTTCCAACTCATGGACAGTGCATGCATGGGAGGGTTATAGTCATGTGGGACATGTGTAAATCAAGTACTGGTACTGTAGCTTGTCTGGCCTAATAGCGTGCCATGGTGCTAATGCCTGTTTCCATTTTTTGTCTTTCTTGTATTTTGCAGAGGATGACGCACCTGATGCTGTTGAGGGAGAGGAGATGGTGCAGGCCCAGGAGGGATCTGAAGCACGACCAGGCACCAGTGGGGGACATGGTTTGGTGGTGGGGGAGAACCCTCTCTTGCTGCAGGCCATACTGTCCCGGGGTGTCCCTGGCTGCACCTCCCCAGAACTCTTTTCAGGTGTTGATTCGGATGAGGCCTATGTGGATTCGCAGGTATGTGTTCATGGAAGGGATACTGTTCTGTCTGACCCACCTGCACCAGGGGTAGAGCCCACTATGGGGATGTCAGTGTAGGTAGGTGCACCTGTGGTGGTTACGGATGCAGGGCCACACTCCGCAACACCTGATCCTGTTCCTGGGCCAGCAGTTCAGAGGGGAAATGCAGTCCTGCAGCCTCAGGCAGTGGCGACACAGCAAGGCGCAGTTCGCCTTGCCCCAGACAAGTGTGGTGCCCGCCAACGCGGTGGCCGTCCGCCACCAGGCAATACCGCATGGGAGCAATCCATTTACGGTATGGCCAACCAACAGGCAGCATCATCCGAAATGATTGCTCAAGCCATGGAGAGGGTGGCCACTTCCATTGTCCCCCCAGAAAGGCAGATGGAGCTACTACAGCAGGCAACAGACTCCATTTGCCAATCAGTCAGGGAGGACATGTTGTCGTCCAACAGGGAGAGACAGGCGGCCCTGGACAATCTGAGGGAATCAATTTCTATAGATGCCCAGGGACAGAGGGAAGCCCTGAGGGGAGAGGTCCGGCACCTCAGGCAGACTCTTGTGGACCTTGAGGCTTCCACTGTCACCAGGACGGAACAGCTGCTGGAGCGCGTCACCCGTACGCTCTCAGCAGAGATGCAGGCAACTCGAGCGGAGGTCCAGGCAACACGGCGGGTGTTGCATGGGGATCTCCACACCATATCCCTCCAGAACGAGGCCTTCCAGGCCCGCATGCTTGCTGCCATGGAGGACCAAACTAGGGCATTGCGTGGGCTGCCTCCCATGGCACCACCACCTCCTGTGGCAGCAGCAGCAGAGGTTGAGGAGAGCGAATCCAGCAGTGAATCTCCCACTATTTAGTAGCCGTGCAGGCCATGAGCCCATGGAGGTGTTTTTTTTCTCGCAACATTCACGCAGGTGGCTGTTGGTGGGCACCCTGTCCTCGGACCTCCTGGGTGGCCTCCCCCACCCCCCCTGGCCCACACATGGCCATTTTTGATATTTGATTTTTGATTTTTGATTTTTGATTTTTGATTTTTGAGTTTTTATTGCAGTGTGTTGCCTTGTGTGGCTCCCGTGGGCATCCACCGTATTCCGGCTGGGCACATGCAGGCTTGTCCTGAGTTTGGGTTAGATGCTTGGGTCAGTGAGACACACACCCCTCCTGCTTCCCTTTTCCATGGGCTTGCAAAGGGTGTGCCCAAGTGACAGTGAATTACACAGTGACGTTGGACTCCCATGAGCTGTGTGGGCAGTCTGTAGTCAATACTGTGTATACATTCCTAGTGCATATTGTTGTTGTATTGTGCACTGCATGGTGTATTGATGTGTCCTTGTGCATCCATGTCTCCCTCCTGATTTGCAGGTTCATTCCTCATGTCTTCACAAGGCCGTCCACTTTGGAGATGGGGCTCATGTTGTGAGCAGTGGACTTCCAGATGTGCGGGGCAACAACACTGTACAGTTGGAGGTGGTGGATGTGCTGGCATTCTCATGTTGTAAGACTACGTATCCTTTGCCTTAGTACTGTCATGTTTATGCTATGTCGATTGTATTGTGGTAAGTATTTGGTCATGTGTGTTGTTGTTTCTACATTCATGTGGGCATATTGTGTGTGGCCAGTTTCCATTAGGGACAATGTACTTTGTGACATGTGTCATGTTTGGGGGATGACTTTGTTTGCTCTCACATGCCATGTCATGCCATGGTGTGTTGGGTGGCGGTGCTGGGGAGGGGTTGGGTGACATGGCACTGTTGTCATGTTGTGTCTTGCAAGGGGGTAATGATTTTAGCAGCATAGGAGTGTGTCTTTTGAACACAGCATTGGTGCTGTTTGTGTAGGTTGGGAAGCACACAATGGAACACTTCCAGATGTACAATCTCAGGCTGGTACGGTTGTGACAGTTGACTGTCCATTGACACATCATAATTGTCAGTAACAATCATCATTGATTGTCAGCTGGTATGTGCCAGGGCTGTGTGCACTCCACAGGGGTGTGATTTTATGTGAAGTAATTAGCCAAGAGCTGCGAACGGGCTGCCTCACCCCATGCTCTTTCCCCTCCCATGCGCAGTGGGCATGCATGTGGTTGGGGATGTGGGGGCACCACCATGTCCACGGCCAGGCCCCGGCGTGTTGCAACGTTGTGAAGGACACATGCTGCCACTATGATCCTGCACACTACTGGGGGAGCGTATAACAGCTGCCCGCCAGAACGGTCAAGGGAGCGGAAGCGTGACTTGAGCACTCCGAATGTGCGCTCCACGATGCCCCGGGTTGCAATGTGGGCTGTGTTGCATTTTACCTGGGGTGGCGTGGTGGGGTTCCGAATTGGCGTCATCTTGTGGGTGCTGAGAGGGTAGGCACTGTCCCCTGGGGTGGTGGTGATGGGTATCATCAGTGGGGTTGTGACATTACTCAGTATCTGACATGCATGCATGCGCAGTTGCATTTATACTCACCGAGCAGCCATGTATCGCCATGCCGCCCAGCTTCTGTGTCCCGGTTTAGGGTAGACATTCTGTAGATGAAACTGTCGTGGGTGGAGCCTGGATAGTTGGCGTATACTGAGGTGATGATTCCCTTGGCATCACATACTACCTGGGCGTTGATGGAATGCCAGTGCTTGCGGTTTCTATAGATGTGCTCAGTTGCCCTGGGGGGACGTAGAGCCACATGGGTGCAATCAATGGCACCTAGTACTTTGGGGAATTGTGCCACCCTGTAGAAGTCCTGGGCAACAGCCTGCCTTTCTGCAAGTGTACTGGGCCGGTATATGTGCCTGCGGACTGATGGGCGTGCAGTGATGATGGCCAAGTCCTGGTGTAGGCAGCGTGACTGCGTGGCCTGTGACACCCCCCCCACTATGGCACTTGTCTGCTGAAATGATCCAGTGGCCAGGAAGTGCAGTACATTGAGGACCTTCTCCAGGGGGCTGAGTGCTTGGGAGCACAGGGTGGTTGATGTGAGGTCATCCTCCTACTCACTGACCAGGTCGAGTATTATGTGAGGTGGAAACCTGTACCTCCCATACACATGGTCATCAGGCATTCCAAAAAGGCTGGTTCTGGGTGTAAATATTCTGGCCCGGACTATCCTCCTCCTCCTGCGGTATCCCACGGCCACTGCTGCTAGGAACGGTATGTCCATCCTGGCGTCTGAGCTTGTTTGTTGTTTGCATGCACTTTTATGCTGTGCGGGTGGACGTATGCCTACTTCCTGCTGGCGTATGTGTTTCCGGATTGGCCACGTTCGTTTCCATGAATACGTGTTGTAGGCGAGCGTGTAAAACTTCCCGCGCAGCCCAGCCCAATCGCGTGTGGTACTTCTCACGCACCCCTGAAATACACGCACACGCTCCCCCAGGCCCGATCGCATGTGAAACCACCCCCGAGCCCCTGCAATACACGCACCCAGGCCAATCGCGTGTGGAACTTCTCGCACACCCCTGAAATACACGCGCACGCTCCCCCAGGCCCGATCGCGTGTGAAACTTCGCGCACACCCCTGAAATACATGCACGCAGCCCAATCGCGTGTGGAACTTCTCGCGCACCCCTGAAATACACGCACACGCTCCCCCAAGCCCGATCGCGTGTGAAACTTCGCGCGCACCCCTGAAATACACGCACGCAGCCCAATCGCGTGTGAAACTTCCCGCGCACCCCTGAAATACACGCACGCAGCCCAATCGCGTGTGAAACTTCCCGCGCACCTCTGAAATACACGCACGCAGCCCAATCGCGTGTGAAACTTCCCGCGCACCCCTGTAATACACGCGCCCAGGGCAATCGCGTGTGGAACTTCTCGCGCACCCCTGAAATACACGCACACGCTCCCCCAGGCCCGATCGCGTGTGAAACCACCCGCGAGCCCCTGAAATACAGGCGCCCAGGCCAATCGCGTGTGGTACTTCTCGCGCACCCCTGAATTACACGCACACGCTCCCCCAGGCCCGATCGCATGTGAAACCACCCGCGAGCCCCTGAAATACACGCGCCCAGGCCAATCGCGTGTGGAACTTCTCGCGCACCCCTGAATTACACGCACACGCTCCCCCAGGCCCGATCGCGTGTGAAACCACCCGCGAGCACCTGAAATACACGCGCCCAGGCCAATCGCGAGTGGAACTTCTCACGCACCCCTGAAATACACGAACGCAGCCCAATCGCGTGTGAAACTTCCCGCGCACCCCTGTAATACACACACACACTCCCCCAGGCCAGATTGCGTGTAAAACTTCGCGCGCACCCCTGTAATACACGCGCCCAGGCCAATCGCATGTGAGAAACTTCTCGCGCACCCCTGAAATACACGCGCCCAGGCCAATCGCGTGTGGGCCTTCTCGCGCGTGTAGGACTTTGGCGCACATTTTTTTCCTTCGCAGGGACGCTACCGCCTGCTTTCGTGTGGCGGACATGTATGGGCCTGTGCGCGTCTTTGGCTGTGCGCTGTTTTTCCCTATTCGATTCCATGAATACGTGTTGTAGGCGAGCGTGTGGGCGTTCTGCGCACTTGCCTCCTGTACTTCCCCCGTGACGCCCACATTTTCACGAGTTGTTCCCCATTCTGAGTGTGACGCCCCGTGTTACGCCTACTTTTGTTATGTGCGCCGCGCTATGTGCGAATTCGCTGTGGCCTTATCGCACGGCGTTCGATGACCTGTGCGCCAGCGTGCGCCAGCGTGCGCCGCGCACTTTCTCAGCACACATCCCACATTTCGCGCGTGCACGGACTTCCATGAATTGATGTGCGATGTTTTCTGTGCGATAATCGCACTTGCACTGCGATTTTCGCTATTTCTCTGCGAATCGCACGTTTTCGCACGCATGCGCCGTTTTTTCGGCGCACGTTGATTCCATGAATCGGCCTGTAAATCTTTCACTTTGTTCATCTTTTTAACTCCGTAGACATATTTTCTTTTATTTTACAAAGGAAAAATTAACGTATACAATTAAACCATATATGATTATGCTGTTTTCGGATGGATGTAAAATATATATTTGGAGTGGATTTACTTTTATGATAATGATATTTAATTTTTGTATTTTCCCTTATGGAAAGTAAATTCAGCAGTTGTCTTTTGCAGATATGAAACAGTTTGACCACGTTGTTTAAGGGTGTGACAGTCATTTTAACATCGGATAAATATTTTTCATGATTTCGAAATACATAGTTATATTGTAGTATTGCTTAAGAAAATGAATACCTTTGAAACCATGCAAGTGCAATTATCACGAGGCCAAAAACTGCCCCACTACACACAGATTCTTTCAGTGCATTTTCACACTAGAGCAAACATTACCGTGGTCCAAAATGCATTGCAGTAATATTTTTTTGATTTCAGCCATTTTTTACATTAATGCTAATTGCACTTGCATCTGTGCAAAGTTTCGGTAATGCTGACACATGATTCCGTATCTGAACCCAACGTTACAAACATTTCTCCAAATGTACTTATCGCCTAATCGCCTTCTCAACCCACCTTACAAATTCATTAATATAAAGTCATTTCCTACCTCTAATTGAAAAGGATATAATGTGCATGGCTCAGCAGGCAAGAGTGGCATACAGCGTTTCATATTCATTCCAAATTGCCTGTTGTTAACCCGGTTGCCCACGTAAGGCAGCAAGGATCATGTTGAGCAATACATAACTCTCTAAAGTCCCACCAAGTGTGGCACCCTCGGGGAAGAATGCTGGCACCTGTACTGCAATCCATTGATCAAGACCTCCCTGCCTTGCTCTCCCGCCCCGCCTCCTTCTAAATGTGTCAACAATGGTTTCATTTGGGTATTTTATAGCAGATTGAATCTGGCTTTCAAGATTCTTGGCAAGCTAAAATGCAAGTAACAACCACAAGGGATTGGCACTAACCATTAACTTTTTGGTAACCAAAGGCCGAGATGTCGCAGTATGTTGATGGAAAATGGAGAGCTAAGGCCCACCCTACAACTTGCCCTACTTCCTGCATCACGGCAGAGCCAACTTCTCCTTTAACAGACGTCTTTGAATAAACCCCCATTTCTAGCGTGGAAATCCATTCCACAATGTGTTTTCTCTTTCTGTGAAGGGCCTTGTGTGGCACCTGGCGAGCACCGCTCCAGCACTATTACATTTTGTATTATCAGCGCCCCTTGCCATGCATATGCATTGCAAAAAAGGACGACCGAGCAAGAAGAGACCTTTATGTAAATTGCACCTCTGTATTTTTATCTATGTGGTATACACAACATTATTTTAAACACAACTTCACATTCATTATCCCATGGTTATGTTCAGTGTCAAAATGAAGGGCATTCTCCTACATGTTGCTGCTGCAAAGGCTTGTATTGCTGCTGCAACATCTATTTTTCCAACAATTGTTCTCTCTCCACACGCTGTTGCCCTTTCTCTCTCCATGCACGCGTTGTCACTCTCTTTGTGCCCACACACGCTGTCATCTCTGCGTTCAGTGTCTCTCTTTCTCTCTCTCTCTCTTTCACTCTCTCTCTCTCTCGCCTCGCACGCGCTGTCACTCTCTCTCTGGCACTCGTGAAGATATCCCGTTATTCTGTCTTCTCCAATCCTCACCTGTGCTCTCAGCCCTTACGTTTTCTCTCATCCTTCCTCTCACACTCACTTGTTCTCTTATTCTCTCACCCTTTCTCGCTCATACTTCCTCTTCCTCATCATCAGCAGCCTCTATCAATGGCTTCCTCCATTGCTCTATTCCTCTTCTCATTCCACTGCACACCTGCACCCCTTATCGGATACTCCTTTAAAACTTTGCACTCTCCTCCTTGCACCCTGGTGCCTATAAATGAAAAATGCAAAGTACAACAGTACACGCCAAAACTATTGGCATTGCCAATGCTTGTTTAATCGAGGCACAAGTTGTATGTGTGTTTGGTTCTTCCTATGACATTGTAAACGACTTAAAGGAATGGTTCGGTCAAAATGTGTTATTGCCCCTACGGGTCGGCCATGTGTTTTTAAGCCTAAGTCGCTCGATTTTAGAAAAATTTCCTATGGACCTTACCCGAGTTTTTGTCCATTAAACGCACGCAAAAACAGGCACCAGGGAGCTGCCATTTTGTGATAATCATATCATTTCCCCCATCGCCCTGGCTGACCTGCTTTGGGGCACTAAATCATATCCCCCGCCCCTGAGCCTGTCATCAGCAGACGCGTACCGCCATTTTCACAACGCCAAAGCACGTCTCGTGTCAACATTCGCTGCGCTTCAGCTAATGACGTGTCGCCATGGAAATGGCAGGACGCCTCTTTCCTCAATAAGTATAAACAGACCGTTTCTCAACGCACAGCAGCAGATTTTCGATTTCATTCCTCTCTCTGTGCTACTTTCTGTATTCTGTGACTTGTTTCTGTGCTCTGGTCAGCTACCTTCGTTGCTTGTAGCCCGTTTGAGCAGATACCAGTACCACCGCTATCAATTATTTTAGTTTGTGCAACACACAATGGATACAATAATGCCCTACATGTACGAGCCCGAGTATACCGAGGAGGAACTACTGGAAAGGGAAACACGCGAAAACGATGGGTCTTCGGACGGTAGTTGGGAGCAGGGGCGTTGCTAGGGGGGGGCTAAGGGGGCTATAGCCCCTGATCTTTTGGTTGTAGCCCCGGATAGAATCTCAGGAGCTACAGCCAAAAGACTAGCTAGCCCCCAGTCCCAACAATTCTGACATCAGCTTAGCCCCGGGTCTTTTCCAGACCTAGCAACTCCCCTGGTTGGAGGACGATTCAACAGCTGAAGAGCCTGGACCTAGTCGCATGGACGGTGTTTCCACCTGGCGCACATGCAATCGGTGCGAGCTAATGCCAACCAAGGAGGAGAACTGCTGCTGCTGTGAAAACTCGGGATGCGTGGCCTACATTTCGGAAGGTGAGCCACGGCTGCAATGCATCACCGAGCTGCCAGACTTCAGGGCAGCCTGCCTCACACGGTCCGTGTTGAGGATAATGATGGTGCTTATGCACGAACTTCGCGCAACTGTTCGTCCTCGTAATCCGAGTAACGAGTAAGTATACTCTGCTTGTCATGCCACTCCTATTTCATGGTCTTCTACCATACCCAAAATTACATCTACATATCATTGTAACGCATGAAAGTCGTTCAATAGTGTGCAGTGTCTAGATAGCATTTGTCCGAGCAGAATGCCATTAGTTACAAGAATTGTCATTGACAACAAACGTTTATTAAACTTATCTTGATCATTTAAAAACAGTTTGTTTCATTCCTTTTCACAGGTGGTACAGGCCTGTGGCCTATCGTTCCTTTACATGGCGGCTCCACGGGAGGCTTGGACACCGCGTTCGAAGAGTGATACCCGCCTGTGCCGTTCGTGCCATAAGAGAAACGTTCCAGAGTGACAGCGGTCAGTACAGGGGATTTTCTCTCGCTGTGCTGCAACCTGAACTGTACAATGTGTAAAGTTTTGTATTGTGTCATCAAAATAAGCTTCAAAATAAAACACCACATATATTTTAACAACGATTGTTTCGATTTTTTAAATCAATCAGGTGTGTCTCCATTCAAGGATGGACGTCAGGCACCTGTGCTCGGAATGGGTGAAGTTCAGGTCGCTGTGAAGCGGGGTGGTCACTATCTAAGCTAACATAATATATTATCAATAATGCATGCACTAAATAACACTTGTTCAAAGTCTTTTAGTCGGTTATGTCTCTATAAAAGTCACACATATATCAATACTATCAATTAACATTGGATTATACAGGCCTTAGGTCAATGGTCTTGACCACTATAATACACTGTTTGAAGTGTGGGTCTGTGCTCACAAGAATCTCCGATATGTGGCATTTGTTATTGATAGGCAACGATATACTGCAGTAGGGGTCTAATGTTAGTTGGGGATCTGCTAGGTGGGCATCATGGCGTGGTCAGTGGTCTGGCACATGAAGAGAATACCTTGCAGGGACACAGGGTCAGAATGGCAGTAACTTTCCACTGGCGAGGGTGCGTGGGCAAGGACACGTTTGTGGAGATGAACGAGCCATGTGCTTGGTTCAGGCCGGTTCACATGCAGGACCGTGTTCTCAGAGAGTGATGTGTTACATTTATTAGCTGTTGCAAATACCTCTGGAGTTTTCCAGTCAGAGTGGGAACGAGGCTGTGGGCCATGTGCTCTGCGCGCTGTACTATCGCAGTGAGGCCTGGTCACCAAAATGGAGTGGAAAGGGGGTACAAAAATGGATGCCCCGTGTCCTGCTCAGTGTTCCCATCTACGCGAATGTCATGCAAAGTTAACATCACATAAGGGCAAGGGACGGGCACAAACGGCCAAGGTGCCAAACAGCATGTACACTGCAAAAGGTATCCCACGCCCAGGGGCCATCGCTCACATGGCCTCCTCAGACCCCGTGTCTCCAGGCAGGCCTCCCCTGAGGCAGGCCGCCCCCCTGCAATCCACATAAGTGTGTCTCCATTCAGCAGTCTTCCTGTGCCTTATCTGCACGCCCCAGGCCCATCCATCCCACCCCCTCTATCAAAGGCGGTTCGCACCCGGGGATGAGCGCTGGCATGGGGGGCTGTGACGGGCGCAAACGGCCAAGGTGCCAAACAGCATGTACACTTCAAAAGGTATCCCACGCCCAGGGGCCATCGCTCACATGGCCTCCTCAGACCCCGTGTCTCCAGGCCGGCCTCCCCTAAGCCAGGCCGCCCTCCTGCAATCCACATAAGTGTGTCTCCATTCAGCAGTCTTGCTGTGCCTTATCTGCACGCCCCAGGCCCATCCATACCACCCCCTCTATCAAAGGCGGTTCGCACCCAGGGATGAGGGGTGGCATGGGGGGCTGTGACGGGCGCAAACGGCCAAGGTGCCAAACAGCATGTACACTTCAAAAGGTATCCCACGCCCAGGGGCCATCGCTCACATGGCCTCCTCAGACCCTGTGTCTCCAGGCAGGCCTCCCCTGAGGCAGGCCGCCCCCCTGCAATCCACATAAGTGTGTCTCCATTCAGCAGTCTTCCTGTGCCTTATCTGCACGCCCCAGGCCCATCCATCCCACCCCCTGTATCAAAGGCGGTTTGCACCCGGGGATGAGCGTTGGCATGGGGGGCTGTGACAGGCACAAACTGCCAAGGTGCCAAACAGCATGTACACTTCAAAAGGTATCCCACGCCCAGGGGCCATCGCTCACATGGCCTCCTCAGACCCCGTGTCTCCAGGCAGGCCTCCCCTGAGGCAGGCCGCCCCCCTGCAATCCATGTAAGTGTGTCTCCATTCAGCAGTCTTCCTGTGCCTTATCTTCACGTCCAAGGCCCATCCATCTCACCCCCTCTATCAAAGGTGGTTCGCACCCGGGGATGAGCGCTGGCATGGGGGGCTGTGACGGGCGCAAACGGCCAAGGTGCCAAACAGCATGTACACTTCAAAAGGTATCCCACGCCCAGGGGCCATCGCTCACATGGCCTCCTCAGACCCCGTGTCTCCAGGCAGGCTCCCCTGAGGCAGGCCGCCCCCCCTGCAATAAACATAATACCACGACATACACACGTCATTCATTCACAAACACACCCCTGTTTCTAATACTTTATAAACCACTTGATATGTCTCATGAGAACATCTTTGTGCTTTGCAAGTCAACTCCTGAACCTTCAACCTGAGAAGCCCTGAGATCTATGCTAATCTGCTCGTCGCCGTGCTATCTGTGACCGCTTCGAGCAAACTGGTCAGTGTGCTACCTGTGGCCATCTACCTTTTCTCCTGCAACATACCGCTCGGCCTGCTGAATCCAACTGTTTGTTGGTCAAGGTAAGGCCATGTATCCTAGTCATATTTCGGTCATTTTTACATTTCAATCTATTTGCTATTACAATACCCAATAGAGCTATGGTCATTGGTCTCATTGCTATTGACTTGAGTTTCAATTGTTATGCTATCAATAGATCTATTTATTTTCATCTGTGTCAATTGTCATCGAATTACATCCTTCGGGGGTCCAGTCCAGTCTATAATGTAAGCATGGTTCCTTTTCGTGCAAGGCAAAACAGACATTTCTGTAACTTATGCAAATACTAAGCCGCACATGATGAACGGGTATAGTTCCGGCGACCAAAACAAACCTTGCAATTGAGCATGGTATGACATTTTTTTTATGACATTTTTATTCATCAAGGTTTTATAATAATCTTGAATTTTCAATAATGCCTGCCTGTTCGATTAGCGGTTGCCCTTCGAAGACCCATGCTTAATCTGAAGGCACTACAATGCATGTATTCCCGAAAACTGTTGATCGAATAAGAGAATGGGTCAGACATTGCGGATAACCACTGGATGAGCTGGAAAGTAGAGTCCAACAAGTCTTTGAGGACAAGAGGGGTGATCGATACCGCATCTGCAGCCGGCACTTTCCCTCGAACATGTACACCACATCTTGGGTAACAAAGAAGAATAAATGGCGATCGACACGAAAATTGCTCGCAAACGCTATTCCCACTCTATTCATCCACAATCCGCCACTGGTGAGTCAAGTGTCCGTTTTGAGCTTTAGGCCTTGCGGTAGTGTGTAGGTAGCCAAATGGATTCATTGATATTTTAGGTGTTGTTTCCAATTTGTAATACTTTCGACATTGATATGAGTGTATAGCTTTTTGAATAATGACATTTATCAATATATTATTTTTAGATTTCATAACCCACAAACAAAATCTATATATGGGCAGAGGGAACTGTGCTATATTGCGCATTACTCAAGTATTCTGTCTCCTTACATGGCAATTTTAAAAGTTGGCTTTTCATTATAAAACAATTTACCTTTAAAACTTCTTGACTATCCCTTGAATCTGAAGCAAGAACATTCTACTTCCGTCACGTGCTCGCAGTTATCAACCACTTCTAGCGCAATCATACTTGGCTATTCCGCTACAGACTTGTTTTATGCATGTCAAGTAATAGTTTGTATGTATCGTGTGATTATTTTACCAATTGTTTGGTTAGTGCTTTCCAATTGATATACACCTTAGTTGTCGTCCCCTGGTGTTTGTTTTCAGTTATAATTAGTGTTATCCATACTAATGCAAGTACTGTCTTTCAGGGAGATGCTGAAGCGTCCACCACATTGACAACAGCCCTAGATGTTCTTCAGCAGCCCGAGGTATGGATACTGACAGCTCAACTGACCATGATCATCAGGACTGGAACACTTGTCGTTTGATTGTTCTACACCATGTTTCATTTGTGGTTAGCCGCTGATATGTACCTGTGCGGTCAACCCCAAGCGTGTGTTGTGTTTTCAATATTGTAATCCTTGCTAATGCAAATACTATGTTTCAGGCAGTTGTTGAATCGTCAACCCACGCACTTGATGCAGAGCCTGACATTCAAGTAATTCCGGTGGAAACAGGACCATGCGGATACGAATCAGCGCAACAGCTTTCGGAATGCGCACCACATTGACAACAGCCCTAGATATTCTTCAGCAGCATGAGGTATGGATACTGACAGCTCCATCGAGCGTGATCATATAACATGATTCCATTTGCTATACTTTATTCCCTATTAACGCAAGTATTGTGTTTCAGGGAGATGATGGAGCTTCCACTACAATCACAAGATCCCATTTAGATGATGCAGATGTAAAGAAATCGGAGAAATAAGTCGATTAAATCTGATCATTTTTAAATATCCCTTGATTCTTTTAGACAATGCAACATTTGTGGTTATTTCTTTATATGTACCTGTGACGTCGACCCCAAGTGTGTGTTATGTTTACGATATTGAAAACCATACTAACGCAAGTACTGTGTTTCAGGGAGTTGCTGATGCCTCCTCTTCAATACAATAATTCGTGGCAGTCCATGTAGAGCCAGAGGTATGGATACTGACATCTCCATCGAACTAGGTCATCAGAGCTTGAAAACTTGTCGTTTGATTGTTCCACACAATGTTTAAATTTCATTTAGATGTACATGTGTGTTCGTCCTCACGTGCGTTTTATGCTAACAATATTTTGATACACAGTAATGAAAATACTATGTTTCAGGGAGTCGATGGAACCTCATTCCGTGCTGTCTATGCGGATACAGAAAATATAGTCGTTGCAGCGCAAGAGGAAGGGGAGACATGCGGATACGTATCGGAGCAACAGCGTGCAGATGTTGAAGGTCGAGTCAAAAAAGTTGCAAAGAAAAGAAACAAAAATAAGGTTAGTTACAAACAGTTCATAACTTTAGACAATTTTTTGTGCTGGGGACTATTTTATGTTTTTTTCCAGTCAATTGTACTATACTTTATCTTTTGTTTAAACTGAACATCCCTTTTACAATCTGTCCTCTAGTTACCCGTGAGTCTATGAACTATACATACACAGACAGTGAAGCGAATGAGAGATGTTGCTTGCCAGACCATTCACGCTACGGAGGAACTATTAATTCAGACGCGGCATGTTGAGACTTGGGATGCTCATGTCCAATGCCAGAACATGAAATTAATGTGTCCGGAGAATCCAGCAAAGTTGTATTGGACCATTGCTACAGTACGACTGCACCGCCGCAACAACATGATACTGGATGTATTGAAGATAGCTCTGAAGTAGTCGCAGATCAATTCACACAATCTACACCCGCCAAAAAATTGCCACCAAAAAAGCTGTCGACATTGTTGTGTTCTCCCATCAATGTTGAGGTAGCAGATGTTGAAATGACAGAGAATGAACCTGCAGCAGCATTCACCGACGCATCAGAACTTGTTAGCAGCGATATTTCTTTCAAATGTGGTGATATGTCCTCAACGTCACAAGCCGAAACAACTTTGACGCAGGATGACAGTCTAATGAAAGAGGGAAAATACATAGTATTCGACAGTTGTTTGATGGATATTATAAGTATGCTGAAATGTGGGCATTCCGTCAGAGGGAAAGTATGTGGGAAGCCATTGATTCATGTGACTCGTCAAAAACAAGGCAGTAACTTCACAATACATGCCGCCTGTAGATTACATCATATGCTCTCATGGTCTGCACAACCGATGCTGGGGAAACTGCCAGCAGGCAATTTACTGTGTGCAGCTGCATCACTTTTTAGTGGCTCCAGTTTTAGAAAGTTAGAGTCTTTCTTTCAGTTTGTGGGACTCCATTTCATTTAAAAAACGCAGTACTACAAATACCAACATGATTATCTGTTTCCGGCCATTAGTGATGCTTGGAAAATTGAACAATTGTCTCTAGCAAGTACATTCGAAGGCAAACGATTCAGGCTAGCTGGCGATGGACAGTGCGACAGCCCTGGATTTTCTGCCAAGTACTGCACCTACCACTTTCAGGACATGGATAGTAAGAAAATGGTGAGTTCGGTGGTCGTGCAGGTAACACAATGTACATCCTCAGTGGCCATGGAGAAACTAGGATTTATAAAATCAGTGGAATATCTACAATCGAGGGGAATGCACATCGACCTCATAGCCACGGACAGACACGTTTCAATTGCCAAGACAATGAGAGAGCAGTTCCCACATATTAAACATCAATTTGACGTATGGCATCTTGCTAAATCAATCAATAAGAAAATCTCGGCTGCAGGGAAAAAAAAGGTTTGGAAAGTATTTCAGAGTGGTCCCAGTCTATCAGCAACCATCTTTGGTGGAGCTCCAAAACTTGTGAAGGGTCAGTTGAAATACTACTTGAAAAATGGCGGTCACTGATGCACCACTGTACCAACGTGCACCGCTGGTCAGAAAACCTACATTTCCACCAATGTGAACATGGCCCTTTATCCCCAGTGGAGGCACGGAAGAAGAAGTGGTTGAATCCATCTTCACCGACACACAAAGCCATTGAGAAGATTGTTTTTGATAAAACTCTATCAAGAGATTTGAGGGAACTGACATAATTCTGTCACACTGGAGGTTTGGAGGTGTTCCACAATATGTGCCTAAAGTACAGGCCAAAGCGCTTGCATTTCAGCATACAGGGCATGAGACATAGGACTCTACTTGCCGTCTTGGCCCATAACGAGAATCTCGGCCATGAACAATCTAGGACTAAGGGTAATGTAAGGATGCCTCGCTACACTAAGGCCTTTTCAAAAAGAAGTAAGCAATGGGTGATCAAACCAGTCTATGAGGAAATGGAGTTTGACTTTGTCAAAAGCCTTATTGTTGCTGTATTAGAGAAGCACAGATATGGAATTTTGAACGTTTCTGTTCAGAGCACTGATCCATTGCCACCCAACATTGCCACTGTGCCATGTCCACCCAAAGGAGAGCTGGTTGTGAAGTACAAATCCCGGTTTAAATAATTGTAATACGATTGTCTTTTTGTAAATAAATGTTATTGTACAGTGTGCATACAAAGTACGCTAACCCTAACCCCTACCTTCACCATCCTGGGTGCCGAACTACCTGGGTGCCATCTTTGAATTCTCTCTCTATATTCACCTCATATTGCTGACCTTGTCTATATGTGTATGTATATATTTTTGTTGATATAACTAATTTTCGCAATCTCGTATAAATGCTGGGCACTGTTAACCGAGAGGAGGCTTGCGTATTGCAAATAATAAAACAAACAAACAATAAATCTCACTTTCAACTCAACTCCTCGGGTACTTTATACTTTCCCTGACCTTCCCCAAAAAATGAAAAGTCTCAATAGTTATGGTTCTTTGGAGCTTCAAAGCTCGCAGACAACGAGGACAAAATTGGGGCCTTAGAACGCACCAAGCGAGCCGTTGCAGATGGGAGAGAAGGCAGTTCGCATTTGCACATTGAGGCGCACTACATAGATGGATTTGAAACTTCAAGTTCTCACAGATGGCTTTACTACGGGATGTTGCAAAGAAAGAATGTATGCTCATTTCTAGTGAAGGTCAGCAGCTTTGATTTTCAGTTCGCGCCCTGAAGAGGCCCACAACTCGCACTGGCAGTATAATGTTCTATTGTTTTTTGACCTTGAGAGACAGGGACCATGCAGAAAGAACTTCATTTGAAGGGGGGTTTGGGGGGTGCAATAGCGTAAGAGACGATAAGGCAGAAAATTCTTAAACTAGACCGAGTTCCATGTTAGTTCAGTATACGAAAAATCGTTGTCAAGAGCACAGTGGGATTTACAGACTGCATTACGCAGAGACACAATGGAAATTGCAAATATAATGTAAGTAACTCTTTAGACACTTTTATACCGGAATGAAGAATTAATGAATGGATGTATGAATAAATGAATGAATGAAGAGCTTTGAAAAGGTTTGTGGGATCGTCCTTGTAGCGGGCACATGGGCATGCAGGTCCACATTCCACATGCATGTAGACAAAAAGTTGTTTCTCATTGTGTACTAACCTCGATTTATTTCGTTAGTTTTTGCATTGATTTTAGAGCCGAACATACTCCATTGCACTATCCTTGAAAGCAAATAGTTTCAGCTCGGCCGTAATAAATAAAATGAATAATATTAATAAAGATCGGCTAGCGAGACTAATTATAAATTTTATGTTTTCAAAATAGGTATATCCTTCCCTTTTGCCCCTGCCACCAGTTTCAGACACCGGCAGATGGTTTCTTCAGCCGCCAGCTGCAGCTTAATGTAAATAACTGCACCATTCTGATGATCTTATGGGACGATCGCCAAGGGCCCATATGCCCTTACGCGGTACTAGCGGCTAGAAGCAACATATCAACCTTTACGCGGGCCTAGTGCCAACTTGATGGAACAGCCTTGCGGTTCAACGTGCGACAAAACTGCTTCTTTGAACGAAAACCAACACCCTGTGTACCATAAAGGAACAGCGCGTGACTCACGATAACATTTTACGGATAGAGATAAAAGAAAATAAATGACTTTCGGAGTTCATATGGCAATTGCAGAATATTCTACAAACATTTAATGTCAAATAAATGTACTTTACCAAATGTACCGTTTTGCTGTTTGATTTTAAAGTACAGTTTCATATTCCGAATTGTGGCGCGCTGTGTTGTGAGTTGATCTGTGTTGGTTTCCGGGTTCTGTGTGAAGTCGCGTAGAAGACGACTGGGTGCGTTTGCCTACGCAGCACAGTAACGTCACGGAGAGAGGCGGGGAATATGAATGTTTTTATAATGTCAGGCTCACGGGCGGGGGATATGATTTAGTGCCGCAAAAGCAGGTCAGCCAGGGCGATGGGGGGAAATGATAGGATTATCACAAAATGGCAGCTCCCTGGTGCCTGTTTTCACGTGCGTTTAATGGACGAAAACTCGGGTAAGGTCTATAGGACATTTTTCTAAAATCGAGCGACTTAGGCTTAAAAACACATGGCCGACCCGTAGAGGCAATAAAATTTTTTGACCGAACCATTCCTTTAAGTCTGAAACAGCTAAAAAAGCAGAACAAAAGTATACATAAACAAAACAACATGTGGCTATTTGATGCAACGTGTATGATGTGGTTTGAAAATAACTAGACATCTTTATTTTCTTGTCAATAATAGCTTATTTGAAAATATATTCAGAGATCAAAGAGGGATTTGTGTTGTGCACGCACGAGTAAAGCCCATAGAAAACAATGCCCAACTAACGTTGAGCTAAGTGAGAAAAAGGGCCCGATTCATGGAAGCTTTAACGGGGTGCACTGGTGCAAAGTGACTTTGCACTGCCAACAAACACCCTCATTCACAGAGCGGTGCAAAGTGTATTTTTGCAGTGCAAAGTTACTTTGCACTGATGCAAAAGTAGTGAAAAGTAATTTTGCACTGCAAAAATACACTTTGTACCGCTCTGTGAATCAGGATATTTGTTGGCAGTGCAAAGTCATTTTGCACCAGTGTAAAGTCACTTTGCACCGTGCTAAAAGTTCCATGAATCGGACCCAAAGAGCGATAAAAAGTGGTGCCCTTTGCCACAGCACATGAAGCTATCGTGTCAGCTACTTCAATAATGGCACGCCTCATAGTGCTGCTCACTCGGAGCCAACTTGGTTGTTGATTTTGTTGGGATCTGGGAATTCTGTTTATTTTTTTCCATTGATGTGGTTGGATTTGTAGATGTGTCTTATAGTTATGATTTGTTTTAATCATATTTGTCTAGTGATTGTCCATATTGATCTGACAGTCTAGTTGTGACAGCTGAGGGGGACTGCTCTTTGGGTCTGTTATGGTTGACAGGCAACATCCTACATCATAAGAACCTGCTAATGGGAATCTGTATGTCTCATGTGTTACAGCGATTTTTCCTAGGCTGTATTTCTATGTCTGTTGTATATCAATCCTACTTGGTTTAGAGTGTGCTTCATATGAGTTATCTTGACTCTCTGTAGGCAATTCTTCAACAGGAGGGAGATGGTTTGAAGGTACAGTAATCATTGTCTTTGTAAATACTCAATATGTAAATGTCCAGAATGTATCTGTGCAAATATATTAATAAGACTCGAGTAAAGTTGTGTCAAGCAAACAACTAAAAAAAATGCTCAGGTACGTAAATCAAATACCATTTTAGAATATAGCAAACCACAAGAATAGTGATCTCTCTGGATCATGAAATGTTCATTCTACAACTCAGACTCTAACTGGACCTTTGGTAAGACTCACAGTCCCAATGTTATTCTGTGTTCCCATAGACATCATTGGGATAAGTAGAAGATTTTCACTGGTGCTTATAAACAATAAAGATCCAAAGATGACCTTCTAAAGGATGGGAGGACCTAAAAGAAGAAGGCCTAAACGAAGAAGGCCAGCTTCTTACTCACATCAGGAATTAATCTCAAGTGGGAATTCGCAGTATCCACAAAATTACACAGAAGCAAAGTGCAGTAGCCTTGGGTACTGAAATGTACCTCTGGAGGAAGAAAAAACCTTTCTGTGAGCCAAAATGGCTTCAACTCAATCAGCCACTAAATTAAAGCACTATATTACCAGCCAACACATCAAAATTGTCTGGGTCAAGTTACTAAAACAGAGAGAATTATGTGCATCTTGGTGGTAATACTCACCCGTGGAGACAATAAGGATCCTCAAAGGTGCACAAACATAAAAGAGATATGTCCCCAGTGAGATATTGATGGAACTCACTGAGATGCATGTGTCAGAACATCACTGAATGCAAGCAGAAAATGTAGGGGGGTCCTAAGCGATAAAATGTGTGCATCCAATCTCACACACCTAATCTATATTCCAATCTTACAAATCACACTCCACAAACTGCCTCAACCCACACATGCACCAAGAGCTCCCCACAACCATCCCACCCACTTTCATGTATCACCAATCAACACTAAACCGTATGCACAGAAATCTATGTTCTGTCTACGGCATACAACCAGTCAAGCAATCACTAATCTCCTCACACCATTAACAAATACATCATGCAACAGACCTACTACACAGACTTAGCAACAGTCGACTGAAATTCTCGGACAGCCAGGCTAACTTCACTAATATAGTAAATCTTAAGAATTACGCACCTTCATGCTCTCACAAATGCAATCAAAGCAACAGCTTTCACCACTTTGACACCATCACATTTAATTGCAAAACCCTATATAAAACATTCCCTGCTGCCTGAACTCCCTTTCCGAATCCAAATTTTGCACTCAATCAAAAATCGCTTTTTTAAATAAACTCCAACTAGGAAGACCCTGTCTCTCATAGAAACATCTTCAAATGACCAACCATCCAGCCTCTTTCCATACAACATATCAAGTTGCTAGTCTTACCATTGAAGATTTACCATCAGACATAAAAGGCATCAAAAGTTATCCAACTAAAAATGTTTCATCGAATTGCCACACATAACGTGCAAAGTGTTTATGCATTGAAACCGTTTAATCGAATAGGGTTTTGTTATATAAACACTTTACATTGTTTGCATGGAAATTCGATGAAACATGCTTAAAGTTATAACGTTACAGGAAGCTGTCCAGTGCTGAAATGTATACTTTTAACACTGGACAGCTCCCTGTAACTTGTGGTATTTATTGTTTATTGCCCCCACCCCATATCCCCATCTACCCCCAGGGGTCCTCCCCCATACCCCCCACAAACCCCATTTTCAAAAATGTAACCCTTGTCCGGTGCAGAAATCTTTAATATATTTCAGCACTGGACAGCTCTGTGTAATTTGTGGTATTTATTGTTTATTGGGGCGGGGCGCCCCCCATAACCTCCCTAAACCGCCAGGGGTCCTCCTCCCCATCCCCCCAAAAAATTAACCCTTTCTTCAACCCATTGAATTTCCAACCCAAACAAACATCTATTTTAAAGATATGTTTGAGTTGGAAATCCATCGAAATTCATTCAGTGAATATGCTTTTCAATGGAAAAGCATTTCAATCAATGCATTTTGATGGATAATGATTAGATAGAAATATTTTCGATGGAAAGACTGCATACCAAAATATCAGTGTCATCACAACATCTGTAAATCACATTTGCAATGATGACATCATCATCCCCAAGAGCCATCACCTTCCGGAAGATTATCAACATCTCTATAACAACAAGCATCATCCCATCCCCACTGATGCAGGGCAGATCCTCCCCTACTAAAATGGTACCACTCAATGCTAAATGCCTTTCTATCCACTCCCCACACTATCACCATCTGCTCCCATACTATCAAGCCATTCCCATCTGAGATGCATTAGGAAACCTGCAGCCATACAGACTTGGGGGACTCATTACTCCATCCTCCACTTTCATCAGAGTCGATAAAGACACATCCCTCAAATTGCCTCATTATAATTGATTGAAATGGGACCTCATTATCTTCACCCCTTTTAGTCACCTGCAGTCTTCTTGGGGCACTACCCTTTCTTTAATGTTCCTCGACCTTTTCACCCAGTCCCCAATGTTCCTGTTAGTGTAACAAATATGATTTTCAGGGTTTAAATATTATATGCATAATTCTAATTGTCGGGATTCATAGTTGCCTATTACAAGAAGTGTTCTGTTGCATTTTTGGCTTAATGTGAGACAGTGAAATCACAAAGAGGTAATTCAGAGCCACACAACATTCAAACACTTGGGCAGGTTGGTTCCAAGTCTACCAACTCTTCCAAAGCCCAGTACCTCAGACCCTACAAAGCTACCAACACTGCACACACACACCCACTTCCCAACCCTAACCATGCCTCTGCCATCTGCTCATACTAGGCCCACCCATAATGAGTTAAACAGAAAACATGAGAAAAACATGCAAGCACTCAGTCCCTTGAACCTCACCAGTAGGTATCCATATCCAAAAAGCATCCCTATCGCAAAGCTTCCAACTCCCAATCCTGGGAATAAACTGTGCTAATTCTAACTCCAGTCAAAACACAAATAAATGATGCACTTCCTGATACATACAAAAAGTCTCAAATCTCCTATCAGCTCTGGACAAAGTGGTGCCCTCAAGATGTTATGGCCTAAAATGTCCATGATCCATCAACATTGACCATGCTGCTAGATGTTGTAGGCCAATATATCTGGAGGACAGCATATGGTCCACCACGGCTCTTAGCACAACTTGAATGCACATTAACACTTACTCTCTGACCTAACACTGGCCCAATATACTCACCCGGGAGTCTGATCTTTTCATTGGTGGTGCAACGGTTGCGGGTGACAACATCACTATTATACAAAGATCCCTCTTGTCCCCAAGGGATCATAACATTAAGGTTATCATAAAAGTACACACCACTATTCACATTCCAAAGAATACATCACTTTATTTACTCTGCACCATTTCTCCCAAAAACTGTCTGTCTTTCCTCTACATCTACAGAATTCCTATTTAGTCCTTGTTTAAAGAATTCCTAATTACAATACCACATTCACATGCCTGCTGTGCAAATTGGTCAAATCAACAACCTTGAACAAGGCCCACTAACAAACCTGGGAGATGTCAACATTTGGTTTCATGTGTCAATAGGGCATTCACTCACCCTCTAACCACCTCGATGGGAACTCTTAGACTCAGGGAACTTTTGAGTAAATCCACATATACTTCTTGCCACATACTATACATAATCATCTCTAATGGTGACCACCCAATGGTGCCCCACCCTTTCCTTGCAATTCAGAGATCACCTTGCCATTCTTTTGTTCCTTAGAGGGCCCCACCTCAGACACTGGAAACATCCAGCCTCGGGAAATTATCAACAGGCAGAAAAGTGAAAACCTATTGAATAATAACGCTACATCACACTTGAACAGGACTATCCAAAACTGAGTACTAACACACACAATGACGGCCTGACAAACATTTGACACCCATACTCCCACCATAGAGAAAGCACCATGTTATGATGTGTGCCTAGCCACATGACAAAATCAAGAACTACACCTAGAAACTAGAACACAAGTACAAATCCACATGACCCGACAGAAACAAGCTTATCCCAACACCTCAGGAAAAAAAAAATATATATATACACACACACACACACACACATTTTAACAAGCTTAACAACCATTTCTCAGGCAAGACCATTGCCCTTCACTTCTTCACTCCAGAAATAACCAGAGGAATCCCCAAATGCACCCTTAGACGCTGCACACCAATCACCTTAAGACACAGATCTGATAAAATCCACAGTCACTGGACATCGGACCTCCAACCCACTGGCCAGTTCTGACTTTCTTACAGTCAGGAGATGGGCAGGCCAGAGGCACACACACATCACCAGACTAAACTAAATACACAATACACATATGGGAGAGGGTTATGAACCCCCTTTGAACAGGACCTTTCACCCAAACAACTCACTCACCCATCATGTATTCATTTATGTATTGGATATTTGTATGACACCTATAAACAAGTGTTTCCAGACGCCACAAGACAAAAAGGGGGGAGGGGGCATAGGAAAAAAAAACATTAACAGTCGTGCTAGGCCTTGTGATATTCTCACAGTGCAAGTTCAGAGATAAAATTGCTGGGAGAGTGGAGTAGGGGGCAGAGCTGGGAGGGGGAGAAGTGCAGGAGTGGAGGGCCCAATGGGCTGTGCAAGTACTGAGGGGAGCAACAAGGGCAGATTTCAGGGGAAACTGGGGTAGGGGCAAGCAGGTGCGATGGACAGGGCGGGCCAAATTTGGGTTGGTCTGCGGAAGGGTGCCTGAGGGCAAGTGCTTGTAAGGGATGCTGGGGGAGAGTGGTTGAAGATGGTCTGGCCCCTGTAAGACTCATAAGGGACCAGGAACCAGTCGCAGTGGCAGATGGACATTAACATGGGAGGGGGAGAGGGAAAGAGGAGTGGAATAGGAATGTCTTGAGAGGTTTCCGAACTTAAGAAGATCCAGCTCAAGTGTGAGGTTCCGGCCAAGGGATGCAAACTACCTCACACTCTCTGTGTGGAGAAATGTCTGACCCACAGAGAGTTGGAGCTAGGGGACTGAAGAACTCTAGCAGGGAGGTATTTAGGGAGAGAAAGCTGGATGTAGAGAGGTTCCTGCCCCCACACAGCCTTGTGGTTGATGCAAAGGGTCTTGCATTTGATCATTGCGGTCACTGGGAGTAAGTGGAGGGATTTTAGGGTTGTAGAGATGTGGTCCCTGGGCTTGAGGCCAAGGATAAGTCTTGCAGCCCTATTCTGGATAAGTTGAAGAGGGCGAAGAGAAATACAAAAATTAATATAGCTTTCACACCCCGGCTGGTGGGCAGACATGGGATTTAATGGCCCACCTGCCCGAGGTTTGATAGGCCTGAGCAAAGCGAGGGCCTCAGCTCGGTTAGTGAGCTCTTAAATCCCATGTCCACCCCCCCACCCGGGATTTACCAGGGTGCATCTATTTTCTTTTTTTCATCCAATGGGAGATGAGCTCAGCGCAAGCCCATCTCCTGTCGGGGAAAAAAAACTTTTTAAAAAATGGCTGTCACCATTGAAATAGAAAAGGGACAAGGCTCCAGTCCTGCAGGAAAGTTGGGGTGTGGGAATGGGAATTGGGGTTTTCTATCATGGGGAGGCAACAGGGAGAGCCTCCTTGTTGGCTCTCCACATTAGAAAAAAAAGAAGGAAATAAGAACCCACCAGGCACGGACGGGCCTTGGGTGGTTGGAACAGCAGGCAGGGATTGTGTATTCTCACCCGCTGTTCCAGCCACCTCATTGGCTGAGCGCCCTTCCCCTGGTGTGAATATCCACAATCTACCTAACTTCAGACTCGTGCATCCTTCACTTTCACAGCCTATCCGTGACCCACTACAAATGCTGGACTTGGCAGCTGCAAGCAAATATACTTACCAGACTATGCCTCGTAGAGCATATAATGTCTCTCACATCCTACCTGTACACACAGGGTAACACTGAGGCACAAAATAGGGGCGGGCACCACTGAACAAGTGGCACACAGACACAGATGGCAATTAATTCCATGTGTGACAGATTGTTTGTTTAAGGATCCAGGGGGAGTGTTTTCGGTAAAATGTTTGCCAAATAGAACATTTTGAAGAATATTGGTTTAATAACATTAGTCAAAACTATCAGCTGTAATGTGAAGTAACTCATCAAACTGAATTGCTGTGGCCAGAAACGGGCCCAATTTGAGCAACAACAACAATAATTGCCACACCAGCCGATTGGGCATGCGCTTTACTCTATTGTAGAGGCCAATCCAAGCCTGTGCACACACACACAAATGCTCACTGACACTTTATTAAAACAAATATACACAGATCTATAAATAAACTATGTGCTATTGTATTCCCATCATTTGAATCTAGTGTACTCCCATCATTTGAAAGTATCATGTTCCGTGTTATTCTATATTTCTTGGCCTGTATGAGAAATAGTCTTCTGTTTTCCACTTTGCTCCCTTTTATGCTCTTTAGAACCCTGGCATCTATAAAACAACAAAAATGACCATAATAAATAAGTAAATCCAGTAAACGAGACCTAGCTGAAACCACTTAGTACCAGTTGGTACATACGACAACGTTTTATAAAAATGCATTTTGAGTACCAGCAAATACTAGCAACAACTTTGCAAACTTGACAATCATCTGGCTCTACAGAAGCAAACATAGAAATCACAATTTCTTTTGTTGGGTAAAGCAAATAGGTGCTCCAGAAACCACCCGATAAAAAAAACTCTTTAATTTACTTAATGTTATCCTGCCAGTCTTCATCCCATCATGCTTTGAAAGTGTTGAGCTATATGAAGCTAAATAGAAAACCATCTGTAATTGTACATTTTAAAATTCAGTGAATTAAGATATGACCCAGTTACACAAAATTGCCATATGTCTATTCACATTTGAGGATTTAAGAGCAGTTTTGATGTAACTTGTGATAATTTTCTTTGCGACCATCATAAAGCATGTTGCTTCTGAACATATGCTGCTCATAAAACATATTCACATTTAAATGCAAATGACTGTAGGACATATTATCACTTTCATAATTAATATGATGTATACCAATATATTTTGCTTTCCTCTAGATTGCAATGTTGATCTATAAATTCAAATGTGTCATTTTCTTATTATTGCTCTGTTGAACTTTGCACTCTACATTAATAAGGAAACGGTATATGGAGTTGAAGATGATATTATAGGGCCTGTGGTAGTGAACCTTTAATTATGGTTAAGTTGCTCAACCCATATGAAGAGCACTTACTGGGCGGCTTATAACTTTGCCCCCCCCCGGATGAATCCTCATGAAACTGTGCAAAGAAAGTATATAGCCCCTTCAAATCGATTCTGCAAAGTTCAGTGAGGTTTCTTCAAGGAGCGGGGGAAGTTGTAGTGGGGTCCTTAAATGTGTGGTTTTTCCGATAGATGCAATGGAAAATATATTTTGCTCAAGCCTACAGTCCAAACCGCTGGCCGGCCTTTCACCAAATATGCAGCAGGAGCGACGACTTCATCCCAAAACTGCGCTTTTGTAAATTTGGTGTAAATTCCACCAGTCTTTTTTTTTTTAAAAACAACCAAAAAGTAGGTCAAAAGAAATGAGTGATATCTGGCTTCTGTCCACGGACTCACTTCCCTGTTCGGTCCGTGGACGGGCCTCCGTTTGGTCCAGAGGGCGACGTGAGGTCTGCAGACATCGGACGCACCCGCTGATTGGGTGGTGAAAAGCGTGAGGTGCGTCATATTTTTGGAAACGCCCGCCATGTTGGGTCCACGGACAGACACAGCTGGCTGAGGACAGCGTGGTGGCGAAAAAGTCTGGAAAACACATTTTGGGTCATTTGGTGGGGGAATTAGGGGCTGGGAAGGGTGGGTAAGTGGAAAAAAATGATTTGAGGTTGTTTTTGTAGGATGAAAAAGAATGGGCAGGTGCTGTAGCTGTTTTGCGGACAGCGCTGTGGGCGGGCGGCTTGGAAAAGACATTTGGAGTCATTTGATGGCTGGAAGAATGGTGTAGAAATGGTAGGGAAGTGGAATGAAGGCAATGTGGAGCTTTTTTTATAAGTGAAAAAAGGATTTGGAAAAGCTGCCCAGTTTGCTGTCTATTTCAGTGTTCGAGGACATCCCTTCAATTGCAGAGGGGCAGGGTGAGTTTTATTAGTTGACAGTGTATGGTACGCTCTTGTTATATAGTTAATTGTGATGTGGCCAGATTCTGGGGGCAATGGCTGCAGGTCATGGCCATCAGAATATGTGCACTGGACACAACCACCACAGTAGTAATATGTGTATACTAATTGTAGGTAATGTATTGGGAGTACAAAGTGTTTGTAATATGAAGGAATTATGTAATTTAAGTGGATGTATTTGGACACTTGGGAAAGTAGGTACAATGATAAGTGGCGGCAGATTGCAATACACCAACTGTTTATGTGCCACAGTGTTAGTCAACATTTAAATAACGGGTAAAGTAAAATTGTATTGCCAATGTGCATTATGAACATGTGCCTGTGGCCTTTGTACATTTACATCTTACTGTGGAGGGCAACAAGGGGTGCATGCATAAACGCAGAAATTGATATGATTGCGGGAATAGATGTACATAGAAGCTAGTAAGCCTGTACGCCACTATTCGTGTGTATACACTTCTACATGATCAGTGTACTTGTATTTACGTTACTATTATTCATTAAGGTTACAGCAATTATAGCGGACAAAGTGTGATGCTTGTGTGGTTGGTTGAAGGATGAAAGTCAAGACTCTTGCATTATCCACAAGGCTGTCAGAGGCGTGGGAACACACCATCTACAGATCTTTTTGACAAACTACTTTTTTTTTTTTTAATTTAATTTGGTCAGCTGTGCCAAGACAACCTTTCAAATCTGTACAATTGCATTATATTTAAAAACATATAGATTCAACACAATATAAAACACAAGATAAAAATTCATGTATTTACACAGATAAATATCAACAATATTGAACACATCTACAGGCCGATTCATGGAATTAATGTGCGCCGAAAATCTCTGCGCAAGCGTGCGAAAGCGTGTGAATTTCAGCGCAAGTGCGAAAATTGTAGCGAAAGCCGCGCACATCGATTTATGGAAGTCCGTGCGCGTGGAAATCCATGGATGTGCACTAAAATCTTGCGTGGCGCACGCAGACGCACACATCATCAAACAGCGTGCGCTACGCACATAGCGAAAGCGCACATAGCGCGGCGCACACAACAAAAGTAGGCGGAACACGAGGCGTAACACGTAGAATGGGGAACAACGCGTGAAAATGTGGGCGTTGCGGGGGAAGTACACGAGGCAAATGCGCGGATCGCCCACACGCGCGCCTACAACACGTATTCATGGAATAGAACAGGGCTAACGCGTGTGCCAAAAAAGACACGCCAATCCGGAAACACATACGCCAGCAGGAAGCAGGCGTACGCGGACCGGCGCAGCATAAAAGTGCGCGCAAACAACAAACAAGCTCAGACACTAAGGTGAATAGACCATTCCTCGCAGCAGTGGTCGTGGGATATCGCAGGAGGAGGAGGAGGATAGTCAGGGCCAGAATGTTTACACCCAGGACCAGCCTTTTTCGGATGCCTGATGACCAGGTGTATGGGAGGTACAGGTTTCCACCTCACAAAATACTCAACCTGGTGAGTGAGTGGGAGGATGACCTCACATCACCCACCCTGTGCTCCCAAGCACTGAGCCCCTTGGAAAAGGTGCTGAATGTACTGCACTTCTTGGCCACTGGTTCATTTCAGCGGACAAGTGCCATAGTGGTGGGGGTGTCACAGGCCAGGCAGTCACGCTGCCTACACCAGGTGTTGGCCATCATGACTGCACGCCCATAAGTCCGCAGGGACATATACCTGCCCAGAACACCTGCAGAAAGGCAGGCTGCCTTCCAGGATTTTTACAGCATGGCACACTTCCTAGGTGCCATTGATTGCACCCATGTGGCTCTACGTCCTCCCAGGGCATCTGAGCACATCTATAGAAACCGCAAGCACTGGCATTCCATCAACGTGCAGGTAGTGTGTGATGCCAAGGGAATCATCACCTCAGTATATGCCAACTATCCAGGATCCACCCATGACAGTTTCATTTTCAGAATGTCAACCCTAAACCGGGACCTAGAAGCTGGGCGGCATGGCGATACATGGCTGCTTGGTGAGTATAAATGCCACTGCACATGCATGCATGTCAGATACTGAGTAATGTCACAACCCCACTAATGATACCCATCATCACTTCCCCAGGGGACAGTGCCTACCCTCTGAGCACCCACATGATGAAGCCAATTCGGAACCCCACCACACCAACCGAGGTAAGATACAACACAGCCCATATTGCAACCTGGGGCATAGTGGAGCGCACATTCGGAGTGCTCAAGTCACGCTTTCGCTCCCTTGACCGCTCTGGTGGGCAGCTGCTATACGCGCCCCCAGTAGTGTGCAGAATCATAGTGGCAGGTTGTGTCCTGCACAACGTTGCAACCCGCCGCGGCCTGCCGGTGGACATGGTGATGCCCCCACATCCCCAACCACATGCACGGCCACTATGCATGGGAGGGGAAAGGGCATGTGGTGAGGCAGCCCGTACGCAGCTGGTGGCTAATTACTTCACCTAAAATCACACCCCTGTGGAGTGCACACAGCCCTGGCACATACCAGCTGACAATCAATGATGATGACATAAGGGACAGTCAACTGTCACAACCACCTGGAAGTGTTACATTGTGTGCATCCCTACCTACCAAAAGACAACCAATGCTGTGTCACAAAAAGACACACATTTATGCTGCATGAATGAATACCCCTTTGCAAAATACAACATGAAAAAGCGCCATGTCACCCAACCCCTCCCCGTCACCCAAAACACCATGGCATGTCATGCAATGTGAAAGCAAATAAAGGAATGCACAACACCTGACAAAAGTGTCACAAAGTGCACTGTCCCAAATGGAAACAGGCCACAGACAATATGCTCCCAGTAATCAATAACAAACAGCACACATGACCAAATACTTACCAGCAACACAATACAGCAACACAGCATGAAACATTGCAAAAATATGACAGTACAAAGTCAAAGTAGTGCAAGTCTTACAACCTGAATAAGCCAGCACATCACCCCCTTCCAACTGCAGAGTGTTGCTGTCACACAAATGTGTCAGTGTACTGCATACAACATGAGCTGCATCTGCAAAGGAGGCGGCCTTGTGAAGACATGAATAAGGTACCTGCGAATAAGGAGGAAGACATGGATGCACAAGCACATATCAATACACCATGCAGTGTTCAATACAACAACATTTTCCAGTAGGGATGTCCACACAGTATTGACTACAGACTGCCCACACAGCTCATGGGAGCCCAATGTCACTGTGTAAGTCACTGTCACTTGGTCACACCCTTTGCAAGCCCATGGAAACGGGAAGCAGGAGGGGTGTGTGTGTCAGGAACCCAAGCATCTAACCCAAACACAGGACAAGCCTGCATGTGCCCAGCTGGAATACACAGTGGATGCCCGCGGGAGCCACACAAGGCAACATACTGTAAAAAAGAAATATAAAAAAAATAGAAAAAATACTAAATCGCCATGTGGGGGGCTGGGGGAGGTGGGAGGCCACCCAGGAGGTTCGAAGACAGGGTGTGCACCAACACCCACCTGCGTGGATTTTGCGGCAAAAAAAAACCTCCATGGGCTCATGGCCTGCACGGCTATGCCAATGTGGGAGTACTGCTGTCTCTCTTCACCCTCTGCTGCTGCATCAGGAGGTGGTGGTGCTATGGGAGGCAGCCCATGCAAAGCCCTGGTATGGTCCTCCATGGCAGCAAGCATGCGGGTGTGGAAGGTCTGATTCTGGAGGATGATAGTGCGGAGATCCCCATTCAGCACCTCACGGGTTGCCTGCATTTCTGCACGCATGGCCTCGCGTAATGCCCGGATCTCCTCACGGGTTGCTTGCAGCTCTGCTGAGAGCGAACGTGTGAGCTGCTCCAGCTGCTGTTCTGCCCTAAAACTTTGGGAAGCCTCAAGTTCACTTAGAGTCTGCCTGAGGAACTGGAGTTCTAACCTCGGGGCTTCCCTGTGGCCCTGGGACTCTACAGATATGGCTTCACGCAGAGTCTCCAGTGCCGCCCGTCGGTCCCTGTTGGATGCCAACATGTCTTCCCTCTGTGATTGGCAAATGGAGTCTGTTGCCTGCTGTTGTTGCTCCATCTGCCTTTCAGTGGGGAAAATGGAAGTGGCCACCCTCTCCATTGCCTGAGCCATCATTTCAACCGATGCTCCCTGTTGGGCTGCTATACTGTACATGGAGTTTTCCCATACAGTATTGCCTGGTGGCGTACGGCCACCGCGTCGGCGGGCACCACACCTGTTCGGGGCAAGGCAATCTGCATCTTGCTGTGCTGGCACTGCCTGAGGCTGCAGGTCTGCATTCCCCCTCTGATCTGCTGGCCCAGGAACAGGATCAGATGTTGTGGAGTGTGACCCTGCATCCGTAACCGCCAAAGGCGGACCTACCAACACTGACATCCCATAGAGGGTTCTACCCCTGGTGCAGGTGGGTTGGACAGAACAGAATCCCTGCCAGAAACACTCACCTGCGACAGCACATAAGTCTCATCATCCGATTCAGCACCTGAATAGAGGTCTGGGGAGGTGCACCCAGAGACGCCCCTGGACAGTATGGTCTGCAGTAAGAAAGTGTTTTCACCCACCACCACACCACGTCCTCCACTGGTGTCTGGTCGTGGCTGAGATTCCTCCTGGGTCTGCACCATCTCCTCAACCTTAACAGCATCAAGTGCGTCTTCACCTGCAAAAACATGAAAGACAACAAATGGAAACAGGCATGAGCACCATAGCACACACATAGGCCTGACAAGCCAGAGATCCAGTACATGAATTACACATGTCCCACATTACTATAACCCTGGCATGCATGCACTGTCAATGAGTTGGAATGGGAGGCAAAAGGCAGACACTGAGGACACCAAGATGGAAAAGAAACACATTTGCTGCATGCTGGATAGCACTGGCATCACACATTAGCCTTTGAGTGGCATGTCCAATACACATACATGACACATGCCAGCACACAGATGGCATGTAGCATAGCCATGGTACATTTGACAAGTACAGCCATATGTCACTGCATTAGTACTGTCACCCATCCATGTGAGATGGACATGATGAGATGAAAAATGCTAAAGTGTGACAAAATATGCATGTGCCACACACTGCAACACATCCAGTGTACAATAATACAGTGATCGCAGGCAGATGTACACATCAATGGTTGGTCACTTCAACATGACAGGAAACAACTATCATGTTCCATATTCAAACAGGCCCCAAAAATTAATGTGAGCAGGCCAATACTCAATCAGCTTGAATGGTGTAATCATTCACATAACAAGCTAACAAATGTGGCCCAATGTGGGGTGTAATCAATGACAGAAGCATGTCACATATGTGGCATTAGGGCAGAAAAATGCATTGGAAAATGGGAGAATTGAAACAATCAGCCTGAATGAACACTGAAAAATTCAGAATAATGTTGTTGGAAGATGACAGTTCAAGGGGAACTGCAGTAATGTGGCGCTAATTGGCTACTGTGGTCAGAAGGGATACTGTCATACCCAAATCCAAGGCCGGTGAATGTTTTGGAGGAAGCACATGGGTGACCCATACCACTCAGGAGTACACACCCTCACCTGGCACTCAATTAGAACCCGTCACCCAAACAACATACACATGGATTACACACACATGCATGGGCACTCACCGGACAATGCGTCGTAATCTGGTAGGTCTCCCATGCCTTGGATCTTTTCCTCTGTGACGAAGGTTCCAGCAACAGACTCATGTTCAGTGAGTTGATTGTCCTCTGGTGGAGACCCACCGCCAGTCACCAGAGTAGAGATATGATTTGAGGCCAGCTTGTTCTTTGCTCTGCGTTTCAGGTAATTCCACCGCTTGTAGCAATCATCAGCTGCGCGCCTCCCAAATCTAAGGGCACTAATGTGGTCCGCGATGGTCTGCCAGTGTGCCCTACATTGACCAGGTGTGGTCTTGCCCCCTGCAGTCACCACCATTTCGCGGCTATGTGCCGACACATAGGCCACAAGTGCATCAATTTCGGCGTCATTAAAGCTAGGCTTCTTTGACATGCCAGAGTGTGTAGCTATGTCTGGGGTCTCAGCCTGCAGTGCCAGAGCACCCTTCTTCTTCTTTTTCAAAGGTGGTGCGGATCCTAAGTGGCTTACACCGCTCTGGTCAGTAGGGGCAGAAGCACAGGTGGACTGGGTACTAGAAGTGTGCAAATGCACTATGACCATAGGTCTTGGTGCAGGCATTGGCTGCAGGGTGATGTTGGCAGGGGCAACGTCGGTTTGATGGACCTGGACCGACACTGTCCCGGCTGGGAGACTCAGAGCTGGGGTGGATTGAGCTGCAGCTGCCCCTGCAGCCTCCCCACCCTGGCTTCTTGGGGCAGCATATGACATTGTTGCCCCAGATCCACGTGGCCTGGTGACAGCAACCTTCCCCACCACACGTGGCTTAGACCTGCTGACCTGAAAGTCAGCCTGGGAGTCATCCTGTGCCCGTTCAGGTGGCAAAATGGGCCGGTCCCACAAGCGCTGAGCTGGGATGGTGTCAGCTACGTTTCCCACAACCATTGGGGGGTGGGGGGGCATGGGTGTCCCTGATTGGTCCTCCACACACGAGGGTCTAGGGGCACCCTGCAAATCCTGGCCATGTCCCCTACCGCGCCCACCACACCCACCTTTTGGAGGTCGGCCACCTTTGCCTCCCTTACTGCTTGGTCGCCTCCCAACCATGGCACTGATGTTGTTGTGTGTATGGGAGTAGCAGTAAACAATTGTCCTGGGCAATTGGGGTGAACGGGGTAGGGTACTAGATGGAATTCGTACCCTAGTGCTCTAGCAAGGCTGTATGTGACCCCTGGAGGAAGATGAACGGTCACGCAATGCACAGGCACCCCAAAAACAAAAGCACTCGTGCACGCAACCCCTTGTAGACCACGTGCGTGGAATAATAAACCCACACTATGTTGTGGCACCCAGAAACACAAAAATAAGCGTACGCGTGTTACACGCAGCCTACTATGACCTCTGAAGGGGTACGCGACACACAGGGGCAACCACAGTTGGAAAATACATTCGCAACTCACTGTCTGCCTTAAAAAAGAACATGAAAAAGACACGCGTGTGCGCGTAGGCAACACCCCTGCCAAAAGAAGAAAAGAACGCAGTCTGAAGCTACGGGGAGTACGAACTGGAAACGTTGTGAAGTAATCGCGTGTGAACCGACAAGAAGTACAAGATACACCCGCTCGCTCTCCACAAAAAGCACGTACAAGGAAATAGCGTGATACTCGTACTTTTTAAGCCAGCCCGCACTTGAAACGTCACTTACGTGCTTACACGCTAAGGCCCTTTCCTCCAATAGCACGGTGACGTGCAGTTTTCTCACTTGCTGATTCACTATGCACCCATGTTGTGGGCAACGCCCACGCACGTAACGTCACTGACGCGCTTACGCGCTAAGGGCCTTTCCTCGGATTTCACGCTGATGTGCAATTTTTTCACGTGCCAAATCACTCCGTCTCGAGCTGGCCACCCGAAAACACATGGAAGACCACGCTCCTGCCCAAAAGGCCATTTTCCTGCCCCCAAGAGCCCCGAGCACACTCCCACCAGCCATCTGCTACTGCCTGCCTGCTGCCCACCTGCCCTGCTATTTGGTGCCTGCACGTCAGCCATCTGCAGGGGTCCAGTTGTTGTGTTCACCCCTGCTGGAACAGAAGACTCCCGACTGGGATACCATCGCTCCACAGCCCAGCCCCAGGACCCAGTTGCCCACCCATGCCTGCCTCGGGGGTCGCCATGCCGGGGCAAACACCATCTGAGACCACTGGTGACCCCCAGCCTGAGAGGCAGGGGGCCACCAGCTTCAATGAGAAGGAAGTTGGTGTCCTGGTGGGGCATGTCCTGGGGCATTATGATGCCCTCTTCGGAACATCACGCGCCAACAAGGAAGGACAGGATAGGATCTGGGAAGACGTAGTGGTTGCCATCAACGGGGAGGGGGTGGCAACCCGCGACATCAAGCACGACAAGAAGCGCTGGGAGGACTTGTGGTCCAGGACCCTCTACAAGGCCCGGCGCCTTGCGGAGTGGGGCCGGGGCAGCATGAGTAACATCCAGATGAGGGTCCTGGAACCCTGCCCAGCGCTCCATGCCCATATCCTTCGGAGGCAGACCCGTCTGAAGTTGAGCAGTAAGTGGCCAAGCATTGCTGTGTGACACAGGGCATGTTGCAGTGTGCTGATAGTATGATACTTGCCTGTATGTGTGACACAGGCAATGTAAGGATGTGTGTGTGCAGGGACATCATGGTCATGCATGTGAGACCAGCAATGTGTGAACCGCATGGATGGTGCATGTATTCCAATGCAACATGGGGAGCTGTATGCGGAATGCACACATGAAAGCATGCCAGTCTCTGTTCTTGGACATGGAGGGGGTGTGAGGGATGGGTGCTGCTGTCATATACATGTTTGGTGCACATGTGTGTGTGTCTGAGAAGTGTGTGTGTGACTTCGAAATGCCATGGATGCATGACACATGTCGTGATGATGTGTAGATTCACTCATGCAGTGCAGTCACCGTTGTATCCAGTGTCTCTATCCACTGTGTCTGTGGTGTGCAAGCCATGATGCATGACCCTCCGGTGATGTGTGTGTATGGGATCAGTGTCATTCATGATGCATGTGAGTTTGAAGGCAACATTTTGGTTGAAAGAGGCCCTTGTACATGGATGCTGATATTCATTGCAGGCACTGTGCCTGTTTCTGCATGTGTGTTGTGTGCATTCACCCGTGTGTTGTGGAGGGACAGGATGGAAGTGATGTTTGACAGTGCCACTCATGTCTAATTGCTTCGTGTCTAGGGGAATATTGTACTGTACCCTGATGCTTGTGTTCTATGTCTCCCTCTACACAGCGTCAAGTGAAGAAGAGGGCTTAGACGGCGCTGTGGAGCCAAGCGGCGGGGATGCCTCACCGGGCGGCGACGCAAGGGCCAGCCACCCTCCCAGGACTTGCCAACATCCGGGAGCAAGGGGGCTGGTGCCTCGTCTGCCAATATGGCTGTGGCGGAAGGGCTGGGTGAGCCCCCACAGGGGCTTGCAATGGTGGAAGACGGTGCAGAGACATCCAGGTTGGTGGTCTCCACAGAGAAGGAGGAGCCCGCTACTGAGCCGCACATGGGGCCTGGTGGGGGTGGTACCACTGGTGCAAGTGGTGCAGTCCAGGGCCAGGGTCAGGAGGCAGCACAGGTCACCGCGGAGGGGCCTGTGCATGTGGCTGTCCTTGACCCTGTGACTGCACCACCATGCACCAGCAGGGATGCCCCGTCCCAGGCCCGTCCACAGGTAGGGGAGAGTGCCACGTCATCTGCCTCTCCACTACCTGCGGACGAGGGGTCCCAGGACCTTATGGGCTCCGTCCTGATTGGTGTCGCGTTGCGCACGTGTGACATTCGTGATGACGTGAATTCTTCCTGGGTGGAGAACGCACGCCATCACGAACAACAGCGTCGCGACGTGGCACTGTTGGGAGGGGCTCTGGTCGGGGGGTTCCTACATGTGTCGCGCACTCTGGCGGACCTCTCCTCCTCTGTGGAGACTATACGGCAGTCGTTCTCCCTGCCGTTTTCCGGCCCAGATTCCACCAGGGCCCCCTGTGGACCTGGCCTGACCAAGACAGCCAGCTTGGTGGAGATCCCATCCCTGCCACATACAGGAGTCGGCGGTCCAGCAGGGGTGGACACCACAACTGGAGACCGGCTGATGAAGGATGTTCAGGCATCATCGGACAGGGCACATGGACAGCAGCATAAAATAAACAAAAGAGGGACTCCAAAACGTACAGGCACTCAAATGGAGCAAACAGACATCTATAAACACAAGGGTGTGCCTGAACATACAAAGTCAAAAAATATCATTTGTGGAGCTAACAGTATTATTCTCCTGGTAGCCTAAACAATAGATTAAATCAAATTCAATATTTTAATTTACTGGTCTCTCACCAGTCAAAGTAACCTTTATGAGAAAAAAAGGGGAAAAAGTACATTGGCATAAAAAAATAAATTTGCTTTAATTGTTAGTTTGTAACAAGACAATGGGCCTCATTACACGGAAGGCGGTAATGGTTAACGGCCACCGTTAATGGTAACGGTGACCGTTAACCATTACCGCCTTACTACGAGGTCCCTTAGCGGATTGGTGCTTTAACGCCTGCTTTTTGCAGGCGTTAAAAACCAACCCGCTAAGGGACCTCGGAGCTAATTACGGCACCGCAAAATTGCGGTGCCATAATTAGCACCTTCCCCATTCCCATAGAGCCCTATGGGGCAGAAATGGGAATGGGGAAGGGCAATGGCGGAAGGGGGATTTACCGCCCCACCAACCTTGGAATGGGGCGGTAAATCCCCTTTCCGCCAAGGCGGTGCCGGTATTTTACCGGCATGCGCCATGGCTCACCGCCTTCCGTGTAATGAGGCCCAATGTGTCAATTTAATAAGTACATACAACATGAAAAACATACAAAAACAATGCAATTTACAAAGAGAAAAAAACAGGACTATTTAGTCCATACAATCAATGCGAGCAGAATTTATGCAAAGGTTCACAGAAGTAGGGGTACAACCCCACTAGAAAAAAAACATGGGAACCCAATATATGGGAACTGACAAAAAATGATTTGGTGTTAGCAAAACAGTGAATACATTTTAAATCATAAGAGTTTTCCGAGATAGCTAATAAAACTTAAACTATCCCTAGCTGACCCTTACTTGTCTAAAGGCTCAGATTAAACAATTTCGTGAAAATGGCACAGTACATGCGCCAACCAGAGCCTGATTATGGCTACAACAAAAAAAATATATATCACACATAATATTGTTTGTTAAGCCTAATTTTGGCTAACCATGTAAACAATGTCGCACAGTGCTGTGTGTTAAGCCAGATTTTGGCTGAAAAATATTTCGACATATACAATGTCACCCAAACAGTCATTTATCTGCTGTGTTGTCACAGGCTGAAAGGGGGTGTACTACGCCTACCGCTATAAAGCGTGTATGTCCATGATGCCAAACCGCAGGAGAATGTAGTTCCTGCGACCATTACATAGGACTAGTTAGCGTTTCGGTGGTATATTGATGGGTAGCAACCACCTTCCTCAGGTACTGGGATCTTCACATTCAGCCTTAATACAGACAGCCTTAATGTAGGGGGTCCTCCTGAAAAGGTAGTAACAGGGGACATTTTGTAAACTCAAAAGGTTTAACTTTAAATGGGAAGAGAACTAGAGAATATACCAATATATGGTGATGGCATCAGGCCTCAGTGCCCCAGAACCAAGTTGGCAGTACCCCCAGACAGAAAACTTGAAGGTTACCAGAAAGGTGCCCTTAAAGTGTACAGAGCGTGCCCAAAAACTAAGTCACCTCGTGAGAAAAATAAGTGAAAGATGTGATCATATAGTGAAAAATGTGTGTGATAGAATACAAAAAATGCTGTGCAAACGAAAGGCACATAAATCAAAACATGGCGGAACGTACCTCAGAGGGGACATCATGTGCTCACCATGCAAGATGCACATGGACAGCAGCAACAGCAGCAGGCTCTAGGTGGGAGCAATGATGGCTCGGGGCCCTCAACATCAGAGGGGCAGGCATTGGCCAGAGGGCAGGAGAACCCTCGAATGGGAGTGTCTTCCGTGTGGCTGCGGTTGGGCCAGCGCATAGATGCGGAGCGGCGGCGAGTGGAAGTGGCGCGGCTCACCATGGTCAGGGCAGAGTTCTCCATGCGTCGGGTGTTGAGGCGAGCAGAGTGCCTCGAGGCAACTTGCAGGGAGTTGGAACAGGCCATGAGTGCCTCCCTGCGAGACCTCGGGGCCAGGACAGATGCCTGCCTCCAGCAAATAGACATGGAGTTCGATGATGCCCTGGCCAACAACATCACTGAGTGAGCCGCAGGACTTGCCCGCCGCCATTGTAAATAGTTTATGGTGTTAGGTTTCCTTTCCTTTTTTTTTCTTTTGGGGCTTTTGGAATATGCCCCACACTTTTGTATATAGTTTTTTTGTTAGGTAGGTTATTAGATAGGTTTCATTTATTTTGTTGGGCTCATGGGCCCTTGAAAATGGATTGTACATAGTTGGACGTTGGATTTATTTGAACTTTTTCATTTCATTTCACCATGGATAAATGGATTTACCTTTTTTGTGTTTCATTGTATTTGGTTTGGTGGACATAGAGTTTTGGCCATTTTTCTTTTGGATTACTTAGGATTTCATTCGTTTTTTACTGGACATGCATTTCATTTCATGTTTGCCATTATTTTATGCTTTCATTTCTTTACATTGATTTTCATATTAAAACATTTTGATATTTTACTTCATTTTGTGGGATTCGCTCATTGGGTTCATGCATGTCAAAATGTGGGTTTACTCAATCAATGGCAACCAGTGTGTGTGTGTGTGTGTGATGGACATGTGTTGATGTACATAGTTGACTTTTGGTTTGTGTCATGAGATAGGCATGTCACTGCTGGGTGGGTGAGTGGGTGGGGGGACCTCACTGCTTGGGGGTGGGGGTGCTGGGGGACATGAGTGGGGGCCTGCTGGCAGGTGCCCCTCACTGCTGGGGGGTGGGGGTGCTGGGGGACATGAGTTGGTGATCACTAGTGTGGGGTGCTGGGGACATGAGTGGGGGCCTGCTGGCAGGTGCCCTTGACTGCTAGGGGGTGGGGGTGCAGGGGGACATGAGTGGGACATGAGTGGGGACCTGCCGGCAGGTGCCCCTCACTGCTGGGGGTGCTGGAGGACATGAGTGGGGGCCTGCTGGCAGGTGCCCCTCACTGCTGGGGGGTGGGGGACATGAGTGGGGGCCTGCTGGCAGGTGCCCCTCACTGCTGGGGGGTGGGGGTGCAGGGGGACATGAGTGAGACAAGAGTGGGGACCTGCTGGCAGGTGCCCCTCACGGCTGGGGGGTGGGGGTGCTGGGGGACATGAGTGGGGGCCTGCTGGCAGGTGCCCCTCACTGCTGGGGGGTGAGATTACAGGGGGATATGAGTGGGACATGAGTGGGGGCCTGCTGGCAGGTGCCCCTCACTGCTGGGGGGTAGGGGTGCTGGGGGACATGAGTGGGGGCCTGCTGGCAGGTGCCCCTCATTACTGGGGGTGGGGGTGCTGGGGGTGGCCTGCTGGCAGGTGCCCTTCACTGCTGGGGGGTGGGGGTGCTGGGGACATGAGTGGGACATGAGTGGGGGCCTGCTGGCAGGTGCCCCTCACTGCTGGAAGGTGGGGGTGCTGGGAGACATGAGTGGGACATGAGTGGGGGCCTGCTGGCAGGTGCCCCTCACTGCTGGGGGGTGGGGGTGCTGGGGGACATGAGTTGGTGATCACTAGTGCAAGGTGACATGTGGCCTGGCTGAGGGGCATGCCCATGATGGATGGGCTGCCTGCGGGACATGACCAGGGGTGCAGGGTAGTCCCTGTGGTGTGGGCTGCCTGCAGGGGCTGTGGAGGTGGTAGAGGGCACACCTGGGAGGACCCACACTGCCAATTCACGTGTGGGGCTCCCCACGCTCCCCACTGGATACACGTACCCTGCTCTGACAGCGAAATCGTGTGTGAAACTTCCCACGCACCTCTGAAATCCACGTACCCCGCTCGCACAGGGCCAATCGCGTGTGAAACTTCCTGCGCACCCCCGAAATCCATGTACCCCGCTCGCACAGGGCCAATCGCGTGTGAAACTTCCTGCGCACCCCCGAAATCCACATACCCTGCTCGCACAGGGCCAATCGCATGTGAAACTTCCCGCGCACCCCCGAAATCCACGTACCCCACTCGCACAGGGCCTACCGAGTGTGAAACTCCCCGCGTACCTCCAAATACATGTACCCCGCTTGCACAGGACCAATCGCGTGTGAAACTTCCTACGCACCCCCGAAATCCACGTACCTCGCTCGCACGGGGCTTACCGCGTGTGAAACTCCACGTACCCCACTCGCACAGGGCCAATCGCGTGTGAAACTTCACGCGCACCCCAGTAATACATGTACCCCGCTCGCACAGGCCCAATCGCGTGTGAGACTCCCCGCGCAGCGGGGTACGTTAATTCGGAGGGGTGCGCGGGGAGTTTTACAGGCGTTTTCGTGGTTGGGGGCCTGTGCGCCATGTACGGGATTTGTGTGCTGTACATGGTGCATGGGGAGGGGTTGGGGGCATAAATGGCGCTGCTGCAGGGTCACTGCGCCACTCTGCACCACGGCTGGTTTTGGATGTTAAAATCCATGAATACGCTGTGCGCAGAAATGGATTTTGGTGCACGCAGCTGGCGCAGAAAGTCGCACACGCACACCTGTGCGCCAGCCGCGTGCACCACTTGTGCGCTGGATTCGATGAATTACCCCCCTAGTATGGCTTCATATCACTAAATCTGTCCCGGAAAAAAAAACTGATTAAAATATGCTCATTGTTTTTCAACTTGGTCCTTTGATTTTTCTATTAAGTTTAGAGATTTAACAAACATTTTTTTTTTTTTTTTTTTTTTTTTTTTTTTAAACTTTCTTTATTGATTTTCAACAGATTGATAGACCACGAACATATCAGGTACTGCATATACATTACACGTCCATAACTTCCCCCATACCACCCTCCTCCCCCACCCCACCCCCCAAGACTCCGATCAACTCCACTGTTCAATATCGAGCCAGTTCAGAGGTCAGGGCTGGCTGATCAACTGAGGGGTCATCCACCGCTCCAAGGTGGAGTAATGGCACGGTCAGCGACACCCAGCGATGTAATTCCTCACTGGAGTCCAGCCTCTGTTCGTGGATAACGGTTTCCCACGCTCCGGTCTCGGCTGCCAACCACTTAGTGAGGTCGTTCCACCATTGTGCTTCAATCGGGCCTCTGGGGCTCTTCCAACACATGGCTATGCGTCTTTTAGCCGTGATATAAATTAAGTCTTTGAGTCTATTTAGGGGTTTGTTTTTGCGATCACGGCTGCACCTGCCCAGGATGCAGGCCCCAGGGCTATGTACGTCCAGTTCAATGTCTGCTTTTGCCACCCTTCCCCGCACCTGCATCCAAAAGGAGCGTATCGCTGGGCAACCCCAGAACATGTGAGTCATTCCCGCCTTCGGCTCATTGCATTTAGGGCATAGTTGGATGGCTGCGCCCTTGAAAGACGATATAGTTTCCGGAGTTAGGTAAGCCCTGTTGGTAATGTATAGTTGGATAAGTTGCAGACGGGCGTTTCTGGAGATTTTCTTGTGATAAAGGGTTACTCCTTCCCATTCCTTGTCGTCAAATTCCCGGCCCAGTTCGTGCTCCCACTTCCCTCTGCTCCTGAGCTCATTCCTGGTCGTGCCTAACATTAAGGCTTCGTAGAGCCGTGAGGTCTCGTGGCCCCCCTCGGCGGTGTTCAACATAGTCTCAATAATCTCGTCCTCCGCTGCAAGAATGGTCGCCACCGGCCATCTGTCTTTCATGGCCTGGATCACTGCTCTGTGGAGCAGAAATTGTCCTGTAGGTAGCTCCGAGGACTCGCTCAGGTCGGAGAATGTTAGGATTACCCGATCCTGAACCAGGTCTCCGAGGGTGGCCACCCCGCAGGGCTCCCACTGTGCTCGCGTTTCCAGTTGCCCCCACGGGCGATGGGTCATGAGTGCTGCTATGGGGATCTGTGGGGAGTACGGATCAGGGGACCCCAACGTTCTGCAAGCCCTTCTCCAGAGCCGAGTTCCGAGCTGTACCAGATAAGGGTACTGCCTTAGGGCGTCCTCCTTGACCCAGAGTAGGTCCCTGAGTAGGAAGCCTGTCAGAGCTGGTTGGAGAAGTCTGGTATCTGTGGTGATCTCATCGGCCATCCATCGCATCACATGTCTTAGCTGGCTTGCAAGGTAGTATAGTTCGAAATTGGGGACTTTCAGACCCCCTCTTTCGTAGGGTCTTTGAAGTGTTTCCAGTGCTACCCTGTGCCTGCCCCCCTGCCAGAGGAACTGCCTGCATAGTTTATTGATGTCTCTAAAGAAGGAAGGGGGGATGTTGAAGGGCACGTTGGTGAAGTTGTGTAATAGGCGTGGAAGTGCTACCATTTTGAGGAGACCTGCTCTCCCGGCCACGGAAAGCGGAAGCTTCCCCCAAAAGTCCATGGAATTTGCTAGGGCATCTTTAGCTCTGACTGTGTTGAGGATGTGTTCTGTGTGGGGGTTACGGTGTATAGTGATTCCAAGGTATTTGAAGGAGGTCGACTGCCATTGCAGATCTAAGGAGGGCAGGGATCTGAAGTTTTCTCTGTATAGTGCAGCAAGCGGGTAGAGGCAGGACTTGCTTTTGTTAATACGGATTCCTGTGTGAATTTGGAAGCATTCTAGGGTTTCAAGAATGTAGGGCAAGAGGTGTTCGGGGTTGTGTAAGTATAGCAGGGTATCGTCAGCGTACATGGAGACCAGATGAGTTATCCCGTCGATCTCAATGCCCCCATCGCCATACTCCTGTCTGAGGTATGCGGCCACGGGTTCACTGGCGATGATATAAAGCATCGGGGAGAGAGGACATCCCTGGCGAGTGCCCCTGTGGAGAGACCACGAGTCAGAGTATGTCTTGTTGGTCCGCACCCTGGCAGATGGGTTGGTGTAAATCAATTTAGTCCAATTTAAGAAAACAGGTCCTATTCCCATTTTTATCATGGTGGCATATAGCCACTCCCAGCGCACAGAATCGAAAGCTTTGGTGGCGTCTAATGACGCGACCGCGTATTTCTGGGGCCTCAGTTCCGTGCTGTATATAACGTGGTGCAATCTCCGCAGGTTCTCGGTTATGGAGCGCCCGGGCACATAGCCCGTTTGGTCCTGGTGGATTAAGTGTGGTATTACCCTACGCAATCTGTTCGCTAGGAGAGAGGTGAGGATTTTACCGTCAACGTTTAACATGGAGAGGGGCCTATAGGAGCCGCAGTCCGTACCTTCCTTGCCAGGCTTGAGAAGGGGGATGATAACGGCTTCCCTCATGGTGTCGGGGAGGGTGCCGCGCTCATAAGCTTCGTTATACACTTGGGTCAGCAGAGGAGCCAGAGTTTCCTCGTAAGTTTTGTAAAACTCACCGGGGAGGCCATCAGTACCAGGGGCTTTTCCAGAGGGGAGGGATCTAATGATTGCTTTTACTTCGTCGGGAGTGATGGGCTCGTCTAGTGTTTCGGCCATCTGTGAGTCTAATTTAGGCAGCTCAATGATGTCTAAGATGTCTTCAATGCTGGTATCAGCCTCGGGCGGGGTCTCGGAGTAAAGATTATGATAGAAATCTGAAAAAACTGAGTTGATTTCAATTTGGGTATGTGCCGTGGTGCCATCCGGCTTAAGAATTTGGCAAATGGGAGCTCGGGGGGTCTCACTTTTATACAACCAAGCCAGGAGTTTCCCGGGTTTGTCTCCTAGGGCGTGGGTTCTTTCAATGTGTTTAGTATAACTCAATTTACCCAGGGATTCCCAGTGTGTTAAACAGGTTTGCTTCAGGTCGGTTATTTTTTGTAGGAGTTCAGGGGTTAAATCAGCCCTGTTTTCCAATTCACCCAGCTCCGCTTCCGAGCGTTCCAGGGAGGATGTGATGGATCTACGGGCCCCTCCTATGGACGCAATCATCTCCCCTCTTATGACTACCTTGTATGCCTCCCATGCAGTGCCCATGTATCTGACGCTATTCAAATTTCGTTCCCAGTACTCCTCGGTGTAGTCGCTTACGTGTTCCCGAAGGGTCGCGTCATGGAGGGCTTCGGCTCTAAGCCTCCAAGTGGGGATCGGGGGTCTAGGCGGGAACACTTCCCAGGTGGCCAGCAGCGGGGAATGGTCAGACAGGACCCTGGGCAGGTAGAGGGCGTCGCTAAACATAGCTTGCTGTTCTTGGCTTACAAACAAGTAGTCCAGCCTCGTGTGGACAGCATGGGGAGGGGAGTAAAAGGAAAAAACTCGCTGATCAGGGTGCAGTTCTCTCCACAAGTCTCGGAGTAACAGCTGGTTAGTCAGTTTGGACAGAATCTTGGCCGGGGGGGATGGGCGGGTATGTTTATCATCAGATCTATCTTTTAGAGGGTCTAGGGTGCAATTGTGGTCACCTCCCCAAATCATGACGCCGTCCCTGTAGGGGCTGAGCCTTGGGTATAGGGAGTGGAAGAAAGCGGTAGCGTCGTGGTTGGGTGCATAGGTGCTAATTAGGCATACCTCTCTGCCTTCGATGGTGCCATACGCTAGTGCCATCCTACCTTCATCATCAGTCTTTGTGCTTATTAGTCTGAAGGGGGTGGTTGGGTCAACCCATATCAAGACTCCCCTTGCATAGGAGGAGTAGGAGGATCCTATCAAGGTTCCTCGCCAAGTTTTGGCCAATGCTTTAAGTTTATCAGCAGAGAGATGAGTTTCCTGAAGCATGGCAATCCCGGCTTTGCACCTTTTCAAGTATGCGTGGACGCGACGTTGTTTCACATAGCTATTCATGCCCCTGACGTTCCACGTGATGATTTTTATCGTGGCAGCCATGGGTAATAGGGGGTATAGCGTCTGTTTGGGGGTGCAGGTAGGGGCCGTGTCAGCGGCAAGAAGCATGTAGGGGATGTCAGTGGTCTAAGCGCTCTTAGATAAGGGTACATAACTGTGAAGCAACTGCCTCTTGTTCCCCCACTCAGTGGCTTGGGTGTCGCCTGGCTTAGGGGCTGAGTGGTCCTCGGGTTATGTATTCTGGACGTCAGTGGTCTAGTGGTTTCCCTTCCCCGGCACCTAACCTTCGTGCCAACTCCCATATTCCCTCCCCCCCGTAACTTTAAACAACTCAAACTAATAACAAGTCGAGCGAGGTATCCACCGTCATGACTATCCCGTTTCTGCTCCATTAGACCGTGCATTGGTCGCCTGGTGCCCTACGGGCGGGTATGGGTATACCCAAAAAAAAAAAAAAACAGGAAAAGATTCCGGGGGTGGAAGAGTGTTCGACTCTGGTGCCTCGCTGCTAAGGATCTGTTCAGCTGTGACAAGCTGGCACTTGCGTGGAGGGGACCATGGGGGTCCTCGGGCCCAGCGCCGCCAGCGTGGTGTGGCTCAGCGCGGTCGTCGCCCCTTCGCCTCTATGTCGGGGATCTGTTCCCTATCCATCCAGTCGCGGGCCTCAGACGGAGTGTCGAATAGGTGGGCTTTGTTGTTGCGTATTACTTTCAATCTAGAGGGATAGAGGAGCATGTAGCGCAGTCCGGCGGCCTTCAATCTAGCTTTGGTATGTATGAATTGAGCCCTCTTCAGTTGGACCTGGAAGGTGTAGTCGGGGTAGATGGATATTTTGGCCGAGTCTCTGAGGATCTGGCCGCCCGACCGCGAGTAGGCCAGGATGGTCTCCCGGTCTCTGTAATTAAGAACCTTCGCTATTACTGGTCTGGGTGGGGTGCCAGGAGGGGGTCTTTTGGTGAGGGATCTATGGGCCCTCTCGATCGTAAAGCCTTGGGACAGTTTCTCGGCGCCAATCTCCTGTAGCATAAGGTTCTCCACGAAGTTCGTGGGGTCGGATCCCTCAATGCCCTCCGGCAGGCCCAGGAGGCGGATGTTATTTCGGCGTGCCCTCCCTTCTGCCTCTTCGGCCCTTTCCTCCAAGTTCTTCACTCTTTGCCGCAGTTCGTCAACATCTCTGAGGAGCTCCACTTTGGTTTCTGTATTTTCGCGCACTTGAGCCTCAAGTGTATCAGTCCTGTCGGCTAAGGAGCGGACGTCCTGGCGTAGGAGGCCCAGATCTATGGCCACCGCGTCAATTTTTTGCTCCATGGTGGTCTGGAACAATTTAATGGCCTCAAGGATTTGGGCATTGCTAGGTTCAGTGGCCGTTCCCGGGAGGTCGGGTTGTGCGTCCAAGGTTGTGCCGCTAGAGGTTTCGGAAGCGATGGGGCCCCCAGCAGTGAAGGTATCTATGGTGGTTTGGCGCTGTTTGGACCTGGCTCCTTTGGTGGACATGGCGGAGGGCCTGGCGGATCTTGTCTACGCTAGCGTGGGCCCGGGGCGGATGGAGCCGTTCGGGGTGTTACGCCTCGGGGTTCCAGAGGATATGGTGGGCAAAGGGGGTGGGGGAATGCAGGTCTTCCCCCGGCTCACCTCGTGGGCTCAGCGACGCCCGGGCCTTCCGTTCTTCTCTCCGGCCACCACTCCAGGGGCTCCGCTCTCGGCAGGCTGCGTGCAGCACCCAGGCCGCGCCGCTCTTCGATCTCCGCTCGCGTGTCGAGTCGCGTGTGCCCTCCGCTGGTCAGGTGCAGTATCGGGGCTCCGGGCCCCGCTCGGGTTGATGAGGAGGAGCAGGGCGGGTAGGCCGCTCGGGACTCCGTCAGCGGCACTGGAGGCAATGCACGCGGCTGAAGGGCTTCCTCTCTCGGCCGGGCATCCAGGTCAGGCAGGATCGTAGGCACCGTATCCGATCAGCTCAGCTAGCGCGGCGCCGCGGTCCGGGCGCGGCTCTGGTGTAAGGGCTGCCGCGTATCTCAGCGCGAGGGAGCCGCCATTTTGGCTTTGGTGGGCGGCGATTTTCCGTGCGGCAGCTCTTTCTTCATAGGGTGCCTCCGGGCTTGGAAAAACAGCCAGCGGGTGCAGGATGGTAGCAGCGTTCGATGAGAAGGAGTGCAGGCTTCAGGGGTTCACATTTAAGTAGGAAAAACAGCTTATGTTGGTCGCATCGGACGGAGCGCACCCAGAGCACGTCCTCTTCACATGGCGGTTAGCCACGCCCCCCAGGAGTGCCTCACTTAATGTGATATTACTTAATATAACCGGTTTACAATGTTGGCCAGGCACCTCTAGGTATTTATTAAAGCAAATGCTGACTGAACCGATTGTAAGGGTTTGACACACTTGCTCGTGAAGTGGTTGTGTTGACGTTCCGGGCGGGATTTCTCCGGTTGACTATTAGTGGGTATGAACAATGAGCCAATCAATACGTGGAGGTTGGTTCGCGCACAACCTATCAGAATCGAGGATAGGTTTTCAGGCCGCTGTGCCGCGGCGGCTGCGCTGCCAAGTGAGTGTGCTCGTGTTCTCATGTATCACGCTCGTGCTTTAGACGGTCTTTGTAGCGTGACGCGTGACGGTAAAGCATATTCGCCTACCCAGCCAAAGTACGCCACTGTAAGTAGTGGGTAAGCGCGCTCACGACGGTACACAGTACGTGCAAAGCCGTCTGCGTGCCCCCTACCCCATTGATTTAACAAACATAATCATTGCTACATTCATTTTAGTTGACTGACTCTGATAAAGTATGTCCCATAGATCATACGATTTCATTGTTGATTCATCATGAAACAAAGGTTTAAATATTCGCACTCTTGTAGCTAGTAAACCTGAACATTCGACCACCAAATGCTTTAATGATTCAAGTTTTTTGGGAGAGTTACAAAACCTACATTCTCCATTCTGACTTTGTTTTCGCGTAAATAATACCTCATTTGTTAAACACAGATTCAGTCTTATTCTCAGATAATTAAGAGCATTTTTAGAATCTGGGAATTTTTCTACAGAATAACGTTTTTTAGTTATATGAGGATGATTTTCTGACAACCTCAATTTTTCACATAGGTTTAAAGTGTTAATCCAATCATTCCACCATAGTTTGGTTTTAGCTCTTCCCGGGTTAGTGATTAATAGCTCTTCATCAATACTAGCTTCTTCCAAGAGATTTTTTATCTTCATACGCCAATTCCTTACATTCTGGCACTCAGCTTTTTGAAAATGCTTACCAACTACAGACATAACTGAGTTCGTACTCTTTACCATTAAATACTTCCTATGAAGCGAAAGCAATTTCCAGGCATATAAGCATCTAAAGATAGCAAGCCCATTTCCTGTCTAATACGGCAAACAGAAGTTGTTTGCGGTAAGCCCAGAATTGCCTTCCAAAACGTTCCCTCCATTTTCTCAGATCCGTAGGTCAAAATAAGAGTGACTTTTTGCTGAAAGAAAATCATCGCAGTCAATATAGAAAATTTTCCATATTTTGCTTGAATGATCTTCGCCTGTGAGATACGTGTTCGCAATTTATGGTCCAGATCTCTAAAGTATGGTTTATTATTTAGATCATTGCTGATGATATGGCCCAGATATTTGTATTCAGACACCACCTCCACTCGGACGTTCTGCAATTCCCAAGATCTTGAATTTTTATCAATTTGCTTAGTCATGCCCAAAATTAATATTTTGCATTTTGATTGATTAATCTTTAGGGACTTCGCATCAGCAAATTTACCCAAACAAAGCAGAAGGGCATGCAATCCCCTCGGAGTTCTAGCCAACAACACAAGGTCGTCAGCATAGAACAACCAGAGGACCGCATGCTCTCCAAGACGCGGCGCATCTGCAATGACCTGCATAAATTCATGGCACACATCTGAAACGAAAAAATTAAAGAGTGTGCTAGCAAGGATGCATTCCTGCTTTAACCCTCTGCTTGTCTCAATGGGTTCCGATAGAGTCCCATCCAAGGATAATCTAATCTGAACGGTGGTACTAGAATGAAGTTCATCAATCGAAAATACAAGATGGTTCAGGCATTTTGCTCTAATCAGTTTTACCATCAACAACCCTCTGGAAACCGAATCAAAAGCTGCTTGAAAGTCTATAAATGCAAGATACACCGGTTGCCCCTTCAGTTGTTCTTGGCTTTTGATTGATTGCAAAATATGTAAGTTGATAGCTGTGCCCATCACTGGCATAAATCCTGTTTCATTTGGATCTCTCAAACCTGCATTATCCAACCATATATTCAGATCTCTTAGAAGGAGTCTTGCAAAATATTTGCTGGGAATATCTAGTAGAGATATTGGTCTGTAATTAGCAAGATTAGTGTTGTCTCCCTTTTTATATATAGGAATATTTATTGACTTTCTCCATGACGGAGGTAAGCAACGAGTCTTGATAATTTGCGCCCAAGCCACCGGGTGTTGCTTAATTACAAAATTCGACAACCCATCAGATCCTAGGGCACAAGATAAGGAGAGTTTGGAAATATACATGACAGTGTCATGCAAGTCAAATTGTATGTCAACATTATCAACTGCCTCTCTGATCACCCCACTACTTCTCTCGTTCAAATCAACATACAACATACAAGGTCTTATAGAAGGAAGTCCATACTGCTTCCAGGATGGGGTTCATTTGTGACACCTGCTGAATCCTATTATGTGACATTTTCAGCAGAGACCACATTTTAGCAGAGTTCTTAGATTGCAATGATGCAAGCATATTCTCTGCATCATGTTGATATATCACAGCATGTCTTGCTCTAAGCCAGTTCTTATAGGAGCACTTTAATGATTTAAGATGCTTACTTCTCTCCAAGATGCCCATTGTTTCCTTTTGTCAGCTCTAAATTGGGCTTTTCGAATTGCTACTTCATGTAAGTGTAATTTAGATATCACAGCCCTTGGAGACCTATTCCTTGGACCTATAAATATCTACATAGTATCTGTATATGAGGGAGTTTTCATCAGACAAGGACCAAATGCTTCATTATATTTTTTTGCCAATCTGACAGGAAAATTCTCCAACGAATAAGGGGACCAATGGAATCTATTACCCGCTGCATTCAAGGTCATTGTATGGGCTAATGATGTTTTATGGTTACTACTTCCACAATTCCACCCCCATTTGGTTGTTAAAATATCATGATCACTTACATTTTGTGCTTCAATTTTAAATTGCGTGATTTGATTACATAAATCAGCGGCTACAAAATAGTAATCAATCCAAGCTTCTTGTTTTGCTCTGTGCCATGTCCTCTGTGGAGGAATGTCCCCCTGTTTGCTTCCATTTAACATAAATAACATTCACTCTTTCATTAACATATTCCACCGTCTAGCAGCAGTCGTCGAACTTTTCCCACATTGCTCCAAACAGTTTATATTCAGATCTCCTGTTACTAGTACATTTTTACAACTACAATCCATAGCAGTTAGATCTAACATCCTTTCCATTGCATCAAAAAAAGCATCCTCTGTAATTGCAGCATGGTTCCAATATATATTAATGAGAGCAATGGTATTGTGTTTTGTTAGTATTTTTGCCATTTGGATAAAACTATTAGGCGATGACCAAGGCTCAACGTTCATTTTCGATGAATTTTTCACAGCCACCAGAAGTCCAGCCATAGGTCTGCCTTTAACTGGCTTTATAGCTTGAACTAAAGTGACTATGTGATTATCCCAAACTGGGGGCACTGACAACCATATTTCTTGAAATGCCACAAGATCATAGCTTTGCAACAGATTATCTTTTGAACAAGTGAGGTGCTTAAAACCTCTGGTATTCCAAGATGCGAGAGAACATACATCCGTGTCATAATCTAGTTAACATTGATTCAACCTTGGTTCTCTGGTGTCATTCATTTGTGTATTACCTCTTGACATTTCCAACGGTTGGCATACCATTGTTCCTCGTTGACCTATGTAATTTCTATAATATATTGAGTTCCTTTGGCAGGCATATTTTGGAGGTCAAGAGCACACTGATCTTTTAGTATGAAACTCAATTTGTATAATTCAGAACGTGCCTGCCATATAGCATTCTTGACGAAACCAGACTTAATCCACAACTTAACAATAGCTAAGTCAGATTGATGTACAAAGTCAATTTGATCAATTTGATCTATATCGCCCGAGCAAATCTCTTCCAACGCTTGTCCTTTTGACTCGAAACTATTGCATTCGAATCAATTGCAGTCGACCCTTTCACCTACAACCTGTGAATGGCACATGAAGGGTCTCATTGTTATGTGTCCTTGAATAAACCGCACTAAGAATTTGAAAGAGTAAATGTGTCAAAAATTCACAAAGAAATGATAAGATTCACTACATTGAAAGCTGATGTCGGAAAGTAAAGTTTCTATTTTGGAAAACTCTGCTTTGAAGCGCTTGGTCCTCCGCTACATTGGAAGAATGGATTCGTAAAAACGCAATGTAAGCAAGATTTTAAATGATATTTATTGAAGTGTGGATTGAAAGTGTATTGCGTACTGAGCACTGTATATGAAGAACGTCCTAATGGATGAATGTTCAAATAGACACAAGGAATAGACATTGTACGTGTCAATTGTGACTTAAATGTATAGCCAAAATAAGAATGCACTGTGGATATTTAACTGTAAAGTGGTTACTGAAATATGTTTTTGCCTTCTTGATTTTACATAGTTTTATAATCCCAATGTGCGCATGTCATGGGTACAGCCTACCGGCCGACGGCATTTTCAACAGTATTTGGACAGTAATTATCAACAACAGATATGTAATAACAATCATCTCGGATGACCGCCAGACAATGATCTGTCCATTTGCGGTTGCAGTATAGGTTGTAGAAACATGCAAATGTGAAAGTGTTGCTTTTATTCCAATTTTAAAGCACTAATTTCTCCTGTGTAATGGAGCGCCATGTGTGGACATTACTCGTTGGTCATGGAAGATCATTGTGGTGAAGAACGCAAAGACTTGCATTAATGGATCGATGATTGGATTTGGCATTAGAAGATACCTGTTAACAGTTTCATGCAAAATGAGAATGATACAAAGTTTGGTAGCTGTAAACTGTATTCGAAAAAGTAAACCAAGTTTCTGTGGACTTAATAAAATTGTGTCTTAATGAAAAGTACTTGTTGCAGTCCCGACTATTGTTGTTTTCTTCAAAATAAAATGTTTCTATCATTTTTGTAAAAAGAAAGAAAAGTTTTGCATTTGTTGTAGATTAGATATGTGTTCTTAAGTTCCTCTTTTTGTGTTACATAAGCGTATAGCATTGGTGATGACAGGGTATGCTTAGCTATGCTGTCTACTAACGTCATTGAAATAGGTTGAGCTAATTTTGAACATTTAATGATTTTAGCGTTATGGGCGGGCTAACGTAATCAGTGCTGTGAGGGCTTTTGAAGTTCGAGTAATAGAATCTTATTGAGTCTATCTAGTTTATTAAGAAATGTAAAGCAGCTGGAGTGCTATTTTTTTTCTGTGAATGATGGTTCCTAAAGGAACCTTTTTTGTTGTTTTTTTATTATGTTTTTGCATTTTTTGCAGGATAGGTCATAGGTTAGAAAGTAAGGTGGGGAAAAAATGACAGAAGTGGCACCAAACACAAGTGTGGAGTGGCAAGAGGACAGGGGAAGATGTTGCAGGTGTGGAACATCTAAGGAAGGGGGTAGTGTTTCTCATGCTCCTTGATTACAGCTACAAAAACACTTTGAAATTGCTCTTCTGTGCAGAGTGGTGTGTTGCAGTATATACAGAGGATTGTTGTCTTCGTCTTTGAAAGATATGGATCAACAGTCTCTTTTGTTGCTTGAAAGGTAGCTCTTGGGATTGTGTGTCCTACAGAAGTAGACTGTGTGGTTACAGTACTGGTTGAGGAAGATGAGGTGGAGGAATGCAGTCTAGTGCTTGCTAAGAAAGGAACAGCCTTTCTGAGAGATTTGAGGTGGTTGGATTGGGTATGGTGGGGCATGGAGGTGGTCCCCTAGGAGTACTGTCCAGGTAGTCTGCGACTGAGTACAACATTGCACTCAGTGCATTTCAATTTGGTAGCTTCAGCCTTTGGAACATTCCCAACAGTGGTAAAGAACTGCCACACCCATGATTCTCTCTTGGTGTTAGAGGTGGGAACTTCCTCTACGTCATTTTCTTGGTCCTCTTCATTGTCTTTGGAAGTACTGCACTTTTTTTGTTGTGTAGGTCCTCCGGCTGGTGGTGGTAGTGGATCTTGGGGACGAGGGATGGCAATACCTGATGCTGTTTTTAAGATAAATAGCAATTTCACTTATATTCTTCGAAGTATGTGCTCTGTATTAGATTGTTAATGGATAATGAGTAAGAATAGGTGTAGGAGCTGTGCAAGGGGAAAATATTGAACGTGAAAGTTCCTAGATCAGTAGAAAGTGCAGTTTAAATGGTCTGCAATGCTCGGACCCGATCGCAAAGTGTGGACATGTTCACAGACATGTCATCATGTCTGAAAAGTCTGACGCTAGAATGTGGGAAATTGCAGAGTTGTAAGGTGAAACTTTGTAAATTGGAGAAAAATGTTGCAATATTGGGGTAAGTATGATATTAGTAAGTTGTAGGAAATTAGCATGCACTGGTAAAAACCCATGAAATTCTCTGAAAAAACTTTGTTAAAGGGACATTATGGCTAAGTTGCACTAATTAAAACCTATGAAATTAAATGAAAATATTTGTTAAACGGACATTAAGGTTAAGTTGCACTAATAACAACCTATAAAATTCACTGAAAAATATTGTTAAATGGACGCTATGGAAGGTAGTACTTTTCTCAGGGAAAAGTAGGTTGACACCCTCTACGCCATCTTCTTTGACTGCTCCTGTCACCTTTCACAGTTAAAAAATAGAAGGAAAAAAAGTCACAGGCCCCTGTGCAGCCTGCATTGTCCGCGGATAGCACGGCAGTCAGCGGACATCTACAAAATACCAGGCGTGGGGTGGGAGAATTAAAATAATTTTAATTGTTTTGCATTCAAAAATGGTATCTCTTAAAATAACCTTGTTCTGTGTTCTTGACATTTAAATATTTTTTACATTGTTGGTTTGGTTATATAAACTGAACTAAGAAACATTTTACTGAATTTAATTATTTCTTCTCACTTTCACAAAAACTGCTTTAAAGAATTTTGAATGTTTTCCAGAAAAATCTGATTGCTCCATCTCCATCTCGCAGAAAAGCACACACAGCTTTATTGACGTTGCGCCTTGCTTTTTCCATTTGCAAACCAAATAACTTTGTACCCATCCATATCTGTCTCTGAGCAATGTGAGAAACATTATTTTCAAATTTGGGAACATTTCCTTCAACTTTCCCAATATCTCCTTCATTGCAAATTGCAATGAAATTCCAGTCACAAAACCCAACTGTTTCCTCCAAAATGAAGAACAATAATGTCTGAATGTTTCAATTGAACCATATTTGTACAAATTAGGAGCAGGCCACCCACTTCATCTCTCGCATTCCATACCATGAAACTTCACATTCATGAAATCCAAGATTATCCACCAATTCACACTGCTCTGCATACAACTTCAACCAATGGACCCAAGAATCCCCCAAAATCCGCACACTCTGCTTTCTCAAACACATAGCCATAGCCATTGTCAGTGCTCTCACAACTCCTGCTAACAAAGCTCCTGCTACCCTCTCTTCCTGCACACCACACACAGGAAACTGATTGGCTGATTCCCACAGTCCCCTTTCCATGCCAGGAAACCTCAAAAGACCCAGATGTGGTAAGTGCTATCTGCGTACTATCGTGCTATCCCCGGATGTTGCGGCCAATCAAACGGGTGGGTAGGAGTGGAAACTCAATTTCAGTTATTTATTCTTTAGTGGTTGCTCTGAAAATAACCTTTTGTTTGGGGGACGGGGTGGTTCTTAACACACACCTTTTTTGCATTTATTTACAGTAGTACTGTACACTCTACAATGTTCTAACCAGAACTTCTTCAATGCATTCCTAAAGTTGAAAGGAAAATTGCATTTTTCTGACATCTGTGAAATGAACTCCATCTTCACAAAAAAAATTCACACCATCAGACGTTGTATTGTCATTCTGAAAAGAGGTCATTCCTGCAGCATATAAAAAAGCAGATAAAATGTATTGACAAGCTGCCTTAATACTTCCATTTCTGGACTGAAAAAGTGTGTTTGGCATTTCCATGTTGCCTCTAATTTTTTTCAGAAAAAATAATCTTGGCAGCAGGAAACAGTTTCATTAGGCGTTAAAGAAATCCTTCAGAGCAGCCTGCAAATACACTGTAGTCACAGACCCCAAACTGGCCTCTCCACAATGGACAATCACAATGTCTAGACATTTAAAGTGAGCCATACTCTCACAAAATGAAAACAAGCTTGCCCAGATTAAGCCACAACCGCATACCACAAAACGTCCAATTCTGCCAATCCAATATTTCCAAAGATGCCATGATATTCAGCATTCACCTTCAATAACTGAATTGAAGAGTCCCCCAAAATCCACACACTATGCCTTCTCAAACACATAGCCATAGACATTTTGAGTGCTTTCACAACTCCTGCTGCCCTCTCTTCCTGTACACCACACCCAGCAAACCTAGTTGGCTGAGCCACAAACTACATGCCACAAAACGTCCAATTCTGCCAATCCAATATTTCCAAAGATGCCATGATTTTCAGAATTCACCTTCAATAACTGAATTGAAGAGTCCCCCAAAATCCACACACTCTGCCTTCTCAAACACATAGCCGTAGCCATTTTCAGTGCTCTCACAACTCCTGCTGCCCTTTCTTCCTGTACGCCGCACCCAGCAAACCTAGTTGGCTGAGCCCCAGAGTCCCCTTTCCATGTCAGGAATCCTCAAAAGACCTGGATGTTGCATGTGCCATCCGCGGACTAGCGCAGTATCTTCGGACCCCGTAACACAGGGGCAGCCCTTCTAACCCTTCCACTTTCATGTTATGAACACTCCATCATCGGCTGCTTTCAAAGAGTCACACATCCATCCACCAATCATGTCCAAAACCTCTACAGCTAACCCTGTCATCTCAGTTCAGCACCTCAGTGGACACTTGAACTCTGAGAATATATATCTCCTGTTCATCAAAGGCATCTGCATCAAAAACTACTGTAAATCTGTCCAAGATTTCTATGTCCAAATTCAACAAGATCTGCATCCAACAAGACATAGTACAGGTATGCTTATTGTTTAAAAAAACATTTTCTTCAACTCTTCCACAAATATATATATATTTTTTTATTAATGCATTGTCCACTGATAGGCATTTGAATAGAACAAATGCATTGTTGAAAATGTCAAATAATGTTATTATCATAAGCACCTAACACTTTATTACAAATCCACTCGGAACAATGAAGCGTTGTGAAAATTATGACATACGTATAATAATTATTCCTCAACTGCATTGTTTACTGACAGGCATTTAGATAGAATGAATGCATTGTCAAAGACATTACAAAATGGCTGTCCTTTTTCTAAAGGGAATAGTTGGACACCATACCAACATACATGAATGCTAAACAGTGAAGATGGACTAACACAACAAAGCAATTTGTCTATAATAATGCAGTCCACTCTCCATTATACATACCAGACGAAGCCCGTGTAGGGTGAAACACGTCGTTCTTCCTGTGTGCAACGCTGCTGCTGCCTTCCTTGTCCATATACCTTTTTATTAATAATGGCCTTTTTGGCTGCACAGTAAACACGGTCTGTGTGTGGATTTATGAGCAACAATGAGGTTTTTCAGTATAATTAGTGCCGGAGTGCCGCTGCGCCCCAGACTGGACTTCAGTCTCTTTTTTGTTTCATATATATATATATAGAGAGAGAGAGAGAGAGAGAGAGAGAGAGAGAGAGAGAGAGAGAGAGAGAGCTAGGGACAGAGAGAGAGAGAGAGAGAGAGAGAGAGAGAGAGAGAGAAGGTTCCTGCTACTTACCCTGTAAAGAGCGTCATAATAAGCATATTCTCTTTTTTAAACACTCTAGCAAATACCATGCATTGCAGCATTTATCACCTGCTCACATGAAACAGCAAACAATGACAGTGCTATGCGTTTAAAACATTTTCTTTCATATGTGTCATTATAGCAGCACTGTGTCACTTGTTCATACAAGATATGAAAAGCAGATAAAATAGACTGGTAGACCATTTGTAAGTGTCACTTAGTTTGTGCCAGTTTAATATGTTAGTAGTACATGCATACATCCCAACATCACCCATTCCAATCTATAGGTGCTTATTAAGTCTTCATTTTTTCCTGTACATTCTGTCACTTCCAATTCCACTTTTCCCACTATAAAACTCAAACCAAAAGTCCCAGAATGCAAAGAAAAAAACAACACTGGACTTCAAGATTCAAAACTGTGACATGTATATCAAATAAACATATAAAATGAAGTGCATTTCAAAATATTTCTTTTTTAAAGCATTTTGATGAAAGTAAAACAATGCATATGTACATGTATAGCAGCACTGTGTCAGTTTTTCATAAAATAATAAACTAAAGTGTCCCTGGCACTTCCATGATCCTTACAGGCAAACAAAGGTCAACACAAAAAATAATGATCACGACAAACCCAAATATATTCTGACCCAGAGGAATTTTCTGATGAGTTTACCTAATTTTGAAATAGTAAACATCAAAGTGCAGCTCATGAGTCTAATGTAAGACATTGAAATACAATTATTGAGCAAAGTGCAGCACAGGACAACAATATACATCAAATATATGTTGCAAACATAGACAAGTAATAGTACAATCTGCAGGAATTTCTTTATACAAATGCAAGGTAGTCCCTTTACATTTTCTTGGAACCAAATTACCTTGTTACTGCTGAATAAGTCAGCTTCGTGAGCATTGTGCACAATCAACACTGTATAGAAATGTGGTTGGTGAAACAACTGTGTTTCGGCCACAGGGAGCTGTTGAAATGTGCTGTGGATGAACGGCCTTCATAAGGACGGGCAAATTAGATGAGTATTCACTAAATGGGTTCTCATGTGCAGCTCCACAATACACAAAGAAATGTCTGTGAGTGGAGATGGTCTATATTCGGGTTACTGTTTTTAGAACAAATATATCTATTAAGCTTTCACTGCTAATTTATATTTCAAAGGGATGTATCCTCAAAGGGCCTACCGTGCAAGGAAGTTTGTGCACGACAGATAGTGATTCACTAGTAACTTTTGTCGAGGATATGTAAACACATACAAATTGAGCTTTAGAAAATGTCTCTGTCTCAATCTTGCTGGATGGGCAGATGGGTAAGTGAATAATTACCTGGAAGGTGGGGGTGGATGAATGATGGTGTGAATCCTTGTTTTGAACAAGAAGTTGCTTAATAGGTCACTGCTAGAATGTGTCTCCACCTGGTGGTCAAAGACACATAAATCAGAATGGCACTCTTATTGCTTGGCACGCACAAAACGAGGATTCTAAATAACTATCTGCTGTGAGTATCCATGTGGGACCCTGTATGAGAGGGTCTGCAGTATATGTCTTGATGAAACTAGATATCACTTGATGGTAATCAGTCATCAATCAACTATAGTTACTCAGTTAACAGTTTAAAAATCATCATAATATCCTTGTAAAATCTCATCATGTGATGATGAGATTTTACAATTAGATGGTTTAAGAGATGCTATGATTTTTTGAATTTCGGGTATAGTAACCGGCTTGAATGCAAAGCCGGAAGTATTGCTGGTAGGGGTGGGTGTGCCAGGTATGAAGGAGTTACTGTCTGAAAGTTGTAATCTTTTGGATTCGATTTTGTTTTGAAGACCAGTGATTTTGTTAGCTAGGGTATTTTGGATGCTGGTGCACCACGACTTGTCCTTCACGCAGGTATCAGTTTGAGGATTCGGATTTTCTAATTCCTTCAGGATGGTGAAGAGTTCTTTAGCAGAAGATTGGGCATTGTTTATTCTGACATTATAGGCTTCTTTTTTTGTCCGGATTATCTCTTTCTTGTAGTGGGAGGAAATGGTCGTAAGATTAGCTTTGTTTTCTGCAGAGGGGTTAGTTTTCCTTAGGGTTTCCATCTTGGCTTACTTTTTTCTAAGAATTTTGAGTTCCGGTGTGTACCAAGGGTTCAAGTGAGCTATGGGCTTACATTTGCGTTGCTTTAGTAGGGCAACGGCATCAATGGTGCTAGTTAGGGCATCATTGTAGGTGTCGACTAGAAGGTTAAGGTCAGCGGTAGCTGGGATTGTGTTTAGAAGGGGGAGGATCAGTGGTGTGAGGGTCTCTGCGGTGATGTTGCGCTTGTTTCTAGTCAGGCAGGCTGGTGCGTAAGGACGCTGTTTAGGGTTAGGATTGTTTTGGTAGATGTCGAATAATATGAGGGCGTGGTCAGTCCATACAAGAGGTTGTGGGGCTTTACAGGTGATATTGCAGTTGTGGGCTGCGACCTAGGCAATAGTTCTACCTTTCTGGTGGGTAGGTAGTGTAGCAACTTGGGTGAAGTCATGCTCGGATAAGGCGTTAGCCAGGGAGGCAGCAGGAGAGTCATTAGGGTCATTAAGCCCTAGGTTAAAGTCTCCTAGGATGATATTTTGGGAGTGGGGCTTGGAATTGTCTGCTATGAGACAGGTAATTTCTTCCTCGAAGGAGCTTATGGGGCCTGGGGGCCTGTATATAAGTTGCAGGGTAATGGTGCTCTTAGGGGTAGTTTGTACTTTGATGGTGAGGTGCTCGCAGGACTTTAGCGGGGGGGTGATGAGTCTGAAGTCAAGAGAGGACTTGAATATGATTGCTACACCTCCTCAGCGAGCATTGGGTCTGTCCGCTCTGAGGATGGAGTAGTTATCTGGAATAGCAAGAGTGAGGCAGGGTCCTGCTGCTTCATGTAGCCATGTTTCTGTAGTAGCAAGTAATTCATGGTCTCCTGAAAGGATAGTGTCGGCAATTTCGGTGGGGTGGGCTACTAGGGATCTAACGTTGAGTAGTGCCCCTTTTAGAGGTGTCGTGTTAGTGGCCTTAACGCTGTCCTTAGTTGTGGTCTTGCCAAATGTGGTAGGGAGTCTGGCGCTGAGTCTGTTATTGCGGTCCTGGAGGGTAGGCTTGCTTGTGGGGCGGTGAGCCAATGGATTGGGATGGTGAGGGTTGAAGGCAATGTGGTCAACTTTAATTATGTTAGAGGTGTTGGGTAGGATATTAGCTAGTGTGGCATTAATTATGGGAGTAGAGTGTTGGAGAGTGAAGTGTGGGAAAGGTGGGAGGGAGGGGAGAAAGGGTGTGGGACAGGGGATGGGGTGGTGTCTGGGGCAGCCTAGTTTAGCTAGTCCATTGTTATATGGTATATAACTGTTGCTGCTGCATGGGATGCTGTTGTTTATGATGCAGAAAGGGAGCATGATGAGGATGAGCCAAGGGAGCATGGTTGGAATTATGCAGTGAGTGGGCAGTTTGGTTGTTAGCACAGCAGAGTGCAAAGGAGGGCAGTTGCAGTAATTGCAACGACAGGCGGGCAAAGTCTGAAATCGAAATTGCTCCTACGGTTACAAAACGGGCGGTTCTAGTAATGCAACAACATGTAGGCATATGCTAAATTCCAAGTTACTGCTATGGTGCAAAAAGGGCAGTTCTAGTAATGCAACAACAGGTAGGCATAGGCTAAATTCCAAGTTACTGCTATGGTGCAAAAAGGGCAGTTCTAGTAATGCAACAACAGGTAGGCATAGTCTAAATTCCAAGTTACTGCTATGGTGCAAAAAGGGCAATTCTAGTAATGCAACAACAGGTAGGCATAGGCTAAATTGCAAGTTACTGCTATGGTGCAAAAAGGGCAGTTCTAGTAATGCAACAACAGGTAGGCATAGGCTAAATTCCAAGTTACTGCTATGGTGCAAAAAGGGCAGTTCTAGTAATGCAACAACAGGTAGGCATAGGCTAAATTCCAAGTTACTGCTATGCTGCAAAAAGGGCAGTTCTAGTAATGCAACAACAGGTAGGCATAGGCTAAATTCCAAGTTACTGCTATGCTGCAAAAAGGGCAGTTCTAGTAATGCAACAACAGGTAGGCATAGGCTAGATTCAGAGTTGCTACAGATGCAGAAGAGGACAATTCTAGTAGTGCAATAACGGGTGGGCATAGGGTAAGAATCGAAATTAGTAGTAGTAAGCGATCCAGCCTCTAAGCCCGTGCAGTCAGACATTTTGACCTTTTATTCCAGGCATGTCCAAAGTAAATCGGCCCTGGGTATAATATCGGAAACAGTCAATAATGCCCAAGTCTTTGGGTGTTCCCCAAGTCTAAAACAAGGGAAGGTGGAAAACTGTGTGGCTGATCTGGGCTGTCAATTATCTGGTATTGATCAGTCATTGGACAACAATGGCTCACTATTGGCACTTTGTAATACCTTTAGAAGGTACTCCTTGGGGCCACCATCACAGCAGAAGGGACAAGCCATGCAATTCTCTCTGAGAGTCTGAACCTCAAAGCCTTGGTTTCGCCTATGGCCCGTACATGGTACATGCAACCCATGAACGGATTGGTAGATCGTTTGGATGTTTCAAGGAAGGGGTTGGGGGTTGTGACCACTATGAATATACTTACAGCACTGGTGGCTAAGATGGATGCCTTATTGGTCTTGTGTTCAGGTGTGGCTGCTTACCAGCAAATTTTACATATACTGGTGTTACATTTTACCAGCCACAAAGTAGTAGCGGGTTCATTAAGTACTGCTACTAAGCAAAAACAGTGTACATTAACAAGGCCATTGGGGGTGCAAGGCCATGGCCCTCTCCTTGAGACTGTGTGTTGTCTGATTAACCTGGATGTATCTTCGGATAGAAGAGAGGAAAGGTTGGATTTAATAACAGTTCCCGATGAAACTGATACCTCGTGGAGATCACAAGACTCTGTCAACATTGCAGCCCTGTCGGACGAAGATGCAATTGATGCCCTATTTGCTGAGATTTATTTGATGGAGGCTCAGCCCTTGGACTGCTCAATTGGCCAGCCACAAGGTGTGCAACAATTATTGCCACAAGAGCAAGTTGAGGGCCCACAACCAGTAGTATTGAAATCCAATTTGGGCATTCCTCGAGAAGCAGCTGCCAAGGCAACCATAGTTGAAACCCAGACATTGAAGGACGGAACTAGAAGAGAGGTGGTCCTGCAGGGCTCAATGGATAAATGGGTACACGCGCAACCATTTAAATCCTCAAAATTGTATCTAGACCAATTCCCTAAGGGTGGTTCAGTTAAGGGGAGGCCCCCAGCTTACCAAGATTTGCCTCCTATGTGTCAAGGAGTTCCCCCCTTCTCACCTGAATCCGTTCTTTACTGGTGTCCTTGATCGATGCCTTCTTGCGGATGGACCGGGTCTGGAAGAAGGCTGCCCGTGTCTCTTCCGAATCCAGAATGCGTTCAGTTTCCGGGACGCCGAATCCAGGAATCCAGGAGGCAGTGGAAGCACGCTAGCCACGAATCCAGGAGGTAAGTAGAAGGGGGAGGACACAGAACGGATAGCGGGATTGGAAAAAGGAGAAGAACCACGAGCTACGGAACACACGTCTGGTCGCTACTTCGCAATAGCATTGAGATGTGCAGAGCCACGGAAGGTGTGGTCCATTAGTAGAAAAGGCTACGTCCAGCGCATGGAGCGAGAAGGGATTACGCTGGATGGCCATGTTGGGAGTATAAATGAGTGCAAGCCCGCTGTGACAGGGACCAAGAAGCACAAAAGGGACGCACTCTGTGATTCATGACAGCATGCCTCCTCCGAAGACCTTTCCCTCCAGGTTTGCCTGGGTGAATGAGATGAAATCTTCTGAGCAGCTGAGGGGCCTTGATGTTTGACATAGGCTCCCAGGTTCTTTCACTAGGGGGATATCCTTTCCATTCAACTAGATATTGAAGCTGGCCCCTTCTATACCTGGAATCACAAATTCGGGACACCTCGTATTCCAATTGGTTGTCGACCAGTATAGGAGGAGGTTTACAGGGTTTCCGGGAGGATGGATAGTAGGGTTTCAGCAAAGATGTGTGAAAGACTGGGTGTATTTTCTTCCAGGAGTCTGGCAATTTGATCCGAAAAGAAATGGGATTTATAACTTCTTTGATGGGAAATGGACCATAGTATCGAGGGGCCAATTTACTAGGCCATAGATGTCAGGGTAGTAATTTTGAGGACAACCAGACCTGGTCACCGATTGCATAAGAAAGGCCTGGTCTTCTTTTGGAATCTGCATATTTCTTGGTCTGTTTTCTGGCCTTCTCCAAAAATTCATTGGCCTCCTTATGTATATTGAGAAGAGTTTCGATCCAGGAGTCAACTCTAGGCACTGGTGTAGGTTGAGGAAGAACAGAAGGCAGGACCGATGGATGGAAACCTTGACTGCAATAAAAGGGGTTGGTCTTAAGTGCTGAATGGTCGAAATTGTTGTAGGCGAATTCAGCCACGGGTATCAGGAGGGACCAGTCATCCTGAACCTTGGTGGCGAAGCATCGAAGATACTGTTCCAGGGTTTGATTGACACGTTCTGTGGCTCTGTTGGTTTGAGGGTGATATCCTGAAGAAAGGGCACATTGGATTCCTAAGCATTGACAGAGACATTTCCAGAATTGTGAGATGTATTGAGGTCCACGATCCAATATGATCTTGGAAGGGAGTCCATGCAAACGGAATATGTGTTCCAGGAAGATTCCTGCTAGTTCAGAGGACGATGGCAGTTTATGCAGGGGTGTAAAATAAGCCATATGAGTGAACAAGTCTATGGTAACCATAATGGTAGTGTCTCCACGGGAAGGTGGTAGTTCCACAATGAAGTCCGTAGCGATAATCGCCCATGGCCTGGTTGGCAATGTAGGTTGCAATAGAAGGCCCGCCGGTCTCTTGTTATCATGTTTATTTTGACTGCAGACAATACAGGATTGAATGTACTGCCGTACGTCGAATCTCATACTAGGCCACCAGAATTGCCTTTGTATAAGACGAAGGGGATTGGCGATGCCATGATGTCCGGAGTGTAGGGTATCATGACAGAGATTTATTATTCTTTGTTGTAGCCTTTTTGTAGGGATGACCAATACATTGTCCTTGAACAGATACCCTTCCCGGACCCTTTGATTCCATTGATTTTTCTTGGATATATCCTTCCACAGATCAGAGGATTGGGTGTGAGCTTGGATTTCTTCAAGGAGGTTGACTGCTTGGGCTACAAAGATATTGGGGGAAAACATCTGAGGATATGCCTTGTCTTCAATTGGCTCGTAGTCTGGTCGTCGAGATAAGGCATCAGCAATTAGGTTTTGTGATCCTGGAACATGAGTGATGTGGAACTGGTACTGGGCAAAGAAGTAGGCCCATCGTGCCTGACGACTATTCCTACACTCCAAAGACTGTAGAATCTGGAGGTTCCGGTGGTCCGTACGGACCTGAACTGGATGTTTAGCTCCCAGAAGTAAATGTCGCCACTCAGTGAAGGCTTGACGGATGGCTAACAATTCCTTTTCCAGGACTGAATAGTGTGTTTCACTAGGAGTCAGGGTTTGTGAAAGATAAGCAATTGGGGGTTCTAGTTTATCTCCTAATTCTTGCTTCAGGACCGCACCTATGGCGTAATTAGAGGTGTCCGTTTCTACTAGATAGGAGCTTGTGTAAACTCTGTCTTCAAACGCTGGAACGCCGTTTCTTGTGGTGTAGACCAGAGGAAGGGAGTGTCTTTCTTCAGGAGAGCAACAATCGGTTGTACTATCTAGGAGAAATTAGATATGAACTTGCGGTAGAAATTGGCATGGCCCAGGAATGACTGAACTTGTTTCACGGAAGTAGGAGCAGGCCAGGTCAGTATGGCCTTTACCTTTGAAGGATCCATACCGATTCCTTCCGGGCTAAGGATAAATCCTCCTAGGAAATGAACGGAGGTTACATGAAACAAACATTTTTCGGGTTTGGCTAAGAGTTTGTGTTCTTTAAGTCTCTGCAAGACTGCCTTCACATGCTCTTCATGTTGTATAGGGTCCTTGGAGAAGATCAATATGTCATCCAGATATACAATGATGAAGAGAAACAACAAGTCAGAAAACACCCTGTCCATAAAGCGTTGGAAAATTGCCAGGGAATTAGCTAGTCCAAAGGGCATGACTAGATATTCCTAATGGCCAAAGGGTGTTCTGAAGGCGGTTTTCCATTCGTCCCCTTCCCGGACACGAATCACTTGATAGGCGCCCCTGTGATCCAACTTGGTGAATATTACTGCGCCTCTCACGGCTTCCAGGATGTCCAAAATCAAGGGTAACGGGTACCGGTCCTTGAGGGTGCATTGATTTGGGCCGCGATAATCGAGGCAGGGTCTGAGTTCCTTGGTATCCTTCTTGGGAACAAAGAATAGGGAAGCACCAGCAGGAGCTTTTGAAGGTCTTATGGTGCCATTTTCAATTTTGGTATCCATGTATTCTCTTAGGGCCTTTTTCTCGGGTTCGGAAAGGATGAACATCCTGCCGAAGGGAATCACTGCGGAGGGTTCTGTATTTATTGCGCAGTCTTCAGGTCTGTGTGGGGGTAAGGCCTGGACTATGGCAGTCGAAAACACATCAGCATATCCTTGATAGGCCTCAGGAACGTGTATGACATTAGACACCATGAGTGATGTCTGTTGTTCTCTTGTTGGTTCCTTTGGGTGTGTTAACGGAGGTTCCAGGGATAGGCAGTGAGACATGCAAAACTCTGAGCCTAGGAATAGAGAACCCGCTCTCCAGTTGATATATGGATTGTGTTTCTGTAGCCAGGGTATACCCAAAACCATGGGGTAATGAGCTGACTTAATGATGTCAAACCTAATCAGCTCCTGATGGTGATTTATTGAAAGCTGGATCTCTTTGGTCTGCAGGTTTATGGGCCCTGATGCAAGGGGTCTTCCGTCAATAGCTTCCACAGGTTGCATGGTGCTTCGTGTCTCGTACGGAATTCGATGTTTAGCAACCCATTCTTGATCGATGAATATCCCCATAGCTCCACAGTCTACCAGGGCCAAAATGGAATAGGTCTTATTCTTGGAGGGTGATAAGAAGGCCTGTAATATCACCAAATTGTTTTGTCTAGGAGAGTTCAAGGATGGAATTGATGTGGAGCAAACATCTCTCTCCCGAAGCTCTGCTCCATCTAGGACCCGGAGCTGGCGTTTCCCGAACGCTGACGGGGTGCTAGAGTGCATTCCCTAACCAAATGCTAATCTGAGGCACAATACATGCACAAGCCCGTAGGAATTTTTCTCATTCTCTCTTGCGGAGATATGGGTCCACAAAAAGCCCCAATCTGCATGGGCTCTGGTTCTGTGACTGGACTTGGGTTGGTGTCCGTTCTCACGGTACTCTCAAATGATACCTTAGGAGGAATTCCCCTGTTTTTTTTCTTTTCTGTCTTCCTTTCCTAGATACGGAAGTCAATTTGCATGGCAAGATCCATTAATGCCTGGAACGAGCTTGGTCGTGCCACTCTGGCCAGCTCATCCTTAATCTCTTCGTTCAATCCTCTCCTGAACAGGGTAAAGCTCGCCTCAGCGGACCAGTCAGCTTCCTTAGCCAGTTGTTTAAATCGGGTCACATACGTGAGCATATCCTGGAAACCTTGCGGAAAGTCTAACATGTGTTCCTGGGTGCTGTAAACCTGCTCAGGGCGGTCAAACATGTTTTTAAGGGCCTGTATAAACCCATCATAGTCGTCCAAGAGGGCATCACTAGAGTTAACGAAGGGAGTAGCCCAAGTTAAGGCATTCCCGGAAAGGTGAGAGATTATAAAACCCACCTTGGCCCTGGGGGTCGAAAAGTAATAGGGCTTGAAGGTAAAGTGGACCAAGCACGAATCCAGGAATGCACGAAGCATTTTTGCTGAGCCGTCGTATTTGTCCATGATGTCGCCCAGTAAGACACTTTCTTTTGTAGCAGAATCCCGGGATAGGACCAATTGTTTGAGAGCAGTGTTCTCCGCCTTTAAATTCTGTACCTCGGTTGATAATTCCTGCATACTACGCATCAGGTCCTGCACAGCAGCCTCCATATCAATATCAATTTCGGTCGGGTGGCGTCTCAAACTGTCAAGGAGCTCCCCCCTCTCACCTGAGTCCGTTCTTTACTGGTGTCCTTGGTCGATGCCTTCTTGCGGATGGACCGGGTCTTGAAGAAGGCTGCCAGAGTCTCTTCTGAATCCAGAATACGTTCAGTTTCCGGGACGCCGAATCCAGGAATCCAGGAGGCAGTGGAAGCACGCTAGCCACGAATCCAGGAGGTAAGTAGAAGGGGGAGGACAAGGAAGGGATATCAGGATTGGAAAAAGGAGAAGAACCGCAAGTTACGGAGCACACGTCTGGTCGCTACTTCGCAATAGCATTGAGACACGCAGAGCCGCGGAAGGCGTGGTCTATTAGTAGAAAAGGCTACATTCAGCGCATGGAGCGAGAAGGGATTATGCTAGACGGCCATTGAGAGTATTAATGAGTGCAAACCCGCTGTGACAGGGACCAAGAAGCCCAAAAGGGGCGCACTCTGTGATTCATGACACTATGTTGACTAGGCAAGTGTGAGTACCTGAGGCTGACCCGGGGAAGGCACACTTGCCAAATGAAGCAGGGGGTGTCCAATGCCTAGACAATCAATCAGGATCAACATTATTAGTGGCGTGGGGGCTGGGAACCCGCTGTGGCCCGGAAACCTAATATGGCCTCCCATGTTGACCAATTTGAATACAAGGGGAATCAAGAAAAGCCCTTGATGGCTTACTCATGGCTCAGCCTTTTGGTGATTTTGGATGAGATTTATACCACGTATGCTAGCCCTTTTTTTGAATCGGTCAGCATTATTGAGACTTTCGTCAATCATTCTGTGGTTATCTACTATTACCTCAAGTGACATTGCACAGATTACATTGCCTAAATGGGGTAGTGATGCTAATTGGGCAATTATTTGGTTTGTCTATCCGTTATCAGTGGCTTTGCTATGTGCAAAGGTTGGCGTATTGCATAATGCAGGTTTAAATCTTATGGTTTATTGGCCACTGCCAGCACCTATTGGCCAACAGAGTATGCTACAGTCCCAAGATTCAATGTTGATCTTGAAGGGTTTTGACATATTTATGTTACAGCAGGCATGGATGGACTGCGTTCTGTACGTTGAAGGGTTTCATACCTATTATGTTAAGGCTAATTAGAGTAAAAGGGGTAGACCATATGAGGGACTGGTTGTTGGTGTCAGCCAGAAGTTGTTTTCCAGACAGGTGGCTGGCCAGCCATAAGATGATTATATAATTGACGCAGAAGTATGCCAGGATGATAGTCCTTATGGCTGGAAGATGTTGTTTATTAATGTGTATGCTCCCCCCCAGAGACCGGTTTTCGGCCAGGTAGCAGTAAGATTCATAACCTAAGGGTATTGGATTCTGTGATAAAAGATTCATAAGGGGAGGGTAACCAGGCATTGTACGTGGTATTTGAAGAATGTTCTGCCGCCTTTGACGGAGTCAACTGACTAAGGCTGTGGGATAAGCTATTATCATGGGGTTGCCCAGTGTGGATCATCAACATATTGAAAGGCTTACACCAAAATACTCAGGCCGGGTCCATTTGACTGAGAATGGGGCCGTTACTGCCCCTGTTAAGACTACTAAGGGGGTTAAGCAGGGGTGCACATTAGCCCCCTGCTTTATAGTTTATATATGGCAGACCTGCCGGGTCAATTAATGCCAAATACAGGGAGGTGTTCCAAGAGAGGTAGGCGCACCATTCCCCGTATGCTCTACGCAGATGATCACGTTATGTTAAATTAGACTTACAGTGGAGCAAAGGCCATGTTTAACAAATTGCACAATTATGCAGTAGAAAATGACCTTGAAATAAATATGGGGAAGACAAAAATATTGGTGGTTTCCGATAAAAAAAGTTATACATCCTAGTTTTACCACTGCATTGGGTAAAGTGGACTATGTTGAGACATACCCATGTTTGGACATTGATATGACCTGTAGGAAAACCTATACAAACATAGTTGTAGTCAAAAGAACTAAGGCGCTACGACTGATCCAGTTGATTTCTAATTTCACACAAAATACTGCAGGATTTTCTCTGGAAGGGATCATAATACTATATAAACAGGGTTTTGGTCCCATGGTGCTATATGGGCTCGAGGCCTTGGCAATGAAAGTTTTGGAATGGCTGGACGTATTAGAGGGAATTATTTGGAAACGGATATTGAGACCCTCCACATCGATGCAATACATCAGTTTAGAATTAGGCCTTGTTTCTCTTAAGGTTGAATTGTTGATTTGACGAGGCCTATTGCATTTGAAAATGCATTTGAAGCTGAAATTCCAATTGCTCGCAGCATTGGCTGGGTGTAATTCCCTCCTTCAAGGTTGTAGGGAGAAAGAGGTTGAGTTATTAGTGGTTGAATTTTATAGGGGCATTGGATGGAGCCCTGAATTTCAAAGGGGGACTAATTATGACATTTGTAAGCATATTTTTAAAGGTAAGGCCAAAGTGTGGGACTATCTAAACAAACCATAACCACCTGGCTACATTACGCAGTTCTACCCTCCCGCCAGGAGTCACTTATAAATATGTAGAACAACAGAACTATCTGAAACTGTGCCCTAACCCCTCAGTTCCATATTTTAAGTTATGGCTGTGTATTAATCAATTATCAGCCCTAGCTCGCACAGGTGCATTGTTGGGGATTTCATTTAAAGACAGATTCTCTCGAATTTGTAAAAACCATGGAATGGTGGAGACAGTTAAACATCTTTTGACCAAATATACTGCCCTGGGGGCCGATTATATGACTACTTTGGGTAGATTTTCGCACACTTATGAATCTGTTAAAGATGATGCCTTTTGGGTATATTGCCTGAGCACTGAGTGACCATCTAGCTTTGTACCGATTGTGGGAGATTATTAAAAAGCGCCTAAATTGGGGAAGGCCCTGAAAGTGAATAGGAAATCTCCTAGTACAACCACCTAAAGCGGTGAGTTGGCAGATGGATGGCCTGCTGCGGTATACAAAGGGTATTTTTAGATTTATTTTTAGACCTATTTTTAGAATTTTAGAATGGGTTCTTACAAAATTCTTTTTTAGAAATGAAATGTGCTTGTATAATTGTGTTCTTAGATGATTTCGTTAAAACTGTTTTAAGATGTTTTATGAAGAACCAAGATTTTATGGACTTATATTCAGTGTATTTTTAAAGTTCTTGTAGAACTAAAGAAATTAATAAAAAATCAAATATTTTCAACAATTTCAAACATGGCTTCAGATGCAATGCTGGCTACACTATTATTAGTTGCATCTAAATCCATGGTCGATTGTTCTGACAGTATTTTTATAGGAGTGTTTGCAGGTAAATCCTCCCTAGATTGATCTAAGTCATCAGGAGTACCACAGACATTCTCATCATCACTGGCAACTTCGCAGCTATATGAAGGCTGTGGGAATGTCCTGTCACCAATGTCATCATTATTGATTTGACTGTTTGCATCTATATTTGTCGTCTCATTCAATGGTGGATTGATGATATTAATACCACTCAAGGGGGGTGTTGAGATTAATATTGTGGGTCTATTTATTTGTACTACAGTGATCACATTAATGGAGAGTCCACATGTTTTCTGGTCTACAACGCTAAGTGTTGTGCCCTCTTTGAAGGTCTCACTAGGGAGGTGCAGGAGATTCTCAATTAGCTCGCTCGTCAAGCAAGCCAACCGCCCATTGTGCTCTTGCTCGATCTCTTTGGCTGCAATTTCTTTTTCTTTGTTCATCATGCTCTGACTTCCATTCTCTTTGTGCAGTGTGGTTCCTTTTTCTCCATTGTCGTTCACGTTTGCAGGACTTCTCTGAGCTATCTTTGGAAAATAGTTGGTCATACAATGGTCATAGTGGGCCCATCTCTGTGTTTATCGCCGCACTAGTTGCTTTTATTTTCTTCTGTTTTTCACCCCCACGTTTTTTGTGTAAAACAGTGGTTGTTATTGTTTTCGGGATACAGGTCCGATTCCCGCAACGAGGGTAGTGGCGACTAGGTGATGTCACCACCAGGATACTTATGATGTCAGTTATTATTTTTGTATGGCTAGCAGTGTCACGGCCAAGAGGGGTGGACATTGCTCCATTGTTATCATGAGCAATACCGAATGATTTATCTGAAAATTGTTCTTCAAACACCAAGAGGTTCTCAGCAACATCCTTCAATATATGGGCATCAGACTCCGGGTTTACTGTAATTGGTTTAGTTGTTTGAGGTATGTCTACCACGTCATACCTGGCTTCTCCAGGCACTTTTACTTGAATCATTATAAGATGTCAGGAAATGGGAATAAACTAGTAGTGATTTACTTAATATGTGTTCAAGGAATACAGAATTCCGCAATTTCACAATAGTGTTACACTGTTACAAGATACAAGCGTACAACGTCCTTTCATCGCCGGATTTTTCAAAGCCTGCCACTTCAACATGCACTAATGTTCATCAAATTTTTTAGGGGGGGGCAGATAAGAGTTAGGGGGTTAGGGAATAGGTAAAATATGTGGTGGAGGTGGGGTTTGGGCCCCCCAAAATTAATAAGAAAAATGTGATGAACATTTCCACGTTGAAATGCCAGGCTTTGAAACCTCCGCCGATGAAATGACATGAAACCGATACAAGTGCTTCCGTGGAACAGCTAGTTCTGCCGTGATTATTCCTTTTTGTACAGGGGTAAACAAAGACTGATATTATTATGTAAAAGCTAGGGGTTATCACTCATGCATAATTATCCCTTATCAAGTACCTTCTGCCGGCTTGACAGTACTAGGCTGTGCAATATAAAGATCACAGTACACGTGTGCAACATATTTAGTTTCTAGTATGTTTTATCTGCTACCAATCGCCGTATATACAAAGTACGAATGACTACCGTATATCTTCGTGCAGCTACTGCTATATTTATCACAGTAATGCGGCACGTGAAACAGAGATATTACTCACAAGATTATCTAGAGAAGACTTACAGTTGGCTAGGTGTTAGTGCATTCCAAGGAAAACAGAGTCTTTCTGTGTTGTACAGCACGTTGTCTACGGCAGCAGATCACTCGCTGGCAATGTTTCACTTGTGAAGACTAAGGGTTACCACTTCGGAACGACCAACAATAAGGTAACGCTGGTATTACCATTCACAAAGGGAGGAGGATTTTAATGTTCTGTAAGTCTACCTCTGCCACTCAGCTCTCGGCACGTAGGACAGTAAGAGAGCACTTCTGTGTACTTCCTTGGTGCGCGCGCACTGGTGCACGCGACCGCAGTATTTTGTAGGCTGTGATGCGGCATTGGGGTGTGGCCTCACAAACTATTGAAATAAAGACAAAAATAAAACTGATATCTATAGGTAAAGGTGCTTATAAAATTCAATTGGCTATTCCTCATAGGTAATATTCAAAATAAACAACCAGGGAAACCAACCAAAGTTAATAAACAGCTTCTCGTTCTCCACGTTAGCAAAATAGCAGTGGCAGCGAGGAGGCACAGCATTTCCTGACAGCAAGACAGCATTTCCGGGCACTTCCTCTGTGCGTGCGTGCTGGTGCACGCAAACACAGTATTTTGCAGGCTGTGATGCGGCAAAGGGGCCTCACAATCTAAATTGGATGGCTGTAGAGCATTTAACGGAGTATCCTCCTTGCCAAGTTTCTCAGTTCGACCTCCCCCCCCGTATTTGCTGAGGCTTCCAGGCTGCTTCTTAAGACGGAGCTGCGCCCACCTACAGCGACTGGTCCCAAAAAAACATGTGTTCCCCGTGGTTTATGCAGCAGCCATTTTAAGAGAAGGCCTCTCCGCTCTTCGAAGCGGGATGCAGCTCCAAGGAGAGTGCTGGCCAGTGTTAGAACCCTGTGACGCAGGAGTTCAGGTGGGCACGCACATGTGAGTAGACTCTTGTAAGCGATAACATGTAGGAGACAAATGCATGGGGAAGTGTGAGAGGTGTGAGCACATGGAGAACAAGGTCGTTGGTATGATGTGGGTGTGGTTTGTGTTATTTCTTATTGATATTTGTACTGTGAAGCGATTATTTTGTTAAGGAATTATGATGTAAGGCAAAGGTAAGGCGGGGTGCCCCTCCACGCAAGGGAGGGAAGGTGGTACCACAATACAGCAGATCACTTAAAGGAGCAATACAGAAATAAAACTAGTGGTAGGGTTGAGCAGTTGGATACATGAATTTGAAAAGCAAACAGCAGGGGTGCCCTTGGCAATAGGAGACATCAAGAGCTTGATGGTTGCTATAATTGGGGATCAGGCTGGAGATGTATGGGTTAAAGCTGGGTGTCTGGGAATAACCCTGGGGGACGATGAACATGATGGAGCATCGTTTAATAGAATAAGCGCACAAGTGTGGGATGCATTATGGAGTGCTTTCCCAGATACCCCCGACTTACAGTCCCTGATGCAGTGTACAATGGGGAATGATGAGGACCCAGCTAAATTCATTCTGAAATTACAAGAGATGTGGATGACTGTGGGACCGTTCAATGCTGTTCTTCTATTTTATTATGAAGAGAGGATTGTCAAAGGAAGTGCATGAGGCCTTAGATAAAATTGAGGGTATTTAGACAAAGGGGTGGCCAGAAATAGAAAGCATAATAGCGCATCAATTCATAAGGATTAACAAACAGGAGAGGGAAACAGCTCAGAGGCGTCAGGCGGAGGAAGCAAAATTGATGGAAAAGAAATTGGCAAAGGTAGTCATTCAGGTTCCCATGTTGATGCCTGTACAGGTAGAGGGGACAGAGAATACCCCAAAATGTGTGAGCGCCACCATTTCCGCGCTCTGGACTGAAGGAGGACAAGGACAGTAGGATGGGGTACAACAGTATCCCAGCCCACAGTAGCCACAAGGAGGGCCGCAGCGATCAAGACGGGGATTTTGAGGAGCAAGAGGAGGACGTTTTGGACCCAGAGGGGTGGGTTTGGACCATGCCAATGTTGGATTATTTAATTTTTTTAAGGTGGGGGCATTTCACAATGGAATGCAGGAGCAGGTATGCAGTGGGGTATAATTATGGGTCACAGCAACAGGTTCAAGGGTATCTTCAACAGGGTCAATGATATAAGAACCAAGGGTATCTGCAGAGGCAACACCAAACATATAATCAGCAGCCTCAAGCAGCTGACATGCAAGTGCGTCATCCACCACAGCAACAGCAGGGCAATGCTGCCCCAGTGAGCAGGGTACCACGTGGGACTAGTGCTCCCTTTGGAGGAGCAGCAGTGATGGGGGAAAACCCCTTCTTGTGTCCCAGAACGGATACATACCCTGATTAGGACAGCCCACAGAGAGCGCTCGCATGTCCGGTCTTGTCAATGACCATCCACCCTGAAGAGGGACATTTGGTGGGGGCGGAGATAGGAAATAAACTGTTCATATTCATGGTGGACTCAGGTGCAACTAAATCATGTATCATGGAGTGAAATATTTCCTTATCAGGAAAATATCTTGATGCGCAGCGATTCTCTTGGGCTATTTCCAAGTTTCCATACACTGCTGAATTGGATGTAAAGGTGGGAGGGAAAGTAGTGCGGGCGCCCTTACTATATTCTGAAAGTTCCCCTGTTAATTTGCTGGGCAGAGACCTGCTCAGAAAAATTAAACATGATGGTATCTTTTATAGATCGTGGTATAGTGTGCTCCATGCCTGGGAAGTGTGCTATAAGAGTGATGTAGACAATACACACAATGACAAGGGGGGTGGTGGTCCACGGGACTGCCATGGACGCTGAAATGTTCATTTATGGTATTACTGTGCTCATGGAGGCGGTGCCGCAAATTGCAAAAACAGTGTTGGTGAGTGCCCACAGATTTTATCTTTCATCCAGCAGTGTCACCTGACTTGGTGACACGAATGATATTGTCACTGGATATGCAGGGACTGTTGGTTTCTGACAAGAGAGTTGTCATGTAGGACGGGTGTGAGTGTCGCACAGTGCTCTGTGTAGATCCAACAGTACAGCTAATAGAAATGATGGATGACAAGTTGTTTGAGAATAACGACAAAGATGGGGAGATAATACTAGAGATTTGTATCCCCTGTGACATAATGATACAGTACCGAAGAGTGCAGTGCCCCCTGATGGCAGTATTAACTCCACCCCAATTTTTTGATGAAGACTTACAGCACATGCCTTTACAGCTGTGGACTACAAATTCACATGATGCAGGATTGCTGAAAGTGCAGTGCTGCCAAGGATAAGAATATATGCATTATTGAGGGAGGCATATGAGGGTATTAGAAATACAATACAGGCCCTACTGGACCTGGGGATCATTGTGCCATCAATGTCTCTGTGTAACATGGCAAAACACCCTGTCAAGAAATCAACATTGGACAATGATTCAGGATTTGTGCCCCCTCAATGATTTAGTGCAGAAAGAATTTCCAGTTGTTCCGAATCCTATGAGAATTTCAAGTAGAATCCCCAAAGAAGCAACATATTTCAATTTAGTGGACTTGAAAAATGCATTCTTCTAGATTCACCTCCATCCTGAGTCGAGGTATCTCACAGCATTTACACAGGGACAGATGCGGTTGGAACATACTAGGTTACATCAGATGTACTACGAGAGCCCAAGCACATTCAACAGAATGCTGCATGCTGATTTAGGGAGTATTCAGGTGCCTAGCATGATCATCCAGTATGTGGATGTCCTCCTAGTGTTTAGTGACAGTGAACAGCACTGCTGAAGGGACTCCATTGCACTCCTACAATTGCTGGCCTGCAAGGGGTACAAGGTCGACAAGGCCAAATTGCAATATTGTCAACAGGATGTGCTCTATCTGGGGCAGTTCATATTAGTGAATGGTAAAAGAATATTACCAGATAGGCAGCGCCTGTACGTGCCACCCCCAGATCGACCTCAGTTAAAGAAATGCAGATGTTTCTGGGGCTATGCAACTATTATACGGTATGCACAAGGTCACATTTGCAAGCCCTTAGGGAAGTGCAAAAAACGAAGGACCAAAGTTACAGTGGACGGCTGACATGATCAAACAGTTTGATGATTTAAAAGAAGTCATTAGTTTGGCATCTGTACTGGTCACCCCAGATTACATGCAGGACTTGTACTTGATTTCACATTCAGGTGGCCAGTTTATGACAGTGGTACCTACTCAGAAGAGCGTTATAGGCCATAAGCCATTGGCCTATTATAGAGCACTTTGGATGCAGTGATGCAAGGGCAGTTGACGTGCGAACAAGCTTTAGTAGCTGCCGCTTTTGCAATAGAGAAAAGTTCTACAATTGTAATGGGGTCTTTATTTACGTTGCATGTGGAACATTCTTTGTTTGCCATTCTAGAGAGGCCAAAATCTACTCTGGCTACACAAAGATCTTCAGTGTATGAGATTATCATTTCTAAACAACTTATTCATGTGGTTAGATGCAAAACAGTGAACCCTGACACCTTTTTAATAGACATGCCTATTACAGAGGTCTTAACGATGAATGCCTGTGACACATACGAGGGGGAGGAGGACGACATTCCCAAAGCAAGGGACTGCGCTTTGTTACAAGGTGAGATACTCTTCGTAGATTGGTCTTCCACAATTAATTAGGAGGATGCGCAAAGACGGACAGGGGCAACGGTGGTATGACTCGAGGAAGGAGAGTATAATATGGTGGTTATGAAAAGATTGCCCGTGCATTAAACTGCACAGGCGGTGGAGCTCATAGCGCTCATGGAAGCATTAAAAGCATCTAACTGATGCTATGTCCTGATACATTCAGACTCGGCGTACGTCACAACAATGGTGCATGGCAGTCTATCCCTGTGATGCTGGAAATGCCTTATGGAGGAACAGGGCCTCCTGTCCTTGTCCTACCACTTCTCTGTGTGTGTTTTCTCCATGTTTTCTGCCACTGAGGTCCTGCCTGGACCTCTGGCAGTGCAGCTCTTCATTCTTATCTTTTGGTGAATATCACCCATGGAATACCCTTATGGCACCCATTGGTGGATGTACACCCTTGTACCCCTTATGTGTGTTTTTGGGCACCTGTGTGTGGTCCACAGAGCCGGGTATGGGCTGGTGGCAACTACATGCTGACTTGACAGTAGCTCTGAGTATCTTCCATTTTGGGATACCCAAGCACTGCCATAGGAATGAGTAGATTCCTGACAGAAGGCAAGGTGGCCCATGTGGCCTCTTGGTGTCTATTGGCTTTTACACTGTTTCCGAAAATCCTGCAAAGTCCTGACTCTGCCCCTTCCTCCTGAATGGCTGGTGGATGTAAATGCCATATATCCCTCTTTTGTTCCCTTACCCCCAACTGGCTGTTGGGTGGAAATACCATATATGGCTCCGCGGCTGCCTCCTGTCAGACTGACTGTAGCCTTCCCAGGTGTTGTGTGTTGTGGGTACATCCTAGGGGTGGGACATGTTTGAATGGAGTCTGAAGCAAACTCACATTCTCTGTTATTGGTGTCTGGTTTCTTTATGTGTGACACAAGGAATGAGACAGCCCTGCCTGAAACTGACATGAATGCAGTGTAGTCTGCTGAAAGGCTTTGTACTTGACCCATTCCACATCTTTTGTTATGGGTGTCTCCCCATGATCGGTACATATTAGCCTTCGGGGGTTGCAGGGATGTCACCCGCTTCCTCAACTTGGGAGGCGGGGGACTGAAAAAAATAAAATAAAAAAAGAGACCCTGCGGTGTCGGATCCGACTTGTGTTAGAGGGACAGATCTGAAGTTGCAGGAGTGAAGGGGATCTGGTGGTGAGCAAACAGGTAAGTAGGGGAGGGGTTAGGGGGTTCAGGGTGGGTGTTGGGGCAAGCGTATTTGGTTTGTGGTTTGATCCTCTGATAATTTATCGCATGGCGGCAGTTTTTTTCCAGACAGTTTGCCGCGATCAAATATCAGACGATCAAAAACACCACCAAACCGGGTGAAGTGAATGGCCTGAATGCCTGTGAGCCTGATTGGCTGCCTACCTGCATGAATGCCCTACTGTGTGATTGGCTGACTGAGCCTGGATCAGCCAGAGTGAATGAGGGACAGATGAGTATATCTGGGGACCTCTCACTTACCAATTTGTTCAGTAGCTGAAGTCAAAGTTTACCAAAAAGAAGCTGCTCCTTTAAGCCCAGCTGGAAGGGAAGTCTGCTGCTGTACTTCTTCAGCAATCCGAAAGCTGTTGTGTCTCCCAAGGACTGATCCAGAGAGGACCTGCAAAGGAGACCTCTACCCGAGCTACGAGGGCCCATCATGCAAAACTGCTGCTCTTCATCGAAGTATCCTGGAAGCCAGTCCTGTCTGCCTGCCGTCCAGAGAAGGGGTCTTCAAAGTCCAGAAGAGGAGTGCTGGACATCTGAGCCACAGAAGTCCATTGGTGTCACCCAGGGTCCGGAGGTGCGTTTGGTGACTGATGGAAGCCGTTGCTGTCTACCTCCCAGAAGAGGGTGTACCCTGGCATAGTGCTGCTGGATGCCCAGAGCTGCGAAAGTTCCAAACTGCCTAAAACATTTGAAAGCACATCCTTGCAGTCACTACTGACCACTTTTTCCTACCAAAGAGAGCCAAGAGTCGTGGAGTACTGTGCAAGGTCCGCCGGTTGGTTTCCCACCATCACATGTTAACGAAGTCGTCCCGAGGGTCCAGACTTTGTGAGGGTCCAAGGTCCACTCCAGTGGTCGAGTCCAGTTCACCAACTGTCAAAGGTTTCCCCCTTTCTCACCTGTGTTCGCTGCTTGCTGGAATTCTTGGGAGGAGTCTTCTTCCGTATGGTTCGGGTTTTGTACAACCCGGCACAGCCGTCTTCGGCTTCCAGAGTTCGTTCAGCTTCTACATCCGGGATCAATAGGAAACTCCAGGAAGTCCAGGGTTCGAAGGAGGTGTACTCGGAGGCCGTACACAGAGTCTGGGAAGCAAGACAGGATAAGGAGGAAGGAGTATAGTAGGAGGAAGTGGGGGGTCGGGGAACCAGGAAATAACAGAGTTCAGAGAAGGCGAACTACGGAGCACACGTCTAGCCACAGCAATCAGTAGCTTTGAGACACGCAGGGCCGCAGGGGCGTGGCTTCTTTATAGAATGTGCTACGTCGGACGTGAAAGCTGATGGGCAGCGTTCTGTGTTTAATCGCCATGTTGGAAGTACAGCAGAGTGTAAGCCCCGATGTGTCAAGGACCAGGAGGTCCAAAAGGGGCGTGTCCGACTGTTCATGACACCAAAAGCCATCCAGATGTCTGTGGTGCAGCTGCAGCACTGAAGGACTGAAACTCAAACACCGTGATATTCCGAAAACCAACACCAAAAGTGACCTATGCACCCGTCGCCACCAGCAGTCATCAAAGGGTTGCAGGGGTCTTATATTCAACCACCAAGCCTTTAAGGAGACCATAGCAAGTGTGTTCTTCACAGAATTTCTTCAGTCGGAGAAATCGTCAACCAAAGGAGGGCACCGCGAAGAGCCAAACTGCTGCCATTCTTAAATACTTTGGTTCCTTTTTATTCTTGGACTCATTATCCCAGTGTCTCCTCCTTCAAAAGGGGATCCATCCTCGGAGGGAATCGTCGAGTAAAGACAAGAAACTCTGCCACTTCTTCTGCCCAGGTACCAAAGCTTCTGTGACGGGGAAGAGCATCTTCTAGCCTCCAGGAGTCATCCAGGGGTCCCTTATTTGTCTTGGATCCTGTTCTCCTGTGGCCTCTCAGGTACTTTGGGGTGATAGAACCTTCTAAAAGAAAGCACACAAGCTATTGAACAATATTGGACTGGACTGTAAAAGACAACGGCCCTCATTACGACCCTGGCGGAGGTCCATGGTGCAATTTGCACCATGGACCATGGCGCAGAGCTGCCAACACCGCCATGGGGGTTGGCGGACTTACCGCCCCATTCCGAGGTTGGCGGGGCGGTAAGTCCCCAATCCCCATTTACCCTTCCCCATTCCCATTTTTGCCCCATAGGGTATAATGGGAGTGGGGAAGGCGTTAATTACGCCACCGTAAATTACGGTGGCGTAATTAACAACAAGTCCCGTAGCGCCATGGATTTTTCCGCCTGCAAAAAGCAGGCGTAAAAATCACCATGGCGCTACGGAATGTCGTAGTCTGGCGGAGAGGTACGCCATGCATTACGCTGGCGTAAACCCCTCTCCGCCAGGGTCGTAATGGGGGCCAACATATGTTATTCCCTAACTCTTCTATTACAGGTTGCCTAGGTGGGGTCATCATTCAGAATTAGTAATCTAGTCCAAAGATAACATTCTACCACTGTTCATAACTAATCTTCCTTTCTTTTCTATTCTATGCTGGTTACACCATATTCAATAATTGACCGGCTATTTAAAACTGGCTGCAGTTGGTGCAGTTCTTACTGAATTGAAGAAGTCTGGTGTAGCACACAGAGTGTATATATTTACCATTCTCTGAATAAGTTTCTCCATGTACAAAGTGTTATTTATATGTGTATACTGCAGGTATAGGTAGCAACCTTATTTTATATAAAGAAGCCGTGTTATCACCTACCATAGTGTGTGGCCATTCCTTTGTGGGGGCTTTGGAGAAAAATCGTACTTAAGAACCTGCCTGCATCACCTCCTGAAAGCTTAAGCCTGGCTGCTCACCACGTTTTACCTAATTGAGAGCCTTGCTGGGGTTGTTCTGTGTCTTTACCCTACTATATAGGGGCAGAAGCACAGATACCCCCCTCCAGTCTTTACACTGGTGGTACAGCAGGGGGACCACTGGTTTTAAGACGCAGTGTTTAACCTAGCTACTACAAAGTATCTATACTTCTTTATTGATTTGGAGTTCTATTAGAGTATTCTGATAACTACACTACAAACAATTGAAACTATTGCAAATGGTAAAAAATGACTAGGATGCGCTTAGAGGCTCTCCAGAGTGCTTATCAAGAGAGAGAAATAGAATTTGAAGATAAGTCTACCTTGAGGATTTTCAGGCAGATTGTGACACTCATGGTGAAAATGGGGTGGGCTCTGAAGGGGTCCTTACCCCTAGTGAAGTCACAGATGTTGTCAATGGGATTGCCACCTCTCCAGTCACTTCTGTTCCTAAAGCCAGCCTTGTTTCTCCAGGGAATGCCTTGGAACTTGATTTATTAATGATGAAATTGGCCTTTGAATACAAGATGTTAGAGACTGAAGCTGAGTTGGAGAATGAGAAGTTGGCACAACAAGATACACTCAAAGACAGGTACCTTGAACTCAAGAACAGAGGCACTGAATGTCAGACAATCCAGCTAGAGCACGCTAGAGTGGAGACTTCAGCAAAACCAGTTGAGAGTGTCAGGTTCCCAGCAACTAAGTTTATGAAAGATTTGGTGTATGTGTATGTGGAGGCTTCTGACATCTTCCAGTGTATAGAAACATTTGAAATGGCTTGTGGTATCCATGATGTTGATAATAGCATCTGGAGCACATCAAATGCTGGACGGGATTACCATAACAACTAATTATGGGCCTCAATAACCAGACAGACTCAAAGAATAATGGCAAATTACTACTTTATTATCAATTCAATAAAGAAAGGAAATCTTGCAAGCATAACAAGTCGCAGCTTACTCACTCTCAATGGATATTTCCATTACACAAAGGCTTTATACCTTAATATCGATTAGCTATGACATCATCCTACGTGGCAAAAAGTAAAAACCTATCGGGCTGAGGCATTGGTTAAGGGAACATATATACCTATATTTTATTTAGGTGTTAGTAACATCATTGGTTTCCCTTTATCTGGTGGGCATGCCTAAAACAACCTCTAACTGCATATAATACAGATAATAGTAGAATAACAGCAGTGGATTGGCTTCTGCAACAATTTATGGTCCATTATCGCATAGGTCATCCTGATTGGTTGGCATCCTCTTCCAAATTTGGAGATTTAGCTCTTTAGCAGCATGTAAGCAAAATGAAACCCAGGTGCGGGGAACAAGGTCAGACAATTGTCCACTTTACCTATTAGTCTTACCGGTGTCCAGTCATTTGGTCGACTGAAAACTGGTCGAATGACATTTGGTCGACGCAATTTGGTCGAAAACCAAATGGTCGAATTTTTTTTTTTATTTATATATTTATTTTTCGGGTTTTCGTTTTGTAAAAAAAGGGTTTTTTAGAGAAAAAAGGGTGTTGGGGGGGGACCCCCCCAAAAAAATTTAAAAAAAGGGTTAAAATAAAAAATAAAAAAAAATTCGACCATTTGGTTTTCGACCAAATTGGTTCGACCATTTGTCTGGTCGACCAATTTTTTTCGACCAAATGTCTGGTAACCAGTCTTACCATCTCTCATCAGTACCATCTCTCATCAGTTAGGCCCTAAAACAAGGCCTCTTCTTTGTAATTGACCTTGCTGACTGTTCTCTTCTCCGCAACTTTCAAGGGAGTGAGGATACATTGTAATCTTCATCTGGACCATTATGAATAGGCCTTGTTTTCCGGTCTTTTACCAAATGTGAGGAGACCATGATTTGTCCATGCTGTCCCTTTATTTAATACGATTTTATTCAATTATACTAGCTGCTATTATTCTCTTTGGGCACTGGAGACTTGGTTGCTCCATCTTGCATATGCCTCTTTTTTATTGTAGAATACTTGGCACTTGCAAATGTTTACTCCTTTGCTTAATCTAAGATAAATGTGTCTTATGTGCATGGCTTATCCTCTTTGGCTACCTTTTATACTTTGCAGTTGCTTTTCACTGTGGCATTCTTGATCCTTAGCCAAACAAATATTCTTTGTTCTTACACGATTTTGTATTTCAGTGAATGTCCTCTCTTCTGCCTCTGTCTCTCTCCTTGGGGTTTTCTGCTTACTATTACATGGAACCGATGTCCATCTTCTCAACATGGCTGCTTTACCCGCCTCATATTTTCTACTGTACCAAGCTTCTATATTTCTCATCTTCCTTGAGTTTCTGCGTATTTACATATTTACTGCTACTCTTCTTACTTATCGTCTCAGTATATATGATTTATTTGTACTCATATGTTAAGTTACTTTGTCACTTCAGTTACATCTTCATTCATTAAGTATTCACATTTCTTGGGAGGAAAGCTCAGCGGCAACATGCTCGCCTCGGAAGCAAGATGACATGGAGCAACACAGGTTCATTCCCTGGGTCCGCGCTTAGAAACCTCTGGGTATTAAGCACATTGTAAATAACCTATCATATCATGTTGTTTCAGTACACCATTGTGTCTTTTATTCATGCCATCACTTTACCCCTGATATTTGCTTACAGTTCTTCTATGTGTGATGGTGTCTGCAGATTTCATTCTACCACTTCAGTTCGAGAGTACATTCGGCACATTGGGTACAGTTGTCTGAGCGCATAACGTCTATTGCTGCTTGCCTTTTCAAAATTCTGTCTGAGGAGCAGTTAGCATTATCACCACTGAACTAAATGGAATGTTTTGGCTTCAATCAGATGCTGATATTTTAATCATATCATCAATAATCTGTTACAAAACATTTGGGGAATTCTTGCTTTTAAAATACGACTATGCAAGTGCCTTTGTTTGGCTCTGGGAATAGCTTTATTATAATGGCTAGTTAAGCTGATAGGATTCAGTAATTTGAACGAGATAGAACTGATGCCATTTCCACTAGTGTATCTTCTTCTGAGTTCTGGAACTTGCTAGTTCTGGAGCAAACCATTTTGAAGTGTGGGTCCTAATTTCCTTCATATGGAAGACCATCTCTAACTCAGATAATGTCCAGTTAATCATTTTAATTAAAGTGCCATTAATGTCTATATCATGTTTGAGGACAAAATCATTACATCGAAGATGCTCGGCGAAAGATTTTGGTGCATATTTTGACCAATTACCAGCTTGTCTAGTTAGTCTACGTTGTGTTTGCTCAATATAATGCGCAATTGTTTTTCAAACAAAACCTAACATTGATCATACCAGGTTAATTGTACTGTGTTACTTGTAACGCACTTAATACCCAGAGGTTTCTAAGCACAGACCTGGGGGTCAAACCCGTGTTGCCCCACGTCGTCTTGCTTCCAAGGTGAGCGAGTTGCCCCTGAGCTATCCTCACGAGACTATATAGAAATATGTAACATAGTTCTATGTTTATAAAAGATGGCTTGCAAAGTACACAAACCATAGTAATGTACGCACACAAATATATAAGATTTATATATATTTGTGTGCATACTCTACGGTTTGCCTAGTTTTCAGGCCATCTTTTTTAAACATTTCAGGTTTATAAAAGATGGCTTTGAAAGTACACAATTCAAGCCATCTTTTATAAAGCTTTGACTACGGACAAAATTGTCTGTCGGCAAAGCTTTATAAAAGATGGCTTGAAATGTGTACTTTCAAAGCCATCTTTTATAAACCTCGAAATATGTCGAGGAATCCCCAGGTTCGCCAAGGGTTAAAGACGTCTCAGCGACCTGGGGAAACAAAGGGACAGTAACTGCCTCTGGTGACCTCTCGCGCGAGGGGTCACCAGATGCAGTTACTATGACTGATGGAAGTGGCAGACAGTCACAGCGTCGCTGTGGCTGGCTGCCACTTCTGTCAGCTTGCCTGACTTCATTGCAGGCGCATCTCCCATCGCGGCTGCGGCCGCGAAGGGATAATGCATCCCGCCAATGTTGCGGTAGGACGGGGGCCCCGGCAGGGTCCCGGCTCAGTCCCACTTTTTGGAGACTGCCGGGGCCTGGCCCCGGCAGGCCCCGGCCCACTTTAAGCACTGGATAAAGGCGCTATATAAATGACAAACTACCAGGGTCGGACTGGGACAAGAAATAGGCCCGGATGTCCGAAAAAAAGTGGCCCACCCCTCACCTCAAAAAAGTGGCCCACCCCTCGCCTCAAAAAAGTGGCCCACCCATCGCCTCAAAAAAGTGGCCCTCAAACCATAATCCCTGAATCGCATCAATTCACGACTTTACAGAAAATGCTATGCCAAAAACTCACACCTGGATAAATTGCCCTTTGCAATAGGGTGGCCAACTTTTCAAAATGGCTTTGCTGGACACTTGGTTTGTAGCACGCAAGATTTTATAAAGCGCCTGGGCAGGTGGGCAACTATTGTCTTGTGGTAGTCAACCTCATTCATCCTCTAGTTTGGAGGGAAGAGCAACTGCCTTTGCAAAACACTTTAGACATGTCCCAGGGCACAATATTTCACATCAGAGTAATCACTGGTTTTAATATGGTATTAATATGCTACCGATGGATACGCTTATCATACGTGTGTAGATCTTGTGGACTACTGATGTTGAGCCTGGGTGCGGGGAAAGGGTGGAGGGGGTGGCAAATATTGGGTTGTTAGATTAGAGGTAGGGATTAGAGGAATCTGCTGTTACTCAGTCAAACTCTGTATTGCTTTGGAACATTGTATGTCAATTATCTGTCTGCCTTGTGGTAATAAATAAAGCTGTCGAGGAAAAAAAAATAAAGGTGTGGGTGTAGATCCCCCTAACATCAACTCAATTTCTTTGGGAAAAAACTCCTACCCCAGCCCGCCTGCTTCCCAACCACCTAAGATTACAAAGAGACCTAAACACCTGCCAGTGCTCCTCGGTCTATTTAAATAAGGACATTGGAAATCTACAAGTGAAGCCTCCCTTCCTGAGGAGATCTTCTGCATTTAGTTTCTTGCACCCCTTTCCCTTTTCCCTTTCGTGCTCTGAAGCGGGAAATGATGGCATGATACAAACATGTTTCTATTAAAAACAAAATGCCTGCTATGCTCCTCTCTTCCACTGTGGATCCACTGACCTTGGTAATGGAATCACAGATCCCCTGGGCAAACATGGCAACTGCTTTTCAAAGCTGTTCCCCTTTGCGGATGGCCATCACAGACCACCTCTTTACTGTTAAATCCCTTGCCACCCTGATGCCAGGTTTATGCCCTGTGCCTGGTGGTTTGAGATCGTGGCATCTTTTGGTGGAAAAGAACCACCACACCTTTTAAGACCACATGCATGGAGTCTAGCACGTGCTGTAATATTGTGTCATATTGAGGTGAAATGTCATCTATTGGCCCATCCTTTCAGCCTAAGCAAACCAATCTGAAATGCCTTTAAAATGTCCCAGATGGTTTCTTGCCATATACTAATGACATTCTCTTCTCGTCCTCAATTATTTATTTTTTATTGCACTAAACTGGGAACCAACTTTACTAATGTGTTTCACACAGTGACTGACGATTACACTGTCTGTCATCAAATCCCCTTAAGTAACGCATACACCCGTGCCTCTCCTGTGGATTTAAAACCGGGAATCAATGGAGAACATTAAATCATTGGGTTTAACCTCACCCATACGGGGAGGGGGATCCCTCTGTCTGATGAGACACTAATTCCATCTGACCATAAAATACTGTCTCGGCTTTGCCATAAATCATCGCAACATCCCTCTGCAGACAGGCGGGATCTCTCCGGAACTCATTCAGGGCCATGATGTCATTCAAATCATGAATTATCGTGTGGTCACCGGTACCGTCCCCAGGGAGACTGGCGTCTGACTTTTATGCCTCCTAGGAAACTATGCCACTGACTTTGGCTGCGAACCTAACCATGCTAGGAAAAATGTGTGCCTAATTCTAGAAACTCTGTCGAGAAGATGTGAAATAGTGGTCAAGCCCGGATTCTAATCCCGGTGCCTGCAATAAACAATGTGTGATTCTGAGCATATCGATCTACCTCAAATTATAAATATGAATACTGGAAAAAGAGGTCCTGCATAGTTGGTCATCCAGTGCTGTCCCTACTGCATGCATTCCCCCACCCCTCGCAACACACACACGCATTACACCTTTTCTAAAATCACAAAATCCACAGTGGTTTATCCATAAAGAAAACGCCTAAAGTGCTTGAGGGTGGCAGGGACAGGCACCCCAGGTGTCCTGTCCAAGGAAGGGACTTAGGCAAGGAATCTATATTGCAAACATCCTCATTTTTGTTCCCCGCAAGCTGCATTACAGCGCTATCATCTCCCTGCCCATCCATGCATACCCAGTATCATCCTGCTTCACACACAGCATAGTGAAAAGGGCGATGCGTATATCTCTCAAGGAAGCAAGGAAACCTTTCGAAATGATGCTTATATTGGCCTGCCTGAAACGGAGTCTCACAGCAGCGACACTAATGGAAGATGGTGACATTATTCAACACTTAGGCATTTATCATAAGAATAATCTGTTCTTTTCATAGCACTCTCACCGAGGCGCTTTAAATATAACACTTTTATAAACAATCAATATTAGCCAACTGCAATTAGTGTGCATTTGGCGACCTCAGAAGGATGAAAGGCTGAGTGGACCCTGGCAGGATTGGAACCGGCAGAACACACCCATCTCAGCAGCAAGCACTGAAACCTGCTGTGCTGTCTTACCAGCCATTTATTGAGCCAGCTGTTGGTAATGCCTTGATTCTGAGGGTTAGATTTCATGATAATGTAACGCCTATTATTACAGCGCTTAGGAGCAGGAAGGGTGTGTCATGGCACACTTCTGATAAACGTGATAATATTAATGTTGTATTTTGCATTTGAAAAGCAGTGTAGGGCACAGAGGACAGGAGAGGCGGAAAGTTCACAATCATCGAAATGGTTACACACCCCAGTCATCTGTGCAGAGGGCTATCGAGGCACACAATCTCACAGACTGCGTGTGGACACTCACACAACCGAACACAAGGGCACCTGGGGCAGCAACAGACCTCGCCCCCTGTCAGCGTACCTTCACTCCCCTAGCACCGAGTCAGGGCCTTCATGTTCCCTTGCAATCTATGCAAAGCTTCCTGCATAGCCAGCCCCGCATGCGCACATTAAGGGACTTCACTGTTGACACCCTGATTGGAGAGTGCCACGTTCACGCAACTCTTCATGCAGACCCTACTCCCTGAACTCGCATAGCTGCCAAGTTGCCCACATACATGTCTGACTCCTCGAGCCAGTCCTGTTTCTGTTCCCCACTGCATGCTGGGACTTGTAGGCTATTCCTTACAATGGAAAAAAAACAAACTACAAGTTCCAGCATGCAATTGGAAATACAGAGTAGGACTAGGCAGGGGTGCATCTACACTAACATTTCGTCGGGAGAGCTGGGGCTAACCTTTCAAACGTTGGGAGGGGCGCTAACATCACAGAATGTGTGGGGGGACACTTCCTTGTGTGGGGGAAGCTAACTTCTTTACACATTCAAAAGAGACTATTCTAGTGCACTTGCAACGTTACAAGCAATTAACTCTCCCCTTCATATCTGAAACCACACACACCTAATAACTGCAGTGAGAATGAGCGGTCTGAACCCCCTAATCTTCCGATCCCTCCACTGACATGCAAGTACTAACTCCCCGACCCACCCCCTCAACCCCCCCATTCCCGATTTCAATTGTCTACAAACGTATGTATAAGAATGCAAGTACTAACAGTGAAACGTGTTACATTAGTAATTGCCGGGCTTGTGTTAATTGTGCAGCCGAGGGCACTATTTATTTTCTGTGTCCTGTCCTGCCATGACTCTGGGTCAGCCAGGCCACGCCAAATAGGCCATAAGAAATAGTCGGTCACATTTTGGAAATCCTCATGACGATTCCCTCTGATCGCAAACACGTAATGGAGGACTACTCTGTGCGCACCAGCGTTACGTATTAACACTGCATGATTGGCGTATTGGAAATCACACCAGCCAGTAAAAAAAAAAAAAAAAGAAATGTGTAACTTACGTCCGCCGACTGCGGGCCCAGGCGTGGGCTTCAGCAACCGGCCCCAGGCCCAGTGCCTCATCCATGATTTCGGTCCAGCAGCAATGGGCTGAATGGCCGTCGGGTCAATCAGGCTCAGCCCTCTCAGCACCAGGAAGACTTCAGGAACTCACATGACCGGCCCAGCCGCCAACAACCTGCCATTGCAAATGCAATGAATCGCAACAAAAGGAGCGGCTCCTGGCCCAGGAGCCGCTCCCCTTGCCGTGACCCACTGCATTTGCAACAACTGGCGCCACACTGTCGGCGGATCGGCCCAGAGCCCAGGGCACCACCAGGCCAGTGCATTCACCAAAGAAAGGCAACACTCGCGTGTTACCTCTCTTTAATGAATGCACACGCTGTGCGCCGTGCAAGCCAGCCAGCACACCGGCCCACACACAGCAAACCGGCCCCCAGGGCCTCGGAACGTATCGGCCACGGGCCGATTGGCCGACGGGCCAGTCCAGCCCTGCAAACTACTACTACTAATTAAACTCCAAAGGTTTGCAACTTTACTTGCAGGACATGTACACAGCAAACCACATTTTCAGTGTAACTCTGAAATATGAATATGCACCGAATCGGCGCCTGTTCTTTTTTAATGAATTCATGTTGCCACCATCTGTCAAGTGTCGTGGTTACATAAACAACACAAGCACTTACACCATTCGTGCCTTGAACCTGTCTCACCTTCACCGTATTGCCCGTTCCCTGACACATGCGATGCTCAGTGTGAGGATGCACATAAGCATATTTCAGGCCGTTGCACTTTGCGGCCTGTTTCAGGCACCTGCATGTACATCAGCGCTTCGAGCATCAGCAACGTGCACACACAAATAGCAGTCGTCGGCATAGGAGAGCATAATGGCGCGCAGGTTTGTAAAAAGACTTCTGTAACGTCACAATCACTTTGGGGCCAACCTTGGCGTGATGTGGCTGAGTGGCTTGCAGTTTTATCCTAGTGTCTGTTTTTGTGTGCGTTAATCAGTCATTCAACATTGTCTCTGCTATGGCACGACTACAAGCTTACAGGTCTCCGTTAAAAGCGGACGAGTACCGTCTTGGAAGTATGTAGCATAGTGCCTGAGTTGGTGTCAGGGCTCGCAGGTTATGTTTGAATTTCAGGCGCTGTCATATACAAGAGAAAGTACGAATATGTGTCGAATGCGAGTGATTCAGTCACGTACTGGAATGGTAAGCTCATTCCGTAGAAACCACTCGCTATACCTTTTAAGGCAGGGAGGCCTTGATTTAGACGCTGGGCGGAACAGGGGCGAAATTGGAGGGCCCACCGGTAAAACCGTGTCCGCTTCATTTCGTATTGCAGCGATAAGAGCGCTCCCGTTCAGAGAGCCTCATTCTCGCTGTGCTGCGTAGAAACCATACTTGCCGTCCCTGGCAACTGGCATCTATCACTTCCAGTGCAAAATGGAGCCTTGCGCTCCACTAAGACCCCTCACTGTGTTGCAATTTGCAGGCCGTTCGTACTACAGCAGTGCTCCACTACACAGGTGCTGCGGCTGTCAGTGCTCCATTTCAGCTCCAGTAAATGGTGTCTCTACAAAAACCCAATTTTCTATTTAAACAACGCATTTGAAGGTGCATGTCGGCAGCACAGTTTTTAACCGTGTGTTTGCATTTCCAAAACCCGATGATGAAGAATGTAACGGCAAAAGCGTGTGGATACCCATGAACATGGTTTGTTAAGAGAAAAAGTTAAGAACAGTTTGGCCTTCGGCACCTGCATACGTTCCTTCCAAATTGACCCCTTGTATGCATGTCATGCTCAGCACCACTTGAAGCATCATGGGAAAACACGGCTGTGCTGTCAGATGGCAGCGGCTGCAGCGGTTGTCCGGCAGTGCGGGCGCAAGAGGAAATTCTGACACTTTCGTAATGGTGAGTATTCACTGCCTGTGCATACTCTCGACTCTCAAAAAAGTGCTGGTTTTTGTGCAGCACTTTGAAATAAAGTAGTAAGAAGGCAGGTGAAATAGCCAAAAGCTTGGTGGTAATGCAGGTGATTAAGAATTTTGGGGCATATAATTATTACTGACCACAAAAGTGATGGGTGGAAGGTTTCGAATTAATCTAAACCACTGGCAATTGCTCTGGGCAATCTTCCACACCACCGTTTTTTAGCCCGTCTGCCCCATTGCAAAAGGGGACCAGCCATGTGCAAATCAGTCAGCAGCTGCCGCCACCGAAGGTAGCAGCCCAGCCCGAACTGTTAGGCCAAGTCCCCTCTGCACAGAAAACCAAGCAACCCCAGACATGTTTCGGCCTTGTTGGACCTCCTCAGTGAGGTGCAGCCTGGTTCCCTGTGGCGCAGCGAGCAAGGGACCCACGTCTGGGCATACCCTCTCTCACAAGGAGAAACAAACTGACGACAAAAGTGATGGATGGAAGGTTTTGAATTAATCTAAACCACTGGCAATTGCTCTCGGCAACCTTCCACACCACCGTTTTTTAGCCCGTCTGCGCCATTGCAAAAGGGGACCAGCCATGTGCAATCAGTCAGCAGCTGCCGCCACCGAAGGTAGCAGCCCAGCCCGAACTGCTAGGCCAGGTCCCCTCTGCAAAGAAAACCAAGCAACCCCAAACATGTTTCGGCCTTGTTGGACCTCCTCGGTGAGGTGCAGCCTGGTTCCGTGTGGCGCAGCGAGCAAGGGACCCACGTCTGGGCATACCCTCTCTCACAAGGAGAAACAAACTGACCACAAAAGTGATGGGTGGAAGGTTTCGAATTAATCTAAGCCACTGGCAATTGCTCTCGGCAACCTTCCACACCACCGTTTTTTAGCCCATCTGCGCCATTGCAAAAGGGGACTAGCCATGTGCAAATCAGTCAGCAGCTGCCGTCACCGAAGGTAGCAGCCCAGCCCGAACTGCTAGGCCAGGTCCCTTCTGCACAGAAAACCAAGCAACCCCAGACATGTTTCAGCCTTGTTGGACCTCCTCAGTGAGGTGCAGCCTGGTTCCCTGTGGCGCAGCGAGCAAGGGACCCACGTCTGAGCATACCCTCTCTCACAAGGAGAAACAAACTGACCACAAAAGTGATCGGTGGAAGGTTTCAAATCAATCTAAACCACTGGCAATTGCTCTGGGCAACCTTCCACACCACCGTTTTTTAGCCCGTCTGCTCCATTGCAAAAGGGGACCAGCCATGTGCAAATCAGTCAGCAGCTGCCGCCACCGAAGGTAGCAGCCCAGCCCGAACTGCTAGGCCAGGTCCCTTCTGCACAGAAAACCAATTAACCATAGACATGTTTCGGCCTTGTTGGACCTCCTCAGTGAGGTGCAGCCTGGTTCCCTGTGGCGCAGCGAGCAAGGACCCACGTCTGAGCATACCCTCTCTCACAAGGAGAAACAAACTGACCACAAAAGTGATCGGTGGAAGGTTTCAAATCAATCTAAACCACTGGCAATTTGCTCTGGGCAACCTTCCACACCACCGTTTTTTAGCCCGTCTGCTCCATTGCAAAAGGGGACCAGCCATGTGCAAATCAGTCAGCAGCTGCCGCCACCGAAGGTAGCAGCCCAGCCCGAACTGCTAGGCCAGGTCCCTTCTGCACAGAAAACCAATTAACCCCAGACATGTTTCGGCCTTGTTGGACCTCCTCAGTGAGGTGCAGCCTGGTTCCCTGTGGCACAGCGAGCAAGGGACCCACGTCTGGGCAAACCCTCTCTCACAAGGAGAAACAAACTGACCACAAAAGTGATGGGTGGAAGGTTTCGAATTAATCTAAACCACTGGCAATTGCTCTGGGCAACCTTCCACACCACGGTTTTTTAGCCAGTCTGCGCCATTGCAAAAGGGGACCAGCCATGTGCAAATCAGTCAGCAGCTGCCGCCACCGAAGGTAGCAGCCCAGCTCGATCTTGCATATAATTATTAGTAACCTTGAAAAAGGGCTTGGTATGGAAGAATCTGAGGCATGGATAACATTTTAGTGACCTCTATCACTGTAGAAAAAGGATAATGTTGTGACGAATTGCCATCTGGCAAGGGTGTAGAATCCCTGGCTTTTTTGATACTTATTAATAAAATGATTTAGGTAAGTAATTCCATCTCAGAAAGGATGGACCTCTTTCCATGCCCTCTTTTCTTAGACGCCATGCCAAAAGCATAACATACACCTTGTCTTTGCTGCATGAGTTTCCAGTTTTACAGAGCAGACCCCAAGGTCACGGGCGCCCTTTGACAGTTGCTGTGACAGCCAAGTCACTGCAGTGCAGATATTGCCTTTAATTTTACATCTCTGTGCTAAATTCCATAAACCCCTCACTTGGTTGCAGGCTAATCTGAAAATATAAGCCATGCTCTGTCTGGTATGGCAGTGAAAGGTTTAATGTTGAAGCAAATGGTTCCTGTACCGTGCACTGTTGCCACTCGTGTGGTCTCTTGACACTCTGGCTGATATGCAAGGAGGGTTGGGTTTCTTATTGGGTTGAGACGGAGAGGAGCCAGAGAGCTTTGATGTTCTGTTGGCAGCTTCAGTTCAGAGAAACCGAGCGTTGGTGCGTTTTTGATTGGTAGCCATCATGTGGTGTTGATGTAAGATTTTGCATGGTTCTGTTTCATGTTCAGTGTATTTAAGTGTGTGCAGTCAAGGTATGGTTGTGTTTAGTTCAGAGTATGAAGGTGAGTATGCAGAAGGGAGATATTTTAGTACGGTTACTTAGACGCAACACATTTTCAAACCCCCAACAATCCACTTAAGTGCGATACATTTCCTACCCTCAACAATCAACCTATGTGTGATGCAGTTCCCACTCCACACAATCCACCAAAGTGTTAGTCATTTTCCACTCCACACAATCCACCTAAGTGTGATACATTTGCCATGTCCCACAGTACACATAAGTGTGATACATTTCCCAATCTCCACAATCCACCTAAATGCAATACATTTCCCACTCCCAACAATCCACCTAAGTGCAATACATTTCCCCCTCCCCATAATCCACCTTAGTGCAATACATTTCCCACTCTCGACAATCCACCTAGGTGTGGTACATTTCCCATTCCTCACAATCCACCTATGTGTGATACATTTCCCACCCCTGCAATCCACTTAAGTGCAATACATTCCCACTCCCCCACAATCCACCTAAATGCAATAGATTTCCTCTCACACAATCCACCTAAGTGAAATACATTTCCAACCCCCACAATCCACCTAAGTGTGATATGTTTCCCACCCCCACAATCTACATAAGTGTGATACATTTCAGGCTTGATGCAAAATATGGCTAACTTACACAATTAGTCTAGATGCATGTGGTTTAAGATGGTGGGTAATAAGAGTGGTGGGGTTTTAATGGAGTACAATAATGATTGTGCTCCCCACCCACACAACACTTACCTTATCAGTCACTGTAAGTCATCTGTGTCAGGCGTCCTGGCAAACACTTGCAAACACGGAGTGGAACTGCCCAGTTGGGAGCTGCACTTTGCTTCTGGTCCTTAGCCAAGGGCTGCCCGCAAAAGACTGATCTGTGCTCTGCTGTCAAGAGGGTGGATTTGGCTTTCAGCAGCCAATCGGAGTGGAGGGTAGGGGGGAAGAGGAAGGGAGGAAGGACAGAGGAGGGATTTGGCGATGAAACCACAAAAAAGAGTCAGAGAAAGAGAGGGAGAAGAAATAAAGAAACAAGGGGGAAGAAGGCAAGATAGAGGGGGCAAAAGGGGGTAGTTACCTGGATCAGGCAGCTGCAGCAGGACCCTCTTGCATGGGCCTGCTGCTAGTGGAAATGCCATCGCAAATCCTAGTCGAGCAAGGAAGCAAGTCTTCAACCAATCAGAGCCGAGGGGAAGCGGGAAGATGGAGGGAGGAAGGCCAGGGGATTGCTTCGGTGATGAAACCACGAAAAAGAGCCAGAGAAGGAGAGAGAAAAGAAAGAAAGAAAAAAGAAGGGGGAAGAATGCAAGATGGAGGGGATGGCGGGATTTACATGGATCGGGCAAATGCAGCAAGGCCTGCTTGCATGGGCCTGCTGCTGGTGAAAATACAATCCCGATTTCTAGGTGAGCAAAGAAGAAAGGTTTCAGCCAATTGGAGCAGAGGGGAGGAGGGAAGAGGGGTGGAGGGAGGAAGGCCATGGGGGAATTTGGGGACAAAACCATGAAAAAGAGCCAGAGAAGGAGAGAGAAAAGAAAGAGGAAAAAACAAGGTAGACGAAGGCAAGATGGAGGGGGCAAGAGGGGGGCGGCACTTGCCTGGATTGGGGTGGCTGCAGCAGGACACCCTTTCACAGGCCTATTGCTGGTGGAAATGTCGTCCCGAATCCTAGTCGAACAAGGAAGCAAGGCTTCATAAATATTAAGAGCTGCATCTGATTTATATCATATCTTTGTCAGCACTGTGAGCCCAGCTCAGCTGTGCAAGTGTCATTTGTATCCTGGTCAGACAGCCAGCCCCACCCAGCACAGCAGACCAGAGACTGAATAGCTATTTCAGTCCTTTGATTCTTTGTGTGATCCGGTAACACCTCTTTCCAGCACAGGAAGCCCTCAGCAGGGATTGACCTGAAAAACAAGAATCAAAGAGCATAACTCAAAACAAAGGGACTTGCCTCCATGCTCTTTGATATGCAACACCAGGATGTTGCATACCAAAATAGCCTTTGGTGCTATGAGACTGAGAAGGGGGCAGGTTTAGTGTAGACAGAGGGAGCATAGTTGAAGGAGTGTTCCACCATCTTGTTTCTCTTTGTACCATTCTCCTCATCATGTCCCCTCCACTTCCTTCAGAAATAAGAACTTTTGGTAAAATTTTAAAAGGCAAACACAAATTGTCTCAAGGACAGGGACTGAACCCTTTAAATCATGCTTGATTGTGTCCAATCACCTGGGGACATTTTCCTAAAAAAGAGAGGTGCCTCTCATTTCTTCTTTGATTTATCTCTGGACTTCAACCATTTAAGTTGAATTTGTAGGATACTACTGGGAGGGCAGTGCTTCGCAAGTCCATTTGTGAGGTGAAAGCAGGTGATCCAAGGCAAAGCTATGGTCTGTTCCCTAACCATCCCCAGGGCCTATTGTGGGTCACCTGCTCCTGGTTCAAGACCTGCCTCTCTGTCAGTTGCACGTTACCCAAGACGTTACGAGAGGACCCCTGCAGGTTTTTGCCAGTCTCCTCTGTGTTTGGGGGAACGAGAACCATTCTTGTCTCTGAGCCTCTACATTGCGATTTACAGCCATTGATGAAGCCAAGCAGCTGGTCTCCAGCATATCTACCATGTTCAAATGCATTCAAACCAGCTGAACCTGTGGTGCTCACACTGGCACTTCTTCAAACTCTTCGGACCATTGTTGCTGCATCCTCAAAGTAGTTTGCTGCTGCACTGCACCGGTTGAATGGGTTTCTGCCTTGGCTCGACCACAAGCTTGCTTATTCAGAAGAATTCCAAACTCTTCATGCCTCACTACAAACGAGACTCAACTCATGCTCCCTGTCTGGATAACCATGACTCACTGTTGAACTGCCAAGAACAGCAAGAAGGTATCATTGATTGCTAACTGCCTCCCCTTGTCCACATTTGGGCCAAGAGACTGGTTAGGTCACCTTTAATCACTTTCTAGCATAAGAACATACCATTTTACAACCTTTGTTGTTGCTGATTTCATTTAACCCCTGTTTCATAACCCAGTGGGCATCTTTCTATCTGTTGTATATTCTGTGTTGTTTCGACAGTGGTTGTTTTCGTGTAGTGTATTTAATTATTTTCCCATTAAAGTATATACATATATGTATAGGCCCTTGATTGGACATTTCTTTATTTTGGTCTGTTGTACTTTGCTGTTTGGGTATCTAGTGTTTCATATTCACACCCCTCTTTAGAGTACAGCCTGCCTTCGGCCCACATTCCCACACAAGGCAAAGGAGGTATAGCTCTCGTCTGGGCCTGTTTCACCTTCATGATTGGCATCACTCCCATTTTGAAGAAGCGTGAAGGCTGAGTAGGCATTTTAGCCACTACTCATCCATGTCTTCCTGCTGGGGAAAAGTCATTTTGTCACAGATGTGATCAACCTTGTTGAATGCTGCAGAGAGAAGCAAAAAGAACCAGGATCCATGGCAGATCTAAATATACAGCAAGTGAGTGGATGTTAGTAAAATACCTTATGGCTTTTTGCTGGTGCACTATGGGGGAAAACACAGTGAGTTTAGATGTAGCTTAGAATATTAAGGTCCACAAGCCCTAGTTAGCGATGCAATATGGATTCGTGCAGGCACAAAATACATTTTTATATGTGTACTGCGGGTGGGTTTTATGTCTCTGTTACACACTGTAGCTCCTTTTAGGTGCCCACTGACCATTTGAATGGACACTGTTGGTCAGAAAACCCTGTTAGGTTTGATGTTAGGTAGGAGACTTGATGTTGATGGTTCATACAATTTCATATGGGCAATCTGTGAAGGGTGTCACATAGGATTCGTTTAGCATGTGGCACCAATCAGTTGTGTTGTAGAAGCCTGCATTGGTAGCAAGCTGGTTTCTGTGGTGCCACAGGTTTTTTTTTGTCTACAGGTGAAGAATCACATTCAGGTGCAAAAGATGTTATTTAAAGGTACATGGGCCTCTGCCCAGTCCTCTTATTAGAGTGTGGGTTGCTGCTCAAATGCTTACGAGATAGTCTGCATGGTTGCATGTGGTGCTCCTCATGGGGTTTCAGGTGGTCTTTTCAGGTTATACTGGGGCGCAGCTGAATGCCATGTGACACATTTATCACTATGGGGGTTCTGGAAAGTGCCTGCTCTAAGGAGGGCAGGGAGATAGCTTATCTACCCTACATGTGAAGCTAGATGAGAGTGAGATGATGTTTCTGATTACTTATTTACCAAACATGTAATTCCAGCATAATCTGTGGAAAGGGGGCTGTCACTGACTCGGAATAACCATTTGGGTACTTTAATTTAGCACCAAGCACAGTTTTCAAAAGACATAAATCAACCAAAACATGTGATAAAAATCACTTTCAGGAGTTTGCTCTTTGATCTTAGGTTAGTAGACGTGGGAATACTTTGCCGCCCCACAGCATAGGTAGTCTAGAACACCGTTTTTTCTTTCTAAAGAGCAGAGGGGCCTCATTACAGGTCGGGCGGTCCGGAATTAACAGTGGCGGTAAACCCGCCGCCATTGTTAATTCCAGACCGCCCGATCCCGAGCTCTGCAGGCGGGAGGTGATCTTCCCACCAGGTCTGACCTGGCGGGTTGAACACCTCCCGCCTGCAGACGGACATGGAAACACCAGCACCATCACGAGATGGTGCCGGTGTTTCCACTTCGCCATTCCCATTGAGTCCTATCGGACTCAATGGGAATGTGGATTTACCGCATTCCGCCTCCGGAATTCCCGGGACAACAGGGCTGTAATGCCCTGGTAATTCCGGGAGTCACGGAGGCGGAATGGTAATACGAGTCCGGCGGTAACCAGGCGGTTTTACCGCCACGGTTACCACCGGACTCGTAATGAGGTTAAAGTGTCAGCCAACGTAGGGAAAAGGCATATATTCGCTCATTCACCAATAGAGGTTCTGTTGCAATGTGTTCAAATTGAAAAATAGGTAAGACTCTACTATAGTTGAACAGATAAAGAATTGGGTGGATGCATATGGTGAATTGAATGTTGGCTGTATGACTGTCTTTCACACTGTCTGACACTCAATGGAGTCTTACCACAGGGCATGGTTATCTACCCCTTCAACAACAAATGAATGAACAAGAAAGACGTTTTAAGCACTTACTCTACACTTATCCATCTACAGTTGTAATACTCTAGCAAAATGGATGATGTTCAGTAAATAAATATTTAAAGAAGAAATAAACTACTCTTATCTCAGCAATGGCAAATATGCCCTTTTCAAATGACATAATACACTACATGGACTAGGGGGAACATGTGGAAGTTTGATGATATATAGGTTTGGAAAATCCAACAACAAGCTACTATCAATTCAAAGAGGATGACATCAGCTTTGTAAGTGCCAGCTTAAATATCTCAAAAGAATGAAAAGTTATGTTTTGTTATGTTATGACGTCTTTATTTATAAATCGCACATACGCCAAAGCATCTTGGCGCTGAAAGGAAGTGCAACAGGGTTTAAGGGCGACTAAAAATGATTTAGAATAGGTATATTTTAAGAGGGCGCCGAAATTCAAGATAGTTACTTGTGGCGCGAAGAGTAAATGGGCTAGCATTCCATATTTTGGCAGCAACCACCAAGAAGAATAAGCCCCCGAACCACGCAAAGCGATAGTGGGGCACCGGGAGGAAGCAGGTTTCCTTGGAACGAAGCACACAGGCCAGTTGGTAGAGACAGCATTTTTCCTGCAGATATTCTGCTCCCAGGCCATAGAAGGCCCTGTGAACCATGGAGAGTAATTTGAACTGTACTTGTTGCAGTACAGGTAACTAGTGAAGTGAGCGAATAACCATTGAAATATGACAGCTATATAGAGTGCCTGTACAGATCCGAGCAGCATGGTTCTGAAGAAGCTGTAATCTATGAAGTAGATAAAAGGGCTGAGCAAGGAATAAAGAATTGCAGTAGTCTAGTCGACTGAAAACAGGGAAGCTGTCACCACCGGCCGAAAATGGGCCGGGGGAAGACTCTGAGTTGAAAAAACTCAGCCTTACAAATAGCACCAACCTGAACACAGGTGGTTAATGAAGAAGATAATTTGAATCCCAAATTCTTCACCTTGAGCACAGGCGTGGGGCAGGGACCAAGCTCAGCAGTGCCAGAAGGCCAAAATGGCACAGAAGGGGTTTAAGTTGAATTGAAACCATAGGAGGGGTACACCACCATAGCCTTCATCTTGTACCCATTGAGTGTCAGCCAGTTGTTGCCCATCCACCTACCCACCACTGCCAGGCATCCCCTAAACTGAGACGCTGTGTCCGGCTGAGCAGAGTCCAGCCAGATGATGATTTGAGTATCATCAGCATAGGAGTAACACCTGAAGCTGTGGGATCGGATGAGCAGAACAAGGCTAAATATAGATGTTAGATAATGCAGGGGACAGGGCGAAGCCCTGGGGGATCCCACAGAGGAAAGAAATATCATCAGAAGAGAAAGAAGACCTAAACTCACTAAATCTAAAACAAATTGACCTTCATTATGACTACTGTGTATGTAGGGGATTAAGGGTAATAGGTGCTGGGGGAGGATTTTAATAGGGGGGCAATGGGGTGGACCCAGAGAATAAAAAGGTAACATTCACATTGACTAAAAGTGCACAAACCAAACGCAGACTTTCAAATGAGTCTCCAAAACATGTAGCACCTTAAAAGGCTCTAGACAATGCTGCTTTATCGGTAGTTCTCTTTGTGCATGCTGGTCCCAATCCTTTAAGGGTATTAATGGTAGTACTTTTTGGAGGTTTTGATTTAAGTACTCCCCAAAAAATCTTGGTGAGCTTAGCTCGTATGGACCTATATCTCTGCACAAAATATTCTAGCCAGAAGACTGTATTTATGCCCAAACTAATGAATAGTTAGGCAGGGTTTATGTGTGTTAGGCAGAATTATATGCAGTACCCTTCGGGAACACCACACACAATTAAGATTACGAGTGACAGTACACATTCACCTTTGGTACAAGCCTGTACTACACAGTAAAAGTGGTAGCGATGGCTGAGCAGCCAGACTTATCTCAAGAGCAAGTGAGCAGTATCAATAGTGACACAAAGGACAGCAATTACTATGATTAAAAGAAACACTGTCTTAAGGTTTCTTAGTAAAAGAATATACATTGATTTACACATCAGTTGTATAACATTTCACTAAAGTAAAGCAGTTTAAAAATCACACTCTTAATACACCACACCACTCCCAATAGGTTCCAGACAAGTTAAGCTCACAAATGAAGTGGGAGAAAAATGGCACTCCAGAAATTTAAAAGGTAGGGAAAGACAAAGTTATTCAGAAATTGAACAGCACCAACAGGTCAGTAAGCACGGCAATCTAGAAAGAGGAACTAGAGTGATACATCAAATCAAAAAGGCTTAGGGCCAAAGTCAATAGGACAAAAGTTTTTTGCTCAAGATCACACAGCTCAGGGTAGTTCGCCGTTAAGTCTTTGCCAAGAATTCTGGATGAAGTTGGTCAGCAGAAAAGTTAATTTAAAGAGTAGAGAGGACAAGCCCTTGGATTGGAGAAAGATTTCACATACTTTCATCGCGGCTGAACAAAACGAACAACCAAATTTGCACAGTACCTTTAAATGGAGAAGAAGCTGTAGCTGAGGCGGACGTTCCTGGCAGTTCCTGCAGGCTCACAGTTCCTGAAGAGACTGTTGGACTGACATGAAGTAGGAAGACTGGAGGTTCCTGCTCTGCCCAGGGAAGAAACCAGCAGCAGAGCAAAGCAACAAATAAAAGGTGCGCTCCTTAAAACCCAAGCAGGGTCTGACCTTCCTGGCTATGCGGCCCACTGTAGCTCTGTACAGCAAATTCGACCAGAGGAGGGAGTCCTGGCTTGCAGTTTGGGCAAACTGGTTGGTCCCACCAGCTCAGGGGAAGAAGATTCCTGGGGGATCTTCTCTGTCGTTGGAGTTCGAGAATTCGGACCTGCAGCAGGGCTTCACCGGGTGGTTCAGTCATGGTAGGGGTCCTCTTCCATCAGCTCCTTGTTGTTCTTTCATTCCAATGGCGACTCTGCCTTTTCAGACCCAGAGACCTGCTTTTTATGCAGTTTTCCCCCATTCACACAGCCTGGCTGTCAATCACACAGCAGGGTGGCTGTCCCGCCGCAACAGTCACCACAGCCAATCAGTTTAGAGTGCGACATGGGTCTCCATGGAGACCCTGTGCAGGGAGTCCTAAACCCCTCCCTCACATCCTGTCCCACCCAGACATACAGGTGCCTAAGGAGGGCTTCTGCGTAGAAGCCTGCGAAAAGACGGTGAACAAAGGAACCAAACCTGGTTTGGCGCACAGAGTCAAACACGAGAATGACATTTTCAAGAAGAAATGGCAAATAAACCCATCTGGAACCGAAATAAAACATACAACCCTCCAAGAGAAACAGACAAAAAGGGATAAGTATTAACCCTTTCCAGTACTCTATGTAAGATAGGGTGTACTGGGTCTGTGGTTTTACAGAGGCTAATAAAGTTAATGGCAACTTTATATGTCCTGGGAGACAGCAGTCAGTCCCAGAAAATGGAGTCTGAGTTGGGAAGTCTAAAAGACAACCCTGTGTCACTGCACTGAAGGTGCTGTGTAACACACAGTACAAAGATGATGCCTGTGGAGTGGGTGTGGCTCCACAGTCTATGAACACAAAAATGCTAAACGCACACAGCAAAGTAAGTAAGTGGGAAAAAAGGCTCACACTCTCACCGGGTGAAAAAAATAAATCTCAGAAATCCAGCAAATCTGCTGAGGGACTCAGTAGGTGAGGGAAATTAGCCATTCTGGAGAATTTGCCCTACCAATGTGCAAACAGCAGATAATAGACCACCTCCTTCCTCTCCAACAGATTACAAATAGTATACTCTCCTCCTTTCTCCCCAGTTGCCCAGGGAGTGCCCCACTGCCATTTACAATTTACCTGAACCCCCTTCCCACATTCATGTGATCCCATGTGATCCCATGCCTTAACCTGATATAATTATGCAGACAACACCCTCATTGTCTTCAAAATGCCTAATGACCCTTCCGCCACCTCCCCCGATCTCGCAACATGCCTCTCAGAAATCGAGTACTGGATTACTACCAACTTCCTCGTATTCAACCCGGGATAATGAGATTATGCTCTGTGGGAAGACTTCCCTCTTTCCCCAACCAACCTCTGGCCATTCTCCCCAGGCCATCCGCCAACCATCTCCAACATTTCCCCAACCCACCTCTGGCCACTCTGCCGAGGCCATCTGCCAACCACCTCCAAAAACCTCAGATGAATTGTGGAAGTGGACCTGACTCTATCACAACACATCTACTACATGGCAAAAAGCTGCTACCTACAAATTCACATCCTCTGCTGCTTATTTCCCTAACTGACATTCCCTAACAGAGTCTCCACAGTCATGGCTATCATCAGAGGCGTGGCCAGCATTGTCTAAAAAGTGGGGCCTGAAGCCTATGCAGCTGGGCCCACTGCAGTAATACTAACAATCTGCAAATGCCCACACAGTGCTGCTCAAGCCCTACCCTCTCTACTCCTCTGACTATCATCCTTTCAAGCCTAGACAATGCCACTGCAATATACCTGGGAGCCACCACCACACAACTAAGAAAACTGCAATGGGTACAAAACAGAGCCACAATGCTTCTCCTAGCCCTAGGCAATAGAAAGCACATCTCTCCAACCCTCTGTATCCTTCATTGGCTTCCAATCTGGCAACAATCCACCTTCAGGACAATGTGCATCACCTAATAAGCACTCCATAACACAGGACGGGAATACCTGTAGCATAAACCTATATGAAACAGGCGGAGCAGAAACCTCAAATACGACACAGAACTTCTCCTCTTCATTCCAGTGATAAACTCACACATCGAAGATCACCTCGCCTTGAGGTAGGCGGGGAAAACCTGGCTCTTCCCGTCTACAGCCTGACAATCTCAGCCCGTCCACTGAATGAATTATCACTCAACCTGACAAGAATGCTGGGCCATCTGAGGAGTCATCAAGGGATCACACATTTCCACCCCCATTGAATGGCAGTAGGCACTATACAAGTATCATATAGCATAACATAACTTGACTTCCTGCAGTTCTGGCAGATTTGCATACTATGTAATAGCAGAGGAGGATTTTAGGAAATAATGCATGGGTAATTTCCAGAGATGCATAATTGTTATTTTGTGATGTAATTTAAATCTAGATCCATCCTCGTTTTGTGGATGAGGATGGATTCAGTACACTAGTAGATCCAACTACTCTTTGAGGCAAACCCATTTGAATAGTTTACGTTTTTTACCATTAAGGTGCTCAATCATTGATTCCATGATCGTCACATTCGCACTGAATCAAGAAGTGAAATATCACAGTTGTTCTCAAGGTGGGAAAGGATAACTCCCTCATTTCTAGTTATCAAGCAGACCTTCATCCAAGATCCAGAGGAAAATTATGATGAAGGTATTGGGTAAAAGGCAATTCGAATAACACACATCAAAAAATGACAAAGTGGATTCACCTCTTGTCAAGTTGCCCATGGTAATGCATGCCACTTCAGAACTCGATCCAGAAATCTGGTAAGAGAACAAACCAGAAGCTTTTTTTTTATAGCTTTTATGGTCGGAAGGCTTTGTATGACAAAGAGCAAAACGGCTTGGTTGAAACCTAAAGCATAAAGAGTTTTGGTACCATGCTCTGTAACAGCCCACAGGCATTAAACCTGGGATACACTGAATGTATAAACTTTACAGCCAATTTTCAGACGAATTTTCAATTCTCAAGAGTAGCAGTCAAGGTTGCCCTCTTCCTCTACTACTCTACAATGGGCCTCATTACACGGGACGCGGTAAGGGTTTACCGGTACCGGTAAGGGCACCAGTACCGGTAAACCCTTACCGCCCTACTACAAGGTCCCTTTGCCGGACCCGACCTCAACAGCTGGTTTTAGCGGAATTTGCGGTACCGTAATTAGCTCCTTCCCCATTCCCATTGAGCCCTATGGGGGCAAAAATGGGAATGGGGAAGTTCCTTGGTAAATGGGGAAATACCGCCCCCGCTCACCTTGGAGTAGGGTGGTAATTCCGCCATCTCCCAAGGTGGACACCGTAAAATACCGGCGGCAACCATGGCGCTAACAGCGCCATGGTTACCGCATACCGTGTAATGAGGCCCAATGTCTCTATTGCAACAGACAATTCTCAAAAGTAGCAGTCAAGTTTGCCCTCTTCCTCTACTACTCTACAATGTCTCTATTGAAACAGTATCCGTTGATGTGAGAGAAAATACTTCCAACAGAGGTATAATGCATTGCGTGCAATATACTTGGTTATGTCGAGGCCCTGATGTGTATCCATGCCACTGTACATTTCCCTGAGGTAAGTGTTACCCATGTCCGTGGTTTTGCATCTGCCACAACCCAACTACTTGCATTTCACTTTTCTTTTCTTGATATTGTTTTGTAAGGTACTGGGAGCCTCACTAAAGTAGCAAATACCAACCACTCATTATGGTGGTAAATCTGACAAATTATGCGTGGCAGCATGGCAAATTAGATCCCCATTATGTAGTTCCATAGACATCCATTTGGGATTTACCACACTGCCATACTCATAATGCAGTCTTTCGTCACAGTGCCGCCCTGTTTACCGTATGCCTAAAATGGAAGTGCTTCTGTTAGAAGCACAATGTTCCTCTCAATAAATGCAATACTAATAAATGAATAGATTAATTAGTACATATTCCCTGAAAAATATACTTTAACAATTGGCCCTATAAAGGGGCAGACACATCAATAAAATACAACAATACCATGCCTGGGCATCCTCTACAACAACAGCATCTCTAGGTTTGTGGCAGCCAAAATATAACCCTTACTACCTTCAATGGGAGAGGATATTTCAAGGTGGAAATCACTTCATCTGAGACACTGGGGCGAACTGGAAATGGTAACAATAACATCCTCTGTAAACATGTATGTGTTCTATTCCTTTTAACATTTACACAACGATCTAGGGTGGTGAAGAAGTGCAATGGGGAAAACATTGCCTTCCTGCAAATAAAGCAAAGAAAACAATGGGGATCCTTGGAGTCCCTCTGCCAGACCTTAGTCGTGGTTACGAGAGCCATACCCAGATTCTTTAGTTCACTATCTACACACGTGTCTGGGGTTGCTGTTGGTACTCTTGTTCAGAGGACAATTGCTTAGCATTTCTGTGCTGGACTGCCCTAAGGCAGGACTCTTTGAAACATAATGAGCTAAAGACTCTGGGTAAGTCTCTCGTAACTGGGACGAATGTCTGGCAGAGGGACTCCCAGGACCCCCCTCGTTTTTTGCCTCCTGCAATAAAACATATTCTTTGCATGCATTTGTTTCAGCAAGGGTATTGTTTGCTTTAGTCCTAGTCATTTGCCCTGGTGCAAAAACTCATTGAAAGTATATGGGTCTTATTACAGAGCATTTTCATCAGTGCAAGCACAATTTGCACGAGAGCACAAATTACCCTCGCGCCATTTCCACTTGCCCTAGTGCAAAGTGTCTGTAATACTGCCATATGTCCCATTTGTAGGGATCAATGAAAACCAGTGATGCCCATGGAAAGGCTGCCAAATTGGTAAGGGAGGCTTCAGGTTGCTGATAAAAAAATAAAAAGACAAGGAAAAACACCGTGCAACCCTGTTCCATTGCCACTAGCTTCTTGCAGACACCATCTCACAAGCTCAGATTGCCCCTGTTAGTCGTCTCTCGCTCTCTCTCACACTCTCTCTCTCTCACTTTCTCACTCTCTCTCTCCCCCGTTTCTCATGGAGATATATTGTAGCCCATGTGCAACAAGACACCATCTCTGAGTTGGCAGATCACGGCGACAGGCAGCCTGGAAACTCTGTCAAGTACTATAAGCTGCATGCTAATTGCTACGGTAGGCCAGAACGTTTGGTTCAGAGAAAGTGCTACTTCAAATTTTAAAGACTGTAGGCACCCAATTTGCCTTTCTTAGTATTCTGTTTGGCAGGCTGAGCGGTGCCTCAAACCTCACCTTGGCATGCGCCAGCACTGTGCTCAGTGTCCTGCTGAGAATGTTGCCCAACAGGGAAGGGTAAGAAGGTGTTTGTCAGGCGTTTGTCAGGGGGTCCGGGCAGGAACCTAATCCTTCCCCGTTCCTCCTGTGGGTCTACCCTGCTGTTTCCCTCAAGTCCCCAAACTCTTTTCACACAGGCAACAGTATATTCCCCTCACCCCCATCGTTTACAACTGACCAGGTTTTGAGGTGGCATCAGGCCTTCGGTATCAGAGTGAAGCTGTAACCCACAGTGCGGTTTTCACAATGAAACGAGAAGCAGAAAAAATAGAAGGTGGCGAGTGGAGTTGACAAACAGCTGTGACAGAAAAGGGGTCTTGGTGGAGGTGAGTGTAACATACATGGTCAGACATTAGACGACAGAGAATATATCACATGTCCTGAATCATACATGGTTAGGCTGGAGACAGTAGAGATACCCCACTATATTGCACATCCTGCAATGGAAATGATCAGATCTCATGCGACAGAACTATTTCCCTAAATTGCATACAATGTGCCTTACATGCTCGAGATTTAGACAGCATGGCTATCCCTAAATGAGAAGCCTGGGTGCCACAAGAAAGCAGAAACTGAGCAAGCAACCACAGAGAACCCACATGGCCAACACATACGTCTTTCTGTAGATTTGTGGGACCAGGTCATTATTAAACAAATACAATTATTTGCCATTCGTCCTTCAGCATAACAGAAACTTGTGCAAAAGCTGTAAATGAAGAGCAACATTCAGTCATCCCATCTCACTTAATGCAGAAAGGGAGCCTCTCTGACCCATCCTTCCTTTTCTGGTATGAATAGGTTTAATGTGTGAAGCGGTACCTTCCTGGCTTCAGCAGATCCACCTGTAGAGAAAAGCTCACCCCTTGTGCTCATGTTAATGCCCGACAGCTCCTTCCTACCCTGACTGGCTGTTTTGCTCTGCTTTCATCATTTATTTGTGACACAAAGCTTTTCAGGGACATCAGCAAAAGACCCTTACACTGTAAGCTCCCAGAAAAACTGCAAGCTAGTGACTGCAATTTTATTATCTTGCATTGTCTTTTACATTTGGGTTGAGGGAAATTGACAAAGATGACAAAACTGTTTGATGTCTGTCATCTATGTGTGTATTTATTTATTTAACGTCAATTAGTTCTCTTTGAACCTTTAACATGGTCCAAATTTAAAACCATCAAACATTGCAACATTAAAAGTGCAGTGAATTAAACAAACCATTCCAAACAAATTATTCAAAATGACCATTCATTACACCACTGCATATTCTCTGCCAACTTTATAACATATCTTTACCCTGTTATATTCTTGGGATTTCAGTTAAAAATAAATAAATCCATAGATTAACCGCCATATTGGAGAAAAAAATTGATTCATCAGTAACCACTGACGACCAAAAGTAGTCTGTTTTAATAAATCCGATGTCATTCACCGTATTGCCATAATGCAATTCATACAAGGAGAGAAGAAAGTTAAAAAGGGGCTTGATGGTTTTGAATTCCCTCTCACAGAACCTATTCTTTATCCTCTGCCTACTAATACCTAACCAAGCACCTGTAATCACTAGTAATTGCAGGCAGTTTAGTCTCAGCTGCATAACAAAGCATCACACATTTCTACATGGTGTGACGATTACATAATGCACTGGTGTTTTGAACTGGCACTGCACTGGCTCCCACATTTTCCTAGTTTATCTTTGAGGAAAAACAGTATTTGAAGATTAGTCCCATTCTGATGCCTTCTTGCTCAATTTATGTCTAATATGTCTATATTCATCATCTAATGACCAGTTCCAGTTAATCTTCACATGGAATGAATTGCATGCGTTCAAACAATCCTGTAGTACCTCAAATTATCTAGACCATTCCTAATGTGTGCAGCTATTCCACTGAGGAATTTTTCTCATTACTTGTTATCATTTTGATTACCCAAAGACAATGTTGGATTCAATAGCTTGTAATCAAAGAAGTTAGGCTGAGCATCGAACTAATGGCTTGGTTTGGGACAGATCTGTTTAGACCTAGTGTCCTTCTCTGTATATTTCCTTCCAAGATAATTGGCCAAGCCAGTTATTTTTCTTTGTACACTTGCAAGCCATAGGTTATACAAGGGACTATGCATGATTTATCAGGTCTTCAATCGATGATCCACCAGGCATTTAAATGAACTTCTTTATACATGTACAATTGATCATGATTTTCTTTTTATAAATGCCCTTAGAGGCTTGCAGAGTTGCCTGCACTAAGCACTAGATCAAAATAGATAAACTGGTCAATTCTCTCTCCATCAAGGTTCCAGCCAGCCCTGTTTTTAAAAGGGGGGCTTTCAATGGCCATCATTTTAGATTTACCCACATTTATTTGTAGCCTTAAATATTCAGATAAATAATTGATAGATCTCTTTAGGCCTACAGACATTCTGTCCATTATAACCAGATCATCTGCATAATCGAGCCAGATTAGATGTATTAAACCTAGCTTCAGAGGAAAGTTATTAACTCTTTTTAACATATAGTCCAAATCGGGCACATATAAATTAAAACGTCTTTGTGCCAAAACGCATCCATGTTCCAGGCCATTATTAGTATTTATACGGCCAGATAATTCACCTGAGTCATTTAGCGGAATGCTAACAGACACACATTCATCTAGTTGTCTAATGAAAGATGTCTTGGCATTCCCCAGGAATCCTAATTTTTTCCATAACAGGGATCGATCTACTGCATGGAAAGCAGCCGTATATTCCACAAAAGCCAGAAATAATCTTTACCCCTTACAGTTCTTTGTTTTCTCAATCAATTGTTTTATTATCCAAATGTTATGGATAGTCCTATGTTCTGCCCTAAGTCTAGTTTGATGAGGGAGTAGTATTTTATATCCGTCCATCCATGTATTTGTTTCTCTCTGTATGAGGTTACTACACATTTTGCTGATAACATCTTGCAAGGCTATTCATTTGCTGAATTTGATCTTTCTCCTTTTTATTTTTAAATATAGGAATTATGTGTGATAACTTCCATAATTATATATGTTTTAAATATCGTCGTAAATAGACAATTCAAAACTCGTGCCCATAGTGGTGGAATACTTTTAATTATTTTATTGAAAAGCCGATCAGGCCCTGGTGCTCCGCTGGTATGCAGGGAGGTAATGCATTGAATTATATCTGTCTCATCGAAAGACTATGGGCTATCAGTCAGAATCTTTTTGTAAACATTGGTTTTCAAACAATTGGGGGGCATGATATATTGAACCGATACGCTGTTTCCACTTTACTTCTGACACTGGATTTATATCTCGCTTGGTGCTGTAGGTCCTATTCTTCTTCAGTCTGCAACAGAATTTCTTTGCATCGTTATTTCTCGGCATTCTATACAGGAGCTGCCATTGTACCCTATTTTATGTATTTTATTATGACAGCAACGCTAGTTTTGAAATTGCTTCTTAAGATTAATCATTTTTTACCTTTTACTGCATCTGTCCTTGTCGTAGGCACTTGAAATGGGAGATATGTTTCTCTTTGGCTCCCATTTTCTTGCAGCTAATATGATGGTCGTATTGGCCATATATCGGGGCCTCAATATGGACCATTGTTTAATGTGTGTCACTGGTCACCTTTTGCACTAAGATATTCTTTCAATAATTGTGTTCCCATTAAGCGCTTCATAAAAACTTTTGAGCAGATGATCCAATGAAATGTGACTGTTTAACTTCTCCATATTTCCCTACTGCCAACTTGTTAGATTCCATGAGAATTCTACTGATACATCTCTATGATAGTTACATGACAACGTATTTAAGCTCAAAGTAACGGTTGCGTGATCACTTGTTAGGTGCGGCGTAAGTCCGGGATTTATTATAGCATTACAGGCCTTTAAGGTCATGAATGCTTAATCAATATTACTACTCTTGTACATGTTTTTCCCTCTCCATAGATACTCTCTAACATGTTGAGACCACAATTTGCTGTGAAGTATTGCCACTTCTTCCGCATTTCCACTAAAGTTGATTCATAATCAGACAGGGGCATACAATCTGCCACCTTAGCTACAACACAATAGGCATTTAAGTGTCCACATACAATTATTTCTCTGTTAGGATTATCCCATTGCCATTCATTGATCACATATGTTATGTATGACATTATTCATTTGGTTTGTTAACCTCCTGGAGGGTCATATCCTGTAATCAGCACCATTTTAGCTTGAGATACTCATCTACTATCCTCTTGTGCGAGATCCATACACATTTCCCCACATAATACAATGTTGTTTGTTAGACCCACAAAGTATTTTTTATCGGGATATTAGACGATGCCCCCAATAATAATCCACCCATCAGGCATCCTAACCCACCCCTGCCAGCTGGACAAGTTGTTATTCTATAACCACCCATACAAAAGTTATGTTAAATCGGTTGCCACTCCTTCAGACTGTACCACCAGGGGGCCACCATTTGTCTATTCTGCCGGGTGCTTCACCCACGCACACAACGTGTCACTCATGTCTTTTGTTTGTTTTTTCACTTTTTACTTTCTCTTTCTTTTCATTAGCTTCTGATTTTGGATTACACACATTTCTGCAGTTTCAACCACAGTTACCAGATGGGAATAAGTTTTATTGTCCACTTGAGCCCGGTTTCATTAACCCATACCATTGACAGATTGGTTTTCCTGCCTTTCATGCGTTTTTTTGTGTAGTTTCTTTCATCCCCGGGCTTTCTTACCACATTTATTAGGGCGATCTAGGCTCTGGTCCAATGTGACCAAATGATTTAAGTAGTTGCTACCATCCAAGGCTTTGGGGTCTTTATACAATTCAGAAATAATTTCTATTTCCTGATGGGGACTATTAGCCCCCTCTAGTACCTGTATCGAATGATTAGTAGTTGCCTCTCGGTCGGTGATCTCCATTACCACCGTATTTTCCAATATCGATGAATGAGGGCAAATTCCTTCATTTAAAAGCTCTGTTAATTACAAAATGTGTTCTAGCATAGTTTGTTGTTGTATATCCACACCCTGCACTATTTTGCATGCCGGCAATATTGATTTAATAAAAAAACGACATTTGACTGTTAGTAATATCTGTTGTTGAGGCATCAAGTGAGGAACGCAAGGAGTTCTGTGTAACGTCTGGAAACTGCTCAAGATCGGGCATTGCGGATATATCAGTCTCCATAAGGTTAGTTGCCTCTTTAGTTTTTGCCATGTTCAATAATATGTCTCTGACAGTATTCAATTCTCTCTTAAGTTCTATACACATTTGTAAGAATGAATTATTATCAATAGGCATATTCTCCATGTTCTGGGTAGAACTTTCAGGTACCTCATTGATAACCATTGAAGTCTTGAGATCAATTGCCTCTGCAGTTTGACACAAGCATGTTGTGGAACAGCAAAGAAAGATGTGATATTCCCTAATGCTCTCTGCTACGTTTAGTGCCTCAATGAGAAAATCTGATTGGCAATTTGGTTCCTCCTAAAATAGAGCCATCCCCCGCTCCTCAAATGACATCTCATATCTCTTTCCAAAACATTCCCCAAATCGAAGAGCATGGAAGAGAAAGTTTCCAAGGCCAAAATGTGCCCAAGCTTTGCTCTACCTGTACAGCGTCAGCATTTGTCAGATATTTAGATTCCCAAAGGCCAGGGGTAAATATATCGATGTCCAAAACTCATCTCCATTCACAGCCTGCAGACAGCCTACTGCACTTGCACAATGCACTTCGAACACACATCCTCTATGCGTGCCGCTTCAGTTTTTGTAGGCGAGCAGCAGAGGGTTGGCGGCAAGTATCCAGAGGGGTTTTTTGCCTCTCCACCATGTAATCAAAGGCAACAGAAGACAGACAACTATAAACACCAGTGCCAACTGCACTTACCACGCACTTCAAACATGCATGTAATATGCGCAGTGAGTCAGTTCTTGTAGGTGAGCAGGGGAGAAGAGGCAAATATATCCATCCGGGTTTTTGAATATCCACCCAGTAGTCCAAGGCAATAGCAGTCAGCTAACAAGAAACACCAGTACCGACTGCACTTACAACGTAGTTCGAATGAGCGTGCACTACGAGCTGCGCATCAGTTCTTGTAGGCAAGTAGGGGGCGGAGGCAATTATCCAGCCCAGGTTTTCGAATCTCCACCAAGTTATACTCCATGGCAACGGTAGCTAGACAAAAAGCAACACCAGTGGCGACTGCATTTACAATGCAAGCGAGCTATGTGCGGCAAATCAGTTCTTGTTGGCGAGCATGGGGAGGAGGAAAATATCCAGCTGAGGTTTTGAAATCTCCACCAAGTAATCCAAGATAACAGTAGCCAGACAACAAGAAACACCAGTGACACCTGCATTTATAACGCGCTTCAAACGTGCGTGCGCTACGTGTGGCGCATGAGTTCTTGTAGGGGGGCAGAGGAAAGTATCCAGCCGGGGTTTTCAAAATTCCACCAAGTAACACAAGGCAACTGTAGCCAGCCAACAAGAAACACCAGTCAGAACTGCACATACAACACACTTACAATGCCAGTGCGCTACAAGCAGTTTGTCAGTTCTTATATGTGAGCAGGGGTTTTTGGAATCTACCAAGGTAAATCAAGGTAACAGTAGACAACCAACAAGAAACACTAGTGCCAACTGCACTTAACAACCCTATTCGAGGGAGCCATTTATCTCAGTTTATTTCAATGTTTTCTATGAGTTTTGACATCTACTTTGTGTTGATCTACATATGCAATGGTATATTGATCAATCCATGTTTTTCTGTGTAGAGCTTAATTGATTCTGCTCTCTGCATGCTTTGGAAATAAAGCAATTGTACTGTTGATTTTCTTGTGTGTTATGTGTTTTGAGTGAAGTATGGGTATGTCTTCACTTAGTGAGTGTTTTGTTTTTCTGCACTCTGAGTGCTATTACAGCTTGTGGCTCGGGTTTGTTCTAATGTGGGAAGTAAACTTCCTCATTTGAGATATTAGGGGTCAGGTGCATTTGCTCAACTTGCATAGTCACTTTGACCTGTGGGTGTTTTATGTGGGGAAGGTAGCAGTGCCCATAGATGTATGGAGACTATTGCATAACAACCTGTGGATTTCTACATTCCTTAACTCAATAATCTTAAGGGGAACATTTTTCTCAGCGGCGGTTCGTCCATAATGGCCAATGGGGTGTCGTCCCACACATTTTGGATATGCCACCAAGCCAGCCAAGTAAAACACTGAGCTTTCCCTCGGCTGCAACAAGGAGCTAAATTAGTGTTCCTGTCCTCACTAGAGCTGTCAAAGGGAAACACCATTTCCCTTTGACAGTTCGTACCAAAGTGTGCATTTCCAATGGCCATGCAAGGCCCGGGGCGTTTTGCTTGTTCAGCCTTGCATGGCATTTTGGGGATGCAGGCTGGGGTACTGCAGTTCTGAATGTTTGATTCAGTAGGCACATATTTTGGAAACAAAAGGTTTCCTCATTCACGCCCAAACATTTTTTTTTTTTTAAATGGCTAATCATGTGAAACAAATGTTTACCAGTACAAATGGTTCGGAGAAAAAGTGAAAAGAAAGGTTTGCAAAAATGAAATTGCCATTTAATTAGCATTTACTATTTACAATGTCAGCAGAATATTAGAATTGATTGAGTTGGCACAGTAACAATAGTTTGCAAATAAACATGCTTGTTCTTTTCGCTTGCCATTGTTTATTCCTATTTAAGCCTTTTAACGTAGTCATATTTTTAACTTCTTTAGAATAGACAAACTGATCCTCTCCCCTGAGCCATTGGTTATACGATTTGAGAACTGGTTCATATTTCTGGGAGTCCTAGCTTGAAAAGAAACATTGTTTGTTCTCCTCAAATAGCTGCGAGCGACTTTGTTTTGGAGTATAATTATTCCGAAAGTGGCCAGAGAGTTCGGGGTCAGGTGGAAAACGAGTTTGGAGAGAGTGGCAGGCAGTTGGCGCGATCCCAGTGGTGCCTAGGGTACAGCAATCTCATTACAGCAAATGGAAACATGTATGAGAGGCGTTATTGGATGTTTTCCTGGATTACAAAATGGCATTGATAATTGTGATTGCAGGTTTAGTGATCCGTATTCTGCTGTTGCAATGCATCAGGTAAGTGCTGCTTTGAAACTAAATGAGGGTGCTGAGGGGTGGGGACTGTGCGCACTCAGCAAGCCGTGTGTCCCTAAAACTGTGCCAGAGAGGTGTGTCTCCCCAAAAAATAAATCGCTCTCAAAACTTGCCCACGCACATTGCTGTGAAAATGAAAGGAACAACTCCAAGTCAAACTCATCTGAGCACAAGATAAAACTTGTTGTGTTCATCGTAGCCAAGGATCAATGAACATGACATGAAACAATCCCGTCTTGTTTTTCCAGGACCCTCACAGTATAAAGCATTTCAATACAATGAATGTTAGGCCCCTAGTATGGCACCTATAAAGACGGATCGTTGGCGATGTGCGGTAGCATGGAGACGTATTGCTTCTTCGCTAGTTGTGAGGCCCCTATTATGAATACAGGAGCCATGGGTCCTATCGACCTTCCCTTTATTTCTCTCTGTCAGAACTGCCTCTTCCTTCCATGTTCCCTCCCCTTCCTCCCTCCCCTTGCCCGTCCTCCTTAAAGGAGCCTTCCTCCATGATCCACTGTAACATTGAACAGGTGTTTCCAATGATAAAATAAATGGGAGTCATGGCCTGGACTGTATTTTTGAGAAGTCCATGTATCAACGAGTTCACATTTGACATTGTAATCCTGGTTGAGTGTAGAGTCGTTTCCAAATATAGAGAATATTTGAAACACTGAAACGGGCATTCCATAGCATCTACACAGTAGGTCCTTTTTCTCAAAGAGTTTATGCTAGTTTGGAACTGAGCCATATGTCTGGTGTTGGGCCTCACATGAAAAGACATGTTTGCCGGTCTTAAAGCCCTCAAATGCTTCCCCATGCAAACGGGGTGAACTTCAATATCCAGTGCACAATTCTCCGAGATATATAGTAATCTGCGCCAAAAACCCAGAAGCCTCTCTCATGAAGTAAAGTGGTTCAATTGACCAGGGAATCAGACAAGTAATAGCTAGCGTGTGTCCCTGAAACCATAACAGAATGCCTGGGGTGCATATTGTTGTCAGTCAACAGACCTAGTGCGGAATGCACTACCAAAAAAAACGGAGGCTGCAGTTAAAACTCTCTTCGCCTTAGGGAGTCATTGATACAGTCTCTACCAAAAATCCTTGCCAGTGCACCTGATTAAAGCATGATGGGCATGTGGTAGACTTGGCCAGCAGCTTGCCAAAGGCTCCGTCACAGACTCCATAGGAAATGGATCTCAATTGCTCTGATTCACCACATATTATGCACGATGCACATCAAGTCCAGTTTATATTTAATAGCTGGATGCTCTCTCAGCTGCACCATGTAACCGAGGGTTCTCTCCTGGGATGGATGCGTTGTTAGGAAAACAAGGTTTTCTTCTATGTGGAATACCCCAGCTGTATGAGGCATGCAATGCTGGGAGTATTTTGCTTCCCCAGCCTCGCATGGCCCACTGATCATGGTACTGCGGCCTAACAAAAAACACCTCCCTGCTTGTCAAGAGGTGCAGGGGTGGTGAGATCCTTGTCAAATCGTGTATACGTCCGGAACCAGGCCTTTGGAAGAGATGCTTTACTGAAATATCCCTTACCTTCCTGGTTCATACTTGTAAGGTACACAGAGAGGCCATCTGGAGGAGCAGCAGCTTGAGTGTCAGTCCGGAGCTGCAGCGGGCAATCATGAGACGGTAAGTACATTTCTTTTAAAACTCCGTGTATGTGTATGTGCATATGTGTGCATAAATGTGTGTCCTATCTGCAAGTCAGGTGTGCACGTGTGTGTATGTGTATGCAATATTCAGATGGGGTAAAGGGGTTATGAATGTGAGTGAATACATGGTGGGTAAGTGAAGGTCTGGCAAATGAAAGTGAACAATAATGTATGTGAACGCTTAGGATGGGGTTGGAGAGATTTGAATGGTCATTGTGGGTCCTGGAAAGGGGGAACAGGGGCTTTGCCAAGATCAGTCAACCAATGCAGGGACGCAGGGCAGTGGGCAGTGGCACATATCAGCAAGGATACGATGTGTTGCAGTGGCATATCATTGTTATGGGAAAATCCAAAGTGAGTGTTTGTTCTTATGTAGGGATACTGGCCTACATAGGCACAGCCAGCCTAAGGATGGGTTGTTGCAGTGGCATTTCATTATTTCTGGCATTATATGCTAAGCCTAACAAAACACCAAAAAACACTTGCACACCAATTTTCAATCAGAATTCCACAAAGCATGGGTAGTAGCCATTCTTAAAGTAGGTTAATAATATTTAAGGTGCAGGGGAGAAGGGCTCAGCCTTGGTATCTAGGCCGGAGTACAATAGAGAACAAGAAGAAATCCAAATTATGGAGAACTGCGTCCCCTGCACACTTTCAAAAGGGCCAAAGCCTAAATGGATTAAACGAAAAATAATTTTTTCAAAAATTACTCAGCAATGCAATTAAGTCTCTCTTTAGGATTCAGAGTTCCAGTTTGTAAAGGTTCAAATAAGAAGGTAACATTCCAGAAGTCGTTTTCTTTAGAGAAAGATGGTCTTCTCTTATTTATTGATTTTTTCTAGTTGCCCAACGCGTTTCGAGATAACATTCTCTCTTCATCAGGGGCTTATGTTTCAAAATCAAATGTCACAAGCATCTACAAAAAACATATATAGAAAATAAATCAGATTCAATCATCTTATCCAAAAAAATGTACACCTAAATGGTAAAAAGAACTCATTATGCCTCAAACATCTTAACTTGTCCAAGCAGAGCTTCATTTTAAACAGTGTTTCTATTTTCAAAACCTAGGATTAGTTCAAGATGGATAACATATCCTTTGTGTCATTGGCTGTCTAGAGATACCTTGATCTCAAACATTTAGTAATCAAACGTTGTTTTTAAAGAAAATAACAGTGTATTAACAAAGGCCCATCTTGTGTTAAAAATGAAGATGAAAAGATAACAGGATAAGGTTTAAGCTGTATTATCTCACTTGGACTATGTGAATCTAAAGGTATTTTAGAAAAGGAGTAAGAGAGAGGGACTCACCCTTCTTCAACAATCTAAAAAGGGGAAGCTCGGTGCCAGGGCTGGGAGCTGGTATTCTCCCTGGTGAATATGGTTCAGTGGAGACAGACAAGTCTCAAGTAGTGAAAGCCAGTATCTGACTCCTAAAAAAGGGAGTGCGTAATGTTAAAGTGTAAGAAAGAAAGTCGGAGTGTGCAAAGATCAGTTAATGATGGAAAAAGGATAAAGGGGCATCTATATTACCTTGTTTGTACAGACGGCTGTCCCAGAGAAGCAGTCAGGAAGCGCAGCTTTCCGGCTGCTTCCGCTGCGGCTCTGTTTTTATATATTGAGTGGGTCCTGTGACGTCACCCGCGCGCGCGAGCAGTGTCACCTGCGCGAGCAGTGTCACTCACAGCCGCGAGCGGCATCAGAGGTGATGACGTCACTCACGCATGCGCAAGCGACGCCAGTATTACTCATTTGTTGAAAAAAGTCTGTTGGGCAGATCATAACAAAATGCGCACATGTTCAATTGGCGTCAGAGTTAGTGACGCCACCCGTGCCCATGCTACCCATCTGGTAGGGTATGCCAAGTATGTGTAAATGACCTTATTTGCGAATGTATGTTGGTACTAAAGATGAAAGCTAGGCGTGTATGGATAAAAGAACATAGGTGGTAGAGGGTGTAATACCTCCCGTGTAGGAAAGGTGGAAAGCCTGTAGAGACTGGTTATTCGAGAAACCAAAAAAGCTTTAGGGTCCATATTAAAATCTTTCTGGGTGGAATCACATAGAAGCAGAATCACATAAAAATGTATTTACATAAAAAGAAGTGGAAGAAGTCATTTTTCAATATTGTCTAACCCCAAGACAGATGGGTGTACAATCTTGTGTTGATCTCAATTGGCATTTATAACGTTCCATATTTTGTTTGCTCTACTTGGAACATTTATATCATAATCACAAGCACATAGTGATGAGATTCAAGGAAACTAAAGGTAGACTTTGTACGTGCAATATTAATGTATGCCTACAGGAATGGACCAAAGTAGTATTCTTCATTTATTCCTAGGGGAGTCATAGCATCAAGTTTATTGATCCAGAACAGTTCCCTTTGTGCCAATAATTTAGGTAAATTGCCCCCTCTGCTGAACGGACTTATGACTTCCAATATTGCTAGTCTCATTTGAGAGACGTTATGTCTCTTGTCTTGGAAATGTTTGAAGACGGGTGAACTTAAGTTTTTAGTTGTTATGCATGATTTATGCTCCGTCCACCTGTCTTTGGCCCTTCTGTTGGTTTTCCCAATGTAGTATTTTCCACAGGGACATCGTATCGCATAAATGACATTTTTTGTGTCACATGTCGCAAAATTCTTTAGGAAAATCTTCTTGCCTGTTTGTGGGTGACGTATGTGATCACCTTTAATCAGATTGTTACAGTGCTGGCAGTGTAGACAGGCAAAAGTGCCAACTTTAGGTTTGCTTAACGTCCTTTGTGTTGTTGGTTTGACTCTTTCTGCTCGTATCAATTGATTTCTAAAGTTCCTTCCTCGTTTGTAGGCCATCATGGGTGGATCAGGGAATAGTCGTGACAAAGTTTCATCAGATTTAATTAATTCCCAATTTTTATGAATGATTCTTTTAACTTGAAAACTCTGGCTTGAGAATTTGAGCGTGTGTATTAAGTTTTTTTCTTCTTCCGTCTTCTGTTTCCCTTGTATGAGAGCATTTCTGTCATGAGTTTCAGCTTGTTCGATAGCTTTGTTGATCGTATCTGGAGGGAATCCTCTGTCCAGGAATCTTCTTCTCATGGTATTATATTCATCCTGTAGTGTGTTGGTGTCTGATGTAATCCTTTTGGTGCGCAGTAGTTGGCTGTGAGGTAAATTATCTTTCAAGTGTTTCGGACGGTGACTCATGTGGTGTAGGCAACTATTCACATCTGTTAGTTTCCGAAAAATCTTAGTTTTAATGTTTGTGCCTGTGTATTCCAATGTGACATCAAGGAAATTGACCGCAGGTTTACCAATTTCAATCGTGAACCCTATTCTGGGGTTACAAGTGTTCAAATAGTTCCAAAATTCAAGAAGCTCTGTTTCAGTACCTTTCCAAATTCCAAATATATCATCGATATATCTTAACCAGATTAGTATTTTGTTTTTCCAATTGGGGTTCTCCAGTACATGCATTTTCTCATAGTGGTACATAAAGATGTTAGCATAGGATGGGGCCACTGAAGACCCCATTGAGGTACCCGAGGTTTGTAGATAGTATCGTCCATTGTGCCTAAAGTAATTATTGTAGAGGATGATGTGCAGTAGTTCTAGAGCGAAAATTTTATGGATGTTGACTTCTCTGTGGGACAGCAAGAACCATTGCACAGATTCAATACCTTCTAGGTGCGGGATGGAAGTATATAGACTATTCACATCCATTGTAAACAGTAGTAGATTTTCTTCTGGTAACTGTAATGATTGTAGAATTCTCAAAAAGTGTGCTTATAGATTGTACAAGTGGTTGAAGAGCTGTATCCAGGTAGATAGCTAGAGGTTGGAAAATGCTGTCAGTTCCTGCAACTATTGGGCGGAATGGCAGATCACTGGCATTCTTATGTATTTTTGGGAGTTCGTAAAAGACCGGAGTAACAGGGTGTTTCTGGATTAGGTAGTCAGCTGTTTTCTCAGAGATCCAGTTCATGGTTTCAGCTTTATCCACCGTTGTTTGAATAATGGCAATTGTTCCTAATCCTGGGTCATTGTCAAGTAGTTTATAAGTACGGTCATCCTCTAGGAGTTTCATACATCCCTTGTCGTAAAGTGTGGTGTCCATGAGTACCAGGGCACCCCCTTTGTCTGCCTGTTTAAGAGTAAGAGTGTTGTCCTCTGCTAGTTGTTTTATGATTTTTAGTTGGTGTTTCCTGATGTTCTGTTTTTTGGGGGGAACATATTTGATACGTTTTAGATCCTTCATTGTTTTCTGTTTGAACAGATTTATAAGAGGGTGGTTCACCTGAGGGTGAAAGGTAATCTTGTTTTTCATTTCCAAATACCTAGGAGTTTCCCTAGGTTGTAGATTCTCCTCAATGTTGTTAAAGAATCCTTTTAGCTCCATCTTTCCTATTAATTTAAACAAATTAACTTCCTCTTCAAAGAAGGTAGTGGAGTTGGTTGGAATGAAGGAAATTCCTAAGTTTAATGTCTCAATTTATGCCGTGGTAAGTTGCTTAGATGAAATATTGATGACCAAGTTTTTGTTTATTTCTTTTTCTGCCGTAGTTTTCTTCTTTCCTCGTCTTGTTTTGCGTTTCCTAAAAAAGGAAGTGATTGTGTGTCCGTTGCAGGTCCTGGTCTTGAGTCTTCAAGAGTTTCTGGGTTCAAATTGCCAGTCGAAGTTGTTGCTGCCGGAGGATGGCTTCTGTCCTCAACTTCACCGCTTAGTACTTCACTACTGTCGGTGTTGCTATCTGGTGTATTGTGGGGTCTCTGTGGTCTCCTTGGTGTTGGTCTATTGTTTGCGTAGAACTCCTGCCACGAGTAGACAATATCTCTGGCGTAATTCAAGGTGTCACAGCAAAATTTCCTGATCTTGCGTTGTTCTATGTCTTGTTTATATGCGTCCAATTTGTTATTTGTATCTTCTAAGATTTGTTTAAGTTCAGTTTCGGTCTTGAGTTTTGACAATTGTACTGTGACTTCTTCTATTTCCTGTTGTAGTGTTAGTACCAATTTAGACAGTTCTTCTATGGTAAGTAAAATCAGATCCAATGAGCATTTGTTGAGGATATGTTCCCATCTGTTGACAAATTCTTTATTTTCTTTACAGAGGGTTGGTTTGAGATAGATTCTCAAACCTCGTGGGATTCGTTTGGCTCTATAGTACTGGGCAAGTGTAGTTGCATGGAGTTTTTGCGAGATCTCTCTTTTGATTAGGCGTTCTAGTTTTTTAATTACGCGTTCTCGATTATTATCCAATGATGTAACTTTGCTTGTGTCCTTGATCAATCCTAAGATTCTTGTAGCTTCCTCTTCTGTGAAAGCTAAAGTTGTGGCTGATTTATCCCTTAATGTGCTGATACTTGAAAATGACATGTTCTATCTACTGGGTGCTAGTGTTATATATAGATACCAACCCACCTCAGTGGGAAACTAAAACTAACAAAACACCAAAAAACACTTGCACACCAATTTCCAATCAGAATTCCACAAAGCATGGGTAGTAGCCATTCTTAAAGTAGGTTAATAATACTTAAGGTGCAGGGGAGAAGGGCTCAGCCTTGGTATCTAGGCCGGAGTACAATAGAGAATGCTAATCCAACATCATTGTTCTTAAACCGGGTTACCTGGATACATGTGCAGAGCTAAAATGGTCTTGTTTTCGTACAGTAGAAAGGCATTATTACTGATGTAATGGGCAAATCCAAAGTTAGTGTTCTCATGTCGGGCATCCTGGGATAAATGGGCACAGCCTCTATGGACTTGTTTCTTGAAGTGGCACATCATTATTACTGGCATTATGGCCAAAGCAAAAGTGCGTGTTCTTATGTGGAGATACCGCCTGGATGGACATGTTTATTTTGAAGTGGAATGTCATTATTTATGGCATATGGGGAAAGCCAAAGTAGGGGCTTTTACATGGGATACTGACAAATATGGGTACAGCAAGTTAGGACATGTTACTTGACGTGACATGATGTTACTACTGCCATTACGGCCAAAGTCATTTAAGCATGTTTATGTGGTGATACTGGCTTACATGGACACAGAAGTGGCATGGTGTTACTACTACCATCTTTGGGAAAGTCAAATTAAGTATATTTATGTGGGGATGCGGGCACAATTGGGAACAACCAGCATGGGCATGTTTTATTTTGCATTGGCATTGCCGTACTTCGGGCATTAAGGGCAAAGCCCACGTGTGTGCCGTTACATGAGGATGCTGGCTCATATGGGAAGAGTTAGCATGCCCATGTTTTCTTACAGTGGCATGTCATTATGTCAAACCAAGTGGACTGTTCATATGTGGGACTACTGGCCTCTATGGGCAGAGCCAACATGGCATTGTTTTCTTGAAGTGATATGGCATTATTTCCGGCATTATGGGCAAAGTCTCTTGCAAGGATAACACAGTTATATTTCTCATACAAAAGAGGAATGACGTTTCAGTAGGGGCATTTACACCTGATTGCCACAAAGCACACTAGGTTAATTCAAAGCAAAGCAACACACTATAAAGGACAATGTCATCACCCTTGACACATACAGTAAAAGGTATTCATTCCCCACAGTAATTGGTCATCCCCTATGTAGATACCGCCTGTTCTTATGAGATACCGTATGATTGGTTGTAGTTTCTTTGTGCCAGTCCCCTTCCACGTCGTCTTTGGCCTTGCCTCCTTAAGTTCTAGAAACATGATTAGCGGCTCACTTGAAAATGTTTCTCTCGCCACACCACAAACACCTCACGTGATGTGCACCTGGTAATTAGACAAGAGCTCACTGGATACTCTCGAAGTCAACATGGACCTCTGAGAGGATAGGCACTTCTTTTAATCCAAGACACACCGGCTCCCCCACCATGCCTCCCTGGCACTGACCTTGATTTGTTGACATCACGCTGTGCACCTCATTTTACAAATCACAAGACATCCTGCTCTATGGTCCCGTCTTGGCAGCTGCCCCTTAACAAGGCCTTCCCCTGGGTCTCTCCAGGTCCACATTGATCAATCAAATTGTGAGGTATTTAGGAGCTCTAATGGTGAGCATCTGTCATTTTCCTGGAAGGGCGCTAGTGCAATAAATCTGAGTTGGGCCGTTTTGGCAGCTCGGGACCTCTGTCCTGGCTCCCAGGAGATCGTCCTTCCGGGAGAGGCGTAGCCCTTCCTGTGCTTTGCTATTCACATTCATTCCTGATTGAACAGGCCTGCAACATGAGACAATGGATGGTTTATCTGTCAAGCTCAAAGGCTTTCTCACCCACTGTCTGGGCTGGGAACAGGGATGGAAACGTGTATTTGCTGTGAGGTGCCAAGATGTGCCTTTGCTGGTGCCATGGCCAGGGCCTTCTTAGGCCTCAAATTTAATATGGCAGAACTTCAGTGTATCTTACCGTGGGACAGTTATGGCTATTACAGGATTCATTTACACCACTTACTGTTATATTCCCTAACCCTAACAGTGTACCCCCTTCTAAGGAGATTCTTAAAACACTTACCCCCTACACAATTACCCTACACGCTATCCTTATCTAGCATGGTGTTTACTCCTTCGCCCTACTGCTGGGCCTCTGTGTTTCTTTGTGTTCTTTATATATTGTCATCAGCCTGAACAGTTTTGGTTGGCTGGGGAGTTGGACATGCATCCCAAAATTCCCCCTTTAGTTAATCTTACATTAAGACAGATAAGGAGACTCATGACTATGAATTCTCTTGATCCCAACCAGACATCACAGTGTGAGAGTGGCTGACCTGCATTCCCACCACCCGGTTCCTGAGGTGACTATCACTACAGGGTGACTCATTTATCTCTTCCCCAAATTATTGATTATTACACCTCTAAGCCCAATTGTAGTCTTCCTCATCTAGAGTGACACTACTTTTGCATTTTACAGGTAGGACTTCACCACTACATTTGGCCCTATGACCTCGAGAGACAAGGTCAGTACACTATAGATCTGTGAATATATCAATATATTTTATTTCTTCAATATAGTTGAACTAAAACAGTATATTTACGATTCCTTAGGCCAACACATGCAAACTAAAACCACACCTGGAAATTATCATGAATTGATATGCTCCCTGCCCTGAAGGAGGATTATTCTGAATCAGAAATGCGTCGGCATTGATTTGATCTGAGAGGAGCTTGTTCGATTATCCTCTCTGACATTATATGTTATCAAATGGATGTACATGCTGATTGCAATTTGTAATATAGTTGTTAAACTATGTGAATGCACTTTATTGATCTGATTTATACAGAATCTACTACGTCATTATACCTTTGGATGACACTAACTGCTCACAGATGGTTATGCTATTCATGAATATGAATCTCTAAATAATTCTACTGTAGAGGAGGTCCCAAATAAAGCCTGCACGCTAGTCGCCCATTTTGAAGTACCAGGAACGTTCACACCAAGATATGTGATGTATGATGAGCAAATAAACCAGCAGAGAGCCGCAGTAGGGCTCTTCCTAGTACCTATCAGAAGAACAACACCTATTGAAGTGCCAATACCCAGAAAACCATGGACAGTAAGGTATCCATTAAGAAAACCCTACCAGCATATGAGACGAAATGAAGATTGCCTAAGTACCGTCCCAGAAGGAATCAAAAAGGCCTTAATGGAAGACGAATAGTGACATCACGAGATCCCGAACAGACTTACAGATAGAAGAAATGACAACCAAAAAATGACACACAGAGACGATGAACACCATGAATAAAGATATTGTGAACCCAAAGGAAGAGAACGATGTTGAAACACAAAGAAGCTTAAGCTGTAAGCAGGATGAAGATATTCAACCGGCTAACGCCTGTACATATGCTGGGAACTGCAATAAAGCTAAGAAAACAGCGCAACTTGCTATGCTAAGTAGAAGAATAGCGTGACAAGCGACATCATACATAATATACCTCAAAACAAAGCACTGTGTTATAAGTGTGATTCCACTTTGCACGAAAAGCAGAATCAACTCAGGTTACTAGAGGCCAAACAAGACAAGATTTATATTCCAGCAAATGAGAAGAGACGGCTGAATCGAAACTCGGCAGATGCAGCTTGTGCCAGGAGAGCCAAGGTCATACCAATAGAGGCAACAAACAGTAGCTACATACAATTGAAATTTAAGAACAGAATATCCTGTCTTTGAAAGGTCGAGATAAGGAGGCATAAGCAGGTGGCAAGCCGAATAAGAATTAAATGCACAAATTGAGAGAAACTAGACAAATTCACGGTGTGGGTAGCACGTGACCAGCTGAACGAGAAGGAGCACGGGTTCACACCTACGCTTGGCATCCGCCCAGACAGAGATATCAGAACTTTTCCAGACAGAAGATGCAGTTTCGAGGCCAACCACAGTAAAATAATTGACACATAGTTGCTGAACCGATGATTGATTGTAACCTTAATTGGGGGAAGGCCGGGTAGCTGAGGGGGCACCCTGCACCTGGCGACCATTCTGCGTGCTGCTAAGAAAAATCGAAATTTATGCATGGGGTTGGTGCCAACACAATCACAATGGACCACATAGTATAGGGTGTTATAGTTAGTAGGACCAATGGGACGTCATACTTTTAGTGATGTCTACAGTAGTCTTTTTTGAAAGAAGGGCTTAGATGCCCACCTGACAGTGTTTACCCAATCCCCTCACTCCGTTACCATATGCAGATATAGTCCTATATTAAAGTTACCTTTTCCTAGCCAATAGAATTGCATGTTAACTTTTAAGAATAACATGTCAATTATGATAAGTTTTAATTATAAATGTCACTGTTTGTATGAAATTTGTTGGAGTTGAAGCGAGATAGACTATCACACCATTGAGTTGTCCTTATTGATTGGTGTTGGAGTAATAAATCTGCACCCCCATCCATCTCAAGGTACAGCTATCTCATCTTAAAGTACTTCGGACCAAATGTCGGCCCTAAATATAGTAAGAAGTAGAGAAGACTATATATATATATGGGGATAATGACTCGAGAATAATGAAATAAATAAAGGTTACCGGGGAAGACACCCGAGAAGATAGAGGTTACCGGGCCAGACATGTGAGAAGTGAGAGGATCCACCTTATTCCTACGCTTTTTACAAGCGCCTAGAAGAAACGTGTACCCAGAGTCCCAGCTAAAGGGGGAACGATTAGACTACCATGATTGTTAAAGATGTCGTGAAAGGGGTACATTCAGACTCCATGAAGGGGTAATGATTAGAGCTAGAGATAACTGTCCAGCTGGTGTCCATCTAGTCTGTCAAGCATCTGACTTAGATGTTTTTTGTTGTGACGTCATATGTAAAAAATTTCTTTGAGAAAACTGATTTAAAATTTTACGCAATTTAACAGCTGAGATCAAATCGCATATGGATTGATGTTTTTTGAGTAAATCAGAAGGTATAAAATTTTGTGAAAATTTGGATTGGAGCTTGCAGTGTTTGATGCTCGCTCATATTGTTGGTACTCTTTAAGACACACTAAAGTGTTAACCAGTGTTATATAAGAGGAAAGGGAACAGATTTAAGTATGGAGAAATAACTCCATTGATACACTTATGCAAACAGTTGCTGAAACTCGCACCCAAACTAAAGAAATATAGTACAGAGTGGGTTAAAGGGTCTGCCCACAAGATGTTTATGCCACGGTCACAAGATGGATCCTTATCTAAACCCGTTTTACAACATATGACAACATATTTGCATGCCACATACACAGACAAAAAGCTAGAAAAACGCCTTGCTGCCCTGGTGCTTTGGAAAATGTATGAGCAGGGAAAGGAGGAGGATCCGCCAACAGACTGGATACTTAATGTATGCACAGAGGGGGGTGAGACGCCTTCCGCGCCACCTGCCCAATCCGAAACGAAAGTTGAAGAAGAAAGTAAGGACAAGGGATTATACCCACTGAGAGAACTCAAAGCAGCCACGGGGTGAGTCACCTACACATAGTAGTGACGAAAATCAAGGGAAAGATGAGGATAAGAATATTACCTCCACAATCCCACAGGACAAAGGGAGACGTGATGACGAAAGAAGAGATCAGGCACAGACAAGTGCATCTCTCGACAAGGAGAGAGAAGGGAAGAGATGGAAGGGAAATGAAGATAGAACTGATGAGATAGCATTCGCAAAAGACGAATGGATGGGAGGACACATTTTATTGAAACCTGATGGCAAAGGCATTGATGGCGCAAAATGAAGGGAAAGAATACAGGATGTACAGGGAAAGGGAAAAGAGAAGGAGTTAAGAGATGAAATAATAAGAAAGAAAGACAGACAAAGGCGAGAACAGCTATATCGCAAAGAGCAAGAGAGACAGCTCGATTGCAACCCAAGAGCAGCCAATGATCAAGACAGACAGAAACAGCTGAGGTTAGCGGAAGAGCAGCGGATACGTGAAAAAAGAATAAAGAGATGAAGAGATGAGGAAATTCGAAGGGAAGATGAACGTTGAAATGAAAAGAGAAAGGAATTAGATAGGGTCAGAGAAGAGGCAAGGAAACGCAAGGAATTTGATGACGATGTAGAACATAAACGAAGACAGAGAGCACGTGATCTTGAATATCTGGGGAGAGAGGTTAAAAAACCTGATCCAGTAGTAGATTGGGAAGATATAGAAGAATTCTTTCCTGCATACGATTCAGTACCAGGCACGTCTAGGGCAAATATGGAAGATAAATCCAACACCAGAAGCATCAGATAAACGATCGATACAATATATGATGAGATGTGGTTAGAACAAACACCCCAAGGGGAGGGGGAAGACGAGCGCCTGGAGAACACTCAGCTGTACAACACTGAGGATGTCTCCCAAAAGTAGTGGCAATAGAGACCTATCCCTGGATAGATTAGAAATAAGTAGGATTAAGGAGGATACAAGGAGAGGCACTAATTGGGGACAGACAATGTCCGACTCGGAAAGGGAAGAGCACAAGGAAAATGAGGAAGAGAGACGGAGTGAAAGACGACTCCCAAAGGAAAAATGAATAAGATGGTCAGACACTAGCGAGTCTGCACCGAGGGTATCAGAGTCAGCCGCACAGTCTGACTGACATGAAGAAGTATCTCATGGTCAGAGGCGGGTGTCATCACCGCCCTATGTGGATAGGCTCAGGATATTGCCAGGTAGACGGCTATGTGGGAATATTACCCATGCAATAGGCAGGAGAACAATGAGAAGAGAGAGAGGGCTATGCATCCCAATTTCCGCTTCTCGAGAAGGGGGGAGTAAGACCGCAATATATTCCATGGCCACACATGGACCGAGAACATTTGAAAAACAAGCTGTCAATGCTGACATCGGGAGCCGGAAAGTGGATACATGAGTTGGAAAAAATGACAGGAGGAAACACGTTAGATATAGGGGACATTAAAGGTCTCCTAATCGCCATACTTGGTGAGAGAACAGACGATGTGTGGGCACAAGCAGGCTACCCTGGTGTAACCACAATTAATATTGTGCACGACGGAGCTCCATTTAACAATTGTAGAGCTACAGTATGGAAAGCGCTATGAGTACTATACCCAGATACTTCGAATGTGGGCGCTATAATGACACGAAAAATGAAGGAGTCTGAGGATCCGTTAATTTACATATATAATTTTCAAGACTCATGAATCTTGGACAAAATCAATAGCTGTGTTTTACCATATATTGTGCCAAGGGCTGCTCGAGCCGGTGCAGAAACAACTCAAGAAATTGGTGGGAATTGTAGCCAAGCCTTGGGCTGAAATACAGTTGACCATCTCACATTATTGTAGACTGCTGCAAGCAAAGAATCGCAAAAGGAAGCCACTCGAAAGGGTGAGGAAGTGAAATTGGTGCATAGGAAATTGTCAAAATATGCTCTTGAGGGAGCCATGATAACTAGCGTAGCTGAATCAAGCATGCAGCAGGTGACTAGTTCAAAGCAGAATAATCAGGTCAATACAGGATTTTATCCCAGGGGAAGAAGATTTTTTTCCAGAATAATCAAGGAGGCTTTCAAAATATGCAAAATGGTAACCAGCATATGTCAAATAGCCAATTGATCCGACCACCGCCAGTAGGTTGGCTGTGTGGAATGACAGGGCATTTGGTGTGCACATGCAGAAATCAAGGCATGATGCAGAACGGCCAAGGGACAGGAGCAGTCATGACAAACCCACCTGCAGTCTTTCAACAGGGTGTTGTGCAGAATCACACAGTGCAGCAACAAGTGCCAGGTATGCAACAAGGCATTCAATCCTCTGAGCATGGGGAATTTTCCATGAGGACAATCTCAACATGCACCAAAGCAACTGTCACAGACAATGGGCTCGGGGCAGACCACGAACCCTGGAATGGGAAGTAACAATGGGAATGGGGGAAATTCACCAGCACACAGTGGGCCAAATTTGTATATGTACTAGGAAAGCTCACTGGGAACCCTGATCTGTTCTATCCTATCAGTGACAATAGACCCTCACAGGGAACCTAGGGTGGATGTCGTTATAGGGGATAAAGAATATTCCTTCTTAGTTGACACAGGTGCAACACGCTTGTGCATACGTGAAGGCAAGTTTTCCTTGTCCGGAGAGGCCATAGATACTCAGAGTTTTACAGGAGCTACCAGTCGTGTTCCCGTCACAAATACACTTCCCGTCTCCATAGGAGAGTGTGAGATGAACGTGCCTTTACCATATTCACGTCAGACCCCAGTAAACATTTTGGGTAGAGATTTAATGACAAAGTTAAACATGACAATCTCGTTCACGTAGGAGGGCATAGTAGGTTCAACTCCAGGAATGCACTACTCACATATATGCGAAATTATCAGAGCATACGCAGGACACACAGCCATGAGGGCTGTACAATTAGAGCCAGAAATATTTGCATATGGTATGCATGTGATTATGGCAGGATTGCCAGTCCTTGCAGAAAAGATAATGAGGACCTCAGATGAGTTCTTATTTAGACCAAGGATACCAATGCATGAGGAAAAGGGACAAGTATTTCCCTTGATGATACACGCAGCTGCAGTGCGAGGGAGAGTGGCCTTGATTGGTGGTTATGACGACTAGGGCTGACAATGGAGCGTAGTAATCACCATTGAAGAAGGAAATCGATTGACTGACATCACTGATGATGATCTGTTTGAAGAACAACCCGATATAGGAGAGACAATGGTGGAAGTGAGTCTCACTTTTTGGTTTAAAATGATTAAAACAGAAGTACCTCAAAGAATGATGTTGGCACTAAATCGTCCTGAATATTTTGATGACGATATGGCCAAGGTGCCTGGGTCAGGGTGGACTACAGGACCCTATGACGTAGGCCTCTTGAAGGGGGTTGGAGAAGTGAAGATTAAACTGAAACCAGGAGCAATCCTCCCAAAAGCACAGCAATATCCGATGTCCAGAGAGGCAGATTAGGGGATTTTTAAGACAATTTCGGCTATGGTAGAGCAAGGCATCTTAGTGACATCAAAGTCATCATGCAATAGGTCAGTGTACTCTGTAAAAAAAAAAGGAAAGGGGAGTCTTGGCATTTAGTCCAGGATTTACACCCAATAAACAACATTGTTGAGGCCGAGTTCCCTCTAGTCCCTAGCCCATCTATAATTCTATGTAACATACCCGTAGAGGCAAAATATTTCATGGTGATTAACCTGAAAAATGCATTTTTCTCAATCCTGTTGCACCGTGACTCTCAAGATCTGACATCATTCACGTTCAGACAAATGCGTCTGAAAAGCATGAGGCTGCCACAGGGGTACTGTGAGTGTCCTTCTATCTTCAACAGAATCCTGCAGATGAACTTGAGCAACATCGCACTAGAAAGTGTTGTCCTGCAATATGTGGATGACATCCTAATTTGCAGCACAACAGAAGAGCAATGCAGGCACGATTCTGTTCAGCTGTTGACTATACTAGCTGAGAAAGGATATAAAGTTGACAAAGAAAAGTTATAATATTGTCAACAAGAAGTGCTGTACATAGGCCAGCTGATCTCACATGAGGAAAAGAAGGTGACCCCAGAAAGGGCTGAAGCCATACGGAACACGGTTAAGCCACACACGATAAAGCAGATACAGAGCTTTTTAGGCCTATACAAATATGCCAGGGCATGGGTCTTCGACTACAGCTCTTACACCAAGCCTTTACTTCAGGCCCTAAAGAAGGCCCAAGTGACAAAAGAAAAGATCGAATGGTCTGAGACTCTGGAGAAAGGATTTGCTGAACTCAAAAGAACTATTTGCACAGCGCCAGTTCTAGGGATCCCCAATTATGCAGAGGAATTTTACCTGTTTTCACACAAAAATGGCAGCGTTATGACGGCAGTTCTCACACAGAGAAGCACATTGGTGTACAAGCCCCTGGCATATTACAGTCGGAATTTGGACCCAGTGATGAGTGGTAATTTCCCATGCCAACAAAGTTTAGCTTTTGCAACATTTGCCATAGACAAGGCTGCAACCATTGTAATGGGATGCTCAATGACGTTGTACATAGAGAAGCTACTATTTGGCATTCTAGAGAAACCAAAGAGCACATTGACATCTCAGTGAGCTTCTGCTTATGAAGTGATCATATCAAATTCATCGATTAAAATAGTCTGATGTAAGATAATAAACCCAGTTATGTTCATAGCAGAGCCAGTCACAGAAGGAGAGCCAATACATGACTGTGCAAATTATAAAGAATTCTATGATGAAATCGCAAGGTTGAAAGAAAATGCCTTGGCAGAAGGAGAGATCGTCTTTATTGACGGGTCTTCAAGGATCGACCAAAATGATGGGCAAAGATACACAGGCGTTGCTGTGATGAAGCACACAATGAATGGAGAGTTTTGAGTGCTTCTTATTGCATGAATACCATCCCATTATTCAGCACAGGCTGCAGAATTATTGACGTTAATTCTAGCCATTGAGAATCACGCAGACCAGGAAGTAACGGTGTACAGTGACTCTGCCTATGTGACGTTGACAGTGCACGCAGACTTAGCGCGCTGGAAAAGGAGGTGCTACCTCAGAGCAGACGGCACGCCAGTGCAGCACGCAGGCTTATTGGACAGGCTGATCAAGGCACTACAGCTCCCACTGGGCATGGTCATGAAATGCGTCGCCCACATGAAGGTGACAGATTTTATCTCACATGGGAATCAAGCAGCAGACACGGAAGCCAAGCGTATGGCATCCAAAAGTGAGACGATCATGGCAGTGGAAGTTATCCATGCCAACGAGCGAATGATGGTTACACGAACTGCACCTGAAAGCTACAGTAATTTGGGGCAAACACAGCTAATGGAACTCCAAGGGGAGGCACCACAGGAAGAGAAGAATCTGTGGAAATGTCAAGGGTGTTCTTTAAACCCCTCTGATAGCTTGTGGCGACAAGACAATACTGGTAAACCAGAAATGCATGTAGCCCTATTAAAAATAGCGCTGGAGCAGTAACATTACCTGGCGCACATGACAAAAGAGAATCTAGAAGCAACGCTCGCAGAAGACTGGTTCATACCGAATTTAGCGGAGCACGTTGCATTCTTTATGGTAAACTGTATGATCTGTCAGCAATTCTCAGCTGGGCACACATTAAAAGTAATGAGAGGAGTCATCCCAAGGCCAAATGAGCCTTTTCAACACGTGCATGTCGATTACGTCAACATGATTCAAGTATGTAACGGGTACAGATACTTAATTGTTGTGGTGTGTCCATTCTCTACAAGGATTGAGGCAGGTCCATGTACACACCCAGACTCTACCTGTGCGGCCACATTTTTAGTGAGAGAAGTGTTCCCCAGGTGGGGGGGTGTGCGAGGTCATGAGATCAGATAACAGCCCTCACTTGGTCAATGCAGTGTTCGAGCAGATTAGCTTGCTGCTTGGTATAAAGCACAAGTTTTCGTCGGCGTATCATCCAAAAGGTAATGGGCTCTGTGAGAAGCTCAATGGCTTGTTAAAGGAAATGATAGCCAAGTTGAAGCTTACTCTAAAGAAGGGATGGTTGCACTGCCTTCCACAGGCACTGTATGCACTTCGGAACCAACCCGGGTCCGACCATCATCTTAAGCCACACGAGATAGCCACAGGAAGAAGAATGAGAACCCCTCTGACACCCCGAGATAGAGATAGATGTGATGCCCAGTCAACAGTAGAGGTTTTAGGGTCTGAAATGCAAAACTATCTGAACTGCATGACATCTTGCCTTACTGTAATTTCAGACCAGCTGCAGCGACGACGAAAAGGGTGCAGAGCAGCACAGAACACAGAAGGCCATATTACAACAGACCAAGTTCAAGGTCCACGTGTTCTACCCATCTTCCCTGGAGATGCCGTCCTTGTGAAGAATCATACAAGGAAAAAGTGGGACGAGCCAAGATTCAACAGTCATTTTACAGTGGAGGACTGCACTCCATCCGCAGTTAAACTACAAGGCAGGAGAGCTTGCATTTTTCTCATCGATATTAAACCCTACATCGGAGAAGGCCCCCTGCCTGCACCCCAATGAGAGGAAGGGATGTGGAAGAACCACAGCACGTGCAGATGAGATCCATGACGCAGAAGAAGGACACATGACCAGCCAGACAAAGCCAAAGAACTTTTTGCAAGTTGTGGCTTAAATTGGACACTTCCTCTAAGCAAAAAAAGGGGATAAAGACAAAAAATAACTTGACACTCTGTGCATCCTAGTTGCATGGTGAAGAAGAAAAATTGCATGTATAAGCCACAACACAGTCTGTTGACTATTGAACTTTGGATTAAGGCACACTTAGGCTTTGATGAAAAAAGAAGATGCCAGATTTTGACCGAGGACACTTACATTGGAAGCAAATACAGTATCCCGACTAGTTCGACACCAAGACCCTATTTGGAATTACTTATGGTGTCCCGCAATAGCGACATTACCAATGATGTGGTCACCTACTTTGATTTAACGCTAAGATCATACCCGTCATTGGTAGGGAGGCTCATCATTGTCACTGACTTTCTTTAAGATCCTGAAAATGAAAAGACAATAAGACAACTCCTCACTGTCATTGCCGAACAATTTATCCTACTCCCTGAGTACAGCGAGAAAGAATCAAATGTTCCCAACACATGCAGAAATAGATGAGCTCATCAACACACTGTTCTTTCGCATAATTGAAGACTGTCCAACTCTTATCGGGAGAACAACAGATACACTCACGTTTCGTCGAGACCCATCAAATACAGAACATTTAAGCCGTCTTTTAAATAAAATCATAATTCTAGTTGCTCTCCACGCGACCGGACAGTGCAGACATTGTTCACATTTAGGAGAAAACATATAATCCTGAACCTCAACAAGACAGGACGGATGTCACTGTCACCAGAAGAAACCAGGTTGGCCCATAATGTCCTCATTCACCTAGTCACCGACTTTCCAGAGCTAGTGGGGAGACCAATCCATGTTGACCTCCTCACTTTCATCAGAGACCCAGCTAATATTGCACTGATGGGAATGTTCCTACACGGAATTGTGCTCCAAGTGGAACTCTCTAACCATCACCGGATCTATCTGAGGAGATTCTAAAAGCCTTCCGCCGAGGGATAGATCAAGGAAGCAGTGTCAAGAACTCTACGTGTCCTATTTGTTGTTATTATTCCCCTAGTCCTCCGCACTGATCAATGTACACTATGTCCTCAGGACTGAAGCAAATCTGAGGAGTGGATTGGGAGCTTACCTACTTTGAACATGCACAGTAAAGGGACTCACTAAAGTGGTATTGTATTTTGATTTTTCCCATAGTCTAGCAAAGGAACTGTATCCTGACATAAGAGAGAATTTGTCACTCACGAGAGGGGGACACTTGTGGAACACCTGACACTCTTAAACATAGAACTCGGAAGACGATATTGGTTAAGGTACTAATAACATTGACATTTGGTGAATGATCGAGATGAGGGTCTAGAGCAGCAATGTGGTCGTCCCACTAGAAGAGAGGCACCCTCCGCTTCTCTGGAAGAAAATGCTGCCGCCTGACCTACAGGGGCATAATGTATTTGTGTATCATATTCATCAATGTTTTACTGTCATTAACGATCAGAACTGCATTTTCTATTGGAGCACAAAGCGTTCCAATTCCAGTGCACCCACCTAATGATGCATGCATGAAACCCACAAAAGCACCCAGACCTTATATAGTAATTCCAGTCCCTAGAACTGCAAGAGGAACTGAAGAACAAAACCGCAGGGACTGTATTACCAAGCACATATGTTCCAAAGCAAGGGACAAGTACCAGTTCTACAATACAACCATACACCGGACCAGCGTCAGGCTGGTTGGAATGGGCATTTGTAACCAGCAGAAATAATTTTTATCAAGAGAGGGGAAGAGCTGCCAGACGTTTGCCCACCCAAATGGCACAGGTGAGGAAGCCTACACCATGGAGCAGGATACCTGAAAATCCACCAGCAAGAAAGAACCATACAGATGCATTCAGATATCTCTGCAACCCAGTCTAAGACGATTCTGCTCTCACCCTTCTTACCTTTGTACACATTCTCAATACTGTAACATGTTATTTTCTCATTCCAATCTCCTGTATTGACATGTATGTATTGTATTGCTATGTTTTTTTTTCTTTACTCTGAATGCAACCTAAGCTTAAGTAACCTTGTATCTGCTGCGCCCGGCTACCCCTGGGTTTTGTGCACATTATCAAATAATAAACAAACAAACAAACAAATAAGTAACAGCAAACTACAGGAAAACACTAAGAATCAAGAGAAGTATGCATGAAGATGACAATGAATGCAACAACTACTTGGACTGCACAGACACACATCTTGGAAACAACATTTGGTACCAGCACATGAAAGAAGTTGGAAGACGAAATTCTGAAGCGGAATGCTTTGTTTTTGCACTCCTACCATAGAGCATGGGGAAATCGAAGATCTTCATAGCTGTAGAAATAGATGTGCAGACAGCACACTGTCTCTTACACTTGGCAATATGCAAGACCAGAGGCCAGTTCATGGGAAGCGATGCCTCATTGATGTGGGCAACTGAAACAGCCTATCCCAAGTAAGATGATTATGTACAAGACATCAATAAACAAAATGGAGCTCATACTTGGAATCATGTGATCAGGTACGAGAAGCCTGCAGTTAAAGGAGCAGGAATAAGATGGGAAGTGAACCCAAGACTAAATATCCAAGGGAAAACTCCAGAAGAGGCTTAAAATTGGAAAAAACAGAGGCCAGATATAGATTTGGGGAAAGTGCTTTCACCAGACGGATGGGAGAAAGGAGTAATAATCTGCAGAGCATGGATGGTCCTCGGAGCCTGCAAGGAAGCAATTGTGCAAACCATTATGGCCAAAGCTTGCAAAACTACTGACATGGGTCGAAGACAGAGGAGGACCCTTACAGATAGTACCACAGGAAGCCCAAAATTGTGCTTCAGGAATAATGGCACTAGAAAGATGGGAGAGAATCAGAACTGCGGATGAATTTTTGATGCTCCAGGAATGGTACATAGAACTGCAATGATTACGGATCATTATTGGGTATGCAGATTTAAAGCATACATCAGACTGCTGCCAAAGAACTGGGGAGGCATATGCACGATAGTGAACGTCCACGTTCCAGCATCAGTGATTCCGAAAAATGACCTGAATATTGACAGTTTCCCAAAAGCAGATGCTCACCTGAGAAAGAAGAGATCTGTGGAACTGATAACTTGAATGAAGAGAGAAAATTACTTCTCCGCTAAATTAGAACAAGCCTTTCATGCGTTCCGATATGAACACAGGCTGTTCAGCCTGACCTCATCAGTTTTCAGAACGCTCTTCGTGCCAAGAATCCAAGTTGGAGTAAATACTAAGTGGTTGCAGATAACCAGATGGAAGTTGCTACAGACCATCAACACGACCATGAAAGGATTCAATGCAATCAAGGTAGAGTTAAGAGCCATCCGATTGATGACTCTCCAGACCAGATATGTCCTTGACATGATCACAGTTATGGATGGAGGAGTTTGTGCAAAAATAGGATAATCGTGTTGCACATTTATACCTTCTCACAACGAGGAAAATTGAACTTTAACAGAAGCTATAGGTATGCTGACAAACCTGCAGAACCAGATGATCAATGAAACCGATGAAGTTGATGATGACAGCTGGCTTGGATCACTGTTCTCATGGGTTTCACAATGGATGACAGATGCATTCAAATTCTTGGGAGCCCTGCCAGTGATGATATTAGTAGTATTTTGTGTTATCAAGATAATAATTTTGCAATGCCAGAAGACTGCAAAGAAAGCCATAGAGATGAAGATCATGTTTGATGTCAAGCCAGGATGGAAGCCCAAAGACCTGACTGATGAAGAAATAAGAGACTTTGTGAAGGCCAGCAGGCATGCACCTGAGGGAACAAAGTTTCTCTACCCCAGGAAACACAGAAATTATGTGGGTAGGTGGGTTTACTGTGGCCCAAATGGACAATGTGAACTCATGACATGGAATAAAAACGAACATGTAAGGACAGCAGGAAGCCTGAAGGGAGTAATAAAGATATGGACTCCGAAGAGACACTTCTTCAAACCATCATGTATAGACCCAGAAGATGAAGAAAGAATGAACCCAGGCAATGGAGTGAAGATAAATATAGAAGAACCGAGTGAGGTGCATCCAAAGGCGGAGGTGAAATTGGTCGATGAATCGCCCAGAGGGGGGAATGTAGAGGAGGTCCCAAATAAAGCCTGCACTCCAGTGACCCATTTTGAAGTACCAGGAACATTCACACCGAGATATGTGACGTATGATGAGCAAATAAACCAGCAGAGACCGCAGTAGGGCTCTACCCAGTACCTATCAGAAGAACAACACCTATTGAAGTACCAATACCCAGAAAACCATGGACAGTAAGGTATTCATTAAGAAAACCCTACCAGCATATGAGACGAAATGAAGATTGCCAAAGTACCGTCCCGGAAGAAACCAAAAAGGCCTTAATGGAAGACGAATAGTGACATCACGAGAGCCCGGACAGACACACAGATAGAAGAAATGACAACCAAAAAATGACACACAGAGATGAAACACCATGAATAAAGATGTTGTGAACCCAAAGGAAGAGAACGATGTTGAAACACAAAGAAGCTTAAGCTGTAAGCAGGATGAAGATATTCAACCGGCTAACACCTGTACATATGCTGGGAACTGCAAGAAAGCTAAGAAAACAGTGCGGCTTGCTATGCTAAGTAGAAGAATAGTGCTGCAAGCACCATTATACATAATCTACCTCAAAACGAAGCACCATGTTATAAGTGTGATTCCACTTTGCACGAAAAGCAGAATCAACTCAGGCTACTAGAGGCAGATGCAACTTGTGCCTGGAGAGCCAAGGCCATACCAATAGAAGGAACGAAAAGTAGCTACATATAATTGAAATTTAAGAACAGAATATCCTGTCTTTGAAAGGTCGAGATAAGGAGGCGTAGGCAGGTGGTAAGCCGAATAAGAATTAAATGCACAAATTGAGAGAAACTTGAGAAATTCACGGTGTGGGTAGCACGTGACCAGCCGAACGAGAAGGAGCACGGGTTCACACCTACGCTTGGCATCCGCCCAGAAAGAGATATCAGAACTTTTCCAGACAGAAGCTGAAGTTTCGAGGCCAACCACAGTAAAATAATTGGCATATAGTTGTTGAAGCGATGATTGATTGTAACCTTAATTAGAGGAAGGCTGGGTAGCTGAGGGGGCACCCTGCACCTGGTGACCTTTCTGCGTGCTGCTAAGTAAAGTGGAAATGTATGCATGGGTTGGTGCTAACCCAATCACAATGGACCACATAATCTAGGGTCCTATAATTAGTTGGACCAATGGGACGTCATACTTTTAGTGACGTCTACAGTATTCATTTTTGTAGGAAGGGCTTCGATGCCCACCTGACAGATATAGTACAGATATTAAAGTTAACTTTTCCTAGCCAATATAATTGCATGTTAACAACACGTCAATTATGATGAGTTTGTAGTATAAATGTCACTGTATAAAGTTTGTTGGAGTTGAAGCGAGATGGATTATCGCATCACTGCTGATTGCCATGACTCCCTGTTTTTTGTACTTGTCATTAAATGGACTCCCTTTGCCAAACCATTGAGTTGTCCTTATTGATTGGTCTTGGAGTAATAAATCTGCACCCCCATCCATCTAAAGGTGAAGCTATCTTGTCTTAAAGTACTTTGGAGCAAACCTCGGCTCTATGGGCCGGCCGGGGGTCTCCTGAGTACACTACACTGAATTTTGATCCTCAATTTTTGATCCTCACTGTATTCTTTCCTTACATTGTTATAACAAATACATTTCTTCTTTTTTTACAGAAATGGTCTTTGATATTGTTAAGAGAATTAAGTTGGATACTGTGAACTATTTACCATTACAGTCTATTGTGAGAAGCCCTTGCATTGGTACCTTCTGATTGCTGTAGACTAAAAGTTGATCTGGGATTTTATGTCCTTCAAGGAGTGCACTGTAGGGTTACCAATTGGCAACAACCCGTTGTGTTTTGTGCATTTGTTCCCATGGTCTCGAGTGGCCTTGAGGCTTACCCTATTGCATCTGAAGTAATGTAATACATTCTGATTAACCTCTGAATTATTGTTTGAACATTGCAAATTGTATGTGAAATACTACTAACTCAGTTGTGCCTCCCTCACCATATCTATTCTTCTGCACATCGGTTCATTGTCTCTAATCCAATCCCTTTGTAGTCATCATATCCCCTTCCTTCATCCACCCCCCTTTACTATACCTGACCATTTCCATGTAACAGTGTTAGTCTCATGGGTTCTATGTACATCAAGAAGTTTAATCGTGCAGACATTTGCTCAATCAGCACCCTGCCCAATAATGCCCCCTCTCATATTTACACACACGCCCCTTTAGCTCCCCCCTTTATATGCCTTAACCATATAAGTTTGCTAATGGTATAAATACTCACCCCTAGAAGGAAACTAGAACACATACATATCAACATATACATTATTCGGTGACACTGAAGAAAATACTGAGCCTGTGTAGAATGCTAAAATAACTTTGCCTTCTGGAGAAAGCTGTGTAATATAACAAGTGCAATGATAATAACATTAAAACAGTCAATAAACATTGTAGCTGCTAACCCTTTCAAGAAAGGGGCCGATGTTATTGGTATATCGATGGATGCGCTGAGATGATTTTGCAGCAATGAGGTAGAATCGTTGAAGAAAATACCCAAAAATGTATGTACACATATATTCACAAAAGTCAGAATCCACAAATCATTTCAATTTACGGTCCTCTACAGGTAATGCATTTCCTACAGTCTAAAAGAGATGACACTGAGCAATTTGGTGGTACCGTTTCAGACACAGGAGGTGCAGTACTGGGAGACCGCAGTACATCCAAAAGGAGTGTATGCCACCCCCTTGACCGCAAATGGGGTGGTATACACGACTGAAAATGGACCATTGTACCTCGGCTCACTCCACTAGCAGACAAAATTACACACATAAATGCAGTCCCCTCAGACCAACTGGAGAGGTGGTAAGCTTGCAGATTCAGGTGCAGCGCTCATGTCGTCTTCTGATCACCATGGTGCTATCTTTCTCAATCTTCCTACTTCTAATCTCCGTCCGCTACAACTCATACAGAAATGCAAGCTCATCCTTGGCCTCAAGCCCAGGGACTACCTCTCTCTGGTGCTGTAATCCCTCCACTGACTCCCCATGGCTGATAGGATCAAGTTCAAAACCCTCTACCTAGTCCACAAGGCCTTCTAGGGCAGGGACTGCACTATCTACAAGGCTCTCTTCCTAAATACTCTCGTTCTAGAGCCCTCTGCTCATCCTCCTCCAACTCTTTGCGGTTGAGTAATTTTTCCAAGCAGAGATTTGGGCGTTGATCTTTGTCCTCGGCAGGTGTCTCCCTCTGGAACAGCCTTCCGGAAACTCCTCAAGACCTTCCTCTTCTCTTCCTCTTTCTCTCTATCTCCCCTGCTAACCTCCTCTCTGTTTCTCTTCTTCTCACTCCTCCATCTCTCCCCCAACTCAGTTCAGCCTTGCTGACTGGCTGCCTGGCTCACTTCCTGAACCTCACAGGTCCCAGGCTTCCCTACTAGTCTTTACTCTTCCTTCCAGGCCTCTGCACTCCACACAGGACTACTGCACTTTCAGCATACGCTCCATGAGAGAGGTAACCTCTATGCACTTAACCCAGGACCCTGCTGGACTGGGCTCACTTGCCACCCCCCCCTTGCACTTCCATCTGTACACTTGCAAGTCCTGAATTTACTAGGCCTAGTAAGTCCTGTCTTGCCCCCCCTTGCCTCCTCTCCCTAACCTAGTTGGGCCTGAAACACTTCATGCACTTGCACTAGGAGAAATGCCATCAGGTCTAGTATGCTAGTTACATCTTTGTTAGATCATTTGAAAACCTCAAGTCCTAAGAATGACTACAGTATTCCCTTGCTCCCTTCCTGCCTTGAAGCACTTTGAAACACTTCACTTCTGTATAGGCTATGTACAAATAAACAATTACAAATTATGAAATTACAAATTAGTCGAAAAATAAGTTTAATTGACTTCAGTAAACTCATCCCCCAAGATGGACGCAGGCGCTTCTAACTGGTGACGCACCGTCACTATATCATGAGGGGACATGTGTTGATCCTTACAGGGTTGCGTCTGAATGCTGAAAAGAAGCAAGGGCAAACAGAGGACCCAATTCTTCTTGAGGGTAACACACAATTTAGATAACTTGGCCTTCAAGAGGCTGTTTACTCTCTCAATAATACTGTTGGCTTGGGGGTGATAGATGGACACCCAGTTAATGCTTGATGCCTAACAGAGCTGTGATCCCCGTAAACAGCTTGTTGAAGAAATGTGTGCCATTGTCTGATTTTTATACTTCACACCCTCCCACCAGAATCTGGAGAAGCAGCACACCACCACAATTAAATACCAGAAGGTGTTGCACTCTTCCGCTACGTTAGCATAATCAATGTGAAGCTCATGGAATGGCCCAACAAGGGGGTGGGGGGGGGCAATGTGCCTCATAATGTCTACAGTGTTTGTCCAGTGTTGTAAGTTTGGTACACAGTGCAATTGGATATACATACATGCATTGACAGCATTATGCCACACATTTCAGTCCTCCTGTATATCTGCTTCAATGTGATTCTTCCATGCATGGGAAGGGTAGTGCAACTGCTCACATGCATCAATCACCAATTCATGGGGCATTACAACCTTACCTGTAGTGCCTTGCCTCCACATCAAATCTGTGGGGGATTGCACACACCCTCTCTTTTGCCATAACATTTTTTCTTCCAGTGGTGGTGGACCTTTCAGTTCAATAATGTGGGTAATTGGTAAAGAGGTATAAGGGGCTGGCAGTTGTACTTGCATATTTGCAATCTCAAGGTACTCAGAAATGTCTGGTACTGGAAGGAAGATAGACTGGTGATTTTGCCGCTGCGTCTGCTGCAGTGTTTCAGGGGGAAATTACACCTGTGTTATTTGTATGTGCGGCACATTTCACCATTGGTACTAGAGTGGAGTGCAACAGGGCATGGCAGCGTGTTGCACAGGGGACCCATCTGCTCTTCTAAATCCCCTCCTTTTCCATCGGACAACCCTGAATTAGCTGTGGTTGTGACATAGGCCAAACCAAATAGATTATCACTCGGCAGCCCTGCAATGCTTCCATGGTCTCAATTAAGGCGATAAGCTCAGCCGTTTGCGCTGATCAGTGTATGGGTAACAATTTTTGCACTAATACTTCATCTACTAAATAGAGCACTGCGGCTCCCATGTGCCTCCTACCTGTCTCCTGGTCAATAGTTGCTCACCCATAAACAAAGAACGTTTCTCCGTTGTCAAAGGCATAATCTTGTGCTTTTGGGATTTCATTGTCAGGTCCCTCATAGATTGCACAGTCGTGTACATCATCATCATCAGTAATAGTTTCTGTGAAAAAGGCATTTGAGTTCACAGTTTTACACTGTACTATGTGAATGATGGGGCTGAAGAGAATGATCTCATTCGCTGATGCTCGCTGTGTAGTCAGGGAGGATTTGGATCATTTCAAAATGGCAAATACTGCATGCTCTACGTACAGTGTCACTAAACAACTGTGAGAAACTTGAGGACAGCCTCATATTTTCTTCCCTTGAATCCTCGGCTCACATAGCCAGGGCACGGCCATCGCCTTTGGATCCAGAACCCGAGGGTGGACAAGTGCTGGAGGATCACTTGAGTAGGGTATCCTTGGGCAGTATAAAGAGGATGCCAAAGGGGGAGATCGGTATTCTCTTCCTCTTTCCCGATTTACATCACTCCGCTCTCCATCAGCTTTTGCAGAACACTATCCTTCTTTAACTGACAGTAATATACCCGACTTACCTATTATCCCTATACAACACTACATCTCCTATAAATCCCTATTTTTCACTTGCTTGTCTAAGTACTGAGACAAGGAAGAAACAACATAGAGGAGGAAAGATTAGCTATAAGAACCAATGTACTTTTTGTGCCACTAATAAAGTCAGGCAGGGTCAGGCAATCAAGCACAACCAGACACACCTGACTTCACTTAACTTTGGCTGGGCGTATAAAGGCAGCAGTCAGAAAAAAGCATTTTGAGAGAGGTGAAACTGCAGAGAGGACCTGGAGAGCCCAGAAGCAGGCAGAAGCAGAGGAAGCTGTGGAAAGTTTTCAGAGGAGAACAAAGGGGTGATGTGCTGACATAGTGCCTTTGTGGGGCTATAGCACAGCTGAGAAACCATGTCTCCCAAGGGCCAAAGGGACTGCAGCCTGCTGGTTGTGTCTACTGCAATACTTGTTTTCCCTGGGCATGTGAAGGGAAACCCAGATACTTGAGGGGCAGGTGGTGAGACCCTGACCTCAACCCAGCAATCCCAGGGAGTTGCCCACCAGCACCGCGATATCCGGGTGAGTCTCATGACCAGAGGAAGAGAGGAAAAGTTAACCGTGTGTGTGGCTGGAACAGGAGAAGAAGGCATATGTTTAAATGTTTAATGAAAGAGGAACTGCATTCTCGGACTTGTAGTTTGGGGGAAACAGCAAGATTTAAAGAGCCAGAAAAGAGAAGAGCCCAAGAGGCACAGCATTCTGGGACTTGCAGTGCGAGAAACAAGCTAAGAAAGCAAAGTAATGCTGGACTTTAAAACTGTCATTTTGAAATACTTTTGATTACTAGGTTCCAACCCGGCAGAGAGAAACCTAGAGGAAAAAGGATTTAGTTTAGCTTTTGTGTATGGAACTACGAGAACCAAGAGTCATTGGGGTAGAAGAGCAAAGGGTAACAAAGTTGAAAGTCAAAGTGGTCCTGCTTAGGTCTGTGAAAAATCCTTGCACAATCGAAACTCTTCGACATTAGGGAAAGGTCTGAGCCAGACTGAGGGCGACCTGTAATGTGAGTAAAGCTTAGGGAAGGGAGCCCCTCCTCCCGGCATTGTGATTGAAAGGACTGAGCCTGACTGAGGGAGACCTGTGCTGATTTGAGACTGTATTTATACGTGGGGAAGGGAACACTCAGAACTGTAATTTGAGAGGTCCGAGCCCGGGTGAGGGACACCTGTGTTGAACGGTTAATTGAACTGAAACAAAGTAACTCTGTCAAGGAATACCTAGTGTGCCCTGATCTGTGATCTGAACTGCATCTTGAGTGTCTAAGAACCAGAGTGTGTCATGCAGCCTAAGTGGGCCACCTTACCCCATGAGAATAAACGTGGGGAAGAGACTTCACTCATCCACACTGACATATAATATTGAACACTGATTTTTCCTTTTGTGCATTTTCATTTCCCTCTTCACATTTATTATCTTAGAGTAATGGCAGGCATTTGGTTTTTTTTTAGTGTAGGCCACTTTTATTTGACTAAGGACTGACTAGGAGTGTGTTTTCTTTGATTTGATGGTTGAGATATACGGCTAGATAGGAGTTATCCAACACCATCCAAATATTCAAATAAAGGTTTTGAAAACTTGCATCCCTTGTGTTTATCATACATTTGATATCATGAGTCTCTCACACACCCCATTGTAACAATGGCTGACTTCTCTTTAGCAAATGCACTGCGGCGCAAACTTGCCAAGGCTTTGTTACCCATCGTGCTCTACTGTGTTAGTACAGCAGTCATCATCTGTCTGTCTGATTGTGAAACGAGATAGACATCTTGTGTGTAGTCAGGTGTGGCAAGGACAGAGGTTGTGGAAATACAATGTTTCAGTTCTTGCAATCCAGTAAGCGTGTCCTCCTTACATGTGATGGTGCTCTTTGCTTTCTGGGCGTCTTTGAGTAATTGCAACAGTGCTCCTGTGTAAGTCGTGTGTAGTCTAATATCCAGCCCTACAATAATTACACAACCCCAAGAATTTCTGCATGCCTTTAACTGTCGCTGGTTGGGGCGTGATGCACACTGCTGCGGCACATTCTTGTGTTTTTTTCTTTTCATGAACAGAGATAAGATGGCCTAAGTATAACACTTCCTGCTGGCAGTACTTGCAACTTTGTTCTAGCTGCGTTGTTCAATTTGTCAGCAAGCAGTTGAAATAGAGTGATAGAATCATCCTTACACTGTTGTTGGTTGGTGCTACATACTAACAAATCATCCACATATTGAATAATGGTGCTTGGCACATCTATGTTCTCCAAGTCTGCATTTAATACCATTTTAAAAATACTGGAGGACTCACAGTATTCCTGGGCAATCTTGTATGTTGGAACCACCTTCCGCCATGCAAAAACGCTGTGAGATATTGGGAGTCAGGGTGCAATGAATCTGAGAAGAATACTTTTTTCAAGTCGATAACAGTAAAGTGGGCCGCTGTTGTGGGTATATTGCATATTATTGTTGTGGGTTTGAGTGCTACTGGAAACCCATTTTGAAGTATATCGTTCAAGGGGCGTAACTCCTGAATCATCCTCCAACTAGATAACTTTGCATTCTTTATGGGGTATATGGCCATCTTACAGGGAGAGGTAGAGTACAATAATGCCTTGGTGTAGCAGTGCAGTGATGGTGTAATGTATTTCAACTCTACCTCTTTGGATAGTGGGTACTGCTTCACTCAGGGCAATACTGCTCCTGGATTAAGGGCAATTTGAATTGGAGCTATGCTCTGCAAGAGCCCTACATCAAGGGCGTTGGTCGTCCATAGAATGTCAGAGACCTGAATTAAATGTTCTTGGCCAAACGATAGGGATACTTTCCACCATGAATATGGGACACGGAACCTGGCGATACTGTATCATAGTTTTGGAAGGAGCACACAAAGCTAGCACCATTTCTCTGTCATTGTCCTTGTCTTCAAACAAATCAGTGTCTGTCACTTCTTTCAACAGTTGAGCTGGTTCTATGCACAACAATGTGCACCACTCTCCTCCATCTGTATCTGTCCCTATTAGAACAATCCTGTTCTTCGAAACCACCACCCCTTCTATATCCAAAGTGAGAATTGTCCCTTTTATGTGTTCTTGAGACTGGGTGGAACTAAACCGGAAGTTAATAAGTTATTCACCAACAATCCTTACCCACTTGAGGGATTGCACTTAGCAAGATAGTGATCCCATAAATGAACAAATCTGGTTGTATCGGGATTCCCTGAGCTGCTGTTTCACTCCCTAATGCATGAATGATCAACATGGCTCTTACATGACACATTCCTGAGGTTGAACACACAAACCACCCTCCTTTCAGTAAACAAGATAGTCACGTTCAGCTTGCGGACCACGTATCATCCTGGTAGGTTGACTGGGGACATTGCTGAAATCAGCTACAGGGCCTATACCACCCTAACCCCACCTTGATGGCCAATTTTCCTGTAAATGGAACCAATTTCACTGCCCCAGCGAAGCCCTCTGTGTCCATAACCTTGCCCAACAAAGGAAAATGCCCCTCCTTAGTACATGAATTTGTTGCACCTGTATCCACCATAAAAATAAGGGGTTTATCACCTATCTTCACGCCCATGAAGGGTTCCTCTTCTGGGTTGGCAGTGACTGACAGGACTATGGAATGCTAGAGCTCTCTGTGGGCTTTCTTAATCTGGGCAGGGGTTCATCCCTGGGAAGGCGAAAGGATTCCCTCCCAGCACACTCGCTCATTGGTAGTGAGTGGCGGTACCATTAGGAACTGCATTACTGTTGGGTATTTGAAGCGCTTGTTATGGGCCCAGACGTGCTGCATAAGAAGCTGGACTGTTAGGCTACTGTACTTGCAGCTGCAGAAACTTTGGAGGGGGTGAGGCTGGTGCACCGTACAGGGACACTGTAGGGGCTGTGGCATAATGCTGTTGGTACAGAGCCGGCATTCCTGGCGTGTGTTGGGGCATCTGGTTATAAGCAGCTGCTGGCCTACTTCTACATTCTCGCTAAAAGTGTTCCATTCTCCTGCATGTCCAGCACTGTCCCATATTCCCCCCTAGGGCCCATTACTCTGAAACCTCCTCTCCCCCCATTACCCTGAAAACCTCCCTCTCTCTCAAGGGTACATTACCGGGGGCCAACCCTGATAATGTGGCTGAAATCCACTGTTCCACTCATATCCTCCTCCCCATGCAGGTGCCATCCCCCCGTCTGCTTGTACCACCTTGTGCTCTGTTTGCATGCCCAGTAAGGATGCTAGCGCCCCTTCTACTGATATCTTCACTAACTATTTCTATACCAGTTTTGCTTCCACTATTTGAACTCGTTGGGCAGTTCCCTTCTCCTTTTCCTTCAACCATATGCAATGGTGTACAGTTATGGACTGTATTTCCACCCACCACTTTGCCTCCATCCCCTCTATCTTGTCAAATGCCTTTTGCACACCTTTGGGGGGCCCTTTTTTTTACCACAAAATAAAAGATCGATCCACATATCTTGTTTCTGTAAAATATACCGCTTGGGGTCTTCATCATCCAGCATTGCGCATTGCATAATGGACTGAAGATCATTGACAAAGACTCTAGCTTCCATTGAGGTTGTCATGATGTGTACTCACACATAGATATTGTGCTGATGGCAGGACATTCTACCCGTAACTTTCTCTCACAGGAAATTGGTAATATTTACATCTCAGATCACACACCTGTCTCAATTGCAATTTCTTTCAATGTTAGAATTCAGAAAACTAACCTACGGAATATGAATATTACCCTATTTGGAGCAGAATCGGATGGTCAATAAACAATTATATGAGGTAGAGGTATTTCTAAAGACAAACAGAATGCTGAAGCAAGCGTGTAATCAACTTGGGAAGCCGTAAAGTGTTGTATGAGAGGTCTACTAATTGGTCTCTCCAGCAAGAAGTGGAAGTAGAAGTGGAAGTCAAGAGAACAAGAGTTACAGTCAATGGAACTTGCAGTGAACACATTGGAAAAAGAGTATACGAAAAATCCAACTGTGGAGAAAAATGAAGAACTTAAGCATAACAAATATGAATTGAACATGCTACTCCATCTATTCCAAGATTCAAGAAATCCAGAGCTGGAGGTGTCAGTTTTGCTGTCACTGCCCCCAACTTTGGAACTCTCTCCCCCCTTCTTTTAGTAACAAATTGTCTTACTCCCTTTTTAAGACACTGGTCAAAACCTGGCTTTTTAATAAGTATGAATAATGTCTGTCTTAACTGTTTCTGCAATTCATACCACTCTACTGTATTGCCTATGTCTACATGTACAAAACGCTGTGATACCCTTGGGCATTACAAAAATGTTAGAAATAAATACTATATGAACAAGCAGAAAAGGCCCTTTTTAGGACACAATGGTCCTCATTACGAGTTTGCCAGTCTGGAAACAACGATACTGGTACCGTTGTTTCCAGACTGGCAAACTATGAGTTCTGGGAGTGGGTGCCTTTCAGCCCGCCAGGTCTGAGCTGGCCGGTGGAATAGCACCTGCCCGCAGAACTCGACGGATGCACCCCCACCATTCATGAATGGTGCCAGTGCATCCACCCTCCCCATTCCCATTGAGTGCAATGGGACTCAAATGGGAATGGGGAGTAATCATTTCCGACACCCAGCAATGGGGATTTACAGGGACCACTGGCCTGTAATGCCCAGGTAAGTCGCCATTGGCGGGTGCCGGAAAATTCATGACTCTGGCGGCAGCCATACCGGTAGTTACCGGCACGGCTACCGCCAACCTCGTAATGATCCCCAATGTACTCACTGTGAGGGGGAGAAAAATGTGATTGCCTGTTGGCTAACCACTAAAGAATACTTTATAATGAGCAGTGAATCTGTTCAATCGAGACAGAATCTGGTCACTTGACATATGATCATGGGTCAATCAATGGGGAATTTCAGATTTGCTAAACAACAATATATATGTCTGAGAGAAGTAACGACAGTGCAGATCTGGTTGAATACCTCAAAAATAGTTTCTTGCCAAGATAGTCAGAATTAGAGAAAGACAAGTTGGAAGCTAACTTGATTACAGATGGGTTGAAGAAATCAGTCTTTCATCTAAACACTGGGAAATGTCTGGGTCCTGAGGTGCTACCAGAGCTATTCTACAGGATAATGCCGGATAAAGTGTTTGATCTAATGGTTGACACGTTTAGGTCATTTAGAGTGGAGGGGCTGCTACCAAGTTCAGTGTGTCATTGCTCCATATAAGTTTAATTGAAGAAAGATAAACCTTCTAATTAACATGGATAATAAAATACTGCTGAAGGTTATAGCTATGAGACTAGAGGAAGTATTGAAGAAAATAGTTAATATGAACCAAGCAGGATTTGTCAGAGGTACACACCTATCAACATGCATAGACTCCTTTTAACATTATTCGAATGACAGAAACAGGCATCTGATGTGGTGACTCTCTCATTGGATGCAGAGAATGCCTGCAACCATATAGAATGGAATTTATTGTTTGGGACACCCAAAACATCTGGTCTTGGTGGAAGCATAATTAAATGGATCAAATTATGATAGACCAAACATATGGTGCCGATCGTGACAAATGGTCAATGCTCTAAAAACATAGAAATAGAGTAGGGGACTAGACAAGGGTGCCCTCTCTCTCCCCTGCTGTTCATTCTATCCTTGGAGCCCCTGACTAATTCAATAAAGGAGGATAGAAGAATACAAGGTGAATGTTTGGCTGAGTTGATCAAAAATGGTGGCTTTATGCTGATGATCTTGTTGCTGCTGTTACAAATGGCAAACAATTCCCTCCCGGCTCTGGTGGTACAGATTGATTGGTGTAAGAATTGTTCTGGCTATAAAATTAATTGCCAAAAGTAAGCACTGCTGGCCTCAGGAAAATGTTATGCAGGCACTATGGATTCCGCTGGTGCCTGGAGAAGATGAAATGTCTAGGAATATAGCTTACAAATTATGTTAATCCAATGATGAAGGAGAACATAGAAAGGATGTTGTCAACCCTAAAGATGGACCTGGATAGATGGATGGAGATGAAGTTTTCACTTTGGGGCACTGTTAATAGGATAAAGAGGACTTCCATCATGTGAATCTACTAGTATTTAAGTATGATCTCTCCCTCCAGGCGCAGGTGTAATGGGAGATATAGATACACTGATTCATGAATTTTCATTACAAGACAAACAGCTTTGTCTGAAATTATGGACAATGCAGCTCCCGTGTGAAAGGGGTGGCATGTGGGTTACCGACTTTGAGGCATATCATCTGGTGTTTATGGCCAGACATGTGCTTCTTTTCTAGGGAAAGACCCTGGACGAATGGTCCCCAGCAGAAATGAGCCTGACCACACCTCTTGAAGCAAGGGTATTCTTAATGACAAAGAACCTGAAGAGGAATGTTTACTCTCCACCTTCTGAATTCTTAAGGATGTGCTGGAGTAAATTATCGAATTATTGAATCAAGATCCGTTTTTCTCTGAAACCTCATCAATTTGGCTGAATCCTGGTTTGAAGATCAAGAAGAGGATGATCTTTTGACGAGCTTAGTGTGTGAATGCAGAGAAATGTCTAGTGGACCTGATGGAAAACAGCGAGTGGATACCCTTCAATGAACTTTACACTATGAAGAATCTTAAAGACTGCAAGTACAGAGAATAGTGTTCACTAAAGACTGTGATTGGAGCTGCCAGACCTGTAAGGAGGAGATACGCGGGGGCCAGTCTACTAGACTTTGAAAAAGAACAGCTCCTTGCCTCCAGAATATATCATTGTTTGGTTACAAATGAGGAAAGGAATTCAGACCTGCTTAGGACGTGCTCAGATAACCTTGGGTCTGACATGACAGAAATTAGATGGCTCAACATTGGTAGGAATTAACCATTGATGTCCCTAAACGTCGGCAAAAGGACCAGACAAATAAAGATTCTCAACAGAGTGTACTGGACAACAGGCATACTCTTCAAAAGAGGTCTGAGTGATTCCGAGGCTTGATGGGGGTTGCAAACATATAGTGGGCACAATAGAACACATGATCTGGGAGTGTAGTAGGGTGCAGAGATTTTGAAGTTAGGTTACGATATCCTTAAATAAGATACTCCGACTTGATATGGATTTTACTTTGAAACGCCAATCCTGAGAGAGAACAATCTTTTAGAGGACCTAAGTTACCCACAGAAGTGTTGCTTTTGTAGAGCTGTACCAGCTGCCTAAAAAGTGATTGTACGAGAATGGAAAAGTGATAAATATCCATCTGCTGTGGTTTGGTCTGAAGAAACTTCGAAACTATTTAAAGAAATGTGGGTCAGATTTCTAGACGTGACCTAACTGACTGACCAGACTTTGGAGTTGGAGAGTGGCAGGAAGGGGTGTGGGTGGGATGAGGGTGAATGCTATTAATGCAATTATTCCTGTTTGATCAGAACATACCTAATAAAAACGTGAATATCGCGCCTTGAAACACTTGTGTATAGGTGTGTTATAAATGCAATATCATATCATACAAAAAAAAAAATTGGTACACCCTAGTGCCAAATGCTCATCCGCATTAGCAACTTTCAAAAATGTCCAAGTTGCAAGAAGGGGAGGGGTGTCTTGTCTTCTGCAGAATATCTTGCTGAAGCTGAAAATAGGACTGGGCGAAGGCTTTCATGAGTCGAATTAGCCCATTCCTGGATCAGCCACATAGTCGCCTTTGCAGGCCTCCGTAGACAGCAATTGTCAACCTCTATTACTAAATGCATGATTCATCCAAGTTAATAAAAGAATGGACTTGAAGGACTCTGCATTTTCAAAAAATAATCCAGCATGTGACCTGCCACATGTGTTGAGTGTTGCACATGTTTTAAGTCGCAAATCAGTAAAAGAATCGCAGATTATTTTAGCATGAGAGTTATGTGACTCCTTCAGCTGGACATTAAGATCTTCTGGGATCAGCTCATGTGGGCTGGAGGAAGCCACTTGTGCCAAAGATGAGGGAGGGCTTATTATACATTTCAAATATAAAACGTCAGCATAACCAAGAATAAAGGGCGTTTCACCTGTGTATTTTGAGTAAGGGCCGGAACGCCTGAAGGAGGCTGGTGATTTAATGCAGCTATTGAGGGGTCCCCTTCTCATGTCCCGGCAATACAAAGAATGCCTAATTGATGTTCTAAAATAAGATCATGAATGGAGATCCATTTTTCTACTGATGAATGGGTATTTAATTGCAATGCACGAAAAGGTCATTACAGACGATTTAATACATTGGCACAGCCGAAATGTATTTTCCCCCCATTGGCAGCACTGACACTAATGGCAGATCCAACATCAGTGTGTTCTTATATGCAAATAACAGACTATGTAGAGATAATTAGCATGCATATATACAACATACTGTTTACATGGGATACATGCTACATCTTGTTTACATCTGTTAAACAAACCAATGAAATGACAACACGTTTCAAGGAAATGGCAAGACACAAGGTAATAATACTTCAGCATGGATCAATTGAGTGAAAAAAATCATAATGTGAAAACATGAATGACAACGATTGCAACGGCAATGAAGGTATGACACCCACGCATGAAAGCATTTGTTTTAAAAACAAGTGATAAAGTAATACATTCAACTAATAACACAACAATTAAAAGTTATTTAGAAAGACATCAACAAATGTATGGTTATGGTCCAATAAATGGAAGCAGAGTTACTTCATATGCTTCATAGCACAGGCTTTATTATTGTAAGACAGTCTTTGGGGGAGATCAATCATCTCAAACTTCGTGATGAGGAATGGGCGGGAAAATCACCAGAGAGGTCACTAACCGCTTTTGACGCAAAAGGCCTAATTTGCCAAGTATTCCTCAGGGTGATCTCACTATAGGAAACATAATTAATTTACATGTATATTCTCTGCTTCCCATTAGAAATTAGTTACAAAAAGAATCCATTATAGACATGAGACTGCATACTCTTAAAGACCGGAGGACAACTGAACTCCACCTGTAACAAATTAATTCAGTGATCCTACATCCAAAATGGTAAATACCACCTAATGTGTAAAAAAAACAAAAAAAACCCACCACAATATCCACTGAAACATGGGTAAACTGGCATACACTCACTGCATAGACATACATTAAATAAAAAGGGTAATATCTAAATAAAAAATAAATCCACTTTTGTCTAGTAACACATGTTTGCCTATAAGGCAGACTGGTATAGATCGTGCTCATTTATATTCTGAATCACGCAGTAATTTATTATTATTTATTTAATTACTTGATTTAATCAATTCAATGATTTTTACAAAAATGTTGTAGAAGTGAAGAAAACTCAATCATCAACGATAATACAGAGGAAAGAAATTCAAAACAAAAGGTTCCTGTAGGCGTAGAAAAACATAGAAGAAGAAGACGAAGAGTTTGTAAAAGTAAACAAGAGAGTGAAAGTAAAAGTAGAAATAGAAATAGAAAGAAGAGAACGAGGGAGGACAAGAAACTCCCGCATACAGTAGAGTAGACAGAGTTAGACAAAAGGCAAACATAAGTCGAAGTAAACCGAAGTTTCAAGCCAAAACTACACATTTCTTGTAGAGTCAATAGAATTTCGGCTTTCCAGAACAGTTCCCTTCTTTAATTTACTGCTTTGAGAAGACTTGTTCTGCTAAAGTTGGGTTTCTGCCCCTGCTGGCCACTTTGACAAGATAGATTGGAGAGTTTGTACTGTGGCAATAGTCCAAGTTGTTCTTTCTCCGCTCATCAAACGGTACCACCATACTTCCTCTTCCTTTGTGTAAGACGCGGAGAGGTGAGATAACAGATATTTCTCACCTATTTCTCTTGTACCAGGACAGTTTAGTAGCAGATGGCGTATAGTTTCCACCTTTGCTTCGCTTTCGCAGAAACGACATAAGTCTGAGGTGCTTTGTCCTCTCAGTTTTAGAATTTGATTTGTAGCCAACAGGTTTAATCTGGCTCTTAAGAACAGGTTTCTTACTGGTTTGCTAGGAAACTTGGCTAAATAACTTGGCACTGAGTTCAGTTTGGTTTGGTAAGGCGGGAGATGGCTAACTAACTTCGCCTTTGCAGCAGTACCCAAAGTTTTAATCCAATCTAACTCGCCCATTTTCCTTTTTATTCTTTTCGGGTACCCTATCAGTTCATTCTCTGAGGACTGAATTTCAAGCAATTTTGTTTTACACGCTGCTTCCCAGGAGTTTAGCACTTTACAGCGGGCGGCTGTTGTTTCCGCACGTATTATCGCAAGTAAATGAGGGCAGTCCGGGAGCAGCGTTTTCCTGTAGAGGGACATTGCTTTGATCTCCGTGGTCCCTGCCAACGATAGGAGACCCAGCTCTCTTCTGATTAAAGGCATAGAAGTAGTCTTATGAAGGCCTAAAACTGTACGCCAGAAGTACCCCTCGAGTTTCAGCCAGAGATTGGCGGGGGTATGTGGCAGGGCTTCCGCTGCATAAGTAAGAGACGCTACGATCTTTGCACAGTAGAATTTAATCACTGGAAGCAGCGAAAATCGTCCAAATTTGAGATCCATAGCACGGGCTTGGGCCCCCAGTTTGATCGCCTTTTCCATCAACGTTTCCTGTAGGGTTGCATTTATGCTTGAACTGTCGAACGTTATTCCAAGGTATTTAAAGTTGTTGACTTTTTCTAAAGCAATCCCTTCCAGATACCAGGATGTCTTTTCTTTTGGTCGCCTCCTTTTTTCCAGGACCAATATTTTTGTTTTTGAAACATTGATTGTGAGGTCGTTTTCTTTTGTATAGGTCGCTAGATTGTCTAACTGACGCTGAAGACCAATCGGGGTTAAATCCATAAGTATAAGATCATCTGCGTAAAGTAGTCTCGTGAGTTTCTGGTTTCCCATAGACGGTGGAAAAGATTGTATGAATAGTTCCGATTTCTTGAAGTCTCCCAGATATGCAATGAAGAGGGCCGGGGCTAGTGGACAGCCCTGTTTTACCTCTCTTTCCACAGAGATTTCAGATGACAGCAGGCCAGCTTGGTTCAACCTTACACAGAGTTTGGTGTCTTTGTGAAGAGCTTGAATAGGATGAAGAATATCCCACAACTTCGCTCTGTTCACCTTGTCAAAAGCTTGCGCTAAATCTACAAACGCAAGGAAGACACGAGGACCACCCCCGAGGACGTTGCTTTTTAAGGCGCTAAGAAACAGGATATTTTTAACCGTCCCGTTGTCTTTGGTAAAACCCGCTTGAAACGGGTCAGCGCACGCTGCTTTCTTTGCCCATCGCTGGCAGTGTTGATGGTGAAGTGACCCAAAGACTTTACCAATGGTGTCGAGTAACATTATGGGGCGGTAGTTTTTTGGGTCTTCCTTGTGACCTTTTTAAAATATGGGCACCACGATAGATGTAGTCCATGACGCCGGGATTTGTCTGGATTGTTTGCAGCGTTTAAAGATCTCGCTAATCAGTGGTGTCCATTCTTTTACATTTTGTTTTAGGTCGAGATTAGTGATGCCATCCGGACCAGGGGCACGAGATGTTTTAAGCCTTTGAAGAGTCTTTGTTATTTCAGCTCTGTCAGTCAGGTCTACCCAACACTCTAGTTTGCTGTCATTTACCAAAGGGGATGGGTCGATGGTAACTGGAACAGATTTTTGTAGAAGTTTGTCCATTCCTTCTCACTAATTGGGTTAGTTTGGGCCATTTCCGATGGAGCGGATGAAGATCTTAACAGGGCCCAGAACTCCCGTGGATGGTGGCCACAAACCAACTTCAACATAGATTCCGCATCCTGTTGGTAAAGGTGGAGCCTGTGTTGTCTAATCCAGGATTTGTAGGCTTTCGTGATCTTGGTTAAGCTCTCTTGGTTCTCGGCTGACGGGTAGGTAATAAACTTTCTTTTCGCTTGTCTCACTGCTCGCCTTTTCTCCACTACTTCGTGACTGTATTCATGTGAGTGCGGTTGCTTTCTGTGTCCCGAACTGTTAGTTTTCCTTATAAACGGTATCATCAAAGGTTGGTAATCAGGTGCTGTTGGAACTTGTCCTCCCCTATGAGCCATTTCTTTTGTTGGTAATTAGCCTTGATCTTCAGAATGGAGGCCGCAGAAAGTTTTAATCGATTTTGTTGATTGTTTGTCTCTACTTGCACGATCATGTGCAGGTTTTCCTTTGGTCCTCTCTTCCACCTAAGAGCCAGTAAATTGTGATCGCTAGCTGTAGACTTTAAGACTTCAAATGAGCTGGTTAGAGTTGCCAGTGGTCTGCTTATAAAGATGTGGTCAATGTCCGCCTTGGAGTTTCCACGTTTCCAAGTTGGCGGTCTGTTTTCTCTGGTGAACAGTTCTTCGGCACAAAGTAGATCCCTTGAGGACATCAAGGTCAACCACTTTGTCCCCCGTTTTTTCCTCGGCGAGGATGGAGGTATGGCGCATGAGGCTACCTCATGCAGAGCCCAGGTAGCATTTAGGTCGCCGCAGAGGATCAGCATGGCCTCAAGTGACTTTATACGGGCCTCATCAATAGTCTCTCCGATCAGAGCTAAAAAAGCGGAGTCACTCTGGGCAACAGGGTTCCAGTAAACATTCATAACAATCAGGAGCTGCACGCAGGGGGCCTCCGTTTTCCCCACTGGCTGGTCCCAGCTTATCTCGGTAGCTAAGAGGTAAGTAGTTGATCTCAATATTTTGTTCAGCTGTAGTCCACAGCCTCCCCGAATTGCAGTTATAAGACCTGATGATGGTCGGCCAAAAATTCCTTTGATTGCTGTGACACAGGCTATTGAGTATCCATCCATGATTGGGCGAGCTGTCATCCAAGACTCTTGTAGGCAAACTATGTCGAAGTCTCCCAGATTTAGATCACCTTTCTTTGTCAGATGTAAAAATCTGCGAGTGTTCCATGACCCCAAGGATAGCTCTTCCTTCTCGGCGATGTATCTGATGGAAAGTGGAGCTTCGGGGAGTTTAGCGGATTGCTATTTGTTCTTGTTGAGTGTCAAAGCCTTCGGTAACCAGGCCCATAGTTGCAGTAAAGGGGCAGATTTGGACTGTTGTAAAGTGCCTGGTTCATTTGGTTTAGAAGGTTGGGTGACAGTACGTTGAATTTTTGGCATGGGACCTGCAGGGACTCTTCCTAATCCCAGGGGATCTTTGTAGACACAGTTACTTCATTGCACTTCTTCCGGGGAACGAGGGCTGGGTGATTCCAGGTAAAAATTCGGAGGAATACTCTGCGTGTAACTAGCCTTGGGGGACTGCTCCTTAGATAAGGGTTGCTGTTTATGGCCCGTCTGCTCCGAGGATTTCTGAGGTCGTTCCAATTTTTCGCTTTCTTCCATGGGACACATAGATTTTAGAGACCCGGTCAGCTCACGGGATTTCCTTTTTGAGGAAGAGTCAGCGCACTCTTCGAGTTCGAACAGGTCGAACCCTAATTTCAATAATCTGTCAGCTGCTTCCGAGATCCTGATTTTCGCCCAATGTGTGCTTACATAAAGATAAGCGCTGGCAATTTTCCCTTCGTGAAAGGGTTCTACTCGGGCAAGGTCTTTTGTATCCACATGTCTGAGTGACGGCACACACTTTAGAAGTTGAAGCACATAGCCTCTGTTTAGGACCACATATTTCTTGTTATCCGGCAGTTGTTCGATCTTAAAACTGCGTTCTGTTTTGGGTAGTCGGGTCACTCGCCGGAATTTCTGGTCCTATTTTCCTTTCTCGAATATTCAAGTTGTGGTTGCCTTTCTGGTTGCCCTTTGGCCCGAGTTGCGTGTTTTCAAGCTCTATCGGGGATGTCGAACTCGCTTTCCTCCTACGAGGGGACGGAGAACGACTGTGCAGAACTCTTTTGCTTTTTTTGTTGAGATTTAGTTCATTGTCCTTCACTTGCGTCTTTATTGACTCCTGCCCCCAATGAGGTTTTTTAGTTAGCTTCTTGCATCTGTCTTCTAAAGTTTGGAAAGGGGAAGACACCTCATTGCTAGATTGAGGCAGGCAGCTGTCCTCCTGATCGTCAGATACCAAGTAGACACTGAGGTTTAACAGATCTTCGTTCACCTCAGTGCCTGCCCCTTTGACTCCTTTGGGACTAACCCTGACGGGTTCTTCTCTTTTTCTGTGTGGGTTCTCATGCTGGGCTGATGTTCCCAACGGTTTAGGGCGCTGCTGGTTCTCTGTCCAAATTCTTGGGGCCACTTTCTTTGTAGTGGGCTCATCTTGTAAATTGTTCAGTTGCCTGGGAGTAAAGCTAACGACTTTCGTAGGTTGCTGACTGCCCTGGTCTTCGTTTACATTAATTTTCTCTTTCCCTTTAGGTTCATGGGTCGACTCGAGCTCTTGCAAATTGAAAATGTTTTCATTATAGATGGCACCATTTGTGGTTGTGATTTTCTTCTTCAGTTTCTTTCCCAAGGTGCCTGACTCGACAAGATTTACCCCTGATGGTTCCTCATGGCTCGTAACTGGGGGAATCAATCGATCATTTGGGTTCTGGACGCAGGTGTCAGATAGTGAGGGTCTTGTAGGTCTATTTAGGTTCATGTTTCCAGAGGTTTCATAACCTTCTCGGGCTGGTAAAGACTGTTCGTCTGATGCCCGTTTTTCCATTTTGCTGTTGAGGGCTTTTATGTACCCGTCTAGGAAAATCAGCCGACTGTTCTTCATGGCTATAATCAAAGTGTGGTCTTTCAAGGAGTAGTTTATCGACTCGTATAATTTGCAGAAAGGTGTCATGGCCAAGGTAACTGTTGACATAATTAGCCTTAAATCAGTCTTTTTAGACGGGGAATCTTTAGACGAATGACTGAGCCGCTCACTTTGACGACGGGCACTCATAGGACTGGGTGTGGTCTGTGAGCTAGAGTTTTGTGCCCCTACTAAGTCTCCACTAGGAGCCGGACTGGTAGGGACCAGGGCCACTGGACTCGCCATCTGACTATCCATTTCCTTCCTGTCCGGTTCTTGTGTAGCCCGTATTCCAGAGGAAGGCTCTGGTTTTGTCAGGTCAACAAACTCAGGTGCCTCCAAGGAAACAGGGGCCAGTGCTAAGGACATGCCCAGCTGGTTGTTTTCCACGGCCTGTTGGACAATTTTGGGTTTCAATAAAGGTCGTTTTGGTACCATGTTCCCTGGTGTTATCGTGAGCAAAGGTGGTATTGCCAAGGATTCGTCGGGAGCACAAGAGGACTCCCAAGCCTTTTACTTTTGCTTTGAGGCAACCCTTTCTGGTTTTTCAGTGTTTCTGCAAAAGGACGAGTTTGTGCCCTCCTCCCCCTCATTTTGATTAGTTGAAGATTTTCTAGACCGAGAAGGAATTGGTCTAGGTTGCAGTGAGCCAAAGTGCCACCTCACTCTAGTGTCGGGTACCATGTTGGAAAATGTGAAGCATGGAGGGTCCAGCGAGAAGGTTGAGCCCTCTGCCACAGTTCTTTCAGGTTGATTATGCACAGGGATTTGGTTTGCTACGGCATTAAGAATCTCTGGTACGGGTTTTTTCTTTTTTTAAAAGTTCGCAAAAAACTTGTTACTGGATGCTGACAGGCAAGAGACCTCCTCCTGAGGGGATTGCAGTGCACTTTTCGATTTTTTTGGAGGTCTTGGTCGTAAGGTCGACTGAGCTTTAAGGACAGGCTTTTGTCGCTGGTGGGCGCATCGTCATCTGCGCGCGGGTGCTGCCTCTTTCTTTTGGTGGAGGGCGTTCGTGGACGCATGCGATGCTTTAGCATTGCTCGGGGAGATTGGCGAACCATCTGACACCCTTGGCTCTGACGGTACTGGATTCAATGGGGGCACATCCCTGGGAGGCGGTTCCTTCGCCTCCGCATGACCACGGGGGTCCTCCATTGCTGAGGAAAAAGCAGTTGGACTATGTACCAGATTGACTGTAGCCTCCGGAGCCGCACATCCCGCCGATAGCAAGTCCAGGTGTGCGGCCCATTTTGGGTTGCCTCACCCCCCCACGCTTCCCCCCCATCCCAGCCCCCTCCTCACCGTTTGCAGGCGGCATCTCCTCTCCTCCGAGGGGCGACGCAGGAACCAGCTCACACGGTGAGAAGCATCGGACGGGAGGAGGAAGCACAGGCTGGGCAGGCCGACCGATGTCGGTATGAGGCTCCCACTGCTTCAGGTCTTTTTCGTCTTCTCCAGGGCGAAGGTGTAGTTCAATGGTTACACGCGGCACCTGCCGCGTTGGTGAAAAGTCTGCTTCACTGCAAGTGCAGTTTGACATATTAAAAGCACCAGGGCAAAAATTGCCCTAGTGCAACAAAGATACATAGTGCTAATACCATTTCGTATTAGCACTAGTCAAACTTTGCCCTGGTGCAATAATGTAGTGAAAATGCATATTTTTTTGCACTAGGGCAATTTCTGCCCTGGTGCTTTTAATATGTCAAACTGCCCTTGTCATGGTGCAATCGTTTTCTAGTGTGTGCCACTGTTTTTAAAAATAGGGCAAACTTTGCCCTAGTGCTATTACCGTGCAACTTTGCACTTGCACCGGTGCAAAGTTTCTGTAATCTGGCCCCTGGTGGCTATTTCTTTTTCTTGTGTTCTCCTCCAAAACTAATTGTATGACATTTTACCCAATTTTTCACAAAAATAATTCACTATTATAATTGATTATACAAACTTATTCACCCTGGCTTAACTACATCAAATATCCCTTGGTTGGGGATCCTTCGCTACACTAAGTTGCTCACGCACATTTTCTTGGCAAACATTTAAGTGAGCAGTATTGCTGGTTGCTAGATACTCTGTTGCGTTTCTGTGAAATTTATCATGTGTCCTCTGTGAATCAAAGGCTGCTTACCTTTTCCGCTGAAAGGAGAAGGAGTCTATTGTCACACACAAATACTGCATTTGGAACAGAGAGATTGAGCAGAGTGTTGCTGGTTGCTGGATACTCTGTTGCGTTTCTGTGAAATTTCTCCTGTCAACTCTGTGAATCAGAGTCTGCTTACCTGTTCTGTTGAAAGGAGGAGGAGTCTATTGCCACACACAAATACTGCATTTAGAGCGGCGTGGGTAGCAGAGTGTTGCTGGTGTTGGTTCTGTGAGGTGGTGGAGATGTGGAAGGTTCTGCGGCTCGACCATGTAGCCGCACCTCAGAGAGACCTATGAAGCACACAAAGGTTAAAAGTGCACAACCCCTCCCATAGCTCGACGCCCAAAACCTGCATTCTTATTGTAGGTGTGAACTGCGGTAGCCTGTATGTATGGCACATTGTAAGAATTGGTTAATAAAGTGCTCCCATAACAATTTGACTATTCCTTCATTGATATATTCATACAGTTTGTTTATATAGCCCAAAACATGTGCACCTAAAATGACAACTTAGACCGGTGATCAAGTGGTCAAGTGAGAGCACGTGGAAGTGACTGTGGTCCCCTGAGCATTTGAGCTTCCCGAGAACAAGAAATTGACATTTGTGACCAACTAAGTCTATGGGGGAAGTGACTGTGGTTTTAGAGCCTTTGAGCTTTCCCTCGACTAGAAACAAGATTAGTATCAGGAGTGAACCGTGAGCCGTACATCCTTGAAATAATTTGTAAAACTTTAATTAAAGGATGCCACCAAGCCAAACAAGGAAAAAACAGTCGAACCAATCAAGATTGACTGTTGCAGTGCTAAAAAAACAGACAACCAAACAGAAAGGAAGAAGTAAGGTCGATCAACAGCAAACCCCTCAATCACATCCTGTAGACCTGATTAGCCTGACGGATACAGTGAATGACATTTCCCAACATAAACAACAGCAAAAACTTCTTAATGCAATCTATGCTGGTATGGGCATAGTAGAGGCCAAATAGTCAGCAGCAGCAAGAAGCATCGAAAAAGTGCCTAACAATCCACTCGAGTCTGCTACAGGATCCCAAGCCCCTCTACCAGTTGAGCACAGTATGGGGGTGAAGATGATCATGCCAGGTGCCTCGCATAGGCTAGATAGCTTCTTCAAACCAGTGAGTGTTAGTACTCTTGTAAAGATTGTGCAACCCCACCCTGCAAGAAATGGATCAAGGAACGATGTGGGAAATAGTATGAGTGATATGAGTTTCCTGGAAGGAGTTGGAGAGCTAGGGTGTGCTGAAGAGGTGGTAATTGAGGATATGCAACCAGCACCATCTCCTAACATGACGCAACCCGCACTCAGTCTGGCAAACCTGCAATGTCTGTGCTATGGCAATAATATGATGGGCTTGTCCTCGGAATTGGTGGAATGAATGCCTATGAGTAAATTTGCACAACGGGTTGATTTGTGTCAATAGCGCTCTTGCCCTCGTAGTGTAGCCGAGGAGTTCTTCTCGCCAATCTACCGAACTAGTCAGTACAATCAAACAAACAGAACAGTTGATTGGCGGAAAGATGGAATGTCAACGAAGAATCCAGAACCCGATGAAACAGGATACTGGAACGGGTTGTCTTTTCAAGGTGTACAGGCAAGACCCCCAGACAACTGCACTGCGAGCAGATATCACAAAGATGCGATGTGTGCAAAATAAACGCAGAACTCGGAATAGAATCCACCACTAACCTGTGTAGTTCTTCAGCATCTCCGATTCTCCGAATATTCCCATGGAAGGAATAGGAAGGAAGGTAGAGGCCAACCCACGATCCAGAAATGAAGGCAAAGCAAGAAGCAGGTGAAAATCCAAGCTGACTGTCCGAAGAGCAAAACCTAACCCGACGGCACGAGGACGCCTAAAAGGTACAATAAGGCAGTCTCTAGTCCGTGTACCAAAAGTGATGAGTTCCAATGAAGGTGGACAATTTTAACAGGGTAGGACCGTGGACGATCCGAGGTCGAAGAGCAGGGCTGGCAGCAAAAGTACAAAGGAGTAACCAAAGCAGGTCCGTGGGCGATCCGAGGTCGAAGAGCAGGGCTGGCAGCAAAAGTACAAAGGAGTAACCAAAGCAGGTCCGTGGGCGATCCGAGGTCGAAGAGCAGGTCTGGCAGCAAAAGTACAAAGGAGTAACCAAAGCAGGTCCGTGGGCGATCCGAGGTCGAAGAGCAGGTCTGGCAGCAAAAGTACAAAGGAGTAACCAAGGCAGGTCCGTGGACGATCCGAGGTCGAACAGTAGGAAGACAAGGCAAGGGGGGACAAGAAGCTGGAATACAAGAGAAAGCAAGCCGCTAGAATACAAGATTCAGAAGCGCCGGCAAAACGAACAGGCGTGGCTTATATAACAGTCACATGATCACTATACGTAAACTTAACGTGTAGAGGGAAAAGTGACAGACGTGAGAGGACGCCATCGTCTCCATGCCAACTTCCAAGATCCCGGCAGACGAGATCTTAAAGGGACCGTAACCACCGTTCGTTGACGAATACGAGAGCCACAAGTATTAGTTCTCGTGGAAGCCGAATAACTACGGCGTCCCAACACAGATGATCTCTGCCGATACTTGACAGCTTCCTTCCCCAAAGAGGCCCCCACACGCCGAGATCTCCAAAAACGGGACAACAAGACCGGGGCATGTACGTTTTCGCATGGCTCCCAGGTGCGATCCTCCGGACCATAACCCTTCCAGTCAACATAGTAGAGTCTCCTACCGTTCCGAACCTTGGTGTCCAAGATGGCTGACACCTCATATTCCACCGCACCCCGAACCCTGAGAGGCGGAGGATGGGAGGGAAGTCGGGTGTTAGGACGGCACGGTTTGATCAAAGACACGTGGAATACTGGGTGTATTTTCCACGACTGGGGAAGAACCAGACGCACCACTGCCGGGTTGATGACATGCGATATAACATATGGCCCAACGAAACGTGGGAGCAATTTCCTCTGACCAGGCAGGCGTAAATTGCGAGTAGACAACCAGACGTTCATGCCTGGGAGATACGCCGGAGCAGGGGTACGATGCCGGTCTGCATATAACTTGGTCCTGTTCTGAGCCTCCAACAATTGTCTCATAACCTGGACATGGGTGCCGGAAATGTCCCTAACACAGGCAAGGGCAGCAGGATTGTGAGCCGGCAGGTCAGGTGGGAGAGGCAAGGAACGCGGATGCTGACCATACAGGGCAAAGAAAGGAGAAACCTGTGTAGCAGTGTGGAGCGAATTATTGTAGGCAAATTCGGCCATGGACAGTACCGAAAGCCAATCGTCCTGACGCTGAAAGATGAGACACCTTATGTATTGTTCCATAGTGGCATTCAGACGTTCGGTCTGGCCGTCCGTCTGCGGATGATAAGCACTCGAAAATCGAGCTTCAATACCTAATGCAGCCGACAAAGCTCTCCAAAAGCGTGAAGTAAACTGAGGAACGCGGTCGGAGATGATTATAGAAGGAAGACCAAACAACCTAAACACGTTCCGCAGAAAAAGATCCGCCAGTTTAGGAGCAGTAGGGATCCCTTGACAAGGTACGAATAGTGCCATTTTTGTGAAATAGTCGATGACCACCCAAATAGTATCAAAACCGTCCACCGGAGGTAGTTCCACAACGAAATCCATGGAAATGGAGGACCAAGGATGATCTGGAAGAGGCATAGGTTGGAGCAAACCCACGGGTTTGCCATGTGATGTCTTACACTGAGCGCAAACCGAACAAGTATTTACGTAATCAGTAACATCCTGCAATAAAGACGGCCACCAACACCATCTTTTCATTAGATCAACCGTCTTCCTAATACCTGGATGAGCAGCCAGAGAGGAGTCATGACACCATTGTATAGCAGTACGTCGCGTCTCTAGAGTAGGCAGGAATATCTTACCCTAGTAATAGGGCAAGGAATTAATGATCTCCAGCTTGTATTTGGTTACGTCTGGCGGATCGTTTCGAAGCCATTCCTGTATAAAGGACTTAAGTGACGGACGTAAAGAGCAACCACAAACCACCTGAGTGGGTAACAGAGGTACACCAGTGGCGTGAGAGGATTTGGCGGGTCCATGTAGACGAGAGAGAGCATCCGCTTTAGAATTCTGAGAACCAGGACGATAGGAAATAGTGAAATCAAACATTTAAAAGAATTCATGCCAACGGGCATGTCGTGCAGTGGTGCATTTCACTGACTGCAGGGCCAAGAGATTCCTATGATCCGTAAACACCTGAAGAGGCACGTGAGAACCCAGCAAATGATGCCTCCAAACCAAGAACGCGTCCCTGATAGCCAACAATTCGCGCTCCGTGATAGTATAATTCCTTTCATAAGGTGTTAACTTTCTGGAATGAAATGCTACTGGATGTAAACCCGCATCGTCTGGGCAAGGTTGGGACAGGATAGCCCCCAAGGCCACATCCGAAGCATCAGCCTCGACAATGAATGGTTGGGTTGGGTCCGGATGCTGGAGCACAGGTGCCGAGGTGAAGGCGGACTTCAGAGAGTCAAACGCCTGTTGAGCCTCCCCATCCCAATGGAAAGATCTCTTGGAGCTAGTCAGAGCCGTAATGGGACAGACAATGGTTGAAAAGTCTTGAACGAAACGTCGATAAAAGTTCGCAAAACCTAAAAAGGATTGCAACGCCTTCAGATTGTTGGGAACCGGCCAATCCAGAATAGCAGAGACTTTAGATCTGCTCATTTTGACTCCTTTGTTGGTGATGTTAAAGCCAAGAAACTCGACCTCTTGTACATGGAAGAGACACTTTTCCAGTTTGGCATATAAATGGTTGTCCCGCAAACGTTGTAAGACTCTACTGACCTGAACAACATGGGCTTCATGGTTGGGGGAGTAAATCAAAATGTCGTCTAGATAAACGATCAGAAATTGATCCAACATATCATGAAAGACTTCATTTATGAAGAACTGGAAAGTGGCGGGGGCGTTACTCAGGCCGAAAGGCATTACCGTGTATTCGTATAGACCGTATTTGGTTTTGAAGGCGGTCTTCCATTCATCCCCTTCTCGTATGCGTACAAGGTTGTACGCCCCACGTAAGTCTAACTTGGAGAAGAACTTGGCTGAGCCGAGCTGATCAAGCAAGACTGATATCAGAGGAATCGGGTATTGGTTTCTGACCGTAACAGCATTCAAGGCCCGATAGTCGATACAGGGGCGAAGGTCCCCCTCCTTCTTTGGAACAAAAAACAGAGGGGAAGCTGCCGGAGAACGCGAATGCCGAATGAAGCCGGATTTTAAAGATTTATCGATGTATTCCTTAAGGATGACATCCTCCTTGGGTGTTAATGAATAAATCCTGCCAGATGGTATCTTGGCCCCAGGAACCAATTCTATAGGACAATCAAAAGGCCTGTGGGGTGGAAGGATGTCTGCCCCACCTGCGTCAAAGACATCCCGATATTCTCGATACTCTGAGGGCAATTGAGTGTTAAGAACCGCTCCTATCGTAGAGGCGGCATCCATGAGAGCCCGGCTTGGGCTGGGGGTTTTCTGAACTGATGTCAAACAGAACTGGTCACAATGTTCTGAGAGGAAGTTCACTTCCCCCGACTGCCAATCCACCACGGGGTTGTGTAGTCTCAACCAAGGAAGTCCCAGGATGACTTTAAGCTGTGGAGCAGCAATCAGGTCAAAGGTGATCTCTTCAGAATGCCCACATTCCGTCCTCATGACCAAAGTAGCAGTACGTTCAGTCACTAGACCAGAAACCAGGGTTGAGCCATCGACCGCATTCACGACCTCGGGGCAGTCTTTGGAAACGATCTGTATACCCATCTCTCGAGCATAATCACCATCAATATAGTTCCCCGTAGCACCTGAATCCAAGACAACTGGAATCACCCGTCTACCGAGGGAGGTGGAATTGAGAGTGACGGATAAACAATAAGGTGTAGACATGAGGGGGTTGCTGTAAGAACCACCCGGCAACTGAACCCCTTCTATTGCCGGGCTTTCGCGTTTCCCTGTTTCTTGCCAGGTTTCTTAGTACATGATCGTAGTAAATGATCTGATGACCCACAATAGAAACAAAGGCCGTTCTTTCTTCTGTGTTCCCTGGTTTCTGCTGACAACGGTCCCCTCAATGCTCCGATTTGCATTGGTTCTGAGGACCCGGTGGCAGGACTTGACGTGGCGGTCGTAAGAGGAGGAAGCGGTCGCCGTTCCCCCCTTCTTTCTGCTTGCCTAGAGTCAATTTGAAGTACCAAATCAACCAACTCAGAGAATGCTGTAGGGATTACCGGTACCGTAGATAGAGTATCTTTGAGGGAGTCAGACAACCCTTTGTAAAATAAGGAGGCCTTCTTCTCCTGTGGCCAGTTAGTTTCGGCAACCAATTGATTAAACTTGGCTAAGTAAGCCAAAAGGGTAGAAGTTCCCTGCTGTAAGGCCAATAACTGTAAGTCGGTGGCTTGCGTAGCATAGCGTGTATCAAAAACCCGACTCATAGCCTCAATCAAGGCGTCACAATCGTACAAGAGGTGACTGCCCTCTTCCAATAGTGGATTGGCCCATGCCGCCGCCGTACCACCCAAGTGTGACAAAAGGAAGGCTGCTTTAGTGGTTGGATCCGGAAACTGTGCTGGCCTACATAGGAAATGCAACCTACACTGGTTAAGGAAGGTTCGATAGGTCTTAGGGTCACCTAGAAACCGCTCTGGTGGAGCCAAGGGAAACTGAGCAGTCATGTACACTGGCCCCGTATCAGAACGGGCGCGAGATAGCCCAGAACCCGAGGCCACAGCGGGCGAAGGCGCCCCAGCACCGGTGGGCTGAAAACCGACCTGTAGCTCATCAATGCGCCTTTCGGTGGCAGCATGGGCATGAGCCATTTCACTGCGTAAATCCGCCACCAATTGCATTATGGCCGACAAAGACTTGTTGGCATCCATTTATATAGAAGGCTTCTGAATATGTCAATAGCGCTCTTGCCCTCGTAGTGTAGCCGAGGAGTTCTTCTCGCCAATCTACCGAACTAGTCAGTACAATCAAACAAACAGAACAGTTGATTGGCGGAAAGATGGAATGTCAACGAAGAATCCAGAACCCGATGAAACAGGATACCGGAACGGGTTGTCTTTTCAAGGTGTACAGGCAAGACCCCCAGACAACTGCACTGCGAGCAGATATCACAAAGATGCGATGTGTGCAAAATAAACGCAGAACTCGGAATAGAATCCACCACTAACCTGTGTAGTTCTTCAGAATCTCCGATTCTCCGAATATTCCCATGGAAGGAATAGGAAGGAAGGTAGAGGCCAACCCACGATCCAGAAATGAAGGCAAAGCAAGAAGCAGGTGAAAATCCAAGCTGACTGTCCGAAGAGCAAAACCTAACCCGACGGCACGAGGACGCCTAAAAGGTACAATAAGGCAGTCTCTAGTCCGTGTACCAAAAGTGACGAGTTCCAATGAAGGTGGACAATTTTAACAGGGTAGGACCGTGGACGATCCGAGGTCGAAGAGCAGGGCTGGCAGCAAAAGTACAAAGGAGTAACCAAAGCAGGTCCGTGGGCGATCCGAGGTCGAAGAGCAGGGCTGGCAGCAAAAGTACAAAGGAGTAACCAAAGCAGGTCCGTGGGCGATCCGAGGTCGAAGAGCAGGTCTGGCAGCAAAAGTACAAAGGAGTAACCAAAGCAGGTCCGTGGGCGATCCGAGGTCGAAGAGCAGGTCTGGCAGCAAAAGTACAAAGGAGTAACCAAGGCAGGTCCGTGGACGATCCGAGGTCGAACAGTAGGAAGACAAGGCAAGGGGGGACAAGAAGCTGGAATACAAGAGAAAGCAAGCCGCTAGAATACAAGATTCAGAAGCGCCGGCAAAACGAACAGGCGTGGCTTATATAACAGTCACATGATCACTATACGTAAACTTAACGTGTAGAGAGAAAAGTGACAGACGTGAGAGGACGCCATCGTCTCCATGCCAACTTCCAAGATCCCGGCAGACGAGATCTTAAAGGGACCGTAACCACCGTTCGTTGACGAATACGAGAACCACAAGTATTAGTTCTCGTGGAAGCCGAATAACTACGGCGTCCCAACACAGATGATCTCTGCCGATACTTGACAATTTGAGTAAAATAAATTCACTTCATCATATGCTACATGAAGCAAATGAATATATAAAACTCTCATCTCCTTCTATATCAGCATTAAATTCCATACTGAGTGCACAAGTACCTTTATACGTCAATATCATAGATGAAGTAAGAGTTCATACTCTGATCTTGTCAGAATCGAATGTAAAAATTGATATTTTGAGTACAAGCCACTTCGACATAACAAGAACCACAAAGATTTTTATGGAAAAAGCTGTGGTAACCAGTGATGAGGTTGACAAAATGAATGTCATCCCAAAACAAGAACATATGGTGGGGAAAAAGTACCATCCACAAAGATATCCAAAAAATCTAAAAAGAAAACAAAGAATGGTAGAAGGGATCAATTAAAGAATGACTCAAGAAAGTATCTAAGAGATGTGTTACGCCATTCAGAAATCCAAGACATCGGTCAAAGAGATCAAGAATGGAGTAAAAAGGGGGAAGGTATGAGCAAAGTAAAGGAAGGAAAGGCAAGGGTGGTGCAAATGGAAAAGAACTCATCGTCAGATGCGGATTCCTCAAAATGTTCCAATAGTCTGATCGAAGTTGGCGAATACTCGAAAGCTGATAATGATAGCTCTTACCAAACATGTATTTCAACACATGGAACAAATGAAAGACCCATGTCCCAGGATTTATTCTCAATCAAGATGAAGGAAGTTGGAGCTTAAATTGCGAGCGAGCATAAACCCGGGCCATCATCTACGAAGCCTGGTGAGCCTGTGAAGGATAAATTCGCTAAGAAAGTGCAGTTGCCCAAGGAGCGAGAATATAAATATGGGACGCCAATGAACAACCCTAAAGACTGCATGAAGGATAAGATCTATATGACAACAGTCAAGGAAAAATGGCCAGTATTATTCTCGTCCCATACGGCCTCTAAGTCTCTGACCGAATAAACACAGATCTGTGCTGTATCTGTGCAAGGATGGGAGTCTGGCCCGGCATTATCTACAAATGAGCAATGTTCTACTCAGGCTACACCTATGGTTGACATGCTCGGGTCAGAAAAAGGCTGCACTATGGAGCTCTGGCAGCAAAGTTCAGGTGGTTCGGTGGACATACTAAGAGAGTTGTTCGGTCCTGCAAAAGAGGTGTTTAAAGAAGATTCTCAAACAACTAGAAATTTAAAATCAGGACAAACACAGCTGACAAGGATAAAAGACAATCTTGTTGGGAGGAGCCAGGGGACCCATGATCAGAACATTATTTATCTAGAAATGTGCCCACATGTGGACCTTGATATTGTACTTAATAGATCCACTATCCTGACTTTACTGAAGCAGGCTAGTAGCCTGCCATACATTTCCTCACAAGACATACTGTATGTAAGTTTTCCCATTGAGGACAGATGTGACCTCGCAGAAGTTGGCTGGAGGTCATCATTCGTCAAACGTATGGTATTAGATGAAAGATAGGAAATAATGAAGTTTGGTTGCGTGATCTATGAAGAATGTAAGGAAGTGAGAAATATTTGTCTGAGTTGAATGTAGGAATAAGGCAATTTGATAATGGTAAGCGCAAAGCTGATGTAAGGGATATGATGGTGGTTGGAGAAGGAATGAATATGATGAAGGTGAGAGAGGTAGGGAACATGATGATGGCTAGAGTTGTATGTGGGACCCAAGTGACAGCAAATCCAGCAAATGAACAACATGGCTTGGTGCAAACAGTCCTCCAATTGTTAAAAAAATGATTAATGGGAACTAGAGAGTCCCAAGGGAATCTCTGACACAGGAGACTCTGGAATGCCTAGATTAGAGTACAAGAGGCTTTAATAGCTTCTTGTGGTTTGAGGATGTCAGTTGTATTTTTACAGTATATGATATCATAACATTTCAGGAAACCTGGCTGACTCACTATAATACAGCAAGCAGCCGAGAAACACAATAAGGGTTGGCCTATGGGTGGATTGTTAGTGGCTTCAAGAAATGCAAAAATTAACTCATCACACATACTCTCTGATGACGTAGTGGGGATACTAGCTCTCAAAATGGAGATTTTATGTGAGGGTAAAAAAAGCAAGCTACTGGTGATAATTAGAATAATCAGTTGGAAACACTTCATAGCTACATCCATCATATTTTCCAAATAATTGGTGAGTGGCAAATGGAGGGTGATTTGCTGATTATGCTTGCAGGGGACCTCAATACAGACTGTGTCAATCATAATTCTTGATCTAAAAAGATTGATTGAGTGAATGGGCAAAAATGGGAGATCTTTTGTGGAACTTGGGATTTGTATATTGTGAATGAAACACTGGCCTCTAACAAAAAAATGGCTTGCACGTGGAACCGAGGAATGTCTAATTCCACAATTGACTATGTCATCTTTTCAAGACCATTATTAGACTTATGTGAAGAATTCAGAGTGAAACAGACCGTCCAAAGTGATCATGATATGTTGATTACCATTCTGGCAATGAAGGTGAAGTGCTCCGTAACCCTCGCACCTGTAGATCTGGTGGTTAATCCAGCAGGAAGCCAGATTCAGAAATACAGATTTAAGGGTGAATCACTGTACTTGAAATTGCTAAACTACGTAGAAGGTGTAACAGAGGGGGCTTTGACTAATGATTGCTCAGTAGAACATTTTAGCGACTTTCTCTTGTCCCGGAAAATACTGAATACAATACACAATTCCACAATATGGCACAATCATGCCTTTGCCAAGGAAGTATGGTTGAATAAGAAAAAAAATGTAATACCATTTGAGGCAGCTTAAAATTAATGAGCATGGGTCAAAACACTACCTGTCACTAAAAAAGTATGTGCAATTAGCACATAAACACTGGATAAGGAGCCATAGATACCTGCTGAAAATAAATCCAGAGAAACAATGCTAAAAGTATTTTTGAAAAACAATGCCAGGCAAGTTTGGTTGTTCATGAATAGCATTGATCATCTGTAATCCATAATACAATCTACAAGTGTTTCGGGGGCTGCATGGATTGCACATTGGAATTTAATCAATGGAGAGGTACACAAAGGGCCTAGTAAAGTGTCTGATACTTGTATATCTTGGACCTTGAATTTTGATCCCCCCACATTGAGAGATTAATTATAAAAGCTTCCATGTCAGTTGCATGTGGCCTGAATAGTCTTTCTAATGCAGTTTTCAAGAACAACACAGAATTATGGGCAGGTTTGTTGAATCTCGTCTTCAAAGATATTCTGAGGAAAATAAAGATCCCACAATCATGGAGATAATCCATAATTGTTCCCATCCATAAAAAGGGGGATTGCTCAGACCCCTTGAAATATCGCCCCGTTGCCTTGTTAGATCCTGATAGCAAAACTCTGCTGCTTTAGTCCTTGAAAAACGTAATGACTGGGTAAAGGAGAAAAGAATTTTACCAAAAGCAGAAACAGGATCCCGCAAGGGATTGGGAACCACCCTGAACGGTCTGATCCTATCGGTCTTAAAGGATCAAATTGACACAGACCACAGAGGTAGACACAGCCAAGAATATTTGTGGCCCTAATAGACTTCTCCAAGGCCTTCAACCCCGTTGATAGGAAACACTTATGGAACAAACTTAAGGCATGGGGCATCCCGGCATATCTTTTGGCTATATTACAACATATTCACCAAGAGACTTGGATAAGAATAAGATTAGACCTTGAATGTGCATTATCATCACCAATTAGGACTCATAAGGGTCAACATCAGGGCTGCTTATTTGCCCAATGTTTGTTCAAACTCTTCATGGCAGACTTTAAGCGTGCAATATAGGGAGTGGGATTAGTCTCACTGAAACTTGGAGCTGAAGCTATAAACTGGTTGGCATATGCAGACGACCTGGTCGTCATGGATCTTACTCCGGTAGGGCTGCAGCTCCTGTTAATTAAAACCATTGAATATGCTAAGAGTAATGGTCTTGTCATTAATTAGAAAAAGTGTCAGGTGATACAGTTATCCCATCCGAAGGCCCTATGACCAAAATATACCTGGCAAGTAGACAATATCAAGATACTACTTAAAAGAGAAGTAATCTACCGAGGTTTTCAGGTTACTGATAAAACATTGAGTTCGGATAGTCTGAATCAAATGCTGCATAAAATTGGTCAGATGATTTTCCAAATGAAGAAGATCCTGTCTAAATTCTGCAAATTCACAATAAAACATCTGCTCACATACTATGTTGGGAAAGTGGGTAAAAATTGAGGGCTTCATATGAAGAAAGATTCTAGGTTTACCGAGTGGGACACCAATGCTGACTATTCAGTATGGACTGGGCTTGTTGTCACTGGAATACTGGGTCCAATGGAAGCTATTAACTTTAGTTACGAAAATTCTCCATCCCACTGAACACACTCTTTGTAAACTTATCTAAAGAATTGGAGTCCACCAAATCATCCTTGTTAATGGCAATGGTTAAGAGAGCTGGTGCTATTTTGTTGGAATGGAATAAAGATCAGAAAGAGATGTGTGAAAATCCAAATGCAGTGAAAAGAAGATTGAAGAAAAGAGATTGGAATAAAACGATCGCCCTGCTTAGAAATTACAAAATTTACTCCAATTTTGCCAGGATAAAAAAAACCAGTGGGAATGCTGACATCATATCTGAAGCAATTCCCATGTCCAAGAATACAGAGCCAATTTTTGCGCTTTCGTTTAAATCTCTTTGCCACTGGGGAAATCCTGGCTATTAGAAGTAGGGGGTAGAGACAAGTATGTGTCGCTATTGTAAAATGACCAAAGAGACCCTCTATCATTTGATGGCGGAATGTCCACTCTTAAGAGACATCAGAACGAGATACCTAAGTAGAATGTGTACATTAAGCAATGAAGATCAGGCACAAGTAACATGGGCGAGGTTAAGCGTGGGAAACAACGTTTTCTTAACTACGAAAGTTATCAGAATGTTGGAAGAATTAGGATGTACTATAAAGTATTAAAAAAAGCATCTGCAGATGCTGTGATGAATATTATAATCAATTGGATAACAGCAGTTTAATTTTCTACTTATTTGACTACCTCGCCTGTAACTAGAATGGAGCTTGGTTTATTTTACTATTATATTTGTATAGTAAAGGTTTTGTGAAAAATGCTTAATGTTTGATGCTTATGTGATTATGTATATAATGAGTGTGATGAAAAATTGTTTTTATTTAGGAATGTGTGTTTTAGAATTGCTAAATGTCGTTTGTTGTCTAATGAATTAGAAGAAAAGTTTTTCTTAATGTGTAAAAGTTCTAATTTTGAACTTAAACACAAGACTTTTTTTTGAAAAAAAAGGTCCCCACTAGCCACAACTGACAAACAAGCTATGCAGATGTTTACTGAATAAGTCAGGAAACTTTAGCACTAACTGCTGTAACCTCTGCTCTGACATAAAGAATGCCACTTCAAGGTCATAATTGGAATTATTCCACACCCTAAATGCTCCTTTATAACCCCTAGACACATAAGTCAGGAAACAGTAGGCCGCAACCTCCCTTGCAGCATCAAAGGGTTTCTTCTCAATTCAGTACTTTACAAAGCAATGGACATAAATAAATAGGTAAACAAGTAAATTGATTGTGGATGGCAAGCCATTTGCAACAAACTGTAAGTCACTCAAATTCCAGCATGTTTCAAATTCACTAAGTAGATAGTAGACACACTACATAACACTACATTACTCATTGTAATCCAGACATGGATCCCTTGTTCACTGTACTAAGAGAAGCTCTTCATCACCTCATTAATGACACCCAACAAAGCAGAAACATGTGCTTTTGGATACTGATAGTAACATGATTATAGACCCTCCTGAATGGCATGCATTCCATACAGCAGGTTATTTAGCCATGTTCTATCTGAGAGTGGCTCCCATATTTTTGAAAAGTTTAAAACACTTGGGGTTTAAGCCTAAATGGTACTTCAAACATGGACATCTTGCTCACTTTGCTTGGAAATGTTCAACTTCATTACACTGATGGTGACCAACAAGGCAGAAACATGAGTCTGGGGTTGTGTGATGGTACTCTTGATCAGTGGTGAATCTCCTAGCATTTCAGTGCTATACTGCCCTTGCGGATGAGACCATGCTGATATGCAAATATGTCACCTGTGCGAAAAGAGCAGGGGAGCAACAATGTGGTTGTAGACCATCCTGAGTGCGAACAATGCCATAGAAAACGTTATGTGGCCATGTTCATTCTCAGTAGAGGGGCTTCCACATTTTTGCAAAGACTGGCATTTGAGTTGTAAAGCAAGGAAGGGTAATTCTGCTAAGAATAATGATAGTAAGAGGCACCCTGGAGGAAGTATCAGACATGATTCTTGTATCAATGTTTGTTTTGGTCATTGAATGAACTGTGCTGCTGAAAAGTAGTCAAACGTACATGATGCCTCAACAATGTTGCTTTCCACTTGAAACTTTGTTGGGTATGCTCATGTCATGAACATTTTAAATCTAATGACGGAGCTATACATGTGTCCACAAGGATGGCTTAGATATTATGTCACCACTTGGCCACTGCACTTGAAACCCTGGAGATCAAATTTCTATAATTTAGAGAAATAAATGGAGGGCTCTGTGCCCTTAAGAATTTGTTTTGTGCATATAGTGTAGGGGAGAATTAATGGAAATAAAATCTAACTGAATCAGAGCAGGTGGGAGTTGCCCACTATTCATGTAATGAGCAACATGTGTTATGCTAAACATTCAATTAACACCCTGCAATGCTAAATCTATGATGCATGGTCTGACAGCATTTCAGACAATCAGCTATTTTCACGCAGAGAGAAATCCAACTGAGAACTGGGGCCAAAATGCTGCCAAGTAGAGAAGAAAACCCAGTTTGTGCCATTGTTTCAAAGACAATTTCAACAAGGAAAGTATTTGTTTTATAAGCCCAAATCCAATGTGTTTTACTGACTTTAAATATGACATTAAAGAATTGTGTGATGCATTTTTCAAATTGGCTGGCCACCTCAAACTTAGCACAGATATATTGTTGTGCTATAGATTGACAAAGAAATACATATATTGTTGTTTAAGCTGTATTTCCAATAGCAATGCACTAATTGTTGCTTTGCTATAACTTGCTACTGATTGTTTTAAAGTAAAACTCATGACACAAAGCAATGCTAGTTTAAATAACATATCACTGAAAAACTAAAACTATAGAAATCCAGTAAGTCACAAAGTGTGCCATCTGGCAGATTAAAGTCTGAGTAATGAATTGCACTCACAAAGATCCATGTATGTAAAGGAAACATACTTTAAAAATATTTTCTAAGTACATTCTGACATAGCCCAATAATTGGCCCCACTAGCTGATTCAATCTGGGAGATAGTAACATGGCAGAGAGGCCTAGTTTGAGAAAGAAGAATCTGAAGGGGCCAGGCGCACTTCACATTTTAATGTTTACTTTAGCTCATCCATAAATTAGCCATATGTGCTAAGCTAATGGAAATCAAACAAAGTGGTTCTGTCAGCTATTAATTTGAAGGTAACCCATAACATGCAGATATTGACAGAAACAACGCTGCCCACTTAATGACTCCATGAACAGCTTTAAAAATGTGTTGGCTACAGCTTCACAATGCCTAGGTTTACAGGAACAAGGGAAATTCATAAACGTGACAGCCAACCCTGCAAGAAGAGCCCAAGCACAATATAGTAATATGTGTCCATCATTAAATAAATAATATCATTGAAACGACTTACACAATTTTTAACTCATAAATAAATGCCACATATCCCTGAACTCGGGAGGCTTATGGAAACCTATGTATCTAATTAAAGAGAAAAATACCTGTTGGGACTTTTGACATAAAATATGCATTTGAGTCAAAATTATTCGGGATACACTCCTGTCACATGCCCAGAATATTGTGGACCTATTAAATTAAGCCTGTGGATTTTGATGCACCATACCTTAACTTGTATTTTACTTACATGTATATGTTCGAAGCTCATAGCACCACATCTGCTCATGGGAATACAATGCCAATGGAAAATATATATTCAATAGAATAGGTGTGCAGGGTCATTTTCTGCACAACCTTTCTCTGGTACCAATGTCTGGCATTGATGTGAGAGAGAACAAAGCGATTTCAAATAATGTGCAATCAAATAAGATAGTATTTTTCAAAGTTGAAAAGACAGCTTTAATTCACTGGCTAAAATACTGCATAAACTGCATTGTCCTGCTTGGAAACTGTATTCTGCTATATGGAAATACATATCTGGAGACATAGGATTAAGTGATTTCTTCAAGTGTTTCTATAATGTAGGGAGAATTTTGACCAGCAGGTTGAGATCTATGCTTTTCTTTGATAACACATTATTGTTGGTGACCTCCACAACATAAAGTTAGGGGGCCACCTTTGATTATCATTTTTCATTTAAATATACTGGTGTTAGTCTGTTGGTTGTTTCAAAATTGTGTGGTGGGATTGTGTACTAAGAGGTGTTAAATCAGAGGGTGTTGCTTGGTGGTGTTAAGAATTATATTCACAAGGAATCCGACAATAGCACATCACTGCTTTAGCATTTCACTTGACGCATCCCCATAAAAGCCCTTTTAGACACCGAATAATCCTTGTTTTGGAAAAATCAAAAGGGAAATCCCTGTTAACATGGAAGCTCAGGACTAAAGTGGTAGGTTTGTGAAGTGTATACTTCGTAGAAATATCATCTGTACATCGTATTGTGTTATCACTGCATGAAATATGACAAATAAAAATTGCACACCCTACCTGACACTGTGCGACCTGCCTTTCACTGTTTGCTCTCCTGGTTGCTTGTGGATCCATTGGTGCCAAATGGCCCTCCCTCCCATCTCCCCACTCCCTTGCATCTTTGCGTCCCTCATTGTGGCCTTCCCCCTATGATTTGTGAAGTACCCAGCTCTGTCGGTGCTCAATAAACACCATATTAATAATAATAATTATTATTATAATAACAATAATACAACACTGCTTCAGTTGTCCTTTATGAGTGATTTTGACAGTGGCACAGTTTTCGAGAGACAAGGCACAGGTGGCATGCACACATGCACCACCACCTTGAATTGGTTTCAATGCTGCAGCACTCTGATTTATTACATACCACATCATCATACGGCTCAGCCTGCTGTAACAATTAAATGCTCACTTTGATAAGCGTTAGAAAAAGAGCTGCTATGGACCAGATGTGAGTCTGAGGCAGGCTTTTCAGGTTAGCACCCAATTGCCTGACGTATTCTGAAATGTTTGCCAGTATGACATCAGAACCAGATTATGAAAGGAACATGTCATATACAGATGACATATTTATCTCAACCAGGCTTTTCTTAATCAGTGCACCTTTTTCATCTATGAAAAGCAGAGCAGCCCTGGTGCTCCTTTTGGATGAAACTGGACTACAGCCTTCCAGGGTGCTAGCTCGCTGTAGATGATAACATCCTGCTGCTGTTTGGGTGACTGTGAAGGTGCACTTGAAATGACCAGGCTGAATATGTGTCACTGATTATATGATCACATACAGCTGCAGGTTGTGTTCAAGGTATGAACTGGATAGGAATGGCACCATCATAATGCAATGGGCACCATCCCAACTGTTGTACGTCTTTGCAACATTGTCCATCTGCGCCCAGCTAATACATGTCAGGACTGAATATCACGCATGTGCTTATGAAACTTGGGGTAGTGTCGACTCATAGATTGGTTCGATTGGAATTTATAAATGAATATTTTTCCTCCCAACTGCTGCATACACTACCACAATGGAAACTAGCCACATCTGTTATGGTTATACAATGAACAAACACATAATCATTACCATCAGTATTATATACACTGTAGAAATGTATTTGTAATTTAATTACACTTTTGTTCAATAACCAATCCAAAACGTTTCATAAAATGATTCATATCAAATGTGTCTCCCTTGGATGTATTACATCCCTGGGTTCATGATCTCCTCTATACTATCTCTATTAACACTTATTCAAAAGAAATCAAATTCCATTAAATATATTGTCTAATTAAAACATAATTAGCATCCATCATTCAACTGTCCTACCCAGCACGTGTTTTGCTCGCTAAATGCGAATATTAAGTAACATTAATTGAGCTTCTTCAGGTTTACATTGAAAAAAACATGTATATATGATACATCAATTGTCATTTTTTAAGTTCTCAATACTTATTTCCTTTCTATGTTCTAAATATTACTGTATGTGGTCCCAATCCACGTATCTTGTTAATCAAGCACCTTAAGACCAATCTCCTTTGTGAATATTTCGTTTAATTAATATCTTGCACATCAAGCATTGTTATGTCACTTATAAGCTACTTCCTGGTGTTTGCAGTGCTCTGCAGAAAACCGCAAGCAGCTTACAAGCAACATAACAATACTTAATGTGCAATTGCTACACCATTGATAGACATATTTTAATTAGAAAACAGATTTACTGGAATTTGATTTCTTTTGAACAATTGTTAACAGAGATACTATAGAGGAGACTGCGAACCTAAGGATTTTATATATCCAGGGGAGAAATATTTGATGTAAATCATTTTACTAATAGTGGTTATGGAACAAAGGTTTAATTTCATAAATTAAAAAATAATGTCTACAGTGCATATAATACCGATGATAATGATTGTTTGTCTGAATATCACTCAAGAGAGAGTTAATGAAGTCATTCGAGTTGTAATGGTGACCTTTCTGTATATCAGCTGTTAGGAGCTTGCAAAGTATATGAGATCTGTGCAGTGAATTGTAAGAATGTGAAATTTCAATGTTCAATATACTGGCCCTCATTAGGACCCTGGCGCTAAGGGGTTTGCGCCAGCGTTAGCTGCGCCGACCCCTTACCGCCAACTACGAGTTCCCATAGCGCCATGGTCATTTTTCCGCCCGCTTTTTGCGGGCGTAAAAATCCATGGCGCTATGGGACCTCGGTGTTAATTACGCCACCGTAGTGTACGGTGGCGTAATTAACACCTTCCCCACTCCCATTGAGCCCTATGGGGCCGAAATGGGAATGGGGAAGGGTAAATGGGTCAATGGGGACTTACCGCCCCGCCGACCTCGGAATGGGGCGGTAAGTCCGCCATCCGCCATGGCGTAAAGGGACTTTGCGCCATGGCGGAAAAGTCCGCCGATGGCGGAAAAAATCCGCCAGGGTCGTAATGAGGGCCACTGTGATTTAGTGCTGTGCTAGTTATGGTTGGCTTTCGCTGAGCCGGCTGATGGAATGTAGGCATTGTAGCTACTCTCCCAGGTTTTTGCGTAGCAAAATGATGCTACCTTGCGTAGAGTGTTCAAGTCATCAGGGTGCTGATTACAGAAAGGGTAGCAAAGCAACTGTCAGTGGAAAGTGGTTAAAACAACCAGTGGTAGATTACTGTCAATCGCTAAATACCATCAGACCGAATATTGGTGGTAAAACATATGCCAGTGGCAAATGCATTGCCATCAGCAACTCCATCATACAAAAATAGGATGTCTTAAAAATTAACCAAGATAATGAAATAAGACTGAAGGTGCTCTTTAAGGAAGGCTCCCAGTCATCAGCTTTTGGAGTGTGCATTTGTTTGTAATGTGCTGTTATGTAAAACTCATTTATTCACGGTCTGTGTTTTTTCTGAAGCCACCCTATCCCTGGCCTATGTGTAAACAAATATACATATGTTTTTAGTGGTGGTTTGTTGCCACGATTTACACAATGGTTATTTTTTTTACAAATGACGAGCATTAGGAGCAGCAATATTTTCCACTGTTGATAATGTTAAAAACCACTACCGTGACCATGGTAATTTTAGGAGTGACAATTTAACAACCACAGTCATTTCTTCTGAAGTGGCTGATGCATTTCTCTTTCGGCTATAGTAATAGTAATGTTTATTTATAAAGCACCTATACACAGGCACAGGTTTCTAAGCGCTCAAATTCTGAGACAATAATTGTCTGCACAGGCAGAGTAAGTGCATATAATACATTTAACAGTTGAAACACAGCAAATAGGGCTGAACAGCGATTCTGCAGTTTTACCAATTGCGTTTATGGGTGAAGACAAGGGAGAACAGACAGATGATCTTAAGGCGCAATGCATTCAGAATGTGCAAGTCCACCAACGGACACAGGAAGGGAGATGTCCAAGTGCAGAGACTTTGGTAACTGCAGAGAGAGCCACTCTCTAGGGTAATTTCCCAGTGAAGTAAGGGTGGGTGAGGTGTAGAGGGAGAGAGAAGGAAGAGGAGAAGAGGAGGTTCCGAACTTAAGAAGACTAGGCTCAGGACAAAGGGCGTCAGGGCGGCTGTCCCAAAGGGAGGCACCTGCCGAGGATAAGGATCTGCCTCCAAATCTCTGCTTGGAGAACCTGCTCATTCACAGAAGGTTTGAGGTAGATGAGCAAATGGCTCATGAATCAGTATTTAAGGAGGAAATGTTGCAGTTAGGTAGGTCCCAAAACCCAGAACGCCTTGGGAACAATGCAGAGGATCTTTAAATTGATTCATGCAGCCACGGGAAGACAGGGAAGGGATTTCAGCACCGGAGAGATGTGGTCCCTGGGTTTGAAGCCAAGGATAAGTCTCATGGTCCTGTTCTGGATGAGTTGCAGAGGGCGCAGGGCAGAAGCAGGAAGGTTGAGCAAGAGGATATTGCAGTATTCCAGTTCAGAGAGAAACAGTGAGCTGCTGGGGGAAAGTGAGAAAAGATACAGGACCTCTGAGGAGGTGTAGCTGATAGTTACAATTTTTAGAGATGTCCGAAATGTCGGAGGAGAGGGAGAGAGTGGAGTCGAAGATGACTTTTCAGCCTCACAGGCGGACACAAGCAAAGGGCCAAGGGAGGCTGGCCAGAGTGAAAGTGGGAAAGCGGAACCAGGGGTCCCAATGCAAACCATCTCAGTCTTACTGGCTTTGAGGCAGAGGCCATTTTCAGCACACTGTTGCACATTCTTCCAGTCTCACATGCATGTTCTGTTTATATTTTAACATCCATGCACAGCTGACTCATGGGCATGTGAGGGTTTGCAGCTGTGTGCAAGACACTTCTTTCCTTACACTGCTAGTCGTGATGTTTGTATTTTACTTGTTAGCACACTCTTCCATGAACACAGTTAAAGGGGCAGGTGTGTCGATTTCTCTCGGCCTTGCAGGTGTCTTTATGCTTCACTTTGAAACGTGCAGATTGAACGGGTATGGTCTTATTTTTAGACCATGTGGTTTTGAGAATGTGTGAGGCAATGGAATGGGGCTTTTGTTCAGGATTAATTTTCTATGGTCTTGTTGTATGCTTCCAGGATGTTCATTGCTGGATTGCGTAATATTGAGACCCATTCATAGTGGGTGTTGTTTGTGCTCGGCGCCATTGCCCAGATTTGATTGTAACTTGGGAGTGTCGCCCTTTACAGGCAGTGGCAAGCTCAATATGTCATACTTCCCCTTTACTGTTCACTTTGAGAGACTGCTGATTTTAACCGTGAACTGCTCTGAGTAATTCTGTCTAGTTAAAGAAACAGAGGGTACTCTCTCTGAGGGTTTCCATCAACCAATGCTGCAGAATAACACATCGTGGCAGGAGGAGACGCCATTATCCTGGTGTTTGATCCCAACTCGAGATGTTTAAAAAGGCTGTTTAAAAAGTTGTGCACTTTCTTCCATGCAGATGTTACTATATATTCCTCCCTATTTCTCATTTCATGCTGCATGGGAGAATGTAGAGTAGCGTGGGGATGCCAAGGTACTTCCATTGGTAACCATCTTTTGGGGGATGGAATGGCAGGGTTCGTAGTGTCTATTTTAACTGAGCTGTTGCAATGAAAAATAAAGCACGTGTTTGCTAACCAACCTTGAATCAGGTATGTGAGGACTCATTAGGAGTGGGGTAGTAAGTGGAAACAATTGTGGTAATGGAATTACTGCCACTTTTCCCACTCTGTCAAATTAGAAGTCCTAGAAAATTAGGACTAATTCAGGTGCCGGAATTATCCCGAGGAGGAGTCACTGTCAGCAGAATGACCACCACAATTTGCAGAATTAACCCCAGCAGTAATTCCGCCAGCAGAATTGCCTCCATAAATCAAAATGGTAATTGTGCCACATTACAGGAATACCACTGAAGCACTGCCACAAGTGGGCTGTAATTCCATCAAAAGCACAGTGCAGTTACCTCCACCTCAAAGCTGGAGGCAAAATCATGCAGGTGAAGGAAATGAATCCACAGGTGCCAATAATTCAATAATGGCCACTAAAGGGGTATTTAAGGCCCACACCTTCCCTAAAGACACATCCAAGCAACATACAGCCACAACCAAACATGAACTATGGAATACACAGCATGCTTCTGTTCATCGAGCTACAGAGGCATGCACGACTACAAAAGGTACCACAAAGGCAGAGGAGTTGTGTGCTGCAGAGGATGTCCATACCACATGTCCCTCCTTCTTCCTGGACACTGACGAACAATTAGTCAAACTGTATTGCTTCAACTGGCGCACCATTACAGACCTGCTGTCCCTGGTTGAGGCTAATCTTCAGAGTGCCATCATCATCAGAACTGTCACCTCACCCCAGCTGAAGCTGCTGTCAGTCCTACATTTCTGTCCCACAGCTGCATTCCAAAAGACTTCTGAGAGGCTGCATTGCATGTCCCACCCAACTTTTTCTAAAGTGCCACATCAAATGTGTTATGCACTCATGAGGCATGCCCATCAGCACATCTCCCTGCCCACCACCCAGGACCAGGTGCATGCTGCAAGGGCACAGTCTTACGTCATTGCCCAGTTCCCAAATGTCTTAGATGCACTGAACTGCACACATGTGACATTAATGCCCACCAGGTAGTGGACCGGACATATCATAATCGCAAACAGTTTAATTCCATGAACATCCAGATGACATGTGATGAAGATCTCACCAACTGCCATTGCTGCATCTGATTTGCAGGTTTCACACTTGATGCCATGGTCCTGAGGAACAACCTCTGCGCCCACAGCAAACATTAACACACACGCACAGAACAGTGTACCTCACATTTGGGTAAGTGGTCAATCTGACAATGATTTGGTACTGAAGCCCAGATGGGTCATGCATGAGAACAAATGTCCCATAAAGCCTATACCAAGAAATAGGCCATGGACCATCACCCTCCTTATACTGGCCACAGAGCTACCTGAGAATACTCTGCAGGCTATCCTGGCATGCATGAAAGCAGGTACAACATTCCTCACAACAATCAACATCCCTGTCAAATCCTACGGGAAATTCTCAGACAATGTACAGGGATGGACCAGAAAATGCCCTAGCTCTATTTCCCCAATATCACCTTCATGGGTGATGCCTAAACAGACAGAAACCCATGATCAAGGATGCAGGACACACTGTACTCTCCTAATTGTGCCCATTTAAAGCCACTGACCCCCCTTCCCTTTGCAGTGAAGTACAGAGTGTAATCCGCAAACACATAGGAACACACGAAGGCCACCAGTACAACAGTAATAGTACCAAACAATTTGACAACCAACAGTCATGTTCAACACTTTCCTGTCTATGTGTTGAAAGTGACTCAGGATATCTTCAGTTACTGTGGTTGATGGCACCTGTGCGGAACCGTGGTACACCTCTTGAGATAGCCTATAATTAGGCTCAGAGAGGACCAGCACATGCATTGAATGCACATTTGGGCTGCTAAAGGGATGGTTCACGTGCCTCCACCAGACAGGTGGGCCACTCATGTACGATCCAGTAAAAGTAGGAAAAATCATCATCACGTGAAATGCTGCACAACATTAGCACACAGCAAAACATGCCAATGCCTCCACATGAGGGCAATGCACCCCCTGGCTTTGATGATGAGGAGGTTTCAGGTGACAACAGGGAACCTCAGTATAGACATGAGGGAGTGAGAGAAGGATGAATAAATCGCCAGGACCTAATGGGTAACTACTTTTGAATCTACGCATATGCACCTGTCACTGTACTTTTGACTCTGTGCATTTGCTCCCATTTTGAAAACGTGTCATTGCTTCCCGTTTCCTAACAGATGTGTGCATCAGACTGACCTGTCAATTTCTATTTCTATCCGGTCTTTGTTTCGTGCAGTGCACTTGTAATTTGCACCTTTTATAACCGGGGCTGCAAAATAAATGGCAATGAGTGAGGAGTATATTAAGAGAATTGCTTTTCTGACAAGTTCCAGTTCCTCTGGATATGATAGTATTTTAGGTGGAGTGGATGAAGAGTGTGGAGTGGATGAAGAGTGTGGAGTGGATGAAGAGTGTGGAGCGGATGAAGAGTGTGGAGTGGACGAAGAGTGTGGAGCGGACGAAGATTGTAGAGCGGACGAAGCAGATGAAGAGTGTGGAGCATGTGGAGTGGATGAAAAGTGTGGAGCGTCTGGAGTGGATGAAGAGTGTGGAGTGGATGAAGTGTGTGGAACGGATGAAGAGGGAGTAATAGGTGGTTTGCATTGATCGGACAAAGTGCATGGACCAGAAGGAATGCACAGAACTGATTGAACAGACGGAGTGCATAGAACTGAGGGAGTACATGCGACGGAAGGAATACATGGAACAAACAGAAAACATGGAATGGACATTGTGCAAGAATGGTTGGAGTGCATGGAACAGTTGGAGTGCATGGAACGGTTGGGGTGCATGGCACAGTTGGGGTGCATGGAATGATAGCGGTGCATGGAACCGTTGGGGTGCATGGAACCGTTGGGGTGCATGGAATGGTTGGAGTGCATTGAGCGGTTGAAATGCATGGAACGGTTGGTGTGCATGGAATGCATGGAGTGTTCACTATGGATGGCGCGGACTCAACGGATGGGGTTGAACAGACAAAGCCCCCTAAACAGACTGAGTGAATAAAACAGATAGAATAAATGGTTCAGATGCACACTCGATCTCAAGCACCTACTGAAAACCACCATATCACATCACCACGCTTACTCTCTTCTATTCATCACCACTCCACTAGAACACAGCTTTACTATGACACATTCGGTATAGCTGTTCTCATACCAACACCTGCCACATACTCCCCATCATCCTAACTAAACACTGATGGCTGCACACCCGCCAACCTAGGCGCTCTCCTCAGGCCTAATGCAGCTTGAATCAGTCTGGTATCACCCTGCCAGAACGAACACATACTCCTGATCTCCCAACCACCACACCTACCGATAAGAAGCAGCTATCATACGAGTGCCATACCTGCCGCACACATATCCGGTGCTCACACGCACCTTATGTTTCTTTCTCTCTCTCTACTGACTTGAACTACGGTTCCCGAGGGTGTTCAACCTACCAGCACCTTGAGATCATACCAATGGTACATAAGGCGCTATATAAATGCAAAGTAACATAACATAACATGTCATTGGCATGCATTGTCCTAGTCCTATCTCCCTCTAAATTCTCAAACTCTCTAGACAGCCCCAGTTGCCCATTCAACCTCCTTTGCATTCTTTCAAGATACAGGTGCAAAGCTGGTTTGATTAAATTCCACAAAGCTAGGGGTGGCATGTTGCGCTCGGAGTAGATGGCCACCTAAGTGAGCATCTCCGAGCTGGGAGGCGCTATCCTTGCCAAAATCTGCGTTGATGAATGGTAAACTACAGAGGGGACATCAATAGACTATGGCTATGCACCCTGCTTAACGACTACCTGAGAGTGGAGGCGTGAGCCGGCTCAGTTCCAGAGCTTTGGGCAGCTCTTGGTGGACCGGGGGTCTGCGCCGGCCTGATTCGATCCTCGGTTCCAGAGGGAGCTACTGCTGAGACTGGGGATCCGTGGCCTGTTGAGGGGGAGGGGCTCTGCGCTCGCTCAATCATACTCCCCAACACTGGTCGTTCCGAGGGCCTTTGCTCCAGAGGGGGAGGGGTATCTCCCCGCCGGGTCATCGAAGTTGCAACTACATCGACTCTGGGCCACTGGATCCTGCGGCTCCCTGAGGTGCGGTGCGGGCAGCTGTTGTGTTCGACCCCCAGCATCGAGCGAGTCTGCTCTGCTGCTTCCTGGGATCGTGGAGTGTTGGCGGGGAGCACCCGCCATGGTCCTTCTGACATCTACGCGCCCGGTGGTGTGCCCCTCCTGCAGTCCTGCACGAGTGGAGTCCGGGGCCCGCGGCGTTGACGGTGAGTCCCTGGGATGGGGGTGCCTTGATCTGTTTTCCAAGACTAAAGTACTAGCCACCCTGCGCCGACCCTCCCCCCCTGGGGAGGCTGCGAACTTCGCAGCGGCCTGTCCTGCCCCTTCTGGAGGTGCCGCAATGTGGCATGGGCTGTGACCTTCCCTGACTCCCCTACAATCTACATTTCTACTCCAGGAGCTGTGTGAAAGGCTATCTCGGGCCATAGGGGACACAACTGTATGCCCATCTACACCTCATTATACTAGTGGTGGGGTATCTGAACACCTATACTACGTTGGAGAACACAACCCGTTCAAGCACCCATAAACCCTCAACAAACCTCATCTCAGTTTAAACTGCTGAATCAGCGAAAGGACCCCATACCGCTGCACTAGCCCAGATATAAGAGGCTCGGATAGGGGCTGCTGATAGGGGGCTCTGGATCCCTGGGCCTCCTCTACCCTCGCCCAACTGCTGTATTCCTGCCTCAAAAATCTCAACAGGGAGGCCATCCGAATGTAGCATGTGTCATTGTCTGGCCAAAGTACGCAAAGCCCAAACTATCTGCATTACTTACTCACTCTGTAGCCCAGGGAATGGTCGCTGGCATGACCATTCCACGCACACTGTATGCACCCGCCGTCCAGCAACCCGGGGTGCTCTAACCGATCTCTAGCCAGCCCTTTTAACCACAACCACTCAGCGACACCCTTCCCACCTTGATTACCTGATGCCTTACAGCTGCTCGTAGGGTGCCCTTCCTGGTGCTTCAGAGTCCGCAACGCCCGTGGATCACAGCGTTCCCTTATCCACTGCGGTTCTCTTGGTCCCGCGTTCTAATTTGGAACACTACTGAGCTGGTTCCTCCCGGGCATCCCAGTCACCAGGCTCCGAGCGCATGTGTATACTTACCACCTGCTTGGGGACTCAGGCTCTCGTCCTGGCCCCTCACTGTGTATTCTGGAACGCCAACATCTATTAATGGGCCAAGCTCCTATAGACCAATCGTGACCAGCTAGGCCCCCTCCAGTCATCCTCACCCACCCTCTCGACCATCACCTGCGGTCCCTTCCTTTTTTTTGCGCACTTTCTCCACATTCTGGTTTCCCAAGTCTGCAGTTCCCCACCCCCAGTTTTCATCATGACTAAAGAAGCTGGGAAAAAGCAGAGCTCCATCAACATGTTCACTAAAACATGCCTAAACAGGCTGAGGAGCCTCCGGAGCCCGGGCCCACCACTTCAACTCCTCCGGATTCAATAGACTAACAGAAAATGCTGGACTATATCCGTGAAGGGTTCACCACTCTGCACTCCATACTGGATGACATGAATGGCTCCATGTCCTCAATTAAAGCACACATTGAGAAAACCGAAAGCTGAGTTGCTGAAATTGAGACGAGGGTGGGCGCCATGGAGAAGACTTTCGGCGGAAGTCTCCTCATTATCTAGACGTGTACTGGAGGTGGCGAGAAAGAATGAGGAACTCGAATCGCACTCCATACGCAATAACCTCTGCATAATTGGGGTCCCCGAGGACAGCATCAAGGAACCCATGGAAGACTATTTAGAGCACACTCTATTTACACTTTTTGACTCTCCTAGGCTCTTGCCACAGTTCGCTATTGAAAGAGTCCATCGAGCCTTATCAGCAAAACCCAGACCCAGTGCACCCCTGCACCCATCATAGCCAGGGTTCTAAACGTTCGTGATCGAGACGCTCTCCTTAGGGCAGCAAGAGCCAAGGGGGAACTTTTCTTGGGGTCATCTAGGATCCACCTATACCCTGACTTCTCTGTGGCTGTTCAACAGGAACGCAAATCCTTCCTTGCAGTCAAAGAGAGGCTGCGCGATCTAACCAGGTTTTCTTTTTCACACTCCTGGAAGAAGCCTCCAAATTTATAGACAATCACTTCCCTGATTGACTGTTCATGGCCTCATCACTCTGTTAGCGTTTGTTACATGTTTGAACACCTATTGGGTTGGGCGTCCCCTGGTACATGGGCGTAGGAGATCCATCCTTCAGTCATGTGCTTAATTTTCACTCTGGTTCTACGACGTCTTGATCTCCCCGTCATAAGTTCCTATCTACCCTACATGTTAACAGGTTTTTTACTGCATCTTGTCTATCCTTAATGGGCCCCCAGCCCGGAGCATAACAGTCAGATCAGCGCACACTCCCCAGGCGCTGATACCATTTGTTTGGATTTGGTTATTGAGTTATGCGGTTATCATTCCTCTGATTGGGGGAGGGATTTAGGTGGGGGTGGGTTGGGATGTTTGTTCTGTTAAAAAAGGCTTGACGTTCACGGAGAGGGGGGAGTGCTTGACAGTGCCAGGTCAGTCGTATGCTAAGAGGCGGCTCGCTTGTCTATCCCGGGCCCCAGGCCCTAGGTTATTGCCCCACTGAAGCTCAAAGTCTGTGCAGTGCTCCTACTCTAATGGGTGACAATAATGTAACACTCATGAGTTGGAATGTACGAGGGCTGGGTAATTATAAGAAAATGCGACAATTACAACTGCACGCTGAACGCCACGGCGTGAAAACCCTTCTTTTACAAGAAACGCACGCTTGTACTGAACACAGTGGAAAATTTGCCAAAGGGTGGAGTCCTCAAAGGTATTACACCAGCTATTCTACTCAGAGTCAGGGGGTTATGACCCTGATCCATACAAGCCTCAAATTCACTTGTAAGTCCTCACAGGTCGACCCACTGTGTAGATATGTACTACTCCATGGTGTCCAACAAAATAAAGAGCTGGTGTTATTGAACATCTATGGCCCTAATGTGGATGACCCTGAATTTTACCTCCAACTAGCCTCTCTCTTAGACAGTTTCCCTATGGTCCCGATACTGTGGGGGTGGCAACTTTAAAACAATACTAGACGTGGACCTCGACAGATCGGGTTCTAGACCCTGTCAACTTTCCAAAGCAGCCTACACCATCTGTCATTACGCTCCCAGCTGGCTATCGTAGACATATGGAGACTGTTATACCCCGATTCCCCAAAATACTCTTTCTACTCCTCAGTTCACGACTCACATTCTAGGATTGACAGATGGCTGGTATCAGACATGCTAATAAGGAACGTCTCACAGTTATCGATTTTCCCTAGAACCCATTCCGACCACTCCCTGGTGACTATCTCCCTTTGCTGGGGTCCAGAGTACAAAGGAACTTGGCAGTGGAAACTGAAACCACACTCCTTGCTCGACACAGCCTTTATCTCAGAACTAGAGACTGCCATTGAAGACTTCTTTGAAATCAACACTAATTCGGTCTCTACACAATCCACCCTTTGGGAGGCATTTAAAGAATACATCAGGGGTGTTTCCATCTCGAAGGAAAGTGTTATTCTGAAAGTGATACGAGGAGATATCCTGAAAAGTGAGTTGGCTCTCGCTTCCCTTGAGTTCGAATACACTCACCTTCAATCTTCTGAGATCCTGGCGTCCTTAGGTACAGAGCTAGATATTTCTGTGCTCATGCGGAACGCGAGGTGAAACTGCTTGACAACCCTCAGCTCGTGAGAAAATATGGGGAGGGCGAACGGCCAGGCCGAATCCTAACCCTATTCATCCGCCGAGAGTTTGGATTCCCCAACATCCCTGCTATCGAGAGGGCCATTGGCACTCTAGCCACACTCCTGCTTGACATTAACACCGAGTTCCTGGACTTCTATGAAGCTCTTTATTCAGAGGACGAGAGCATCCCAACAGCCGAGATCGATGCCTACCTAGACAGCCTTCCCCTTTCGGTCCTCTCCCCTGAAACCAATAGATCTCTGGAGAGGCCGTTCACTGCGGAGGAGCTGTCAGAGGCCATCGATTTGCTGTCATCTGGTAAGTCCCGGGCTTGGACGGCTTCCCAGTAGAATTCTATAAATGCTTCAAATCTCTCTAATCCCCCACTTGAAGGCCCTCTGGGACGAAGCTAGCGAAGTTGGCATACTCCCTCCTTCTCTCCGGGAAGCCATAATAATGGTTCTACTTAAACCTGGCAAGCTCCCTACCCAATATGGCTCGTACCGCCCCCTCTCACTAATCAACTGCGACATCAACATGTTTGCCAAATTGCTAGCCCTACGCTTAGCTCCCTTTATGCCACACATCATCCACCCTGATCAATCATGATTTATTCAAAAAAGCATTCGACTCTGTGTCGTGGAAGTACCTTTGGCGGGTCCTTGAAAAATGTAAATTTGGGCCCAGTTTCCGTTCTTGGGTTGGGCTGCTCTACTCAGACCCGGTGACCAGGGTCTGTACCGAGGACAGATGCTAGTCCCTGTTTCGAATTGCCAGAGGTACAAGGCAAGGCTGTCCCTTTTCTCCCTTAATCTTTGCTATAGCCATGGGACCATTCGCTGATATGATGCGCCAGAGCCACACATGCAGAGGGTTACGAACAGCAGGCCAAGCGGATATCATCTCTTTATATGCCGATGATTCCCTGCTCTATCCGGTCTCCCTCTATCAACATTGCCCCGATACTGGAGGATGTTGTCCACTTTGGGCGCATCTCTGGACTCAAAGTAAACTGTTCCAAATCTACCCTGTTACAACTTACTAAAGGCACACGCCCCCCTCCCGATCTTATGGGGTTCACTTCGTCCCAGGTGAGCTTCACTTACCTCGGAGGTGGCTCGCCGTCCTGAGACACTGTATGAGGAGAATTATAAGAAATATCTTATGAAGCTTGCTGAAAAGGCTTCTGGCTGGGCGAGACTTCCAATTTCCCTGGCGGGTCGGATTGGGGACCTAAAGATGGTCGTACTCCCCCAACTCTTATATAAGTTCACCAACCTACCCCTGTGGCCGGGAGACGGCTTCTTTCAAGCGTTCACCCCTACTGTCAATGCTTTTCTGTGGCATTCTGGGGCTGTTCAACTAAAACTCGCGACATTGACCACCCCTATGGAAAGCGGCGGATTCAGCGCCCCTGATTTTCTCAAATACTGGTTGGTGGCACAGGCCCAGTTTGCGTTGCACTGGTTTAACACACAAGACTCCCCTCTGCATGTTAGACTTGAGAAAATGGCAGTCAGTGACCGCAATGTCCGCTCCTTGATTCTCTCTCCTCTGTCGGTCTTGTTAGAGTCATTGGACCCGGTTGTTAGCACATCCCTTGTCCTGTCTAAAATCTGGAAACTATCAAGCATGCCCCATCCCTTCCAAGGCGATCTACCACTGTGGAGCTTCCTCCCAGGGGTCCCACACATACCATCACCCATCATACACCGGTAGGCCAAAACAGGCTAAGAAGCGATCCGAGACTTCTTTGAGAATGGTAATTTCATTGAGTGGCCAGATCTTCCACCCATTCAATGGTGGAAACCATCCGCGTGGCTCCAATAATCATCCCTCCGTAAAGTTCTTAAAATCAGATACCCTGATTTTCCCACAATTCATCCTGACGACCCTGTAGTTGCAGAGTTATACAGCTTCAATTCCTTTAGGAGGAATGTACCAAGACTATACGCCCTGTTTCAAACTAGAACGTCCCTCCTCTTCGATAAACTGAAACACAAATGGGCAGCTTAGGAGTGTTAATGTCTGACCCATGCTGGAATCTCATTTGTGCGCACACCCATAATGTGTCCTTTAATTCCTGATTCAAGTTAATCCAGTTCAAAGTCCTGCACGGGTATCACCTCACTCCAATTAGGCTGCACCACATGTCAAAGGACCTCTCTCCCAGATGCCCCAGATGCGGAACTGACTGTGCCATATACATACACATGATTTGGTCCTGTCCTAAACTTACGCAGTACTGGGAGGAAGTATGCGCCACCATGTCTGCTATTGTGGACCGCACAGTCGCTCCGTCCCCAGTATTATGTCTCTTTCATGACTTTCCTGACTTGGGACGCAACTCTAAAAAGCTGGATGGCCTCTGTATGTTACTCGCTGTCCCCTGCATCTTACTATGCTGGCTGCGCCCTATTCCACACTCACACGCGCAATGTGTTAGGGCGGTCACCTGGGCATCGGACACGACAGAGGCCTAGGCTAATCAACAACCTTCGCATTCTAGGCCCAGACATATCTGGCTGAAGTTTCGTTCTTATATATGGCCTCTGCAGCTACATACACTGATGCTGTGTCCCTTGCTCCTTCCTCTCCCACCTCGACCACAGTCTAAACCCTTGATTACCCAAACTCTCTCCTATCTTGTTTTGCCCCACATGCTCATATCTGTAAAGCAATGTACACTGTTGAACCCAATCTGTATGAACTGTAATTGTCAATGCCTTCCCCTGTTGGGCTTCTGCCTCTCCACTGTGTTGTCAAGCTAAATAAATAAGTGTTTAAAAAAAAAAAACATTCACAAAGCTGTCTGGTTCAGTTCTACAATGTCTGTCTCTTTGAAATGAAAAAGAGAGGGTTATTTGTGTTGTTTTGGCACTATCTTTTTAACTCTTGTAAGTCATGACAAATTGCTGTCTGTATGAAAAAGTAAGTACAGGCTGCCCACTTTATTAATGTGTTATGCTGCTATACATCACACCTGACAGGCTAATCTTGACTAGAGGTGGTCAACAGAGGTGCACAGTAGGCGCCACAGCAAACGGTTGGAATTTCAATGATTTACCAGGTGCAGAACTGAAGTGGAAGATAGGTGCAGCGTTTAGCTGCTGATCAAGAGAAACTGCCATTGCCGCCTCTCACTGGAAGGTGGTGGATGCACAGGCAACAGCAGCCTAGGGGAGAGAGAGCACATGTAGGTCAATGCTTAAAAAAACAACAGACTTACCCACCGGCACCCTCAGTGCCCTTGACAAAATAAACTGAGTAGTACGGGCCCATTGAGGTACTCTGAGAATAAGATGTGCAACGTTATTCAGAGGGTTCAACTTCAGCAGGCAGTCTATGGCACACTGTGGTAGGCTAAGCTAGGTTGGATTTACTGCAGTGTCTTGAGGCAAAAAAATTACCATTCCAATCTCGCCCAATCTTGATTTTGCGAGCCTCATGCACAAGGCCGGAGTAAACCGAGAACCTCTCACGAATCCCAAATTACGGTGTTGTTCCATCAAAGTGCAATCAGATACACAGACTATTATGACGCTGGATTTCCTTGGTTTTAGCTGCATAGATATTCAGCTCATTAGCAAGCATCCTGCACCACATCAGTGACATAAACTCTGGGGAGCAGGAAGGAACTCAGGAGCATTGCAGAGATGGTCTCCCGGAGGGCGGAAACTCCCTGCTGTGCACTCCTCCTCGGTACCCCACTCTTCAACACATGGTACGGGACAAAAAAAGTGACCAGAACATCATTCTGACCCTTGACTAATCACCTGCCTATTTCTGTGATCTTTGCCATACCACTTGACCACAATGGGGGGACCGTGGACAAAAAAGTAACCAAATAGACGTGTGATCTTGGGAAAATCACTGTCTCCATTTTCCCCAACCTATGTTTTTGCAAAAACCGAGGGGGGCAGGGGGTATTAAAATAGGTTACTCCTCCAGCATCAAGCACTAATATGTCTGCTGGATAAATGTGTGCCGTAGGTTGGTTACAGGTTCGAAGCACAGCATGCTCGAAGTACGAATAGGTGGACTTCAGATAGCTGTGCTTATTCTGTAGGTGACACATTCAAACCCACTTAGATAGCCCAGGCAGTCAGAGTGACTGCTGCAGACTGCAGAGTGGTTACACACGTTTAGGGTTATGCTGCTAACCCAAAGGTACCAGGTTTTAATTGGAAAGACAACTCTGCGGTTTGCTGTACCTAATGCAGAGTTTTGTGTTTAATCTGGAGGACTTGCACAACGGCAGAGAAAGTAGAATTGATCCAAGGACCTGGACTCAAGGATCAGATATTCCAAAGCATGCAAATCACATGTGGTTCGGTATCTCCATTCCAACATAACCTAGTTGTAGTATGGGAAAGTGGGACATGGCTATGGTTTGTGTCCCTTATTACTGCAGAATCCCAAGTTTATAGCTGAGAAATGACCAAGTGGGCACTCCTAAAACTGCAGTCCACACCTCCCACACACCCCAGTAAGGGGATGCACTAACCCTGCACATCTTCCTATGTTAAGGTGGGAGTGAATGAAAAAAAAGATAAGTGCTATGTATGCCCCCTGGGGTGAGCAGGAAGGACCCCATAGTTTGCAGATAATTCCATGTATCATACAATAGTTTTCCTGAAGACCCGTTTGTGCTGGGGGCAGGAGTGGAGGGTGCCCTTGTGGACTGCGGCCGGGCACACTACTGGGTAGGTACTTGGACAATGACAATTTGGTTAGGGACCAGCAGCCTAAGACCCACCTCGGTAAGTGTGTATTCAATGGAGGAAGGGGCAGTGCAGATAATGGGCCAGAACAAGATGAAGCAGCGCTCCTGCAAAAAATGTCTTGCCGGAGCGCTGCCCTGTACTCCAGACTCAGGGGCCAGCACATGACTACCCAGTTCCTGCACCTTAATGAGCAGACTCTGCACAGAGCCCTGGCTAATATTCTGAAAGCAGTCTGCTTGTGAAGGCTCAGGTCCCACTATGTGCTGCTCTTTCTTCGGGCCCAGAGGTTCGCAGAGACATCTACCAAGCAAAACTGACGGTGCATTATCACACGCATGAGTAACCTGCCCTTCAACAAGCTTTCTGGCAAAGCCTCACAAACAGTGCTACAGCTGTCCAAACTGATATATATGTACGGCAATTAGCAGACATCTCTTTATTAGGGTGAATATTGTGACCAATCAAAACAGAAGAGTCCATTATTTACTGAAAAGGCTTCTTACTCAATCAATAAAAGGCATTTTTAACTTATATAATTGTGGACATTATGAAATACCCAAAATGCTCTTATCTTTTATGCACATCGCTAGGATGGGGTTCTATGAAGAGATACTGTGTTGCGCAACCTGGCCGAGAGCCACACCCCTTGGTCCCACCCCACCAAAGAGGTGACATTTCCCCCCAAACATTGTTTCCATTTCCAGCAGTGGTTGGGGTATTTCTGTATGGAGGCCATAAGCAAGAGCAACGGTTGCTTGACCGGAAAGAGTGTGCTCCTGAACGGGGGCACTAAAGGGAATATCTAGTTCAAAAATGAATTATGTGCAGATTTTACTATGTGGTTTGTGTCTGTAGCAAAGTCCCCAAGGTGTCCCCTGTCCCTCCCAGGTTGTATGTGTCTCCTACGCCCCTGATTACGTGTAAGAAATACTTAACAAAACAACTGTTTTTTTTTTGGGGGGGTGGTTGTTTCAGGAATATTTGGCGTGTACTCCTATGTAAAAACGGTAAGACTACTTACTGCACATAAGATATGTTTGAATACATGCACACTCACTTTATCTTTCACAACAGTCTGCAACCTTTGGCTACCCTGATGTGTTGGACTACAACTCCCATTAGCACTAGCCAGAATTGTCAATGGTGAGGAATCGTGGGAGTTGTGGTCCAAAACTTCTAGAGAGTCAAAGGTTGCAGACCACTTGTCTTCATATTGCAGGTTAAGACAAAGACCACTGCACTGTTCACATTTCAAGGTATTGTTCTTTGGTTTGTCGAGAAAATGCATATATAAAAATTGATGATGCCTTCAGTGTACTTTTTAATTCAGCTGAGTGAATTTTGTCAATTAAGACCCTTCCATATACAGTAGCCGCTTCCTGTTTCCCTGCACATTTGGCACCGGTAAACATACACCATGAATAACAATTAGAGAATGTGGAGTACTTCACTTAGCTTCTCCTCGCTTTAGGTGCGCATCCATTTACTTCCATGATAGGGGCTAACGCCACAATGGAATTCTCAGAACCTAGTTGCTGCCTCGTAGAATTTCAATAAAACATACAAATAATATTTTATTTTCATCTTAATTAAATTCACTGTGATGGAAGCTGATGCATTATTCCCTTAAGCTCCAGGCTCACAACCTAATTAAAACCAATCTGAGGCGTGCATTCTGTATGCCATTGAACACAGCCTGGCCTAAGCCTGTGCAGAAAAGTAAAAACAAGCTAAGCGACTAATGCAATGCATTGTCAGTATGTCTCCGTGTAGGGACGCCTCGCCCATAGGAATCTTCACAATGCACAGAGCCTTGGCAATCATTTATGCAATAAATCAATGCAGAAGCAGATGCCGGGGTTCAAATGATCTTACAATTCCAAGCAAAAACTATTAGATAAAAACGGCATTGTCATTTTAAATATGTCTTTGGTAGTACAATCTGTTATTGGTGCACAGCAACAGGAGATGTGGTCCATCCTGATCGAGATAGACCCGAATGATGTAGCTTTCATGCTTTAAGTTTCAGCAAAAGGACCCATTAGAGTGTTCATCTCACTTTGAAATATGACATGAGTGTTGTTTGCTAACATTTATTATTCCTAGAGACATTTGTCATAGTGCAATCTGTGCGAGAATGTAATTGCAAAATTGTGTAATATTGCTGATACATTTTCAGTGTGACAATAACGTCACACCTTTTGTCTCCTGCAAGAAAGTAATAAATGTTGCAAATGATTGTCAACATTGCAATAATATCTCTTTCTTCAACTGAATGGAAACAAGGATGCTGAATTGGGGACCCGTGCAGTACTGGGAGTGGCACAGGGAACACTAGAGCAGGGAAGGAGGGGCACTGGTAATTCAGTAGGGTCAAAGACAAGTGCACAGAGTGCCAGAAAGAATGCCCGAGGGTACAAGGTGAGCTGCTAATGCACAGAATGTACAGAGGGTTTCCGTGGGTACTCGACACGGAAGAGAAACTGGAATCCTGAAGGAGAACTGCATCGCTGAAGGAACCCTGGAAAGGCAACATGTTTCTGCACGGGGCGCACCGTTGGTAGAAGGTGTACAGGGAATCCTCGAAGTACATAGAGCACTGGGCACCTGGAGAGTGCAAAGATTAGAGTGGCAGTGGGGAAGGAGCACTGGTACGCTGCAAACATCGCTTGGGTGGACAGTGCACTGTGGGACAGAATGTGGACCTGGGTATTGATCTGTCAATATTCTTATTAGGCTATGTTATGTAGGATTGTTCTTATGCTATGATATGCTACATTTGGCTCTCGCTTACAGTTAGGCCTCACACCCTCCATGTCACCCATCTCTGCACACAGCACCCAGGACAGGCCCAAACCCCTCCTGGGCTTTTCATATGGTTTCTACTAATGCTGCTTATCCATAATACAAAAAGATGTCCCTGCAGGACTGCGTCACAAGGTCACAAGTGAGATGTCTACAGTTCTTGCCAAAGGTCTGCAAGATGGTGTCCCCCATTGTGAAATGCTAGCACATATTAGTGGTGGCCTATGATATGCTATATTATTGACACTCTAGTGGGGCCGCTAGAGAGCTCCTTATGTCGACTACCCAAACACTTGCATGCTGTTTTCCCTGCGGATAACTCTGTATGCTTTGGATTTGTGATATAAATACCTGAAGCTTGATTTACCATCCGTCTGATCCCCTTATTTGCTGCAAACTGAGGCTAGCCGAGGGGGCCTTATTTTAGCCACCACAGAAATAGTGCTGTGACTCTAGTCGGCTCCGTCAAGTTGGAATCGCCATTGAACGGGATGGGCCAAAAAGGAGATAGAGCTCATATTATTGCAGAAAGACAATGGGGGCATAATCTCATGGGACACCAGAGTCACATAAGATTTCTGGTTTTCTCCGGATTTTGGGTGGCTCTTATTTTGTTTTGCCACCATATTCCCCGAAGGGAACCAGGACGTTATTTCATAAGGAAAATAGTAGTCTACAAGGAAAAAATAATGGTTCCCATGTAATAGTTGTTTGATAATACTTGTGTTTCTCTCCATACCAGGGTACCCTTAAGTTTAGACTTCTGTATGAGTGTGCCAAAGTGACACGACTAATGTGAACTTAATCTGGTATGATGCACTATGCTCAATAATGTAGTGCAACATTGTGCTAGTTGTGTGCTGTGTATTTGGGTTGTCATTTTGAAATGGCACGTGATTGGGCTTACAATGGTAACATAACTAGACGTGGTAAATTTCCATGCAGGCCTTACTGAACACCTATTTCTATCCGTGTGCCAGAGCCTATTTTTTTTGTATGCCAGTAATGGAAGCCCCAGAGGAGATGAGCAGCATGAACAAAGTCAATTGGGTCCCAGGGTCTTTGTTCTTGCCTGCACCCTTTCCAATCCATTAAGTTCTGTAGTTGTCCCATGATTAAATAAATATCAAGTACTGCCAAAACAGGGGCCAGTGGTGAGTGGGTGAGTTGTGTTCCAGGCTGCTTTTGTTTGAGCAATGACACATTGAAGCCTGGATTTATATTCAATGAACTAGGCAGCGCCAAGTAGCAGAACACCTGATTCATCATTGGCTGGATAGGTGAGGGTCCTATATATCTAATCCACAAAGTCCTACACCCAGAAAAAAATCTAATTTTTGCTGGATAACCATGCCTGATCTTTCATTTCGTTTTCTTATGCTGTGTTGTTGCACTTACTATGCCCAAATCGATGTTTTTTTGGCTTGTCCCTTTTTAAATTCTGCATGACTGAGTGCAGGGCAGTTTTTACTTGATACAGATGGTCGACAATGGAAGGCTGTTAATGGATGGAAGGTCTTCTGATAGATATCGTGGATGGTCCCCCTTGTTGAAGCCAAACTGGAAAGTCTGGACGAGATCATTCTTAATGCTGTTGAAATTCCATTCTGCTGTTTACTACATACGAGACACATCTGAGACATTCAACTCTCTTGGCTTTCAGCAAAAAAACAAAGGTACTTGTGACGTCTTGCTTTTTATGCTTGGCTTAACAATCTACTTTTGGGTTATATCCAGATGGTAATCTGACCTACACCTTTAAATATTTTCATGATACCCTGTGAAAGTGGTACGGCAGCTGAGATCCTTTACCAAATAAATTAATGTGGGGTATGCCATGAAGGCTGACTATATGATGTAGAAAGATTTGAGATATGTCTGAATCTAGAGGAAAAAAACTATTCCTGCCTCAGTTATTAGATTTATGATTACGAAGACGAGATTGAAACCATGATCAGGATGAAGATCTGTCGTTAGAACAATTGACAAAGTATGACGACGGTGGGCCAGGGCAACCATAAAACAAATGTCTGTCAGCTCGCAAAAGGATCCGAATAACACGGGTGGCTACATATTGTGTTGCTTCTTGTCACAATGTTTCCCAACTGACAAGAAGAGTCAGTAGATCCATATTTTTGCTACCATCTAGGTGGCCTGCTTAAGGGTTGTCAAGGCTGTATTCTAAGTTTTCCCTGCATAGCACCGATGGGAGGAAATAGACGACCTTCATTAATGGTAGTTTTCTCTAATTTACAATTAAGACCAGTTAAGATGTGGTATGTGTCATAACCTGAGCTCATCACCTATTAATATCCTCCACTGGCATGAGACACAATATATATGGAATACATATGACAGGTTGTGCCTGGTTTCAGTGGGGAAGAAATGTTTTATCTTTCTTGATGGGGAATCCACCTTCCTGGGCGAACTGTGATCACACATTTGTAATCCACTTGGACAGCAAAAAAGCAACTATAAAAGCTGGGCCAATAAGAAAGTTGGATCATTTTAAAAACTGTATGCAGTGGTGGTGTGAGAAGAAAATAACATCTCCATTCCTGAAAAGAACATTGAATGGAAAGAAGCTCTTATCAGAGGGAGTATTTTTTACCTCCACAGGTGACCATTTCTTGGAATAAAATATCACTGGATTCAGTTGTCCTATAGTCGTCTTTGTGATAAACACCACCCTTAGCTGCATTAGATTGTACTCTAAAAAAGGGTTGTCCAATGTCAGGATGTAACTTCACGTAGTCAGAGGTAAAGTGCTTCATTAAACACAGTAAGCATTTTTCAGATTCAATCATGAAACCATTCCATCCCCACAAAGGGAAGCCGTGATAAGGGGCACTACCAATAAAAAGGAGCTGATGAACTAGCAGTACCAATTTGTAAACCCTATAAAGCACTTTATGCAACAAGCGCAATCGACAACTGCTTCATCCCTCCTTAGCAGGCAGTGTGGTGAGATAATAAACCACAAGAATCGTATGGTATGTGTATGAAATTGGCATTTTTCAGCCGTAATAGGTAGTCAATTTGTTCTGAGTCTCTGCAGAACTGCTCACATGTGATAGATAGACTCCTCTTCTGATTGCAAATGAATCAGAATGTTGTCCATGGATACAACTACCAAGATGTCAACATCTCATAAGACGTTGTGACAGAAGTATTGGAAGGCAACCGTTGCATCACAAGGTATTCAAAAGCCAATATCTAATATGACAGGCCATCTGCCCTTCATCACAATCACATACTCTAGTCAAATGATAAGCGCTCCTACTTGCAAAATATCGTCCCATTCTGGATATGCACAACATTCATGGAAAAAGGGGCATGGGAAACCGATTTTGACGGTAACCTATGCCTGATCTAAGCCTGGCACTTTTCCGCTGCTAGAAAACAGAAATTAAGCTGCCAGAGATAGGGAGTGGTGAATAAACCCATCTGCCAAGCTTTTCTCAATATAAAACTTCATGTGTACATATTCAGATTCTGCGAAGGCATATAGCAGTCCACATGTAATTGGTGTTCCATGTTATAAATCCATGCTACATTCAAATTCCTGATGCGGGGGAAAGGTCTCAACCCTTTTGTCACTAAACACATCATGACGGTCATTGTACAGAGGAGGAGGTACAAGCTCAATTGCTCCAGCACCACTGACCTTACAAGACCTTGCTAGGGACTGGATCTTGGATGTGGATGTTGTGTGCCCTTGGCCAAGGCAGACTTACCAGGTGAAGGTCAATAATCTGATTTACTTGCAATGGTTTCAAGGAAAAATAGCAGTAGGTTTTCAATAGTAGTGTGTTTCTCCCCAGATCCACAATACGCCCCTTCTGTCTGAATCGGCTATGGTATGGCAACCAACGTGAGAACAATAATAATAACATGGCACTTATATAGTGCTACGAACCCTCAGATATCTGAGCGCTGCTTATTATTACCCATGGTGTGTGGTGTTCATTTATCGACCTCGGAAGGATGAAAGGCTGAGTTTGGCCCCGCCGGGATTCGAACCTGCGTTACCAGGCTCTGCACGGATGTCAAGGCGTAATATACCGCATACATTTTTATAGATATCATTGTGCAAGTAATGAGTTTTGTCTTTGGGCTGTTGATTCAGTCTGTGTAGGCGAACTATTTTTGCGCAGACGTGACACAGGAGCACTGGTGGGAGCAAGGATATTTGTGGGAGCAAAATTAGCAGTTGGGCTTCCACTGGGCTCAGCAGGAACACAAGGTGACAGAAAAAGAGCTGCAGAGCATAAGAAGCATAATATGGACACATGGGGTGTGCAAGGATAACAGGGTTGGTGTAAGGAACACTGGAGACAATGAGGGGCACAGGAAGTACTGTGTATGTGTGATTAACACAGTGGGAGAGCTAACAGGCAGAACGAGTGATCTGAGGGTTCAAGTAAAGTGTGCAAAGAGCACAGTGAATGACCGGGGGCACAAGATACACTGTTGGTCAAAAGGAGCAGCTGGACACTGCAAGGTTCAGTGGAGCTGGAAAGAGCACTAGGAGAAGGAAGGAGCACTGTGCACAATGAACACTACGGATACTGGGAGCATTGGGGAGATACAGAAAGCACTACTACCTGAAAGTGCCACTGAGGACGAAATTAGGGCTCTGAGTGGAAAAAGCACTTGCGGCTGACAGTAATATTGGTCAGCCAAAAGAATCATTGGAGGGTTTGGTGGAGTATGGGGTTGAAGAAGGACTTATGGACCGAAGGAGCACTGAAAGGGTGAAGGTGCTTTGGGGCCCAAGAAACAGTGTATGGAGGAAAGGAAAGAGCCATAAGTACACCATGTGTAATTGTCGGTGTGGGAAATGCTAGGGTACTGAATAGTTAATTATCAGCTCGTGCAAAAGCTAACTACTCACTGTCCAATCAGCTCCAAGCAACTTCAATCACTTTGGAGCAAGGGAAAACATCCATTTGTGAAGAAGCAGAATTTGGAAATGAAGGAGGATACGAGAAGGAGTGCATTGGGGGGTGGAGCCAGAGACGTAGAAGGGGTAGGGCCTGAGCAGGCAGGGCCCACCGAAAATATGTAAATGTCCACTCAGCAGCACTGTGTGAGAATTTACAGATGTTAATGTCACTGCGGTGGGTCCAACTACCTTAGCTTCAGGCCCCACTTGTTCGACAATCCTGGCTAGGCCTCTGGGTGGAGCACGGTATAAATGATGTGAAATGGAGCAAGTAATGAAAGATGTGGAGGTGAAAGACACATATATTCGTCATATCTTGCTGCGGAGGGGCAGGGCATCAGCTGTGCCATTAGGTGCCACGTCTTTCATACCCCGAGGTTTGTTTCTTGTTTCAATCTTCACCAGGGCCGGTCTTTGCGTCAGGCAGCCCAGGCCGCTGCCTGACGTCAGTCAGACTCTAGGGAGCGCTGCACCAGCAGTCCACAGTGCTAGAATGCACGTGTAACACGTTAGTTTCCTAACATTATAAAAATGAATGTGGCTGTTCATTTTTATAATGTTAGGAAACTAACGTGTTACACGTGTATTCTACCACTGGCACTGCTGCAAGATGCATCCTCGGCCATCAGACAGGGCAGTGCTAGAATACACGTGTAACACGTTTATTTCCTAACATTATAAAAGTGAATGTGCCTGTTCATTTTTATAATGTTAGGAAACGAACGTGTTACACGTGTATTCTACCACTGAGATTGCTGCAGGCTGTGGCCTCGGCCAGGGCAGTTTCTAGTCGATTTGGTGTCCAAGGCGTAACACTATGAATGTGCCCTCTCCCCGCATCCCATCCCATGTGCCACTCCCACCGCACCCCGCGCTCCACTCCCGCCGCACCCCGTGCACCACTCCTACCGCACCCCGCGCACCGCCAGCCAGGCCCATGGGCGCACGTGCGGTGTGCCCTCCTCCAGGCTATGGGCGCGCACTGACACTGAAGTGTGGATTGATTGGGGCTGGCTGGTGTTGTCGGCCCCGGCCATTACAGAAAAGAGGAGCGAGTGGGTCACTAAATCCTGAAGTTGTTCCTATCACAAGCACACACTGCCAAGCAGCAGCAGAATCAGCAAATACAAACGGTTTCTGCATCCTGCCCTCACTGATTGGCCTTGTATCAGGAAACCCGGCAGTAACTACAGCCTGCCGAGGCAAGCACACTTCTTTCCTCCTGCTCCCGTCCTCATAGGTGAGGCCTATTGCTGCATAGGCGTTTTATTTATTTTAAAATGGTATTGCGGAGATGACTGGGCCATCCAAGAACAGCCTCTGGAGGCCAGAAAGCTCGACACTTTTGTCAAGGCTCAAGTAGTCATGAAAAAGGAAGCAAGCACTGGTGGTGGACTCTCCTCAGGAGATCAAAAGGCCGGTTCTCGGAAGACCTGGGTAGAGTGTCATCGTCAGCAGATCTTAGACGGTTGCACGTTCCAGCAGGGTTGGATTGGTCGGTCCGTTGGCCAGGCCAAAATCACTTCCAGGGCGAGACCCTGGGGGCCGGTATCACGCTTGGGCTAGTTTGGGGCTTACTAAGCCCCCCTAGTTCCTGCTCCCGAGCATATTGTTCATCGTTCCCTCTTTCCTGGGCATGCACTGCTGACTTTATTTTATTGCAAGAGTTTCATACATTTCACTGTTCGCTCAGACTTGTCTTATACTCTTCTTTGTCGTTGTGCTTCTTTTGTTTGGAATAGTAATCACGCTAGTCTAACGAGATAAACAAACACCTACACGAACGCGCCTTGTGAATGATGGTGTGAATGGTGGATGCAGGCGCTGGACCAAAAGCTAAGCGAAGTCTACACAGCAGCTGGCTTGGGAAAGCTACTCAGCAACTACAGTAGAAACCATCTCAGTGGACGGTTGGACCGTCTTCCGTATAATGCAAATACCCAGACTTGTAGGATGCATGCTTCACTTTCTTTGTTCCATTGGGGGCGACATGCTGTAGCACCAATTCATGGCCTTTAAAATACCCTGCACAGTGCAGCTTTCGATCTCCTTTAACACAAACGCTGGGATATGGCCATGACTAGCTAACGCCACATTAATCAAAGCCAGGTCTCTAAAGAATGGTTCAAGTGTTGGGGAATCACTTGCTTACACTTTCTGTCGTGTGACCAACAAGTGCGCAAAAGATGTTTCAGAGCGTGGGGCTCTTGATGCCACCCATTTCTGCATTTGATACACCAGCAGCTAAACACACCGTGGGGAGGCAGCTCCTTCTGCATAGTCCATTTCTCTCCTAAGCTCGGGACAATGTTCTTTACCATAATGGAGAATGTGAAAAATCGCACGGCTGCAAGGCTGGGGGGTGAGGGTGGAGGGCAAAGCGCACTACGCTTGGGGTACACTGGAGATGCTTCCCCTGATACCTGCAGTATTCCAAGTCTCTTGAAATTAAATGTGTCTATACACTGCACAATGTGGAAGGCCCGCTGTTATTCAAGCAGCACGCGACTAGTAATTTGCAAAAAGTAAACTTAACGAGTCCCAAGAAAAGGTCATCTTCCACCCTTTCAGAATGTGCTTGTTTTTGTTTTTATGTTGGGATGGTAGACATTGTTTTTCTTTGCGATCTTACAGTTTCTTGGTGCTGTCGGGAGCTAAAATGAGTGATCACGAAGGAAACATTTAAGAATTTGGAGAGTTCACAAGCATGAGCGAAACAAACCCCAATACTCAAACTGCCATTTCTCTTCCGTGGTAATGCACTGCAGTGTGTTTCAATGTAAAGTCCACATTGTAATGTCATAATTTTAGAATGCCACCTCTCTAACATTAACATTGGGAGCTATGTTGAATTGTACATGCATGTTAACTCTCTGCATATGTTTAAAGTAGACTTTACCACTCACATGGAGTAGTGATATTGTTTACGTGTGTCCATCCTAAATATATTTAACTTCCTGTGAAATATGCATGTATTTCAATGCTGAGATAAACGGGCTTGTACAGCTATCGGTGGGTATGTTGCTGGTGCTTGTTCTTGGAGGTTTGAGGAACACTGTTCAATACCAGTTCATCACCTTTTAAGAGTGGCTAAATGTTTGAGGTCATACAAATGACATTAGTGTAGATCTGAAATTGGCGATTCTCTGACCTGAGTCACAGCAGCAAACTGGTCATTGTTACTAAAATTGTGGAGCAAAAGCAGACTAACATAACAAGGCCTGTTCGGGTTTGACCCTCTTATTGCTGTTTTCTGATGTTCATGAAATTCGGCAGATGCCAGCATTGACAATTTTGTTAACTCATAGTCCCCACTCCCACTGCTCTGCCCATGACACATGCATGAGATCACAGGTCGGGGGAGGAGGGCGCCAACAATGCTTCCCGCCTGGGGTGCAATCTGTTGTAAAACCAGCCCTGATCTTCACCATGGCTGCTATGAACTTGTCGCCTTTTATAACTGGTGGTCAATTTCATAGAGAACATCTGAAATATATACAAAGGCATACAACAAACTCACAGTACTGCAGCCACTGTCCGTATCCTCTTTAATTCTAAAGAAAATAGCTGTTGGATCTCTCAGCCTCCCAGTGATACTGATACCCTAGGGCCTGGCGCATTGTTGCAATATCTTGACATCACAGAGTTCTGAAACAGCAACCACATAGGAAGTGGGCAAGCAGCAGTGTGTTCTATTGCAAGAAAGCCAAGCTGCAATGGACCCACCAGAAGCACCTTACACTTTGCAAAGCTGCTGATATGCTGAAGACTCCCTGTCAGATTGGTATGCAATAGGCCTGAGAGATACTTTTTACTCTAAACATGTAATGTAATCTAAGTGCTCTTGCAATGCACCCTTCTGACACTATTGGGGGTTTTGCTGTGCTTGGCTCTTTAAGAACAAAGCAGAGGGATCATTGTGTGAGCGTCAGATGCAAAAGCTGTGTTGCTTATGGGTACAGGTTGGAGGCATCTGGTTCCTGTGTGCCAATCTGCTTTCTATGGGTTTGGCAGAGAAACCTGGGAGTGTGTTATCCACAGGGAAGAGCCCACGGTCTGATAGACTGCAGCACTTTGAGTATGGTAAGCCACTCATGTGGGAGAGTGATAGGATTAAAGAGGAGAGCCTAATCGTGCTTCGGTTATTGTTGCTGTGCTATTGGCTAGGCATGAATCACACAATACAGAGGGACCAAGAAAAGCAAATGGGTCAGCCAACAAAGTAAAGGGTTAAGGATAGACCCTCTTCTGAAAACGTTTCTTGTAACCCAACAACTCAGCAATTCTGTGCCTTAAAAAAGATAATCATTGCTTAACATAATTCTTTGGTGGTCTCAGACCTCCTTAACACCGTTCTGAGAAAGGATTAACTCTTTATTTTACATAGCAATGCCCACACCACTGTTCAATATCCGTGTCTTCTCGTATATTGAACGATCAACGTGATGCTTTATAACCACTCTGGCTCAAAGTCAGTCTCTGGGGAAACCATCAGTTTGCAAGATCTCTGGTCAGCGCAAATATGATTTAATGGCTTCTATTTGCTACCCGTAATTGCCCACATCCATTTCAGGTTGTTTTATATCATGAAGAAAGCAAACTTAAATACAAAACTATGTATCTAGCTGAGAGATTTCTCTGTGGATGCTTCCTTATAAACTGTGGCAATGATAGTCGAACTAAAGGCCCAAAAACCTGCACAGAGAAGACAAGGAGAAGACACAGCTTCTGTAAGCCATTAACATGTACACCAATCAGGCGTAGAGCCACCATCTAAATCACCAGGAAGATACTGAAAATCTCACAATATATCTCCTACCTTTTACATAATCCGGTGAACTTTACAATGTGCTCCTTACTGCTCAAATCCCAGAACTTGTATAAATGACCCAGTGTGCTTGTGTAGTGCGCAAAACCTAAGACACAATCGCATTATGTGTGAACTTCCCGGATTCCCTCCATATGATAAGATATGATAGGTAAACCGCGACCCGGGGATCGAACCTGTGGTGCTCCGTGCCGTCTTGCTTCCAAGGCAAGCACGTTGCCCCTGAGCTATCCTGCCGTAAAAACTGATATAACAAATATTGCACACATATAATGGGATTCACTTGCATAGTATGACAACAATGCTAACATCTATTGACATGTTATTTCTTAGGCTGAAGTGATCGTGCAAATAGTACTCTAAACATACATACAAACATACATACATGCATATATACCTTATATTATGGTGGGGACTGAGCTCTGATAGGATGAATCATTATTTATAGACGCCGTTTTGTAAAGGAGATATCCAGATATATTCAGGCTGCTCCATTTGTCCTAATAGTATTTCCCACTGTATATATTCGACACTTCTGGGCGGTCATACAAATATATTCCAAAAATTCCATGCACGTATCTTACATTGCACCCCGAGAAAATGCTGTTGGAAAAAAAACACAGTTATTTTGTTGAGAGTAAATTATGAGGGAAGATCCACACTAGGAGAGTTAAGGCGTGGGAGAGGAATTGTGTGTGCCCTTTTCATATTCAATTGCCTGTTTGTGGCATTTTATTTCTGATGTGCTTGTTTTATTGAGTTATTTAAAGTCGGACATCACCTTTGAGAATCATTTCTGAAATCATCTTCATTTGTTTTTTTAAATGTTTTCTTTACCTTTCCTCCATGCACTCCAAAATAACAAGAAGGAAACTCTGTGAAGCCCTTTGTGATCGCCATTTTTGAAAACCGTTTTGAGTCCCTGTGTGTTTTTAGGAATGCTCTCTTACCCATCCACTATCCACTAAAAAAGGTTAAATAAATAAATAAAACGTTGTTAGAAAGCCCTGTGCAAACCATTGTGTGACACCCCATGTGTGATTTCTTTTTAACCCATTCCCCTTATCCTTCCTCACTCCACCAGAAAAGCACAAAAGAAACACTTTCTTGCCAACACATCTGTGTGACAACCCCTTTATTAGGATTTTCTAAACCCCTCCCCTTTAATGTTCCACAATCTCCAGAAAAGGGGAAAACACCTGGTTAAAAACCCTCGTGAAAACCTTTGTGCTACACCCACTTTGTGATCTCCAACTAAATCTCTTTAGGATGTTATCATCTTTTGATCAGTAGGAGGAGGAGGCAGATGTTGGCCTACATATGTTTGCAGATGCATAGCCTACTGAGAATGAGGCTGGCACCTTATCCAGAGCCGTAGACGTGGACGTTCCACCGCTTATAAAGGTGGAAAACCATTGTGCAATGGACAGGGTCAGTGGGAGGAGGAGGTGGAATGAGTGAAGGTGCACACCAGTAGCATGCAGTCAGGGAAGGTCCCTTAAGTGCAGGAGATGGAGGGTCACCAGGTGCAACATGAGATGGCAAAGTCAGCAGAAGGTCGAACAAGAAGGTCAGGAATGGTGGGGCAGCAACACAACACATGGAGGTGTGCCTAGGACAGACGGTTGATCGCCAGGAGGAGGTAGAGCACAAGGGTATGGATGTCGGACAGCAAGAGGAGCAGCAGGAGATTGAACATGACACAGATGTAGAGCAGGAGGAGGGCTGTTAGGATATGGATACAGAATAATAAGATCAAGGGAGACAGGAGGAGGAAGAGAAGTCTGAGCCAAAGGAGGTGGAGGAAGAGGAGGATGAAACTAGGGGTAGAGGGCAAGGCAGATGTGTTAATCAACAGGGTACTGACCCATACCTTTTCACAAAGGGCTGTTCCTCACGGGGGTGGCAGTACTTAACCTTGCCTGATAATTAAGTACAGTCAGAGAATTGTACAACAAACTCTGCAACAAAAGAGTGCATTGAGGCATGACATATAAGTGTTAACACTGGGCAGGACTGCAAAGCATAACCACATTCTGTGGTGCAATGAAATACGTTTTAATACATCTGCAAGGAGATCTGAAGCTTCAGGTTATTCCTGGCCATGGTGTTGAAAATGGAAGTGAGAGAAAGAATCCTAACCATAAACAGTGCCACTAGCCTCAGCTATCAGGCCTGTGTTGACTGCCATCGCCCATTTGTTGGAAGAGTTGACTGTGCCATCATGTGGGAGCAGACAGGGTTATCACCTGTTTCAGCATGCAGGCACATTACACTGCAGGGTGATGATCAGGCACGGGGAACTGGAGGACACGTACATACTAACATACTCTGGAGACTCAACTGTGTGCCCATCACCCAAACATCCACCATTAAATTGCGCAAGGGGATAAAGACAGACTGATGTGGCTAAATGAGGGAAAAGCTTGGAAGAAGGCTATTATTATACATTAGGCATACCCTATTGATTCTTTGCGGCTGCAGGCATTGCATAACAGGAAGGCCTTGAGACATAATAGCAAACAGACTCTGGGAAATTGTAGCACTTTACCCAGTAAAACTAAACTGTGTACTTGCACTTGAACTATGCCCACGAAGTGATCATCAGAAAAGAACATTCACAATTTTAAAATGAGCTCTTTCATAAAGATAGTACAATTAAATCATGCCATTGTGTATACCAGCTTCACAATAAGTTAGCCCTTCCCAGCAATATCTGTTTTCTTTCCTTTGGTCATGCATTTGTCAGCAATTGCTTAGTTGACGTTTCAAATCACACCCCTGACAACCCAACTCTCACCCACATATAAATAGAAAGAGACATTGGGCCTGATTCCCAGATCATTTTCCAATGAGATTGTGCCATTATAAAAAGCTTCTGTGAATCAGGCGCAAGTGACAGAAAGAAAGTGCAGATACAGAGAGAAAAAGAGAAAAACAGAGACACAGAGCGACAGAGAGAGAGAGAGAGAGAGAGAGAGAGAGAGAGAGATTGTATATGATATGCAAGGTACATATAGGAATGTGTATCCTAACCCAAAGAAATGACAACATTTTCCTTTTGATATTTGTATTGTGTTTCATCAAAAACCATTTGCACACTGACTTTCAGTCACTTAATGTGAGCTCCTGTCACCAAACAATTGTATGACTTTCAATTTTGTTAGTAGCATATGTCTCATCATAATGCCTGGCACCCAGTTACAACCACTCAATATATGTCTTTCCTCCTAATTATTCTAAAGATTTTCTGTTTGATATTGAGATTTTGTATCATTCAAAAAAATATGGCACACTCAGTTACAGTCGCTGAATGTCGTCTCCTGCATGCTCCCAACAATTCTGGGATGTCCTCCTCACTCTGTATCCTTAGTCAATTAAAAAAAAATTGACATGCATATTTGCATGCAAGCAAGACCACACTGAGCAGCACTGGTCTGAAACCCGGTTCCAAGCTTAGAGGCTGAACTCCAGTATGAAGTGCGATATGAGAACCCAATTTTATGTATATCATGCTAGCTTTTCAGTGGGGTTCTGTCCACCGCGTGGAGCTATGTAAGGACGCCAGGCCAGCTCCATACAAGCAGCATTAAAGAAGCTGCTAGTCACGTGAGCAGGCCCTGCCACTCAGTTGCTCTTCCCACTACCAGGATTGTGTCATTCCAGGTAGCCACTTAAGGACTCCAGGCCAGTTCCAGGTAGGCAGTATTGAGGAGGCTGCTGGTGACTTGACCATGCCCTGCCAATCAGTTGCTCTGTCCACCACAAGGTTTCATGCATTCCAGGTAGCTACTTAAGATCTCCAGGCCAGCTACAGGCAGTCCACACAAACACCTGAGGTACTCCACAGATGTATTTATAGGCATACGAAAAAAATGGAGATTCAAAGGCAAAACAAAGAGAGAATCTCCTATGCCACATTAAATTAAATGCTCTATAATGTCAAACGGACAATTCTTTTGTTAAATGGTAATTATATAGTGCCTCCTTAGTATTTATATTGGCCTAAGCCTATTCGCGCTACACGGAAAACTGTGTTGCAAAGTTCTGATTTTTCGGTTAACTTCGCTGCCATTTTAAGATTAATCCACCATTTTTATTTCCACTCATGTGTTCTACGTTCTAAAATGGTGGAATATTTTTTCGACTTGCAGCCAAGCTTTCCGAGCTTTGAGTTCTGTTAATGTTTAGGTTGTCCGAGAGCCAGCTGTTTAGACTGAGCAAATAGACCTTGTGCTTCATATGAACTGTCATCCAAGTGTTGTCTTCGCTCACAAGCCTCATCCTTGTATAAACATTGGGACAATGAAGAACAAACCTCGAGCGTATGCTTTAGCTAAACTACATTGAGAAGTAACTTGGAACAAGGCTTACCGCAGGATTCGAGAACATACATCACTATTGTGTCTTTATGGAAATACAAACCAATGTAATCCTTGGCATAATATTGTATAATCTGTGTGAACTAGGCACGAACTCTAGACCACAAATTATTAACATGAAGAGAGGCTGGACAATATTGCCAAATTGTATAAAAGCACAAGTTTTTAGATGTTCAGGACTCTCTCACTTCTCCTTGTCGGCTGATACACACTGCGAGGTGTTGGGAGCCAGATAGCTATCTGTTTTGCTTTGTAAAGCGTACAGTAATAAAAGATTTGTGAATCTTTTTAGCCCGTGATTGGTGTATTTCCTTTGTGGTACTCAGCCTCTATATATCTATTATTCCTTCACTTTGTATATTTCCAAATATATTTTATGTATTCATTTTCAACTAATAAAAACACCAGATAATACAAGTGTGACTACTATACAGTGAATTCAAATATATTTTTTCTTTAATCAAATATTGTGATAAATATTCTGATACATACTCTCAAATTCATCCATTCAACCTACCACATAACCTCACCACACACAAAACGACTGTAATGTAGTTAACAATGCCAAAACAGTCATATGTACAAAGATAGCGCAAATATAGCGCAAAAGACAATTGTTATGTGGGCAAACAATGCAAATCCAAAACAAATGGGTCACAATTCCAAAATGAAAGGTTCACAAGGATGCCAATCTGATGACTGCAATTAACCAGTCTACGGTATACAAGTGCAAAGGTGCCCACTGAATTTCATAAGCCAATATCGCAGATTAAAGCTACGTCAATGTGGCCAAAACAAATCACAGTTCTTCTTTAGTTGGCTTCCATTGATAGTTGGCCTACTCGTGTTTCGGCTGCATGGCTCTGAATGTGTCGGAGAGCACAGCCTTCTTCAGGGCAGAAAAGTTCTGTTTGGAGTGAGGGTGATGAACACAGCCTGTTACAATTGAGGAGTAGATCTCCATGAGTAGTCACATCCACATGAGGACACAATGTGCCTGGGTGGGGCAGAAACTAAGATCAGGGAGTAAAGCAGGCAAAAGGCCTGACGTTCTATAGGCTGAGGTCTGCAACTGTTTATTTTCAGTATAGCTGGACGATGACGTTCAATTTGTGTTCCGATACCCCTCTCTCTGCACATCTGTAAGTGTGTTCCAAAATACTAACACACTATCTTTCTGCGGTATACATGGTACATTCCTTATCGCTGTGCCAGAATCTGTATCCCATTTAGGTAAGACACTGTGATGACCTGCAGTTTCACGTTCTTTCCAACGAATGGTGAATTGCAGAAAAGTGGTTAATATGCCGTCTGCAAGATCAAGCAGGCTAATTACTGAACATGGTAGCACAGTCATTTCCCTACAAGAGTAGTTTGACATATGGCAGGCAGAGTCACTCTGCTTCTTGAGTTGAGAGGCAGTCAGAATTGTGGAGGCTGTGGTCATCTGAGCAGTCCCTGCCACTCAGTTGCTCTGCCCACAACCTATTCCAGCAGCCCTCTTAGGCATCCTTATCGCCACCGTCCTCAGTAAAGTACAGACAAAGAAGAGGACCTCATCTGTTTGTTCTTGTTCAGGCCTGATATGGCCAAGGACCCGACCAGCTATTCTGCATTTCACCTACAAAGTAATAGCTACTACTACTACTCGCCAAAACACATCACCATGTGTCTTCATCCTCCTTGTGCAGCCCCGGCAAGCTACCGTAGCTAACCTCATCAATATTGTATTGGCTCCCATCCAACACTCACAGACCACATGCACTATGCTCCACATGCTGATCAATGCTCGCTCAGCAGTCACTCACACCGTAGAGATCACTGACCTCATCTCATACACTAACCTTGACACACTCCTCTTCACTGAAACATGGTTTACCCCATATTCACCCAAATTTGTGATGTCTTCCTACCCCCAAGCTTCTACATACAACATGCTGAACGAGCAGGAATGGCTGGAAGCATAGTGGCCATCTTCCACAGGAGCGATTGGCCATTCTGCATTATCCCCTCTTCCAGTACAAGCTAATTTTTCTCAGATCCAATTCAATCTTGAACATCTGTACCATGTTAGGTAGGCCACACTTCATAAACTGGTGTCACAAGACTATTTTTGGGAGTCGACTACTTTCCATGTGGGCAGTAAGGGGTTTTCTGGGTTTTGTTTCTTGGACTGTGTGTGGCCAGTCGAAATTGACTGAATCACCCCAGTCACACGCAAAGTGCATTGGCTTCCTCTTCAGGTCAGGATACTATCCAAGACTGCATTTATCCTTTACAAAGCAGTCATAAGTGGCACACCAGCATATCTGGTGGCTAAGCTCCACATATCTGGTGGCACATGCTCCTCGTGCAGCAAATCAACCGATTCCCAACTTGCCTGCAAAGAGAGAACTTGCAAACAATCCTTCTCTTACCACGCACCCGCCCTTTCAAACTTGGTGCTGGTATCAGCTTGGAATGACCCCACCATTCTCCAATTTCGCACATCTCTCAAAACCTGCTTTTTCAACAACACCTGACCAAAGACTTATCCCAATGGTTGAAAAGACTGATTCACAGACCGCAACTCACAGTACTGCGCTACTGTTAAAAGATGCCAGCCCAAATGCTGAATACCCTCACCCTGTACAGCCCTGCACTACTCTTGAGCTAGGTCATTACAGTAAACAATACAATAAAATAAATACAATCACAAAATTATGGCCTAACCTATTTCATTTTGCTACCACAACTAGATACGAATTTGCATTTTATGAATTGTCTACCTCCCCTCAAAAAATACTTTTTTTCAGTAGTCTACCGCACCCTTAATTAAATCCTATTTAATCACTCCCTCAATAAATACTATTTTTATTTTCTTACTCTTTCCGAACTGAATCCGACCTCACATTCAACTTCTCTAGGAACGACCTTCCTCTGCCTCAGCCAACTGTACAAACTCCAACATCGAATGCCTTATATGAGCCTATGAGCCTCGAGACCAAACCATCTCATCCAAACCCCAAAGGAAGTTTTGTTATGTTTTTCACTGCTGGATCACCTGAAATTCAAGTGATTTGGCAACTAGCAAAAACAGATTGCCTGGGCCTACTTGTAACAAAACAAACGGGTGAGTAGGGCATTGCAGTATAATTAAATGTGCCATATTGGCAAGATAAAGAGGCAACAACCATGCTGAGCCTCTGCACTCCAACCTTATGTCCATTCACTTAGAATCAATCCTGAGCCCATATAGGCACAACCACATGAGCCCCCGGATTTACCTATAGATCTCTGCACCAATATGAGGGGAGCCCTAAACACTTCTGCATATTGGTGACACCCTTAAAACAGGTCAGTACAGTCCTCCCGTTTGATCTTACTAAAAAATTGTGCTGGGAATGCTGTAGTGCACCGTGCCACCAGGATGTCTAACAAACTGTTTCCCCTTTTTTGGAACACAGTCTGCAACCACACCTTCTCTGGGACTTCTTCCTCCCAAATGAGAGCATTGGGAGAAGGACTGTCACCCCAAGATTTTTCTGGAGGTGCTTCAACTTCACAAGTTTGGTTGAGTTCAACTTCAAGGGTGGTTTCTCACCTGATAACTACAGAAACGCTACACTGAAATAAGGATTTAATGTGGGTTATGATGTAAATCCCCCTTTTTCTTTGGTGCAGGTGTCACCAGGGTGCTTTTATTAGTGTTGTACTTAGGTGTAGACATTGCCATACGTCACTGGGTATCGTAGCTTATTCATGCTAAGTACTCCTTTTAACAATGTGATTTTTATTCTTTGGTCCTCAAGGGTCCCCGAGTCTGTTTGGTCCATTCACATTGATGCCGCTGAAACATATAACTCCCTTTGAAGTACTAATAGACACAGTGATGTGGATGAAAAGTCATAGTGATCAAGACTGAGCATTACGCAGACCCCTGCTCCCATGATTCAGTCAAGGTGGCTGTCATTAGTTGCTATACCGCTTGTTTGGTCAGACAGAGAAACAATTCATACGGTTTGCATTATCAGGACGCCGCTGAATAACATGTTCTATTTCTTTTCATGTGTAAAAAACCCATTTGTATTGTTTTATGTTCAGATTACATGTAATATTTTGTCTTTTGGAACACATGCAAAAGAAATGTAGATGTGTCTGTCCAAACATCTAAAGAGATTACACATTTATGATATTAACTGGCAAAATAAATGCTAGATACATCACTTGCTAGGTGCGAGGTAAAATAATCACCTGCATAGTTGTTTCTTATAAGATTGTCACAGCCAGGGCTTTGATTAAAACTGCTAGGGATTATTACAACTGATGAAGCACTCTAATAATTACTCACACCGATGAGTACTAGGAATGTGCTTCCTTTCAGAACGTATTTCCTGCCAGGACACTTCCTTGTTGTGTATTACTTAGAACAAAATCACTAAACAAATATGGAAAGTTCATTTGTTTTTCCCACGAACACACCAGTTAATATGCAGCTGCCCACTCACTGATTTTAAAACTTTGAGTGCATTGAACATAATGTGCAGATCAGAGATGTACAACTTGTTTCTTACGCACATGCTGTTCTTTTTCTTTTAGAAATGAGCTGTGGCAGATGCTATTAGGCATCATGGGTCCAGGTGTGAAGATATTTTTTCCTAAAGTTAGCATCACAAATGGTTGTACGTTTAAACACGCTCAATCATTTGCAGGACGGTGGCCATTCCAGCAGATGCAGCAGCCTCATTTATGGAAGACTCAGAAAATAAAGAACTAAAACAGGTGCTTGTATGACATTAGATGGTAAAAAATATTATTGAACGCAAGGAGAGAGGAATGGCTCTTGAAATGTCTGCATAGAAAAGATATATAGACCTCATGTTGCATTTTAATTTCAGATGCTGGCGGAGCAAATGTTGCAATTGATATGTTTGCTCCAATTGAAACTTAACTAGAAGGTGTCTGCAATATTTGCACTCCTGCACTACCATTACTACACAGCTGTCAGTTTTAGATTTCTGTTCAACACCGTCATTATTATTATTATTATTATTATTATTATTATTATTATTATTATTATTATTATTATTATTATTATTATTAATATTAATACATTTATAGAGTGTGGACCTACATTCTGGAAGCAAGGGGGCACTTTACAGATCATAGTGGAAGTGCAAGGTGAGGCAAGCCGATTGCAAGGGGTCAATCAATACAAGACAGTGGGGAACTAACTCCGGGGGAGGGTGGGCAATTTGTCAGCAAGGTATCTACATTCATCCAGCGGGTGGGGAGAACAAGCAGGACCTGATCACCCAGTCTCAGTTAGGCTGGACAGTGGAGGAGATGTGGACTTTACACAAACATTCAGACAAGAAATGGCATTCCGAAACAGAAAGATGAGCTAGTCCATCAATGTGCAGAGGGCCTGTAATGGAGACCTCCTGTTATCTTATTGTAATGCTACATTTCCCAGTTCAGCACATGATGAATCGTGTCTAGTAGCAGCATTCCAAAAATGGTGCTATTGTAGGAGCGTAGCATTTGTCAGTTGCACGCTGAGTCATTAATTTGGCATGTGCTGTGTCTCATAGCACTATAGATGAGGATATAGAAACATTATGGTACTGCATGTTGATTACATACGAATGTTCTGCTAGGTGTGAATCTATCAACACATGATTAAAATTGCATTTGCCTTTGCAATGTACTTCTTCACTCCAGTACTCCTTATAATGGCGTCTGCTTCCAGTAAAGCAGTGCAGTATCTGTCCTGTATGTCGTAATCTACACGCAGTACAGTACATTTGTATTGTTGTATTTTGTACAATGTTAGTAATCCATTTATATCTCTTTATAAAACAGGAAGCACGTTTACCTGCTGAACAGTGGGTTCTGGTATTATTTCCGCAAACCTTTCTGTAGCTGAGGGAATGGCACCTCCAGTGCACAAACAAGAAATCATTTTCAGTACGTTTGCCATATTAAAGATGCACTTCCGTTTCCTTGATATTGTCATAACTGCAAATAAATGCACCTCAGTTTAAGCTGGTAGCATATAGAAGAGACAGTGTAGTTCTTTAAAGCTGTAGAGAAACAACCAGGGTAACCAGCAGTTTCTCCATTCTGAGAAAATTGCGGCCAAACCTAGATTTGTCACAGATTGTATATAGTTTTACACTATCAGCGTCATACATTAGTGCACAAGGTGCATACATGCCAACATTCTGTGACCAAAAATCTGTAGGAATCTTAAAGTTTCAAAAATATTGAAAAAATCGGTATTTGTTGCCACTAAATCGGTAGGTGGTAGGACTGCTTAAAAAGCGGTATCTTACCGCCTACATCAGTAGGTTTGGCAAGTATGTAGCAGGTGCCGGAGAGAGGGGTGCTGCGTTGTGCAGCTACGCTGAAGAAATAGCATATTGCACTTGCAGGCAGGTGGAAATGGCGAGACTCACGCAGGGCGGGGCTGAAACGTGCGGTTTAACCCGGCTCCTGGCACAAGCTCACACCTGCCAGAACTCATTCGGACGAGTGGCTCGCCATTGCTTCAGCGGCTCACCCCAGCATGTAGATGACTGGCACTGGGGAGCTGAGGTATGGTTAACCATGTGGCTGTTGATATCCAGAAGTGCTGGAGCGGATCTCACGGGCGCCTCTGACAGTCTGGGGAGGTTGCACTGGCGCACTAGACTGATAACTGATGCCAGTAAGAACACCATTCATCATAAAACATTTATACCACATACGCAAACACAATCTTAGCAGCAAATCACAATATCATAATCCCAACATGTTACATATAATCCCGACATGTAACATGTTTCAGTTCTTATTGCCATACAATGGCTGAACTCTCTTCAGGGGCAAACAGACACTTTTTTTTGTAGTATTAAAATTCTTTCAATGTTGTGCAGTAGGGGTCCCTCGGCGTGAAACCAAATTCATAGTCTTCGAAAAAAAGGACTACCAATAGTCACTATCCAGGCGGCACAATATTATATTAGTTCGCCAAACCACTATAAATGTGGTCAAAATCTTGTCTTTGCGGGTGGATCCCAGTGTTGGATCACTCAGATTAAGCAGGGATTTTACATTGCCAGGAAATGTTTAATTGTGGCTTGCTACCCTGGTCTGTCTGGTATTTCACAAATAGGTTTTTTCACATTTGTTCTCGCTTTCTCGTACACTTCGGTTGATGGTGTACTCTACTTACCTTTGGTGATTTTCTCACCTCCCATACTAATTTGACCACATTTATAGTGGTTTGGCGAACTAATATAATATTGTGCCGCCTGGATAGTGACTATTGGTAGTCCTTTTTTCGAAGACAGTGAATTTGGTTTCACGCCGAGGGTGATTGTTTAGTCCCTTCATTAATGTGGTCATGGTGACTATTTTTCTTACCCTCTTCTTTCACTTTCGGGGCCTTGTTACCTCGTTTTTGATAGAGATGGTGAATGGTGTTGAGTTAACATTTTGTGAATACTGAGTCCTTAGGTTCTTTGTGTCCCTTATATCTTGCAGCTGGTGTATACCACATCTGTTGGTGGATGTGCTTAGGACCCCTTCTGCACAACATTGAAAGAATTTTAATACTACAAGAAAAACGTGTCTGTTTTCCCCTGAAGAGAGTTCAGCCATTGTATGGCAATAAGAACTGAAACATGTTACATGTCGGGATTATATATATTGTTAAGAACACATTTGTTTTATGATATTGTGATTTGCTGCTAAGATTGTGTTTGCGCATGTGGTATACATGTTTTATGATGAATGGTTGAAATTGAGCAATTGAAGTGTATTTTTATGATCAGTTGTGCTGAAATATGGGTCTATTTTTCTAATTGTTTGAATTGTTCAAATTGTGATGTATAAATAAATTTGTATATTTTTGTACTTTGTTGTACTTTATTCTTTCAAGATATAAGTACGCATGTTCTATTTAGGAATATTGGTAGGGTCTCAGTATTACACCTACACTTTATTAATGTTGTGTCCTATCTCTTTGTTTAAATATATGGTGATACCCCCTAAAGGTAGAGATAGTGAATATTAGGGGTATATTTTGTTTGCCCTTGTTTGATTTGCCAGTAAGAACACACCATTATAAAAACAGCAGCTTGGACACATCCCCACTGAAGAATGTTCCTCGTATTCTGTGAACTGGCGCACCCTGCAACCATGGCTGAACAGGCTGCTAATCCAGGCCAAAGAAAAGAAAAATCAGTATTTGTTGCCACTAAATCAGTAGGCGGTAGGACTGCTTAAAAAGCGGTATCCTACCGCCTAAATCGGTAGGGTTGGCAAGTATGCTTTTAGTTGGTTACACGTAAAGAGTACACTTCCTTGCAGAACATCCCTTGACTTTAAGTACCTCGTCACGAGCAGATCTCCTGTGTGTACAGTTATATTTCTCCTAACAGCTGGTATAGTCACATTCTGTGGTGGAAGATTGCTTCACCATATGTAATCAGTCACTTCCTAGAACTGAAATCACATTTAACATTCCCTCTGGTTCTCAGGTGTAACCGACTCTCACCTTCATATGTGACCTGCCACTTAACTGTGTTGCGTGCATGGCTACGATCATGGGTCTGAGTCACAGCTACACAGCCTTCAGGACATTTACAATTTGTGAAAATCAAGCGTGGCTCAATTGTGTCATATGAGTAATCAGAGTTGCAGTTCTGCCCTGTTCGGGATGAGGTACCCAATCGGGGCTAATGGAAAAACATACAACCTTCACTCTGTATACACAATATATAGGTTGTGAACTTCATGTAATGTCCAAATAAGGGAGTCTAAGACTGTAATTATGAAGGAACTCTTACATAGCATTGCAGTATGCTGGTGTAACTCACTTCCTGTTGAAGTACATGCAAGTTGTGAGGGTTCACTGAGGATGAATATGCAGTCAGCAGTGACATTGAGAGGGAGTGGGATACAGTGGGATACAGGAGTGTGTGTAATGGTTAATCTATCTATGTCAAAACAAAAGAGGTGATGGCTGAAAGGTTAAGAATGAATCTTAACCTCTGCCATTGCTCTGGGCAACCCTGCAGATGCCCGTTCTTCAGCTGCCAAGCCATTACACTCGTGTATAGGTGCGTTATAAATGCCATATCATCTCATATCATATCATTACAAAAGGGGAAAAACCATATGCAAATCAGATGTGGTCCCACTCCTGTAGGGGCAGTGCAGCCCAAACTACTTGGTCACATTCCTTAGCACGAGAACACAAGTATTGTTTAATGAGGCCGAAAAATTGATGGGGTTGCTTGTCAAAGTTGTTAAAGGTCAGTACATAAAATCTATGTTACAATGCTTCTGTAGACTGAGGCAGCAAGTACCCAGTTAGCTTCACAAACTTCTGGAATCCTACAGAACCTTTTCAAGTTACCAACCCCTAATGCAAAGTTTCCCTTGATCCCAAAACAAGCTTTTTGCTCTTGTGCCACATTACTGACTAAATGTCCTACAATGTCTTGCATGTTCTTTTTGCATGCTATTTTGCTTAGATGTGTTTATGGCATGTGCTGTGCAGGGCATCTTCATAATTGAAGATGCATTCATAATATTATTTCTAGATATATCCTTTGTAAATTCTCACAGTGCTTTAATGAAACATCCGGTCTTCATCTGCAGTCTTGTGGACTTTGTTTAAATGTTTTTCGGTGTTTACCACTGAGTTGCTTTTGTTAAACCTGGTATCAATTTACAATCCTCTTTTGTTTCGTCATAACCTTTGCCTTTGTCTCTTTAAATAGTGTATCGATATTGTGGAATGTATATAGGAGAAGTTTTTGTCCCTTATATTTTTTTATATATTTTCTATGGTTTTTACATTGTGATCTTATTTCCAATTCTAACTTGTAGATCCTTTTTATAAATTGTTATATAACTTTGTATCTTAATGATTTTTGTAACAAATTGTAAGATCTTAAATGGTTTGGATTGATAACTGTTATTTAATGAAATTGAAATTGAATGGTTGAACTAGATTCAACTAATACAATAACAAAAGAAAATGACGTTTGCCTTTAAAAAAATCTGCTCGGATTTTCCATTCCCAGTAGGTTCCTTTACTTTATACATCTTCTGTACAAGTGTTTATTGGTTTGCCATGTGTATCTTCATGAATTGTTCCATCATGAACTTCCTACGGAATATCGACGCAAGTATAATAACTTCAGTTATGTACAACAAATGGTTATTCCTATCTTAATGATTGTTAACAAAGATGTTGCCTTCAAAAATCTTCTAAAACAGAGGCCATTTATTGCTATATATACACATTATTACTTCATAGAATAACATTCAAACACATTTCACAATGCATTATCAATCAGTAGGTACTACCTGTCTTATGCCTTTGACTATTCTCCCCATCGGGGCCTATGATGCTGTGGAACATTGAGCAGTATATACATTACCACCACAACCCCAATTATGGATGTATGTCTCGCACTAAGGGCAAAAAAACACAATTGTTAAGTATTCATGTATAAGCCCCCTTGTGATTCAAAGGGTTAAGGTAGTGCCAGAACTGCAAAATATCTCATATTTCATAATATTGAGAAATCTCTATCACAAATTGAACATAAATTCCCAAACAAAAAATGGAAGAATTCAATAGTTACTCTTTTTTTGTCAATTTAATCCATAGGGATTCAGTAGTGTCCTTAACATTTCTGAGTTCTTCACCATGGTGTGTTTTCCAGCTTCTTTTCGTGGTAGTTGTTTGTCTTTTGTGTGTTTGGAGTTTACACTCTGCTGTGTTGATAGTGAAAGGTATTGCTATTTTGTGGCTCCTTAGTACCAGAATGGGGGAAGTGCTTACCAGGCTTTCTTTGAAGAATACTGTGTCGAGTGTGTGGCAGCAGAATGTGTCTTGATTTGAGTTGAAAGCCAGCCATGTAGGAACTTAGACATCTGGAAGCTGATTCTGTCTGTTCCCCAAAACAAATGTTGATGTCTCCAAAGATGGTATGGTGTTTGTGTCCTATTGACTGGTTAGACACTTTTCAGTAAAGGCTGGTTTGCAAGTGGGTGGTCAGTAAATGAGTAGGAAAGAGAGGTTGATTTGATAATTGATTGTGAGGTTGATCAGGAGTCCTTCATAGTCTGGGAAGTCTGTATTGTGAAGTCAAATCTTGAGGTGTACCTTGTGTGCCACTGCAATTCCTTCTCCTACTTTGCCAACCTGGTTGATTTGGATGAGTTTAAGGTTTTTGGGGATGGATTTACGTGATATTATCTTGTAGTACTGTGATAAAAGTTTTCAATCTGAAGAGCATGGAAGTTCATCTTTATTTAGGACTTTAATCAATCTTGGTTCTATTTGTTAAGATGAAACAGGCATTGATAAGACTTCTGCATATTTTATCTCCCATCTCTCTTTCCCACATTGGTTTACTTGGCTGCCCTTTATTAGTTCTGTCTTCTGTATGCCCGTGAGGTCCAGATGTTTGCTTTGTTGACTGGTTTTCTGAGTGCTGATGATGCTTCCTTGATAAACAGTTGCAGCAGGTTCCAAGCTGTGTCATCCATTTTGCATGTTTCCGGAGAGATTGCAATGGGCAGTTTTTGGTAATGAGAAGCATGTTTTAGGTTGAGGGTTTTTCTTAGATCCAATTCAATCTCGAACGTCTGTATCATTTCAGGGAGGCCACACACCAAAAAATGGTTTTCCTAGACTATTTTTGACTAGTCTTCTTTCCATGTAGTTAGTGAAATAAACAAAACCCAGAAAAACCCCTACGGTGTGGCCTGTTTAAGGTGGAGAGTCCATTTGATATGTGAAGGGGTTTTGATCTGGCTTGTAGATGTTCTGTCCAGAGGCCCGTGAGGCACTGTAGCTGGGTGATTTGAGGTCTAGCCGTTGTATGGACGGTTGAATGCTGTCTGTAGTCTGAGTGGTCAGCCTGCTGCTTCACTCCATTCTGAATCAACTCTCTTTCCTTGTGTGTCCTATTTTGGAGGACATTGTGTTATTGTTGATGTGTACTCGTGGGAGCTAGTAGTACTGTTTGTAGGCGTTAGTTTATAATCAGTTGCATTATATTTCTTAGTGTTTTGCTAAGCTATATCGAGAAGCAGTATTCTTGTGCACAACAGTTCACGACGGTCATGGAATGAACTGAAACTGAAATAAGATATTTTGGGGTGTAGACTGAGTGAGCAAGCTGCACCCCCCCCCCCCACCAGCTTGACAACCCAACTTGCAACAATATGATGAAGCAGACCGCTTATAACTCAAATGTACGACTGTGCAGTTCATAAAAGTGTACAGTGCGAGGTGCTGTTAACTCTGGGGCATCTAGCAAGTGCATTACGTTTTACCCTGTGATACCCCAGAGCAGGAAATGCTGGATATTGCATGAATGTATTTGCCCTGAGGCCTGAGACCTCAGTGGCGGAGAGTTAGGGCGAGATATCACATGCTTGACACAACAGGAAGATGCAAGGCAAACAGGGTTTGGTGTGATGCATTTTAAACTTGGGGACTTGAGGGCAGAACATCAATGGTGACTATGTAGTATGCATTGCCCTTGCGCACCTACATCCAGCCTGCAATATAGGGCATTGTGATATGCCACACTGTAGGGTCAACAGCAAACAGAACGGATTGGGATGCAGTGCCTCATGCTTTGGCCTGGGAACGCTTAGGTGCAGAACACAGACTAATAGCATGCAGTATGTTTTACCTGTGAATACGCACTTGCAGATCACAATAGTACAGTGCAGCACATTTTACCTGGGACCACCTGGATGCAGAACGCAATGTAGAATAATGTAATACACAGTTTTTCTGGAACATCTAGATGCAGAATGCAAAAATGCCTTGTGGTGTACTGTGCCTTGGAGACACTCTATAGTACAGTGCAGTCTGCTTTTGTGTGGGATAACTAGATGCAGAATGTTAATGTTAATGTTAAAGTTTTTATATCGCACAATGATGCCACTTGCATGGTCTCCAGGGTCTCCCCTGGATCTGTAATGCAAGGGGGGAGAATGAGTGGTTAGTAGGATTGAGCAGAAAAAGTGCAAGAGAGCTGTGATGTGCTGTTGGCAGCATCAGTTCGGAATCACCGTTCACTGAGCCTAGGTGCGGTTTTTGGAAGTTGGCCGTCATGTGTTGGTTTTTGCGAGGTTAGGTGCGGTTTGTTTTGTTGTTGTGGTGTTGTGAAGTAGGTGCGGGTTGGGGTGCTGTAGAGGTCTGGATGTGTCACGAGTGAGTTTGTTAGTAAAGACTGTTGATGAAGGTCCTGCAAGTTCATTCCAAGTGATTCTCACTTCCCACCCCTTAAAGCCACCCCAGTTCTTCACATCTCCCCCACTAGGAGTCCATCCTGGTGCACCCGTCCCCTTGGGTGTCCACCCCCCACCCTGGCACTCAATCCAAGTGTTTCACGCATCCTTTGCTCCCTTGAAGTTCCATCCAAATGTTATGCATCTTGCACCCCCAGGTTCACCCACGTGCGTCACACTTCCCACCCCCAAAGTTATTCAAGGTGTGTCCCACCCCCTCATCCTGGCAATCCCTCTGAGTGCATCATACTTCCCCGTCTTGAAAATCCATATCAGTGTCTCATTTCCTGCATCTGAAAACCACCTAATTGAGCAAAATTTCCTTTCTCCAATATCCTTTATAGTGTATCACGATTCCCACCCATGAAATCCTTCTCATTGCATCAGATTTCCTGCCTATGAGATTACTCTTGCTGCATCATATGTGGTATTCGAGATCTTTGTCTCCCCACTAGTTGCACTTTCGGGGTTTCAACTCGTGACCTCAGCGGTCGTGATTCCTAAGCTTCACAGAGGTTTGTTAGGCTCTCTGAAATCATGGTACATGCCCTACAAGCCCTAATTCTGGCTGGGTGGAGCGTTCACTGGCTCGTGCTTAATCTGGGGTGAATGGTTAGCAATTTTCCTAGATATCCATTGGGTGTTGTCTAATATCTGTTGGGGAGGGTCAGGTGCATTACCCCTGTTCACTCAATGGTTCTTAGTTCTTAGTGGGGGGGTTTCTGGATTGGGAGTCTGTCTTTCCTGATTTTCCTTCCCCCGGTATCCCTTGAGCTTAATCCTATCGGGCCTACCAGCTTCTTACTGTTTGTTAGTAGTAGCTTTTTGAGGCTAGGGGGCGGGGCGTCTCTGTTTAGGTCTCTCTTTCCAGTCCAATCCCTCATTCCTCAGTTATTTCAGGCTAATTCTGTACTTTTCAGTACTAGGTCTGTTATGAGGTGTGCAAGCACTGTTCAATTGTTTTGGTTGTGTTCGGGTCTGAAGAGCCATGTTTTAAGAAGTTTTCTGAATTTTGTATGGATCTCCATATTGCGAATTTCCTTGGAGAGGGAGTTCCATAGTTATGATATGATATAATTGGTTATTTATAACGTGCTTAATACCCAGAGGTTTCTAAGCGCGGACCCGAGGATCGAACCTGTTTTGCCCTGTGGCGTCTTGCTTCCAATGCTTGCATTTTATCCCTCGAGCTATCCTCCCGAGTTTTGCGGCTAAGCATGAGAATGTTGATCCACCCATTTTCTTTTTGTGTATTGTTTGGGTTCTAGGCGGATGTCGTTGCTGGATCTTATGGCTGATTACTATATAGTATATAGTACCCCAAATAAAGACGAAAAAATGTGCAAAGAGCTTACAAAAAATACAATAGAACAATCATAGTTGGAAAAGAAGAATGTATGTATTCAAGCTTCCAAGTTACCTGTGCGTCACTTTGTATGGCTAAAAAGCCATTCAATGTATAGATGTTGCCCTGTAAAACAAAAAGCGAATGTCCCATTTGTAACCTGAATTAAGAAATAAAGCGTGCTTATAGGTTGCCTGTTTTCTATATATTCTCTCATGTTCTACCTTGTTTTTCCAGATATCCCTGCAGACGAGCAGGAGCAAGGAGCGACAAGGGCAACTGCCAATACCGCTCGTCTCCCACTTATCTGTGTTTGTGTGTGCACATTGCAGTGTTCCTAATGCGGCACCGTCACACGGGTGCAACGTCGGCCCGCTAGTTGGCGCTGCGATCCATTTGCAATATAAGCAAAGGCGAAGGTGCGCGCCAATCCCGGAATTTGAATGCATGTGCTCATCCACGTATCCAATATTTGTATCACACGTTCCTTGTTGCAAAGCCCACAATATATTTTGAGCTAGAAATTGTGTCACAGATTCTGTGATATTTAAGCATATTCATATAAGAGGCTTGAGCCGTTAATACTGCATTTCTTACTGCCAGCATGTTAAATCAATACATCCAATACTGAATCATTATCGCTAGTATGGTGTAACAGCTCATTATCAAGTGCAGTTGCAACATGTCTTCACATTAGCAAATATAGAAAATGGATGAGCAGCACTCTTTCCTATTCGCTAATACATGTGTGGTAACATGTGTTTGCGTGCAGTACATTTGTTGAGCAGTCATATTAGTGATTCACAATTGCCTGTAAGTATCTAGGCAAAATACATTCTATAATGCTTGGTTAATTTATACATTCTCAACCTGCCTCTATTAACTAATGCAGGTGGTTAAACTAATATGTTGTTTGCTGTCTGTTGCAAGTGATCCATCTCATAAACATGTGTGTTTTCGTTGGAAAATAGGTTAAAATCACACTGATACTTTCATAGGTAACATGCATAGTTGATGTCTTCATTAATTCCATCCGGGGACACAGAGTCCAATCGTTTAGTCCAGAATGTCTCTCTTTGGTCTAATCTTAGTGCAAAGTCATCATGGGGACCTCTTTTATTCACCACCTCCACAACTTGAAAATGTATCTGTGTTATGTCGTGTCGCTTTTCTGTCCAATGTCGTGCTGCTACCGAGTTGGCTTTTTTTGTTTGAAGGCATGATCTGTGCTCGTACCGTCTTAACTTGCATTGTCTTTTTGATTGGCCAACATAGTATATCCTTCATGGGCATCTTATCGTGCATATCCTGTTACTTGTATCTCATGTAGCAAGGCACTTTATTTAAATATTTTCCCCTGATCTTGGGTGATGTACCACATTGCCCTTTGTGACAAACCCACAGTTAGAGCAGTGTAGCCAAGGGATAGTTGCTGTTCTTTTGGTCTCTACAGATACAGCTTGATGAATATTTTGGCACTGGGGGAAGGGGACACAGGTGTAGCAACATATGCATAGGCAATCTACTGGTGCATAACCATTACATTAGGGATAGAAATCTATGCAAGCATCTTTGGCCATTTTAGGATGTACCCCACTAGAACTAAGCAGAGATTACCCAAACAAAGCTGCTGGTGTGCACATTGTATAGTAAGCGGATTGGAGCGTAATTCCTAATGAATGTGAAGGCATTGATGAGGAAACGAGAAGTGAGAGGTACTGGTATTTTCAAGGATGTGGCGACTGGCTCTGTGCCAGACTGACAACCACAATCCAAACCCCAACGATCATCGGAATTTGGGCATCTTAGATTAACACATTCAGATGCCCTTTTTTCATTCCCTTTGTAAATTAGCACAACACAGGGGGCATCGCTGCACATCTCAAAGCACATTCTGAATCCAGACGTGGGATGCACTTTGAAAAGCGTAAACAATGAAGCCTTTCCCTGGCATCAATGTGGACCAGACATAGGGGCATTCCACAATGCATGAGAGGATATTTCGAAACCTTTCATGCACTTTCTGTGAAGTGCAGGTGACGTGTAGGCTCTGCTGTTCTGCCATTTACACTTCTAGCCTTCAAACAATGCTAGATGATCTTTTTCTTTTTCGCAGCATTTTACAGTGACAGGCCTTTAAGGACCTGTCACTGTGTAGGGCCTGTCACAGAGAAAGGCGCTGCCAGCATCCTCGTGGGTGGGTGAGGGGGTGGGGGGGTTTGTAGTACATTTATGTCGGGAGTGCACTCTTGACAATAATGTATGGATGGGGGTTGGGCAGCGTGTCTTTGCACCAATCTTCAGCCCCCTGAAATGGGCAGGTCACCTCTGAGAATAAGATGACCCGTGCATTGCTTAAATAAATGCAAAGGAAAAAAGTGCATCCTTTACAGTTTTTTTCGTTTGCATTAATTCTTTAGAATCTGGCCCAATGTCTTTTTTTTTTTTAACAAAGATGTTACTTTTTCATGACTTCAGATGTTACTTTTTCATGACTTCATTTGTTATACCAGGTATGATTATTTTCAAGAATCAGTGTGCTTTTAGAAAGTGTATCCGAATGTCATGACAAATATGACATTTGGAGAGAATGTTCCTAGGTCACTCTTGGATGATCAGTGATAGATGCTGTCAAGGCCCTGTTGGATGGTGGTGGATGGTGGAATCGCATTGGGCAGTAGCCTTGGTGTAGACTTGCTGGACGCTCTTTTTGGCTGTGGACAATGACTTCATATTTGTGAGGTATTGCCATTTTGCAAGGGTTTAAAACCATGTATTTTTATCAATTAAAAAGAAGATGCGGGTAATACCATCCATTAAAGGGTAGTCTGCTGATCAAATTCCCCTTTTATAAGCTCAGTTCCAAAAGGCATAGTGTACATTTGTGCGCTGCTTCATTATTAGCCTAATTACAGCGCCTGTCCTACAGTAGCAGAGAGCAGGTTCAGATCAGATCAGCAGTGCCCTCTTTACAGCGGAAGTGATTGCCAAACCCACTGCAGCACAAGGGTGTCATTTAAGATGTGTACCCCTGTTGCAAAATATAACGATTACAAGCAGCCTATCCTGGCAGACCCTGAATGGACTGATTCGGTTCTCGAGCCCCTGAAGTCCCACAGCATCTGAAGGACCGGATCAGCTATGGCTCTCTTTTTTGCTGTCTTGATGCCATTTCAACCGACGGTGAGAAGCGTTCGATTGCAAACGTTCCTGCCATGCTGCTTTTCAATGTTTCTCCAAAATGTTGACGCTGCCTCATGCCATTGCTGAGTCCTTTACCTCCTACCCTCAAATCAACCGCTCGATTCCAGGATCTGACTTGAACCACTAGAGAGTCACTTGCCAAGTGAAACCAGGATAATGCCACTACTCAACCAAACTCACCCTTGAATTGCCACTTTGCCGAACCCAGCACAACAGAGCGCCAGTATCGCTGTTTCAACACTTGTTGCCTGCCAACTTAAAGCACTGGAGTGTGAACTATCGACCCTTCCTGGAGGTTGCAACCTGACTCAACCCAGCTCGCCATTGAACAAATCCTGGTGAGCGCCCCCAACTTGTTTCTCTAAATGCTTCCTTTGTACATATCAGAGCTACTTCCTTTGAACTTGCTCGATGTCCGCTGGCCACTTGGGCACACATGATCCAACATACCCGAACTGAGCTTGATCAGCTCGCATCACTGCTCAAAGACCCGAAACAAGGCACTATCTACCAATCACTACCCCCATGGTCCATTTTGGGCCTTAGAGACTGGTTAGGCGAATTGGGGTTCTTTTACCGCGGCAGAAATAACTGAAACAGAAATTACCGAATGAGAAAGTTACGTAATGCAAAATTGCTTGTACATTTCCCATTCGGTCATTCAACGTAAAACAACCCAAAATCGAAAGAAACCATAACCGCCCTCTGACCCCAGCCCTGCCCAGACCCCCCCCACCCACACACCCACTTCCCTACTTACATTTCCTTCAGTCTCGCTGGTCCCTGCGATGCCAGTTCCCTTTCACTTCCGTGATCGGGAACCGAAGCCGCAGGGTCCTTTTTTTTTCCTCGGGTCAGCTCAGAGGTGTCCGCACAACCCCCTCTCACTATACTGTATAGTATAGTGAGCGGGCTGTTGCGGGGGACACCACCCCCTCAGCCCCCATAGCCTTTTATTTTTGATTTTTTGTGAGCGGGTCAGTTGCAGGGGTGTCCCCGCAACCCGCGCAAACTATACTGTATAGTAGCAGCCCCCGCACCCTTTGTGTTTCTTTTTTTATCTACCCACCAAAAAACCTAGTATATATACCACTAAACGTTTGAACTTTTGGTAGTTCGAACTTTTTGTGGTATGTATATCAGGTCTTTTGGTGGGTTATGTAAATTGGATTCAGTCATTTGGGCTGATTCCGGTTAGGCCACTTGTGCACCTTTTAAATCCAAAGACATTTCCTTTTTGTGGTTTATAATTTGTCTTTGACCCCTGAATTCATGCTAAGAGTGCTACATTGTTCTATTGGTTCTGCATCTTCTCTGTTATTTCCACATGGTTGGGATTTTTCAAAGTAGTTTCTGTTTAGCTTTCTTGCAGATGGTGTGTGTGATTAAAGTATATATTATTTTCAGAACCTTGATTGAACATTCCCTTTATTTTGGACTGTGTTACTGTCTTGTTTGGGTCACTACTGGATCAAATTCACACCCTGCTTTAGAGCATAGCGTTCCCTTGGCCCACGTTACCACAAAAGGCAAAGGAGGTATATCTCTTAACTGTGTATGCTTCACCTTAATGATTGTGTTGGCTCTTGGTTTGTATAAGTGTGAGGGCTGAGTGGGCATTATAACCTCTACTCATCCGTGTACTCCTGCATGTCAGAATCCAGTTTGTCACAATATTATACGTGCAATGCTAGAAAACAGTGTGGTCTTCAGCATGTGTAGGTATAACTTGTTTATTTTCAACTGCATCCAACTTACCAAACTGTCAAATCTTTGCGTGTGAACTTTGTCATCGCACTGATTATTCGATGTGTCATCCCACTCTAGAACATCTTGCCATATTGCTGTTCAACTCTTCCTAGACAAAATTTATTTTTCGCTTTTCCAGGAAAGCCAATGAACGAATTCAGTCCTGGCTCATTCTTTGGGTAAATGTGATATTTTCCCCTCCCTCATTTCATCTGGTCGTTATTTGCATGAGCTTTCAATGAGTGTACCTGTCAATGAGGAAGCACGTCTAAATTTTGTTATCAGATCTCTTGGCTATTTCACATAAATTCATTCAGCCTATCTGTCCTCTTCCGGTCTGTTGCACAGGTTGTTGTTCTCTTGCATATTGATGGGGGAAATGCTCTCTAAATCAGTCTGGAAATGCACTCTGCACTCTTCAGGCTCAGCATTTCATACCGCTGCACGCTTGGCTACAGGCGCCCAGTCATTTAATCCTATTTCCCCAATTCTCTTTGCTCTGCATTGACTGGCTTTCAAATCCTGTATTTTATCCAGACGTGCTTCATTGCTTTTAAGGCATTTTGGCTTTAGAACTCTTCGTATGCGGCTGCCAAATGTCGGTTTTTATTGATGGGATTCGAGAAGAGCGCAGCACATTGGTAGCATGTTTGGAAATTCAACTAGTGAGGAAAGCAACTGCATCCAGGCAAGCCTTTTCTAGTACTAATCCATGGATTTGGAATTCACTTTCTGTACCTCTCTCTCTGACTAGCTTCTTATCGCCTTGCTTTTGGCGAGGATTTCAAAACATCATTTTATCCAAACCATTAACCTATCCGCCGCTATTTTATCTTCTATGTTATTATTTTGTTTCATTGTCCTTTTCACATGTTATGTCGATTGCTGTACATGCTTTTGTATTGCATGTTATTCCGTAGGGCTTCAGGCAAGGTTTGTGCTATATCACATGCCTTAAACAAATAAAACCAGATATTCTATGTATATAAAGTTCTCTGTTGTCATACTGCCAAAAACACTATAAATACTGTACATACATACACACAATAATAAGGAAACTGCCTGCCATTCAGCGTCAGGTTAAATAGGGTTGTAAAATGGATCCTTGTCACTGAACATGGAAACATTTGTGAACCCCAAGTATGATAAGCAGACCTTCAAATAGATGGACAAACACCTTGTTAACATGTGCTTATTGTAATTGTTGATTTTAATTCCTCAGAATCGAACACTGGAACATTCTAGTCGACAGGATTGTTTCTAAAATAATACAATTTGTTTGGTTGGCAGCATGGAGTCAGTGGGCTCAGTATTGGTCCTAATAACACAACGTCCATAATCATGGCAAGCGAGAGAGCAGTGGCACAATTACACCGTGTTTGAAGTGTCACTAAACCTTCCACCAGACATGCTACTGGAATTACTCTAGCATTGATGTCACAGTATAATGGTCAATGCATTTCTTTGACTGCATCAATAAACAGCACAATGGTTATGACTGAGTCATGGAGGGAATTGGCTGCAGAGTTCTCTAGTGGTTACATGGAAAATGTAAGTAGATGCCCCCAAGGCTCCATCCTACCACCAATCCTTTTTACTTTTTACAGGGAGCCCCTGGGCACTCTGCTCAAAGATCCCAATATAGCCATCCACCAATAAACGGACGATACTCAGTTGTACTTGGGAGGAAAAATCCTACAGGACAAACTAGCCTTTATCCGGTCCTGCATGTCGACTGCTAACTTAAACTTAACCCAAGACTGAATTTGTTTGTCATCTGTTTCCCCCTCCAACTAAACAACAACTTGTCCGACAATGGCTCAATAATATGTACACAGAAGGATTTGATCTGCAACTCTCGAATTCAGCAAAATCCTTAGGCTTCACTATTGACAGCAGCATGTCTTTACAGAAACATGTAGCCAAGAAGGTCCAACCGGCCTGGCTCCAAATCTCCAAATCAACCCCTTCCTCTGCTGCAGGACCAGCAGACATGGGGTAGGCTCCTGTGGTCTTGCATATCGATGGGGGAAATGCCCTCCTGACAATGCTCCCAGGTGCTCACTTGGCTCCCTTGAAAACATTCCACCATGCTGCAGGACGTCCTATTACAGGAACACAGACATTTGACAGAATCGCCCCTGTCGTACGTGAAGTACATTGGCTTCCTCTCCAGGTCAGGATGCTTTTCAAGGGTGAATGCATCATCTACAAAGCAGTCACGAGCAGTACACCAATGTATCTGGTGGCTCAACTCCAAATAACTCCTGGCACACACTCCTCACACAGCATATCTACCAACTGGGTTGAATCACAAGTCATCTGCAAAGAGAGCACCCACAAACAACCCTTCTCTTCTCACACACCCATCCTCTGGAACTCGATCCTGGTATCGACTCAGAATGACCCAACACTTCTACAACTTTGCAAATCTCTCAAAACATGGCTTTTTCAACAACACCTGACTAAGGACTACTCCCACGATGCACAGACCTCAACTCACAATCCTATGCTACAGCTAAATATGATTCAGTCTTTGTTTCATTCTTCACATTCTGGTTCTGGAAGGTGTTTTTACATTGTAAATAGACAACAGGACCTGTTTTCATTTGGTGTGTGATACTGTTTCCAACAACAGAAGATGGGCTGTGGCTGTTCCCCTATTTTATATTTTTGATCCCAGTAGACCCTTGCTCTACTACCCTGTGTGGCTTTGTAGTCTTAACGTGTTTGGCATTGTTAATAGAGCACTATTGTTTCTCGACCTGTCCTGTGGACACACATGAACATGTACGGGTGAGCAGTATGCATGTCTTTTACCTCATCCTCATGAATCTAGTAAACACGCTAATACACATTTTTACCAACCAATGGAAACATGGACATTGCAGCGGAAGGTGCACACAGGAACTTATATTCAATCGGTTTATTTGCCAAAAGGGTCTTTATCGTCAATGTACCCCCTATACACATTTTAGGTGTAATGGTCTTGGTGAAATATATGTTTGTGGCTGATGGATACTTTATAGTGGACTTTTGGAGGATATATTTGTTATAGAATTGAGGCACACAGACGCAAGTTGTAAGGTGTAGGTACTTTCATCTTGGGTTGGGATAGGCCTTTTTGTCAGTAGGATAAAGACATTGATTTTACTGTAATGGTGTAGTAGCTTTCACAAACAGTTTTTAAATGTGGCAGTAATAAGGGGGGTTCTGGGAGTTTCTCTCTACCAGCCTATATCCTGGGTTTGATTCACAACCAGAATCTATAGCTCACCATCCTTTAACAGGAGAGGCAGCCCAGCCAAAAGGACACCTACTAATGATCTAAATGCAGTAGCTTGAGTAAAATGATCAGGGCACTGGTCCATTTGGTTACTTGTGAAGCAACTAGAGATTCTGTGCAGAGGGGACCTGGCCTAGAAGTTCGGGCAGGGCTGCTCCCATTGGTGGCAGTACCTGACTCATTTGCATATGGCTGGACCCTTTTGCAATGGCTCAGACGGGCTAAGAAACAGTGGTGTGTAAGATTGCACAGAGCAATGCAAGTGGTTCAGGTTAATTAAAAATCTTCCACCGATCACTTTTTAGTTCAAGCAACCAGAGTGTACATACCTTGGAAGACAGACTTTTAGGCAGAGCTGCCTTTGGTCTTCTGGGGTGGCGATAGAGGGCCTTGGGAAATGGCACAGGGCTTTTCTTCAACACAATATCATTAATCCTTTCCCCCATTCACTTTGATTTCCACCCTCTATGAACTCTTACTTCCAACTCGCTCTCTTGTTCATACCCTGGGCTCAGATCGTAACTCCTCTTCAAATTAGGCTGATTTAACCATTTTCCCATCAAGATGCTTATTTCTAAAGGCAGCAGCATGAAAACATTCTGCATGTAAATGACCTACATGTGTCTCACTTACACTTCTTGTAACTCCTAAGGTGGGGTTTTATGTTCTCCATTGTTTTTTTAAAATCTGTCGCACCTAAGGCATGAACGATCGGGAAACCTAGGTGTTATTCCCCCCTTGCAAGGAAACTCTGTTACTCACAAATGACGCCCCTCTATGTTCCAATGGATTTTTACCACCATTCTTTGTGGTCATGACATGTTACTTTTACCAGTTCTGTCATTATCAACACATACTTTTATAAACACATATACATTCACTTATGGTACCATTCTTTGCCACTATTCCCTCATTCCTTCCGTTCGGGCCCTCGGTGATCGGTGGCCTTCCTGTGGGTGCAAGGTTGTTCGTTGTGGGAGTATAATTTAGAGATTTTGTGTATCTTTTGCATTACAATTTTTTAAGTGCACTTTTCTTCATGAAACAACCCTAGAAAACACATGTTTTCACCTTTACAACTAAGCTTTATACAATCCATTTCCATCCCTCATCAATGTATTCTATATAACACATACATTTAAATTACATACTTAATTCTTTCTAAATAAAAACGAAACACTGTTCCTCATTACAAATTTGCTGGTCCGGTAACAACAGTACCGGTAAGCTTGCCGGTACCATTGTTACCGGACCGTCAAACAATGAGTTCAGGTCCCGGGTGCCTTCCCGCCTGCCAGGACTGACCTGCCAGGTGGACCAGTTCCAGCGAGTAGACCATGTCGAATGCACTGGCATGCGCCAGAATAATTTGCAAGTTCGTCGGCAGCCTGCTGGTTTTACCAGCAAGACTACCGGCAAACTTGTAGTGAGGCCCATGTTTTACCATTTTCTATATTTGAAAATGAGCAGCCATCTTCCTGGCCTGGCAACCTACATATATATATATTCAGTGAAAAAACTTTGTTAAAGGGACGTTATGGTTAAGTTGCACTACGAAAAACCTATGAAATTCAGTAAAAATACGTTGTTAAAGGGACGTTATGGTTCAAAGTAAAACTGAAAAACCCCTGAAATTCGGCAGTTATGGTAAAATAAGCAACCATAACTCGCGCCACCGTGCACTGCTAACACTAACACCCAGGACATCAAAGATGACATCACAAATGTCATTGATGACATCACTGATGACATCACACGTGCATTTACTTTTCATGAAAACTCTGTACAAGGGATTCTTATAATGCTGACCAAAAACTGTCAAGGATCATTGGGATAAATATCATGAGCTAATTAGTGCATTAAGCAATGCATTGATATAAATAGCATTCTGTTATGAAGTTCTATTCAGTATACTAAGCTACTCATGCAGAAACATAGGCAGTGTGTGCAGCATACATGATGAAGGTGCAATATTCATAATCTTGTCATGTTGAATGCTGAAATGATAACTGCTTTCTTATTAGAGTTTTGCGTACTGTAAAACATGTAGATAATAAAACCAACTTAATACATAATTATTACAGACAAAACACAAAGAGACAACAACACATACAAATATGAGTATATACAGGGACAGTGAAGTAAACAAAAAAGCAGAAGTAGTAGCAGAAAGAGTTCATAACCTAACTGATTGTCTTTATGCAGAGAAACTATTGCTCTGTTTCAAAGCTGCTACTTACCATATGTATGTGTATCACATGATGTGACTGCACCCAAAGGAAAGGAGAGTGAGTACAATGTATACAAATATGAGCATATACAGGGAAGGTAGAGTAATAAAAATAAAACTATGAGAAAGTGCTGATAACCCTAATGATTACCTTCATGCACAGAAAGGATTGCTCTCTTTCAAGCCTGTGTCTTCCGCTATGTATATGTTTCATATGATGTGACTTGACCTTAAGTCTACAAATATAGTACCTTTTCAATTTTTACTTCCTGACTGTTACTGAAGAAAACTATGTGGCCTAGATATGTCAGTAAAGGGAAAACAGGGAGAGCCAGACATGTGATGTCATCAGTGATGTCATCAATGACATTTGTGATGTCATCTTTGATGTCCTGGGTGTTAGTGTTAGCAGTGCACGGTGGCGTGAGTTATGTTTGCTTATCTTACCATAACTGCCGAATTTCAGGGGTTTTTCGGTTTTACTTTGAACCATAATGTCCTTTAACAACGTTTTTTTACTGAATTTCGTAGGTTTTTCGTAGTGCAACTTAACCATAACGTCCCTTTAACAAAGTTTTTTCACTGAATTTCATAGGTTTTTAGTAGCGCAACTTAACCATAAAGTCCATTTAACAACGTTTTTTCACTGAATTTCAGAGGTTTTTTGTAGCGCAACTTAACCATAACGTCCCTTTAACAAAGTTTTTTCACTGAATTTCACAGGTTTTTAGTAGCACAACTTAACCATAATACCCCTGACTTCATATACATGTCACATAGAACATACTGAACCCCCACTTAGTGATTTTGATGTCCGGGGACTACCGCCATGTCCGCGGACATATCGAGAATCTGAGCGTGGTGAATGTAAATTTAAATAGTGTGCCCCATTTCCCCTTTGAAGTTGGCTCTGAAAAGAGCCTTTTTTGTTTTTTTTTACAGATGCTTGACAGACACCTGTTATTTTGTATTTTCTTTCTTGTTTTTTTTCTTACTTTACTCCTAAAATCTTCACATAACCTTCTCCAAAGCAACCCTTACATTCCAAAATAGAAATTCATTTCCCGTAAAAGATAAAGAGATGCCATCTTCTTTAAAATTAACAGTATTACTGGCATCAATATTCTCATTATTACAGAAGAACATACCAGCTCTAAGCATGAAGGCACACATGCCTCGGTTGATGACACACCTAGCAATGTTTTGCTGAGGACAAAAAACTGAACTATTGTCCCATATTGCCCTAGGTAGTAATCCAGAAAAAATTACTTTCGCATTTGGAAGGATCTTCATTACAGCTTGAAGCAAGCGTTCCAAATCAGCCAACAAAGTAGGGGCACTGATGTTGCCCAAATGGAAAGCACCATAGTGCAAAACTACCACATTCGGACTTTTCATTGTGGCCATATCCTCACAAACTTGTACAATTCCCTGTACATTGCAATCAGGCACAGTACTCCACTCCTTTCACATCAAAGTTCTTTTCAACATGCCTGTATCGAGCATACTGTTGTAAACCATGCACCAACATATCTACAAGCACCAACACCCTGACTTTCTCTACTTCTGCCACCTTCACCACACACAGTCTCTTTCAACACAAATCCACAACCTCGACATCTGATTGGGTAATCCGTACAGTCTTCTTTCCATGTTGGATTTGCTCGAAAACCCCGGATGTAGCACGCCCTGTCCACGGACAGCCGCGGTGTCCACGGACTGCGTAACTCTTCCACACCCCTTCTACCATTTCCACTTTACTCTCTGTGCCATTCCCTCATTGCATACAGCTAAGCAGTCACACAATACGAAGAACGTCCTCAGAACACCCCCATTTTGTTTATTTTCGAACATTTCAGGACAATTATCATTTCATTATTCAACATATTAACATTACAAATATTATACTTTCATCTTGTACGCTGCACACAATGCTATGTTTCTCCATTTGTAGCTCAGTATACTAGATAGAACCCCATAATACAATGCTATTTATATCAATGCATTGTTCAAAACACTAATTACGGTATATTTATTGCAATGATCCTTGACACTTTTTTCGCAAAATTATAATAAAAATCCCTAGTACACAAATTTCATGAAAAGTAAATGCACATGTGATGTCATCAGTGATGTCATCAATGACATTTGCAATGTCATCTTTGATGTCCTGGGTGTTAGTCTTAGCAGTGCACGGTGGTGGCACAAGTTATGGTTGCTTAGCTTACCATAACTGGCGAATTTCAGGGGTTTTTCGGCTTTACTTGGAACCATAACGTCCCTTAAACAAACTTTTTTTATTAGCACGCAAACAATATACAAAGATGTAGTGTAAACAGCAAGTTCTCACAGATGGCTTTACACAGAATGTTGCAAAGTAAGCATTTATGCTCGTTCACAGTGAAGGTCAGCTGCTTCCATTTTTTTCTTGCGGCCCGGAGAGGCCCACGACTCCCAGTATAAGGTTCTATTTTTTTTTACCTTGACAGACAGAGATTGTGCTGAAAGACTTCTTTTGAAGAAGTGTAGCAAAAACGTAAGACATGATAAAGATGAAATTTCTGAAACGAAACCACTTTTGTATATTATATCACTTTGAGAAAGATCGTTGGCACACGCAGAGTCGTATTTTGGGACTGCACTACACTTGGACAATGGAAAATGCAATTATAATGTAAGTAACCCTTTAGATTATTTTATACCGGAATATAATAACACTAGCGTGGCATTAAAGCCCGATCAAGTTGTACTTGTTCGTTCAATGTGGCTCATTGTTTTCTACCACGCATTATCACCGCCGAATTGATCCCCTGTCGTTTAGAGGGCTCTGAAAAAGGCAGACGACACAGGGTGGGTTAATAGAAATAATTTAACCGGTCTGTAGCCGGTCAAGCGCTCTACTCACTTTGCCACTTCACTGTAGCCGGTCAAGTGGCACAGCGAGTAGAGTGCTCGCTTTGACATCCGTGCACAGCTTGCTAACGCAGGTTCGAATCCCGGCACGGCCAAACTCAGCCTTTCATCCTTCCGTGGTCAATAAATGAGCACCACACACCGTCAGTAATAATAAGCAGCGCTGAGATACCTGACGGTTCTTAGCGCTATATAAATGCAAAAATATCATTATTTTATTATTAACATACTCCGTTGCACTATCTTCGCTAGCAAATAGTTTCACGCCCTAATAAATAAAATTAATATTTTTAATAAAGATCGGCTGGTGAGACTAATTTATGTTTTTTAAAACAGGTATGTTGCCCCATTTTGCCAATGTCACGATTTTCAGACTCCAGCGGATGGATTTTTCAACTGCCAGGTGCAGCTCCATGTAAGCAACTTCATGACCCTCACCATTTTATGGGACAATCGCCAAGGACCAATATCCCCTTGTGCAGTACTAGCGGCTATAAGCAACATACCAACCATTATGGTGGTCTAATGCCTCATTGTTGGAGCAACCTTCCGATTATCAGTGCGACCATTTACTGCTTTTATTATAAACCAACAGCCTATCTACCGCAAAGGAACAGCGTGTGCCTCAAAATAAACTTTTGCTGATCGACAGCAGAGACAATTGCAAATCGCTGAATATTCACTAAACATTTCATGTGAAATAAATGTACTTTACCAAATGTACAATCCTGCTGTTTACTTTTAAACCACAGTTTCATATTCCGAATTGTAGCGCACTGTGTTCTAAGCTGATCTAACACCCTCTATACCGCAAAGGAACATTGCGTGGCTCAACATGAACTTTTGCGAATCGACAACAAAGACAAATGCAAATCGCTGAATATTCTCTAAACATTTGATGTCAAATAAATGTACTTTACAAAATTTACAATCTTGCTGTTTGCTTTTAAATCACAGTTTCATATTCCGAATTGTGGCGGGCTGTGTTGTGACATAATGTGTGTTGTCTTCCGGGTTCTGTGTGAAGTCGCGTAGGATTGGAGACGACTGGGTGCGTTTGATGATGCACCCTGTAACGTCACGGAGAGAGGCGGGGAATATGAATGCTTTCATAATGTCAGGCATAGGGGCGGTAGATATGATTTAGTGTCACAAAAGCAAGTCAGCCAGGTTAATAGCGCCAGTCATAGGATTATCACATAATGTCGGCGCACACCAGCCTGATTTATCGTTTCTTTAGTGGACAAAAAGTCGGGTGAGGCCCATAGAAAATTGTACTATCAGCGGACAAAAGGAGGATTCGTAGAACACTTTCAACCTGACAACGAACAATACAAACAACGTTCTCAGAACACCCCCATTTTGTGTAATTGCAACCATTTCGGGACAGCGCGAGTGTTCTTAGAACACATTCAACTTGACAGATTACAATACGGACAGCATCCTCAGGACACCCCCAGTTTGTGTATTTACGAACATTTAAATACACTGCGAGTGTTTTTAGCTCAATTTTACCTTCCTTGCGAACAAAAAGGACACATACTCCGTCCTCTGAACAACCCACCATTTAGTTTATTTACAAAATGTCAGAACAGCCATGTTCTCCGCGGACAAATCGAACACAACAAAAGCAGATAGCACATAAAAAAACAAAACATTGAACCTATCTCATACTCCCCCACCCTCCCCAAACACTCTTACACACCAACACACTCCACTAAATACAATTTTTAATCCAGTTTCACCGCGCTGTACGCGCTCGACTGCGAATACAAGATGGCGGCCGCCACAGAAAATCTGACGCGCCCCACGGCCCACGCCGTCCAATCAGCGAACACGTCGCATGTCCGCGGACATGATGCAAGCCCATGGGCCAATCGGGGGGCTGCCCGCGGAGTGAACAGGGAAGTCCGTCCGCGAAGAGAACACAGATATCACTAATTTTTTTGCCTTACATTTTGGTCATTTTTTAAAAAACTACTAAATGGATTTACACCAAATTTGCAAAAGCACGCTTTCGGGACCAAGCCGCCGCTCCTGCCGCAAATTTGGTGTAAATCCGTCCAGCGGTTTGGGCTGTAGCCATGCGCAAAGTTTTTTCCCATTATGTCTATAGGAAAAAACAAAAGTTTTGGGACCCCCCCTATAACTTTGCCCCCCCGGACCAAACCTCCAAACTTTCAATAATTCTCCAAAATTCAGACTGGGCCATATACTTTTTTTGCAAAGTTTGGTGAGGATTCGTCCAGAGGGAGCGACGTTATAAGCCACCCAAAAAGTGCTCTTCCTATGGAAACACCAACTTAACCATAACTACATGGACGCTACCCCGTTCTTGTAATATATATGTATTTATATATATCAGTGTTTGACTGAACGTTCAAGACAACAAAAGCACAAACATACAGACAATGACAAATACACACAAAGAGAAGCAAGTTTGGTGCTGGTGGGTCCATCCGTAGTCAGTGTTTCATATCCTGTTTCTGTATTGCTAATGTCTGCAGATGTCCCTACGACTGCCATGAGTTCCATACCGTTGACAGTGTTGCATGAAATACCAACAATAACAAGATAGCTTCCCCTTTTCAGCTCTTCTAAAACAGAACTGGTATGCCCCATTTTCATGTTTAAAACAGAGAAGCAATAATTTAATGATTTCTGATTTTATGACCATACCAATATCCCCACATTAAATATGAACTAAGTGTTCTAAAGCACATTACCCAAATAAGCCAAAAAGGCTATTTTGGCGGGCCCTACTGGGTGATAATGTCCTGCTTAACAACAACAAGTCAAACTCACTGCTATGGCTATTACCACATTAGTCCAATGGCCAAGGAGGTACGGGCTGATTTTTTTGCTAAGTAAAACGGCCCACAGATGGGTCTGGCCCATGTTTTCTTACAGGAGACTGGTTCGTTCCTTTCTTATTGTCAGGCTGGGTGTGACAGATTTCATTTTACCAATGTATTTCCCCAGTGTTTTGCATTTTTCTGGTTGAATTCAAAACCAGGCCTAACAACTGCCACCTGGCTTCCTGTGACATGGAAAAATACCACCCGAGACCCACATTACACCAGTACCTTTGGTGGCTCAATAATGTGCGCATGATGCTTTATTTAAATACACATACACAAATATGCTCTCCACATGGGTGTAGACATCTCCAATGTTAAGCATTATGGGTTAAAGTGGGACAGAGTAGAGTGTAATGTTTACTTTGTAAGCCTGCACTTGGAGGCTCCAGCACAATAAACTCATGTGGGACAGTTTGTGGGTATAAAACCTCAGTAAGTGAAGATTCATATATTAAATACAAAATGAGTGTTGAAAACATTCCTGTTTTGTGCGGTTCCTGAATTCGGCATGGGAGGAAATAATCTGGAATCAAATAAAATCTAATTCGATTTTTTTGGAAACTTGTTTTCTTTGGTTTGCAAATGTCTGCGTAAGATTTCGCTGGGTTTCTCCAGAAACATTTAATACGGCCAGAAATGGGTGGATTGGCGGCCATTGAATACTCTTTGATGTGGCTTGTGTGTGAGCCATATCTCAAAGAGCTAGTTCTAGGACAGGGAGGATGGACCATACAAAATTTATTTTAGGGTCGAGGAGGAAGCCTGATTAGTCCACTGACTTTTTTTGAAAACATATAAAGATATTTGCATTGTGTATCACTTTGTAAATATTCATCATATGTTTATGACAATTAACTCATAAATACATGAACATTTATTAAACTGATTTGGACCTTAACCTCCCTTAACTTGTCATGGCATGATCTTGTTGAATTGTTCAACAGCATTGCTCCACTTGCTCCTTTAATGAGTAACTACTGAACTTGTCAAGGTACATCATTAGCATCTACTGGAATACCTTTCAAGAAGCCTTCCCACAAGAGGGTGCTTAAATGACAAAAGAGTGGATTCTACGAATTCTTACTTTGAGATTCATGTTGCAGTGGAGGTTTCTGGCTGGAACATACAACACGGTTGGTTTCCTGAAATAGTCCGAGTACTGGATTTACAAAGCCCTTTCCTTGCGACATTGCCCTCATTGAAATACTGCAACAACCCGCTAAACCAACATCCCTCGAATGTTAGCAACTCATGTGTTCATGTGCAATTTGAAGGTCTCCAATGTTGCATCCTTCTCACAAACATACTTGGTCTCTTGCAATGAATGATTACTAGAAGCCTTTTAACCTGAAACATGTCTCTGAACTTGGACCTGCTGTCCTTCTCTAAAGCTTAGCACAACGCGATTACCAGTTAGACAATATTCCCTAAAAGGTTTGTGACTTCAATTAATCGGTTGTGATATCCTTTCTTGTCCTATTACATTTCTATCTTTTCATTACGCATTAGGTTTGTGTTTATATACAAATATATCATGAGACAAAAGAGAAAAAATAAAAGAAATGGTAAAATAAAAGAAAGATAAACATTTTGAGTCATTTTGAATGATTTTGTGTGTAAAGGAGACCTGGCCCTAAACATGTTTTTAATGTTTCTGATAACAGAACTGGTCAAAAAAAAAATCTGTCATGATGTATTATGTTATTGTGTGGCATATTTTGTCTTCTTTTCATTGGAACTTTTTTATATTGAATTGTTATTTTCTTATTCTTTTATTCTTGATGTATGTTTTAATGAGATATGTATGTAATGATTTTGTCAATTTATCTTTTTATATTTTTTCTATGTTGTGTAAGGTTCTCTGTAAACCATGAATACAACAATAACAATAAAAATAAAAAATAAAAAAGCAGACTCATTAAAAGGGATAATGAGTACAGTTGGATGTCGTTGCTGCTGGAGAATTACTGGGAAAGGGAGCGTCATCATTAACTCTCTCTGTATAGAAATGTGATACAGAAGCTGCAGGGGAGTTGAAGGGGTTCTTGTCACTTCCTCTTGCAGGGGTTCTGCCCGGTCCCCTAATCATCCTTTTTCTTCATATGTGTTTTCTCATTGGCCATTTAAATGGCAATACCATTCTATGCTCCTCGTCATTTTATGAGTGCATGTGGAATGAAGAGGTTTTTCATTAACATGAATGAGGGTTATTATAGTCATTTTCCACTTAGTGGTTGTGGATCGGAAGCCTCATTTAGTGTCCTTGAAAAGATCATTATTGGCAAGTGGACTTGACAGGTTTCCCTTCCATTTATACGTGAAAACTCCATTCCTTTCCATGTGGGAATTGTGTGTGTGCCTCATCCATACATCAATGCTTTCAAAAAGGCATCGTATGTCTATTTAAACTCGCAACACCTTGCACTGAAATTTTACATTTGTAATATATTATAAGATGTGGGGGACAATGGTATTGGCAAGCTGGAAGGGTCCACTATGGATGTCTTACGGGAGAGGGGTTAATTGCCATTCCGACGGTGGTGTGGTGGACATATTGGAATGCTTGGAAGGGAGAAGTGGAAAGTGCTGAGCAAAAGATAAAGTGTGGCCATCAATTGGCAAGTGCTAGGTTTAAGGAGGCACAGACAGGGGGTGTCTGATAAATGCAGAAGAGGGGGGACTGTAGGGTTACAGATACAGACCCAAGTGCAAGGGTTGCCAAGAGGCAGTGTGGGTGCATGGAATGGTATGCAAGTACCAGGGCTCGAAGTCAGAGGGTAACCAGGTTCACGGTGCCGAAGCAGAGCAGATCAGCACAGGGTCGGACTGGGACAAGAAATAGACCTGGAAACCCAAGAAAAGTGGCCCACCCCTCGCCTGATGACTCTTGACCTCTGATGACATCACCGGAGGTGGGGTCATTTGACCCCCACCCAAAGTGACATCCCGGGACGCGATGAAACACGACGTTTCACCCTTTGACAAAACAGGAAGTGTCATCAGATAGCATTGTTCATAAGTACACTGCGAAAAATATGGTTATGATTTCACTAATGTGATATACATTTTATACAAGAATGGACCACCATATGTATCATTAATATCTGTGTGTATAGATCCATATTGTCAAATTACTGTGAATGCAATCAGATATCCAAGGCCAAATGATAATATGTTATTGTATAGCACTTACGCTTAAGCTCTTTTTTTATAGAACAAATATGTATACAATATTACCCAACCTGTGTTGGTACTCATTTACCGACCTCAGAAGGATGAAAGGCTGAAATGGCCTTTCTGGAATTCGAATGTGCAGATCACACACACATTGCAGCAGCGATCGCTAAAGCCACTGAGCTATCATTTCGGCTATAGTAAAATGAGCAATTATTCTGTAGTGGATACCATTAAACTGGAAACTGAGATTTAACAGCAGACCAGTTAAGTTCATCTGCAGGTCTGATGCAAAGTTGGTTGTATGTCAATCCTGCATCAATCTACTTTCAGGCTTCAGAGCTTGGCAAAATAGGGAAAGCACAGCACTCATAGGACATCCCATACTCTGAGCACTCGTAACCTCATAATGTATGAGGTAACAAGTGCTCAGAGTATGCAAACAATCATCCTGAACAGCATGTCAGGGAGATGGGAAAGATAGACACATCACAACAAAGCACTCATTGTGGCACAATGAAGTCAATGGCCACTTGAGGTGCCATGGTCAAATTTTTCTACACTCTACAGAAGCTTTTAGGCACAAGGATTTTGTCAAGTGACCAAGGACATTGAGATGGAATGTCTTGTGATGATCCTAACGGAGACAGCGGCAGAAAAAAAACCTGCTTTCACATTTTTTTATTTTTTAAACTGGACCAGGCATCGGCAGAAACCGGCCACCAGTGACTACACAGGATTTCGGCCCAGCCACGGGCAGAGTGGCTGATGGGTTTATCCAACCTTAGATCAGCAGGGGAGAGGAAGAGAGAAGGCGGAAGCAAACAGGAAGGTCCTGAGGTGCTTCCGGAACCATAGATGGTTCTCAAGTTTCAGAGTGGCATGGAGGCTGTTCCAGAGGGTGGCCCCAGCAGAAGACAGAGCTCTACCCCCAGCTTGTTTCTTTGAGAAACGACTTGTTAAACCATATTCACATAAATACTGCCTGATTATAAACATTGGCCTAAGCCATTTTGCATTTGTATTAAAAACCTATGCTTAACTAGATCTAGACAGAATTGACTTTTCCACCATTTTGGAAAACATCTGCCATTTTGGAAAACATCTGCCATTTTGCTTCTGACTCTTGCTCTCTGTTCAGAAACGATTAACCATGTTTTCAGCTGCCAGGGAAGACTGACCTTTGAGCCTATGTCAACACTTCAGCTGCCAAGAGCAGACTATTTGTTCTGTGCAAAGAGACCTTGTAGTCATAATGAACTCTCATGCAAAGTGTTATATATGTCTACAGACTCATCCTCCCTCAAACAGCGACATACAATGCAAAATAACTATTGCTGTGAGTTTTGGAAGAAATCCTTTGTGCATTTCTTGGAACAGGACTTATCCTAAAGCTCAAGAAACAAGGAAAGATCTACACAGCTGAATACAACAAAGTTTGCCAGTGTCTTTAAGGAACCTTGGAACCACAGTGAACCTCAATTCAAAGTGTTGTCTGCATCAATAGCATCAGCCATATACAAACATCAGAACTGAATGGTAGACAAACTAAAAATATGTGCCTTAGCAATACATTATTGAATTTGTTTCTTGAAACTAGGATCAACCTAAGCTGGAGAACCAACATCACCATTGAATCTTCAAAGATAGGACAACATGTCAAAAGTGTATACTAATATTGTTATATTTGTTATGTGAACTGGGCACACACCCAAATATGTAACTTATTAGTTTGGAGAAGGGCTGGGCTATGACCAGGACTGTGTATAAATACTGCATGCTTTGTGATGACCAGTACTCACTCCCATCACAGTGTCTGCTGGTACACACTGCGAGGCACATGGGAGCCAGATAGCTATCTGCTTTGATAATTGATTGTGTACAGAATAAAGTTATATTCATAACTTTGACTTTGTGACTGGTGGACTCAATTTTTGGTTATATTAAGCCTCGATATTCCTTGCTGATGCATCAGACTGACCTTGAGGGAGTTGGAGGTGGAGGAGCGAAGAGCTTGAGTGGGAAGGTATTTACGGAGGGAGAGTTGAAGGTATTTTTGACTCAGGTCCCAGAAAGCCTTGAAGGTCTTAAAGAGCAGCAATTTGGTGGGCGAGATCTTTCAGGTGTTGGTTGAACAGCCAGGGAGAGAGGTTAGACCCACAGGTAGAGAGTGAAATAGAGTGAGATAGAGGAAAGGAAGGACCCAAGTTGGACCAGGGAAGGTCAGCCAGGCCAGGCCAGGGCCTGATCAGTCATACCCAGGCTATCGCAGAGATGATTCAGCAGGATACAGGGTTGACCGTGATAAAGGCAGAACAGAGATTGAGTAAGAAGGGGACAGAAGGGAGATTAGAAGCAAGGTTAGAGAGCAGGTCTTCACGGATGTTCAGGAGAGCAGCTTCCATGCTTCTGGTTGCTCTGAAGCCAGATGGATGGTCATGGAGACAACCAGCAGATTCAGTGTGAATATTAAGCTGGGAGAGGGCCAGCTTTTCCAGAAGTTTGCTCAGGAAAGGTGTGATGGAGATCAGGCAATAGTTAGTAGTTAGCCAGACAGTAGGGATTGGCTGAGGGTTTCCTGAGAAGAGGGTGCACTAGAGAGTGCTTCAGGGGGGAAGGGAAGGCTCCAGTGGCAAAGAAGTGGTTGCAGAAGCCAGTGAGGGTAGGAACAAGGGTGTTAGTGTGGTCTTTGATGATTTTGGAAGAACAGGGGAGAGCGTGTTTTGACAATACTTTCATAGATCGAACTTGTCTAGCAATTTTGTCAGGGGAGAACAGAGGAATGGAAGAGAAAGAGGGAGGATGAGATGACCAGCACTGACGTAGGTGTCTGCGATGGGTAGGCCAGGGTTTGAGGACAGGATGTCTTTTTCTGTGATTTTTCTTTCCAGACTTCGTGAGAGAGGGAAGATAGGTGATAATGTAGCAGTTAGAGAAGATAGGTGAGGTGGGGAGAGCCACTGGGGGATCAGAGGCTAGTTTGAGGAATGAAAGAAGATTGGCTGCACTGTACAGTTCTAGATAAACTCACCAGGTGACCTAGTAATCACAAAAGGTACAAATGCAATCCTAAAAGGAAATTTGAGTTTAACAAAAACATGAGCACATATGCAATGCAAAGAGGGTACAAATATGTAAAAGCATACACACTTAACTTGGAATTTCAAAAACAGTGCAAATGCAAAGGGGCTGCAGAAATGTAAAAGCGCACACACCTATTTTCGAATTTCAAAAACAGGGGGACAAATTCAATGCAAGAGATGTAAAAGCACACACACCTTAATTCGAGTTTCAAAAGCAGGGGCACAAATGCAATGCAAAGAGGGTGCAGAGAAGTAAAAGTGCACACACTTAAATTGGAGTTGCAAAAAGCAGGTGCGCAATCGCAGTGAGAAAAGAGGTAAAGTGAGGCAAGAAAGGCAGAGGGATTAGGCACAGTAATTGCTTCAGAATGTTAGTGGAGGAGGCAATGGGGGAGTTCAGCCATCATTCACTTGTAGATCTGCAAGCAGCGTAGAGGTATAGGGGCCCAGGTTTGTAGGGTAGCAGTATGTAAGTCTGAAGGCCGAATCATAGTTTGAGGAGGTGGACAAAAGGTGGAGGATCTCTGGGCCCTCGTCGGCCCGGGTGGTGAAATGGGTTTGGCCCCTTCCCAATACTATATCCCTGAGGACCTTCTTTGTATCTGGAGAGGTAGCTCATGGGATGCCTCTGGGTGTCCATATCCCTTGCTGGCTTCTCGCATATGGTGACACCAGGGTTGCCTATGGCTTTCTAAGATCCTGTGCTTTCCCCTGCACCAGCTCCAGTGGCTACTCCCCAAGGTCTCTGATTAGTCGGGGGGGTTGAGCTTTCTCCTGCCAGGGCTTCCACTGGGACCAATGGACTTGCACATGCCTGACCCTGCCGAAGCGTGTGCCTGCCAGGTCAGTTGCCTAGTGCACAGTGCAATGTTGGCCCTGAATTTGCTTTCTTTGAAGATGGATGCTCCTTTCTTACCATCCGGTGGCTCTTCTTTGTGCCTGCAGCCTGGCTCCTTGTGATTGGGCACAGACTACCTAATTGCCCAATCAGGGAAACCGGGAGGCGGAAGCCGGCACCAGCAACTAAGGCCCACAATGAAGGCCCTTGTCTGCTCCCTGTCCGCTGCCGTTACGCTGCTTGGGAATTTCCTGCACCCCTGCACCTGAGCATTCATGTTGCTGCTACCTCACACCTCAAAGGAATCTGGACTACCATGACATTCACACCTCCTTAACTATGGGTTAGTTCCCTCCTACTGGACATACTCCTCCCCTCTCTTGACATCACTTCCTTCTCACCTTGTCTCCCAGGCATACAGTCCTGAGTGCACTGTGTTTTTCACGCCTTGCTAGCATTCTGAATCTAGCTGTACTTCAAATCTATTTGTGTTTTTGCATTTAGCTTGAAATCAAATCTAGCTGTGTTTTTGCATTTAGCTAAAAATCAAATATAGCAGTGTTTTAGAATTTAGCTTAAAATCAAATCAAGCTTTGTTTTTGCATTTAACATTAAAAAAAATCTAGCTGTGATTTTGGCATTTAGCTTTAAATCAAATCTAGCTGTGTTTTTTTTGCAAATTTGCTGTTCCTTTTGCTTGTACTGCATGCTTTTCTTGGAACCTGCTGGCCCAGTGACTGCACTGTTCTTGTTCTACTCAGCCCAGCAGCCCCTACCCTTACCCTCTCACCCTGCTCTCCCCCTCTCTCTCTCTCCAACTCACCCATGGCGATTTCTGTTCCTCCTATCTTCTCTATTTCTACATTGACTATCCTTCCCTTCTCACTAAGTCTGGCAGGAAGAAGTTCAAAAAGGATATTGTCGTGACTTGCCGCGTAGTGAAGAATAAAAGGGCCTCTGTCCACAAATCACCCACAGGAAAAGAGTAAAGGAACTCCCTGTGTGAGCTTTGAGGCCACAGGTGGTTTGATTATTCACTGGATCTGATGACGCCGAGGATCCCAGAGGCTGTTAAAAGGAAGTTAGGGTAAGCACAGGCAAACACAGTACTTTGATATGAAAGAGTGTGCAAAAACTTTCTTACCTAAATCTAGCGGGATGGAGCTAGGGTGCCCAGGGTCAGATGCGAGGGAGCGTCAAAGATCCGGACAGCCGTGTCCTAGATAGTAGGTACCGGCGGGTGCCTGTAGCCCTTCCGTGGCCGAAGGGAACTTGGAACTGATCACGTAGTCTATGGTCGGAAGATCAAAAGCCAGAAAGGGATAATCCAAAATCAATCCGTTAAGCGTAGCAAAAGAGTACCAAAAATCCGTACAAAGTTCCGAGTGACAGTATCCGTGGAACAAGAGAGAGCAAATCCGTGGTTTGTAAGCCTTAGTCCAAAATCCGATGAAGCAAACAACGAAAATCCTGAAAGCGCCAAACAGAGTTGGGAAACAGCTGTGAAGCGGTGAGCCACTCGAACTTCCCGGCTTTTACGTGCGTCGGCTCCCAGTCACGTGAGCGGAAACTTGACCACGTGATCGGGAAACCGTCGCGAAAACAGGAAGTAACCGTAATCGGGTGCTCAAGCCCGTACGCAGCCTCCACGGGAGTTGCCAATGAAAAGGAGGCAACAAACCGGGCCGGCCTCTGCGCATGGCCCGAAACCGCCGGTGATGACGACTCCCTCGCACCATAGGTGAAGTGATGACTTGGGAGGCGGACTGTGACCCGGGGAGTCTAGCAGTGTGTGTCGGGGTGTCAAGCAATATGGTGCGTGGTTGTGCAACTGATTTGTTGTGCATGACAGAGCCCCCCCTCAATGGCCCATGACCACGTGGGCAAGAAGGATGATCCCGGTGAAAACGTGAAACAAGCCTAGCGGCATGAACATCACCCGCACGGACCCAACAACGCTCCTCGGGGCCAAAACCCGCCCAATCCACAAGGTACTGGAGACCACCCCGAACCATACGGGAACCCAATATACCCGAAACCTCATATTCCATCGAGTCCCCCACTGGAACAGGACCAGGCATAGACCGGAGACGGGTAGGAGCCGGGCAAGGTTTCAGCAAAGAGGTGTGAAAAACAGGGTGTATGCGCCAGGAGGCAGGGACCGAGAGGCGATAAGCCACAGGGTTTATTACAGCGGAAATCCTATATGGACCCACAAAGCGAGGGAGTAATTTGCGACAACCAGGAAGCTTGAGATGGCGAGAAGAGAGCCAAACCCTGTCCCCCACAACGTAGGAAGGTGCCACTGTCCTCCTCCGATCCGCTATAGCCTTCGTAGACTCCTGGGCCTCCCGAAGGTGAGTAAGGGTTTGAGCATGAACGGCCGATAAGTCGCGGGCACAGGCAGCAGCAGCAGGGTTATCAGAAGGTGTAAGGTCTGGGATAGGCAAAGTGCGAGGGTGTTGACCATACAAAACATAAAAGGGAGAAGAGCCAGTGGAGGAGTGCGTTGCGTTATTGTAGGAGAACTCAGCGAGGTGTAGCAAACTCAGCCAGGACTGCTGGTGTTGCAACACTAGACAACGCAAATACTGCTCCATGGCTTGGTTCACCCTCTCAGTCTGACCGTCCGTCTCTGGATGATATGCGGAAGAGAAACGGGAATCGATGCCTAGAAGGAACGTGAGTGCTCGCCAGAAACGAGAAGTGAACTGGGGACCCCTATCTGAGATGATAACTGTGGGTAACCCAAAGAGACAAAAGACCAATTTGAAGAAAAGATCGGCCAAGGCCGAGGCTGAAGGGATGCCAGAACAGGGAATGAAACGAGCCATTTTGGAAAAGGAGTCGACTACTACCCAAATGGTATCGAATCCCTTGGTTCTGGGTAGATCTGTTACGAAATCCATGGATACCGTGTGCCAGGGCCTGGGGGGTATAGGTAAAGGAAGCAAAAGCCCCAGCGGGCGCCCTCTGCGATGTTTACACTGGGCGCATATTGCACAGGTGTTAACGTATCCTTCTACATCGTGTTTCATGGAGGGCCACCAACACCAACGTCTGAGGAGGTGCAACGTGCATCTTTGTCCGGGATGACCATTGATGGCGCTATCGTGGACCCATTCCAAAGCAAGATTACGAGCGTCGGTCGTTGGTAACCACAATCTGTTTTGGATATACGGTAGCCCGCCATGAAACACCGGATCCCACTCAGTAACCTGATCAGGATGTAGTGAAACCCATTTGCGAATGGAATCCAACAAAGGCAGAGGAGGGGTGCAAATACAAATGACATGCTGGTCTAACAGATTTTCCGGGAAAACAGGCAAGGATACCCCACCCGGAGAGCGAGACAACGCGTCCGCCTTCCCACGGGACAAACCGGACCTATGTTTGATCTGAAAGTCAAAGGGCGCAAAGAACAAGTGCCACCACACCTGCCGACTGTTAATACACTTTAGTGAGGCCAAATCCTGAAGATTACGGTGGTCGGTGAACACAGTGACAGCGTGCCTTGCCCCCAACAGATGATGCCGCCAAACCTGGAAGGCATCCTTGATGGCCAACAGCTCCTTCTCCGTGACGGTGTAGTGCAACTCCGTAGCAGAGAACTTCCGAGAATGAAACGCAATCGGGTGTAACTGACCCGAGGAAGGACAGCGTTGGGACAAAACCGCACCAAGGGCAAAGGAGGAAGCATCAGCCTCCACAATGAACGGGAGTTCTGGGTCCGGGTGCTTCAGGACGGGAACCGTGGTAAATGCTAATTTCAGGGCATCAAAAGCGGCTTGGTGTTCCTGCAACCATACAAAAGGGGACTTGGGACTGGTCAGGGCTTTGAGAGGGGCTACAAGGGATGAGAAATCCTGGATGAAGCGCCTGTAGAAATTTGAGAACCCAAGGAAAGACTGCAGGGCCTTAATGTTACAGGGCTTAGGCCAATCCAAGACAGCACGGACCTTGGACTGGTTCATTGCCAGACCCCCAGGGGTGATATGGAAACCCAGAAATTCCACACTTTCAGTGTGGAACTGACATTTCTCAGGTTTGGCATAGAGTGAGTGTTGGGGGAGACAGGACAGTACCTCGCGGACATGTGATATGTGGTCCTTCTTGTTCTGTGAGTATATCAAGATGTCATCCAGGTATACTGCTACACAAACATCCAACAAGTCGTGAAAGATCTCATTCATGAAACGTTGGAAGGTAGCAGGGGCGTTACAGAGCCCGAAGGGCATGACCACATATTCAAACAATCCGTAGCGAGTGCAGAAGGCAGTTTTCCACTCGTCTCCGGAACGAATTCTGACCAGATTATAGGCCCCGCGGAGGTCAAGTTTTGTGAAGATGGAGGGATGGTTTAACCTGTCCAATAATGGGGTAATCAAAGGAATCGGATATCGATTCTTGATGGTAATAGAATTTAGTCGACGGTAGTCCACACAAGGACGCAGATCGCCCTCTTTCTTGGGGACAAAAAAAATAGGGATAGCCGCTGGTGAGGTGGAGGGACGTATATGACCGACTTTCAAGGCTACCTGTATGTATTCCTTTAAAGCTTGTTCTTCCGAGGGAATCACAGAATCAGGAAGCAAGTCGATGGGGCAGTCATAGGAACAATGTGGCGGGAGTACCTCCGAGGAACCCTTATCAAAGACTTCATGGAAATCCTCGTATTCTGTAGGAAAACCAGTGGCAACAGCCCCCACCACATGAGGCTCTATGGCCATAGTAGCATCTTCGTGTAGTGTGAGTTATGCTATGGCCCCTAGAGCTCGCGGGGGTGATACAGTGTCATCAGGTGCAATGAGACAAAAGTTCTCACATGTTTCAGATTCGAAATGAACCTGCCCAGACTTCCAATCAATCAAAGGGTTGTGTAGATGCAACCATGGGTGACCCAATATGATCCCAAACTGTGGCATAGTAATCAGGTCGAATGAGATAAGTTCCTGATGCGTGTTCTGAATAGTTAGAGTGACCGGGGCAGTCTGTTGCTTGATTGGGCCTGAAATCAGTGCTGTGCCATCCACCGCCTGTACCGGCTCTGGACGCTCCTTGGTAATCAGAGGTAAAATTAAGGACCCAGCCAGTTTAATGTCAATATAGTTGCCCGTGGCGCCTGAGTCTAAGTAAATTGAGACAGCATGAACAATATCGGGTGTTGGTTTTATCGTGGCTTGCACTAACACTGGTCTAATCCTGCCAAAGTTGGGGTACCTGTCCGGGGAAAGGGAAGTATTGCTCGAGCCAGCCCCCGGATCTAGGGTCGAGCATTCTGAAAAACCGGATTCTTGAGCTTAGGGCGTCTAGGACATGACTTTACAAATAGGCCATTCAGGCCGCAATAGAAACAAGCATGGTCAGTTCTTCTGCGGTCTCTCTCTACTTGTGTGATAGGGCTGCGAATACCACCTATCTGCATGGGCTCGACGCCTGTGTCAGAGGAGGAGGAAGGCAAATTGGTATTGGGAACTCCTGTTTCAAAACGACGTTCGGAACGCCTTGCGTCGATTTGTAACGCGAGGTCCACTAAATCGGTATGAGTCATGGGCAAGGAAGGGACGACAGCCATAGCGTCTTTCATGGTGTTGTTGAGCCCTCTATAGAAGACAACTGCCTTTTTTTATTCAGGCCATGACGTTTCAGCAGTTAGCTGATTGAAACGAGCAATGTATTCTATGAGGAATCCCTTTCCTTGAGTCAGATCTAACAACTCGAGGTCTCGGGAAGGTGCTTTGTGGCGTGTATCAAACACACGAGACATTTCTGTGATCAGCAGTTCAAAGTCGTATAGAACAGGATTATTATTTTCCAACAGAGGGTTAGCCCATGCTGCCGCAGTGCCGGCCAAACGAGACAAAGCGAATGCCGCTTTTGTGGATGGCATCGGGGAAAGCCTGAGGTCTGCAAAGGAAGTGTAGTTTGCATTGGTTTATAAATGTACGAAACTTTCTAGGGTCACCGTTGAACCTTTCTGGGGCGGCCAAGGGAAATGACGTGGGCATGAGTACTGGCCACTGAGGTGTTGTAGGGACAATAGGGGGCTGAGGAACAATAGGCTGAACAGGTGGGGTTTGAGCCGCGGCAGCGGCCTCTCCGAACTCAGCATCTGCAGGTAGAGGGTGTTGTGTACTTTGGATCAAATCTAGCCTCTGGTGTATCGCAGCAGTGTCTGCACCCATATCCGCCCTTAGCAATGTGAGTGCCTGTACCAAGGCAGCCACGGGATCCTCAGCTGCAGGCTCCATACTCATCACAACGCAACAGCTTCACAGTCTGTCGTGACTTGCCGCGTAGTGAAGAATAAAGGGGCCTCTGTCCACAAATCACCCACAGGAAAAGAGTAAAGGAACTCCCTGTGCGAGCTTTGAGGCCACAGGTGGTTTGATGATTCACTGGATCTGATGACGCCGAGGATCCCAGAGGCTGTTAAAAGGAAGTTAGGGTTAGCACAGGCAAACACAGTACTTTGATATGAAAGAGTGTGCAAAAACTTTCTTACCTAAATCTAGCGGGATGGAGCTAGGGTGCCCAGGGTCAGATGCGGGGGAGCGTCAAAGATCCGGACAGCCGTGTCCTAGATGGTAGGTACCGGCTGGTGCCTGTAGCCCTTCCGTAGCCGAAGGGAACTTGGAACTGATCACGTAGTCTATGGTCGGAAGATCAAAAGCCAGAAAGGGATAATCCAAAATCAATCCGTTAAGCGTAGCAAAAGAGTACCAAAAATCCGTACAAAGTTCTGAGTGACAGTATCCGTGGAACAAGAGAGAGCAAATCCGTGGTTCGTAAGCCTGAGTCCAAAATCCAATGAAGCAAACAACGAAAATCCTGAAAGCGCCAAACAGAGTTGTGAAACAGCTGTGAAGCGGTGAGCCACTCAAACTTCCCGGCTTTTACGTGCGTCGGCTCCCAGTCACGTGAGCGGAAACTTGACCACGTGATCGGGAAACCGTCACAAAACCAGGAAGTAACCGTGATCCGGTGCTCAAGCCCGAACGCAGCCTCCACGGGAGTTGCCAATGAAAACGAGGCAACAAACCAGGCCGGCCTCTGCGCACGGCCCGAAACCGCCGGTGATGACGACTCCCTCGCACCATAGGTGAAGTGATGACTCGGGAGGCGGACTGTGACCCGGGGAGTCTAGCAGTGTGTGTCGGGGTGTCAAGCAATATGGTGCGTGGTTGTGCAACTGATTTGTTGTGCATGACAGATATCCTGGCTTCTAACACCAGTCGCCCTATCGCTTACGCCTACACCAGCTGAAATGGGAGCAAAATTGCACTTCAGTTACTTTAAAAAGAGGTAAAAAGACAAGATTATAAGAAATGAAGCACAAATACTTTCATAGGCAGGGCAAAGGGTTTCAGTTAACTACAACCAGCAATTCATTTCATAGGCCTGGACCAAAGTCAATGGTTCAGAGTCTTTGGATAGGATAGCACAGTTCTGGTAGTAAACGGTTAAGTCTTTGCCCCACTGATCTTAGAAGAATTTGGTCAGATGAAAAGTTAGATGTTGGTTTAGGGAAGGAGAAGCCTTCGAAGTCGGGAAAGTTTCACAAACTTTCACTGTGATCGAAAAGATTTCCGGACCGCGTTTGCACAGTACGTTCTAAGTGAAGAAGAGCTGTAGCTAAGGCAGTTGTTCCTGGCAGTCGAGCAGATCTTGCTGTTCCTGAGCTTCAGTCGTGGGGACAAGAAGGAGGATGTCAGGAGGTTCCTGCACTGCCCACGGAAGAGGCCACAAGCTTGGCAAAACATCAGTTTAAGGTGTGAGTGCCTTAAAGAAAACAAACTGGTATCCTTCCCACTAGCTATCTGGTTTTCCACAGCACTCTGAAGCAAATTCGACCAGGAGGGGACGGTGTCCAGGCAGCTTGCGAGTGGGTTGTTCCCACCAAACTCAAGGGAAGAAGTTAACCTTGAAGGGCTTCTCTGTTGATGGAGTTTCATGCAATTCAGACCTACAGCAGGGCTTCACTGGTCGTCCAGGAGTTGCATCAGTCGTCTTCCTTCAGCTCGTCTTCGGTTCGTTCGTTCCAGTGGTCAACTCTGCTTTCCAAGTCCCAGAGACCGGCTTTTAAACAGTTTTCCCCCATTCATTCCAGCCTCGCTGTCACTCACACGGCAGGGTGGCTGTCCTTGCCGGACAGCCAGCCGGCCAATCATGCCAGAGTGCATTCCGGTCTCCTAGCAGACTAAGCAAAGGGAGATTCAGGCACCTCCCTCACATCCTGTCCACCCCAGACATTCAGGCGCCAGAGGAGGGCTTCAGCACTGAAGCCTGTCAAAGCCCAATGAACAAAGGGACCAAACCTGGTTTGGCGGGCAGAGACAAACACAAGAAGGACATTTCCAAAAAGAAATGGCGAGAAAAGTTGACCAGAGTCTGTTTTTACAGATAGGTCTTGGGCACCATATTGAAAAACATGGCTGACCCGATTTTTAGCTACTGTTGTTCGCGGTCGGGAAAATCATGGTTGTTTGATCTAAACCACTGCCACCAGCCATTTCAAGTAGGAAAGGGTAACATTTGACTGTTACGTTAGTGTTTTGACTTAGGGGATGCTAGGCAACCCCTCAAGCACTCTAAAGGAAGATAGTGTGTGCTGAGTCTGTAAATTTAAAGAGACTAGTAAAGTCAATTTAACTTTGCATGCTCTGGGAGACAGTAGTCAGTCCCAGAGAAGGTATTTACACCTGGGGAAGTCTGAAAGACATCCCTGTGCCACTGCACTGAAGGTGCTGTGTGACACACAGAAAAAGATGATGCCTATGGAGTTGTTTTAAAACTCCATAACCAAAGAAGACAAAAGTAAAACACACATCAAAATACATGGAAGAGCGGGAAAAAAGGCTAACATTCTTCCCATGTAGAAAAATAAAATCCTAGAATTCCAGCAAAGTTGCTGGGGTCTCAAAAGGTAAGGGACATTAGCACATTCTTGAGAATTCTCCCTAACACTCGTCCCCCCCAGACTAAGGGACGTGAGGATTTAATACACTCCTGGATGAATCTCCTTACTCCAGTCAGTCAAACATCCTGGTGAGACCATCAACATTTTGTTGGTGACACCCAGACCTGTGTTCAATGGTAGAATCAAACCCTTGCAGGCTCATTGACTATCTCAGTAGTTTAGGGTTTTCCCCTTTCATTTGCATCAACCATCTCAAGGGTTGGTGGTCAGTCTGAATCACAAAAGTAGATCCATACAAGTATGCTCTAAACTTCTTCAGTGACCACATAATAGCGAAACATTCTCTTTCAATGGTTGCCCTCCTTGTCTCAGTTTCCTTCAGCTTCCTGCTGACTAAGCAAATGGGGTGCTCCCTACCTTTCTCATCCAGCTGACTCAGAACTGCAACTATACCTGTATTTGAAGCATCTGTCTGCACAATGAAGGTTTGCTTGTAGTCAGGAGCTCTTAGGATTGGAGCTTGACAAAGGGCTTTCTTTAGGCCCTCAATGCTTGAGTGCACTCCTCATTCCACCTGACCTTTTTAGGGAAGTTGGGAGAGGAGACCACATTCAAGGGAGAGGCTATGGTCCCATAGTTCTCTATGAAGTTCCTATAGTAACCAGTGAGGCCTAGGAAGTCTCTCACCTGGGGGGTTTGAGTAGTAGGGGTGGCCCAGTTTTGTACAGCTTGTACTTTGCTAGGCAATGCCTGATTTCACCTCTTCCTACCTCATGTGCATGGTAGACCACTTTACTCTGACCAATTTGATATGTACTTGGCTTTATGGTCAGATGGGCCTGCTCAAGAGCCTGCAAAACATATTCTAAGTGGTCAACATGTTCTTTCCAAGTGTTACGCTCACCTGACTCCCACGGAGGCGCAGGCATGGTTTGGAGTGCTGTTGCCTTTTCTATGGTGAAGCGCAGGACTCGGAAGATGGACAGGACCGGACCCTCAAATCTGGCTTGTCTGGCTCGCAGAAATATCCTTCTGTGTGTGAAAAGGGAGTATTAACAATCTGCGGGATAATGTGTAAGCCTCCCACTCCCTTCTCACCCTCCACGAAACCCTTCTGCGATTCCCCGTGAAGTCTCACATTAGGGTCTGAAAGGACGAGCTCTCCATCCTGCTTCTGATGCAGGGGCGCGTTGTAATACAGTTACTTCACTGGATCATGGATTGTAGAGGGTTCAAGTTTGCTTGACCTTCCCGGTAAAGTACTGTGAGAATTCTGTTTATAAGTATGAGCCCGAAATAATAATTGTCTGTTGTCTCTATTTCAGGTGCAGAACAAAGATTCCGAGATGAGCAATGGAACCGACGAAAGAAACTCAGGTGAGTTGTTTGATGAGAGGTTCCTTTAGTGTCCTTGCATTAATGCACTAATGCTTGTGTCTTTTTTCCCCATAGGGGCCGTGGTTCGGAAATGCCGGAGATATGGCACCGACCCGAAGTGAGAGGTGCAGTTCCAGTAGATATCAGGTAAGTCTTTAATGAGCGTTCAGGTAATGTTTTAGCATTCGCTCACTAACGCTGATGTCTCTTTTTTCCTCTTAGGGGCCGGGGTCCGGAAATGCCAGGATGCGGCACCGACCCAAAATGAAGTGGGAATGACCCAACAGGTAAGTCTTATGATGGCAAATTAAGGTTTTCTTATTCTCTTCCCTAGCTCACCTATGTTCTTGTCTTTTTCTCCCTAGGCGCTGAAATGTGGCTGCGGATCCAGATGGTCGCTGGTGAACATGGAGGCGCCTAGTAAAGGTGAGTGGAATGCGGCGCTGCAGCGATCGATGCAATGTGCTTTTAAAATGAATGTCTTCCTTTTCAGGATCGTCGGCTTAATGTCTCCGGAATGCGGATTTAGCAGGTAAGGACTCTTCTTTCTCCTATTCTCTTCTCTTCTCCCTTTGCAGGTGTTCCAGGATGCAGGCGGGCGTGGCAGAAGTCAGGATGCAGGAGCAGACACAGTGAGCGTCCAGCTGCTAGATGCAGAACAACGCGAAGCGTGAGTTGTTGCTTGGGCGTGGCTTAAATAGCCTTCAAAGTAGTTCCAGGTATGTATCCTTCCTCTCAGGTATGTATTCTTCCTCCGGCCACACCCGTGTGGTTAAGTAGTCCCCAAAGATAAAGTAGTCTCATTCAGGCCTCTAGATGGCCCGGATGTTGCAGCATGGTCTGCATCAGGTAAGTTTACACCAAGCACCTTTAAACACAAAGTCATCTTTTATGAGCCTGGCGCCTATGGCGCCAGGACTGTTGTCCAATATGAGCCTGGCGCCAAAGGCGCCAGGACTGAGTCCAAAGGGCCCCTACTTGGGGCTGCTGAGACTTCCCTCGGGGACATGATGTCTGCCTCTGGGGTAGCTGGGCCTGGTCTGGCTCCTTGGAGGTAGGCATCATGACACCAAGTAGGGCTGAACACTGCAATGTCATCCAAGTATGCCATGCAGAAGTTTTTCATCCCATTCAGAACCTTGTTAACCATGCTTTGGAATGTAGCAGGTGCATTCGTTAGTCCAAAAGGCATTACCTTAAACTGGTAGAGGCCTGCTGGGGTTGAGAATGCAGTCTTCTCCTTGGCATGGTCTGTCAGTGCTATTTGCCAATAGCCTGAAGTGAGATAAAATGTACTGAGGTACTTGGCTGAACCAGGTTTGTCCACCAGTTCATCTGTCCTGGGTAAAGGGTGGGCATCAGTCTTGGTGACTGCATCAAGAGCTCTATAGTCCAAACATAATCTCAACTCCTTGGATCCTGCATTTGGTACTAGAACAACTGGACTAGACCATGGACTGGTAGAGGGCTCTATTACCCCGAGATGAAGCATCTTGTTGACCTCCTCCTTTATGTGGGATCTTACATGATCTGACATCCTGTAACCTCTGCTTTTAAGAGGTAAACAGTCACCAGTGAGAATATCATGCTGGCCCCAAGGGGTCAAGCCTGGTGATAGTGAAAACAGGGAGGCAAACTGATTTAACAGAATCTTGCACTCCTCCTGTTCTTCAGGTGTCAAATTAGAAGAGAGTTTAACTCCTTCTATGTTCTCATCTAAAGGCTGGCCTCTGAGTAGGTCAGGTAGAGGTTCACTCTCCTCCTCCTCTTGAGCTGAAGCTAGAAGCAAAGCTCCCACTTCTGGTCTTGAGACATAAGCTTTTAGACGGTGTGTGTGAAAGACTCTGGGAGCCTCCTTAGGATTGCCTAAGTCCACCAGATAGTTGATCTCTCCAAGTTTGCCCACAACCTTGAAAGGTCCTATCCATTTGTCCTTTAAGGCCCTCCTCCTTGTAGGTACCATACCTAGAACTAGCTGGCCTTGAGTAAACTCAACCATGTTGGCCTTCTGGTCATGCCAATGCTTCACCAGAGCCTGACCTGCTTTCAAGTTATCTGATGCTTCTGCCACCATGTGTGACATTCTCCTCCGGAAACCTATCACATAGTCAGTGATCTCACTGGCTTGGTGGAAGGAGCACTCTCCAGCCCTCCTTAATCAGGGCCAAGGGGCCTCTGGCTGGATTGCCATAGAGAAGTTCAAAGGGACTAAGTCCAACTCCCTCCTGAGGGACTTCTCTATAAGCAAATAGAAGGCATGGCAGTAGAAGGTCTCACTTTCTTCTAAGGGGTTCCTCTAAAGCACCTATCATGCTCTTAATTGTACGATTAAACCTCTCTACCAATCCATTTGTCTGAGGATGGTAAGCAGTTGAGAACTTGTAAGTTACTCCACAGTTTTTCCACATGGCCTGCATGTAGTGGAACATAAAATTGGATCCCCTGTCAGAGATAACTTCCTAAGGAAAACCTACCCTGGTAAAAATACCAAGTAGGGCCTTAGCCACAGCCTGAGCTGTAACAGTTCTCATACGTATGGCTTCAGGATACCTACTAGCATGGTCTACTACAACCAGGAGAAACCTGTTTCCTGAAGATGATGGAGGGTCTAAGGGACCAACAATGTCGATTCCTACCCTCTCAAAAGGGACACCCACCACTGAGAGAGGCGCCAAGGGTGCCATGTTCTTGGCTCCACTCTTGCCAGAGATTTGGCAAGTGTGACAGCTCCTACAGAACTTATCTACATCAAACCCCAACTTAGGCCAGTAGAAATATAAAGAGAGCCTTTCCTTGGTCTTCTTGAAACTCAAGTGACCAGCCAAAGGTATCTCATGGGGCTAACTGTAGGAACTGGAGTCTGCTTTCAAGAGACACTACAAGTCTTCTGTAGTCCCCTGGGATAGACTCAGTCGGTTCACTGTAGAAGAGGCCATCTTCCCAGTACAACCTATGCTTCCCTGGCTCTTGCCCATCCATCTGGGAAGCTGCCTGTTGGCGAAGACCTTCAAGAGTAGGACGCTCTCTTTGACCTGTGTTGAAGTCTGCCCTACAGGGTCCACCTTCTGCTAGAAAAGACTGCAGCTCAGGATGGTCTGCAGGATCCAGATCTCCAACAGGAGCAAGGTCCTCTTCCAGCTCTGATTCCTCATCAGCTGATTCAACCACACAAGGTTGTTCCACACACTCAGCCTCAGCTGGTGGAGGAGTCACAGGTGTGACTTTGGACAGTCCTCTCGGGGATGTCCTTGTTGGTAGCACATGAGTTCTGGCTGGTTTCTTCCTGGAGGTTTTAGGTTTCCCCTTTTCCTCCTTCTTCCTTGAAATTGCAGTCAGTAAGTCCTGTGGACTGGGAGTCATAGTTTCCTCTATAATCTCCTCTTGAGAGCCTTTTAAGGTACTCTATCTGACCTTCCTTGTCTGCTCCTGTGTCCTTTTGCTGGGAGGCCTGGGGGTACTTGATACAACTCCAAGAGTTTTTAAGTCATTCCCCAACAGGACTCTCCCAGATTATTCACTCTGCACACTTACAGGTATCTTGACAGTCATGTCATTGCACTGGATGAGAGCTGGTAACTGTAGAAGCATTTGGACAGGGCCTCCAGCAAGCTTTATTAGGTATTTAGGTGCCTTAGCAACATCCTCTACCTTGAAAAAGTATTCATCAACTACAGTAATGCTGGTCCTAGTGTCTCTGATGGCAGGGGTCTCCTGACCATTCACAAGAACACTGTCTTTGTATTACTCTTTAGTATTGTCTGCAGTAAACATCTACGTTCTGCTGTTCCCATAGACCCAGAGATACTAAAAAAAACACTGGCTGAGACTTTCAGGGGTTCCTCCGCCAGTAAGTGAAAGTTTCCACTTGCCATGGGTACTTCATCCTCTGGGCAGAAGGCTAAGGACACAGTATGGATCCCTGAAGGTTTACCCTTACATCTGGGATCCCCTTCCACATGGTCAGTTGACTCACAAGCATACCATTTACCAAATTTCTTCATGAATGGGGTTTGTTTTGACCTCCCTATGGTTTGGCATCAGGAGGTACACTATCCTGATTCGGTTTCCCTTGTAGCTTACCGTTGTTATGTTTGGGGCCCTCTTTTGGAGTGGAGGAATTGGAATTATCTTTTTTATCTTTCTTGTGTTGCTTCCCCTTTTCCTTCTTCTGAGTTGGCACAGAATCCTTATGAGTAGCCCTGCGGGCAACCCACAATTTAGCCACCCTTGCTCAATTTCCTTAGAGTCAGCCAAGTACTGTCTGAGCTCAGGAGAGCAGGCATCATAAATAGATTCCAACATAAATAGATTTCTAATATGTTCATAAGTGTTAACTCTGTAACCCTTAACCCACCATCTAAGTTTTTCAAACATTCAGTCACCCAGGTAGCCCAGGGGGTACCATCATGCTTTTTGAGGGTTGTACACCTCTTAAGATACTGAGGAGGGGGTCTTCCCAATCCTAGCTATCAAAGTTAGTTTCACACTTTCATACTCCTTTCTGTCTATCTCCCCCAACTCCATTACCACATCAGTTGCAATAGGGTGTAGCCTAGAAAAAAGCCAAGGAATCAGCTGATTCCCTGTAATGTCTTGAATCCCATGGTTGTATTCAAAAGCAGCCAACGAATCCAAAATATCAAGCTCAATCTCATACATACTTACTGCATCTTTGGGCATGCAAGGCCTCTTAGGACTGGGGGAGAACCCATTTCAAGAGACAACTTTTTCATTTCAAGTGCATGGTTCAACTCCATTTCTCTGAGTTTAAGTTCTTGATGTTTGCTTTCAGTTTGGGCTTAGATTCTTTTAAATTCTAACTCAAGTCTCATTCTATCCAAAAAGACAAATTCAGGACTTAGTGTTGGACCTGATGGGGTCCTTGTGGTCAAAGGTAGAGGCCTATGAGCAGGTATGAGTAAAACAGGGCCTACATTGTGAGACTCTTCTGCCTCATCTAACTCATCCATAACATTTGAGCTGGGCTCAGAAACATTATCATCCTCATCAATATTTCCCACATTTGCTGCAGGGGCAAGGGTTTCAAACCCACTCCTCAGACTTTGATATTCCAACATCTTTTCTATCAAATAAACCTTTTTGCCTTTTACAGTGAGATTCCTAGCTTTACACATATCTCTCAATTGATCAACTGTTAAAGTGACTAGGGTCTCCTGTCTGTAACTTTCCGTATCAGTCATGATAGAACAATTGCTTCTCTAGTGTTGCTTAGCCTTTTGAGGGTTATTTGAACAAAGGTAAGAGTAGCACTCTAAATGTAACAAGTATACTTTATCCTCACCACTGTACACCAGTATTAGGCAGAATCACATGCAGCACCCTTGGGGAACACTACATGCAATTAAGACTACTAGTGTCAGTACAATTTCACCTTTGGTATAAGCCTGTACTACGCAGTTATGTGGTAGCAGTGGCTGAGCAGCCAGACTTATCTCAAGAGTTGAGTGAGCAGTAGAACAAGTTACACAAAAGGCCAACAAATACAGTGAATCAAACAAACACTTACTCAAGGTTTCTTGTTAAAAGAATATACATGTACTTACACAGTCAGTTTGAAAACATGCAAGAGCAGCTCAATATCATATACTAATATACTATAAATACACAACCAATAAGTTACTGAACAAGTTCAGCTCCCCTGAAGTGGGAGCAAAATGGCACTTCAGATACTTTAAAAAGGGGTAAAAAGATAAGGTTATAAGAATCAACAGCACAAATACTTTCATAGGCAGGGCAAAGGGTTTCAGTATACTACAACCAGCAATTCAGTTCATAGGCCTGGGCCAAAGTCAATGGTTCACAGTCTTTGTATATGATAGCACAGTTCTGGTAGAAAACGGTTAAGTCTTTGCCACAGATCTTAGAAGAATATGGTCAGAAGAAAAGTCAGACGAATGTTTAGGGAAGGACAAGCCTTCGAAATCGGGAAAGTTTCACAAACCTTCAACGTGGCCGAAAATATTTCGGGACCGCGTTTGCACTGTACCTTTAAAGTGAAAAGAGCTGTAGCTGAGGCAGTTGTTCCTGGTAGTTCGAGCAGATCTCGCTGTTCCTGAGCTTCAGTCGTGGGGACAAGAAGAAGGACGTCGGGAGGTTCCTGCATTTCCCCCGGAAGAGGCCACAAGCTTGGCAAAATGTTGGTTTAAGGTGTGAGTGCCTTAAAGTCCACAAACTGGTTTCCTTCCCCCTGGCTATCCGGTTTTCAACAGCACTCTGAAGAAAATTCGACCAGGATCGGGACGGTGTCCAGGTGGCTTGCGAGTTGGTTGTTCCCCCAAACTCAAGGGCAGAAGTTCATCTTCAAAGGCTTCTCTTTCGATGGAGTTTCAGGCAATTTGGACCTGCAGCAGGGCTTCACCGGTCGTCCAGGAGTTGCAGAAGTCCTCTTCCTTCAGCTCGTCTTCGGTTCTTTCATTTCAGTGGTCGACTCTGTTTTCCAAGTCCCAGAGACCTGCTTTTAAACAGTTTTCCCCCATTCATTCCAGCCTGGCTGTCAATCACACAGCAAGTCATGCCAGCCAGCCAATCACGCAAGAGTGCATTCAGGTCTCCTAGGAGACTAAGCAAAGGGAGTTTCGTGCACCTCCCTGTCCAACCCACACACTCAGGAACCAGAGGAGGGCTTCAGCACTGAATCCCACCAAAGGCCAACGAACAAAGGGACTAAACCTGGTTTGGCGCACAGAGACAAAGACAGGAAATACCTTTCCTAAAAGAAATGGCGAAAAAAGTTGACCGGAGTCTGTTTTTACAGATAGGTCTTGGGCGCCATATTGAAAAACATGGCTAACACGATTTTTAGCTACCGTTGTTCACAGTCTGGAAAAATCATGGTAGTTTCATCTAAACCACTGCCACCAGTTATTTCAAGTAGGAAAGGGTAACATTTGACTGTTACATGAGTATTTTGACTGAGGGGAGGCTAGGCAACTGTTCCGCTCACCTGGTATCCACAGGGACGCCGCCCAGCCGGGTTACTCGCTGGTATGCTTCTCAGCTTTGCCCTGATGTGGTCTGCGGGGAAGGTTCTGCCTGAAAATACAGGAGGACTGTGTTCAAGACTGACCGACTGGAGTAAGTATCCTCCCTCCACCCCCGCATGATTTCAGTCCCTATGGCGCCCTCTCCTCACCTTGTGGTAGAATTAGGCGTGCTCTCCATCCTGCCTTCTTTGCAGGGGCGCGTTGTCTTTCATGGGCGAGTGCGGTCCAGTTACTTCACTGACGCCGGCCCGTTTGATATTGTTCAGGTAGGTCTTATTGCTGTTCTTTAGTTTTTTTGCTATCCTGCATTCCTTTCTTTGTTTAAAATGTCTCTTTTTTCTCCCTTAGGTATCCGGAGCTTCAGCAAGGTGAACTGGCTTGGTTGAGCTCCGCTGGTAAATGATGGTGCATTAAGAGCGCTATGATGCGGTAAGTAAGCGCTATGCGCAGTGCTGCAAAATCTTGCCTTTGCTAACCTGTGTTTTCCTTTCTTGTAGGTCGCAGTGTTCTTCAGCGTGAGTGGAATGTCCGGAGTGGTGCCAGCCGAGAGGCGACCAGCCAGGTAAGCCTTTTGAGCAGTTCGTAATTTGTAAATGTCTCTACTGCTTTCTTTAATGTTGCCTCTGTCTTCCTCTTTCAGGTCGTTCTGTCCGGGAGGCGTGCAGATTCGAGGAAGCTGTTCTCAGTAGCTGCGAGTGTTTAAAGATGAAGACTGCAGGTAAGATGCTGCTGCTAATGATGTTCCTTTTGTCTCCTTGCAGGTTCTGCTTCTCTGAGGTTCGAGGGAATAGCTGGACACGGTGAGCGTCACGTTGCAAGCTGCAAAGTAACACAAAGCGTGTTGTCTTGCTCGGGTGTGGTTTAAATAGCTCCAACAAAATAGTCCAGGCAAAGTAGTGCCTAGGCTACCACACCCAAAACACTAGACTGCATAGCTTGGTTCTTATGAACCAAGCTATGTGGATGCCTCCATGTTGGCTGACAATACAATAAAGTAGTTCCGAAGCACATTGTTTTTCATGGTGTATGAGCCTGGCGCCTTAGGCGCCAGGACTGGCCCCATGAGGGCTTTTGAAGAGGGTGCCAGGCTCTAGAGGCCCGAGTCCTGACTCCACCTGGCCAATGAGTTTGCCAGAGGGGGTTCTGGGTGAGAGTCGTGACAGCAACCCCTCTGGCACTCTATAGGAAGATAGTGGGTGCTGGGTCTGTAAATTTAAAGAGACTAGTAAAGTCAATATAAATGTACATGCTCTGGGAGACAGTAGTCAGTCCCAGGGAAGGTATTTAAACCTGGGGAAGTCTGAAAGACATCCCTGTGCCACTGTACTGAGGTTGCTGTGTGACACACACAAAAAGTCAATACCTATGAAGTTGTTTTAAAACTCCATAACCAAAAAACACAAAAGTAAAACACATATCAAAATACATGGAAGAGTGGGAAACAAAGGCTCACACTCTTCCCAGGTAAAAAATCAAATCCTAGAAATCCAGTAAAGTTGCTGGGGGGTCTCAAAAGGTAAGGGAAATTAGCACATTCTTGAGAATTGTCCCTAACAGGTCTCAGGCCATGTGACCTAGATCCACTTGCACCTGCTCCCCTGCAAAGGAAAAGAGGCTGGATGGCTGCATTATTAGGGAAAAAGAGCGGCAACCAGGAAGGCACCAAGTGTGTGGGGCTGTGGGGTGAAATAGCCCCGGATGTCATGAGTAAAAGGCCGGATTCAGTAATGAGGGCTCTCCAAAAGGATAGGCCTGCCCTGAACTAACGTGGAAATGAGGCCCTGCACTTTCAATGCAAAAAGGAGTGAATTTGGGCCTAAAAACCTGTAGAGGCATACACATTTAAATTGCTCGGCCTAAGGGGAATCCATAAGTCAAGAGTAGCCAAATTATGGGAAAGCTGAAGTAACGTTCTCAGAATTACAGTCCACAGAACCCTAAATCGGATGTCAACATTGTGGCCTACAGTTGCAGTGAAGCAGATTGCATTTTGGCAGGAACATTAAAGAAAACATGTAAATCCATGTTTCCCTTCAAATTAAAGACATTCTAATGAATATGTGTGCACGATTTGTCAAATATGAACCTGGGTTCTGTCCATCATGAGCCCATCATAGAGGAAATAACAATGCACAGAATCTACAAGGGGATGCTGAAATGCAGCAGATTGAAGGCTTTTTCATGGCTGAAACTTCACAAAGTGACATTTCAATGGTGTCTTTAAAATGACACTCTGAGCATCAGATGTACCACTAAAGTCTCTAAAAAATATAATTATGTTGTCCTTCTGTAAACACTGTGTGCAGGGTACTGCTTTGCAAGGGTTTTACATTTTAAAATTGTGTGCATTGTATGCATTTCATTTTATTTGAAAGTAAAATGCTTTCAGTGGTGGAAGGCCTAATCTTGGTTGGTTTTGTTTCTCTATGCTTGTGTCTTCAAATGTGAAACTAGATTCCAAAGCCCATTGTCATGGGGATGGAGCCTGGTTTCCCTTCAAGCATGAATGTTTGCTCTTAGAAATACAATCTTAATTTACAGTAGAGATCAAATTTGTGGTCGGGGCGAGATAAAGGCAGCTCTGTCCTCCAGCTTTTATGACCCAAACCACTTAGGGCGCAATAAAACTACCCGTAGCTGGTAATTAGCTATTGAAGCTCTTAGCTAATCTAAACATGGGACCCCCTCTTGATGTCACAGCCAGGAACAGACCCACGGCAAGGGTGGGGGCCAGGGTTAATGAGTGGTTTCCCTCCCATGGTGTAAAATAGGAGATATGCTTTTTATGGTATAACATTGGCAATATTGGTTGCACAATAATCAGGGTAAGATTTTTGAAAAGGTGAAAGTTAACTGCTTCTGGTAAACCAAAAAACGATTTTGGTGGGGCCTACACAACCCAAGTTATTTAGGAAAACATCATGGGGCACTCCTGGAGTTGTTGAGAAATATGAAAATTTGAGGAAACATGCAAAATATGATTTATATTCCACCCACCGAGCACCATATTTTTCACAGATATAGTTTTGGAGTAAATGAGAAAAAAACATAACTATGCCATGGAATAACCTACAAACTTCTAAGTAGGGTAATTTAATTTGCAATACAATATAGAGTGTAAACCTGCCTTCGTATGTGTTGAAATATGAAGAGTAAGGGCACTTGTCACACAAGGAGATTTCTATGTCCGCAAGACAAACTGAACCCTCCTGTCAGAGTAAGATGATGAAGGGGCTTCCTCCCCTGGTTTCCCAAAACACTCCTACATTTTTTGGACCTATCAGCCCGCAGATGGGAGTAGACTTTTGAACTGTACCCAATCCACTCTGCAGGAACTCTGACACATTAATGATGTCACTTACCCTATAACTAGGTAACTCCACCTCAAATCAGGACTCTTCCTACTAAATCCTGAGGTCAGCAGCTGGTGAAATTTGGAATCATCCCAGCAGAGTGAGGCCTAAGTCTTGCAGAGGAGCCAGGAGGTTTAGTAGCTGCCTTGGGACCCCATGGAGGACAGAGGGAATCCTTGACTGACCCCTTGACTGTCCCAGCAGTAATGCTCTGATGCTCCCTGATGTCTATCTAGCCCTCTCCTGTAAGTATAAATATACCAAGCCATAGATTGCATAAACCCTATCCTCTTCAGCATCGCCATATAGGTTATCCCATGGAAAAATCCCCTATCTTATTTGTCTGTGCATTTAAGTGATTTTCCTTATTGAAATATCCTTGATTTGTCTGTGCCTGGTAATCATTTTCCCCTTGAAGAATCCTTTATTAGTATGTTCGTTGTAGTCGATTTCCCAATGAAGATTCCTTAGTTTGCCTGTGCATTTCAGTCATTTCCCATTGAAGAATCCCTAGTTGCATGTGTAGATCCTTAGTATATTTTTCTCAGTAAATCAATTAATTTCCTCATTTATTTCACGAGATTTGTATCATGGGAATTCGAAACCCACCATCGCTTTCCAGTGCATTGCGAATTGTTATAGTCATAAATGTGTTGCCTAAAGAATCAATCCCATTGTGATCTGTAAAACAAATGTATCCCTGTGTTTAAAGTGTACTTTTTTAAACGAATTTCCATATGCAACTGTATTTTCCCCTTGCTCTGTCATTCTACCCCAAAAACTGATTTTCCTTTTTGTCAGCTATTCCTTTTCCCAGAGCCTACCTGCTATTTGCATCTGTCATTTTACCTAAAAACGTTCCTATTGTGAGCTACCCTATTGCCCAGAGCTTGCCTGTCATTTGCAGCCTCAAGAAAAACGAATTCCATTTTCATTTTCTTTTCCATTGAAATTGAGCTAAACATCCTAAAAACTATTTTTCCTATTCTGTTCCTCTTACACTATTGTGTTCTCAAAACGAATTTACCTTTACATTCCCTTTCCATTGCCCTTATGTTGCATATTCTAAAACTGATTTTTCTTGTGGGTGCTGGATAGTATTCACAAAGGCCCTGCCTATCTTCTAAGTATAAGCAGTACAACATCCCTTGTGTTCTGTCCCATAGCAGTTGTGCTAAATAATAAAAAAAAGGTGTCCGATTCTTTGCCTGCTCCCCATATTGTTTCTGTGAGCACTACTCAAAATCCGATTTTTAGCTTGTGTTCCCACTCCTTATCACTGCCTTCCTTTTTAAACTGACAAGCCTAGTGGAAGTTTGGGAGGGTGAGGGTTGCTGGGCCTCAAGAATCATTTTATGTGCACATGCACTTTCCTGTTTGTTGCATTAATTTTCTTGGTGTTTTGAACTGTTCTTCAAGGACGTCATTTCACCATAATGCCAGGTGTAGCGGAAGTGACATCACACACCATTTGACCTCTGATGACATCACAGAAAGTGATGTCATTTGACGCTGCCCCAAAGTGATATTGCGGGAAGCGATGGAACACAACCTTCACTGCTGAAAGTATTGAACTTGTGTTTTTTTAAGAGGCTTGAACAAGAAAACCAGTCACTCCAGAAGCAAAGAGCCACATGGCGCTGGTCACAGCCCAGGTGCTTACCTAAAAAATAAATAAACATTTTTTTTAGGGGTAGCAAGGGAGACCACAGGGGTAGCAATGGAGACCTCAGGGGTCGCGACTGCTATCGCTGGCAACCCCTAAATGATGTCCCTGCTGTTCTTTGATGGTATTGGTGCAAGAAGTAAAGTAAATCCTTGTACTGTATATCTTTGAGTTGTCTCAGTGTGCTGCTTGACCAAAAAGGACAATACATATTTGTGTTGCCACACCCTCATGGCTGTTGCAATTGTTTATTCTAATTTAACATTAAATCAAACATTTATAAAATATTCATTGATAACACACTGGCCTGGTTCCTAGTCCGTCGTGAAACAGGGTGTTTGTGGAGGTTGGGAGCGAGACAGGTTGGAGGCCTCCTTAACAAAGAATCTTTGTTGTACAAATAAAAATCGGTTTTATTGTTCTCCACATTCATTGTAGGGGAAGGAGATCCCTAACTTGTTTGAGCTGTATAATATATCGTGACAGGGCTTGGGCCAGGTGAACTAGATGCACTTGCACCTGCTCACCATCAGCAAAGGAAAAGATGCAGGAGGGCTACTTAAGCCATGTGCACAATGATATGCCACATTGTAAAGATTGCTTTACTGTGTGACATGTACATGGTGTTTTCACAGTGTAGCTGCTGCTAAATTCAGCTGTCCTGTTGATGTGCCACTGGTTGTGATGTACCAATGAGTCCTGTGATGAGCTAAAAACCTGCATTCTGTATCAGTGATATGATATGATAGGTTATTTATAACGTGCTTAATACCCAGAGGTTTCTAAGCGTGGATCCGGGGATCGAACCTCTGTTGCTCCGTGTTGTCTTGCTTCCAAGACGAGCACGTTGCCCCTGAGCTATTCTCCCGAGACATATAGAGTGTGCTTCTTGTTGGGTTTACGGGTGGGTTTATGGCGAGTGTGCTTCATGTTGGTGGCAGGCCAGTTGTACTGAGGTAAGTTGTTGTGCAATATTGCACTGTTAGGGGGGTGATATGGCAGGGCCAGGCTGAGTTGGTGTCGGTGGTGAGGGGTGCTGGTGGGTGGTGTGAGGGCTGACCGCGGTAGTGTTGGAGGTGAGGGGGGCTGGTGCATGGTGTGTTGACTGGAGGTGGCTGCCTGGGGTAGTGTCGGAGGTGAGGGGGGCCTCTGGGTGGTGTGTGAACTGGAGGGGGCTGTGTGGGGTAATGGCAGAGGTGAGGGGGCTGGTGGGAGGTATGTGGACTGGAGGGGTTTGCATGGGGTAGTGGCCGAGGTTGGTGGGTGTTGCGTGGACTGGCGGGATCTGCCTTGGGTAGTGATGTAGGTGAGGGGGGCTGGTGGGTGGTGTGTGGAATGGAGGTGGCTGCCTGGAGTTGTGTCGGAGGTGAGCGGGGCTGGTGGGTGGTGTGAGGGCTGTCTGGGGGAGTGTCAGAGGTGAGGGGGCTGGTGGGTGCTGCGTGGACAGACGGGGGCTGCCTAGGGTAGTGGCAGAGGTGAGAGAGGCTGGTGGGTCATGTCAAGACTTGAGGGGGCTGCTTGGAATAGTGTTGGAGGTGGGGGTGGCTGGTGGGTCGTGTCAGGACATGAGGGGACTGACAGGGGAAGTGTGGGATGTGAGGGGGCTGGTGGGTTGTGTGAGGGTTGCCCGCAGTAGTGTCGGAGGTGAGGGGGGATGGTGCGTGGTGTGATGGTTGCCTGGCATAGTGTCGCCAGTGAGGGGGCTGATGGGTGGTGTGAGTGCTGCCTGGTGTAGTGTCGGAGGTGAGGGAGGCTGGTGGGTGGTGTGTGGATGGAGGGTGCTTCCTGGGGTACTGGCAGAGGTGAGCGTAGCTGGTGGGTGGTGTCAGGGCTTTATGGGCTGCCTGGGGTATTAGCAGATGTGAGGGGGGCTGGTGGGTAGTGTCAGGACTTGAGGGGGCTGCCTGGGGTAGTGACGGAGGTGAGGGGTGGCTGGTGGGTGGTGTCTGCACCTGAGGGGGCTGATGTGCAGCCGTGGGGATGTGCCAGAACTTTGTGTGTGGTGGGAGTAGGAGGGACGGATTGCAGGGGTGCAGCCATTAGTTATGTGGACCTCATGCAGAGTAGTATAGTAGGGGTGCAGCCATGACTTATGTTGGACCTCATGCAGAGTAGCTGTGGTGCAGCCGTTACTTACATGGTACCTTGTGCAGATTAGCTGGGGTGCAACAGTTACTTACATGGGACCTGGGCCAGAGTAGCTGGGGTGCAACCGTTACTTAGATTGGACCTCACGCAGAGTAGCTGGGGTGCAGCTATTACTTACGTTGAACCTCACGCAGAGTAGCTGGTGTGCAGCCGTTACTTACATAGAACCTCAAACAGAGTAGCTGGGGTGCAGCTGTTACTTACATGGAACCTCACACAGAGTAGCTGTGGTGCTGGTTGTTGTGTTGGAAGTGGACATGGATCTTTGCAGAAAGGTTGGTATTTGGCTATGTTTTTGGTTTGCATGAGGGCGTGTTGTGGGCGTTCCTCGTGAGGCTCGATTCCCTTTGCATTTCTGCTACAAATGCATGTTTGGATCCATAAGTACACAGAGTGCGCAGATTTACTTATGCGTGCAGGCTCACGCTGTGTCGTTCTTGGCGCGCAGCCCCTGCAGCATCAATGTGCTCTTTTCCACAAATCGGGCCCTAGGTGTTTTTCACATCTTACTGTATCTCTTTATGTGCTCTTGACACTATATAATGTGCTGCAAATATGGATTTGGTGTATTTTCTATTCTAATATGTTTACATATTGAAATAATCACACTTCAAAAAGCATAGTTCGATGTCTGCCGCACTATTTGGCACATGAGTCCAATGTAGGTGGTGGTGGTTGTTGAATTTAAACAAAGCACGTTACCCTTGATTTTAAGCAGAGCTAAATAGCTGAATGCACTGGCAAGGTTAAAGTGTGCATATATTTTGGTGGTTACTGTCTATTAACTTTTGTAAAGTAAATGCTGAGCACTTATGAGCTCTTATGGCATTTGTAGTTTATAATCTGAATGTACCAATGCGAATGTAAATTGTATGTTATGTGTATGTTATTTTTGTTCTCTTGTATTGAATTGTTAATGCATATGTATTCAAAAGTTAACTACATGTGTAATCTGTACCTTTCAAACGTCTATAAATGTCCACAGAACATTGCTGTGCAGGCGTTTGTATGTGTTCATGTCATTGGGGTTGCAGAACTTCATTAGCTTTAAGTGACAGGTTTTATATAATGCAATTGCAGCCATGAACTAGTATATGGCGTATGAGGGTACGAGGGTATTCTAGTAGGCAGGATTTAGGTTTGGAAAAGAAAGATTTAGATTCAGATGTATTCTAGGTGGGACTACATGTGTTTTAAGTAATTGGTTTCATAGAATGCAACTGCAGCTGTGTATTCGTTTATGGAGTATGAGGGAATGACAGCATCCATGTACACAGAATTTAGATTTCAAAAGGGAAGATTTAGATCGAAAAATATGCTAGGGGGTGCCTAAGTGTGCCAGACCTAACTAAGGCTCCCTGCTCTAAGACACTTCGCTCCTACAACCTCTCCCAAACTGACAAACCGCCTCTTTTACTTGTATCCATGTCTATTGATACCGTCTGATACCTCACACCCCTTTCTTCCCCCCCCCACTGTACTATACCTGTCTCTTCACCCAATGTAACTGGCGCCTAGAAACCTAAGGGTTCAGTGGCTGCAATAAATGCATGAATAAATACATACATAAATACAATGTATGGATGCCCATAGAGCAGCATTGTGCAGGCAATTATATATGTCAGCAAAATTGGGGTTGGAGAAGTACTTTAGCTTTAATGTAGTGTTTTTATAGAATACGACTGCAGCTGTGACCTAGAATATTGTGTATGAGGGCATGTGAGCATCTGATAGACAGTATTTAAGATTGGAAAAGTAGGATCTACATCGAGATGTATGCTGGTGAGGGCCCGAGTGTTTCAGGCCGACTGGACATATAAAACCCACTCAAAATCTATTAATGACCTTAGAATAGTACTGTACAGACATTATATATGTACATGTAACTGAGTTTTCAGAACTACATTTGCTCTAGGCAATACGTTTATTAGAATGCAAGTGCAGCTGTGAACTTGTATGTAGTGTATGAGGGTGTGAGGGCATCCTGGTAGGTAGGAGTTAGATTTGGAAAAGGAATATTTACGTTGAGATGCATTATGTGAAGCTTCTGAGTATGCTGGAACCATTCAACGTGTATGCATGACCATAGAGCAGTGCTTTGCAGCCATGTGTATGGGTTTATGCTATTGTAGTTGCCGAACTACTTCTGCGTTAAGTGACAGTTGTTATGGAATGCAACTGCAGCTCTGAACTTGTATATGGTGTGTGAGGGCATCCTAGTAGGCGGGATTTCAGTTTTCAAAAACACGATCTAGATCAAGGTGAATGCTGGGAAGTGTCTGAGTGTGTGCAACTCCCCCCATTCAAAATGTATGAATGTCCACAGATTAGCTCTGTGCATGCTTCATATGTGTTCATGTCATTGGGTTTGGAGAACTAGATTTGCTTTAAGGAACAGTGTTTCATAGATTACAACTGCAGTCTAGTATATAATGAATGAGGCTATGAGGGTATTTTGGTAGGCGGGATGTAGGTTTTGATAAGTAGGATCTATGTTGAAATATATGCTGGAGGAGAAGCTGAATGTGCCGAGCCACTCAACATGTATGCACGTCTATAGAGGAATGCTATGCTGGCATTTATAAGTGTTAATGTCATAGGGCTGCACTTGCTTTAAGTGACAGTGTGTGTAGAACGCAACTGTAGATGTGACCTACTATAGAGTAGGATGGTATGATGGTATCAAGCTAGTATGACAAGCCTACTGAAATTATATAAATGCTCACAGAATAGTACTGTTCATGCATTTATATGCGTGCCTGTCATTGGGGTTGCAGAAATACATGTGTTTTAAGCAACACTTTTTGTAGACTGCAGCTGTGACCTAGTGCATGGTGTATTACAGTATGAGGGCATGCTGGTAGTCAGGATTTAGGGCAGGCCCTTAGGTCATTGCTGTGGAAGCAATTATATGTGTTAATTTACTTGTGGTTGGAGAATTATTTTAAACAACAGGTTTTACAGTATGCAACTGCATCTGTGATTTAGTATATAGTATGTGAATCTCTAAAGGATTCGCAGTAGGCAGGATTTTGGTTGGGAAAATTAAGACCTACATTGACATGTCTCCTGGGGAAGGTATGATTGTACTGGGACCACTTAAAAAATGTAGACAGTCCCAGTGTGGAATGGTTTGGTATATGGGCGAATGTTTAATCATGTTTTTGTATGATGTAATACGTCTTTAGGGATGTAGTGGTCACAAATATATATTAATTTAGTTTTTTGTCTACTACACAGTTCTAAAATGCAATCAAAGCCGCAGGTTAAACTGCAAGTAGACAGGAATGCTAGAAGGGAAGTAAAGATTTTCAAATCTACTAATGTTGGCACTGATGTTTCAAGTTTTATTCAAACATCATATGATTCTAACATGATAAGTGGAAGGAATCATTACAAAAGTGTTTAATTTCAAAAGATAATTTTCATTTTAGTCTTGAATAGACTAAATAAGTTACTTAAGATCCCAAAGCCATGAAAAGAGTTCAAACAGTTTGGGCCTCATTATAAGTTTGCTGGTCAAGAAACAAGGTTGCTGGTAAGCTCACTGGCACCCTGGTTTCAGGACCGGCAAACTACAAGTCTGCCTGTCGGGCCACTGTGCCCGACAGGTCTGACTGTGCCGGGTACAGCGGTCATGGTAGACAGACTTTTCACGGGCGCACAGGCACCGTTAGCAACCGTGCCGGTGCTCCCGTGACCTCACTCCCATAGAGTCCCATAGGACTCTGTGGAAATGGGGATGTACACACATACCGGCGTCTGACTTCCCAGGCGCCGGACTCGGAAGGAGCCAGTGGCATCGGGAGGTCAGGCGCCGTTAAATTATTCTGAGTCTGGCGGCAACCCGCCGGTAGCACCTGCAGGGTGACCGCCGGACACAGAATGAGGTCCTTTTTTGTGTACTTACACGTGATAACTTTTGTCATGTATATGGCAGAGAGTGGAGACACACTTTTCATACACAAAGATTTTTTAGTGAAGAGAGTTACTTTCAACAATGCAATATAACTATTGCTATTGCTGAGATTGGACGTTGCTATATAGTAAAAAGTAATGGGATTTCTGAAACAGATGAAATCCAGAAGACAATAACTAGTGAAGCAAAAATATGAGGGCAGTGCGCAGTAGAAATTAGAAATCAAAATCTGGTGTGGACATGCAATACTTTGTGTGACACTGACAAATACTTATGTGGAATAATAAGGAGTTTCTTACAGATGTTACAAAGAAATTATAATGTCCGCAGGCAAATCAAGATGGTGCAGAGAATAGATGACTGTGAAGTTTGTGAAAAAACTGGACTTCATGGTTCTCTTGATAAGGGCAGATGTAGGAGTCAGTTTCATTAGATATGAATGCTGGCTGCACATCATAAAAAAAATCCAGTGCCTTCCAGTTAAACTGCATAAGTGCAAAACACCATGTATGTCTCTTGCACTGTTAAATACAATGTTAACTTCTGGAACTGTAAAAAGTTTACGTTCTACATTTCAGCTGGTAAGACCTAGTGATTTAAAAGATTACATATATGTAGAAAAACCACTTCTAGGAAGTGGGCATGATGACCCTATGCTTTCGAAGGATCACATTTTTGAATAGGTATGAAAAAGAAATTGCACTTTTTGATTTGTGCTCATGTAAAAGGCTCAGCTATATGTGTGTGTCCTGTCGACACACATTATATAAACAACTAATTCAACAGGTGTAAATTGAGGAAACAGTTGAAGAATCTGTAGAAGATGTTTTGGAGGGACCTTTATTTGTATTTGTTAGTAGAACAGAAATTTGACAGAAGCGAGACACTCCTTCTTTGAGACACTGTTTTGGCTGTTACAAAAAGAAAGCCACCTGTAGATAGAGGGATTGGAAAGAGATGGGTTGGATTGAGAAGGAAATGTGAGGGTTGGAACCTCCTCCACTAGTGGCAAAGGGATGTTTGAGAGGGACCAGCTGATAAAATGCTTCGAAATAGGTGTTGTATCAGCTGGTAGCACCCACACTATAATCATTTGAATTGGTTGAGCCAGATTTCACAGGGAGTCATTTCAGACAAGGAATTATTAAGGAGGCCATATGCAAAGTAGTTTGTGTAATTACCCAATTAGGGATCAGTATTTTATCGGTATCAGAATCAGTATCGTTCAGGTGTTTCTTTGGCTGATAAATCCTGTGTGGAGCAAGTGAACCCACCCTCCTGCTTCTACTCGACTTGTCCGCAGCTTTTGACCTGGTGGGCCATGATACCCTCTGCCACCACCTCTCTACCGCCGACAATTTTTCTCCCAACACTATAGCCTGGATCACATCCTTTCTCCAAGAAAGAACTATGCAAGTTTTCTCAGACAAGGCCTGCACCAGCCCCAATCCGATCAAATGTGGAGTCCCTCAAGGATCCTGCATTTCACCCACCCTCTACAACCTGTTCATGAGGCCCCTTTTTAACTTCCTTGACACACTAGGCATCACGTATACAAATTATGCCGATGACACGCAGGTCCTCATCCCCGTAATTGGTGACTATGAGGCTGACAGGGGAACACTAAGCTCCATCTACACCACGATCCAAACATGGATGACTGAAAATTGTCTGTGCCTTAACACTTAAAAAAACCTAACTGCTACTTATCGGCTCAAGAGGAACCAAAAAGAAACTTGATGTTAAGTACAGCTCATTCTCGATTCATTACACCTCCATCCCTGTATCACAGGGGGTCTACTTAGACACTAACCTTTCAATGGTCAGACAAGTTAACCTGTAAGGGAGAATTCTCCAGAATGGCTAATTTCGCTTACCTACTGAGTCCCTCAGCAACTTTGCTGGATTTCTAGGATTTATTTTTTCACCTGGTAAGAGTGTGAGCCTTTTTTTACCCACTCTTAGATGTGTTTTGCTGTGTTTTTAACATTTTTGTGTTCATAGACTGTGGAGCTTCACCGACTCCATAGGCATCATCTTTTTACTGTGATTTATACAACACCTTTAGTGCAGTGACACAGGGTTGTCTTTTTCAGACTTCCCACTCTAAACTCCATTTTCTGGGGCTGACTACTGTCTCCCAGAACATGTAAAGTTGCCATTGACTTTCTTAGTCTTTTTAAAAGCACAGACCTAGTACAAACTATCTTACATAGAGTACTGGAAAGATTTAATAGGTATCCTTTTTTTCTGTCGCTCATGAACCATTATTTCGTTCCCCTTTCTTTAAGATTTGGCTGGTTGCAGTGGTATCTACCCTATTTTTCCTACCGCGGTATATGTAAATAGCCTTGGTACTGTTTTTTAGGCGAACTTAAATCCGCTGGACCCCATTTACTTTTAATTGGTTCTGGCTGGGTTTATTCACCATTTCTTTTTGTAAAGGTTTTTCTCGTGTTTTACTCTGCATGCCAAACCAGGCTTGGTTTGTTTGTTTGCCGTTCTTTGGCGGTCTTCTGCACAGAAGCCCTCCTTAGGTGCCTGAATGTCTGAGGGGGACAGGAGTGTGAGGGAGGGGTTTGAGACTCTCTGCACAGGTTCTCCTTGGAGACCCATGTCGCACTCGGTATGATTTGGTGTGGTGACTGTCCCGACAGGACAGCTACCCTGAGGGTGTGATTGACATCCAGTCTGGGTGAATGGGGGAAAAACTGCATAAAAATCAGGTCTATGGTGCTTGGAAGGCAGAATCGCCACTGGATCGAGAGAACCGAAGAGAAGCTGAAAGAAGAGGACCACTACCATGACTGAACCTCCTGGTGAAGCCCTGCTGTGGGTCAGAATCTCCAAACTTTGACAACACAGAAGATCTGCAAGGATTCTTCCCTTGAGCTGGTGGGACCAACCAGTTCACCAATATCCACGCAAGGCCACCCTCCCCTGGTTGAATTTGCTGTGCACAGCTGCAGTGAACCGGATAGCCAGGAGGACCGGACCCTGCATGGGTTTTAAGGAGCGCACCTTTTATTCGTGCTTTGCTCTGCTGCTGGTTTCTTCCCTGGGCAGTTCAGGACCCTCCAGTCTTCCTACTTCGTGTCAGTCTGACAGTCACTTCAGGAAAAGTGATCCTGCAGGATCTGCCAGGAACATCTGCCTCAGCTACAGCCTTCTTCTTCATTTAAGGTACTGTTCTGAACCAGTTGTTTGTTCCTTCCGACTGCAGTGAAAGTGTTTGAAATCTTTCGCCAATCTGAGGGCTTGTCCTTCTCTACTCTTTTACATAACTTTTCCGTCGACCAACTTCATTTCGAACTCTTGGCAAAGACTTAACCGCAAACTACACTGAACTGTGTGATCCTCTGCAAAGACTCTGAACCATTAACATTGGCCCAGGCCTATTGATTTGAATCCTCATTATTGAACGCCTTTTCTAGATTTCCCTGCCTACTTACTTGTTGGTGTTGTCTAATTTTGTATAACCTTGCCGTTCCTTCACTTTTTAATTGCTGGAGTGCCATTTTGCTCACACTTAATTTTTAGCTTAACTTGTCCAGAATTCATTGGGTGTTGTGTAGTATATTAAAATTGTGATTTTCTGCTGCTTTACTTTAGTGATCTGTTTTACAAATGAATGTGGTAATACATGTATATGTTTTACTCAGAAACCGTGAGTCAGTGTTTGTTTGAACCATAGTAATTGCTGTCCTTTGTGTAACTATCGATACTGCTCACTTTACTCTTGAGATAAGTCTGGCTGCTCAGTCATCGCTACCACTTTACTGTATAGTACAGGCTTGTACCAAAGGTGAATTTGTACTGTCACTTGTAGTCTTAATTGTGTGTGGTGTTCTCAAAGGGTACTGCATATGATTCTGCCTAACGTAACCCCATTGTGTCTGCTGTGACCTACCACTCAAAATTGCTCATGGCAGCTAGACCATTCCTGACACAACAGAATTGTATCACCATAGCCAGCAATAATCGGGTCTCAGCTTGATTACTGCAATGCCCTCTTGGCAGGCACCTCTGCAAAAAACATCAGAACACTTCAGACTGTCCAAAATAATGCACTTAGGGTAGCTACCGCCATTTCCAAGAGGGACCACTTCTCTGCAACCAGAAAATCAGTCCACTGCCTACCCATCAGGGAAAGCATCATTTTTAAGACCTTCACCCTCACTCACTTAGGTCTCCACAACACCGCCCCTCTCTACCTCTCTCATCGTTTTACCGATCCTTCCACAGACCGACCCACAAAAACCGCCTACACAAACCGTATCACCATTCCTAAGACCCTCAGGAATCATGCAGGAGGTTCCAGCTTCCCGGTCATTGCTGCAACCAACTGGAACTAGCTACCTCCCACCCTGAGAAGCATTGAATCACACACAGCATTTAGGAAAGCGATCATAATACTTCGGTTTGTATAATCTGTTCTCAAGTTACTCGGCTGCCTGAACACTGTAAGCTATACTTTTCGTTGCTCTGTAGCCCACTATGTTAACGTTTGATTTATGGAAACACAAGCACCTATGTACATGTGTTGCTGCACCCTATTAGGCCTCTGCTCTCTGTAACCATGAGCAATGCCTTTTACCTGTAACTAAGACATATCCCTGCAACAGCGCCTCGATGCCCGTGGGCTGTAGTGCGCTTTACAAATCCAAAAAAACAAATAAAATAAAAATAAGCAAGGGTGATTACCGAGGTCTAAGGACAGTGACACAGCTATACAGCCTGCTCCTGTGGGCCCTATGTTGAAGAGAATAAACAGGCCTCAGTGAGCTAATGGCCTTTTCCCCCCTTAAAAATAAAACGACACATAAGATGGTAGACATATGAATGGCAAATGGGTTTCTGGACGGAATGTCTCTTTCATTTCAAAGGGTATTAGGTAATAAAATTGCAGCAAAAATGTTGCTGAAAAAGAAATCGCAGCAGAAATGACATGCTTTGACCTGGTAAAAGTGTACCACAGTATACCATTTAAGGGGAGCGGAGGCTGTGGGGGTGTCCCCCGCTCCGCTTAAATGGTATAATGGTTCCGGGGGTTGCGAGGGTATCCCCTGCATCCTTTACATGAGTGTGGCGGTAAAACCACAGCATTTTTGCCACAATACTTTGTATACACGGCCATTTTTGCCACAATTTTAAGACATGGAACCTTTCAAAGGAGGTCCCTTAGCTGGAGAGGAACGTTACACGGCAGCCTAGGCAGCTTCTGTGATAAAACTTTCACGAAGAAAGGTAAGTGTGCCCTTTTTTGATTTGAGTTTCAAGGAATATGAGGAGACAGTAGCAGGTAACCATTGGTGGGCATTGTGAGGGAGAGCGAGTGAAAGGAGGCTTGGCATGCAGTCTTGTGCCATTATGTAAAGTCCACGATCCAAGCAAGCTGTCCCATTGCTGGGCCTTATCTGGTTGCTAATTGTGCTAACAGAAACAGAAATGATACGATGCAAAATGTGAAAGCTGTGTTTCTTGGCTTGAATACGTTGAAAACACAGGGTGCCCTGTCCCTTTTCTCATTTTTGTTGAAGAGCATATATTTGACAAGGTGCCCAATAAATGTTAAACAAATAGGACTCAGCAGATGGTGGACTGAGACGGAGGCACAGTCTGACACATGGATGCTGAAGTTTCTTAGGACCCGAGATATGTAGTAATCCAACTGAGGCCACTTCAGCACATCGCATGAGAGTATTCTGATTAATACGGTAGCGACACAATATTGGTGCATCAAGGAAAGAGGCTGTGTGAGCCAGTGGAAACGTTCCTGGCAATGGTTATTCATTCAGCACCTAGAAGCCTCAGGGTTAGGTGCGCTTTACAAAAGTCTAAATAAATAAATAAATAAATACATTTAAATATTGCATTCAACCTAATGCTAACCTGGGCACGATGCCTTCTTCTTCTCCCAATGTGTAGTGTACACGCCCACTCTCTCCGATGGATACATACAGGGTTTCTTGTTTTTTTTTTTTTCTTCTTTTTTTTTTGCATGAAGCTGGGTCTTAATAAACGCTCTCTATAAAATTAATCAGATAACATGAGTTTGTGTGTTTGAAATTGTTAAAAACATATCAGCAGCACAATTATTTATTCCTAGTTTTGAAGAACTGTTAAATATTATTGAGAAGTTAGGTTTAGAATATGCTGTTACACCAGTATTTTTAGGAAGGAAATGTGAGCTTGTCCTGGCTAAATGGATTTAAATGTCACATTGCCATAAATAAATGTTTTTGAACTGCTAGCAGTCCAGGGCAGTCTCGAGAAGGCACATTAATGTCAATAAATGTAAATTGCTTCCCAAGGACAGGGCTATTTATGATTCAGTGTCACACACATTTTAAAGGTTAGAACTAATGATTTAAAGCCAACTTGTGCTGGGACTTGCACCAGTATACAAGCATTGGTGATGCTAATCCCAAATACATATTTGAAATAAATGGTATAAAGCTCCTGCTGTAGAACAGGGAACACATCACCAGTAAGGGCCCATCAGTCGGAAGTAATGGCCCGAGGGAAGTAAGGGTCACTAGCGAGGCACATATAGGAAGCCATTACTAGCTGGCACTGCACATATCGAAATGATTATCACCATTGTCACAACAGCAAATTGTCTAGGTTTTTAGAAAAAGGAAATGTTCCTTTCATGAAAAAGACACTGGTGGAGAAGCTCTTTCACATGAAAGGAAAACTCGCCCAAAGCAAGATGGGTGCCATGCAACAAAGAAATCAGAGCGACAATAGAGCCCTTTTTCTGTTTCCAAGGTGAGGATTGAGGCAAGAGGAGGTCTGGTAGGGACAAAGGAGACAAGGAAACATGCAAACAATTCAAAGTTATTTTTCTTTAAATGCACAAAGTAAAATAGGAGTGGCAAATGAGAAGGAGTCAAGGGAGGTGAGGTGGCAGCGATCAAAAAACTTGGAATGGAATAATTCACCATTAGAGCCAATATAGGGCAACTTCGCTGGGTAGCAATAGGACACTGTACAGTAAGTAGGAGAGGGGTGCAGACAGTAAGACATCAAGGGTGAACTCAAAGGGAGACTAATGGGAAAGAAACTACAGAAATAAGGGTGGGGGGCACAGGTAAGGATGATGGGCGGTTGTCATGAACCGCCGTTTACGTCCATTCTGGACTTCGTGGTCCATGATGCATCGAGGTCTGAACTCTGTGATCCTTCCAACATGGCCGTCAATTTCAAAACGCTGCTTACCAGCCCTTGCGCGTTATGTTCAACTTCCTACTAAACAGCCACGCCCCCGCGGCTCTGCGCGTCTCAACGCTACTGCTTGGAGTAGTCAGATGTGTGTTGCCGAGTCCGCTCGGTGCTCCCCTTCGAGTACTTGTTCCCATCTTCCTGATTATATTTCCCATTCGTTCCCTTTCCTTGCCCTACCTAATTTCCGCGCTTCAATTCCTGGATCCTTTCTATACTTGGTCCTATGATGTTTTACGTACCTCCAAGTCAGGACACCGTTCCCTTCCTGGTTCCCAGTCCTGGATGTTTGAACGCTACCCAGCGTAGGACATTGTAAACCTCATGATGGAATCTGAAGACCCGCACACGGGCTTGTACAAATCCCGGACCGTACGAAAGAAGGAAGTCACTTCCAAGAAGGTCGCAAATAAAGAGAAACAGGTGAAAAGGGGAGAGACTTGTGACAGATTGAGACACCTCAAACCTGATACAAAGGCAGATATGGAAGCTGCAGTTCAAGACCTCATGCGAGGTATGCAGGAATTAACCACTGAAGTCCAGAACCTCAAGGCTCAGAACGCGGCATTAAAGCAGTTAGTTTTATCTCGTGACTCTGCAGCCAAAGAAAGTGTCTTGTTGGGAGGAGTAGTGGACAAATACAATGGCTCATCAAAAACCCTCCGTGCCTTCCTTAATTCTTGCTTGGTACATTCTACCTTCAAAACGTACTACTTTTCCACCCCAAGAGCAAAGGTGGGATTTATGATATCACATCTCACGGGCAATGCCTTAACCTGGGCAACCCCCTTAGTCAATGCGGGTGATGCACTCCCGGATGCTTACAATGGGTTTGTGGAAGCCCTTAAGGCCATGTTTGATCGCCAGGACTCGTTTACAGTGCACAAGAAAGACTGCCTGAATTCCAACAAGGGTCCCAGGATATGCTCACGTATGTGACTCGCTTTAAACAACTAGTAAAAGAGGCTGATTGGTGTTACACCTTTCCGTCATCGCTGCTTTTTACATTTACATAAGCGGAGACTGTGTAGTTCCGCGCTTTGTTGTACGGCAGCGCTGTCTATTCCTGTCAATGCTTTCAGTTTCAGCGGTACTGTTGTTCCGCGTTGCCAGCGTACGTCAAGAATAGGTCACATGATTCATCCACGCAACCAGCTGACTCTTACGACAAGTCATGTGACACTATTTCAGAACCGAAGGCTTTCACCCTCTCGCGTCGCTACTGACTTGCATGACGCTCCGTAAGTTCGAATTCTAGGTACTCCTTACTCCTTACTCTCGTGTATCCAAGCTATCCTGCCTGTGACTATTTATTCCTTTTTCTCTCCTACCGTTTAGTGTTCCCCTCCAGCGCTCCCTTCCAGCTATTACTACCTTTCAGCCAGCATTTCCGGGAACCCGTTCGCTATCCTATTCCAAGCCTTCATTACAAAGTGAAAACAACGGAATCCCAAGTCTTTCTGACTCGGTGAGTTCCTTCCCCGGTCCTCCGTTTCTTCTCCGTTCCTGGTTAGTTATTCACCCGTTCTTTCCCGCTCCTGTTTAGTATTCTTTCCTCTCATTACTACAGAAGTTTCTGAAGGAACTAGAACTCCAGTCCTTACCTCCCTTTCTCTCCGAGAAACCTCCACCTCTCATCAACAGCTAGAATCTACCAACTCCATCCGTAAGAACATACTCACCTATACTTATTCTGTTCTTCTATTCCGGTTTCCTCCTATATTTACCTGTTATTTTCTCCCGATAGAACCTGTGATACTGCCATCGAGCCAGGAGTTCTGTGCCTTGGATAGCCATCTTTCTGCAAGGATCTCCGACAACGCGTCCAGGGTTTTTTCCCCCTTTGGGGGTTTCCCTGGGGGTCCTGCCTCTCCCTGTTGAGGTTTTCTTTCCTTCCGGAGGGATAGAGGTCTCAGGACTCTCAGGGAGGCTCTTCATTTCCGCCGTTGCTGTCCCGGTTCCGACGTTCTGACCAGGTTGGTGGAAACTTGTTTATACATTCACCCGCCTTTGGGTTTTCGTATTGATTTCCCGGAGCAGATTGTAATAGTTAGCGACGCCCAAAGTTCATTAACCTGGTCGGGGCGGCAGTGCTGGGATGGAACAGCAAATGCAGCAATTGATGGCTGCTATGCAGTCCATGTCTCTTGAAATGCAGAGTCTTAAACAGGACAATGCACAGTTGAAGCAACAGTTTGCTCGGGCCTTTACTGAAACCCCTCCCGTGACCCTCTCCACGGGCAAATATGATGGTGACCCTCATAGGTTAAAGGAATTTCTTGACAGTTGCACCATCCAGTTTACGTTCAAATCTCGATTCTTCCCCACTGATAAGGACAAAGTGGGCTTTCTTATTTCCCACCTAACGGGCCCCGCCCTTGCTTGGACTACTCCATTAGTCACTTCCGGAAACGCTATATTGGATTCCTACCCAGCGTTCTCCAACAGTCTCAGGTCCATGTTTGGTCGGCAAGAGATTTCGATAGCCACGCAGGAAAGGCTTTTAGATTTAAGGCAAGGTCATAAGGACCTTATGTCCTACATTACCCAATTCAAACAGTTATCTTCCGAAACCGGTTGGCCTGATGACGGACTACTCACCCTCTTTCGACGAGGACTTGCTGAGGATTTGAAGGATGAGGTGTCCAAGATTCCACGGCCTGCAAACCTGGCTGAGATGATATCCTTGACTATGCAAATAGACTACCGTCTCCAAGAGCGTTCAATAGAAAGGAAGAAGGGGAAAAGCCCTCGTCTTAACCCAGATCTCTTGACCCCTCCACATAAGATCATTCCTTCTGAGGAACCCATGCAGATAGGATCAGTTAGGGGTCCTATTTCAGCAATAGAGAGAGAACGAAGGAAAGCCTTAAATTTGTGTATGTATTGTGGGTCTTCTTCCCATTTGTTGCGAGATTGTCCAGTTGTTCCTCCTCGCAGATCCAGACCTTTGCCGTCGGGAAACGCCAAACCCCTACCGTAAGGGGAACCACGGTAGGAGTCCAGCTTCAGGGTTCCCCGACCGAAGATGAGTCCACTCTTGAACCGTTGGCTCATAATCCTTCCATGATTGTCCTTTCATTAACCATCTTGTTGCCTGACCGGAACTTGATGGGTATACCGGCTCTGCTCGACTGCGGAGCCGCTGGAAACTTCATTGACGATAAATGGGCAGCCAAGAATGGGATAGACAGAACTCCTAAGTCCTTTACTACACCCATCCTAGGAGTAGATGGAAGTCCCTTAAGCTCGGGACCTATACGAGAACAAACCAAGCAGCTAACTTGTTTGATCGCCTCTCATAAAGAGACATTGGTGTTTGATTTAATCAGAGCGGCACACTTCCCCATAATTCTTGGTCTGCCTTGGCTGCGGTTACACAACCCCTACATAAACTGGAAGGCAGGAACACTTTTTCTGGGTTCGGAGTACTGTGTCGCTCATTGTCTTTCACACAATTCAGTAGGCATCTATATTCCATCTGAGCCTCCTCCTACCACCGATTTGCCTTCCATCGGTCACTTGGGTCTGATTCCCGAATGTCACCAGCACTTTCTCAGGGTTTTCTCTACTCCCCAGTTTCCAACGCTTCCATCTCATCGAAGAGATGATTGTCATATAGACCTGCTTCCAGATCAACCGGTTCCGTTTGGACGCATGTATGTGTTGTCCCAACGTGAGAAGAATGCTCTTCGAGAATACCTACATGCTAATCTCCAGAACGGTCTCATTACCGAATCTAAATCTCCTGCTGGAGCTTCTTTATTTTTTATTCCAAAGAAAGATACAGAAGAATTGAGACCGTGCATCGATTACAGAGGACTAAATAAGATCACTATTCCTGACAAGTATCCGATGCCATTGATTAAAGACATTCTCGAAGCCGTCCGTGGAGCGGCTCTTTACTCTAAATTGGACCTTAGGGGGGCCTATCACCTCATCCGAATCGCTCCTAATGACGAATGGAAGACGGCCTTTCGAACACCTTTCGGACACTTTCAATACCAAGTCATGCCCTTTGGTCTAGTTAATGCGCCTTCAGTGTTTCAGCGGTTTATGGATCACCTCTTCGCCGATTTGCTTCTCCACTGTGTCGTCATTTACCTCGATGACATTTTGATATTCTCACCCACTCTTGAGAAACACATCCAGCACGTCAACCTAGTCCTGAGTCGCTTACAGACGAATCATTTGTATTGTAAGGCAGAGAAGTGTGAGTTCCATCAAACTCAGATAACCTACCTAGGATTTGTCCTTTCTGCAAACGGGATCTCCATGGATCCAAGAAAAGTTTCTGCTGTGCTGGATTGGCCAGCACCTTCCACAGTAAAGGAGGTTCAGCGATTCCTCGGATTCGCAAATTTCTATCGGAAATTCATTCCCTGTTACTCTGAGACTATCCTACCTATTACTCGACTACTCAAGAAGGGGATCGCCTTCTCTTGGAACCCTTCAGCCCAACAAGCCTTTGAGACATTAAAGGGTTTATTCATCTCAGCCAGGGTTTTACTCAATCCGGATCAATCTCGTCAGTTCATTATCGAGACGGACGCTTCTCACCATGCTCTAGGAGCCGTCCTTCTACAAACAACAGATTCAGGGGAAGAGAGACCGGTGGCATATCTGTCAAAAACGTTTAACTCCTCGGAACTCCACTACTCGGTACTTGAAAAAGAGTTATTGGCCATTAAGAAGGCCTTCGAAGAATGGAGACATCTTCTACTAGGCTCTCCCCATGCCATAGTGGTCCGAACAGATCATCAGAACTTGAAAGTACTACAACAGGCTCAAACCACCAATAGTAGACAAGCACGGTGGGCGTATTTTTTTTTACCTTATCGGATCGAATTCACCTTTCTCCCAGGAAGCCAGAATCTGAGAGCCGATGCATTATCCCGAAAGAAACCACATGTTTCTCAATTCTGTTCAGAGAAGTTGTTTCCTCAAGCGAGATTTGTGGCAGTCATTTCCGACTTTCTACATCTACTAAAGCAGGATACCATTAAGAATCAATCCAGATGTGAAAATCTTCTTTCTACTCACCATCTTACAAGAGACCGAGGATTATATTTCAATGAAGAACAAGTTCTAATTCCTTCCAGCGTTCTTCAATCTGAGGTTCTTCGGATGTGTCATGACTCTAGAGCGGCAGGGCACCGGGGAATACAGACTACTCTGGATTTGATAAAACGATATTTCTGGTGGCCAACTCTTCAGGTCGATGTTCATGATTATGTACACTCTTGTGCAACATGTTTCCAGTCTAAATCTTCACGAGCACCTCCTTTTGGTTTACTTACCCGCATGCCTATACCAGAGAAACCTTGGCAAATCATCTCCACCGACTTTATAGTGGATCTTCCGCCTTCCTCAGGTTATACGACCATAATGGTCACCATAGACTACTTGACCAAGATGGCACACTTCATTCCCTTGGTCAAATTGCCAGGGGCAGCCCAAATGGCTAGGATCTTCATTTCTGAAGTGTTTTCCAGACACGGACTACCTGAAGTCATAGTCTCTGACAGAGGGCCCCAATACACTTCACAATATTGGAAGGGAATCTGTCACTTTTTGGGCATCAAGAGGGCACTCAGTTCGGGATATCATCCCCAGACCAATGGGCAGACGGAACGTCTTAATCAAACACTGGAGGGATACCTACGTTGTTACGTCTCAGCAGCTCAAGATAATTGGGCTGAACTGTTATCAATGGCAGAGTTTGCTTACAATAATGCCAAACACACGGCTCTTAAGACTAGCCCCTTCTTCTGTTCATACGGATTTCACCCCTCTTTTGTCCCTACTGCTACTCCTTCCTCCTCTAAACTACCAGGGGTAGACTGTCTGATAGACAATATCCAGTCTGGCCAAAGGAAGGCTCGTTTGGCTCTTCAAGAAGCCCAGGATCGAGCCAAGCGATATGCAGACCAACATCGACGCAAATTTCCAGAACTACAAGTAGGAGACAAGGTTTGGTTGGCCTCTCGGTTTCTTCCAAGACACTTAGTCCCTTCTAAGTTATCTCCTAAGTTTTATGGTCCTTTTAAGTTGTTATCCAAAGTGGGCTTGGCAGCTGTTCGACTGGCTCTCCCAGCTGCCTGGTCCCGCATTCATCCTGTTTTTCATCTATCGCAAGTGAAACCTACTGTAGGCGATCGTTTTCGACGCTCTACTAAGACCATTCCACCTCCGGTAATCACTGATACCGGGACAGAATATGAGGTGGCCGGTATCTGTGATTCCCGCTACCACAGGGGTCAGCTGCAATTTCTCATTGATTGGAAGGGGTATTCTCCGGCTGAAAGAACGTGGGAACCTGCTTCTGGGGTTCACTCTCCTCTTTTGGTTCGACGTTTTTTTCGTCTACACCCCGGGAAGCCTGGATCACCCCCCAGGAGGAGAGGGCATACTGTTACACCTTTCCGTCATCGCTGCTTTTTACATTTACATAAGCAGAGACTGTGTAGTTCCGCGCTTTGTTGTACGGCAGCGCTGTCTATTCCTGTCAATGCTTTCAGTTTCAGCGGTACTGTTGTTCCGCGTTGCCAGCGTACGTCAAGAATAGGTCACATGATTCATCCACGCAACCAGCTGACTCTTACGACAAGTCATGTGACACTATTTCAGAACCGAAGGCTTTCACCCTCTCGCGTCGCTACTGACTTGCATGATGCTCCGTAAGTTCGAATTCTAGGTACTCCTTACTCCTTACTCTCGTGTATCCAAGCTATCCTGCCTGTGACTATTTATTCCTTTTTCTCTCCTACCGTTTAGTGTTCCCCTCCAGCGCTCCCTTCCAGCTATTACTACCTTTCAGCCAGCATTTCCGGGAACCCGTTCGCTATCCTATTCCAAGCCTTCATTACAAAGTGAAAACAACGGAATCCCAAGTCTTTCTGACTCGGTGAGTTCCTTCCCCGGTCCTCCGTTTCTTCTCCGTTCCTGGTTAGTTATTCACCCGTTCTTTCCCGCTCCTGTTTAGTATTCTTTCCTCTCATTACTACAGAAGTTTCTGAAGGAACTAGAACTCCAGTCCTTACCTCCCTTTCTCTCCGAGAAACCTCCACCTCTCATCAACAGCTAGAATCTACCAACTCCATCCGTAAGAACATACTCACCTATACTTATTCTGTTCTTCTATTCCGGTTTCCTCCTATATTTACCTGTTATTTTCTCCCGATAGAACCTGTGATACTGCCATCGAGCCAGGAGTTCTGTGCCTTGGATAGCCATCTTTCTGCAAGGATCTCCGACAACGCGTCCAGGGTTTTTTCCCCCTTTGGGGGTTTCCCTGGGGGTCCTGCCTCTCCCTGTTGAGGTTTTCTTTCCTTCCGGAGGGATAGAGGTCTCAGGACTCTCAGGGAGGCTCTTCATTTCCGCCGTTGCTGTCCCGGTTCCGACGTTCTGACCAGGTTGGTGGAAACTTGTTTTTTATCTGTGTCTATGACCCCAGGAAACATGCCTCCCACCGGTTCGGATAGGCCACCCCCGACCATCAATGTCACCCCTGAACCGCACCTCAAATGTGCCCTCATCAACGCCCGCTCCATCAATGCGCATGCACTAGACATCCACGACCTTATTACCACCCTAGATCTAGATCTTCTAATGGTCACCGAAACTTGGCTACATGAAGCCTCAGGCCCCGCCCTATCCCTCGCTCTCCCACCTGGCTATGCCATCACGAGACAAGATCGCATGACCACTGGAGGTGGTGTCGCACTCATAGCCAAAGACTCAATCACCATCAGAAGGGCTGACAAAACTATCAACAATAACAGCGACTACCTTCAATTAAAACTCACCATCTCGCACCAATGCACCATCACCCTACACCTCATCTATCGACCACCAGGCCCCCTAGGAGACTTCCAGGCCTCCATCACCCACCTCCTGGCGGACAACCTCAAAAAGTCATCCAAAGCCATTCTCCTTGGAGACATCAACCTTGGCCTGAATGACGCCAAAGACCCTACAGCCAAAGCACTTGACACAGCTCTAGCCACCCTAGGATTCGTCAACACCATCAACAACCCCACACATGCCCTAGGCAGATCACTAGACTGGATCGCCCACCACAATTGCCCCATCACAGTCACGGGCAACACCCCCACCCCATGGTCCGACCACCACACCATCACCTTTAACATCCCCACCACTACAACCACATCCCACCCCCCTCCTCCCTTGCCTCCTGCCCTTACAAGGAGTGCCCGTCAACTGACCAAAGAAAGACTCCTACCCTTCTTACAGGGACCCGCCTTCACAGCCCCATTCTCCAACGACCCGGAAACTCTGGCAAAAAATTATGATACGGCCATCACAGCGGCAATCAATACCATCGCCCCACTTAAACTTCGGAAAACCAAACCCACTAGACACGCTAATGCGTGGTTCACCCAAGACCTTCTAAAACTACGCTCCGACAAACGGGCAGCATTAGCTCTTTGGCAAACATCACGGGATGAGAAAGACAAACTCAACTTCAAATCCCTTGCAATTAATTACAAGAAAGCCATCATTAAAGCCAAAGCTAAATCCTTCGAAGAGAGAATTGCTGAGGCCAAGTCGAACACCAAGGAAATGTTCGCCATTTTCAGGGAACTTGAGAACCCCACACCCACCCCCCAAAACTTCACTAAGGACAAAGAATGGTGTGACAACATCCAAACAGCCATGCGCAATAAGATCAGCTCTCTCCAAGCCAAAATCTTGAACACCAAACTAACACTCTCCACCCACACTACATCCTCCCCACCACCACTGCCCCCATCACCCACTGAGGCCCCACCCACCTTCTTGTTTAAAACCGTCCAAGAAAACGACATGATCAACATTATGAAAAACATAAAACCCTCCAATTGCAAAGGCGACCCCTGTCCTGCCTCCATCATCAAAGACTGCGCAGACACCTTGGCCCCTTTTCTAACAGCCTTCGTCAACGCCTCCTTCACCACGGGGAGAGTCCCCGCCTGCCTAAAGGAAGCATGGGTCCGACCCCTCATAAAGAAACCCACACTTGACCCCACCTCCCCTAATAACTACCGCCCCATCACCACTGTCCCTTTCCTCCTCAAGATTCTAGACAAAGCAGCCTACCTGCAGGTCCAGCACTTCCTCGAAGAACAGAACCTCCTTGGACTGAGACAATCCGGCTTTCGCCCTAGGCATGGGACAGAGACCGCCCTACTCGACCTAAAAAACCAAATGGACGACGCAAGGGACCAAGGCAAACCTGCCTTGCTCCTTCTCCTGGATCTGTCGGCAGCCTTTGATCTTGTAGACCACGACATCCTCTGCCACCACCTCTCCTCCACAGCCAACTTCTCTCAAGAAGCCATTACATGGATCGCCTCCTTCCTCCAAGGCAGGACCATGCAGGTCTTCTCCGACCTAGCCACTGCATCACCCTCTATCATGCTATGTGGGGTGCCCCAAGGCTCCTGCCTCTCCCCAACCCTCTACAACATCTTCACCTGCCCCCTCTTCCTCATCCTTGACGCCATGGGCATCTCTTACACCAACTACGCCGACGACACACAGATCCTTCTCACTCTGACAGGCAACTATGACACGGACTCTGCTACCCTCAACAACATCTACAACACAATTCAAATGTGGATGGCTATCAATGGCCTCTGCCTTAACTCCGACAAAACTGAGCTCCTACTCGTAGGCTCCCCTGACACCATCAAGAAACTTGATGCTCAGTTCAGCCATTTCACCATTGACTCAATCACGATCCCAGTACTTGACACGGTAAAAACACTAGGCGTCTACTTAGACTCCAATCTATCCATGACCAGACAAGTAAACGCCATTGCCTCCTCTGCCGCTTACCATGCAAAACTCCTTAACGCAATCAGACCTTATCTGTCAAAAGACACCTGCACTAACATAGCCAGGGCCATAACCGGCTCGCGACTTGATTACTGCAATATTCTTTTCCTTGGGACCTCCAACAAAAATCTTGAGAAGCTCCAAGTAATACAGAACAGTGCCCTACGCGCTGCACAAGGCATTGCCAAGAGAGAGCACATCACCGCTGCCAGAAAAGCTTCCCACTGGCTCCCCATAAAGGAGAGGATCCTATTCAAGGCTCTAAGCATCACCCACAAATGTGTCCATCTTGCCGCCCCAATGTACCTTTCGCAGAGGATCCACCTGGTCTCCTCCACAAGACCCACTAGATCACACTATGCCAGCATGCTCTCAGTACCCAGGGTAAAAAAGACCAGAGCAGGGGGCTCCAGTTTCCCGTACCTCGCTGCCGTACACTGGAACACCCTCCCTAGCTCCCTGCGCTCTGAACCCTCACTGACCGCCTTTCGGAAAACCCTGAAAACGACCCTGTTCATCTAACAATTACATGGCCTAGCCCTCATAATTGTATTGTATGATGTATTATGTGATATATCTGATCACAGGTCACTGCCTTACTGTAACCCAAGGCACAACCTGCTCACATTGTAACTAAGTCTTCCTGCAAGTAACAGTGCCACAATGCCCCTGGGCTGCCTGCGCGCTATATAAATTTAATAAATAAAATAAATAAATAAAATAAAATAAATACATTCACCCGCCTTTGGGTTTTCGTATTGATTTCCCGGAGCAGATTGTAATAATTGGTCCCAAGAAGCCAGCTTCACCCTCTTTCAAAGAGGTCTGAATGATGAGATAAAGGATGAATTAGCTAGGCTAGCTTGCCCAAGATCCTTCCAAGCTCTCATGGACCTCTCCCTACAGATCGATTTCCGGATCCAGGAAAGTAAGGCAGAGAGAAGGAAGTCTAAGCCAACATCCCCAAAGGCAGCCACAGACTACCCCTACAAAAAAGAAGCTGCTGCATCACAAGCCTCAGATCCAGAACCCATGCAACTAGGCGCCTTCCGAGGACCAATTTCCCCCCAAGAAAGGATCCGTCGGATTAATACAAGACTGTGCATGTATTGTGTCTCTGATAAACACCTTGTACGAGAGTGTCCTATAGCGCCGCCTCGGCGTTCGGGAAAACGCCAGCTCCCAATACTAAGTGGAGCACAGTTTCGGGAGAAAGATGTCTGCTCCTCATCAATTCCTTCCTTGAACTCCCCAGGACAGAACAATCTTGTGATTCTACAAACATTTCTGTCACCTTCCAAAAAATAATCCTACCCCATCCTGGCTTTAGTGGATTGCGGGGCCATGGGCATTTTCATAGATCATGATTGGGCCGTCAGCCATCACATTCCCCGGGAAACCAAAGAGATAATGCAACCTGTTGAAGCCATTGATGGCAGACCCTTGTCTTCTGGACCCATAACTCATCAAACCAAGGAGATTCTACTTTCGATAAACAACCATCAAAAGATGATTAGATTCGACATCATAAGATCTGCCCACTATCGCATGGTTTTAGGCATGCCTTGGCTACAGAAGCACAGTCCATACATCAATTGGGCAGCAGGCTCCTTGTTTCTTGGTTGAGAACATTGTATGTCCCATTGTTCATCTCTTACCACTTTGCCAAGCCCCTGAGAAAACCTCCAGGAACCCCAGTAATCCTCAGTAACTGTCTCCAACATCATCCAGATTCGCCAAGCTTACCAAACATACTCAGATGTGTTTTCAACAGTCATTGTTCAATCTCTCCCACCTCACAGACCTGAGGATTGTGCCATTGATACTGAGCCATCAGCGGTGATTCCTTTTGGAAGAATGTTCATTCTATCTGAGCCAGAAAAGAGGGCCCTCCGACAATATTTGGATACCAACTTAACAAATGGAACTATTCGACCTTCCAAGTCCCCAGTGGGAGCTTCTCTCTTCTTCTTTCCTAAGAAAGATTCCAAGGAGCTTAGACCATGTTTGGATTACCATGGCTTCAATCAATGCACACTCAAGGACCATTACACATTACCTCTTATTTCGGACATCTTGGAGGCAGTGAGGCGTGCAGTCATCTTCACTAAACTCGATCTCAAGGGTGCCTACCATATCATTCGTATAAAAGAAGCCGATGAGTGGAAAACAGCCTTCAGAACTCCCTTTGGCCACTTTGAGTATCTGGTTATGCCCTTTGGACTTGCTAATGCCCCCGCTAGACACATAGCATTATGTTCCCATATTACCGTCGTATGAGAGTCATTAATATGTCATGTAAGAACAATCAAACAGAAATTCAAGACAAATTATTATAAAAGAAAAGAAAAGATTGGCCATTTTTGAGGATGGGCCAAAGGGTAGGAGTGATACGGGTTGAAGAAAAAAAATTGGTGAGAGAAAGAAAAAATTAATTAAGAAATTGAAACACAGAAAAAATATATAACATATTGTTAGATTCTGCTAATATTTTTCAAAAATACACACACAAAAGTTATGTAATAGTCAATCAAAGTCTTATTATTATGGTATCAGGTACTGAACACATGGCCTTACCTAATTGTACTGTTTTCCACTAGTATTCTTTTTGTCTTTTGAGTGATTTCATGGGTTAAATCCCAGATCCATCTACAAAGTTAAAAGAAATGTTGTTGGAAAAAATATATATGTTCGTCCTCTTGTGTTTCTTCCAGGCTTAATTAACAATAATATTGATATCCCATCTGGTGTCTGTATTTATAATTCCCATTTGTTTACATTAACCGGCTAGTACTGGCTAGTGTTCCTAAATTACCATAATTGCCATAATATAGAATTGTAAGTCCTAACGAGTTAGCAGAGGGGTAAATTATTCTATAAGCATTACTTGATTCACTATCCACTGCGGTAGTCGCAGCAAGGGGAGAACGTTACACCTCCATGTGTCGGTACTCTCGTATTCCGATTGTACATTATTTCCCGAATCGACTTATAACATGTAAGAGGCTACATGGGTCACCACGTGGGCGAAATAAGCCAGACCCCTTTGTTTTAAGCCCCCTGTGCGGGCTTACCTCATCACCATTCATCCCGTACTAAACCGTCCTCGTGTTTTTCGGTGTCTCCGCCTGACTGCTGTTATTCTGCACTCTGGTTGCTTAGCAACCAGGGCCAGCTCCGATGAAGGTACCCACGGCCATGTTAGATTGAGAGAAAGCTTGCCTCGTTCACATATTGCCCATGGTTCTGATCTCAGAATTTCCATTCTATTGACATTGAATGAATTAAAGTATGATGTTCGGTTTTTATTTCAACCTTGGTGGTTCCCGTGGTATTCAAAATTTAAAAATGTGAGGGCTTTTGGCTGGTGCTGCACAGAGCTCTTTACTGCCAGTATGCATTTCAAAGCATGCTTTATCACCACTATCACCCAATTTGTTTGTGGCAAACAGATGCAAACTTGTTTTTCAAAAACAAATACAACTACAAAAAGATGGCTGTCTTGGAGAATCCAATGGAAGCTTTATAAATATCCCCCTTTCCGTTTCAATAGCAGTCACAGTGCTTGAGTTAATGTGGGTCGGGAGCAACGGTGGAGTAAGAAAGCAGGCATATGCATTTTGATTCATTTAGTTCCATTAATTCCAGATCTAGAAGGAAATGGAAAAACAGGGGAAAGCAGGGGAGAGGGATAGTGAGCAAATGCTGTTAGCCAACTAGGAAAGTGTGTTTGTTAAAATGGATAAAGCCCATGTCCAAGCACACTCTTTGGCTGTAGCATCCATCGATAGTGCTAATAAATGATAACATATGAGTCTGCAGGTGGATGAATGTATTCATTGGATGGGTCTGTGAGCAACCAACCATTGTGAGGGCTTCCAAAACCAAGAAATGGGAGATCGGAGGGATAACCCACCACCCCCTTATATTTATTTTTTGAAATAAAAGATTACATTTATGCATTTTATGGAAGAGATTTTTTGAAACAATGGGTAAATACCTATAAAACATAGAATTGGATGTGTGGGGTATCACATGAATACAATACAAAAATTGAATGCTAGGTTACCAACAGTACACAGGAGTATTGTTCAGTGCATTTTCGGATCCTTCTGCACACAATACATCTGTCAAGTTTCCCTGCCGTCCTGGTACGGTGGTAGGGAAAGTGTGGGCAGTAGCGAAATAAAAGTATAGGCACGCCCGAAATCGCATGCCTTTTCACAAGGATACGGGCCGCATGAATAACACCTTCTGTTTACCTGGAACGCAGCCTGGCGCCTGGAAGGTCGCTTGGCAACGCTGGTGTCCTCTACACCGCAGGATGGCCCGCCCTGCGCTGACGGCAGCACGCAATTCAGTCACATGATTCATCCTTCTTAAGCCCTTCCCACTGAAGTTGCCAGCGCTTCTGAACAACCTTCGGTGGCTTTACGGACCTTGCTTTTTGTGATTCGGAAAACATTCCTTCTTGCCTTCCTTGCTATGACCACGGACCGCTAAAGTTTTGCTTTTCTGGATTATGATTCTGCTCTTGTTGCCTGCACCCTGCCTGACCACGGACCACTGCTGTTTTGCCTTTGGATTTCGACTCTACTCATCGTTGCCTGCCTCCTGCCTGATCACGGACCGACTTTGGATTTATCTTTGGACACGTTTGAATACCTTGCCGCCTGCACGTTGCCTGACCTGGAAAACTAATAGGATTGTCTTTGGATTACGTCTTCTTTACCTTGTTTACCTTGCTTCACACGGAACTTTGCACAGTGCCTGGAAATAACTTTGTATTTGGGGACTAATAAGTACACAGACTAGAGACTTCTGGGTGTACATTATTGCCATCAAAGGAACTTGCCACGCATTTCAGTTGCTCTTGAACTCCGTTTTTTCCGTCGGACAGGAGTCCAATACGGTAAGACTGTTATTCTGCTTATTTGACTCTTTCATGTTTTCGCCTTATCCAATTCCTAATTCCTGGTTCTCCTCTCTGTGAAATCAGTTGCCTGCATATCATTTTACTGGGTACATTGTGTAGTGTTTTCCTGGTTACACTATACTGACTATTGCCTTGTCTTCAGCTGGGGGTGTGTACTTCAGCCTACCTTGTGTCCAGTTCTACGACGCCAGTGGTGTGTACTCCTGCCTATCTTGTATCCAGTTCTACGACGCCAGTGTCATCGGTCTCCTGTCTTTCCATTAATAGACCATTCTGGTTGTCAATTCTAACAATCAGACAGGTACATTATTTGGAAGACTTCTTTGTCTACACTACGAGGCAACTCGCTCCATTTCAAGTATTCAGTTGCTCTGACAACATCCCAGTATTCTGCTTGTGTCAAAAGACATTTTCAATCTTCATCGGTCTCATTATGAGTTTGGCGGTAGCCGTGCCCTTATTAAGGGCACGGCTACCGCCAAACTCGCTACCGGCCCCGGCACCCACGAATGGGCCATCACGAGTTAAACGGGCCGGTAATTGCCCATTCGCGGGTGCCGGAATGGCCGGCCTCCCGATCCCCATTCTGCCCCATCGGAGCATAACGTTGCTGGTGCAATCACAAGTTCTGCTCGCGGGTGTAGGTCTGCACGCCTGGTCAGACCACGCGTGCAGTCCGGCACCGGCAAGCAGAACTCGTAATATTGCAGAGAGGTAACAACAGTGTCGGTAGCACTGCCGGCACTGTTATTGCCTTTCTGCAACACTTGTAATGAGGCCCCATGTTTCAATATACGCCAGTATTCCAAAACACACTCATGTCGGTATTGCCCATAACGCCGGTAATGCCACTGTAAGAAGAAAAGTTCACACTGGCCGGACTCATATATGGCAGTATTCCCACATATGTTAGTACTCCCATGTGAGAATACTTATGATTGATTGCCCCATAATGTTGTTGCCACATCTTAATTGTGCTTATTAAGGGCAATGTCCTTATCTAATAAAACTCAAATTGCCTTTTCACATAATACCTCAATACTGCCATGTAACTAGATAAAAAAGGGTCAATGTTGGCCGTGGCAATAGTGGCCAGTATCTCCATGGAAGAACCCTCATGATGTCTTTGCCAATAATGCCAGAAATATTACCATGCCATTATAAACATGTCCATGTAGGCTATGCCACAATAGGCCATTGTCCCTCCCTAACAACACTCACATTGCCTTCACCAAAAATGCCAATATTATTGCCATGACACATGAAGAAAGTATGCCCATGCTGCTGCTGTAAACATGTCCATGCAGGTTGTGTAACATTTACCCATATAAGAACACTCATTTTGGCTTTGGTCATAATGCCAGTAACATTGCAATGGCATTGCATAAAAACATGCCCATGCAGGTTGTGCCAACAAAGATAAGTACCTCAATGTAAGCCAACTCATGTTGGCTTGACCTATAATGCATGCCACATTTCCAGGCTATTGCATAAAAATATGTTCATGCAAGCTATGCCAACATAGGTGATAACACCCTTAAGAACAGTCATGCTGCCATTTCCCGTAATGCCAATAATATTGCCATGTCACATAAAACAAAATCAATACTTGTCCACGTTTACCAATCTCCATCCTCTCACAAAGTGCTTATACACCAGCTCCTTCCATCACAGCCCACAACCCCATATCGCTTTTCATCACATCACAAACACAACATCCCCATGCAGACTAAATCTCACTCGAGAATTCATAACCACACAAGCTCACACACAAATACTCTTAACACAAACTCACACTTGAACACACACATATGCTCGCATCCAGGCAAGGACGGGCCTGTAGGGTAAGACGCCCAAGGCCGAAACAAAAATACTAAATGCTGGTGTGGGGCAATTGTTGCTCAAAATGGGCCTCTTTTTTGGCCAATTTAGTCCAGTAGGTGAGTTTATTCACTCTGCAGCTAGTAGTTTTGACCAGTGTTGCTGAATAAAGATTCTTTAAAATACACAATTTGCATCACACGTTATAAAAAAAAACTCCTCCTTGGTTAATATTCAAACCATGTCACAAAAGGAATGATTAGCAATTTGCAACTGTGGGCCACTTATTCATTGGTGCCTGAGACAATTGCATGGCCCAGTTCGACCCTGTTCACATCACACATTCTTACACCATTATAGCACTTACACATGAACAGTATCGCTTTCTCTCTCACAGAGATAGGCACACATATATTTGCCTTTGTACTTACCTTCAAGGCGCAGTAGCAATTGCTTCATCAAAGGGCTTCGAGTATGCATGCACAGTAGACACAGGTGGTGGGGCAAGTACCTCCCTTTAGTCCTCCATCTTATTACTCTGTATCAGACTGGGGATGGGGGGTCAGCAGGGGAAGAGAGGGGGGGCAAAGATATTTGTTTCCAGCCATGGACAGGATTACCAGTGGCCATTCTGGGAAATATGTGTTGTGCGAGCAGAAGTGCTTTTAGCCTGCAGACAGTCTGCAGAACTTGCACTTTTGCAAACTGATGGCTGCAGCCTGCAGACGTATTTTTACACGCTGCATGATGCAACTGCAGACAGTTTAGAGACACAGTACACTGCACTGTGCACAACAACACTTACATATTCTGGGGGGGATAAATACCATTATATCCCCCCACTTAAAATTGTTAGGGGGTTTGTCCCCCCTGTCCACCTCATGTCCTACGCCCATGGTAATCTGGCCATAAATCTTCCAGACTGAGCAGCAGTAACAAAAAATAAGCGTGGCTGTATTTCCACAGGAATTAAGCTTATTGTGTAATAATGCAGCAAATCAGATTGTGGGCATGCTTTAGAAGAATTGTTGATGAAATTATTGAAAGACACAAAGAGTAATTGGATCTAAGTACATTGAGGAACTTTTAGAGGGAAACCTTTCGCTGTTAGTTTTAGAGATTTTTCCGTATCATAGCTTAGAGGGTTGAGCACACGCTGCAGCAATCTGTGTGTGATCTGCAGGTCGCAGGTTTGAATCCCGGCAAACGCAAATCAGCCTTTCATCCTTCCAAGGTCGATAAATCACTGTCAACTTTGGTTGGGTGATAATTGTATATAAATATGTTCTATGTACTGAGCTTTGGCAAAAGTGCTATGCAAATACATTATTATTATTATCATTATTTTGGATTATGTCCTCAAGGAATTCTGGATCTTATTGACTACCCCCGAATGACAATGTGCCACAAAATGTGTAGCTAAAGGGAAATCCCTGGGACCCAAAGAACTTGAGAGTTTTACCAAAGCTTTTCTGCAATGCTCACTCTATCTATACTTCCTTAAGCTCTTTTGTGCCACAATGAACCACAGACTAAACATGTCTTCCTTTATGCATGGCTTATTGCTACTTTTCCCTAAACACGACTGTGATCCCAAACATGCCAAGATCAATTATACAGCATCCGTTAAGCAAATATTTTAGCATCAAGCTCCAGAAGGGTGATATGATATGATATGATATGGCATTTGTAACGCGCCTATACACAAGTGTTTCAAGACGCGACGAGGCGGGTGGAGGGAACAAGGGGAGACAGACAACGATCCTACTAGGCCAGATGTCAATCAGATCACGCAAGTGCAAGGGTAGAGGGGAAGGGAAAAGTGCAGGGGGGGAAGCTAGAGGGAAAAGTGCAGTAAAGGGTTATAGCATACAGGATAAATTACAAGGGCCAGCTGGTGGCAAGTGCGAGGTAAGTGCAGACAAGTGCTGGGAAGGGGGGCTGTAGGGCTACAGACACAGTCCCGCAGTGCAGGGGTTGCCAGGGAGGCAGTGAAGGGGGGAGTGGCTGGGCCAAGGACCGAGAACGGTGAGTGGCCCAGTTGCAGATTCAGTGCTTAAGGATGATATAGCTATTCATCATGTTAGGTTGGTGGGGAGCCAACTGGTATTGGATAACCCTCACCTTTTATGTATCTTTTTGGAGATGGAAAGGATTCCTGAAGGCTGCTGAGACTATCTGTATTAATGCTTAGAAAACCTTTTACTGCGTTGAGTGTAGAATTTGAAAAGGTTCGACTTCAGACCCAGCGTTCTTTTCATAGTTTTCCTGAACCAGATCGTGTATCTATATTATTGGCTCTTCCTCCCTTTCATTTGGCTTAAATGGTGAACGAGGCATGGATGCCTCCTCATACCATTTCTTTCTAGTCTTGTGCTAGAATATCTCTTGAAAATCCAAGCAGCATATAATGTCCATATTATAAAGGTGCAAGACTCTCACATTCAACTATATTCTATGCAGACACATTTTCGATTCAGAAAACTTTCTAAACTATTTCATGTCATTAATAAATGATTTTTTTGGATATAAAATCAATCAGGGAAATATTAAGATACTACTACACGCCCTGTGGAGCACACTACATCCCGTTCAAGCCTACAACAAGACAGGGAAACCAAAATCTCTAAAGTTCAGTGTCGCCATATTTGCTCAGTTGGTTAAAGGTAAAAACAAATGTGGATGCAATAATTGCCTTTCTTTCTTCTCAGATGACCCCCTGGACATGCTGATACAGGTAGTGATTGGGCCCTACTTGTGTCAGTCAAAATATTTCTGTCCCCTGAAATCTTTTATTTTCCTTCCCTGATCCCTATACTGATGTCAAACAATGTCTTCCCTGAATTGAATAGACTCTTGCAAACATTTATATGGCATTCTATTACACCTTGCATTTCTTCTTTAGACTCTACATAAATACCACTAAATGTGTGATTTTGTTTCCCCTGGCTTGACTACAGGCCCTTAGACGTGTGCATTATGCCACTTTCAGAAGTGACTTTTACGTCATATAAAAATGCCCACACGCGGGTATATGTAGAAGAGTACTTTTCCAGGTTTATCTTGTGGGACCTTTCCTACAAATGTCCTTCCTACAGAGTACCCTTAACAAAGACATTCATTTCCCTATTCAAGTGTTTAACTGTTTAGTGATAGAGCTAGGCTCTACCAAATGGGGCTCAGCCACTCTCACATCGCCATTTGACTTAAAACAAGAATACTAATAAACCATCTCCATGGAACCAATTCATCATATGAGGATTGGGTTTGTTATTCACTTAATGAGCACACAGTACGTTATGTATTTTGATTCCCTTCACTCTATAATTTAACATTATTGTTTACTTCATCTGAAAAGTGGAATTTCAGGAGAACAGAGGGAATGCATTTAGCCTCCCCAGACATGTGCCCTCTCGTGCCCATAAAGATCCCAAAGTCTGTAAAAGTTATGACTTCAGGGGAACTACCATCATTCCTCTAAATCTGGCCCTGAAGTAACTTGTGCATATGATAGTAGAATGATGATCACTTTACAACAATGGACAGTGTTGAGGGATACATGCATCTGGACTGCTAAATCTGTGCCTAACTTTCAAAGTCATTTTCACTTAGGATACTGTACTTCATTAACCCTGTATTAGCTCAACAAGCTCCCAGGACCCCCCTTGTCAATTTGCATAATTAAGTAACCTTGGGTCTCACCCTAAGTTACTAGGGGAATCCAGACGTGGACCCCTTGCTCACTATTCTTAGAGAGGCACAGCTCCTCCCTACTGATGAGGTCCTACCAGACCGAAACATGTGTCTGGGGATGCTGTTGGTACTCTTGTTCAGAGGAGAATTGCCTAGCATTTCGGTGCTGGACTGCCCCAGGGCAGGACAAAGACTGATATGTTTGGGATATTTCTTCTCTGTGAAAGGTAGTGAGCTAAAGACTCTAGGTAAGTCCCTCGTAACCAGGACTAATGTCTGGCAGAGGGACTCCCAGGACCCCCCTAGTCAATTAGCTCAACAAGGCCAAATTGGCAGGCTCTATTTTTTCCTGAGAGGCCTACAATAATTTGCTTCTATTTTTCCCTGTAAACACATTAATTGATAAAAATGCAATAGTCTGGGTCGTCGTCCACAAAAGGTTAACTATGTATAGGTATTTAGATTTCCGTACAATAATGATGGGAGGAATGATTATCTCTTTCTCCACAATGGTGCTTGACTTTTGAAGGAAGGGTCCCCCATTCGCCATTGTCTCCCCTCCCCCCCACCTAATCTGCAATACTCAGCCACTCCTTGCTTCTTTCTCCAATGCTTGTCCTCTCCTGGCAGGGGATTTCTGTACTACCCTCGGCTTTCTTGCTGATCGATGGTATCCTGCCCATTAAAATGCTCCATTTGTCTATCAGCTACCTCGTACCACTGCCCAAATCACTTGAGTTCCACCCTTGCCCCTGAGAGCGACACACTGGGATGGATTTGGGGATCCATTCATGTCCCAATGATTCCTAGACTCACATTTAGTTCAGTCTCCATTTCTTGCTAATTACTGCAGGAAGAAGAGTAGGCAGTTACCTGATCAATGATTGCATGCAGTCGGAATTGCACACTGTGACTGCTTTGGTACCAATGGCTTTAGACCAGTGCTCTTACATACCGGTGCAAAATCTCTGTTGCAAGGGCGGGTCACCATAATAATAGAAAAACAATGACGTTAATTAATCTACAGTATATACATTATTGAGTTACAAACCAAACATGGTTGATAACTCTCCTAAATGCATTACACATAATAATATTTTTATATTAAGATCGTGTATATCATCCATCCATAGCTATTCCTATTCATACACTCATATTGTACTTTTTCCATTACATTAAAATCCACAATTGTACCTTTAAATTAACTAGGTCATAATTAACCTTCAAATTGTTAATTATTTTCTTATCTTGAAAAAGTAACCTCCGTTTCAAAGTAGGTAGGTCATTGTATGCACACTAAAGTCTACATTCTTGTTTTCCTGATTAGTTATGACCACTTAGTCAAGTTTTATTAAACAAACCATTCTTCTTTAGTAGTGACGTTGGATTTAGTCGAGATGGTCATTTCCATAGGGGAAATAATGCCTCATCAGGGACAGCATGCCTGCTCGTGGTGTTTGCTGTTTGATATCTAATTTCATGGTGAAGAGATGTATTAATTTTGGTTGAAGAGGAACAACATGCCTTCTGCTTAAAAATAGGATCTCTAATTTTCCATTTATAGTTGGAGTTTAAGACTTGCACACTATGCCATGCAGGGATAATCCTCATCTCTTAATTTAGACAATATCATCTCTTACAATCAAGTGATTGGGGATGTGGTATCTGATATGTCAAAGAAATCAGGTTCACATATGGATTTTTGGTGATTGGAATCTGAGACGTTATTTATTCATTGGCTTGTCAACCAAGCAAAATGGCATCCTGCACCTTCTAGGACTGATCTGGCTTGCTCAGCAGACCACTCATTATTTTAAATCTATGGGCACCTGACCTAAGAAAGTTCAAGAGAACTACTACCAGGACTTGCGGTACCCTTATCTCTCCTCCTGCCAAAATGAAAAACCCATTCATTGTTATCTAGTCCGTTGTTTATGTTTACTTTCACATATGACAGTATATGACCAATTTCAGTCTGCTGATTACTGCCAAGGGGCGTTGGACATCTGCCCCCATGACAAATTCTGGTAATTTATGAGCAGTTCTATTTTTCTTACCAGTTTCTACCAATTCATACGCTCACATGGGTGCATGATATCAACCTTTTCCTTTTGAGGACACCCCTTTCATTCCCCTTGACTTAATGGCATATTGTCACACCTCCCTTCACCCACCTAGGTAGGTTACTGAAAACACTTTCCAATACTCTGTATACAAGTCATCAAAACCTGACTTGCCTTTCAAGACTATTGAGAACACTTTACCATACTTTGCGCACAAGTTATCAATAACTGACTCCTCTTTTCCTAAATATGAAAGTACTGTATCGAAGAAGATGAAACGATTAATGAGGATCAATGGAGGCCAGAAACGCAAGCAACACTCTAGTTGTTGCAGGAACAGGCCTGATGCCGAGTGATTTAAACCAGTGAACCAGCTGACAGAGAGACGCTCGCTGGAGAACACTAGCCCTCTCAGTGTCGACCACGGGACCTTGGAGCTAGGGCGATGTCCGTGGAGCCAGCTGACTCTTCTAAAAAGCAAAGAAGAGCTGACTGCAGGGATGGATATACTGTTAGGACACCAGAAGCAGATTAAAGGCTTCTGGGAATTCACAGGTACCGAAACGCTTCCTCTACACTGCCTGACTCAGGGAGACACGGATCAGATGACCGAATGCTGCAAGAGGCACAGAAACTACAGAGCAGAGCCGCTGAGAGGGAGCGGAATGCCCAAGAGCTGCCACCTGTTTGCCGCAGGGAAACCTACAGATGCATTCACCAGGTTTTTCACTTTAAAGAACTCATATCATTCTTTATATCTGGCCTTCAGGTGTGTATTATCCTATTATAGGAAGATGCATCTTCCTATTATATTAAAATACAAATTCATCTAACTTAATCCGGGTCTATCTAAAAAATCCATTGTTTTATTTTTTATAGGTGGTTTCTCCTACTGAGCTTCCACCATATTAATATTAGTTCTACCATTATTGAGAAGGCAATTGTGTTTAAGCAGCGCTCTGGCCCAGTCCACTCATGCGACTATGGGTAATGTGAACTGTGTTTCTCTGTTTATTTTTCTTAGTGAAATAATACATATGCAAAAGAAAGGGGGGTCTGGGAGTCTCTCTACCAGCAAAAATACTGCCCATTGACCTGTTCTTGGGTGGATGGCCCCTGGAAGAGTTGCAACCACGTCTTTAGCTCACAGTACCTTTTACAGAGGAGAAATATCCCTGCATATCAGTCTTTGTCCTGCCCTGGGGCAGTCCAGCACCAAAATGCTAGGCGAATCTCCTCTGAACAAGAGTACCAAAAGCAACCCGAGACACGTGTTTCGGCTTAGTTGGGCCTCATCAGTGAGGTGGAGCTGTGCCTCTCTAAGAACAATGAGCAAGTGGTCCATGTCTGGATTCCCCAGGTAACTTAGGGTGAGACCTAAAGTTACTTAATATGTAGAACAAAGGGGGGTCTGGGAGTCTCTCTACCAGCACGAACACAGCCCATTGACCTGTTCTTGGGTAGATGGCCCCTGGGAGAGTCTCAACCAAGTCTTTAGCTCACTGTCCCTTTCACAGAGGAGAGATATCCCTGTATATCAGTCTTTGTCCTGCCCAGGGGAAGTCAATTCTCCTTGCTCAAATGCCCTGCCTTGGTTAGAACTGTCACAATCACTAGAATATGTGTACATCATTGATCCAAAGGCAGATCCACAATTTATTCAATTGAGATGGTGTGCCAAGGTGTCAGCAGAATTGGTCACGGTTTTTAACAACCCTGCTTGCCTTTTATTCTCTGACTTGGTATGTGCACAGGTCTCACAGTTCTTCACAAAATGTAATGCATCAACTCTCATACCTTCCCAACAAAACTGACGTCAAACTAACTTCAGAGTCTTCCTGAAACCAGGATGTCCCGCTAACAGAGAATCATGACATTGTCTTAAAGCTCCTTCTCTCAAATCAGAAGTGGGCAAATACATCTTATTTTCCACAAAGGTTACAGCATCTTGAATCCTCTTGATAGAATCCTTTTGCACCCACTCCTCCTCCATTTGCTCCAGGGACATCTTATGGCAAATTTTAAAACACATAATTTGATTTCTTCTTCTCCTATCTTTTCCACTCCTCCCATTAAAAGGTTATTTTCCTAAAGAAGAGGAACCGGAGTGAGCGGATCTACCTTTTCAATAGGAAGCAGGTACCTAGATAACGCATCTGCCTTGCCATGTTGACAACCAGGCTTGAAAGTGATTACAAAAAACTTATTTGGCAAAAAACAGCAACCATCTAAGTTTTCATAGAACGTAGAAGAGTCTTCATAGAACGTAAAAAAATTAAATTTTGATGATCAGTTAACACTGTTATTTTATGTCACACTACCAGCAAGTAGTGTCTCAACTCTTCAATGGCTGCCTTAATTGCTAACAATTCTCAATCTGAAATTGTGTTATTTTGTTCGCATCTGTAAACTTCTCAAGAAATGAGCCACTGTGTGCAATTAACCTGTCTCCTGAAGAGGCTGCGACAGCAGAGCTCCCATGGCAAATCGGTCGCATCTGCCTCAACATAAAAAGGTTGATCCACATCGGGATGCAGCAACACAGGTCCAGTTGTAAACTTCTTGAAGAATTGAAATGCCTTCTCTGCTTCTGTAGGCCAAAGTAACTTGCCCCCTTCTTCAAAAGACTAGTAATAGGAGTCACCACCTGCGAAAGACCTTGAATGAAGCAGCAGTAACAATTAGCAAAACTCAAGAAGCTCTGAATGTCTTTCTTACAAGTCAAAGTAGGCCATTCCATGGCTCCATGAATCTTTTCAGTGTCCATCTCAAGCCCGTCCGGAGAAATCATAAATCCCCAATACTCTACTTGTGTGGTCTGAAATTGACTTTTAGCTAGTTTTGCAAATAACTGATTTTCCTTCAACCCCTGCAAGACTCTACAAACATGTTCCTCATGTTGCTTTTGATCTTGAGGGGAAATTACAATTTTGTCATTATACATAACCACAAAAATGTCTAGAAATTCTCTAAACACTTCATTGATAAAAAATTGAAAAACCACATGAGCATTACAGAGACCAAACAGCAGAACCTGGTACTCATAAAGTGCAAACCTAGTTCGAAATTCCATCTCAAATTAATCTCTCTCTCTTACTCTCAAGAGATGAAAGGCCTCTCTAAGGTCGAGTTTGGTGAAGATCTTAGCTCAGTGTATCTGATTTAACATGACTGATATTATAGGTAATAGATAGCGGTTCTTGATTGTTATCTTGTTTAATGCTCTATAATCAATGCAGGTACATAAAGTCTTGTCTTTATTTGGAGCGAAGAATAACGGTGATGCCGCTGGCGATTGTGAATGTCGAATAAAGCCCCTGGCCAGGCTTTCCTCCAGGTATTTAGTGAGATGTTCATTCTCCTTTCCTGTCAGCGCATACATTCTACTACATAGAATTGGGGTCCCAGGCTCAATTTCTATCTTACAATCAAATGGACGATGTGGAGGTAACGTGCCTGCCCCCGCTCATCAAACACCTCCTTAAACTGTTGATAACAATCCGGAATAGATTCCATGACTGCCCCAGTGGTATGCATACCTTCCACTGATTGGGCCAAACAAATTCCCACCTGGACCTCATCTCCTACTAACAGACGTTGATCCTTCTCTCTAAGACACTCCACCTGACAAATATCTGAACAAAACTCCACTGTTCTGCGCCCCAGGTTAACGAGGGCATATCCAGAATCAATTGTAGCTGTGGGGTGTTGATAAGTTTGAAAACAATCTTATCACTATGAACTACTGAAATGATCAACTACACAACATTAGTTTCATGAGTGATATGACCTGAAGATAACCTAGTTCCGTCCATAGCTCTGCGCTGTTTGGGAACTGACTTAGTAATTATGGGAATGTCAATTGTGGCTGCTAATTTCATGTCAATAAAACATATTGTGGCTCCTGAATCCAATACAAAGGGGCCACCACACCGCTTCTTACCATTCCTTGATAAAGATACATTCAAACTTATATGACATACTGCTGACTGAATAGTGTTCCCCACCTGCTGACCTCTGGACGGATGACTCAAATATCTTCGAGGATCTTTTGGGCATCTTCCAACAAAATGGGTACTATTCCCACAATACAGGCACATAATTTAACTCCTCTTTTCCTTTTCCTCCTTAGTTGAAGATGCACAAAACCAAATAACCCTTTCAGCTGGGTTTAGGCATCAACTCACCATTTCCTTCTACCTTAGCACGTTCACGCCTCACCCAAGTACTACCCTCTGGCAAACTCTTCCTACACTCAAACCTCCTTTCACTCTGCCTAGCATCAAGATTTATAACCTGGGTAATGAGTTCCTCACAACTAGTGGGTCTGTCCGTAATGATGGCCAATGAATTATTAAGTTCCTACCTTAGCCCTCTGTAGAAAAGAGAAGCTCTCTTTTCTTCCGGCCAACCACTCTCCTGCATCAGGCCTCTGAATTGGATAATGTAAGTGACTAATTCCTTATTTCCCTGTCTTAATTCCAGCAACTCGGCATCTACACTTTTCACCAATAAATGGCAGTCAAACATCTTTCCTAATTCAGTTTTAAACAAAGTTAAATTCTGTAACTCCGGACCCCATCTAGCGAGCAAGGGTACTGAACACGCAGCTACTTACCGGATAAATAGGACAGAATGAAAGCTACTTTGGAAGTCTTTGTAGGGAAAGCCTCCGGCCTACACGAAAAATGCAACTCACAATGCATCCAAAAGGTCCTGAACTTCTGTGAATCTCCACCAAATCACTCTGGCACCAATTGAGGAGGACCCATATCCCAAAAAGGATTTGCATGTAAATCACTCTCTTCCCTACTATTACCTCCTGCCCCAGACTCTGGATACAACTCAGCTGGCTCTCTATCAACTCCTAAGTGGGGAGCCTCCTGTCCCTTTGTGATTCATAAACTGTTCTTTTTGCATCTCATAGCGATGATAGTAAGAAGCTGAGCTATCTCTGAAAAAGTAATCAAGTGCATCTAATGCTATGTCATGTTTAATTGATGTATATAGTGCTTTGACATCGATTTTTACTAAGATATAGTTAGCGTGCCATTTGAAATTGTCAATCAATTGCAAAATGTGCATCAAATCCCTTCCATAAGATTTGTATTCCATCACTTTCGGTCTGATGGCTTTATCAATATATTTAGAGATGTTTTATGATAACCAGCCATTGTGTCGCACTCGTCGTTCAAATCCGAGTCCTCCCCCAACTCCTCACCTGAGCTGCTGGAGAGGACTGCGAGTGCCTTCTTCCTGTGGTAGTCCTTTTTTTTGTGAAGGTAGGGTCTCCCTCGGGAAGATGCCACAATGTTTACTTGGGTTACATGCAAGCCAGTGAGCCCTCTCCCGAGATAGCTGGGTTGGGGAAAAAGCCTGCTTGGCACAAAAAACCCAGTGATGGTTCTTCAAACAGTCAGGAGAGAGGTGTGGTATTCTGTATTTGTAGAGTTCCCAGGTATGGTAGCAGCAGAGGGGACCAGAAGAAATGTCACTTAGGCATGTCCCAAGGTAGAAATGTAGAGATCCCAGTTATGGCAACAGTTGAGGGTACCAGAATGAACGCCACGGTAGTATGTCCAAATGTATAATGCCTACGAGCTTCTGCAAGTACTCCTCTCCGGAAGAGGAAGAAATGGGAAACATGGAAATGCTGACTTTCAAAGAAGAGGCAGGCTGGCTTTGGAAGTCGGAGGTAAGTATGCACTCCATCAGTAGTCCGGTGTGGAAAGCGGAGAGAGATAGGGAGAAGAAACAGAGTCGAAAAAGAGAGAGAGCAGGAAAACCAGAGGGTCACGGAAGAATAATGGACGGGAGTGCAAGAAAGGAATGGAGAAAACAGGACCAGCTGAACGCTGCACACGAGAGGGGACAGACCTGTACACGAAAGCACAACCAAGAGAGAAGCTGGAGAGAGAGAAGCAGCTACGTGAGACATAGCAGAAGAAAGACAGGACAGGGCTTAACAAAGCCAAGGGAGTAACAGCGCACTAACCAACAGCGAGAAAGCACAATGATTGAAATGGGTCGGCCACCGGGAGGACAGAATGGAAGTACCTCCCGGTGGCAGCCACCATGAAAAAAGACTAGACTGCGTTGCGCATGCAGTGAAGAACGTGGTGGAGAATTCGATGGCAGCGAACCAGTCAGTGATCCCACAGGTGCCAGCCTGGGGAGCGTATGACACATTGCCACTAACAGTAGGGCTTACCTCTGGAAGTTTGTCATATGTTTTGTGTAGAAAACATATGGTGGGAATGACAGGAAAATCACAAGAGTGGAACATTTTCTCATCATCCGTTAGGAATCCTCTTCCGTGTCATTTCGTTATTAATTCTTTCCCATTTGTCAGAATATCTTTGATAGGATTGGCTAAAGGTTTTGTGAAGCATCCTGGTGTACTAAGGTGTTCCATCGCTTGTTTAATGTAGTACATTGCCACCTTTTACTGCTTCTTTGATTACTATTCTGCTCACTAAGTGTCTGCAGTGCCCGATGTTCTCTATATGTGAGGTAAGATTTTGTCCTTCTTGTGTGGCTTTCACACATTTATTTGTGCACATCTGTGATAATTGTTTTTTGGAAAGTGTCTATAAGATACTTATGTGCTAGATATGGTGTAAATTTAGACTTCCTTTTCTTTTCAGGCCCAGTAAAGGTGCCACTTTAAGGTCCTAATAAATGTAGTTTCAGATACTCCATGTTGTCCTCTATTGAGAGAAGTAGCTTGGTGTTTTGTAATTCTTGTATTATAAGATATCTAGCTGTTATTAATGTTTCATCAGATTGATGGTGTGAGATGTTATATTTAAAATATTTCTTCAACTTCAATGTTCTTATAAATTTGAATCTGTCAATCTGGATATCTATGTAATTAATCCTGATGGTTAGTGCAAATAAAATACCCTTTATTAAGTACTTGCAAATCTGTAGTTGACATCATTCTGTCTGATTGATTTAAGACTAGATTATGCCCTTCCTCGTCTGTTTCCTTATGCCTGATCTTGTTCTGATTCTGCATTCTTCTGTTGTTTCTGTGTCTTCTGGTTCCAACGTTCTTGCCTCTTGCTCTATGGGGTGTGTTCTGAGAGCATCTGCTGGGTAGTCCTGAAATCTGACATGTTTTGTAATACTTTTTCTGTTGCCCTGTTTTTATCGCTGAATTTGGTCTAAAAAATTGCTCTTTAACTGAGCATCATCAATATTTTTTGATGTTGCGGCATTGGTTTCGCTGTATTTTGTTTGAAATGTGTATACTCTGTCGTGGTGGTAATCCTTATCATCCCAAAATAATATCCTAGATTTTCTTCATCCTGTTGTTTTTTTATGTACAGTGTACATCATTTCCAAATTCTTCTTTTTTGGTAGCCTCTTGTGCTTTCATTTCCTGTATTTTCCTCGTAAGGGTTTCCATTTGAGATAGCATGCGTGTGGGTTCATGGTGCACATAGATAATTAATAGTTCTAACAAACCTTTGGAGCTGTTTTTAAATTGTGTTCCCATTTCTCTGCTATTTCTGTGTCTTCTTTGTTATTAAAGTCAGCAAGTATAAGTATTCTTAGTCCTCTTGCGACTTTTCCATGTTCTATGTAATTGTTCATGGTGTCCGCTTCCCAAAATGTATTTCATTCTTTAACAGATAACCTTTCTAATTTCTGTCTAAATGTTTCATTGTTTGTGCTTGTTTCTTTAAAGGCATTATTGGTTCTCCCTCTCGGTGAGAATAGAGGCTTGCAATGGTCACTCCTATTAGTTAAATAAGTTGCAATTTTTTGGACAAAATTGGTTCTGGTCTACTATCTATTTAGAAGTATACACAGATAGCTATGGGGCAGGGGAAGCATGTTTTATGACAATTTTGTCATAAAAAAGTATCATTAGGAATATTCCCACCAGAGATTTCATACATGGGCGCCAAAATTACAGCACAGAAAGCGCCTTTGAAAAGGAATGTGATTTTATGAACAACGAATGTTGACAGCAAGGTTATGATGTGAATACCTTAACTCAGACTTACAACAACATTAAAGACAGAGCTGGATCCACGCTACTAGTACCGCAGTTTCCAAAGAACAAAGGCAATTATAACCAAGTGCGATTCATCACAATATGTTCAAGTAAAAGCAAGTTTGTTTCACGAATCTCGTCTAAACACTGGCACTTACTACAAATGGATGGAGATCTCAAAGAGAAGATTGGTGACAAGCCAAATGATACGTATACCAGAGCACTCATGTTATGTAAGACACTATGCCCAAGTTTCATGACGCATGCAGGAAATACAAACAATTGGCTTAGCACAGTGCGTTTCTATACGTTTGGAACTTGCGCAATTTGTAATTATATATTATGGTTTCTAAATACTAAATCATAGTGACAATACAATAATATATTAACCTTACTATTTGCCTAGTAAAGAACGCAATCAATACTGGGTGCGATTTAACAAAAATGAATGTCAAGTATCCGATAACAGTACAGAAACGGCAACAATGTGAGTGACATCACACATAACACGTAGTGACGTCACATGCATAAATCCGAATTTGTGAATCGTCTGTAAATATTCTTAAGGTAGCGGCCAGCTAGAACGCGACCACTGAGATAACTCGAATGCTGATTACAGTGGGAAAACCATTTGCTCCATTATTTACAGGTAACAATGCAGAGTCAGAGTCAACAACATTGCACTCTTTTATTTTGAGCCTCAGCTGTTTAGGGCTCTATTTCATTTTCATGGAATGATTACAAAGCTCTTTCCTTAGCATTTACATCATCTTCTAGAAACCTTTGATTCGCAAACAAGATTGCATCAATAGATGCCCTACAATAGGAACGCTCACCTTTTTGCAAGGAACTGGCTAAAAGAAAGATTTGCAATTCTGAGCTCTAATCAGCACTTATCCTATAGCAATATGTATTTATATTATTACACATTTTCTTTGTTGCTCAACATATACACTGATTGAACATGACACATTCCGATTTTTAATGTCAAGGCGTACAGACATGCAATGGAATCACAGAGTAAGTTAGTAGTTATCAGCAATATCTGCTGCTTTTTTGAAACACGCTTATCAGTGCAGACCCCCAATTTTAACCAGCATTTCCTATAGTTTTCTTCTCTTCTCAAACGACTTAGACACAGCATACTAGCACACAGTACAATTGCTTCAACAATTAGATGGCTGTAAGCATTTAAAGAAAAATAATCAAGGAATCGATATACAAGTAGCTTTGAGAATTCAATATTAGGGTGAGAAATGTGTTTTTGTACCTTCACATATGGAATGTAGCCATAGGCATATATTGATTTGTTACTAACATTCGTTTTTATTTTTTATTACATTTTTCCGGAAAAAAACACATCTTGTTATTAGGGAGGATAGCTTAACGGCAACGTACGCGCCTTGGAAGCAAGACGACACGAAGCAACACAGGTTTGATCCCCGGGTCCACGCTTAGAAACCTCTGGGTGTTTAAGCGCGTTATAAATATGTAACTAAGACAAAAAAAAACAATTATGCAACTAAAAAAAAGAAAATTCCTGTAACAGCGCCTCGATGCCCGCGGGCTGTGTGAGTGCTTTAAAAATGCAAAATACATAAAAAAATGATTGACCTTATTCTCGTATGATTACATGTTATTATGATTTGTTGTTTTTGCATAAACCCAATGCATGCGCTATTTCATATGAGTGTCCAATGTTTCTGCATGGTTATTGTCTTTATGCATGTAATAATAATTACTTGGCACTATTCAGCGAGCAATTAAATGTTAGTCTACCTTGATAAAGAACGGATGGTCGAATCACGTGTTGTCAGGAAATAAGCAATTGAATGTCAGGAAATCAGGAATCAAATAAAGTATCCATAATCCCCTCTAGGTAATTTGATGTTTTCTTGAATTGAATAGTTACTAGACATTTGCATTGCGTGCTCTACAGTATACATCCTCAGATAGAGGTTTATTTTCAATGTAGATGGCATTTGCGTATGCCACTGTACTGTGTACAAATGCAGCTCCACATATATCTACTGTAAGGCTAAGAATACAATAGTGTCCGTATGACTAACATGGTGTATTGTGGGTTTGACTGTCAAATTCATATCTACTTTTATTCATAAAATGTGTTATTTAAGCAATATGACCCGAGCAGCAGGGGCATTACCCACTCAGGTAATGCCCTGGGGCTCATAGTTATACGAAGGCCCCGGGGCATTACCTGAGTCGGTAATGCCCCGGCCGCTCGGGTCATATTGCTATTAGTACCCCGGCCCGCATTATGTGCGTGACCAGGGCACTAAAAGCATTTTTTTCTGTCCCGAAATGCCGCGCCGTTTCGGGACAGGAAAAAAAAAAACTACCAAGAAAATGGCCACCGGGAAAGGGAAAACGGGAGTCCGTTTTCCCTTTCCATGGTGGCCATCGGGAGTGGACGCGCTGGGAACACAAGTGTTCCCAGCGCGTCCGCTCCCGAAAAAAAAGAAGCAGAAGATAAGTAGGGTTGGGAGGGCGGGAGGCAGGGGAAGGATGAAAAAAAAAACAAAAAAAAAACGTACCTGGGTCCCTACTAGGGGAAGATGCAAGCATCCAGCCGTGTGTCTTCACACTGTTGGAGCCTGCTATCGTTTCCCAGCGGGGACGCAGCAGCAAAAAGGTAAGTGAGGCGGGGAGGGCAGGGAGGAGGGAGGGAGGGAGGGTAGGAAAAAAAATAGAAAAAGCTTACCAGAGTCCCCGGCGGGGGGCGAAGGCAGCCTCTCAGCCGCGGGGAGGCTTGAAGCGGGGATGGCCCCGCTTCGAGCCTCCTCATTGGCTGAGGGGTTGCCACACCCTCTACCGGGGACAAAGGCCGCGGAATCCCGACAGAGGGATTCCCGGCCGGTAGGGATCTGGCAAGAGCCAATCAGTATGCTTGTTGCATTCAGATTGTCTCTCGCCGGGTACTAATCAGACTTATGTTACAGTCTAATGCGGTTTCTCCTCCTTCTAGATAGTTACTTTAGAGGCAAGTGTTTTTTGTAGCGTCACAGATGCTTCTTAACTTCCTTGAATTCAGTTGTGAATGAGAACGACTGCGCGAGGTGGTGACATTTAAAATGGCCATCAATGGATTGATCATATAATTAATTTGCAAAGTATGTCATCAAACAAATGTACATTAGGAAATATTTAAGCAGAGACTGTTGATGAGGAAGGTATCAGAGAAAGTAAGAGGAATTCTTTGTTTTCACTAGAACACTTAATTTTGCAATTACAAACTGATGCTCACATACTCTAGATTAAAGCCAGCATGGATTGTGGCATCATTGCTCTCATTGCTCTTAATGTTTCATCTGACTTATTTCATTGGTATATCTTATATATCTTATTTTCACATTGACATCATTGCCTGCTGCCTCTCACCTAGGGGGAATTGTTCTCCATGCTAGTTGCAGCTACTATGGAGAAGTGTATGCTGCAGCACCATTCTTCTCTCATGTTGGTCCTTATGCAGGGCAGAAGGAATTAGGCAGTCATGAAGGAGGAAATGTCTCCTCAGGGGTACTTCCCACATGTGAGAGTGACAAGACACTGCAGGAAAGCCTGAGAACCTCAAGTGGTAGCAGCACACTGTGGAAGAGCCTGATATTATTTTAGACAGAGGTTGAACTCTGTGGGATGGCCCAACATCTTTACCGACTGCTTGTGCTCTAGGGGAAAGCCCATGCATTTTAGGGCTGTTGGCAGTCTATGGGAGACACATGACAATGCTTTACAAAGGGCACTCATGATTGTGAGAGCAGTAGGACTCAAAAACAGTACTGGCACAAAAGGCAATTTCAAGTGCAAGTCAACAACACGTATCACAAAACAAACCCACTTCACATTTCAAAGTCTAACATATTCTGGGAAATAAATCATTGTCATCATTCATGGTTCATACTGGCTATGCATATATGTCACTCCATAGTCTTGAACAATTAAGTGACTGCTCATTATTATACATGGCATTTGTTCCATAAGAAGCACTGAGAGCTTTTCCTGTAGTAAAAGACAATATCCCGGTTTGCACTAAACACTCTCTTGAACTGCACACTTGTATGGGTAGAGTTTAGTAATTGGATAACCTCGCAGAGAAGTGCTGTATGCCAGACTGACCACTGGCTGTACCAGTTTTGTAATGGGTCATCATCCCTTTCCACAAGTGATGTATCCTCTGGGAAGTCATGAAGCATATCTTCATCAAATGGTCCACTGCCTCTACCTGATGATGGCCCATCTGTATTGAGGATGGCACGTCAATACGGAGAGGTTTCCACAGCATCTTCCTCCCCTATGCTGCAGCTTCTTTGCTCACAATCCATTGAAATATTGTCAGTGAGGTACTGGATATTAATGCTGTCAATATGGAGGTTGACATTCGAGTTGTAGTTGGCAACATTTGGGTTGGTTGTTCCTACTGCCTGCATTCTTACTCCCAATGTATACTGAACATGCTGCAGCAAAGCATCCTTTCCCATTTGCATACTGTCTCCTTGTGATTATTACTGTGAGTTCTTCCCCTGACAATAATACATGTGTACAAAAAGCTGGCCTAGATAGAACCCTATGTCCATAAAGGAAGCTAACAGGTACTTCACCTTGCCTTTAAATTTTACTACCCATTTATCACCATGCAAGGTTAACAGTAGGGCGCCCACTGGCTATGCTGCATCAGCATCACCACGCTGGGAACAGGAACTGGCCATGCCAGACATGTTTAGCTCAAGCAGGCACATGACAAAGAGAAACTCACTTGGGGATGCATTGTGATGGCTGACCCAGCCTTTGAAAGATCATTGCATAGAGCAGACATTAGACATGAGCTGTCCCTAACAAAGTGTCAACAAATCATCATCAAGAGTTCTGCTGTGTGTGTTGCAGTAATCTGTGATGGTATTACACTATTCACATAGCCTGTCAAACCTGCAAATTAGAGTGCCAATAGGTGACCACTGACTTTTGGTTTTCCAGTGGCATCTTGTGGCACACCTGCAATGAGTGCAGTGTATTTTCCCATATGAGCTAATCCTCTATGCCACAGGAACACATTCTTTCACAGACTTACCATTGCTGATAAAGCACATGACCTTGTGGTCTTCAGGTAAAGGACATGCACAACTCGTGAGACTTGCATTTCCATGCTAAGTTGTAAGGAAGCTAGTTTATTTGATCCATTATCTGCTGCAAAACACCCAAATACAAATTACCAATCTTAGTCACTCTGCCTCCACCTTCTTCCAGATCACAACTCCTTTATAGCATCTGTCCTGAAATCCTTGCATTCATATCATTGTGTGACGTGGAACTGCATATACCTTCTTCTTCTTTGCATTACTCTGGTACCTCTCTTGGCTGGTAGTGGGAAGAAAGGCCAACATGTGTGTTGTGACAGTCATGTAGTCAATGCTGTGATCACTTGTCCAAATGTCAGGATCTTTGGCGGATGGACCTATGTAGGACCCACCCCACCCTAGGCATAACCATGTTGTACAATTTTTGTACTACCTTGCAAGAGAGAAAGCATGGAGGGAAACATCTCAGCAGTGATTGCTTTTTACGTAAGCCACAGGCATCCATGGTATAAAGAAGATGTAGGGCAAGAGTCTATTGGAAACTTTAAAAAAAAAGGTTAGCATTGAGCAGGCACTGTCTGTCACGTGAATTCTTATAGTTTTGCCCATGCTCAAACCACACAGAATTGCCCTGATACAATGAGTGATCACTTTCATGCAGATGCGGTTCCTAGACAAGTCCGATCTATGAAAGTCTTGTCAAAACAGGTTCACCCCTGATCCTCCAAAACCATCAAGGACCACATTGACACCCTGGCTCCTGCCTTGGCTGACTTCTGTAACCACTCCTTCACCACTGGAGCCTTCCCATCCGCCCTGAAGCACTCCCTTGCACACCCTCTTCTTAAGAAACCATCTGCCGATCCCTCCTGCCTGGCCAACTATCACCCAATCTCCATCACTCCCTTCCTGGGCAAGCTCCTGGAGAAACTGCCCATCTCCCAGCGTAATCCCCACACTGAATCTGTTGGTTGTCTTCATGACCATCAGTCTGGCTTGAGAGCTGCCAGAAGCACCAAAACTGCTATCCTGAACATCCGTGGAGATCGGCTCTCAAACCCTGCCTCTAACACCCCCTGTGTCCTCATCTTGCTTGATCTATCTTCTGCCTTTGACACTGTCAACCATTCCATCCTGCTAAAGTGCCTTTGTGATAACCTAGGTATCACCAGTCAGGCCCTTGCGTGGCTGACTTCCTTCCTCTCTGACAGACCCTCCCAGGTCCAACTTGGGTCCTTCCTCTCTGCTATCTTTTTCTCTACCTGTTGTGTCCCCCAGGGGTCTAACCTCTCTCCCTGGCTGTTCAACCAATACCTGGCACTCCTTGCCCACTGCATTGCCGCTCTGTTACCCAACTTTCAGTGCTACACGGATGACACTCAGCTCATTTTCAGGCTACCTTCGACCACCTCTTACCCATCCCTCATCTCTGACTGTCTGTCTGCTAACCAGGAGTGGTGTGCCTCCAATGACCTCTGTCTTAATGCCAGTAAGACTGAGATTCTCCTCATCAGCACACACGCTCCCTCCTTTCGTGTAGCTCTCTGGCTGGTCTGTCTTGGCCCTCTTCCTGCTCCCACCTGCAAGGCTAAGAACCTGGGGGTCATCTTCGACTCCACACTCTCTCCCCTCACATCTCTGACGTCTCTGAGAAGTCACACTACCAGCTGCACCTCCTCAGAGGTATTCTTCCTTTCCTCTCCTTCCCGCAGAAGCTCTCTGCCTCCAGAGCTCTGGTTCTCTCCAGGCTGGACTATTGCAAGAGCCTCTTTCTAAATCTGCCTGCTTCTACTCTACGCCCTCTGCAACTCATCCAGAACAAGACTGCAAGACTTGTCCTTGACCTCAAGCCCAGGGATCGTATCTTTCCAGCACTGAAATCTCTGCACTGGCTCCCAGTGGCTGCGATGATTAAGTTCAAAACCCTCTGCATCGTCCACAAGCCTTCTGGGGCCTGGGGCCTCAATACCTTCAACTCTCTCTTCCTAAATATCTTCCCTCTCAAGCTATTTGCTCATCCGCCTCCAACTCCCTCAGGGTCAGTCGCTTCTCCAAGCAACAAGTTGGTGGTAGATCTCTCTCTTCGGCTGGGGCCTCCCTCTGGAACAGCCTCCCCTCCTCCCAGAAACTTGAGGAGAACCATCTTCGTTTCCCAAAGCACCTAAAAACCTTCCTCTTTGCTTCTGCTTTCTCTCCCCCTCTCCCCTGCTGAAGTCCTGGCTGATATTGAGACTACACGGGTTACCTGTCCACCCATCTGATCTCGGGCCCAAGCCCTGCCAGTTGCACGCTTGCGCTGCCTTCCTGGCAACCCCTGCACCTGGGAACTGTTTTCTGTATCCAACAGTCCCCAAACCAGCACTTATGTCTGCACTCAGCCTGTACTTGCACCAGCTGGCCGTTTTTTATTTATTTTATGTTATTATTTTATTACCCCATGTACTGCACTTCCCCTACCCCTCACACTTTTCTTTCCCCCTTCTCTTGCACTTGCGCGATCTGAATGACACCTGGCCTAGTAAGGTCGTTGTCTGTCTTCCCCCTGTTCCCTCTCCCCTGCCTTGTTGCGCCTTGAAACACTTGTGCATAGGCGCGTTATAAATGTCATATCATATCATAACATGCATTTGTGGGGTTTGGTGTCCCGCGCTAAGACACAGCTGCAGTATTTTAAGGGGTAATTATGGAGATGGTGTCCCCTGACTTTTCATTTTTAGGAAGTGTGCAAGGGGCCAGATTCATTTTCTGTACTTTCTGAAGTACTTCCAAAAGTTTCACTGTTGGTGTGTGCTAGAAACATAGGCTGGGTATATCAGGGCTTACAGGTACTGGCAGTGGTGAGGTGATTTTCTTGATGGCACATTGTGATTTGATGTACTTTGGATCTGTGAGAAGAAGACTGTTCCTTGAAGAGACCGTATACAATTGGGGGGGAGGGGGCCTATTACTACTAAAATCTCTATATCAGCGGTGTCATTCTCCCCCTCCACAATATCACTGATTTAATAACATTCCAGCCTGGTCTCCGATGGGTCATAATCTTTGTCTTGATCATCATTCATGTCTGACTTACCAATACATATGTGCAAGGGAGAAAGGGACCTGGAATTTTCATTCTCCTCCATCTTGTCAACTACTCTCTCTTGGATACTTCTCTGATGTTTAGTAGAGCAGCATTGCTAACCCTTTTTTAACTGAGGCAGTGAAAGAAACTGCAAGTGAAACCTCCTCTATTGACCTTGGTGGAGGTTATTCCTTTTAGTGCAATACCCATGTATGCCCTCATTCTGGTGCATGGAGTCCAGAGTGACTTGCAATGGGGTGTGGGGAGAGGCGGGGGTGCAACATGCGTGGGGTGATATCTTCATTGACCATTTGCACTTTGGCATGCCCACTGTATAGTGCAAGAGCTGCTGCAGATGTAAAAAGACCACAAGCAGCTCACCACTTTCTCTTGCTTGATGCTGGTTATGTTGTTCCAGTGTCATTCACTCACCAACGGTTTGAATGGTATTTCCTACCACAGTCCCTCAATCTCTGTTACTTTCTCCCACAAGAAGTATATGTTTGTGAGTCTTGCACACGCCAGCCTTTGGGCTTCTGGGAATCATTGCTCTACTCACTCTTCCCAAATGCTGTCTGATGGCAAGTGTCTTGTCTATTTGCTGCAAGAGATGGATGCTGAATGGTATCTTCCACTTTCCCAAATCCCTGCTACTTCCTCACAACCCCAGGAGCTGTAGTCTCACACACGCTACTTTAAGGGATTCTCTATGCCTGCTGCTGCCAAATGTTAATCAATGACAGGTATCTCATCCATGCACTTCAAGAGATTCAGACTGATTGGTATTGCCCACCTCCCAGAATCTCTGCTACTTCCTCCCACAAAAATGAAGTGATAGGGAGCTCCAACAAGCAGCCCTATTGGTTTCTCTGCGTCTCCTGTTCATCCCAAATGTGAAGCACAAGTTGGACAAAGGTTTTTTTTCTTTTTTTCTCATGGCATGGTTGTCACTTACAATCACTTAGACCAGAACTCTATTGGTATCATACAAAATCACCACAATTGGCATTTTCTGCATACTTCTATGAATGTCACACAAAAGCAAATGTCATGTTCAAGTGTTCTCATGGTAAGCCAAGCTGCTCTAAACCTACCCTTAATCTAACTCTCCGAGAACCAGGTAATTCACCACCTGTCACTACTGCCCTTTTCCTACTCCACTAGTCCATCTCCAGATCATTTTATTACGCCTTCTCTACATTTCCTAAGCATGCCTCCAGCAACAACCTACTGTCTCTCAGAAAGCTGCCTAAGACTGAAAACGAACCCAAGCCATGTGTGCCTATTGATATCCAATAAGGTTGACCTGGGTCAGACTTCTCAAAAAGTTTGTCTGAACTTAAGTTCACCAGGTTGAATCACCCAAAATGTTGGTGATTTGGCATCTTAGCGGTAACATTTCTCCAGGCTTATTGGTGGCAAAGCTGTTTCTGTACAGAGCACCCTTTAAAATGTATAATAGCACATGTGCACAATACGGCACACATTAGTGCTACCATGCTATTGAAAAACGATGTCAATTTCGAATCAAAATGTCCACCTTTTTTCAATTTGTAGAGGTTTGTAATAAACCGTAAGTAAATAAAAAAGAAAACAATTCGAATGAAAATTATTGAACCAGGCATTATGTGAGAAAAGGGAAAGTTGTTTGTGGCCTTTCACCACAAGAAATCTGGAAGGTTGTGTCACGAGCACCGTGAGACAATAGATCATCCATCTTTGCGAGCGCTTTTTTAAAATGGGATCCATAACTTACCGAGAACGCTTTTGAACAACTTATTGTTATTCATTAATGTCAGAGAACTTTTATAGTATAGGCTAGATGAAGTATGTCCAATGACACACATTACGCCACATAAGAAATGGGATATGGGCACGAGCCGAAGTGGTGATGTCAAGAACAAGATGTATAGTTGCCCAAGTGGTTGAGCCCAGGGAACATTCATTTTTTAGACACCCATCTTGTCTCATTTGTTTACCTAAGCTTTGTCTCTAAAAAGCAGTGCTGAAGAATCTCAACGGTCGGCATTAATCAAAATGGCACCTTCAGGACACAGTCAGATTGACTTTTCGTATGTATTTATTTTGGGCGAACTACTGACTTTCATTGTAATGGGGAGCCGTGCTCGTAATGTGTAATGAACTAGCGATGCTGCATACAGAAGTCCTCATTTTAGCATTACAGAAGAAATGTGCTCTTTAAATGCATCGAGAATATTGATTCTGGCCCAAAGGAATTAATGGCGACCCTGCCTCATGACGTGTTACATTTGGACAGGAGCACATGAGTAATGGAACGGTCTGTACTCCCTGGACTAAACTAAAGCATTGCATTTCTCTTCATTGTAAACTTTAATTTCCTGGGAAAGGGTTACATTTTGCCACGATTTAAAACAGTGCATGAATGTGTTGAAGGCATGTAAAGACCATTACTCGAAGTTTTACAATGCCAAAAGCACGTTTAATTCGTGCTTTTGCTACAAAACGTCGCCTAAAACCCACAGCGAATTTGAGTATTGAAGCTTAAATGATATTGCTGCTGGTTGTATGCAAGGGGTGTTGTGTTTAACAACCTTGTAGTTAATCAGTTTGTTTAATAGATATAAGATGCAGATATCAAACAGTAATGTAAAGCACATTCATTGATGAAGGATGTTGTTGGCCTTGAAGGCCACGTATAAAGAAGGACGCACACTCCCACCTTGCCCGTCACGCAACCACGTGACCTTCTCGTGGAGCCCTGTCTTAAAGGGCCAGGCCAGGGCCATGTAACAGATGTTTGAGCCCAAATACAAACCTTAGCACATCAGAGCTTAGAAACGCGTTAACAGTTCAATCAGATCGACAGGTATTCAACAACACATTTTGACCAAATTGACAACATGCAGCAATGTTGCTTTGTGTGCCTGGTTGGAGGGCAAGCTGCTTGGCCGTTAGTGAACTACTAGCCTGAGCTGTTGTGGGCCCACGTGAAACGAGGAGGTGCGAATGTACACATATTTTATTAAGGGAATTGGAGGCACGGCTAAACTGCTGACCCAATCCCCTAAAAAAAAGATGTCTCCAAGCAATGTAACAAAGGGGGTACATCCCTTTTCTATACTAATGGCCGCCAGAGATGGAGGTGAGTGACTAGAACATCATGCTCTGGGTATTTATTTTGTATTTATTTATTTTATTACATTAATGTAACGCCCAGACGCAGGGGTATCACAGCGTTCCGTACAGAGAAAACGCACCTGAAGATAGGTCACATGGGACATTAGTCATATTTGTTAAACAACTACGTTTCTACAAGCTTTTTGAAGGTTGTGTAGGAATGTTCATTTCTGATGTGCAGCGGCAGAGAGTTCCAGAAGGTGGGCGCTGTGACACAAAAACAGAGGCCTCCTGCTCTCTTTTATTTTGGATTGAGGAGTGTGCAGTGAGATGATGGTTGCGGATCTTAGCCAGCGCACATGTTGTTTCAAGGCAATGCTGTTGTTGAGGCAGAGGGGAGAGTCTTTGTAGACGCAGTGGTGTGCAATAGTGTTTTAAAGTCAATGCAGGCTTTAAGAAAGGTAAGGGAAGGAGAAATGCAGTGGAGGAAGGGGTGCGGTAATGGTTGTAAGAGGGGGAAGAGACAGGGTGGGGAAGTGAGGGTGGACCTCGGGCAACAAATTATGATGGTACTAGGAGAGTGGTGTATGAGGTTTGAAGGGAATGTAGGATTTTTCCATTGGAGCATGACTGCATTCCCATCCTCCTGGTTAACTACTGCCACTCCCCTGGGTTTGAATATATGTTGATTCAGGAGATTTCATACTTCTAACTTGGAAGAGCTGACACCCAATGCCAAATGTGCTGCACTCTGAGATGTTTAAAATGTATACAATTTGCATTGTATCAGGTGCACGTTTTCTAAATTCCTTCCGCGCCCTCTGGATCCCTATAAGGTCTGGAGGAACTAGTCTCTGTTCACTCAAATGCCATACCAATCTTAGAGGAGGTGCAAGTTAAGAAAATGATGTTGGGTGATCTGATACTACTGTATGTTAAAGCATGAATTTGAAAACCTAATACATGTTTGCCTGTGAAACAGCTTAGTAGAATGGAAGAGGGTTATTTTTATAGGCAGGCTCTGAGGGCCCCTCCTGCCCGGTTAAGTATCGCCTGATCTCCATCACTCCTTTCCTGGGCAAACTCCTGGAAAAGCTGGCCCTCTTCCAGCTTAATCTTCACACTGAATCTGTTGGTTGCCTCCATGACCACCAGTCTGGCTTCAGAGCAGCCAGAAACACAAACACTGCTCTACTGAACATCCGTGAAGACCTGCTCTCTAATATATGATTCCAACCTCCCCTCTGTCCTCATCCTACTTGATCTCTCCTTTGCCTTTGACATGGTCAACCATGCCATCCTGCTCAAACGGCTCCGTGATAACCTGGGTATCACTGATCAGGCTCTGGCTGACTTCTTTTCCTCTCTGACCAACCCTCCCAGGTCCAACTTGGGTCCTTCCTTTCCCCTATCTCACGCTCTGCAGTGTTCCCCAGAGGTCTAACCTCTCTCCCTGGCTGTTCAACCAATACTTGGCACCTCTTGCCCACTGCATTGCCGCTCTGTGCTCCAACTTTCAGTGCTATGCGGTTCACACTGAACTCATTTACAGGCTCCCTTCCGCCACCTCTTCTCCTTCTCCCATCTCTGACTGTCTGTCTGCTATCCAGGAGTGGTGTGCTGCCAACGATATCTGCCTTAGTGGCAGTAAGACCGAGATTCTCCTCATCGGCACACCTGCACCCTTCCTTCCTGTCATTCTCTGGCCGGCCTCCCTTGGCCCTCTTCCTGCTCCCGCATATGAGGCTAAGAACCTCAGGGTAATCTTCAACTCCACACTCTCCTATTGTCCTCATATCTCTGACGTCTCTAAGAAGTCAAACTACCAACTGTACCTCCTCAGAGTTATTCTTCATTTCCACTCCTTCCCCCAGAAGCTCACTGTCTATAGAGCTATGGTTCTCTCTAAGCTGGACTGCTGCAACAGCCTCTGTGTAAATCTGCCTGCTTCTACTCTCCACCCTTTGCAACTCATCCAGAACAGGACTGCGAGACTTGTACTTGGCCTCAAGACCAGGGATTGTATCTCTCCAGCACTGAAATCTCTGCATTGGCTCCCAGTGGCTGCAAGGATTAAGTTTAATACCCTCTGCATTGTCACCAAGGACTTCTGGGGCCTGGATCCTCAATACCTCCAACTCTCTTTGTAAATACCTTCCTACGCAAGGTCTTTGCTTCCCAATCTCCAACTCCCCCAGGGTCAGTCGCTTCTCCAAGCAACAAGTTGGTGGTAGATCTCTTTCTTCGGCTGGGGCCTCCCTTGGAACAGCCTCCCTGCCTCTCTGAATCTTGAGGAGAAACATCTCCGGTTCTGAAGGTACCTCACAACCTTCCTCTTTGCTCTTGCATTCTCTCTTCCTCTTCCCTGCTGATTGCCTGTCTGATACTGCACTGGTCACCGGGCTACCCTCTGTTTTCGGGCCCAGGTCCCTGCCCACCCAGTTGCACACCCGCACTGTCTCCTGGCAACCATTGCACTTGGGTCTGTATCTGTAACCCTACAGTCCCCCTACCTGCACTTTTGGACACCTGCTGTCTGCACTTACCCTTGCACCTGCCACCTGCTGGCCAAACTTCTTGTTATTGTTTTGATCCCATGTACATCACTGCACACTCCCCTTAACCCTTGCACTTTTCCCCACTCCCTCCCCTGCACTTGCGCAATCTCAATGTCACTTGGCCTAGTAAGATTGTTGTCGCTGTCCTCCCTCTGTTCCCCCTTCCTTGCCTCGTTGCGCCTTGAAACACTTGTGTATAGGCGCATTACAAATACCATATCATATCATATAAACATGAAACATTCCTTTTGAGGATGTATGTCACTAATGACTGGAAGGGGAATAATGCATACAAGGACCACTCCAGTAATCTGCCACTTTGCTGACTAAAGGCAGAAACTATTGGGTGTCAACATTGTGCTGCAGCTGCATACATCCATGTGAGAAGGTCTTTGGCCAGGCTGGGTGTAAGAGAACATAGAAAGGTTATGCACTTTCATGCAGACAAACTAGCTAATTCACAGATACACAATGCTAAATTGTGTTTTCTGTAAGGTACCATTGGCTCCCCTTTTGGTAGATTTGGAAAAATTACGGTTATTTTATGTTGTTTGAACTTATAGAGCACACGTTCACAGCAAGGGTATCTTGGAGTTAGGATTCTCTGAAGGGCATAGATAGAGCCCTGTTCTAGAATAGGAACGTTTTTAAAGAGCTACGAAATTGATGATGAGTCTTCATGTTCTGCATTGCCTGATGATGTGAGGAGGAGCAGAAAAGTCAGATCTACAGAGGGCTCTGGAGGATGGTAAGGATCCGGGTCTGGCTTGAAGGAGAAATGTCAGTGAGAAGGTCAGCATTTCTGCAAGACACAGGTAAGTATTCCAGACAACTGACAGAGCGGCTCCAGACACCCGGGACCGTGAGTGGAGAGAGACTGCATACCCAAGCAGCCCAACGATGTCAAAAATCAAGGCGAGGTGAGAAAGAGGTGAGAAGGACCAGGGAAAGCAAGGTAGAGAGAGAGAGCACCATGGGACAGCGCAGAGGTAAACCAATGCCGCGGACAAGGACGTTAACCTGCCATGGAGGAAAGAATAGATGGCAGGCAGCCAAAGAGGAAATCACAGCATTTAGACCCAAAGCAAAGAGGCACATTAGGGTTGCAACATGCCGACCGCTGGGAGGCATGGGAATAAGAACCTCCTAACAGTCAGCCATCTTAGAAACAACTAGACCGCACCGAAAGTGCAGCACAAAACGTAACGGATCATCAATGGAGGCAAGTCCTCCAACGGCTCCAGAAGCACCAATTAACAGGGCGCATGACAGAGACAGAGGACATAGAATTTGATCCTCTCTGCCACTGGGAGCCAGTGGAGAGCACAGATCACAGGACTGATGTGTACTCCATACAGAGAAACAGTGGCAACCCTTGTCACCACGTTCTGCAAGCGCTGGAATCGCTGGGTGAGACCCTTCAGTTGAGACAGATAGATACAGTAGTCAATGTGACTGGTAATCGGGTAGGCAATCACCTGGGGGTGTAAGTCCACCGGTAAAATCTTACACACAGCGCTCACCGGTAAAGACATAGATAGCGTTGATGTTAGATACATGGCCAGGTTCTTAACTGACAGCACCACGGAAGGGGCATTCCCCAGAGCAGACAGCCAAAATGATGGGGGCCCAAAGTGAAGCTCTAGAAAGGGAACACATCACCAGCACCTCTGTCTTGTCCCCATTCAGCTTGAGTCAGTTGTTATCCATCCAGCCCTTCACAGCTGACAGGCACTCTCACAGCTCTGACGACATCACAGATTGGTAAAGCTCTAATCGGACCGGAATCTAGGTGTCGTCAGCATAGGCATAGCACCTGAAGCCACAAGCATGCATGAGAGCAAACACCAGCTGAACAGAGATTTTAATTAGCAGGGGAGGCATGGCAGAACCTTGGGGCACACCACAGGAAAGAGAGTGACAGGCCAAATGAAATGGAGGAAGAGAGAGTGAATGGCAGTGATCCGACAGGAAAGACAATAATCATGCCATGACGGATCCCGAGAGGCCTGCTGTAGCTAGGTGAGATAACAGGATAGAGTGGTCGACAGTGTCAAAAGCCGCAGTAGTCGCTTGTAGTATTTCCTTTCTGGCCAGTAGGCGGGTTTGGAGTGTGATGCAGAATGGTATCAAGTAATGGTCACTCCATTTCATTGGAGTAGGTAGCACAGATGTGCATAGTCCTTCTCTGCAGAAAACTGTGTCCAAGGTATGTCCAGCGTTGTGGGGGGATCCGATTTATAGATTGTTGTAAGACTATCACCGCGCTTGAAACTAATATTCCTCATCCATGGTACTCTATTCAGTAGCAAGTCATTATATTATTCAATTCAAAGCAATAAAGTCCACACATTGAAATCCAAGTGATTTTTGCTTTATATTCTCAAAGTGATGTTTTCTTTCTATTCGTGTCGTGCAGTAATGTAATGGTATAGCCGACACGTGTTTCGACCAGTACGGTCGTCCTCAAGGCCTTGTCCTGTTTTAATCTTCAATATCTCATATTTTGCTCAGTGTTCCAATCGTAATAAAGCGCATCTTCTTTTGCAGTCAAAGTGTTTCTTGGGTTAAATCCCAGTACCCTGTTGAATGGGGGTTAATCCCTAGAATGGCATCATAACTCCATCGATTGAGTGGGGATCAATTTACAATTTGCTGGAAATGCAATGTTTCCAGGTGTGCTCAGAGTCTCTGTGGTTTCGTTTTCTTTTTCGAACCAGATGTCTTTGTCTCCCAGTATGACTACGTTGTCATGTTAGGTTGATAAAATGGCAGCGGCGTCAGCTAATTTTGTTACCAAGTTGGGGTTGTAAAATGGCGGTCTGTAGATTAGGAGGGATACTATGTTGGTTTGGTTGTTTCATTCCGTTTTGATGAGGAACGATTCACAGTCGGTTGGGATGAGTTGAGATGCTCGGATGTGTTCTTTGTGTATGATTGTGATTCTACCTCTTCTTCATTTTTCAATGTTGGTATGTAAAAATTTAAAGTTGTCCTCTATGGCGTTGTTCGCGATAGCTTTGTAGTTGTCCGATAACCTGGTTTCTGTAAGAAAGAGCACGTCTGTGCCTCCTATGCTTAGAAGTTCATGGATATTGATTGAGTGGTTTTGCCATGGATCTAACATTGAGAAGGCTGCAGTGTCATTTGTTTGATTTTTCTTTTGGGCTGTTGTTTGTATTGTTGGTTCTGTTCAGTGTGTTGTTCCTTGGGTTTCCATTGCTGGTGGTTCTCTCTTGGTTGTGCCTTTTTGGAGGGGGGTCTTTGGTGGTCAGTCTCTTTGTCAAGTAGACTTATTAGATTGATGGCAGGGTTGATTGGTTTTTGTTTGTTCCGGTTGGTGAGTTGTGTTGGTGCTGGTCCTTTGTCCCAGTCTTTGGTGATATAGGGTGTGTAGAGGGTAATGGATTCCAGTTTGCCCATGATTCTAATTGGAGTATTGTCCACGGTATACTCTGTGTTGAGGTGATTATCAATTGTCATTTTGCGTTTGGCATCCCGGTGGGGTCTGTATATGTTTTTCTTCTTGCCTGTGGATTTGTTGTTGGTGGTCGGTCTCTACTTACCAAGCAGTCATATGTGGAGAGGAAGTGAGCAATGTAGTCTGTCTTTGCTTTGTTCTTTGCATGTGTCCTCGGGCCATCTGGCCTCATCTTCACCCAGTTTATCGGAATTGTGAGATCTCGCTGGTCGGCACCTTCCCGCTCAGCTGAGTTTTCCTTATTATTTCTGTTGTCCATTCTAGCTTCTTTGTCTTTCTTGTGGTGAGTCATGGTGTTTGGGTTGGATTCCATTGAGTGGGCGTCCTCTTTGGATTGTTCTGTTTCCTGGTCCTTGGGGTTCAGTCTTTGCTGTTTGTGTTTAGTTGCTGCTTGTAGTTGGTGAGGTTGTTGTTGTTGAACCAGGGGTTGTAAACCCTTACGGCTCAGTTGTTTACTGTTATTTCCCTTGTGGCGCTGATGGGATTTTAAGTGTTTATCTTGGGGACCCTGTGGTTGTTGTTATTGAACTCGGGGTTGCAAACCCTTGTGGTTTGATCATTTACTGTAATTTATTTTGTGGCTCTGATGTGGTTTTTGGTGTTTATCTTGGGGGTGCTTTGGATGATGCATCAGGGTCAACTCAGTCTTGTTTCAAGGGTTTGAAGTTGGTGATTCGCCCGTTGTAATTTCTGCTAATTTAGGTGGTTTGGTTTTTGTGTAGGTTCAGGTGAGTAGCTATTCAACACCTCCGAATGGGCTAATAGGGCGGCTGGTATTAGGGTTGGCTATGTGGTGTGGTTCTGTTTGGGGGTTATTAAAAGATAGGTTGAAGCTGAGAAAAAGGACGAGTTGTGAGATTGGGTAACTGTGGAAGTGGTAGAGACCTAGTGGTTCACATGCAGTGGAGGAGGGATGACAAATAGGGGTTGAATAGCCAAGCAGATGGGTAGCCCATGGGGTGGGGTCACAGCTGTGGCATTGGGAACACCTAGGGTTGGAGTACTGTTCTAGGTGGGGAGAGCAGGGTACAAGGAACCTGTGGTGGGAGCAAGGGGCTGGTTGGGAGACACAGTGATCACTCAAAGAGCACCTGTACCTTAGCTACCAAAGGATTAGGAGAAGCCCAAGTTGGGAGCACAGCAGCAGCACTTAGGGTGGAGATCCCTGGTAAGTAGGAGAACATGCCTAACATTGGATGAACAATAGTAAAAGTGGTAACACCTAGATTTGGGATACCTGACGAGTGGGAGAAAGGCCTAGATTGGGGACACACCAATGAATGCATTAAAACCTAGATTTGCGATACCTGACATGTGGGAGAAAGGCCTAGATTGAGGACACAACAATAAAAGCGGTAACACCTAGGTTTGGGATACCTGGCAAATGGGTAAATTGAGGATGCAACAGTACAATTGGTAGCACCTAGATTTGGAATGCCCGGCAAGTGGGGAAAAGCCCAGACTGAGGACATGACAGCAAAATCGGCAACACACAAATTTGGGATACCTGTCAAGTTGGACACTGGGCAAGTTGGAGAAACAACAGCAAAAGTGCCAACACCAAGATTTGGGATACCAGGCAAGTGGGAAACCTAGCAAGTGGGAGAAAAGCCTAGATTGAGGAAAACAACAACAAACGGTAACACTGACATTTGGGATACTTGCCACATGGGCGGCCTAGGTTGCGGACAGTCGGCAGGTGGGAGAAACGTTTAGATTGAGGATACAGCAGCAAATGGTAACACCTAGATTTGGGATACCTGGCAAATGGAGGAGTTGCCTACATTAAGGAGGCAAAAGGAAAAGTGGTAACACCTAGATTTGGGCTACCTGGCAAGTGGGAGTAAGGCCTGTATTGAGGACTCAACCATAAAAGTGTTAATATGTCAATGTGGCATACCTGGCAAGTGGGTCATTTGAAGACACAACAGTAAAATTGGTAACAACTAGATTTGGGACACCTGGCAAGTGGGGAAAAGCCCAGACTGAGGGCAAAACAGCAAAAGCAGCAACACCAAGATTTGGGATACCTGGCAAGTTGGACACCTGGCAAGTGGTAGAAAAGCCTAAACTGAAAAATTACAAAAGCGTCAACACCAAGATTTGGGACACCTGGTAAGTGGGAAAAACACCCAGACTGAGGACACAAGACCAAAACTGGCAATACCCAGATTTGGGATACCTGGCATGTTAGCCACGTGCAAGTGGGAGAAAAGCCTAAACTGAAAAACAACAGCAAATGTGGCAACAAACAGATTTGGGATAACTGCTAAGCTGGCCAACTGGCAAGTGGGAGAAAAGTCTAAACTAAAAAAAACAACAGCAAATGCGGCAATACTCAAATTTGGGATACCTGGCAAGTTGTTCACCTGGCAAGTGGGAGAAAAGCTTAAACTGAAAAGTAACAGCAAATGTGGCAACACACAGATTTGGGATACCTGGCAGGTGGGACACCTGGCAAGTGGGAGAAAAGTCTAGATTGAGGACAATAACAGCAAATGGTAACACCTAGATTTGGGATACCTGGCAAGTGGGAGAGAGGCCTATATTGAGGAGACAACAGTAAACGCAGTGACACCTAGATGTGGGTCACCTAGAAACGTGGGTATACTGAGGACACTACAGCAAAAGGCTTACCACCTAGATTTGGGATACCTGGCAAGTGGGAGAAAAGCCTAGATTGAGGACATAACAGCAACAACTGTAACACCCAAATTTGGCAAGTGGGAAACCTGGGGAGAGGGAGAAGAGCCCACATTGAGTACACAACAGTAATAATGGTAACTCCCAGGTTTGTGGCACCTGGAAAAGCGGAGAGAGGCCTATTTTGATGACACAACAGTAAAAATGGTAACGCCTATATTTGGATACCTGGCAAGTGGGAGTGAGGTCTATAATGAAGAACCGATGGTAAAACTGTAGCACCTAGATTTGGGATACCTGGCAAGTGGGATAGAGGCCTATTTTGAGGACACAACAGTTAAATGGTAACACGTAGATTTGGGATACTTGGCAAGTGGGGGAAAAGGCCAGTTTTCTGCTAACTAACACACTTGGCCTCCATGCCAGTTATGGCTAACTAATATCATTGGCCTAAATGCAAGATATGGCTAACTAACACAGTTGGCCTAAATGCCAGATATGTCTAAGTAACACAATTGGGAATACGTGTCCAATATGGCTAATAAACGCAGTGGCTCCTAAATGACAGATATGGCTAACTGTTGGCCTAAATGCCAGATATGGCTAACTAACACAGTTGGACCTCAGTGACTGTGAGGTGGAAGCAGTGGCAGCCGCCCTGGATACTGGAAGAAAGGAGGAGGTTGCGGAAGGGGCCAGTCAAGTGCTGGCCATCAATTAAAAGAGACAGACTACAGATCCCAGAATGCCCCACGAAATACTGCATCGGGGGGAGGCACACCGATGGGTAAAGAAAGGAAAAAGAGGAAAGGGAGAACCAGGTTTCTTTATGTTAGAACCGCCCGAACACAAGCAAAGTACAGGGTTAACCCACAGTGGACGGAGCAGGGAGGAGGAGGGGAATCAGAATCAGGTGTGTTAAAACCGTTGCTGAGAACACATGGGGCTGATTACGGGGGAGGGGCCGGACAGGGGTTAAATGCAACTCCAAGAGACTCAGGAGGCGTCTTATCTTGCAGGAGCAGCGCGTGGTGAGAGACGCCGCACCCGAGTGGAGTGAGACCAGACAAGAATACGAGTGGGCTTACTAGTAATAAGCGGAAAGCCCACAGATTGACGCCATACCTGGTCCAAGGCTCAAGACATTCCAGTGGAGAGAAACGTTTTCGTTTTCATGGCCGGCGGACAGGTTTGAAGGGTGAAAGCCTGTAATCGCCTGGCTGTTATTTTGGAACTAATTAAGCCCAGCAGCGGAAGGTACAAGTAAAGCACGGCACAACGCCTGTGCTTACAAGGTGAAAGGAACCGTCATCAGTTGGCTGAAGTTATTGATCTGTGACCAGTATTTGTTGTGCAATAAATCGCTGTGAAAGGAAAACCTTGTTTGTCTCCAGCTGACTACTTAACAGTGACAGATATGAGTAAACAAACACAGTAGGTTCTAAATGCCAGAGATTGCTAATTAGCACAGTTGGACTAAATGGCAGATGTGGTTAGTTTACATATTTGGGCCTATATGCCAGCTATGAATAACATACACCTGTGGGCTATATGTAGCAAACTACAATGTCTTTGGTAATAAGAGTAATAAGAGGGGTGGGACAGTTTAATGGGTAGCAATAATAGCTGTTCCCCCTGCCTAGATCTCGCTTACCTTGTAAATCGCTGCTGGTTGATGGCTGTGTTGCATGGCCCACCAGCAAACACTGGCAAACACGATCTGGAGCTGCTTCTGCAGCAGCTGCCCTTTGCTGACGGGGCTAGCACAGGAAGGGGGTGGCCCTAGTGTGATGTGTATAATGGGCCACACATGGTCGGGGGATGGTCTGGAGGTGGGAGAAGTGCCAGTACACCAGAAAATTGGTCAGGAGTAAAGAGGAGAGCATTGATGGAGATTAAATCAAAACATACAAAAATAAAGTGCAAAAAAGAAAATCTGGCACCAAAGGCACCTGCTTCACATCTGCCGGGGGCCAAAGTGGTAGGGTAGTGGCAAACGATTGCAGGGTCCAGGCCCACGTTGATGTTAGCAAACAGAGCTTGCCCATCACTGTCAGGGGAGGGTCTGGAGGTCAGACACCGGCACACCAGGAAACGGGACAGGAGGGAAGGGAAGAGCACAGAGGGATGATGAAATAAAAAAAATAGACAGAAAAAGTGCAAAAAAGGAAATCTGACAGCAAAGGCAACTGCCTCACCTCTTCCAGGTACCAGAGTGGCGCGGTGATAAAATGTTTGCAGGGTCTAAGCCTGCGTTGATAAGCAATCGGAGCTGTCCAATCACAGGCAGGGGAGGGTCTGTAGGTGGGAGAAAGCACTGGCACACCAGGAAACAGGTCCAGATGTAAGGGGAGAGCACAGAGGGAAATTTAATAAAATACTACACAAATAGAGAGCAAAAAAGGAAATCTGGCACCAAACGAACCGGCCTCACCTTTGCCTCAGACCAAAGTGGCGTGGTGTGCAAACAATTTCAGGGTCTAGGCACACCATGTCGATGTTAGCAAATGGAGCAGGCCGATCATGGTCAGGAGAGAAAGAAAGCCCCGGCACATCAGGAAATGGGTCAGGCCTTTCCCTTTTGCAGTTGTTGCTCTGGACAAAATATGACAATGTGCGCTTTGTTTTTGGACAAATCCATAGTTGTGATGAAGGAAGTTGATAAGGTCCAGGCCAATACTTTGGCAAAATTCAACCCGATGGATCATCAGATGCTTCTCTATACTCTGTCATCAGTCATCTTCTTACACATCCCTGAACAATCATTTGGCGGTGTGTTGCACAGCATGTTTTAATTCATCATTGGGCTGCAGTGGACTCTTTGGAGAATGGAGTCTGTCCTTGCTGACTATTTAGGAGGAGGCGTTCATTCCCTCAAAAATGCTGTTGCAGTGCATGCATGGTGTGTTGCACAGTGTGTTTCAGTTCAGCAGTTCAGAGGGTTGAGGCTCCAGTCGCAAGCCATGGAAGAGGCTGCTGAAGAGGTTTGCCTAGCATTTACTTGAGGTCGCTGACCCCGGTACCAGCTACTGAGATAGGACAGCGGTCATTGAATGAGAGTGTTCTCTCCTCATTATTTAGACTTGGACATTTGACTCTCTTTGCTAGGTTTAATATTTTTCTACACTGCATTTTTGGCAGCCGATCCTTGGACTCTGACTGGTAGTGTATATACTCTGTAAGGAGTAAAACCAAAACGGTGCAGGTTGTGAACTAAGACCTAGCTAGTAAAATTATTTTACCTTTGCCCTTATATCCGGGTGAAGGTACATCAAACAGTTTTGTCCCTATGGAGAAGTTTGCTAATCGGCAAACTCCTAAAGCAGGGGCTATTAATATCCAACCAACACTGCCCTTAAAGTCAGCACACTCAGCTAAAATTACATTTTATTTAGGCTCAATTGTGCCACAAATGTCACAAATGTCAATGTAGCTGGAGTCTGGGGATGAGATATAGCCGGTAAGCGTACCCTTAGAGTTACAGTTGAATCCGTCCATTCCGGATGAAGTCCTATTGACTATTCCCAATGTTTCAGTGTTGGACAGAACAATGGCGGCACATGTTAATAGTATTGGAGGGAGGGACTCTAACTCAGGTTTACTGGATACCCCTCCCGACATAACCATGTTGCTTTCTATTGACTTTGATTCTTCAATTTCATCCTATACATCTACCCTGGTACTGGTTCCACCTAGAATACTCTTTGTTGCATTAAGACACTTGGATAGTAAACTGGGGGAGGGTCAGGATGGTATTTTGATTGATTGATTGATTGATTGATTTATTGATTTATAAAGCGCTTTACACCAAGGCGCTGTACAGTGGAACAACATAATACATAACAACATCAACAAAATAACAGTGGAAGCAAAATTACATTATGAATCATTCAACAAAACAGTGAAAAGAGCAATTAACTGAAGGGGAGAGGGGGAATAGGGGAGTGGAATTGGGTAGGGAGGGGGAGGGGTGGTGAAGAGAAGAAGGAGGGAAATGGAAGGGAGAGAGAGGAGAGGTAGGAGAGGGGAGAGAGAAAGTCAGGGAAAAGAATGAGGGGGGAGCAGAGACGGGGGGATTTTTAACAGAAATCAACGAAGTCCTCTTTGCTTTGGTCTCTTTATATGAGGGCCTTAAGGCAGAGATTAACATTTATTCCATATTATTGGGCTCACTTTTATTTAAATTTGAAAATGTTAATTTTCATATCAATGTGTAACTGAATGTTTGTTGAACCAGCAATCCAGGGGGGTCAAGGCAGCAGCTAGCTGCAAACATTTGGAGGACAGGGAAGTTGTTTCTGGTGCAGTGATTGGTGGGCAATGTGAGATTGAAATGAATAATGGTCAGAGAAATGTCATAATACAGAGCACCTTCACCCCAAATGAAGTGGTGGGCGTTGATCAGTCTTGGCCAGACACATCATCAAAATGGTGATGCCCCCAAGTGCAAGGCAAAAGGAATGTTGTAATTCAAACCTCCCAATCTATAAGCAGTAGATCTTAATTATAGAAATGTGTAGTTTTGCTCAGGAAATTGGTCATCAAGCAAATACTACCAGGGGAAAATTGCTAGTGCTGGTAATGTAGTGGCCCCGGGTAATGTGATCATGTTAGAAAAACAAGACTCTCCTATTTTCTGAATGTAATTAAGTAGATTTAGGAGTAACCCAGGAAAAAAGGTGTGAAAGTAAGATCACTTTGAGAATGCAGAAAGATAAGTAACTGCAGATTAAACATATGAAAAACAGGCAAATTCGAAATCATATGCAAGCTGCAAGACAGTTTGCTTGATCCACTGTCAGTGAAAGCTGTTTTTGAGAAAATGTCCAGGCAGCTCACCCAGTAATCCAGCAAGTTGCTCCTTCTGAGGTACAGGTTATAGAAAGAGAAGAGGACCTTCTTATTATTTCAGAGTCTCCATTGAGTGGGAGGGAAAAGTCTCAGGTCTCCCACTCAGTGCAGACTGACTCTGTCCCTATTGTGGTCAACCTGGATTCCTTCCCAGGAAGAGCTAAGGGTTTGAAATTTGGTTAATCAGAGTCTGGAATGTCCGTATTAACAGAAATTAAAGGGTTTAATCCTCAACATGGCTTCTCAGGGCTTAGCAGAGGTTTAGTGAACTCCTCAATGGCCTGTAAATGAATCCCAGAAAGTGATACTGGCTCTCACACCTGGCAATAAAGGGTTGATGGCGGATTGAAGTCAGTTAACCAAGTGTGCAATGAGTTAAAAAAATCAAGAGGAGCAGAATCCTGAAACAGCGTTCCCGGTTTAGTCAGCCAGGTGCACAAGATAATACTAGAGAGCGTGGGGGCAACCAGATTCATAGAATTCTGTTACAACGTGTTGTGCCCAATAACTGGCACCTGGTGTTGAACCACTCAATATTCTCTGTCTTTTAGGTGAGATTCCCAATTTGTGGGCAATCTTGACAAGAGACATTGAGTGGTTTGACTTTAAAGGCTTACATAGAACATAGCCTTAGTATATATTAAATCTAGACTAGTTGCAGAGATAATTATGGAGTAACTTCAACCTCTACGTGCATTTGGTTTTGATTCATCTTACTTGGAAAAGGGTCCTGGACACATGATACAACGTGAAGGAACAACTGGGAGGCTGTTGCCCAATTAAATAGTGGTATCATTAGACCAGGATTCAGGTCATGTCCGGGAGATACTGGTGTTTAAGAGTAGGCCAACAACTTGGAAATCAGTGTGTCCCTCGATCAGAGGTGAAGTTCCTCAGTCTACCTAATGCAGAAACAACAGTGGGGCTCATGACATTTTTATAATGGAATTCTCGAGGGAATTACACAATTCTTCACTAATCTTAGTGTCGGCCAGATTCATAAAAAACACAGTCTAGTCTTGTTACAAGAGACATGGCTCATAAACATTTGTTCCTTAGATGGATACGTGATTAATTTCGACCTAGCTAAGAGGGGTACCCAGGGTGGACCGTTTGGTGGCTTGATAACTTTAGTAAAGTCTTGTAAAGAATTGAAGTCATTGAATGTACACATGTCTGCATTTGTGCCTTGGTTACCCATATTAGAATCACTGGAGATAGTGTCTTAGACCCATTGGGCCTCATTATAACCCTGGCGCTCCCGTAATGAAGGGGGCTGGTACGGGACCGGCCCCCTTCATTACGGGAGCGCCGATTACGAGGTTCTCTTTGCGGGACCCAGATCAGACGACTGATAAAACCAGACGTCTTTTCCGGGTCCCGCGAGGGGAAGAGGCAGGTAATAACGGGACACTTGTAATGTGCCCGTTGTTACCACCCTCCCCATTCCCATTGAGCCCTATGGTGGCTCAAATGCGAATGGGGAATTGTTCCTGCAAGGAGGTATTACCGGGTCCTCCTATGTCGGAATGACCCGGTATGTCCCCATTGCAGGAACCCGGTAATGTAGCCCGGTTTGGAGGCAGCCATGGTGCTAATAGCACCATGGCTGCCTCCAAACTCGTAATGAGGCCCCTTGAGTCTTAATATATACTGGCACATTGGTGTAAAGAATACATCTGCTTTATATATTAATGAGTAGACTGATAAACACTTAGGAGGTCAGATCATTCTATCTGGTGATATACATGCATCATGTATAGACATAGGGCCTCATTACAACCCAGGCGGTAAGTTCCCTACTTTACCACCATGGTGTAAACTCTGTTTACACCATGGTGGATGGCGGATTTACCGCCCCATTCCAAGGTGAGTGGGGCGGTAAATCCCCATTCCCCATTTACCTTTCCCCATTCCCATTTTTGCCCCATAGGGCATAATGGGAGTGGGGAAGGCGCTAATTACGGCACCGTAAATTACGGTGCCGTAATTAGCACCAAGGCGGGTTAGCGCCTTGCATTTTAACGCCTGCTAAAAGCAGGCATTAAAATGGTAATCAGGCGTTAAGGGTAAACGGCGCTGACGGCGTCGTTAAATCCTTAACGCCTGGGTTGTAATGAGGCCCATAGTATTGAACGGACATATGATTACAGAGCTGGAGAATATATCTGCCAAGCAATATCATGCATGGCACTGATTAAAGGTCGTAAATGGGTTGGGGCTCCTTATGTTGAATGAAGCCATTAATGGGGATAGACTGAGCAAAAGTACCCGGCATAATAGAACCTTTTTCCTCCACGATAGATGATATCTTTGTGGGGAAATGGCTCTTTGATAATTGCAAGTCATTAAAGATTCTTCACACTGGATATAGTGACCATTGTATGTTACTTACAGAATGTTATCTGTTACTTATGTCTAGTTGTGAGAGTAGCCCTTGTGACTTAATTGTTAATACTGCAGGGTACAGAGTAACCTGGAATGTGGGCTCTGTGTCATGAGTTTATTACACCTTGGCCACCAGTCTTGATGTATCCTCATTAGAATGGCAATATTAGACATTTAAAGTTGATAACGTCTGTGATTTCCTTGCAGATGTAACAGATTTTAGGCTGGGTAATGCTGAACCCTGGATTCATGGAAGAACAAAGAAACATCAGCACGTATTTGAGGAAGCAGTTGCCCTTAACTAAAAGCCCAGATAAGATGTTTAAAAATAAAAGTGGGAACTTGATCATCTTGATATTTCTTGCAGGATTAAGAAGCTAAAGCTAGTGTACAAAAACTGGATCGGGGTAACTGGGCCATAAGGAGTCAAAGGGATGCTGAGAGTATTTTACTGATTGTTCATAATAAATACACTCAGGTATTCTGGAGGCTAATTAATGATGTGAATGTTTCTCAGCCTTTTCAACAGTCTAACTCAGGGACTGAGCCGGAATGGGTACCTTATTTTGATTTTAGAGCTTTGTATTGGAACCCTGATTTGGCAGCCTATCATCATCACTGTTTAGCAGATGCTGGAGATGGCGACTGTAAATTAGATGCGGATTGTGACACAGTTGTAAGAATACTAAAGAACATCAGTACTTTTGCGAGCATCTGTCCCTAATAAGCTATCAATTTTTTTATTTTAAGGTAACCCTGCTGTTTGGGCTTCCATACTGACTATTTTATAAGTGCCACGGACGAGTATGCTCGTCCTTTTTGCATAGACTTGCATAATAGCCTGGCAATTAAGGGGTTAAGCATGTAGCTGATTCCAATATTTTCCTAACTCATGATCTACCGTGTATATTGTACCGATTTACAGGAAAGGATCCATTTCTGAACCTAATTCTAGTCCAATTTCTATCCTAGATGCCAGCAGCAAGGTTTTTGCAGCTTTGCTGTTGGAGCAATTTGAGAAATGGGAAAAGGGATTAGGAAGGCTCCGAAATGGCAGACGGGAATCAGGAAGCATCTAGGTACTTCCCTGAACAGATTCTATTAGAGTGCATTCAAAATCTAGCCTGGACCGAAAAGCAAGGCTCGATTTTTGTAGCAACAATTGATTTCTCGGGCGCATTCAATGCAGTCAAAAGAGGTCTGTTATGGACTAAGTTGCAAAATTGTATCCAATTCAGGCTTTTGCGTATGAAAATAAGTTTAGAGAACAATCTAATGTTCAGGTTAGATTAAATTATAGCGGTACTCTTCAGTCGTAAAAAATGTAAACCTTTGAGGGTGTTAGACAGGGTCGCCTATTGGCGGCCTGTCTTTATAATCTTTATATGTCAGATACTGGTGACCACTTGGAAACAGCTGCATTTGCGACTCTTAAAATATCTTATTTAAGACCAGTATGGATAATGTAGTGTAATATATAGCGCCTTGGAGTGTGTAGCGTGATGGCATTTTGTTGCCAGCAATAATTTCCCATACACATATAGCCAGTCCTATGTTGCCAGTATAGCATGTGAGTATGTGGCTGGAGACATGCAAGGTACAGGATTTATAATATAGCAAAAAGCAATGTGAAGCTGCAAGTTTAAAGGTGCACCAGAATCTTTTTTTCTCTTCTTTGGAATACCTCATGGATGGGAGACTAAATTATTCATATAACTAACTGACTTAATTAACAATTACTAATTACTAAAGCTAACTCATTAACATTATAATGTAATCTCTGTGTGAAAAATGAGGTGAAAATGATTCGTTTTTCAAACGTATACTGGAGGTTTTTTTTCTTCATTCTATTCCTATGTTTCCAGCAAGCAGAGAGCCTGCATACCAGGAAATGAGAGTAGATACAGTTGCTCACTGTGTAACTGGCCTATTGTACTGAAGGAAGGGTGATGCTGCTGTCACGATTCCTGCCCCCAGCCATCCGGCATACCGGGCTGAAGCCAGGTCACAGTCACCTACTTGGCCCCTAAGGGCCTCTCCATTATTATTATTATTATTATTATTATTATTATTTATCTCCCCAGAGACCTACTTGGACTCAGACTTGGCACCTGTGGCACCAATCTCACACACAGCCCTAAGATCCACTTAGCATTGGTCCTGATATGTATTATGGGCCCATGGATATCCCCATGTAATTCAGTTCCTTGAACTAACTGAATGGGCAGTCTAGCCTTTTGTGTGTGGTTTAGCCCAGGGATACCTGGGATACCTACAGACTATTTAAACCACGCCCGGCCCGAGAAACACGCTTTGCGTTTGTCTGTCCCTGCAGCATGACACTCACCGTGCTCGGATCTCTCTCAAAGAGGCCTGCTTCTTTCTTCTGCATCAGCGCTCCTGCAAGAACAAGAACATAATTAATAATACTCACCTTGAAGAGCATCCAGCATCTGCCCAGCTCGCCTCCAGTCTTGCGGGTTCCTACTGCGTTGTCATCTCCATCTCGGCATGCCGCGCCCTACGAAAAGACAGAAGACCGGAAGAAGAGCATTAGTAAGCATTCTACAATACCTTAGCTCTCTCGAAAAACAGCAAGGAGCGTTAGGGCCTCATTACGCGGACGGCGGTAAGGGTTTACCGGTACCGGTAAGGGCACCGGTACCGGTAAACCCTTACCGCCTTACTACAAGGTCCCTTTGCGGGTTGGTACTTAAACGCCTGCTATTTAGCAGGCGTTAAAAACCAACCCGCAAAGGGACCAGGGTGCTAATTACGGTATTTAGCGCCTTCCCCATAGAGCCCTATGGGGCAAAAATGGGAATGGGGAAGGGCAATGGTGGAAGGGGGAATTACCGCCCTGCCAACCTTGTAATATGGCGGTAATTCCTGTTTCCTCCAAGGCGGTGCCGGTATTTTACCAGCATGGACCAAGGTGCTAATAGCACCTTGGTCCTCTGCCTACCGTGTAATGAGGCCCTTAGACTCTTACCTGAATTCTGCCGATCGAACAACTTCAGTTCTGGAACATTCTGCTGATCTGAAAAGGGGAAAAGAGACATCAGGTTAGTGCAAAAACACTTAAGAGGCGCCGCACATCACGCTTACTCACCGCAGCTCACCTCTTTGTCCCGTTTCCACGCGGAGCTATTGTGGCACCTAAAAGGATACAGAAAAGATGAACATTGAGTAGAACGGAGGAAACCAACTAGCATCACGCTCTGCACTCCTACTCACCTCAGCAGCGCTTCTCCATCCTCAAGGTCTTCACACCTAAGGAAGGAAAGACACATTATTAAAGAGACTAGAGCCATCAGAAACTTTCGCAAGACTCATCCACTTAACGGTCGGGCTGAAGTCACAGCAAGCCCTCTCCGCCCGGCCAGTGAAGCAACTAGGCCCCATCCAGCCCGCATCACCCAACACACCCCTGCTTCGAAGACAGGACAGAGAGCGCCCCACATCAGAAAACACGGTGAGGCTGAGAACCCGGGGGGAAGGTTGGGACCCACAGAAGAAGGGGGGTCAGGCAAGCAAAACCAAAAGGGAGTTGACCTTTGGCAATCATGTGTTTCGGACCCAGTGTTTTTCTGAACAGATTCCTAGGAAGGGTTCAAGGTGGTCGGAAGTCCAGACAGGCTCAGTGGCGTCCCCGTGGATAACAGGTGAGCGTTACAGCTGCATTTCAACTTGATTGGTGCAAAGTATCTGCAGTTATATTACATAGGCAAAATGGGAAGGTGCAGAGCTCTCCTGGCGGAGAACTGGCAGAGGGAGAGTTAGTTCGGCTGGACTGAGCTCTGAGACAGACGTGCATGGTCTCACTCAGCGCTGGCTAAGAGATTCTTCTGTTCTCGCCGCGCACTTCAAACATCCAAGATTACAGAGGCAATCCATGCTGACTGGGCCTACTTTTCTGAGGCGAGTGAAAGAAGGTCATCTGGGGGAGAGAACTACAAATCTTTGGTAAGCATCCAAAGTTGAAGTGAGGTTATTGTGTCCTGGTGTTTGCCTGATATTTTTAGATCAGACACTCGTCAGTCAGAGTAGCACAGAAAAAGAAAATCCCCTGCATTTAAATCCGTATTGTTGCCTATTTTTAAAAAGAAGTTTATTTGCACTGTATATTTTTTTTCTCTGCTCTTTCTCTCTTCTTATTATATTACAGGTAATGCTGAAATATATATGGTAAGAGTGGTATCATGAATTGTAATTGTCTGCAATATAACTAATTTATAAAAAAAACAGATGGTTCAGAGTTTTATTTTTGTGGGAATTGCATGTGAGAAGTTGTGGAAGATTTGTGTTCTTTGGGAATACATTTGCCAATTTGCTCAGGCAGATAGAATAACAGACGGACTATGCGGTGATAAATAGGTGTATGCGTGTGTTCCCCATTGCATGTTGTTTGGGGAAATCTAATATAACACATAGATTACTGGGGGTCTACGAACCAGTAATGATGCCTACGGGCGCATAGATCATTGATGTAAATAAATCAGTGATACCGGCCACAGGCTGTAGGTGGCACTATACATAAAATTGTTGGTTCCTTTGTGCATAGGTCCAAGGCTCTCTATAGATCACTAGGAGGTATTCTAATAGAAAGGAAGGTTTGTGTATGATGGGGTTATAATGTAAGGAAGGAAAATTATGCTCACCACTAAGTAATTTACTACCACAATATACCGCCAATAGTACATGTTACTAAAATTCTCCAATATAGTAGAACAAAGTATGGTCACTAGAATGATGTGAGGCCAAACCTAATCTAAATACAAGCATAAGTGACTACCAAACTACCACTATTCTTTTGGCGGTAAGAAAATACCACCAGACCCAAAATTACACAAAATATCCTACAATAGCTTATGCTGAACATTTTTTTAAATATTTGACTGCACGCAGAGAGGTTTATAGTATGTAATGAATGGCCTTTTTAATTTTGCATCGTCCAACTCATTAAAAATTAATTCTGCAAAAACCAAAATAATATATTGTACTAAAAAAAGAAAAGACTCTTCTTTTCAGTGGGGAATGAATGTTGATGTGCTGGAAAGGGAAAACAGCTTTATTTGTCTTGGTTTCCTGATTACTTCCAAACCACAGATAGTACAAACTAAGGATTGGGTAAAAACTGGGTAATTGCCTTATCAAACCAGCTTAGCAGAGTGGATGCTATGTATGGACAATTCTCTTTAATTTCGGTTTTAAAGTTTTATGAGCGAAAGATTGTCCCTAAAATATTATATGGTGTTGAGGTCTATGGACCATGGACTTTTGAATATTTGCCCTACTTGTAAGATTTACTGTCGAGGAGAGTTTTGAAGATCCCATATTCAATTCCGTTGGTGGCAATCAAGTACAAACTAGTAATCTCCTCCCTCACACTTAGAGCATATTGGAAATGTTTATCCTTTTATATCAAGCTTTTAGATCCTTTGGCAGATTCACTTTTTTATGATTTAAAAAGTCATTTTAACTGTGTTTCCCATGTTTTGCCTCAACATGCTTGGAAGATTGGGCTTGTGTAGTAAGGATTTGGTTGATAACCCTGGGAAAATAAATCACATCTTACATGACTTTGATTGGATCTCTAAAATGGAAGACCTGCACCAATATGAATCATTATGATCATTATGTCATCTGTGCTGGGATCATGAGTGTGTCAGACCTTTGGTGCCTCACCTTTCTATCTATCCTGATCAAAGGTTTAGGCACCTTTTCCTGAGATTCAGATGGACTTTGTTCCCAACAAAAGAAATGTTGGTTAGATATGGAAAGTTGAAATTCGATTCTGATAATTGCAGATCTTGCAATGAACAAAGGTAAAAGTAAAACTTTGAAATATCTATTGACCTTGTGCAATGCATTACAAGCGAAGTGTATATAATTTTTCAGAATGCTTTGTAATCTCTTTTTTTTGGGTGACGAAGAGACAGTTTGGCTCTGTTGCTTAGCTGGGTGCACTGCATCAACTGTCCTTGCGGTAGTGTTTTTTTTAAAAGTCTTTACAGTTGGACTAATCCAAAGAGATAATTTTACCAACGTATCTTTAGCATTATTCATCTTTATGATTGATAAAAATATCTTTGTGATTAATCAATTTTATTGAAAGAACGTAGTTTATCCTTTATAGAGTTTTAAATCTGAATTTATTGATGAATTAATGCTATGTTTGTAGTTGTCTTGTAATGTATTATTATAAATATTATTGATTGAATCGATTGAGTCTGAAATATAAACTATGACATTTTAAAGGCTGTTTTATGTAACCAAATAACATTAAAACAAAAAAAGAAGGAAATCATTGATTTATTTTATCTGGGTAGAGAAATGACCCCCTTTCTAGGATACTATTGCTAAAGGATTTAAAATGTTAAGACACAATGGAACATGGATTCACTTTAATTTGTAATAGTGAAATTAAAACTTCTTGACAGTTATCCATTTCCAGGAAGAGTGTCCCTGCGCCCTGGTGTCTGGCACTGTCCTTTACGGGAAGACATTTACCTTCTTTGTCATCTTGTTCTCCTCAGCCATTTGGATCCAGGTAAAAAGGTGCCCCCAGCTTTGGTTTATTTCATTCAAGATAAAGTAGATAAAATCTTCTGAGTCCAGTGTCTGCAATTGTACTTAAAGTTTTCTAGGCTGGGTGGGGTGGTAGGTAGTAAGTACATTGACCATATTGACTTTGCCACATTAACTTGGTATGGTATCACCAGGTCCACAACAGTAATTGTCTGCAGCAAAATCACACCCACAGGCATAGACCAATTCCTTTGGGAACAAAGCAACCAGAAATAATGACATGGCCCATAATTACCCTCTTGAACAAAACCTCCAGGAAGTAGCTTGGTAGCCCCGCGAGGTGATATATAATGCAGAAGACACAGTCAGTAATCTAGGCCAGGAAGAAGGCTGGAAAATATGTCTCTGGGCACATGGCCAAAAGCATGTCAACAAACTGAAGAGAGGAATACCTGGACCGGACTACTAAAACTTGTTTGCAGATTTGGAATCAGGACGATAATGGGGAAGACTGGGGTAACCTATAGAAGCGTTTTATAACCCCCAAAGGGGGAAGTCTTTTGGAACTACACCCCTTTCCCATTAAATGCCCACAGCGGCAGCAGTGGTGTGTATCCTAGCTATGCATGAGATTGAACATTATCTCAATCCGTGTAGCTTTTATGCACAATAGCAAGTAAATAGTAAAATGCATTGAAATATATACATGCAGTGAGCATATATTAACAAGTATGGGACTATTTTACCGTTCACTTAGCATGTCTGTGCTTAGAGTCCAGCTAATCAGTTGTTTGAAACAACTGGGTATACTATTGCTAAAGTGGCTTCTGGGCTGCAATTCAGTGGTCTGGAATGTGACCCAACAGTTATTTTTGTTTTGGTAAATAGTACACAATGTTGTATTAAACAATAACAAGATCCTAAAAGACTACACTGGACTACAAAGCTTCAGGATGCGAGTAAGATTGTGGACTGATGGTTTGGAGATAAAAAAGATTCAGGCTGTTAGAGATAAAAAAGCATTGAGCTGTTAGAGATAAACAAGCTCAGAGTTGTTAGAGAGTAAAAAAAAGAGCTTGGTGCTTCTGGTAAACAACTGTGCTAAAGCTATAAAAGGCCAGTTTCTGGGAGAGGGCAGAGAGAGTGCTGTTCATGATTCTGAAAGAGGCAGGTTGGAGGCAGAGCTGAGCACCCAGAAGCAAGCTGGAACTACTCTATTATAGCCTGTGAAGATGGGAGGTGTATCCTCATTTTTTCTGCTTGGATTTTCAAACATCTGAAATTGCATTGTTGGGCTCCAAAGACCCAGAAGGGTTTTCATTTTGCTTTTTGAGAGAACTACAATTTTGTATTGAGCTGCACAGGGAAGTAATCCTACTGATGGTAATCAGCTCACCACCCATGGAACTATTTTATTCAGATTTGGCCTGTGCTTGCATCATGATCACTTTCCAATTGAAACTAAGGGCTCTATCAGGAGTGGGCAGTATCCCAGTGGTAAATCCACCAGTATACTACCTAACGCAATTAGCGTTGAGGCAACTTGGTCTGGCGCTATTAGCGCCACATCACAAGTTGCAGTGGAGAGGTAAGTCCTCCTTTTTCTTGAGTCCATGGAAATTGCACTGCGTTAATTGCACTGAAAATGGGCAGAAAGTCTGAGCATTCACATCCAGCTCAGAGCTGGAGGTTAATGCTCTGAGTTTCCCCAAACCCAGGATTGGGCGGCGCTGTAATACGACAGTAATAGTGTTACTGCTGTATTTTTACCTCTCTGCCTGACTCCTGATGAGCCCCTAAATCTGTTTAGGCATTTTTACCTTTTTTGCTGCTGTTTTCTAAGAGACCATGATGCTTTGATATTTGCTTTTAAACTTTGTTTGATACTTTTGGATATTTTCTGGATTTGTATGGGTTGCACAGACCACAAGCCTTCATCCAGGCTCCAGGCATCCAGCCTTAAGCTCTCTTCTCCCCACTACCAGCAGTCTGTCTTGTGTATGATAGCCAGTTTTGACCATTTGTGATGTCACATTGGGAAAGAAGAGAGGTATTAAGAAGGCAGTTAATTTTATGAGAAATGATAAGTTATTGAGAAGGCAGTTCATTTTATGAGAAATGATAAGTTATTGAGAAGGCAGGTCATTTTTTGAGGCGATTTAGTGAAAATGTATGAGGTAGTCAATTACTTTTAAGGGGTTTTTATGTTTTTAGATGGTTGACTCATCTTCAGGAGAGATATAGGCTAGACAATGAGAGCTATATTGTGCATATTGAGGGTGGTATGTGTAGGTACAATAATAGTGGTAATGATATTGTATTACGTATTTTTCATAATACAAATAATTACACTTTACAGGTGAGTGTGAGAGCATTCATTGAGTGTTCTTGAGAGAATCAAGTCAGAAGCATGTGTGCATATGTATTAAGTGTGGGGCATGTATTTAAAGTACTGTATATTGTCTTACTGTATATTGTGCAGGTTTTGATAAGAAAGAGGTTAGTAGAAGGTTTGAACAGTAGACCCTCAGCAAAAAAATAAAATTAATAAATCAGTCCTGGTGGATGAATGAGGGTGGCAAACCCACTGCAGGGGTTTATTGCCTACTCTCTCTTTTGATGCATAGTAACAGGTATATGGTTTTCTCTCCCTCGATTCCTACCGACATCTCCTACTTTGGGGGACTAGAACCCTCCCCTTGGGGTGGAGGAAAGGCTATGTGAGGTAGAGGTGATAAGAATCATGTCAGCAGGAAGTCCAGTCCTCACACCAACAGTTAATGGGCGCACAGACAGGCCTCCATTTCCTTCCCACGCTACCAGGAACACTGAAGTGAAACTAACTCATGTCTCAATCACAATTGGAGGACCAAGTAGACAAAATCACCGGCAGCAATTGAAAGTATACCAGCACATTTTTCATACCCCCCACTCCAGATGAATAATGCTCAATACATACCGTGAGCTGTGTTGCACAAGAGGTCACCAAAATAAGATTTAAAGAAGGGACAGTCTGCAGTCCCTCCAGGGCAACAGAGGAACAAAACAGCATCCCCTTCCCAGGCAGAACCAAACTAATTCTAAATTGGGAACAAAGATGGGGTCTTCCCCATTTAAAGACTTCTGCCAAAAACTCTGGACTAGAAAGCATTCCTGCCCTTAAGTATGCTGTAGGTGGGAGTTTAACCCCTATGTCCAAGCAGCAGGAAGCTAGTCAGTCCAAGCTCTATATAAGGGCCAGCTTCCATGAGAAGAGTGAAATGGAGTTGTTTCCGGTATAGAGAAGATGAATTGTAGTGTTGAAGAGAAGGACGAAGATTGTTGGAGCAGAAAGGAAGATTGCTGAGCTGACAGTAAGACCTTGCATTGTAAAACTGATTGCAAGACCCATAGAGGAGAGGAAGATTTCTGGGTTGGCAGTAAGACCTGAAATGGAAGAACAGATTGTAATGTCCAGAAAGGAGAGTAAGACCGTTGGGCTGGCTGTAACAACTGAAAAGCAAGGACATACTGTAATACCCAGAAGGGAGAGAAAGACAGCTGGACTGGCTGTACAACCTGAAGTGGAAGGACAGATTGTAAAACTCAGTGAGGCAAAGGAGACTGCTGGGCAGATTGCAAGACCTGAAGTTGGGTGGTGAATTGTAACTCCTGGAAAAGAAAGACTGATTGTAAAACACAGATATAAGAGACATATTGTAAAACCTGGGGACTAGAGGTGATTGAAAGCTGGTGACCAGAAATTCAGAAAAACAGAAGGTGGTTCAAGTGGAGACCACCAGACAGGTAGGTGCATGGCGACCTGGACAATACCCTAGTCAAGAAAAGGGCAAACAAAGAAAACATTGAGGCCTTTGATGAGGGAAAGATAAAGAAAACTGAAGACAAAGGCTCTGACCAAGAGTAAGGCAGAGGAGCAAAGGGCAGAAGCCAATGAACGAGACAGGGAGGGGTTCCTGATCACAGTGAAGGAGGAAGTACTCCAGAGGTGGCAGAGAATTAAATTGTAGAGGATCTTTCTAGCGGACAGAGAGTGTGGCGAGATGGAGGAGGTGAAGCAAGTAAAGGGTCGCCTGGGCACTACCCTAGGAAGGACAAACATAAACTGTCTGTGTGAAGTGTCAGGGACAGCAGAACACACCCCAACCATCCTGACACCTTTATTCAAAGACATACTTGTCGCATCATTTCTTACGACTTGTGACACAAGACCAGTGGCTCTGGAACTAGGGCTGCTGGGGGTGTTGCAGCACCTCCTAGATTGATGGAGAAATGTCAAAAGGTGGCAGAATAAAACGCTCCCTTTGAAATGAATTTCAATTGTTTTTTGGTTAAGGACAGTGAACTGCAAAGTGGATGTAACAAGAATTAAGGGATGTTATCTTCTGACAAATTACTGTCACTTTGTTTTTATCTTTCAGATCTCTCTATGGTTTAGAAGCAAAATGAGGGCATTTGGGAAATTGATTCTAGGGAACTATTGCAAAGCCCTGGGGAGGATGTAAAAACAAGGCTGTTTCAACATGCTCTTAATGCATGCTGCCTGGTACAACAACTACTGACAAAGACAGCTATCTGTTTTTATATTGAACAGCTTTTCTTAATACGAACATGTACTCTCTCTATACTCTTAAAATGTTACTTGCCTGAAACGGTAAATACACTCTTTCCGATTCTCAGCCGAGAGGGCAAGGACTGACTGAGCATTCAATCCATTTTACATTTTATCACTTAGGAGGGAAACTATGCATTTTATGTGATAACACCTGCAATTTATAGCAAAGCTCCTAAAATGTGTGTGGCACAATAACCACATTTTCAAAAAACCTGCTATAATTTATAATAGGGCTGTTCTCTCTGCAAGCACTTAAACATTCAATACGATTAGCAGTGCCAGACCTTTTCACAACATCTGCATTTGTTTAGGGTGACGACATGTCTCAGCAATTCCTAGCTGGGTTGCTGTACCTCTTAATGTAACAGTACATGCACTTAACAGAGCTGACGTAATGGCAGACTACCACCACTTATAGGAGGTCTCAGGAGTGAGTCCAAGCAAGGTATGAGAATAGATTTTAATTTCTCTTCGTACACGATTGGAGAAGTATGACACACATCATAATAGATGGCAGCAAGCTGTTACTGCTCTGGGAGACTTAATGTTATAGTGTTTTCAAGCAGGAACTTATCCTGGCCTTTTTCACTATACCATTGCTGTTTGAGCTTTGGCCTATTTGGAACTATGCTACTTCCATTTATGACAAAGCAAGCCATACATCATTGGCACCATATATGTCACTGACACCACTGCAGCCCAATAATCCTCTCAGCAACATCAGCCAGTTAGGAAATATTGCCTAGTTGGTTAATGGGCCTGTTGAAGTCATCTATGATCCAATCCTGGAACTTTAGCTTGGTGGAGCTTTGTGCATGCTGCAAAAACTGATTTAACCTCAAGCTAACTGGTTAATTCCAGCTGATCTAACATAGCCTTCTTCTCATACAGGTGGCACTACGTTCAGGGTTACAACACAATTGCTCCGCATAGCTACTTTCATTTGAAGTGTAGTATATACAGATACATAATAACACTTTGGCAGTACTATTCTAATAATGGCAAAAATATGTATACTCTCTGTGGTACCACACAATACTTCAGATTCAATTTACAGTGCACCCAGAGCTGGCAGTTTGAAACGCATAGCAATCATAAGCAAGTTGTAACTGCAGAGATCAAGGAAGAAAGGCTGATTAGTTTCAGAACCTAGGCAGTATACTTTCTTCATGCTTAAATAGTGATACTGTGTGAGGATCCCCCCCACCTGGGCAACCCTTAAGAGAAAAGGTAGGGTGCACCCTATATTGTCTATTACAGCCCAGTCCATAAATGTTCATAATGTTCTGCTTTACTTCTAGAGGTTCTACAACTCCAAAGTACCTGAGATGCCAAAGAAGAACAGGTTCCAATACGAATCTGTGACCCCTGTATGATTCCTGAGGTTGGAAGATGCTTTTCTTCATCACAGTACCTTTTTTGCCTTGGCGTTACTCGAAAGGACCCCTCGAGGATGAACCCCATTTGCAAGAAGGAGTCACTGGGATGTCGAGACCAAGAGAAAAGGAGAAACCAGACAGTGTTGGAAAGGCAGCACTTTCGGTCTTTGTGGTTGTCTCCATACGTAGGTTGTTTCTCTGGCTGTGGATATCCCACAAAGGTGAAACTTGCTTTAGTCTCCAAAATGGCCTGGCTAAAGAGGATAAGACCCTTGGGGACCTTCAATGCCTTTTGGTGCCGACAAGTGCAGTGGCAGAAGTAGGTGTCCGGTTCCAAGATTTTGCAGTTTGCCGACCTTTGGTTCTTCGGTGCTGCAGCTGCAGCACAGACCTGTGGAAGGCTTCTGCAACTTGGAATCGACCACTGGACTGGACTATGGACCCTCACTAAGGCTGGATCCTCAGGGTATCTTCTTTGGTTGTTGGTGGCGGGAAATCCACCGGCAGACCTTCCTCTGCACACAGCGAACTGGAATTTTCGATGGGAAAACATCATCAGATGTCGTGTCAGGGATGTCCCTTGACAGATTCTTTGATCAGGTGGAACTTTTGCAGCTCCGGGTGGGAAGCAGCACTATGCTTTTACCCCCTCTTCTGCGCAGTACGTAGCAATCTTGCTTTCAGTGGTCAAGAACACTCCTCCGGACCCTGGCTGACACAACTGGACTCCTTCAGATTGAGATTTCCAAACACTTCTCTTCTCTGGATGGCCAGCACATAGGACTGGCTTCCAGGGTACTTCTGATGGAGAGTAGCAGGTGCATGATGATCCCTCATAGCTCGGGAATAGGTTGCCTATCCAGGTCCTGTCTTGGATTAGTCCTTGGAAGAACACAGCCGCTTTCACATTACTTGAAGAAATGGAGCAGCAGGCGTCTTCCTCCAGCTGGGCTCCCGGGAACTGTTTCTTCTTGCTTTAGCTTTTGGCAGGGCCTGGGTGTCCCAATAATGGAGGACACTCAGAGCCACTGTCAAGTCAGCATGTTACTGCCACCAGCCTATACCTTGCTCTGTGGGAAACACACAGGTGCCCAAAAACACACACAACCGGTACAAGGGTTTAGCCCCCACTCATGGGTGCCACAAGGGTATCCCATGGGTGGTGTTCAGCAAAAGGAAAAATGAAGAGTTGCACTGCCAGATGTCCAAGCTGTACCGCAGTGACTGAACATATAAATAAAACACACACACAGAAATGTTAGGCCAGGGACCAGGATGCCCTGTCCACACAAAAGGCATTTCCAACATCACAGTATCCAAGGAGGAATAAGACAGCAAAGGGCGGCAGGCATCACCCAACTCAGGAAACATGCCCTATGTATCTGTACTGTTGTATACCTCTGTAAAGTGCTGCATTGCTTCTCAGAGCTAGGTATGTGCTCAACACATATAATAATAATAATAATAATAATAATAATAATAATAATAATAATAATAATAATAGGAGAGGCCAGAATTGAATGTTGAGAAAGCCAAGCTCTTGAAAAGGCCTGAATTGAATGCTGTGAAACCCAAGATCTCCGGGAGACTGAAATTAAATGCTGAGCATCCCAGGTCTGGAAGACGCAAGGCCGAGGTAAAGCATGAAAAGAGCAAAGTTGAAACCAGGGAGAGATGTTGTGAGTCGTTGTGGGAGCAGGGAGACTGAAGAAGTGTCCAGATTATGAGTAACTCCTGGAAGAGACTGTCCAGGAGAACGTTTCTGTTTTGCTGTGTGAGATTAGGGTGGACATTTGAGAACAGGTTTTGTCAACTCTTTTGTTGACCATTTCTTGGAAAAGCCGTGAGGCTAAGGACTTGTTGCAATTAGGATTTTGAATTTACTGTTCACTAACCTTTCGGACATTACTTTTTTGTCTAGGGTCTCCTCTACGTAATAAGGACTCTGGATGTTAAGTTTAGAAAACCTTTATTTCTTAGTCATTCATCGTTGAAGGTGTGGAACAACTGGAGAAAAGCCCCAGTTGTTGTTGTCTGATCCCTAACTTTGTTTTTCTAGGAACATCCTTATTTGTAAGAGCTAGCCAATAGTTCCTGTAAGTGTTTGGTCCAAACCTCTACCGATCCAGAACACTGAATAAAACCATGTTTTGCAAAACTCAATTGAAATGTGTTGTCTGTCGTTGCTCAGCCTTACCACAGTACCTAATGGAGGAGGAGGATGGGGTTTAGGCAATGAGTGTACCTATGTGTATCTATGTGTGTATCTTCTCTTTCACTCGTTCTTTTGTAGATCAGTTCAATTACTTAGGCTTCCACTTCTGATCTCCACGCTGTACATTTTCTAATGTGATCTCACCTTTCAGCAGGATTGCAATCTTTATGTGTGAATGAACCTTTATTTTATTGATTATATATCCATCAACATTGTCACAGTAGAGTGCTGAAATGGCAATACTTTTTTACACATGCACTCTAGGCCAGGGTGGATAGCTCAAGGGCAACACAGTTGTCTTGGAAGCAAGACAATTTAGAGCAAAAAGGATTTGAGTCATGGTCTCAGGCTTTGAGACTGGTCTCTGGTATTAAGCATTTTATAGAAAGATGACTTAATTAATTAGCAGCATTCTATATTGTATTACAGAGAATTCACTTGTCAGTTGGACTAATATAGATTTAAAAACAAAGTATTGTACTTCTCAACAAGGAGTCTGTTTTAGTAGAACTGTATTGGCTGTACGTGCACAGTGCCTACTAATATGCTTCACATGAGGCCCTAAAACCTATCAACATTGTTGCTAGTCGTATAATGAACAGTACTGGCAGTTGCAATATTGCAGTTATACTTTACATTTCAATGTACCAGGACATATCTATAGGTTTGTGGTATATTCAGTACCGAAGTGCTAATGATTTTTTATTATTCCTTGAAGAGAGTCCAAACATTGAATCTGCATGGAATTTAAACTCCCTTAAACTCGTAAACAATGGTAGTATGCACACAGGTATGGAGCGCATAAATCACTTTTAACAATGTTGTATCTTCCTCTTTGATATTTAACTGACATTTCCAATCATCACCAGTATTTAAACATGTGTGTATGTAACATTACAAGGCAGATGTTTTCTTTATGATAGCATGCATATGTGCACAGGGGAGCTATATGGTTCACCAGCAATGTTGGATAAACTCTACAATCTGATGCTCCTTTTGTATGCCATATCCATTCTCTCAGAGTACAGATAACAGAGTGACGTATGGTTCCATCTGCCGGGAATCTGCCTCCCACAGACATTCCATACAACTGACCGCCACTAATTAACCGAAGGGCACAGATTAAATTCCAATTACATTTTCTGCTAACATTATCAGGGGTGTGTTAGTCCTTTCATTAGCCCATATCAATCTGTACTAACTCTATTAGTTCTTCTTCAGACAGATAAAGCATGGTTCAGCCATGCCCACAAACTATGCTATATTCTTTAGTTATGAACAGCATAAGTCTGAGTGCACTTGTGTATTATTGATATGGTATGATTGGCTATAAATAACACGCTTAATACCCAGAGGTTTCTAAGCGTAGACCCGTGGATTGAACCTGTGTTGCTCTATGTCATCTTGCTTCCAAGGCGAGCACACTGTCCCTAAGCTATCTTCCCAAGACTATTAGGAGCAGAGCTTTAAATGGGTCTATTAATAAGATTAGAACGCTAAGTACATCTGGCCATTAACATGAACAGGAACTAGAGTTATTTAATCTGGGTGTCATCATGAGCAGACCTCTCTGTGAGTTTTGTGTGTTGGTAGGTCTACTCTGAAGGAGTCTGTGTATGCACGTTTATAAATCCTTTCAACTAATAAGGATGACTTGCTGTTATCTATGTGGTCATTTCTATGATAACAACTTCTTTACTTAATCAGATATTTCATTTGAAGATTTGTTCAGCACTGGTTTAAAAAAATGAGAAGTGGAACAGAAATGACAGTAGGATAGGAAGATTAGGATAGGAAGATTAGGATAGACAGGTTGTATGTGGGGAGGTGGAGGAGTAGGGTATGGGGAAGGAGAAAGGTATGTCTTGAGGCTCTTTCTGAAAGTGGTTACGGAGAGTGCAGTTCAGATGTGAAGCGGTAGCATGTTCCATGCTCTGTGTGCCCACAGAGTCGGATGTGTAGAAGATACTGGCTTGCTTTCCTCGTGTTTGTGTGGGTGATAGGTTTGAGAATGTTGTGAAAGTAAAGCAGGGTTTTAAGATGATGACTTTGAATACAATGTAGAGTCATTTGAAGGCAATCGTTTGTGGTATGGTGAGCAAGTGGAGCTGAGCGAGAGCTTATGAACTGTGTGAATGTTTGGGTAGGTGAAGGAACAGTCTTCCTGCTGCATTTTGTATGGCTTGCAGGGCAGACATGTGCTGTTGGGGAGTCCAGTGAGGAGAACATTGCCATAGTCCTGCTTGGACTGAATCAATAATTGGACTATGGTGCATAAGTTGTCAGGGGAAGGCTGTGTGTGTGATTGTTCATTGTAGGTGTAGTTGTATATTGCATGCTTTAATGACAGCTTCTATGTGGTGTGTGAAAGAAAGGTGGGGATTGATGGTGAAGCCAAGAGATTTGACATCTGGAGAGGAATATGTTTAGGTTGTCTGAGATAAGATCTTTATTCCAGGGGGGGTAGATATGTGCCAGAGGCAGCCAGGGGCAGATGATGAGGTATTCTGCTTTGGAAGGGTTAAACTTGAGGTAGTGGGTGGCCATTCAAGTAGTAATTGTGGACAGACAGCTTTGAGTGAGTGGAGTTGTGAAGGGGATGAGAGATGGGAGCTTACTTGTGTGTCATATGCATTTTGGTGGAAATGGACAATGTATTTGCAAAGGGTCTTTCCAAGGGATTCTACATATAGGTTGAAGAAAAGTGGGGACAGCAAAGAGTTTTGCAGGACACCAAATGGGATGGGGTGTGATTGATAGTTGGGCATAGAGACAAAATGTCTCCTTTCAGTGAGGAAGGAAGTAACCCAATCTAGGATTGTGACTGAAGGTTTCATCCCGTGGGATATGACATTTAGTAGAATGGTGTGGTTGAGGAGTATGAGAAGTGATGTTGTGGAGGTCATCAAGGATGTGAAGTGTAGCGGTCTCAGGTTGAAACCCAGATTGGAAGGGGTTGAGGTGGTTGTTTGTGGTGATGTGTTGTTGCACTTGGGTAGGGACAAAGCATTCTGCAGTTCTGGCGAACTATGGGAGGGTATCAATGGGGCAGTCGTTTTTGGGGAGTCTGAGTCAATAACGGTTACAACGTGGTTCTCCAACAGTAACATTTTGTGTAGGTTATCAGTCTATGTTTCGCTTGAGCTCTCACCACTATAAGGCTGTTATGTTATGAAAATGACTCTATCCTATCAACCTTCATTCATACATGTGGAAGGAATTGCTTTGAAATTATTCAGCTGATGCCATGTTTTAGAAATGCCTTATGTTGAACTCACGCCCAACCTTGTTTCCACTGAAGCAGTTAACTTCACTTAACATCCTTGCTAGTTGAATAGCACCAGGATTGTTTGTAACACCTATGATTTTGGTAAGGTGACACTGGACAGATTTTGGTAAGGTGACACCAGCCAGCACCCCCACTCTCAAAATTGCTCCAGCACCACTGCACAAGACAATGAACCCGTTCTCCCATTTCACAGTGAGACATGACGTTTGGTACAATAAAAATTCCACTCACCTTAGTATCAAATGGCTGTACAATTTTATTAGATAGATTCTATAATTGATTTCCTTCACTATCACACACCCACGCAGGCTGCTTCTCTCGCTTCCCTTGGTAATGAATGTGGAGCATCACAAAGGGAGGAGGGATACCAAATAGTACCCTCTCTTGAAGTAGGAATCTCTGCTGCGCTGAAATATTCATGTTTTAAATATGCAGGAATTGACAGTCTAATGTTCTTTGCTTTATGGAGCTATTCTGGATAAAAGGTGTCACTTGCATTTCTGTCACTGCGCATATCGCAGTTATCAATATATGTAAATATGAAAACGTATACATTCGTGATTGAATTCTTAATATGTATATTTTTCTTCTGGTCAAGCCCATTTCAGAACTGTATTCAGTTTGTTAGTGAAATGAAAATGACTTATCTTTCATCAGGTCTCAGCTTTTGAAAGCTCATTTATTGTGTCAGTTGACTGATTAATGATGCCATCTTTATATGAGCTGGTTAAGGAATACCTTTAATCTCTTGTACGAATATATTGTTTGGTCCTAATGGTTTCTCTACCAAAGGTGAAAGGAGTACCTGGACGTCAGTTTATGAAAAACCGATCATCTTGCCAGTGAATCACTACTTGTGTTTCTGACAAATTCCATTTATAAAGGACAACTCGGTTTTGTACACTTTGACGCTTAATACATGCCTTCCCATGTGTTTTTGGTTTGCTTTTAGAAGCATACACCTCACATTAGCAAACATATCTGCTTCATTTAACGTATAAGCTCCATTAGAAGTAACATATTATTAGTTTCCTGGCAGTGCATCTGTTTCATTTGATGGGAAGGTCATTGGTTATAATTTTATAGAAATGAGAGCAGTCTCATATCTTCTTTGGTCTTCTTCAAGGTGCAAAATACGTAGTATTTGATTTTTGATTGTGCATTTGTCCTTACAATACATATTAGTCAATGTATTTCCATTCTGAAATCACCCGATTAGCTACAGCTTTGTTGTCACTTGATATGTATTTGTGTTGGATTTCCAGTAAAATATGGAAGGTTGGGGTCTGCATGCTACATATTTTATTGTATAAAATATCCAAAGAGGTTTCAAATTAGGCATTTTATTTCTGAATGCCCTTACACTCTTCATTCATGTCTCCCTACCATCTGAGGTGGCAAGCTCCAATGAGAACAAATGTGTTGTTTCATCTGGAAGGCCTCTGTAGAAGAAAGCATGTCTCGGGAAATGTCTTCCTTGGTTGAGTGTAGCCAATTGAGCCCAGTTTTAATGGTGATGATTTGCTTTTAAAAAGGTTTACCTTCTACACACACGTGTATGTGATTTCCACAATCATTCCCTATGCCCATCCACACAAAAGCTCTGGTTATCCCAGCCTATAATATCCTACCTTCAAATTGCATTCTGTCAATGGACTTGAATTTATATTCTATGCACCTATATTCTGCAAATCCCATCCTCCGGAAACTCAGATTGACATGCCCCTATTTCTTCGGCTCCCTACTAAAAGCTTTTCTTTACACTAGTTTAATAAATAGTGAACAGAGATATTTGTGGGTGTTAGTCCTAATATATGATTTGCATCCAGTGAAGGGTGATCAGGCAATCAGGTGCTGGAAGAGTAGCGAGAATACAGTGCCTACTGCCTGCTCTTTCCAGCCACCCGAGGCCCTTCCCTGGATGGCTCCCTCTTGATTTTGGGGAGGCAACCACAAGCCTCTCCTGGTTGCCTCCCCATGTCTAACCCTACACCCAAAGAGACCCTGCTCCTTTCCCCACCCCCTTCCTCCCTCCCCACTTACCTGCCGGACGAGAGCTTTGTGCGTCGGTACCGGCACTCCTCCTGACCGCGGCCGCCATGGAAATGGAAAAGGGAGTAAGTCACTTTTCCTGTGGCAGAGCCATCTTTTATTTATGTTTCTCGGGAAATTGGGCTTTGTGCGTATTGTGCAAACTCAATTCCTGAGAAAGAAAAATAAAGTATTTTCATCTTGGGCAAACCCAGGGTGTGAATCGCTATCACACTTGAGTCATGGGTGCGTATATGGCCGGTAACAGCCCACAGCCATCGCCGTACTCTCACTTCGCTTGGTTCTGCTTATGCTCGGGCTGATAGTCCATTAAAAGCCATGTATGCCCCACGACTGGGGTGTGATTGCTACAATCAATGTAACAGAATATGAAAGCATTGTGGAGTCAGAAAACATATATGCATCGGACAAAATACTTTACAAAAATACAAAGAAATGTATTAGCTAGATGAATATCAAGGATGAAAGTATGAGGAAAAGGAAAAGAAAAAGATAATGCACCAAAAGGGATTTATAAGAATCATTCAACAGTTCAATTTGGTCTCAAATTAATTGTCACTTCAAGGTTACAATATAGCATTATTTGTGAGGGGGGCTATACACAGCCAATAACAGCCAAATATCCACAACTAGCAGGTCTCAACACAGTAAGGACCTACATGAAGGCTTATGGCCATTACTAGCTATGTATGGACCTTGATAAGATTTGTATTGCTATAAATATCCTGACATAATACTAGGGGTGCTAAACTAGGTATACAGCATTAGAAAAAAGGTTTCCATTGATAATGAAAGGATGTAGTTGACCTGACCTATCCGATGTGCTACTTCAAGCTCCTCTGTCAACCACCCCTCGTAATGAACCCTTAACCACCGACTCCGTTGACTCGTGGCTCAATATTTTATTAATCCCGCTCACCCCCACTTGCCAATCCTCTGCTCGCCATGGCCCTTATCCCAGATGGTTTACACCAGAACTGAAGACTGCAAAACAACTGTATAAATCCCTCGAACGCAAAAGGCGGAAAGATAAAACCAACCTGAGTAAATCCATCCTGGCCCTGCACCATAGCCACTTTAAAAGCTGAAATCTGAAAAGAAAAAAGAGCCCACTACAACTTTTGAATTCTCAACTGTGAAAAAGCCTGCAAGGAACTCACAAAATCATTTCTGAATTCACCAAACCAACCTGTACCACCACCCAATCGAACCCATCTCAGTCACTCTGCGACTCACTCTCTCTCCAATTCTACACCACTGCTCTTGACAGAACAAATTCTCTCAACAACAAACTGGCCCTCATGCCCCCGCAATGTAATCCACCCACCCTACCAGTCACCCCCCCCACCTGCCACAGCAACTACAACTCAACCCACCTTCCACTGGTTCACACCAATATCAAGAGACCAATTTCTCAAACTTCTCTCTGCCCAGAAACCATCTGGCTCCCCCCTAGACACCTGCCCCGCCTCAGTCCTCAAAGAAATATTCTCATCCTCCTGCACAGCAGAGTATGCAAGAACCGTCATAAATGACTACCTCACCTCGGGAATGTTCTCCAACGCCTTCAAAACTGCTCATGTCAAGCCACTTCTAAAAAAAACCTTCTCTCAAACCTCTTGACCCTAAAAACTACTGCCCCATCTCAAACACCAGGTTCCTTGCTAAACTCATCGATCAAACCACAACTCCCAACTAAATGCCTTTGTCGAATCCAAGAATCTCATAGACTCTGTACATTCATGCTTCAGACCTCGACACGGAACCAAAACCACTCTGACCTCAATCTGGAACGACCTTAAGATCACCACAGACTCTGCGGGATGCGCTGCACTAATCCTTCTAGACCTCTCCGCCGCCTTTGACACAATCAACCACTCAATCCTCCTTGACCACCTCCACTCCCTAGGAATCCATGGAAAAAGCATCAAGTGGATAGTATCCTTCCTCAACAATAGCAAACAAATAACCCTCCTCTCCACCTTTGCTTCCGCTGCCCGACCAGTCAATACTGGAGTTCCACAAGGAGCATGCCTATCAGCCCTTCTGTTCAACCTCTATATGTCCACCCTCCCAGGAATAATCCGCCCGCACAATGTCCTGTGCTATAACTACGTCAAGGACACCCAATTAATCCTAAAACTCCTCAGCTGAAACCCCACCTGTCAGCCTGACCTTGCAGCCTGCCTCCTAGACATTGTCCGTTGGATGACCACAAACCACATCCTCTTAAACCCCACTAAAACCGAAATCATGTTGTGCAGCAACACCAAGCTTATCCCCCATCCTCTACCTTGGCCACCATCCATGGGCAATCCACCCTCCACCTCGAACACAGTAAAAAACCTTGGATGCACTCTCGACTCTGACCTAACCCTCTCTCGCCAAATCAACAATGTCTCTAAGTCCTGCCATTACCACCTCAAAATTCTTAGACACATTTTTCCGTACCTCTCCTTTCCCAACAGACTCGCCGCTATCCAATCTATTGTAATGTCGAGACTGGACTATGCCAACTCCCTCTACCTCGGGGTCCAAGCATACCACCTCATTAAACTACAAATTGCACAAAACGCTGCAGCCAAATTGCTTCTAGCACTTGGCCCAAGAGACCACACCTCTCCAGCTCTCAGAACTCTCCACTGGCTCCCAGTTGGACGAAGGGTGACTTTCAAAACCTTATGCATCTCCCACCGAGCTGTGAATAAAACCAGCCCTCTATACCTACAGGACAAGCTAAAACCCTACCACCCACTGTGCACTCTAAGATCAAGCTCCGCCTTCCTTTTAGTGATACCAAACACCAACTCAGTCAGGTTAGGAGGATCATCATTCTCAGCCTTGGCCCCCACTTTATGGAACTCGCTTCCACCCCACATTCGACACACCGAAGACTACCTGTCATTCCGCAAATTACTGCAAACATGGCTCTTCCCTTAAAAAATCGAAGCTTACAGCAAATGGAATCAATAGCCACAACAAACAGAAAGCCAAGGTTGTTTGAACAAAGAAAATAAAAGAGCAAAGGGAGTTGATGGAACGGATAGAAAGACTAAAACGGATAGTGTAACTAAAACGGATAGGCTGAGTGAAACGGATAGAGTAAGTGAAATGGATGGAATAGATGTAACAAATAGAGTACATGGAACAGATTGAGTAGATTAAATGGATAGAGTAGATGGAATGGATAGAGTAGATGGAACTGATAGAGTGGATGGAATGGATAGAGTGGATGGAGGGGATGGAGTGGATGGAGCGGATTGAGTGGATGGAGCGGATAGAGTGGATGGAACGGAGAGAGTGGATGGAGTGGATAGAGTGGATGGAGGAGATAGAGTGGATGGAATGAATGGAGTGGATGAAACGGATGGAGTGGATGAAATGGATAGAGTGGATGAAACGGATGGAATGGATGGAGTGGATCTATTGGATGAAGCAGATGGAGTGGATGAAGCAGATGGAATGGATGAAGCAGGTGGAGTGGATGAAACGGATGGAGTGGATGAAACAGATGGAGTGGATAGTGTGGATGGAGCGGATAGAGTGGATGGAACGGATGGAGGGTATGGAGCGGATGGAGTGGATGGAGCGGATAGAGTGGATGGAGCGGATAGAGTGGATGGAACGAGAGAGTGGATGAAGTGGATAGAGTGGATGGAGCAGAGAGAGTGGATGGAATTAATGGAGTGGATGAAACGGATGGGGTGGATGAAATGGATAGAGTGGATGAAACAGATGGAATGGATGGAGTGGATGTAGTGAATGAAGCGGATGGAGTGGATGAAGCAGATGGAATGGATGAAGCAGATGGAGTGGATGAAACAGATGGAGTGGATGAAACGGATGGAGTGGATGAAGTGGATAGTGTGATTGGAGCGGATAGAGTGGATGGAATGGATGGAGTGTATGAAATGGATGGAGTGGATGAAACAGATAGAGTGGATGAAATGGATGGAATGGATAGAGTGGATGTGGTGGATGAAGCTGATGGAGTGGATGAAGCAGATGGAGTGGATGAAACGGATGGAGTTGATGGAACTGATGGAGTGGAGTGATATGCTATGATATGATATGATATGGCATTTATAACGCGCCTACACACAAGTGTTTCAAGGTGCGACGAGGCATGGGAGGGAGAAAAGAGGAAAGACAGACAGTGATCCTACTAGGCCAGGTGTCATTCAGATCGCACAAGTGCATGGGAAGGGGAAAGGAGGAGAAGTGCGGGGGCAAGGAGGAGAGGACAGTGCAGTACATGGGATAAGAAAAAGAAAAAACGAAAAAAAATAAATAAATAAGAGTAAGTAAAAGTATGGCCAGCAGGTTGCAAGTGCAAGGTTAAGTGCAGACATCAAGAGTCAAGTGCTGGTTGTGGGACTGTAGGGATACAGGAAACAGTCCACAAGTTCTGGGGTTGCCAGGAAGGCAGTGCAGGAGTGTGACTGGAGGCAGAGGGTGCCTGGGCCCGAGATCTGAGGGTGACCAGTGCAATATCAGTGTCAGCAGCCAGGAAGTCAGCAAGGGAGAGGAGGAGAAAAAGTAGAAGCAAAGAGAAAGGTTTTGAGGTGCTTCCGGAACTGAAGATGATTCTCCTCAAGTTTCAAGGGAAGCAGGGAGGCTGTTCCAGAGGGAGGCCCCAGCCGAGGAAAGAGATCTACCACCAACTCGATGATTGGAGAAACGACTGACCCTGAGGGAATATGAGTTAGATGAGCGAAGAGCTCGAGAGGGAATGTATTTAGGGAGAGAGAGTTGAAGTTATTGAGGCCCAAAGCCCCAGAAGGCCTTGTGGATGATGCAAAGGGTTTGGAGTGGATGAAGCGGATGGAGTGGATGAAGCAGATGGAGTGGATGAAACGGATGGAGTAAATGAAATGGATGGAATGGATGAAACGGATGGAGTGGATGAAACGTATGGAGTGGATGGAACTGATGGAGTGGATGGAGCGGATGGTGTGGATGGCGCGGATGAGGGGTAGAACGGATGAGGAGAAAGAACCGATGAAATGAATGGAACAGATGGAGTAGATAGACTAGATGAAGAGAATGGAACGGATGAAGTGGATGAATCGGACAAAGTGGATGTAAAGGATAGAGTAGATGGAATGGATAGAATGGACGGAATGGATGAAGTGAATTGGACAGATGGAGTGGATGGAATAGATGAAGTGGATAGAGCGAATGAAGTGGATGGAGCATATGAAGTGGTTGAAATGGATTAAGTAGATGGAACGGATGAAGTGGATGGAACAGATGAAGTGGATGGAATGGATGAAGTCGATGGAACAGATGAAGTGGATGGAATGGATGAAGTGAATGGAACGGATGAATTGGGTAGAATGGATGAAATGGATGGAACAGACCAAGTGGATGGAACGGACAAAGTATGAAGTGGATAGAACGGATGAAATGGATGTAACGGAGCAAGTGGATGAAACGGACAAAGTGGATGGAATGGTGAGGGATGGACCAGATGAGGGATAGAACAAATGAAGAGAATGGAATGGATGGAATAGATGAACAGAATGGAATGGATGGAATTGATGAACAGGATGGAAAAGATGAAGTGGATGGAACGGATGAAGTGGATGGAACGGATGAAGTAGATGGAAATGATGGAGTAGATGGAACAGATCGAATGGACAGAATGTATTAAGTGAATTGAAAGGATGGAGTAGATGGAAAGGATGGAGTAGATGGAACAGATAGAATGGACGGAACGGATGATGTGAATTGAACGGATGGAGTTGATGGAATAAATGAAGAGAATGGAACGGATGAAGTGGGTGGAACAGACGAAATGGGTGGAGAGGATGAAGTGGATGGAACAGACTAAGTGGATGGAATGGACGAAGTGGATAGAACGAACAAAGTGTATGGAACGGACGAAGTGGATAGAACGAACAAAGTGTATGGAACGGACAAAGTGGATGGAATGAACAAAGTGGATGGAACTGACAAAGTGGATGGAACAGATGAAGTGGATGGAACAGATGGAGTGGATGGAGTGGATGGAACGGATCGAGTGGATGGAACGGATCGAGTGGATTGAGTGGATGGAACGGATGGAACAGATGGAGTGAATGGAACAGATGGAATGAATGGAACAGATGGAAAGGATGGAATGGATGGAGTGTATGGAACGGATTGAACGAACTGAGGGGATGGAACGGATGGAATGGATGGAACAGATTGAGTGGATGGAAGGGATGGAACGGATTAAGTGGATGGAGTGGATGGAGTGGATGGAACGGAAGAAGTGGATGGAACGGATGAAGTAGATGGTACGGATGTATGGAACAGATTGGAGTGGATGGAAAAGATAGATTGGATGGAACGGATGAAGTGGATGGAACGGATGAAGTAGATGGTATGGATGTATTGAACAAATTCGAGTGGATGGAGTCGATGGAAAAGATAGAGTGGATGGAATTAATGGAGCGGATGAAACGGATGGGGTGGATGAAATGGATAGAGTGGATGAAACAGATGGAATGGATGGAGTGAATGTAGTGGATGAAGCGGATGGAGTGGATGAAGCAGATGGAATGGATAAAGCAGATGGAGTGGATGAAACAGATGGAGTGGATGAAACGGATGGAGTGGATGAAGTGATTAGTGTGGATGGAGCGGATAGAGTGGATGGAATGGATGGAGTGTATGAAACAGATGGAGTGGATGAAACAGATAGAGTGGATGAAATGGATGGAATGGATAGAGTGGATGTAGTGGATGAAGCTGATGGAGTGGATGAAGCAGATGGAGTGGATGAAACGGATGGAGTTGATGGAACTGATGGAGTGGAGTGATATGCTATGATATGATATATGGCATTTATAACGCGCCTACACACAAGTGTTTCAAGGTGCGACGAGGCAAGGGAGGGAGAAAAGAGGGAAGACAGACAGTGATCCTACTAGGCCAGGTGTCATTCAGATCGCACAAGTGCATGGGAAGGGGAAAGGAGGAGAAGTGCGGGGCAAGGAGGAGAGGACAGTGCAGTACATGGGATAAGAAAAAGAAAAACCAAAACATAAATAATAAATAAGAGTAAGTGAAAGTATGGCCAGCAGGTGGCAAGTACAAGGTTAAGTGCAGACATCAAGTGTCAAGTGCTGGTTGTGGGACTGTAGGGATACAGGAAACAGTCCACAAGTTCTGGGGTTGCCAGGAAGGCAGTGCAGGTGACGACTGGAGGCGGAGGGTGCCTGGGCCCGAGATCTGAGGGTGACCAATGCAATATCAGTGTCAGAAGCCAGGAAGTCAGCAAGGGAGAGGAGGAGAAAAAGTAGAAGCAAAGAGAAAAGTTTTGAGGTGCTTCCGGAACTGAAGATGATTCTCCTCAAGTTTCAAGGGAAGCAGGGAGGCTGTTCCAGAGGGAGGCCCCAGCCGAGGAAAGAGATCTACCACCAACTCGATGATTGGAGAAACGACTGACCCTGAGGGAATATGAGGTAGATGAGCGAAGAGCTTGAGAGGGAAGGTATTTAGGGAGAGAGAGTTGAAGTTATTGAGGCCCCAGGCCCCAGAAGGCCTTGTGGATGATGCAAAGGGTTTGGAGTGGATGATGTGGATGGAGCGGTGGAGTGGATGAAGCGGATGGAGTGGATGAAGCAGATGGAGTGGATGAAACAGATGGAGTAAATGAAACGGATGGAGTGGATGAAACGGATGGAGTGGATGAAACGTATGGAGTGGATGGAACTGATGGAGTGGATGGAGCGGATGGTGTGGATGGCGCGGATGAGGGATAGAACAAATGAAGAGAATGGAATGGATGGAATAGATGAACAGAATGGAATGGATGGAATAGATGAACAGGATGGAAAGGATGAAGTGGATGGAACGGATGAAGTGGATGGAACGGATGAAGTAGATGGAAATGATGGAGTAGATGGAACAGATCGAATGGACAGAATGTATTAAGTGAATTGAAAGGATGGAGTAGATGGAAAGGATGGAGTAGATGGAACAGATAGAATGGACGGAACGGATGATGTGATTTGAACGGATGGAGTTGATGGATTAAATGAAGAGAATGGAACGGATGAAGTGGGTGGAACAGACGAAATGGGTGGAGAGAATGAAGTGGATGGAACAGACGAAGTGGATGGAATGGACGAAGTGGATAGAACGAACAAAGTGTATGGAACGGACGAAGTGGATAGAACGAACAAAGTGTATGGAATGGACAAAGTGGATGGAATGAACAAAGTGGATGGAACTGACAAAGTGGATGGAACAGATGGAGTGGATGGAACAGATGGAGTGGATGGAGTGGATGGAACGGATCGAGTGGATGGAACGGATCGAGTGGATTGAGTGGATGGAACGGATGGAACAGATGGAGTGAATGGAACAGATGGAATGAATGGAACAGATGGAAAGGATGGAATGGATGGAGTGTATGGAACGGATTGAACGAACTGAGGGGATGGAACGGATGGAACGGATGGAATGGATGGAACAGATTGAGTGGATGGAGGGGATGGAACGGATTAAGTGGATGGAGTGGATGGAGTGGATGGAACGGAAGAAGTGGATGGAACGGATGAAGTAGATGGTACGGATGTATGGAACAGATTGGAGTGGATGGAAAAGATAGATTGGATGGAACGGATGAAGTGGATGGAACGGATGAAGTAGATAGTATGGATGTATTGAACAAATTCGAGTGGATGGAGTCGATGGAAAAGATAGAGTGGATGGAATTAATGGAGCGGATGAAACGGATGGGGTGGATGAAATGGATAGAGTGGATGAAACAGATGGAATGGATGGAGTGAATGTAGTGGATGAAGCGGATGGAGTGGATGAAGCAGATGGAATGGATAAAACAGATGGAGTGGATGAAACAGATGGAGTGGATGAAACGGATGGAGTGGATGAAGTGGATAGTGTGGATGGAGCGGATAGAGTGGATGGAATGGATGGAGTGTATGAAACGGATGGAGTGGATGAAACAGATAGAGTGGATGAAATGGATGGAATGGATAGAGTGGATGTAGTGGATGAAGCTGATGGAGTGGATGAAGCAGATGGAGTGGATGAAACGGATGGAGTTGATGGAACTGATGGAGTGGAGTGATATGCTATGATATGATATGATATGGCATTTATAACGCGCCTACACACAAGTGTTTCAAGGTGCGACGAGGCAAGGGAGGGAGAAAAGAGGGAAGACAGACAGTGATCCTACTAGGCCAGGAGTCATTCAGATCGCACAAGTGCATGGGAAGGGGAAAGGAGGAGAAGTGCGGGGCAAGGAGGAGAGGACAGTGCAGTACATGGGATAAGAAAAAGAAAAACCAAAACATAAATAATAAATAAGAGTAAGTGAAAGTATGGCCAGCAGGTGGCAAGTACAAGGTTAAGTGCAGACATCAAGTGTCAAGTGCTGGTTGTGGGACTGTAGGGATACAGGAAACAGTCCACAAGTTCTGGGGTTGCCAGGAAGGCAGTGCAGGTGACGACTGGAGGCGGAGGGTGCCTGGGCCCGAGATCTGAGGGTGACCAATGCAATATCAGTGTCAGCAGCCAGGAAGTCAGCAAGGGAGAGGAGGAGAAAAAGTAGAAGCAAAGAGAAAAGTTTTGAGGTGCTTCCGGAACTGAAGATGATTCTCCTCAAGTTTCAAGGGAAGCAGGGAGGCTGTTCCAGAGGGAGGCCCCAGCCGAGGAAAGAGATCTACCACCAACTCGATGATTGCAGAAACGACTGACCCTGAGGGAATATGAGGTAGATGAGCGAAGAGCTTGAGAGGGAAGGTATTTAGGGAGAGAGAGTTGAAGTTATTGAGGCCCCAGGCCCCAGAAGGCCTTGTGGATGATGCAAAGGGTTTGGAGTGGATGATGTGGATGGAGCGGTGGAGTGGATGAAGCGGATGGAGTGGATGAAGCAGATGGAGTGGATGAAACGGATGGAGTAAATGAAACGGATGGAGTGGATGAAACGGATGGAGTGGATGAAACGTATGGAGTGGATGGAACTGATGGAGTGGATGGAGCGGATGGTGTGGATGGCGCGGATGAGGGGTAGAACGGATGAGGAGACAGAACCGATGAAATGAATGGAACAGATGGAGTAGATAGACTAGATGAAGAGAATGGAACGGATGACGTGGATGAATCGGACAAAGTGGATGTAAAGGATAGAGTAGATGGAATGGATAGAATGGACGGAATGGATGAAGTGAATTGGACGGATGGAGTGGATGGAATAGATGAAGTGGATAGAGCAAATGAAGTGCATGGAGCATATGAAGTGGATGGAAAGGACAAGGTGGATGGAACGGACGAAGTGGATGGAACGGATGAAGTGGATGGAACGGATTAAGTAGATGGAACGGATGAAGTGGATGGAACGGATGAAGTGGATGGAATGGATGAAGTGGATGGAACAGATGAAGTGGATGGAATGGATGAAGTGAATGGAACGGATGAATTGGGTAGAATGGATGAAATGGATAGAACGGACCAAGTGGATGGAACGGACAAAGTATGAAGTGGATAGAACGGATGAAATGGATGTAACGGAGCAAGTGGATGGAACGGACAAAGTGGATGGAATGGTGAGGGATGGAACAGATGAGGGATAGAACAAATGAAGAGAATGGAATGGATGGAATAGATGAACAGAATGGAATGGATGGAATAGATGAACAGGATGGAAAGGATGAAATGGATGGAACGGATGAAGTGGATGGAACGTATGAGGGATGGAACAGATGAGGGGATAGAACAGATGAAGTGAATGGAACGGATGAAGTGGATGGAATGGATGAAGTAGATGGAAATGATGGAGTAGATGGAACAGATCAAATGGACAGAATGTATTAAGTGAATTGAAAGGATGGAGTAGATGGAAAGGATGGAGTAGATGGAACAGATAGAATGGACGGAACGGATGATGTGAATTGAACGGATGGAGTTGATGGAATAAATGAAGAGAATGGAACGGATGAAGTGGGTGGAACAGACGAAATGGGTGGAGAGGATGAAGTGGATGGAACGGACAAAGTGGATGGAATGGACGAAGTGGATAGAACGAACAAAGTGTATGGAACGGACGAAGTGGATAGAACGAACAAAGTGTATGGAACGGACAAAGTGGATGGAATGAACAAAGTGGATGGAACTGACAAAGTGGATGGAACGGATGAGTGGATGGAACAGATGGAGTGGATGGAACAGATGGAGTGGATGCAACAGATGGAGTGGATGGAGTGGATGGAACGGATCGAGTGGATGGAACGGATCAAGTGGATTGAGTGGATGGAACGGATGGAACAGATGGAGTGAATGGAACCGATGGAGTGAATGGAACAGATGGAAAGGATGGAATGGATGGAGTGGATGGAACGGATTGAACGAACTGAGTGGATGGAACGGATGGGACGGATGGAATGGATGGAACAGATTGAGTGGATGGAAGGGATGGAACGGATTGAGTGGACGAAGTGGATGGAACAGATGAAGTGGATGGAACGGTCAAAGTAGATGGAACGGATGAATGGAACGGATTGGAGTGGATGGAGTGGATGGAAAAGATAGCGTGGATGAATGATAGAGTGGATGGAGTAGATGGAGTGGATGGAAAAGATGGAAAAGATGGAAAAAGAAGGGAAAGATGGAAAGCATGGAAAGGATAGACAGGATGGGAAGGATGGAAAGGATGGAACAGATGGAACGGATGGAACAGATGGAGCGGATATACATATTATGCTATGTATGTGCTATGTACCTGTATTCCCATTTTATCTGTATCACATGTTTACCCTATCCAACCTGTCCCTTTATATACGTAAGCCGCTTTGTACACCGCCTGTCCTGCTCTCGTGCTTGGTCACAGGCGCTTTACTGATAACCACCATATCACTCTACTACGCTTACTCGCTCCTATACACCATCATTCAACTAGAACACAGCTATACTATGACACATTCGGCCTAGCTCTTTTCATAATAACATGACCCCACAAACACCTCATCATCCTAATAAAACACAGCTAGCTGAGCACATACCGGCTAGCTTAGGCATCTCCTCAGGCCTAATGCAGCCAGAACTCAGTCTGGGTGTCCACCCTCCAGACTGAACATATCCAACTGATTTTCTCAGCACCACACCTACCGCTAAGAAGCAGCTACAACCACACTACCTGCACACATATCCGGTGTGCCCACGCACCATACAACACTCTCTCTCTCTACTGACTTGAACTGCCATTCCCTACCAGCGCTTTGAGGTCATACCAATAATACATAAGGTGCTATATGAATGCCAAGTAACATAACATTTCCATCAAGTGGAATTCCAGGTTAACTGAGGGTGGCCACTATGGAAATGAGTGAGCCCTTTTTCTCTTTTTAAGAAAGCCAGGAAAAGGCAGAATAGTTGATGCCATGAGATGTGGCAGAACAGGTAGGGAGTTGAGAGGAATAGCCAGTGGGAAGTTGCAAAGGTAGAACGAGTCATACATGGGGAGCAGCATTGAGCTTGTTTGGAATGCAAGGTTCACTCAGGGATTCAGCGTCATGTTCTGGAGGCTGGTTGGCTGGCTCCTCAGCACTGGCTGCTAACAGCTTACATGTGACTGGATCAAGATCATTACAATATTAAAGCTTGGACCAAAAACATTAATGATCTGAGTTGGGCAGGGTCTGCATTAGATCTAGCCATTGTGATTCATAGAATGAGCACACTGGGAAAAATATACCTTCACGCATAACCCTAATTGTTGAGATAAGTGTTCTCAAGTGGCTCTCACATGAGTGCTGAAAGTTTCTCATTTGCCAATATCTCTCATGAAGTCAATGAATCTTCCATGATGGCATTGTTATTATTATAATTACTAATTCAATTGCAAGATGTTGCATGATTGGCTCTGTTGTCTACCCAATTAAAGGATTTTATGGAGTGTTTTCTGTCATGCACTTGCTGTTTGTATATTGATAGTCCTGAAAAGTCTACCAATCTTCTGGAAAAATGTGCTGAATTATTTTCCAACTTTGTTAAATTCATCCCATTTGCACACTATTGAGGTTTTAAATGTCTTATTTGTTTCACTAGACATCCAATTTACACAAAATCTCTCCAGTAGCCTGCAACGTTTGATATGTTTTAACTGTTCTCCATACCTACTCATACTCAGAGACACTATTTAGATCAGATATTCTCTTCTGAAGCTCAATTACTGATCCTCAATCTTGTGGTTGCTCTTATAATACCAACAATCTTTCTGTTATCCTCATATTTGATGGCACTAAACATGTACAGCTGTGCAATAACATCTGGAGTAGACTGTGGAAATAGGCCCCCAATCATCTGTTATCTTTTATAAGGAACACATTACCTTAAGAAAACATTACCTTTAACAATGGAGACACAATAATAGCCATTGAATTATGCCAGTATAAACTAAATTCCACAGTGAATTCTCTGTATCAGCCAAAATTAATTTAAGCTAACATCCAATTGAAGTTGAGCACATTTGTTTATGGCTAGAGATCAATTTGAATGCTAAATCCCAAATTTCCAACAGTTTGTCACTCGTATGTTCCATCAGAAAGCAGTCAAATATAAACATTGGTTGTGACAGCACAAGCATAGCATCCTCAATGCAAAACAATCCATTGCTCTGTAGGTTGAAGCTTCACAGTCTTACTATAACAACATTTGTTTCCACTCTTCAATAATTGTGTTACTCAATATCCTTTCAATGATTATCCTTTCCTCTCAGCAAGTATCTGATTCTTTGCCTTCCTTTTTCTCAGATAAAATCCATAGGCTACGGTCGGCTCTGATAATCCACAAAGCCACTCTTTGCGGTTGTATGTTCTCTCAAGACAAATAGTTTCTCTCTGATTTAGGTTCTCTCTTGAAAGATCAATTTCCCTTTCGGAATATATGTTAATTACAAATAATGATGCATCAATCTATGTAACTATTTTTGCCCATTACATAAATATTATGACACTCTCCTTAATGTGCTCAGTGAAAAATCGTGTGCTCCTTCCTGTGATTACCTTTTCCCTAAGAACATAGGTAGGGATCACTGTCTGAGATAAAAAATACAAATGTGACTCTTTGTTCTCTCACAAACAGATAGCTCACAGGTGAAGTCCTGTGCTCAGCCATAAGGATCAGGGATGCAAAAAAACCTACATTTCGGGGGTGGGGGTCTAAGTAGTGATGGGAGGGGCCACTTCAGAAAATAGGTGGGGCAAACTTGGAGGCTGCGCCCCCACTGTTCTATACCTCCACTCATGGTCTGGTGGGGGGACCAACTATAAAATAGTATATTTTAAAGCACAACACGCAGACAGGCGATGGAAGTGTCAGAACCAACTTTCTCTGTGTCAACCTTATTGTCAAAATCCTCCCGATCCCCTACATTAATTATAAGATTAATCATAAGCTCTATCACAGCATTCAGATAACGGCTCTTGGATCCATTAGATGCGCTACTGACCTTGTTTCAAACTTATTGCGCAGAGTTCGATGGAGTGATAGCCACAATCCAGAGAAAAACTTTCACAGAAATGACAATTTGGTTCAATGCACCGCATCCTTGCTGGTTTTGGATGCTTTTTGGGGCATTTGTTATTGTTTGCTGCATCACCCTGATGGACAGTGCATTCTTCAAGATGGCCGTCCTGGTCGTGGGCATTTAGGCCTTCCTTTACCAGCATACCTGGCCTCTCCATTGGCTGCCTGCAATCTACTTTAGCCAGTCGAGAGTACCAGGAGGCAGAAGCAGTCCCGCAAAAAGGCCCACATCTGAGGCACCTGCCTTTTCCTGTCTGGGCCTGGCTGGGCTCTGTTGGCCCCCTTACATCCGACAACCAGCAACGTGCATCTTGAGGCTGGGTTTCCCATCCATGAACCCTTGGCCTGTGGGACCCCCTTTCGGCTATCAAGTAAGTGTGGACTGTTGCTTCTGTTTGCCGGCAGCTTCTTCCTGACTCTCTGTCTGTGCCATTCCTAACATTCACTAAAATCTATTTCAGAAGGCACCTTTTCAAAGTACCTGGTCATAAACACTAACTTTTTCTACTGCCCTGTGCTCACACTTCCACTGCCTACACCTCTGTACTGCTTTGCTGAAATACCTGTTGTCCACAAAAAAATAGTTTTTAGGTGTGTGCATATCCTGCATTGTTTTGTTGTTACTAAAAAATAAAATTGTATTTAGGCGTGTGCACACCCTGCATTGTTTTGTTGCTAGTAAAAAGCCGCATTTAGGTGTGTGTATGTCCTGCGTTTCATGCGAATGTGTAGACTCGTTACTCCCTTTCCCCTCTATTCTGGTCTGTTATCTACTCCCCCACCCTCTTCAGTTCCCATTGTTTCCTGTTTGTGTCTCCCTGTGCACCTGCTCCCTCCTTGCCTTTTCCTCCCACGTACCTCTGCTGCTCTGCCTGGTTAAGTGTACCACACTCTGTGCCCCTCACTATGGCACTCTCTATATACGCTATCTTCTCCTACTGCTTCTCCATTTCCTATCCTTCACCTCTCGCTAGGTCTGGCAGGAAGAAACTCAAGAAAGACACACTGTGCTCCAACCCATGCCTACCCAGTCCTACCTATCGCTGACACCTACGTCAGTGCTTCCGCCAGAGACACTCTCACCAACATCCTCTTTGGCCTTCTTTCTACCAACCTATGAACTCTCCATGTGAGCCATAGTCATTCCACCCTCTTCCTCTCAGAATTGGCTGACCTGGCCTCTTCTCTCCTCTCCTCCTCTTCCCAGCTCCCCTTTTGCTAGGGGATCTTAACATTCATCTTGACTCTCTTGACTCTTCTAGACTTTTCCGCAACCTTTGCTACTCCCTTTCTCTTTCCATTCTACCTTCTGGCCCAAGGCACACCACTGGCCACACCTTGGATGTTCTCATCTCCACAGACATCCTGCTCACTATTCTTACTACCTCACTCTCCTGGAATGATCATTCTCTTCTCTCTTCTCACTTGATGTTCTCTTCTCCTTTAGGACTGGCACACCCTGCACTGCCTCCGGCCTTCAAGGTAATCCATCCTCTGAAAAGAGTGTCAGTGGCTGCCTTTGGCTCCTCCTACTCTCCTCTTTCTACTCCTGCAGCTGACTCCCACCTGGACACAGCTCTCTCTAACTTTCACTGTTCCATCTCCAACACGGTTGACATTATTGCCCCTGTCATAAGGGTCCGACTGAAGCCTGCCAAAAGTGCAACTCTTGGTACAGCTCCAATTTGGCTGCCCTTAAACATAAGTGCAGAGCAGCTGAATGGATATGGGGATCTTCAGGTGCACCCTCTGACAAACTGGAATGCCACCTTCTTCAAAGGCAATATAGACGCTGCATAGGCTGCAAGAGTCTATATTCAAGTGTGCATATCCGCGGCATCTAAAAACACGGCTGAACTGCAGGCAACTGGCCAGCCCTACTGCAGTCAATCCTCTACTGCCCCCCCCACAGGCCCTTTGGTCGGCCCTGGTGGAACACATCACCGCCAAAACACAAGACATCCTGTCCTCTCCCTCTTCTGAACCCCCTCTGAACGCCCTCCTGAACCAACATCTCTTCAGCCCCCTTCGGCTGCCCTCACCCCTCCCCCTTTCTTCTCTCCTCCCTCTCTCCTGTCACACCTGAAGAGGTCTCTAGACAAGTCCAATATTATTAAAGCGTCTTCCAAACAGGTGGACCCCTACCCCTCCAAAACATTGACACTCTGGCTCCAGCCTTGACTGACCTCTGCAACCTCTTCTTCACCAGTGGAGTTTTCCTCACTCCTCCCAAGCACACTCTTGTGCACCCTCTGCTCCAAAAACCCTCTGCTGACCCTTCTCATCCAGAAAACTATTGCCCGATCTCCATCACTCCTTTCTTGGGCAAACTCCTAGAGAAGTTGGCTATCGCTCAGCTTACCCTCCACACTGAATCTGTTGGTTGTCTCCATGGCCATCAGTTTGGCTTTAGAGCATCCAGAGGCACAGAAACTGCTCTTCTGAATAAACACGAAGATCTGCTTTCGAACCTTGACTATGTCTTTCTGTCCTCATTCTTCTTGACCTCTCTTATGCTTTCAATACAGTAAACCACAACATCCTGATCACCCATCTCCCTGATCCCCTGGGCATCACAGATCAAGCCCTGGTGTACCTCCCCTCCTTTCTCTCTGACCGTCCTTCGCAGGTGGAAATTGGGTCCTTTCTCTCCTCTATCACACTCTCTACTTATGGTGACCCCCAGAGATCTAACCTGTCCCCCTGGTTTTTTAATGTCTACATGGCCACCTCGGCCCACAGGATCTCTTCCATTACCTCTAACTTTCAGTGTTATGCGGATGACACACAGCTCTCCTTTAGGTCACCCTTGGCCTCCTCTTCGCTCATCCTTGACTGTCTGTTCACAATTCAGGCTTGGTGTCCTGATAACAATCTCTGCCTGAATGCCAGTAAGACAGAGATCATCCTCATTGGGACCCCTGCTCCTGCTTTCCCTCTTTTACTCTGGCAGGCCACCCTTGGCCTTGCACCCTCACCTACTGATAAGGCAAAAAAGTCTAGGGGTCATCTTCGACTCCTCTTTCCTTCTCTTCTCAGATTTCAAACATCTCTAAAACATCTAACTACCAGCTGCTCCTCCTCGGAGGTATTCTACCATTTCTCACTTTGCCCCAGAGGCTCACCACCTCCAGAGACCTGGTTCTCTCTAAGCTGAACTACTGCAACAGCTTCTTTCTTAATCTTCTTACATCTACTCTCTGTCCTCTAAAACTCATCCAGAACAGAACTGCACGACTTATCCTTGGCCTCAAGCCCAGGGACTGCATCTCTCCAGTGCTGAAATCCCTTGAATGGCTCCCTGTGGCTGGTTCAAGACCCTCTACATAGCCCACAATGATTTCTGGGACCAGGATCCACACTATCTACAATGCTCTCTTTCTAAATACTCTCCCTCTAGAGTCCTCCATTTATCCTCCTCCAACTCTGTTAGTCAAAGTGTGTATGAAGTACCCTCTGGGAACACTACAAACAACTCTGACTGCAGGTATAGGAAACACAACCTTTGGTGTAAGCTTGTACTACACGGTTTTGGTAGCGTGTTGAGCAGCCAGGCTTATCTCAAGAGGGGTCAATGTGAGTAGTAATGGAGTTACACCGAGATTTACAGTTACACGTATTCAAATAAATTCTTACACTCAATGTTTCTTGAATAAACAATTATTAATATATTCATCAGTCAGTTAGAATAAGCCTTCTTCAGAAGGGAGCAATATAATAGTAACACTCAAATACACTTCATGAAATACACACTCTTAATATCTCTAAATCAGTAGATACCCTTTTGGGATGGCCCACAGACACTACCTACACCCTCAGGTGACTTCAATTGCTAGGGTGCTGGGGACATTAATATATCACTGTTGCATTTAGAATCATATAGTATTAAATCAAAGGAAAAGATTATTTAGAACAAGAGACCACAAATATTCGTGGATTCCCCAATAAGAGTCATTCAGTACAATAGATTAGGCCAAAGTCAATGGGCAAAAAGTCTTATATAGGATGAAGAACTTCTGGTAGATTCATGGAAAAGTATTTGCACAATGAAGAAGAATCAAATGTAGGGCCACAAGCTGATTAGACTTGTGAGTGGTAGAAGATGCAAGCAACTCTACAGCAAGAGGTAAGTTCTCTTAGACTTTGTACAGTACCTTTAAAATGAAGAAAAGATGCAGTTGATGACTCCTGTTCCTGTGAAGCTCTGCAGATCTCACTGTTCCTGTGCCTCAGTCGTGGGGACAAGAGGGAGGACATCAGGGGACTCCTGCACTGCACTGGGACGGTAAAAGCTCACAACAGGCAAACTTCATTTTCAGTGGCTGTTCAGTGTTTCAGCTCCTCGTGTCTACTGCAAATAGCAACACCGTGGTTCCTGGCTGTTGAGATGGACGTTCCTTGCTTCTGGGGACCCGCACTCTGTTGAGGGGGCTCAGACTCAGGTAGTCCTGCTTCCTGGGAGTCCGGAGGATCTTCTTGGAGCTCTTGGTCAGCTTAAAAGCAACCTGGCTATACGGTTTCCAGCAGCAACTCTGTGGAAATTCAGCCAGCTCCGAGATGGATGTCCAGGTGGTTTACTTTGGAGTTCATTGGCCCCACCAACTCAAGGGGAGAGGTCGTCCTTGCAGGGGCTTCTCTGTCGATACAATTTTGGAGTTTCAGCACAGCAGCAGGGCTTCATCGGGAAAACCAATGGTCCATAAGTTGCAGCAGGCGTCCTCTTCAAGTTCTTCTTTGGTTCCATCGTCCAGTGGTCGTCTCTGCTTTCCAAGCCAAAAGACTTGCCTTTTATTCAGTTTTCTCCCATTAATTCCAGCCTAGCTGTCAGTCACCTAGCAAGGTGGCTGTCCTTGCCGGATAGTCAGACAGCCAACCACCACAGAGTCATTTGGGTCTCCTGGGAGACTAATCACAGGGAGTTTTGGGCACCTCCCTTACTTCCTGCCTACCCCAGAGACCCTGGAGCCAGGGGCTGGCTTCACTCGTGAATCCCGCCAAAGCCAAAATGAACAATGGGACCAAACCTGGTTTGCCATGCAGAGTAAATCTCAAGGAGGAGCTTTCCACAAAGAAATGGCGAAAAAAGAAGACCGGGGCCATTTTAACAAAAATGTCACCATTGGGTGCTTTACTGCAGCTGCAAACGCAACCAACGGTAAATGCACACCACAGTAGTTCAAAACGAAACCACTGCCACCAGCGATTCAGTGGGAAAAGGGTAACATAAATAATGTTACATGAGAAGCTAGACAGAGGGGATATTAGGTAACCCCTCCAGCACCCTATGTTGAGATAGTGTGTGCTGGGTCTAGAAAGTTACAAATGTAAGTAAAGTCCATTTCACTTAATGCTCTGGGAAACAGTAGTGTATCCCATAGAAGGTAGTTAAACCTTTGGGAAATCTGAAACACTTCCCTGTGCCACTGCACCAAAGGTGCTGTGTGAAACAATGTAAAAGAGATGCCTATGGAGTTTGTCAGACTCCTCAGCCAAAAGAAAGACAGTGTGCAAATCACATTAAAATACATGAGAGAGTGGGAAAAAGGAGCTCACTCTCTCCAGGTTAAAAAAAATCAAGTCCTCAAAATCCAGCAAATTTGCTCGGGGTCCCTAAGGTGGAGAGAATTGGCACATTTCTTAGAATTCTCCCAAACAAACTCTTTGCGGGTGAGCTATTTTTGCAAACAGAGATTTGGGGGTAGATCGTTATCCTCTATGGATGCCTCACTTTGGAACAGCCTCCCTGCCTCTCTCTGTCTTGAGCCGGAGCACCTCAAGACCTTCCCCTCCTCCTCCTCCTCTCTCCCTCTCCCCTGCTAACCACCTTTCCTTCTCTCGAGCCTCCTTCCTCCTTCTCTTCCCAACTCTGTTCTGTTTTTGCTGACTGGTTGCCTGGTTCACCTTAAGAGCCTTACAGGTCCCAGGCTCCCCTGCCAGTTATTTTGCACTCACCTCCGGGCCTCTGCACTACGTTTAGCACTACTGCACCTTTAGCCTACGTTCCATGAGCAGGGCACCTCTCTCACTTAACCCAGAGCCCTGCTGGACTGGGTCCACTTGTCCCACCCCCTTCCTCGCACCTCCATCTGTATCAGTGGTCGAAGTGTATGAAAAGAAGTAGTGGAGCTATGTTCCCTGCTGGCCTGCCCCTGCTCCCCACAAACCCCATTGCCACAACCCCTCCCACACACAATACACCCCCCCCAAACACTTGCACCTGATGTTTAAGGGAACGTTCAGTGCAGTGCACTGAAAGTGAAGGTTTCAACTTATTCCTACACTTTTATTTTAAAAGAAAACCATTCCGGAACGGTTTCTTTTAAAAATAAGTATAGGAGCTTTACAAGGTAATTTTAAAAAGTATAAGAGCACCGCTCCTGACCACTCCCGCTCACTTGGACCACTGATCTGTATGCATGCTTGACCTGAATGTACTAGAACTTGTAATTCGTTTGTCCTGTCCCCCTCCTTAGCTTGGTTGCAACTGTAACACTTCATGCTCTTGCACTGGGAGAAATGCCATCAGGCCTAGTTTGCTAGTTATTTTATGTTTAGATCATTCGGAAAGTTCAAGGCCTAAGAATGATTACTGTATTCCCTTTCTCCATTCCCGCCTTGTAGCGCTTTGAAGCAATCCTCTTGTGTATAAGCGCTGTATAAAGTGATCATGACCTACTCCAGCTAAAGGGTAACCACAGTGTCACTGGAAACCATCATTTGAAACACATTTCACCTCATTTGACTCTGGAAATCATAACAGGCCAGAACCGCCTAAAAATAAATCAACCTCAAGTGGCCCGCCTGAAGTCACTGGTCATCAATGGACTCATCACAGACGTTGATCTTGGAATATCCACTGGTTTTAAAACAATTTGAAGTAAAAAAAGGCATTAGTAATACACGAGTCCACACGGTCCAACATGCATTCAACCAAGAAGTGTCAACTATGAAGAAAGCATTGAATAAACTGCGACGCAGACAAAAAAAAATCACCTACCCCAGCATCTGCAGATGGGGTCAGGCGGGCAAATCAATCTCTTAGAAACTGGCTAAAATTCCACAGAAGCCGGTTATTCCAGATGGACGGTGGACATATGCAAAAGCTATTAGCCTCAAAGAACACTGCTGGTATGTGGAAGCTTTTTAATGCCCTATCGGCCCACCAGGATGCCCTACTTGGTAATCCAGTATCAGCAGGGTCTTGGAAGAGCCACTTTTGTAGACTATTCAGTGATGATGGAGATTCAATCTCAAGACCAGTTACAAGTAGTCTTAGTGCATGGAGTTTCGTCATCGATAAGGAATGAATCAGGTTTCTTATAGACAAAGCAAACAGTTCCAGGGCTGCAGGGCCGTACAGCCTTACCAACACACTACTAAAGAAAGACCCGGATTATTGGGCTGACTTCATGGTACAATTGTTCTAGAAAATTAACGACACTAAGACGATCCCACAATCCTGGACCAAATCCATTGTGGTACCGATTTATAAGAGGGGCCATAGGTCTGACCCTCCCAACTATAGACCTACCGCCCTCCTTGATGTGGTTAGAATACTGTTCTCAGCAAGGAGCTAAACACGTGGAGTAAGGCTACGAACCACCAGGTCCCCTCAAAGCTGGATTTAAAAAAGGCGCATCAACATCTTTAAACCTAGTCCTGGATAGCAAGTGCAGGATAAAAAGTTTCACAACCAACAACAAAATTCACATTGCCTCGATAGATCTGGCATATGCATTTGACTCCATAGATAACAACATCCTTTGGTTTAAACTGCAAAAATGGGATTGCCCGTCACATCTAAGAGAAGCATTAAGACTACTTCACAAGTCAACTACTATCAGAGTAAGACTTGACAAGAGGGGAACCCTTTCCAAGGAAATATCGACTTTGAAGGGCCTAAAGCAGGGGTGTCGCCTGGCCCCTGCAATTTTCAACCTCTACACATCTGACATTGATGAAGAGTTTCTAAATGTGAGATGTTTTCCACCGCGAATCTCTGGAATAGCGGTGGAAAGACTCCTCTATGCAGACGACCTCTTACTATTAGATCAAACAGAGACCGGTCTGCAAAGACAGTTGGACGCACTGTAAATCTACATTGACGGTAATGTGTTAACAATTAATCCAAAAAAAATCATAAATCTTAACGCTAAGCAATGTAAGGTGCTCACAACACTTTAAAAAAGCTTGGTTCCTTAAAGGGGAGAAAGTCCCCGAAGTGGCAGAAATGACATACATCGGCTTGTCCTTGAACAACAGTACCACTGATTCCTTTGGCCTGGAAATACTAAAATTTAAAGCCATGAATCTGGCTAGTCAGGCTACAATCAAACTGAGGTATGGTAAATTTTCCCTGTCCCCGGTCATCGAGTTTTACAAACTCAAGGTAATGCCAATGCTTTAATACGGTGCAGAAACTCAATTAAGGCTGGCAGGTTCAGCTTGGCGACAGGCTGAGGGAATCTTCTGGAGTAGAACTCCCGATCTGCCCAACTCATTGTCAGTTGAAATAATTCGGAGAAAGTTAGGCTTGGCATCTTTGTACGCTACTCTGGAGTGGAAAACTCTTCTTTGCAAATGCATGGACCCCACAGGAGAGGGAGGCTTTGATTTACTGCACCACGCCCTAAAGAAAAACCAGGAAAGATCACTGATTGAGTGGAAAAGCATATGCTCTGAGACACTCCAAAGGTTGACGCTCTCAGAAGATACTCTGCTGGAAAATCCAGAACTCGTGAAAAGAAAACTACTTGACCTTGACTGAATAATCACAAACGGCAGAATTACCTCATCCAAAACAGGAGGTGAATTGGGAAGTCTTCCTGGGAAACGAGGGGACACATTGAGTTACATTAACAAATTTCCCTCGCCTACTCTAAGACAAGGGTTCCTGAGACTTCGGCTGAATCTCTTCCCCACCAAGGAAGTAACTGAGAGATGGCAGATGGAAAGTGAGCGCAATTATACATGTAGTCGATGCGCAGAATTTTGAAACCCAGATGCACTTAATGATTGAGTGCTTGGCTTTGAAGGACTCAAGAACAAAACACCTTGGTGAATTTCTAAAAAATGGCTCTACAAGGTCCCCAAGAGACTCTTAGCTTCTCTGAATACAAGGGAGCAGAACCACTGGCTTTTTTTAAAGATATCTCAAAGATGTTTTTGAAATTGCAAATGAGTTCCATCGTACCAAAGGTGAATTAACAAAACGACAATGAAACCTGGACTGTGAGGTTATCTATCTGGTTTTTACCCTGTATTTGTACATGGTAGTAGGCTCATACACCTCCTGGTGTTGTTTTTAACTCATTGCATTATCACAATTTTAATACTTTGGATGTTTTGTTTTTTCTTGAAATTATTTAATCACTTGTTTCTAAAAAATTAATACATTGTAAAATAATTTTTATGGTGTTCAAAAGTAGAATAAAAAGTTTACAATTGTAAACTAAGAAATGCTAATAAAAAAAAATAAGCTCTGCGTAAATAAACAATTACAATTACAATGGATGCATTCTAACCTTGTCACTTATCCGTTTTTTTTGTTTTGTTTTTTGTGAGGGTGCGTAGAGGCTAAAAACATTGATGAGGGCATGCTGTCTCGCTTACGGGTATCCGTCTTGAAATGGTTGCCTTATGTTACAATCGCAAGAACAAATGGCAGTGCGCATGGCCGCCTCAGTTATTCCTGGTATCACATATTCCTCTTCCATAAATGACACGAGATACAGCGAGCAACACGTAATGCAGTAAATGAGTTGCAGGCACAATATGCAGCTCAGCAGTTCTTCAGGATGGAGCTAATTGGCGTGGCGCTCTACTGGCTCATCAGGAGTCTCTATTGTGGGGAGCAGAGAGACGTTTGCCGCAGAATGCTGATAGTGCAAGACACACAGAGAGGCACACGAGTGGTGTATCAACGTTATCAGAGGATGTTGCTGCAGGGCGCTGTGACATGAAACATGGAAGGCCATCCCTGCATTGTGTGGCTTTTTTGCTGACGGCCCGAAATAATGCTCACAGTAAGAATGATTACCACATTGAATATGAAAACAGAACAAAAACAACTCTTCTTGGCGTGCTGAACATGTTCACGCTCAATGCTGTATCTAATTTTAAATGAGCATATTCATTCTATTAAAATTTGAGCTACTGTGGATAAATGGGCTTCAATTTCACATGCCTGTACCAAGAAATTGAAGTTACTATTATTTATTTTTTTTAAAACAGGCTCAGTAATCAATTTCTTTTCCCGCCAATAAGGATAACATACATATATGGAATAAACGTAAATTACACCACCATTAGCTGAAACATGAAGTCAAGGTATCCTGCAAATTATCATGAAAAATAAATCCAGCTGGGTCTGAGACCCAGTGCACTATAAATCATCCAGTTCAGCGATCTGTGTTTGATTAATGCCCACAGTTTCAAATCGCTGTTTGATTAATGCCCACAGGTTCAATTCGCTGTTTGATTCATGGCCACAGGTTCAAATCGCTGCAGGTCCTCTTAGCCCCTCATCCTTCCAAGGGCGATAAAATCAGTACCATTGAGTCAATCATCTGTAATCAGTGTCAACATACTCGCCTCCTCTGTCCTGGGGGTAACAAATGCACACTTTATAAATAGACCTGTCAAGTTGTTATTATGTTACAGTGAAAATGTAATCACATTTTAAATTAAGAGAAGAACGTTTACTGGAAAATAGTGCAAGGAGCAGTGGATTAGGTCAGGGGTCTGCAACCTTTGACTCGTCAGATATGTTGAACTACAAATACTATCAGTCCTAACCAATGTGGGTGTGCATGTCCAGCTCCCATGACCCGCCAAGCGCTTTAGGCTGAGGAAAATATATTAAATGCACATGAGAATAAAGTTGGGTGGTGGTAGGGGCAAAGGGGCAGGGAAAAAAGTGGAGTTGGGGTAACGTGCAGTAGCAAGGCGTAGCGCATTATAGGGAGTGTGCATGTGTTATATAGTTAGATAGAAATTACAATGACCCCAGCACTATCCAGCCCCAGTCCCACTGCGAGAAATACTGAAATGCAGCCATATTAAGAGTGAGGCCTAGATTTCCACAGGCTGCGGCTAAAAACAGCAGCGCACCATGGTAATGAGTCCCGAGACATTTTTCCAATCCCCTGCAAGAGAATTAGAGAGAAGGCCCTCAAGCCTGATGCATACACTTTTATTGTATCATGTTACTGGCCTGCGAAACTGGAAATGGGAAAGGAATGTGAATGACCGAGCACTGGCAGGGCTGCGCACGTCCTAGCCATACTCATGGGATTCGAGGCAGAGGTCCCGAGCTGCCAAAACTGCCCAGGAGAAAGCTCATCCTATTTGAATTGCCAGATGCCCAGACACATAACTCTTTAATCCCTCACAAGTGGCTGATTAGTTTGGTCCTGGCGAGGCTGCGGTGAAGTTTTGGCGAGGGGCAGTTGACAAGGGGGGAGCGAAGAGCACAATGATTAGTGATTTGTACTATGAGGTGCCTGGGGTGATGCCAACAAATTTACCGCTGCACCGGGGAAGCATGGCGGGGGCACCTGCGTGTATGGGATCACAAGAATCTCTCCATTATTCCAGAGGGCTTATTTGACCATGAAAGTATCCACTGAGCTCATGTCAAGGACCAGTGCACATCTCATGTTCTGATCCATGGGAAGGAAACATTCCTAGATGCCCGCTAATCATGTACTCAGACCTCAAGGTGGTGGGGCAAAATACCACGTGGTGGGGGGTTGGAGTAGACAAACTGTAGCCAATCGGTCCAGGTACCATGGGGGAATGGTAGTATGTACACAGGGGATAGCCAATGAAAATGGGGAATTAATATTGTTTACTGCTTGCATCACCAATGGCGACATTGGGCCTCATTACAAGATGTGCGGAATGGGTTTAACGGCACCGGTAATGGTGCCGACGCCGTTAAACCCACTCCTCACGATTACGAGGTCCCCTCGCGGGACCCGCTTTAGACGTCTGGTTTTACCAGACGTCCAGAGCGGGTCCCGCGAGGGGACCAGGGAGCTAACAACGGGCCGGTCGTAATCGGCCCGTTGTTAGCTCCCGCACCCATTCCCGTTGAGCCCTATGGGGGCTCAAATGGGAATGGGGAAGGTCTGGGCCCGGGTTCCCTGAAGGAGGAATTACCGGGCCCTCCGAACTCGGAATGGCCCGTTAATTCCCCATTCAGGGAACCCAGACCCGGACCCGATTTTGGAGGCAGCCATGGCGCCAATGCCAAAGGGCTGATGCGCACCCTATACATGCAAATAAATAAATAAATAAATATGGGGCTCAAATGGGAATGGGGAGCATTCCGTTCTGGCACCCACGAATGGGCAATTACCGGGTCCAGCAGGGCCATAATGACCCGGTTATTGCCCATTCGCGGGCGCTGGAAATTTTCGGAGGTTTGCTGGCAGCCTGCAATTTTACCGGCAAGGCTACCGCCAAACTTCTAATGAGGCCCAATGAATGCAAGGGTTACGGCTCTGGCAGGAGGGGGTGCATGAGTAAATTAAGGGAAACTTTCACAGACTGTCCAATCTAGCATGAGTGGAGGTTGCTAAAATTTTTATTTGAAACTCATAGGAAGAGAGGAGAGTTTTGGGAAACCAGAAAAGAAACAGATCCAGGCTGAGATGAGAAAAGCTAATCAGGAATCCAATTGGAATTAACTGTTGAAAAATCTCCTTATGTGGGCCTTTTCCAAATGGGAGTGAATACAGATGCCTTTCCTAATACCGAACAAGGTTACCAGAGAGGGATTTTGGGAGCAGGTGGACTAACTAAAAGGAAGCCCTTGCCTGGTGGTGTTGCCTGAAAGTTGTTGTTGTCCCTAGCACTCCTGGGCTTTTGAAAAACAAACCAAAAGTGAGTGCAAATCTCCCACAGAAGTAAGACAAATGTTTCAAGAACTAATTAAAAAGTATTTTGTGTTTAACAGCTATGTCATTGAGCATTTTAGGATTTCTGGAGGAATTCGATATCCTAATTTGCCTTGGAATCCTCAGTAAGGGATTCCCGTGAGTCACTAAAGCAGGCTGACCTGCCCGAGGAGCACAAGCAAAAAAGCTTTCTAAGTGTTCAAGACACACTAATAAGGCCCTCAACTCTAAATTTGGATGACACCTTGCCCTCCACTCCGCAGCTGGATACGTCTTTATTAGCCTCGGTAGTATCTGCGGAGTTGGATCGAAGGGTTAGATTATCCACAGGGCCGTCAATACCCGTAAGGGCATGGGGCGGGGGGCTTGACAATGTGCACCTCCATAAATCCAGTTTGGGCTGAATGGAGGAGCACCCCTTAGCATCCATATCTCAACCCCTCGCAGAGGACACAAGAGAAGTGAGGGGTATGTTTGGAAGTGGAACCCGGGGGGATTCTAGGCCTGATCTTCATAAATGCTCCAGTCCAACAATTCCTATAGCTCCTCTAAATCATAACTTTGAGGAAACAGCCCATATCTTTGCAGCTGAAGAGTCTAACACTGAAGATATTGTCCATCCGTTAGAATCCTTTCCGGTCCTAACCAGGATCCTCAATCTCCTGGATAAGGGGCATGAAAGGACACATGGAGAGATTCAGGAACTATGAATCATGATGGTAGAATGCTTGGAAAAAGTAAGTAGGGTGGAAGGGTTTGTGCATGCTCTGAATATATGCAAAAAAGATATCCTACCACAACCAGATAAGGAAACCAAGGTGTGGCATAATATAGGATGCCAAGCGAGGGACGAAGTCTTACAGAATAAGTATCATAATAAAAATGCGCAAGAGAGCTCCACTGATGATTTAAAGGAACTGAAGAAGTTGATTATGATCAACTCGGAGAAAATAAAAAATGTGGGAAACCAGAGAGAAACGGAGCTTGAAATTAGAGACAGTAAAGAAACTAATGTCTCAGAATTAAGTATTGGAAGTAAATCCGACAGCCCATCTATTCTATTGAGGGTCTTAGAAGAGGAGGTGACGGAGAAGCAGACATTGAAAGAAACACAAGCCTTAGATCCCAACCAGGGAGAAGATCAACCCTTTGTATGTGTCATTTCACATGGAGAAAAGAAAATGAGGGCAAGAGCCATTAAAAGAAGAGCTAAGAGTGAAAGGATTGCCAACTCAGGATCATCAAAGAAATCACAAAACCAACCCTCCTTAAAAATAAAAAATACAAACATGAACATTAAAGATATTTGTAGTTTATCAGGTGAGGGAGGTACATTAGATTTTACCCAACTTAATGAAGAAAGTAAGTTGGCATTGGATGTAAAGGAAGACTCAGGTAGACACGATCTGGGAAAAGTGGGCACTCCCACACAGACAGTAGAAACTGTATGTAAGGTCCATGATGCTGAATATGGAGAAGCCCAAAACACCCTATCTGAAGCCATGAACCATAAGGGGAAAATTGCTACTACAAAACAAAAAAATAAAAAAAAACAGAAACTACTTGAAAAAAAAAAAGATCTCAAAAAGTCGTATGATATTGGAGCAGAAGTGTGTAAAGTGATAAGGAGTATCCAAAAGTTTTTCAGCACAAAAACAAAAGAAGTAACCGTTATAGAAAAAGTGCAGGAGACAGGAATGGATAAGACATCACATACGGATGCCTTTAAGGGTTCGGACCCCCTCACTAATCCAACCGAGCAAGAGGGGACTGGAAGCGTGGGAGGGATTGAAATTAAGGAAGCCAGTGATAATGATTCAACTGTTATTCCCAGTGAAGATATAAAATTACTGGTACAGGAAGCACTTCTCAAAATTCTTCAACAATCATCCAAGCTTGCTCTAACCCTCCCTGTGCCAATAGTCCATTTAGAGCACAAATCATTGGGGGAAGCACCAAGGAGGAACCCTCCTGAAATTGTCACACAAAGTAACGAAGACAATAGTCTACAGGGACTAAATGATCGACCGCATGAAGATGAGTCTAATACTGATGTGCCAAATTTAAAACATGAATATCTTTCCACTAAGGACTCGGTCAGTAACACTGAGACGAGTATGGAAGGTAGAGGGGAAGGACCACCGATTAATCGAATACAACAGGTGGACAAGGAATTTGACGAACGTATCAGAGAAAATTTTAAACTATGGAATTTAGAGAAGGCCCATGAAAAAGGAAGGGACATCAATCCAGGGCGGGATGTAAAGTTTGAGACCTGTGGTGGTAGGGAGTGGGAATCAGATAAGCAAACTAAGTTTGAGGAACAAGATCTTAGGTATCAAGATGCCGGGCAAGAGAACTGGAGAGAATGGAGGGAACCGAAATATGTGGATGACCCTAGTGTCATATTGAATTTTGTATTAACAATAGGAGGTCCCCCCTCCCTAAACCGAGTCAGAATCCTCTCATTGTTTAACGAAATTCCTCGCCTCTCATTGATCTCCTCTGGGGATATTAAGCTCATAGAGTATATCCATCCAATGAGATATGATTGTGTCAGGATTGTGTTCCATTCGAGAGCAACTTACAAATTTGTACTCGCAGAAGGAGTGGCTTTGCAAAGATTTGGTTACGATATTGTACATTTTAGCCAAGGTTCGGGAACACAACAGGGTGGGGACTGGATAGGTTATTCCAGCAAGTCAGAAGGGAATAACCAAACAATTGGAGGTTTAAACGTAAACATTGAGAAACAGCTCAAAGACATGAATGAGCTTAGAATATGAGCGCAATCCCTGAGAGAATCCATAGCAAAGATTAAAGGTCTGAAGGACTCCACCTAGAGTATTGCAAAGCTACATTTCCTATCATGGAACTCTAGGGGGTCTCGTCCTTTAACTTACTCCGTAAACACCTGTTCGGAGCTCGTGAAATATTCCTTTCTGTGCATTCAAGAAACCTGGGAAATTACCGCAATATTTCTAGATGGCTTTACAATTTTTCAGGAGCCCGCTATGATAAAAACTAAGGGGAGACTAATGGGGGGACTGATTATTGCTATCAAGAATAATACTAACTTTGAAGCAATAAAGAATTTTAGTATAAATAAAGGGTGTATAGCCTCAATGTGGGTTGGAAGAGTGCACACATTTATTTGCTAATCATAAATATATATTGGCAACCAGAGTGTGATTTAAAGCAGTTTATTGAGTCTATTGATTCATTAATTCAGGAATGTCAGGACTTAGATAAGGATTTGTATATTGTTATGTGTGGGGGGACTCACGTAAGCACCTTCAGGGGCAGCAATGGGCACAATTTATAGGTGGCTGGGGGCTTCAATGTGCAAATAATCTGCTGGAAAATTCAACGGATAAATCTACCTGGTCAAATGGCAAATGGAGTTCTACTATTGACTATATTTTTGTGTGTACGAAGATATTTCAAAACATACATGAGTTTAAATTAATGAGCTTATCTGAGAGTGACCACAACATGTTGAGAATGGTATTAGTAACTGAGGTGGACAGGGTGGATGTATTTAGCTATGACATTCCACTGTCTTTAAATTCCCAACAGAATCGAATTGTATGGCATAAAACAAACATCAATAGAGTTAATATGTTTTTTCTTGAAGATTTTGACTATAGCACGTACACTCAAAAAAAATAGTTATATGCCCAAAATTCCTTTGGGGGCTATATAGAATCCATTGTTATTGGCAAAGCGGGATTAAACAAAAATAAAATATATACAAATAGGAAAGAACCCCACAAGCCTGTATTCTCTGAGGAAATGAAAACACTAAAGAACGAACGTAATCGAGAAATACGTAGATTCCTTACTGGTCTTAAAAACTCACTAAAAGTGTTGAATAGGAGTGAATTCTCCCAGTTAAAAAACAGATGCAAGAGGAAAGCGAGGTGCCTACGTGCAAAATTATATCAGGGAGACGCAGAAGACATGTTGGTATCTCTTTGTGATGCTAACACACATAGATTCTGGGCATTAGTAAATAAGGGAGGAACAATGCAAATGAAAGCTCAATCCGTGTGTGTAAATTCTGAAAAATGGGAAGGACATTTTGGCACGCTATATTCTGCTCCAGGGGTGGCTTGGAATCCCTCATTGCAAATGGTAAATGTCATTTGGGATATTCCATTTGATGTGAAAGATATCAAATGTATCATCGTTAAAAGCTCCTCTTAGAGGGCCCCTGGTCCAAATATGCTCTGTAATAGTGTCATGAAAGGAAACGTAAATACATGGGCAAAAATGTTATTTCTCTTATTTAAAGACATTCTGTTTACAAAGACTATCCCTTCAAGTTGGAGAATGTCGTATATTGTACCCATCTATAAAAAAGGGGATAGGTCACATCCATCAAGCTACAGACCGATTGCTCTGTTAGATGTTGACTCCAAAATGTTTGCAAGTCTCATACTGGTTCATATTCGGAGTTGGATGGACAAGTGTGGGATTTTGTCCCCCAATCAGTTTGGGTTTAGAAAGAATGTAGGTACAGACGTAGGTGGTCTTCTAATTAACATCTTACAAAATGCAGTGTGGACCCCAGGAAATCCACCTATTTATATAGCTTCAATTGATCTCACTGCTGCTTTGATCTAGTGGATAGAACAATTTTGTAGTCCAAACTTGAAAATGTAGGTATGCCAACACCTCTGCTATCTATATTGCATAATATGCATGAAGATTCTAGACTTAAGGTGAGACTTAATGTGGAGGGAGTCCTATCTCAAGAGATTAGGGTCAAAAATGGCCTAAGGCAAGGATGTATTTACGCACCGACCATTTTTAATCTGTATTTCTCGGATATGGGGCAGAGCTTTAAACATCTTTTAGTCAACTCACCAAAGATTGAGGGTACCAAGATTGTATGAACTGCCTATGCAGACGACGTGACCCTGTACGACCATACTCCCATTGGACTCCAGCGTCTCCTATCAGCTTCTAAAGATTACATCTTTGTAAATGCGCTAAAAATAAACCACTCAAAAACAGTCGTAGTTCGTCTTTCCCATAAGAAAAAACAAATTGGCTTCTCATGGTTTCTAAACCATGAGAAACTTCCCACCAGTACAGCAATCAGATACCTTGGGTATCCCATATTCGAGGACAAAAAAAAGGAGAATTTTCGTAACCTCCTGAATGCGAAGGTCGGCACATTGACTGCACAAGTGAGAAAAATGGATTTGAAATATGGAAAATTTTCGTTAATGCCATGTATTCATTCGCCTGTATAAAAGTCGAATTGTAGCCCAATTTAGTTATGGCCTAGCTCCATTATGGTGCAGATCAGAGGTGGCACTATACGAAGCCAAAATTGTAAGATCAATGGTGAAGTGTCTGCGAAATGTGTGCCCTTGGCGGCAATTCGGTATGAACTTGGCCTGCACTCATTGAGGAGTGTTTTAGAATGGCGAAGATTGTCCCTTTATAGGAAAATGATCACCAGCAACAAATCTACATTGTATGATATTATGGGGAAGGGCATCGGAGTGGTGCTCCTACTTCTAAATATCTGAGAGATATGATGGAGGAAGCTAATGCTGTATTGGATCTATTGGGTGTTCCTAGAGAAATGTTAATTCGGAACCCAATGAAAGTAAAAAAAACTACTGTCACATGCGGACTGGAATCTTACAGTATATGAGGTCAGAAAAACCAGCCTACACAATCACATTGTAAATGACAGCAAAAAGATGGGGGAAACTGCATCATATATAATTACATTTCTGGATCGAGAATGGAGACAATACTTTATGAGATTTCGATTTAATGTTTTGGGAACGGGAGAAATACATGATATTAGAAATTTTGAAGTCAGGGGTTATTCGCTCTGTAAATTTTGTAAACATAAGGATTACTGCAAGACACTAGTGCACTTGTTGACCCAATGTGACGGATTAAGAAAGGAACGTATCAGCTATTTCGGTTGCCAGGTACCCAATACTGAGTGCATAGATTTGGAGCTTCTGTGGCAAGATATGTTGCATGGGAAAAGAGTAAAGTTACAGATTGCAATAAGATTTTTAAAAACGTTTTGCAATCTATGATATTCTTTTAAATACCAGATGAAATAATGTCATATAATGTACTTGCAACGCACTGGCACCATATTAATTAATGTGCTGAGTTTATAAACCCTGTCAAACAATACGAAATAGTTTCATATAATGTCTGGCAACGCATTTGAATTGTATCAACTCCTAAAAGTAACATACTGGGGTGTGTTATGGAAATGATAATCATTACCCGTATGTGTTGTTGGTAAGAAAATTGCTGTGTTTGGATGAGTGTTTTTATATGTATTTTATTGGATCGTACTGCAAACCGAATCTTAATATTATTATTAGCGATATGGCCTTTTAGTATTTTAAGATCTGAGTTTTTAGGGATTTTATGAAATTGTGTACGTAATTGTTATATGAAATTATATGGAAATCTTGAGACTTCTTTGTTAGTATTGTTTGTGCTTGTCTATATTCCTATGTTTCTTTGTATGTTCAAAGGAAAAAGTTAAGAGAAAATAAGAATGTTCTTGTTGTTTTGTAAAAGTTACTTTGTAACTATAAATTAAAAAAAAAAATAAAAAAAATCCTAATTTGAAATGAAAAATGGCAAACCCTCTCGATTGTTGTCTGTCATAGTCAATACAGTAAATTAAATATTCTACTTAATGAACACATTGAACTAGGATGTTGATAGGGTAAAACTGATTCCCACAGAATAGTATGGTAGTTAGTTTCTTCTATTCCAATTTCCCAAAAATAATAGAATTCCTGATCCCAAGCCTTTAAGTGCCCAGGACGAGTATGCTCGTCCTTTTTGTATAGACTTGCATAATAGCCTGGCACTTAAGGGTTTTGTTACGAAGTTAACCCCACAAAAACATGTTTCTAACTGTGCCCAACCTGGGAACGCAGAGTGTATCACAGATAATGTACACTAATTTAGACGTGAATCAGTACAAGAATAAGCCAACCATACGAGTCAACATTTTTCTCTGATGCCAACAGTTGTCTGTAGCTTCAGAGAATACTAAATTAATTGTTTTGTTTTAAACCTTATTTGATTAACATTTTTTTTGTTAATCAATCTACCAATGTCAGTTTGCATGACTGTATTGGGAAGCACTCTATTGACTGAAATAGTCGCTCGTATTTGTTTTTCTGTGTAAATAAGTTTTTGGGATTTGGAATCATAACATTAGTGAGACAACTCTAGGTAGGTTGTGTTTTACTTCTGTAGACAATCTGCCTGTATCCAGTTTAATATTTTGGGTGACTGTCCAAGTGTTGTTAGGTAATAAAGGGGACCACCTTTACTTCCTTTATGTATTATTTTCAAAAAACAAAATATTGATTTTAAAAACAGCCTGTTTCTTGTCCCAAATTGTGGGGTGCGTTTTTAATGGTAGGCAGTATTGGATGAGTTTCATTTCACGTCAATAGATAAACTGATTAAATAGTCTGTAAACATACCATATAGATCAATGTCAATACAACCTTTCTGGGTTTGGATGTATCTCATCATCGGAAAGAGTTGGCTGTTATCTATAAGCATGATGTGTAGCATGAGGGATCCTTAAATCCACATCTGCAGATTTTATTTTGTTAAATCTGGATTCCACAGGCTTCATGTGGTGAAACATGAAGTAACTCCATTTCCCTACTCCATACAACTGCTTTTATCACATATTTGTATATTGTTTAGGTAGGCACAACTGTGGTAGGTCGGAAAGACTAACTGAAAATAAATCAAGCAAACGGAATCAATTTGGGAACACATGGAACGTGTAAATATAAGGTAAGAAATGGGTTATGTTTCCAGAAAATAATTTGATAGGGTAGTGCAACTGAACAGCTTTGAGCTTGCTCGAAAGGGGTGTTGTGTGGGGGAGCAGGAGGATGTACAAACATCATAAGACAACATAAATATAAAATAACATAAGGACAATTGTTCTAAATATTTTAGAATGAGATTTACAACCTTCAAGTCAAACTGCCCATCCAAGGCAAAGTTATAAGATTTTAATTAGTTTACACACTATGGCATAGTTTCAGGAGGCACGTAAATGCAAAGAGTAGCACCCCATTGCAAAACATGTGTAATTTTCACGAAATACTTATGACTGTTTTTATAGAAATGGGAAATGTTTCCTGCACAATGAAATCAAATGTACACTTGGATATGACAGAGGTGCCGTTATCTATGGACTTAAAACACACAATTGGAATAATAAGGCCATGTCCACATCATAAAGCATAAACAGTTGGATTAACTGGTTTTACAATTTAGGTACATAATGTCTTGTAGGAGCTCATGTGGATGGAAGGTGTTTTAGAATCCGTATCTTGTAGGAACATGGTGTTGCAAAGGTTGGTGCTTCTAGTTATCACACAGGATCCTGTTGCGCATGTTACCACACATCCTCCTTTGGTGGATGGACTTAAAAGGCAAGCATATCTCTTGCAGGATTTCAAAAGTGTCTTGAGCTTGAGAGACTGGCATTTGGAGTCAATGCCTCACAAATTTGCTGGTAGCCAGGTTACTGCCAGGCCCACCCTGTGTTCAAGTAGTATTGCTGCTGTAGTCATAGGTTATAAATGACGCACCATAAACACCTAGCGTCAACAAAGAGGACACACATAAAATAGGCATCATATCGTTGCTGCAAATAAGCACACATCACTAACCCTTCAACACAGGAAATACTGCATTCTGGGTCCTGTGAAAAGTATTTTTCACTTCAAAGGGACTTGTATAATTTGAGGTCAACTTCCTAGAAATCATATCTTAAAGGAGAATTTCCAAAGACCACACTATGACTTTCCTTTTTGCAATCCATGACAGGATGGGCCCTGGTCTATAGAAGACCATATTGGCTACTAGTAGCCACTGTCGGTCAGGGCGAAGGGACGACACAGATGTGCCACATGCAGTATATTTATCCACCCCCTGACTAATTTTACAGAAAAGCAGAACATTCAATGTACACTTTAATCTGTCCCGCTGGCATCAATGTTAGTAATGGTGCTTTAACATACACTTAGTCTGATTGTTAGGCATTGCATTTTGGGGAGTGTGGGACCAGTCACCATATGTATTACATCCATTACTCATTAAATTTCATTCAGCCTTATTTCGATAAAAATATATTATAAAAGCACCAATCAGACAAAATTATAAAACATGAATAGAAAACATGAAATCCTGTAACCATCATCATACGAACACATGTAACAAAGGTGGCTGCCAAACTGAAAAGGAATGTCAAATTGTCACTGAACATAAGTACACATCATCAAAGACTAAAATCATGACAGCAGCATTTAGGTAGCTAGAGGTAGAAAGAGCCAAAGTTCAGTAGCAAGCAATGGATATCATAAGACCAGAAATCGCTCCCTTCTACACCATGCCCAATGAAGATACTTGGAAGTACAATATACTGCTAACAGGTCAGCAGAACAGCAGCAAAGTAACATGGCTTCAATTGTGGTCCTCGCCAATCTTTGTGTCAAAATGGGCCTCAAGAACATTTATCTTCCCAGTCAAATAAAAGGGACAGATTAAGCCAAAATGGGTATCTTTCTCTGTTTTGTCTTGGCAAGACGGGCAGGTAGTCATCTACCTAGGGTTCCATTTGCTGCGGAGGCCTGCAAGAGGGCAAATACCAAATTGCAGTTTTATGTACAGGGCTCTAGAGGACTTTGTGTTTACATAGTCCATAGACAGTTCGTACTCAATAGAGCACTTTAAGCCCCAATAGCGGAGCAGCATAGGGGATCGTCTGACAGTAACTAAGAGATATTGCTCCATTTTCATTTTATAGGCTTCCCTAATGGTCGCCTTGCAGTCGCTATTCCAGCTTCCCAAATTGGTCCAGAGCTCATCCATCCCTAATTTGTACAGTTTGTCTTTGACATGATTGAGCCAGGGCAGTGATTTCCCTCCTAGTTGCCACAGGAAATCTCCTAATGCCACCCTATAGCTAGCCAAATGGAAAGAAGTCCAGATCCTTGCCTAGTAGTACAAGGGTCTAGCTCTGCAGTAAACATCTATGTGCAGCATGCCGGTTTCAAGAAACACTGGGAGGTTTGGAGTACTACAGGGTAGACAAAGGATATTTTTCAAAATGTCTGTTTTCAATAGTTGACAAAGTCTGACAGCCATTGTGTTCCGATAGTTCAGCTCCATAAGTGGGCATCTGTTGAGCTTGGGCTTTGAAGGCCTGAAGGGAGACCCACACTGCTCCATTTCCACGTTCATGTGTAAATTCACCCATGCCCCGCTGTACCTTTTCAAGGGGACCCCAGCCCTGGCCAACTGCTTGTCACAGGTGCAGTTTGTGGTAACGCTAAGGACCAGATAATCATACTCCTCAACTTGCTCAATGCTCCACTCCTCAGTTCTAAAGCCACTGGTGTCTTTTCCTTTCGTTTCCTACCCCTGAAAATCAATGCTTTCGTGTTTGAGGTGTTAATAGTTAGACCATTTGCATCACAATAATCGGAGATAGCGTTTAGCTGTTTTTTTAAGGCCGAAGTGGTGTAAGAGACAAGAGGATGCCGCTGTCAGTGAACATTTACACTGGGAGTTTGCCGTTGGCCAAAACTGGAGCATTAGTCGATACATTTTGGAGCTGTAATCAGAGAGGTACAGCTCTACCTCACTGATGAGGCCCAACAAGGCTGAAACACGTGTGAGGGGTTGCTCTTGGCACTCTTGTTCAAAGGAGGTTTGCCATGCATTTTGGTGCTGGACTGCCCTTGTGGACGGGACAAAGACTGATATGCAAATGGATATACCTCCTTTGTGAACGGTACAGTGAGCAAAAATCGATGGCTGCAGACTCTCAAAGTGGGAAAAAAACACAGAACTGGTTATCCCGCTGCTGAAACGGTTACATGTCTTTTCACGGAAAAACGTTTCATTGAAAGATGTTTCATCGAAAATGTTTCATTTGAATCTTTTTCACTTCATGTAGATTAATGACACTTTTCACCAAAAATGTGTATACCAAATATTTTTTTAATTGGGGGGTCCCCCTCCCAAAACCCATTTCTGCCTTTTAAAACACCCCAAACATTCCCAAATATATATTTTTTAATTTTTATGGGGGGGTCCCCCCAAACACCTGTTTTCCAAATGTATACCTTTACCCCACCCAAACATACATACATATATTTTAGATTCAGTGAAAGTTGCGTTAAGTTGCGTTACTAAAAACCTATGAAATTCAGTAAAAAACTTTGTTAAAGGGACGTTATGGTTCCAAGTAAAACCGAAAAAACCCTGAAATTCGCCAGTTATGGTAAGCTAAGCAACCATAACTCGCACCACCACTGTGCACTGCTTAGACTAACACCCAGGACATCAAAGATGACATCACAAATGTCATTGACTTCAATGGGACTTCAACACTGTTTGTAGAACACCCGTGCACATGCGCACCACACCTTTGGGTCCTACGAACATTGCGATTGTCTGTAACTGTCTGCCACACGTGTGTTGCACTTTTAATTAGTTTGGGGAACCGAACACTGTCTATAGAACACCCACGCACATGCGCGCAACCGTCCCTGCGCATTTGGTGTCCTGCGGACAGCCGTCCAATTCGTGAACGTGTCCGCGACATCATCATGTGACCGCACCCACGCTGAGCATGTGTCCTGATTTTGAGCCCTTTCTTCAGCACCCCTATAAAAGGCCACATCCCAGAGCCGATCCTCATTCTGCTTTTGGATTTCTAAGATTGACAACAGCACAATTGTAAGGTTGCTGTTCTTGGTTCCTGGTTCCTGGTTATTTACCTTCCAGATGGCATCCCAAATTGCTTCTGCTGCTACTGCCTCGGCATCAGCACCCCCAACCCCTCCACCACCACCATGTCCCCAAGGGCCTTCATAGGGGAACAGGCGTGTGGATGCATAGGAGAGCGATGAAGAGGATGAAGAGGATGAGGTAGTGGAAGTCCCTACTACTAGCACTCATCGTGGGTCTTGGGTGTGGCGGTTATTTACCACCGTTGATGGAAAGTCAAAAGCTGATGCGAGCAAGGTGATCTGCACTCAGTGCCGCATGGTGCTCAGTCATGACAAGCCTGATTCGCATAGCTATGGTACTACATCAATGAAGCGACACCTAAAGTGGGGCTATTCGTAAGGTTGTACCTTGCGATAAACATAGTAGGTTGAGTTCCTCTGCAGCATCCTCCGTTTCCGCTCCTGTCACCACAAAAGACACTCCTGTGGGACAGTGCATCCCTCCAGCTGCCTCTAAGGGCATCCAGGATGCTGTTGACCCTTACCTTTCGAAGGTCACAATATTGTGCATTTACTGCGACACAGTACTCTGCAGGGTTGAGAACCTTCGGAGTGCTTTCGAGACTGCGGTCAAGGAACATCAGAAAGTCTGCGACTTACCTCAATAAGGCACGACCTACATCTTCCTCTCTCTACTTGTCCTTTCTTATCCCCGTGGTTTGTGTCCCTTCCTTACCCTCCTTTCCCCTCCTTTCCTTGTATGTTGTGTTTAAAAAACCAAAAGAAATATATTTTAAAAAACACAAAGGCTCTTTTCAGAGCCGCCTTCCACAGTTTAAAAACAGAAGTGACAAATAAATAGTGCAGGGCCCGTGCATTTTTAGAAGTCCGCGGACAGTCCGTGGACATGTATTTATTGGGAGTACTGCCCTATCAGAATCATTGCACTTTTCTATAGGGCTAAGTGGTGGCTCTGAAACGAGCCTTTTTGTGGTGTTTTCTTGTGTTTCAAAAACTTCAAATGGTCAACACCTACTGCAAAATGGGTTTCTGTAAAATGATTGCAATGCATTTTGTATATTTCACAGAAAAATCTGATTGCCGGCATAAGTAAAATGTACTCCATCTCTGCGGAAAATGTGTCTGCTACAAAACATAATGTTTTCATTCTGAAAAGAGGACATAAGAACAACTCTCAAAAAGGCACAAGAAGGGTTGTTAATATTGCGCCTTGCTTTCTCCATTTGTGGACCAAATAAAAAAGAACCCAACCACATTTGTCTCTGCGCAATACGGGAAAGAATTACTGTGGAGTTTTGATACATTTCCATGACTTTCCCAAGTCCTTCTTTCATTGCAAATTGCAAAGAGATTCCAGAGACATGTCCTAAACTGTTCCCTTCACAATGAATAATAATAATGTCTGGATGACACTGTGTCACCAAAGAAGCACAAAGAGGTACCAAATCCACCCACTTCATTCCACACACTCCATGCCAGTGCACTTTCACATGAGAGAATCCAAAATGTGCAGCCACTCCACAACAATCTGCATGCACCTCCAACCAATTTATCCAAGAATTTCCCAAAATCCAGACAATGTCTTCAAAAGGCCCTTAGTGTTGAGTTGAACTCCAAATGTGTGTGCATTTCAAGCCTTTCTTGGGTGTATTATAGAATGATGTAAATTGCCATTAAACTATGGCCTCATTAGGAGTATGCCGATCATCAATTAACGTGCTGGTAATTCCGTTTACTGGCACGTTTCCGGACAGGCCTACTCCAAGTTTACCGGTGGGGGGCCTGATTTACCTCATGCACCCCACCAGCAAAAAACAGTCGGGATTACTGGCAATCCCCCTATGGATGGACTGCATGTATTGGGGATTAAGCTATCATTGCCGGCACCTGTAAAATGCTAGTAATACCAGCATATCAAGTGCCGTTAACAGTATTACTGTTTGCCGGTATCCCACCAGATTTACCAACAGGATAATGGCAAACTAATAAGGATGTACTATGACTCGGGTAATTCTCTACCAATGGGGCCTGTAAGTGTTTGAATTGTATTTGTACCAGTGTTCCACTTTTGAGTGTGAACTGCGTTTGTGGTAATCTGTGTATATTATTACTTACACGACACGGATTGCCATAAACAACATTTTTAATCTTGAAATTACTGAACTAATTACTGTGCCAGTTAATGTAATTGTAAGTTATGTGTTTGGTTTTGCAGGTAATGGGCATGGACTGCAAGATCCACATTGATAGTGTCCTTTTGGTTTTGGAATCCCCAATGTTCAGTCAACAATGTTTTACCATGTGCTTTTTTGGGTCTCAGTGGGACACAAGTACATTTCTTATGTTGTTTCCCCTGTTTTGACTGATACAAGTATCATTATGATATGTTACTGTGTTTTATGCCACTCTCTGCTTGAATTTGAAAAGTCTAATGATGCATATGGGCTTTTTAGAGATGTTTTTTTCAAGGAGGGAGGGGGAAATATAAGACAGCTTTGCTGTTGTGTTGATGCCTGCATTTTGGAAGTACCACGTTGTTGAGTGTGGGTCTGCTTGGCAGGACTGTGGTATTTTAGGTGGTATGAGAAGTATAGTTTTTTGCTGTTTGATATCTGCCTGGAAGAGGTATTTAATTGCTGCGTGTGGGTGGCTTGTTTGGTAGGCTACTTGAATGGGTTTTGGAAGCTAGATTTGGAGCCGATTAGTCTGAAATGAAATCAGTGCTGGACCTGATCGGCATCTGGAGCTTCCATATGGTTCAGCTATCCTAAAATCCTGGCAATCTTATATATTTTGGAGGGCACGCAGTATAGAGGTCCCAAAGTACCCCAGGGTGTGTTGGCATTCCTAGCAGTAGGCAGCCCACACTGCCTGTTTCTAAATCATAGCATGGAGAGCGGGGGTAAAACATCAAATAGCAGTAACCAGTGGGCCGAAGGTTGTGGCAGGGCTAGACAGCAGTTGGCCGCATCTCAGAGTAGCCAGCAGTGAGGATGCAAACCTGGAGCGACAGCAAGCATCTATTACTAGACACACATGGGAACTCACATGAGGTAGCTATGGTGGGAAAAACAGGGAATACACCCAGTACAAACAACAATGATACTGAGTCATGGCCTAAGTAATGTAGCAGTGGCTTATACCTGGGAGTGGTCAGCAATTTGAAGGTGAAATGGTGGTGTAGTTTATCGGTGGCTGACATGAAGTTTACATAAAGATGTATCTAGACCATCTAGTACATGCGAAATGCTGGAAAACAGTTTTGTAATTGCTGCAAAGACTCCAGAGAACCTGATCGATCAATCTAGCAGGAATGTTTTGGGCTTTTGGTGCAGATGTTTTGAGCAGATTCATCCTATCGATCAACCGGAATATTTTGTGGTCAAACAGCAAGTTGATAACTCTCTTTAAGACTAGTTGCCTGATTCCTGGATTTTTGAAGTAATCAGCTTTTTCAAACTATTTTGGTGAATACAGAAAAAATTGCTACATTGAATGTTGGCTTTTTGAAACAGTGGAAGGCACCTTGTATAATCTTGTGTGGTGTTTTGATCTGAAGAGTTTTTATACAGCCAGTGCCCACTTAGCACTCAGTCTCCTGGATCAGTATATCGAGAAATGCAATTTGGCATTTGTGAATCTGACAAATACATGCGATGTTCAAGTCTCTAATGTTTAAGTATGCGGCAGAACTGTATATACTGGCCACAGGTTCTCTCTAAATGATAATGATGTGATTGATGTATTGATACCAGACTTGGATGTAGTTTATAAATTGGTTATTAATTGCAAAAGAAAGACCTAGTGTGATATCTTTTTATAAGGTCAAAGGCACCTGAAAAGTAAATGAAGTGCTGTGGTAATGGGTCTGTATTCAAAGCAGTTCTGATGACTTTGCGTGTTTATGTTTTGGGAATGTTGGTATTAACTGCAAACATGCATTAAGTCACAAGGTCATCATTTTGAAGGTCCCACTTTCTACTGACGATATCATTGACAGAGCCCCCTGTGACTGCCAGGCCTGATGCTGACATTACACACCATGGTGGATTGTTAGAGTTATTGTGAATTTTAGAAAGTCTGAAAACGCCTCTTTGCCTAGGGGTTTAGTGTATGTTGGAACGTAAACACTTTTTGAGAGTTAGATCCTTCTTCAACTGCAGGTGGTAAAACTGATTCCATAAGTGTCTCAATTTGTAAAACAAAGTCTCTTTGAGAAGATCATAATGATCGTGGTTTCTAAGCAGTTATAATGCATTTACATCATGTTCTTCTGCTCCCACTGCCACAAAACGACGTCCTGAATTAATTATCAGATTGAGGTTTTTTAGTGTTGTCGAGGCCTGATTTTCTACTTGTGAAGAAAGGTTGTTGCTGGTGTATGGCGTGCTAACTTCAATGGGCTATACACTTTTCAGGACACCTTTTTTGAATGTCAGAACCTCTGTTGACACATGCCTGGCCTTGGAGTGAGGGTGGGATGGTCATTGGGGCCTGTTGTCACTGCCTAATGTACAATGTCAAGTCAGAGGGTCTCATGGGGGGATCGCCTGACCCACTCCCCATGCCCTGCCCTTCTGGTATAGGCTCATTGCTTTTTTATGTTTTCTTCATTGTTAAAAGCATGGACCTAGCTCGAGAGCAGCAGAGCACTGTATAGGGTGTCATTAGATTGCATTCGGACTGCCGTCTTTTAACAGTAGCACAGTACTCTGAGTTACGGTCTGTTCATCCATTGGGATTATTCGTGTTGCAGGTGTTGTTGAATTAAACATGTTATGCGAGATTTGTCAAATTGGGAAATTGTGGGGGAGTTCCAAGGTGGTACTAGGATTGAGTTCCAGAGGGTTAGTGTGTGACAAGAGAAGAATTGTTTGTGGGTTCTCTCTTTGTGGACGAGTTGTGATTCGACCTGGTTGATCAATTTCCTGAGTGAACGTAGTGCCACAAGATATGTGGATCTTAGACACCAGCTACTTTGGTGTGCTACTCGTGACTGCTTTGTAGATGAATCAAGCAGTCTTTAACAGTATCCTGGACTGGAGAGAATACCACATGGATGGTGACTGTCTCGATGCTACACTTGGGGTGGGACCTCAACTGTTAGTCATTTAGGAGGTGTAAATTCTGATTCTGGTGAGTTGTTTTGTAGCTACTACTTTACCATGATTTTGACAATAAACGGGAGGTTCATAATGGGCTTTTAGTTGGCCAGTTCTTCTGGGTCTGTGGCCTATTCTTTGAAAAGAGAGCCTTGAAGGTCTTCAGGAATGACCCTTCAGTGAGGAAGACATGCATTATCCCAAAGAGTGCATGGAGCGCCAGGTCCATCACTGCTTAATGATGTAGGCCGACATATCATTAGATTAGGAGGTAGGTTTGATGGGAAGGAAGTGTTTTAAGAAGGGCCATAGGAGAGGAAGGGGAGAATTTGGCCAAGAAGGGCTGTGTGCATGCTGGACTACAGGGACTGGGGGTGATCACTGGTGAGGTTGATTCGAAGATATGTCAGATTTTATCAATTTTTTCAATCAAAATGGTGTTGATTCTATTGCATTTCTCCTGATTTACTGACACCTCGGTTTTCGTTTGAGGGGTTAGTACATCTCATTTTCTACTTTGCAGAGGGCTTTGCTCCTGTAAGAGGCTGCCACAATGCTGTTGGAGTGGTAAGCAGCTTTGGCGCTGGCTGTCAGAATCCTATAGCTTGCACAAAGAAATGTGTGGTTTGGACTTGGTTACATCGCAATGCATACATATGAGAATCCTTTATATGAATTGATTTTCACTCAAATGCAGTTTTTTACAGTGACTTTTTATTGTGGTATAGACTTATAGTCTGGGGTGGTCAGCAGACACATATTTCGACCTTGAGGGGTCTTTATCAAGGCAAGGTGCATGTTTTAAGGTGAGGGGGGTGTTGCCCCAGGTTGAGTCATTTTGGGGTTTAGAAGTTTCCTTGTTGGATCCCAGTCTTGAGTGTTGGATTCGTCTGAGGCTGATGTTGCAGTCCCAGCCGTAACGCTGCAAAGGGAGGGATCTCAACATATATATCCACTAGTTTTATAGCAGAGTTGTTGAATAATTCTAGGATGACCAACACATTCCCTGTGAAGGGAAGTCTGCAAACTTGGCTTCTAGCTCATGAACCAGGAATATTTTAAATGATCAGCACTGAACTTGAACTTTGTGGCCCGTGGTTGAGTCAGTGATTGATAGTGGGATGGCAACATTGTCAGACCAGTCGAGTGGGATAGGGTCTGCACAGGTAATGAGGGGCAATGAAGTAAAGACTAGTTCTAGAGTGTTACCTTTGTTGTGCTTGGAGAATACAATTTGCTTAATATGCATGAATCTGTCAGTTTGAAAATCTCACTTCGAGTGTGGTTGTCAGCGTGAGACTCAGGGACTTTAAAATCTCAGAGAAAGACATTATTAGTGTGTGCTAATTTGGCAGAGGAGAGTAAGTTGGAGAAGTCATAATTGAAATTTTCACTCCTAGGAGGTGGACTGTAGATGAGGTGGAAAGTGATCAATTCCTTGTGAATTAAAGGAAAGTGGTAGAGAGTGATTCAAAGGAGTTTTCTCTATGAGAGGAGATTATAGAGCATGGCCACTCACTCTTTGGATGATTGCCACTCCACCTCCTGCCTGTCCTGGCAAGCCAGCATGTTGGATGCTGTAAACAGAGGGTAGGAGGGCATCATAGGCATGGGAGTAAGATGGGATAAACTATGTTTCTGTGATAAGGAGGGTGCTAAGGGTGTTGTACGAGATAATGTTGGCAATCTCTGTGGCATGAACAACTGCTGAACAATCATTGATCAGCATGAGGGGGCTTCTGGCTAGAGATGTGCAATTGTGTAATACTCCAGCCAGGAATATTGGCTATATTAATGGCCAACCATCCCTATTGTTTCCCCTCTCTGCTAGATCTTATAGCCTGGCTATGAAATAACACAAGGCCAAGCAGGTGTATGGGCTTGGTTGACCAAGTTTCCTGTAGCATAATAACTTGGTATTTTAAATAGAATTGCACCGGGAACCATCACACTCTTTATTATAAAGACTAGCAATATTCCAGACAAGAATTTTGATTAGATGTGTGTCTGTGTTACAAGAATTATCACGTGGCATACCCTCCATGTGGAATATTCAACTGTTGATCATCTCAAGCCTGGCCCTTCCCCGAACTACACCAGATGGTACTTATCCGATATCTGGCAGTCAATCTACTCCCTTCAAGTCACCTAAACATTAAAATCTGCTTGAGAGATAAAGTGTTCCCCTGTGATTGCACACAGTAGCTGAAAATACATGGGTCTTCCACTGTTTGTCAGAATTAAAAGCTCTATTGTTGGGGTTGAGAAGGTTACGTCAAAAATCCAACCATGGGCTCTGATCCACAGGTCTATTAAAGAACCCCAGGAGAATAAGGCTAATCTCTGATGACCCAAAATGACAGCGTGTGCCTCTCCATAGTAGATCAGAGATCATGGATGGGTGATTAAGGGTAATAGTAACACAGTCCCCCGAGATAGATTTCCTCCTGCAGGATGAGGGTTTCACCATCAGGAAGTCCCCTCCTTTGGTGAGGGCCTAACCACAAATATTTTTAGAAAAATTAACTGCCTTATTCATAAGTGAAGAGGTGTGCTCCATCACATTATGCTTCAACCTGGGAACATTAGTCAGAACCACTTGGCAGATTTAAGATTAATCCATCATCTTTTGGCATTGAAATGGTACAAAATCTAGGGCAAATCTCCTCTGAATGGGGGCCTGCCCCATCTACCAGGGATTCAGCTCCTCTTTAAGCATTTGATGTGCTTGACAAATCAATTACATTGTTAGTGGTGGAAGGGACTGAGCTTCTTCCACCACTCAATACCTTATCCTTGTGGTTGCCAAACGTAACAGCGTGCACAGGGTCAGTTGGCTTCAGACTGTTTGTTACATTACTTTTATTTTTTACAGACATAGAATGCATGATCCGGGGCTCACCCTTATCGTGAATAAGGATGTTATGACTATCATATATTTTGCTAGATATAGGGAACTGTAACAAGTTACCTATCTTGGACTCAAGCATCAGAAGAGCCACATGAATATTGTGAACCTTGATTTTCCATAATAGATAGGCGTTTGCCGAAAGCATATTATCGGCAGGTTTCAATGAAATGATTTACTTAGACTGTTATCAACAGCATCGCCAATCCCCTACAGAACAAATGGCATGACCCTTCTGGTTTGTGACTGCTGTTGGTATTACTGGCTTCGCCATTGGTACATAGAATAGACACAGTGGAGACTGGTGTGCCCAAACGATCAGCATGTCGTAGGAGAGCCTCAAGATCTTCTGAGATAAATGTAGGGCCCTCCTTTTGGCTAAATGATTTATGTGCTAACAAAAACCTTTCTTAGACGGTTTTATTGGACCCACTCCAATGGAGCTATTACCGCAGCTCTTCAGCTCTATCAGCCCCAGGGACTTGCCCAAGCTTCATATGGAGCTGATATATGGGGCAGTTCCAACATCCAGCCCATGAATATCATTAAAAAAAAATCTTTATATTGTTATTGATGCTACTTTTGAGAACACTGGGAGAGCATATGCATGGAGTCGGATCTTCAATCAGTGAAGGATGATATTTTGTTAAAGCTGTTGCTATACTGGGTAAGATTGTGGCCCTTCCCGGGACTGGCATGTTTCAGAGAAGCATCGGTGCATATGCCATCCTTGGAGGGGTTGAGGTCTCTCCATGGCTGAAACACTTTAAAACGGGGATGTTGAGATTGAACCTAGGCCACCTTTGGTTATACCCAGAGGACTTGACCAGTGAGGCCAAGGAGCTTACCAAACAGGTGAGTGTAGAATATTCTATGCACTCATTGGTGGCAACCTGTGAAAAATTGTCTACCGGTACAAGCTATCTTAGATACAAGGCTGATTTTGGCTTTGAGGGCTTTTTGAACATTCTGAGCCCATGTTTTGTGTGAAGACTCTTTGTTGAGCTGCCTATTAATACCTTGAAATTGGGCGTGTTCATCAAGAACTGGCGGGGGAACCACTTGTGGCTTGCCCAACATGTCGAACAATGGAGGAACCCTTCATTCACTTTCTGTTTTTGTGTAAGGGGTATGATGATCTCAGAGCAAATTACCTAGTTCCGCTGTTTAAGCAGGCCAGTATCTGGCATATTAAGTTGACCACAGCTTTCTGCCTAGATACCAGCAATTTAGCTGTGACATGTACAGTTACTAAGCATGTACATAGAGAGTGGCTGAAGAGACAGAAAATAATCAGTGCCTGTGCCCTTACAACTGTTTGACTTGCTACGATGTAACAAAAGGTTCTAGACTAGGTGCTGAGCCCAAACAATTGCACTGTATTGAATTGCAATTTACAAAACCCCTGTTCATCATGAACTCGTGCAACAGGTGCCATTGGGTTCCAATTGTTCGTTATGCTGGGTTGTCACGTTAAGATGGATGAAGAGGTATCACATTTTAACAATTGTGTCCTTTATAACTGGTAGAATTGCTTTGGGATTGTATTGGACCTGCAGACTCGGTGCTAAAATCCTAAGAAAAAAGTGTATTGTATTGTGTAGCATTGTATTCTTGTGGTTATGAACTTTCTTAAATAGGTATCAGTTTAGTACCTTGTTATTCGAAGTTATGAATATCAGTTTTATTAATAGAAAGTGCTAATGTGATTGCATTAACGGGAATTACATCATCACCATGTGCTAATTTGGTATTGTCTCCTAATAAATAGAAGTTTAAAGAACTGTTTTAGGAATTTCACTGTTTTTGTTTACAGTATGTTATGTTTTAATGTGTGTGTTTTTCTTTTAAACTAATTTGTCCAGGTATTGCACTGTAATGTCTACATTCGCTATACCCGTAAATGTGGGCTTTTAGTCATGTTTACAAAATGCATCAGCTTTTATTGAAATCTATGTTCTTGCAAGATTTTATGGTTTTGTACCGAAATAAAGCAACTTTGACTGACTGTAATATCATCAATATTTTTAATAATACCTGACGGCTTTGCATTGCTCACTTCCAGTGTGTGTGAATTGCAGTCTCCATATTCAGCTATACCTGTTGCGCACCTCTAATTGCTGCAGCATATGTTTTGCATTGCTGGCCTAGCAGAAGTGTGAGCTGATCTCCTGCACCATGACAGTAATGTCCCTCATGGGCAAGCAATTTAACTGCCCTATTATGGCAGCTAAATTATGGAACACGCTTCCTAATGAGCTTGGAGCAGAACCCACTTCCTGAGATTCAAACACCTTACCAAAACCTGGTTGGCCGCCCAAGACATCTAGCTCTGGGTTCTTTGCTTACTTGTACACAGCCGTACCCTTGTATATACAATCTGCTTGTTTTTTCATTGCTTTTATTATACCTGTAAATTCTGTATTATACCTGTAAACTTTTCTAATTAATGCTGTGTCCGTTTTTCTTATGTTGTAACTAAGTGATGCGCCCGTTTTCCCTGGGCCTGGTGCGCTATACAAATAATTAAATACAAATATAAATACAAATACAAATACAAATTGCTGATTAAATGTGTGAGCATAAGGTGAAGGATATGCACAAATCAAGGTACGTTCATGGACTTTCCATTGCATATGCCAGCAAAGATGTTGCACCATTGTCAAGAGCAACACATCTCAGCTGTAGGTGTTGGGTCTTAGCCACTCTGCCACCTCCTCCTGACTTACTCCAAGATGTAACACCCCTGTGACATTTTCCTCCAAAGCCTTGCATATACAAAGTGGCCAGGTGAGAGCTGCATTCCCCTGTTGTCCCCATGGATTCATGCGTGATCAGAAACTCTCTAAGTTGGCAGCGGGCATCAAGTGTTCAATAACAGTCCTGTAGTCAATGTTCTGTCTACTTGTCCACATCTCCATGATAAAAGGGACTGTCTTCCCCTTGGAATGATCTACAGCTTGTCACACTGTGCACAGTACGTAATTGTACAACACTGACATAACTTCAATTAGAAAATGATGTTCCTTCAGTTACTGGCTTTACTTATAAAAGAAAACAGAAACTGTGGTTTTGGACAAAAGAATACACCAATGGGTCCATGGACAACATTACTACTAGGTTAACATTAAAACATCTGAACCACACTGATCTAGTATAAATATGCATCATTGCAGGAAGCTGAGCTGGGGCTCAGAATATAAACAAGCATGCGTTTTGAGGATATGTTGGTCACTGGTTGCTGGTGGGAGGATTTTCATGTTGGGCTAAAATGTCCTACCATATGCATCTGGCCACGAAAATGGTGGTGGTTTGTGGTGTGGCTACTGCACACAGACATTTTACTTTTAGATCATACCTGCTGCATTTGAAAGACATTGTACACAGGTGGAGCAATAGTTATGTATTCCCTTCTCATCTCTAATAACATTTGCATAATCTTGCGGTCATGGTTTACAGAATCATATGTTGCAGCATGGACTTGGATGAGTCATACTATTTATCTAGCTCTGCATCATCATCATTATTGTGAGTTAAACTGACTAGATTTATGTGGTGGTGAAGACCAAGAACTTCCCATATTCTGTATGTCAGTGTGTAATGTTTCTCCCAGCTCATCATGTTCCTTTAAACCTTTTGTTGATTCTCCCGACTCATCATTCCATCTGCAATGCCTTGGCATGTAATAAATCTTAATGGCGTTGGTGAAAGCAACATTGATGCATACGATTTACCAAGAAAAATGCTGGCAACCCCAGGGTACACAGAAGCAGTAGTGGTTCATGTGGATAGTCATATAGCTACATATTTGCATAGGTGTTCAAGACATATTGGCACTCAAGATGGTTTACTTCTACCACTGACAAGCAATGTCAAATGCATGAAAATCACACAAGCTGACCATTGGGATTCGCTCCCCCTTAGTATCAGTAGCCAATAGATGCTTTTAGCCACTCTGTACAACAGTTCTATGATTTTCTTTCACTAGGGTCTCATTACAAAACGTTGCCATGACCAGGTCAGCCACCGTATGCACTCACTCACCTCTCTACAAAAGGCTTGTAACTGAAATGGTATGCGATGATTCACATTATATCATCCTTTTGCCCCACAGGGGACCCCTTCCCTGTGAGGCTAGGGAGGTGAACCAGCTATGCAATATTCCCCCTAGGGGTGGCGGACAGCTTCTAAAAATGGAATCTATGAGTTCTTTTAATTTTTCATGAAGGCTTTTACCCCTACCGGGCTTCCTCGTGTAATCTATGCAAAAAGTTCCCTTGTTCCACAAACAATGATTGCCTTCTTGCTTCCTCTTTGAACCTTACAGTGTCTCTTTATAAATCTGTATACTTTTCTGGAAGTACGTTGGATGGCTTTCAAGGTGTTCCTTACTGGGTTTAACATATTCCTCTTTAATAGGATGAGTCTGACTGGTCCCTTGGCAGTCTCTATTCTCTCTCCAATACTCACATATACTGGGACGAATATGATTAGTCTCTTGGTAATCTTTACTCTCTTTCCAATAGTTATTTGCACTGGGATGCGTGTGATTAGTACCTTAGTAATCATCACTCTGTTTCCAATAGTTACTTCTACTGGGACTAGTATGATTAGTCCCTTGGCAATCTTCACTTTCTTTCCGACCGATCCCCCACAAGGATCTACCACCATTCCCGTTACCTCTTTTGAATCAGGTAGTTGTCACTGGTTCTTTCCGTGGGGGCTCCGGCATAACCGCTAGATTATTTGCTTCTTTTTTCTTTACTCAGTCGGTAGAGCCCTACCTAGTATGGTATCGGCATAGTTCAAGGACAACCTAGTACACCCTCTCCGGTTCATGCCAATGCCTCCAGTTTTTTCCAGGCACACAGTTCGGCTCCATGCCTTCTCCAAGCCTCCTTCATCAGCTTTCCGGTGACCTTTTTGTTCTGCTTGTGTCAGTGACTCCTGGCTTCTTCCTTCGCGGGTCCTTCTTCTCTTTCTGCAAATGAATGAGAAACTCCAATGTGCCTGTTCAGAAAGGATGTGTTGATATTTAATGAGCAATGAGGTGTCTTGGAATTCCCGTGCAGACATGTCAATAAATTGCACACAGAGGATGTTCAAATGAGAATTGTACTGGCATGGTTGCATGGGTAGTTAGCGTTAAGTTAGCGATTGCTGATGTCAGCTTGAGGGGCGGTGTTATGATTTACTGACTCCAGGGCACTTGAAAGTAGGGTGATTGATCAACAGATAACACTATCACAAGATGGCGGTTTCCTACCTGTGCAGTTCGAGTGTCTGTCAGAAAATGGAAGGTAAGATCTAATGGAAAAAAAATGTAATCAATCGATATATGCTTAAAAATACATGCACTATACATTCAACCAAAAACAATTCCTGTGAGCATTTTTCCCTCAAAATCCAAGTAGTGTGCCTGGTTCTGAATAGATCAGATAGCCCAAGAAAGAAACCCTCATTGAAATTTAGCAAATTACACTTGAATTGTTGAATCCATGGAGAAGCCACCCTCTTGTTTTTTGAAGTGTACAGTTATGTTTGCCTCAGTTTTTACCCAGCACATAAATAACCCTAAGAATCCTTTTATTGAACCACAATAATTTCAGTCTTTTTCTTGTTCCTCCTTCTCAACTTCATGACTTCACATAATGGCGTGCACCCTTGTGTATGACGGTGTGTGCACATGTACAAGTGTCCATGCATGCAGCTTTGTGCACAAGAGCATGCAAGCATGTGAGTGACTCAATGGGGTGTGTGTTTGTATTGTGCACCATTGTGGTAGTGTGTCGATGTATAGACATGTGTGCATTTTTGCTCACAACATATCAATGCACAAAGACAAAGATGCACAGATGTCAACACACAAACACACACCTCTGCAGGCAATCACATACCTGAATGCATGGTAACACACCTGCATGAGCACACACACACACATAACCACACAACTCTGTGCCTGCTCACACACTTGCACACATGCTCAAAAATTTCCACAAGCACTATCACAAGTGTGAACATGCACCTTTGTGCATGCTCATACAACTGCCAACACCCACAGAAAGACACCTATGCATCCACTGACACATTTCTATGAGTGCTGACAAATATTCATGAACACACACACAGACACACATTGGTAAACAGTGCTGCATGCACTCACATCCCTTCAACTGCATTCAGCCACTTGAGCATATGGTATTATACCTGTGGATTCCCACCCACACCCCTCCAAATGCACAGAGCACAGCATGCACACAACCACACACACACCTCTGCATGTGTCCAAACACATGTGCTTATACAAACACACCCATATATACACACACACACACCTCCAGAAAGTGGGAGAGCAAGAGATAGACATAAGGGTTCATTACGAGGTAGGAGGTAACCATGCCGCTTACCGGGTCCTGGTTCCTTCAATGAGGAATTACCGGGCCATTCCGACCTTGGAGGACCCGGTAATTCCTCATTCAAGGAACCCAGACCCTGAACATCCCCATTCCCATTCAAGCCCACATAGGGCTCATTGGGAATGGGGAGTATGCTAATAATGGGCCCGTTAATAACAGGCCCGTTGTTAGCATGCTGGACTGCTCGCGGGACCCATAAAGGACGCCTGGTTTTACCAGTCATCCTTAGCGGGTTCCCACGAGCAGACTCGTAATGGGGCGGTAAGGGGTTGACTGCTCTGGCATCTTTACCAACGCCGTTAACCCCTTACCACCAGGGTCGGTATGGCCCCCATAGTTAGTAATGTCATTTCAGGTATATTATCCACAGTGTAGTGAATACAATGTGGCTCTTTCTTTATTCTCCAATGGACTGTAAATGCAGTCTTCAAGTATCATGCTTCCAGTCACCAATTTAGGTTGTTACGTTCTAATATTTTCTCCAGAGTGGCGAACATGTGTTGTAAAATGTCTGCCAAAGTGAGTCAATATGAGAGTTCATTTGGGAAATAATTTACCTTGTTACATATAGGGCCTCAATATGAGTTTGAAGGTGTGGTAATAAAGTGGTGGTAATTCTGTTACCAGCACTTGTTTTGGCCGTAATGGAATAACTGCCACTTTACCACAGTGCCATATTCTGAGTATTGAGGTATAGTGTACAATTTACATCCAGCAAATTGCTAGATGTGAATCGTCCTCTTTACACAAAAAAATATTGGTGCATTTGCCACCTCGGAATTACTGCTCACTGGCCCTCATTCTGAGTATGGCAGTAAAAACTGAAGTAATTCTGGGACCGTTACCAACAATGCAATCGAAAGAATTACCGCCATATTAGAAGTGGACCGGTGCACGCACCAACCATTGGTGCTTATGGTAATCCTGCCTGATGAAATGTGGTATTTTTTCCAATATTTGGTGAAATTACTTTTCCCGTAAAAAAAGCATGAATGAAAGGGGAAACTGCATGGCGGACATCTTCAAAAACTCAGTCCATTCCAAATCACCCAATTCCTGCACCCATCGGAGGGTGAAACGGTTTGGAAAATGTCAGGGGAAAAGGGAAGGAGAAAAGTCAGGCCGGGATGATAACTCAGGGGCAACGCGTTTGTCTTGGAAGCAAGACAACACAGAACAAAACAGGTTTGAATCCCGAGCCTGCGCTTTGAGACTGGTCTCCAGTATTTAGCACATTATAAAAGATTAATTAATTAAAATTAAAGTGCCAGAAATGCACCTCAGGAAGCTCATGTTTAGTGATGGAGAGCTGATGGTTCTTTTGGAAGAGGTTGTGGCCCAGTCTCAGGAGCTCTACTCTGGGCAGAGCAAGAAATCCACACACCTGCAGAGGGCTGCCATCTGGAGTCAAGTGTGGGACACATTGGCAACAGTGGGACCGTAACTAGAGAAACAGTGACATAAAACAATAGTGGAACGCAGGGTCGTACTGGGACAAGAAATAGGCCAGGACATCCAAAGAAAGTGGCCCACCCCTTGCCACAAAAAAGTGGCCCACCACGCGCCTCAAAAAAAGTGGCCCTCAAACCATCATCCGTGATTGGTGAATTGCGTCAATTCATGACTTTCCAGAGAATGCTACTTATGGAGGGTTCATGTGTCTGTTACATTACAACACAACTCATAAAATAACATAACTTTGCATACAGTTCTGGGACAGGGTCCACAGCTCTGAGGCGCAGGGGTGGCATGAATACGACCTTTCACCCCTTGACAAAACAGGAAGGAGCATCAAATAGCATTGTTCCTAAGTACACTACGAAAAATATGGTTATGATTTCACTAATGTGATAGACATTTAATACAAGAATGGATCACCATATGTATCATTAGTATCTGTGTGTATAGATCCATATTGTCAAATTACTGTGAATGCAAGCAGACGTCCAAGGCCAAATGATAATGTTATTGTATAGCACTTACGCTTAAGCTCTTTTTTATATAACAGATATGCATACAATTTATGCTTAAGCTCTTTTTTTTAGAACAAATATGCATACAATATCAGCCAACCTGTGTTGGTACTCATTTATTGACCTCAGAAAGATGAAAGGCTGAGATGTTTCAAACCTGCAACCTGCAGATCACACCCTCATCGCAGCAGCGAGAGCTCAACCCACTGCGCTATCATATCGGCTATAGTAAAATGAGCAATTATTCTGTAGTGTGGTGTGGATACCATTAAACTGGTAACTGAAATTTAACAGCAGACCAGTAAAGTTCATCTGCACGTTTGGTGCAAATTTGGCCGCATGTCAAGTCTTCGTGCATCTACTTTTCAGGCTTCAGAGTGCATGCAACAGAGCGCTGGTCGAACCCATGTCTCCAGAGGGACAGTATGTCTCAGCTGCGCGTACACACACCATACCAATTTTACATCTCAGCAGGGCTGAAACAACCCTTCATCCTTCTGAAGTTGATAAATTGAGTACCATCAAATTTGGTAGTAAAACCTAATGTTACAGCGCTAAGAAGCAGGAGGAATCTGGCATGAAGCACCATACTTAAAAGTGAGAAATAATACCTATTTTAGTTGGTTATTGAAAAATCCTAGACACAGCAACATCAAAACGTGGAGTTTGTTGGTATTCACAATAGAATAGGCCACAGAAACATTCAATAATTACATTGACTCACGCGATCACACCAGCACTGAACAGTATCAGGGAGGCTTGAGTGAAGTTATTACAGTTAAATGTGTTAATGTTAGGAGCCTGATGCTATCCCACAGGAAGGCCTGACCTGACCTGTCAGATAACAAAAAGGCCCCTGCAGTCTGCCGCAACCACCACCGCCACCATTTTTATATGAACTCAATCAAGCAGTGTGCAGCTTTACAGGCTCCAATGTCCCAGCTAGCAGGCAGGCGCACATGTGTGGTATAATGGTCAGGGTCTGCTGGACTTTTCCCCTTTAATGGAAATTGTTAATTCATAATCTGTACTGTACTGTACACTTCCACAACTCAGTTCATTCTATTTGCAATCTCACTTTGCAAATGCCGAAACATAAACTAGTTTATGACTCACTCGTTGCTTTCCTCATTTGAAGCACGGCACTGCCATTCTATTACATTCATCCACCACTTTTAGAGGTTTATTCTGCAGTATGTTTTCATCAGAGGTTTGATTATAACAATCTTACAGTGTAACCCATTATATTTGAGAGCTAGCAAGTGATACCTGATAATGGTGCCACAAATAACACTGCTACTGTATGTGGTGGAAAACAGGCATTTGTGTGCAATATTTGAAAATACAGGCTCACGTTTATGACTTCAAAATATTGAGGAATAGCTCAAAAATGCACCCAGGCTCATAAAACAGTGCAGGTCAGTGAATTTGATGTACTGCTTCAAAGAAAAACATATAACTTCACGACAGGACAGTTGAAGTAGGGATGTGTCACATAAGGGGAAGCATGTCCCAGACATTTGGCAAAGCACATATTCTGTAGAAACTTGACGCACATTTGTTATAACACGTTTAGATTATGCAGACCGGGGTGCCTTTTACAACTGCAGAGGGCTCAGCAGGGAATGCAGAGTCCCTGGGCCTCATTAGGAATATGGCGGTAAGGCAACATGGTGCCTGTATCACTACCGGCACCATTGCTACCGTACCACCATACTAGGACTTCTGTGAGCAGAACATGATGGTAGCAACGGTACCGTTATGAACGGTACCACTGCTACCATCCTCCCCATTCCCATTGAGCCCTATGGGGGCTCAGAGGGGAATGAGGATATACCAGCTCTGGCACCCGCGCAAGGGGAATTACTGGGTCCGCCGAGGTCAGAATGGCCCAGTGATACCCCTTTCATGGGTGCCGGGACTGGATGCAAGTTTGGGGCTAGCCTTGCCATCAAAACCAGCAAGGCTACCTCCAACCTCATAATGAGACCCCATGAATGTTTGCCAAACTTCGGGAAAGTGGCACAACAAAGGCATATCTCTCAACTCACACGCTTTTGGCAGGTGACACCTGCCTTGGAGTAAAGTCACTCACCTGCCAAACCCTTTGCATGTCCATAGACGCCAATGGGCTCTCACCAGCCAAAAATAAATCTCTCACTTTTCACCTACCCTGATGACGGACAAGGTTGAGAAGTATGCAAAGGGGACATCAGAACTGAAAATGCTGTTGAAATATGTCTGCCGAAAATTGGCAAGTGTTGGAGTAACAGTATTCTAGTGAGAAAAAATGCCTTTCTCTGTAATAAAAAATCAAAAACAAAACCGAGTGTTTGTTTGGTTACAAAAGATTCCCATGCATGCCCTTGGCCTTTTGTGGGCTGTGCGCTTTTGGAGTCTGCAACTTTAGCGTTACCCGAGGCCCTTAAATAGTGTTTGTGCCTCCTCTCAAATATAGCTTGTGGTATCTTCCGCTATATTTGACCCTGCTACTCCAGCGCTATTACAAGCAAAATATGCAGTTGTAAAATATATATTTAAAGAAATAAACAAGGCCTGCTGTTGGCAGACATCATGTGAAACATAGACAACGCTGTGCAGATATGTACAGGCGTGGAATGCATGCAGTTCACTGGAAAGTGTGCAGACAGTAAGGCATTCTATGGCTAAGCTGGTCTGCACGTTAACACGCTGCATTTACCCAATAACCAAATCAATGTAGACGTAAGAAGCCTAAAGTAATCTCAGGGACACCGTCCCACGCAAGCAACTGCATCACAAGGTTACTGTGCAAGCAGCATTACTTACACAAAATGACAAAACAACTTCAGAATGCTTTTTTTTATCTCAAAAACTGTGAATGTTTTTCTTGCAGTAAATCTACGTCAGTAAGCGAGCACACTGGTGCCGTCCCGTCATGACATACCTGGCATACATTAAATAGCAGTTCACTTAAATAGGGAAATGGGTTTAAAAATGAATATAATAATACCCCAAACATTTCCCTCTCGGTTGCTATATTGTAGCGTTCAAGCACACAGGCACTTGCAACTTGCAATGATCCCTTGCAACACAGATTTGCTTTTGCTGAAAAGGCTTTTACTTTGCAGAAAATAAAATACTTTACATTTTAAAGACAAGCATTTTCGTTTCGCTTTGCCAAGATACATTTTTATGCATATGTTTACAGGTTTATAGCAATGGATGGGCATCACTGTGCAGGCAGAGTCAATGATACTTCGGGAATTAATTGCATTGTGAGAAAGTGCCTGGGAATTGAAGGGGGGGGCTTCATCCTTAACAAATACCCTTGATGCTCTGTGTAAAAGTCTAATGAAAGTTTACCAAGTAACATGATCTCACCTAGCTGTGACTAGCCGGACAAACATGCCTTTTTGTTTGACCAATCTATGTGTCTGCGAAGCGCTTTTCATCTTGTTTTCCACTCCTCAACGTGTACGGGAAGGCTCGGTCAAAGCCGGTGTAATGGAAAGTGCTGTGCCTGATGGAGCCGCATATGCGCACTGAGTGCACGCCGTACGTGCAGAAAAAACAGACCATCTGTTCTGGAGCGGTTTCTTTTTTTTAAAAAAAAGTATAGGAATGGTGAAACTTTAAAAAAAAAGTTAATGAGCAGCGCTCTCCCACCCTTTCCTGCACACTTTGACCACTGGTCAGCACTCGAAGTCTTGCTTCCTTTTGAATGCAAAATTCAAAAGGAAGCAAAACGAAACTGAATGCCAAATGGCCTGCTCTGCGTTTTCTCTACCCTGTGGGCACATGGGCGCGCGCCGTGGGGGCGGCCTGCCTGTTGTTACTTTTAGGAAAGGAAACAAAACAACACCATGCCACGCCCGCCCAGGAAGCCCTGTGGCCGCTGGCGCCATCAGTCTGAGAGGCAGCTGAGAGTGGAACTGGTCAGGGTACAGTTGCTGCTGTCGCAACATCAACGGAACAAAGCAGCCACAGGTGGAGGCACTGCTGAGCTCATGGGAGGAGACAGTGAGCTCCATCCTCCATATGGCTGGCGTGGAGGGTGTAGGTGTGGCTCAGATCGGTGCTGGAACACCTGCATACCATGGTGAGTAAATGCATTCAGATGCAGTTCAGATATGTCAGCCAACAAATATTTCAGTGATGTGCCATTTGACCTGGCATGTCCATTAGATCCCAGTACCACCCAGTAACATGGGTCGATTTCCCCTTACACATTTCCACCAAAATCACAATGATCCCGTATCACATCTGGGGAGACAGCTATGTGATGCACAACTTGCATAACATGGTGCTATCTCATGTCTATGAAGCAAACAAAAAAAAGAAATGAAGCAAAAAAAGGGAGTGAACCAAGCTACCCCTCCCTTAGGCGTCAGCAAGGTGGGGGGGACCTATTCGGAGAAAACTAGTAATTCATTTAAACTAGTTGTACAGAGTCACAGTCAATTTTTAAGCATATAAAACCATTTTTTAATAGAGGAAACATTAAAAAAATATTCGTCAACTAAAGGGGCAGTACAGTTGTTACCCCAAAAGGAGAAAGCAAATGGACAGATGTCTTCAAGAATGGCAAAACAACCAACAGACGTAATTTCACATGAAACAGAAAAAACAGTGTTAAGTACTAGACATGTAACATATTTTCACTGATGGAATGATTTCACATGAGAGATAATTGATGTGCAATACTAAGTGTTTAGCAAATATTCACTGTCAACACAGATTGGTGTTTCTGGCTTGGAGGACCAATTGTAGTATATGTCAGCCAAATACCAAAGATATAGACACTGAGGTTTTGTTGGTGAAAAAATGACTTCTCAGGGCCTCTGAATTTTCCTTTAGGACGAAAAAACAGTAAAGGTAGACGTGCGAATGTTCATCTAAAAGTAATAAAAAGAAGGGGCGAATATTAAAAAAGAGTGTGATGTGTTCATTCTTTTTTAATTGAATGTAGGCGAGAATAGATCTAAGCCTCCCCTTTAATTAATGGCATCTAGGGAGGCAAAAATGGAGAGACCGGAACTGTCTTGTGTTCAGGTTGTAGCAGTCTCTGGTGCACGAAAGCTACCTATAGTGATAGAGACAGTCAGTCAATGATGGTGCCAAGAAGCTCTGCTAATGACTATTATATAATGAGCACAACTTAATTACCGGCAATGAAGATTTTGAAGTGCGCATCAAGCGTGTTTGGAAAAAGCAGATCCACAATGGAATATTGAAAACCAATAGATGGAATGGCTCAAAACATCGGGCTGGAATAGAGGCTGCAGTGCCAAGTTGTTGCAAACAGAACTGTTTCAGTGGATCCTAATGTTTTAAACAAATTGTATTTGAGACAATGACTATAACTAAGCTCTAATGTCAGCATGTTGAGGCGAAATATATACCAAGAGCTAGGAAGTTGTTTGAAAAAACTTGTTTGAAAAAACTAGGGTTAATTCTGCAAAATGGTTGTTAGTTATTGAGAGGGTGTTAGTATTTTGGAGGGGCGAGGCTAATCAGTGTGAGTTTTATCATTACATGAGTGCATTATAGCAAGCAACACTCGAGCGTGAGTGCGGTGTAAGGTAGTGCCGGATAGGTAAAGCAGAGTGGCAAAGAGAGAACGGCTCGCATTGAGAAAGCACAAGGGCTGGTTCTGCAATTAATGAACAAGCAGGCTAGTTCTGCAATTTATGAGAAGGCAAAACTGATCGCTGTGTGTTTTGTCATACCGCAAGTGCATTTGATAATATATTACATGGGCGGGCAGTGCTCGAACGAGTGTGCTGTGTAAAATGTTGCCGAATAAATAGAACGGTAGTGGCTCACCTTTGCGTCCAGAGCTGTATGCAGAGACCGGGCTCTAGTGTCTCCGATATTACGCATGTGTATTGACGCTGTGCTGCTACTTGTCTTGATTTGAAAAAGAAAATCTTTAATGAGATTATGCACAGAGGCTATTTCGAAAATAGAGGAAAGACTGGAAGCCCTAAAGATGTTGCGGGTGTTTTTTTATTAATTACGCCCTTGAGAAAAATTAGAGAATAGCACTCTTGGTGGTGCATGGTTTCTTAAGATATTGCCTTAATAAGGGCACAGCTACCGCCAAACTCATAATGAGGCCCACAGAATCTCAATGTCATTCTCTTTGGAGATGGAGAATTAGGATGGTGGGAGGGTATTAGTGTTGGGGATGTGGTGTATATATGTTCATTCGAACTACAGCCAATGGATCGTGTGATCATTTAATTACAGTGATTCATGTGAATACAGTGTAAGCTAACAGCACAGTGACAGGTGCATATATGGGGTTTCAAAAATACTTCTCTCAGCTCCTCACGTCTATTGTGAGGTTCGCTGTTCTCACCTGCATCTTCATCTGAGTCAGGGGGTGCATTGTCCTCATCTGGAGGCATGGGAATATTCCACTGTATACACATGTTGTTCAGCATTGTGCAAGTTATTAAAATTCATATACAGGCCCTAGACAGGTGGGGCCTGTACATGAGTGCCCCACCTGTAATGTGAAGGCACTTGAACCTTCCCTTCAGCAGTCCAAATGTTCACTCAATGCATGTTCTGTTCCTCTTGCGTGCCTCATTAAAGGCTGTCTCCTGCGGTGTCCTGGGTTTCCTCAATGGTGTCATCAACCCCATGGTAACAGTGGATAACCTGAGTCACCACCAACAGTAAGAAAGGACAGTGTTGAACAAAGCTGTTTGTCTTCTAGATGCTTGTTTCAATCACTAATGTACTGGTGCTCATGGGTGTTTTAGGGTGACACCCTGTCATTTGGGGGAGTAATGCCTTCATATGGCCACAAGCAGGAGACTGCAATATGTCCTGCATCATTGTGCATGCGTTTATGTCTGTTTGGGCATCACCCATGAAGGTGAAACTATGGCAATGGGGCTAGGTTATTTTCTTACCTATCCCTGTGTATTGGCTGTGAAAGGCATGCTGGATTTGACAGGGGCATTGATAGTTGCCAGGAATCTTGCACCTCCTTTCCTGCATGCCAGGAACACCTATGGAGTATTCTCAGGTGACTCTGTGGCCAGCAGTAGATGGGTGACGAGCCATAGGCAATTTCATGCTACATGGCATATGGATTACGGGACTTGCAGTTTGCTCACATTTGTTGTCATGCCTGCCCCCATGTGTGCCCCTGTGCTACCTCATTGTCCTTTCGTCTACTTATCTAAAAGCCAAATATGCTGTTCTCAGTGGGTTTTCATATTTGCAGGGCAGGTGCTGTTCCCAAGACCATTGCATCATGTGTGGAACCTGGGAATCAGGTGCAGTAGTGGTTGATGGTGAGATCTGCATCCCATGTCAACTGGATGTTCATGGAATGGTACTGTTTCCAATTCCGATATGCAGGTTCCACTGCCTGGAAGGGCCACCAATGCACTAGTGTGCAGTTGAGTGTTGCTACGCATTGGAGAAATGGGCAATGGCATAGAAAAGTGTCTTTGCAGCGTGCCCCTTGGCCTGGATGGTGGGCAGAAATATGTGCTGATGGGCATGTTGCATGAGCATATCCAACATTTGCTCCACCACTTTTGAGAATGTTGGCTGCGACATGCCATGCTGTGACCAAACAGTCTGTTGGAATGTGACTGTGGCACATAGGTGGAGGTGGACCCCAACGTCAGCAGGGCTGGGAGTGAAGTTCTGATGGTGAGGGTGCTCTGGAGACCAGCCTCTATCAAGGTCAGCAGGTCTGCAATGGTGCTCTGGTCCAAGCGATACAGAAAGACTAATTGTTCATCAGTCAGTGTCCATGCGGACAGACGGACATGTGATATGGCTGGCCTCCGATCACACATCTCCTCTGCCTTTGTGGTGCCCATTTCCTTCCCTGCTGTGGCCTTGCATGATGCTGCGGCTCAATATACAGCGGCAGGTTGTGAATGCCTTAGCTCATGTGCAGTTGTGGCTGCATGTTGCTTGGAAGTGTGTTTGGGGAATGTGTGGGGAATACACTTGTGGTGGCAATTATTGGAACATATGCATTGATCTCCATCACCTGGATACTTCTGCCTCCACCTTTTGGGCGGAAGTAACTACACTGTGTTTTTGGTGGAATTCCCGACAACTTTTGGCAGTATTTTGGTGGTATTTCAACTAGAAATGTGGCATTTTTGTTTTAACGGTAATTCCACAGGTGGGTTTACTGATGATACTAACTCCACCCATTTTCGGGCACTAATTCTACTGGTGGCAATTCTGCTGGTCTAAATTCTGCCAGCAAATTAGCAATAACTTTCTGGGATCTCTAATTTGGCAGAGTGGTAAAAGTGGTGGTAACAGCTGTATCAGCACTTTGATCACTTACCGCCATACTCAGAATGAGGGCCAATGTAATTCCACCAGAATCCCCATGGAGTCCTATGGACTCAAAAATGAGGATTCACACCACTTTGCCACCACTTGCAATTCTGTGGTAAACCACAGAAACGAGCAGCACTAATGGTAAATGGGTTTGGCGATTACTTTGTGCATTTACCACTGAATTACCATCAAAGCTCTCATGAGGCCCTTAGTCTTTTGCCAACTAGCAAGGTGTCCCTGATGTTTCCTTGAATATTTAAAAAGAAAAATGTATTACTTTTTCAAGTTCAGTGATTCAAAGAATGTTTCCCTTCCTGCTGCTGATGTGATGTTACTCGCAGTTACCATGATTGATTTCTGTTAGTCCATTAACAGATTCTGCTGAACAGTAAATTGCCCTAGTCCTACTTTGCGAACAGCACACCTTCATAAATAACACATATCATTAGAGGTGGCAAACAGAAATCATTCACAGATCAATATGCATTCTTTCAGCAACCCAAGTTTTATCGTCTCTGCCTTGTCAAAATGCCCTCCAGAGGTTATGACTGTGGAAAGAACGTGGCTGAAGCAGATTTCAGACACAACTTTAAAGTTGTTTTATTTTGGTCCAAAACACACGTTTTGCGGATATACGCCTTTCCAGAGTGTCCATGCTGCTTCTCCTCTCATAATTGCATGCATGCTGTGAGACACTCATTATATTCCCTATACCATTTCCTCAAATGCATGTTTTTAACTGCCTGCTTAATTTGCGCTTTTATATTTACAAATGTAAAAAATAAATAAATGCATATTATCCTCAGCACATAGCCAGTGTTCAAGTTGAACAATTGGATTTGATACGAGTTATGTTTGCAGATTTCCTCGTCAAGGACTTGCATATTGTTCTATGGACTTTGGTGCCAACAATTTATTTTCACTACGGGGCATTATCTCCATATGCCTCTTCCTGGTTCCAATACTTAATTGTGAGTAACCTTATTGGTGTTCCCTTTCAATAATTTGATTCTAGTCCTGCCTCCTCCCTTAAGGCCATATCAGACCCCTGCACTTGACAGTCAGAAAAAGTTCCTGGCTCAGACTGGGATCCGGCGGGGGCATGCTACGTGTATCAATCCCTTCCTGGCTGGACCAGGAGGGCTTGAAAATAACAGGGAAAGCTTCAAAAAGCTAAAGGACACGGTGCAACTGTGATCATCCTTTTAACCGTTAACAAGGAAACATATGGTAGCACAAAAACAATGGTTTTCTAGGAAGGCAGGTATTCAGAAAGCATATTAAATATGCAAAAATTGGGTCAAAGGAGTGCTCACACTCTAACACAAAGGAGGGCCACCTGGCTCAGCGTATCTCAGCCTAAGGAAGAACACCCTGTGCCTGGCGGGGGTGCCTGCCCCTGAGTGGCGCGTGGTGTATCGCCTATCTAACAGATATAGAGGAGAGTTCTGTCCCTCAACCTTCTATACTAGTGGCAGTGTCTGTCAGCAGACAAAATGATCCAATTGTGAAAAACTCTTAAAAATGGTATTCTCCAGAGTGGTATAGCAGTGTTCAACAGAGCTGTGGATTAGATACTGTGGCTGCTGGGTCTTAGACATGGGTACAACATGAGAAGCAGGTCAACTGTTTGTATTCCATCCAAAGTGTACAAATTTAATACAGCCCATAGGTCACTGTGGTTAGGGTTTGAAACAGTACAGCTGCAGAAACCACTGGTGGGTGAAGCAGTAAAACACAGCCAAAGGGCTGAAGGACTAAAAATTGGCTCTTATAAAAGCAGCTCACTCGGTGGTAATGAGTGTGCTAAAACGCACAATTTCCAGAAAACAAAGTCTCTTTGTTGATATAAGAGAGATCAAAAGTGGGTCATTAGAGCCCTCATGACCGAAAGGGGTCGACCGGTTTCAATGGCTTAGGAGGTTGGAGCCATCTTCGTCAGGACCGTGATTAGAAGTGCAAGCTGAATTGCTGGAGTTCAAAAATGCTGAACTTGTAGAGAAGTACTGTTGTCTCCTGTGGGGAGACAAAAGGGGGGGAGGGGAAGGACAAGGGGAAAGGAATTAGAGGAAACACTGGCAACAATAAATTAGTGCTAGCATGGGAGTGGAGATCTTCATGCATGAGAGTGAGCATGTGAAAAAACCAAGTGAATGAGTCGGTTAGTTCAGGAGAGATGTGGGTGCCTGAGCACCTGTGAGAGGTCGCACCGCCAAAAAAGGGGGGAAGGGAGGTGAAGGGTGCAGGAGGGTGAAGGAGACCGTCTCATTAGATGACTGATGGAATCAACCGAATAGTGAAAATCGGCATGCCGATGTGCCAGTGGAGGGTGCACCGGGGGTGCAAAAAGGGCAGTTTCAGTAATACCCCTGTGTAGGTGTGGGGGACGGCATAAGCCTCCAAAGAGGCGAAATGTCTGCTAACGAGGTGGAGACCATACCTATAAACGGGCATCCAAATGAAGAGGGAGCAGGGAGGCGATCAGTTGTCAGAGGTCACTCAAAGGACAAAGACCAGATGGAAAAAGCGGCAGCCGTTGCACAAGTCCGTTATAACTGTAGGAATCAATGCACACAATGGCTGGTAAAGTAGGCAGCAAATAAAACAAAGAATAAATCAATGCGTCTGGCCCGTGAGGATAGGTCATGGGTGTAGACCATACCTGTGTGAAAGGTGCTGCTTGCCTCTGAGTAGCCCGAGTGCTGTAGCGTAGTGTACAGCTCTTGACTGGCGAGTGTACTGGGGAAAGCCCAATCGCCCATAGAAAAGACGGGAGAGTGCACTCGCGCTGGCGTCAGAATGACGTAGCGGGCTCCTTGGTAACGCCTCGAGCGTTGGAAGAAAGAGGCCCGAGCGCCTCTCAACAAAAAAGAAGAGCACGCTCACGCCGGCAAAGGCCAGGCACTTGAGTATGCTCTCCAAATGATGGTGGGCATAATGTGATCCCTACAATTAGAGGCGGGGGGTGGGGGGGTGAGGGTGGGGTCGTAGGGGGGTGAGGAGGTGGGGGGGTGGGTGGGTGTGGGGGGGCGGGAGGAAAAACAAAGGAGATAAAAGCATAAAGGGTCAGAAATTTGGAAAAATGTTTTAAAAAGTTAAGGTAAGAAAAAAGTTAAAAGGGTGGGAGGTTCGGGTGGCTCATGGAGGGGGCGCGGGGCTGGTGAAAAAGGGGGGAAAAGGGGGGAAAAAACAGAGACCAAAACATGTTTTTTTTTGGGGCACTCATGGTGCCAGTGCAGGCAGATTTAGGTCAACACTGCTAGTTCATGCCACTGGATTTGTTCGTTTAGGCCTTCGGAGCAGGTGTTGAGCCTAAAAATCCACATCTGTTCTTTCCTGAACAGCATGTTGTGGTAATTGCCGCCTCTGCGGGGCAGTGTGATTTTCTCAAGGATAGTCCACTTGAATTGGTCCGCAGTGTGTCCTTTGGATGAAAAGTGGGACACTAAGGGTGCAGTGAGCTTGTTCGTTCTTATGCATGATCTGTTTTCGGTCATGCGTGTTCGAACTGGCCTGGTGGTCATGCCAATGTACCTGAGGTTGCAGGGGCAAGTTATTATATAGATAACGCCCTTGGTATTACAATTGGTAAAGGTGTTCTGTGTCCATGGTGTTTTCCATCAAATCTCTATCTGTGTGGTTTTGGAGGTCTGGGCACACATGGAGCAATTACCACAGGGTGCATGTCCCTTGATGGGTGGGATGTTCCATAGGGTCCCCTGGGTGGGCTCTTCCCTGGGTGTACTGGGTATCAGGGTCTTGACGACCTTGTCTCTTACGTTGCATCGTCTCTTGAGGGCAAAATGTGGGACAGAAATATTGGAGGTGCCCGTGTTCAGAATAGGCCAAAGTCTCTTCACTTCCCGTTTGATTTTATTGAGGAGAGGGGAAAAACTGAAGACAGCTGTGAAGGTTGTGGAATCTCTGGGTTTGATATGTTGCTGTAGAGTGATTGATTGTGGTATGTTCCTGGCTCTTTTGTAGGTGTCCTTAATAATCCTCCTAGGGTAACCTCTAGCGGCCAGTTGTGTTTGGAGTTGTTTGGATTGTGTAGTATAGTCTGGGGTCTGTGTGCACAGCCTTCTATAGCGCAGGAACTGCCCAAAAGGGAGATTGTCTCTAAGCGCTTTGGGATGATAGCTTGAATAACAAAGCAATGAGTTTCTGTCTGTGGTTTTTTTGTAAATGCTCGAGGAGAGGTTCCCGCTGCTTGCTGAGATAGCAAGATCGAGGAAATGAGTGTTGAATCTGTGTCTCTCCATGGTGAACTTTAGATGGGGGTTAACAGAGTTGAGCCAGGTATGGAAAGCCTCTACATCTTGTTCCAAGCCTCTGAAAATCACAAAAATGTCATCAATGTATCGCCGCCACACGGTTAGTTGGCCGAGATATGGATTGGTCTCGGGGTAGATGGGTTGGCGTTCAAACAAGTCCACATACAAATTTGCGAGGCTAGGGGCAAAAGTAGCCCCCATCGCGGTTCCTGAAATCTGTTGGTAGAAAATATCTTCGAAAAGGAAATAGTTCCTAGTCAATGCTATTTCTGCTAGAGATAAGATGAGACTGGGTGGGACTCCATACAGGTCCATACCTGAGTGTAGCATTCCACTAAGCATTTGCAATGTCTCCTGCTGTGGTATCCGGGTGTAGAGTGACTCTATATCAATGGTGACTAGCCATTCTGATTCTGGATTTATGCGATTGTGTCTAGAAGAGTCAGCATGTTAGTAGAGTCTTTAACATAGCTGGCCATTTTAGGGACTTGGTCCTTAATGAATAAATCCACATATTGTGAGAGGGGTTCCAAGATAGTGCTGATCCCGGAAACGATCGGACGCCCTGGTGGAGGAACGAGTCCTTTGTGGATCTTGGGAAGTGCGTACATAGCCAGGATCCGAGGGTGGGGAGGAGACAGAAAAGCAGCCTCATGGGCGCTGATATGACCCTCTGCTTCAGCCTCGTAGACAATGGGTGCTATAAGGGATGGTGTAGGATCTCTGGGTAAAATACAGTAGCTATTGGTGTCGTTGAGGGGGGTGTTAACCATTGTGATGTACTTGGTGGTATCCATAATGACAATGGCAACTCCTTTGTCTGCTGGTTTAATCATGATATCTGAGTTGTTTGCTAGATCTGTCAAAGCAAGTAGTTGAGGTTTAGTACAATTGCTGTGGATGAATGGAATATTGGATTCAAATTCAGAGATCTTCTTGAGCAAAGCTTGCTCAAAGGTGACTGATTCAGCAGTGTTTGCGCAGTGGGGAGGGAAGAACTGTGATGGAGGCCGTAGGCCAGTCACATCTTTGTCTTCATAAGTGTGGTTGGCAAAATACTGCTTAAGTCGTATCTTGCGCATCATCTGAGTAACTTCGACCCGGGTTTGGAACGGGTCGTAATGAGCTGTAGGTATGAAGGATAATCCTTTTTGGAAAATCTCTTGTTCAGGTCTGGTGAGGATATGGGCTGATTGGTTCACAATCAATGAGGGAGGAGGGATGGTTTTGCTCCTTCTCCCTGACTGCGTGTGACCACCGTTGATTGTGGGTGGTTCTGCCAATGTGCACGATTTTGTCCTCTCCCGCGCTGTCCTAAAAAAGGAACCGCAGGGGGGGGTGCCCTGGTTGGAGCTGCTGAACTGTACTCTTTTGTACTGCCATTTGCTGTTGCTAGAGCTGTTGCTCGAGTTGCTGCTAGAGCTATTCCAGGATCTGTTACAGCTAGATCTTTGGAGATTTTGGAACCGGAGTTGTGCAGCGTCGCATCTGGCTTGTTTAGCTTCCTCTGTCACGCACCGCCACCTTCCATGGACCCTGTGGTCCAGATTGCGGCTTGCAGGCCGTCATTGAATTGACCGTCACGTTTCTCCAACGTTGATGGCAGCGGTCTAGCGTTGTGGCAACAGTGGATAGGGAGGCTTATTAGCCACGCCCTCCCAGTTCACTGTGCGTTGCAACCCGCTTCGGTCAGCCTCCCTGCGGCTGCTCTCTCTCGGTTGCTACAACGCTAGTTTATCTCTTTTCCTGTGCTTTCTCTCTGAGTACTGCCTCCTCTAGGCACCGCTACGAAATACTTTCTCTCTCTCTGGGGTCTCTACCCCGCCTCTTTCCTTCGCTCTGTTCCTGTACTTCCGCGCTTGGTTTCCATACCTTTTTCCCCGTTTGCTCTCCAGAGATTTTGGTTGGTTCCCTTACCTGGTGTCAACTCTCCGCTGGCTCCTGGCCCTGTCCACGGCATCCTTGGAGTCCGCATTCCGCTCTGCATCCTCCAGAACGGACATCAGCTACTGCTTACCTACAGTTGGGGTTTTTTGTGCCTTGCGGGCTTTTTCCCCTTTCCGTCCCTTTCGGGAGAGGGGCCACAGGCGGTGCTAGTTAACAGCATAGCACTGTGGCTTCCTTCCGGGAGAGAGACTCTTACTCAGAAAAAAAAGAGAAGAAGAAGCAGGATTATCGAGCCCGCGACCGCAGATTTCTTCAGTTCTGGACTATTTGTCAGGTGAGGAGGAGGAGGAAGAGGGAAAGTCAGAGTTGTGGGAGGTTCAGCCCCAGGGGGCTGACAGTTTGCAACGCCAAGATCCCATGATGGCTACCACTGAACAATTGCAAGAGGTGGTGACCGCTGTACAAATCCTCTCAGCAGAGGTACGCAACCTTTCTGTAGAGGTACAGACATTGAGGACTGAAAACAATGTGCTGAAACAACTAATAACTGCCCGGGAACCCAGATCGGTAGATTTGCCACCCATGGCTTTACCTTCAGGGAAGTACGATGGCACACCCAAGAAATTAAAAGAATTTTTGGAGGCTTGCAGCATCCATTTCGCATTTCGGCCCAACACTTTTCCCACCGGTCATGCCCGGGTGGGCTTCATGATTTCAATATGGCCGGAAATGCCTTAGCCTGGGCCACCCCGTTAGTGGTGGGGGCCGATCCGGTACTGCAAGATTATGAGGCCTTTATTGCAAGGCTGAAACAGAACTTTGAGAGGCCCGAACTAACCTTTTCAGCAGGTGAGGATCTGTTAGATGTGCGCCAAGGCCAGACAGACGTACTCACTTACATTTCCATCTTCAATCGACTGGCCATTGAAGCTGGATGGCAAGAGCAAGCTCAGTTTGTCATATTCCGAAGGGGTCTACGAGAAGACATTAAGGACGAATTAGCCAGATCTCCTCGACCAGCCTCTTTTCCCGAATTGTTGGCAGCAGCCGTCCAGATTGAGCATAGACTTCATGAGCGAAGACTGGAAAGACAGAAGAACCGTAACCCGACTTTCTCCACAAGTTTTCCTCCTTCCTCCACCACAGCTCCTCCACGCCCAGATGTACCGATGCAGATCGGTACTGCTCGTCCTTCATTGTCCTTGGAAGAAAGGAAGAGACGGAGAGATTTGGGGTTATGTGCATATTGTGGTTCTGACCAAAATCAGATAAAGAACTGCACAGAGATTCCATCCCGAAAGTCGGGAAACGAGAACCCTCGGTCCTAGGAGGGATGGGAATCCGAGGGAATTTTGCCAGTCCCTATGTGTCCTTATCCGTGGGTTCCGCTAATCAGTTGGAGGATTCACGACTCATGGTGCTCAAAGTACTACTAATGATTGATCAACAGAAGATTGATGCCTTGGCCCTATTGGACTGCGGGGCAGCCGGCAATTTTGTAGATACCATTTGGGCAGACAAGGTTGGCCTACGCAGAATCAACCGGAAAGAAGACCAGAAGGTGGAAGGAGTGGACAGTAGTCCACTTAGCTCTGGACCCATCACGCAGACCACCAAATACTTACAGATGTCCATTCAACAGCATTCTGAATCAATTCAGTTTGACATTATTCGTGCTGCACATTTTCCTCTCATTTTAGGGATCACATGGTTACGCAAACATAACCCCCAAATCAACTGGTCTACTAACAGTATCAGTTTTGATTCAGGGTTTTGTCAAAAGGCATGTTTAAAAGACCTACTTTTTATGGAGGCCACGGCACATACTGCCCGCCAGTAAGCACGATTGGTGTACACTCCCTTCCATTGGACCGCTCATCCTATGAGACGGTATTTACAGAAAGGAACGTCCTTGAATTACCTCCACACAGGCCGGAGGACTGTTCAATTGATCTTCTCCCCAATGCTTTAGTCCCCTTTGGTCGAATGTTCTCATAATCTCAATCTGAAAAGAAGGCTCTCAGATCCTACCTGGATGATAATTTGCAAAACGGACTTATCCGCCTGTCAAAATCCCCAGCCGGAGTCCCATTGTTCTTTATTCCAAAAAAAGATTCCCTAGATCTTCGACCATGTATTGACTATCGAGGATTAAATAAAGTTACCATCAGGGATCGCTATCCCATGCCCCTCATCACAGACATTTTGGAGGCAGTCCAAGGAGCTAAGATCTTCACCAAATTGGACCTTCTCAGTGCTTACCATCTCTTACGGATCCATGCTGGTGACGAGTGGAAAACGGCTTTCCGTACTCCATTTGGATTATTTGAGTACCATGTGATGCCGTTTGGGCTGGTCAACGCACCTGCAGTTTTTCAGAGGTTCATGGACCGGATATTCTCGGATCTCATGTTTGTGTCTGTTATCGTCTATTTGGATGATATCTTGATATTTTCTAAGGACCCGGAGCAACATCAGATTCATCTTACTGAAGTTCTGAATCGGCTTAAGGAACACAAACTCTTGGTAAAGAGAGAGAAATGCAAGTTTGGGGTCAGCTCAGTACCTTATCTAGGATACGTTCTGTCTCCCCAGGGTATCCTCATGGATAAGACTAAGGTGGAGGCGATCCTGAGTTGGCATTCTCCCAGATCAGTCAAGGAAGTACAGAAATTCCTTGGAGTGGCGAATTTTTACAGACGCTTCATTCCCTCTTTCTCTGAGGTAGTGCTACCCATTACTCGTCTATTAAAGAAGACTTCCCTGCCATTTTGTTGGGATTCCAAGGCAGAAGAGAATGTCATTCATCTAAAGGAACTGTTTTGCAAAGCTCCCATTTTGCGCCATCCAGACCAAAGTAAACCATTCATACTTGAGACAGATGCTTCGGCAGCTGCGATAGGTGCCGTATTACTGCAGGAACAGGACGGGGAAGAACACCCCATTGCTTATTTGTCACGGACCCTCACCCCGAGTCAACGGAACTACTCTGTGATCGAGCGAGAGCTTCTGGCCATGAAACTGGCATGTGAAGAATGGAGGCATCTACTACAAGGAGGTAGTTGTCCATTCACCATCCGCACTGACCACAAAAATCTGCAGGTGCTCCAGAACATGGATTGTGTCAATTCTCGCCAGGCCCGATGGGCACATTTCTTTGCCCAGTATGATTTTCGGATTACCTATATCCCTGGTTCCCAGAATCTACTAGCAGACGCATTATCCCGGAATGAGGTGTCGGAAGGTTCCAGACGTCAGCCACCAGAAAGACTCTTTCCCAGGAATCGGGTGTTCATCCAGGCGGCCAGTTTCCTCCAGCAAGTTAAAGAAGCTACCGTTCTGTCTGAACACAGTGAAGTAAAGGAAAGATTCACGGAAAAAGACGGACTCTTGTTTCACGATCATCGACTCTTCATACCCTCTTCCGCCCTCCGACATCAAGTTGTGAAGTGGTGCCATGATCACAAGACGGCTGGCCATAGAGGACAATCCAACACGGTGGAACTGATTAAGAGATATTTCTATTGGCCAGGGATTCAAGCTGAGGTCAAGAAATGTATACAATCCTGCAACATCTGTAATAGCAGTAAATATCGTACCACCAAACCTTTGGGTTTACTTGAACAGGGTTCAGTACCCCTGCGTCCGTGGAGCCATATCTCCACTGATTTCATAGTGGACTTGCCAGTTTCTCAAGCCTGTTCCTGCATCATGGTGACCATCGATTCCATGTCCAAACTGGCACATTTGTCTCCTCTTCCCGGATTGCCCACTGCGGCTGAGATGGCTAGTGTGTTTCTTAGGGATATATTTCGTCTCCACGGCCTCGCTGATAACATCACTTCTGACAGAGGCAGCCAATACATCTCTAAGTTCTGGTCAGCGTTGTGTCATCAGTTGGGCATCGAAAGAGCACTCTCCTCGGGTTTCCACCCACAGACCAATGGGCAGACTGAGAGATTGAACGGCACTCTCGAACAGTACTTATGTTGCTACGTCAATCAGGAACAAGACAATTGGGTGTCGCTCCTTCTGACGGCGGAATTTGCGTATAACAATTCTCGGCACTCTGCCTCTGGTCTCACTCCATTTTTTTGTACTTATGGGACTCATCCCCGCTCCATATTTCCCAGTGTCTCTCTTACTTGCAATCTCCCTGCAGGGGAGGACACGTTGTCCATGATACGGGAGGCCCACAGGACAGCCAGACGCAGTCTGCTGGAAAGCCTAATAGCTTACAAGACTCAAGCTGATCGTCACCGATTGGGGGTGCCAGAGTGGAAGGTGGGCACCAGGGTATGGCTTGCTACCAAGTTTCTGCCCCGGTGGACCCGGCCGTCTGAACTTTCCCCCCGCTTCATTGGTCCTTATCCAATTGTGGCCAAGATCAACCCTGTTGCCTTCCGTTTGAAATTGCCCCCTTGCTTACATCGAGTGCACCCTGTTTTTCACTCTTCCCTCCTTCGTGAAGCTGGTCAGGGCTCATCTGTTAGATCCCTTCCAATACGGGCTCCGCTACAGGTTGATGTAGACTACGAGGTGTCCCAAATCTGTGATTCTCGCTATAGGCGGGGTCACCTGGAATATCTGGTGCATTGGAAAGGGTATTCTAGAGCTGAGGATTCCTGGGAACCCATTTCACATCTCAAAGCCCCGGTTTTGCTCAGGAGGTTCCATAGGGCGCACCCTGGCAAACCGGGGGGGTGCAGTATTGGGGGGGGCATACTGTCACGCGCCGCCGCCTTCCGTGGACCATGTGGTCCAGATTGCGGCTTGCAGGCCGCCATTGAATTGACCGTCACGTTTCTCCGACATTGATGGCAGCGGTCTAGCGTTGCGGCAACAGCGGACAGGGAGGCTTATTAGCCACGCCCTCCCTGTTCACTGTGCGTTGCAACCCGCTTCGGTCAGCCTCCCTGCGGCTGCTCTCCCTCGGTTGCTACAACGCTAGTTTATCTCTTTTCCTGTGCTTTCTCTCTGGGTACTGCCTCCTCTAGGCACCGCTACGAAATACTTTCTCTCTCTCTGGGGTCTCTACCCCACCTCTTTCCTTCGCTCTGTTCCCGTACTTCCGTGCTTGGTTTCCATACCTTTTTCCCCGTTTGCTCTCCGGAACTTTTGGTTGGTTCCCTTACCTGGTGTCAACTCTCCGCTGGCTCCTGGCCCTGTCCACGGCATCCTTGGAGTCCGCATTCTGCTCTGCATCCTCCAGAACGGACATCAGTTACTGCTTACCTACAGTTGGGGTTTTTTGTGCCCTGCAGGCTTTTTCCCCTTCCCGTCCCTTTCGGGAGAGGGGCCACAGGCGGTGCTAGTTAACAGCATAGCACTGTGGCTTCCTTCTGGGAGAGAGACTCTTACTCAGAAAAAAAAGAGAAGAAGAAGCAGGATTATCGAGCCCGCCGACTGCAGATTTCTTCAGTTCTGGACTATTTGTCAGGTGAGGAGGAGGAGGAAGAGGGAAAGTTGGAGTTGTGGTAGGTTCAGCCCCAGGGGGCTGACATCCTCAGTGAAATACTCCTCTGCTACATAGGGGTAGATTTTCACGTGGGTGAAGGCTGCGAGGTCACCTTTCACACAGGTATGGTCTACACCCATGACCTATCCTCACGGGCCAGACGCATTGATTTATTCTTTGTTTTTATTTGCTGCCTACTTTACCAGCCATTGTGTGCATTGATTCCTACAGTTATAATGGACTTGTGCAACGGCTGTCGCTTTTTCCATCTGGTCTTTGTTGTCCTTTGAGTGACCTCTGACAACTGATCGCCTCCCTGCTCCCTCCTCATTTGGATGCCCGTTTAGAGGTATGGTCTCCACCTTTCCACCTCGTTAGCGGACATTTCGCATCTTTGGAGGCTTATGCCGCCCCCCCACCCCCACCTACACAGGGGTATTACTGAAACTGCCCATTTTGCACCCCCGGTGCACCCTCCACTGGCCCATCGGCATGCCGATTTTCACTATTCGGTTGATTCCATCAGTCATCTAACGAGACGGTCTCCTTCACCCTCCTGCACCCTTCCCCTCCCCCCCTTTTTGGAGGTGAGACCTCTCACAGGTGCTCAGGCACCCACATCTCTCCTGAACTAACCGACTCATTCACTTGGTTTTTTCACATGCTCACTCTCATGCATGAAGATCTCCACTCCCATGCTAGCACTCATTTATTGTTGCCAGTGTTTCCTCTAATTCCTTTCCCCTTGCCCCCCCCCTTTTGTCTCCCCACAGGAGACAACAGTACTTCTCTACAAGTTCAGCATTTTTGTACTCCAGCAATTCAGCTTGCACTTCTAATCACGGTCCTGACGAAGATGGCTCCAATCTCCTACGCCATTGAAACCGGTCGACCCCTTTCGGTCATTAGGACTCTCATGACCCACCTTTGATCTCTCTTATATCAACAAAGAGACTTTGTTTTCTGGAAATTGTGCGTTTTAGCACACTCATTACCACCGAGTGAGCTTCTTTTATAAGAGCCAATTTTTAGTCCTTCAGCCCTTTGGCTGTGTTTTACTGCTTCACCCACCAGTGGTTTCTCCAGCTGTACTGTTTCAAACCCTAACCACAGTGGCTGTATTAAATTTGTACACTTTGGATGGAATACAAACAGTTGACCTGCTTCTCAGGTTCTACCCATGTCTAAGACCCAGCAGCCACAGGATCTAGTCCACAGCTCTGTTGAACACTGCTATACCACTCTGGAGAATACCATTTTTAAGAGTTTTTCACAATTGGATCATTTTGTCTGCCGACAGACACTGCCAATAGTATAGGAGGTTGAGGGACAGAACTCTCCTCTATATCTGTTAGATAGGCGATACACCACGCACCACCCAGGGACAGGCACCCCCGACAGGGAGTTCTTCCTTAGGGTGAGATACGCTGAGCCGGGTGGCCCTCCTTTGTGTTAGAGTGTGAGCACTCCTTTGACCCAATTTTTGCATATTTAATATGCTTTCTGAATACCTGGACCAGGAGGGGCAATGTTCTAGGGTCTGGGGCTGGGATCCTGCTGACAGGCTGGGGAATCCTTGTCCCCCGACTTGGATCTTGGTGGCTCTGCCGACCAAGAGTCAGCCGGTTAAGCAGGTAGCTCTTCGAAAAAAGGAGCAGAAATTGAAGGTTATCTCACGACACCCCTGCTAAGCGATGGGGGCTGGTTGAGATATATCTTGCATCCCACAGCGGTGGAGCACCACTGCGTTCCATAGTGTAATACCGGACTCCATAGTGAGGGCAACAATTTGCAATTTCCGGGGTCACAGCTCTGGGCAATCCATTGCAGGCAAAGGTAAGGAGTTGGGGGAGTACATTGTTTGCATCAATTCCTCTAGCAACACGCGTACAGTGGAGCAAATCTGTCTTTCATTAGTTATTTAAAACAGTATATAGGGGAATGTAAATGGATGTGTTTCTTCCTGTGTACAATGCAGAATATGTCCAAAACAGGCACAGACTCATAAAAAAGGTGCCACCTGGAGCCTGAAAGGTCCTTTTGCTCCATATCTCCTGAGCGGCCCAGAAAGAAAAAAGACATAAGCGAATATTTGAGGAAAGGCTGGAAGAGATATTTTATAAAAAGCTATCTAGGAGGAATGGATTATGAACAGCCGTAAGCATGGCCATGCCTCCTCCTCCTCCAATTCTTCTTCATCCTCATCTAGTCCTTCTGATGAATCCTTTAATTCACTAGGTGTGGATCAGAATGTCTACATATTTGGACAAAGAAGACATAGTTATGGTAATGGTCCAAGTTGCCCAGTACATGGATTTCCCAGAAGCAGATTCTCCAGCATCTACAGAGTGTATGTGTAAGTTCCTCCCCTACTGTTCAAAGAAACCTGGCAGTGTGGTCTTCCCCTTCTTACAGATGTTAAGGAAGAAATACTCAGCACAAGTAAAGAACCTATTAAGTCCTCAGTCACCAGATTTTTGGCAAACATCTACCCCTTAAAACAGGAGGACAAGTCTATACCTCAGAACATCCAGGTCGATGATATTCTCTCTAGCCTGGTTGGGAGATCCTCAATGGACCCGGAGGAATCCTTAAAGTACCCTACAGACAGGAATGAGGATGGGGCAATACAAAAGGACTATCGGGAGCACATAAGTCACTCAGGACAGCTAAATACTCCTCTTCGAGGGCAGAGATGACACTTAGCGGGCTGAAATCCCCAGCAAACCTTTGGGGGAAGGGGCAGTCACTCTGCCGATACTGCAAATGGTAAAGATACAAAGAGAATTAATTTCAGTTCGATCATATAATGGTGTTAAGGCCTCTGCAATGACCATGCAGTCCACCATAGAAGGTGACAGACAACTGCACATTAAGTACTAGCAATCGGACTCACACCCAAAGAACAGTGCTATGAAAATAAATTCCCTTTGTACTGATGCTCTTAGGGGACATTAAAACTTCCAAAATCAAAAGTCTTGTTTTTTGGTTAAAAAAATGAAGTGCATCCCTAAGTGGTCAATTGAGACTCAATGGCTAGAGGTAGTGCATGAATACAAATATGTGGGCCTGCTTTTTTCCAAGAATGGGTCTTGGAAAACATATAAGTATAATCTCCAAGCAGGTTCTTGTGGCTTTGGGCGGATTTATGCATTTTTACCATGAATTTGGAGCAAAACGTCTGAATAAATGTCTACAGGTAATGCAGGCCAAGATTAATACAGTGATTCTTTACAGGCCGGAAGTATGGGGTTCTACCCCATGAACCCCTCTAGAAAAATAGCAAAATAAGGGTCTTTGTAGGCTAGTAGGCTTACTTCCAAATACTCCGACAGATGCTCTTCGTTATGAATTGGGTATGGTACAGATCACTCTTTTAGCAGATTAGTGTTTTCTGGACTTCTTCTTAAAATGTTTATACACCCATTTACCAAACCCTAACCTCTCTGCAGCAGTATCAGAACTCAGCAAGGACCCAAGTAAAGTCAACAAAAACTAGTTTGCAAGTGGGCTGATCCTAATATCCCATTGGAGATTGACGGCTGAGGAAGTATGGGTTGTGCATTTAAAATCTGCGTGCAAATCCTTACTTAAAAAAAAAGGCAGCCGAGATTGAAGTGAGAACGTTTTCTAAATGAGCAGTCTCACTACCCCTCTTTGTGTCCCCGAAATTCCAACCAACAATAGTCAGATTATATGCCCATGATAGCCATAGGATATTGCTTATGGCACACATTAACGTACCGCCTGTGCACGCGAGAGTACCATGGTTAAGATTAGAGAAAATGTGTCCCTGTAAACTTTTTAAAAGTTTGCAGGTTCACAATTCACCTGAGGGAATGCTGGCTTGGGCAACATTTTCATCAGAATACTATAAGAACATGTATTGGCGCAACACATTTTTTATGAATAGTAATGATAGTACATTTTTATCTGACACAGCTAATTTTATTAAGGAAGCATTTAAAGTATTACATATTTTATGGAAAGTGTGAATTTAGATTTTTATGATGTTTTGTTATTTGTAGGTTACGGCTTGGAGTCTGTATGATGTTACTGTATGTATTATTGTGATTTTAATCCTGTTAATGGATGCAATGTCTGAATAAAATGTATTTTCTCTCTCTCTCTCTCTCTCTCTCTCTCTTAGGGAAATCCCTTGGGGGCAGTGGTCATGATGTGTTATAGCAGATAAACATACAGGAAATCTCAGGAAGAACACAGATCGTAGACCCAGAATGTCTTTCTGCTTCAAAAGGTTTGCCCGGCCCCAGCACTTGGGGTAAGGCTCCAGCAGAAATACAAGTAATAGACAGAAATGGCAGGCTCGGCGCCCTTCATGCCTGTGAAGAAGCAGAAATCCTGACCCCAAGCCTGTGGGTAGGCACCTATGGTGGTTCTGGGCCAAGAGGTGGTAACTGTCTGGTGATGCCTAGATCAACTAGCTGGTTCACTGAGGTTAAAAAATAGAATTTCCCTCAACACTGAGTCACTCACCAGCCACCATTAGCACTCCTTCCGGTTCCCAGGAAACGAATCCAAGAAGGAAGAAAGGCTGCAAGCAATCTAGGACCTATGTTTGGAGAAGGCTATCAGAAAGATACCAACATGGGAGAAGGGGAAAGGAGTGTACTCTGCACTATTCCTAGTTCCCAAACCATCGGGTATATTCAGATTCATCATCGACCTGAAGAAGCTGCATCGCAAGATGGTGTCTCAACAATTCAAAAGTGAGTGCCTCCAGCAGATCATTCCCTTAGTGCAAGAGAAGGACTAGTTGGCCCCTTTGGACCTTCAAGATGCCTATTTTCACATACTAATCTGGAAGTCACACAAACAGTTTTTGAGGTTTGCAGTGGGTGAAAACATTATCAATTCAGAGCCCTCGCATTCTGACTGATATCAACACCTCAGGTCTTTCCCAAAGACTTGGGACCAACCATTTTCTCTCTTCATCCCCAGGGTATCTAGGCATTTCCATGTCTAGATGATTTACTCATTAAGGCCCCCTTTCTGAGGTAAGCCATGTAGAGATAACCTGCAGAATGCCAGAATACATGGGGTTCTGCAACAATTGCAGGATGTGCAATTAATAGGGGCACGGTCAATAGTCAATTTGAGGGGTCTGATATACCCCTAAGAGAGGAGGCAGGATTAGCAGAAAATCATGGAAAGAGAAAAATGTTATTGAGAAGTAAGTAACCTTACCTCACAAGTAAATACAAGGTAAGAAGAAGAGCAGAACTAGGAGTCATGAAGATTACCGCTAAGTAGCTCCAGCAAGAACTCATACACCACCATCAAATAATATGGAAAACGGAGTGAAGCATGGGAGCCTGATAGCTTCACAATACAATACAGCACAGTTTACAGCTATTACTTCAGAAGAAATTGGAGAATCAATAGGATTTAGAGACAGTTCTATACACTCGAGATACTGCAACAGTCACACTATGTCTCCTGTTACTTTCCAGCTTTGTGCCTGAGATGTCATTACTCAGACAGGTTCCCCGGATTTTGGTCAATACTGTTGTAATGTCATGCAGCACTGCATTCCCTACGCTGGTGGACAGGACACCACCAAATGAATAAAAGGGAACCTCCCTTCCAGGGTATTACCAGTCATTCCAGTACCTGTAATGGGGATGCCATTATTCATACCTGGGCCTGCCCCATCAGCACCACCACCCGGGGGCATGTAACACTGGCAACAAAGGTGGCAGGCTGTGAGTCTCTACCCATCATCTGCAACAAATTCTCATGGCCTTATGACCAACTCAGCCATGTCAGCAGTGGCTACACTCACTGGGAAGTTCTTGTTAAATAAAACGAGATCAACACTTTAATGCAGCGCCACCGACAGTGGACAAGGGAATACAATCACTCCCATCATACAATGCTGGATTGTCGCTAATGGTCTGTCTAGGCATATAATACCACCATAATCACTATTGCAACGTTAGCATCCTTCTGTGGAAGGAAATGTAAATGAGCAGAATATGTGGTGCAATTGTCTTTGCGTGCTTGTGCGGTCAACTGCCAAGAAGTAAGCACAATCTGACAGACCACACATCATGGGTTTTACCAACATCAAAGTCAACAATCACAGAAGAGGGTTACATTAACCAAATGTGACATAGGCATGCAGGGATCTGGCTTTGAAGAAGATCAAGACATAGTTTCATCATTTACCTCTCCATGGCCACACACTGGAACAATGAGACCAAGGGAGCCCATCGCCACAAGAGAAAATGTGAGAAAGTCACGACAATTACATAGCTTTCCCGTGCAAGAGCTATATATATCAGGATCCCCGCCACCCTGAGACATTGATATCCATTGTGAAAAGAAAGGCTAGAAAAGTCCTTTGCCACTGCTGGAGTGGATGAGGATGACAAGAAGAAATCCATGCTTCTATTGTATGCTGGAAGTGAGGTACATACGCTGTACAAAACTCTCCCACATGGTGGCCGTTCATACTCTGCTTCTGTTAATACACAGTTGAATTACTTCACACCCATGGTGAATGTTGATTATAAGAGATTTTGCACCACCAGGCAAAACAATGCAACAGAATATCTATAGATGATTGTTATACTTGTGCTTTCCTAGGTAAGGTAGGGGAAATCAGGGGGCAGATCATCCAGAAGTGTTTTTCATCTCAGCTGCATGACAAAATTATAAACCAACCGGGATTGACACTAGTCATATACTAGAATTTAGCTGAGCTCGCAAACCTGCCACAACAATAGTGGACCGTATGGAAGAGGTGATGAAAGGACTCAAGGTGGAAGAAGTACAAACATTGAAAACACGCCCTCCAAAGGGTATGCAATGCAGGGGATGAGCTAGAGATCATTCCTCGCCACAGCAATGACCAGAACATTGTGCCATGTGAGCTCTGGGAAAGTGCACAAGCCCACACACAAGGGTGTCTGGCAGGCAGGCAATATGGCTGCTGTGGAAGACTGATCCATTTCACACATGTATGAAGAGCAACAAGGCCCCCACAGCCTTTTCAAAGAACATGCCTCAGACAAGACACAGTCCAGCCAAAATTGCAGTAGGCAAAAAGGAGTTACCTTAAGGAAATATAGACATGAATGACACAATTGACACTGAGGAAGTATTCTTCATATCAGCAACCTGCCAAGGTATCCCAGGAAAATGGTGACAGTTCAAGTGTCAGTACTGAGAACAGGAGCATCTGTTAATGTGATGCCACCAGCCCAATTTTACAAATTGCAACCTACCTCCAGAATGGCAAAACTAATACCTATAGTAGAAGACTCCCACTTCCACTTGAAGCTACTCTCCACACCTGTATAGAGCATGGCAGAATGACAATGCTGGTTGAATTTTACATCACAAAAAAGCCAAGCATATGCTTCTGAGCTGCAACATGTCAGAAGATATGGGTGTGGTGTATTTCACGTAATGTCTAACAAAAAGAAATTGAAGGATTAAGGACTGAACACCAAGACTTGTTTCAAGGATGTGGGTAGTCTACAAACACAAGACGTGAGATCACACATAGACCCCAAAATGCAACCATTGCCACATTCCATTCCATCTCTGGAAGAAAGTCGAAGACGAGGGGGGCAGATTTGAAAGTGTGGATATGATAAAAAGGGTGAGTGAAAGCACTCCATGGGTATTCCCAACAGTGGTGGTTCCCAAGTTGAGCAACCGGGTGAAGTCTGGATATACGTGGACATGAAGATTGCCAAAAGAGAACGGAAGCAACCCTGATGCTGGATGTCATACTGTCTGACCTCCAAGGAACAGCCCCTACCCCCCCTCCCCCATTTATCTCAGCTCTGGATACCACCAGATACTGTTATATCTAGAATTTTGCCCCATAATGACCTTTTCTACTTGTTCAGGCCACTTCTGGTACAAGATGCTTAGGTTTGGGGTGACATCTGTTGCAGAGGTGTTCCAACATACAATTAGAGGTGTGCTAGCAGGGCTACAAGGGGTTATCAATTTAAGTGACAACATCCTTATATATTCCAAAACACAAAAGCAGTATATGGATAGAGTCACAGCAGAGTCACAGAACTTAGACAGCATGGACACATCCTCCATGCAAGTTATTTGGCCCCATACTCCAAGAAAGAGGAGTGTCTGCTGATCCCCAGAAGATAGATCCAATAAGACACTTTTGCACAACCCAAGGAGCCCTCAGAAATTAGAAGCTTCCTTGGTAGGATATATTTCTGTGGGGGATTCATACCCAACTTGGCTTCCATCACTGAACCTTTGAGAAATGTTATTAAGAAAGATCACAACTGGGAGTGGACTCAGCACACACAAAAGGCATTTGAAGATGAAAAACTCACTCTGGTAGAAGATACCACAAAACCTTTTGAACTGATGGTCGATGCCAGCCCCTTCAGTCTAGGGAGGTATTGTTGCAGTTTGATAGTGAAGTTGTACAACATCCCATCACGTTTGTGAGAAAGGCCGTAACATGGATGGAACAAAGGAAGTCCCAATTATAAAGGGAAATACTTGCTCTGCTATGGGGGCACAAACATTTCCACTTGAATATATTTGTCCATCTCACTACGGAAATTACCAATCACAAGCCCCTCATGCCCATTGTATCCATCAGCATTGCAATCTGGAACGATGGGTGCAACAACTGCAAAACTTTGGAGTTACACTATATTTTAGAGCAGTTTAGAGCAGGTCAGAAGGCAAGGCAGATTATCTATCCAAGTATCCTCTCTCATGGTCCGACCACTCCCTCCTCTCCTTCTACCTGGGACCCCTCGGTCTGCTGACCGCACCTCCTCCAGCCCTGCCAACCTCGTTCACCAACGCCCGTCAGATGAAACGTGTGTCAGTTTCTGCATTCACATCTACCTCCATCTGGCCATTATGACATTTTTGCCCCAGTCATGAGGATCCGCCTGAAACCTTCTGCTAAACGTAATACTTGGTGCAAATCTGATCGTGCAGCCCTGAATCACAAGTGCATAGCTGCGGAGCAGACAAATCACACCTCAGACTCGTCCTCTGACAAACTGGCCTGCCGCCTGCTCCAAAGACAATACAGACTCTCCATCCGTGCTAAGAAAAGGGCCCACATCGAGGCACAGGTATCCGGTGCATCTAACAACATGGCTGAACTCTTTCAAATCTGCAGGGAGCTAGCCAACCCTTCCGCAGTCACCTCCTCCCCTCTTCCATCCCAGGCCCTCTAAACGCACTGGCCACACCCTTCACCACTAAAACTATGAGCATCCTGAGCACCTTTGCTAACCTTTCCCCCAAACCCTGCCCCACTCCCTTGCCTCCTATGGCTCTCCACCCTGCTTCTTCCAATTCCGTCTCCTTCTCCCCTGTAACACCTGATGAGGTCACCAGAGTTGTCCGCTTCATGAAGGTCTCCTCTAAACAGGTATCCACTTGCCCCTCCAGAACCATCAACGGCAACATTGGTTCTATTGTCCCTGTACTTGCTGATTTCTGCAACCACTCTTTTACTACTGCATCTTTGCCCTCCTCCCTCAAGCACTGCCTTGTGCACCCCATCCTGAAAAAACACTCAGCAGACCCTACATGTCCAGCCAACTACCACCCTATTTCTATCATCCCCTTCCTCAGGAAACTCTTGGAGAAGTTACCCCAAAATTTACCTCGCACACTGAAATTGTTGGCAGTCTCTGTGACAATCATTCTGGATTCCAAGCATCTGGGGTCACGGAAACTGCTCTTCTGAACACCAGTGAAGAACTGCTTGCATCTCTGGACTCTAACTCTCCATCTGTTCTCATTCTACGGAATGTCTCCTCTGCCTTTTACACAGTCAACTACTCCATCCTCATAAAATGGCTCCATGATACCCTGGGTATCTCTTAGCAGGCACTGGACTGACTGACCTCCTTCCTATCTGACCAACCGTCCCAGGTCAGTCTGGGCACCTTCTCCTCACTTGCCTCTTTCTTCACCTGTGATGTACCCCATGACTCCAACATCTCGCCCTGGCTCTTTAACACTTAACTTGACCAGGTGCCAATCATCGTGTCCTCCTTCTCCCCAACTTCCATTGCTACGCCGATGACACACAACTCTTCTTCAAACTCTGTGCTAACCCTCTTGCTTCTTCCACCATCCCAGACTGCCTATCTGCCATCCAGTCCTGGTGTACCTCCAACGATCTCTGCATCAATTCCAGCAAGACTGAGATCCTTCCTATTGGGAGCCCTGCTCCTTCTTTCTCCCTCTCACTATGGCCATTCTATATGGGCTTTACCTGTTCTCCTTCATCTGAAGCCAGAAACTTTGGTGTCATCTTCAACTCCTCTCTTTCCTTCCTCCCTCACATTCAGGCCAAAGCCACTATGTCCAACTTTCAACTCCTCCGTCTCAAAGGCATTCTCCATTTTCTCACATTCCCCCAGAAGCTCAATTGTACTAGAGCTCTGGTTCTCTCTAGGCTATGAAAGATTAAAGAAATATTGAGGCTTAATACCACTTAATAGAAATACGGCAGGCACGAGTACAATGGTACAAGTACACTTTTATTTTGCAGAACAGCTCTCTGGTCTCTCAACACCTCGCAATGTGTGGTAGCGGACACCGTGAGATGAGAGAGTGCTGGACATTGCAAAGCATGCATATTTATACATTTCTCTTACAATCCCGGACACATAGTCCAGCCCATATTCGTGTTATCCATTCACTAGGGTTTGTGGCCAGTTCACATAACTAATACAGATTCAAACAACTATACATTGTTCAATGTTTTCCTCATATACTAGACATGTTTTTCTGCACATAAAACACAATGGTAACAGTCCTTGTTTCATTTACTCATACTTGTCTACCGTGTGTTTTTAAGTTTGAAGTCAGCTTAGTTTCAAGGAGCAAAAACACAGATTACTACAAAAGCACATATTTAGCTATTCAACATTCTGTTTTGCTGTTTGAACGGAGAAGACACTATTGATACAAATGGTCTCTAGATTACTGTTTAAATATGGCTCTTGTTTAGCTCCAAAGTTTCTTAGTGCAGGACAAACAATTCCACCTTAGCAGCTTCAACATGCTTATCTACGTTGACATAGTACAAAGTTCATTTTGCTCTGCTGGAGACAAAAATACAATTTCTAGCATGGGGCAGAAAGCAGGAGTTAATCAAAATGGTGGATAACTTTAAGATGGCGGTGTAGACAACTTATTGCAAGTTCATTTAAATGCGATTTACAATACGATGCGAATGCACTTAGGCCAATGTTCATTATCAGGCGGTATTATACGAAATATGCTTTTACAGCTAGACTACTGCAATAGCCTTCTCTTGAATCTACCCTCTTCCTCCCTACAACCCCTCCAGCTAATCCAGAATAGGGCAACAAAGCTTATCCTTGGCCTCAATCACAGGGACCACATCTCACCTGCCCTAAAAACTATTCACTGACTTCCGTTTGCTGCAAGGATCAAGTTAAAATCCCTATGCATCATCCATAAGGCTGTATGGGTCCAGGGACCGCTATATGCAACTTGATCTTACTAAATACTTTCCCTCTAGAGCTCTGCATAGTGCCTGTACCAAATATCTGTGAGTCAAGTGTTTCACTAAACAGAAGGCCGGTGGGCAATCTCTTTCTTCAACTGGCTCCCTCCTATGGAACAGCTTCCCCCTTCCTCTTCGTCTTGAGCCAGACTACCACAAATTCTTGAAGCTCCTCAAGACTTTCCTTTTCACCTCCTCCATTCCGCCTTCCTTCCTATGCTAATCTAGCAGTCGCTGTGATTGTGTGTCCAGGGCCATTATGTGTCCTTCGGGGTACTGGCCTCCATACCAAATTGCCTTCAGTCTCTGCCCTCACACAGCATTTGCCTTGGTACTTACTGGCATTCGCCACTGTAGGCATACACATACCCATTTACTTTCACAGTTTAAAGTTCCTTAGCACTTCTCATATTGGGCATTTACACCTGCTTCTCATGCACAGGCATGGGTACTACAGCTCGTAACCCCTCTCCCTCTTCCCCTCTCATCTCTCTGCACTTGCATGCTCTGAATGCTCACAAGGCTTAGTAAGTTTATCTTTATCCTCTAGTGTATCAATTGGTTTCTATCCCATGTTTCCTCCCTGTTGCCTTGTGGGCTCTTTGAAAAGTAATTTACTTGCTGTATAAGCGCCTAATAAATATACAATCAATAAATATACAATCAATAAATAAATGAGTAAATAAAATTGGATTGGAAGGAGTTATTCTCAGAGGAACTCGGATAGTCATTCCACACGTCCTACTAGAGAAGGTGGTGCAAATCGCTCACACAGGACACCAGGGGGCAAATAAGTCGAATGGACACTGATGGAGAAGGTGTAGTTTCCCACGTTGGAGAAAATAGTTGATTACCTGATAGTGAGCTGCAGATGGTGTCAAGCTACCTGCAAACCCATGCATCCACCACCCATCGGATCACTTGTCAGGGCGAGTGATACGATAAGGCATTTATAACGCGCCTATACACAAGTGTTTCAAGGCGCAAGTGCTCCATGGCAAGCGGTAGCATGGATTTTGGGAATGTGAATCAAAATCAGTCTATTTCTAGTACTACTGGATGAGTACTGGAGATACCCAGAATTACGATTCATCTCTTAGACATTTGCCTAAACTATTTTACTGATACTGGAAGAGTTATTTGTTGCTGAAGGCCTTCCGCAAACCTTGAGGAGAGACCCCCTTTTCAAAGTAAAGACTTGGACGCATTCATGAAATTCATCGGGCTCTGACATCACTGCCCTACCCCATGTTGGCCAAGAGCAAAGGTTTATGTGGAACGCTTCATGTGCACCCTAATAAGGCATTCCACATTGATCATGTTGAAGAAAACTCCATGGAAGTGGTACTCATTACATTCCTAATGGCATACAGAACATCACCGCAAACAATAACATGGGTGGCTCCTGCAAAGACATTCGTCAAAAGGGCGGTTAGATCCCTGTTTCCTGAACACTGATCAAGACAGCATCCGGTCATCAACACAGTGACAACACACACATAAAATGCAGAGAACTATTAGGAATCGGCAAAAAGGCGGTTGGTACCTTCCAGCATCCAGGTGGGGATGAGGAATTGATAAACAACTATAGACCAATACATAAGCTGTGCCTACCTAATGAATCAACACTCTGAAAAGTAATCAAGTAAATAGGATGTTGGTTACCGTGGTGAAGGAGGAAGAAGAGCTCGCCCACAACTAAAGTTGGTTCCGGCGATTGGCTCACCAGGAAATGGTGGAAAGACAGATGAACAGTGAAAGCGGAAGAGATATACCAGAGGAAAGTCCAATAGACCTGACCGACAGTGATGACAATGAAAAGTATGCTGTGAGAACCAGCAACAAAACGCTACATCTTCTCAATGATAACTAGAGACTCGCTCTGGCCAGATATCCACAGAGAGACTACAAGGAAATACCCGCCAGAATTAAAGACTATGCAATAGTGATGTGAGATGATACACAAGGGCGAACACATGGTCAAAGATACTTAGGCCAAAGAAGAACTCTGACTAACAAAGTTATACTTTTGATTGTTAATGGTGGTTCGTGATACACTTTCATTATTTGTGAAAGTGCGTTGTAATGGCATGGCACACAACGTGCGAACGTCCACTCACATGACACTGCCAAAAAAATAAAATGAACTGCCCTTCTGGGTCAGTACCAGTTATACCATTTGCCCTGGTGTCAGTGACATTCTTTACACCTTTGCATTCCCCCATCGGCACCACCACCTGGGGCCAACAGAGTAGCTCCTGAAAATGACTTAAGAGTAAAGGGGAATTTCATCCACATCAGCACCTCATTCAGTCTCATGTACATTCTAAAACCGAAATCTGTAAAGACTGTAGAGAGAGGGAAAAGTGGATTCCTGCCCCATTGCTAAGAATTGAGGGGCCGTTGCCCCCTCTTGTCCTGTGTACTCAGTGCTATGTAGAATGTGTGCAGTATTTTGTATTATGTTGATAGTGCCATGAAATGGGGCATTAAATGCACTGGCCAACCCAATCCAGGGGGCAAGACGTATTGAGCAGAAAAGAGCAAGGTGAAATGTAAGGCAATAAACGACCCCAGCAACTGGCGATTGCAGCGGCACTGTTTCAAATGCTCTCGGCTCCATGAGAATGTCTTTTCAAATGTTTCCTTTGAAAGATCGCTGTTCGCTTGGCCAGAATATGAAGTGCCTTCCCCCGAGGACATTGTTTTTGATCTCACGAAGTGCGTGCTTCCGGTGGTTTTTATTCACCCCGGCCTCAGACAAGTATCTATTCCTTAATCCCAAGGGCGATGAGCAGAATGTGTCATGGCCGCCATCAAGTACATAATAACTCTGAAAAGAATTGCAGCGGCCTGATTTTTCTGCTGAGCACATGGTGTGGAAACACTGTCAGCGTCATGTTTAATGGCAGGGCGATTTTTCATCCGCTCTGTCTTTTTGGCAGGTAACGTTTTCTCTTCTATCCTTCTAATGTAAAGCTCTTCAAATAAAAGTGTTACTCACATGCCGTGTGCGGTGCTTAAGGGAACTATAACATGTAAATGAGACTCCTGCCTGGCAGTGCAACAAGATAGCTTTAATATGGTGGATTTGTGACCTCTATTATAATGTGTGGCAGAAGACAACATTATCACGCTGAAACCCAAAGGCATAATCGCTGAAGAAAGAGGAGTCGTCTGCGATACATAATGATTCACAGTTGCTCAGAAGTGTATCATGCTGGGCTTTGCTCAAGCGCATTGGCAACACTTACAGTCTGAGGAGCGAGAGGCAAGACACGCATCAGAAATTCGATACAGAAACTTTGCATCCCAACCCAACCCTAAAGTACACGTTATGTTAAGTTGTATTTGTACTGCATCATTCACCAGTGTAGTGGTCTTATGGCAACTAGCCTTGTCTCGGATGGGACCTATTGTGACTCAGTCGGGCCATTAACATGTATAATATCGACTGACATTCAGTATGGCAGCAATGCAGTGCTCTGCAGTGGAGTAACCTTGCAGAAAATATTGGGGGGGACAGGGGTGGGGTGGTGGGAGGGCGGATGGTGGCTCTTAGGGATCGTTTCGGCCAAATTGTTCGAAAAAATGTGGTTGAACAGTAGATTTAACTGAATTCGGTCACCACCATTAGTTTAAAGCCGAAGATAACGAACATGAAGACTGGGGTTGCGGGGGTGTCCCCTGCTTCCTCAGCATTGGTGGCAGGGGACCCAGCAAAAAAAAGAAGAAAAAGGGACCCTGCAGCGTCAGATCCAACCTGCGTTAGATGGATGGATCTGACGCTGCAGGGTACAGGAGAGGCAGCGGATGGAGAAAAGGTAAGTAGGGGAGGTTTATGGGTGTACTGGCGGTTTGGGGGGACATGGGTTTGGCTTTGGTATCGAGGTAAAAACGTATTCGTAGCGAAAATGACTACGGTCAATTCCGCTGTGATTTTGTAACTCAGTCAAACAAACGAAATCACTGAAGGATAACACTAGACTACTACACCACAAGAGTCCATTGCCAATGCTCTGTTATAACTTTCATAATAAGACTGGTAGTGTATCTTTAAAATTCAATTGGGCCCCCACACATCTTCAGCCAGCTTGCCATGCACCCAGTGACACAACACAACATTCACAAACTTAATTCAATAGAACATACAAACAATGCATTATTTATCATTCATGCAGACACAAAAGTCAACACACATATGCTTGCATACACTCTCACTCACACACAAATGCACCCAGCACCTCCATTGACATACACTGTGTGCACACAACATTTATATGTACATATACAATAACACATGGAAACAGTGGCGCAAGGTCCATTGAGCAGACCAGACTTTATCACCCCCTGACACCTAGCTGAACTATAAAACCATGGCCGAAAGGAACAGATTCACAGGAATGTCAGCAATTCCCTTGATTTTTCCTTTCTTTCAAAGGCAGAAGCCATCCGTTAATGCAGTGCAGTGGGTGATCAAGTATACTTGGTATCAATTTCTAAATGCCATATAGCCCCAAACTTCGGTTCTGCAGAGCACCTTATATGTGTACATGCTGATAGATTTTTTCTACAAGATTCTGACAGATTAAAATGAAGGTATGTTTTCCTGTATTCAAATGGCTCCGAGCAGTGGACTAAAGAGCGGGAGAGGCAGGGGGGACAAGCTGCCCCCCATGGCTCTTTTAAGAGCCAGACGGGAGCATTTGTCATTGGGACACCTCTCCCGGAAGGCACCTCAAAGAGGGTGACCGACAGCAAAGGTGTCCCTCTGGCAGGACAATGTGTGCTGAGCAATTCCTGCTCAGCACGCTCATTGTCCTGGCAGCAGGACACCTTACCCGTACCGAATGGTAGAGATGTCCTGCTGCCAGGACAATGTCCCAAGGAGCTCCGAGCAGCATCGGGTCCTCACGTTGCTCTGTATCAAAAGAGCATTACAATGTGAGTCATTAGGCACTGATGGGAGGGAGGGGGGTACTATTAGCAGGGACTTTTGTGCCTTTAGAAATGTGAATGGAGGGAGTGATCAGAAGTGAGAAGGGTGCATAATGTTGCATGGTTTATGAAATAATGACTATGGCTTTAAAACCCAAGGCGGATTTGTTTTGCTCACTTTAATCTACATGATGCTATTTTGACTTTGCATGCAGAATGGGGAAAACACTAGTTTATTATGTAATGTGGTTTGCTTCCATGGCATTCCTATAAATAATTAAAGCACATGAAATGTAAAGCAAAACCTTAATAAATATCTATATCAACTAAACCTGGATAGATGTGCACGGTCACTTAAATTGTCCACATCCCAGTTTCACCATTTAACCAAGTGTGTGATCCTGAGCAAATCAATCACATTGTGCCTTATCTGCAGCTCTGCAAGTGACTCTGATTCACTTAGAAGCTTATGTTAATGTATCATGGTATTATAATGGAAAGTCTAATGATTATAGAGTTGCTCCACAATTAATGATAGTGCAATTTAGGTATGTTGCACCACAAAGTTATTTGTCACTTTGCTTATTTATGGCAACTTATTCTAAAGTCTCTTCCATGGTGCCTCCAAGTATCATAGACTGATGATGCGCCTTGCAATGTCCTTTTCTGTGAAGTCATTCTGTTGGTGCAATCTATATAATAATTAGGAAGTTTGCATGTATTTCGCCTCAGAGGGCTGGGACAGAGCTCTTATAGATGAGTTTCCTGCATCTGGAATGATCCTGCAGTTTTATTTTTGTTGTTGTGTGTTAAAATGCCATCTTCCAATAATGTTACCAAAAAAGTAGATTGGGGCAGGAGTGGGCGCCAATGAGACCATGTGGAATTCCACACATTGCATTTCGTTGCTCACTCCCCCATCCTGTGCCCCCCCCACACTCCTGCAACACCCAGTTAAGCACCCTGGCTGCTGACTTTGAGTCAGGCCAGCCAGGGTGAAGGACTGAGCCACGCAGGACATCCCAGCCCTGAATGTGTTGCAGTGCGGCTGCCAGGCATCTCTGAATTATGTAATTAGACAGCGCAAGCCTTGCTGAGCACCCCATAATTGATGATTGCAGCCCACCTGCCCTCCCTCCAAAAGATGGGGGGGACAAAAAGGGTGTCCAGTCATATTTTCGAATACAATATTTTCGAAAGTCAAAATGTCGAAAATATTTATTCGAAAATAAAAATGTCGAATTACAAAAAAGTCGAATTTTTTTCGATTTTTTTTTCGAATTAATGTTTAAATAAATAATTAATTAATAAATATTTTATTAAACATATTTTTTTAAATAATGAAAGGTATATCCATGGTGGGTGGGGGCAATGGGGAGGAGGGGGGGGGTTGGGGTAGGGGTTTGGGGTGTTTTTTTTAAATAATTAATTAATTAATTAATGTTTTATTAAATATTTTTTTTTAAAAAATTAAAGGTATATCCATGGGGGGTGTTGGGGGGATGGGGAGGAGGGGGGGTTGGGGTAGGGGTTTGGGATGGGGGGGTTGGTGGGGACCCCCCATAAAAAAACGTTAGTATTTGTGACCTTTTACATAGTTATTTTAGCATTGGTTTTTCGATTTTTTTTCGACATTTTATTTTCGAATTAATGACATGTTCTATTATATGTATGTGATTTCGACATTTTTGAATTCGACATTTTTTTTCGACATTTTTGTAATTCGACATTTTGTTTTCGATATTATGACTATAAACCGACAAAAAGGCATGCCACAGATGTTGGGGGGGACAAAACCCCCTGCCCCCCCTATAATTATGCCCATGGTGCTATGACATGGGTAACACCATGCTGCCTCTGGTACAATGTATTTCCTTTTTCCTAATTGCCGGTAGGACCAAAGGAAAACTAACTGCAGCTGTACACTGTTGTGGCACTCGATTCAATCTAAACATCCCATGTGCAAGGGTGTCGCCATAGCCAACACGTAGTTCTATCTAGTGTTCATGGGTAATGTAGAGATTAAGGGTCCGATTCATAATAAAAAAGTGCAAAAATTCCTCAGAGCCCCCTGCGCTGAAATCGACTTTGCATGTACCTGTGCACAAAGTATTCTTTACGCCCTCCACGTAGTCATGGAATTCGAGGGACAAAAAAACCTGATTGCACAATGTAATTTGATTTGCCCTTGGAGCGCCCACAGCACGGCCACATGCAAAGCAAATCCAGCCAAATGTTCCTATCTTTGCCCAGTCTTCATCTGCAACATCATGAACCCTGACAATTCTGGGGCCCATCCCCCTGCAACAAAGGCAGCACCCTGGCAACACTGTGTATGGTGCCCTATAACTCCTAAGTGCACCCCGACAATATGCGTACCATTTCTCGTAAGTGAAGGCAGCCCACAGTAAATCTGCAAGCTAACCCCTGTAAATCAAGGCTGCACCCTGCTAACCTGCATACAAACAACCCTAACTGCAATCAGCACCCCAACTGTGTGCATGTACCCCTAAACTCCTGATCCCACCTTGCCTTTACGCATTGGTTCCAATTCCATTGGCGCTTTGCGGGTCCTTTCATGTGCGGGTAAGATCTCAAGCTTTGCGTGATTCTTCTCTATACGTGACTTTGCGCGGTCAGATCCATAAATACGCTTGTGTTTGCACATTGCTGGCCATGCAATTTCTTTGTGTAGCCGTCCCTCGACACGGCAACTTAAGTCCTTGTTCTTCTTCATTCTGCGCAGGAAATGGAGTACATGCATGTCCCGCCCCCTATTTATTTCCTTGTGTAGGCCCCTCCCACACTTTGAGTGGAGTGTCGCGCATGCAAAGACGTGAAGTACCTCAAGGTCTCGGAAAAGCACACACAGACGGCTCCTTGAATAGATGTAAGGCTTTTTGCCTGCTGAAAAGTCCACAAAGTCACTTTTCAGCGCTCAAAATAGTCCATGAATCAGGCACTATGTCACTGGACTTTGAAAATAAAAGGATCAAACCTAAGAACCTGTTTCGAACCTCTTTGCAATGCTGTTTTATTTCAGGCCAACTTTTATGGTTGCCAACAATTGAACTATAAGTAGAACAAAATAATGATAATTTGAATAGTTTTAAGTATATCGCAGTTGCACAAAATACCACTTTGGCTAATGTGTCAGCCTTCTTAGGTCGTTTTGAACATCTGCACCTGTGCTTGCCTATTTGTTTTTGCAATTTTGTAATGTTTTAGTCCTTTAATGTAAACGGTTATGATTTGAACATGAAAGAATATGTCACAGGGACGTGCCAAAGAAAAGCAACCATGGGAGCTGGGCTTAGGCGACTCCGCCACTATTAGCCCACTGCGCCAGTCGTCTACTGTTTTTTTTCTAAAGACGAGGCCACGTGTAAATTATTCGTGATCAGTCAGTGTCAGGCCTTCTCTCAATGGCGGAGTGACCTTGCAGTGATGTATGTCTCCCCTGCTATTGTAATACTGACTTGGGGCATCACACTGAATCATGTGTTATACGTTTGAAAACAGTGAAATACTGCTCGAAATTGTGTGACCTCTGGCCTCATGAAAGGCGTGGATTTGAAAGTTACAAATGAGTGCACTTGGAGTACTCAACCCAGAACTGAATGGAAGAATAAAGCCCCAGAATGTTGGATTGAATACTTTGTGACTCGCATTTCCAACCTCATCAGGCCTTTTAATCACCCCTTTTGATGATGCCTCCTTTAATTGTGCATTGTTACTTATGTGCTATGTTACCCTCCGGTACTAGCTAGCTTTCTGCTACTACACATTGCTTAAAATCTTTGGGACATAAGATGTGTCGGGTGCTTTTTCACCACTGGGTGCTGTGGGGATGGGGTTGCTGTAACATGCTTTAGTGCACTGTGTATGAGAAATACAAAGGCCCTCATTACGACCCCGGCGGTAAACAAAAAACGATGCCGGTAAATGATTACCGGCATCGTTTTCCGCTAGGTCCGATCATGACCCGTGAAAGTGCTATTAGCGGCATCGTAGTTAATGGTGCCGCTAACAGCACCAAGTTCACTCGCACGCGACCTTCCACGCCGTAAATACCGGCATCGCGCAAAGGTAGGCAAATCACGAACCAAGCGGACATGCTCTTAACGCCATCACAAAGGACGTTAAGTACCTAACTGCCATGGTGCTAATTCCGCCATCGCGAACCAACCGTAAATGGCCATGTGCAGTGTTCCCAGCTGCCACAGGTGCACAGAATCAGCACAGGTGGAGGCAATACAGACTCACCAAGTACAAAAAGAGCACACCCCACCTCTTCCCACACCCAGTCACACTCCACAATGATTCCAATACGACTAGCAATGTTGGGGCTAGAGGACCTGATTGCAATGCAAGTGCTACAACTACAACAACAACAACAGGCAGCACAGAGGAGACGCAGGAGGATAAGGAGGGTAAGGGAGGGCCAGCAAGCCCCACCAGCACAGCCAGTGCCACCACGCAGGCAGCCCCCAATCCCATGCATCCGAGCCAGTACATTCAACCTCACCGCTGAGCAGATCCATACCTTGTACCGTTTGGACCGGGACACCATCACCACCATCGTTCACATGATACACAACAACATCATCAGCATGATAGAAACACCCACTGCCACCCCCCCCTACTGAAGGTAGTGTCCGTGCTCCACTCCCTGGCCACAGGCACCTACCAGCACACAGTGGGGCACTTGCATGGCATTTCAAAACCATTATTCTCACGTACACTGATCCAAGTGCTCGATGCCCTCCTCAAGCACATAGACGACCACATTTCCTTACCACGATCTGCCCAGGAGATTGCAAACACCAAAGTGGGTTTCCATGCACTTACCGGCATACCTGGTTGCATTGGTGCCATCGACTGCACCCATGTGGAATTGGTGGTCCCACATGCCATGGAGGTACCGTACCGCAACCGTAAACTATTTCACTCAATCAACGTGCAAATGGTCTGTGACTCCAACAGGATCATCACACATTGTTGTGCCCGATTCCCCGGATCAACCCATGATTCAATGGTCCTGAGGAACTCCACAATACCACGCTACATGGAGTGACATGCAGGGCCAAGATCCTGGCTACTCGGTGAGTCTCATGTCATTGCCATGGAAATGTGATGTGGGTAGGTGATTGACGTACAAATGCATACTTTACCTGTACTTTACCTGGCTGAAAGGGGGGGGAATGATGCATACTTTACCTGGCTGTGAGTAGGAGAGGCAATGGAACCAGCTCATACCCTAAAGCAGCACAAACGTCAGCTGACACCTGTACACATAATGCCCGATGTAAGCAGCCCTACCATGTGAATGAAGGTGTGTCCCAACCATGACACAACCATCTGCAAGTGCATTGTACCGATTCAGACCACATTGACTTCAACGAAATGCACCTACATGCAATGACTTTAGCCAATACATGGCACCAAACACCATCAACTGAAAGGCCTGTCCCTAGAACTGTGCACAAAGGAGGCACATGACGGACAAAAACATCAATACACCACTACACAGACACCGAGGCCCCAAAAATGTCCCTATCAACATTAGTAGTGATCAGTGGGGTCATCATGAGGCTGACAGCAATGTTGGCATGATGAGAGAGTTGATATCACAGGACACCTGCCAGGTCACCAAAACAAACGCCATGAACGAACACAGTGGATGGGCACTCACAAGGCACTTGACCCCCCTGCATACATTGGTTGATGGCATGCAAAACAGTCCATGAGAGGAATACACGTATACCGGTCACATAGTGTGAATTCATTTGTGCATGTAAAATTGGTACAACGTAACAGTTGAATGCATGCCATGGTGGCACGTCATGTTTGGAATTTGATGTCATGACTGACACGTACATTGTTGCCCACATACAGGTGATGCAGGCTATCCCCTGAAGAGGTGGCTCCTTACACCAATCCGTAACCCACAGAACCAGCACGAGGAGGACTTCAACCGTGCACATACATGTACCCGTGTGGTGATTGAGCAGGCATTCGGCCTACTGAAGGCACGGTTTCTCTGCCTCAGCAGGTCTGGTAGGGCACTCCTGTACCGCCATGAGAAGGTGGCAAAGATCGTCATGGCATGTGTCATGCTACACAATATGTGCATCAGACGAAATGTGCCCCTGCCCCCTGACGCAGAACTGCAACCACCTGACGATGAGGATGAGGAGGGTGGGGATGGGGCAGCACCTCAGGGAGGCAGCGATGCACAGGAGGGGCGTGAAATGTGTCGGACTCTGATCAACCAATGTTTCTAGCACACACGGATGGGGGGTGTCAAATGGAGATGGCAATTGGGGCACTGTGTGTGTCTGGGATATGGACACTGTGGACTGTTCACCAATAAATCACACATACGCAATGAGCAATGTCCACACATGTGACTTGTGATCAAGAAAAAATTGTATTATAAATGTGATTCAATTAACACACCTACTTCCCCTCCCCCCTCAACTCCCCAACACACCCACTCCCCCCTCCCCCCTCAACTCCCCAACACACCCACTCCCCTCTCCCCCTCAACTCCCCAACACACCCACTCCCCCTCCCCCCTCAACTCCCCAACACACCCACTACCGCCTCCCCCCTCAACTCCCCAACATACCCACTACCCCCTCCCCCCTCAACTCCCCAACACACCCACTCCCCCCCCCTCAACTCCCCGCAAAAGTATGTGGATCCCTGTGTGGAGTGTCTAATGTGGAATTGATGCACTGGGTGGCCTCTATTGGCAGCCCCCTCTGCCGGCCCCCGGGGCACCCCTGCCTGTACTCCGCAGGTTCCTGGCCGACCTACGGACGGGGCTGCTTGGGGCAGGACCGGCAGCGGAGGAGGTACTCGGCTGCTCGCTAGGACACATGTCCCTCATTGTCTGTACGAGCTCAGTGAGCACATGCCGCACCGCGGCAAGTTCAGCACAGATGTCCTTGCTGTAGGATTGGATGGCTGCCTTCACAGTCTCGGCACATCTTTGTATTTCAGCACTGGCACCTCCACAATCGGCCACATGCTGCGTGAGGAGTGAGGACAGTTGGTGTTGCCTTGTCAATATTTGGTCCAGCGACTGTTGGTATTTTGGGGCATTGATTGATGCAATTGGCGGGGTCATTGGGCTACTCCCCTCCTCCACACCTCCCACTGGGCAGGGAGTGGCTGGCCAGGAGTTATCAGGGCATAGCCCCTGTGTGTTATCAGCGTGCAGGCTACATAGGGACAGGTGGGGGGAATGAAGGTGGGTAGTGGGGGGACATTCTGTGTCATCCTCATCATTCCCCACATCACTATCAGAGCAGACTGCAATGGCAGCAGTCTCCCCAATTGTACTGCTTCCTGCAGACACATTCCCTTCAGTGGCCACCAGTTGTTGCATGTCTTTTGCTGGTGGTACCATGCTGCTTGCCTTGGGGATCAGCGCTGCCCTGGGCTGTGTTGTGGCAGTCAATTTTGGCTGCTGTGTTTTTTTTTAGGGTCCAGCAGAGGTGGAGGGTTGGTGTGGTGTTGCCTCTGGCCTGGACTTCTTGGCAGGTGTGGTGCCAGTCTCGTCCTCACCGGGGTCCGAATGGGAGCCTGTGGTGGAGCAAACGAGGGAAATTGTTATTGATGGGTCAGCGGACATTGAGCAGGCATTGTGATGACTGCCATGATTTGATGAATAGATGGTGCACTTTGGAGGCTGTGACATACAGGTTGTCTCCCTTTTGGGTGGGTTGAGCATGCAGGAATGTGGGTGCCTACTGTGGAGTGTGCATACTGCATGTGTACAGGGTGTAGGCCAATGATGCCTGTTGGCAGTCTTCTGCTGATGTGTTGCGTTAACCCTATTGGGCAACATTGTGATTCCCATGTAAGTGGACTTCAGGGAGTTTAGCATGGCTTAATTTGAGGCACCTACCTGTGTCACCTGATGTCGGCGCTCCTCTCTCCATTCCTCCGACCCCCTCGATGCTCTTGATGCCGATAGTTGTGGCACATATCTCCTCCCACGGCTCAATTTTAATTGGAGAGTGTGCTCCTCCGCCAGTTGCCATGCCCATGTTGCGGTTGGCCGACGGTATGCTCCTTACACGGAGCCGGAGGTCGTCCCACCTTTTACGGCACTGTTTGGTGGTGCGGGGTGTTGTTCCTACGGCACTGACCCGTTGTGCAACTAGTTCCCATATGGCCTTTTTCCATCCTATTGCCGGTCTGGTCATTTCGGTGGAGAATACGATGTCCGCGTTTTCCTGGAGCGTTTCCGCCAACATTGTAAGCTCTTCCCTACTGAAGCGCTCCTGCCGCTGCAGATCGCAAGATTTTTTTACAACTTTCGGCATTGTGGGGATGCGTGGATGTGGGTGAAGTTTTGTGCCAGGTCTCGGGGTCATATGTGCACTGGTTGTGGAGGATTGCAATGGATTGTGTTTTTAAAGATGGCCGCCGTGCTCTTTCCCATTCCGGTGCGATGGCATAAATTCCGGATCCGCTTCTTTATGGTCACCGCTAATAGCGATCACCGCTAATAGCGGTCACCGCTATTTGCGGTGCTCGCTAATATCGGTGGGTAGGGTGGCAGTGGTGCAGTTTGCACGGCATATGATGCCGGTAGCTGACGTTTTTGGGACGTTACCGTCATGGCGCAGATTACATTACCGCCATGGCGCAATGCTCGTGCCTGAGAGGTCGTAATTTACCGCTTTTAACAGTTCAAGACCAGCACGGACACGTTAGTTGCGACATGACGGTAATGTCCATTACTTACCGCCGGGGTCGTAATGAGGGCCAAAGTCTTGGATGGTTCTGAATGCTAACTTTCCATTTCACTTTTCTTTACTGTACCTGTAGGCCCGTGTGAGGTCATTGACTTCCTGTTTTACATGTGCTCAATGCACATGTATTTAGGAATGGCACACTGCAATGTAATTCAGTTTGTACTATACTTGGGTGTGTCACCACAACTCCGTCAACGTGGTGCAACAACTCCCTCTGAAACATACTCCAAGTGATTGTATGTACAGTAATGTGTAGTACTGTACAGTAGGACATTTCCTGCCGTTTTGTGTCCCCTGCTATCACACATATGAAGGCTAACTGAGGGAGCCTTGTGACATGAGGGGGATAAAACACGTTTACTTTTGTACAGTGTTATGGGCATTGTTTATGTACATTGCAGTAGTAATGACTTATGAGAACAAGGTTTTTTACATAATGTAGGGTTAGGCAGCATGTGGTTCACCATATATGTTGCCTTCAACTCCCATCTTCCCTACCCAGCACTGCCAAGTGTGAAGGATCATGGGCGTCAGAGGCCAAAGCATCTGTAGCATAACAGGTTGCGTACCCCTGCTAAAATAAGGCCTTTCTGTCTCTTAAGTGCTCTCTAGGTTTGGACATTACTGCATGTGTACAGTACTATGAAGTGAGTCAGTTAATGATGCCTTTACATAATTCCTCATTCCACTGAAAGGGGTGTGTGGTTGTACTGCGGATGTAAGGGAGAACATCACGCTTACTTGTTTAGTATTCATGCACACTGTGTCTATACATTTTTGAATGAAACACGGACAAAGGCTCAACAGTACATCACCCAACTCCATGGAGTACACGATGACTTCAAAACCACTGTGGAATGGTGATGTCAGCTCTGGGCATCAGAACACCAAAGAGGGCTGACAAGATAAATCATTTAATTGCCAAAAGTGAGGATGTATCTGCTGGTCAAATGTTGGTGCCAGACCATGTGCACATTGATATAATGTTGCATGCATCTGTTCCTGTAGACCTGCTCTCTAGCCCTGGGTGGGACAAGTGCCATTTCGTGCAGTCCATGACCCCAACCACATTGTGGAAGCCCAGGCTAACAGATAACTGGGTTGAATCTTGCTTAGAGAAACAGGTTTGTGTGTAAAGGAAATGTGGAACCAGAGCTGCCCCTTCAAGGCAGACATCACCTAGGAGGCAATCTGGGAAAAGATAGGCAGAGTGAAACCATGTATCAGAGTGGAATAAGCAAGTGGCACAGGAATGGAGCATTGTGAGCAACCTCAACAGGCAGAAACCGCTGTCACTGTCTCACTGAAGGATTCTACAAAGTGCTCAATTGTTTCCAGGAGGCTGAAGGGGAGGAGCATGTCTAGGTGGTAGATGGCAAAGACCAGCTGGTCCATGTTCCCCTAATATACAGTCTCTTGACAGATGAACATTGACCCTAGGGAGGTTCATATTACATCAATTTGCACAATTAATTGAAAATGCACTGTATCCAGGAGCATGTGAGGGGGGAAAAGCAGACCTGCAGATGGTCCTTTCTGGGGCTACCAAAAGCCCTTGTTTTTCATTGAAGAGAATCTCCTGATCATTGTCCATGGCCTTCAGAACTACCAGAGCCTCATCTTTTGTAATGACTAGATAGGCAGGTTTTTTAGGATGCCCCTCTTTCTCTCACTCACTAGTGTCATCCATTGGCATAGTGTGCAAAGCTCTTCTAAAAAAGGGCCAGCGCTAAAAGGGACAACTGGGATGTTTCTGCCAATAGCCTGGACATGAGAGAAGAGAAGAGAAGAGAAGAGAAGAGAAGAGAAGAGAAGGCAAGAGAAGGCAAGGGAAGGCAAGGGAAGAGAAGGGAAGAGAAGGGAAGGGAAGGAAAGGGAAAGGAAGAGAAGAGAAGAGAAGAGAAGAGAAGAGAAGAGAAGAGAAGCGAAGAGAAGAGAAGAGAAGAGAAGAGAAGAGAAGGGAAGGGAAGGGAAGGGAAGGGAAGGGAAGGGAGGAGAGGAGAGGAGAGGAGAGGAGAGGAGAGGAGAAGAGAAGAGAAGAGAAGAGAAGAGAAGGGAAGGGAAGGGAAGGGAAGGGAAGGGAAGGGAAGGGAACAGATGTTTGTAATTTTTTGTGGTGATTGCAGGGATCTCATTTGATAGTGGAAATTAACATTTTTTTGAAGGTGGATAAAGGTTTTCTGGGAGAGAGGAGAATAGACCAAAGCATATGACACCCCTGTAAATGTTAAGAACATAGCACAAAGTACTTGATCTCTATTTCAAACATGTCCAAGGACTACAGAATATGTACTGGTTGACAGCAGGGAAGAGGCATTAAAGAGACATGTTTTACAGCATAATAACTTACCATCAGTGATGAAAAGGACGTTTTCATTCCTCAGAGGCACTGAACATTTCATTCTGACATTTATTTTCAGGGTTCTGTCCTCGTGTTGCAACACTGGCGTCTCAGCAAGGCTGAGCCATCGGGTGGCATGGTCCACCTAGTGAAAAACGTGTTTTGTTTTCCATTTAACAATCTTTGCTGTTCACAGTTTTCACTTGGCAAATACTGTGTTTGGACTTGAAAATTCAGTAATGGCGGCACTAGGAATCTTCCCGTTGATTTGAAGCATGAAACATACTGTTCTCACTTTCTTGCAAATTCCCTACTTTTGTTTTTTTAAAGTGCTGTCATGGCATGTGGGGGTCAGGGTAAGGGCAACAATCAACACACTAACGCAGGTGCATTCCTGCCTGCGTAGGTTGCAATGCAGTGCACAGTAGCTTCATTGGCTTACATACTGTAGATCTGGGCATTGGCTCTGGTGTGAAGGGGGGAGAGAAGATCTAGGTGAAATGTCAGTGTTACTGATGTTGCTGTTATGCAGTAATTCCACAAGACTCCTGACTAGGAACAGCATGCTATGGGATGGGCACAGTAGAAGGACAGGCTACCGTGTAGGTGGGTGGGCCATTCTGATCCCTTATTCTTTTTCTAACAAAAAATGGGGTGGTAATTCCATCTTAGAAACAAAGCTCTGCTATTCAAGCACAGCTTTCTTAAATACTATATGCTTAAAAGGATATTGCACAGAAGTTCTCTTTGCTGAATCCTGTCTACTGACATCCTAGCATTGCCATGTAATTTGGAAACATGGTAGCCAGAGAGTCAATGCATAAAGCATATTCTCAGGGAGGAGTGAGTTAGACATTTCTCAGTGATCTATAGGAGCAATCACTTCCTAACGCTTCCTAAAAAATGAAGTTCGACACAAATTGTAGACAGGCCTATTGTAAATGTTGGAGCATCTATGGTGGACCTTTTAGGTGTTACACTCTGATGCCAATGTTCACGTCTGTATATATACGGAAGCAACAACAAACATTAAAGTGTAAATAACCAAAGGGTGAGAGGGGAGGTTCACTGGACTGTGACATAGAAATGCAGGACTCAGAGTAGTGAAGGTTACAGGTAAGCATTATCTCATGGTCCCCCTTCCCCAACTGAGTCCTTAATGAAGGAGTACATAGCAAGATACACAATTAGAATTTTGAGACATAACAAACTTCAGAATTACATGGCCTTAGGCATACATGTGCTGCTTCACGTATACTTTTTGAAGGATACTAACAGGCTTAGAAACAGCAGAATCCATGTTTAGTAAAAAAAAAAACACTCAGGTTTAAAAAAAAACTCCCTCAGGTTTAAATTATAATTGCAAATAAAGGGAGATGCCCATGATACAGTTCCGCAGATCTCAGAGATTGGCACTCCTTTCATGCTTGTTCAGGAGGCAGCCAACCACTTGTTGGACCTGGCCAGAAGTGCAAGGTTGTGTTGATCATATTCATGAAAGACTGATTGTTTTATCTACCTGCCAATGGCAACCATTTTGACCAGGAGAAAGGAGAGAAAAACAGTGGTAAAAGAGCACTCTGATTTCCATACGAAATAAATGTGATCAATTCAGAGTCTTACAACACTTGCCAATTCTTGTGAAAGATGGCAAATTGAAAGAATCTGTTTGGGAGAAATTCATGAGTTTCGATTAACACACAATTCAGAGTAGGTAGGGAGACCTTTAAGTTATACCATAAAGAAAAGGAAAACCAGTTTCTATTGAAGGACTTGATGGTAAATGTATGTCAAGATTGCCGGATATCAACTACCAACTCTGAAGAAACACCCCTACTAATCAAATTTCTTCACTCAGCATAAACAAAAATATGCATAACTGTATAAGATTCTGATTGGGGATAATGTGTCACTTCAAGAGTAAGGGTCCAGAGGAAGAGTAAACACCATGACCATGGCCATGAACTGTCCACAAGATACCAGAAATCAGAACTGGGAGCCAACAGTCAGCCGCCCTCTGTGTGGTGAATCGCGGTGCCACAATCCACACAAGAGCTTTACCTGGCAGTGACGCTACCATTGGAGCAGGATGGTGACAGCATTGGCACAAGCTTAAGACACAGGGAGGAATGCATGGTCATCCACCCCTTGGTGTGCTGATCCTGGAAAACCAGGAGCCGGGATGACAGTGTGCTCTGCTCGGAGAAATGGAAGTTGATGAGAGAAGACGGCAGAGAGACACTGTAGGACCTCAGAGCAAAAGCCCTAATCTTTTCCAGTGCCAGGGAAAGTCCTAGATGTCTGGAACTCCATGGAGCCTATTGAGGACCCAGGTTAAAACCCCCATAGAGAAACCTGGAGAAGTGTAAGAGGTACTTAAATTAATAAAAATAAAAACCTGAGCCCCAAAGATCAGACAAAAAATATTTAAACGGAGCTAGGATAAAACAAGAATACAAAAAGCAAATAGAGTGAATCTACAATTGAAGAAGAAGGCCCACTGGCCAATAGAAAGAGAGCCTACAGAGGGGAAACATCCTTCCAGAAAATCCTGTTAGAAGGCTTTCTACCAATTGGCAGCCAACGGGGTGAGGAGGAGCCTGGCTATTCTGAACTTGTCTCAGTCAGGGACAGGTTCCCTGTACTTCTCTCCAGGCACTGCTACATGGAGAGGAGCTGTATCCCGAAGGAGATGTTGCATGGAAGAAGAGCTGACCTGCTAGATAAGCCCGAGAATAGGCTGAGGAAACTGACTACTCCAGGGGGGAAGAAGGAGAGTACCCCTACAGGAAGAAAGGTGAAAAGGCTGACCCACATGAGAAGCCTGAGAAGAGGCTTAGGGAAAGCCTTGCTAAGATCCAGTTAAAGAGAGACCAGGGCAGAAGCATGACCCCAGAGAGGAAGAGTGGCAAAAACAAAGATCACCTGACGAGGAGAGGGACGACAATTCAGGTCCCCTGAGTACCTAAGGGCAAAAGAAGAAAAATAGAAGGAAGATAGACTCCGGAAGGAAAGGGGAGTCATACAGAGAAAAAAGAGAGAGAGAGAGAGAGAGAGAGAGAGAGAGAGAGAGAAAAAGAGAGGCTCAGAACAGAGATATAGAACCAAAGCACAGGACGCAGCTGATCTCTTGAGTAGAGGTCCTGCACCAAGAAGACCACTACAGGTACCAGTTTGATTTGTTTGTGTAAGCAGCCCCATTGCTTGTCTATCTGAGGAAACCATAAGAGAAAACCTCTTTTGAATTATTGGACTTTTGTCATTTAGGAAAGGACTTTAAGTTAAATATTCTACCCTCAATACTTTTCGCCCAAGTGAAGGACTTTAAGTTGATAGTCTTCATTGCACCATTTGATTTAGCCATTCTGACATCTCACTTTCAAGGATTCAAGATTCAGGAAAACTTTATTTTAAGTTAAAGGATTGGTTGTGACAGGTGAGATTTCTTTAGTGGTTTTATTACTTTGGGACACCTTTTTACTTCATAGGTGAAGTACACCTTTCGCTTGTGTTATTCACATAGGGATGGACTTTTAAGTCACTACGTCTTATTTAATTAATTAATATTTTGCTTTATTCTTTAAACCCTGTTTTGGTTACACCTGCTTAATAAAGTATTAAGAAGACTCAAGGTCTGAGACTCTTCTGTTCCCCATGTTGTCACACTCATCACAACAGATAGAACATCTATTTCCCAGGTCTATATGGTATATGAGTTGAGAGAAAGTTTGGGTTTATAGGTAGCTAGCTCGGGTACCTGGCGTTGTCCGTGTCACTAATGACCCTGTTCGACTCAGCACCTCGAGTTTTTCCATACCTACCATGCACCTATTCACGGAAAGCGAGTGCTGCGCTTATACCGGCATACAAAAGAAATGTATTCAGGTATTATTATGCTACTGAAGTATGGCACTGCTTTAAATACCAATATCCATTGCCAGGCTTTGATGCAATTTGGTATAGAGTCAAATCTGGCTTTTACTTTGCACCAGACTATTTCTGTCCACATACTTCTTTAGTGTAAGCTCAACTTTGCCATTCTCAGCTCTTAGGCCTGTCAGTTCCAGATTAAATGTCCAGGGATTTTGTAGGGTGATAAAACATACTACTTTACATCAAAGACTCCACTATTGAAGGGACCATTTGAGCACATCTAGGGCCCCTTAGATAGCCACGCCCTTGTATTCATGCTATTTATTTAGCACTTGGAAATTATATATATTCTCTGTACGCACTTGCCCCCATATCTGCTTCCCACCTTCTTTTTTCCCCTCAAACCATTCCTGACCCAATATCTAAATAAGCATTGGAAATGTGAGTCACTACAGCAGTTGAGTCTGTTTAGTTACAAAAGAAATGATGACATATGTTTGACTATCCTCACCCTGCCCATCAGTATGGTTCAGGTTTATAATACCTTCACTGGAATGGAGACCCCTTGCCATAGCATTTGCAGCCTAATGTTATAAAAATCTGTAATTTTATGCACACTAACACCATCGTTGGCACTTACATGCTATGGAGTCCCTTGCATACAAATTTCAACCTTTATGAGAAGGAGGAGAAAAGTGAAGAGTGAAATCTAGTTTACCTAATTTCCCCTTCAGTCACTTCAAAAAATAAAAACTGCATGACAGTATGCTTTGCAGGGTTTGTTTACTATTGGATTCATTTGAAGTGGGAGCAATCTTTGCTATCGATTTATTACCGGTCCTTTATTTTGCCATTCTTATTTCCCAGGACATTAATCTTAAGAAAAGAAGTCCAAAATATTCCACCACAATGCAGATTGCCTAATGTAGTGCCTTAGTGCATTGGGTTTCTCTGCAGGCCGAGTATACCCGATACAACATTGGGTGCTTATAGCATGTTTAATTCTATTAGCGAAACTGTGCCTCCTCACTAACAGCTGATGATAAAACATGGGAGGCCACACTCTGTTCGAATATATTCTCCTGGTAGACCTTGTGCAGAAGGAAGGGAACAATCGTTAATGCAACTAGGGTCCTGTAGTTTTAGATTTTACATCTGGGAAATACCCTAGATTTCTCAGCAGTGCAGCATATGGGGAAAATGTTAGGTTGTAGAATCATTAAAGGTTGCAATGTGTATCCACATGGATTCAATCTGAAGGTTTTAACAGCAATCGCATGTTTTTGGAGATTCCATGTGATTATAACGAATGCAATAATAACAAAAACATTTAAAATTAAATAATGAATAAATGTTGAATAGTTTCTCTTGTATGGGGTTCACCAAGCCCCTGGTTTCCCGAGCATTGTTACCCCTCCCCATCCCCCCACCCTCTTGTATCCCTTACCCCACCACACACAAATACCTTTAACCCAAAAATGTATGTTATATAGTTTTCGTTAATAAAGTTATTTGTTATTTGCATTTCGTTATAATTATTGTATACAGTTTTTTAGAGTACTTCTAACCGTGCCCATGTGATCCTTCCATGTTAGCTTGTCATTAATCAAGACATCCACGTATTTATATTTAGTCACCACCTCCAATCTAGTGCTATTTTCGAACAGTAGACTTCTTCCTCATTGAGTGACATGACCTCTACTCCTAACTCCTTGCCTCTACCTCCCAACTTCTCCTCCTCAGAGACTTAAACATCCACCTGGATGCTACCAGCCCTACTTCAATACTCTTTTGCAACCTCTGCAATTCTCTCTCTATTCTTCCCTCTGGCCCTGCACACTCTGCAGGGCACACCCTGGATGTCTCATCTCCCCAGACCTCCCCTTCTCTAACCCTCACACCACTCCTCTCTCTTGGAGGGATCACTTTTTCCTTTCTTCCCACCTCTCCCTCTCATCCCCACATTTCAAGCTGGCAACAGCACTGCCACCTACCTTCTTGGTCATCTGGCCCATTAAGCGTGTTTCAGTTGAGGCTTTTGCCGCTACTGTCTCTCCTCCTCCTGCACCCTTGGGTGACTCACACCCTGACACAGTCCTCTCTAACCTTCATCTCTCTATCTCTAACACTCTGGATGTCCTTTACCCTGTCATGAGAATTCGCTTGAAGCTCAAATCTAAGTGCAACTCTTGGTTATGATTCTGACCTCGCCGCCCTTAAACGCAAGTATAGGGCGGTGGAGAGGAAGTGGAGGGACTCGGGCGCACCCCTTGACAAACTGATTGCTGCGTGCTCCAAAGGCAGTACAGACTCTCTGTCCTCTCTAAGAAGAGAGCCTACAACCAAGCCTGCATCTCTGAGGCATCTAACAACTTGGCAAACATTTAAAAATCTGCAAGCAGCTGCCAAATTCTGCTGCAGTCTCTACCTCTCCCGTTCCCTCCCAGGCCCTCTGCAGGGCCTTGGCCTCTCTACTAAAACTGAGGCCATCCTGTCCACCCTCTCTTCCTCTACCTCCTCAACCACTGCTGACCCATTTGAGGGCGTCTCTCCTCCTCTTTTCTCCTCCTTTGCCCTGTTCACCCCTGACAATGTTTCTAGACAAGTCTGATCTATGAAAGTCTCATCAAAGCAGGTACTCCCCTGCTCATCCAGAACTATGAAGGACCACATCGACACCTTTGCTCCAGCCTTGGTGGATTTCTGAAATCACTCGTTTGCCACTGGAACTTTCTCTTCCCCTTTAAGCACTCTCTTGTACACCCTCTTCTAAAGAAGCACTCGGCCGATCCCTCCTCTCTGGCTAACTATCGCACAATCTCCATCACCCCTTTCCTGGGAAAACTCTTGGAAAGCTGGCCATCTCCCAACTTAATCTACATACTGAATATGTTGGCTGTCTCCATGAACACCAGTCTGGCTTGAGAGCTGTCAGAAGCACTGTGCCTATGGCCCTTAATAAGTAGCATATTGTACAGTAGATGGGATGCAGAGTAACTCTTACACCAAATAATCAAACCAACTCAGTAAGATGGCAAAATGTGTTTACAGTTTTAATATCACTTGTCTAAAACACTTATATTGCAAAAACTCGTCGTATGCGTGACATCATACTATGTGGCAAGTAGGAAAAACCTATGGGGAGTTGTGTTTGTCTCAAGGGGAACATCTAAACAATGGACATCAATGGAAGTTGCACAGCATTATCTCTCATAGAGTTTCATAAAAAACAACACTTATCTAGAAAGAAACGTGTTATACGTGATGTCATACTACGTGGCATATATAACAAAAACCTACAGGGAGTTGTGGTGGGCTCAACGGGAACATCTAAGTATACTTTCTATAAGGTTTTGGGTTGTGATTGGACATCTACTATCAGGTAGACAACTCATGCACACCCCTAGTGCAAGTCATCCTCAACAGTTATATGACACACAGTTCATCATTGGCTATCAAACTATAAGGCTCTTCATGATATGGCCTTCTACAATTGGTTGGCATGCTTGTGCGCTTCTTGGACATTTGGCTCATTAGCAGCATGTACGCTCATATACGAGGTGCCAGGTGGTGATGGACTTGACTATGTCTTCCTACCCAATTAGCCCAACATCTCTCACCACTCATGCCTTCTGCCATGCAGATTGTCTTTGAACTTGGCCTTGCAAGTATCATTGCTCCTGAAAATATATGGCAGTGTGAGCATGCACTATTTTGGTTCTGGACTGCATGCCCAACTTCTATCTCCATCCTTAGCTCACGTGACAGGAGACCGCAATTCAGCCCTCTTTCTAGCATTTAATTGTATTAAATTAATAAACTTGGCACCCATGGTGTTCTTTCTTTACACCTTAACAAGGGATGATTCAGCGTCTCATGCTCATTGTTGTTCAAACACAGATAACCAGTTCTTGGCTGCTTCAGCCTTGACACGAGGCCAGACAGCTCTTCCAGGCCTTTCATTGATATCAGCTACTTGTTTGCTGCGACACAGCATCTGCCTTCTCTCCATGGGTTTGAACTTACTAAAATTGTAACACTGATGTCCAACTTCTATATAATGGGTGCACCGCCTGCGGTCTATTCACTACGTATAGCTAGCCTCTATTATCACTTATTCTACTTGCGTTACTGCATTTGTACAGTTATTGAACGATTTACATTTTCTGCAGTTTTCTTCACACGTGGGATCCTTATCTTGCATATGAACAGTTACTCGATTCTTACTTTGTGATCAGTTTCTATAAGATCCATACATTCTCTTCTTCAGCCAGTCTTCTCTGCACGTCACACTTGTTTCTCTTGACGTGAGATTGTCATCACTACGGGGATATATCAGATACGATTTTCTTAATGGATACCTTTTCTCTAAGACTGTCGACAGAATAATCATAACCACTGGTGTCGGACATGGCAATATTTCTGGCTTCCAGCATATAAATAGGATGGTGCAGGATTTCCTGCAGAGGCATTCGGCTGCTCCTCTACAATTCCCCTCTGGTTGACTCATCAACCACACCCTCATTAATCTCCATATACTGATTTCTTCTCTTGAAGTAGTGCTTCTTCGGGGTCCAAATGTTCACTACTCGCTTCAGAGATCTTGCTGATTTGACATGGTCATCTACGCTCAAGGTCATGCAGCTGCACTGTTCATTCAGATTACAATAGACCCATTGTCCTACATACTTCTTGTGATAGCTTGGAAACAGGAACTTCATTCCTTCAGGTGCTACAATGATGGATTCTATATATTTTCTCATATCTTCATCTATCAACTCCTTGGGTCCAAACCCTGATTCAACATTAATCATGATTTTTATTTCTCCTGCCTTCGTCGCTGTCTTCTTGCATTGTGTAATTATGGGCTTTATCACACAGAATCCAAGCATTACTATCACTAATACTGCTCCAAGCAATAAGGAGCTTCTATAGATTTTGCTTAGAAATAGTTCTTTCTCTTTGTTCGGTTGAGAAATTCCAGTGATTTTCTCCTTCTTAAATGTGCATCTCCTTTTTGGAAATTCAGCAATGTTAAGGTCATTCTGCCGAATCACTAACGCTGAAATACGGATGAGCACCAAGGAACACATCCCTCCCCAGTGCCTGGGCTGCTTCATGTAGGCCCTGGACCCACAAGCCAAATAATGATCCATAAGGATGGCTGTCCCTTCCTTCATACCTGGTAGATCAAAAATTCAGCAGCACTGGTGATTCTCTCCAACTTTCCTCATGCCATTATTTATGAAACCTAAGGACACACTCTTCAGAGGTAGTATCTGCAATGGTCCTCCCTTATCGTTGACCCATGTCAACAATTTTGCAATCCTTGGTAGTTGATTCTTGCATTAATTTTCTGCATTTGCCACAACGTCTTACCACTGTCCGGTTAATGCTGCTTCTTTGAACACAGCCAGTCCACCAACCCATCCTCCCTGAGTAAGCACCCTTCCGTTGATTTGTAGTTGACCTCTTTTAAAGCATTCACATGTTTCCTTCCCATTCTTATCTTTGCATTGCAGAATCTTGTTGTCTTCCATCTTGATTCCTGCTCCATTTATTCCAGGCTGTTCATATCTTATTATTTTATCCTTTGTTTCTGGCTTCCCTCTTGTCTTTAAATCTTCCACATAATTATCTTCTCTTTGAGATGTCACTTTATTCATCCACACTATGGATACTGTTCGGTCCTGGAACTGTCCTCTTGTCATGCAAAGTGCGAGATGTGTCTCTTTTCATTGATACTTCTGTGGCTATGAATATTTTAGAGGTTCACATAGCATAAGGTATTAGGGAACACATGTAGCAACTCTAAGATGCTTTTTCTCCCACCTATTTCATGTGTTGATACCACATGGTATTACCCATGTGTGCTGCATTGTCTAGAACAGTGTTTATACAGCCATTATCTTCCTCTGCATTGCTCTTGTATCTCCCCAAAGCACGGTGTGTGTGTAATACTCATGAAGTAAGTCAAAAACAGTTCTGTCAGTGGGGGGAACTGTAGGAATTCCTGCTTCAGTAGAAGTAAGTAAATCAAAAGCATTTCATGTAGCAGAATAAATCATAGTTGGTCTATCTCAACAGGAGCATCAATATAATAGGGAATGCTAACCAGAAGAAACAGAAAGACACAGAGTGCAGTTTCACATACGTATATCACGAACAAACATATTAACCCCCACCATTTGTGGCATTCTGGAATTGGTGGGGCATGTTAATTTCTCTAAAATCATACTTGCTTCAACATTCCTCATCCTTATTATTATTGTTTAAGGAAAAAAAAAACACTTTTACTCTTGCAACTGTAATATCTCCTCTATTATTGCTCTGGGCAGTCTTCTGATTACATGGCCATTCTTAGGATCCTGTAAAAAAATTTGAATATTAACGTCTCTTCTCACATGAGCAGGATAAGCTTGAAGGATAAATATAAAAACAGCAAGTATAAGTCTGTGGGCATCCCGTCTGTTAAAACTATAGAGCTAACGAAATAGATACCCAATGAGAAACAAGTCAGGATTTTGCTCTTGTTTCCAGTCTTTGAATTCAAAATCAAGCTCAGGCGTATTCATGACATATCACTATTTTGCTAAAGTTCATTTTTCAAAACGTTCCTGTGACTCTCAGCAAGGGTTTTCACTCCCGCTATAATATATATATATATATATATATATATATATATATATAAGGAGTGTCTGAACGAGTCACAGTTCGTATGCAAAATCTGCATTAATTAACTGGTATCTTTATCGTCCTTCTTCGTCATCGATCAAGTCAGCACATGCTGAAATTCTTCTTCTTGTCTTCCTTCTGGATCAGCAGCGGTGGTGGGAGGTACGGTCTTGCCTTTGTATAATTTCACATTGTTCAAATGAATGCAAAAGGGGCCTTTAAAAAGTGGCTCTTGCCACTTTCTGATGACATTTTTAATATTTTTTCCCCTCAAACCATTCCTGACCCAATAGCTAGACACACATTGGCAATGTGAGAAAGCTACAGTAGTTGAGTCTGTGTCTAGTTACAAATAAGTGATGACATTTGTTTGACCATCCCCGCCCTGCCCATAATTATGGTTCAGGTTTATAACACCTTCACTGGAATGGAGACCCTTTGCTATGTCATTTGCAGCCTCATTATATAAAAATCTGTATTTTCATGCACAGTACCACCATTGTTAGCACTTACATGCTATGGGGTCCCTGCATGCAATTTTAAACCTTTATGAGAAGGCAGAGAAAGTGAAGAGTGAAATCGTGTTTATCTCATTTCCTCTTTGGTCACTTGAAAATATAATCACTGCCTGAAATTATGCTTTGCAGGGTTTGTTTACTAATGGATTTCTATGAAATGGGACCAGCTGTAAAACCGAGGCAGCAGGAATCACCGTTTTTTACGTCTGCATGAAAATGTCAACTCTGCTCTGTGCCCCTCCGCATCTCACGACCTGTTCACAATAGGATAGTTCATTAAAAGAAGGAGGGGTTCAAACAATATGCCTTGTGTGCATGGCTCCATTTAACACACCACCCATTTTAAAATGAAGATGCAAGTATAACATAAAAAGGTTTCCATATGAATACGGGTGACTCCGAAAAAGAAGATACTATCAACTTTGGCAGGGAGAATCAAACTGGCATCAAGCGCCCCAGTTGATTGAGAATTTCACAGGCATGTATCCTATCCAGGAACCTACCAGTAAAATAGGAATGATAGGTGCCCAGGGGCAGGTGTGCTTGAAATTACTTTCACATGACACCCTCCTCCTCACATAGTGCGGGCACTTTGATTCCAGTTAAATGACAAGGAGACACTGACTGGCAAAACGCTAGACTCACATATGGCTGGCTGTATTGCTAGTGTATCAGAGATAGCTTGGGCCGAATATAGCATTGAGATGTGTTGATGGCCAATACATGTGATCAATATCTACACGTCTGTTGCAAGGACTTTAAATGTTCTATCTAGATTGTTGTCATATTTACAAACCATACATTTTCCAGTGGCTGCCCATTCAGATCCTCCACATTGGACATGAGTTTACCATGATATGCAGGATGCTCAACTGAGGGCACTGATATTGTATGAACTAAAACATAAAATATGGCGGCCATACTCGAAATATTGCAAATCAGATGAGGCCAAAGTTACACGTGGTACAGCAAATCTGTGTCTCATTATCATTGTACTATGTTCTGAATCATTTTCATTGTGATTTTGCAAGTTCTCTTCTTAGTTCTCCCTCGTACTGAACTGCTGAACTGGTACGCTGCCACGCCCGACGGAGCCTTTCAGCTGGCCCAATACTGTTATTTTTGTTGTAAATCTCAAGGATCAATTTATGGTCAAAACAAATAAAACAAATAATAAAACACATGTTCGCTTTCTCCCATGTGGTTCCCTTGTTGCTATGGTTCATTGTCCAACTCATGCATTTGCTTGCATTCATCTGTATTTTGGACATCTTCCTTGCATGGTGGCTGAAAGAGTTAAAAATACTTAAAGTCATCTTAATCCTCATCACAGGGGTTTCATTTCTAATCTTGTATTCGTTATAAAATGGACTTGTCATATGACAAAAACAGAGGCACATATATTGTCATGATATGATTTCCTTTCTAGGTATGTAGATCCTAGTGCACTGTACATGAAGGAACCACTTTTAAGCCTCAAGTCCCGAAAAGCCGGGTTTCCTCTGTCCTCTTACAACATAGAAAAGATATTGACAATTTCTCTTTTTTTTTGTTCTCAACATGTCAACTATGCATAGCAGAGACGTGTGTACAGAATTGCACACATATTATATCCATACAAACATACACTACCATCTTGTCACAATATAAATGCATCCGCTAATGTGTCCCTGTCTCCATTAAAGGCTTATCAGCAGTGCATTCATCTCATGCCTTAAGCGAATAGTACAGTATATTAAATAGAAATAATTACCCATCAGTCGAATACCAAATTATGTGTTTATGTCCTCATTCAGATTGGATCAGCATAGCAGGTCATTCTCACTTCACTAGTTCCTGAACAAAACGATATAAAATGGTGCAAATGTCCAGCTGAACACAGACAGCAGCCTCTATTAGCAATCAATATTTCATTCCAGGCACCAGTGATTGCAGCAATCGCTGCTTGTTTATCATTAGGATATGTGTAAACACGTTGGGATGTGACCCAAAGGGGGTATACATGGGATATATACGCTATATGTAGTTGCAAGTTCCTGGGCAATCTTTGCTATCGATTTATTACTGGACCTTTATTTTGCCATTCTTATTTCCCAGGACATTAATCTTAAGAAACAAAGTCCAATATATTCCACCATGATGCAGATTGCCTAATGTAGTGCCCTTAGCGCAGTGGGTTTCTCTGCAGGCCGAGTATACCCCATACAACATCGGGTGCTTATAGCATATTTAATTCTATCAGCGAAACTGTGCCTCCTCACTGACAGCTGATGATAAAACATGGGAGGCCAAACTCTGCTGGAATACATTCTCCTGGTAGACCTTGTGCAGAAGGAAGGGAATCATCTCTAATGCAGCTACGGTCCTGTAGTTTTAGATTTTACATCTGGGAAATACCCTAGATTTCTCAGCAGTGCAGCATTATGGGGAAATGTTAGCTTGTAGAATCATTAAAGGTTGCAATGTGTATCCACATTGATTCAATATGAAGGTTTTACCAGCAATTGCATGTTTTTGTAGATTCCATGTGATTATAACGAATGCAATAATAACAAAAACATTTAAAATTAAATAATGAATACATGTTGAATAGTTTCTCTTGTATCGGGTCCACCCCCCAAGTCCCTGGTTTCCCGAGCATTGTTACCCCTCCCCAGCCCCCACACCCTCTTGTATCCCTTACCCCGCCACACACAAATACCTTTAACCCATAAATGTATGTTATATAGTTTTCATTATTAAAGTTATTTGTTATTTGCATTTCGTTATAATTACTGTATACAGTTTTTTAGAGTACTTTTAACCGTGCCCATGTGATCCCTCCATATTAGCTTGTCATTGATCAAGACATCCTCGTATTTATATTTAGTCACCACCTCCAATCTAGTGCTATCTACTTTCGAACAATAGTCCACTTCCTCTGTGAGTGGGCTGACTTCTCCTCCTCACTCATTTCCTCTATCTCCCAACTTCTCCTCCTCAAATACGTTAACATCCACCTGAATGCTACCAGCCCTTCTTCAATACTTTTTTGTTTGCAACCTCTGCGATTCTCTCTCTCTCTCTCTCTCTCTCTCTCTCTCTCTCTCTCCCTCTCTCTCTCTCTCTCTCTCTCTCTTCTCTCTCTCTCTCTCTCTCTCTCTCTCTCTCCTATCTCTATTCTTCCCTTTGGCCCTCCTCACTCTGCAGGGCACACCCTGGGTGTTCTGATCTCCCCAGAGCTTCCCTTCTCAAACCCTCCCACCACTCCTCTCTTGGAGGGATCACTTTTTCCTTTCTTCCCCACCTTCCTAGCCTCTCTTCCAGCAGGTCAAGCCAGACTACAGCACTCTGCCACCTGCCTTCTTGGTCATCCGACCCATGAAGTGTATGTCAGTTTAGGCATTTGCTGCTACTTTCTCTCCTCCTCCTGCACCTTTGGGTGACTCACACCCTGACACAGCCCTCTCTAACCTTCATCTCTCTATCTCTAACACTATGGATGTCCTTGCCCCTGTCATGAGGATCCGCTTGAAGCCAAATCTACGTCCAACTCTTGGTACGATTCTGACCTCACTGCCCTTAAATGCAAGTGTAGTGTGGCAGAGAGGAAGTGGAGGGCCTCAAGCGCACCCCTTCACAAACTGTCCAAAAGCAGTACAGACTCTCTGTCCTCTCTAAGAAGAGAGCCTACATGCAAAAACTCGTCGTATACGTGACATCATACTATGTGGCAAGTAAGAAAAACCTATGGGGAGTTGTGTTTGGCTCAAGGGGAACATCTAAACATACTTTCTATAAGGTTTTGGGTTGTGATTGGACATCTACTATCAGGTAGACAACTCATGCACACCCCTAGTGCAAGTCATCCTCAACAGTTATATGACACGCAGTTCATCATTGGCTATCAAACTATAAGGCTCTTCATGATATGGCCTTCTACAATTGGTTGGCATGCTTGTGCGCTTCTTGGACATTTGGCTCACTAGCAGCATGTACGCTCATACACTAGGTGCCAAGTGGTGATGGACTTGACTATGTCTTCCTACCCAATTAGCCCAACATCTCTCACTACTCATGCCTTCTGCCATGCAGATTGTCTTTGAACTTGGCCTTGCAAAGTATCATTGCTCCTGAGAATATATGGCAGTGTGAGCATGCACTATTTTGGTTCTGGACTGCATGCCCAACTTCTATCTCCATCCTTAGCTCACGTGACAGGAGACCACAATTCAGCCCTCTTTCTAGCATTTAATTGTATTAAATTAATAAACTTGGCACCCATGGTGTTCTTTCTTTACACCTTAACAAGGGATGATTCAGCGTCTCATGCTCATTGTTGTTCAAACACAGATAACCAGTTCTTGGCTGCTTCAGTCTTGACACGAGGCCAGACAGCTCTTCCAGGCCTTTCATTGATATCAGCTACTTGTTTGCTGCGACACAGCATCTGCCTTCTCTCCATGGGTTTGAACTTACTAAAATTGTAACACTGATGTCCAACTTCTATATAATGGGTGCACCGCCTGCAGTCTATTCACTATGTATAGCTAGCCTCTATGATCACTTATTCTACTTGTTACTGCATTTGTACAGTTATTGAACGATTTACATTTTCTGCAGTTTTCTTCACACGTGGGATCCTTATCTTGCATATGAACAGTTACTTGATTCTTACTTTGTGATCAGTTTCTATAAGATCCATACATTCTCTTCTTCAGCCAGTCTTCTCTGCACGTCACACTCGTTTCTCTTGACATGAGATTGTCATCTCTACGGGGATATATCAGATAAGATTTTCTTAATGGATACCTTTTCTCTAAGACTGTCGACAGAATAATCATAACCACTGGTGTCGGACATGGCAATATTTCTGGCTTCCAGCATATAAATAGGATGGTGCAGGATTTCCTGCAGAGGCATTCGGCTGCTCCTCTACAATTCCCCTCTGGTTGACTCATCAACCACACCCTCATTAATCTCCATATACTGATTTGTTCTCTTGAAGTAGTGCTTCTTCGGGGTCCAAATGTTCACTACTCGCTTCAGACATCTTGCTGATTTGACATGGTCATCTACGCTCAAAGTCATGCAGCTGCACTGTTCATTCAGATTACAATAGACCCATTGTCCTACATACTTCTTGTGATAGCTTGGAAACAGGAACTTCATTCCTTCAGGTGCTACAATGATGGATTCTATATATTTTCTCATATCTTCATCTGTCAACTCCTTGGGTCCAAACCCTGATTCAACATTAATCATGATTTTTATTTCTCCTGCCTTCTTCGCTGTCTTCTTGCATTGTGTAATTATGGGCTTTATCACACAGAATCCAAGCATTACTATCACTAATACTGCTCCAAGCAATAAGGAGCTTCTATAGATTTTGCTTAGAAATTGTTCTTTCTCTTTGTTCGGTTGAGAAATTCCAGTGATTTTCTCCTTCTTAAATGTGCATCTGCTTTTTGGAAATTCAGCAATGTTAAGGCCATTCTGCCGAATCACTAACGCTGAAATACGGATGAGCAACAAGGAACACATCCCTCCCCAGTGCCTGGGCTGCTTCATGTAGGCCCTGGACCCACAAGCCAAATAATGATCCATAAGGATGGCTGTCCCTTCCTTCATACCTGGTAGATCAAAAATTCAGCAGCACTGGTGATTCTCTCCAACTTTCCTCATGCCATTATTTATGAAACCTAGGGACACACTCTTCAGAGGTAGTATCTGCAATGGTCCTCCTTTATCGTTGACCCATGTCAACAATTTTGCAATCCTTGGTAGTTGATTCTTTCCATAATTTTCTGCATTTGCCACAACGTTTTAACACTGTCCGGTTAATGCTGCTTCTTTGAACACAGCCAGTCCACCAACCCATCCTCCCTGAGTAAGCACCCTTCCGTTGATTTGTAGTTGACCTCTTTTAAAGCATTCACATGTTTCCTTCCCATTCTTATCTTTGCATTGCAGAATCTTGTTGTCTTCCATCTTGATTCCTGCTTCATTTATTCCAGGCTGTTCATGTCTTATTATTTTATCCTTTGTTTCTGGCTTCCCTCTTGTATTTAAATCTTCCACATAATTATCTTCTCTTTGAGATGTCACTTTATTCATCCACACTTTGGATACTGTTCGGTCCTGGAACTGTCCTCTTGTCATGCAAAGTGCGAGATGTGTCTCTTTTCATTGATACTTCTGTGGCTATGAATATTTTAGAGGTTCACATAGCATAAGGTATTAGGGAACACATGTAGCAAATCTAAGATTCTTTTTCTCCCACCTATTTCATGTGTTGATACCACATGGTATTACCCATGTGTGCTGCATTGTCTAGAACAGTGTTTATACAGCCATTATCTTCCTCTGCATTGCTCTTGTATCTCCCCAAAGCACGGTGTGTGTAATACTCATGAAGTAAGTCAAAAACAGTTCTGTCAGTGGGGGGAACTGTAGGAATTCCTGCTTCAGTGGAAGTAAATAAATCAAAAGCATTTCATGTAGCAGAATAAATCATAGTTGCTCTATCTCAACAGGAGCATCAATATAATAGGGAATGCTAACCAGAAGAAACAGAAAGACACAGAGTGCAGTTTCACATACGTATATCACGAACAAACATATTAACCTCCACCATTTGTGGCATTCTGGAATTGGTGGGGCTTGTTAATTTCTCTAAAAGCATACTTGCTTCAACAATCCTCATCCTTATTATTATTGTTTAAGGAAAAAAAAAACACTTTTACTCTTGCAACTGTAATATCTCCTGTATTATTGCTCTGGGCAGTCTTCTGATTACATGGCCATTCTTAGGATCCTGTAAAAAAATTTGAATATTAACGTCTCTTCTGACATGAGCAGGATAAGCTTGAAGGATAAATATAAAAACAGCAAGTATAAGTCTGTGGGCATCCCGTCTGTTAAAACTATAGAGCTAACGAAATAGATACCCAATGAGAAACAAGTCAGGATTTTGCTCTTGTTTCCAGTCTTTGAATTCAAAATCAAGCTCAGGCGTATTCATGACATATCACTATTTTGCTAAAGTTCATTTTTCAAAACGTTCCTGTGACTCTCAGCAAGGGTTTTCACTCCCGCTATAATATATATATATATATATATATATATATATATATATATATATATATATATATATAAGGAGTGTCTGAACGAGTCACAGTTCATATGCAAAATCTGCATTAATTTACTGGTATCTTTATCGTCCTTCTTCGTCATCGATCAAGTCAGCACATGCTGAAATTCTTCTTCTTGTCTTGCTTCTGGATCGGCAGCGGTGGTGGGAGGTACGGTCTTGCCTTTGTATAATTTCACATTGTTCAAATGAAGCCAAGCTCGTCTACCTTGGACTTTTACTGCTGAGGGGATTATATTTTCAATGCTAAAGGGGCCTTTAAAAGTGGCTTTTGCCACTTTCTGATGACATTTTAAATATTTTTTCCCCTCAAACCATTCCTGACCCAATAGCTAGACAAGCATTGGCAATGTGAGAAAGCTACAGTAGTTGAGTCTGTGTCTAGTTACAAATAAGTGATGACATTTGTTTGACCATCCCCGCCCTGCCCATCACTATGGTTCAGGTTTATAACACCTTCACTTGAATGGAGACCCTTTGCTATATCATTTGCAGCCTCATTATATAAAAATCTGTATTTTCATGCACACTACCACCATTGTTAGCACTTACATGCTATGGGGTCCCTGCATGCAATTTTAAACCTTTATGAGAAGGCAGAGAAAGTGAAGAGTGAAATCGTGTTTATCTCATTTCCTCTTTGGTCACTTGAAAATATAATCACTGCCTGAAATTATGCTTTGCAGGGTTTGTTTACTAATGGATTTCTATGAAATGGGACCAGCTGTAAAACCGAGGCAGCAGGAATCACTGTTTTTTACATCTGCATGAAAATGTCAACTCTGCTCTGTGCCCCTCCGCATCTCACGACTGCTTCACAATAGGATAGTTCATTAAAAGAAGGAGGGGTTCAAACAATATGCCTTGTTTGCATGGCTCCATTTAACACACCACCCATTTTAAAATGAAGATGCAAGTATAACATAAAAAGGTTTCCATATGAATACGGGTGACTCCGAAAAAGAAGATACTATCAACTTTGGCAGGGAGAATCAAACTGGCATCAAGCGCCCCAGTTGATTGAGAATTTCACAGGCATGTATCCTATCCAGGAACCTACCAGTAAAATAGGAATGATAGGTGCCCAGGGGCAGGTGTGCTTGAAATTACTTTCACATGACACCCTCCTCCTCACATAGTGCGGGCACTTTGATTCCAGTTAAATGACAAGGAGACACTGACTGGCAAAACGCTAGACTCACATATGGCTGGCTGTATTGCTAGTGTATCAGAGATAGCTTGGGCCGAATATAGCATTGAGATGTGTTGATGGCCAATACATGTGATCAATATCTACACGTCTGTTGCAAGGACTTTAAATGATTGTTGTCATATTTACAAACCATACATTTTCCAGTGGCTGCCCATTCAGATCCTCCACATTGGACATGAGTTTATCATGATATGCAGGATGCTCAACTGAGGGCACTGATATTGTATGAACTAAAACATAAAATATGGCGGCCATACTCGAAATATTGCAAATCAGATGAGGCCAAAGTTACACGTGGTACAGCAAATCTGTGTCTCGTTATCATTGTACTATGTTCTGAATCATTTTCATTGTGATTTTGCAATTTCTCTTCTTAGTTCTCCCTCCTACTGAACTGGTACGCTGCCACGCCCGACGGAGCCTTTCAGCTGGCCCAATACTGTTATTTTTGTTGTAAATCTCAAGGATCAAATTATGGTCAAAACAAATAAAACAAATAATAAAACACCTGTTCGCTTTCTCCCATGTGGTTCCCTTGTTGCTATGGTTCATTGTCCAACTCATGCATTTGATTGCATTCATCTGTATTTTGGACATCTTCCTTGCATGGTGGCTGAGAGAGTTAAAAATACTTAAAGTCATCTTAATCCTCATCACAGGGGTTTCATTTCTAATCTTGTATTCGTTATAAAATGGACTTGTCATATGACAAAAACAGAGGCACATATATTGTCATGATATGATTTCCTTTCTAGGTATGTAGATCCTAGTGCACTGTACATGAAGGAACCACTTTTAAGCCTCAAGTCCCGAAAAGCCGGGTTTCCTCTGTCCTCTTACAACATAGAAAAGATATTGACAATTTCTCTTTTTTTTTGTTCTCAACATGTCAACTATGCATAGCAGAGACGTGTGTACAGAATTGCACACATATTATATCCATACAAACATACACTACCATCTTGTCACAATATAAATGCATCCGCTAATGTGTCCCTGTCTCCATTAAAGGCTTGTCAGCAGTGCATTCATCTCATGCCTTAAGCGAATAGTACAGTATATTAAATAGAAATAATTACCCATCAGTCGAATACCAAATTATGTGTTTATGTCCTCATTCAGATTGGATCAGCATAGCAGGTCATTCTCACTTCACTAGTTCCTGAACAAAACGATATAAAATGGTGCAAATGTCCAGCTGAACACAGACAGCAGCCTCTATTAGCAATCAATATTTCATTCCAGGCACCAGTGATTGCAGGCAATCGCTGCTTGTTTATCATTAGGATATGTGTAAACACGTTGGGATGTGACCCAAAGGGGGTATACATGGGATATATACGCTATATGTAGTTGCAAGTTCCTGGGCAATCTTTGCTATCGATTTATTACTGGACCTTTATTTTGCCATTCTTATTTCCCAGGACATTAATCTTAAGAAACAAAGTCCAATATATTCCACCATGATGCAGATTGCCTAATGTAGTGCCCTTAGCGCAGTGGTTTTCTCTGCAGGCCGAGTATACCCCATACAACATCGGGTGCTTATAGCATATTTAATTCTATCAGCGAAACTGTGCCTCCTCACTGACAGCTGATGATAAAACATGGGAGGCCAAACTCTGCTGGAATACATTCTCCTGGTAGACCTTGTGCAGAAGGAAGGGAATCATCTCTAATGCAGCTACGGTCCTGTAGTTTTAGATTTTACATCTGGGAAATACCCTAGATTTCTCAGCAGTGCAGCATTATGGGGAACATGTTAGCTTGTAGAATCATTAAAGGTTGCAATGTGTATCCACATTGATTCAATCTGAAGGTTTTACCAGCAATCGCATGTTTTTGTAGATTCCATGTGATTATAACGAATGCAATAATAACAAAAACATTTAAAATTAAATAATGAATACATATTGAATATTTTCTCTTGTATCGGGTCCACCCCCCAAGTCCCTGGTTTCCCGAGCATTGTTACCCCTCCCCAGCCCCCACACCCTCTTGTATCCCTTACCCCGCCACACACAAATACCTTTAACCCATAAATGTATATTATATAGTTTTCATTATTAAAGTTATTTGTTATTTGCATTTCATTATAATTACTGTATACAGTTTTTTAGAGTACTTCTAACCGTGCCCATGTGATCCTTCCATATTAGCTTGTCATTGATCAAGACATCCTCGTATTTATATTTAGTCACCACCTCCAATCTAGTGCTATCTACTTTCGAACAATAGTCCACTTCCTCTGTGAGTGGGCTGACTTCTCCTCCTCACTCATTTCCTCTACCTCCCAACTTCTCCTCCTCATATACGTTAACATCCACCTGAATGCTACCAGCCCTTCTTCAATACTTTTTTGTTTTGCAACCTATGCGATTCTCTCTCTCTCTCTCTCTCTCTCTCTCTCTCTCTCTCTCTCTCTCTCTCTCTCTCTCTCTCTCTTTCTCTCTCTCTCTCTCTCTCTCTCTCTCTCTCGCTCTCTATCTCTATTCTTCCCTTTGGCCCTCCTCACTCTGCAGGGCACACCCTGGGTGTTCTGATCTCCCCAGACCTCCCCTTCTCTAACCCTCCCACCACTCCTCTCTCTTGGAGGGATCACTTTTTCCTTTCTTCCCACCTCTGCCTCTCTTCCCAGCAGGTCAAGCCGACTATAGCACTGCCACCTGCCTTCTTGGTCATCCGACCCATGAAGTGTATGTCAGTTTAGGCATTTGCTGCTACTTTCTCTCCTCCTCCTGCACCTTTGGGTGACTCACACCCTGACACAGCCCTCTCTAACCTTCATCTCTCTATCTCTAACACTATGGATGTCCTTGCCCCTGTCATGAGGATCCGCTTGAAGCCAAATCTACGTCCAACTCTTGGTACGATTCTGACCTCACTGCCCTTAAATGCAAGTGTAGTGTGGCAGAGAGGAAGTGGAGGGCCTCAAGCGCACCCCTTCACAAACTGTCCAAAGGCAGTACAGACTCTCTGTCCTCTCTAAGAAGAGAGCCTACATGCAAGCCTGCATTTCTGCGGTATCTAAAAACTCAGCGAAACCTTTCACAATCTGCAAGGAGTTGGGCAATTCTGCTGTAGTCGCTACATCTCCTGTTCCCTCCAAGGCCCTCTGCACAGCCTTGGCCCCTCTACTAAAACTCAGGACATCCTGTCCACCCTCTCTTCCTCTACTCTCCTGGCCCGCCTGAGGCTGTCACTCCTCCTTTCTCCTTCTTTCCCCTGTTCACCCCTGTTGATGTTTCTAGACAAGTCCGATCTATGAAAGTCTCATTAAAGCAGGTTCTCCCCTGCTCATCCAGAACTGTCAAGGACCACATTGACACCCTTGCTCTAGCTTTGGCTGATTTCTGGAATCACTCCTTTGCCACTGGAACTTTCCGCACCCTCTTAAGCTTTTTGTTGTGCACCCCCTTCTAAAGAAGCCCTCGGCCGATCTTTCCTCTCTGGCTAACTATCACCCAATCTCCATCCCCCCTTTCCTGGGAAAACTCTTGGGAAAGCTTGCCATCACGCAGCCTAATCTACATACTGAATCTGTTGGTTGTCTCCATGATGAGTAACTCTTACGCCAAACCAACTCAGGAAGACGGCAAAGTGTGTTTACTGTTTTATTATCAGTTGTCTAAAAAAGGGCATTTACAATGGACATCAATGGATGTCACATAGCATTATCTCTCATAGAGTTTCATAAAAAACACCACTTATCTAGAAAAAAAGTGTTATACGTGATGTCATACTACGTTGCATGTAAAAAAAAAACCTACAAGGAGTTGTGGTTGGCTCAACGGGAACATCTAAGTATACTTTCTATAAGGGGTTGGATTGTGATTGGACATCTACTATCAGGTGGACAACTCATGCCCACCCCTAGTGCAAGTCATCCTCACAGTTACAGTTATATGATACAAGGTTCATGACTGGATATCAAACTATATGGCTCTTCATGATATGGCCTTCTACAATTGGTTGGCACGCTTGTGCCCTTCTGGAACATTCGGCTCACTAGAAGCAGGTAAGCTCATACAACAGGTTTCAGGGGATGGACTTGACCCTGTCTCCCCACCCATTTAGACCAACATCTCTCATCACCCATGCTCTCTGCCATGCAGATTGTCTTTGAACTTGGCCTTGCAAAGTATCCTTGCTCCTGAGAATATATGGGAGTAAGAGCACTCTCTATCTTGGTTCTGGACTTAATGCCCAACTTCTATTTCCATGCTTAGCTCACGTGACAGGAGACCGTAATTTCGCCATCTTTCTAGCACTTGATTGTATTAAATGAATAAACTTGGCACCCATGATGTTCTCTCTTTGCACCTTAACAACAGATTATTCAGCGTATCACGCTCACTGTTCTTCAAGGATAGAAAACCAGTTCTTGGCTGCTTCACTGTTGACACCAGGCCAGGCAGCTCTTCCAGGCCTTTCACGATCTCAGCTACTTTTTTGCTGTGACACAGCTTCTGCCTTCTCTCCATGGGTTTGAACTTACTAAAATTGTAACACTGGTGTCCAGTTTTTATCTAATGGGTGCACCGCCTACAACCTATTCACTACGTATAGCTAACCTCTGTGATCACTTAGTCTACTTGCATTACTGCATCTGTACAGTTATTGAACGATTTACATTTTTCTGCAGTGTTCTCCACACATGCGATCCTTATCTTGCATATGAAAGTTTCCTCGATTCTTACTTTGTTATCAGTTTCGATAAGGTCCATACATTCGCTTCTTCAGCCAGTCTTCTCTGCACGTCACACTCATTTCTTGTGATGTCACCAACTTCTCTTTCTCTCATTTTCATTTTCCTTCAGGCATCTCCTCCAAGATATTGTTATCTGTACAGCGACACATCAGATAGGGTTTTCTAAATGGGTAATTATTCTTGAAAACTCTCCGCGAAATAGTCATAACCACTGGTGTCAGGCATGACATAATTTCTGGCTTCCAACATTTAGGTAGGATGGGGCAGAACTTCCTGCAGAGGCATTCGGCTGCTCCTCTACAGTCCACCCTCTGGTATATTCATCAACCACACCTTCATTATTCTCCGTGTTTTGATTTCCTCTCTTGACAAAGTGCTTCTTCTGGGTCCAAATCTTCACTACTCCCTTCATGGATCCTGTTGATTTGACATGTCCATCTACGCTCCGGGTCATGTAGCTGCACTGTCTGTTCAAATTACAGTAGACCCATCGTCTTACATACTTCTTGTTATTTCCTGGATACAGGAACTTCGTTCCCTCAAGTTCTACGATGCTGGCCTCAATATATTTTCTGATATCTTCATCTGTCAACTATTTGGGTCCGAACCTTGATTCAACATTGATCATGATTTTCATTCCTACTGCCTGCTTTGCTGTCTTCTTGCACTGTGTAATTATTATCTTGATCACACAGAATCCAAACATCACCATCACTAATACTGCTCCAAGGAACTTGAAGATGTTCGCCATCCATTGTGGAACCCATGAAAAAATGGATGGAAACCAACCGTCATCTGCAATGTCCTCTGTATGGTCTTCCATCTGGTTGTGCAATTTTTTCAGCAACGTATGGCCACTGTCAAGGTCCCATTCTCGCCATTATGAGAAGGTGTGAACGTGCAACATGATGGCCCGATTTTGGCACACACTCCTCTATCCATCGCTGTGATCATGTCAAGGACATATCTATTCTGTAGGGTCATAAGTCGTATGGCCCTCATTGCTTCTTTGAATCCCTTTACAGTGCTGTTGATCATCTGAAGGAACTCCCATCTGGTTATTTGTAACCATTTAGCATTCGCCATTGTCGGATCCCTGGCATAAATATAGTCATGAATACTGCAGCAGTCTGGCTAAACAACCTGTGCTCATATGGAATTGCATCAAAGGCTTCTATTGATTTTGCTGAGAAATAGTTCTCCCTCTTTCTGGAATTGGTGGGGTCTGTTCATTCCCTAACATCATACTAGCTTCATCATTCCTCATGCTTACTATGATTGTTTAAGGGGAAAAACACGTTTACTCTTGCAACTGTAATATCTCCTGCATTATTGCTATGAGCAGTCTTCTGGATACAGGGCCATTCTTAGGATCCTGTAAAAAACATGTGATTATCAACGTCTCTTCTGACATGAGCAGGATAAGCTTGAAGAATAAATCCAAAAACAGCAAGTATATATCTGTGGACATACCGTCTGTTAAAACTATAGAGCTAACCAAATAGATTCTCAGTGAGAAACAAGTCAGGATTTTGCTTTCGTTTCCAGTCTTCAAATTCAAAATCAAGCTCAGGCGTATTCGTGACACATCACTATTTTTCTAAAGTTAATTTTTCAAAAAATTCCCATGACTCTCAGCAAGGGTTTGCACTCCCGCTATAATATCTATAGGGAGTGTCTGAACGAGTCACAGTCCATATGCAAAATCTGCATTAATTAACTGGCCGCTTTATCATCCTTCTTCTTCGTCATCGATCGAGTCTGCACATGCTGAAATTCTTCTTCTCTTGCTGCTGGATCGGCAGCTGTGATGGGAGGTACGGTCGCGCCTTTATATAATTTCAAGTTGTTCAAATAAAGCCAAGCTCGTCTGCATTGGACTTTTACTGCTAAGGGGGTTATATTTACAATGCAAAAGGGGCCTTTAAACTGTGGCTTGTGCCAATTTCTGGTGACATTTTGTATCTTTTCCCCCTCAAATCATTCCTGACCCAATAGTTAGATAGGCATTGGCAATGTGAGACAGCTACAGTAGTTGAGTCTGTGTCTAGTTACAAAAAAAATGATGAAATATTGTTTGACTATCCCTGTCCTGTCCATCACTGTGGTTCAGGTTTATAATACCTTCACTGGAATGGAGACCCCTTGCTATACCTTTTGCAGCCTCATTATATAAAAATCTGTAATTTCATGCACGTTACCACCACCATTAGCCCTTACATGCTATGGATGCTTTGGGGTCCCCTGCATGCAATTTTTAACATTTATGAGAAGGAGGAGAAAAGTGAAGATTGAAATCTAGTTTACCTCATTTCCCCTTAGGAAACTTGAACAAATAATCTTTGCCTGAAAGTATGTTTTGCAGGGTTTGTTTACGAATGGAATTCTATGAAATGGGACCAGCTGCAAAACCGAGGGAGTAGGAATCACTGCTTTGTACGTCTGCATGTAAATGGCATGCATGTGAACAATGAAAAACACTGATGAGATGGAGAAGAAATCCACAGCAGAGAGCTTACTTCTGCTCTGTGCACATCCTCATCGAATGACTGTTTCAAAAATGGGGTAGATCTTTAAATGGAGGGGTTAAACCAATATGCCTTCCATGTATGCCTCCATTTCACACAACATTCATTTTAAAATGAGGGTGGAAGTATAACATAAACAAGTTGCCATATGAATATGCATGACTGAGATAAAGAAGATAATGTCAACTTTGGCAGGGAGAATCAAACTGGCATCAACCGCCCCAGTTGATTGAGAATGTTACAGGAATGTATCCTATCTAGGAGCATACCAGTGCAATAGGAATGACAGGTGCCGAGGGGCAGGTGTGCTTGAAATTACTTTCACGTGACACCCTCCTCCTCACAAAGTGCGGGCAGTTTGATTCCAGTTAAATGACAAGGAGACAGTGGCCCTCATTATAAGTTTGCTGGTCCGGGAACTACGGTACTGGTAAGCTTGCCAGTACTGTAGTTCCCGGACCGGAAAACTACGAGTTGTGCTCGTGGGAGCCTTCTGCGTACCAGGTCGGACCTGGCGGACAGACCGGCACGCGTGAGTACAGCGTGTCAAATGCACCGGCACTGTTATAAACGGTGCCAGTGTTTCCGACTTCCCCATTCCCATTGAGCCCTATGGGGATCAAATGAGAATGGGGAGTAATGGAAACTGGTCCCTGGCAACGGGGACATACAGGGTCCGCCAAGGTCGCAATAGCCCTGTACATCCCCATTGTAAGGGGCCGGAAAGAAGGCAACTCCGGCGGCAGCCCTGCCTGTGTGACAGGCACGGCTACCGCCATGGTTGTAATCAGGCCCACTGACTGGAAAAATGCTAAACTCACATATGGCTGTATTGTCAGTGTATCAGAGATAGCTTGGGGCGAATATAGCATTGACATGTGTTGATGGCCAATAAACATGATCAATATCTACACATGTCTCTCACAAGGACTGTACATTTTCTATATAGATTGTTGTTAGGTTTATAAACCATACAGTTTCCAGTGGCTGCCCATTCAGAGCCTCCACGTTAAACATGGTTTTACCATGATATGCCAGATGCTCAACTGAGGGCACGGATTTTGTATGAACTAAAAAATAAAATATGGCGGACTTACTCGAAATATTGCAAATCAGATGAGGCCAAAGTTACACATAGTACAACAAATCTGTGTCTCCTTATCATTGTACTATGTTCTGAATCATTGTCATTGTGATTTTGCAGGTTCTCTTTTTAGTTTTCCCTCCTACTGAACTGGTACGCTGCCACGCCCGATGGAGCCTTTGAGCTGGCCCAATACTGGAGGTCATTGAGAATGTGATATGGCACCTCCTGGGTTGCCCCTGTCCAAGCCTACATGCTGAGTCCCTCTGAGACTATGAGGTCTTCCCTTCCTGTAGAATGTCCTCTTCCAAACGTGTCGGCCAACCACTTTAGGGCCAGTGAGCTGATCCCTTCTAAATCTGTGAGCTAGTCCCTTCTGAGCCTGTGAGGTGTCGCATTCAGAACCTAGGATCCCTTCTCCTTTGACCCATCAGAGCTTTTGCAGCTGTACCTTGTAACTCTGATTTTTGGGTCCCTGAGTTGCCCCTTCCCGAGTCTTGTATTCCATGCCCAAACCTGCCTCCTCCTGAGCATCCGTGCTTTCCCTGATGAGCTGCCGGACTCACACCTCTCAGCAGCTCCTTCCTGAGCCTACGAGCGTGTCCATGCCTGAGTGCATTATGCGCCCCACCATCCCAGCCACTGAACTTTTACCATCGAGTAAAAGCTAAATTATTCTATGTCTACCTCAAAAGTATGATGTTCAAATGAGACTGTTAGCTTTCCTAAATCTTTTAGTGGAAAACTCTTTAACAGTTTCCATGGTATGTATTCCAACTTTAGCATGAGATTCCTTTTAATGCAAGATGCCTGTTTATTACATTTGTGTTTTTATATGTATGTGAATGACATGTAATACCCATCAATTGTGTATGAAATAACTTATGATTTGTTTGATGTTATTATTGCTGTAAACTTGAAAGATCAAATTATGGTCAAAGCAAATAAAAACAATAACACAAAACCTGTTCGCTTTCTCCCATGTGGTGACTTTGTTGGTGTGATTGTCCAACTCATACATTTGATTCCATTAATCTGTATTTTGCATATCTTCCTTGCATGGTGACTGAAAGAGTTTAAAATACATAAAATCATCTTAATCCTCATCACAGCGGTTTCATTTCTAAACATGTATTCATTCTAAAATGGACTTGTAATATGACAAAAACAGAGCCACATATATTTGGCCTCATTACGGGTCGGGCGGTAAACCCGCCGCCACTGTTAATTCCGGACCGCCCGATCCCGAGTCCTGCAGGCGGGAGGTGATCTTCCCGCCAGGTCTGACCTGGCGGCTTGAACACCTCCCGCCTGCAGACGGACGTGGAAACACCAGCACCATCACGAGATGGTGCCAGTGTTTCCACTTCCCCATTCCCATTGAGTCCTATGGGAATGGTGTTAAACACCATTCCGCCTCCGTGACTCCCGGGACACCGGGGCTGTAATGCCCTGGTAAATCCGGGAGTCACGGAGGCGGAATGGTAATACGAGTCCGGCGGTAACCAGGCTGTTTTACTGCCGCGGTTACTGCCGGACTCGTAATGAGGCCCATTTTCTTAATATGATTTCCTTGTAGGGTATGTTGGTCATAGTGCACTGTATGTGAAGAAACCTCTTTTGAAAATCAAGTCCCCAAAAGCCAGGCATCCTCTCTTCTCTTACAAAATAGAAAAAATACTGACAATTTCAATTTTTTTTAATAAACATGTCCTATGCACAGGAGAGACGTGTGTACAGAATTGCACAAATATTATATGTATACAAATACAAACTACCATCTCCCCACAATATAATTGCATCCGTTAATGTGTCCCTGTCTCCATTAAAGGCTGGTCAGCAGTGCATTCATCTCATGCCCTGAGCGAAAAGTACAGTATATTAAATAGAAATAATTACCCATCAGTCTAATACCAAATGATTTGTTTACATCCTCAATCAGATTGGATCAGCATAGAAGGTCATTCTTACTTTACTAGTTCCTGAGCAAAACGATATAAGATGGTGTAAATGTCCAGCTGAACACAAACAGCTGCATCTGTTCGCAGTCGATATTTATTCCAGGCACCAGTGATTGCAGGCAATCGCTGCTTGTTTATCATTAGGATATGTGTAAACATGTTGGGATGTGACCCAAAGAGGGTATACATGGGATATATACGCTATATGTAGTTGCAAGGTCCTGAGCAATCTTTGCTATCAAATGATTTTTTTGACTGGACCTTTATTTTGCCATTCTTATTTCCCAGGACATTAATCTTAAGAAACAAAGTCCGACATATTACACCATGATGCAGATTGCCTAATGTAGTGCCTTAGTGCATTGGGTTTCTCTGCAGGCCGAGTATACCCCATACAACATCGGGTGCTTATAGCATATTTAATTCTATTAGCAAAACTGTGCCTCCTCACTGACAACTGATGATAAAACATGGGAGGTCAAACTCTGCTGGAATATATTCTCCTGGTAGACCTTGTTCAGAAGGAAGAGAATCATCTCTAATGCAACTACGGTCCCATATTTGTACATTTTTCATCGGGGAAATACCCTAGATTTCTCAGCAGTACACCATTATGGGGACAATGTTACCTTCTAGAATCATTAAAGGTTGCAATGTATATCCACATTGATTCAAGCTGAAGGTTTTAATAGCAATTACATGTTTTTGTAGATTCCATGTGATTATAACGAATGCAATAATATCGAAAACGTTTTAAACTAATTTTAAATAATGAAAAAATGTTGAAAGTGTTACTCTTTTTTAATGTTGTAGGGTCCACCTCCCCTATCCCCCAAAGCCACTGGTTTCCCAAGCTTTATCACCCCTTCCCATCCCCCTACCTGTTTTATCACTTACCCCACCCCCCCACATATACTTTTAACCAAAACAGTTATTTATTTTTCGTTATTAAAGTTATTTGTTATTTGCATTTCTTTATAATTACTGTATACTATTTTTGTAGAGTACTTCTACCTGTGCCCATGTGATCCTTCCATGTTAGCTTGTCATTGATGAAGACATCCAAGTGTTTATATTTAGTCACCACCTCCAATCTAGTGCTATCTATTTTTGAACAATAATTTCTAATGCAATTGTGCCATTATTTATGTATTCATTCATTCATTCATTTATTCAATTATGTTGACATGCATTGAGAGCACCAAGCCTGGAGGCATCTAGGCTCTAGTTACATAAGAGTGGTGGTTGCATTAGATCTATATTGTCTTAAATCACAATCATTGCAGGTTACATTAGGTTACATCATATGACAGGGTAGGTTACAGGCCATGAAATAGCATCACTGTTTTGTTGTTGTATTGATGACTAATCAATGTGTAGTAGCATATTTAGTGACAGCATCAAGTTGTCTTTGCAGCTCTCTGGGAGTGCAATCCTTGATAATCATATAGTTCGCTAACCTGGGCCATTGGACTTTTAGAGAACTGATTTTCGGTGGATAGGCTGTCCCCAATTATAGTTCATGTGGCAAGTTGGCTAAACAAAATAACATAATGTAGGAGCGACTATGGAGATAATATTCTACAGGGGTAGCTCCACACTAAGGTGATATTTAAATGTACTTCAACAAAAGGAAGGAACACTAAACAATCTATATACAACAGTTGATGTACCCTTAGATAGCAGAATCTTAAAACAGCCACTAAACAAATATGGGCTGCATTCTATGTTCAAAGTGTCAGTGACAAACAGTGTTACCACAAAATATCATTTTTAATATATTAATCTCTTTCAAGCACAAGTAATACAAACATTTTTCTTTAAAAAACATATACACATCACATAGTCATATACATGTTAAAATCATTCCAACTCACAGTATCGAAAGTTGCCAAATAATTGATCAACAAGCACCACAATGGCAACTCAATTCTTCTTATTCCCCATTGTGTCAACAAGCCCAACTTATATAAGTTTCTGTCCTCTTTGTTACTGGTAACTGTGGTAACTGGACATTCATCAGGGGCAGAAGTAGTCCTGTGCTTTAGGTAGATTCCTCCTATTCATACACCAGATTGCTATATCCGGAGATGTAAGTGCTGTTCTTCTCCTAAGCGTGACTCTATCATAGAAGCAGCCTCAACCAAGTGTCCCTTTCAAATACCGGCAGGCCTTCTGATGCCTCTCTTAAGCTGTTATTACCAAACCACACCACATTAGAAAGGAAGTACGCCAAAATGGAGCCTCCTCCTCCTAGACAGGGGTCTAATCAGGAGATGGTATAATCCTGAAGCAGTGCAGGGTGTCGAGGTATAAACCAGGAAACCAGCGGAATACACCGACTATGGATCCTTGTTTTAATCCTATATAAGTGAGTAATTGGTTGCTAATTAGTTCATTCCTATTTATACGTATAGTTACAGTGTTTTCTTCATGTAAAGCAATCAGCATCGCAAGCAAACCCGTAGGTATCCCCAATGTTGCAAATTACACTATAGAAGTTGTCTATCAATGGTATCAAATGCAACACTTAGACCACGATAGGCCCCATAAACTGGGCTTTGATATTTAGTCCTTGCTTTTTCAATAACCGTATCCAATGTCATGTTATTAACTAGTGTTGTTGAGCATGTTCTGAAGCCCGGTTGTTGGATAGGTAAGCTCTAGTTGCACTCCATCCAATTCAGAGGTTCTCCACAAAGAATATGTGAGAACACATTAGCAAGTGTATCCAGCACGGCCAAGATCCTGTAACTTCAGGGATTTAATCGATCAGCTTATTCATATACAGGGAAAATTACACTTTGTTCCAGCTATCCAGGAGACGGTATGTCCATACAGCCCCAGATGTTACGTCCTTATTTAGTAGTGAATTTCAGAGACCATCAGGGCCGTAAGCAATTGGTTTTATGAGGTTTAGTATGTTCACTAACTCCACAACGATGCTTTGATATTGCCACTTATACACTGTAATGTCAAATAAATCAGTAGGTGATCTTTTCCCCAAAGTAGCTGTTATAGATTGTTCCCAATTCTGCTAGATCCCCCATCATCTAGTGTACAAGTCTTACTGATACCATGTACTGTTTGCCAAAATAAGCGTGAGTTGTTATCCGTCATAATACCCATTATGTCTTGCCAATCCTTGATACGTACAAGGCCTTTGTGTGATTTCAGCCTTTTCCTATTGATTATTTTAATTGATTTGCATTATATATTAGTAATTTGACCATGTAAGGATTAGGTGTGAAGTCCAGCAGTATCAGTTAGCCCCAGCAACCTCAAAAGTATTAGGACTACAACAAATAAAAGACATTTTAAAAAAAAAGCAGCATGCACCCTTTTATGCATTGTTCAAAGGAACAACTTGATCAATACTTTGGGTCAAACAATGGTTCATGAGTGACTACAGAGTTGGATTGAAAGTTGTACTCCAGGTTCATTGGGTTTACTTTGCATATGACATATTTGTTTCTTAACTATTTCTGTCAAGGAAAAGCACTGGGCATTGGGTTCAGGCGTGTCTAATGTTTCCACAATGCAACCATGGCCTTCTTCCTCCCCTTTCATCTCGATCCAAAAATATGCAAGGAACCAGTGCAATTTAACTCCATTGGTCATTGATCGGAGAGTTTGAGACTGGGGGTTCTTGCCCCTCTCCGGAATCCATAGCATGCTCATGAGGATCTATTACCTCTCTACCATTGTTGTCTTGCTCTTCCTACACTTCTCCTGCACAGTACTCTTCATGCTAAATATACTGTAACCTGGGACATTGTGGCTGGTCTTCGTAGGCCTTCACATGAAGGTGTTAGATTCCTTTTCTCTCAATCTTTATGTTCCTTTATAATTATATGTACATCTGACATGGCCTGTTCCCTTGCCCATGTCTACAATGGTTGAACTTGGTGAGTGGGTGTAAAGAAATCACCATTGTGTTCCTTTTCCTACTCACACTGGCCTTCTGAGTATTGACTACATATATTGTCTGATTTCTCCTGAACCCTACCTTGCAGGGCACTTCTGATTGATTGTGGTGCTGGTTATACTCAGTGCAAATGCTTTTGTTTCTGGTTTTAAAGTAGATTTAAAAACGGGCACAAAATGAAAATGCTGTTGGCCTCTTTAGCTTTGATGTATCTTGTGCTTTGATTCCGAGAGCACAGCTCTCGATTTGCATCTGGTGTCTAGCCCGATGTTTGTACTTTTCCATTGGTGTGGGCTTTTCAAAATGGTGGCTTTGGTAATGTGTTTTTGTTTCCCGGCCTCAAAGGTTTTTGATTATCTGTTTTTGTCTTCTGGCTTCAGACGACTTTGTGATGTGTTTTTCAGCGGTATGATTGTTGGCTTCATGTTTGGGGGGGGTATCATTTTTTGGAGTATCACTGGCTTGTGTGGTCTTTAATTTAGGGTATGTTCCCCCTTTCTTATGACCCTAAAATGTCACTGCACCATCCTTCGGAGTTGGGTGCTCGCCAACCTCCCTATCGGTGGCAGGTTATGTTGTTCTCGGCTGCTTTGAAAAGATGTGAGGAGGCTGGCTTGAAGCTTGTGCAGTTCCCCTGTTTTCTTTAGTATAATGGGAGTTATTTGGGGTCTGCTTTGTCGCAATGAACCCTGTGATTCAAACTCTAGTTATTCAGATGGAGTCACCATGTGGCTGTCTGCTTTATCCACAATGTCATACACTACCCACAACTGCTGCTTACACGTTTTTAATGTTTTTGGCTTAAACCTTTCACACTGGCAATCCTCTGCCTAATGGTCTCTTGGAAGACAAAGGTTACACAACTAAGGGATCCAGAAGTTACAGGTAGAACTTAAAGGGGTGTTTTACATCATGGTCAGTGCAATGAGGGTGGGTAGGATTTTATACCTCTGATTACCTTCACCTCTTGCTACAGCATGCAACAATGTGCCTATCCTTTGTTTGCTAAAGCATGAATCTAAAACATGGGGAATTAGCTTGCAGTAATGCTCCTTTTATTAGGTCCTCTAAGGATACAATTACCCGACTTTGTGCAGGGCGGTGCACATTAATTTTACCACAGACAGTATCAAATGCCCCCAAGCCTTACACTCTATGCATCACCAGAATAAACAGATAACACAATAACCAACCGTGCACAGCTACTGTGATTCAGTAATTCACTTAATACATTTTCTGCAGATCATAATAAAAACAATGAACGTTCATTGAATACATGTAAAACATTGGAAAAACACATATTCCAGGTTAACAGATAATACTGTGTTCACGACCTGACACTACCTTTGTGAACGTGAACTTATGCAGGATACATGGATATAGTAGGATACTTATTGCTAATTGCTTATGGCTAATCCACAGGTTTGCTAGCCATAACAAGAAGCTGCAAGTACCTGCTATGGTGCTCAACAGTATTCACAGCATACTATTTAGAACAGCATTGAACGTAATTATAGTGTTGAGAGATTAGGTCTTGGTTTTCTTTTTGGTGTTATCAACAGACTGTTTATGGTTTTAACAGTAGTAAGGGAACTTTTTTGATTTTGGTATCCTTTGATTTAACATGATATAAGGTGCAGAGATATTAGATCAGAATACAATGTAAGGAGACATGAATGAACAGTGCATTTAGACAACTTGAAGGATTATTTTCAAAATATGAGTTAAGTTAATAACCAAGCTGTATTATGCATGGTTTATAGCGGCCATTAGCCTTTTTCCTCCAAGGATAACGACATAACCCTTATATTCTCAGATGAGATATCATGGCACTTGCCCAATCTAAGACTTGATAACTGGGATATGTCAAAGGAACAGTTGGCTAATAGGTCACATTTCCATTAACTGGCATGATGACAACAGTATGCGAACTGGCCAAATTTAGAGAACTCACAGGTCATTTAATTGATCACTAATACTAATTGTATGGGACACTACACTGATACAGTGCAAGAGTATTTGGAATGTAAGATTTTCCAACACAGGGGGACAAGTGGATATAGCGTACCTGTGAGTTGTGCATTTTGGTGGCTTCACCGTAAGCCACAAATTGAGGTGATAAAAGTGTACTAAGACAATAAGTTGACATGTACTTATTGTTTGTTGCAGAATGATTCATAATTATGCTTTTTAATTTTCTCCTTTGTTGTTTTCTTTTCTTCATGTTCTTGTCCTGCTCCTTCCCCCATTTGTATTTTCACATATTCCGAGTAGGGCGGTAAGGGTTAACGGTAACCGTTAACGAGACCAGTGCCGTTAAACCCTTACCGCCCTATTCCGAGTTCCCTTTGCGGGTTGGTACTTAACGCCTGCTTTTTGCAGGCGTTAAAAAAACAACCCGCAAAGGGACCTAGGAGCTAATTACGACACCGTAATTTACGGTGCCGTAATTAGCGCCTTCCCCATTCCCATTGAGCCCTATGGGGCAAAAATGGGAATGGGGAAGGGCCCTTGGTGAATGGGAAATTACCGACCCCGCCAATCTTGGAATGGGCCGGTAATTCCGCCATTCACCATGGCGGAGTCGGAAAAATAACGGCGTCAACGGTTAACACCAGGGTCGGAATGAGGCCCATGGTCATATATATATATATATATATATATATATATATATATATATATATATATATATATATATATATATATTTTTCAAACGAAAATTAAGCCCAAAAGAGGGCCAAATCTGCGGAATGCACTCCCAAGAGCAGCCAGGTCCAGAGAATCCAGTACTTAGCAAATAAAGGGCTGCACGGCAAAGATCAGGTAGCACCAAATGTTCTTTATTAATGAAAAGTGCATAGCAAGGGAGAACCGGAAGGTTATATATATATATATTTTGTATTCTTTATTTAACCCGAAGGTTTTAAAATGATTTTGTATTACATCCATTAATGTACTAACTCTTCAGTCTGTTTGACAAATTTTCTTTATCTGACGTTAAAAGGATTGAATCCAAAATGTTCACTGTGGCAGTGACCCAGGTTGTGTTACTCCAATTAGCCTCGACCACCAAGTCTCCTCGTCGAAACTGTGAGCTGTGGCTAGAACCGCCTTCAGATATGGTCTTCTTATGGCCTCAACTCCTGGGCATGATAGAAGCAGGTGTCTCGTTCGTTCGACTGTGGACAAGTCTTTACATAATCTGCATTTGTTTGATAGTCCCAGGCCTCGTATCTTCAGAATTTCGTTGGTGTGTAGCAAGTTAAGACGAGCTCTTAGAAAAGTAAAAGTATATATATATAGTGAATAGAATCTGTATGTGATCTGTCGTTTAGGTAACAAGTACAGATATATTGGATACATAATGTTGCATCATAATAAAAGCTGAAGTGCCAGCCTTGAGAAAGACCACCGGTCGAAACACGTGTCGGCTGCTGGCTGTTTTACAAAGACAATAAACTCATGTTTAATGATGTTAGTTTTGAAGAAGCATGATGTCAGGTTGTTAAATACACATGAAATTCCCATTTCCAATTATGTTTGAAAGGGATTACAAATGGTGTTTGATATTGTAAAGTGAAGGTACAACTTGAGAGTTGAAGTCAACAAGCAAGAAGTTGTTAGCTGATAGAAAGCAATACTGTTCATCGGAAATGTTCTAATTTGTTTAAAAATTGTAAATGTAAAGAGTGCAGTTTAAGTTATTTCAATACAATCACAACTGTTTTACGAGACCTTGTCATTTACTTTTTGTCTCGATGCAATTGATGTATGGTTCACCTTGAGATATAACTGTTGCTTTGGAGGTGCAGTAAATTCCCCTTTTTCTGCAAGTAGCTATCTGTGTACAGGAAAATACATTTGTTCTCCACTGAATGAAGAAGAAAGGGCTTTTTCTCTTTCATGCATAATTTGACTTTTCGCTAATTAGTGTAAAGTTATCTAAAACATCTAAGAATCTCTCTTTGTTTGGCAATTAATGCTTACCAAGTGATCAATGTCACTTCGTCTGCACGGCAGGATGCAGACAATCCCTCTCCTCAGCTGTAATCAGGACTCTGCCAATAATCGCCCCCAATACCCTCCTTTTGGTGCAGCCTAGCTCAGCTCAACACTGCAGCTTTTCAAACACACACGCAACCACCCAGCAAGGCCTCGGATCCCAGAATGTTTCTTTCTTTTCTCTCATGATCCTTCCTCCACTCTCTCTCTCGATCAGCCCCCCAAATCAACTCCTTCTCACTCTTTTAAGTCCACTTCTCTGCTGACCCCTTTCTGCCTATATCCAATATGGATTCTTTACCTCTTTTCCCCTCTTTCCTGCATAAGTGGTGATGTCATGAATGATGTTTCTACAAAAGTGCCGCCCATCTTTACCACACACCCTAGTAATTTTACAAGCCTTCCTGATTCTCCACAGTGAACCTCATGCAGTGTTGAGCTCAGTGGCCCCAGATGGATATTTGAAACACTTGCATTCTAATTTCCTTTGCTGAAGGCTCACACAATTGCCTATTTCAGGCAGAATGATTTTGCAAATTCATTGCACAGCCTTCCGTCCACACACTTTGGATGGATTTGCAATTTGTGCATTTTAGAGCATTGCTGAGTCTGTGCCTGCAGTTTGTGCCACCAGTTTCTCCATGGGCTAGGCTACTCCACTCTAATCACTAATTAGATTAATTGGGTTACAGTTAGTAGGTTAAGTATGTTAGATATGCTAAAAGCCTTAATGGTTAGTCCCTGCCATACTACACTGCACTGTTATACTATACTATTTTGCTCTATCAATCAATTCAAGCTATAATGTGCTAGCACCTTTCTTTGGTTTGTAAGAATTCTCATCAGTATATCACATCAGAGCTAAGCCATCCACCGGCTACAGTCTGCAACATCAGTTGGTTTGTACACTGGCATACCCCTTCTATAGGAGTCTGAGGTGCTGATACAATTATTGCACAGTTGAAATGTGCACCACCTGTTCCTACAGGTGTATAGACCAAATAATTAGTTAGTTCGATAGCACAGCGAGTAGAGCACTCACTTTGAAATCTGTGCAAAGCCTGCTGATGCAGGTTTGAATCCCGGCAGGGCCAAGCTCAGCCTTTCATCCTTCCGAGATCGGTAAATGAGCACCACACACCGTGGGTAATAATAAGCAGCGTTCAGATGCCTGAGGGTTTGTAGTGCTAGATAAATGCTAAAATACAGTAGCAATCATTATTTTAAACAAACTATCCATTGAATGTCTTTCACTGGGATTCAGGAATGGCTGATTGCTGGGTAGGTCAGTGGTTCAGCGCCTTTGAGGTTCATATTTTTCAGTTGGAATAGCATTGCTTTTCAAATACATTTTTAACTCCTGTGACTATCCAGTGGCAGAGTTGGCATGGTCTGGATCCATGAGCAGTAAGGGACTTTGTGGGTCTTGGAACAGATATTGCGGGCATGGTGGGGTGGGGGTATCCTTGCCAATGCCTGCATTTGGTTTGGGCATAGATGGATTCTGGTGCTCCCTACCAGTAACTGAAGGAAGAGGCATGTGGGTCTAGGCAAATGCACACATTTGTATATGTTGGTCAGGTGTTTTTCTAGTTGTTTACTTTAAGTGTAATGTGGTGGGAATTGATCTTCCTGTCCTGTTGTCCCTGTGTGACAAATTCAAGTACCTATGATTCCGGTCTTTGTCTGCAAGTTCAGATTGTAATGTTCTACCATTGTTGGTATAGAGGGGCACAGGAGTGGGACATCTTTAAACAAACTTACTGGAAGACAGGGTTGAGCAGCCTGTCTTCAATGGCAGATCAGATCCACCACAGATCAGATGCATGGTGTCTTCTGACATGTACATGCAGCATTTGGGGATGAGTCAAATAAGAATATCTTATATACATGGTTTCTTAATCTTGAGCTTGAGGTCCCACATTCTGACCAATCTCAATGAAGTAAACATGGTCAGGTTTTGTACCCCACAGACCCAAATGAGTGCGTTTTGATCCTGCCACCCAACATACTAAGGATGATTAAATGGGAACCTGGCGTGACCAGATTTCACAGATTTCAAGCAAACCTTTAATTGACCCAAAACCTCTTGCCTCCCATAATCCATACACTTTATCCTGCACCTGATAATAATGAGTGTTGTCAGCAGAACACCTCTTCCCTGGTCTCCTGATTCCAAGGTCCTTATTGCACATGTGGTAAAATGTGTCTGTTATTTGTTTTAGAGAAAGCGAGATTTAAGTGAAAGAGAGAGACTGCGTGAGAGAGAAGGACAGCGAGAGAGAGAGAGAGAGAGAGAGACAGAGAGAAAGAGAGGGAGAGAGAGACAGAGAGAGAGAGAGAGAGAGAGAGAGAGAGAGAGTCATGGGGAGTAAGTGGCAAAATGAGAGAGTACAATAGGACCTGGCTGAAAGATGCCAGGGGTACGAGATTGCTTACACACCTACTCCACTTTTCCATCCCAACAACTCGACTCCCTCCCAGGACCAAAAATTCATGCTTGAGGCACCTCTAAGCATGCCATCCAACATACTAAGGAAGGTGAAATTGGTTCCTGAGGTGTTCAGATTTCAAAGTTTTCAAGCAGACCATTATTTGAACCACTCTTGCTTCCCGTGAGCCGCAACCTTGAGCCTGCACCTTATGGTAATGAGTGTTGTCTACAAATCACCTCTTCCCATGGGGTACAATGTAACTCTTATTTAGAGAGGGAGAGAGAGAGAAAGAGAGAGTGGGCGTGGTGGGGGGGGGGGGGGTTGCCAGTGGTGATATGAGAGAGTGAAATGGGACCTGGTTGCAAGTTGCCAGTATTAGGAGATTTTTTACTAGCCTACTCTACTCTTCCACCCCAACAAATCGACTCCCCTCCAAGATTCCAGAACCACGTTGCACTACGTACACAAATCACAAATCCCTGCAGACACCAGAGCTCTAGTTGTTAGCACACCAACACTAATTGAGCATTGACTTATTTCTTTTTTTTTTGCCCTATAACACTAGGCCACATCAGCAGCTAACCTGACCGGCTAGGCTATCAGATGTTGGGTTTTCCCCTTCAGATTGCATACTCCTAGGTTTCTCTGCCAAACCCACAGAAAGCAGATTGACACTCAGGACCTTGGTACATTCAACCTGCATGTATCAACATGACAGGTTTAAATCTGCCTCTCCCATTATCCCACAAATGAGCCCCTCAATTTTTTCCTACAAGTTCACATACAGGGAGACCAATGAGAATGGCCGAAGGGTACTATACAATATGACTTTACTTCACCCAATCTAGATATCTAATTAAGGTGATCCTCAAGTACCTTTGAAATAATTCATGACATCTATTCTGCCAACTATTGGTATTCTATTGCTGTTGGTACTTTTGTTCAGAGAGGAATTGCCATAGCATTTCGGTGCTGGACTGCCCATGTGGGCAGGACAAAGACTGATATGCAAATGGTTATTTCCCATCTGTGAAAGCTACAGTGAGCAAAAGCAGATGTCTGCGAACTCTCAATGTGGTTAACAACCACTGAACAGGTTATCATGCCTTGTTCTTCCGAGAGAGGGGCGCCTGCTACCTTTGTTGAATTCTTTGAAGGAACTTGGGGTTGGTCACCCTAGGTTACCTGGGGCAACCATACATGGACTCCCTGCTCACTGTACTTAGAGAGGCTCAGCTTCACCTTACTGATGATGCCCAACAAGGCTGAAACACGTGTATGGGGTTACTGTTGGTACTCTTGTTCAGAGAGGAATTGCCATAGCATTTCGGTGCTGGACTGCCCATGTGGGTGGGACAAAGACTGATATGCAAATTGATATTTCCCATCTTTGAAAGCTACAGTGAGCAAAAGCAGATGTCTGCGAACTCTCAATGTGGTTAACAACCACTGAACAGGTTATCATGCCTTGTTCTTCCGAGAGAGGGGCGCCTGCTACCTTTGTTGAATTCTTTGAAGGAACTTGGGGTTGGTCACCCTAGGTTACCTGGGGCAACCATACATGGACTCCCTGCTCACTGTACTTAGAGAGGCTCAGCTTCACCTTACTGATGATGCCCAACAAGGCTGAAACACGTGTATGGGGTTACTGTTGGTACTCTTGTTCAGAGAGGAATTGCCATAGCATTTCGGGCCTGGACTGCCCATGTGGGTGGGACAAATACTGATATGCAAATTGATATTTCCCATCTTTGAAAGCTACAGTGAGCAAAAAGCAGATGGCTGCAAACTCTCAATGTGGTTAACAACCACTGAGCAGGTTATCATGTCTCGTTCTTCCAAGAGAGGGGCGCCTGCTACCTTTGTTGAATTCTTTGAAGGAACTTGGGGTTGGTCACCCTAGGTTACCTGGGGGCAACCAGACGTGGACTCCCTGCTCACTTGCTTAGAGAGGCTCAGCTTCACCTTACTGATGATGCCCAACAAGGCTGAAACACGTGTATGGGGTTACTGTTGGTACTCTTGTTCAGAGAGGAATTGCCATAGCATTTTGGTGCTGGACTGCCCATGTGGGCGGGACAAAGACTGAAATGCAAATGGATATTTCCCATCTGTGAAAGCTAGAGTGAGCAAAAAGCAGATGGCTGCGAACTCTCAATGTGGTTAACAACCACTGAACAGGTTATCATGCCTTGTTCTTCCGAGAGACGGGCGCCTGCTACCTTTGTTGAATTCTAAGTCCAGTCTGTAAGGCGAAATGAAAATGACAGTGATACTACAAACGTCATGGCTCTGTACATGACTGAGCATGTAGGCAAAGTAACAAGAACTGTTTTCTGGCTAAGCTATGCTGATGATGTTCTATTGATGGACTATACTTAGATAGGGCTCCAACGGTTCATAAACACTTGCGTCAAATAAACAATTGACAATGACTTAAAGTTAAATGCCTCAAAGACAAAAAGTGTAGGTTATGTAAAAACACGTCTAAAAGATACGGCTATGGGCGGAGTGCCGGCAACTAGGTCACTGACCTAGCACGGGTCCCCACAGCCACCACAATGCGGGGGCCCCACCGCCACATGTCCTGGGAAGGGGATCCCTGGCCCTCAGACTTCAAAAATAAAGTGTTTCATTTTTGAAGTCACTCTGCTTCATAAAGAAATTATTTCTGTGCAGAAATCATTTCTTTATGAAGCAGAGTGACTAAAAAAAGAAACCATTTATTTTTGTAGTCCGAGGGTCTTCTCTCTGTGGCAGGCGGGCAGGCCTTGATGAAGCTCAGCAAATAACAGAAAGGGGCAGCACTTGGTCTCTGCAGAGGGTTGTTTCCAGTCATGCTTCCTCTCAGCTGCTGCAAAACCCATGTAGACCAACACTGAAGGTTATTCGCAGGCAATGGTGGGTTTTTCTATTTTTCTGCTCTTAGAGATTGTGCTAGACGCTTCTCAGTCGGGTTTCTCTGGGGGTTAACGTTTCCATCAGAACTCTGCCAGCCATTCCTAGAAAACGGTAAGATGGCAGGCCTTTCAGAAGACGAGGCTATGTGCCATCTGCCTTATTTTGACATGTTCATATTTAAAACACCAAAAAACATTTATTTTAGGTATCATATAAAATTGTCCTCATATACATAAATATTCAAGGAAAAAACTTTAGTTGCAGGGACGTTAAGGTGAGCTATAAACTGTAAAAAAAAAACTTTGAAATTCAAGGAAACACTTTAGTTGCATGGAGATAAGGTTAGAAGTTAACGCAACAAAACCGCTGAAACTCAGCTAAAGCCACTTTAATTTTTCACCCTTGGTTGTGCAGCCTATGACCACAATGATAAGATCTCTGATGAGATCACTAGTGACATCACTAATGACATCATCTATGACATACACACAAGTCAATGTATTAAAAATGTGATACTATTTACAAATTACTTTTACTTTGTACATTGTGTGTATGATTTTAATTTTAACATATACATGTTTTTAAGCAAATGTTGAATTTTAAAACTTAATTTCTTTTCTATACATATACGCATTTAGAGTAATAATACATTTTTTCAATACCCATGTATGAAAACTCTTCAAATATATCCTAATACTTATGTGTTTCCTGTTTTAAAGCACTTCTCATGTCATTTAGAAAATGATACTTGTACACATTTCATTTTTCTTACAATAAAACAATTGAGTATTTACATATGTTTATTTTTAAACATCATAATAAATGAGGTTTCAACATGTGCACTTTCTATTTATTTCTACCATTTTTTTGTGAATGTATGTACAGATTATATTAAAGTGAACATGTCTTAGATATATTATGGACAAACAGGAACATTCAAAGCAGTTTACTATATAGAATTCAGATATCATCTTTTACCAACATAGCACAAAGGAAAGCTTCACAAGTAGTGATATGATACAGGTATAGCTGTTTACTGTTTTAAACAATGTACTCATTGTTATGAACTATTTTAAAATGCAAATATCACATTTGTTGAAACATAACAAGGGTCTAAATAGGGGCAAATGCAGAGAATGATCTTATGTCTGATGCCATTAGTTAAAAAAAGATTGCTCTAAATTTGGATGCTATTAGCGATGTCACCAGTGATGTCATCAGTGATGCCATCCATGATGCCATAAGTGCTGTCATAGAGGATGTTATTAGTGATGTCACCTGTGATGTCTTCAGTGATGTCATTATTGTGGTAATAGGCTTTGCACTTGGGGCGTGAAATTATATTGGCTTTCGCTGAATTTCAGGTGTTTTGTTGTGTTAAGTTCTCACCTTAACATCCCTGCAGCTAAATGTTTTCCTTGAATTTCAAAGATTTTGTTAGTCCATAGATTTTTAGAACACTACCACACCACTTGCATGGACTTCGGCCATGGTGAGTGGGCACGGCCACTCTACATTTTAAAACACTAGCAACCCATCGCACAAAGATGTTCATCAATCACAAACTGGTTTTGACCTGTTTGACAGTGGTATTGTTACTTATAAAATATTGCAGACTTTGAGAACGCACAATGTTTTTAGGCAATGAGCAGTGAGATTAAATTATTTGCCATGAACCACACACTTTGGTTGAGCATCATCATCTCCTATCCCTAGACATCAATATCAACAACCCAGAGCCTAATAAACCCGCTACTGCACCACCTTGTCTGACTAGGAACAAACACAACATCACAGCTGAAGCTATAATACCTCTGGTATTCCCTGCTCTTAATGCACTACCTGCCACAAATAACCTGTATCTGTTGGTTGAAACCTACAATGACTCTATTACCAAAGCCATAGACACCATTGCCCTGGTAAAACCGTGCAAAGGCAAACCTAGAGCACATTTGAACTCCTGGTTCACCCCTGAACTTAAATTACTACGTACAGAAAAAAGAAAACTTGAGAGACTTTGGAAAATAAGCCCCTCTACAGAAAATTAAATTAACCTAACCAATATCACCGCCACATATAAAAGCGAGATACTCAGCACCAAAAAAGAAACCTTTAACATCAGAATAAACCAGGCAGGATCCAGTACTAAAGAATGATTTAACATCCTAAAAGAATTGGAAAACCCTAATCCACCGGTTGATACCTGCACCAAGGATAAACTCTGGTACACTAGCATTCAAAATGCTCTCTCCAACAAAATCACGGGGCTCCAGGCCAAAATTGCTGACAAACGTCTCCAACTTACCTCTGAAAATCTCACGGCCCAATCCTGCCCCGATCACACACCCCAACTCAGGATTAAAATTCAACAATGTATTATAGCATCATTAAAACCATCTAACTGTAAAGGTGACAGCTGCCCAGCTCAGATCATAAAAGATGCAGCCAAGAATTTATCTCCTTTTATTACCAAACTAATAAATGCTTCATTAGCCAGCAACTCGGTCCCAAGTAACCTGAAACAACCTTGGGTTCTCCCATTACTCAAGAAACAAACACTAGATCCGTCTATACCGACTAATTATAGACCGATTACCACAGTGCCTTTTTTACTGTAAATTTTAGATAGGGTTGCATACTTGCAAATTCAAGACTATCTAGAGAATAATCAACTACTAGAAACCCATCAATCTGGCTTTAGACCTGACATGGAATGGAAAACTACCCTTGTTGACCTCAAAAGCCAGATCGATGAAATAAAAGACAAAGGTAGATTTGCCATCCTACTTCTCTAAGACTTATCGGCAGCCTTTGATCTGGTTGACCATAAAATCTTATACAACCACCTGTCATTGGCAGCACACTTCTCCAACTCCGCTGTCACATGGATTCAATCTTTCCTCGCAAATAGAACCATGCAGATGTTTTCACCCACAGCTGCGGCTGATCCGATCCCCATCACCTGCGATGTCCCACAAGGCTCCTGCGTATCGCCCACTTTGTACAATATCTTTACAAAGCCCCTATTCAACAAATTGGACCATCTGGGTGTCACCTACACTAACTATGCAGATGACACCCAGATACTCCTAACATTATCAGGCACCTACGTCATAGATGTCTGCCGGAGTAACGAAGTCTACACAATATTTCAGGCATGGGCGGCCACACACGGCCTCTGCCTGAATGATTATAAGTCTGAGCTGCTCCTAGTCGGCTCACCCAATAACCTTCAGAAACTCTGGCCTATACTTAGGCGCCAACAAAATAGTAATTAACAAGCTACAGGTTCTGCAAAATAATGTGCTCAGAGCTGAACTAACCATACCTAGAAGAGAGCACATATCAGCAACCAGAAAGCTTTACAAATGGCTTTCCATACAAGAGAAAATTGACTTAAAAACCATCTGCCTTACCTGAAAAGCCTTGAACCATCAAGCCCTACCATACCTCACAGACAAATTCACTATGGAATTGTCAACCCGAATCACAAGAGCCACTAACACATCTTGCCTGGTGGTGCCCAGGTAGAACCTAAAAAGAGCTACCGGAACCAGTTTCCCGGTTTTAGCCACCCAATTATGGAACACTCTACCACAGGACATCAAAACTATTTGAAAAATTCAGATGTCACGTCATCACATGGTTACTGAATAATAACTAACACTACTTACTCCCCTACCTCATGTATACATCTTTCCCTATTTCGTATCACATACCCTCCCATGCTCCCCTCCTACCCTCACTCTCTCATTTGTTATTTGAACTCATTATCTGTAATGTGTCTTTATAAATGTATCATGTAACCACTGTATAATTCTATCATGTAACCACTTCCTTTACCTAAAGGCCCAGATACCTCTGGGTCAGGCGCGCTATATAAATAAAATAAACAAACAAAACAAACAAGCATGCTTAAAGCTCCTTGTTTTATGGCCGGTCTCTTGGTGACTGTTGTGATAGATCGCATGACCCCAACTAACAGCATTTAAGCAGCACGGAAAAACGAAAAAGATGACCAACTGCAAGAATAACATATGCCAAGGTACATTTGGCCGTATAGCAAAAATCAAAAGATGGCAACCATGAATGTACGCACAGAATGTGAATATATACCTTAAGTTGAAATATACAAATGTAGTTCAATTGACCTTCCCCTTAGAAGAAAGTGCTCAAGACAAATTAGCATTGGACTTTTAAAAAAAAAGTAATGAACACCAGAAAAATAACCTGAGAGAGGAAATGTTCCAATAAATATGCTGGCAAAGTTAAAAGGTACTTACCTTTTAAACCCAATAATCTGTTGTGAAATATTCCCTGGTAAACAAAATCTCAATGTGAATAAGTGCTTGCGGTCTTGTGGGTAAGCGTTTGCACTGGGAAAATGACAACCTGAGTAAAATCCTGGTAGCCAAATACTTGAGCATGCTTGCCAACTTAAAAAAAAAAGAAGAGGTTGTGTCCGCTCTCTGAATAAAGTTAGGCGCTTCACCCTCATGTGTCCTTTACTTGTGTTTGAAAAGCAGCCACAGTCATGGGATAATAATTGCACCAGTGTACAGGATTGCAAACTCTATTGCAGCATCTTGGACAAATGCTCATGACTTACTTGCCCTCTCATCATTTACCCTCCACACCCCCATGTCTGCCTTTCAGCAATCCTCCGCTTTATAAAGATCACTTACACATGTGATGAATCAACTTCCAGGGCACCAGTGATCCAGGGATCAATATCGGTTTCTAAACCATCAATCAGCACCACACCACTAGTATACCAGAAGGTATCCGAACAGATTGCAAACACAAGCAAATTATAAACCTCAGCAAAAATGCAATTATTACCCAATGATAAAAGTGACTGTCCAGTCAAGGTTGTAAACAAATATTTAATTGATTATTATCACAACAGACAGTTCTAGCACACTACGAAATACAACCCAGCCTGTTCAGTAATGCAAAGAATAGACAGTTTCAAAGAAGGAAAAGGGATGCACTCTGGATACTGACAAGAGGGTAGTTGGTATAGAAAAATAATCACAAAAGTTCAAGGATATAAAGGTACAAAGCTTCACCTAACCGGTGAGGCACAACCAGGCCAAAATACATGACTGGGGTTGCTGATGGTACTCTTGTTCAGAGGAGATTTGCCTAGCATTTCGGTGCTGGACTGCCTTGTTGGTGGGACACAGACTGATATGCAAAAGGGAAACGTGGTTGTAGACCGTCCTGAGTGGAAGAAAGGTATTTAACCCATGTTCTTTCTCAGTAGCGGGATCCCACGCTCCTTTGAAACAGTTCAAGGATATTTGGCTTCAGCACCAAGGGAGCAATGGGTCGTAAAATGTATCTGGAGGCCTCCGACGGAGGACCAGTCAGACAGAACTATCTTAATGAACCAATCCTGGGTCCCCACCAACAATCACTTGTATGCATGAGGTCATAACCAGAGTGCTTTGCAACAGAAAAGGTAAATGGGTTGAAAACGTAATACTAAGCCCCTCCCATCTTCCTGTCTGTTGTTTGATGAAGGGGTCCCTATGGTTAATGGAGCTCTCTGTGGCTCCTGATTGATATTGATATTGATATTTTATTTATATAGTGATCGTACACAAGTGTTTCAGAGTGCGACAAGGCTAATGAGGGGAACAAGGGAGAACAAAAACAACAATCTTACTAGGTCAAGTGACATTGAGAATGTGCAAGTGCATGGGAGAGGGAAAGGGGAAAAAGTGCACGGAAGGGGGGAGAAGTGGAAAGTGCTGAGCAAAGGAAAAACATATTGTCACGCACTCCTCTGTCACGCACTCCCCCTCAAAGCACACACCTGCCAGTAACCCTGAAGTCCCCCGGGCTCGCCCTTGTCCCCTGACCCCATCACATTCCTCCCTAAAGTTACGGGACTCACGTCTGCAGCCTGCTGCCTCTCGTGTGCAATCATGTGTCATCCTCAGCTGGACGCATTCACGATTGCGCCCGTTTTGTCATTGGCAACTTCCCTGGCATCTGAAAGACCAGCCAAGCTGCAGTACACTTCCGTGTCGCGTGACTGACGCTTCCCGCTCACGTGATTCAGGAGCCCATCCACGTGATGCGGTCGCGCCTCACATGACCAGGAAGTAGCGCGAGTAGCGTGAGTATTTAAACAAGAGCCATCTGTATACTTGCCGCTTCACAGCTGTTCCCTGCAACTCTCTTTGGCGTCTTGTACTCGTTCATTTGGATTCATTGGACTCGACCTTGGCTTTTGGAATTACAGACTTCTCTTGGAAAATCCTTATTGGCTACTGGTAACTTGGAAGCTCCTTTGCTGATTGACCACAGACTGTTTCTCTGATTGTTCTTGGATTACCCTTTGGCACTTTGTTCTTCTGGCTTCCTACTAAGTCCTCTACAGTTACCTGGATCTTGGTTTTGCTATCAGGTGGGCCCAATACCACGCTACTCAGTGGGTTCTACCGCTGATCGCTCCACACTGAGGGGCGCTGCCCACGTGAGTCCTGGAAACCCCAACCTCAAAGAGTTAGCAGTATCCTACCTACCCATTTCTGGTAAGCCCGTTCCACGTTATTTCACACTGTTGTTAACTGTTTTGGCTTGGTACTTAATCAATATTTCCTTTACAGCGGCTTGGGGTCACCAGAGGTTCGTGGTTCCGGAGTACAACATCTCCCACCTGTGGCCTCAAGGGTTGCACAGGGAGTGACTTTGGGTTCTCTCTGTGCAACACTTGGGGACGGAGGTTTCTTCTGCCTACACGACATTCAAGTCACGACACATATAAATAATAATAAATAATACATAATAAAAAAGCAACAAACAGTGTTAGTGCAGTCAACAAGTGGCAAGTGCTGGGTTTAAGGCAACAGGCAGGGTGTGTCTGGTAAGTGCAGGAAAATGGGGGTGACTGTATGGTTACAGATACAAACCCCACTCAAGGGATTGCTGGGGGGCAGTGTGGGTGGGTGACAGGGTGAACAGGTACCTGGGCCCAGACGTCAGAATGTAGGCCAGGTGCACAGTGCCGAGAGAGAGCAGATCAGCAGGGGAGAGGAGAGGCGAAGGTAGAAGCAAAGAGGAAGGTCTTGAGCCGCTTCCGGAACCAGAGATGGTTTTCCTCCATTTTCAGAGTGGCAGGGAGGCTGTTCCAGAGGGAGGCCCAGCCAAAGACAGAGATATACCCCAGGCTAGTTTCTTTGAAAAACAACTGACTTTGAGTGAGTTAGAGTTAGAGGAGCGAAGAGCTCGAGAGGGGAGGTATTTACGAAGGCACCGCTGAAGGTATTTTGGGCCTAGGCCCCAGAAAGCCTTGTGGACAATGCAATTAGTTTTGAATTTAATCCTTGCATCCACTGGGAGAGATTTCAAGGCTGGAGATATACAATCGTAGGGCTTGAGGCCAAGGACCTCAAGTCTTGCAGTCCTGTTCTGGATGAGTTGCAAAGGGCGGAGAGTAGAGGCAGGTGGATTTAGAAAGAGGCTGTTATAATAGTCCAACCTAGAGAGAACCAGGACTCGGGAGACAGTGAGCTTCTGTGGGAAGGAGAGGAAAGGCAGAGTACCTTTTTGAGGAGGTGCAATAGGAAGTTTGACTTTTTTGAGACATCAGAGATGTAGGCAGAGAAAGAAAGTGTGGAATCAAAGATGACCCTGAGGTTCTTAGGCTCACAGGTGGGGGTAGGAGGAGGGCCAAGGGAGGCCGGCCAGAGAGTGAGGGGAAATGAGGGTGAAGGTGTGCCAATGAGGAGGATCTCCGTCTTGCTGGCATTCAGGCAGAGATCATTGGCAGCACACCAGTTGTGAATGGTTGTTAGGCAGTCAGAGATGAGAGAAGGAGAGGAGGTGGTCGAAGTAAGCCTGAAAATGAGTTGATTGTCATCAGCATAGACTGGAAACTGGAGCAGAAAATGGCAATGCAGTGAGCGAGAGTTGCCAGGTATTGGTTGAAGAGCCAGGGTGAGAGGTTAAACCACTGGGGAACACCGCAAGTAGAAAGGGAGATAGATGAGAGGAAGGACCTAAATTGGACCTGGAATTTTCGATCAGAGAGGAAAGAGGCCAGCCAAGCCAGGGCCTGATCGGTGATACCCAGGTTGTCACAGAGATGGTTGTGCAGGATGGTATGGTTGACTGTGTCGAAGGCAGAAGAGAGATCGAGTAGGATGAGGACAGAGGGAATGTTAGTGTCAAGGTTGGAGAGCAGATCTTCACACATGTTCAGCAGACCAGTTTCTGTGCTTCTGGCAGCTCTGAAGCCTGACTGATGGTTGTGGAGACAGTCAACAGACTCAGAGTGAAGGTTAAGCTGCAAGATGGACAGCTTTTCCAGGAGTTTGCCCAGAAAAGGAGTAATGGAAATTGGACGATAGTTAGCCGGGCAAGAAGGATCAGCAGTGGGTGTTTTGAGAAGAGGATTCACAAGAGAGTGCTTCAGAGGGGAAGGGAAGACTCCTGAGGCAAATAAGAGGTTGCAGAAATCAGTCAGGGCCGGAGCGAGGGGGTCAATGTGGTCCTAGATGGTTTTAGAAGAACCGGGATGAACCTGTTTTGATGAGACTTTCATAGATCAGACTTGTCTAGTGACCTCATCAGGGGAGAAAAGAGGAAAAGATGAGAAAGAGAGTAGGGGGGTGGCTGAGGGAGGGAGGGTCAGAGTATGCAGAAGGAGAGGGGAGAGGAGGGGCAGGGGAGGTGAGGATGGATAGGATGTCCTGGGTTTTTGAGATGAAGTGAGAGGCAAGGCCCGTGCAAAGGCCCTGGGAGGCGAAAAGGGGTACAGGGGGGAAGAGGCTGCAACAGGGTTGGCCAGCTCCTTGCAGATTTTAAAGAGTTTGGCCGAGTTGTTAGATGCTGCATAGACACGGGCTTGGATGTGGGCTTTCTTCTTGGTGTGGACAGAGAGTCCGTATTGCCTTTGGAGCAGGCGACAGGCCAGTTTGTCAGAGGATGAACAAGAAGACCTAATTTCCTCTCAGCCACCCTACACTTACGTTTAAATGTAGCTAGGTCAGCGTCATACCAAGAGTTGCACTTGGCCTTGGGCTTCAAATGGATCCTCATGACAGGGGCAAGAACATCAAGAGTATCGGAAATCAAAGAGTAGAGCATAGACAGGGCTGTGTCAGGATGTGAGTCAGCCAGAGGTGGAGGGGGGGTAGCTTTGAAAGCCTCCAATGACACATGCTTCATGGGCTGGATGTCTGAGAAGGTAGGTGGCAGTGCTGAGGTAGGCTTGGCCTGGGGGGAAGAGAGGGAGAGATGAGAGGAGAGGAGAGGAGAGGAGGGAGTGATCCCTCCAGGAGAGAGAGGTGGTCAGAGGGATGGAGAGGGGGAGATCAGAGGAGATGAAGACATCAAGTGTGTGACTTGCAGAGTGAGTCTGGCCAGAGGGGATGATAGAAAGGGAGATTACAGAAATCAGCCACGGCTGGAGCCAGGTTGTGAATAGGGTCCTTGATGGTTCTGGAGGAGCGGGTGAGCACCCGTTTCGTCGACACTTCCATAGATGGGACTTGTCTAGAAAGATTGTCAGGTGTTAAAGAGAAAGAGGAGAAAGGAGGAGGAGAGGGAGAGATGGCCAAAGGGGAGCCCAGAGAGGAAGAGGGAGTGGAAGAGGAGATAGTGGACAGGATGTTCTGTGTTTAGCGGAGAAGCAAGAGGCTAAAGCCATACAGAGGGCCTGTTGAGGGAACAGGAGAGGTAGAGACCGCAACAGGATTGGCCAGTTCCTTGCAGATTTAAAGAGTTTGGCCATGTTGTGATAGGCCGCAGAGACGCAGGCTTGAATGTGTGCTCTGTTCTTGATGAGTGTTATTGCTTTGACTGGCATTTTGGTGCAACCAGTCTGGGAATGTCTAAAAGCGGCCTGGCATGCTTTACTGTAATGTTATTACGTGTCTACAGTGGTCTACATTGTGCATCCAGTTGGACATGTTTTCATTGTGGCCTGGCATTTTTAATAGCAAAGCATTAATGTTCCTGTGCACTGTTGGTGACTTGCATGTATTGGATTGGTGTTACCCTAAAAAACAATGGCAAACACTGTGGCTTTTTAGCCAATTTTTCTCAGAAAGTGTGCTTTATATTGCATTAAAACACATATTTATACCTTTCTCCTAGTGCAGTGTGCGGCATACTCCTTCAGCAGCACGTTTGTGCGTATTGAACAAGCATGGTAATCTAGGCCAGCCGAGAGTGTGGCGCGACCCATGATTTGTTGCCGAGTTGGGGGGGTTCTGCATTTCTTGCAGTGGGGCCCCCAGATCTTGTGTTATGCCACTGGAGGAAAGTCTTGAGGAGCTTCTGTAATTTTAGGAGATCTGGCTCAAGATGGAGAAGAATGGGGAGGCTGTTCCAGAGGAGGGAGCTAGCCGATGAGAGAGATCTGCCACCAGCTTGCTGCTTAGAAATTGCCTGACATGCAGACATTTGGAGCCAGAAGAGCGTACACATCTGGAAGGAAGGTATTTAGTGGGAGTAGGTTGTAGGTAAATTGGTCCCCGGTCCCAGGCAGCCTTAAGGATGATGAAGAGGGATTTGAATTTGATCCTTGCAGCAACCAGCAGCCAGTGGAGGGATTTTCGGGCTGGAGAGATACAGTGCCTGGGTTTAATGGCAGGGATTAGTCTTGCAGCCCTATTCTGGACAAGCTGGAGGGGGTGGAGAGAGGGTAGATTAAGGACAAGGCTGTTGCAGTAGTCCAACCCAGAGAGTACCCAAGCTCTAGAGACATTGAGCTTCCAGGGAAAAGTGAGGACAGGAAGGATGCCTCTGAGGAGGTGGAGTTGAAAGTGGGCCTTCTTGGCAAGGTCCAGGATGTGAGGTAGAAAAGAGAGAGAGGAGTCAAAGATGACTCCAAGGTTTTTCGTCTTCAGATGCAGGAGAAGGGGCAGAGTATGAGTTTGTCGATTATGTTGTTGATGGGCACTCAGATGTTCTTCAGCCCTTTGCTGTTGTCAGTTACTAGAGTGTGATGCATCAGCAGAAATCCAGGCATGCCTTCAACCTCATGAGCCTCCATCACCTAACTCAATAACTGTCACATTCTCTGAGGCTTACGTAGTCAGGCACCCTTACAGTCCTGCCAGGTGGTATTGCAGCTTGACCATGATTGGAGGTGGCTACGTCTCCCATGTGCCATTCGTGTTGATCATGCTTCTCCATGCCTCTCTTGAGGTACGCATGTTGGCATGCGAAGTGCATCTTTAGACTTCAGGCAAACTGTGGGCCAGCCATCTCCATACAAAGTGTGGCTAACGTACCAAACAGTGCAGAGTTGGTGCCCATGACCAGCTGTACCTCAGGATTCTGGTTCTTTTTATGGTGCACACCAACGCTAAGGTGTTCAATGTGGTGTTTACTCCAGCCACTTATTGAGTAAAATGAATTCTTACAGAGACATATCCAAGGTATTTACAGGCACCATCTCCAACTCCCATCAAATTCAGCCCTTCCAGAGGTTTAAGTGGCAGATGTGACATAGGCTGACGATAGTAACGTTTGTACACTATAGTAACCTCAGAGTCGCTGTCCAATAATGCTGTGATTCTTCACCCTTCGAGATCGACTGGAATGATCATAGTGGGCCCAATGAGGCCAGCTTGGATGCTATGATAGGTATGCGTTTGAGTTCTCAGTCTCGAACAGACAGCTGGCAGCTTGCCATTGGTTTTCAGATCTCATGAACCTGATGGAGGTAGTCAAATGCTGGACCCCTCTGAGCCTCAGCTTGACACCCGAAGGGCTTGAGTCCAGGGTTTGGCATCGCTGTCGAGTTGGCTGTGTTCGTTTTAGTGGAGATTACTCCTGCTGCCGAGGTTCTCGCTGCTCCTCCTCTAGCGCCCCCTGAGCATTTCCCAACAAGACCCTTGTGGGTGTAGGTTTAAGATCATCAAAACAAGCAGCTACTCTGGCATAACTTGGGTCTCTCTGGCACAGGCGGTTTGAAGGATCGTCAGCCCCACATCGTTGGAAAAATCTCCATGGTGGTAAAGGTGCAGAAGACTGTGAGGAATATCCTCTAGGTCCTTGTGCCGGTCGATACGCCTGATTCTCTCACTCCCGGGATGGTGGATAGGTACCTCTTCTCCTGTCCTGGTTAGGCAATGTGCTCTCCCGGGCTGCGAGTTGTATTTGATGCTTCTTGACCAGCTGCTGTAGCTCTTTTATCTGCTTCTGCTGAGGGGTTGTAGTGTTGGGGTGGGTGTTCGGTCTTGCACTAGATAACTTTGCACAATGATATCACCATCTTCCTCTTCTAGAGCCCTAATGGACCCCAACATCTCTTCATAAGAGGGAGGATTATCCAGCTTCTCCCGCAAACTCAGTTTCAGTAGCTGAATCGCTGCTTCCCTAGCCCCTCGTAATATTTCCTTCAAGCGACAGCAGTTCAACTTTGAGGTCTCCACTCCTACTCGTTGGTGAGCCAGATGTAGGATCTGTTCAACCCTCACCACATAATAAGACAGCTTCTCTCCTAACTGCAGAGTGGTGGCATGGAAATTCATCATCAGGTCCTCCCCAGGCTCAGTGATTACAAAAGCGTTCACCAGGGCTCCTATCCCTTGCTGGGACATAGAATTGGGGCAGAAAGCACAAAGTGACTGTACTGTCTGCAGTGTGGCCCCCTCAGAGTGTCTAAAACTCACCTTCTCTTCTTCTGATCCAACACCTTCCAGTCCTGCAACATAAGCTTGGTGAGATCAGCCCATAGTTCACAGGCCTCCTCCCTTTTTTGGAACAGGCTTCTCTCCTGAAAATGGTTGTATTGGGTGTAGGTTCCATGTTCAGGCAGGAAATATGGAGTAGGGTGCCTCTCCATTGCCACTCTAACCGCCTCTTCCACTTTGCCAGCAATAACTACAGTATCTTTGGTTGACGTAGCCGGTTCAGAGTGCAGTGGTATTCCAGGTCTGGCTTTTAAAGACCAGACAGGGCAAATATTTAAGGGCGGCCCATCTCGAATTACAAAGGGCAGGCTTTTACCTGTAAGAGAATGACAAACGTAGCACAGCGCATAACATTTAGTGTCCTGACCAGGGGTGCGTCCTAGACTTTTCACTTTGCCTTTGATGGGCTCCAAGGGACCAGTCATGTCCAGTATTTCATCAGAAGTGATATGTATAAGGGGACCTCTCCTTCTAAAAAAAGAGACCTCAGGACTAAGTCCTTTGGTGGTCATCCAATTTAGTACATAGTCATGCCCCATATTGTCCTTTTGTGATAGAGTGGCCTGGTCAACAGGAGATCAATATTAGGCTGGTATGATTCCCAGTGATTTCAGTAGTGCTTTCAAAGAGTAAGGTGTACCAGCCCTTGATTACTAATGTATGAAAACCCCTTGTAGGAATATACCTTTGTGAGCAACCTGTAGGTAACATGGAAAGTGGGCAAGCATGCACCTTATTGTGCACCTGCCTGTATAGGTTTCACAGGGATGAGCATAAGTGGTCACCAACCTGAGACTCTTCAGGATTGTGACTATGTACCTCAAACAGGTTCTGCATTCACGCCCGTGTTCCCGTGCACGAGCCAGGCTCTATGAATTTGCTGAGTAAAACTGCCAGCCACACTTAGTTCAACCGGTGGATATGCCCCGTTGCTGTACCTGTGCATGGAAAGAAAATACCAGACTGCCCAGTAATCTGGAAAGACTATATTGGAAAATATTTCAGGGCACACGCTACAGAGAAATAAACTCCATACACAATGTTTTGCAACCACCCTATGCCAGGGTATAATGTTTAGAAATATATATTTAATAGATTCATAATTTAGCCCTTTGCTTACAACTCACCAGAGCAAGTGTGCATTACATAACACATATCTAGTACATTACCAGTCCAGCATGCTAGATACTAATGAACATTGTGTGGAACTCTACAGCACACCCGTATGGTTAATAACTATGTATTAATATAATGTGGACAGTATGTAAGGAAGGCATGGCATCAACAGTTTGACAGACACAAATGGCCACAGTTCAAGGGTATTTATTGAACTTCAAAAAGAGGATAATAAACACCTATCTAATCCTAAATCTACATATGGGAGCAAGCTACGACTATCAAATAATAATAACGCAGTCCTTGTGGTATCTTGTCAAAATGAAAGGACCTATACTAAAAAACCTATTGGCAATCCTTACCTCTAATACAAATAGTGTGGGGGTGGTGTTAATGAAAAACAAAGAAGTGTTCACAAAAATGATATGTCAAAATGTTCAGGCCTTTGGCCTCCCTTCCCTACGTTTTCAGCACGGGATAAGGTGGTTCACTCGAGCATAGCACAATCTCTGGCATTTTCGGCACAAAGATTCAGTTCAATCAGTAGCATCAGGGCCTTCTGTGCCCAAGTCTCTTTACTTATCAAAATCTCTTGATTCAGGGCGCCTGATGTACGAAAACAAATGAAAAGTTATTTTCCTTGCACAAGTACTCAATTCCGGTGATTCACATTTCACACTGGATCCCCCTCAGCCGGGCTCAGATCCCTTTAATATAATGATTGTTCATTTGGATCCCCCTCTTCTGGGCTCAGATCTGCTTTTTACAATGTTCACTCGGGTGACTCATGGCTCACCCGGATCCCTATCAGCTGGGCTAAGATCGCCTTTTTACAATGTTCATTGGGGTGACTCACGGTTCACCCCGGATCCCCGTCAGCCGAGCTCTATTCCTTCCTCTTATACAATTAGTCTCCCTCAGCCGAGTTCGGACCAATTTCAATTAGTATCAACTATCGAAGACTTTCAAATGTGCACAGGATTTAGCTTGACCCCTTGCAGGACCACTTAGATTTCACAATTCCCTTTACATCTGCCACCTCTCAGTTGGATACCTAACAGACACCTTCAAATGAGCATCCACGTGGTGCCGGACCACTCTGTGGTATCTGTCTTGGCTTCAAAAGTTCAGTCACTCATCTGCTGTTCAATGATTCACATCGCTCGTCACTTATGCTGCACACACTGTTCTCCTCCGAAATTCTCTGTACAATGTTGCTGCTTGTAACCTTGGCTCTAACAAAGACCGGTCTGGTATCATTCTCCCTGACTCACCGACTGTGCTGACTTAACTGGTTCTGCTTTGTTGTAGGAGCCAAGGACAGTACCATGGCAACAAACACTCCTCCCCGCCTTGCTTATCGATGCGTGAGAGCCTCGGGTACCTCTGACACACGATGCAAGTTTCTTCAGCTTTCATTCCAGGTCTTATGTTTCTTATTCTCGAAGGCTCTTGAAAGTAACTGTCTTTCTCTGAAAAAGTCAAGGACACTGACCTCCTTGCAACCCTCTCCGGTCTTGCCATCTTTCTCCTCACATTAAACTGTCATTTTGGAACTGCTGCTTCCTCGTGTATTTTGCCTTGCTCAGAGTGTGCTTTCATGCTCCGTCTTTTATCCGTGTGGGGATGTGTGATGGAAGTCAGGTGTGTGTAATGATCAGTAATTGCCTGACTCTGCCTGGCCAATGTAATGGGCTTGGTATTAGTCTTTTTTCGCTCATAAAGAGCTGTCTGTGAGAAAGTGTTTGTGTCGGGAAAGGGGGTGGGGGATTGAGTTCCTTAGTATCCTACTTGATAGGATAGGGAAAAGGTGCTACAGGGAAAGGGATACCGCGTCTCGCTGACTGATGTCCCACTTCCACTCACCGAAGACCCCTCATCCAGGTGATCCTCCCACACTGGTCTACCCCCAGGAACTGGATCCAAAAGCGATGGCCATGTCCTGGCAACCTGTGTGACAGATCCCAGAGGACTAGCGGGTGAGACACCTTCAGGTTTCACACAAGTACCTTAAGCATGAAATTCAAACAATATGTACATATGCATTCAACATAAGTACGGAAGTTGTAATTGGTACCCATCAATTGCTGTAGAGCATCATCTCATCTCTATGTAGCAGCTGTGAGGTTGTGCAATACTCCCCACATACAACAGTTAAGAGGTGAAACCATAACCATCTGGTAGTTGCAGTTTACTGCCAAAATAAATAATAAACACAAAGACAAAGAACGAGATTGACAAATAACTTTGTTTAGTCCGAAACCACCTTTAAACCAAACAGATTAACTCCCTGCCGAGCCAACCCCCAAAAAAGAATACTGAGGTGATCGGGAAATCCCCTAAGGTAAAACTACTTCACTGCCCTAAGGTCACACGCACAGAAGTGAGACTAGCTCTGTACAAGTCCTGTAAAAGAGTGTCCGCTTTATATATTCACTTAAACTAACCATGAAGCTCACGCTGCCCCAGATGTCACCTCACTCGATGACTCCCCATGTGAGGTGCTTCCAACTCAGCTGGCCAGCAGAAATTGAGGGCCTGTGTATAATAACCCAGTGAAACCCCAATGAGATAACCCAGTATGAGGAACTCAGGGTTCTAAATAGAGGCTGAATTGAGACTGCTCCGGTAAGCAGTCCCTCCTTACACTCTCTCCTACGCAACTACTCTCAACTATCTGTGCAGATATAAAAAGGGTTGTGTCCCTCTATATACTGATCAGCACGGACAGGTCGGTTTATTTTTCTTTCACATGAAGTTATCTCTTTTCTTTTTTTTACTAAAGGTGAAATACGCCCAGGGAACAATTTGCTTCAACATATGGAGAGCGACTGCTCCGACTTGCAGTGCTCCCTCACTTCCCTCTGAAACAGAACATTTCCCACTCCTACCTTGGTGAAGCGGACGCATGTATGGGGAACTGGCAATTAACCACCACATGCGTTGAGTGAGATCTCACATGTACAACGAATTCGCCAGCACCTCCCTGCTGCAGCTCCATGCAAGGCTTGCATACTCAACACTGGCAAGGAGAGCTCAAGCTTTGGCAGGCCAAGAAGCCTGTCAGACGTGAACATCCTCACAGGATAAGGGCTCAAACGCCCTACATGATTCTCTTATCTGTCCCCAATCTTCTGAAGGGGGGTCAGCTACCATGGCAGCGGAATGTACCAATGCCCACTATTTTGTAGATACAAAACGCTGACCCCAAAATACAGCAAACTGGAGAAACCAGGTGCTAACTTTTATTAATGATACGGTAAATGGGACATAAATCTCACCCAATACAGGAGAAACACAAATATGAAAGCGGACATTCCGTCTGACCTAGCAACAACAAAATCAAACAAACACCTGTCCATTCCACCATGTAATGTACACAGCATAATTAGGCAAAATGTCAGTAAAGATCTAATTTTCTTTTTTTTCTAATGTCACATATTCAATACCCCTGGCCTGTGACAAACCCAGAATTATATGGAGGATTACACAAGGATATAGGGTTTCAGCTTTGTTACGGCTCACACAACCTCGTAAGTCTCTTTTTCAATGAAGACCCAGTTCCTTCAAGTTTTGTCATCATCTGCTAATGTAGGCAACAGGTTGCTCTACCCCTTGAGAGTTCAGCTGAGCTAACACTGCTCCAATCCCAAACTCACAAGCATCTGTCTGGATAATGAACTCCTGTTCATTGTATGGCACGTTCAGAACTGGAGTCCTGCACAATCCATCCTTTAAATCCTGAAAATAGGTTTGACAGGCAGGGTCCAAGTTACCTTCTTTGGCATTTTCTACCGGGGCATGGCAATGGTCCCATACCCCTTGTTGAATGACCGGTAGTACAGGGTGAGACCTAGAAAGGCTCTCACCTGCGTCTGTGTGGTGGGGATGTCCCAATCCTTCACAGCCTGTACGTTTGCTTCGAGAGGCTGTTTCTTACCTCCACCGACCAGGTGTCCTATGTAAGTCACTGTGCCCTGCACTATCTGGCACATTGTCGTCTTGATAGACCTGCATTCTGCAGTACCTGAAGCAATTGTTTTACTTGGGATAAGTGTTCCTCCCAGGTGTGGCTAAACACAACAATGTTGTCTAAATAGGTGATACTGAAGTTTTCCAGCCCAGACAAAACCTGGTAACCATTCGCTGAAAAATGGCAAGGGCATTCTTCAATCCGAAGGGCATCACAGTGAACTGATAATGTCCTTCTGTGGTTCAGAATGCTGACCTCTCTCTCACTGCATCTGTCAAGCTGACCTGCCAGTACTATGCCCTGCGGTCAATGGTACTCATGCACTTGGCAGCGCAGAGCTTGTCAATGAGCTCATATGCCTGAGGAATGGGGTCTTCATGCCAGAATTGAGCCCCCTGTAGTCCACACAAAAGCAAACTTCAGTCTTCCCACCACTGGGCATTTTAGGGACCAATACCACTGGGCTATCCTAGGGGCTGTGGGATAGCCCTATCACTCCTAGGGACAACATCCTGGAAACTTCCTCATTGGTGGTGTCCTTGACCATATCGGACATCCATTGAATCCTAGTCTTCACTGGCTTACTGTCTCCATTGGCCACACCATGGGTGCACCAATCAGTGCGACTTGGAGTCAGTGAAAACAGACTGGCAAACTGTCCCAGTAAAGGTGACAGTCTGTCAGTTGCTGCTCTGACAGGTTTGTTGCAAGGCTGACACCTGCAACTGACCCAGCTGTGGCTTCAGTGTGCAGGTGGTCTAGGAGGAGATCGGTCTCCTCAATCTCTCTGTAAGTCACCAATGCCATGACCCAGTCATCCCGGCTATAATGGGGTTTTAGCCTGTTGACATGAAAGTCCTTGCACATCTGTTTAGGTCCTTTCATGTCAATGAGACAATTCACCTCACTGACTTTTTCCAGCGCACAGTAAGGCCCAGTCCACTTGTCCTGAAAGGTAATGGGTTTTACAGTCCCCATAATTCACACCCACTGGCCCAGAGGGTGGGAACAATGCTGATTTGAATATGGTCTTTCCCCTTCTGTAATGGCTTGGCAGGCAAAGAACGATGGTCTGGAGGGTTGCCCAGAGCAATGAGGTTAAGATTTATTCTAAAGCTTCCAGCCATCACCTTTTTCCTTTTGCTGGGGAATAGACTGTCACTGTGGCCTTCTGGTCATGACAGTGCTACATCAGCTCATGACTGGCCTTTAGATTTTCTGTTGACTGTTCCATGTACTTTGACATTCTAGACCGAAGGCCACTACATAGTCCACCACATCTCGCAAAGCGAATGAGGGTTTTCCCTCCCATCCCTCTTTCACTAGACTGAGGGGACCACATACAGGGTGTCCAAACAAAATCTCAAAGGGGCTAAACATTAGTCCATTCTGTGGCATCTCCCTGTAGGTCTAACAGAAAGCATTACCCAAATTGACCTTTTCAAATTGACCTTTTGTCCTTGTTGACCTAATAATAGTCGTCCAAATCGACCTTCTGCACAATTGACCTTTACCTGTATCTTAGTTTTTTTATAAAAGTGTGGGGTGGGTTTGGGATAATAAATAATATAAGGGGATTGGGCAGGGGTTGCAGAGGGTTTTGGATTGGGTGCGGGCTTGCGGGGGGTTTCGAATAAATAAATTAGATCAATTTTCCTGCAAGCAATTCTCCCGTGATCAATAGTGATTAGAGCAATTTGTATACATCCTAACAGAAGGCATGGCAAGAGAATATCAATTTTCTCCTCAGGTGCTCTTCTGTGCTCTAGCATCTTAAAGCATCTATTGTGCTAGTTGGAATTACCAATAAAGATCTCAGACCCAAATAACCAGACAGATTTAAAGAATGTGGCAAAGTACTACTTTATTGTCAGCTCAAATAAAGTAGGGAAATCTGGCGATCAACAAACTAGTTCAGGCACTCATACTCCAATTTTGTTTACACAAAGGTTTTACACCTCTGTACCTTTGTACATCAGCTATGACATCATCCTACTTGTCAAACTGTAAATCCTATTGAAGGGAGGGATAGGTTAAGGGAACATATGTATCTATATATCATTAGTAATATAACTGAATGCCCCTTATCTAATAGGCATGCCTTGAACCACCTCCGAATACATATAATGCAGATTATAGCAGAATAACAGCAGCAGGTTTGCCTGTGCAACATTGTATGGCAAGTTGCTACATAGTCCCTCTGATTGGTTGGCATGCACTCCCAACCTTGGACTTTCGGCTTGTTAGCAGCACATAAGCAAAACTGAACTCAGGTGCAGGGAGCAACGTCAGACCACTACCCACTTGCCCAATGAATCCATCATCTCTCATCGGTCAGGCCTCAAGCCAAAGCTTCTTCTTTATAATTGACCTTGCATCCTGTTCTCTTTTCTGGGACTTTCAAGGGAGTGTAGGTACACCATAATCTTTGTCTAGAGCTTAATGAATTGCGCTTGCTTTCGACTTCTGAATCATATGTGAGGGAGGAGACCATGATTTTGTCCATTTTGACCGTTTATTTACTGCTTTTTTATCTGATTGTGATTGGTGTCATTACTCCTCTTGGCCTCTGGAGACTTGCTCACTCCACCTTGCATAGGCTTTTCGCATCTTTGATTGTCCAATGCTTGGTGCTTGCAGATGTTTTCTTTTTTGCTTAATCTAAGAGAAATATGTCTTACTTATAGGGCATATCCTCTTAACTCCCTTTGTGCCTTGCAATTATTCCTTGACCCCAGGCCAACAGACTCCTTTTTATTCCTCAAACTGAGCTGTGTTCCAGCATCTCCCAACTCTGCAGCCCTGGTCTGTCCCTGAGGTAGCTTGATTGGTTTTAACACAAGTCCGGCATCCATCTTTTTCTCATGGCTGCCTTAGCCACGTTATATTTTTGTCTGCAGCAAGATTCTACATATCTCATCTACTTCGTATTTCTTCGTATGTACATTCACTTCATCTCTCCACACTTATTTCTTTGATACAAATGTTTTCTTTTTCTTGAATTACATGTTTCTCTTATTACTTCAGTTACATCTTTATTCTTTAAGTATTTGCATAATGTTTCAGTGCGTCTTTATATCTTTCCATCATGACATCACTCTGCTCTCGTCAGATTTCACTTATAGATCTTCAATGTCCAAGGATGTGTGCAGACATCCTTCCACCCTTTCAGTGCGGGGGTTCATTTGATACAGTTGTCTGAGTACATATCGTCTCTCATACACTCGATGCAAAGAAGTTGCCTGTCCCATCAGCCCATGCTGCTCTAAGTGGTATATTAACTTGTGCTCGTCGGTTAGGCAACATGGCCTGAGGGTGCCAGCTGCTACCTTGCTTTGAAGTTAAGCAGGGATAGTCCTGGTCACTGTCAGGTTGGGAGTTCCGGGTGCCTATTGTGGCACCATCGGCAGTGATTTTTCACCTCTGACATCACTGTACCTGTCAAAATACCTAGAGCCGTGGGTACAATCTACATATAACCTTGGGTATCTGTAGTCATTTTATATATGAACTACAGTTATCGGCAGTTATCCGTAGTTTATTATAGTCGCGAATATTGAAAAAACGGCAAAAAAAAACGTTCTTGCCCCCCCAGGCCCTGACCAAGTGTCCCCATCCTCACTTTCCCTGCCCGCTCCCTTTCACCCCACAACACACACTGTTTCTTTGACACAGTTTGCTTTAAAATTTTGCCTATTCCAGGTTATAGCCGAGGTTACAGAAAAGCTTTGTTTGGAAACTTAATCCCTAGCTCCCCTCCAACTCCCAAATTTCACTTGGTGGCCTCTATCCACCCCCGACTTCTAGACTAATGACATTTGCAAATATGTTGACCTGCAAATGGCATTTTCCCTTGCTTTTCATTTTTGGATATCCTTGGCTATCTCTTAGAATTAGAAAAAAAAAGATGGAGACTTTTTTTTTTTTTTAACGGTTTTAGTCATATACCCGAGATATAGCTATCTATTTTTGAGAAGGGGGCACCCGCTTCTCTGTCAAATATTTAAAAAACTGCAGCACGGAATAACCCCAAACTACAAAAAGGCCTCTTTTAAACTCTTGTTGTTTCAAACCTGGTCCATTTCCGGCCAGCGGTTTGGGCTGTGTGGTCTGGCAAAAGTGTACCTTGTTTGTCTATGGGAAAAAGCATGGGAAGTAGGCTGTGACTTTGGAAAAAGAATATTTTTCGTCTACTTGAAAACGTTTATATTCTTCAACAAAACCTTTTGAAACTTTGCAGTCTGAGGGGGACTACATATCTCTAACCAACTTTACAATTTTGTCCTAATCCGTCAAACAAATCAAAGGTTATTAACTATACAACAAGTTGAAGTTCCTATCGGAGTCAGACTCATCTTAACTATAGTTCAACTCACCTTAACTATAGGGAAAGTACATTTTAAAAATCCACACTTAATGTTTTGCACTCTGCTGAATTGCATTCTGGTAATTGTAGTTTTGGATTAAAGGTGGGAGGGTATAATGCCACAATTGTAAACTTTCTGCCTAGAATATTTCTAAAAGTATTTATTTATTTGTGTGAGTACTTTACTATTGTTTGTATACCTCTATTTTTTTCTTTTACAAAAAAGAGTATTGTTGAAAGACAAATGTGTGGGTGAAAGTGGAAAGGATGAAGGGACAAATGAGTCATGATTTCTGCCCAGGATGTGGCGGCAGGTGTTCCAGTCTTGGAGACTGGAGGGGTTATTTTCTTTGGTTCTGCCCCTGTGCTGATTTTCAGAGCACCAATCAAGGATACATGTCTGTGGACAGTGTCCGCCCACCTTCTTCAGAGGGCGGGCGCAACCCCTGTTGGGTGTTTTTGAGGTCAGCATTAAAAAAGGTTTGCTTGCTCAAGTGTTCGGCTACTAACATTTAACCCCCAGGTTGCCATGTTTCCAATGCATACACTTGCCCACAAGACCACAATAGTGTCTCTTGTTTGTAGTTTGTTTTCCTTGAAATATTTCATAATCATTTGTTGGGTTTAAAAGGTTTGCACCTTTTATACCTTGCCAGAATATTAATTGAAACTTCTCTTCTCGGCTTGATGTTTCCAGGTTGATTAATTATTAGTAATCATCATTACTCCTATCCCTACTTTTCCTCGGCCCAGTACTTTTGTATGTGGCACGTTGCCTCATACACAAATACTGAAACGAGGTAGAGGGACATGAAGGTAATGACTGGCTCAGTTACCTGTAATCTTTTTTACTCCGAGACCCACTCTTACTTATCCGAGTTCTTACCTATGAGGCAAGGTTTCACATATGTAAGCACTGGGGCGAGGAAGAGGGATGTGGAGGTAATTCTGAGCTGAGTAGCTGATTTATTAGGTTGGGGTAGGGGGTGAGACTGAGAGGGGATGGGTGAGGGGATGGGGTGGGGCAGGGGTTGTGCGCTAAATCATAATGGTCATCCAGGTCCATCCTAAGAAGGCATGATATGTGTTATTAGTGGCTTGAAAGACATTTAGGTGCAGCCATTCTAGTCATGTCTTACTTTGGTTTGACTTCTTTTTTTTAACTCAGCATCTCTGATAAAGCAGTCCTGCTAAGTGTAATTACCTGGCTAGACTGGTAATATGTTTATTTCGTGTCTAGACTGATCTACATTATGCAGCCATTTGGACATGTTTTCATCGTGGCATGACATGTTTTATAGCAAAGCATTACATAAATGAAAGCATTAATGTTCCTGTGCACTGTTGGTAACTTGCATGTATTGTGTTTTTGGATTGGTGTTACCCTGCAGAACATGTGTATACGCTGTGGCTTTTTTAGACAGTTTTTCTCATAAAATGTGCTGTATAATGCATAAAAGCACATATTCATATCTTTCTCCTAGTGCAGTGTGTGGGGCACCCCTGTAGCAGCATGATCGAGCACACATGTGTAGTCTAGGCCAGCCCTAAGTGTGGTGTGAGTTGTAATTTGCTGCCGAGGTGGGGAGTGCGGGGGGCTCAGCTTGGCCCCCACATTTTGTGTTATGCCACTGAACCAGATCCTGCTTACTACCACCACGCTGGCTTATTTGGGATTCCCCCGTCCTCCCATCCGATGAAGGGAGCACTCACTTTAACATTTGAAGAAAAAGCTAAGGGCTTGATCCCAAAAATGAAGCAAAAATACTACAGAGATGGTTTTTTCGCATTCCAACCATTACTAAACTTTTATATAGGGAAAGTATTGTCTTGAGTACGGGTTTGAAATCCATCAATTAGCAGATAAGCTATATTTGGGGGTAATTGAGGGAAAGATGTTGAAAGCGGCCTTGTTCTTACGAAACTGCATTCCAAGCACAGAAAGGACATTAGTTAGAGTTGGTGTCACTCATGGGATGATTCCATTGGCGTATGTTACAATTATACAGGAATGTGCTTGTGCCCATTAATAACTCCTTATTTGAAGACCTAAACCCCCACAATCGGGGGGGGGGGGGGAAGGGGGACAAGAGTGTTTGCCTGATACGTAATTTCAGGCAAAGAGTAAAACATATCTTGGAAGTTAGAATGATTACACCAATACTCCTTGTTGAGATCCCAAAGTAGGCAAAAAAGAGACTCTTCTACAAGGATTGGTCATGTTGTAAGGGAAAAAGGACAGAGCCCCTTTAAGAGGGGAGCCAAAGACTGTGGGAGGGAGCGGGAAGCGGGAGGAAAGGGAGGGGCAAGGGAAGAGGGAGATCAGTAACGACATGGAGGAATAAAGGGAACGTTGCAAGTACACACTGGCTCCTGTGTGATTAATGAATGGGCCTGAAGCACTCCGATGAGGGGGTCTAAAAAATGGCGACGAAGGAGAAACGCCATGAATCGAGGGCAGCCCAGCAGCATGAAGGAGTCCAGTAAAACGGAGGGTGCGGCAGACCCGACCCGGCAGAAGACTGTGTGCCCGCAGTGTGGAGGACGTGTGCCCCCACGAGAGAGCAGAGGCCTGTGCGCCCAGCAGCATCCCGGGACCCGTGTGCCTGCAGTGAAGCGGGGCCTGTGCGCCCAGCAGCGGAGGCGACGGAGGACCTGTGTGCCCGGAACAGAAAACGACCTGTGAGGTGCTCCGGAGGAGGGCCCGTGAGCCCAGCAGAAGGAAGACGTTGCGGGAGCCCACCTGGCAACAGAGAGGACCTCCAGACCAAGCCCAGCAGAAGAAGGAGCCACAGGAGCCCACCCGGCAACAGAGAGGACTGCCAGACGCAGCCCAGCAGAAGAAGAAGCCGCAGGAGCCCACCCGGCAACAGAGAGGACCGCCAGACGCAGCCCAGCTGAAGGAGGAGCCGCCACCAGGAGCAGCCCCAAAGGCGAGAGCGAGAAGCAGGGAGGAGTATGTGGCTACTGCAAGTACCAAATCCTGTGTCTCCCACACAGTGACATTTGAAAAAAGGAAAGGGGAATCCCCGTGTCTCCCACAAAGGAACTGACATTCGGAAAAAGGAAAAGGGAATCCCTGTGTCTCCCCACAAGTGACATTAAAAAAAAAATCTAATAAAGCTACGGCAAATAAGGGAAACCCTGTGTCACCCCACAAGTGACATTCCAAAATAATAGAGCTACGGCAAATAAGGGAAACACCGGCCACCATGACTGACCTAGAGCGAGCAGATGCCGACGCAAGTGCGCAAGCCATAGCAGACGTGGGCCCCACGTCATATGCCACCATCATGAGAAGACCCAACCCATTCGCCTTGATCCCGCACCATGACCAAGGAACAAGATGGGAGGAATGGGTCGAAGAATTTGAGGACTTTCTAGGTGCAATTGGGAACAAAGACCCACCAAACAAACCCAGCATATTTAGGAACTTAGTAGGAAAAGGGGTAAAAGACATCATCAAGACAATCCCAGCTACAGACAAAACCACATACCAATGTCTCCTCGATGCAATCAACGACAAACTCATAGTAGGATCCAACAAAGACTACGAACGCCTTGCATTCAACCTACAAAGGCAGCGTCCACACGAATCAATAGGAGAGTTCGTCATACGTCTCCAGCAGAGGATAGGCGAATACGACTTCGCCAACTTCAATGATGAAGATGCTATAAGACTAAGGATCATAGAAGGGTGCACCTCGTCAACGTTCAGAAAACACCTCCTCATAAAGCCCCTACCGCTAGCGAAAATACTCAATATGGCAAAAACATACGAGAGAGTTGACGCACAGGCAGCCGCCATTGAAAGGAAAGGTGAACGCGACACCATCGCGGCCCTCACGGAAGAGCAACCGCAATACTCTGAGCCCACTCGACCCTGGAGAAGGAGGAAACTGAGAAGACACTGGCAAGAAAGCCCGAGCATAGAGCAATGCCACGGGCGATGGTGGAAACACACCGACAGACAACCATACCCAGCCTTTGGACGAACATGCTGGCGCTGTCGCCAAGAAGGTCACCTTCAGAGAATGTGCAGAACAGGATCACCCACAAGCTCGTTATGCCACCCGAGTACACCTAGAGCACGGTTAGACATCAGGAAAGACATCAAGGACATGAACACCAGCCCACCCAGAGGTCTCTGGGATGCACAACCCCTCTACCCTGAGCTAGCCCACCACAAAGGGGATGGACCGACACTTGGCACACGAACCCCACCCGTTCCGCGAGAGGACTATGGCATTCGCAACCGCCCAGTACCTGTTGAAATATCGTATGGGGGGGAATGGAAGTCACAGAAAACATCAGGACAAGGCAACAGTACCAGGCAAGGGCGGAAGAATACCCCCTAGACAAACCCTAAAACCATGCCATCCAATGGAGGAACACACAGACAGAGCAGCCTAAAGGACGGTCACAACGTGACTCAACCCAAGGAGAACGCAGAGTGCTGGACACCATCCGCATGATAGCGATTCCCGCCAAAGGACACAGCCGTCTCAGTAACCGGACAGCACTACAGCACGCACTCATCAGCGTCCACTATAGGTCATTCAAAGTAACCCACAAGAAGGACCACATGCCTGAGCAAGATGCTGGAGAGACAAGAAAAGCTAAAGGACATACGAACAGCGCAGATCCCATCCTAGCGACAGGGGACAAAGAACAAGTGACAGGTATGACAAGCTACTATGGCAAAATGACGCCAAATGACTCCCTCCTCCATGAGCTATACTTTGAAGAGCATGAACCAACGGAAAAGGAGGTGATCGAGATGGAGGAAAAAGAGAGAGAGGAGACGCATGAAATGCTGCAACGAGAGAGTGCAGAGGAGACCCACGAGCAACCAAGCAGGCCCCATCGAACCACAAAGAGACCCCAACGGCTCATCGAGCAAATGTAACATGGAAAGTCTCATGTTAAGCAAGGGGGAGGTGTTGTAAAGGAAAAAGGACAGAGCCCCTTTAAGAGGGGAGACAAAGACTATGGGAGGGAGCGGGAAGCGGGAGGAAAGGGAGGGGCAAGAGAGGAGGGAGATCAGTAACGACATGGAGGAATAAAGGGAAGGTTGCAAGTACACACTGGCTCCTGTGTGATTATTGAATGGGCCTGAAGCACTCCCATGAGGGGGGTCTAACAGGTCATATAACAGAGAATGTATATCGAACTATAAATTATACAGTCATCTACATTGGTATTTGTGAAACCAAGGTGCAATCCCCAAATATCTGACCACTATACCTAATTTGCATGGTCGCACAGCATTTTTGAGATTAAGATTGAACTTGCTACCAACTGGTGAAGTCAAGTCTATTAGCAGTCAGGGCGCCATATCCATGCATACTTGTACATATGGTAATGATCCGGGAGAAGTGGGAAATGTAGCTCACCTTGTATACAATGCCCCGGCTTACAGCTGTTAAGATGTCCGTTTTTATGTGTTGATGATAGTAGCTGGGTCCACAAGCAGGCCTTTTTGCAACAAATTGTCTCTGAGCATGAATTGTGTCTGTCACTCTCATTACTTAGGCTTATAAATGTGATTAATGTAATTGTTTACAGAAAAATTAAGTGTAAACTGTAAATATGACCAGCATACGCACTAGCACTTTAGGATGAGACATGTGATTAGAATATGCACATGCATTTTTAAGATGTGAGTGAGTAGTTACATTTATTTTATTGTGTATGGCATATTTTTTATTTACATTTATGTATGGGAGGAACAATGCTCTTTTGCTAACAAAAGAACATGCACTCGGCGGCGTTAATTTTATTGCATAATTGAAAATTGTTTTACTGGCGCTACTCACCTTGTTTTATTCCTGCTACATTACCTACCTTGTTGTTTTATCCTCCTTGTGACATACGGTTTATTTAATTGCTAATAGAATGCCATTTCTGATCCGTCCTCTTTTGATAACTCTGGCTCCTCCCACCAGCCACATGATTAGAGACAGCATTTTATGTGCCGCAACACACGCCCGCATAGCAGACAGACATAGCGGGAGTGCCGTCAGTGCACCAACGGCACACTTAAGGCAAGCATGTCTGTGCCCGTCTGTGCACAGTCCGGCCATGGTCGGCAGGCGGATGCTACAAATTCTGGCGCAGTGACACTATTGACCCGTAGCACTTTGCTATCCCTACCCCCTGCTGAGACTATATGGCCTGTTGACTTTAATATATCCTCACTGTTGGCCAACATCACTTCTGCTGGTGGCCTCCAGTGTGGATTGCTAAACACATGTTCACTGGTGGCACATGCCATGCACTGTCATGACCTACTGGTTGACTCCCAGCCAGATCTCTTGTTTTTAACAGAAATCTGGCTTCGTGAGACATCTGGCCCTTCTATCGTCCATGCTCTGCCTCTGAATTATAATCTGGCCCATGAGGATCGTGTCTCTCTCTCCACCCAGGTGGTGGGGTGGCCATCCTTCACAAAGATGTATACAAAACATTGTTGATGGAGTGCCTCCTGGCCTGCATCTTTGTTTCCTCTACGTCTATGTATTAGTCTACCGTCCCCCTGGATGCAGACGCTGCATTCTATGCTGAGTTTCCTGAATTGGTGTCTGAGCTTTTGCTCAATGTGGCGCTTGCTCATTGACCACATTGGAAGCTTCCTTCTCCACTGCGACTGATCGGCTTGCTCCTTTTAGACTTAGTAAGGATATAAATCACGCTATTGAGCCCTGGTTCTCTGTCGAGCTCAGGGCTGAAATATTGCACTGTAAACAGGCAGAGAGGAAGTGGCGAGCAGGCTACTCGCCTGAAGCTAAACTTACCTTTTGTCTTATCCTTACAGGCTATCAAAAAGCATTAGTGCTGCAAAAAAATCATACTTCAGTAAGAAGGTGGAAAACGCTATTAATAAACCAAAGTCCCTATTTAAATTGGTCCACTCCCTTTCCACCCCTTTTCCCCTTCACAGGATTTTTGCGACTCCCTCTCCTCGTTTTTCTTTACTAAGATTGAGACAATCCGTAATGGCATTAAAGAAGTGGTACCCCACACCTCTGCTGTCCCCATTTTTTCTAAATTGCCTGCCTCCACTGCTACGTGGTGTTCTTTTCCTCTGTTTTCTGATCAAGACATACTTAAAGCAATTCACTGCCTCAAATCCGCATCTCGGCAGATGCTGTTCCACTGAATTTGCTTGAAGATATCTCGGGAGACCTGATCCCTCATATTACCACTGCTATTAATGCATCATTTCATTAGGGATTTCTTCCCAGCCCTTTGAAAAATTCTCTTATGCTTTCTCTGCTGAAGAAACCGTCTCTTGAACCCTGGGTGTTGGCCAACTATCGCCCTATTTCTCTTCTGCCATTTTCTATGAAGGTTCTTGAGGCTTTGTGTTCTCACTTTCTCTCGTCCTTTCTGGAATCTTCTGGCTTCTTTGACCTCTTTGAGTCCAGTATCAGACCAGGGAAGAGCACTGAGTCTATCCTTAATTCAGTATTGGACTATCTTGGCCGCCTGGTCAATCAGGGTGGGGTGGGAGCAGTAGTACTGCTATATCTGTCTGCTGCTTTTGATACGGTTAACCACCCCACCCTGCTCCCCCGACTGTTGGATGCTGGTATTTCTGGCAAAGTCCTGGACTGGTTCTAAGCTTTTTTAGAAGATCACTCCCAGTCAGTTTTGCTTCCCCCTTTTTGTTCTAAATCAGTGCTACTGTCATGTGGGGTCCCTCAGAGATCCACACTTTCTCCAATTTTGTTTAATATATACATTAGACCACTTCTCCTCCTCCTCATTTTATCACACATATTTAGATACTACTCCTATGGTGACGACATGCAGATCTTGGTCCGTTTGGGTCTCACACATCCAGATACTGCGGCTCGGCTTAGGAGGTGTTTGGAGGACTTGGGTGCCTGGATGGCGGCCAACTGGCTAAAACTTAATAGCAACAAGACGGAGGTACTTGTTGTCGATACCTCTTGTCCTCTCTCTGGATGGCAGATTTCTGGCCTTCTTCTTTCGGCCCGTGCCCCATGCCTTATCCTCAGTGAAAAATCTGGGGGTAGAAGGGTCATCCTCTTTATCTATGTCGGAGCAGGTGGCTGATGTGTGTAAATCTGGTCACTTCAAACTACGCATCCTATGGAAAGTGTTGCCTTTTGTTCCAGACAAATTTCATGCCCTGGTGGTGGCAGCACTGGTTCTCAGCACAACTGATTACTGCAACTCGTTGTATTTTGGGCAGCCATGTTACCTTACCAATTAGCTTCAGATGCTCCAAAATGCTGCTGCTAGAGCTGTTTTGCATCCCCCTTTTCAAGCACACATGTCCCCGCTTCCCAGACAACTTCACTGGCTTCCCATTGAAAAGCGGATTCATTTTAAGTCCAAGTGCATTGTCCACCAGGCTTTTTACAAATTGGGAGCGGAATACCTCCAAGAAATGTTTACACACTATGTCCCTGCCCGCCCCCTTCGCTCCCAATCCGCTCTCCTGCTATCTGTCCCTCGTGCCAGACTATCACGCATAGGTGGGCGTGCTTTCTCTGTGTTGCCTGCAAAAGCATAGAATGACCTTCCGCTGGCCTTACGAGCCACTGATGACCATATTGTCTTCCGTCGGTCCCTGAAAACACTCATATTTTATTCATGTTCTTTCTGCTGCAGTCCCTCTGCTCCTTTAACACCATGATGCCTCTCGGCGAACGTGCGCTTTAAAAATACTTTTAACATAACATGACATAACAATAGATAAGAAATCAGATTTGATGAGAAGAAGTAGCAGAGAGCTTCTTACAATGGGGTGAGTTTGGGGGACATTCTGACCAGGTTGTGGAGGGGTGTAAATGGAATGGTCACCGAGGACAATCCATAAGTGGACATACATAGATTAAGGACAACCAATATTGGACATTTTTAAGTGCAGGTAGGCGGTACGGTCAGCTGTGCTCGGGACATGACCATGATGGGTGAAGTGCTGGAATGGAGGCAGAGGAAGTAAGAGACAGAAGCATTTTAGTGGCAAGGGAAAACTGTTAGCTAGCAGGCAGATGAGAGGTAGGTTAAGAGAGTAACTCAGAGGTGAGGAGGTAGACATTTGGTTTCATTTTGAACAAATCCATGTGGACTGTTTCTCGGATGTCCAGGGTAAGAGAATGTCATGCAAGTGGAGCAATAAGAGATAATGTGCGGAAGCAAGAAGAAGCACAGGGAGGGCGAGGAGCCACACAGGTAGTCGAGGAGGCAGAGCAGCGATTACAAAAAGGCTTATAGAGTTGGACAGAAGAGGTTAGATACAGTGGTGCCTTACTGAGAAAAGATTTGGGAACCAGGAGAAGACATTTAAATCTGGATCTGTTTTGCATCATCAGCCATCCAGCATGGTGACAGTACGAGTAAGAAGGTGTGAAGTGAGGGAGTGCAAAGAGAATCCTGGTAGCAAAGTTAATGATCTTGTCGAGAGGACAGAAAGCATAGTTGGGGAGACCAAAAAGCATACTGGCACAGTTGTCCAGTTTAGAGATAACAAGAGCGTTTAAGAGATGCTTGACAGTGTTGAAAGGAAGGAGGAGCCTAATTTTCTTAGTATTTAGGAGGTGGAGGTGAACTGCTGTTCCAGTTTTGGAGATGAAAGTAGAGAAAGTGTGAGAAGGGTCATAGATGACCCAGAGGTTTCTAGCTGAAGAAGAGTAGGGGAGAGTGTCAAGTGGGAACTGTATAAGCAGAGGAAGAGATGACAGCTTTTGGCAGGGAAGAGTACCTCTGTTTAGGTAGAGTTTACCATAGAGAGTGCAAAGCCATCCATAAATTTTATGACAGAGAGACAATTGGAAATTAATTTTGATAGAAAGATTAGAGGAGAGTTCAGAAAAAGAAGCAGAAGATGATTTGGATGTCGTCCATGAAGAGTTGGTACGAGAACCCAAAGGAGGAGATTAGTACCCCAAGAGTAGAAATGTAGAGTGTAAAGAGGGGTGGAGCCAGGAAAGAGCCTTGTGGAACACCAACAGTTAGACGAGTGAGTTGAAAGGTTGTTGTTGCTGCAGGAGACAGAGAATTGGAGAAGTGCAAGGTAGAATTCAATCAAGGCAAGGACTTGATCGTAAATCCCAAGAAGAAAGAGATTATTAAGGAGATCAGAGTAATTGACCATGTTAAAGGCAGCAGACAGGTCGAGGAGAATTAGGATAGACAAAGGGTTGAGTGCTTAGCAGAGGTAATGAACTGGAAGACATTCATGCAAGCAGTTTTAGTGGAGATACAGGAGAGGAAACCTGCTTGCTGGGGGTCTTGAAGGTTGTGGATGTCTACAAAATTTGTAAGACTGTTGAACACAACCCTTTCAAGCACTTTGGAGTAGCAGAAGGAGAGACAGAGGAAAAACGTTAGCCCATAGTTTCAGGTCAGCCCCTTGCTTTTTTAGGAGAGGGATGACCATGGCTGTTTTGAAAACAGAGGGAAAGCAAGCAGAATTGAAGGACAGGTTGAAGAGTTCAGCAAGGTGCGAGGCCACTATAGGGGCAATAGGCTTGACTGGCTGAGGACCAAGAGGCTCGGTTGGGGCACAAGAGGGGTAAGCCTTCATCAACATAGATAGCAGTTTGTCAGTATGAGTGTAACTAAAGTGGGAGATGGAGGCAGAGGATGATGGTATAGTAGGCTCAGTGCAAAATGTACGAGGAGGGAGTGTGAGGATGGTCAGGAAAGAGTCTCTAATGTTGGTAATGTTTGAAGTAAATTGTTCAGCTAGGTCATTAGCTGAGAGCGTGGAGTTGATAGTCATAGACTTAGGAGGAGTGAGGAGTGAGTTTAGGGTGCCCTGTAGCCAGTGTGGATGTTTGAAGTGAGAGTCAATGAGGGTTAGGTAGACATGCATTTTAGCTCTACAAGAGTGGACTTGATAGAGTTCAGGGCAGAGAGGTAGAGTTGCAGGCCCTCATATGGGTGGGTACGCCTCCATTTGCGCAGCAGCCAACGCATGTCTGTGTGGAGAGAGCATATAAATGGGGTGACCCATGGTTGAGGATGCAGAGACTTAGGGGTCAAAGTAAGCAGCAGGAAGTAAGATAATAATGAGTTATATAGTAGGGATTGAAAGCTGGAGAGGAAGTGTTGGTGGTAGAGGTATCGGGTCTGAAGGAGGAGAGTGAGAATTGTAGGTCAGAGAGAAAGGGGGGAATGGCAGGCGGTTTACATTTCCTTTTAGTAATAAGTGAAGCAAGTGGTGGGGAAAGGTCAGAGGGTGGAAATGAGATGGTGGTGGAAACAATTGAGTGATCAGATTTGGATGGTGGGATAGTAGTATTAGTGGCTGAGGGAGAGGTGGAAATGAATAAGAGATCCAAAGATGTACTCCCTATGTGTGTGTAGGTAGGTTATGTAGAGTGGAGAGCATAATAAAACACTGACGTTCAGATTTCTGAAATGTGGTTGGAGAGGGAAGGTTAAAGTCACCTAAGAGAATGAGGTGATGTATAGTGGAAAGAGAATCAAGGAGTTGCCCAAGGTCATCAAAAAATGGTCCAGTGGGACCAGGAGGGCGATAGATGGAGATGATGTGAACCGAGTGAGGAAGATCAACAGTAGAGATGGTGAATTCAAAAGAGGTAGGAGAGGACGTGCCAATGGAGATTTGTGAGGCACTGAGGTGGTACGAGAGTAGGTTTCCGACGCTCTACCTCTGCCAGTCAGTGAAGGAGAGCGAACGCTGGATAATTCAGAGTCAGGTAGGGCTGCTAGAGTGGCAGTGTCCGATGGAGAAATATAGGTTTCAGTGAAAGCAAGAAAGTCTAAGTGAGGAGAGCTGGAGTTTAAGTTGTCAGTGATACAAGACGTGTTGTTGCATACAGGCTGAGCATTCCAGAGTGCATGTATTTTGGTAATATTAGATTAAATGTGCAAAATGTTTCTTTGCAAACTAACAAGGAGTTTAAGTGAAAACAAATAACAACCTGTGAACATTACTGTGGGTATGCTGAGGAACCTCCACAAGGAGAATGCCTTCTAAGTGCCCCTATATGATGGTGTAAGTAATGGTATAGAACCATTATTTGGCCTCTTAGTTTTCCTTTGATGCATGATACCATCCTGTTGGCATTGAAATCACTTGCCACATTTATTTGTTGCCAAACGAAATATATGGCTACGAAAAAACGGACCGTCCAGCAGTGGGCAGAGAAAACAAATGGTCCCTGTATAGTAGTTAAAACAGGGGTCTCTTTTCCAAATGAATCACATTTTTATTTGAAATGGGGTTTAAGTTAGTGCATGCCAAATTCGGAAAAACAATCAAAACAAACATAATTTCCACGTGTTGGAGCATTATAGATATCCCTGTAGTAGTAAATATGTTGCATGCCCATAAAGTAGACCTAACCGTCCTGGGGGTGAAGTGGCCCTAATCTTCCCTGAGTGGGTCCCTGCTACTATCATACCCATTCAGGCCTACTCCTCTTTTTAATGCCTTTTCTGCAGGATTGGTATCTCTCGTGGCCTCTCTCTGACTCTGGCTACCATCTACAGGCCCCCTGGGCAGGTCTTCCTCTTCCTCTCAGAATGCACTGACCTAACCTTTTCTCTTCTGTCCTCCTCCTCTAAGCTTCTCCTCCTCAGAGACTTCAATATTCACCCTGCCTCCCCTGCAACCTCTGGCCTCTTCTGCAACCTCTGTGGCTCTCTTTCCCTCTCCATTCTTCCCTCAGGTCCAACGCACTCAGCCAGACACACCTTGAATCCTCTCATCTCTTCAGTCCTCCCCATCTCCAATCCTCTCATTACACCTCTCTCTTGGTCCGATCATGCTCTCCCATCCACTAAACTGGACCTCTTTGGTACCCCGGCATAGTCCCCACCGGCACTGCCAGCCTCCTTCTCTGTCATTTCGACCTATGAAGTGAGTGCCAGTTCACGCTTTTGCTGCTTTTGCTGCCGCCTTCATTCCCCCTCCAACTCCTGCCACTGACTCTCACTCTGACACAGCCCTTACAAACTTTCAACTCTCCATCTCCAACACTCTGGACATCCTTTCCCCAGTCATGAAGATCCGCATGAAACCTGCCTTCAAGTGCAACTCCTGGTATGACTCCAAGTGCAAAGCCGCTGAGTGGAAGAGGCAGGCTTCAAGCACATCCTCTGACAAACTGGCCTGTCACCTGCTCCAAAGGCAATACAGACTCTCCAGCTGCTCGAAGAAGAAGGCCTATATCCAAGCCTGCATCTCTCTTTCCTCAAGCCACACAGCTGAACTTTTCAAAATCTGCAAGGAACTCGCCAACTCTACTGCAGTCTCCAATGCCCCTCTGCCTTCCCTGATCCCTCTGCTCTTCTCTAGCCTCACACTTCATTTCTAGAGGTCATGACATCTTGTCCTCACTGTCCTCTACTCCACACAGTTCGCCCTCTCCCACTCTCAGGCCTCCCTTGGCACCCTCTCGTCTCCCCTCCTACTCTCCTCTTTCTTTCCCATAACACCTGATGAGTTTTCTAGTCAAGTCCGCTCTATGAAAGTCTCTTCCAAACAGGTGCTCCTCTGCTTCTCCAGAACTATCAAAGACAACATTGTCTCCCTTGCTCCAGCCTTGACCGATTTCTGCAATCATCCCTTTGCCATTGGTTCTTTCCCCTATCTCCTCAAGCACTCCCTTGTTCACCCCCTCCTCAAAAAGCCTTCTGCTGACCTTTCCTGTCTGGCTAACTACCACCCTATCTCGTTTACCCCCTTCCTAGGCAAACTCTTGGAAAAGCTGGCCATCTCACAGCTTATCCACCACACTGAATCGGTTGGATCTCTCCACGACCACCAATGTGGCTTCAGAGCTGCCAGAGTCACAGAAACTGCTCTCCAGAACACCAGTAAAGACTTTCTCTCTATTCTCAATTCTGGCCCTCCTTCCGTTCTCACCCTTTTTTACCTTTCCTCTGCCTTTGACACAGTCAATCATGCCACCCTGATAAATCAGCTCTGTGATACCCTTGGCATCACGGACCTGGCTCTGGACTGGTTGACCTTCTTTTGGTCCGACCCTCCCATGTTCAACTGGGCCCTTTTCTCTCCACCATCTCACTCTCCACCTGTGGTGTCCCTCAAGGCTCTATCCGTACCTTCTATCCTATCTGCACCTTGGCTTTTCAACATCTACCTGGCACCTGTAGCCCATTTGTTCTCCACCTTCTTTTTTTTCAATTTTTTTTTTATTGACATAGCTGAACAAGTCAACTTTTCAAATTTCATTTACATGTTAGTACAAAAGGAAGTACAAATAAAATGAAGTAAAAAATTAATTAAAACATAAAACAGGAGCTATAAAATCTCATTCCTAAATACACAAATCTCCCATTACATTTGCAAATTAATCTCAGAATGTCATTATAGCTTAATTTCACAAGGCAGAATTACGTCTAGGTATTGCACTAGTGCTTTTACCACAGTGAATTTGTTGTTAGAAAATAACAACTTCCAGATCTGGTTTTCATCCAATTCATCATTCAAATTTAACAGGTTAGTGAAAAATTTGGCTCGTTGATCAATTAGCATATTACAAGATATCACCAGATGCTGGAGTGTCTCCTTTTCATTTGGAAGTTCACAATAACGACAGCAATTCATACCAGCTGGAATGACATTACGCCTGACAAGCACTTCCCTAGTGAGCCATAAATTAAATCTGACTCGTAGAAATGTATTCCGTATAATTGAGGATGGACATTTCAATAAGTATCCTGCCAATTGACCCAATTTTTTATTGCCAAAGTTGTCAGAATTAAAATCTTTATATTTTAGACAGGACTCTATGTTTTTTATCCAATCCCACCGATATAACTTAATTTTAGCATGCAATGGATTTTCAATCAAAAGCGTTACCGTTATATCGGCTTCAGCCAAGGTGTTCACCACACAGTTACGCCAAGTTAACGGAAAAGCATGATTTGATGAAGACAAGTAGTGTGCAACAGTACTTAAGATGTTATTATTTTCCAGACCCATCAAACACTTACGAAAAAAAAGCACACATCTGCCATTTTACTCTATAGGCCAAAGAGTTCAGGCCTAATTCGAATCGAAAGATTGGCAAGGGTGTACAATTCGGCAGATGTAATACCGATTTCCAAAAGCATGCCTCCAGTTTATTCCAGATTTTGTCATTGATGTAAAGTTTCGACTCAACACCATACATTAATATGGGAATTACCTTTTGTTCGTAAAAAAGAAGATGTTTCAAGGTAAATTTGCCATATTTATAGATTAGGATTGTAGCCTGAGAAATCAGGCTAGAAAGTTTGGACTGGATATTGATTAAATAAAGGTTGTCCGTGACCGTATTCTGTATTGTAAGCCCCAAATATTTATATTCTACAACAGATTTCAAGGGTTCATCTCTAATGGACCAAATGCAATTATTAATTCTGCTTTTACCTTGATTTTTGCATACTAGTATTTGAGATTTATCCAGGTTCACAATAAGATGGTTCAGTTCAACATAAGAGGATAGAGCAGATAGCAGATTTTGGAGTCCATTAGGGGTTTGTGAGATCAAGACCAGGTTGTCAGCGTATAGTAGCCATGCTATGCGCTGACCCCCCAATTCAGGCGCATCAGAGACAACTTGGAGGAATGATTTACCTATGTCCAGAATAAATAAATTAAACAAGATAGAGGCCAGAATGCAACCTTGTTTAAGACCCACATGCGTGCTGAATGACGATGACAAAAGTCCCTCCAAAGATAATCTCACCTGCATGGTGGTCTCTGTATGCAGCTGAATTAATAGTGCTAGTAGAGATGATGGACAGCCAAGAAGTTCTAGTTTTTGAAATAGTAATTCACGGTTTATTGAATCAAATGCAGTCCGGAAATCAATAAATGCAAAATACAATGATTGTCTCCAGGCTGCATACTGAGCTTTAAGCATGTTAATGGCAATAATATTAGGTATGATAACGAGCCCACTAACAAATCCAGATTGGAAAGGATCTCTCTTGTTATTGTTATTGTTATTGTTATTTTGCATTTATATAGCGCCTTATATACCATTGGTATGGTCTGAAGGCGCTGGTAGGTTGAACGCCCTTGGGAACCGAAGTTCATATCAGTAGAGAGAGTAGAGAGAGTCAAAAGGTGCGTGTGAGCACCAGGTATGTGTACAGCTCGTGCAGTATCAGTGTAATAGCTGCTTTCTAGCGGTAGGTGTGGTGGTTGAGAGGTCAGGAGTATGTGTTCGTTCTGGCAGGATTAATCCAGATCGGATGTGGCTGCGTTATGCCTGAGGAGAACGCCTTGCTGGGGGGTGTGTAGCCAGCAGTGATTATTTAGAATGATGTGGAGTGAGCAGCGAATGTTGATATGAGAACAGTTATACCGAATGGTGTCATAGTATCTCTGTGTTCTAGTTGAGTGGTGATGTAAGGAGAGAGTAAGCGTGTTGGTGAGATATGATGGGTTTCATGCACTTTCAGAGACTTCTAATTCACAGGGAGGCTATTGAGGACACTTCTAAAATCAACTTTTACGGAGAGGCTATTGGGCACATTTCTAAATTTGACTTTTCACAGAGAGGCTATTGAGCACAATTCTGAATGCAACATTTCACAGCTATTGGGTGCACTTCTGAATTCAACTTTCTAAATGTACTTCTAAATTCTACTTTTCACAGAGAGGCTATTGGGCACTCTTCTAAATTCTACTTTTCACAGAGAGGCTATTGGGTACACTTCTGAATTCCACTTTTCACAGAGAGGCTATTGGGCATACTTCTGAATTCAACTTTTCCCGGAGAGGCTATTGGGTACACTTCCATATTCTACATTCCACAGAGAGGCTATTGAGCACAATTCTAAATGCAACATTTCACAGCAATTGGGTGCACTTTTGAATTCAACTTTCTAAATGTACTTCTAAATTCTACTTTTCACAGAGAGGCTATTGGGCACACTTCTAAATTCAACTTTCCATAGAGAAGCTATTGGGTACACTTCTAAATGCAACTTTCTAAATGTACTTCTAAATTCAACTTTCCACAGAGATGCTATTGGGTACACTTGTGAATTCCACTTTCGCAGAGAGGCTATTGGGCATTCTTCTAAGTTCTACTTTCCACAGAGAGGCTATTGGGCACACTTCTAAATTCTACTTTTCAGAGAGGCTATTGGGCACACTTAAAATCAACTTTTCCCGGAGAGGCTATTGGGCACACTTCTATATTCTACTTTCCACAGAGAGGCTATTGGGCACACTTCTAAATTCAACTTTTCACAGAGAAGCTATTGGGTACACTTCTAAATGCAACTTTCTAAATGTACTTCTAAATTCAACTTTCCACAGAGATGCTATTGGGCACACTTCTAAATTCAACTTTTCACAGAGAGGCTATTGGGCACACTTCTAAATTCTACTTTTCACAGAGAGGCTATTGGGCACACTTCTAAATTCAACTTTTCACAGAGAGGCTATTGGGCACACTTCTAAATTCTACTTTTCACAGAGATGCTATTGGCCGCATTTCTAGATGCAACTTTTCATAGAGAGGCTATTAGAGATGCCATCTAAGTGCGGCATATGCTAACAATCACATTTCTGCCTAGATGTGGCGCAGGCTAATCAGTGTGGTTCTCTAGGGCAATGGTGCTGGTTAACATTAGACTGCAGGCCATTGAAAGGTAAGTGAGAGTGGCAGGAGCTTTCTGGAGTAGAGTAATTGCTCTACTCCCCACCCAAGCCAGCACTTACAGTTTTGTCGGTGTCTGGTGGCTTCCTTGGCTTCCTCTGCGGACACCTGCTGACACTTCCTGGAGCCGCCCTTGGCTTTCGGGCCCTTAGCCGGTGGGGCTGCCGGGCAGAGGGCTGCCCTGGAAGGACCTGTGATGAAGGGCTCACGGCCCAATGAGAGCGGGGGTGGGCGGGTTGGGAGGCGGGAGGGGAGCGGGAAACAGGAAGAGGGTGCGGGGTGGGAGAGGGACGCTCCGAGGGCCTGGGGGCCCAGTTGGCTCCAAAATCGGAGGCATGCCCAGAAGGGCTTCCTTACCTCGCGTCGGCCGCCTGCACTGAAATGCAGGGGCCGCCGCGAGGAGGGTCGCTAGACCCTTCCAGCTGGGGCTCACGGCCCAATGAGAGCGGGGGTGGGCGGGTTGGGAGGCGGGAGGGGAGCGGGAAACAGGAAGAGGGTGCGAGGTGGGAGAGGGACGCTCCGAGGGCCTGGGGGCCCAGTTGGCTCCAAAATCGGAGGCATGCCCAGAAGGGCTTCCTTACCTCGCGTCGGCCGCCTGCACTGAAATGCAGGGGCCGCCGCGAAGAGGGTCGCTAGACCCTTCCAGCTGGGGCTCACGGCCCAATGAGAGCAGGGGTGGGCGGGTTGGGAGGCGGGAGGGGAGCGGGAAACAGGAAGAGGGTGCGGGGTGGGAGAGGGACACTCCGAGGGCCTGGGGGCCCAGTTGGCTCCAAAATCGGAGGCATGCCCAGAAGGGCTTCCTTGCGTCGGCCGCCTGCACTGAAATGCAGGGGCCGCCGCGAGGAGGGTCGCTAGACCCTTCCAGCTGGGGCTCACGGCCCAATCAGAGCGGGGGTGGGCGGGTTGGGAGGCGGGAGGGGAGCGGGAAACAGGAAGAGGGTGCGGGGTGGGAGAGGGACGCTCCGAGGGCCTAGGGGCCCATTTGGCTCCAAAATCGGAGGCATGCCCAGAAGGGCTTCCTTACCTCGCGTCGGCCGCCTGCACTGAAATGCAGGGGCCGCCGCGAGGAGGGTCGCTAGACCCTTCCAGCTGGGGCTCACGGCCCAATGAGAGCGGGGGTGGGCGGGTTGGGAGGCGGGAGGGGAGCGGGAAACAGGAAGAGGGTGCGGGGTGGGAGAGGGACGCTCCGAGGGCCTGGGGGCCCAGTTGGCTCCAAAATCGGAGGCATGCCCAGAAGGGCTTCCTTACCTCGCGTCGGCCGCCTGCACTGAAATGCAGGGGCCGCCGCGAGGAGGGTCGCTAGACCCTTCCAGCTGGGGCTCACGGCCCACTCAGAGCGGGGGTGGGCGGGTTGGGAGGCGGGAGGGGAGCGGGAAACAGGAAGAGGGTGCGGGGTGGGAGAGGGACGCTCCGAGGGCCTGGGGGCCCAGTAGGCTCCAAAATCGGAGGCATGCCCAGAAGGGCTTCCTTACCTCGCGTCGGCCACCTGCACTGAAATGCAGGGGCCGCCGCGAGGAGGGTCGCTAGACCCTTCCAGCTGGGGCTCACGGCCCAATCAGAGCGGGGGTGGGCAGGTTGGGAGGCGGGAGGGGAGCGGGAAACAGGAAGAGGGTGCGGGGTGGGAGAGGGACGCTCCGAGGGCCTGGGGGCCCAGTTGGCTCCAAAATCGGAGGCATGCCCAGAAGGGCTTCCTTACCTCGCGTCGGCCGCCTGCACTGAAATGCAGGGGCCGCCGCGAGGAGGGTCGCTAGACCCTTCCAGCTGGGGCTCACGGCCCAATCAGAGCGGGGGTGGGCGGGTTGGGAGGCGGGAGGGGAGCGGGAAACAGGAAGAGGGTGCGGGGTGGGAGAGGGACGCTCTGAGGGCCTGGGGGCCCAGTTGGCTCCAAAATCGGAGGCATGCCCAGAAGGGATTCCTTACCTCGCGTCGGCCGCCTGCACTGAAATGCAGGGGCCGCCGCGAGGAGGGTCGCTAGACCCTTCCAGCTGGGGCTCACGGCCCAATGAGAGCGGGGGTGGGCGGGTTGGGAGGCGGGAGGGGAGCGGGAAACAGGAAGAGGGTGCGGGGTGGGAGAGGGACGCTCCGAGGGCCTGGGGGCCCAGTTGGCTCCAAAATCGGAGGCATGCCCAGAAGGGCTTCCTTACCTCGCGTCGGCCGCCTGCACTGAAAGGGGATGGTACATAGGAGAATGCAGTGTTGAATGCAGTGTTGAATGCACACTGGATTCTGAATCATGTACTCTCCTGCCACAAGTTCTGCCAGACAGCAAGCTTAGCCCTGGCACCATCATTCACCACTGTCCATTGCCAACTCAGTCTCTGCCCTCCCCTGGTGATGGGTCACAATGGAAAGTGAAAAGGGAGCTTAGTACAGAGCAAGCTTTCACACTCCCATTAGCGGGTAGCTTTAGTTTGAAGTACTTTGAGGACATACCTGCTGCATCAGAGGCAAAAGAGGTGCTAGTGACAATGTTACAGGGCTGTAAAACGTCATTGGGTACCCTCACTCTGGCCCTTAATTCTGCCAGTAGGTTACAGACCAGGTCAGTACACCTGCTTGGGTTGTAGCAATTCATGATCGCATATGGACTAATGGTTGATGAAAAGGTCTATGCGGATGACTAGCTCCCTTCTGCCACCTCTTCCTTTTGTCTCATCTCCGTCTGCTAGCCAGGAGTGGTGTCCTGCCAATGATCTCTGCCTTAATGCAAGTAAGACAGATTCTCATTAGCACACCTGCTCCCTCCTTTCCGGTCACTCTGGACAGCCTCTTGGCCCTCTTCCGGCTCCCACCTGTGAGGATAACGAACCTAGACAACATCGACTCCACAGTCGACTCACATCTCGGACGTTTACAACATGTCACACTACAAGATACACCTCCTCAGAGGTATTCTTCCTTTACTCTCCTTCCCCCCCGAAGCTCAGTCTCTCCAGCACTCTTGTTCTCTCCAGGCTGGACTACTGCAACAGCCTTTCTAAATCTGCCTGCGTCTACTCTCCGCCCTCTGCAACTCATCCAAAACAAGACTGAGACTTGTCCTCAAGCCCAGTGATCTCTCTCCAGGACTGAAATCTCTGCACTGGCTCCAAGGGGCAGCGAGGATTAAGTTCAAAACCCTCTGAAGGGTCCACAAGGCCTTCTGGGGCCTAGGGCCTCAATACCTTCAACTCTCTTCCTAAATATCTTCCCTCAAGCTCTTTGCTCATCCGCCTCCAACTCCCTCAAGGTCAGTAGCTTGTCCAAGGAACGAGTTTGGTGGTAGATCTCTTCCTTCGGCTGGGGCCTCCCTCTGAACAGCCTCTCTGAAACAAGGAGAGGCATCTCCGCTTCGGGAAGCACCCCAAGACCCTCTTTTGCTTGTGCTTTCTCATTTTCTCCCCTGCTGAAACGACACTGGTTACCTGGCTACCCTCCGATATTGGGCCCAGGTCCCCTCCCCACCAGTTGCAAACTAATATATGCCCAGAGGTTTCTAAAAACCGACCCGGGATAGAACCTGTGTTGCTCTGTCTTGCTTCCAAGGCAAGCACGTTGCCCCGAGCTATCCTCCCCTGGCAAGCCCTGCACTCTGGACTGTTTCTGTATCCCTATAGCCCCCTACCAGACACCTGCTGTCTGCACTTGCCCTTGACACCAGCTGGCCGCACTTTGCCTTTATTTTACTGTTTATCCCCTGCACTGCCCCCTCCCCCCTTAAGATCGTTGTCTCCGTCTTCCCTCCATTGCCTCTTCGCGCAATGAAACACGTGTATAGATGCCTTATAAATGCCATATAATGCCATATATCAATGGAACCCAGAGATCAAAATTTCTGGAAGGCATTTGCTTGCAGCTTACAACGGCATGCTTTACTTGCAAACTTCAAGGAACTTGACACCATACAATAGAATAGAAGTATGCCTATACGTTTTAAACTGTGTGTTTAATGCAGGTAAATGTTAAAGGTAGCGAGTAGGAGAGTTGGAGAAGGGGTGTGCTGTTGGCGGCTTCAGTTCAGTATACACTGTGCGCTGAGCTTTGGTGAGTATCGGACCAGGCGAGACCCAGTGTGCTGTTTGTGTGTGGATGATGAGGATTATGATGCAGTGTGATAAAGTGTGCGCGGTTTGCTGGCGAGATGGTTGTGTGAGGTTTTGGGTGGGTTGGGTATGCAGTGATTTGAAAGTTGGGTTAGTGGGGTCTGTGTCCTGGTTCCAATACATCTTACTTTTGAGTTGTATTCCTATGGGTGGGGTTGTTGCCGATTTCCTTTAATGGCCGTCTGAGTGGTTTGTGATGGCGCAGCACACTCCCAGTTGTATCCCAATGAGCATTTTATAATGTGATTGGGGAGAAATTGGGGGTACCCAATTTCTCTCCCTCTGGTGTAGGAGCTCCGGTTAAAGGTTAGGAGATATGAACCATAGTGGAACATATATCAATCTCCCAAAATGTGCTACACATTTGGAGCAGCCTCTCCACAACCATAAACAAGCAAGTTAAAGTATTGCTCATCAGAGATCAAGCTATTCCCAGAATGTGGCCAGCTGAGGTGGGTGACTTTTCTGCCAGCGGAACGAAATTGACCGATTCGTACCAAAATAAACACTTTGCAGTCGGAATCATGGCAAATCTGTGGTCGTTAATGTAGATATATATTTTTTTAACTGGAGAAGCGGTCGAAACTTAGTGCCTCAAACGTCCATGTTCCATTGACAGAATGAAACATTCAAATTTTTTTTACAACACTGACAGAATACCATAAATGTTGGGAGTGAAATTAATTCTTAAAACCACCATGTTGGCCACAGTATGAAAGCACAATTGCGAATGCACCCCTAGCAGTCAAGAGTGGTGCCGTTTTATGATTTGGGTGGGGATTCCCACCCCAACAACACGTGGAGAATTGAAGTTTGTCTGCAGATTCCAACAATGCCACTAGAAACCTTGGATAATTTCAAGTAAAGCAAGCCAATAAAGTGGATCGCTATGGAGAGTGAAAAAAACTGCAGCTCTGTATCCAGAGAGAATAACTTATAATGCGCAGTACAATAAGCAGCTGTCTAGGAGTTTACTATAGAAAGTCAAACATTCCTTTATACAATCGTCATAATAGGCCTGAGAAATAGAAAATTAAACACGATCACCAACCTACTTTAAAGAAACAAAAATGAAAACGAAATAATAGATGTGTAGTAATCAAATAGGAGGCATCTACTGAATGCTAGAATCTATAGCAGAGCAACATTTTGGAATACTCGTTAGCAACTGTTGATGCAGGTGTTGATGAACAACACTACACTGGGTTATTCTTTTTTTTTGTAACTAGCAATACCTTTGAACATGTATGCCATTTGAGTTAGCATACACAATCAAAAACGTAGCATTAACAGGAAATACGTACACTACATTTTTTTACAAGTCTAACAAAACTATGGAGACTGCGAGAACAGTACTACCTGGGCATAAAATGGCATCAGCTGACCCACTGTGTTCTTACCTGAGCAGATGGCAGTGTTGGCCAAAAGCCATACTCCTACCTATACAAGAGAAATGCTGGTTTTGCCAATGCTCGATTTGAACAGAAATCGAATGCAACAGGTACAAGGCAAACAATAAATCACATGATGGAAGGCCCATTTACGACTATTGCACCATGAGCTAGTTTTACAGTTGCAATGGAGCCGTTCAGAAGACTGTTTTAAGGGGGATGCCAATGTTTGTACTTGAAGTTATCTTAAAGAAATCTTCGATGAGAGGAGCGTGGGTGTTTTGGGTGGGGCAGGTACATAGTGGGAATGGCCACAGGGGATAGCATGGCTAACAGAAGCCAATGGGCGTGTGACAGTGTCCCTCAGACCCAGTCTCATATGTTTCGCTGCTCAGTAGTGCTAGAAATAATTAAGATGCATCTGGATGGCAGAACCAGCTATCCAACAGATACCATTCTACACATTTTCTGCATAGAGGAAGCCGGCACAATGAGCTTGGCCATTTGTGGGCCCCTATTGGGTTTTTTGGCTGAAAAAAGTGCCCCCAGACCCCTGAAGCACCCCTTGCCTCCCCTTTTCCTCCTGCACCCTCTTCCTAGTCCATTTGGTTAAAGCTCTTCAAATCCACGCCAACCCAAGGATAAAATATCAACTAACTCCCCTACCTTACTCAAACACTAACTAAACAATCGGTAATATAAGCTGCTGACCACCAACAGACCAAACCTATAGCGGACAACTCCCCCCTCACCACAACAGCCAGACCCAAAACCACCAAGACCAAAAAACTCCCAACCCAAGATGCCACGCTAACGACCCGTACAGAGTGGAAGAAAAAGATCAGAAAGAACAAACACTGGAACAGCAGCAAAGACGCGCAACTGCAGAAAACACTCCAACTCGCAGGAACGACACCGATGAGTGAAGAGAAAAATCCCTGTACCCAACACCATATTTTACAAAAAACCAGTCACCAGAACGAACCAATCAACCAAACTCAACCAAGCAGCAGACCAGACAATGCCAGAAATAACTAACATAAGCGACGCAATAACACCCTACATCACCAAATAAAGAGCAACTTCCACTCGACACTCACTATCCGTGGGCGAAGAGCCTGAGGAAAACAAAACCCTAAGATTGAACTTAAACAGACGCGTATGTACCAACACCTCAACTAGAGATCAACCTTGAAGGAAACCCCATCAGAAGACGACCAAAACAATTGAGACCAAACCACTTCACTGCAATCTATTAAATGCAAGATCCATGTCAAAACATTCAACAAGCGCTTTGAAATACATTGTGTATAGGTGCCTCATAAATAAACTATCATATCACAACCGAGACCTTCAACCCTCAACAACACCACCATTGACATCCTATTCATCACAGAAACATGGTTGGACAAAAACTACAAAATGACACTCCCGAGCTGTGGTGGTGATTTTTTGACCAGTTATTCATATCTCTTAAATTAGATGGCAGAAGATCTTCCCAGGAGCATCTAACAAGGAGATAGGTCTATAACTGGCCGGGATAGCCCGGTCTCCTTTCTTGTATATTGGGATAGTTATAGAATGTTTCCAGGACACCGATATTTTTTGAGATAAGAGTATGTTCTTGAACATGATATACAGTATTTCGGCCCATATGACTGGAAATTGTTTCATTGTCATATTTGACAATCCATCCGGACAAGGCGCCCTAGAACGACTGGCTTTGTTAATGAAGTGTAGAATATCTTCTTTGTCAAACCTTAGATGGAAATTAGTTTGGAACCGGGGCCTAGGTGAACAGCATTACTCTATGGATGCAACATATAGTTTAGAGTAATACTGAACCCATTTCTCTTCAGTGACATCATTGGACTGTACTGCTATCTGATGACCTGCAGTTGCTTGGTTAATAATTTTCCATGATTCTGCAGAGTTTTTACTAGACAGCAGTTTTAGCACATTGCTACCATCACTTTGGTACAGTTTAGCCTGCATTCCCCTTATCCAGTTCCTATATATAGTTTAGATATGAGTCAAGGGCAGCATTCGTTTAACACCAGGCAGTTTGTGTGCCTCCCTCCTTTCTTAGTCTTTACTTCATGATTGAAGACGTGGAAATAAGGTGTTTGTTTTTGTTTGTGGCTAAAGGAAGTAGGTTGAAATAACTGCATAAGATCATGGTAAATAACTGTTGAACCTTGAGTTCCAGCAATTTCACACTTCAGCTCAGCGTCATAACAGGACCTAAACGCTTCCAAGGATGACTCTGTCCAGATTAACCTGTTCCTTTCAGTATTTGCTATAATTGAACCCTTAATATGTTGTGGGTGCCGTTGGATGATATTAAATTTGGAAGTCCAGATCACGTTAAGCATGTTATGATCATGCACTTCGTTGTGTATTATTTGAAAAGATTTTATTTTATTCCACATATTTAAATTGAAATATACGTAATCATTGATTCCCTCGCTAGAGGCTTGATGCCAAGTTACTTTAGCAGGGATGTCAGTGATAAATGAACCATTTAACACAAGTAGGCTTCTGGACTCTACAAAGCTTGTCCATTTAGTAAGACGAGCCGTTTCAGGTTTCCGTTTTGTGCCCAGGCAGTGCAAGTTTAAATCACCAGCTATAATAATAATGTCAACATTGCCATCCATAGTTATAAGGTCCAATGCTTTGTTCATGGCGTCCAGAAACCTACCATCAGTAAACCCCAACGGATTCCAGTAGGCATTAATGAGTGCACACTGGCTGTTATCGCCAATAAGTCTCGCCATTTGCATGAATGGATTTGGCGAAAACCATGATTCAACTTTTAGAGAGGAACTTTGCTAAACTGCTTTTAGCAAACCTGATACAGGCCGCCCAGAAGTGCCCTTAGCTGCTGGAGTCAAGAGGATGTCATAATTATTCCAAGATGGGGTGCCAGTGAGCCAAGATTCTTGTATTAATATTACATCGTGATCTAGCAAATGAATGGCCTGCTTATTCATCAGATGCTTGTGCCCTCTGGAGTTCCAGCTAATCAAGGATAGGGAAATTTCATGAGCATCCAGATGCTAACATTGTGTATCTTTTTGGTTGCAATTTCAGTTAAGTGAGCAAATGGTTAGGTTTTTGTTTGGTTGTTTCTGTGGGATTTGGAAGAGCCTGTCCCTGCCTGTATAATAAATCCAAGATCAAAAAGCTGGGACTTGACTGCCCAGATGGTATTGACTACAACCCTCGAGTTTATCCATAGGGTCACTGATGACCATTTCAGCGCGTCAGTGAATTCTACTTGCTCCATATCTATCGTGCCAATGTCATCAAGCTCGGGAATTTCACTGAAGATGGATAAAACTGAGGCACGGTTCAGATTGTACTGAGGAGCCGGGGCAGGCCTACATCTCATGAGTAAAGAATGGACTGCTGGTCGCTTAATATTAGAAATTAGAGTTTTTTGTTTTGTCAGATTACGAGGGTCATTCAGATTTCGATGGTCTGATACCTTAGTTCCAGGGTCACCACTATTTGTAAGATTGCGAGTAGCAAAGAACTTCAGTAAAGAAGAATTGATCACTTCTTCGATATCTAAAGAAGAGGAGATCTGGAATGATGGCTCAACATTCTTGTTTCGATATTGCATCTGTGTTGATGATGTTATTTGTTGGGTAGTATGAGGAACTTGAATTTGAGCCATTTGAGTTTTTTGTGCCACTGAAAGACCAGACTCACTCTTACTTAAATTTGTATTGATGCAAAATGTTTTTGGAGTGAGTACTGTAGTACCACTTGTCGCCAAGGTCAGCTTCTTAGAGACTGGTTTAGAGGCCATATATTCGTCCACTGCTTGTCTTATTTCTCTACGATGAGACTGAGGCCCTGATCCTGCTAAACTATTGAAGGATTTGAATGTTGTGTTTCACAGGTTTTTATTTCGCTAGATTCATTGGCAGCATCCACACTGCATTTACCAAGGCATTCAAGGGACTGTACGATTCAGCAACAGTACTCTTTTCAGAAGAAACTTTAGATTTCTTCAACTGAGATTGCAACAGGTATTTTTTCGCTATGGCTTTAGAAGCAGTATTGTTTGCTGTTGGCGGTAGTGAAAGATTTTTAACAAGCGAGTTGATTTGGGATGTTCGCTTGGCCAAAGATCTACAATGTTTAGATTTCCTGGCCAAGTCATCCTTTTTGAACCCTAATTTCGCAGGCAAATCAAATACGTTTGTCCTTGTACCATCAACGAGTGCATAATTAGTTTTTTTTGCTGATCACTCATGATTTCGTTTGTAATGCCTGCCAAGTCAATAATAGGGTTCAGTATGTGAGGATGTTCTGAAAATCCTGTGGAGGCTCCCCTATGGGTGTGTAAGTTTGAGAATTTATCGACCTGTGCAGAAGGGGCGGTATGGAGGGACCCCCTAAGTTCTCGAGTTTATTTGTGATAGAAAATTGCCAAGACAAGATCTGATTAAGTTGGTTTGAATGAACATCAGCCTTATTGGCTAATGCTTTAAACAATTTGGCCAAAGAGTGAATTACTGTATTCATTGAGGTTAATACAATTTCGGTTAAACCGTTCGAATTTTCAACCGGTTCAACCGAAGACAAACGTTTTCCCCCAAGTTTCCGTGGGGTTTGGGCAATAAAGGATACATGCTCCACTGAGTTTGTGTCACTAAAGTTTGTAAATAAAACAGGTGATTTAGATACATTTTCAGATAATGTATGAGCAGAAAAGCATGATGCATTCGTATCTAAATCAATTACAGCCATGTCACCAGAGATAGATATTTTAGACAGTTTTGAATTAGAAATGTCAGCATCAGATGAAACAGAAAAAACAGGCACTATGTTAGAGATACATTTTCTTTAGCAAAGGTTACGTGGGAGCATCTTCTGTCGCATGTTTCACCTGACCATCTGTTATTTTTGCGTCCATAGTGTCCTTATTAATGGATTGACCATGTGCGATGCCATTTTGAGGACATCCATTTGAGAAAACTGAATTTTCTGATCAGCAATTGGGCAGAAATGCATTACTTTCGCATTCCAAGTTATTGTGGTTCAGATGGGTTGCATCACGGCAGAAAGGGCGAATATCCATACCCAGTAATATTTCTGCCTTAGTTCTTAATTTGGGTTTGATTGTGCCCGTACAGGGGGTCGAACTTAGCCGGGATCTTTTAGTTGGGCAATTTGGCGAGTTGAAGGCGGGACCTACACCGTTAGTACGGTGAATAGCAGTCACTGCAGGCATGCCCGATTTTAGAGCAGAAATGCCACGTTTCATTATCAGTATTAGATGACTCAAACCACAGCACACAAGACTCTAGGTAGAACAAGTTAAACCTGAAGGTGACGCAACCTATCCATGAACCGCGACAAGCGTGGCAAAGCGGCTAAGCGGGACTTGCATGGGTCTTCCACGGATGCGTGCAACCCCAATTTTATGTTCACGGCCAAGGACGTGGGAAACAAAGCATAAACAAGATAAGAAAGGTAGTGTAAGTCTGTGTATAACAAAAAAAGTCAATTTATATACACTTGCTCATGATGATCTTCACCTACTGGGGCTTGGAGTTCCTTTTTTTTTTTGCAAAAGCGCTATGGATTGAATCCAAAACAGAAGCAGCAACAGCAAAAGTCAGCGGCTAAGCAGGACTTGCACAGGGCTTCCATGGGTGCACGCGCATGGTGCGCGCGCAACCCCCATTTTATGTTCACGCCCAAGGACATGGAAAACAAAGCCTTCTGGGGCTTGGTGTTCCTTTCTTTTTTGCAAAAGCAAAAGCGCTGTAGATTGAATCCAAAACAGAAGCAGCAACAGCAAAAGTCAGCGGCTAAGCGGGACTTGCACAGGGCTTCCATCTTCTTTACTAACTCCGAGTGATATGCGGATGACAGCTCTCCTTTAAGCTTCCCTCCTCTGCCTCCTCCTTGCCCCTCTCTTTCCAGACTGCCTGTCTGCTATTCAGGCATGCAGCACTGCTAACGATCTCTGCCTTCATACCAGTAAGACAGAGACCCTTATCAATGGGACCCCTGCCCCCTCTTTCCCTCCCACACTCTGGTGGCCCACCATGGGCCCCCTCCCTCACCATCCTGTGAGGCACAACACCTTGGTGTCATCTTCGACTCAATTCTCTCCTTGACTCCTCACATCAAAGACCTTGCCAAGAAAGCCCACTTTCAGCTGCACCTCCTCACAGACATTCTCCCTTTTTTCACCTTCCCCCAGAAACTCAATGTCTCCAGAGCTCTGTTCCTCCCAAGGCATGACTAGTACGACAGCTTCTTCCTCAATCTGCCTAATTCCTCCCTTCGTCCTCTTCAACGTATCCAGATCAGGACTGCAGGTCTTATCCTTGGCCTCAAGCCCAGTCTCTTCAGCCCTAAAATCTCTCCACTGGCTCCCAGTTGCAGCAAGAATCAAGTTCAAGACCCTTTGCTCCATTCACAAGGCGTTCTGGGGCCTGGGACCAACTCTCTCTCCCTAAATACCTTTCTGCTAGAGCCCTTAGGTCTTCTAGCTCTAACGTTCTGCAGATCAGATGTTTTTCCAAGCAGAGAGTTGGGGGGGGGGTAAATATCTTTCCTCCATAGGTGCCTCCCTCTGGAATGGCCTCCCTACCCATCACAAACTTGAGCCGGATTTCCTTAAGATCCAGAAGCTTCTCAAGACCTTCCTTTTCTCTCCTTCCTTCCCTCTCCCCCTCCCCTGCTAATATCTCTGTCTGTCTCTTGACTTGCTGCCTAGTTCCTTCAGATTCTTACAGGTCACCAGGCCCCCCTAGTCCAATCTACCCCTGCACTTGGTCTTCCCTGACCCCCCCATCCTGCACTTGCCCTCTTTGGCCCCTCCCCCACATTAGCGTGGCTGGGCCTGCACCCCTGCAGCCCCTAGCCCCTAGTGCCTTCCCTCTCATTTAGCTGGTGGACCCTCCTTCCCCTGCACTTTCTGCTTTCCCCTGGCTCGGCCCACCTGGCCTCCCCTGGCACTTGCTTCTTTTTTCTCAATGGGCTCTTCCACCCTGACAGTTCCCCCACTTTCCCTCTCCCCTGCTCGACTCATTACTGCACCTGCCTGATACAAATGTCACAAGGCCTAGTAGGAACATTTGCTTTTGTCCTCCCTTCCGCGCCCCCCCTCTTGCATTGTTGCGTCTCAACCCACATTGGCCCTCATTATGAGTTTGGCAGTCCGGGAATAAAGATGCTGCCAACCTCGTAATGAGGCCCAATGTCTTCTTGAAAAGAGCACCTAACTGAAAGGCAGGATGCAAAGACAGCGCTTGCCACTGGGCTGTGACAAGTGCTGCATTTGCATTGTACGTTTCAGTCGGATGCTCCTTTCAAGAAGTTAAGACAGCATGAAAGAGCCCATGCTATGTTTCCTTCTTAAAAGTAGCACCTGACTGAAAGGGAATGGAGAGGATGGTAGCAGCGGTACCGTTCATAATGGTACCATTGCTACCATCCTGTACTGCTCGCGGGTGCCGCTCTGCACACCTGGTCTGACCAGGCGTGCAGAGCGGCACCCGCGAGCAGAACTCGTAATGTGGCACTGGCATCACTACCAGCACTGTTATCACTGTACCACCACACCTATCCTGATGAAGACACACACAATCTGTCAAGTCAAAACTATTTGCCAACTGGGAAGCCCTTTTTCTAAAGAAGATCTATGTGTTCAGGCACCGATAGTCGATACTTTTGTACTACTGAACTATTGTTAGAATCACAGTGGAATTAAATTGGAATTCTACCGTAAAATGATGAAATGTTTTAGGAACTATACTAGTTTGAATGCATGAACGAATGCATGATGTTAGGATGTTCTTTAAAAAAATAATTAATTAAAAATGTTCAATGATTTTGATATATTTTTTATACTTAAATCAGAATAAAATAAAAATAATGATTTAACATATATAACCTCCTGCCTTGCTCTCATCAGTTTCTCTCACTACCCTGGCACCATTTTCTGTTTCATTACAGTTATAATGAGGCCCATGATCTCTGGGACAAAGTCAGCTTTCTAGACTTCCACCATTGAAGCAGCCTCTAACAGGGAGCAAAGGCTTATTCGAGGTAGTCAAGTGCTGCTCCAAGCCCACACCTATCCCTGAGGTGCAGGCTTCCTAAGGGATATTCAATGGAATAAACAGCTTCCTCATTAACAAAATGGATAAAATCAGAGAGTACATTGATGCCACAAAACCAGACTGAGCTAGTCACCCACCCCGGGCACAAACCTCCTAGACAGACTTCACACACCTTTCTCCTAAGGATCTCTCAGACACACTTGCTTAAATGAAACCCACTACATACAGGAATGACTTCTTCCCAGCCTTCCTCATTAAATGACTCTCTGGCCCAGCACTTAATGCACTCCTTGGTATTGTGAATTCCTCCCTAAGTGAAGGTGCATTCCCAGACATGTTGAAGACAGATCTCATATAGCCCCTTCTCAAAAAATACTTGCTTCACCCAGGGGACATAGCAACCTACCATAAGCCTGCCATGTATCGGCAAGTTTATTGAGGAAGTAGTTCTGTCTCAACTACTTGCCTTAATCAACCAGCTTTACCTCCCCCGTGATTACCTGTATGGCTTCCGCCCAAAAAAGTAGCACTGAGTCTGCAACCATCCAAGGGGTGGACGATGCCCTCAGAATCACTGACACTGAGGAATCTTGTTTCCTAGTCCTCTTAGTCCTCTCAGCTGCCTTCAACACAGTTGATCACCAAATACTCCTCTCCCACCTGACTGACAGGATGGCCTTTTCTGGAACTGTCCTAAAATGGTTTGCATCTCACTTATCTGATAGGCACCAGGTTGTACAGAGGGTCTCATTCAGAGCCATCCGACTTCCGCGTCACCATTGGGATCCCCCAAGGTCCAATTCTCTCCCCAATCATCTTCAATCTATTCATAGAACCATGGAGAACTCTCCTAAATGACCCCCAAAATAGCCATCTATCAGTATGGTTAGGACCATCAGTTGTACCTGAAGGTCAGTGGCCCCCAGGACATTGTGAATGCCTGGCTTCTATCCAGACATGGATGGCAAATGCTGACCTTAAACTTAACCCAACCAAGACTGAATTTGTCCTCATCGGTCCACCCACCAAATAACAACTCTTGCAACAATGGCTGATTGACATGTGACTGCAAGGAGTTACCACTCAGCCTCAAACCCTGCCCAATCCATGGGATCCATTGTTGACAGTAGCCTCTCCTTCCAAAAGCAAATAGCCAGAAAGGCACAAACTGCATGGCTACAGATCTAAAAAGTCTGCAAAATCAAATCATTGATTCCCCCAAATGAATCCCGTTTGGTGGTCCAAGCCCTCGTTATCTCATGCATGAATGGGGGAAATGCACTACTGACTGGGTTTCCAGCCAACCACCTGGCCCTGCTCAAAGTGGCACACCACACTGCAGCCCGCCTCATTACAAGTGCCCTACAGATTCAACTGTATCCCTCCAACACTGTGTATCCTTCACTGGCTCCCACTCCCTGCCAGGATCATACTCAAAACTGCATGTATCACCTACAAAGCAGTCTCAAACGGAACACCAACATACTTAGGCTAATCTCCACACCTCTGGAGGCTCTTGCTCCTCATATAGCAAAACTGTCAAAAGATTGGAGTCAAAGCTACCCCCAATGAGAAGACTTGTCATCAGTTCTTCTCCTGCCACTCCTTGAATATCTGGAACTCAATCACAGTAGAGTCTCAAAATGCCTCTACCAGTCTTCAATTTCCACAAAACACCAAGAATGTAGTTCTTTCAACAATACCTACCAAAAGGAATGCCAATCCCTCCCTCCGAAACAGTACTGTTTTACAGTATAAAACACCAAGCACAATTCTGGCACAATCCTGATGTAAAGCATGCTGCTGCTCTAGAGCTAGGTGTGCGCTATAAGCAATCAAATAAATAAGGATAGTAAGTGGGGTAACTGGAATGACTATACAAGTGAACCATGTTGTGATCTGAACAACTGTAGTAAGTCCCAAGATATATAAAGTTCATTCCAAGAAAGAAGTGCAGGATACTATAAAACCGAGAGACTATGTGTGAATGTTTGGAGCCTATCAGTTGGAGTTGAACTAGGGCAGAGAGGGATGGAATCAGGAACACATTCCTGAAAGAAGCCCTGTTCATATTAAACCCACTGTGCTCAGTAAAAACATATTCCTGTTTGCTGGTAGAAAATAAATTGGACATAAAAAGACTCCAATCAAGAAAAGAAAGTCTTGGATTTGGGTTATTTCCTTTGCCAGCAGTATTCCCTAAAGCTTGCCCATGAGTGTTACTTGTTATTTTATGTTAATGTGCATTTGTATAGCACCTTCCACCATGGGTGTGGTCTCAATGTGCTGTAGGTTGCACACCCTTGGGGACCGCAGTCCAGGTAAGTGTAAATGGTTAGTTACATAAATAGTGTTTGTGTGTGTGCCCTAAGTGTGTCTAATGATTGTTGTGATGTGCAAGGTGGTAAAAGATTATGTATGCAGCTAGACCCAATTGATTGTGGGTGATAGCTTCATACTAGTATTCGAGGAGATATGATATGATATGGCATTTACAATGTACCTATACACAAGTGTTTCGAGGCGAGACAAGGCAAGGGAGGGGAATGGGGGAAGACAGAGACACCAATCTTGCTAGGCCAGGTGACAGGGCTGTAAAGATTAGCTGTGCAGGGCTAATCTTTACAATTCTATTTAAATGTGACACATGGCTAATCTTTACAAATCTACCTAAATGTGACTCACAGCGGCTAACTATTGTGCGTGGCAGAGTTCAGCACAACAACCAACTATAGGGCTACCATACACACTTAGGCTATATTATATTAGGTAATAAGAGTGATGGGGTTTTAATGAAGTACAGTAATGACTGTACCCCCACCCACGCCACACTTACCTTATCAGTCAGAGTCAGTTGTCTGTGTCAGGTATCCCAGGCGAACACGAGCAAACATGGACTGAAGCGGCTAGGTCAGGAGATGCCCTTTGCCTTGTGGCCCTTAACCAAGGGCTGTCCGGGCAGAGGCTGCCCTTCCACCACCGTTGATATGGGGCTTCCTGGTACTAAAGGCCAATCGGAAAGCCGCAGGGTGGGATAAGGATGGAGTGGGGAAGGGGATGAGAGGGGGAGAAAGGAGAGCATCTGCAGCCAGAAGGAGTGCAAATCTATATCATATGTGGCCTCTAATGGGGTTGCAGGTCCTCACCTTTGGTCTATACAACAGGAGCTGCTCACACTGTTGAAATGTTGGAATGGCCAACTCTCTTCAAGCTGGCCAGCAGTAAGGGGCTTCCTAGTGCTCGGGACCAATCATAATGCGGGCAGTGCGGGATAAGAACAGAGTGGAGCGGGGGTGGATAGGGGTAGAAGGGAGAGTGGCTGCAGCTATGGGAGGGCACATTTAAATCAAATATAGCCTAAATATCGGATTGCACTTCCTCACCTGTTGTCTATGCAGCACTTTAAAGAATGTGGTATTTCACTGAAGCGAGTGACTCTTGACAAATACTAAGGAAATTAGGAGAACCATGATAGTGACAACTATTGTCATTTTAAAGCCAAGTGATAGGCTTGAGCATAACACACACGTTACAAGAATACATTTAATCACAGATAGCAATCTATGATTTGGAGTACTATATACGTGCTATATAAGCCACCAAGGAGTACTGAGTGACATCTAATAGGAAACAAGTGTGAAACCTGATCTCTCTATTATGATACTGAGAACTCTGACCTGAAATTCACTTTCAGATTTCTCTCACTCCCAGGCCTGTGACCATCCATATGGCCATGTAAATGCTGAAATTCACCACATTCACCTTTTTAGAGACTACAGAAGCAAGCATGTGTGCCTCGCAATGCACTCATTCCTGCCACCTTGGTGCCTCCGTGCTACTGTCCTCTTCATATCTCTTCCTGTTTCTCTTCTAGTCACCACTCGGAAATTAAGCTTCCCCTTGCTTGACCTGTTTTGGACCCGTTTGTCATATACACAACTGCGTTTCCTGCTGTGCTGCCCCACTCTTACCCCACTCCTCCCAATGGTTGCTGCTGGGTTATGCAGCTACTATTATTTAGTTTTCCTTGCCCTTGCCCTGCTCCGTCTCACTGACAGCTGCTCTTGGCAAATGCAGTCACAACCTTAGGTTCAGGATTATCTGCAGATCCACAGTAACACATCTCATTAACTGCCATACTTGTCTTTTACGGCCTGCCTGTGTAAGCTCTTTTTTTAAGATGTGACCTCTTCTCAAGGGCCCTTAGTCAACGTACCTGTGTGAATGTGTGGATGTGAGCAGATTAGAGACACCATGTAAGCCTTCATGTCCTGCTCTACCGGGTAGGTGCTTGGGGACAAGGGTTCCTCAAGTCTTGGGATAGGAGGGTATAGATTGTTATCTGGATACCTTCTTAATGGGCTCCCCCTTCTCTCCACAGCCCCACTACCACTGACCTTTCTCCAACCATCTGGGTTCAGCTGTCCATTGGCTTGCCTTGATTTTAGCTTCCTAAATGTTCCTGTCAGTAGATCGATGTTTGGATAGGCTTCCCATATCTGTGTGTTGGAGCTATGATCCTGCCTGGGGGTCTGGACCGATCTAGCATCACTTTCTGTGCGTGGCATGGTGAGTCTGTTCGTCACATTCAGCACATAGCTGAATTCTACCCATAATTATATTGGGTATGTACCCTGCATTCGTTTTAATACACCTGTAGCATCACCATGTTTCACAGAACATTATGGGATAGATGGAAGTGTGCCCCTCTCATCATCAAACCCGTCAAATATAATTGAGTGCACTGTTGAAATGGGAGACGATATGCTGGACAACCGTGTTGCAATACTCAAGACCCCCGTACAGTGTTGATGCTTGGCAAACATCTTACAATCCCTTGGTTTCTGAGCGTCTTTAGAAGCCTGTCACAGAGCTTCCCTGGCCCCATTCCTGATGTTTTCTGAATGTGCCCTCTTGCTGCATTGTATATTCCATTCTCCGGCTGTCTCTTCATCTTCCCTGAACTAGTCTGCTGCTGTTACTTCATCCTGTATTGTGTGAGGCAGGTTTCTACGGCTTATGGTGAGCTTTGGTATGCTTCCTAGTCTTCTAGAGAAACTCAACATTTGTCTTTTTCAATCAGTAACCTTCCTACTCATCGCTACCAGCTGTGCAATGTCTGTTACGTGCTATGGTACAATGTTCTATGAAACCCTCTATTGCATGTGTTCTTCTAGAATCCTTAGATACCAGAAGTCTATGACTTGATCGTCTGTGTCATTTCCATTACAGAGAATTATTGTCATCGAGAGTGACAATCCAGACAGCAAGTTAACATTTGAAATTTACTCCACCATGGATCAGTTGAGCAGATGTCAGAGGTTTTTCACTGTGACACTGTCCTCTGCCTAGGGCACCCGTCAGACAGCAGTCTACCAGTGCTAACAGGGTGGCAGCATCTGGAAGAGAGAGACTATATATTTACAAATACAGAACTTGGCACTGTGTAGTGAATTCTATCACTAACACCATGATCCAGCATTAGAAGATTGGAGAGTGAAGCATGAGGCAACCATTTACCAAATAATGTTACATTTTTCCCTACCTTGGTTCACGGGAGGATAGCTCATGGGCAACGCGCATGTCTTGGAAGCCAGACGATTTGGAGCAACACAGGTTCGATGCCCTGGTATGTGCTTAGAAATTTCTGGGAACCCCTGGTCTGTGCATAGAAATCTCTGGGTTTTAAGCGCATTATAAATAAGCAATTACAATTTACAATTACCCCTACATCCCATGGCATTTCAGAGAGGAGAACATTGTACCAGTCAGAGATAATGCTTTTGCAACATAGCATAACATCAAACTAGTTGATTATGAATTCCATAATCTTCAACCTTGATATTGCAGTGAGAGGATTGGGCCTTTCCAAATGGAAATATTTCATCATGGATCCCTTTTCCAGACACAAACATTTGATTTTATAACAACATTTTAACTTTTCTCCATTAACATGAACTATATTCACAAATACCACACTGACATTGATGGAGGAAGTTAGTGAAAATACCCCACTGAGAAATATCACCACAATTGATACCCCAACATGTGTTGTCCCCGGCTCTTAATCCCACAGTGTATAACACAAACTGTGACCATCCTCACTCTCCTCATCTACAAGGAGCTGGCTGCCCCCCTTAAGTCTCTTAAACTAATCACCTGCTGACACCCTTCATGGCTCCTATCCAAATGCAGATCAACCCCACACACCACCCTCTATGAAAGAGTAAATGCCACACTCTTGCAAGCAACCTCCCACGAAATATAAAAATAGGACTAATCTACCCTTTTCCCAAAAAAAACACCTTTGACCCAAACAATGTAGTGAACAATTGAATGATCATTAAGAAGGCAGTTGCCAATGACCTCCATGATCAGATTAACCAACACGGCTTGCTCCGTGATTGCCAAATCTAGACAAAGGTGAATCATGGTTTGTGATCCTTCTTGATTCCTCTTCTGTATTCAACACAGTCATCCACCTGACAGTGACCATCTTACTCACAAACAGAAATGGCTTCTTGGGTACAGTTCCCAACTGGCTCACATGCACACAAGCTGTAGACAATGCCACTCGTTTCATACATGTTTTAAAAGTGAAAGACACACAGCAAAAACAATCTCAAGCGTGAGTGACATGGTAATTGTGAAGTTCCCCCCTGCCGAAGCAGCCGGCAGAGAAAGGAAGGAGTAGGGCCTGCATCAGTGGCCCAGCTGGGGGAATGCAGGAGCTGACAAAGGACACAACATGCCTGTGTTCTCTCATGCCCGGAACTGCCTGCCTTCCAGGAGGACCAGCCCTTTATTCCAGTGTGCCTCAAGTCACCACGCATGAGGGACATGGGGTGGATCTAACATTCCTCCTTTTTTCCAACAAAATACAACTAAACACAAACATATAACCAGATTCAACAACATCACTAACTCTCCTGTGCAAATCTAGTCTGGCACAGATAGACACTCTCCACCATGTCATTTCGCCTCTCATATTCTCTGGAGCCTTTGGGGCTACCCTTAGGTTATACCTGCTGGGCCTCTGCCGCGATGCTGTCTCAGTGCTCTGCCCCCCCTCTGGCTCACCTCCATCTTCTGGATGCCCCCCTCAGATTCTTCTTGTTGCTACTCGGGCTCGCCACTTGGTGCCACTTCTCCCTTCACCTCGGTGACCTGAGGCGTGTGGTGGCAGCTCCACATCTGCCTGGGATTGTCAGTCTCCATTAGTCCACATTGACTGGGGCACCCGCTTGAACCAAGAAGCATTCCTGGCGATCGTCTGTTGTCCTCGTGCCACTGGCACCATCGTGCCTTCAGTTCGGGTCACTGTCCAGGGTGCGCAGTCATAACTTGTTTCCAGCTCTGACTTTGTAGGGTTTCGCAGCACCATTACGTGATCACCGACTTTGTGTCTCAACCTTCTTGCATGTCTCCTGTCACTCCTGATGCGTCTTGGCAGGCCATGTTTTGCGAACATCTTCTCGAATGCAGGTATTACGGTCTCTGCTGCTGTCGAGGGTATGATCTCCACTTCTGGGTATCGTGAGTGGTTTTCAATAGCCACCTGCAGATATATTCCTTCCTGCACTGTGCAGAAGTCAATGCTGATAGCGTCCCACCTTGATGACCCACGCTCTGCCAATGTAGTGGCTCAGGGTTTGGAGGTGCTCCTGTGATTTATCAAGGGCGGCAGGATATGATAACCTGCTCAACCTTGGTGTCAATGTGAGGAAACCACACCCGGTGTCATATTTTGGCCTTTGTCCTGACCATTCCCTTGTCGCCTTCATGTGCCAGCGCCACAATTCTGTCCTGCAGGCTGCTGGAGATTGCTATGCGGGTTCAACTCAGGATCAGCCCTTCGTTGGTGAGGGACAATTCCTGTTCTACTGGGAATATGCCGGTGAGGAATTCTCTGTCTGCTGGCGTGCGATTATGTACATGGCAGAGGAATGACTTCCAATCGCTGGATATGATAGAGTTCTTCACTATGTCGCAGCAAGGGTCATTATGCGTGGCATTCACAATGTCTTTGGTGCTAACCGCCATGGGCTTCATGGTGTGTATGATTTGACATATGTGCTCCTCCATTTCCTCTGCTTCACTCACTTCCCCGAGGGTCGAATCCCTCCGGTGCCTGGATAAGAAATCCGCTGCAATTTCCCGGCCCGCTTGGTAGGCCAACCCAAACTCATACTGCTGACGGTGGAGCAGCCACTTCCCAAATCTGGCCGGAGGGTGTGCTGATGACGCTGTGAAGATCGGGATGAGTGGCTTGTGATCTGTGTAGGCTCTGAACTTCCTGTCCATAGAGGTAGATGTGGAAGTGGCGGCAGCCCCACAGCACCGCAATAGCTTCCTTTTCGATGTGCGAGTATCGCTGTTCAGTGGGTGTAAGGGCTCAGGAGGTGTATGCGATTGGCTTTGTTTCGCCTGTCCATGATTGTTGGACCAGGATGGCCCCAAGGCCAATGGGGCTAACATCGACATATAGTTCAGTCGTCAACGTTGGGTCATAATATGCCATTGTTGTTTCTGACGACAGAGACATCTTGATTGGCTCAAATGCCTCCTGGCATGCAGCGCTCCAGTTCAATTTGATGTTCGACCTGTTGAGCTCCCTGAGCAGCTCAGACATGGTTGCCAGGTTGGGAATGAACCTACCGCAGTAAGTTCCCATCCCCAAGAAACTGTGTTCTTCCGTGGGTGTTGTCGGTGGGAGGTCTCCTTTATGTCTGCCACCCTATGTGGGTCAGTTGATATCCCCTCACTGTTGAAAATACACCTGAAGAATATTATCTCTTCTTTCAGGAACTCGCATTTTTGTCCCAGTGGAGGGTTAAGCCTGTGTTCTCCAGCCTGCTAATCAACATTTGGAGACAATGTGTGCACCTGCCTGTCACTGGCATGAATGAGTATGTTGTGACTGACATTCAGCACTCCTGGGATCCCTTGAATCACTTCCTGAATGGCTTGCTGGAACACCTCTCTTGTACCGCCGCAGACCCAGGTGGGTGGAGAAGGTCGTGATGCACCTTGAGTCACGGTGTAGTTTTAACTGATGGTTTCCAGCATTGAGGTTAATTTCTGAGAAGACTTTAGACCCTGTGAGATCTGTAATTATCTCATCTAACGTGAGGGTGATGTGTTGCTCTCTTTATATTGCTGCATTTGGTAGGCGCATGTCAATGCAAATCCTTACTTTCTCCGGTTGCTTCGGTTTCTTCGTCATCACAATAGGTGAAACCAGGGTGTTTACCTGTGACTTGTTCAATAATACCAGCCTTTTCAAGTTTGTGTAACTCCTTTGCGACCAGGTCTCTCATGTGGAATGGAGTTCTCCTATGGCGTACTGCCCGGGGCTGTACCGTCAGGACAATGTGAAGTTTTATAAGCTTGCTTTTCAAGCATCCGATGCCGTTGAGGATGCCCAGGTGCTTCTTTAGGAGGTCGGTGATGTCCGTTGAGTGTGTGATTTCGCAGATTAACCAGATCAGTCCCAGGTCTTCTGGTGCATCCCCACTAAGCAGACATTCGATTCCAGCATTCTTGACATATATCTTTGATTTGATGACTCTTTTGCCTCTGCTTAGTTCCGTTCTGAAGCGTCCTTCCACCGGGAGTATCATCATGCTTCTGTAGGCGAACAGGAGTGTTTCAGTTAACTTGAGGTCAGGTTGAGGACGCGGTGTCCAGAACATTGTTGATGGCATGACATTTACCAATGCTCCGGTGTCGTCATGAGTGCCTCTTGGCCCTGTATGGACACAAGGCATGTGTGTCTTCTGTGTTTATTTCTTGCCTCTGTGCTTCTGTGATCAAGTGCTGAGATCAGATGGACCTTGTTCCTCCTCCTCGTTCTCCCAGTCCCCACATCCATCACTGTGTCGCCATTGTCATCTCAGTCGACAAGTTATTGCTTCTTTTTCTTGGAGAAGTGTAAAGGACCGGAGGGGGGTCTGTACTTCCGCTCTCTACATGGTAGAGGAGAGGCACAGAGGACCCCAGCCAAGATTCTCTATTGTGGTAGCAATGGACGAGCAATCAAGGCCTAGCTTCTCGGGAAGGTGATGCGGGCTGGTTCTTAAGTAAAGTGTAGTCCCCAAGCACCCACAAAGGAATGTCCGCACACTGTATCGGTTAAAACACAGTCTTTATATAATTAATATTCAAGGTTATATACAATATCACGATAACTCACTTTGTGCTCAGAAAATCAACAATGGCAAATATATACAATTCTACGTGGTACCACAGTTATTATTAGATCTCTTTAAAATGCATCAACGGTACGGTTAAATGGCACACAAATCAAGTCGTAAAGGAAACCAACAGTAGAGAAAAGAGGAAAGCAGTTGATACGAACAATTGGCAGAAATACTGGTCACTACCGTTAAACACAGCTCTGCATGGAGATCCCCCCACCTGGGCAACCTGTAGAAGAAAGATACAAGCCCAGACTATATATTCTTCACAATAGACTTCCCAATAGTTCTGCAACCCCAAAGTACCTGGCGCTGTAGCGTTCCTCATCGGGGAATCGACGGCCCTTCTTGAGTGCCCTCCCTTGAAGGCAGGAGTCATGGGTCATCGAACATCCGACGGAGAACAGGGTGAGCAAAGACGGTGAAGTGGCAACTTCGTTCCTAGCGGTGCTCGTTGAAAGGGAAGTGTAAACGTCCTGCAAAGAAGAGGCGTGCGGGGCACCTTGGTGTCGATAGTTCTGGACCACAAAGAGTTTGAAGAACTGTGGCCCAGCAAGGGCATCCAGTCGTCGGCGTCTCTGTGGTATTTGGGTGGCGGGAAACCCACCGGTGGATGCTCCTCGGCGCGTCGACGGTCAGGCCTTCTCCAGCAGGATACAGTGGCGAGGATGCGGACGAAAGCGTCCTTGGATTTGAAAGTTCTTGGGCAAACAGGAGCACAGCGACTCCGTTCGGCGACGGTGGTCATCGACAGTGGCGGACAACAGTCCGGCTGCTTCTCCTTGGAATTCCGCAGCTCTCCCCGTCTTGGGTCGGCAGCCTGTCGAAGGTCTGTCTACCAGGGAGCTTTGGCAAAGATCAGCTGGTGCACGATGGTCCCTCGTAGCTCGGGAGAGCAACAGCAATTCTTCCCGTCCAGCAGGGCTTCAAGGTCAAGCTTCAGTTACTCTAGTTACTCGTCATAGTGGACTTCAGCTTCTGAACATGATTCCTAGCAGTGAGAGGTGCCCAGATATACTGTTGATCTCCCATTCATTCCGCTGGGTCATACTCAAGCATCCAAGCACGGCGAAGGGCATTCATGCAGGCAGGCAGCCAATTAGGCACACAGTGCATTCAGGCCATTCACTTCTCGCCAGACACCCACAACAAGTTATGTGTATTGGGACAAGTACCAAGCCATTCAACACTCCACACTGCATTCATACCGGTTTCGGGCAGGGCTGTCTCAGTCATTGTGTCAAACATCAGATACTTGACACCCACAACACAGAATGCGTATTTGTCACACACTCCATTCACCCAGTTCCCACCCACAGGCGTACCCACAACATACGGTCGTTGAGAAGGCACCAGCCAGTCTGGTCAGCATTTCCCCACACTACCATATATGGAACTTCCACCCAACAGCCAGTCAGGGGGAAGGGACAGAGCCAGGGCTTCCCGGGACTTCGGGAAGATCAAGGTAACAGGCGATGAAGGCAAGAGGCCATGGGGGCCATTTTGTCTCCATCAGAAATCTACCGAGTCCAATGACAGGGACTGGGCATCCCAAAATGGAGGACGCACAGGGCACCAGTCAATTCAGCACGGAGCTCCACCAGCCCATACCCTGCTCTGTGGGCCACACACAGGTGCCCAAAAACATACACTAGGGGCACAGGGTTGTACCCTTTCCCATGGGGTCCATAAGGGTATCTCATGGGTCTGTTCACCAAAACCAAAGGAGAGAGCTGCACCGCCAGGAGTCCCACATGAACTCCTGCATGGAAAACATGACAGAACACACACTAAAAAGCAGTAAAGGACAAGGATACGGAGGCCCTGTCCCTCTGATGCATTTCCAGCATCACAAGAAGGATTTAGCTTGTTGAGGTTGTGGTTGTGGGCATTGAGGCTGCCCTTAGGATCTGCAGACATGTGTGTAGTAGTCCAGCCATCCACATGCCCCACATGTGGTTCCCTGTGCTGGGCAGTTTCTCTTTCCATGGTGTACTCAACCGCACCATCGCACTCGGTAGGCCCCAGGATTCTCGGTTGCCACTGCAGTGAATTGTTCGTCTCATTATGGTGTTCCCTTGGTGCTTGAAAGTTGGAGATCTGTGCTATCACTGCTGTAGTTGGCACCAGTTGGAGCTTCTGTAGTTTGGTGCCCATATGTGCCGCCCTCACGTGCGACAGCTCTCTGTGGCTTCCATATTCAAGCATCCTGGTTAGGGTGATCTCTTTTTTGCCCAACAGCATTCTGCACAGTTTCTCCAAGTGCATGCCGTTGATGATCTGGCACCTTATTTCCTTTTCAATGTTGTCAAGTTCATACAAGAGTGCTAGTTTCCTAAGCCTTATGTGGTAAGCTTCCAGTGTTTCATCCTCCATCTATACTGTGGTGCAAGTATTGCAGGTTTCATAGTCCAGATTCAACTGTGGCATGAAATGTGCTGAGAGGGCATCTTTGGCCAGTTGGTATATGTCTGCACCATCGTCAATGACCAGCGTGTTGAAAATGCACAGGACGTTGTCATCCACGTTGAGCATAAGATGTGACCTCATCTTCCTAGGTGTTGTAATGTCCTTGCAGTCCATCACCATCTACAACTTTTGAATTCACAACATCCAGCGAGGCCCCACTGATGATGGATCGGTGTAGGGGTCTAAAGGTCCCAATGCAGCTGTGGCACCTCCATGAGGTCGAGGGGATAGCACAGGCATGTCAGAAATATGGCTATCCTTTATGGTGTGCTCTGTCTGGGCGTGGAAAGACCAGTTGCCATGTTGACCTGGTGCCATGTTAACTGCTGTGTATATGTGAGCAGTGATGGATTCCTCCTCACCTTTATTTGCTGGTCTGTTGGTGTGGCACCGTGGCTTTGCCAGCTCCTAGGTATTTCCTTAGGTGGTGCAGTGTCTTCCTCTGTGCTGCTTGATAATGTTGCAAGCGGAAATATTGTTTTCTTTTTTTTAACAGTGGCATCCACTTTGTTGCTGGATTTTGTTTTGTAGTTATTTGAATTTTTTTTTTTTTTTTGAGTGTGGGATGGTACCCCCACTGTGTTATCCAGAGAATTGCCTTTGTCGTGGCCGTGTGGGCTGATTTATGGCCTGGAATCAGCTGCACGCGTGCTCTGCTCCGTTATCTCGTCACCAGTGAGAATTTCACCCCTGTCGGTGCAGCCGCCGGAGTTAGGACGGGGTAGGACCTGCATCGGTGGCCCAGCTGGGGGAATGCGGGAGCTGCCAAAGGAACTGCCTGCCTTCTGGCAGGGTGGGCCATTTATTCCAGTGTGACCCATGTCCCCGCGCATGCGGGGCATGAGGCGGATCTAACAGTCATATCCATGTAACCATTGCTTGGCACATACAGTCAATGATTAACCATGAATACAAGGACATGTGAAGTTCTGCATTAAATTGAACACTGTTTTGTATTAACGCAGCAGACCTCCAATATACAAACTACATGGTTCATAGAGTGAGGGCATTTTGTGACTGTTCTTTTTGTTACTAAGGCGCAGTTGCCACAGTTCACAACTTAACTGGAGCTGATGGAGGGCTGTCCATTTTCTTCAGCTAGTGTTAATGCTGTGAACAAATCAGGAAAGGCTGAGGATTATCGTCTTGACTGGGAAGTTGGCAGGCAAGTCTTGTTGAATGAAATATTCCCATGTAAGTGTGTGCTCTGTCTTCTAAGGATTGAATATATACACTTTTAGTCATGTTGCACAGACCTGTTACTATTCCAAGACGACTTACAGAACAAGTACAGCAAGAAAATTGTAGGCATCGTCTATGGCCACTTCTTTCATCCAGTGTATGCTGGTAAGGTTACCTTGAGTGGGGTATGTAACGTGTTGGAGTGAGTGGATTCTGCATATAAATAGCCAGTGCTCTGCTGTTACAGTTGGCTGTGCATTCAAAGGAGGGCCAACTCTCTGTGGACGCACCAACCCTCTGGATCCTTCAAAACCTATTAGTGCCCTACCCCCATGCCTCCTCCTACTTTCACTCCTTTTCCCAACTTTCCTCACTCCACTAGAAAGATCACCCAACGCCATTAAAGCCATCTCTCCATTTGAAATCTTCAAACATATGCTCAAATTCCACCTACTAGCAATGGAAAAAGCCCTAAATCCTTCCACCCTCCTATCAAAAGTAACTGCCAAACCCACCTCTCCAGAATTATGCCCACAGACTACTCAATGTCATTTCCAAATATGTAAATGATGGCGTTACGCTCTGAATGGCAAACATTTTGACATGTACTCCAGTCTAGGTTTGTGGTTTATAAGTATATCCTTATCCCTTTATCACCCAGTATACACCATTCAATACAACAATCCTTTTCCTAGAACTGCCTCTGTTCTGTTATTGCCTACTTTGTTTGGAATTTCAGTGAAACCAGGATTCTAAATAAATACATGCAAATAAATAAACAAATACAAATAAATGGAAAGGGAACATTATATGTATACCTCTGATTGCCGCTCTACAGTTATGATGCTGCCCCATAAGCTATTGCACTAGAGTATGCATAATTTTTGAACGTAGTAAGCCATAAAATGTGGCTCTCCTGCACGGCATCTGCTGAGACATGCATCATGATCTCCTTTAAGGATGCATAACATGGTGTGCTAAATTTGTATGAACAAATAATGTTGTCCAATGCATAATTAATCAATGCGCTGCTATATGTACAAAAGAACATGCCAGACATGTTTATGTACATGTGTACTGATTCAACACAGTGGGCCTCATTACGAGTGCGGCAGTAAGGGGTTAACGGCTCCGGTAAGGATGCCGGTGCCGTTAACCCCTTACCGCCGCATTCCGAGGTCCCTTAGCGGGTCTCACTAAGGACGGCTGGTTTTACCAGCCGCCCTTAGCGGGAGCCACTAAGGGACCAGGGAGCTAATAACGGGCCTGTTATTAACGGGCCTGTTATTAGTTCCTTCCCCATTCCCATTGAGCCCTATGGGGGCTCGAATGGGAATGGGGATGGGTATTTTGAATGGGGATTTACCGGGTCCTCCAAGGTTGGAATGACCCGGTAAGTCCCCATTCAAAGAAACCAGACCCGGACACGAGTTTGGAAGCAGCCATGGTGCTAATAGCACCATGGCTACCTCCAAACTCGTAATGACCCCCAGTGTCCATGCTAACCCACAAAGCCCGCCATGAATGTTCAATTGTATATGCCCATCTGAGCTGCCTAGCCTTCCACCCTCTTCCTAGCTTTCAGTCCTAATCATAGGTACATAAAGTCAACCCCTCCACATTGAAAACCTGCAAACACTCTTTCAGGGTAATCCATGGAATAAATGTGCACCGAAAAGGGGAGCGCAAGCATGAAAATCGATTCATGGAATGCGCTGCGCTAGTAAAACCTGGTATGTGCACCAAATCCGTGGGTGGCGCACGCGGATGCACACATCACTAAACGGCGTGCACTACGTGCACAGGGAAAGCGCACATCGTGTAGCGCACACAAGAAAAGTGGGCGGAACACAGGGCGTAACACGCAGAATGGGGAACAACACGTGAAAATGTGGGCGTTATGGGGGAAGTACAGGAGGTAAATGCTCGCAACGCCCACACGTGCGCTAACAACACGTATTCATGGAATCGGAAAGGGTAAATGCGTGCGCCCAAAAAGATGCGCTAATCCGGAAACACGCATGCCAGCAGGAAGCAGGCGTAAGCGGCCCTGCACAGCATAAAAGTGAGCGCTAACAACAAACAAGCTCAGACGCTATGATGAATATACCGTTCCTCGCAGCAGTGGTCGTGAGGCAACCGCAGGAGGAGGAGGATAGCCAGGCCTGCATTTTTTACCCAGGACCAGCCTTTTTGGGATGCCTGATGACCAGGTGTATGGGAGGTACGGTTTCCACCACACATAATCCTAGACCTGGTGAGGGAGTGGGAGGATGACCTCACATCACCCGCCCTGTGCTCGCAAGCACTGAGCCCCTTGGAAAAGGTGCTCAATGTACTGCACTTCTTGGTTACTGGTTCATTTCAGCGGACAAGTGCCATAGTGGGAGGTGTGTCACAGGCCACGCAGTCACGCTGCCTACACCAGGTGTTGGCCATCATGACTGCACGCCCCTCAGTCCGCAGGCACATATACATACCCAGAACACCTGCAGAAAGGCAGGCTGTTGTCCAGCAATTTTACGGGGCGGCACACTTCCCCAAAGTCCTAGGTGCCATTTATTGCACCCATGTGGCTCTACGTCCACCCAGGGCCACTGAGCATATCTATCAGAACCACAAGCACTGGCATTCCATCAACGTGCAGGTTGTATGTGATGCCAAGGGAATCATCACCTCAGTATATGCCAACTATCCAGGGTCCAGCCATGATAATTTCATATTCAGAATGTCACCCCTAAACCGGGACCTGGAAGCTGGCCGGCATGGAGACACATGGCTAATTGGTGAGTATAAATGCCTCTGCACATGCACGCATGTCAGAAACTGAGAAATGGGAAAACCCCACTAATAACAACCATTATCACCTCCCCAGGGGACAGTGCCTACCCTCTGAGCACCTATATGATGTCGCCAATTCGGAACCCCACCACACCACCCGAGGTAAGATACAACACAGCCCATATTGCAACCCGGAGCATAGTGGAGCGCACATTCGGAGTGCTCAAGTCACGCTTTCGCTCCCTTGACCGCTCTGGTGGGCAGTTGCTATATGCGCCCCCAGTAGTGTGCAGGATCATAGTGGCAGCATGTTTCCTGCACAACGTTACAACCCAGCGGGGCGTGCCGGTGGACATGGTGGTGCCCCCACATCCCCAACCACATGCACGGCCGCTGTGCATGGGGGGTGAAAGGGCACGTGGTGAGGCAGCACGGACCCGGCTTGTGGCAAATTACTTTACCTAAAATCCCACCCCTGCGGAGTGCACACAGGCCTGGCACATACCAGCTCACAATCAATGATGATGACAAAAGGGACAGTCAACTGTCACAACCATACCAGCCTGAGATTGTTCACCTGGAAGTGCTACATTGTGTGCATCCCTAGCTACTCAAAGATATCCAATGCTGTGTCAGAAAAAGGCACAAATTCATGCAGTATGAATGACTACCCCCCTTGCAAAATACCACATCAAAATAGTGTCATGTCACCCAACACCTCCCCAACACACTATGGCATGGCATGCAATGTGAAAGCAACCAAATGAATGCACAACACATGACACAAGTGTCACAAAGTGCACTGTCCTAAATGGAGACAGGCCACAGACAATTTGCTCTCAATAATGTATAAAAAAACAACACACATGAACAAATACTTACCAGCAAGAGAAAACATCAGTACATGTTCAAACAGTGGCAATATATGAGAATTAAAAATCAAAGTAGTGCAAGTGTCACAACCTCACTAAGGCAGCACATCGACCCCTTCCAACTGCAGAGTGTTGGTGGTAGGCAAATGTTTCAGTGTACAGCATACAACATGAACTGCGTCTGCAAAGTAGACGGGCTTGTTAAGACATGAAGAAGGTACATGTATATAAGGAAAAAGTAATGGATGTAGAACCATACATAAATCCACCATGCAGTGGAGATTTCTACAACAATACCCAGTAGGGATGTATACACAGTTTTGACTACAGACTGTCCACACAACTTATGGGAGCCCAATGTCACTGTGTAGGTTACTGTCACTTGGTCACACCCTTTGCAAGCCCATGGAAAGGGGAAGCAGGAGGGGTGTGTGTGTCAGGAACCCAAGCATCTAACCCAAAGTCAGGACAAGCCTGCATGTACCCAGCTGGAATATACAGTGGATGCCTACGGGAGACACACAAAGCAACACACTGTTTAAAAAAATAAATAAATAAAAATCAAAAATGGCCATGTGTGGACTGGGTGGAAAGGGAGGCCACCCAGGAGGGATTAGGTACAGGGTGCACCCCAACACCCACATGCGTGGATGTTGAGAAAAAAAATACCTCCATGGGCTCATGGCCTGCACGGCTACGCTACAGTGGGAGAACTGCCGTTGCTGTCATCACCCTCTGGTGTTACATTAGAAGGTGGGCATGATATGGGAGGCAGACCACGCAAAGCCCTGGCATGCTCCTCCATGGCAGCAAGCATGCGGGTCTGAAAGGTTTGGTTCTGCAGGATGATGGTACGGAGATCCCCATGCAGCACCTCATGGCTAGCATGCATTTCTGCCTGCATGGCCTCGAGTGATGCCCCGGTCTCCTGACGGGTTGCCTGGAGCTCAGCTGATAGTGTGCGTGTCAGCTGCTCCAGCTGCTGTTCTGCCCTTGTACTCCAGGACATCTCAAGTTCACACAGAGTATCTCTAAGGGAGCTGTGTTACAACCTCAGGGCTTCCCTGTGGGCCTGTGACTCTACAGATATGGCTGAGCGCAGAGTCTCCAGTCTAGCCCGTCGCTCCCTGTCGGACGCCAACATGTCCTCCTTGTGTGAGTGGCACATGGACTCTGTTGCCTGCTGCTGGAGCACCATCTGCTTTTCAGGGGGGAGAATAGAAGTGGCCACCCTATCCATTGCCTGAGCCATAATTTCACACAATGCCCCCTGTTGTGCTGCTATAGTGTAAATGGAGTTCTCCCACACAGTATTGCCTGGTGGCGCACGGCCACCTCGTTGGCGGGCACCACACCTGTTTGGGGCAAGGTGATGTGCACCTTGCTGTGCTGGCACTGCCTGGGGCTGCAGGACTGCATTCCTCCTTTGATCTGCTGGCCCAGGAACAGGAGCAAATATTGTGGAGTGTGACCCTGCATCCGTAACTGCCACAGGCGCACTTTCCAACACTGAAATCCCCATAGAGGGGTCTACCCCCGGTGCGGGTGGGTTCGACAGAACAGGATCCCTGCCAGAAACACTCACCTGCGATGGGACATATGTCTCAATGTCCGATTCAGCACCTGATTCATAGAGGTCTCCAGAGGTGTACCAAGAGACTCCCCTGGACAGGATGGTCTGTAGGACGATTGGGTTTTCACCCACCACCACGCCACGTCCTCCACTGGTGCCCGGTTGTGGATTTGAGTACTCCTGGCTCTGCGCCATCTCCTCCTCCTCAACAGCATCAAGTGCCTCATCACCTGCAAAAACATGAAAGATTACTAATGGAAACAGGCATGAGCACCATATCACACACACATAGACATGACAAGGCAGAGATCCAGTACATAAATGACACATGTCACACATGACAATAACTCTCGCATGCATGCACTGTCAATGAGTTTGAAGGGGAGGCAAAAAGCAGACACTGATGACTCCAAGATGGAAAACCAACACATGTGCTGCATGCTGGATAGCACTGGCATCAAACATTAGCCTGTGAGTGGCATGGACAATCCACATACATGACACATGCCAGCACACAGACGGCACGTACCATAGCCATGGCAGATTATACAAGGACACCCAGATGGTAGCAAATCAGTACTGACACCCATCCATGCGAGATGGACATCAAGACATAAAACATGGAAAAATGAATGTGAAAACACGCATGTGCCACACGCTGCAACAAAGCCAGTGTTCACTGATGCAGTGATGGCAGGCACATGGATACATCAATGGTTGGTCACTTCGACATGAGAGGATACAATTGTCATGTTCAACATTCAAACAGGGCCCCAAAATGATTGTACCTACACATGGCCCCAAAATGGCCATGTGTAGGTGCACATTACTCAATTAGCCTGACTGTTCAAATCTTTCCCATAATAAGTCAAGAAATGTGGCCCATTGTGCGGTGTAATCTATGACTGAAGTATGTCACATTTGGGACAGTAGGCCACATAAATGTGTGGTAAAAAAGCTAAAAACTTAATGAATCAGGCATAATGAACAGGAAAACTGTAGAATGTTGTGGCAAGAGGACAGCTGAAGGCCAAGTGCAGTAATCATGTGCAAAAAGTGAACTGTGGTCAGAAGGGATACTGTGAAACAGAAACACAAGTCTGGGGAATGGTTTTGAGGGACCACATTGGTGACCCATAGCACTCATGACTACACAGCTTCACCTTTTATAACTGAAGGGTAAGCTCATGAACAAGTGGAAGGACTTGGGAGCTAATAATACTTGAAACGAGTGGGAAGGCGTCCTGCCACTTACTTTAGGACCAAATACCTATATGGTAAAGGCTGAATTTCTTTGCATGCTAAGTATGACAGTGGCTTTATTATTTAGCTCACTGTCATAGGTATTCTAAGAAGATGAGTAAGAGATAAACCCTTTTGGAAATGCATCATAGCATACTTTTATTATTCTGCTAGTGCTAGTAGGTGCACAACATATTTTATGCTTTTAAAGTTTTTTCAAAAATATATATATGATGCTATTTCATAATATACATCTTAAATCAAAATACATTCATTTTGTTTTGCAAATGCACTAGAAAAAAGAGTGAGTGACAAATATGATTGTGACAAACATTCAACAAATGCAAAAAAGTGTAACAAATGTGGTATACAGAATCACCATTAGTAGTGTTTGTTTGTGTCTTGAATAGAACATATATACAAGACAGTATGGTGTTTGTAAGCTCTAGAGGAGACAGGGACCTAGTCGTTGGTCAACGTCAGGAAACAAATCAGGTCATGAAACGGCATTGTGGGAGTGTAGCCCTCAAAGTTGTATGACCCTGTGACGTTTCGGCAATGAGCCTTCTTCTTGGGCCTCGACTTGGTCTCCCCTGTGTGTGGAGAAAAAAAAAAGAAAAAAAAAGGGGGGGAAATAAAAAAGATTCTAAGTAAAATTCAAGGGCAGACTTGCTGCAGAGTACATCTAAAAAGAAAGATGAGTCTAAAGTTTATTTGGCCTGCATGCATTAAAGATTAATCAGGACCAATATGGGTACAACAATAGAGTTGTCCTGGTGCTTACTGGGCACTTAGGTACTAACCTGGAAAGAGTACAGGGTTCTGAAAATGTCTTCACGGAGATGAAGGCGGGGAGTACTGTTAAACTCTCCAACATCAGATTTCTTATAAGTAGAGGGTTGTGCGTAGATTTTTAGTCTACTGCAAATACTGGAAGGGAAACATGGAGACAGAAAACAAATTGTCTCTCAGTCATGTGTTGGGATTTAAAATACAATCACTGCTGTTAAAATAAATAGACAGAGTAACCATGCAGTACCTGGGGTACCTTGGTGTTTAGCCCGCAGAAACTGTTGTGCTGAATTCTGCGGGGAGGCAGTCCTCTATACATGATGCCTTGATATTAAATATCAGGATTTGGAAGTGCGGTCACACATCCGGTAACAGGGTGCTGGGGACAGCTGTGGGCCGTTCCTTCTATTAACTGGATTACCCTGAGAGAAAATAGAATAGGATAGGACGGCAACTGATTAGTGGAGGTGCCGAGGTTTTTACGGGAAATCCACACGTGCGGCTGAATGCGCACATTTGTTTCACAGCCAGTGTGTCCTGGTTGCTGGTGAGGATCAGCTCGTGGGGCCAGGAACGAAGGGTCAGAATCTGCCGTTCCTGGTCCCCACTTGGTCTACCTGCCAGGGTCTCTCACCTGTGGTGTTTGGCGCTGTGATGCTTCATCTGGCTGGGGGGCTGCTACGAATGCGGCGGCTCGCGTAGCTACATGGAAAAGGAAAAGAGCTGTAACTCTATATATACAGTGCGCATGCGCAGGGGACCTCTGTTTGAGTCTCTGCACATGCGTACTTTGTGCGGTGTCCGTGGGTTGTCATGGCACCCGTAGAGGAACTAGCTACGGTACGTTTAGCTGTGACCCCTCGTACCGTCTTAGTTTGTGTATTTGGGCCGTGTATACTGAAACAGTGTTTATGGATAGATACTAATGAGGGCTGGACATCCCCCTTCTTTAACGTTGTTTTAACGTCTCATAGCTCATAAAACGGAGGAGAAGAGGAAAGGTAATGGGCTCATTGGGAGTGCAAAGTTGTGGTAAATGAGAAGTTTTCTCAGGAACGGATGTATGTGTACTGAGGGATACACAATAAAGAATCAAAAGCGCAATAAGTTGGCTGAGACCACATATATGGGGTGACAATAAGATATACTGTATCAGTGTTTATAACATATGGAATTGGAGGCTTCTACTAGATTGAAGATGGCATTTGCTCACTAGGAAACCATTCAATATTGGTATTTTCAGTATAACAGTCAAAGTAAAACACAAATTTGGTGGTAACAAAGTCATATAGGTAAACGGTCCTAAAGTAAGTGGCAGGACGCCTTCCCACTCGTTTCAAGTATTATTAGCTCCCAAGTCCTTCCACTTGTTCATGAGCTTACCCTTCAGTTATAAAAGTTTAAGATATAGCAATTGCTATACTAGGGTTTTAGAAATCAGCAATATAGAATTGGTTTCCCAATCCTCCCGAACTTTATTTGACCATAAGCTTGCTTCACATTTACTTACTACCTTGGACACTCCATATCTACAATGAAACAAATCCTAAGCTTTACGGAAGAAGAAACTTCTGACATTATTCAAGGACCCACATTGTTCAATCTTAATGGCGCGCAACAACAATTCGCCTCGACTGCATCAGGAGACGACTTGTTGAAGCTAAAAAAGAAATGTTTCCGAACAGAGGTCCACAGACATTTCCTTAGGGAATACCTAAGGGTCAACATGGTCCCATTGCTAAGGGCCTTTCCTCGAATTACACACAGACGAGCAGTTTTTTCACCTGCCAAATCACTCTGTATCAAGCTGGCCACGCAACAACACACAGAAGACCATGCTCCTGCCCAGAAGGCCATTTTCCTGCCCCCCAGAGCCCTGAGCACGCTCCCACCTGCCATCTGCTGCTGCCTGCCTGCTGCCCACGTGCCCTGCTGTTTGGTGCCTGCACGTCAGCCATCTGCAGGGGTGCAGTTGCTGTGACCACCCCTGCTGGAACAAAAGACTCCCGACTGGTATACCATCGCTCCACAGCCCAGCGCCAGGACCCAGTTGCCCACCCACACCTGCCTCAGGGGTTGCCATGTCAGACACAACACCATCTGGCACCACTGGCAACCCCCAGCCAGAGAGGCAGAGGGCTACCAGCTTCAGTGCCAGTGAAGTTGGTATTCTGGTGGAGCAAGTCCTGGGGCAGTATGATGCCCTCTTTGGAAGTTTACGTGCCGGCAATGAAGGACGGAAGAGGATCTGGATGGACATCGTGACTGCCATCAACGTGGGGGGGGTAGCAGTCCGTGACATTCAACACGTCCGGAAGTGCAGGGAGGACTTCAGGTCCAGGACCCTCAACAAGGCCCGCCACCTCTTGAAGGCAGCGGATGCCAAGGGATGCCGGGTCCACCTAACCAACAACCACATGAGGGTCCTGAAACGTATACGCCCAGCGCTCCACCTCCAGGTCCTTGCGAGGCAGACCCGTCTGGAGTCGAGCAGTAAGTGTACATGCGTACTGATTGGACGCTGTGCATGTTGAGGTGTGGCAGGAGTGTGCAGGTTGTACATATGTCTGTGTAGGGCCATGTATGCATGTGTATGTACAGGGAAATGAGCCTGCAGTATGTGAGTCCTCTCATGTGTAAGACACATCGATGATGTATGTGTTGGTAAGCATGCTGCCCAAATGCAGGTGTGGGTGCACACATTTTTACATTTCTGTGTATGTACAGTGGCATGGTTGTGATGTCACACATGGATGGTGCTTCCACCTGCATGTATCTGCACTATGTACATGTGCATGTGTGTGTATTTGACAAGTGTGCAACTGTGATACACCATGGATGCATGTGACACTGACATGTAGGAGGCTGATTGCCAGATGTGACATGGATGGCGATGTTATCACTGCGACAGGTGGTGGAGATGCATGTATGTCTGGTGGCGTGTGTGCATGTGTTCTGCACTCCCCGTGTTGCATGTGACGTGAGGCTCACCTTCGGCTGCTCATGCTGTTGTTTGTGTATGGATGGTGCTGCCTGGTGCAACATTCCTGTTGATTTGCTCATGTATGTGAGTTGAAATGACATGTGTGTTGGGGAGTGTGATACCATGTTTGAAGTTTGACACCGCCACTCATGTACAACTGTCATGTGTTTCCAGACCATTGTACAGTGCCCTGATGCCTGTGTTCTATCTCTCCCTGTCTGCAGCGTCAACTGATGAAGAGGGCGGAGACGGTGCTGTGGAGCAAAGCGGCAGGGATCCCACTGCCAGCCGGAGACGCATGGCCCGGCTCCCCTCCCAGGTTGTCATCCCATCGGGGAGTGAGGAGTCTGGTGCCGCGTCTGTGGCCTCAGCTGCCGAGGGTAGGTCCAAGAGGCGGAGGTCGGAGGTGGACTCCCTGGCAGCAGAAGGGGCAGCTGAGACCCCACAGGGTCCGATGGATGAACATGGCTCGGAGTCATCCAGGTTGGTGGGGAGTTTGGTTGAGGAGGAGGCTGTGGAAGGGAAAGACACGGGGTCTGGAGGGGGGAATTCCACTGGTGCTAGTGGTGCAGTCCAGGGGCAGGTACAGGAGGCAGCACAGGCCACCGCAGAGGTGCCTGTGTTTAATCCTGTCCCCGATCTTGTGACTGCTTCATCTCGCACCAGCAGGGATGCCTATGTTCAGACCCATTCTCAGGGAGGGGATGAGCGAACCACAACTGTCCTTCCTCTCCCTGCAGATGTGGCAATCCGGGACCGTGTTGAGCCTGTCCTGGCTGGGGTGGCGTTGCGTCAACGGAGCATGCAAGATGACCTGAAGTGTTTTCGCGAAGACACTGCACGTCATCTCGGATGCCTCTTTGACCTCGTTGACCTACTGGATTCAGTGCTGGATTCCTCCGTCTGTTGGACCTTCTTCTGACCCCCTCCTCACCTGAACCCCCTATGCGCCAGTTGTCCTCCGTGACATCTTCCGGCCCATATATCACCTGGGTACCCTGTGGAGCTGCCTCTGACCCAGTGGCCAGGCTGGTGGAGGACACATCCCTGCCACAGTCGGGAGTGGTCCAGCAGGGGTGGCCACACCAACAACTGCACCCCATCAGGAGGGGGACGTGCAGGCATCAAGAACCAGGGCACAGGCACAGCAACAGCAGGCTCAAGGTGGGAGCGATGATGGCTCGGGTCCATCAACATCAGAGGGGCAAGCATCGGCCGGAGGGCAGGAGGACCCTGGATTGTGAGTGTCTTCCATGTGGCAGCGGTTGGACCAGCACATACATGCGGAGCGGCGGCGGGCAGAAGAGGCATGGCTCACTATGGTCAGGGCGGAGAACTCCATGCACAGGGAGCTGAGGCAGGCAGAGTGACTCGAGGCTATTCGCAGGGAGTTGGAGGTGGACATGGTGTTATCCCTGCAAAACCTCGGGGCCATGGAACAGGCCCGCCTCCAGGACATAGAACAGGAGTTCGATGATGCCCTGGCCTGGGAAATCGACAAGTGAGCCGTAGGATTTGCCTGCCACCATTGTATATAGTTAGTTAGTGTTAGGTTTTATTTGTGTTTTTCTTTCATTTGGGGTGCTTGACTATGTCCCACCTTTTTGTAGATATTTCTTTATTAGGTAATCTTTTTTGTAGGTTTAATTTCAATAGTTGGGCTCATGGACCCTGGATTTGTTTTTTGTATATAGTTGAACAGTGGATTTTTCATCATTACTTTTTTTATTTGACCATGGAGCAATGGATTTTACTTATTTCTTTCCCTTTGGATTTGCATTGTTGGACGGAATCTTTGGACACATCTTCATTTGGATTTATTTGGATTCTGATTTCATATATTTTATTAATTTTGGGACATGCTGGATTTTATTTCTTGTTTCCATTATTGTGTGTCTTCATTTAACTCCCTTCATTTTGTGTTCAATACATTTTTGTTTCGTACTTAAATTTGTGGTATTCTCTCATTGGTTTCATGCATGTCACAATGTGGGTTTTCACATTCACTGGCACCCATTGTGTGTGTGTGTGACGGACATGTGTTGATGTACATACTTGCCATTTCGGTTGTGTAATGTAATGGGCATTTCAATGTGGGGTGGATGGAATACTTGGTTGGCTCTTTGGACAGGGGTGGCGTGCAGTGGGCTTTAGGTGGCCATAAGGCCCATGATTGTGGATCATGATGACATGTTGGGGGGGGACATGAGTCGGGGCTTGCTGGCAGGTGTCTGTCACTGCTGGGTGGTTTCGGGTGCAGGGGGACATGAGTCTGGGCCTGCTGGTAGGTGCCTGTCACTGCTGGGTGGGTGGGGATTCAGGGGGACATGAGTCGGGGCCTGCTAGCAGGTGCCTGTCACTGCTGGGTGGGTGGGGGTGCAGGGGGACATGAGTCGGGGCCTGCTGGCAGGTGCCTGTCACTGCTGGGTGTGTGGGGGTACAGGGGGACATGTGTGGGTGCTCACTTGTGCATGGTGATATGTGGGCTGACTGGGGGGCATAGCCAGGGGTGCAGGGTAGTCCCCTGTGTTGTGGGCTGCCTGCAGGGCCTTTGGAGGGGGGAGAGTGCACACCTGGGAGGACACACACTGCCAATTCGCGTTGGTGCACACCAGGAATACACGTACCCCGCTCGCCCAGCGTAATCACATGTGAAACTCCCCGCGCACCCCCCAGAATACACGTACCCCACTCGCCCAAGCCCTATCGCGTGTATAAATTCCCGTGCACCCCTCAGAATACACATACCCCGCTCGCCCAAGGCCTATCACGTGTCTGACTTCCTGCGCACCCTTCAGAATACACGTACCCCGCTCGGCCAAGGCCTATCGCATGTATGACTTCCTGCGCACTCATCAGAATACACGTACCCCGCTCCCCCAAGTCCTATCGCGTGTATGACTTCCCGCGCACCCCTCAGAATACACGTATCCCGCTTGGCCAAGGCCTATCACATGTATCACTTCCCGCGCACCCCTCATAATACACGTACCCCACTCGCCCAAGCCCTATCACGTGTATCACTTCCCGCGCACCCCTCAGAATACACGTACCCCGCTCGCCCAAGCCCTATCGCGTGTATGACTTCCCGCGCATACCTCAGAATACACATACCCCGCTCGGCCAAGCCCTATCGTGTGTATCACTACCCGCGCACCCCTCAGAATACACGTACCCGGCTCTCCCAAGCCCTATCACGTGTATGACTTCCCGTGCACCCCTCAGAATACACGTCGTCTGCTCTCCCAAGCCCAATCGCGTGTATAACTTCCCACGCACCCTTCAGAATACACATACCCCGCTCGGCCAAGGCCTATCGCGTGTATCACTTCCCGCACACCCCTCCTAATACACGTATCCCGCTCGCCCAAGCCCTATCGCATGTGAAACTTCCCGCGCACCCCCCAAATACACTGTACCGGCCCTGTGAACTGGTGCAGGGTTACGCGGCCCTTGGCGCTGCATTGGGGATTTCAATGCCTTATCCTTGAGCAAGGGGCGTTCTTGGGGGCGTAACTGGCGCTGCGGGATGTTCTCTGCGCCAGCCCTCAAAATATATTTGATATTCCATGAATACGTGGTGCGCCAGAATGCTGTTTAGCACACACGGCTGGCGCACGCTGCCTCTCTGCGCTGCTCGCGTGTGCTGCCTCTGCGCTGAAATCTATGAATTATCCTGTTTGTGTTTAATCTTTCATTGGCTCTCATGATGCTCGCATGCTGTAGCTCCGGTAGCCTCGAGGTCTGGTTGGGGCAATGACGGTTGCATGGTGTGCTCCAGCTAACCTTCTTCTCTAGAACTAGACTGGGAACACAAGCAAGCATTTCTTGGTTGCTAAGCAACCACTGGAAGCATAATATGGTGTCAATGTCAGGGCCTGCCTGGAGCATGCAGATTTCATTTATACGTTTTCTATTAAGTGAGCACTCTGATTCGTAAGTCTTTAAGGGTCAGATTTCTGAGGGGTCCACAGTGGACACTCCCCCCACACCGGGGGGAGGGGTGGAGAAGTAGAGGCCACTGCTATGCCAGTGTCTTTACCCACCACATGTATGGTGAGACATGTAGTGGGTTGGCATAGGATATAGTCTGAAAATAGTAATCACAAAGACTTGTGTCAAGAGGTCACAGAACAGTATCCGCAACACCACACACATATACATGTCTCAAAGCCACACAGCTCTGTTACATATCCAGGCGCTTGCTCATGGGCATTGCCATAGTGACATCTACTGACATAGTTTTCACCATGGGATGCTGCAGGAGGTGCAAGTGAGGACATTCTTGGTTTGGCAGTACTACTGACAGAACACACCCAGAATTTCAATGCCCTTTCTCATGTGATGCATGGAACTGCCCTCCAAGTCACTGATTCACAGAAGGATTGCTGTGCATTCTTATCACCAAAGTCAAACTTGGATTGTGCTCTCTGGTTGGTGAGATCACATACTCGAGCAGAGAATTTATTTTAAGGCAGGCCTGTAGCAGGATTTAGTTTGGGCCAGCTGCAAAAAGTAGGTGCAATTTTTGCCATGGGCCCATCGGCAGAGTGCCACCCACCACCGACAATTGACGTGAGAATTCTCCTTTGAGTTTATGGATCGATGAACCTGAATGTGGATTGTTATTATGAATGCAGATAATGAAAAAAAAATCCATGTTCACCCCAACACACATGGAACTGTCCACTAGTTGTACACCTAAGTCAATCATTTTCCAGCACCAAACACCACTCCCCAGCTTCTGCGTCGAATTGGCATGTACTCTGTGTCACCATAGTAGTATAGAAGAAGCCAAAAACACACCTGCTAGCAAATGGATGCTGTAAAAACCAGACATAACGGGTTGGCTGAAATTTGCACAAACATACAATGAGGACTAGTGTCTCGTACAGAGTTTCAATTGAGCACCCTGAGTATATCAGCATCAAATGCCAAGCAGAGCACTGTCACCCTTAATGTCTCTAGGCAGTGCCATGTAGCCTTTTCAAGCCTAATAAGCCTCTTCTTTAAAGAAGACAGATCCCCCTTTGGCAAATATGTGTCAATTTTGGAGACTTTAACATTGTGCATCCCAGTGTTCATCTGCACCTAATAATGCTTGCCTTGGAGGAGGCAAATATTTAATTTGGACACAACATTCCATAATTTTAACTATTCTGGAACGTTAAGTGCCAGGAAGCTGCTGATTTTTAGAAAATAGTGTTGGCACCACATGACACTGTGCTTTAATATGATTATATGATACTGACTATAAACAACAGGCTGGTTCAGAATATGTAAATATGGGTCACCCATAGTGTAACAGTTTATTTAGAAGCCATCCTCAACCTGGGGAGCTCCTTCCATCCCCAATCAACGTGTCACACAACACACTCTTTAATGGATTCTTTGTTCAGCTCTATTTCAGTATCTTATCATGCTACTTGGATCCCTTTGCCTGTGCCACAAATGAGCCAAAAACCAGGCTGATGTCCAGAAGATATATATATATATATACATCTATATTTGAAGTATAGGTTTAATACTAAAGCTACACATGCCACCTTACATGTGGCACACCACAATAAACTTCTGCAGCAAGTACCAGCAGAGATTCATTAATCAAATTTCACTTGCAACAAAACACAGGATCAATAGGAAGCAAATCACACATGGCATGTACATTGCTGAATGTATGGGTTGCACTGGACACTAGGAAACTTTCAGTTTTGAGAACACCTAAGCATTTAAATTGCTGATAAAATGTCAAAGGAATCAATAGAAAAAAGAAAAAAAACGTTTTGAAACTAAAATACCTTCAAATGAAATGCTGGGTTTTGTAAAAATGGAATACATGGGATTTTCCACATTAGAACAAAGCACATTCACATGAAAGCAGGGTTTTGGGAAATTGAATACATGGGATTTGTCAATTAAAACAAACTACATTGACATGAAAGCAGGGTTTTGGGAAAGGGAATACATGGGATCATTTTACTGTAGAACAAAACACATTCCCATGAAAGCAGGGATTTGGGGAATAGAATAAATGTGGATTTTAGTTTTGGGACAACAGCACATTCAAAGGAAAGGCAGGGATCAGGGATTTTTGATTTTGGGGAAAGGATCCCCTTTCCTTAAAGGAAGTCTGGGGTTGAATAGACAAATAAGATCATCCACTTACATTGGCTCGAGTCAATTAAAGTGCACTGAAATGATGTTTGTTAATTATGAATTTTAACAACACATCACCCCGTTGTAAATTTCCATAGGTGAGATAATTCATTTATATTTGAATCATATAGGCTAAGGATTGACATGCTTTTGCCCACCACCCACTATAAAGGGAAACGATTAAGGCAAGCACGTCCCCCACATATTTGTTATAATTTGGATTGGTCTGCTTACATAGGATGGCAGTTTGGGGCATTCAGAAAACCATTCAGTTCCCTCTGTTTTTGGACAGGCCAGATCTGGTCAGAGGCTTTCTTTCAGAATGAAGGACTAGTCAGCAATGGCATTTCCCTCTCAAATGTAATGTTAAGCAGCTGTCTCAGAATACCCCAGTTAGGTTAAGGCACGTCTTCTAGATGTATAGCAGCTCTCAAGTTTGTTCAGTTTCTCTCCCCATTAAGTTTCCAGCAGAATCTCCAGCAGAATTCACCCAGTTTCATAGTGCATTGACTTTATGTACCAGTGATGACACAATCAAGATTTCAATATTGGGCAGTGCCCTGCAAGAATTATTGCACATTTGATTGGTCCTTCATTCATCTTCCCACCCTAGAATTCTGGCCTCTGCCAACAGATAGGTTCCAGAGATGGTGACATTTAAATTATGGAAAATGAAGGGAGGGGTGGAAACCCCATCACTAAATTTGCCATCTGGATTTTTCCACATGTGACAGAAAAAGTCACAAAATGGCAAATATTTGTATTTTACATATAATGCTCACAATATATACATTCTTGGATTCCTCTCATTGTGGCTCACTGTCACTGCCGCCGGCGACTGGCGTTTGTGGCGAAGGTGGAAACAAGGACGCCATTAAAATGTTCCATTACGTTCCTCCTCGCCTACCAGACTCGGTCTAGTTGTTTTCAAGATGGCCGCCGCCGTTTGTATATCTCACTCGGCTGCCGGCGGCTCGGCGCGTTGCAACTGAGTTCATTCCTCGCCCTGTTGCTTGCGCTAGTTTTCCTTCTGACAGTCTGCCTTGCTATCACGCCTTCCTTACCCTTCCTGTTTTTTCTCCTCCTCCCGTTCCCTAGGAACCCCCCTCTTCTTTGGATCCTGTTTGCCTTCTCCTGTGTTTTTGTTCCCGTGCTGGTTTTCTGCTGAGATTTTCTTCGCTCTAGGATTCTCTATCTCCCGGAGATTTCCGTTCACTCTTGTCCTCCACCCCGAGGGGTACCTATCTGTAAACCGCCCTATTCATTTCCCTCGATTAACAGAGTCACGCCGACCTTACTATTTCCTGGATTTTCGGCGAAGGACCATTCAACCTACTACAGTGCCGACGACTTCCACAACCTTCACGGCTATATATGATCTAGGGGTTTTTTGCCGTTCCAGTGGCTTTTTCCCCTCTGGCTGTCGCGGAGGGGAGTCACCATGGGTTTTCTCTGTCTGGGAGTCACGGTGGCTTCTTTCCGAGGTAGACCATATCTTCTAAAAAAGAAGAAGCCGTACATTGGACTTAACCGCCGGAAGAAACTGGACTATTCAGGTGAGGAGGAAGAGATTGGGGAGGGTTATCAATCGAGTGAAGACGAAGATATAGCTGATCACCTAGCAAGTTCCGTAGCCCATAGTGCCAGTCCTGATACTCACCTTTCAAGACTTGTCCCATTCCTGCACATGCATTGACGAGTGTCATTTTTTTGCAGTTACACACAAAAATATAACAGTTATGCTTATGAAATTTTATATCTAGGTGACAACTTTAATAAGTCATCTGCCCACCAACTTCAGATTTCTAACATTTTTGAGGAGGCTTGCATCATACTTTCTCTGATCACAAAAATTCCCAACATCCCATCGGGGTGATATGTACATTAACAGAACCGGCTCATCCTAACTTTTGAAATAACATATAAATGAGCTCTGTGTGACCCATGGTTCCGGAATTATTAAAAAAAATGGCATCTGCCATATTAACCTGTAGTCCCATGATTTCTATGAGGTCGATTAGTTTCATTTCTTCAACCCATCTCCCCCATTTCTGGGCAATGACGCATGGCCGTCCAAGTCGAGGCAGAGTAAATGATGTTACCACTCAGCAGGCTAGGAGAGGGGCAGCTCCCGGCCCCACGCCTGCTCCTCTCCCCCACGACCACAGAGACATGCAGTCTCTGTCACACAATGCTGAGGAAGGGTTGAGGTGCAAACATGCGCCTTGCCTGTCCTCCAAACGACAAAGTGCTAAGCACCTATGGAAAACCAACAGGCACGCAGGGCCCAGGTTCAAAGACCTGCCCCCTCCTCAGGGGGCCAGACATGTCGGCTATCCGGCTGGGGGCTGTCGCACAGCCCCCACTACTATACACATCAAAGACCCAGGGCCTCCCTGGGTCTGATAAATATGAGCAGAATGCTCTAAGAAAACAAAATCTGTTTGTGGACCCTGAACAGGGACCCAAACTGACAGGAGGTTCCCTGTTCACTCAGCGTCTTCCGCACTTTGCTTCTTTAGCAATCTTTAAAAGTTCACTGCTTACGCAGCGTCTTTTCTCCCCCCTTTGAACATTGTCCTGTTCATGAACTCTCAACTACGGCCGAGCGGCGAGAAACCGCGCTGAAACAGAGGACACCCCGGGGAGAACGCAGTAGAAGCAGGATCCAAGGCCGGCACGAATGAGCGCGGAGGAAAAACAGACAAAGTGCACAGACGCAGACATCCGTGTCTTATTTCAGCTTTGCAGACCTAAAAGACATGGGTCCCAAGCGAAAATCACGGGAACCTCCAGCACCGGCACAGAAACCAAAATCACCCCACTTGCTTGCAGCCATGGAAGCAGTGGAGCACTATGGCTGGCCCTGGGTCCGAGAAAATATGTACGGATTACCAAAAGAAGGGGTCTCCATAACAACCGGGCATGAGGACGAGACGACACCAACAAAGAAAAGGAAGTCTGTAGAAGGCATGGGAAAAGGTAACAAAAATCTGTCTAAATTGTATGAGAACATGAGTGAGATGCAGCAGTTATTGCTAGAAATTAGGGGCAAACAAACACCTCCCACAGCCGAGTCCAGGCAGGCAGACCCCATCTTACCACTAGTACCAGACATCACAGTTACCACCCTCCCACCAACAACAGCTACAGCACCACCATTGCCAGCAACACCAATAGCACAGGTTCCAACAACACCAACATCAGCCGTCACAGTTGTAACTACGCCAACAACAACAGCACCTGACACAACGGGTGCTTTAAAAGCACGGTAAGTCCCTAATACAAATACCCCAGGACTGTCAGGTGCAAGCAACAACAACCCACCGGACATGGTAATGATTAGCAGTTCCCAATTAGATCAAAAACTTAAAACTTTTCAAGCAGAAAAATTGAACAGATACAAAAGGTGTTTAGCATGGAACATTGACCAAACAATCAAAGAAGCCCTATGGGCGAAGGAGTTCATCGAGATTTTTTCACTGATAGAAGCCCAACGCAAAGGGAAAGATGCGTTTAGCGATCCCAAAAAGATAGAAGATAAAGCCATAGCCAGAAACGCCCAAGTAGAACAGAATTGGGACAACTGGCTACAGGCTTTTGCCATTTTGGCAACTATCTATGAAGAAAAATTCCCCCACGATGGCAGAAAAAAATGGGGATACGTGGACAAAATCAGAGAAGTTAAAGTTGCTCAAAAAGGGAAAACCTGGCTAGCATACAACATTAGATTCAGGAGAAGCATGTCAGAGAGGCCATCAATAGAATGGGACGAGGTACAGAATGACTTATACATGTTAAACACAGAGCCTCCTTCAGATGAAGAGACCGCACAGTTAACCCACAACAATAACAAAAACTCACAGGGCCCCAGACCCTCTGACAATGAGAACCACAAAAAAGGGGAGCAGCCCTTTCGGAAGAATCAGCCATGGGGGCTAAATCTAATACCCTAAGGCAGAACAAAAACCATTCTCAGAAAGCCAACACCCCTTGTAAAAACTTTGGAAGAAACCAGAGCACATGGGGAAAAGAATGCTGGTACAAGCACACGTGCACAAACTGAAATGGTGACTACGCAGCGACTAACTGCACGAAACTACCAGCCAAAAATAGAAAAGAATAACATCAAATGCACCTTGCCAACCCCTTGTCTAACCCCGGGCTGCTCACCCATCAATCCAGACAATTTTAGAGAGGCTCTCATGAATTACCCAGACAGAGAAACCAGTGAAACAATCCGGCAAGGTTTCACCCAGGGTTTTGTCATCCCTTTCAAGGGCAGCAGGTCCATGAATGTCCCAAACAACCTAAAGCCAGCCAAGGACAACCCACAAATGGTTGAAAGCAAAATTGAGAAGGAATTACTACTAGGCAGAATCGCAGGACCTTGGGACCACATGCCCCTCAATGATTACATAATAGCACCGCTAGGGCTGGTCCCCAAAAAAGACCCTGGGAAAATGAGGCTAATTCATCATTTATCCTATTCGAAAGGCCGATCACTAAACAACGGCATTCCGCACATGGAATCAGCGGTATCGTACACACACTTTCAAGAAGCGGTAAGACTCATACAAGAATGCGGCACAAACACCCTGATGGCCAAACTGGACATCGAATCCACTTTCAGATTGCTGCCGGTTCACCCAGACTCACAGCAATGGCTAGGTTTCACTTTCAATAATAAATACTATGTAGAAAGGTGCCTCCCCATGGGATGCGTATTATCTTGCGCCCTATTTGAACAATTCAGTTCCTTTTTTCAATGGGCCTTTCAAAGACAGAGACCAGGGTCCAGGGTAGTACACTACCTCGACGATTTCTTGGTAATAGACTCAGCGAAAGGCCTAGGCAAAATTCCAGAAACAAAAATAGCAGAACTCCTGGAAAAAATACAAAGCTTGACAACAAAATACAAAGGCACAGTTAAAGAAATCCAGTCACTAGCGGGAAGCCTTAACTTTGCAGAACAAATTATCCCTCAAGGGAGGGTATTCTCCAGAAGCCTGGAACTAAAAATCAAATCTTACACCAAGCCCCACCTACACATCCGACTAGGCGCAGAGGTGAAACAAGATCTAGAAATTTGGGGAAATTTCCTTAACCCCTTAAGTGCCACTGACGAGCCGGCTCGTCGCTGGCAAGCGCTCCAGGTTGCCGCAGACGAGCCAGCTCATCGGTTTAGGCACTCTGTTTTGCTCGATCCCTGCAACGGGGGCTGGATTACCTTCAGTTTCACGTGGGAATGCGTAACGCACGTCGGAGTGAAACTGAAAGTAAATTCCCCGCAGCAGCCATTTTCGGTGCTACGGGGAAGAGAGAAGGTTAGAGACCTTCTTGTCCCGCCTCGATCTCCGGCTGTATTTCAAGCCGGAGATCAAGGCGGCTATCGTTGGAAAGGGGAGATCCTCCCCTTTCCATTGTGTGGCATTGTGTGGCATTGCTAAAAAGCAGCCTACGATTTTGTATTATTTTTTTTCTTTACCCAACTTCGCTTGGTGCAGATGGCCACATTAGTGTGCCAATCTGGCCCCAGGGTGCCCAAACCCTACTGCCCATTCTATTGGGGGTCCTGCCCCACCATTTGTGGTGCCCTCTTGCCCCCACCCCAAATTGCTGGGGGGGACACCTCATGCAGCCCTCCCTCAGCCTCCTAGGAAGGACTGCATGATGTGCCCCCCCCTCCGTTCGGTGTGGGTGAGGTGAGGGCCACCAAAAAAGGTGGGGCAGGACCCCCAATAGATGGGGCAGTAGGGTTTGGGCACCCTGGGGGCAGATTGGCACACTAATGTGGCCATCTGCGCCAAGCGAACTTGGGTAAACAAAAAAAAATCCAAAATCGTAGGCTGCATTTTAGGGGGGCTGAGGGGCACCCTAAATTGGAAGCGAATGTTGTACTGCAATGGGGGGTGGCCCTCACCCAACCCCACCCCAAATGGAGGGGCCCACAGGACCCCCAATAGATGGGGCAGTAGGGTTTGGGCACCCTGGGGGCAGATTGGCACACTAATGTGGCCATCTGCGGCAAGCAAACTTGGGTAAACAAAAATAAATAATACAAAATCGTAGGCTGCATTTTAGGGGGGGCTGAGGGGCACCTCTGAAATACACGCACACGTTCCCCCAGGCCCTATCGCGTGTGGAACTTCTCGCGCACCTCTGAAATAGACGCGCCCAGGCCAATCGCGTGTGGAACTTCTCGCGCACCTCTGAAATACACGCGCCTAGGCCAATCGTGTGTGGAACTTCTCGCGCACCCCTGAAATACACGCGCACAGGCCAACCACGTGTGGAACTTCTCGCGCACCTCTGAAATACACGCACACGCTCCCCCAGGCCCGATCGTGTGTGGAACTTCTCGCGCACCTCTGAAATACACGCGCCCAGGCCAATCGCGTGTGGAACTTCTCGCGCACCTCTGAAATACACGTGGCCAGGCCAATCGCGTGTGGAACTTCTCGCGCACCCCTGAAATACACACGCCCAGGCCAATCGCGTGTGGAACTTCTCGCGCACCTCTGAAATACACGCACACGCTCCCCCAGGCCGATCGCGTGTGGAACTTCTTGTGCGTGTAGAACTTGGCACACATTTATTGCCTGTGCAGGGACGCTACCGCTTGCTTTCGTGTGGCGGACATGCATGGGCCTGTGTGCGTCTTTGGCCGTGCGCTGTTTTTCCCTATTCCATTCCATAAATACGTGTTGTAGGCGGGCGTGTGGGCGTTCCACGCACTTGCCTCCTGTACTTCCCCTGTGATGCCCACATTTTCACGAGTTGTTCCCCATTCTGCGTGTAACACCCCGTGTTACGCCTACTTTTGTTATGTGCGCCGCGCTATGTGCAAATTCGCTGTGGCCTTATCTCACGGCGTTCGATGACCTGTGCGCCAGCATGTGCTGCGCACTTTTTCAGTGCACATCCCACATTTTGCGCGTGCACGGACTTCCATGAATCAATGTGCGCTGTTTTCTGTGCGATAATCGCACTTGCACTGCGATTTTCGCTATTTCACTGCGGATCGCACATTTTCGCACGCGTGCGCCGTTTTTTCAGCGCACATTCATTCCATGAATCGGCCTGCTAGTGGCAATCTCATATTTCTCAAAGTTACGGGGTGACTCAGACACCACTCAGAACACCCTCATTTCCTACGCCATGAAAGGATGGGCCAAAGCAGAAGGGCCCCAGATAGACACCCGCCGCCCCCTTGGTAAAAATAGCAGATCAGTTAGAAAGCATATGCTGGCATCCTTATGAGATCATATTATTCAAAACAGCATTTTTTCTGGCCTATTTCGGGGCTTTTCGGGTGGGAGAGCTTATCGCCGCCAGCACCAAGGCCACAAACGGTTTAGGTGTCATGGAGGTCAGGGTCAGACAAGACAACGTCAACATGGAAATCCAACAGTCAAAAACCGGGGCCAAAAGAACCATTAATATTTGTTGTATCGACGATGCAACAAACTGCCCAGTATGCATAACCAACCACTATTACGCACAAAGGCCCAAGGTTGGGGGGAGGTTCCTGATCCACAGGGATGTCTCGGCACTAAGCCGCTACCAATTTAAAGGGGTACTGATGAAAGCAATCAGCACCGCAGGGTGGGACCGCAAGGACTTTGGCACCCATTCCTTCAGAATAGATGCAGCCACTTCAGCATGACAAGGAGGCCTGGCTCCATTACAACTAACAAACATAGGGGGATGGAAGTCAGATTTCTACAAAAGATACATCAGACCACAGCTAATATAGCCATCCCCACCTTTTCTCTTCCTTTCCCTCCCCCCCTGCAGAACCTACAGGCGCCTGAAAGACCTCGCTCAATTCAGCATGGATTGTCGGCCACTCATTCGTTTTAAGAACAGGCCGATGGGCGGAAGAAACCAAAGTAGGTTGCATACAGAGACCCGCCCGAATTTCTCATAATACATTTAGGGGGTAATGACCTGGTGAACTCAGGAAGGAGAACCCTATTCGAGGAAATCTGCTCCTCACTGGCTTGCATTTCCCCCAACTGGAGGGAAACGGAAATATATTTTTCAGCCATTCTTCCCAGAAAGAAATGGCTGGGGCCCACTGTTACAAAGCCGTAGACATTGCTAGAAGAAAGCTCAACAGGGGATTAGAGAAATTTTGTACAGCGAGAGGGCTGGGTTTCATAAAACACCCGGCCATTACCCTGGGTGACCCGGATCTTTTTCACAAGAACGGCACCCACCTATCAATCCAAGGCATGGAACATTTCTTTTGAGAAATCACGGCAACACTCGCATCTAGAGGCTGTTATTAGGAGATACTTTCGGGGGAACACGGCAGCCAGTAACCTGCCCGTGTGTGGCGGCACGGGCCAGAAGGGGTAACCTCGGGACCTGGTGCCAAAAACCTGCCCGTGTGTGGCGGCACGGGCCAGAGGGGGTAACCTCGGGACCCGGTGCCCAAAAGTATGATATTATTATCGATATGTGATTATTTGTGTATCTGCATAATCATATTTGTACAATAAAATACTACGGCCTTTTATTGCCAACACTTGACAAAATGTGAAACAAATCATTTTGGGTGAGGGTCAGGGTTCGGCCTACAGTATGCGTGCATATGGGTTAATCAGTTATGGGCAATAACGCAGGGCCGCCCAAGTCAAGGTAGAGTAAATGATGTTACCATTCTGCAGGCTAGGAGAGGGGCATATCCCGCCCCACGCCTGCTCCTCTCCCCCACAAGTGCAGAGACACGCAGTCTCTGTCACACAATGCTGAGGAGGGGTCAGGTGCCAACATGCGCCTCACCCTTCCTCCAAACAACAAGGTACTAAGCACCTGCGGAAAACCAACAGGCACGCAGGGCCCAGGTTCAAAGACCTGCCCCCTCCTCAGGGGGCCAGACATGTCGGCTATCCGGCCGGGGGCTGGCACACAGCCCCCACTACTAAACACATCAAAGACCCAGGGCTTCCCTGGGTCTGATAAATAAGAGCAGAATGCTCTAAGAAAACACAATCTGTTTGTGGACCCTGAACAGGGACCCAAACTGAAAGGAGGTTCGCTGTTCACTCAGCGTCTTCCACACTTTGCTTCTTTACCACAAAACCCTCCCACCCTACAAATAAGGGAGAAGAACAAAGGAAAAGAAGTACAGGGCACTGTACGGTGTCCACAATGAGTCGTTGGACATGAGAAGACGGCACGGGCCAGATGGGGTAACCTCGGGACCCGGTGCCCAAAAGTATGATATTATTATCGATATGTGATTATTTGTGTATCTGCATAACCATATCTGTACAATAAAATCCTGTGGCCTTTTATTGCCAACACTTGACAAAATGTTGTGAGACAAATCATTTCGGGTAAGGGTCGGGGTTCGGCCTACAGTGTATGGGTTCATCAGTTACTTGAAATCACATGGCACAGGCCTGGCTCTGGGCTTAGGTTTACATTACCCTGCAATGTTATCCATTAGATCCCTTTGTTCTTTGAGACTGAGAGGCTGCTGAGATCCTTATCCTGTAACAGATGTCTCCCTTCTGCCCTATGACATTATGGGCCGCCTCTTCTAATCTGAATTTAACCTCAATGCAGATCTAAAAGGGTTTGTATTTATTAACAACTGTACACACCAGGGTCAGCTCTTGAAATTCCTTTTAGGCTGAAGTCTCGTAGAGATCAAAGATGCAACTAAAGAGTCAAACAGACCTGCCAGGAAATTCACTTGTGAATTTGCCGAGAGACCACACATGTTTCTAGGCTAAACAACTTACATGTGGCTTTTTTTTTTAAAAACAGTATTTTCAATAATCACATTCATTTTTGCCAGAAGCTGCCTTTCTCTTTGGAATTGCTATGTATTCTACTGGTCAGGGTTCAAGCCACATTGGAATCCCGTGGATTTCTTATTTCTTTACACATAGCTAGAGTGTTTCAATGGAATACTGACATAAAAAGGTTTTTCTTGTGGGTCACTCTCATCACACAGTTCCATTACCATGAATATTTTTTGTGTTAAAAGTGGGCCTTCTCATTACCCATAGTGACAGATCTGTGTTGGAAAGTAGGTCCTAGTCACTGCAAATTACTTGACAGTCACAGTTTGCATATTTGAGTTTCAAATACACCACATATGAATGTGTGACAGCTTTCATGTAAAAGGGCTGCTGTTAATTTTTTCTTTTCTTCCCAATGTGCCTTTGCCCGTTGGCTCTGTTCCTGGTGTTATTTGCACCACTATATGTCTTTCACACTTGGGATGCCCATCCACCATTGTTGATTTCTTTTATAGTTAGCTGTTCACTCTGTCAGCGTGTCTTTCCACCTGTTGGGAAGGGGGCAGCCCAGCCCCACCACCGTAAGCGGTTTAGAGTGAGGGGAGATGCATTTGAAGCACTATGATGGGCAAGGGGGTAGGGAGGACAGTGAAGGACCACCTCCCAATATAAAGGACCCCACTTCTATATAATCAAATATAATCAACCCACAAAGTGTAGAGCAGGGCGCAAGCAACATTGCTATTTTCCATAGAATGTTAGTAATCATAGGCAGAAGACAAGGCCTGTGCAGTGAATGTGGTATTGCATGCACTAGGCCCAAATTGCGAGATGAGGGAAATCTACAACCATGCCCGAGCCCAATGAGGACAGCCCACACCCCCAACCACCACAGTGCCTATTCATTGTTCAAACAGTGTTGCAAAGATGTGTTTTTTCCTCAAGAGGAATGTGCCCTACAAAGCCGTGATCGCAGACTGGCGCCTGGTGTGCATGTTATCTCACACTGGCCAAAGTATGACCCAGCCTATATCCAGGCGACCATGAGTTATAGCCCATATAACTGACTAAACTTTTAGATCCCTGAATTCCATGGAACCAGGTCCCCTTCGATCACCAACCCCAAAGTGACAAGTCCTGAAATGTTCAAAGGGGACAGACAGTGCACATCGTTGAGCGACAATCGTATGATTTGTATTGCGAGGTGCTGGGAGGGATAAATTATAGTTCCAAAATGAGGATGGAGTACTTGGAGCCGGATGGCATGGAAGGTAGTGAGTGTAATGTGTGTGTGAAGGTTATTGTGCCGCAGAACCTCCTTTGTGCCTGTCTTAAGGCCTGCCAGGTGCACACTACAGTGATTAAGTAGCATTGCTTTAGTATTACAGTTAATCTGTTCTTTGACCTTCGATATGAGAAGAAAATGATCACCGCAGCACCCACTTGAAGAAAGACGGATGGACAGTGCTGGAGCCAATGACCTGGCATCTCTTATGGAGCAGGCGGATAGACAGATCATGTATAGGCTCACACCAACCAGCCACACGGGTTTCTACTCTATATATTTATGTCATGAATGACAATGTTTTTCTTTATAATATTCTGCTTGTACTACTTTTGGCAGAACGTTCTTTGCTGTTGCGTTCATCTGCGTATGAGATTAAAACTTATCCTTACAAGATCAACTTGGGTCTTTCTTCCATGGCAGGTTGTATTCTCTCTGGTGTGAGCGTTTATGGACTTGCCTTCAATTGGTGACCCCAACGTGATCCCAGCTCCCACTATATTTGCAGAGGCTTCCAGTACGTTTCTCCAGACGGAAATGCCCACCTACGTCAACCGGTCCCGAAAAAACACATGTTCCGAGTGGCTAAACAGGAGCCATTTTAAGTCATCTCTGTTCTTTGAAGTGGGCCGTGGCTCAGAGGAGACTGCAGGCCGGTGTTGGAATCTTATGACAGAGGAGTTCGGGCGAGCACGCACATGTGAGTAGACTCTTGTAAGCAATAACATTTAGGGGACAAATTTATGGGTAGTGTGAGAGTTGTGAAAACGTGGAGATTGAGGTCATTGATGTGACATAGGGTGTGGTTTGTGTCAATTGATATTGGTGTTTGAATTGTAAAGAGATTATTTTGGTCAGGTGTTATAAAGTAAGGCAAAGGTAAGGCAAAGTTAAGGCAGGGTGTGTCGCGATGTGGCGTGGCATTGGATGATGTTGTGAAGTGGTGTATGTGCACAAGGAAGGGGGACAGAAAAGGGTGGGGGTTGATTTTCTTTTTTGTCACAAGCACTGGCAGCATGCGCGGCGCATTAGCGGGGTTTTGGGGGGTCAGTAAGAAATAAACATTACTAGCATGGGGGGAGAAACACCAATAGAGTATATGTACAAGGCCCTGACAGGGTGCAGAAATACTATAAGCTGTGGATTGCGGGGACAGGAGGAGGGGAATGCCCTGTCTGTGGCCAGGGCATGGCTCCCTTAATAAGAGCGTTTTGGAACATATGTCCCCATTTTTAGTGGCTAAGTATAATGGCAAACAGCTACAGAAGAGAAAGGAAATTTCAGAGCTCTGGCGAATGGTTGATGACTCAGAGGACCAAGGGGATGGAGCGGGGGTACAGATACAGACAGATGGAAAGTGCGGGAGGGGAGAAATAGAGGGCGCGGCACCAGCAGCGCGCAGGGGATTATATCCCTTGGCAGCCTGTCCCACAGATGGGTACACAAATCCAACTTATATACCCACTGTGGAAGGGACCTCTTTATCACCAGTAACACCACAGGCTACCGCTGCCCACCACCATATGCAAACGGCATCCGCAGGTGTCAGGCCAAGGGAGTTCGAAGATAGGTTGGCAGACTTGTTAACAGACCTGAACAGTATACAGGCATCCTCAAGAGCAGTAAGGGATATAGGGGCATTGGGGGAAGGGTCAGGAGAATGGAGAACAGGGGAGGTGCTGCTAAGGATGGATACTGAAGGAATAAGACGTGTGTGTTGAGAAGGAGGGAAACAAGGGTGAGTGGACAATCCTTGGACAGGAGAATACGGTGATGGGAAACAATTTGAGCGAGGAAGACAATGATACGTTTGATGACGGACATGGTGAAGAAGAAGAAAGGGTTGAAGGGGCAGTTGAGAGTACCCCCAAAGTAGAAGGGTCATGGGGGGCAGGTTGAAGAATACGGCAGACCAGATGGTGTTGGTAAAGAGAAGGGGAGTTTTGAAGAGGGGTGTGGGAAGTGGGCCGAAGATGCAGATGCCCCTCATACATAAGGGGGCAGGGAGGAAACAGTGGGCCTCATTACGACCCTGGCGGAACAAGTTAATGGGTGCCGCAAAAGGATGCAGACCCGTTGAAACCGTTCCGCCACATTGGGGGCTGAAATGGGAATGGGGAAGGTCCGGGTCCGGCTTCTTGGAGGGAGGAATTACCGGGCCCTCCGAACTCAGAATGACGCGGTAATTCCTCAATCTGGGAATCCGGACGCGATTTCGGCAGCAGCCATGCTGCCAATAGCGGCATGGCTACCGCCGAGGTCGTAATGAGGCCCAGTATACGGCCTGGCCCCTGATGGATAAAACAATTTGATTACAGCTCTCCCACTCAAAGCAGGGGCAAATAAGTGGATATATGATTTTGAAAAGCAAACTGCAGGGGTACCCCTGGCAATAGGGGTACATCAATAGGGGACATCAAGAGGTTGATGGCTGCTATAATTGGGGACCAGGCCGGGGATAAGTGGGTAAAAGATGGGTATCCTGGAATAACACTGGGGGACAATACACATGATGGAGCATCCTTCAACAGAATTAGAGCGCAGATGTGGGATGCGCTACAAAGGGCTTTTCCAGACACCCCTGATTTACAGTCCCTGATACAGTCTACAATGGGCGATGATGAGGACCCAACTAAGTTTATTCTCAAATTACAAGAGATGTGGAGAGCTGAGATGGGAGGAGCGTGTGATCGTTCCAATACTAATTTTCTATTTTATTGTAAAGAGAGGATTGCCAGGGGAGGTGCAGAAGGCATTAGATACGATTGTGGGCATCGAAACAAAAGGGTGGCTGGAGATACAGAATATAATAGTGCACCATTGTAAAATAATCAAGGAGTGGGAAAAGGAAAAAGCCCAAAGGCGCCAAACGGACGAAGCCAAATTGGTAGAAAAGAATCCGACAAAGGTTGTTGTCCAGGCACCAGTGTCGACGTCAGTACAGGTGGAGGGGACAGAGGGCACCCAGCAGGTTGTGAGCGCCACTATTGCTGTGCTCTGGGCTGAAGTAGGACAAGGACAGTGGGGTGGGGCGCAACAGTATCCTAGCTCACAATGGCAGCAATGAGGACTGCAGAGAGGAAAAGGGGGCTTCCGAAGAGCAAGAGGAGGGGGATTTGGACCCACAGTAGGTGGGTTAGGACCATCACAATGTTGGAATTGTTTGAGGCAGGGGCATTTTGCAAAGGAATGCAGGAGCAGGTCTGCAATGGGGTATAATTACAGGTCACCACAACAGGGCCAAGGGCCTCAAAGGCCCCATGTGCTAGGGTATCTGCAACAGGGTCAAAGGTACCAGAATCAAGGTATCCACAGGGGCAACCCCAGACATACAACCTGCAGCCTCAAGTATCTGATATACAGTTACGGCACCCGCCGCAGCAACAGAATGACGGTGTGGCCCTGGTCAATAGTGTATCAGGCAGAACCACCGCCCCCTTTGTAGGAGTAACAGTGATGGGGGATAACCACTTCTCGTTTCCAGGAATAAACACATACCCTGATTAAGACAGCCCACAGAGAGCACTCGTGTGTCTGGTGTTGTCATTGAACATCCACCCTGAAGTGGAACCTTTGTTGAGGGTGGAGATAGGAAACAAGCAGTTCATATTTATGGTAGACCGAGAAATCTTGTATCACGGAGGGACATTTTCTATTATAAGGGTAAATATTTGGACATGGAGGGATTCTATGGGACTATGTGCAAGGCTCCATAAACTGAGGAGCTGGACGTAAAGGTGGTATGGGCTCCTTTACTATATTCCTAAAGTTCTCCTGTTAATTTACTGGTCAGGGATCTGCTCAGCAAACATGTCATTCACAGATCGTGTTATAGTTTGCTCCATACTTGGGATATGCACAGTAAGGGCAATGCTGGTAATACATACAATGACAGGAAGTTGGTGGTTCGCGGGACCCCTGTGGACCCGGATATGTTCATTTATGGTATTACTGTGCTCTTGGAGGCGGTGCCTCAGATTGCTAATCAATTTTGCCGAGTGCCTACAGATTTCATCTTTCGTCCAGTTGTGTCACCTGAGGTGGTGGCGGGAACAATATTGTCACTGGGTTTACAGGGATTGTTGTTCTCTGATAAAAGGGTTGTCGTGATAGGACAAGGACAGGTGTGAATGGCAAACGGTGCTCTCTATAGATCCAACAGTACAGTTAAAGGAAGTGATGGATGATGAGCTGTTTGAGAACAGTGACAAAAATGGGGAGATAATATTAGAGATTTGTATCCCCTTTGACATAATGGTACAGTATCGAAGGGTGCAGTGCCCGCTGATGGCAGTACTAACTCCATTTCTTGACAAAGATTTACAACATGTTCCTTCGCAGGTGTGGACTACAAATCCACATGATGAAGGACCACTGAAAGGCATGACCCCTGTGCGTATAACACTGAAGCCAGGTGCAATGCTGCCTAGGGTAAAACAATATCCATTATCAAGGGAAGAGGAGGAGGGTATCAGTAATATAATACAGCCTTTACTGGACCAGGGGTCATTGTGCCATTGATGTCTCCATGTAACACAGCGATATACCCTGTCAGAAAATCAATAGGGGGCAACTGGAGAATGATCCAGGACTTGCGCCCCCTAAATGACACAGTACAAAAAGAATTTCCAGTCTTCCCAAATACTGCGACAATTTTATGCAGTATCCCCAAAGTACCCGCACACTTCGCTGTAGTGGACTTGAAAAATTAATTCTTCTCGATTTTACTCCATTCTGCGTCGTGGCACCTCACGGCATTTACACAGGGCCAGATGCGGTTTGAACATACTAAGTTACCTCAGGGGTACTGTGAGAACCCGAGGATATTTAAAAGAATACTGCACACTGATATAGGGAATATTCAGGTGCCCAGCACAATTATCCAGTACGAGGACAATCTGTTAGTGTGCAGTGACAGTGGGCAGCACTGCCGAAGGGATTGCATTATGCTTTTACAATTGATGGCTTTTAAGAGGTACATGGTTGACAAGGCTAAGTTGCAATACTGCCAACAGGAGGTGCTCTATCTGGGACAGTTTATATCAACAAGTGGTAAAAGGATATGACCAGATAGGTCAGCGTCAGTATGCACCATCCCAAGACCTGCCTTGGTTAAAGAAATGCAGAGGTTTCTGGGGCTGTGTAACTATTGTAGGACATGGATCTTAGATTACACAGCATACACAAGACCGCTTCTGCAGGTCCTTAGGGAAGAACAAAAAACAAAGGATCATAAATTACATTGGACTGCAGATATGATCAACGGTTTGATGATTTAAAAGAAGTCCTATTAGTTCATCACCCATACTGGCAACCCCAGACTACACAAATGAATTTTACTTGTTCTCAATTTCAGATTGCCAGCTCATGACTACAGGTTAGACACAGAAAAGTACTATGGGCCATAACCTGTTCACCTATTACAGTGGCACAATGGGTTCAGTTATGCAGGGGCAGTTGATGTGCAAACAAGATTTAGCAGCTTCTGCATTTGCAATAGAAAATAGTTCTACTATTGTAATGGGGTGCTGAGTTACATTGTATGTGGAACATTCTTTTTTTTGCCATCCTAGAAAGATCAAAGTCCACCCTGACTACACAGAGATCTTCGGCATACAAGATTATTATCTCAAAGCTCGACATTCATGTGGTTAGATGCAAAAGAGTGAATCTGACCACCTTTCTAACAATAATGCCCACGGCCGAAGAACTGACATTGCACGACTGTAACACATATGAGGGGGAGGAGGATGACATCAACAAAATGTTGCACATTGGCAGAGGATGAGGTACTCTTTGTTGATGGGTCGTCCACAATTGACAAGGAGGATGGACAAAGACATACAGGGGCAGCAGTGGTACGACTTCATGAAGGGGAGTACGAGATGATGGTTATGAAAAGTTTGCCCATACATGATTCTGCACAGGCGGGGGAATTTATAGCACGTAGTGAAGCATTGAGTGCGTCCCGAGGGTGCCATGCCACAATATATTCGGACTCAGCGTACGTCACAACAACTGTGCATGCTGGTCTATCCCACTGGAAGAGGAAGTGGTTTCAGAGGGCAGATGGATCCCCAGTGCAGCATGCAGGACTGCTAGAAACACTGATAGAAGCATTATCCTTGCTATCTGTCTTGGCGGTCTCAAGAGTGCCACCCACACTAATGGGAAGACAAAATATCAACAGGGAATGCAGCCGCTGAGGCAGTAGCCAAAATGGTGGCATATCTGCCAAATTAAATGCCTGCTAAGTATATTATAGCCACCTCACCAGTCAGTGAAAATCCAATACCTTATACAGTATTATCTATCTCCCAGATAACAGAGTTACATGGTAGGGCACCAGAAAGGGGAAGGGAATTGTGGATATGAAGGGGATGCAAGCAACCCCAATATCCTTATGTTAAAAAAACAATTCTCTATTGTTATCGCTCTTTCAACATTGTATTTAACAAAGGGGTGCCCTTGGCCCCACAAATGAAAATTCACAATTGTGTAACTGCCCCAACATGGCCATGTGAGTGAAGGGGGGTCTGAAAATCAAAATTCATAATCATCCCCATGTTTGCTGTCCAACTTCCCCAACACAGGCCTTTAAGTGAGGGGGGTCTGAAAAACGTAAATTCTAACTGTTCCCACCCCCTAGATCTGGCCTTTGAACAGAAGTGTGCTGCATGTCATTGATGTGTATGTTGTTGGGGCTGGGGAAGAAGTGCTTTCCAAAAGCGAAACCTCATGTATCCAACACTGAATGTGTGAAGTATGCCTTGTTTTAAAGTCCAACCTTTGTTTAGTTCTAAGTTACATTTTGTTGAAGTAATATTTGCCACAGGCATTTTTACAAATCTGTAATTTCAACTGCTAGCATTTTGAGTGTGCAGGGAACTGCGCCTATGTTTTGACTCTAAAACTCTCAGCCAGTATGTTGAAGATTATGTTCTAGTAGTGTGCCATATTATTATTATTGAATTTTAGCCTGTGTTCCATGTTTGTGAGACAAAAGTGAATGCAGAAAAAGTCTGTTTAAAAGTAAAAGCCTACAGAAAAGTATGTTTTCTAATTGAAGCTGTGTTTTTTGCCTGAGAGAAAGTGGCAGCTGTAAAAAAACAGACCTATTATTTATTGAGCTTATAACTGAAATAAATATACATTCTTTCTATACACCGGACTAGTTCTTGGCCTACTGTGGGCAGAGGGGGGGGGATTTATGTGGCTCTATATGAGTCTTCAATAGGGTCAGCGCTAAAAGAAAATGTAAGGGTTGTAGGGCTCATTGATTGGGGGAAGGCACTCCCTACATAAAGGGTGGCCTCTCTATATAACGCTACAAATTGGGGGCTCATGCGCCGGGATCTGGTCTGTTATTTTGACTCATGACCATTGTATTGGTGACAGAATATTCATTTCAGTGTAATTTCATTGAGGTAGATATAAGGTCCTTGTCCATTGTTTCCAGGGCACTGTAATACTTGACCTCTTGTTTCTGAGGGAGGTGTATAGGTGTAGAAAAATAAGACTGTGTATAGTGCTAATGCAAAAAGGAGATTGAGTAAGAATTGATTTTTTTATTTGGCATTGTGTGTGGAAATCAAGCAGAAACAGGGTGATTTTTTCCCCTGGTCAAAGAAAGTTTTACAAAAGGTACAAAAAGTCATTTTAAATTTCTACCATAGAAGAACATCTCCTGGCTAAGCTTTTCATTTGAGGAGAATAAAGAGTGAGAGCAAATCAGAATGGTGCAACAGGAGACCTCAGCGAGCACTGACATTTGGCTTGAAGGTGGAGTTTTGCACAAAACATTAGAGGCATTTTACATGACACAAAATGCTTGTGAAGAACTGATCCAAATGGTCCAACTCATAGCTCACTTATATTTCCATGTGAAATTACATGAGGAAAGATTGCAGAAAAAAGAGGCTGATGTGATGAGGCCTGGAAACAGGTTTGGAGATAAAGTGCAGCAGAGCAAAAGTATCGAAGTACAACAAGAAAGGATCATTGGACAACTTCAGGATGATTTGATAACACAACAGCAAGCCAGTACAGAAAGGGAGAAGGAGTTCACTGCACTGCATAATGCATGCACAGAGGATGCACACACAGTAAGTCGCCTGCATCCCCAATAGACTGTCCAGACTAATAGAGGGTTGGAAGATGACGTTGTGCCCCTCAAGCAAAAAATCAAGACATTGGAAAGAGAAAATAGCCAGTTCATCATTAAAGAGATGGGCTCACAAAAGGAGTTTGATGAAATATGGCAGAATGTAAATATCCTGAAATAACAGAATGTTCAATTTGTCAAAGACCAAGATGCATTCAGGTTGAAAGTGGTTGCAGAAAAGGAACAGTCAGGTTCTCAGGAACTGACCAGAATTAGAAAAAAAAAGGAATGAGCTAGTAGATCGTGTGAGACAAATAGAATCTGGACTATTAGAGGCACTGAATTGCATGGATCGGCAAGAGAAAGAGATCAGTCTCCTGAAGGAAAAGCGCCTTGAATATGGACACAACATACAAGGCGCACACAGGGAGAATGAATCACTTAAGCATGAGGTGTAGCAAACAAATCATCGGTTGATAGCTCAGAGCAGGGTGCTAGAGGCTGTATTGTCAGAATTAAAAAGCCAGCTTTCTGGAATGCCATCAGGAAATAAGGAAATAGAGACACAGGTGTGAGAGTCTCACAAAGGAAAGCTCTGAGGTACCTGGACCAATAGGATAAAAAAAAATACCTCCATGAGCTCATGGCCTGCACGGATACGCTACAGTGGGAGAACTGCTGTCACTGTCATCACCCTCTGGTGGTACATTAGAAGGTGGGCGTGATATGGGAGGCAGACCACACAAAGCCTTGGCATGCTCCTCCATGGCAGCTAGCATGCGTGTCTGAAAGGTTTGGTTCTGCAGGATGATGGTACGGAGATCCTCATGCAGCACCTCACGGGTAGCACGCATTTCTGCCTGCATGGCCTCGCGTGATGCCCGGATCTCCTGACGGGTTGCCTGGAGCTCAGCTGACAGTGTGTATATCAGCTGCTCCAGCTGCTGTTCTGCCCTTGTACTCCGGTACACCTCAGGTTCACACAGAGTATCTCTGAGGGAGCTGTGTCAGAACCTCAGGGCTTCCCTGTGGGCTTGTGACTCTACAGATATGGCTGTGCGCAGAGTCTCCAGTCCAGCCCCTGGCTCCCTGTCGGACACCAACATGTCCTCCCTGTGTGAGTGGCAAATGGACTCTGTTGCCTGCTGCTGTAGCACCATCTGCCTTTCAGAGGGAAGAATGGAAGTGGCCACCCTATCCATTGCCTGAGCCATCATTTCACACGATGCCCCCTGTTGTGCTGCTATAGTGTACATGGAGTTCTCCCACACAGTATTGCCTGGTGGCGCACGGCCACCGCGTTGGCGGGCACCACACCTGTTTGGGGCAAGGTGATGTGCACCTTGCTGTGCTGGCACTGCCCGAGGCTCCAGGACTGCATTCTTCCTTCAATCTGCTGGCCCAGGAACAGGAGCAAATATTGTGGAGTTTGACCCTGCATCCGTAACCGCCACAGGCGGACTTTCCAACACTGAAATCCCCATAGAGGGGTCTACCCCGGGTGCAGGTGGGTTCGACAGAACAGGATCCCTGCCAGAAACACTCAATTGCGACGGGACATATGTCTCAATGTCCGATTCAGCACCTGATTCATAGAGGTCTCCGGAGGTGTACCCAGAGACACACCTGGACAGGATGGTCTGTAGGATGATTGGGTTTTCAGCCACCACCACCCCACGTCCTCCACTGGTGCCCGGTTGTGGCTGTGAGTACTCCTGGCTCTGCGCCATCTCCTCCTCCTCAACAGCATCAAGTGCCTCATCACCTCCAAAAACATGAAAGATTACTAATGGAAACAGGCATGAGCACCATAGCACACACACATAGACATGAAGAGGCAGAGATCCAGTACATAAATGACACATGTCACACATGACAATAACTCTGGCATGCATGCACTGTCAATGAGTTTGAAGGGGAGGCAAAAAGCAGACACTGATGACTCCAAGATGGAAAACCAACTCATGTGCTGCATGCTGGATAGCACTGGCATCAAACATTAGCCTGTGAGTGGCATGGACAATCCACATACATGACACAGCGCATATACGGCAAGTAACATAGCCATGGCAGATTAGACAAGGACACCCAGATGGTAGCAAATCAGTACAGTCACCCATTCATGCGAGATGGACATCAAGACATAAAACATGGAAAAATGAATGTGAAAACACCCATGTGCCACACGCTGCAACAAAGCCAGTGTTCACTGATGCAGTGATGGCAGGCACATGGATACATCAATGGTTGGTCACTTCGACATGAGAGGATACAATTGTCATGTTCAACATTCAAACAGGGCCCCAAAATGATTGTGTGCAGGCCATGTGAAGGTGCACATTACTCAATTAGCTTGACTGTTCAGATCTTTCCCATAATAAGTCAAGAATTGTGGCCCATTGTGCGGTGTAATCTATGACTGAAGTATGTCACATTTGGGACAGTAGGCCACATAAATGTGTGGTAAAAATGCTAAAAATTTAATGAATGGGCATAATGAACAGGAAAACTGCATGAAGAATGTTGTGACAAGAGGACAACTAAAGGCCAAGTGCAGTAATCATGTGCAAAAAGTGAACTGTGGTCAGAAGATATACTCTGAAACGGAAACACAAGTCCGGTTAATGGTTTTGAGGAACCACATGGGTGACCCATAGCACTCATGACTACACAGCCTCACCTGGCACTCAATCAGAACACATCACCCAAGCAACGTACACATGGATTGCACACACATGCATGATCACTCACCGGACATTGCTTCAAGATCTGGTAGGTCTCCCACGCCTTGGATCTGATCCTTTGTGATGAATGCTCCAGCGATAGACTCATGTTCAGTGAGTTGTTCCTCCTCTGGTGGAGACCCACCACCAGTCACCAGAGTAGTGGCATGATTTGAAGCCAGCTTGTTCTTTGCTCTGCGTTTCAGGTCATTCCACCGCTTAGAGCAATCATCAGCTGTGCGCTTCACAAATCCAAGGGAACTAATGTGGTCCGCAATGGTCTGCCAGTGGGCCCTACGTTGAGCAGTTGTAGTCTTGCACCCTGCATTCACCACCATTTCGCACTGGAAGTAGCCAAAGGCACGATGACCAAAGGTCTCACTGCAGGCATTGGCTGCTGGGTGATGTTGGCAGGACCAACCTCGGTGTGATGGACTTGGACCAACACTGTCCCGGCTGGGAGACTCGGAGCTGGGGTGGATTGAGCTGCAGCTGCCCCTGCAGTCTCCTCACTCTGGCTACTTGGGGCAGCAGATGACATTGCTGCCCAGGATCCACGTGGCCTGGAAGTCAGCCTGGGAGTCATCCTGTGCCGGTTCGGTTGACAATATGGGCCGGTTTAACAAGGCCTGAGCTGGGATGGTGTACATCCCCCTGAACCATTGGGGGGGGCATGGGTGTCCCTGATTGGTCCTCCACACACTGGCCTCTTGGGTCACCCTGCACATCCTGGTCACGTCCCCTACCGCGCCCACCTCTTTGAGTTCGGCCACCTTTGCCTCCCTTACTGCTTGGTCACCTCCCAACCATGGCACTGATGTTGTTGTGCGTATGGGAGTTGCAGTAAACAATTTTCCTAGGCAATTGGGGTGAAAGGGGTAGGGTACTAGATGGATTACGTGCCCTAGTGCTCTAGCAAGGCTGTCTGTGACCCCTGGGGGAAGATGACGGGTCACGCAACGCACAGGCTCCCCGAAAACAATATTTAACGTGCACCCCCTGGTAGACCACGTGCATGGAATGAAGAACCCGCACTATGCTGAGGCACCCAGAAACACAAAAATAAGCGTACGCGTGGTACACGCAGCCTACAATGACCTCTGAATGGGTACGCAACACACAGGGGCAACCACCGTTGAAAAATACGTGTGCGACTCACCGTCTGCCTGGAAAAATCACATGAAAAAGACGCGCATGTGCGCGTTGGCAACACCCCCGCCAAAAGAAGAATTGAACGCTGTCTGAGTATACAGGGAGTACAAACTGGAACCGTTGTGAAGTAATCGCATGTGAACCGACAAGAAGTACAAATATCACCCGCTCACTCTCCACAAAAAGATCACATACAAGAATATGGCATCCTACGCGTACCTTTTAACCCAGCCCACATGTGCAATGTCACTTATGCGCGTACGCGCTAAGGCCCTTTCCTCCATTTGCACGCAGTGACACCCGGACGTGCAGTTTTTGCATGTGTACAATCAACATGCACCCGTGTTGAAGGAAACGCCCTTGCGCGTCACATCACAGATGCGCTTACGAGCTAAGGGCCTTTCCTTGAATTACACGCAGATGTGCAGTTTTTTCACATGCCAAATCACTCCATATCAAGCTGGCAACGCAGCAACACACAGACGACCACGCTCCTGCCCAGAAGGCCATTTTCATGCCCCCCAGAGCCCCGAGCACGCTCCAACCTGCCATCTGCTGCTGCCTGCCTGCCTGCCTTCCAAGTGCACTGCTGTTTGATGCCTGCGCGTCAGCCATCTGCAGGGGTGCAGTTGCTGTGACCACCCCTGCTGGAACAGAAACTCCCAACTGGTATACCATCGCTCCACAGCCCAGCCCCAGGACCCAGTTGCCCACCCACACCTGCCTCTGGGGTTGCCATGTCGGACACAACACCATCTGGCACCACTGGCAACCCCAGCCGGAGAGGCAGAGGGCTACCAGCTTCAGTGCCATTGAAGTTGGTATCCTGGTGGAGCAAGTCTTGGGGCAGTATGATGCCCTCTTTGGAAGTTTACGCGCCGACAATGAAGGACAGAAGAGGATCTGGATGGGCATCGTGACTGCCATCAATGTGGAGGGGGTGGCACTCCGAGACATTCAACACGTCCGGAAGCACTGGGAAGACTTCAGGTCCAGGACCTTCAACAAGGCCTAGTGCCTCTTGAAGGCAGCGGATGCCAAGGGATGCCGGGTCTGCCGAACCAACAACCAGATGAGGGTCCTGGATCGTGTATGCCCAGCGCTCCACCTCCAGGTCTTTGTGAGGCAGACCCGTCTGGAGTCGAGCGGTAAGTGTACATGCGTACTGATTGGACGCTGTGCATGTTGAGGTGTGGCAGGAGTGTGCACATTGTACATATGTCTGTGTAGGGCCATGTATGCATGTGTATGTACATGGAAATGAGCCTGCAGCATGTGAGTCCTCTCATGTGTGAGACAGATCGATGGTGTATGTGTTGGTAAGCATGCTGCCCAAATGCAGGTGTGGGTGCACACATTTTTACATTTCTGTGTATGTACAGTGGCATGATTGTGGTGTCACACATGGATGGTGGTTCCACCTGCATGTATCTGCACTATGTGCATGTGTGTGTATTTGACAAGTGTGCAACTGTGATACACCATGGATGCATGTAACACTGACATGTAGGAGGCTGATTGCCAGATGTGACATGGATGGCAATGTTATCACTGCGACATGTGGTGGAGATGTACAGATGCATGTATGTCTGGTGGCGTGTATGCATGTGTTCTGCACTCCCCGAGTTGCATGTGACGTGAGGCTCACCTTCGGCTGCTCATGCTGTTGTTTGTGTATGGATGGTGCTGCCTCGTGCAACATTCCTGTTGATTTGCTCATGTGTGTGGGTTGAAATGACATATGTGTTGGGGAGTGTGATACCATGTCTGAAGTTTGACACTGCCACTCATGTACAACTGTCATGTGTTTATCAGACCATTGTACAGTGCCCTGATGCCTGTGTTCTATCTCTCCCTGTTTGCAGCGTCAACTGATGAAGAGGGCGAAGATGGTGCTGTGGAGCAAAGCGGCAGGGATCCCACCATCAGCCGGAGACGCAAGGCCCGGCTCCCCTCCCAGGTTGTCATCTCGTCGGGGAGTGAGGAGTCTGTGACCGTGTCCGTGGCCGCAGCTGCCGAGGGTAGGTCCAAGAGGCGGAGGTCGGAGGTGGACTCCTCAGCAGCAGAAGGGGCAGCTGAGACCCCACAGGGTCCGATGGAGGAAGATGGCACGGAGTCATCCAGGTTGGTGGGGGGTTTGGTTGAGGAGGAGGCCATGGAAGGGACAGACACAGGGGCTGGAGGGGGGAATTCCACTGGTGCTAGTGGTGCAGTCCAGGGGCAGGGACAGGCACCAGCAGAGATGCCTACGTCCAGACCCGTTCTCAGGGTGGGGATGAGCGAACAACAACTGGCCTTCCTCTCCTTGTGGATGTGGCAATAAGGGACCGTGTTGAGCCTTTCCAGGCTGGGGTGGAGTTGTGTCAACGGGGCATGCAAGATGACCTGCAGTGTTTTCGTGAAGACACTGCATGTCATCTCGGATGCCTCTTTGACCGCGTCGACCTACTGGGAAGGGTCACCAGTGCTGGATTCCTCCGTCTGCTGGACCTTCTTCCGACCCCCTCCTCACCTGAACCCCCTATGCGCCAGTTGTCCTCCGTGCCATCTTCCGGTGCATGTATCACCTGGGTACCCCGTGGAGCTGCCTCTGACCCAGCGGCCAGGCTGGTGGAGGACACATCCCTGCCACAGTCAGGAGTCGGAGGTCCAGCAGGGGTGGCCACACCAACAACTGCACCCCAGCAGGAGGAGGACATGCAGGCAGCAAGAGCCAGGGCACAGGCACAGCAGCAGCAGGCTCAAGGTGGGAGCGATGATGGCTCGGGGCTATCAACATCAGAGGGGCAAGCATCGGCCGGAGGGCAGGAGGACCTTGGATTGGGAGTGTCTTCCATGTGGCAGCGGTTAACTCTTGTCCGTCTCACACACACCCACACAATGGGTGCCAGTGAATGTGAAAACCCACATTTTGACATGCATGAAACCAATGAGAGAATACCACAAATTGAAGTACGAAACAAAAATGTATTGAACACAAAATGAAGGGAGTTAAATGAAGACACACAATAATGGAAATAAGAAATAAAATGCAGCATGTCCCAAAATTAATAAAAAATTCATGAAATCAGAATCCAAATAAATCCAAATGAAGATGTGTCCAAAGTCTCCGTCCAACAAAGCAAATCCAAAGGGAAAGAAATAAGTAAAATCCATTGCTCCATGGTCAAATAAAAAAAGTAATGATGAAAAATCCAATGTTCAACTATATACAAATAACAAATCCAGGGTCCATGAGCCCAACTATTGAAATTAAACCTACAAAAAAGACTACCTAATAAAGAACTATCTACAAAAAGGTGGGGCATAGTCCAAGCGCCCCAAATGAAAGAAAAACATAAATAAAACCTAGCACTAACTAACTATATACAATGGCGGCGGGCAAGTCCTACGGCTCACTTGTTGATTTCCCGTGCCAGGGCATCACCGAACTCCTGTTCTATGTCCTGGAGGCTAAACAGTATCTCAAAGGGGCCGATGTACCAGGAGACAGCTTTGATGGTCGGACCCAGCGAGGTAAAAACTTTGTAGATAACATGACCTTGGTACCCTCTTCCCAGGCGGGTACATGTCTTCTATGTCGATCAGCTTGTACTTTGTACTGACTGCTAGCCCTTTGAAGACTCTGTCTGGCTGTTACATGAGCTTCTCTTAATCGAGCCAGATTGGAGTCTATCGATGGAATGGAGGTGTCCTTCCAGAAAGTGGGTATGATAGATTGGGGGTGGTACCCGTAAGTACAATTGAAAGGGCTCATACCTAGAGAAGCATGAACTGAGTTGTTGTAAGTGAATTCCGCAGTAAAGAGAAGTGACCCAATTGTCTTGTGACGGATTTACAAAACACCTCAAGTACTGCTCAAGGGTTCCATTTAACTGCTCAGTTTGGCCATTAGTTTGAGGATGAAATCCTGAAGAGAGAGCTCTCTCAATCCCCAATAACTTGCACAGCGCCGACCAAAACTTAGAGGTGAATTGACTGCCACGATCGGATACGATCTTATGTGGAAGGCCGTGTAGTCTGAATATGTCCTTTAGGAAGACTTCGGCCATAACCGAGGCCGAGGGAACGCTGGACAAAGGAGAAAAATGCACCAATTTTGAATAGGCATCGACCGTTACCATGATACACGTACAACCTTGGGATGGCGGTAGGTCAATGATGAAATCCATAGAAATGTTTACCCAAGGACCTGGAGGGATCGGGTTTGGTTGTAGAAACCCCAAAGGCTTCTGGGTAGAATGTTTGTTTTGTAGACAGGTCAAACATGTCCGGATGTATGTCTGAGTGTCCGCCTTCATTTTAGGTCAATAGAAGGATCTTTGGAGCAACTCAAGGGTACCGCGTAAGCCCTGATGACCAGCAGCCTTCGAGTCATGACACCACCGAAGGGCTTGCATCTGGAGATTGTGTGTTGGAAGAATCAACCTCCCTCGAGTGAAGTATAGTCCGTCCTTTATCTCGACAGGTGATCTCCCTAGGCTTGGAGTGGGTCTTTCCAAAGAAGATGAAGCTCCCCTAACCTTCTCCAGAAACGATGACACCGCCAGGATTATCCTAGTGTGGGGAAACATCAGTTCTTTCTGATATGTAGGAATGACTTCTTTTCTACGGGATAGAGCTTCAGCGTCTTGGTTTTGAGAGCCTGGAATGTACGTGATAGAGAAATGAAATTGAGCAAAGAAATGTGCCCATCTAGCCTGTCGAATGTTGTAGCACTCCTGTTTGTTGTCTCAAAATCTGTAGGTTTTTGTGATCGGTGCGGATCAGAAAAGGACGCAAAGTCCCTTGGAGCAGGTGTCTCCATTCCAAACAAGCCAATTTCATGGCCAAGAGTTCTTTCTCAATGACGGAATAGTTAAGTTGACTGGCAGTCAAGGTCTTTGAGAAATAAGCTACTGGATGTTCCATACCTTGATTGGTTTGCAGGAGAACAGCACCTACGGCAGCAGCAGAGGTGTCGGTCTCCAATATAAAGGGCTTCTGTTGGTCCGGCTGTCTGAGAATGGGAGCCGGGCAAAATCGGTTCTTAAGACTGACAGAGCTGTCTTCAGCATCTTTGGTCCAGAAAAAAGGCGTAGAGGACTTCCTCAGCAGGGAAGTGATGGGAAGCGTAAGTCTTGAGAACTCTGGGATAAATTTTCGATAAAAATTTGCTAGCCCTAGAAACCTTTGGATCTCCTTCACCGATGAGGGAGATGGCCATGCGAGTAAGTCTTCTACTTTCTTGGGATCCATGGTGACTCCCTTTTCAGAGAGAATAAATCCTAGATAGGATATGGATGACTGGGCGAAAGCACATTTCTCCGGTTTTACTGATAGGCGATGTGACTGGAGCCTGTGTAACACTTCAGAAACTTGGGAAGTGTGCTCTTCCTTCTTGCGGGAGTAAATCAATATGTCATCAAGGCATACCACTGTGTTGAGACCCAACAGATCAGAGAAGATACGATCCATGAACCTCTGAAAAATTGAGGGGGCATTTACCAGTTCGAAAGGCATCACTCGATATTCATAAAGCCCACACGGAGTGCAGAAAGCCGTCTTCCACTCATCGCAGGCCCTAACACGAAGTAGATCATATGCGTTCCGCAAATCCAATTTTGTAAAAATCACTGATCCCTGGACGGCTTCTAGAATCTCCGAGATGATGGGCATGGGATATCGATCCTTAATGGTCACCTGATTAAGACCTCTGTAGTCGATGCAAGGCCTTAACTCCTTAGAGTCTCTCTTTGGTATAAAAAACAAAGAGGCACCTGCCGGGGATCTTGATGGTCGAATAAGTCCGTTGGCAAGATTGTCATCCAAGTACAGCCTGAGCACCTCCTTTTCGGACATTGAAAGGGGGTACATTCTCCCAAAGGGAACCAAGGCCTGAGGCATTAGGTCTATGCTGCAGTCCTCCGGCCGATGAGGAGGAAGCACTATGGGTTGTTGTTCCTGGAAGATAGCTGATAATTTCTCGAAATGCCTGGGAATGCAATGGATAGAGCTCTTCTCAGCAGCGCATACCGTCTTGACCCTTTCAAACACTGGTCCCGGCAGACACTTCTCTTGGCAATAAGTTGAGCAAATACTCAGTAGGTTGTCTGTCCAGTTTATAGTCGGATTATGCTTACGGAGCCATCCAATTCCCAAAATAACTGGAAAATGAGCTGCTCTGATGATATCAAACTTTATCATCTCTGAGTGTTGTTGGATGGAAAGGCACACTTCTTCCGTAGTGTGGGTGATAAGTCCGGAACATAGAGGAGTGCCATCCACTCCTTCTACCTTCTGATCTTCCTTTTTGGGAAATCGGATCATGCCCAACTTATCTGCCCATAAGGTGTCAAGAAAGTTCCCTGCAGCTCCACAGTCGAGTAAGGCTTGGGTCTCCATCTCCTTTCCTCTGAACTGGAGTAGGACGGTGATAACCATTAAACGATGGCCTACGGAGGATTTGGCTGAGGTCACAGAAAGAGTAGTGTAGGAACAGAAGGACTCCCCTCGATAGTCTGTCCTACCGACTACCGAGGGCGTTCGTTTCCCGACCTCCTAGGGGGTACATCGGGACAGTCTCGCAAGATGTGAGTGGCAGAGCCACAATACAGGCAAAGACTACTCTGTCGTCTCCTCTTCTTCTCTACTGCTGTCAAGGGAGCTCGGGTGGTTCCAATCTGCATTGGTTCTTCCTTCGGCAGTGGACGAGTAGTAGGTGAGGAGGCCGAGGGGTGAGGATCTGGGAAGGAACCGGATGAGCGAGCCTTCTTCTTCTCATTCTTCCTTTCGGTTATGCGGAAATCGATCCTGATGACGGCCTTCATGAGATTGGAGAAGGTATCAGGGCGGGGAATCCTGGCAAGTTCGTCCTTTAAGTCCTCCCGCAAGCCACTTCAAAAAATGGTATATTGGGCTCCTTCCTGCCAACCGGCCTCTGCCGCTATTCTTTTGAAAGATGACAGGTAAGAAAGTAGGTCTGAATTGCCTTGACGCACATCGAGCAAGTCTTCACTTGCGACGTAAGCAGTTTCGATGTGAAAGAATGTCTGTTTGAGGAGATCCTTGAAAGCAGCAAAGTTTTGTAATACCGGATCAGACTGAGATACCAAGGGAGTTGGCAATGCCAGGGCGTTACCCGTCATGTGGGTAATCATAAACCCTACCTTGGCATGATCAGTCGAGAAGGTGCCTTTCCTGAAAGCAAAGTGAATGTTGCATGCATCCAAGAATTATTTTACTTTTCTTTCAGTACCATCAAATTTGCCTGATACTAAAGGTAGGGGGCAAAGATCAGTCGTAAGCTGTTCTCGGGCGGCAACCCTCTGTTGGAGAGCGGCATTTTCTGTCTTTAAAGTCTGTACTTCCAGACTCAGATTCTGGACCGCTGCGACAAGCTCCTGGAGCTGTTGTGGGGTTGCCATCTCAGTACTTGGGTGTTGCAAGCTATCAACGTTAACAGGCTGACCCACTACCTTATCAGGCTGGTCGGTAATGTCCTCCTCTTCGGTGGAACACAGATCGTCTCCCGATACCCCTTCCTCCTCACCTGACGTTGAAGAGTAGTTCAGTTTCTTTCTCCTGGTGTGCTGAGCGGGTGATCTCTTCTTCTTAAGAAGGTAAGGTAGGCCTCGAAAGGAAGCCACTGCGGCTCCTAAACTGGAGTCACGGTGACCCCCCTCCGCGATGTACTAAACAGAGTGAGGGGAAAAGCCAGTGGCAGAAAAACCCCTCCGGAGCTCAGAAGCACACTGATCCGGAACCAAGAAACGATGAAGTAACACTGCAGATCCACTTGAGATAAGTGAAGATGGTGAGCGTAGTGAGACAAGCCAAAGGGAATGAACTGCAGCCGCACAGGTAGCAATGGAGAAGGAGAATCAGCAAGAACGAGGGAGAGAGCCAGAGAGCGAACAGAGCGCGGGGAGACACAGAGAAGGGAAAACAAAAATGCCAGGGAAGGAGGGAACGCAAACAGAATATGAGAACAGGAGGAAAGGGGGCGGAACACCACCAAGAGGAAAACGTGAACGGAGCGATGGCAACAGAGGGAAATCCGAAGTTGCAACGCAGAGAGCCGCCTAGTACAGAGTGGTGATATACTAGGCAGCGGCCATGTTTAGGAAGACTAGGCCGTAAACGTCGTACACGAATGAGACGTGACGGCGCAGATCAATGGCGGCCAAGTTTCCACCTTTTCCATATCCGCCAACTACCTTTGGTCGTGACAATACTTGCCATTTGGGTTGTGTCATGTAATGGGCATTTCATTGTGGGGTGGATGGAATACTTGGTTGGCTCTTTGGACAGGGGTGGCGCTGTGGGCTTTGGGTGGCCATAAGGCCCATGATTGTGGATCAGGATGACGTGTTGGGGGGGACATGAGTCGGGGCTTGCTGGCAGGTGCCTGTCACTGGTGGGTGGGGGTCCAGGGGGACATGAGTCGGGGCCTGCTGGCAGGTGCCTGTCACTGCTGGGTGGGTGGGGGTGCAGGGGGACATGTGTGGGTGCTCACTTGTGCATGGTAATATGTGGGCTGGCTGGGGGGCATGGCCATGGGTGCAGGGTAGTCCCCTGTGTTGTGGGCTGCCTGCAGGGCATGGGGAGGGAGGAGAGTGCACACCTGGGAGGAGACACACTGCCAATTTGCGTTGGTGCACACCAGGAATACACATACCCTGCTCGCCCAGCGTAATCACATGTGAAACTCCCTTCGCACCCCCAGAATACACGTACTCCGCTCGCCCTATCGCGTGTGATACTCCCCGCGTACCCTGCTCGCCCAAGGCCTATCGCGTGTATGACTTCCTGCACACCCCTTAGAATACACGTACCCCACTCGGCCAACGCCTATCGCATGTATGACTTCCCGCGCACCCCTCAGAATACACGTACCCCGCTCACCCAATGCCTATCGCATGTATGACTTCCCGCGCACCCCTCAGAATACACATACCCCACTCACCCAAGCCCTATAGCGTGTATCTCTTCCAGTGCACCCCTCAGAATACACGTACCCCGCTCGCCCAAGCCCTATCGCATGTATGACTTCCTGCACACCCCTCAGAATACACATACCCGGCTGACTTCCCGCGCATCCCTCAGAATACACTTACCCCGCTCGGCCAAGCCCTATCGCATGTATGACTTCCCGTGCACTCCTCAGAATACACGTACCCCGCTCGCCCAAGCCCAATCGCGTGTATACCTTCCCGCGCACCCATCAGAATACACATACCCCGCTCGGCCAAGGCCTATCGCGTGTATCACTTCCCGCACACCCATCAGAATACACATACCCTGCTCACCCAACCCTATCATGTGTGAAACTTCCCACGCACCCCCCAAATACACTGTACCAGCCCTGTGAACTGGTGCAGGGTTAGCGCTGCATTGGGGATTTCAGTTGGCGCACGCTGCCTCTCTGCGCTGCTCGCATGTGCTGCCTCTGCACTGAAATCTATGAATTACCCTGTTTGTGTTTAATCTTTCATTGGCTCTCATGATGCTAGCATGCTGTAGCTTCGGTAGCCTCGAGGTCTGGTTGGGCCATTGACAGTTGCATGGTGTGCTCCAGCTAACCTGCTTCTCTAGAACTAGACTGTGCACACAAGCAAGCATTTCTTGGTTGCTAAGCAACCACAGGAAGCATAATATGGTGTCAATGTCAGGGCCTGCCTGGAGCATGCAGATTTCATTTATACGTTTTCTATTAAGTGAGCACTCTGATTCGTAAGTCTTTAAGGGTCAGATTTCTGAGGGGTCCACAGTGGACACTCCCCCCCACACTGGGGGGAGGGGTGGAGCAGTAGAGGCCACTGCTATGCCAGTGCCTCTACCCACCACATGTATGGTCAGACATGCAGTGGGTTGGCATAGGATATAGTCTGAAAATAGTAATCACAAATACTTGTGTCAAAAAGTCACAGAACAGTATCCGAATCACCACACACATATAAATGTCTCAAAGCCACATAGCTCTGTTACATATCCAGGCACTTGCTCATGGGCATTGCCATAGTGACACCTACAGACATAGTTTTCACCATGGGATACTACAGGAGGTGCAAGTGAGGACATTCTTGGTTTGGCAGTACTATTGACAGAACACGCCCAGAATTTCAATGCCCCTTTTCATGTGATGCATGGCACTGCCCTCCAAGTCACTGATTCACAGAAGGATTGCTGTGCATTCTTATCACCAAAGTCAAACTTGGATTGTGCTCTCTGGTTGGTGAGATCACATACTCAAGCAGAGAATTTATTTTAAGGCAGGCCTGTAGCAGGATTTAGTTTGGGCCAGCTGCAAAAAGTAGGTGCAATTTTTGCCATGGGCCCATCGGCAGAGTGCCACCCACCACCGACAATTGACGTGAGAATTCTCCTTTGAGTTCATGGATCGATGAACCTGAATGTGGATTGTTATTGTGAATGCAGATAATGAAAAAAAAAATCCATGTTCACCCCAATACACATGGAACTGTCCACTAGTTGTACACCTATGTCAATCATTTTCCAGCACCAAACACCACTCCCCAGCTTCTGCGTCGAATTGGCATGTACTCTGTGTCACCATAGTAGTATAGAAGAAGCCAAAAACACATGCTAGCAAATGGATGCTGTAAAAACCATACATAACGGGTTGGCTGGAATTTGCACAAACATACAATGAGGACCAGTGTCTCGTACAGAGTTTCAATTGAGCACCATGAGTGTATCAGTATCAAATGCCAAGCAGACCACTGTCACCCTTAATGTCTCTAGGCAGTGCCATGTATCCTTTTCAAGCCTAATAAGCCTGTTCTTTAAAGAAGACAGATCCTCCTTTGGCAAATATGTGCCCATTTTTGAGACTTTAACAGTGTGCATCCCAGTGTTCATTTGCACCTAATAATGCTTGCCTTAGAGGAGGCAAATATTTAATTTGGACACAACAATCCATAATTTTAACTATTCTGGAACGTTAAGTGCCAGGAAGCTGCTGATTTTTAGAAAATAGTGTTGGCACCATATAGCACTGTGCTTTAATATGATTATATGATACTGACTATAAACAACAGGCTGGTTCGAATATGTAAATATGGGTCACCCATAGTGTAACAGTTTATTTAGAAGCCATCCTCAACCTGGGGAGCTCCTTCCCTCCCCAATCAATGTGTCACACAACACACTCTTTAATGGATTCTTTATTCAGCTCTGTTTCTGTATCACATCATACCCTTGTTGACCTCTTGTTCCCCCCACCCCCCGCTCATGCCCCATGTCTCCCTTCTTCCCCCCACCCCCTGCTCATGCCCTGTCTTCCCCCCCCCACTCCCCGCTCATGCCCCGTGCCTCCCTTCTTTTTCATTTGTGATGTCATCTTTGATGTCCTGGGTGTTAGTGTTAACAGTGCACGGTGGCGCGAGTTATGGTTGCTTATCTTACCATAACTGCTGAATTTCAGGGGTTTTTTGGTTTTACTTTGAACCATAACGTCCCTTTAACAAAGTGTTTTCACTGAATATATCTATATATATATATATATATATTATTTTTTTTTAATTATAGGTTTAATGAAGTCTGCACTAAAGCTACACATGTCACCTTATCTGTGGCACAACACAATAAACTTCTGCAGCAAGTACCGTCAGAGATTCAGTAATCAAATTTCACTTGCAACAAAACACAGGATCAATAGGAAGCGAATCACACATGGCGTGTACAGTGCTGAATGTATGGGTTGCACTGGACACCAGGAAACTTTCAGTTTTGAGAACACCTCAGCATTTAAATTGCTGATAAAATGTCAAAGGAATCAATTGAAAAAAAAAATGTTTTGAAACTAAAACACCTTCAAATGAAATGCTGGGTTTTGTAAAAAAGGAATACATGGGATTTTCCACATTTGAACAAAGCACATTCACATGAAAGCAGGGTTTTGGGAAATTGAATACATGGGATTTGTGACATTAAAACAAACTACATTGACATGAAAGCAGGGTTTTGGGAAAGGGAATACATGGGATTATTTTACTTTAGAACAAAATACATTCCCATGAAAGCAGGGATTTGGGGAATGGAATAAATTTGGATTTTAGTTTTGGGACAACAGCACATTCAAAGAAAAGGCAGTGATCGGGGATTTTTGTTTTTGGGGAAAGGAACCCCTTTCCTTAAAGGAAGTCTGGGGTTGAATAGACAAATAAGATCATCCACTTACATTGGCTCGAGTCAATTAAAGTGCACTGAAATGATGTTTGTTAATTATGAATTTTAACAACACATCACCCCGTTGTAAATTTCCATAGGTGAGATAATTCATTTATATTTGAATCATATAGGCTAAGGATCGGCATGCTTTTGCCCACCACCCACTGTAAAGGGAAACGATTCAGGCAAGCACGCCCCCACACATATTTGTTATCATTTGGATTGGTCTGCTTACATAGGATGGCAGTTTGGGGCATTCAGATAACCATTCAGTTTCATCTGTTTTTGGACAGCCCAGATCTGGTCAGAGGCTTTCTTTCAGAATGAAGGACCAGTCAGCAATGGCATTCCCCTCTAACATGTAATGTTAAGCAGCTGTCTCAGAATACCCCAGTTAGGTTAAGACAAGTCTTCTAGATGTATAGCAGCTCTCAAGTTGTTTCAGTTTCTCTCCCCATTAATTTTCAAGCAGAATCTCCAGCAGAATTCGGCCAGTTTCATAGTGCATTGATTTTATGTACCAGTGATGACACAATCAAGATTTCAATATTGGGCAGTGCCCTGCAAGAATTATTGCACATTTGATTGGTCCTTCATTCATCTTCCCACCCTAGAAGTCTGGCCTCCACCAACAGATAGGTTCCAGGGATGGTGACATTTAAATTATGAAAAATGAAGGGAGGAGTGGAAACCCCATCACTAAATTTGCCATCTGGATTTTTCCACATGTGACAGAAAAAGTCAAAACATGGCAAATATTTGTATTTTATATATAATGCTCACAATATATACATTCTAGGATTCCTCTCATTGTGGCTCACCTTCAAGACTTGTCCCATTCCTGCACATGCATTGACGAGTGGCATTTTTTCGCATTTACACACAAAAATATAACAGTCATGCTTATGAAATTTTATATCTAGGTGACAACTTTAATAAGTCATCTGCCCACCAACTTCAGATTTCTAACATTTTTGAGGAGGCTAGGATCACACTTTCTCTGATCACACAAATTCCCAACATCCCATCGGGGTGATATTTACATTAACAGAACCGGCTCATCCTAACTTTTGAAATAACATATAAATGAGCTCTGTGTGACCCATGGTTCCGGAATTATGAAAGAAAAATGGCATCTGCCATATTAACCTGCAGTCCCATGATTTCTATGAGGCCGATTAGTTTCATTTCTTCAACCCATCTCCCCCATTTCTGGGGAATGACGCAGGGCCGCCCAAGTCGAGGCAGAGTAAATGATGTTACCATTCGGCAGGCTAGGAGAGGGGCAGCTCCCGTCCCGATGCCTGCTCCTCTCCCCCACAAGCACAGAGACACGCAGTCTCAATGCCGAGGAAGGGTGAGGTGCGAACATGCGCCTCGCCCTTCCTCCAAACAACAAGGTGCTAAGCAACTACAGAAAACCAACAGGCACGCAGGGCCCAGGTTCAAAGACCTGCCCCCTCCTCAGGGGGCCAGACATGTCGGTTATCCGGCTGGGGCCTGGCACACAGCCCCCACTACTATACACATCAAAGACCCAGGGCTTCTCTGGGTCTGATAAATAAGAGCAGAATGCTCTAAGAAAACACAATCTGTTTGTGGACCCTGAACAGGGACCCAAACTGACAGGAGGTTCGCTGTTCACTCAGTGTCTTCCACACTTTGCTTCTTTAGCAATCCTTAAAAGTTCACTGCTTACGCAGTGTCTTTTCTCCCCCCTTTGAACATTGTCCTGTTCAGAAACTCTCAACTACGGGCCATCGATGAGAAACCGTGCTGAAACAGAGGACACCCCGGGGAGAACGCAGTAGAAGCAGGATCCAAGGCCGGCACGAATGAGCGCAGAGGAAAAACAGACAAAGCGCACAGATGCAGACATCCGTGTCTTTTTCAGCTTTGCAGACCTAAAAGACATGGGTCCCAAGTGAAAATCACGGGACCCTCCAGCACCGGCACAGAAACCGAAATCACCCCACTTGCTTGCAGCCATGGAAGCAGCAGAGCACTATGGCTGGTCCTGGGTCCGAGAAAATATGTACGGCTTACCAAAAGAAGGGGTTCCGCATACCAACCGGGCATGAGGACGAGACAACACCGGCAAAGAAAAGGAAGTCTGCAGAAGGCATGGGAAAAGGTAACAAAAAACTGTCTAAATTGTATGAAAACATGAGTGAGATGCAGCAATTATTGCTAGAAATTAGGGGCAAACGAACACCTCCCACAGCCGAGTCCAGGCAGGCAGACCCCATCTTACCACTAGTACCAGACATCACAGTTACCACCCTCCCACCAACAACAGCTACAGCACCACCATTGCCAGCAACACCAATAGCACAGGTGCCAACAACACAAACATCAGCCTTCACAGTTGTAACTATGACAACAACAACAGCGCCTGACATAACGGGTGCTTTAAAAGCATGGTCACCCCAATACAAATACCCCAGGACTGTCATATGCAAGCAACAACAACCCACCGGACACGGTAATGATTAGCAGTTCCCAATTAGATCAAAAACTTAAATCTTTTCAAGTAGAAATATTGAACAGATACAAAAGGTGTTTAGCATGGAACATTGACCAAACAATCAAAGAAGCCATATGGGCGAAGGAGTTCATCGAGATTTTTTCACTGATAGAAGCCCAACGCAAAGGGAAAGATGCGTTTAGGGATCCCAAAAAGATAGAAGAGAAAGCCATAGCCAGAAACGCCCAAGTAGAACAGAATTGGGACAAATGGCTACAGGCTTTGGCCATTTTGGCAACTATCTATGAAGAATAATTTCCCCACGATGGCAGAAAAATATGGGCATTAGTGGACAAAATCAGAGAAGTTAAAGTTGCTCAAAAAGGGAAAACATGGGTAGCATATGACATTAGATTCAGGAGAACCATGTCAGAGAGGCCATCAATAGAATGGGACGAGGTACAGAATGACTTATATATGTTAAACGCAGAGCCTCCTTCAGAAGAAGAGACCACGCAGTTAAACCACAAAAATAACAAAAACTCACAGGGCCCCAGACCCTCTGACAATGATAACCACAAAAAAGGGGAGCAGCCCTTTCGGAAGAATCAGCCTTGGGGGGCTAAATCTAATACCCACAGGCAGAACAAAAACCATTCTCAGAAAGCCAACACCCCTTGTAAAAACTTTGGGAGAAACCAGTGCACATGGCGAAAAGAATGCTGTTACAAGCACACATGCACAAACTGCAATGGTGACCAGGCAGCGACTAACTGCACCAAACTACCAGCCAAAAATACAAAAAAATAACATCATATGCACCTCGCCAACCCTTTGTCTAACCCCGGGCTGCTCACCCATCAATCCAGACAATTTTAGAGAGGCTCTCATGAATTACCCAGACAGAGAAACCAGGTAAACAATCCGGCAAGGTTTCACCCAGGGTTTTGTCATCCCTTTCAAGGGCAGCAGGTCCCTGAATGTCCCAAACAACCTAAAGTCAGCCAGGGACAACCTACAAATGGTCGAAAGCAAAATTGAGAAAGAATTACTACTAGGCAGAATCGCGAGACCTTGGGACCACATGCCCTTCAATGATTACATAATATCACCGCTAGGTCTGGTCCCCAAAAAAGAACCTGTGAAAATGAGGCTAATTCATCATCTCTCCTATCCGAAAACGCCGATCACTAAACGACGGCATTCCGCACACGGAATCAGCGGTATCGTACATGCACTTTCAAGAAGCGGTAAGACTCATACAAGAATGCGGCACAAACACCCTGATGTCCAAACTGGACATCGAACCCGCTTTCAGATTGCTGCCGGTTCACCCAGACTCGCAGCAATGGCTAGGTTTCACTTTCAATAATAAATACTATGTAGAAAGGTGCCTCCCCATGGGATGCGCAGTATCTTGCGCCCTATTTGAACAATTCAGTTCCTTTTTTCAATGGGCCTTTCAAAGACAGAGACCAGGGTCCAGGGTAGTATACTCTGAAAAATGCAGCAGAGCCATGGCAACGTTAGAAGAAATGGCCGCGCAATGGGGGATCCCCCTGGCAGCCGAAAAAACGACCAAACCAGCCACCAACATAATTTTTCTAGTCATTGAAATAGACTCAGTGAAAGGCCTATGCAAAATTCCAGAAACAAAAATAGCAGAACTACTGGAAAAAATACAAAGCTTGACAGCAAAAGACAAAGGCACAGTGAAAGAAATCCAGTCACTAGCGGGAAGCCTTAACATCGCAGCACGAATTATCCCTCAAGGGAGGGTATTCTCCAGAAGTCTGTAACTAAAAATCAAATCTTACACCAAACCCCACCTACACATCCGACTAGGTGCAGAGGTGAAACAAGATCTAGAAATTTGGGGAAATTTCCTTAAAGATTTTAACGGGACAACACTTTGGCGCACGTCATTGAACACTTTGCCAAAAAGGGTCCTTTTCACCGATGCAGCCGGGAGCAGGGGTTTTGGAGCCATACTTGAAGCAGAATGGGTGGTAGGACACTGGCCCATAGCATGGCAAGCTGCAGGGTGGACAAGAAACCACACCCTCCTAGGAATATGTCCCATCTGGCTTACTTTACACATCTGGGGCAGGCAGCTAGCAAACTCGGAACTCTTGGTCTGGTGCGACAACATGGCCGTTGTAGGCTCCATAAACAGAAGATCCACTAAATGCCCTTTAGTGCTGAAAGTCCTACGAGCCTTTACAGCGGTCACACTACAAGAAAACATTGTGGTAAAAGCAAAGCACATTGCAGGAGCAGAAAATAATATTGCAGATGCTTTATCTCGCTTTCAGTGGCCAAGATTCCGGGAGCTAGTGCCGCACGCCCAGGAACAGATGACGCCAATACCAGCAGAATGTTGGGCAATCATGGGAACTCAAAAATAACAGCACCAATGCCAGCGCCAAAGAGCAATGGCCGGGGTGCTCAAAAAGAACCAAGCACCTCAAAAACGGGTGCCAACAAAATAACGGCATCAATGCTTGCGCCAAAGAGCAATGGCCGGGTTGCCCATCAAGAATCAGGCACCTCAAAAACGGGTGCCAACAAAATAAGGGCATCACCGCCGGCGCCAAAGAGCAATGGCCGGGGTGCTCAACAAAAAGCAGGTACCAAAAAAATGGTGGCCACAAAAAATTGGGCATCAACGCCGGCGCCAAAGACCAATGGCCGGGGTGCTCAACAAAAAGCAGGTACCTCAAAAATGGGGCCCTCGAAAATGTTGGCATCAATGCCGACGCCAAAGAGCAATGGCCGGGGTGCTAAAAAAACAGGCACCTCAAAAACGGGTGCCAACAAAATACCGACATCAACGCCAGCGCCAGAGAGCCTAGGTCGGGATTTCCAACATGATACAGGCACCTTTAAGACAGGTGCCAACAACTCCCTGCCAATAGAAAATAAGAACCCTGGCCCAGGTTTCTTAATAGAGATGGCAGAGAAAGACCTGGCAAGCACTACAGCAGCTCAGTACAGTAAGTGTTGCAAACCGTATTTAGAGCCACAGGTTTAAACCATGTCGAGTTAATAACGATTAAAGACATAGAAACATTCTTAAAATGGGTACACGAGCAGGGCTTTAAAAGAGACTGGGCTAAAAGACACCTAGTGGCAATCTCATATTTCTCAAAGTTACGGGGTGACTCAGACCACACTCAGAACGCCCTCATTTCCTACGCCATGAAAGGATGGGCCAAAGCAGAATGGCCCCAGGTAGACACCCGCCGCCCCCTTGATTTCAACAAACTGGTAAAAATAGCAGACCAGTTAGAAAGCATTTGCTTGCATTCTTATGAGATCATATTATTCAAAACAGCATTTTTTCTGGCCTATTTCAGGGCTTTTCGGGTGGGAGAGCTTATCGCCTCCAGTACTAAGGCCACAAATGGTTTGGGTGTCATGGAGGTCACGGTCAGACAAGACGGCGTCAACATGGAAATCCAACAGTCAAAAACTGGGGCCAAAAGAACCATTAATATTTGTTGTATCGACGATGCAACAAACTGCCTAGTATGCATAACCAACCACTATTACGCACAAAGTCCCAAGGTTGGGGGGAGGTTCCTGATCCACAGGGATGCCTCAGCACTTAGCCGCTACCAATTTAAAGGGGTACTGATGAAAGCAATCAGCACCGCAGGGTGGGACCGCAAGGACTTTGGCACCCTTTCCTTCAGAATAGGTGCAGCCACCTCAGCATGGCAAGGAGGCCTGGCTCCATTACAACTAAAAAACATAGGGGGATGGAAGTCAGATTGCTACAAAAGATACATCAGACCACAGCTAATATAGCCATCCCCACCTTTTCTCTTCCTCCCCCTCCCCTGCAGAACCTACAGGCGCCGGGAAGACCTCGCTCAACTCAGCCTGGATTGTCGGCCACTCATTCGTATTAAGAACAGGCCGATGGGCGGAAGAAACAAAAGAAGGTCCGACTTTTAGAAACACCATCACTTCATGGTGGGGCTACAGGGGTTTACGGTGGACCAACATCCACGAAACATTAGCAGAGCTGGTCGCATACAGAGACCCGCCCGAATTTCTCATAATACATTTAGACGGTAATGACCTGGTGAACTCAGGAAGGAGAACCCTATTCGAGGAAATCTGCTCCTCACTGGCTGGCATTTCCCCCAACTGGAGGGAAACAGAAATACCATTCTTCCCAGAAAGAAATGGCTGGGGGCCCACTGTTACAAAGCCGTAGACATTGCTAGAAGAAAGCTCAACAGGGGATTAGAGAAATTCTGTACAGCAAGAGGGCTGGGTTTCATAAAACACCTGGCCATTACCCTGGGTGACCCGGATCTTTTTCACAAGGACGGCACCCACCTATCAATCCAAGGCATGGAACATTTCTTTCGAGAAATCACGGCAACTCTCGCATCTAGAGGCTGTTATTAGGAGATACTTTCGGGGAACCCGGCCAGCCGGTAACCTGCCCATGTGTGGTGGCACGGGCCAGAGGGGGTAAACCTCGGGACCCGGTGCCCAAAAGTATGATATTATTATCGATATGTGATTATTTGTGTATCTGCATAATCATATTTGTACAATAAAATCCTACGGCCTTTTATTGCCAACACTTCACAAAATGTTGTGAGACAAATCATTTCGGGTGAGGGTCGGGGTTCGGCCTACAGTATGCATGCATATGGGTTCATCAGTTATTGGCAATGACGCAGGGCCGCCCAAGTCGAGGCAGAGTAAATCATGTTACCATTCTGCAGGCTAGGAGAGGGGCAGCTCCCACCCCCACGCCTGCTCCTCTCCCCCACGAGCGCAGAGACACGCAGTCTCTGTCACACAATGCCGAGGAAGAGTGAGGTGCGAACATGCGCCTCGCCTTTCCTCCAAACAACAAGGTACTAAGCACCTACGGAAAACCAACAGGCACGCAGGGCCCAGGTTCAAAGACCTGCCCCCTCCTCAGGGGGCCAGACATGTGAGCTATCCGGCCGGGGGCTGGAGCACAGCCCCCACTACTATACACATCTGATAAATAAGAGCAGAATGCTCTAAGAAAACACTATCTGTTTATGGACCCTGAACGGGGACCCAAACTGACAGGAGGTTCCCTGTTCACTCAGCGTCTTCCACACTTTGATTCTTTACCACAAAACCCTCTCACCCTACAAATAAGGGAGAAGAACAAAGGAAAAGAAGTACAGGGCACTGTACGGTGTCCACAACGAGTCGGGGGACATGAGAAGGCGGCACGGGCCAGAAGGGGTAACCTCGGGACCCGGTGCCCAAAAGTATGATATGATTATCGATATGTGATTATTTGTGTATCTGCATAACCATATCTGTACAATAAAATCCTGTGGCCTTTTATTGCCAACACTTGACAAAATGTTGTGAGACAAATCATTTCGGGTAAGGGTGGGGGTTCGGCCTACAGTGTGCATGCATATGGGTTCATCAGTTACTTGAAATCACATGGCACAGGCCTGGCTCTGGGCTTAGGTTTACATTACCCTGCAATGTTATCCATTAGATCCCTTTGTTCCTTGAGACTGAGAGGCTGCTGAGATCCTTATCCTGTAACAGATGTCTCCCCTCCGCCCTATAACATTATGGGCCGCCTCTTCTAATCTGAATTTAACCTCAATGCAGATCTAAAAGGGTTTGTATTTATTAAAAATTGTACACACCAGGGTCAGTTCTTGAAAATCCTTTTGTGTATAGGCTGAAGTATTGTAGAGATCAAAGATGCAACTAAAGAGTCAAACAGACCTGCCAGGAAATTCCCATGTGAATTTGCCGAGAGACCACACATGATTTTAGGCTAAAGTTAACTTACATGTGGCTTTTTTTTAAAACAGTATTTTCAATAATCACATTCATTTTTGCCAGAAGGTGCCTTTCTCTTTGGAATTGGTATGTATTCTACTGGTCAGGGTTCAAGCCACATTGGAATCCTTTGGATTTCTTATTTCTTTACACATAGCTAGAGTGTTTCAATGGAATACTGAAATAAAAAGGTTGTTCTTGTGGGTCCCTCTCATCACACAGTTCCATTACCATGAATATTTTTTGTGTTAAAAGTGGGCCTTCTCAATACCCATAGTGACAGATCTGTGTTGGAAAGTAGGTCCTAGTCACTGCAAATTACTTGACGGTCACAGTTTGCATATTTGAGTTTCAAATACACCACATATGAACGTGTGGCAGTTTTCATGTAAAAAAGTTTTCACGGCAGCCCCGTCCCACCACCCTAATCGGTTTAGAGTGAGGCGAGATGCATTTGAAGCACTATGATGGGCAAAGGGGGTAGGGCGGACAGTGAAGGACCATCTCCCAATATAAAGGACCCCACTTCAATATAATCAAATATAATCAACCCACAAAGTGTAGAGCAGGGCGCAAGCAACATTGCTATTTTCCGTAGAATGTTAGTAATCATAGGCAGAAAACAAGGCCTGTGCAGTAAATGTGGCATTGCATGCACTAGGCCCAAATTGCGAGATGAGGGAAATCTACAACCATGCCCAAGTCCCCATGAGGACAGCCCACACCCCAACCACCACAGTGCCTATTCATTGTTTTAACAGTGTTGCAAAGATGTGTTTTTTCCTCAAGAGGAATGTGCCCTACAAAGCCGTGATCGCAGACTGGCGCCTGGTGTGCATGTTATCTCACACTGGCCAAAGTATGACCCAGCCTATATCCAGGCGACCATGAGTTATAGCCCATATAACTGACTAATGTTTTAGATCCCTGAAATCCATGGAACCAGGTCCCCTTCGATCACCAACCCCAAAGTGACAAGTCCTGAAATGTTCAAAGGGGACAGACAGTGCACATCGTTGAGCGACAAACGTATGATTTGTATTGCGAGGTGCTGGGAGGGATAAATCCAAAACGAGGATGGAGTACTTGGGGCTGGATGTCATGGAAGGTAGTGAGTGAAATGTGTCTGTGAAGGTTATAGTGCCCCATAACCTCCTTTGTGCCTGTCTTAAGGCCTGCCAGGTGCACACTACAGTGATTAAGTAGCATTGTGTTAGTAATACAGTTAATCTGTTCTTTGACCTTCGATGTGAGAAGAAAATGATCACTGCAGCACCCACTTGACGAAAGACGGATGGACAGTGCTGGAGCCAATGACCTGGCATCTCTTATGGAGCAGGCGGATAGACAGATCATGTATAGGCGCACACCAACCGGCCACACGGGTTTCTACTCTATGTGTTTATGTCATGAATGACGATGTTTTTCTTTATAATATTCTGCTTGTACTACTTTTGGCAGAACGTTGTTTGCTGTTGCGTTCATCTGCGTATGAGATTAAAACTTATCCTTACAAGATCAACTTGGGTCATTCTTCCATGGCAGGTTGTATTCTCTCTGGTGTGAGCGTTTATGGACTTGCCTTCAATTGGTGACCCCAACGTGATCCCAGCTCCCACTATATTTGCAGAGGCTTCCAGTACGTTTCTCCAGACGGAAATGCCCACCTACGTCAACCGGTCCCGAAAAAACACATGTTCCGAGTGGCTTAGCAGGAGCCATTTTAAGTCATCTCTGTTCTTTGAAGCGGGCCGTGGCTCAGAGGAGACTGCAGGCCGGTGTTGGAATCCTATGACAGAGGAGTTTGGGCGAGCACGCACATGTGAGTAGACTCTTGTAAGCAATAACAATTAGGAGACACATTTATGGGTAGTGTGAGAGTTGTGAAAACGTGGAGATTGAGGTCATTGATGTGACATAGGGTGTGGTTTGTGTCAATTGATATTGGCGTTTGAATGGTAAAGAGATTATTTTGGTCAGGTGTTATAAGGTAAGTCAAAGGTAAGGCAAAGTTAAGGCAGGGTGTGGCGCGACGTGGCGTGGCATTGGATGATGTTGTGAAGTGGTGTATGTGCACAAGGAAGGGGGACAGAAAACGGTGGGGGTGGATTTTCTTTTTTGTCACAAGCAGTGGCAGCGTGCGCGGCGCATTAGCAGGGTTTTGGGGGGTCAGTAAGAAATAAACATCACTAGCATGGGGGGAGAAACGCCAATAGAGTATATGTACAAGGCCCTGACAGGGTGCAGAAATACTATAAGCTGTGGATTGCGGAGACAGGAGGAGGGGAATGCTCTGTCTGTGGCCAGGGCATGGCTCCCTTAATAAAAGCGTTTTGGAACATATGTCCCCATTTTTAGTGGCTAAGTATAATGGCAAACAGCTAATGAAGAGAAAGGAAATTTCAGAGCTCTGGCGAATGGTTGATGACTCAGAGGACCAAGGGGATGGAGCGGGGGTACAGATACAGACCGATGGAAAGTGCGGGAGGGGAGAAGTAGAGGGCGGGGCACCAGCAGCGCGCAGGGGATTATATCCCTTGGCAGCCTGTCCCACAGATGGGTACACAAATCCAACTTATATACCCACTGTGGAAGGGACCTCTTTATCACCAGTAACACCACAGGCTACTGCTGCCCACTACCATATGCAAACGGCATCCGCAGGTGTCAGGTCAAGGGAGTTTGAAGATAGGTTGGCAGACTTGTTAACAGACCTGAACAGTATACAGGCATCCTCAAGAGCAGTGAGGGATGTAGGGGCATTGGAGAACGGTCAGGAGAATGGAGATCAGGGGAGGTGCTCCTAACGATGGGTACTGAAGGAATAAGACGTGTGTGTTGAGAAGGAGGGAAACAAGGGTGAGTGGACAATCCTTGGACAGGAGAATACGGTGATGGGAAACAATTTGAGCGAGGAAGACAATGATATGTTTGATGACGGACATGGTGAAGAAGAAGAAAGGGTTGAAGGGGCAGTTGAGAGTACCCCCAAAGTAGAAGGGCCATGGGGGGCAGGTTGAAGAATACGGCAGCCCAGATGGTGTTGGTAAAGAGAAGGGGAGTTTTGAAGAGGGGTGTGAGAAGTGGGGTGAAGATGCAGATGCCCCTCATACATAAGGGGGCAGAGAGGACACAGTGGGCCTCATTACGACCCTGGCGGAACGAGTTAACGGGTGCCGCAAAAGGATGCAGACCTGTTGAACCTGTTCCGCCACATTGGGGGCTGAAATGGGAATGGGGAAGGTCTGGGTTCTTGGAGGGAGGAATTACCGGGCCCTCCGAACTCAGAATGACCAGGTAATTCCTCATTCTGGGAACCCGGACGTGATTTCGGCGGCAGCCATGCTGCCAATAGCGGCATGGCTACCGCCGAGGTCGTAACGAGGTCCAGTATGCGGCCTGGCCCCTGATGGATAAAACAATTTGATTACGGCTCTCCCACTCAAAGCAGGGGCAAATAAGTGGATATATGATTTTGAAAAGCAAACTGCAGGGGTACCCCTGGCAATAGGGGTACATCAATAGGTGACATCAAGAGTTTGATGGCTGCTATAATTGGGGACCAGGCCGGGGATATGTGGGTAAAAGCTGGGTATCCTGGAATAACACTGGGGGACAATACACATGATGGAGCATCCTTCAACAGAATTAGAGCGCAGATGTGGGATGCGCTACAAAGGGCTTTTCCAGACACTCCTGATTTACAGTCCCTGATAGAGTCTACAATGGGTGATGATGAGGACCCAACTAAGTTTATTCTCAAATTACAAGAGATGTAGAGAGCTGAGATGGGAGGAGCGTGGGATCTTTCCAATACCAATTTTCTATTTTATTGTAAAGAGCGGGTTGCCAGGGGAGGTGCAGAAGGCATTAGATACGATTGTGGGCATGGAAACAAAAGGGTGGCTGGAGATACAGAATATAATAGTGCACAATTGCAAAATAATCAAGGAGTGGGAAAGGGAAATAACCCAAAGGCGCCAAACGGACGAAGCAAAATTGGTAGAAAAGAATCCGACAAAGGTTGTTGTCCAGGCACCAGTGTCGATGCCAGTACAGGTGGAGGGGACAGAGGGCACCCAGCAGGTTGTGAGCGCCACTATTGCTGTGCTCTGGGCTGAAGTAGGACAAGGACAGTGGGGTGGGGCACAACAGTATCCTAGCTCACAATGGCAGCAATGAGGACTGCAGAGAGGAAGAGGGGGCTTCCGAGGAGCAAGAGGAGGGGGATTTGGACCCACAGTAGGTGGGTTAGGACCATCACAATGTTGGAATTGTTTGAGGCAGGGGCATTTTGCAAAGGAATGCAGGAGCAGGTCTGCAATGGGGTATAATTACAGATCACCACAACAGGGCCAAGGGCCTCAAAGGCCCCAAGCGCTAGGGTATCTGCAACAGGGTCAAAGGTACCACAGGGGCAACCCCAGACATAGAACCTGCAGACTCAAGTATCTGATATACAGTTACGGCACCCGCCGCAGCAACAGAATGACGGTGTGGCCCTGGTCAATAGTGTATCAGGCAGAACCACCGCCCCCTTTGTAGAAGTAACAGTGATGGGGGATAACCCCTTCTCGTTTCCAGGAATAAACACATACCCTGATTAAGACAGCCCACAGAGAGCACTCGTGTGTCTGGTGTTGTCAATGAACATCCACCCTGAAGTGGAACCTTTGTTGAGGGTGGAGATAGGAAACAAGCAGTTCATATTTATAGTAGACCGAGAAATCTTGTATCACGGAGGGACATTTTCTATTATAAGGGTAAATATCTTGACATGGAGGGATTCTCTGGGGCTATGTCCAAGGCTCCATAAACTGAGGAGCTGGACGTAAAGGTGGGAGAGAAGGTGGTATGGGCTTCTTTACTATATTCCTAAAGTTCTCCTGTTAATTTACTGGTCAGGGATCTGCTCAGCAAACTAAACATGACAATATCATTCACAGATCGTGTTATAGTTTGCTCCATACTTGGGATATGCACAGTAAGGGCAATGCTGGTAATACATACAATGACAGGAAGTTGGTGGTTCGCGGGACCTCTGTGGACCCGGATATGTTCATTTATGGTATTACTGTGCTCTTGGAGGTGGTGCCTCAGATTGCTAAACAATTTTGCCGAGTGCCTACAGATTTCATCTTTCGTCCAGTTGTGTCACCTGAGATGGTGGCGGGAACAATATTGTCACTGGGTTTACAGGGATTGTTGGTCTCTGATAAAAGGGTTGTCGTGATAGGACAAGGACAGGTGTGAATGGCACACGGTGCTCTCTATAGATCCAACAGTACAGTTAAAGGAAGTGATGGATGATGAGCTGTTTGAGAACAGTGACAAAAATGGGGAGATAATATTAGAGATTTGTATCCCCTTTGACATAATGGTTCAGTATCGAAGGGTGCAGTGCCCGCTGATGGCAGTACTAACTCCATTCCTTGACAAAGATTTACAACATGTTCCTTCGCAGGTGTGGACTACAAATCCACATGACGAAGGACCACTGAAAGACATGACCCCTGTGCGTATAACACTGAAGCCAGGTGCAATGCTGCCTAGGGTAAAACAATATCCATTATCAAGGGAAGCGGAGGAGGGTATCAGAAATATAATACAGCCTTTACTGGACCAGGGGTCATTGTGCCATTGATGTCTCCATATAACACAGCGATATACCCTGTCAGAAAATCAATAGGGGGCAACTGGAGAATGATCCAGGACTTGCGCCCCCTAAATGACACAGTACAAAAGAATTTCCAGTCTTCCCAAATACTGCGACAATTTTATGCAGTATCCCCAAAGTACCCGCACACTTCACTGCAGTGGACTTGAAAAATGAATTCTTCTCGATTTCACTCCATTCTGAGTCGTGGCACCTCACGGCATTTACACAGGGCCAGATGCGGTTTGAACATACTAAGTTACCTCAGGGGTACTGTGAGAGCTTGAGGATATTTAACAGAATACTGCACACTGATATAGGGATATTCAGGTGCCCAGCACAATTATCCAGTACGAGGACAATCTGTTAGTGTGCGGTGACAGTGGGCAGCACAGCTGAAGGGATTCCATTATGCTTTTACAATTGATGGCTTTTAAGAGGTACATGGTTGACAAGGCTAAGTTGCAATACTGCCAACAGGAGGTGCTCTATCTGGGACAGTTTATATCAACAAGTGGTAAAAGGATATGACCAGATAGGTCAGCGTCAGTATGCACCATCCCAAGACCTGCCTTGGTTAAAGAAATGCAGAGGTTTCTGGGGCTGTATAACTATTGTAGGACATGGATCTTAGATTACACAGCATACACAAGACCGCTTCTGCAGGTCCTTAGGGAAGAACAAAAAACAAAGGGTCATAAATTACAGTGGACTGCAGATATGATCAACGGTTTGATGATTTAAAAGAAGTCCTATTAGTTCATCACCCATTCTGGCAACCCCAGACTACACAAATGAATTTTACTTGTTCTCAATTTCAGATTGCCAGCTCATGACTACAGGTTTGATACAGAAAAGTACTATGGGCCATAACCCGTTCACCTATTACAGTGGCACAATGGGTTCAGTTATGCAGGGGCAGTTGATGGGCAAACAAGATTTAGCAGCTTCTGCATTTGCAATAGAAAATAGTTCTACTATTGTAATGGGGTGCTGAGTTACATTGTATGTGGAACATTCTTTTTTTTGCCATCCTAGAAAGATCAAAGTCCACGCTGACTACACAGAGATCTTCGGCATACAAGATTATTATCTCAAAGCTCGACATTCATGTGGTTAGATGAAAAAGAGTTAATCTGACCACCTTTCTAACAATAATGCACACGGCCGAAGAACTGACATTGCACGACTGTAACACATATGAGGGGGAGGAGGATGACATCAACAAAATGTTGCGCATTGGCAGAGGATGAGGTACTCTTTGTTTATGGGTCATCCACAATTGACAAGGAGGATGGACAAAGACATACAGGGGCAGCAGTGGTACGACTTCATGAAGGGGAGTACGAGATGATGGTTATGAAAAGATTGCCCATATATAATTCTGCACCGGCGGGGGTATTCATAGCACGTAGTGAAGCATTGAGTGCGTCCCGAGGGTGCCATGCCACAATATATTCGGACTCAGCGTACGTCACAACAACAGTGCATGCTGGTCTATCCCACTGGAAGAGGAGGTGGTTTCAGAGGGCAGATGGATCCCCAGTGCAGCATGCAGGACTGCTAGAAACACTGATAGAAGCATTATCCTTGCTATCGGTCTTGGCGGTCGTCAAGAGTGCCACCCACACTAATGGGAAGACAAAATATCAACGGGGAATGCAGCCGCTGATGCAGTAGCCAAAATGGCAGCATATCTGCCAAATTAAATGCCTGCTGAGTATATTATAGCCACCTCACCAGTCAGTGAAAATCCAATACCTTATACAGTATTATCTATCTCCCAGATAACAGAGTTACATGCTAGGGCACCAGAAAGGGGAAAGGAATTGTGGATATGAAGGGGATGCAAGCAATCCCAATATCCTTATGTTAAAAAACAATTCTCTATTGTCATCGCTCTTTCAACATTGTATTTAACAAAGGGGTGCCCTTGGCCCACAAATGAAAATTCACAATTGTGTAACTGCCCCAACATGGCCATGTGAGTGAAGGGGGTCTGAAAATCAAAATCCATAATCATCCCAATGTTTGCTGTCCAACTTCCCCAGCACAGGCCTTTAAGTGAGGGGGGTCTGAAAAACGTAATTTCTAACTGTTCCCACCCCCTAGATCTGGCCTTTGAACAGAAATGTGCTGCATGTCATTGATGTGTGTTTTTGGGGCTGGGGAAGAAGTGCTTTCCAAAAGCGAAACTTCATGTATCCAACACTGAATGTGTGAAGTATGCCTTGTTTTAAAGTCCAACCTTTGTTTAGTTCTAAGTTACATTTTGTTAAAGTAATATTTGCCACAGGCATTTTTACAAATCTGTAATTTCAACTGCTAGCATTTTGAGTTTGCAGGGAACTGTGCCTATGTTTTGACTCTAAAACTCTCAGCCAGTATGTTGAAGATTATGTTCTAGTAGTGTGCCATATTATTATTATTGAATTTTAGCCTGTGTTCCATGTTTGTGAGACAAAAGTGAATGCAGAAAAAGTCTGTTTAAAAGTAAAAGCCTACAGAAAAGTATGTTTTCTAATTGAAGCTGTGTTTTTTGCCTGAGAGAAAGTGGCAGCTGTAAAAAGACAGACCTATTATTTTTTGAGCTTATAACTGAAATAAATATACATTCTTTCTATACACCGTCCTGGTTCTTGGCTCACTGTGGGCAGAGGGGGGAGATTTATGTGGCTGTATATGAGTCTTCAATAGGGCCAGCGCTAAAAGAAAATGTAAGTGTTGTAGGGCTCATTGATTGGGGGGAAGGCACTCCCTACGTAAAGGGTGGCCTCTCTATATAACGCTACAAATTGGGGGCTCATGCGCCGGGATCTGGTCTGTTATTTTGACTCATGACCATTGTATTGGTGACAGAATATTCATTTCAGTGTAATTTCATTGAGGTAGATATAAGGTCCTTGTTCATTGTTTCCAGGGCACTGTAATGCTTGACCTCTTGTTTCTGAGGGAGGTGTATAGGTGTAGAAAAATAAGACTGTGTATAGTGCTCATGCAAAAAGGAGATTGAGTAAGAATTGATTTTTGTATTTGGCATTGTGTGTGGAACTCAAGCAGAAACAGGGTGATTTTTGCCCCTGGTCAAAGAAAGTTTTACAAAAGGTACAAAAAGTCATTTTAAATTTCTACCATAGAAGAACATCTCCTGGCTAAACTTTTCATTTGAGGAGAATAAAGAGTGAGGGCAAATCAGAATGGTGCAACAGGAGACCTCAGCGAGCACTGACATTTGGCTTGAAGGTGGAGTTTTGCACAAAACATTAGAGGCATTTTACAAGAACTGATCCAAATGGCCCAACTCATAGCTCACTTATATTTCCATGTGCAATTACATGAGGAAAGATTGCAGAACAAAGAGGCTGATGTGATGAAGCAGACTGAGGCCTGGAAACAGGTTTGGATATAAAGTGCAGCAGAGCAAAAGTATTGAAGTACAACAAGAAAGGATCATTGAACAACTACAGGATGAGTTGAAAACGCAACAGCAAGCCAGTACAGAAAGAGAGAAGGAGTTCACTGCACTGCATAATGCATGCACAGAGGATGCACACACTGTAAGTCACCTGCATCCCCAATAGACTGTCCAGACTAATAGAGGGTTGGAAGATGAGGTTGTGCCCCTCAAGCAAAATATCAAGACATTGGAAAGAGAAAATAGCCAGTTCATCATTAAAGAGATGGGCTCACAAAAGGAGTTTGATGAAATATGGCAGAATGTAAATATCCTGAAATAACAGAAATTTCAATTTGTCAAAGACCAAGATGCATTCAGGTTGAAAGTGGTTGCAGAAAAGGAACAGTCAGGTTCTCAGGAACTGACCAGAATTAGAAAAGAAAGGAATGAGCTAGTAGATCGTGTGAGACAAATAGAATCTGGACTATTAGAGGCGCTGAATTTCATGGATCGGCAAGAGAAAGAGATCAGTCTCCTGAAGGAAAAGCGCCTTGAATATGGACACAACATACAAGGCTCACACAGGGAGAATGAATCACTTAAGCATGAGGTGTAGCAAACAAATCATCGGTTGATAGCTCAGAGCAGGGTGCTGGAGGCTGTATTGTCAGAATTTCTGGAATGCCATCAGGAAATAAGGAAATAGAGACACAGGTGTGAGAGTCTCACAAAGGAAAGCTCTGAGGTACCTGGACCAATAAGGATATGTGACGAGGCCCACTGATCAAGATGAGATGCCTCTTCCATCGAGGGCCTTAGGCCAGTAATTTGCAACCTTGCAGGTACAAATGGGAACTGACCTCATGCATGCCAACGATAAAGAATAGGGGAACATGAGATAGTTGGACCTACCCAGGTTTAGCCAAACTGATCCAGAAGGCCCACCCTTGTCTGATGCTGATGAGTATCCATCTCTACCTTACAAAGGGGAAGGGATCTGGACCAGTGTGTCCTGGGAGACTAAAAAGAATACTGTAAATACGTCAGATCATGAAAACCCCTATGATGAGAAAGTCATGGCACTAGATTGTCTGAAGATTAGGCTACAAAGAGAGCACCTCACCCGCTTCGCTGAATGAGAAAAAAGCAGAACTTCAGCCTAGGAAGGGCATTCTTAAAACCTCCGTACATTCAGGGGCAGGGTGGGATTTCCCCAGACTCCATGGAAGGAGGGATAATGAAACAGTGTTCTCTCCTTGGTCTAAAAGTAACTACAAGTAACGTGGCCCTGAGAGTTCACTGCAGTCCAGGCGAGAGGAGTCCAGATCCTATGACTCTGGGAGATATTCCCAATCTCACACAGTTAGGGAGCGCCTAGAGGACAGGAAATGGAATACAAAATTAGCTCTGAGTCAGAAATTAAATGGACTCAGGTGCAGAGGAAGAAAAAGCCAGGGAAACAGACCAAGGGTTTTGTGAAAGACCCAATAAGACAAATCAAGGCCATAAAGAGACTCCGGACTCCATACCACATGAATACCAAGTATTCGGCATGGGAGCACCTGGAAATTATGAGCAGATGATGACATCATTCTAGATCAGAAATTATGTGAATTGCATCGCATTTGCGAAATAGACATTCTCACCTGAGAACTCCAATTTCTTTGCAGTGCTGGAGTACACGTAATCATTATAAATGGTCCACTTATAAAGCAACAATTTTAAAACATTTCCACTTACACTGAAAACCACAAGAGTCCTGTAAGGCTGCATACAATTTGCAGGTATGATAGCTCAGCAGGTTGAGCGCTCGATGCTGCGATCTGAGAGTGATCTGCAGGTCGCAGGTTCAAACCCCGGCAAGGCCAACTCACCCTTTCATCCTTCTTATGTCGATAAATGAGTACCAATTTTGGTTGGGTGATATTGTATGTAAATATGTACTCTGTAAAGCGCTTTGGATAAAGGTGCTATATAAATACCACATCATTATCATTACAATTTGCATTGTGGGGAGAATCAGGCTTCAAGGAATTAAAGCATGCATTTTCGCTGACTTCCCGGCGGTTGCATACACATAGTAGGGAGTTTGTGACCACTGATTTCTATGCAATCCCCAAATACATAATGACTCAGCTGGTGCACGATTTCTATGAGCACAGGATCCTGGAGTGGGTAATTGAACAAGCCACAAGGATCTATGAGGCTCAGAAGACCACTGAGGATAAAAACACCCCCGAAACTCATAAGCCATTTAATACACCTGCTGCTGCTAAGGTGGTAGAGGTGAGAACTACCCCTCGCTTAGACCTGGAGACAGGGGGGCCTAAAAGTAACCCTCCTGCTACCAAGCAAAATGGAAGGCAGAAAGGGAGCATCCACCCCAGCCCAATCGAATGCTAGTCTGGTAGGGGCCCAGAACAATGATCCCTCTGGCCCCGCCACCTATGTAAGCCCTAGGTAAAAGGGTATCAAGCCAATCCTGGGGTATGAATATACTATCCCATTCTAGGCGAACCAATCATTTAAGTACTGCCCCACTTCCCTCCTATCGTCCCTCATCTCATGGGAAATGTATCACTCCACCTCCCAACTTTTTCCCCAGATACCCCTGACCCAGTACTTCCAAAATGATCCTCCTCTCACTTCCTGATTCTAGGACAATAGATTCCTCAACAGAGGAGAAGGAAGGTTTGGGATGGAAAATTATCAGAGAAATTTACAGTAACTGAGCTATTCAGGGAGATGGGGCAGTTACCCTTTTTGAGAGAAGACTTGGGAACTCCCTACAGCCCAGAAAATATTTGAGTGACAAGTCCAACAACTGACAGATGATCTGGGACGAATGTAGGGGGCTCTGCCCAAACCTCAACCTACCCATGCTTACTATAATACCCCACTACCCCGGTCTGATACCCCGGGGTGAAATGACAGGAGGAGACATCCAAAAAACCACAAGTTACTGAGGAGGGGGCCCAGTTGGAGGGGAGATGCCAAACCCTCGAGGAAGCTTCCTTTCACACCCAGACCGAACCCCTAGAAACCTCTCAGCCTGAAAGTGACTCTTCTACCCTCAGAAAGTTAGAACCCAAAGAGCAAAGGGTAAGTAGGAGAGGCCAACAAAGAACCCGCTTTTTGAAGTAACTCAGGATCATTCCCTTTGAGAGAGAAGAGTCCCCGAAAGATTCAGGCAAATAGATTTTCTCTTTCAGAAATCGGGGGATCCCTCCCAAAGAATATTGGGTCCCAAAAGACTCTCAATGGGACAGGGTAAGTATGGAGACCGACCCACATCAAGAAATTCTTCAAACCCAAAAATGTGATCCAGAAGAGGCAGAAACAGAGATGTCTTCCCCCCAAATAAGTTCTGACAACAGCCTCCAGTTAAAGCGTGCCAGCAAAGGAGCGAGGGAGAAAGAGGATTTTCCAAATCCACCCGTTGTCAGTTGCAACATTTTCCTGATGGATTCCCGATCTCTGACACAGGAAATCATCCAAGATCATCCAGTATCGCAGTTCAATCTCAAAAGAATTACCACCAGGCTCACAAATAACTCACACTTTCTTTGCACCCTGGAGAACAAAGAAAGCAGATTGATATAATGCACCCGTCAAAGTGCATGGTCAGTGGGAATTATCAGCTCTGTGGACACTGGGCCCCAAGCCACACTCCTGTCCAAAAAAGGCCTTTGACCAAATAAACTCGAGATGGGGGAGGGTCACCAAATTCCCCTCACACCAATTCCTGGACAACTCCAAAATTTTGACAGGAATGCTATTTCTGTAGATGGGACTGCAGATCTGGAAATAAAAATTGGTCAACATTGATTAAAACATATGATAGTGTCGTGACTCCAGAGGGCACACCTTGTTTACTGGTGAACGATCTCCTGAGGAGGTTATTACCTCTGGTCTACTCTGTAAACAAAGTCCTCTGAACCCATACTAACCAGCCTATACAATTAAAAATGAATACCAATTATGTAAACATGAAGGGTACCTGTCATTTAATCGTCCGATGGTCTGAAAAAGTAGAATTCCATTTCAAGAATAACCATATTTCAGACTTCACTGTCATCTCTGTAGGAGAACAAACTGGTGATGGGAACCCTTATAGATTCTCGAAAATCAACCTTTCTCCCGGTTTTAAGTGGCAATCCAAACTGGATGGGAACACCCTCAGAATTAACACCAGTCCAAAATCAGATGTCCTGTGAAACTAGACAATGAAGAACCCGCTCAAATTGTGACAGAGGAGCCTGTGCTCATCAGAGTATGTCTGAATAATGGAAGGAGCTTCATCAGCGAAGGACTATTCAGGAAACTCACAAAATATCGGACAATTCCCACATTTAACTTGATTGGCAAATGCGAAGTAGGTCTAGAAGCTCCAAATTCCAAACATCTCCTGCCTAGCAGGTGTATGCTAACAATTTCCACTGGCAACTAAAGGATACAGCATAATTGTTGGGTTGTGCTAGATGCCCCACCTGCATTTTATTTAGGCAGTGACATTCTCAAACGATTGCAATCAATTTGGACCTAATTAGTAATAAAGCCTGGTCCCGACTGGGTGGTAGCCCAATGGCTTTGACAACACTGAAAAAGCATTCCAGTCAGCTCAATTGCTGCCCTAAGCATTTGATGTTCAAGTGCGAGAAGAGCTTACCATCCTAGGACAGGTGCGAGAATTTACTACTCCCCTCCAAATTAAGCGATGACAGAACCTCAAACAGCAGGATGCCTCAATACCCTTGCATACCCATCTCTAACAACAAGGTTTGTATTTCAAACCAAAACCTCTAGTAGACCTACAACACAACACCATTTAAATATTGGCATATAACAGTGACCCTCAAAGTATCAATTTGGGCGCAGACACCATTATTGGAATGGCAGTTGATGCCCAATATTATTATATTGATTTAGGTAATTAAATCATGGGACCAATATAAAACAATTGTTTCAACATCAGCAACGGTATTCCTCCTGAAAAGATTTTTACTAGACATCTGGGGAATTTCTTGGTGTACACTTCCTGCTCCTATGGGCTGGAAGAGGTGACCTGTGACATCAGGAGGGAGGAGGTAGTGTTCAGAGTCAAAGACCACTACCTCGAATCCCTGGGACCTCCTGTCTAGGTGAACACCATCAAAAGAGATCTCTCCACCAAACTGGAGGATACTGCTGAAGTTGCAAAGCCCAAGGTCTTTACAGGTTTCAAGCAGATGGTTGAGGAAAGGATCAATCTTGCGGACACCTGTGAGATCGAGGAGCATAGACAAAAACTGAAGCAAGTCTTCCTGGAATTCAAAGATATCTTTTCAGTGGATGCATGAGACTGTGGCTGCACCTTCATTCTTACAACCACCATACCCATGGACCCCGAGATGGCTCCAGTATTTGTGAATTGTGAGATTATTAAGAACTTGGAATCCTGTGCGATAATTTGTCCGATCCACAGCGCCTTCAACAACCTGGTACTGGGGATACTGAATACAAAGGGCCAATGGAGACTATGTGCAAATATTTTATGAACATTTACAATTAAAACAAAACACTTTGTCATTTCCACTTAAAGTGAGAATCACTCTCTCATAATTCATCAATTAAGAATATAGGAACACTTTATATAAATCTAAGCCTCTAGGCAAATTTTAATTATTACTCCACATTTGATGTTCCACTTATAATACCATATTATCCCCTAAATTCACAAAATAAAAAAGACAGTTTCTGCTGCATGGATAAAGATTTTACACGTCTAACTTCCTTTTCAATTTGCTTTGTATTCTTTTTTCATATACAATAAACACCCTGTCACATTTAAACCATCATCTGAAGAATCCCTATCGAACAATACAAGCAGTTTGAAATCATAAAGTGCCATATGCATTTATCATTAAAGCTCAAATTCGCCTTACAGTTAGGGCCTAGCCTGATGGAGTCGGGAACCTTCCTATTTAGATCCTATCAACAGATCTTTGCACATAATATTGCAACATACCGTTGTTAGACCACATACCGCAGATGAATATCGAATCAATGCCAGCTCCATAGCCACCAGATTACCATGCAGGTTATTCCACCAACATGTGTCCAAAATGACTCTCTCAGTGTTTGAGACAAATGTTCCAAAGCTACCTAGTCTTTCTCCGCTAAGGGATTCGCAGTCCACGACGAGATGTCTAAGTGTTTCCTTGTCTATAGTGCTGTTACAAAAGCGACAGGGCAATTATCCCCCCCGCTTTGTTATTCCTGATCTCAATTATTTACCCTGTTAGCATTAAAATAAATCAAATAAATCAAAATATCATGAATGCTATTCTCCATTCTGGATCAGGAAATTTGACGAAGTATGATTCTGCGATCCCCATGGGTTTCTAATTCAAAACCAATTGATTATATAGTGGTGACATTTTTACTCGATCCATGGTATATGCCCAATCTTGATTTTTCAACAGGCGCCTCACCCGTAACGGGTTACACAGCAGAACCTCTAAAGATGTTCCTATTTTACTCAAAGGTCAATGAGCAATTATCATGCAAGGCTAGCATCAGCAGAAAGAAAGTATTTCCCGCTCTTAATTTGGTCCCCAGTTCATAATACAGACTTTGTCCTGTTTCTAACATTAAATTCCTATAAAGGGAAAGTCTCCTCCACTCCACCAGGCTAGTTATAGATTGAACCCCCAATTCGTATCTTATGGCCTCCAGAGGTATACATTTTCGTAGTAAAAACATCAATGCTCTCCATATTTTAGCTTCAATCTTAAGGAGATCCATTTGTATCCTAAAAGGAGATTATTCCAAGCCATAACCTAGCTTTGGAATGATCATTAGATTTTAAAATCGTAGCGATGGGAGGAATGAAACGTACAGAATTTACAATAAACTTTTTTATTTGAGTTATCATACACCCCGTGCGTTCTAACAGGCAATCCCAATATTGTTTGTAGCTTGAACAGTCCAATACCGGATAACCCATATACTATAATGACCTCCGTATTTCCAATTTATGCTTATTTAAAAACCAACTGAATACTGGCCGCTTTTTACGATTGGTCAGACACATAATGATAGATTTCTTTTAGTTTACAATCAGCTTGTTCCCGTTAAAATAATTAGCGAAGGCTTTTACTTTCAGCTGTAATCCAGTGAGTGTGCTGTCTATATTAAGATATCAACAGCATACGCCAATTAATATTCAGACCCTCTATTTTTGACGAAATCAAGGACGCAGCGTCCAATATATTTCCGGCATCCGAGACATATAAGTTAAATAATGTGGGGGTGAAGATACACCCTTGGCGAAGGCCATTTCCCATACAGATGTGATGAGAGAGTTGACCTTCACTATTCATATGCACCTGCACCATTGAGCCCTTATGTAGTTGTATTAAAATGCCCAAAACCTCCCAGGGAAGACCCCAAGAGAGAAGTTTAGACCAGAGTAATACTTGATCAACCTGGCCAAATGGAAGTGATAAGTCCAATGCTGCCATATATATAGGCGCCACACCCTTACTACAAGCCTTTTCTTGCAACAGAGTTATTACTAGGCCCCCTATCTGAGTCCCCATTGCTTTATAGAAGCCAAACTGTCTGTTCAACAGGATCAAATTAGTATCTGACCATTCAACCACTCGATTCAAGATTAGGCCAGCAGAAATCTTGGAATCTGCGTCCATTAAAGCGATCGGACGGTCATTGGATGGAAGACTCCTATCTCCTTTCTTGTAAATTGGGATAATGTATGATAAGTGCCATGATGTCGGAATTTGTCTTGGTTTGATAATATCCGTAAATAGCAACATCAATGTCTTTGCCCAGATCTCAGGATTGGCCTTAAAGATGACATTTGCTAGACTATTTGGGCCAGTGGCTCGTGAGGAGCTCGAGTTTTGAATTTGCCCTAAAATATCTTGTACTGTGAAATTACACAACCAGGGTTGGTTTATTAGCTTCATTATTCTAGCCGGCATAGTATATTTTTCTGCATTTAGGGCACCAAAGTGTCCAGCCCATACCTCCTGAGATATGCAGTTCGTTTGTACTGAGACTTGAGAGGATTCGGTATTATTCATCAAATGCCAAAATTGCCAAGCTGTACCATCTTTCAGGGCAGATAACATGGCTTCATTATCCCTTTGCAACATATGAGCCTTGTGGCCCTTCAACCAATTTTTCAATTGTTGTTTTAAATGAAGTATTCCTAAACTCTTCCATTCCCAAGTTAAATTACTGTTCAACAAACCTCTAATCTCCTTTCTACAGAGATGTTTTTCAAAATGTAACCCTGGGGTCAAACATATGCAGACGAGGGCCTATCTAGGGCTTCCTGCAGCCTGTTTTTATTGATTGGGCAATAAGATTACCTATGTATCCTGAAAATTTGGCATGTGTAAATTGAGAGCTCCTTTTATCCAGAGGGTTATTATTGAACTTATTTTTTCTACATTACACTCGTGCCATTTAACTCTGTTTTTTGCCATGTTTACTTCCAGGTCTATATGAGTGGACTCTAGCACAGTCTGCTCCTGGTCCACTTTAATTATCACTTCCAGTGGTCGATGATTGCTTAGTGTAATGTCCAATATTTTAAATGTATGGCATGGCTCAAATAGCTGTTGTGGCAAGAAAATGTGATCAGTCTCCGATGTCCTAACCCCATCGGACCATGTATAGGAATCCGCGTCTGAACCTAAAACAAAGTTGACATCATACAGGCCCCAATTCGTGAATAAATTAAGCCAAGGTCTGGGCAAGGCATGGTCATGGTCAAGGTCTTCCTTGGGAGACCGCCGGGAGGCCCTTCTATTTTACAACTGTCCTCCTCATTGGTAACAATGAATACACCCAGATCTGATAAATGGTCTGTATTCATCATTACTTCTTTTGGTATCTCAGCGTTCAAATCTCCGGCCAACAGTAAGTGTAGACCCCTGTATTTTATTGTCATCTCCTTTAAAAGTACATTTAGCTTGTCCAAAAAATACCTGAAATCTTGCCCCGGATTCCAATATATGTTCACAATAAGAATATAGAGCACAAAATGCCCTTTTTGTAGCTCCACTACAGCTGCTAGCAGTCTGTTGATGGTAGAAATAACTTCCAGAATTTTCCAATTTTCCACCCCTTTGCAATCTTTATGGCCACCAGGAGACTGCCAAATGGGCGGCCTCTTACCTCCTTTTTTGCTGACTGTGATCGACAGTCAAAACCATCTAGGTTCAATTCCGTGGTCATCCAAGATTCTTGGATACACACCAAATTACTTTTTTTAAAAAATATGCGCATAATTCAATCGAGGATGACAAATGGGACATACCTCTTGAGTTCCTTGATACAAATACAATGTCTTTGCTGTCATTTTCTTGTTTAAAGATCTTTATTCATGGATTTTTGCTGGGATATAGAATCTCTTAAGGTGAGTGCTAACCACCTGCAGCTGTGTTTGTCATCTACATTTGAGGGCTGCCCCTGCTGGATCTTTGGTTCTTTCCATTCCTGATGCTCTCCCGTGGGTTGATGTTCCCTCTATGCCTGATACACTGCTGGCAAGCCAGGACTAAAGATAAGAATGTCATATCTTAGATGATTAAACTGAGACACGTCCAACAAAACTGCATCATAAACTGAGCGAGAGTGAAAGACTAATCTAACATGATCATAACGATGCGGATGTATAAAATCAATCAGCTTAAGATCTGCAGAAGATAAGAGTGTGAGCGCTAGAATCGAATTTAGAAGAGCTGAAACTCTGGTTCTATTCAAGGAAGGTGGTCCACCACAGTCAAATAGATAATACAGAAGTGTGCTTGGGCTAGCAGGGAATGCATGTGCCCACCACTGAATAAACCTTAGATCACTCTGATGTATTGAAATAGGGATTGTCACATTTAAGGCCACTGCACTTTCTTGGTCTCGAGATTTTGCACTCAAATCACTCTTAGGGGACCTTTCTTCCAAATCTTCATTTGCCCGTTGCCTCCAATGGGGCAAGATTCCATGTTGGAGGTAGACCCTGCAAGGTTAGAATTACTCCCCGTCCTCCCTAATTCGGGCAACAGTTGATCTTTAGCCAAGAAATGCAGGAGGGACAATTCCCTGGAGGTGAATTGTTCAGAGATTGTCTGTGCGATAGTTAATTTAATAAATGCCTCCAATGAGGATTTATTTACCATTTCCTTGGGGATTTGTAACTCAACCTTATATTGTGGTGTCCCTCCTGCCTGTATTAGGGAGGCCTGCATTGTTGGGACTACCCTTTCTCGGATAATATGCTTATTGGGCTCTTGATGCTTCAATGGTTGCGGAATGTGGCCCATATTTTTGTCAAAGACCTCCTTAAAAGTAGTGGGACCAATCTGCGAGTCTGACGCTAATAGAGTACTCCTCCCTAGTTGTGGTGGAGACTTAACTGGAGTCCATAAACTAATAGATTTCTTATTAAATCAGTGATAAGTAGCTTTATCCGTAACTTGCTTTTCAGTTGAATTAAAAAGAACTTTTTTATTGGTTTCTTTTTTTAAAATTGTTATTGATTTTTGTACCTTTATGATTAATTTCTTCTGTCAAGGTGTTTTTAGCATCCACCCCCGCTCCCATGTCAATTACTGGTTCTACATCTGACTCGACATCCAAACCACCCCATAAGCAATCAGGTTCATCTTCTACTGTTGTTAGCAAAGATCTCCAGTTCCTATGCAACATTTTATTTGCCCCTTTGTTCAATACTGAGTACTTATTCAGGGTCTGTTTTTTCTTTCTTTTTCCTTTGTTTGTGTGGGCCTGTAATGCAGGATGTGTGTTCACTTTTTCTTGTTCAGTAACAGCATTTGTACCTACTAGTTTGATAGCTGGAGATGGCAATAACTGTCCCAAACGAGGATCGACACCTTGAGATTCTTCTCTATGTCCATTTAATATTTGTGTGGAGGCTAAGATGTCGCCCTTCTTCAGTATGCCATTTATATCCAGTGACAGTTTGCCCAGAGCGGAAGCCAACTCTCTCAGGCAAGCCGTATGTAGTCTCAGTTCAGTGTGGAGCAGATTAAGCACCTCAATGTCCTGCTGGCTATCCTTTGCCCCCCTTCCTCTTGATTGTGTTGAGTAAGGGTATCATGTCATCCGTTCCCTCTTCCTGTCCTGCGGGATATTGTGATAAAGCCAACAGTGTTATTTTGCCTGACTGGAATGCTGGTGGTGTATCAAAAAAGGAGCACTCCTGATCCCTCCTGCTGCCCCCCCCGTCTCGCTTTGCCCCACTGTTGGCATATCCACTACCCCTGTACTCATTACTGCATCCGACTCTATAAGAATGGGGGAACCCTCCCTCTCCTCTTGTTGTAACATCACAGAGTCACTGATGTCTATGGGAGATGGAGAGAGTGGCTTTGTAGGCTTTGTAAGAGCCATACGCATAGTTCCTTTTACCGGTGTGAAGACAAGGGGCGCTGAGAGAATATCTTCATACATCCGCACCTCCTGTAACTTCAAACTTCTCATACAGAGACCAGACTGCATTTCTTAATTGAGCATGTACCTCCTATTCACACAATACCCCTTCAAAACTTTCTAGACAGTACACCCGCAAAACCTTACCAGCAGTATATCTAAAATATTAACATGTTGCTTTAGGCGCCACCCATACAAACCACGTGTGCATCACTGTAGTGATTTCGCTCCTACATATGCATGCACAATTGCTGTGGGTAAGATTTTGAAAACAATTCCCCCCAATATAGGATGGCCCGCCCAACTTTGTCTCCGTACCTTCAACAGAACGGTGGTTAAATAACTAATATGACCTGCCCCTGCCTCCAACCTCTCAGCCGCAACAGGCGTAATAGGCCACTTCTGCAAGGGCGCGCACGCATGGGCGCACGCGTCAGACTTTTTGTAATGCAGCCGGAAAAAAAGGGCATGGCCTCTAATAAAGATAATAGAAATATACCAATTAATAATATTTCTAGTACAATAGAATATTTGAATAAAGTCTATTCGGCATAATCCATCAATGTTCAACATACAAATGTTGTTTTAGCTTCAAATGCAGTCAAAATCCCAACATAGTAGAATTCCAAGTCTCGATGAGGAGTTGAACATAGCGAGTGGAAAGGCGAAACAGGCCACTTCCCAGGCCACATCCGCAAGGGCGCACGCAGAAGGGCATGCGTGTCAGACTTTTTGTAATGCAGACAAAACAAGGGGCATGGCCTAAACGTTGTTTTGGCTTCAAATGCAGTCAAAATCACAACGTAGTAAAACGCCAAGGCTCAATGAGGAGTTGAACAAGATCTATGAAGAAGACAAATGTCAGAGGATACCCACAGCTTATATGGATGGATGCTCCTACCATGCTGATAAGAGTGTGTAAAATAACTAGTGGCTGGCATTGGGAATGCCTTGGTGAATGATACTCCGGAACCCTCTGTGTATTACAAAATAGGACGCCAAAGAAGTCAGGTTGCTGAGTTGTTGGCAGTTCATCAAGCCATCCTCAAGCAGTGCACCACCAACTCAATGAACTGGTCATAATCACTGACTTTGATTATGTCAGTAATAGGTTTGTGGAGCACCTAATTAACTCAAAGAATCAAGGCATGCCCTGTGCCAACCATAAACCCTTAAATCATGCCAAACTGATCCAGTCATTTGCCAATCTGGTGACCTCCAATGAGGTGACCATCTATTGGAAGATAAGAGGTCATTCCAAAATCGAACAGGCCAGATAAGACTGGGAATGACCTGGCCGACCAGCTGGCTAAAACCAGAGCTCTTGTTTGTTTGTTTTATTACTTGTATTGCACACCAGACCCAAGGGTAACAGGACGCATTCCATACGACAGCTTACAGCTTAGTTGCAATAACACATGGGTACAATAAGAAACAGTATATACAAATAGCAGGCACAAAATGTACAATAATTACAATATCTGCTCAGTAGGACAATAAATACTGAGGGCAAGTATGTACAAAAATACAGGCTGGTTAGGCGGTGGGTGGTCAGGCAGGGTTAGTCAGGGGTAAAATGCAGACAGTTTATAAGGTTTTGTCAGAAGGTAGGGTATGGTTGGTCAGACCGTAAGGAAGATGGTAGCAAGTTCCATAGTTGGGCTTCTTTGACCTGGAAGCTGCAACCTCCGACTCTAGACAGTTTAAATCTAGGTATTGAAATACCTTTGGAGTTGAAGGACCTTGTGATTCTTTTTGGACTTATTCTGGTGATTCTATGCTCTGCAAGGGGATTTCATAGAAACAGAATCCCTGCTGGGTGAAACCCAAGTTTCTGCTGTCACCAGCTCACAAACCGATGCAAATAGTAAACTCTCGACTGCCCACTGGAGTAAAGATACCCCAGATGCAGATTTGATCACTGCAGAGAAAGAGGACCAGATTATTGGAAAATGAATTCGACACATTGAAGAACTCATGAGTTTTCCTCTAACAGAATCGGGTTATGCCTGTAAAGAGGATCTCCGGGTGTTGACAGTTTTGGGCCAGTGATTCGGCCTTCTAGAGGAAAAAAGTACATGATGACTCTAACATGCTTTATCCACAAAGGGGGTATAGTGTCTTCCAGCCCCGAATTATAAGGCGGAGACAGCTGCCGGACTAATGATCATCCACATTGTCTCTCGTTTTGGCCTCCCGCAAAGGATTGAGTCGGTTCGAGGAAGTAATTTTACCAGTGAGGTGGTGGCAAACATGTGGGAGATTCTAGGGGTAATAATAGTAAACTCCACATTGCCACCACCCAGCTTCGAGTGGGGGGTAGAGAGATGCAACAAGACAATTGTGAGCATCTTAAAGATGTTTGTGACAGACTCTGGACCAAGTTAGGACATTTGATTACCGCTTGCCCTGATGGCTTTTGGTTCAACACCGACTTCTGCAACAAAAATATCTCCATTTGAGCTTATGACCAGACGTAAAATGGTGTCACCTAAGCAGAACTCAGGAGCAGACACTGACACATGCTTTCACTGCTCATGAGTACATTGAAAACTTAAGGAAGCATCTTTAGCATGCTTTTTGCTTATGCTCAGCGCAATTTAGAAAAGTCAGCTGAAGGGAAGAAAACATTAGGATCTAAAGACCACAAAGAAGGAGGACAAGGTAGGTGACAAGGTTCACCTGTACAATTTTCAAAGGAATCAGACCAAGGAGCAGAAATATCTACCGTCTTGCCATGGTGCCTTTGAAATTGTAGATAAAATATCACCTGTTGTCTACAAGATCTGCATCCCAAAGGAGAACAGACAGATGAAAAATGGGTCCACATCAATCTTTTGAAAAGCTGTTCTCTAAGACAAGCTTCACAAATGACTGAGGAGCCGAATGAAAGTCGAGCAGAGGAAACATCCGAGGAGTGAAAGGAAAGGATGAAAACCCTACATAGAGACTTATAACTGTTGACTTGTTTAATTAATTAATGTATTTCTTTGAAGATCATTAACAAGTAATCTTTGGGGGGCAAAGAACAATACATACACAGTTTAAATGATATAGCTTCATAACATTTAAATTCATAAATCACATTTCAAGCGAACAGCAAAGAACATCACCAGTTACTGTAAAATCCCCAGCCTAAAAACAATCACATCAATTCATCGATACAGCATATGTTTAGGAACATTAAAACTGCAATATTTAAGATCAATTCACCACTATTTAAAATATGTACCCAAAATTCTTCGGTATTCAGGAGGTACTCCCGTGGGACAAATTTCCCAAAATGATGGGTGCGTAAATGGGTGCGTAATTTTGTGCACTCAATCATAAAATGAGAAATTGTTTCCATTTGCCCAAGACAGTGTCTGCATTTTGCAAGTTACGTTGGATTCTTTGTTGAGCTCCTGTAACCACCCTACTGAGAAAAGAAAATCAGTTTGAATCAGAGCATTTCTCAGCAATGTTTCTTCTGCAGGTGGTGCATAGGTAGCAAGGTATTATGGTAAATGCCCTATTTGTGTGCTAAGTGGTAAACCAGATGGTAATTCATGGCCAATTCTCCATTTCTAATTTAATCAAGTTCAAACAGGGACCTTTTCTTGTCAACCTAAGGAGCAAAAACATTTTCAAGATTCAGATCATACTGAGTCAAAAGGTTTAAACTCGATTGGAACCACTCAATCAATACCCTGGACATGTAATGAAACAGTACAAAACGTAGTTTGGACAACACACAGTTATCTGGGGGGAGTAACAAAGTTCTCAGAAGTTGCAGGCCCCTCCAATACACCCGTTCCTGCAGTGAGAATAATCCTAATTTGTGTCTCATCACTGGCATAGGTGTCCCCCTAGGAATTGGAAGGAGCCTGTTCCACAACACAGATTCCACTCTTCCCCAAATAGATGGTAATTATCCAGATTCTGCTCCATCTAGCAGCCGAGCAACCACTTGTTGGTGTTAATACCTAATCATTGGGATCGCTGAGAATCTTCCAAACCTTCTGTCAAATGCCAATAACTCAGACATTTTCAATTTAGTTTTTTTTAAAGTCATTTGTGTTCCATGCATTCCCAGATACTTCAAGTTCTGAACATCTTCCAAGCGTTTTCTTGTTATACATCAAGTGAAATTTAATGTAGTCTTTTTAGTGTAAGTTAACATTACAATTTTTGATTTCCCGACATTGATTTACAGATCCAATGCTGCAAAATACACAGTGGTCGATGTTACAGCTCTTTGTAGACTGATTGGTGTCAAGTCAAATATCACTATGTCATCGGTGTAAGCCAGATAGCTTATATGCAGATTTCCTAGTTTAGGCGGAAAGGTTCAAAGATGTTTAACATTTTTTCAAAATTGCTTATGTACATACTGAATAGAAATAGCTTCAGCCCACAACCTTGACCTAGCCCACAGCAACTATGAATCCAACTAGTGTAATTTCCCTTCTGATCTAGGCACAACCTTTCCTTAGTGTCCGAATACAATGCAGTTAGAAGATCACATCAATTCATAATTGCCATATCATATCATATCTACCAGTTCAAGCGGGCATCCCACCGCAGTAAGTATTTCCCATAGACATTTGCAATTTACCCGATCAAACGCCTGTGAGATGTCCAAGAACACACAGTATAAAACCTTTTTTCTGGGATGGCTTGGTTGTGTAGGAGGTTAATCGCAAAGCAATTATGTGCAGTATTTAAACCTCTTTGAAAACCTGATTGAAATGTGTCAATAGCCCCAGATGTGTCTGCCCACTCCTGCAAGTTCTCCGGGATTATAGCCCAGATCTTACTCGAGGCATCTAAGAGGGATAAAGGACAATAGTTAGACAGGTTTTGCCTCTCATCCTTTTTTATAAATTACCACGATGTTAGCTCCTTTCCATGAAACCGACAGTTTTCTTTCCTTAACAATTTCTTTAAATAACACATAAAGAATTGCTGCCCAGAGATTCAAGTTTGACTTCAGTGTGGCATTTGCCAATCCATCCGGACGTTTGAGGGTTTAGACTTCTAAATCAATCCCTTTATTGTCCCTAACTCAGTCTTCACCTCGTTAGCCCAACTGTTCTTACCAAAGCAACAGCCAATGATCACTCCTTTTCATGAAATAATATGATATGATATGATATGATATGATAAGACATTTGTAATGCGCCTACACACAAGTGTTTCAAGGCGCGACGAGGCAGGAAGGGGGGACAAAGGGAAGACAGACACGATCATACTAGGCCAGGTGTCATTCAGATCGTGCAAGTGCATGGGCAGAGGGGGAAGGGAAAGTACAAGGGGAACGGGAGAGGGGAAAGTGCAGTACGGGGGTAATAGAATAACTGGATAAATAATAAGGGCCAGCTGGTGGCAAGTGAAGGGTCAGTGCAGACAAGTGCTGGGGGGGCTGTAGGGATACAGAGACAGTCCCGCAGTGCACTGGTTGCCAAGGGAGGCAGTGCAAGGGGAGAGTGGCTGGGCCAGGGACCGAGATCGGTGAGAGTGGCCCAATTGAAGATTCAGTGCAGTTTCAGTCAGGAATTTAGCAGGGGAGAGGGGGAGAGAAAGCAGAAGCAAAGAGGAAGGTTTTGAGGTGCTTCCAGAACCGGAGATGTTTCAGGGAGGCAGGAAGGCTGTTCCAGAGGGAGGCCCCTGCCGCGGAGAGAGATCTACCCCCAACTCGTTGCTTGGAGAAGCGGCTGACCCTGAGGGAGTTGGAGGCGGATGAGCGAAGAGCTCGAGAAGGAAGATGTGCTCCTCCCACAACCCTTTATCGATACATTGGCATTGCAGATGGCATTGCACTAAAGGCTCCGTAATGAGTCTCCAAAAATGAAGCAGTGTTTTTTCAAATAATCAAACCCAGAATTGCTCCTGCATTGTTTATGTACAAGTGATAACCTCTAGCCCTGTTTTTGTAGGTCTTTTTCAGTGCTTTTATTTTTTCACTCTGATCAGATGGCAACTTTCTGAGTTGTCTTACACTTTTATTCAATTCTCTCTTTTTGTCAGAAAGTGGAGTGTCAAACATATTCCTATATGAGCTATTCTTTTCTCATACAAGTGCTCCCACAGGTTGTGTAATATAAGGTGCTCAAAGCCCTTTGAATAGCCTTGTCCTACATACTAGGATTCGAAATCTGATGTTCCTCATTGCAGCCCATCAAGAAGATACAATTATTGCATTTTAATGAAATAGCCGGTTTCCAGACCAATGCCTTATTCCAAGGGTTAACCTCCACTAACAGCGGATATATTTTAGTTTCTTCATATGCCCCTTCCCGTGTCATGGTTATAACTGACATATGATGATCTCTCGAATGCATCTGAATCACATTCAAAGTCTTACATTTGTAGAACAATAGTTAGTTTACAAATACATAATCAAGTGTTGATCTTAAGGCACCACTAGCCCATGTACATTCTGGTGGCCTATCATTTTGAAACCAATTAAGGTACATACATTCTCTGTTGAAGACACCCAAAACAATTATCTCTGCAACGTCGTTCTCCAACACGTCAGAGATAAGACCTGAAATTGCATTAAAAAATATTTCCATGGTGCCAAATTTGGGACCAAAGTAAACATTTAGCACATAGCAATAGGTTTCACCTATAGATTGATCATGCATTCCCACCATGTTTATCATCTGCATATCCTTCCTATGGGTGGCTATGTTAAGCACCCTAAGACCCATAACATTGTTCAAGCAACAAAGAAGGCCCCCTGGCAGACGGCATTGGGCTCCTTGGGATGCTTGCACTACATATACACCATAGCCATCTATTATGGGGGTGGACGTTAGCCATGTTTCTTCTAAACATATCAAGGAATACTTAACCAAAGCTTGAAAGTCAGAGTCCAAGAATCTATGACCTCTGCAGTTCCAAGACACTAATAGGAAACATTCCAATCATTTATGTCTTTTCTACGCCCCCCCCCCCCCGCCCACTCCATCTAGGGCTGATAGAACAGAATTCCAATCGTACATTACCTTCAATATTCCCGGTTCTCGTCAGTATCTGTTCGCTGACTGCACCTCCAGTATTTATATTGATTGAAAATGGTAGACAAGTTGTTGATTCATGCACCCCCTTCCGATCAATGGTATTTTTAACAGGTATAGCCTCCATTAGCTTTGGTTTCGAGTCCTGCAGTGTTTGTAAAACATCATAACCCATAGATAGGAGGGAATCCAATTCTGATAAAAAACCAATGCTCTTACCATACGTGAATTGAAGTATAGTTTTACCAAGTTCCTTCTTCCTTTGATGGGAAACTGCACCAAGGTAATGTCATTGGATGATATTAATCGCAGACTTAGAATTTCCAAAAATAGAGCCAAGATTAGGCCCCTATTAAAGGGACGCAAGTCTCTGTTGGAAACACCTCACTTAAATTAAAGGTGTAATCCTTGGAAAAATTCCCAAGCCACCACATACGAAGTCAATGGGAAAGAGTCTTACGTAGGCTCTTCCGGTTAATTTGATCTAACTTGTAATGTGCTGTTTAATCAGCGCAAATCTACTGTTGTGCCACCTTTGTTTTCCCATTCAATAATCCCTAACCTTTGGGACGACCAAGCCCCAGGCATATTTGCTCATTGTGAAGATTGGACAGCCCGGCCATGAAGATACGTAGACTCACTCACTGATGAATCAGCCTTAACCAACTGCAAATATTTATGTCTTTTTTGTTGTTAAAAAAGACTGTGGATATAACATACGTAGATCAGCCACTGAGCTATCTGCCTGCCCATTTGATAACGGTGATCCATGTATATTTTCACCTTATTCATCCCTAAAAATGTTTAGTCTAACTGGCGACTGTACAGCCAGGCAGGCCAGTTGCAGAGGCCCATCCAGTGACAAGTCGGCATTTACCAACTGGACAGATCTTTGTTGTTTTTGCTCTAGAGTTAAAAAAGGCTCTGGGGTCACCCTTTCCAAATCTACTGTTACGCCGTCTCTTTGGTTTAATAATGATGGCTTTACCTTTGCTTTTTCGCCTGTCTCAGATATTCGTCATTTTGGCTCTAGAGTTAAAGAAGGCTCTAAGGTCACCCTTTCCAAATCCACTTTTAAGCTATCTATTTGGTTTTATAATGATGGCTCTACCAGTGTTTTTTTGCCTGTCTCAGGACTGGTCTATCGACCATTTTGGACTGTTTCAGTTGAAAACATACATTTTGGCTTCATTGGCCTAGTTCCATCTGACTTAGTAGCCCTCCCTGAGTTGTCACCCTTCGGACCTCTCATAATTATACTCTCTGGCGAATGACTCAGTGCCTCAACCAAGTGTGAAATGGGAGAGGTTTCCACCAAGTCTGCCAGGTTCATAACTGCCAGCTCACCTATACTGTCCATCTCAGAGTATACTGATAGAATACTGAGATCTATATTGTCCATTTGCCTTTTAGTATTTTTTTTACAAATGTGTCTATAGGGCCTGTTTCTTCCAACAATTTCACGTGTTTCCCAGTTTTAGTCTTTCTTTTAGCTTTATGAGACACCGTCTCTGACTCTTTGCAAGATTGGATTGGTAGCTCATTTTGCCTAGGCTGCTCAATGCCTGTCGGTTCTTCCTCACTTGCTAGGGCCACCCTCTGAGCCTGCCTTACGTCTCTGACTCTTTGCAAGATTGGATTGGTAGCTCATTTTGCCTAGGCTGCTCAATGCCTGTCGGTTCTTCCTCACTTGCTAGGGCCACCCTCTGAGCCTGCCTTACGTCTCTGACTCTTTGCAAGATTGGATTGGTAGCTCATTTTGCCTAGGCTGCTCAATGCCTGTCGGTTCTTCCTCACTTGCTAGGGCCACCCTCTGAGCCTGCCTTAGGTTCCTCATGAAACTACGTGAACCTTTTTGCCTCGATTTACCTGGGTGTTTCATATTTTTGTTTTTTTCTTCTCTTCTATATCGGGTTTGTTAATCACTGTATTTGTTACCATATCGGCCGTTTGTGGTTGACCTGGACATGCCTTGGGGCCTCTATCGACAATTTGTCTATTGTTACACATTGGCTGGGGCCTGTTTCAGGGTCTGTTAACCCCGTAGGGTCAGGCTGGTGAGGATGAATATCCTCCTTAGAGCATTGCACTTTCGCATAAATAAATCGCCCCAAAAGGCCATCTCAGAGGACATGATGTTTAGGAGGGGACGTTGTTCGCGGAATCTCTCCGTGGTTAGATCATAAGAGTTGGCTATCTGTGATAGCGTGAAATTCAAAGCATGGAGGTCTCACCCTGGGGTATTTGGTGGTTCTTGTGGTCACGTGTGTAAAAGAAGCGAGGCTTCATTTTCTTAATTTTGCATCAAACCCTGGTAGAATCCGTCTATGGGTGGAGCCACAACTTTGTACATTGGAAGTTCAGATGTGAACAATGAAGGATATTGTGACAGGTTTCATCTGCTGTGTGAGCAGTTTCCAATGAGAAAGAAATAGGCCGAGCATCACAGATGCCCGATATATCTTATGGCAGGATTTGGTCATTTTCCACCTATAGGGTTTTGGCATTAATATTTGCGCATATAAAGCCTAAAAGGGCAGTATCTGTGGGGGAAGCAGAATTTGTAATCAATCAGGATGGAGTCTCATGGGGCTCCATAATTACAGCATCACCTACTGATCATAAACATGAAGACTTGTCCCCGTTATTTTGCAAATGTGTGGTTCGATTTGCCTTGTCACCACTTCTTATTGAATAGTTATTCATTTGCACCAAGCCGTACAGTACTGCACTTTGTCAATAGAAAAATGTAAAATTCAATACAGAACCGCGTATTATAAATTACAATTGAATAACTTTAAAAACACAAAATGAATAATAAAATGCTGTATTAAACTAATATAAGATACATATTTTTGGTAAATGAAACTTCAAATTCAGATTAAACACAGTCTAAAAATACAGCTGAGAGCTAAATGACCTATAAGCTGTTTGCTTAAATATATAAATAAATCAAATCCAAAGTGACCAAGGTTCCCTTCATTTCTAGTAGGAAACCGCTGTGCATCGGAACAACCGCAGCTCAAAGGCAAATAGCCCGTAATCACCGTCCAGAGGAAGAGAAAAATGATACTTAACTGTTTAGGGATTTGAGGTCAATTAGCATATATCAGCCACTTTTCCTGTTGAAATATTGAGGCGGCTCAAAGGCAGTGAGCCCACAGTCACTGCCCTAAACACATAACAGCACGTTCTTGTTTCGAGGCAATAAACGTTTTCAGGGCATATACCACTATGCTTGTTTAAAATGCTAGGAGGGCTTAAAGTCAATAATCCCGCAGTCACCGCCCTTTCAGAAGTAAGGAACAATTTTGTATCTGGAGATCAGTGAACAGTTACAGACAGTGTTCCGCTTTAACTGGGGATAATAAAAAAGGCACCTCAAAGGCGAATTGCCCGCAGTCACCATCTAAAAGTAAAACAGTAGTCATTCAAAGTGGATTTTATGTTTATTGCACAATAGCCCACAGGGCACTGTCGTCAGTTTTGCTTCTTCGGCTTTTCACGTGTAGTGAGATCCGCAGCATGAAAACCGAGAAAGGCCAGTCAGTATTAAACCATTCCCAAGTTAACAGACAAGCAAAAATAACAGATTTTCAACATCACAGAGCTGCTGATTATGGAAGTGCGATGAATTGAAAGAACAGCTTTGAATAACGGTGATAAACCTACTCACTCTTGCCTCATGGCTCAGGGCTCGTACAGGATGCACAGACTGCAATGACTGCCTTCAACTCAGTCCAACTCTGGTCCAGAAATGGCAGTATATTTTCTAAGCCCCTTCTATTTACGATGCCGAAGTGTGAGTTGTGTGTAGCTCGCAGACCAGGAACTTACTTTTCCGATGAAGGCTGTTTTCCTGGACAACTTCTATCCCATTGCTTGTAAAGAACTTCTTAAGGTTTATGAAATGAAAGCCCAAAATCAGCAGTCTTCCCCACATGGACACCCCAGCAATGACAAGCATTATATGCCCATGACTTAGGGGATCTCTCGACAAAGAAGGGAACATCACTTCTTCATCAAGAAAGCTTTTAAGCGATGGAACTTTATACAGTCTTGTACTTTCTGCCAAGGCGTTTGAGTCTACTCCATGTAATTCAGCACCATGGATGTCAGTCTCATAGTATTTTAATTAATCTTCTGTGCAAATGTTAAGAAAGAAACGTGTGATGTTTATGTTCTGAAATGGTACAATTATTTCTCTGTAATGTTTGTTTTCTCGAATGCTATGTCCTATCCTCTGAGGAAAGATAACATGTAAAAAGTACTGAAACTCTCTTTTCTTCCTATTTCTAAATAATTAACTTCCTTCACTTCCAGTATGGGGCACGAGGGGAGTTGGAGGAGGACCCCATGCACCTTGGAAAAAAGGAATGAAGGCGGTTCCATACCACACCCCACAGACAAAAGACAGAAGTGGAGGCCAAAGCACCCATCAAAAGGAAAGAAAAGGAGCCGGACAGGCTCCAACAAAGGAAAAGGACATCTGAGGACAACCCAATTCTCCCCTACCCTTTCCCATGACTCATCAGGGAAAAGAGCCAAGAGGAACTCTGTGGGGTTAAATGACAGCCAGATGACATGATCTGAAAGGCTAAGTTAGGCCTCTGCTGTGAGACACATTGCATCCTATGATAAGGGAACAATAAAATTATGACTGGCCTAATACCTTAACAAAGAAAAGGGACCTGGTGAAAAGAAGAATGTGTCTTCCTGAAATAACACAATGAACAGTGTATCACAGAACAGAGTGCAGATTGGAAAATCACATTACATTGTTGATTGAGTGACAAATGCATTATTTTTTCAGCGAAACTTCCACCCATCAAAAGGCGGTGCCCTGTGACAACTCAGAGCACATAGGGGGATGTTCTTGAGAAATACAAAACTATGGTATAATCTTGCATTTTAGGTGACTAAGACCCACTTTCCAGCACCAAAAAAGGGACAACAGATTGTAAGAGGATTCAATTCAACACTACAGCTAAGTCAACGCCTAGTCTATAATACTGAATGAAAACCCTTATTGATATATCTTTATGTCCAGTTCATGCGTTCTGGATGACTACCCCTATATAACACCCCTCTCTTGGAATCCTCCTGACCCCACTGAGCCAAGAAGTAGTTCTGTTTTGCAAGTTTAAAAGGTTTATTTGATAATTTACAATATATATATATCACACTTTATAATAAATTAATAATTGAATAGCACACTTAATCTGATATGATAAAGATCAACAACGGAGAATCTGGCACTAGCACACTTCTTATAATCACTAATGAGTTGACATGAAATGGATAAGGTAGCACACTGGTAAATAGGAACAAAAGTATAATGTGGTAGAGGATGCTTTATGTAAGCTCAGGTGGATGCAATATTCAATGAATGCAGTACAGAAAATACTCAATATGATTTCAACCAAACAATGTAATCACTTTTCTCTGGCAATCCCCTCCCCCCCTTGATGCAAGGCAAGGAAATGGAAGGAAAACACACAGTTCTCAGAAATGCAATCAATGTAAATCAGTTCACCCCAGCAAGCTTACACTACAGAAAACAGATAGGAGTTTTTGAAAACACAGGCAAAATGCTTTGATATGTGCTAGCAATGGATGAGAAATATGCTGGAAATGCTTTTAATTCCCTTTCAGAGGTTCAGGGTGAGTGGTATCTAGTTAATATTAGTCCAGGCTCACACTAGCAATTAGGCAGGGATAGTTAGCAGGTTAAACGAATTTCTGGCAAATGGAAGGCAAGCAGCAGCAGTTTTTACATGTGAAGAAATTTGCAAATCGTGGTAAAATTCGCGAATGCGTGTTCCGCGATTGCGGTAAAACTATAAGGGGTAGGAATGCGGTTCTAGGTTCGTAGGAAAGCCACGATTCTAACCTTTCAGATGAAAGTTATTGCAAGTCTCTAGCACAAACGGTTGCGGAGATATGAGCGATTTTGTGAAGGTCGTTTTTCAGATTTGAAATTTTAAAGTTCAAAAAGACAAGTGCAGCTTGCAACTAGGAAATGACAAGTGACAGCTTTACAAATGACAGGTGACAGTTAGGAGGCAGTTCTACTTAGATTAAATAGATTGAATTATATTATTTTAACTAGGAGATTGGTTCTGCACAGTTTTCTAGGTACTCACACTATATTCTTGAGTGAAATGGGCCTCGCCATGGATCTGGTCAGGTTTTAAACTCGCCTCTGGTCTCTGCACTTCACAGTGATCTGGGTCAGCTCTCTCTGGTTCTCTGGTCTGGGTCTCTAGTTCTGGATAGATTGAAGTCTCTAGTTTGGCTCTCTGGAGGTTTGATGGAGGTAAAGTATGGATTTTTCCGGCAGAGCTTCCAGCGGCAGATGGATTTGAAGGTCCCTATCTGTCCTGTCTGTCTGCTTTTATGTGTTTAGAATGTGGGTGTGTTCTAGCATCACTGACCCTACCTCTCTCTCAGCTTCTAATTGGTCAAACTTCCATTTATCATTTGATTGGGGAATGAACTGTGAGTCAGAGGGATGTCATTTTATGGCTTGCAGATAGGACACACCTCTGTCAGATTGCACACATTCTATATTTGATAATAAAAGACATATTTCACAGTTACACAGTTGCTTGAAATTACATATACATGGTGTGGCTGAATTTAGCCATGTCTCTGTCCAAATCTGCTGTTTCTAAGAGCTTGCATTCAGAAATGGCACATAATTGACTTTTTAACTGATTTTTCAATTTCTGACATTGACCCAACTTTACATACATGTGCGCAGGGAGTATGGACATTAACTGATGAAGTTTCAGACTTTTAACATGCATACATTTAGAGTAATATCCACTTTTCCGCTAACACCCCCCTGAACATACCACCGGTTCTAAAAACCTCTTAAACTGTGGGCAGAAAAATCACAAGAATTATGGTATCATTTATAAAATGTTCACATGTCCGCTCTATGAGTTATTCATCTTTTTAGAGTTATGTTCTGGCTCCAAAGGGGTGTGGTTTCCTCTCAGCACAAGGTAGAAATACTGGTTTTTCCAGTTCTGCCAAGCCAGCTTGCTCTCACAGGCAGTGCCCCTCCCCTTTCCTCAGGAGGAAGCCACTTTTTACGACCATTTACCTTTGCCTGAGCCAGGACAGGGCTTTGTTCACTTTCCTGCAGAGCACAGGTAATTCAATTATCAGATAGATGGCATATCCTTAGTGTGAGCAGCAAAAGGGCAGCTAGGCCTGGGAACACAGCTGTGACTCAAGTTTCACTCCTGATGGGGGTAGTTGCCAGGCAGAATTCAGTTCCTTAAGCCAGGTTTCAGATAAAATGTCACTTTTTGTTCCCCAGTTCCTGCATTCAAATAAAACTAAACATTTTTACATATGCAGCTAGAATGCTGATTCTAAGTGCAAAACTATGGCATTTCAACAGTTACAAAGGCATGTGACACCAAACATAGGTCACTCATTTAATCTAAACATTTTCGATTTTAGTGTCTTTAAATCCAGTGCAACTTAAACTGCTGACTCCATAGCTCAGCCAGTTTTGTTATAAGCATTGTTCTGGGCTCTTCATTTCCCAGATTTTGTAGGCACACAAAACTCCATTCTACCAAATGTCTGCTGGTGTTCAGTGAATATTTTGCACATATTGCAATGTTTGAAATAGGCACTTTGGCTTGCCTTCAGAGAAACACAGGGTGGTTTTAAACTGCCGGCTTTTGGATAGTGGTGAGTACTGGTACTGCACCCATTTTTGGGATTTAAGAAAATGAATTCCCCACAATTCTAGGTTGCATTTGGCAATCAGCATTGCCATTCCCAATGGTTTCAGACTACTGTGCGGGTAGTCCAATGGTGGTTTTAAAGCGCTTTGAAGCTAACCGGCGCTACTGTTTTTCCTTTGGCAACCCATTTCCCTCATGGCAACCCGGCCTTTCATTCTCGCACTGGTGGGTGGCAAGTGAGGCAACCATTTTGGTGTGCGCACAAACTGCGCAGCTTTCCTGGATTTCGGCGCACATGTGGGTTTTCCGCCATCTTGAATTTTCTAAGCCCACAGCACCAAATGTTGTGGCATGATAGCTTAAACGTGGGTCAGGACACCCAACAAGCTATATACAAATATATTTGTGAATGACTAAAATAAACAGCTCTGTACTTTCAGCTGTCATCTTTAAAAAACAATGCTGTGTGCTAAGAAATAAAAAATCCACAAATGCAAAAGCAAAGTGAACCATGATGATTAAAATGCACAGTATTTCAAAGAAAAAAGCCTGATGTTTGAAAATGAAGCTTGCCAGTTTCACTTAAGCCCAGGACAATGTGTGGGTCTCGGGGCAGAATTTGCAAATGACTTCCACTACTGCAGGCCTGTTGGCCTCCTTATCTGGAAAAGGGATCTCTTTGAGGCTCATGCATATTACATATTTACAACAGCATTAAAGTGAAAATTAGCCTTGGCCAAAGATCACCTAATGGACGATGTAAACATTAGGCTCGTAGAGCAACGCCTGGCCTGTTTCGCATGGCTTCTAGGAAATAGAAACCAGCAGCGCTGAGCTGGACTGTTTTTGGAGAAATGAAACTAAAGATCATATATATTTGTGAATTGCCTATATTTTGGATACGCCTTTTTACTCCATAACTCGCAAAACGAAGGACGTACAGAGTCCATTATTGTGTCATCTGAAAGCTACTCACGAGCCGGTTATTCAAATGTATAATCACCCACCTGCGATTTTCGGGATTTGAATGATTATTGAAAATGTGATTCTAGTTGCCCCAAAAATATTCTGAATCTGAAAGTTGTTGAGTGGCCGCTATTAAATTAGTTATTTGGACATTAAATTGCATAATCATAACTATGATACTTTTGGTGTAAACAACATATATTGCCATATGCCAGGGCAATAAGGTGCCGAAATTAAAGTAAGCTTCACTGATCTGTCATGGGGAGGGGAATATTTATATATATATATATATATATATATATATATATATATATATATATATATATATATATATATATATGGCATTTATTGATAAATTACAAACGTTTGCCATGTAGATACGTTTTGGCTCAAATAGGACATGGAAAAAAAATGTGAATCTCTAAGGGGAGTTGCTCTATATCTTTCTAGACTCCTGAACATATCCTGACAGAGGGGTTGGACTTGGGGTGGAGAGAAATGTAACTGTCCAATCCTGAATGTGAGATCATAAGTTAGCACTGCCAAATTTTCACTTTCCTTGCGAGGGGCTTAGAAAGTAAAAAGGCCTTGCACAATGGAAAAGGGGAGAGCTGCTAAACATCTTGAAGAATTGTCGTTAACCTAACTGGGGTATTCTGAGACAGCTGCTGCAAATCACCAAAGAAGATCTGCTGACATTTCATTTGTGTGGAAATAGTGGAAGAGGCTGGAGATTTCTATTGCTGGGGAGAATAGAAAGCAGAGGCTGTGATTCTTCGCTGGAGCCATACAGAGAAGATTGCGGTTGAATCCCATTGACTGAAGTGCTGGTCAGAATTATGTTTTTCCCTAAGAGTGAAGTACTGCTCAGTCTCCATGAGTGCAAAGCCCAGAGAGTTTGAAACGTAAGTAGATTATCCAACAACATTTCAGCGTGCGGATTGATTTAATTTACCCATTCCCTTTCATTAGTGTGTTCCCGTCCATTATTGGGTGGGAAAAATGTGTAGACCATTAGCATATTTGACTGTATATTAATTTAATTAACTCCCAAATAGATAGATGCAGAGGGGAGCTTCGAAGACTTCAAAACATTCACCCTCACTTAGAGCGGGAAGATACAAGATAGTCATTTAAAGTAATTGGGGTGCATTGATTTTCCTGTTCACCCCTGACATTCCTAATGAAAAGGGGTGTCCTTTTCTTAAACGAAGTTCCCAACTGATACCCTGTTCCAAACTTGTTTTAAACAAAAGATATACTCGACATCAAAATGAAATTGATAATTGTAACCATCCCCAAATCTTGCCTTTCTCCCCAAAAGATACTTGTCCCAAAAACCTTCTTTCACATAGAAGGTATCCTTATCTTCAGATGAAATTCCCGATTGTCACCCCACTTTCAACATTGTATTTAACAAAGGGATGCCCTTGGCCCCACAAACGAGAATTCACAACTGTCCAACTTACCCAACACTGGCCTTTCTGTGAAAGGGGTTCTGAAAAACAAAATTCATAATCATCCCCATTTCTACTATCCAACGTCCCCAATATGGGCCTTTAAGTGAGGGGGGGCGGTAAAACATCTAACTGTCGCCACTCCCTAAAACTGGGCTTTGAACAGAAGGGTGCTGCATGTCATTGATGGTTGGGCTTTGGGGCTGGGGGAACAAGTGCTTTGCTGAAGCGAAACCGCATGTATCCAACATTGAACGTGTGATGTATAAAATCTTTTAAAATCCAACCGGTGTTTGTTTCTAAACAAATGTTTGGTGAAGTAAAATTTGCCACAGGCACTTTTACAAATCTGTCATTTCAACTGCTAGCATGGTGAGTGTGCAGAGAACTCCATGTACCAAGCCTTGAAGGTGAACTAGTTTCATAAAATGAACATTGTGCCTATGTTTTGACACTAAAACTCTCAGCAGGGACATTGAAGATTATGTTCTAGTATTGTGGCATATTATTATTATTGAAATTCAACATAAAACTGGGTTCATGGGAAAATAGTTCCGACCAGTTTATTTTGCCGGTGTTCCAGAGGCGTTGCTGAGAGGTTTGGGGGGAGCTTTAGCCCCAGGTCTTTTGGTTGTAGCCCCAGATAGCAGCTCAGGGGCTACAACGAAAAGGCTAGCTAGCCCCGAGTCCTGACAGTCCCAACATTAGCGCAGCACCAGATCTTTTCCAGACCTAGCAACATCCCTACTGTGTTCTACGTTTGTGAGACCAAAGTAAATATAGAAAAAGTGTGTTTAAAAGTAGCATCCGACAGAAAAAAAAATCTTGTAATTGAAGTTGTGTTTTTTGCCACAAAGAAAGTGGTGGCTGTAATAAAACAAACGTATTATTCATTGAGTTTATAATTTAAATAAATATATATTCTACCTTTACCCCGGCCTGGTTCTTGGCTCACTGTGGGTACAGGGGGGAAATTTATGTGTCTCTATATGAGTCTTCAATAGGGCCAACACTGCAATAAACCTTAAGCAAAGTGTTGTAGGGCTCCTTGATTGGCGGGGGAACTCACTAGGTTAAGGTTGGCTCTCAATGTAAAGCTACAAATAGCTATTTGCTGCATGAGCGTTGCTTAGTGTGTCTTTGCTTCTGACCTTTTATCAGTGCTAGAGGAAGGACAACCTGCCTGCAGCAAGCTTCTGTCATTCCATCCACAAATGTACCAGGGGATAATATATAACTATATATCTGGCACACGCCAAATATGTAGTCATTCATAGATGGAAAGGCGAGACTTTGTTTCCATTTCCCATCCAGTTGCCCTGAAATGTGTTTCTTTGAAAATTTACATTTGCTCTCAAAAAGTACCCAACATAAGATAAAATAATAGAGAAATGTGTGCATTGTGTCCAAAGTTCACATATGGGGCCTGCAAAATTAGCATCGTCTACATATATTGCCCCTCATCAACATGGTCCTATTGAGCAAGAGAGTGATTCAAAAAAAGAAAGAGACGGAGAGAGTGAGTAACAAACAGAGAGGAAGGCAAGGCAGACGAGTGGCTGAAAGAAAAACTAGTGAGAGATTGAGATTAAAAGAGAGAATGACTATTTTCAGTGTGATCACGACACTCAGACCATCATTTCATGAAAGGAGCTTTCTTGGAAGTGCGTGATTTCTTTTTATCATCATTACAATTATTATCGATCTCAAATTGTACACAAGGCGTTCGCCTTTAAGGGCTTGGATAATGCATTAATTGGGCTTGATGTATGAGAGAGAAAAATATAGAGCCGTAAAGCTTTTAATTTAATGAATAAAAGCCCTTAAACTGAGCCCCTCACCAACTTTATGCTCATTAAAAAAAAAAAGAAAAATCCTGGTATACTCGCGTTTCTCTGCAGTGGCTGAATTACCGCAGTGGAGCGTTCTGCTGTTACGATCTCTCTGTTGGAACAGTAAAGGAGGACTCCCCTAAAGCACCTGTGAAACAAAGAGGCACTGCGCTTAATACACAGAAGAGTCTGTGAAACGAGCACGACGCCAGCACGTAACAGAAGCCTTTACCGTATAATGCTTCACAATGGTATACTTCAGATTCTGCACGAAGATATTTGGTAACATTTAAATGCGCTTGTCTTTAAAATGTGAATGCACCCAACTCACATAAAGTGAAATCATACTTTGTATAATAACATCAGGTTTTGAGACAGTGCTTCATTCTGTATTCCCACTGTTTCTAAATGTTGCAAGAAGAGCTTTAAGCCAGAGCTGCTGGCACTCTGAAAACGGAGGGCGTTACATTGCGGAGGGGAGCACTTACCATGCTGCAATTAACATTTTCGGGAGGCATTTACAAAGGGTTTCTATGGAATCCCCCGGTTTTACCAGGTGGTAATTTCACGTAGATTCCACAAGATTCCACAGCATTACCGCCAGCATGAATATCCATGTTGGCGGAAAGGCAGCTGCCTTTTTGCCTTATGGAGAGAGACATTGGTGCACACCTGCTGTGTACACTCTGCCCCTCAACTCCACCTGATAAATGTAGGAACATGAGGCAAAATAGTAAAAGTGTCACTAAGCATGTTTACCTCCTCTTCAGGGTGAACATTTCCTCTGCAAATTCAAAAATGTTGAAGTTATCCTTTAGCACCAACACTCTAGAAAATCTAGAGTGGACATGTGCAATTGGAATGATAAGCACCCAGATACAAGAGATTTGCAATCAATGGGCCTCATTACACGTTGTGCGGTAAGGGAATACCGGTACCGGTAATGAATTACCGGTACCAGTAATTTCCCAAGCCAATCATGACCTGGATCCACCGCTATTAGCACACCCGTTAATTACGGTGCCACTAAAATCGGCAAGGCCGCGGGCGCGCGACCCCCATGCCGGAATTAGCGCCATGGCGCTAATACCAGGGCATCACAAGCCATGCGGATATGGCATTAGCGGCATGGAAAACACCTAAAAACCCCTTACCGGCATGGCGCAAATAACGGCATCGAAAAGCACCCGTTAAGAGACCTGAGCAGTGTACCCATCTGCCACAGGTGGACACAATCAGCACAGGTGTATGTAATGGAGACAGGCAGCACAAAAGAGCACACCACACCCCTTCCCACACCAAAATGGTCCCAATAGCAGCAGCATGACATGATGGGCTGGAGTACATGATAGCAGTGCAGCACCAACAACAACAGCCAGCACCAGAGGTGAGCCGTAACAGGTACCCATTCCTCACACCATACAGGCAATGCCAGCTATCCACTGAGGAGGTGGCTCCTAACCCCTGTACGGAACCAACAGAGCCATCAGGAAGAGGACAACAATATTGCACATCCTTCCAATGACAGTGATCTGCTGCCTAAGCGGCCTGGGTGTGGCACTCCTGTACGGCTGTGTCAAAGTGGCAAAGACAACCATGGCATGTGTAGAGCATCACAAAATGTGCATATGATGGAATGTGCCTATGCCACTTGAAATTGACATGCAACCACCAGAAGAGTATGATGTGGCTGGGGATGAGTGCGGGTGGAATGCCCCGGCAGGACATGGAAGAGGCAGTGCCAAGGAGGCACACGATGTGCATCAGCATCTGATTCTGGAATCTCATCAGGCACCAAGGTGAAATAGCATGGACGTAGATGGGTATTGTTGCCCTGGTGCATGTTTCGAGGCCCACAAAGGAGCCTGCCCACAATGAATGACACATACACAATAATGGAGACCACGCTTGGGTTTCAAACTCAGAACAGTGTATATTGAACATAATGTGATAAAAAGTGCATTACCCCAACTCCACAAATACACCCTTACTCCCCTCCCCCTCAACACACCCAAACACACCCTTACCCCCCTCCCCCTCAACACACCCAAATACACCCTTACCCCCTTCCCCCTCAACACACCCAAATACACCCTTACCCCCCTCCCCCCTCAACACACCCAAATACACCCTTACCCCCCTGCCCCCTCAACACTCCCATGTGAGTCTCATGGCATGAATGTGTCCATCGCCACATGTTGCACCCGAATGTTGGTGGCCCTATTTGCCAGTGCCTGCATCGTCATCTAGTGGTTGTGAAGCGGTGCGCCGCAGGTTCCGCATAGACCGGCGTAGGGGACTAGTATGACGTGAACACCCAGACGAGGAGGGGCCTGGTTCTTCCTGGGCCGTGAGTGGGCACCGACGCTCAATTGCGTCTGCTATGCGGTTCATGGCCTGCCGCAGTTGGGCCATTTCACTGCAGATTCGGTTGGTGCATGCCTCCATGCCCTCCCTCGTCTGCTGTGCAAGTGTAGCAATGTCCTCCCTCAGGCGGGCTGTCTCAGCCACATGTTGCCCTACTAGGCCACTCATCTCGGTCTGCCTCTGAAAGATGGACGAGAGGTCATGTCGCATGATGGGTGCTGGTGGGATGGCTGATGCACCTGGATCCATTGCACTTGCATCAGGAGAGAATACCTGGGGGCTCCATGGCCCTTCAGTGGTGGGTGATTCTCCATGACTACCCGGACCTGAAGAGAACCTCGGGCTTGCCAGTAAGGGGCTTGTTGGTCTGGCGCTCTGGCTTTCATCATCAATGGCAGGTGTTTCCTCCTCATCTGAAGGTGGGGCAGTGGCTGCTGCCTCACCCGTTGAGCTGGTGGCAGCAGAGTGCTTTCCCTCGATGCTGCCTTCACCTGCTGGGAGACACACTTTCGTGGGTGCCATGACGGGAGCAGGCATGGCCTGTGGATGCGTGCAACTGGTGTTCCGGCTGCCTTTGTCCCTGTGGTCATGGTCACTCGTCCTGGCTGCCCTTGCGGATGTGGCGGTGTCCCCTGTGGCATCCCTCCTGGGTTTTTTGCTGGATGTGGGAGCAGGTGTGGAAGTGCGTGCCTCCTCAGTGTCAGTGTGTGATCCTGTACGGGTGAGAAATGTGGAAAACCATCAGTCATGGGTCGACCTGCCTTGAGCTAAATGAATACGTCATGCCGTTCTATGCATTTAGGGCTCTTTAGTGTGGATGCAGGTAATGGGGATGTTAGGTGGGTCATGCATGAATGGCTCTGTGTTGTACGAGTATGTGGTGATGCATGCATATTTGTTTGTGGCTGGATCCACGGCATTCATATGGACACATGATTGCGGGGAACATCACACTTCACTGTGCATTGTTTGATGCATACACTCACCTCCATCGGATGAAATGGCCACGCCATGCTCCATTTGTCCAACTCCCTCAATGGATTCCACCCCGATAGTTGATGCACACGTCTCCTCCCACTCAGTGAGCTTGATTGGCGATTCACTGCCTCCTCCTGTGCCCGTAGCCAGGTTGCGGTTAACGGATAGAATGTTCCGCACACAGAGCCGGAGGTCATCCCTCCTCTTTCGGCAGTCTTTAACTGTGCGGGTTGAGGTGCCTACCGCGCTGACTTTGTCGGCTACCTCTTCCTAGATGGCCTTCTTCTTCACAGTGGTCCCCCGACGCATGTCGTTATTGAAGACCACCTGTGCATTTTCTGCTAGTGTCTGCGTGAGCATAAGGAGCTCCTCCTTGCTAAATTTCTCCTTGCGTTGCCGCTCAGACGATTTTTTAACGGCCTTGGGCATCTTTACGGTGTCCTTGGTGTATTTTCCAACGTGGTTCCTGGTAAGGTGTCCTGGATAAGGAGGACGGCAATCAATTGTGTTTTTAAAGATGGCCACTGTGCTCTTTCCCGTTCCGGTGCGATGACGCTATTTCCGGTTCCGCAAAATTACGGTAACTGCTATTAGCGGTGACCGCTAATGGCGGTCACCCCTATTTGCGAAGACCGCTATTTGCAAGTGCTAACAGCGCTTTCGACAATGCCGTTAAGGTACTTTTTGGGGACTTTTGCGGCATGGCGGTAGGCTCATTACCGGCATGGCTGTAGGCTTGTGCCCGCAATCTCATAATGGCACGCAATTTGCAGCCTCTTGCGAGGGCGGACACGCTAATTACGCCATGCCGGTAATTGGCGATTTTTACCGCCTACCGTGTAATGAGGCCCAATGTCAGCAAATCCCATTCGTCAGTCCATGCAAGGTCAGCAATGCAACCATTCCTGCTGGTGCTTCGGTGAGACACAGAGTTGAGGAAACACCTGCTCCAGCCACTACTCTCTTCCAATCTCTGCATCGGGCCAACATTGCAAGTGTTTGATAACTGTAGGATTTTGTTTATCAACCAATCATTTACTTCATTTGACATCAAAACCATAAAGGTCATAAAACATTTACGGAATAAAAAAAACACATGATATTAAAATGAATACATTTTTTAAACATGCACTAAAAACAGCGTGAACCAGCATACAAATGTATCCACATCAAAAACACATTTCATGAAGAGGGTTGAAAAGGGGGAGAACAACCTCCAAGCCCCCATGGTATATGTGAGCTGGTAGTCACATACATTCCTATATAGTCTCTACATTTTTTGCTGCTGTGCTGATCGTATCTGTTAAGATTTCGCAATCAAGGAACTTCAACAGTTTCCACCACGGCCGATGGATGTAACAAGCTACACATAACACTGTGTGCAAATCTGTGCTCACTTTACAAAATGTAAGGACTTCTGAAGTTGATTGGATGCCAGATGTCCTGAGGAGGGGTCTCAGATGATGCAATCTCATTGTTCTAAACTTGTCACATATAAACATAAAGTGGGTAGCTGTTTCATCACCCAGGCCACACTGTGCCGTTGGTTCCCCATAGTTTGGTAAAAGAAGCAATCCTGAGCATGCCCATCCTAAAGCAGAGAAAACGGCTTTGGGCATACGGTGCATCAATGACATCAAGTTACCTTCTATAACCAAATTCTAGCTTGGTCAGGAGATACTCTGGTCCCAGTCTCAACATATTAGCATAATCCTCCATTTTCTAATTGGATGTAGGTTTCTTGATTCTCCCTTGTGCTGCTTTAGATGCACTAGCTGGATCCTCCAGCAAACTGGGCAAATTCCGAGAAAACAGGGATTCTTTGACATTCGGGACCCAAGGAATTCTTTGTCCCTTCCAGACCCAGAAGATTCATCAGAGCATCTCTATATTTGCTAAGGCCCTCAGTACTTCATAGCCTGATCCAATACATTATTGGCTAAATGGAGGCTACTTTTCCAATCAGTCACAAATCAAGCCCTAGAAGTATTAAGGCATTAGATGAGCATTAGGAGATTCTTCAGCAACTTGTTTTCCACCCTCACCAGACTCTGGGCATTGAGGTGACTCCAGAGTTCTGCACCAAAGAAGGCTGCTGAGATAACTTGTTTTTGGTAAAGCTCTACAGCCGGTGAAAGAGCTCTACTCCCATGTCTTTTGAAAAAGGAACTAGCCGCTCCACTGTATTTTTCCAGACTGATGTCAGCTTTGTCAATGTGGGCGCACAACAGGCCTTACTCATTCAATCCAATTCCCGAATAGTCATAAGATCCAACTTATTCCTGCAGTCACCCAAGTTGATATCGAAAACACAGCATTTTGCAAGCTTAGTTTGAGGACGGCGGTTTTCGTTTTTCCTATATTTAACTTTAGGTCTAAGTCTCTAAATTTCCTCAAAACGACTGCCAGAGTTGTTTTGAGCCCTTCTGGTGAGGTGGAGAACAAAACAACATCAGCCGCATAGAAAAAATGATGGATATTTATCAGGGCTCATTCCACCGCAGTCTAAACATTCAAGCAGCAGTGTGTCAATTATTTCTTCTATGTAAATGCAAAACAAGAGGGGGGTTGAGGCCACAGCCTTGTCTCACACCTTTAGCGACTTTGAAGGAGTCTCTGACCTCTCCAGCTAGAGCAGAAATAACCACTGCCTTATTGTTAAAATACAGGACCTACACAATCGTTATGAGGTGTGTGTGCATTTTTCTTTTTTCTAGGATTTGCCAGAGTATGTCACAAAAAATCCCATCAAAGGATGTCTTGAGGTCCACAAATACAGTGTACAGTTTCATCATGTTTGAATACAGTGTACATCTGGACCAACACGAACAAGTGAAAGCTTTGGTCAACAGTGCTCTTTTGCTTCTGGAACCTGGCCTGGAAATCACTTATCATAACATTTTCATTAGCCTAAGATTGTAAATGAGTGGAATGACGTTAGCAAAGATCATGTCCCCATTCACGTCTATGCCTGAGACTAATTTTCAAAAAGATACACAGTCACCTTCCACATACACTTGAGTGAGCCGAGCCCGCTCAAGCCTGAAAAATGCATCTTTATTCTCAGAGATGATTCTCTTATAATGTTGGCTACCCATGTGGAGTTGGGCCTTGTGAATTGCAGAACTAGAAGCTGTACAGGCTAATAGCATCTTCTTTGCATCTCTGCATTCCCCATTATACCTGCCTTCTTTCTTAAGTGCACTCTTTTTGACCACTGACTTAGAATTAGTAACATAAGGTAACAGCTTTTCATTTACATTTCCAAACTCGCTTAAAATCTCAGAAGCAGAAACCCCCTTGCTGCATATTTTTTCTGTTACTCATAATAGCCTAATATATAGGATCTTTATGATCCAATTCCACAATTTTAGACCATCTAACTGATCTGAGAGCATGGCCCATCAGAACAATGGCCTGTGCCTGATTGATCCAAAACATCAAAGTTAATTACTCCTCCACAATCCTTGGCCATAACCAAAATATAATCGATATAGGAAGAGCCATTAGGTCTGGCATAAATCGTGCTGGCTGGCCGATTCAAGGGAAATCAGCCGTAACACGCTGTTGATTCCAGGCTATAAAAGTAACAAGCAAAGTCAATTGCTTGGCAATGTGTTCTATTTGGGGATGCGGCCACCAGGAGTGGGATATGCCATGCACTGTCTTCATCCTTCCACAGCCCCTCCAGCTCTCTTAAGGGTTCAAACTGGAGATTTAAATATCTAGCTATCAGAATATGGGTTTTTACTGTGTTAAACTTCCCCACCCTCTCCACGAAATAATCAGGTTCTGAATATTATCAACAGCTGATAGCCTAGTAGGCACACTTGGCTTGAATCGCGGATCCTGGCGAGCACAATCAAAGCAATCGGACCTTGGAGAAACTAAGAAGACTAAGATTTATTACCTTTGGCGACAAGAATTCCTTTCTAAAGTCTTGAAATAAAAACTTACAAAGAAAGCGACCATCACAAAGGGAATCACTCCTGAGGAACCACGGCTAAATGCTGTGGGGAAACATGTGTTGGGAGAATATATGTATTTCATGGGAATGCAAAATATGCATAAATGTATGAAGTTAATAGATGGAAAATGAATGAGTAACCACCACAAATTGTATAATAAGCATACGGTCAATGTTATGTATGTAATCAATACATGGAGAATAAATCTATTTATAATTTAAGAACAAACTAAAAGTCTTTCTCATTATATCTGGTGCTGGAATCGCACAGATTACAAGCACCAACACAGGAAGAAAATATTCAGTTATTATTGTTTCAGCCACAATAGTGTTACTTGGAGTGCAGATCTTGGCACAAACAGAATATTAGCACATACAAATTGTCCTTGAGAGGACCATAAACCAACAAAGGCTGAGCAACCCAAACAAAACACTTGGCTTTTGTAAACAGTAAACAAGAACATATGATCACTTTCTGGGATATATACAACCAGATGTTGTAGATGTATTGATCCAGTTGTCCGGACCACAGTATTCCAATTTAAGGCAGAGTCCAGCCAGATGAGCAATCCACAACAAGATCTTCCCTTAGGGCCCATTGTGGCTGGGATCTGAAATGTTTAGTAACCTTGCAGGTCTACCACCTCTATAGCCATATTTCCTGGTGAATAATCAACTGAAAACTCCTCACAAAATGAATATAGCAGTTCTCCTCCATGTGTGTTATGATCCCTGTGATGTTCCACATGACCAATTTGCACGGCGACTCAGGGGCAGAATTCCTTGCTCCCTGCATTAGTCAGTCTACACCGTCAAGACCCTCTTCCCATACTGCATCTTCCTCTCTTCCTAACCCGGTGACATTAAGCATGCTATTCGAGGATGTGACACATGTCTGATGTGACCTGCTCCCAGTACCCGGCCCTTGCCCAACATGTCCCAGATAGGGTGCATAGGCTCTTATGGTAATTGATGAGCCTGAAGGTGGTTAAGTCTGGAGGTTAATGGCATGGAGTCCATCCACCCATCAGGGTTGTTGTGCATTCTTACCCGAGTACACCTAAAAATGTCCTATCTAATAATGGAGACACGGGGCCTCATCAGGAGTTGGGCTATTAGCCCTACCGCCAACCCGCCCGGCGCTATTAGTGGCGGATCATGGGTTTGGCAGAACGGTTAGTGCCCATTCCCCATTTGACCCATTTGGGAATTTCCCATTCCCCATTGGGCCTAATAGTGATTTTTCGCGCTATTAGCACCGGCGGATTTCCCGCCGGCGGTGTTAGCACTGAAAATCGGCAAAATTGTAGCGGATTTGCCCCCAGCTCAGAGCTGGGGGGAAATCCGCCAAGGCTGTGATTTGGCGGACACTTAAAGGCAGCGGTGATAGCATTAATGCCGCATTTAAGGGTTACCGCCAAACTCGTGATGATGCCAACAGTCTTTTACAAATCTAATTCATTGTTTGCTTTTATTCACCAAGGAATCTTGATCTTCAAAAGCACCCTGGGCCAGCCTAAGAACATTAAACATAGTCACTAATGGGGCTGCCCTATTGGCTCTTGCGTTAGCTTTGGGATCACAATGAATACACAGGCATTGTCTGGCAGATGTATACACGGGCATTGCCTGAACGTCTCCTCCTGCTGTAGTTCGGGGGGTTATTGACCTTGTCCCAATCACTGGTAGCAACAATGGTTCAAGTCCAGGGGGAGGCAACTGGGCCCTTGTGGCCTGATTACATCCAAGATTACTAATGGGACCCACCAGTGGGCGAGGGGTGCAAGTATCAGAACATCTCGCTTTTGGATTGCGCTTGAGGCTCACAGAAGACTCATTGCCCATACATCTCACCCACTGTGGTATTTTCACTTTGCCAGCATTGCTAATAGAGGGGGATCTAAGTTTCCTCTGTTTATATACTTTATTCAGTAAAATATCAATCTTACCTTTTAGTGACTTAATGTCACATGCCAATTCTTACGGAATGCTGCCAAGCTTACACACTTTTAAGGCTCTGATTTAATTTGACAGTTCTTGGGTGGTAATTTGAAATTGGCAAGTAGGGTCGTGAGGTTAAACATCTGATTCTTCAATACCCTTGTGAATTACAGGTTGAGGTCTACAGCTGTGTTTGCTGAGACTGAGTTTAATGCCCTTATTTTAAGGGCAATCCTCCTCTTTTTCAAGTGCCTGGGCCTCTTAATCAGACAATTAGCCAGGGTATTCAAATCACCCAAGGGGTGAACCTATTGTATAATGGGATTGAAGTATTGATCATAACCACTTTCTCTACAAAAGTCCCTACCTCCCCGACCTTCCGGCTGCACAAACATTTATCGAACACTGGCGCCAGGTCCAAAAGATCCACTACTCCTTGTTGTGAATACATTTTGACAATATCAAGTACAGTCCTGTCACCTTATTGATTGGTAAAATGTAGTCCCCCCCTCTCTTGTCCCAGCTTTTTTTCTGCCTCAAATACCTGGAGGGGATCCTTAGGTAACCTAAAGAACGGGTGCATATTTCCATTATGGCTAGCAAACACTTAATTGTCACAGGGGACCCTTATGATCTCAATATTCAGCTCCTCTATTACACATTTAAACCCTGCACTTTAGACAGACAAGCTATTGCTTTCCGCCAAACTCCTTTTACTCTTGCAATAGTCTAAATCGTGTGGTAATCCTTTAATTTCGAAAATACAACTATTAACATCCTTGCTGGATTGAAACATTTTGTACAGTTTCTTTTGTATGTCCTTATGAGAAATGGAGGTGACTGCCTTCCTTTTGGACATGTGAGTGCAGAACAGTTGCAGGGAATCATCCAACAAATACCCTCCGTTAGCACCAATTATGCACTATGCAGTGATACAGTGTAAAAACAGATGAAAATATATAACAATAGGGATGCCTGATGCGCTTGGCAGTAATATGGCCCAAAGACTATCAAAGAGCAGTTGACAATAGGAGCAAGGCACACCCGACTGGCTCAGAGGGCTGAGAGAGTCCAACTCCCACCTTGCTCCCTGCGTCTCAGTTCAGAGAGAACAAATGCTCCAACAGAGAGGGGCAGGTCTTATGGAGAGTTTTCATGAATAACCGATGCTATTAGACCAGCGAGCAGGTGACAAACCGTTCAGCTAATTACAGACTTTCTGGCTGCAAATAAAATCACTGAGATCCGGCAAAGACACATAACTTTGGCTCTGCGATGGTAGGTTAAATAATTATAGATATCACAGAGAAGGGAAGAGATTTCCCACCAGGCACCTTGCAGTGTCTAAAAACTTCAGCACCAAATACTGCAGTGCACCCTTGACAGTGCAGGCTTCATCATGCGTGGTCCTGGCAGCCCTCTTAAATTTGTGGAGGCATGGCTTGGTAGGTGCTGCTCCAAAAGTGTCTCACTACAGTGACAAACACAGCAGTGGACCTTTGACACTGCAGGCTTCACCCTACGGGGTCCTGGCAGCCCTCTTAAGTTCATGGGGCATGGCTTGGCAGGTCCTGCTCCAAAGGATTCTCGCTGCGGCACCAAACACTGCTGCAGGATTTAATTTATAGGGATGTGTACTCTCTCTAGTACTTCTAGTAAGTACATTAGTAATTCTTGCAGATCCTCCTGTGTGTTTATGTCAAATTTAACAATTCTTGCACAGTGGTCCAATTCCTGGTTTAGTCTTTATACACTGTATATGGTGTCAAGGTTGTTAGTGGCATTTCTGTGCAGGACGAGGAGTTGTTAAATAGCTGTTCTTGCCATTTAAAAAATATTGGGCCTCATTACACGGATGGCGGTAAGGGTTTACCGGTACCGGTATTTTACCGGTACCGGTAAATCCTTACCGCCTTACTACGAGGTCCCTTTGCGGGTTGGGGAATTTAACGCCTGCTTTTTGCAGGTGTTAAAAACCAACCCGCAAAGGGACCAGGGAGCTAATTACGGTACCACAATTTGCGGTACCGTAATTAGCGCCTTCCCCATTCCCATAGAGCCCTATGGGTCAAAAATGGGAATGGGGAAGGGCAATGGTGGAAGGGGGAATTACCGCCCCGCCAACCTTGGAATAGGGCGTTAATTCCCCTTTCCACCAAGGCGGTGCTGGTATTTTACCGACATGAACCATGGCGCTAATAGTGCCATGGTTCACCGCCATCCTTGTAATGAGGCCCATTGTCCACAATTTGCGGCAATTAGAATAGTAAATTGATTGCTACATTAGCCAATCAATTCACTCCAGTAATTCTGTTAAATTAAAAAGGAACAGAGAATATGGTCTCTGTTTGATTTGAAGATGCTGTATTTGCTTTTTATTTTTTAGTGGAGATTATGGGCATATCTGCTATAATTTCAGTATGTTTTAGTTGTCTTTTTAAAGGTTTTTTGGGGTGTAGGGTACATATGCAGATGGGGAGTGTTACAGTGCACGCAGTATGTTGTATTGTAGGATGCAAGGAATGTCAGTGTTGACCTTTTTCACATCTATGTTTTCTAGGAATAGACCAGTGAGTGTTAAAAGATGTGAAAATGCTACATAACTCATACTTTCTTTAAAGACTGCTGTCAATGTCTATAACTGCATGGCCGAGGGTTAGACCTTGTGAATGGTGAAAGCATATGCAAGAGACAGAGATAATTGTTCTCTGCATTAATGCAGATCTTTAAAAAGAAAAAAATGCATGCTGTGGTGTGGGGAATATTTATATTTGTTCAAGCTTGTGAAGCTTGATGATATCAAACTGGGTATTATTTATGTTTGGATATTTTCAAAAGCCAATAACTGTTCCAATTGCTCCATTGACAAAACCTTGTTCTACACCAAGATTGCATTTTAGAATCGCATGGCAGTTTAGGCAGATAGTTAATACTTTTCCAATTCAGCTGTGGTTGATATGGATTTTTCTACTTTATTTAGTCATGCAATTGCATTTTGGTACATTTGAAATGTCATGCCATGCACCTCTAGTTTGTCTATGCAGCTGATGTGGACTAATGTTTTGAATATGGGTCAACCATTAATTGGTGTTAACTGTAGTAGGTCTCCAAAGAAAATTGGATGTTTTCCTCCAAACAGTTTATTGTATCCATTCTTTATGACTTCTTGCATCCTTAGTTGATGTAAAGCAAGCATTAGATTGGACACCAAGTTTACTTCATCTAATCGTCTTCAGTTTGTTTGGATTGCTACCCTCATTTTGAGTGAGTGACTCCTCAACTGGTTCTAGACTTCTGGAAGAGATGGTTGGCTCCCTTCAGGAGTGTCTTTATTTAGTTGTCTTTCTATTTCTTCTTCTTGGCATTCATTGACTAACATTTCATTGTATTGTTAAACATGCTCATGTGCAATACAGGCTTTCATTTGCCTTGAATGTAGCTTCAAATGTGCCATGAAAACCTAACAATTCTTCCTCTTTTCACCAAGGTTTGTATAGGCCTGTGTACAAGCGCAATATAAATAAAATATCATATCATAATAGTTACAGAGGTGAGATGTGATACAATTCTATGTGCTCTGCAGATTTAAAGGATAATTTTGCATAGTTTATTATACTTGCTACTGAAAGACCTCCATCACAGTTTAATACTGGGTATTTGCCAGTGGTCTTGTTTGGCATGACAATATTTGTGTATGTGTAGCTTTGTGCTATGTCATACAAACACATGTTTTCCAAAGGGTTACTTCATCTGTTTGGATAGTATCTGTAAATCACATTATTTTTAACGCTGTATCACCGTAGCACTGTACTCAGTACAGCGATATAGTGTTAATTGTTTGTATTGATGGATTACGTGGATTACGTGGTGTGGCGTCGTGTGGTGTCAGTGTTGTGGATTGAGCAGGCTCCTCTTGAAGCTGGCTCCCAAGAAACAAAACAGAGACTATATTGGCAATAATTAATGCAAATGCTATGAAGATTCTGATTAAGCTATGTGATCAGACACACTACAAACTCAACGAAATGGTGAGATGCTAGATATTATTATGACCCATCCCAAGAACTGCAATATTGAAAAAGGAGAGAAAGAACTCGAAGAAGCCTATGTGGATAGAGAAAAATGTCCTGCCACATATTCCTAATAAAGATACCTTAAATGCATCCTACAACATCTTGGAGTCTCCCCTCTCATATCCGACCCGTAAACAAAGAAGACAAATGCAAAAAAAATCTAAAAAATCAAAGGATTGGAACTGATAAGACTACCACAACCTCCTAATGCTATTGGTGAACATATATGGATTAACTACCTTGAGAACGCTATGTATGACGAGGCTTATGAGCCTAGACTTAACATTGGTCTTGCTTCCATGGTGATCAAATATGGGCTGATATTTTATACATATTATGCAAAAAAAGTCTGTTTTCAAAGAACCATTTCCTCCTCATGGTTAACATCTATCCGTATACCTGTATATAAGGCTGGATCGAGATCATTACCTAACAATTACAGAATTGTGTCCATCCTAGATATTACTAGTAAAGTATTTACAGCCATTGTCCTTGATCATCTTCAAAGTTGGGTTGATGCCAATGACCTATTACATCCCTTGCAGTCTGATTTTCGCTCAGGCTGCAGTACTACTCATAACATACGTATACTTGATGCCATTACTGTTTGTGCAAAACACTTTCCTAATCCATCTGTCTACGTTACCTTCGTAGACTTCACTTCCGCCTTTGATAAGGTGAATCGTGGTTGACCATGGGAAATCTTGAAAGGTTTGAAATGTCAAAATGGCTACTGGAGATTATAATAAAACTACACACTAGCACAGTTACCCGAATAAAGCTAGACAAGGCAGGGCGGCTATCAGATCCTATTAAGATTAACAAGGGTGTTAAGCAAGGATGTATGCTTGCGTAACTCTTGTTTGATCTGTATATAGCTCAACTGATTATACATCTAGAAAATTGTGCACACTGCCCAGTGAGATTTAATCAGACCAAGATAACATCATTATTATATGCCTATGATCTGGCTATTGTCGACCACAGGTTTAAAGGAATAAAGCTACTGCTTGAAGAACTAGGTTGTTTCACTAATGAACATGATATGAACATCAATATTTAAAAAAAAAAACATGTTGCTTTCAACCAAAAAAGTGACCAGACCTACAATAACCCTTAGTGTCACGCCGCCGTCTCCCAGTGGTCGCTGGCGGCTATGGAATGCTTGGCGTTGGCGGCGCCATTAGAATGTTCCAGGTTTGTTTCTCACTTCCTGGTCCACCAGTCTAGTCTTTTTGCTCCTTAGTGCCGGTTCGGTATTTAGCTCCGCCCATATCTGGGTTCGGCGCATTTCAACTTGGTCACTTTCACTTTGTTGCTGTGCTCCTGTGTTTTTCTCCTCGCGCTTTCTCTGCCTGCCTTGCCTCGCTGCCCGCTCCCTCTCCTGCTACCCGAGCATCTCGCTACTCGGGTCCTTTCTTTGCCTCTTCCACTTTCCTTTTTTCGCTTTTCCCCTCGCATAATTGCTCTCCTTTCCTTCCCGCTCTGTACTCTTCCTTCCTGGTTCTCTTCCTTTCTGCTCCGGCAGTCTGTCTCCTGCCTCCCTTCGTGTTCTGCATTTACCTGACCTGATTGCTGGACTCACCTCCTTATCCAGGCCCGTCTCCATCCCGGGCGTCGGCTCCAGAATAGCCTCCATCCTTCAGCCTCAAGCCCAGGATCTTTCATCTCTGCTGCTACCTTCGGAACCTCCACTATGCCATAGGGATCTCCTACCATCCAGTTCTGGACTAGTAGAACCACCCGGAAGTCTGCTACCACTGCCACTACTGAGAGGTTTTTAAGTGGCTGCTTTTTTCCTCTCCATTTGGTCTCTGCGGGAAGGGAGTCCACTGCTTCCCTGTTTAACAGGGAATCAGGGTGGCTTCTCACCGAGGACAACCCTTTCTCTTCTCAAAGAAGAAAACAAAGAAGAAGCTCACCCGGCGAAAGGTCACCTCAGAGGATTCAGGTGAGGAGGAAGGGGAGGTGAACATTGATCATGTCGAAAACCCACCTGTAACAACAGTGCATGACACTTAGTTGGGGCACTATTGAGTATACTACTTCTTATAAATACCTTGGAGTAGAAATTGATTGTACTAGTGATTATGACTCTTTAATAATTAGGAAACTCCAACGTGCTAAACAGATAGCTAAACAGATAGCTAGGCTGGTTCGTAGTTTTGTTCTCCAATATGCAGGTTACTCCCTGTGGGTCATTGTAATGCTCTACACTCAATGGTTTATTCCTGTGGTATCTTATGGTATGGAAGCAATAACTATCAAAAGCTTAACATGGCTCAATGTGATTGAAGAATTGTTGGCATACTGTTTTATGTCTACCTCGTACGTGCCCGATTCATTATACGCACTGAACTGGGTTTGACCTCAGTAACAGGTATAATATTACAACAACATAGTCTCTTTGTATTAAAAGCTTTGTGTCACCCGGTGAGTCCCATACTTCACATTATAAGGACTGATATTATTCAGATGCAGGATAAGAAGAAACTCAGTCTGTATGATGCTAAAAGCTTTGAACTTTTTTCTGAATTAAATTGGGCAATAGATCGCTCTCAATGTGGGTGTTTTAAGGGCATCAACATTGCTTTCAAAAAGATACTCCAGAAAAATGACTGGCTCAAAAATGTTGGTTATATGAGTCATGCGCATAATATGAAATGCATTAGAGGTTATGTTTATACATATCTTAAACGCCAAAAATACCTGATTCGTTGTCCCAGTCCAGTTTAGACTTATGATGAGAACCAGTCAATTGCCAGTAAAAGCCACCTATGGCACAAAGTGGAAACTTGACTATAATCAACGTCAATGTAGGTTATTTATTGTACAAGACAACCATAAAACAGTTGGGCATATCCTTACTGAGTGTCAAAAAGTTGAATCAGTTTATCGATGTCTGTATGATCGTTATGTTTATCGATATTCTACAATGGCAACAGTACATTATTGGCAATTTTGTTTGAACTCATCTCCTAACTCTACATATTGCTCTATATAGGGTATGGTCAATGGTTGAATTAAATTGGGGTAATTTGATGTGAAAAGAGTGACTCAGTTACTTATGTGTTACATTGTTTTGTTGCGCATTAGGTGTTGGGTCTGTGAACTCTCAGGTTAATATTTAATGTTAAGTTTTGGAATGTGGCATGATAAGACTGTGAAATTAATGTTAGGATTTCTAGAATGACTCGAAATCAATTTTATTATCATCTAAATGAAATGTAATTCTCATGGGAAGTAGATTATTAAGTGTATGAACGTTAATGTCCGAATATCTAAATATATGTTATTTATATTTTCTATTAATAGTGATTTCAAATTATGTGATTGAATATATGTAAAGAGTAGTAATTGTAACTGTGATAATGTTAAAGATGTCAAAGTTCCGTGAACTATAAACAACTGTATAAATAAATATAAAAATATTTTTTAAGATGTCTTTGTTGTTAAGATTTTCTGTAGCTATAGATTCAAGTGTCTTGGTAAGATTTGACTTCTCTTTTTCACGATGAAGCTAAACCAAGGTTGAGCCAGAGAATGCTTTCCGATTTTCCATACAATGCTGTACCTTGTCAACAATCTGCAGCTTCGTATGAACCACGCTCTCTGTGTGACAGTACATTGGTACCAAAGGTGTAACATTTTTGTGAAAGAGTATTGTCAGATGATATGTCATCCTAGAGGTCTTTTAACTTTTCTCAACTTTAGCGAGCTGTGTTGTTACACATCTTGCAACTTCAGATGAATTGTCTGGAATGTATTGAGTGTTTATGTTAGCATTCCCCAAGAGTGCAATGATACAAATGCAGTCATTGATTTAGTTAGATGATTCCTCTCTTTTAATGTTGTATGTGTTTTTGGGAGAAGTGCCTTTGACACTGTGTCTAACAGATGGCATGGAACTATTTACTTGACCTTTGTTACAAACTGGTCTAGGGAATCCAAAATGACATTCGGTATAGTATTTCCCTTTGTTTCTTTAGCATCAGCATTTGCCATACTTATGTAATTGGAAAGGTATGAATTGTGTAGGCAGGTCATCATGTATGTCTTTTGAAGCAATGGTACAGGTTATGTACTTCTCAATTAATTGTAAATCAGTCTCAGCACTGTCATGGCCAATTTGGGAGAATTTTTTATCAATAAAAGCATGTGAATGTGTGACGCTCCTATGGATTGATATTCTTTTCTCCCAAAGAAGTATTCCACTTCTCCAAGTAGAGGGCATTTTTTGTTACAGATAAAGTCTAATGGGCAATAAAACAATTGAGAAAGTATCTTAAACCTTTACAAGATCTAGTGAACAGAGTTCTGTGCTTTCTGTGTCTATTCCTTCTTTATTTTGGTTTGCAGTGCATAGGAAGTCATGTAAGTCATCCCAAAACATAACAAATCATGTGGGGGTGTTTAGGTTTCTTAACTTGTACTGAACATCAGCATGACATCGGAACTAGAATTCTTTTGTACTACACATGTTTGCCAAGAGATTTGTAACCATCACTTCATCTTTGTCTTTTAGCTTTTGAAGTAATTCACCAGCTGACATGTTTATAAAGTGAGTTCCAATTTTGTGTATGTGTGCAACTCCTAGAGTTGCTAGGCCACTCTCAAACAAGAGATGGCAAATGTATTCAATATTTTGAATCTTCCGAATAAATAGTGAACGGTATTCTGATGCACTGAATATTATGGGTCTTTCATCATGTCTTCCCCCTTATCCTGTAGGAAGGGGTAGTGGAAAACCATGTGCTTCTAAACTATTTCCCCATATACTCATTGGAGACCCCTTGGCTTGATGCCGTAGATATTTTTCGAATGGATCTTGCATGGTGTCTCTGGAATGTAGTGGGTGATTTGTAGTAGTCAAGGATGATGTCAAAGCACTAGGGGTTTCAGTTGTTTTTACATGCATGCAACATTGAGTGACTGGGCCTAACTATATTTCAAATATTGATAATCTGAAGCCATGCACAAACTAAAACACCACTATAATATACTATATATATTAATTATGGTTATTCTAAGCATGTAGAAAGACCCCATAACAATACCCCATGTACCAAAAGAGAATCACCAAATGTGAGTAATTGAATCAGTTCTAATATGTGCTAATACTTTGAGAAATTAAATATAAACAAGGAATCTTCTATTTTAGCAACCATGAGAAAGGGAGGTGATTTATTTATTTCATATTTATATTTTACAGTTCAAAAACATGCACAACATCTTGTCAAGCAGAAATAAGGTAAGATCTTTCTGAACTGTACTTTTTTAAACGAAAAATCTTGGCGAAATGAGAAAACAAGAAGGAACTAGATGTATCAGAGTTCCAAATTCATAGAAAACAAGTCCTGAAGTAGCTGGAACTACTAAAAAATACACCAAAACTGGTAGACATGATATGATATGATATGATAAGTCAATTATAAAGTGCCTCTACACAAGTGTTTATAGGCACAACAAGACAAGGGAGGAAAGAAAGAGGGAGGACAAGACAAATGATCTTACTAGGCGAGAACAAGATGTGCAAGGGGAAAGGGAGGGGGAAGTGCAAGGGAGAGTGGAGTAGAAAACAGAGCAGCAATGCTCTGAGTAAGTACTGCTAGGGAAGCGCAGCTCTGGGTAGCGCAAGAGAACAAGGGGCTGTAGTGTTATGGTTACAGCCACTAAGTGAGTGGTAGTTTTGGTGGCAATGCAAGGGTGACTGACCAAGAAAGAGCCTGGTACCCAGTGAGACCCTGAGGGTAGCCAAGGAACCAGTCGGTACAGCAGACAGGTAGGTCAGGTAGGTAAGCAAAGGAGAGAGAGAGAATTCAAAGCAGAAGAGGAAAGCTTTGAGCTGCATCCGGAACTTCAGTTGGTCTGGGTCAAGTATGAGAGGGGTAGGGAGGCCATTCCAGAGGGAGGCACCTGCAGAGTGGAGAGATTTACCCCCCACTCTCTGCCTGGAGAAGTGCCTAACCCTTAGAGAGTTGGAGGTAGCTGAGTGAAGGGTTTGAGAAGAAAGGTATTTTGGAAGAGAGCGTTGGATGTAGAGCAGGCCCGGCCCCAGAAAGCCTTGTGGAAAATGCAAAGGGTCTTGAACTTGATCCTTGCAGCCACCGGGAGCCAGTGGAGAGATTTCAGGGCTGGAGAGATATGGTCCCTGGGCTTGAGGCCAATAATAAGCCTTGCAGTCCAGTTCTTGATTAGTTGCATAGGTCTGAGAGTAGAGGAAGGCAGATAGAGAAAGAGGCTGTTGCATTATTCCAGTCTGGAGAGAACCAGGGCTCTGGACACAGTGTGCTTCTGGGGGAAAGTGTGAAAGGGAAGAGTCCCTTTGAGGAAGTGCAGCTGGTAGTGGGACATCTTGGCGACATCCGAGATGTGAGGAGAGAAGGAGAGAGTGGAGTAAGATATCACACCAAGGTTTTTTGCCTCGCAGGAAGGAGAAGGAAGATGGCCCAAGGCGGGCAGCCAGAGTGAGAGAGGGAATGCAGGGGCAGGGACCCCAATGAGAAGGATCTCCGTCTTACTGGCGTTAAGGCAGATATCATTGGTGGCTCATCAATCCTGAATCATGGATAGGCAGTCAAGATTGAGCGAGAGAAGAGAGGACGCTGAGGAGAGCCTGAAGGGTAGCTGAGTGTCATCCGCATAACACTGAAAGTTGGAGGAGAATGTAGAGATCAGGTGGGACAAAGGGGCCAAGTAGAGGTTGAAAAACCAGGGTGAGAGGATAGAGCCCTGGCGAACGCCACAGGTAGAGAGAGAATGGCAGAGAGAAAGGGACCAAGTTGGACCTCGGAGGGGCGATCCAAGAGGAAGGAGGTCAGCCACTCCAGGGCCTGATCCATGATGTCCAGGTTCTCACAGAGTCGATTAATCATGATGGTGTGGTTCACCATGTTGAAAGCAGAGGAAAGATCAAGGAGGATGAGGACAGAAGGAATGCTGGAATCAAGGTTAGAGAGCAGATCTTCATGGGTGTTCAGTAGAGCAGTTTCCGTGACTCTGGCAGCTCTGAAGCCAGACTGATGGTCATGGCCATATTGCAGTGATTGCTCTGCAAACATTGTTTTACCAGCCAAATGCAACCACCCTAAGTGCATGAGATAGACTGCTTGTGCCTCGCATTCGCTAACTTATGCTGTCACAGCGTGTTATTGCTATATGATTATCTGTTCTCATGCGCTGCTCCTGTTGTATTACTGCCTATGATTTTTAATCTACTGCATGTAAGCTGCACCATTCTATATAGCATTCGACTGTCTATATTAGTTTAGCCACAATGTTTCCTAGCATACAACATGATCTCTAAGACATCCAGGCACCCCCCTAGCTCAACCCACAGTCTAATAGTTTAATAGTATCTGGCTAATAGTATACGCCTTGCTTCACCCTTTGAGGCACACCACTAGGGACCAATATTGCATTGCATTTCATGCCCACCCTGCATGTCCCACTAGAAGAGCCAGCCATAACCATCATTCACCCTTTATCCGTGAATACTGGCCAAATGCATACCAGGTCTTGTAACCAAACAGGCACAACACTAGGTATTTGGGTGACTTTGCTAATAGTAATGAGGCTTGCCAATCAACAATGTTATCAGGTTCTCCACCCACTCACCTTGTCCAACACAATGGCCCCTAAAGCCACCACCACCACCCCATGCGCCAGAGGATCTAATATCCATTTAGGCACAGGACTAGTGTGACTAAATTTCCCTAGACACCACCCTCTACCCTGCCCCACCCAATTCTTGCCAAACATACCAGCCTTTGCTACCGTACCTACAACAAGCCCCATGGCACCCCTCACCACATCTATCCTAGGCACACCACGCCGCGCCAGACTCTCATCCAGAACACACAGCTCCTCAGTACTCACTAAACCCATACTAGGCTCTATGAGAAAAATAAGACTTTCTTCCAGAACACCCAAGACCCTCTCCCGCCCAAACGCCTCAAACAACTCAGACAAACACTGAGCCAGCAACAATCACAAAACCACCAGCATTTGTACATCGACATCGCCGAAAATGAATTTCAAACCATACAAAACCCATTCCTGCACTGCAACCTCTCCACCAACACCTATAGCTCAAAAACGCCCACCCGTCTTACACATAACACCCTTAAAATTAGCCCTGCTTAATTTAAGATCACTAGGAGCACATGCCATTGTCATACATGACATTATCCTAGAACACAAACTTGATTTCCTAGCCCTAACGGAAACTTGGCTCCACGCAGCATCAGGCCCATTAATCACCATTGCCATGCCCCCATACACACTACTAAGAGCAGACCACCATGATACTACTGGCGGAGGAGTTGCTATCATCGCCAAAACCTCTCTTCATTTCAGAGAATGTAAAACGGAGACAATATCAGGGTACGAACTGCTAGCTCTTAAACTAGCCACAGATCCCAAAACCACTATCAACTTTCTAATAGTATATTTATTTTATTTATTTGCATTTGTTAAGCACGCTTGCAGCCCATAAGGCATCGAGGCACTGTTACAGAGGATAAGAAAACTTAGGATTACAGACAGGTGCCAGGAGGGCTCTTAGTTACAGATTGGTAGGCATATATGCAGTGGATATATAGATCCCCTAGCTCAACCAGCAACCCAGACACAGAATTACCACTCTTCATTACCCCCCACTTGAAGCCCAACACCAAATTCATACTCCTAGGAGACATTAACTTAGGGTACAATGATATCTCTGACCATAAAACCACTGCGTTCCACAATGCATTCTCAGAATTGCAATTCTCACAAATTGCCAACTCCCCACACATTGTAAAGGGTGAATCCTAGATTGGATTCTTACACTGAACACCACAGTCCACTTAGAAGAGATACTTAAAATATCTTGGACAGATGCCTCCCTCATTAAATTCAACATCATGCTAACTAAGGTCACTAGTCCACCCACTACCCCACCCACACCCATCCTAGTGCGAAATGCATGAAAACTCACTCCAGAAAATCTATCCCCTGTGCTTAATACGTTATTTAATGTGCACCCCCTAGTGGAAACGAACCCAGACAGCATCGCTCTACACTACCATGTGTGTCTTAAATCAGCTATAGATTAAATAGCTACTCTCAGACCCAAACTCCCAAAGCTAAAACGCAGTAACTCAGGGTTCAACGAAGACCTCATCGAGCTTAGAAGGAAAAAAGGGCGCTAGAGCACCTCTTCAGTAAAAATCCCTCCAGCGAGTCCAAAAAAGAACTTCAGCTAATTTCCATAGCCTACAAATTGGAAATATTTACCCAGAAAGCCAACTCACTGAACTCATGCATCACTAATGCCGCCTCAAACAGCAGAGCTATTCTCCATCATTAGAGAACTAGAAACCCCCATTCCCCCTCCTAGCCTAGCTAAAGTGAACAAGGAATGGAGTACCACCATCCAGGATGCACTAGTCTCTAAGATAAACACACTTCAAAATAAAATAGCTATGCACAGAACATTTTTAACACCCACTACTGAGCCAACTAGGTTAGCTTCGACTCACACCACAACTAGCATCCCAGAGTTCCAGTTCCTGCCAGTGAACACAGACCAGGTGCTCAAAACCATAGACTCTCTCAAACCTTATAATTGTAAAGGAGACAGTTTCCCTGCCAAACTAGTCATGGAATTTGCCCCCATACTTGCGCCCATCATCACCAATTTTGTCAATGCCTCATTTAACAATAGCACCATACCAGCCAACATCAAAGACGCCTGGGTCACCCCACTCCTTAAGAAACCATCATTAGACCCCACTACCCCCACTAATTAAAGGCCCATCACCACAGTCCCCTTTCTACTCAAAATCATAGATAAAATTGCATATAAACAAGTCCAATCCCATCTCGAAAATAACCAGCTGCTAGGGGAAAGACAATCAGGCTTCCGACTGAGACACAGTACTGAGACAGCACTACTGGATCTAACAAACCAAATGGACACTATTGGGGACTCAGGAAAACTTTGTATTCTATTTTTACTTGATTTATCCACATCCTTTGACTTAGTAGACTATAATAAACTCTGTCTGACGTTAGCGAATAATTTCCAGTTCTCAAAGGACGCTACCGCCAGGATCAAATCATTTCTTGCAGACCGCACATCCAGAGTAGCAATGGGCGATGTAGCAGCAAACCCAATATCAGTCCCACTGGGAGTCCCCTAAGGATCCTCTCTGTCCCCGACACTTTATTACGCATACACAAAATTACTATTTGCAGCACTGGATGCTATGGGAGTAATATGCCCTAACTTCGCTGACGATACACACATACTTATTCCCATCTCAGGATAGCTCGAGCAATATACCATTACTGTCAACAAAATTTACTCCATCATCGAGAACTGGATAGTGACTAACAGTCTCTGCCTCAACAGAGAAAAAACAGAGATCTTGATAGTAGTATCCCCGGATAGACTAAGTAAATTTCACCAGCAATATTCTGCCATAGTCATTGATGGCACCCCAATCAACATCTCCAACCAAGTTAAAACACTAGGGGTTTACTTGGATTCCAGCCTCACCATATGCAAACACATTAGCGCTCTCTCCTCGTCTACAGCATACACAGCCAAACTCATAGCCCTAAGTAGACCTTTCCTCACGCCCCAAAACTGCATCACGATTACCAGAGACCTCATCCTGGCTAAGGTCGACTGCTGTAACATTCTCCTTCTAGGGACCTAAAAAAAACCATAAACAAAATGCAACTACTCCAGAACAAAGCACTCAGAGCAGCGTTAGACATAAAAAACAGAGAGCATATCTCACAATATAGGAGAGAGGCCCATTGGCTTCTCATTCAAGCTAAGATACACATAAAACCCTCACCATAGCACATAAATGTGTATCTGGCATGGCACCCAGCTACCTAAATCAATGTCTAACATGCAAAACCACAACCAGAACACTGAGATCTAACTCAGACACGCACCTATGCATCCCCCGTTTATAGAATGTAAGAACAGGTATCTCCAGTTTCCCAGTAGCAGCCCCCAGAATTTGGCCACTACCAGCCAATATCTGTAATGAGCCCTCCCTCTAAAAATTTAAGAAAATCCTCAAAACCTGGCTTTTTAATAAATTCTAAATAACCGCGAGACCACCATTACAACACTCAACTGGGACTGTAAATACTTGACTGTAAAATTGTAACATTGTACCACCATGTAACCCTTCAACTGTTGACTGTAATTATTAGAGTTGGAATTCGAAATCCTGCATCACTTTGTAACCGTACATAACACTGTATGTATGCCAAGCTGAGAATATGTAAATACTAAGTTTCTAAGTAATCTTGTAATCTACGCTGGGATACCCTAAGGTTTGGGCGTACAACCAAATGTAATAAATAAATAAAAATAACTAAATAAATAAACAAGAGATTCAATGCGGAGAGTAACCTGGGAGATGGCCAGCTTTTCCAAGAGTTTGCCCAGGAAATGGGTGATGGAGATTGGGCAATAGTTTGCCAGGCAGGTAGAATCAGCAGACATCTTCTTAAGGAGTGGGTGCACAAGGGAGTGCTTATGGGGAGAGGTGAAAATTCCAGTGGCAAAAGAGTGATTACAGAAGTTGGCCAAGGCTGGAGTGCGGATGTCAATATGGTCCTTGATGGTTCTGGAGGAGCAGGGGAGCACCTGTTTGGGTGACACTTTCATTGATCGGACTTGTCTAGAAACCTTGTCAGGTGTTCTCAGAGAGAAAGAGGATAAAGGAGGAGAAGAGAGAGAGATGGCCAAAGGGGGACCAAGAGAGGAAGAGGGCAAGGATGAGAAGATAGAGGACAAGATGTCCTGGGTTTTAGTGGAGAAGTGAGAGGCCAGAGCCAAACAGAGTACCCGGAAGGAAGCAGCAAAGGTAGAGACTGCAACAAGATTGGCAAATTCCTTGCAGATTTTAAAGAGTCTGGCCTTGTTGATAGGGGCCACAGAGATGCTGCCTTGAATGTGTGCTCTCTTCTTGGACAGGACAGAGAATCTGTGTGGCCTTTGGAGCAGACAACAGGCCAGTTTGTCAGAGGATGTCCCAGAAGCCCTACATTTTCTTTCAGCCACCCTGCACTTGCGTTTCAGGATGGTGAGGTCGGAATCATGCCAAGAGTTCCACTTGGAGGTAGGCTTGTAGGGTATTTTGTGGAGATTTGGGGCCTGACGGTATTTTATTACCGCCGAAAAATAACTTAGCAATAATCACTCTTTGTATTCAGATTTGGCCATGTGCAACAATAATACAATGGACATGCATTATTTCAGCATCCAGACCTGCATATTTGGTATACGTGGTTGGTGGTATTTTGGTGAGCATAATTCCCTTGTTATATTTGTGGCCCCAATGTCCAGAATCCCTTATCTTAGCTTAGATTTTTCGTGTGATCACTAGAGAGACCTCAGACCTGCATTCTAGAGATACCACAATTTCCAGTGATAGTGTTGGTGCGCCACCATGGGCAAACTCACTGACTTATTTACGACAGAGAGCTATATGTGGTAGTCTTGTGGTAATTTCCACTACCTTATATACGGTAGGGAGCTATGTTCAGAGAGTCTCTCTTCCCGTTGGCTCATGTACCTCCAACAAGTTATACTACAGTCACTCACAATTATTCATACTGATTCTGACATACACACATCTGTCTTAAAATGACCATTGCACTGTTTAAAAATCTCCCCACATCATTGGCATTGTAATGGTAAATAGAAAATAAACCACCCGTCTGTTTTCAAATATTTTCTGTATTATAAAAGTTGCATTTAGACATGATCTCATTCTTTACAGCAATAAAATGGAACAATCAAAACATTTTCAATGACACACTGCAATTATAGTGGCGGAGAACAGAACTTAAATTGCAACATTAGCACTTGATTAAGACACGCACGGGACTTTCATTTTTCTACACTGACTGCATACTTTCGTGCACACACACAGCTCCCCCAGTTAGGTAATTACCTTATCTGTTCAGAGGCTTCTCTCTGTGAATGTGGCTCTCCTGGCTTAATTCCAGCAAAAAGGAACGCTTGCCTTCTCAAGCCGGGGTCATTGCCTGGAATTCTCAGCTTTTTCAGATAGGACTGCCTCTGCCAGTGGAAAGGTAATTCTTTCAGCTTTCCCCAGTCTCGACTGCAGCAGGACACCCCCACAGCCAGGTCTTCTCCCCAGTAGTGCAGAAAGATGTCTGCCTGTCTTTTTCCCTGATACTGCCCACTAAAACTTTCCTCTCAGCCCTCTTTATGACGTGTTCCAATGAAATCCATCATCTCTCATCCTCCTATTCTTCAACAATAGCTTCGCTTATACATTTGCAATTGTTGCAAATCGGACTTCCTCCTTCCTGCCGTTACTGTGCACAACAACACGGATAATCAGGCAGAGAAGAGAAGAAAAAAAATCTGCACACTCATTTAAATGGTTTTTAAAGTATGCCTAATTCTGCAGTAGAGAACACATTTTATTAGTGATTTATATTAAAATAAGGTTTTATTAGTCAGGTTAATGGTTAATATGTTAGCTGTTAATTTTCAAATGTGTCTCTAGCAATATAGGCATTTCAGGTGAAAAATAGTGTGCATTTTTAAATGAACACGTGTGCTTTTAACTGTAAAAATAGATTTGCATCTTATATGTTAAAATCGTTTTTGACTGAATAGTCTGTCTTTCCTTGTTAATCTGCTAACCCATATAGCAATGCACCGCACCCTTGTGGTGGTGCTGCAAAAAAAAAATGCTACTTGTGCAGTATTGCTGTGCTGTGTACTGTAACACGCCAAATATCCTTACATATACCCTCCTTTTGTTTTTAGAACTTGGCTATAATCCAAGCCAATTCCTAAAAACAACTTGTTCTTTTTTTTTTTTTTTATACAATATATCAATCCAACAAAATGAATATTCATGTGCATCAATGAAAATTTGCAATCAATATTTCATCTGAGTCCATAAGTCCATAAAATGTTCCACATTTGCCTTCTCAGTGGAAGTGGCATTACTTTAAGTTTAAATTTTCCAAGTCAATTAAAAACAATGAAATAAAACAACTAACTAAAACAAATAAGTAATATAACAAGTTAAAATAAATAATTAAAATAATAAATACGTGGAACTTCATATGCCGGAACTTTTGTTTTGTCTCTTTTGGTATGTCCCGACCAGCGATGTTATTCGGTTCATTCGAGTACTCTTTCATCTTGGCAATCTTGAATCCACAGTAGTCATCTCTTTTGGCATTCCGGTTATTTTGTCTTCACCTCCACCTGGAGGCAGGCATCTTTTGGTCTTCATCCAGGGGACTCCAGGACTCCATTGTCTCCCGTGGCCTCTGATCCCGGAACCTCCGACCAAATAATGTTAATTGTCTAAATCAAAATAGAAAATAAACAAATTAAGTACATAGCACAATACTAACTTCACCCTTTTGCCAAAAATAAAACATGCTTGGTAAAATACTTCGTTTTTTTTTTCTTTTTTCTGAAATTAAACACAAGTTAAAAGAAAACAAACACATATAAAACAGCATTCAATATTTAATACACTTTCTCTCTGCACACCAACCACGAGCTTCCGTTATATGTGCATTTATTTATTTATTTATTTATTTATTTACTTATTTATTTATATTATATATTTTCACATATATTACAGTGTTTATGTGCCATCATAACAATCAACTTTTTTTTAACTTCTTTGTCACTGCCTCCTGATTACACCCATTTATTTTCTCAAGGGACTCTATCCGTTTCCACATGCTCAAGCTGCCTGATCTCATGTCTGGGATGGCATGGTTTGATTTGATTTACATGGACAAACTGCTCTATTGCTGTTTCACCTTCATTTTTCAAAATTATATACACTACAGGAGAGACTTTATCTATAATTCGAAATGGCCCCTGCCAGGCTGCCAGAAATTTAGAATTTTTCTGTTTACTTTTTCCAAAATGAAACTTGTACACCTGATCCCCTACATTGTATTCCTTTACTGATGTCTTTTTGTCATAATATGACTTAGCACTGTCAGCAGCTCTTTCCAGATTTCTCTGCACAAAAGCAAATGCATGTTGCAAATGCCTCCTCAGTTCATCAATATATTCATGAACTGTGGATGCACTCACTAGAGTTTGCTCATGTGTTCTGTATAGTAGGTGTTGTGGTAACACCATTTTCCTACCTGTTAAGACCTCATGGGGGCTAACACCTGTTGCTTTGGCAGGAGTCGACCTGATTGCCATCAAAACCAATGGTAAACGCAAATCCCAGCTGGAACCTGCTTCTGCCACAAATTTCTTCAAAATGTCCACAACAGACCTATTGCTTCTTTCAACTGTACCTGAAGACGCCGCCCGATATGCGATATGTAGTTTCCTTTTCACACCTAGTATTTGCCATACCTTACTCATTAGAGTACTTGTGAAATGACTTCCTCTGTCTGACTCAATTCTTTGTGGCAACCCAAACCTTGAGAACACATGGTTCACCAGCAATGTGGCTGCTGTTTGCGCACTACAATCTGGTGCGGGAATGCACTCAATCCACTTTGACATCAAACATACCACACTCAAAATATAGCGGTGTCCCCTGCTCGACCTTTTTAAAGGACCTACATAGTCTATTTGCAAATCTGACCATGGGAGAGTTAGGCCTCTTTTCATCAATGGTGCTCTATGCATTGGTGAAGCAGGTTTAAATTGGGCGCATACTAGACATCCTCTAGTATATAATTCCACATCTTGGGACATATGTGGCCAGTAAGCATAATCTTTTAGTATTTCTAATGTCTTTTGTGAACCTCTATGGCCTGCAGTTATGGCATCGTGTGCATGGTGTAGCATTAGTCCTCTGAATGAAAGGGGTACTACCCACTGTATTTGCCCTGTTATGGACTCTCTAATCATGAGTCCATCCTGTAATCTAATTCGTGTTTTGTTCTTTAATAACACCCTCAACTCTTCTTTTCCCATACAATCATTTTCTGTTAAAGGATTTTGTTCAGGATCTATCAAATGATTATAATAGATTCCTAAAATTTGATCATTCTTTTGTGCCTCAATCAAATCTTGGTCTGGCGTGTCATGACTCCACTGCACCACCGGTTGATCTACCTCCTTTGGTGCTTTAGAACGTGTGACTGCATCAATTTGTATTTCACCCATTAAATAATCAATAGGTAGCAATTCTCCCATCACAGCCCCAATCTTAGCCAGATGGTCTGCCTTATCATTTCCCTCCTTATCCTCTCCTGGTGTTTTTAAATGCCCACGAATTTTTCTCCAGTATATTGTTAAATTATTTTCTGACACCAATTTGTCTATGGCTTGTATCATTTTTCCATGTTTAAGTGGCTTTTTGTTGTATGTAACCATGCCTCTTGCTTTCCAACCAGGCAAATATTCCACAAAGCTATTCCGTGCATAGTCAGAATCAGTCACCAGGACAATTTCACTGAACTTTTTATCAACTGCAGTAGCAATTGCTTTATAGATGGCTGCCAATTCCGCCACCTGACTGCTCCTATCTCCAATCCTCATCCCTATACTAGGAACGCCTTCACATTTCAACCAGACATTTCCTATTCCTGCCACTAATTGTTTATTACTGTCATTTTCAATGTGAAAAGCACAACCATCCACATATACAGTTGGCAAATCCTTGCATGTTTTTTCATCAAAAGCTTTGTGTGGTGATTGTTCAAATTCCTGTAAACTAGCTTCCACATCCATTTCATTTGTTATTTGTTCAGCTGCACAGTCATGTAAGTCAGCTAACCCTTGAGCAATTGGGCTCTTTTTATTTTGTCCATATCTTACTTCTACGGGAAAACCTTGTAATGCCAGTGTCCATGAAGTGATTCTGGATTGCGCTAGATTGCCTGATCTAATTCTTTTACTCTCTAAAAATTGCAAAGGTTGATGATTTGTTTCAATAATCACCTTTTCTCCCTGAACAATGGGGCGGAAATGTTGTAGCGCCCACACAGTGGTTAATAGGGCCTTTTCGCATTCATTAAATTTCATTTCAACTTGGGAAAATGCCTTACTTGCATATGCAATGGTTTTGTGATTCAAATCGTGTTTTTGTGATAACACTGCTGACATACAATGTTCAGAAAAGCCTATTTCTATAAAGAAATCCCTGTCCTTTATGGGGTATGCTAAACATGGTGCCTTTACAAGACATTCCTTCAATCTAGCCACTGCATCAGACTGCTCTCTTTCCCATCTCCAGGGAGTATTTAGTTTAAGCAGTTTAGTCAATGGTTGAGTGATTTCTGCATAATTCTCAATGAACTTTCTGTTATAGCCTGTCATCCCTAATAAACTTTTTACTCCTTTCACATTTTTAGGATCTTTTAATCTTTGTATGGCCTCTATTTTCTTCCTTTGTGGATTTAGCCCATGTTCAGTCACTTCATGCCCTAGAAAGTTCACTTTTTTCTTGCACCATTGTGCTTTTTGCAAAGATACTTTGGCGCCTGCTTTCTGCAATTGGCCAAGCACATGTCTTATTTCATCAAAATGGCTTTTAAGGTTTTCATTTTTTATCAAGACATCATCCACATAAACTATTGTCCCTCTTTCCGCTGCATCCGGCATGGCCTTTCTCAAAAATATGCCAAATTCACTCCCACTATTGATGTACCCGAACGGAGCTCTAAGCCAGGCATATTGAGTCCTGTCAAATGTAAAGGAAAATAGATGTTGTATCTCCTCTGCCAATGGCACACACCAATATCCAGATGTGAGATCTAACGTGGTAAATACATTTGAACCATGTATCTGAGCTAGGCCCTGATCAATGAATGGTAGTGGCCATCTAGATACTGGTACTCTTTTATTTAACTCTCTTAAGTCTGCACACAGCCGCCATTGACCATTTGGCTTTAACACACCTAAAATAGGCGTATTGGATGTGCTATGAATGGGCCTAATTATTCCCCGTGATTCCAAATTTTTAATAATCTCTGCCAATGATTCTAAACATGCCAGCGGTAGTCTATACTGGCGTACAAACACTGGATTTCTGCTACAACCTTCTGGTAGTGTGGCCACATGTAAATCAGTTAAACCACAATCATAAGCATCTTTTGCAAATACATCCTTAAACTCCATAAATATTTCCCTCAGATTGCGTCGATCCTCATCGCTGTCACATGCATCCGCTAAGGAGATCTGCTCTTCTACCATTCTGGAAAATTCTGGAAACTCTTCTGGTAAAGGAATCTCAGCGCTTTCCTCTAACTGTGTGGCTGTGTCTTTTTGTAGAGCTGCCACTTTCAAATATTTTGGCATATCAGCTTCCACTTCAATGGGCTGATTTCCTGTTTCATTTTCATTTAAATTAAATATTATGCAATCCTCTTGATGGCAGCACACTGTCTCATTGGAATCATAAGGATACACAGAATGAATTTTAAATATTCCTTTGGGCTGAGAGTCCAGGTGTTCTGGCAACTCGCCCTTGGCATCTACATATTTTTCAGGAATATTCCCAATCACCATGTTATTTAAATCTGCCGTATAATGTGATTTTTGTATGGCCATTCCTAAGGGGGAGTTTTCCTCTAAATGAATGTCCTGACAACCTTTATTATTTACCATGATTTTTACAGATCCTTCACCAATGTCTACCAATGGAATGTATTCATAATCCAGGCCTTGCTGTTTTATGGATTCATTCAGGCATACAAATGCATCAGAGCCTTTCATCTGCTGTCCATTTTTGCATTTCAGTGTTATTGCAAACTGTTTTGTAAATGCAGGAACAATAGTATTTTTCCTCATTTGTAATTCGACTGCATAAGGAACTAGTTGTGCACAATGATAAGCCTTTCTTTTGTCTTCAAATTCAGGCGCCGGCCCACCTAGGCGTGACCATATTTTTTGATTAAGGAAATCTAACACCATACACATTCTGTGCATGATGTCATTGCCCATGTAAAATTCATTTTGTGCTCCATTCACTATCCATACATTATGGTAAATTGTTTTCTGCCCAATGCTAATTTTAAGCATGCATCTGCCTGTAATTCGGTTTTCAAAGTCTGGACTGTCCAACCCAGAAACATATTGGTTTTTAATCCTAAATTTCGGGATTTCTTCCCTCTCCATAATTTTTTGCAACAATTTCTCATTAATGAAACTCCTTTCATGTTCAATCGCTAAAGTGGCTTTTACTGTTTTAAGATAATCATTTATACCAACGTGAACCCATGGTTGCTCATCTTCTATGTGTATCTCTGCCAGAGTGGTAATGTGTTTCTCTGAATCTGTTTTAGGAACAATATTCTGTTCGCATGTATTCTCTTTTAAATAGAAACGTAATGTGTGTTCGTCTATGGCAGTCTGCCAATCTTTCCTTGGGTCCAAGTATATTTGTACAGGTAGTTTTTCATTGTCGCTCTGATCTTTGTCTTGACACATTAATATAACAGTGACACTAGGTATGCAGCTATTCTGGAGATATACCTCCACAGCATCATTTGTTTTGGCAACGGTGTGACATTCTTTTATATTGCTGTTTTGTGATTTTAGTTTCTTAGGCCTCAATGGTTTTTTGGTTAAGGACCACAGCACTCCATTCACCCCATCTATGAGAGGAGACAATCTTTTCAGGCAATCTGTCCCCATCAGAAATGGAATTTCACAAATAGATGTGATCAATACCTCCCGTTTCATTCTGTGCTTTCCTATTTTTATGTCAACCTCAGTTACACCTATGATGGGCACCTCCTCCCCATTAAAGTTATGCACTGGGCCTTGATTTGCCTTCACTGTGATCTGACTCTGTGGAGGCCTCCCTTCATTGATACTCTTTACCAGCTCCTTGGACATAATTGTGGCCTGTGCGCCAGTGTCAATCATAGCAAAGGTGTGGCATTTTTCTTCTACAGTGATGGGTGCATAATATCTGTCCTCAACTTCCTCTAATACACATAAGAAATGTGAATTCTTACTGATTTCAGGGCTCACCTTTCTCAGGTCTTTTTCACTTTTGGCTAAGCACATTGGTAAATGAAAAGACATTTTTCCCTCCTTTTTACCCATTTCTGTGCGAGGTATTTTATTCATTTCTCCATGTTCAGAGGTTTTTTGGAGTGTGGCCACCGTTCGCCCATCCATCTGGGTAACATCAGAGACCACATTACAACCTTCCAACTGAACATGTGTCACAACATCATTCAGCAATTTGTCATTTTTTAATTCTGTGCATTTGTGATCATTTAGTGTAATACCAGCCCTTTCAGCCTCTTCAAAAATATGTGGCTCAATGAATTTTTCAGGTGATTGACTTGTACCCTCCTTGTGAGTATTTCCTTTTTCTGTCTGTGTTTGGTCATTGTTTTGCTTGCCCAGGGAAGGAGCTATGGCATCCCCACTTACTCCCTGTTCACTGGTATTCCCCATGCATGAGTCATTTTTCTTAAATCTGTCCCTTTGTTCTTTTGGAATTCCTAATGTTTCTTTTTCATTTGTGCAAATCTTTACTGTTTTATTTAGCTCTAAGTTAAACCGTACCTCTTTTTTAGAAGTATTTACACTTTCTATCACAATTTCATTTACTGGTACTTTCATTTTTAATCCATTAGTCATCTCAGAGTCGTTATGCAAAGTTATATCAGAGCAATCTGTCATTTTGGCACTGCAGTTATCATGAGTACTTAGTCACTTTTCGGAAGCCCCCCGGTCATTGCTATGGCCATCAGCCCCCTCTTTGGAAGGTTGTTTTTGCGCTGTATAGAGCTTTCCTATTTGCTCAGCTAACATTTTCACTTGGGCCTCAAGGCATTGGAACCTTTCCACCTCTCTAGGATCCTCTTTCTGTGGCCTAGGTCGATATTGGTTGTTTTCCCCCTGATTGGATCTATTCTGATACCTCTCAGGTGATTGATACCGGTTGGGATGGTTTCTGAACTCTTGATTCATTTGTGGAGGGGAGCGGGTTGCACCCATCCTTTGATTATAGTCCCCTGGTGGGGAATCATTGTACTGGCGTGGACTGTAGTTCACGTTTTGCTTCATGTCCTGTCTCTCAGATTGTGGGTACTGGCCCCTATATTGATTTCCATTATCAGTAAATCGATCCACATATCGGGGCCTATCCTGATTACCATATATCATGGTGCTGGGATCAAATCTGCTCTGTGTCCCCAATGACTGGTAGGGACCATCATTTCTTTGATCTTGATTTTGTCTCTGGTTATTGTTCATACCTGCCATATCAGACCGGTACCTTACCCGGGGTCTATCTCCTAAATATCTAGGGCTGATGTAGCTCTCTCTATTACTAGGATCATGTGATTGGAACATTGGTACAGGAAATGGCGATCTTTGTTGATTACCCCTTTGTTCAGGTGTCACATTATTTTTACCTTGGCTTTGAGCAGACTCAAGGGACATTTTGGCTGACCTGATTTCCATTACTGTGGCTGAGGGTTCTTTAGATTTAGGCCTAGTATCTTTCATTTTATCACTTTCTCTACCCTGACAATAGAGTACCTCATATAGCTTGGTGCTTTGATGTACAATCCATTCAAGGGACTTGTCACGGTCAAATTCACGGACCAATTGGGATATGATGTCTTTCTGTAGCCCATAGAAGTATGCGGTTTTAAACTCATTGGAATTTGAGTCAAAAGATACATCAAAGCGAGAGAATGCTCTTTTTAAGTCTTGTAAAAATTGGCGAGGTGATGTATTAGGTCCAGCAGTAATAGTGTACGCGACTTTCTTTGCCTCCTGCAATGACTGAAAAGGAGAAAAATGACGCCTAATTTCTTTTTCAAACTCCAGCCATGTCATATTCTGCTGTTCATTTAATCCCCTTATGATGCTGGCCGTCGGGGCATCTAAAGTTAAATGAAAATATTGTCTGTACTGTTCCTTAGGTATCTGGAGCGCTTTAAAAATGTCATGCACCGCTTCTAAGTGATCCTCAATGCAGCATTCACCTCCCTTTTTAAATGGTTTGATCAGGGCTTTAATGGATTTCATTATTTTTATGGGGCTACTTGTTGCAATGCATGGAATTGCACTATTTTGTGATTCAATCCTGTTTTCAGGTGTATGAGATTGGTGGCTGCCCCCAATGGGAGTATCAAATCCCCCAAGGGCGCTGCAACCAAGTTCAGTCACCGGCCCAGTCACTGGGGCACTAGCTCTTTGGGCAGAGCTAGAATTCACCTCCACTCCATTGAATGTGGTACCCTGCCGCCTCTCCTGGGACCTGGGAATGCACATTTGCTGTTCTAAGTCTTTACACTTTTTAAGGAGTCTGTTGGCTTCATCATGCAAATAATTATTTTCATCACTCATTTTATTAATTGCCTCCTGCATATCGCACATTTGCATTTGGCATTCATTGAACTCTTTATTTCTCTTGTCTCTTTCTTGGATCATTTTAATCATTTCTTGTTCCGCACTCTGGAGATCACCTTCTTTTTCGCAATGTTCTTTTTGTAAAATCTGCATTTCTGAAACAACCTCATCTTTATCCTGCCTAATGTGATCCACTAAGGCTTTTAAGTGTGTCAATTCTTGCTCACTATCTTCAAATTGTTTCTTGCTTTTGGATAACTGAGTATCAAAGTCTCTGCATTTTAATTGCATGTCTTTTTGGCATACATCCAATTCTGCTCTCAACATTTCCTGATTTTTACTTGCCCCATCTAATTCAGTCTTTAACCTGTTAATTAGCTGAGTATCATTCTCTTGCATTCGCAGGGACTTGTTTAAAATAAACCATATTTTGCCGCATAGCCGTATTAAACAGTCTTTCTCTGCACTTTTATCGGCTGCATTCAATAATCTTGTAAGGCAGACCTGAATTATGCTGCCTTCTGCAAAAATATTGTCTAGTTTTTCTTTCTGCACCTCACCCTGAATGCGGTTACTCCATTCTAAGGTACTGTTCGAAGACCAATTCCCATGTGCAAATAACTTTGCCTCTAAATATTGCACTAGATCTGAGAATGTGGTTTCCCTTTGTGACATTCTGAAATTCGTTTTTAGTGGCACACTGCTATTATAAAATGGGTTCCCTTTAATGTGCAAATGGCAGTGTGAGACACGCTTGCCACGCCCAGTAGGTACTCTATGATCACTTTCCCGGCCTGCAACGCACCATAAATATGTTGGGTATTTTGTGGAGATTTGGGGCCTGACGGTATTTTATTACCGCCGAAAAATAACTTAGCAATAATCACTCTTTGTATTCAGATTTGGCCATGTGCAACAATAATACAATGGACATGCATTATTTCAGCATCCAGACCTGCATATTTGGTATACGTGGTTGGTGGTATTTTGGTGAGCATAATTCCCTTGTTATATTTGTGGCCCCAATGTCCAGAATCCCTTATCTTAGCTTAGATTTTTCGTGTGATCACTAGAGAGACCTCAGACCTGCATTCTAGAGATACCACAATTTCCAGTGATAGTGTTGGTGCGCCACCATGGGCAAACTCACTGACTTATTTACGACAGAGAGCTATATGTGGTAGTCTTGTGGTAATTTCCACTACCTTATATACGGTAGGGAGCTATGTTCAGAGAGTCTCTCTTCCCGTTGGCTCATGTACCTCCAACAAGTTATACTACAGTCACTCACAATTATTCATACTGATTCTGACATACACACATCTGTCTTAAAATGACCATTGCACTGTTTAAAAATCTCCCCACATCATTGGCATTGTAATGGTAAATAGAAAATAAACCACCCGTCTGTTTTCAAATATTTTCTGTATTATAAAAGTTGCATTTAGACATGATCTCATTCTTTACAGCAATAAAATGGAACAATCAAAACATTTTCAATGACACACTGCAATTATAGTGGCGGAGAACAGAACTTAAATTGCAACATTAGCACTTGATTAAGACACGCACGGGACTTTCATTTTTCTACACTGACTGCATACTTTCGTGCACACACACAGCTCCCCCAGTTAGGTAATTACCTTATCTGTTCAGAGGCTTCTCTCTGTGAATGTGGCTCTCCTGGCTTAATTCCAGCAAAAAGGAACGCTTGCCTTCTCAAGCCGGGGTCATTGCCTGGAATTCTCAGCTTTTTCAGATAGGACTGCCTCTGCCAGTGGAAAGGTAATTCTTTCAGCTTTCCCCAGTCTCGACTGCAGCAGGACACCCCCACAGCCAGGTCTTCTCCCCAGTAGTGCAGAAAGATGTCTGCCTGTCTTTTTCCCTGATACTGCCCACTAAAACTTTCCTCTCAGCCCTCTTTATGACGTGTTCCAATGAAATCCATCATCTCTCATCCTCCTATTCTTCAACAATAGCTTCGCTTATACATTTGCAATTGTTGCAAATCGGACTTCCTCCTTCCTGCCGTTACTGTGCACAACAACACGGATAATCAGGCAGAGAAGAGAAGAAAAAAAATCTGCACACTCATTTAAATGGTTTTTAAAGTATGCCTAATTCTGCAGTAGAGAACACATTTTATTAGTGATTTATATTAAAATAAGGTTTTATTAGTCAGGTTAATGGTTAATATGTTAGCTGTTAATTTTCAAATGTGTCTCTAGCAATATAGGCATTTCAGGTGAAAAATAGTGTGCATTTTTAAATGAACACGTGTGCTTTTAACTGTAAAAATAGATTTGCATCTTATATGTTAAAATCGTTTTTGACTGAATAGTCTGTCTTTCCTTGTTAATCTGCTAACCCATATAGCAATGCACCGCACCCTTGTGGTGGTGCTGCAAAAAAAAAATGCTACTTGTGCAGTATTGCTGTGCTGTGTACTGTAACACGCCAAATATCCTTACAGGCTTCAGCTGGAATCTCATGACAGAGGCAAGGATGTCCAGGGTGTTGGAAATCAAAAGATGCAAATTAGAAAGGGCTTTGCCAGGGTGTGAGTCAGCCGCAGGTGTAGGAGGAGCAGAGAAAGTAGAGGCAAAGGCATCTACTGACACATGCTTCATGGGCCGAATGACTGAAAAGGAAGGTGGCAGTGCTGGGGGGGGGGGGGCTTTGCCTGAGGGATAGAAAGTTTCAGATGAGAGGAGAGTAGAAAGTAGTCATTCCAAGAAAGCAGAGTGCTGAGAGGGTTAGAGAGGGGGATGACTGATGTGATGAGAACATCCAAAGTATGTCCATCAGAGTGTGTCGGGCCTGAGGGCACAATGGAAAGAGAAAGAGTGTCACAGAGGATGCGGAAAAGTCCAGATGAGGGATTAAAATCATCCAGGTGGATGTTGAGATCTCCGAGGAGGGGAAGTTTAGAAGTAGGGGCAAGGAGAGGTCAGCCCATTCAAAGTGGAAGAGGAAGACCTGGCCAGGTGGCCTGTAGATGGTGGCCACAGTTAGAGGGAGGCCAGGAGAGATACAGAACCTGCAGACAAGGCATTCAAAGGAGGAGTAGATCTGTGTAGGGATCAAAGATGGACCCACTCTGGAAAGATCAGGGCTACTCCAACTCCAGGTCCGTTGGCCCTGGGTTTTGACAAGATGTTGTCCACCACAGGGAGCAGAGTGTTAAAACTCATGACAGACCTGGCCTTAAACCATGTCTCGGTGAGAGCAAGGACATGTAGGTCAAGTTCTTTGAAATTAAATTAAATGAATATTTAATTATATTTTATTTATATCGCGCTCATACACAAGTGTTTCAGAGCGTGACCAGGCAAAGGGAGGGGAAATAGGGGAGAACAAAAAGAACAACGATCTTACTAGGCCCAGTGAGATTAAGAGCCTGGGAAAGACAAAAGGCGGAAGTGTAGGCTTGAGGTACAGCCTGCGGAGGTGGTTGAGGGGCCTGGAGGTAGGCAGAGGATGAAGATGAGGGTGTCATATAGGTGGCGTAAGGAGTAGCAGGAGAAGGGAGGAAGTTGATAAGATGCGGGAAACGTTTATCAAAAAGGAGAATATTGGGTTGAAGGCCCTGAACCAAGATGGTGCAGTTCAGATAAGCATTCATTTTGGTCTTGGAGGAGTGGAAGGGGGACAAGAGGACCTCCCACCTAGTGTCACCATTAATGGGAGAGGAGGAGAAAGAAGAGAGAACAGAGACCATATGAACGGTCCATAGGTCTGGAGAGGGGACGACGAAGAGGATGTCAGTGAGAGCCTGTCTGGAGGCAGCACTGGTGTAGGTATCAGCAATAGGGAGGCCCTCTTGAACTTCTTCCTTCCAGACTTAGTGAGAGGGATAGGGTAAGAGATAGAGTAGCAGTTAGAGAAGATGTTGAGAGACAGAGAGCACCATAGGTGGTGCGAAGGAGGTAGGTGGAGGATAAGGAGCTGAGAGAAGAGAGAGAGAATTCACAGCCCTGTGGCACCAAACACAAAATGTGCAGAGGGAGGAGGAGGAGGATGGTTGCTGGGGTCACAACAAAGGAAGACACAGGAGGGGAACAAGTAACTCACAACAATGAATGTCACACCTTGTGGGGTGGAGGGTCTAGCTGGGAGCCTAGAGAGAACCAGCAACAATGCCACAGTTAACGGAATGTGAAAACACCCAGATTCGACTTTCTTAGAAGGGGAATAAGGCTAGGGTTTTGAGCACAGCACAATACAACACACCCAGATGCGACTTACCTGATCAGTCGCAGCAGGTCGGCAGCTGCATGATATGTGCTATCACGGCAGACACTGCCAAATACCACTGGAGCTGTCTTTAGCCTCTAGTCCTTGGCTGAGGGGGCTGCAATGGCAGGTGGTGCCTTGGGTGGCTGATTTAAAGGGCTGGCCAATCAATGGGAGTGTGGTGGCTGGTGGAGAGGGGCGAGGGCAAACAACAAGGAAGCAAATGGGACAAAAGCAATGAAGCGGGCACAGAGGCGCAAGAATAAAACCTGTACAAATGCACAACTTACTGTGCTACGGAGCAGCAGTGCTCACCACAGCACCAGAGAAGTTGGCGTTGTCAGATGATGGTGGAGTGGCTTGTTTGTACAGAGGGAGAAAACACATTTTGGTGCCTGCTTACCTGTTGTCTGAGGGTTCGGGCCCTGGGTCCTCCGTCCGAACGGGCCCAAACAGGAATTTCCCTTTTCTTCATCTGCCCTTCGCAGAAAGGAAGAGGCAGGGCTAAGAAGGTGAGTGGTGCTTAGGCCAAGTGTCCTTGATCCACTTGCACCTTTTCACCAACTGAAAAGGAAAATAGGCTGGAGGGCTGCTTAAGTAGGAAAAAAAAACACAGCGATCCCGGAAGGCACCAACAGTTTAAAGTGATTGACTGGTGGGCGGGGCTTAGGTAAGGTGACATAGATCCACTTGAATCTGCTCACCAACTGCAAAGGAAAAGAGGCTGGAGGGCTGCTTAAATAGGGAAAAAGAGTGGCAAACCAGGAAAGCACCAACAGTTTAAAGTGATTGACATGTACGTAGTGATGGTCTGGTTGCGCCTGCCACATACTTCATCATACTAGACGAGTTGAGCAACCACAATATTGCTCTCCACGCTGGTAGATCTTCTTAGTCAGCTAAACGGACTACTACATTATTTTAATTAGGTATAGGCACCTAGAGTATATTTGCCATAAATACATTACTTGGTGATCTACTCGCTCCCTTTTTAGAGTAAAAGATTTTCTCTCCAATCTACTTGTGTTGAATGAGGTATGGTTATAGCTGTTTTTTGGACAGTGGCATTGCTGAAATAAAATTTGAGATCCTGCTGCCCTAGGGGTAAAAAACAGGTACCTGTTGATCTTTTTCTTTTCACGTATAGACAGGAGGCCCATCAGCACAGACTAAGAATACCCCAGCTGAGGTAAGGATAGTTAGAACTTTCCCCTGTCCTTTGTGCTGTGCCTTATACAAATTAACTTTAAGAGTATGCCGGGCCCCTACATAATGCCTGTATAGTGACTGAAGGTTTCTCTTGAAATTGCTAAATCACAGTGGGGTTGCTGAGTGTGAAAGTTTTTTCAGCCAGTGTTGGGTTGCCTGGCCAATTTTCTGTGTAACATTAATAGCTGAGGCATAACCTATAGGGTTTCAATTGAGAATGTGACTCTGTGAACTGCTACAATTAAATATTGCTATACTGGTCTTCCTACTCCTAGTGTTTCAATGTTTTACTTAATGTCTAATGGTAGCTACACTACCATCCCACGAGTTAATTAATTATATTGGGGACAATTTGGCAGTATGGCCTGTAGTCGTATTATATCTTGGTATGGGTGTATTGTTTTAATTATAATAATATGAGTTATTTATCGCTCAAGATGGCATTTGGTTATCATCAAGCTTATTGTTGCCGTATGTGCAAAGTATGAAGGCGTCAATTATGTTGTATTTATTTTTTGCTGTTAGATACATGGCCAATTGGAACCATTGTGATTCTTCATTGCCTTCAATATTTTAGAACATATTTACAATTTTTGTAATTTCCTTGTACAAAGTTCTGTGACAACAGACAGATACTTTGTCTGGAATTTCAGCAGAAGTGCTTTGAAACTTTTCTTTTTCTTTTTTGTACATGTTTGAATGAATGTTAGTGTTTGAAAGCTGGTGTTTACTATTTTCTAAGGAACTTGTGCTTTGTAATTCTACTCCAGTTCAGATACCTTTATTTTGTATGTCTTCTATTTTTCTCAGCACGTCTTTCGCTGTCCCATTTAGGAGACTGTCACTAAGTGTTTCTAGTCCAAGAGCAGGGCTTTTAGCACTGTATAATTCATGTACAAGGTTGTGCATTGTAGAATGATGCATTGCTAACATTTTTATGTGATGAAAGGTGCTTTTACAAAATGCTCCTGAAATGCATCTCAATGAATGTCCTTGTAGTCCAGTGTGGATGTGCACTGAAGAGCAGTCCATGTTTTGTAAAATGTTGTTTCTACGTTTGTCTTTCATTTAAACATATTGCTTGGGAAATTATTGTAAGCATTTGAACAAATGTTGGTGCACATTGTATATTAAGCTGAATGCCCATTTGCAGAATGGATGCATGGTGTGGACATGAGGATCATTTGGTTGAAGATGTGTTGCTAGATCATTTGTTTGTTTTCTATGGAGATGTGTTTTAGTATTCATTTTTTGTATCTGTTGGAGAAAACAAAGTATGCACTTTAATATTGTCGAAGCGATGTGTGTTAATATTAAATAGTGCAATGAGGAATACAGATGTTGAAATAATGATACAGATCACTATTGGGTAGTAGAATGATGAAGATGAATGTGGAGGTAATCATTTGGATTAATATTATTGCACTGGGATGAGGGAGAGTGGTTTATGTATAATGATATGGATAAATATCCGTTAGTGGGACTAGGAAGAGGGGTGCCATGATAACAATATGGATTATTATCTGGAAGATGCTTGATGAAGAGGGATGCAAAGGTAATGGCTATTGTGGGCCAAACATTTGGAAAGTCAAACGATGTACATCTATAGTGAACTGGGACAAGGAAGAGGAGTATGCGGTTATTGAAATAAATTATAATTGGGAAGTAAGATGTGGAAGAGGAATGTGTAAGTAAGGAGCTGCAGGCTCAAACATTTGTAAAGTAAGAGGTTGCAGAACCCTGGTGTACTGGGATGAGGTAGAGGGGGCACAATATAATGAAATCAATGCAATGTGGGTGCAAGGATGAGGAAGAGTGGTGTTGGGGTAATGGTATATATTGTAATTTGGAAGTGGCATGAGTAAGAGGAATGTATAGGTATTTGGAGCTGTGGTCTAAGACATTTCTCTGGGTACTGGTTGCTGAGCACTAGTGCACTGGAACTAGGAACAAGAGTGTGGGGGTAAGGCAAAAGAGTGTGATTGCAGTACAAGTTTGAGAAATTGGGAAAATATGCCAATGAGTGGATTGCTATTATTGTACTGAGATGAGGAGGAGTCTGGTAAGCATAATTATATTGATTAATATTGCATACTGGGACGGGGAAGAATGCCATGAGGAAGAGTGATACATCGGTAATAGGAGCTGTGGGCCAAAGCCTTTGGAGAGCCACAGGTTGTAGAGCTCTGCTGTACTGGGACGAGGAAGAGGGGTATGACAATAATGTTATGGATTGTAATTGGGAAGTGGCTTGTACAAGAGGGATATATAGACATTGAGAGAAGTGCTTTAAAACCTTTGTAGTGTTACAGGTTGCAGAGTGCTAGTGTTTAGGATGAGGAAGGGTGGTGTAGGTGTAATGCAAAAGAGTGTGATTGGAGTAATGGGATAAGGAAGTGGGAATTGTGGCAAAGAGTACAGTATGAATGGATAGATTTTTATGGTAAAAGCAGATTAGGGTAGTACCATTATGTTATCAAAATTGCAATTACAAGTATATCTTTATTTAATTGTTTTAAATGTATATGTGTTATGGCTTGCATAAACCTTTCGTAAAACACACCGTGCTGTTTCCGCGTGAAAATACATAATAGATTATATGTACATGCCTTACTTAAATTCTAAGATATCCAAATAAAAACTCATAGCTGCAATATTGAACGAGCTTTGGCTTCTACCCATGATATTACTCCAAATATTTGAGGATGACACAATGTCAAAAGATTCATAAAATTGCCAAAAATAAGTAACGCATTTGGGTTATAACAAAGGACACACTAAGAACAAATGTTCTAATGGTTCTAATGCAGTCTCGTCAGCACAGAACCTACATCGATTTATTTGAGGCATCCCCATCCTTAGCTCTAAATCTGCTGATCTCTCTGGTTAGGTGAACCTGAATGTAAGAAAATTCATCCTCCACCTTCCTTTAGGGATTTCCTTCTGTTTAGAGAAATGTTTCCAAGTCCTTTTTCATCTAGAAGAGAGAATCTAAACAATTTGTAGATGATATTTGCTGTCGTGGATTGAATCCAGTCAGTCAATTGTAGTTATTTCTATAGAAGAAGGATGGTGTTCTCCTGGCTATCTTGCTTTTGTAATTTAAAGAAATTGTTCTTACACACTGGTTGTTGCGATACAATATAGCTTTTATTTGTTCAAGTGGTAGGTTTTTTTTCAATTTATTGGTATACATGTAAATACATCTGGGGCTCTTACATCACCTTGTTGTCAGCCGACACGTGTTTCGACCCGTGGGTCTTTATCAAAGCTGATACATATTCAAAACCATGTGAGGTGGGCAATTGTGACATAAATGTGACATACATTGTTCAATTAGTGTATAGTAAGTGGTGTTTTGGGGTGAGGTGGCATGTTAAAATTAAACAATTAAAAGATACATGTTGATTGTGGCACAAAATTCAATGCAATGGTAGCCAATATTAGCAGAGGGAGAAGGAAGGAAGACAGAAGAGGTTTAGCAAGAGGTTTGGTTTGTTCCGAGCAAGTCAAGTGTGAGGAGTGTGGCCTCTTACCTATTGGTTTCAGGTCTGGTGCCTCCTGTGGGGTCCTGGTACAATGTTGTGGGATGCTGGCCTGTAGATACAGTGGCTCCTGTTGGGCCCTGTAAGAGAAGGTTAAAGAAGTTTGATTCTGAGTGAACTTGATGTGAATTGTGATTGTGCCCTGGGAGCAGTGGGGGCCACCTTTGGGGCTGGCGAGTTGGGGGTTTGTCCCTGGTAGGGGTGTCTTTGGATCGGTCTGGCGTGCAGAAGCTGGATAGTGCATTGGTGTGGTGGGATAAGCTCCGAGACCAGCTGTGGCTAGTGGCCAATGGGCCATGTGCTGGTTGGCCCTGTGTTGAGAATTCTGGAGGTGCCTGGTGGGCATAGAGTTACCGGAGTGTTGGGGCTGCAGGTGCAATGCGTCTCCTGTGGCGACCAAGTGGGAAGTCATTAATAGGCACCGTTAGGCGCGGTGGTTGGCCCCCTGTCGGCCTCAAGTATTCTGATTGTAGGTGCCTGATGCACCGGATTGGAGCGTTGGGGCTGCCGGCGGCAAGGCGTCGACTAGGGGTCCCGAGTGGGAAGTGAAATAATGATTGCGCCGTTGTGCGCGGTGGTGAGAGCCCAGCCATGTCCCAATTATGTGTGCCGGCAGGACCATGGAGATGGAGCTTGGGGGGCAGGCTCTGGGCTGGGAGTGGGCTCAGCAGCCTGGTGATGCTAGATGCTGGGGGGCTGGCTCTTACCTGGTGTCTGGTCAGCGCGTTCGCTTCTGGTTGTAAGGTTTCTCTTGTGGATGGCAGGATTATATCCTGTGCGCATGCGGGTGCCGATCCACAGAGAGGGAGTCTGTGTGCATGTGCAGAGGAGTAGTGTCTGTGCGTGTGGTGATGCACATGCGCATTGGCAGTGATGACGGGGTTCCCTTGTGTGCATGTGCAAAGGGAAGCCGTGCCTATTGATGTCTGTTAGGTTGGTGGTGAGCGGGGGGGCCCAAAGGGGGGGCAATGGGGGTGCCGTTCAGGCACAGTGGGGAGAAAGGTTGGAGTGAGCCAATTGTGCTTGGTGGTCTTGGCATGTCCAATTGGAGGTGTGATGGAGGGTGCAGACCAGTGTGGTCTGCAGAGAGGTACTCTCATGAATGAGAGAGCTGTGTGATCATCAGTCCTGGTATGTTGACAGGGCCAGTTGGGTCCTGATCTCTAGTGGTATGTCCATGTGTAGGTATGTGTTTTTGTATGGCTGTGGTCTATGTGGACTGGCAAAGCAGACATCTCACGTGCAGAGAGGGAAGTCCCATCCGTCTGTGCCAGCAGATTGCCTGCTGGTGTCGTTCTGTGTTGCAATTGGTAATGGGCCCTGAACCGGGACGTGGTTGTTAAGGAGGGGTGGTGATTGTCCTAGGGATATCTCTCAGGGAGCACAGTGGAGGGCTTGTTGAGACAGAGTGTGGTTACAAGAACACATTGAAATCATGATCACTGTTCAAGCCATTCTTGACACATCTATAGCGGCAGATAAGTCTTGCTTCTTCCTGTTGCAATCTTCGTACTCTGTCTCCTCCTCTGGCTCCCATCTTTACTGTTTTCAGTCCAATGTATCTTATCTGGCTTTTGTCTTCCATCTGGTGGTTCTTCTGCCAATGGTTGGCTAAAGACAGCTTTGGGTCCTGGGAGTGGATGCTGTTGATGTGTTCCTTTATCCAAGTTCGTACTTCCCGGATGGTGCTCCCTATGTAAATCTTGTCACATACACATATAAGTGCATAGATTACATATTTAGTTTTACAATTTAAGTGTTCCATGATTTTGAATGGTGGGCAGCCTGTACATTTTGCACATTTGGTTTGGGTGGCATATTTGCACTTTGAGCAGGTTCCACATTTGGTGAAACCAATTGGTGTTTTACTGCTTAGCCAGTCTTTAGCCGAGATGTTCTTCTCGGATAGAAAAGATGGGCTGAGTAAGCTTCTGAGTGTGGGCGCTCTGCTGAATGACATGCTTGGGTATATTTTTAGACTGGGTCTAATGTGTTCATCCATTAGTAGCAGGTCCTAGTGTTTGACTAACATTTTTGGGATTTCGTGACTGTCCATATTGTATCTGGTTACATATCTGATTGTAGATTCTGTGTCCATCTTCTTTGGTGTAGGTTTGAGTAATGTTTCCCTTTTGATGGCAGCGGCTTGCTTCCTAGCTTCCGTGAGGTTTTTGTCAGAGTAGCCTCGGCATTTGAATCTTTGGTCCAGAAGATTCATCTGAGAAGTGTGTCTGAGTTTTACAATTTCTCTTGGCTCGAATGTATTCTCCTTGTGGGATGTTCTGGACGATGCTTCTCTTGTGACAGCTTTTTTCATGTAGCACTGAGTTTACCTCCGTCGGTTTGCGGAATGTCTTGGTTATTATTTTGTTGTCTTCGATTGAAATCCTTAGGTCCAGAAAGTCAATTTGTTCTGTACTGATGTGGCTGGTTAGCTCAATACTATAGCTGTTTTGGTTAAGGTAGTCCACATATAGGTTTAGTTCTTCTTGTGTTCCTCTCCATATGAGGATGACATTGTCTATATAGCGTGCCCAGTTGACAATAAGGGTGGTGAATTTTGTTTCTTGCATAGCATGTTCTTGTTCATACGAATGCATGAAGCTGTTGGCTAGTGCTGGAGCATAGCTTGCTCCCATAGAAATCCCCTTTGTTTGTTTGTAGTATTCTCCATTGAAGATGAATGTGTTGTTAGTCAATGAGAATTTGAGAAATTCTTTTGTCATCTCCACTTGTTCCAGATGTGATGCTGATTCATATTTCAGAAGATAACCTAGACTGGTTATAGCCAGTTCATGATTGATGGATGTGTACAAGGCCTTTACGTCTAGTGTGGCCATTATAAAGTTAGGTTCCCAATCACTCTGTGAGAGTATTGCCAAGGTGTGCATGGTATCTCTGAGATACGTTGGTATCTTGGAGACTAGCGGTTGTATCACATTGTTGATATATCTTGCTATTGTTTCAGTAATTCCTCCTATTCCGCTCATGATCGGTATAACTTCTGGAATTTTGTCAAAGGTTTTATGGATTTTTGGCAGAAAGTAGAGGGTTGGCATGATCAGGTGATCTTTTCTGAGGTAATCATGTTCATCATCTGTTATGAGTCCTTCTGCTTGATAGTGCTTGAGTAGTTCTGGGTGTTCTTTCAGGATTCTTGCTTGTGGATTGGTATCCAGTTTTTCATAGTTGCCCGGTATTTTGAGGTGGTTCTCTGCCATCTTTAAGTAATCAACTTCATCCATTATTACAATGTTGCCACCTTTGTCAACCTCTTTGATTATAATATTCTTTTCTTTCTGTAAGTTCTTAAGTACGGTTTGTTCTTCTTTCGAGAGATTGTCTTTGTTGTTTTTCTTCTGATTCCGTTGGTCCTTCCATCTCTGTAGCTCGTTGTTGACAGCTTGTTGAAATGTATCTATGTAATTCTCTGCAAAAAGTTGAGGAGTAAATTTGGATTTGCCTTTGAGCTCTGGGATATTCATGGCTACATTATGGATCCCAAGTTCTTGCATGCATTCCTTTTTGCTTCCGAGGTCTTCTTCTAGTGTGCTGAGGAGATGGATGTCCTCTAGATCAGGTATAGTGAGAGCACTAGGTTCTGGTGTCTCTTCATTGGGTTTGTATAATGTTGCTTTTGTGCCAAAGAATCTGGTCAATTTAAGACATGTGAATTTGAAAAGGTCAATTTGAATGTCAACAAAGTTGTTGTTGCTTGATGGTGAAAAGGAGAGTCCTTTGTTGAGTACTTCCATCTCCACAGATGTTAGTTCTTTGCATGACAAGTTCATAATTAAATTGTGTCGTTCTTTTGTCCCATTGTTTTCTGGGACTGTGACCTTGTTTGTCTTTACTCTATTTCTTTCTCCAAATCTCTTGCGTCTTTTGTCTGGTCTTCCTCCTCTCTCTCTTCTTGTTGGGTTCTTGTATTTGTTAATGACATTGCGAAAGACACTGTTTTCTGTGTTTGAGGTTTGAGATTGCTTGCTTTCTTGTGTTGTTTTATTTGCTCTAAAAAAGATAGTTTAGTTGGTTGTTTATCTGTTGCGTGTTCGTTGGGTTCCGTTGTTTCATCTTGTTCACTGTCTACTTCAGAGCTGGCAGGTGAGCTGTTGGGTGTGCTTTCTTTCGACTTTGGTTTGTCTTGGTCATATTTAGTTTGGTAGGTAAATACTCTATCTTCTCTGTAGTCTTTGTCATCTCTGAAGAATTTATGTAGTTTCCTCATTTTTACTTCATCCTGGTGGGTTTTGAGAATTCTGTACATTGTTTTGAAGTTTTTCTCTTTGGTAGATTTCGGGGCATCATAGTCTTCTATTTCTTTTTTTAATTCTTCAATGAGAATAACAACTCTTGCATGTTTCCTTTTTGAATGTTCTATTAGAAGCTGTATCATTGTTGTTGAACCTTGTACGAGGTTCTGTTCCCATTCATCGGCTAGATCAGAGTCTTGTGGATCATCAAAGTCAGGGAAGATAAGTATTCTCAGGCCTCTTGGTATTTTCTTTTGTTCTGCATAATCTTGCATTGTGTTTTTTTTTCCCTAAATGTGTTTATTTGTTTTCTAGATAGTTTTTCTAGTCTCATGAACTTTTGTTTGAGGTCTTCTTGTGGGTTAGAATCTCTAAAGGCATTGTCTGTGGATCCTCTTGGGACAAACAGTGCTCTGATGTCTTCATTCCACCTTTCTGTTTCTAATTTGTTCCATTCAGTGGTATATTCCCAAGAGCTTGAGCAGTGGTCATCTCCCTAGTGTTAATGGTAGAAACGTGGTTGGCTCTAGATTCGGAATTGACCTTGCTGAGCTCTATTATTCCTTGTGCATTGGGGTAGAATTCATGAGTCACAAGATCACAGGATCTGTTGAGGTTTAGCCAAAACCCCAATTGTTGGGTAGAAGAAGGGTGGTGTTCTCCTGGCTATCTTGCTTTTTTAATTTAAAGAAATTGTTCTTACACACTGGTTGTTGCAATACAATCTCGCTTTTATTTGTGCAAGTGGTAGATTTTTCTTCAATTTATTGGTATACATGTAGTATATTTGGGGCTCTTACATCCCCTTGTTGTCAGCCGACACGTGTTTCGACCCGTCGGTCTTTATCAAGGCTGATACGTATTCAAAACCATGTGAGGTTGGCAATTGTGACATAAATGTGACAACATTGTTCCATTAGTGCACAGTGAGTGGTGTTTCGGGGTGAGGTGGCGTGTTAAAATTAAAACATTAAAAGATACATGTTGATTGTGGCACAAAATTCAATGCAATGGCAGCCAATATTAGCAGAGGGAGAAGGAAGGACGAGAGAAAAGGTTTAGCAAGAGGTTTGGTTTGTTCCAAGCAAGTCAATTGTGAGGAGTGTGACCTCTTACCTATTGGTTTCAGGTCTGGTGCCCCCTGTTGGGTCCTAGTACAATGTTGTGAGATGCTGTCCTGTGGATACAGTGGCTCCTGTTGGGCCCTGTAAGGGAAGGTTGAAAAAGTTTGATTCTGAGTGAAATTGATGTGAATTTTGATTGTGTCCTGGGAGAAGTGGGGGCCCCTGTTGGGGCTGACGAGTTGGGGGTCTGTCCCTGGTAGGGGTGTCCTTGGATCGGTCTGGCGTGCAGAAGCTGGATAGTGCACTGGTGTGGTGGGATAAGCTCAGAGACCAGCTGCGGCTAATGGCCAATGGGCCATGTGCTGGTTGGCCCTGTGTTGAGAATTCTGGAGGTGCATGGTGGGCATAGAGTTACCGGAGTGTTGGGCTGCAGGTGCAAGCCGTCTCCTGTGGAGACCAAGTGGGAAGTCATTAATAGGCACCGTTAGCGCAGTGGTTGGCCGCCTGGCTGCCTCGATTATTCTGATTGTAGGTGCCTGATGCACCGGATTGGAGCGTTGGGGCTGCCGGCGGCAAGGCGTCTACTACGGGTCCCGAGTGGGAAGTGAAATAATGATTGCGCCGATGTGCGCAGTGGTGAGATACCAGCCGTGTCCCAATTATGTGTGCTGGCAGGACCATGGAGATGGGGCCGGGGGACCAGGCTCTGGGCTGGGAGTGGGCTCAGCAGCTTGTGATGCTCAATGCTGGTGGGCTGGCTCTTACCTAGTGTCTGGTCAACACGTTCGCTCCTGGTCGTAAGGTTTCTCTTGTGAATGGCAGGATTATATCCTGTGCGCATGTGGTGCCGATCCATGGAGAGGGAGTCCGTGCGCATGTGCAGAGGAGTAGTGTCTGCGTGTGCGGTGATGCGCATGCGCATTGGCAGTGATGACGCGGTTCCCTTGTGCGCATGTGCAAAGGGAAACTGTGCCTATCGATGTGTGAGATGAGCAGCCTTTTAGGCTGGTGGTGGGCGGGCGGGCCCGAAGGGAGGGCGATGGGGGTGCCGTGCTGGCACAGTGGGGAGAAATGTTGGAGTGAGCCAACTGTGCTTGGTGGTCTCGGCATGTCCAATTGGAGGTGTGATTGAAGGTGCGGACCAGTGTGGTCTGCAGAGAGGTTCTCTCATGAATGAGAGAGCTGTGTGATCATCAGTCCTGGTATGTTGACAGGGCCAGTTGGGTCCTGATCTCTAGTGGTGTGTCCATGTGTAGGTATGTGTTTTTGTATGGCTGTGGTCTATGTGGTCCGGCAAAGCAGATATCTCATGTGTAAGGAGGGAAGTCCCATCCGTCTGTGCCAGCAGATTGACTGCTGGTGTCATCCTGTGTTGCAATTGGTAATGGGCCCTGAATTGGGCCGTGGTTGTCACGGAGGGGTGGTGAATGTCCTAGGGATATCTTTCATGGAGCAGAGTGGAGGGCATGTTGAGACAGAGTGTGGTTACAAGAACACATTGAAATCGTGATCACTGTTCAAGCCATTCTTGACACATCTATAGCGGCAGATAAGTCTTGCTTCTTCCTGTCGCAATCTTCGTACTCTGTCTCCTCCTCTGGCTCTCATCCTTACTGTTTTCAGTCCAATGTATCTTATCTGGCTTTTGTCTTCCATCTGGTGGTTCTTCTGCCAGTAGTTGGCTAAAGGCAGCTTCGGGTCCTTGGAGTGGATGCTGTTGATGTGTTCCCTTATCCAAGTTTGTAATTCCCAGATGGTGCTCCCTATGTAAATCCTATCACATACACAAATAAGTGCATAGATTACATGTGTTCCATGATTTTGAATGGTGGGCAGCCTGTACATTTTGCACATTTGGTTTGGGTGGCGTATTTGCACATTGAGCAGGTTCCACATTTGGTGAAATCAATTGGTGTTTGACTGCTTAGCCAGTCTTTAGCTGAGATGTTCTTCTCGGATAGAAAAGATGGCCTGAGTAAGCTTCTGAGTGTGGGCGCTCTACTGAATGAGATGCTTGGGTATGTTTTTAGACTGGGTCTAATGTGTTCATCCATTAGTAGCAGGTCCCAGTGTTTGACTAAAAATGTTTGGATTTCATGACTGTCCATATTGTATCTGGTTACAAATCTGATTGTAGATTCTGTGTCCATCTGCTTTGGTTTAGGTGTGAGTAATGTTTCCCTTCTGATGGTAGTGGCTTTCTTCCTAGCTTCTGTGAGGTTTTTGTCAGAGTAGCCTCGGCATTTGAATCTTTAGTCAAGAAGATCACATTCATCTGAGAAGTGTTTCTGAGTATTACAATTTCTCTTGGCTCGAATGTGCTATCCTTGTGGGATGTTCTGGACGACTCTTCTCTCGTGACAGCTTTTTGCATGTGTAGGGGAGGGTAGGTCAATAGGACCCCCACTCCCACTGCATGTCCCACCCTGGGGAAGACTCATGACTCGTCGGCAGCCCACCGGCCCCCGGGCCCAGTCGGCAGGGTGGCTGCAGATCGACACGTGAGGCTCCACCACCACATTATGTGGCAGAGCACAGACGCCATCTTGTATTAAGCCAACCCCATCATGCTAGAAAAGTTCAGATCTAAACTAGCTAGAGCAAACGGGCACACTGAAAGCTGCAGATTGACCCCCACTCGACCGCGCTCACAGATGCCCACACTTCCCCCACCTCCCACTGCATGGCAGATCCGCTGAGGACTCGTTCTCACAAGCCACCAGACACGAACAAACAAAAATAAAAACACTGTAGCTATTAAACTTCCGCAATACATCATGCCCCAGACATGAACGGGAACATTAGGAAGTAACTGAGACCAGCCCAAAACCTGCAGGCCCTGACCCTGTACCAAGCCCCCAACGTTAGACGGCGTGGCCCTCACACCCATACCTACCCTGAAAACTCTTGCAATGTGTAGAAACCATTTATGTAATGTATGTCCTGTTTACTATCGTTCGCTGCTAATGTGAAGGAGAATGGGTAAAGAGTAAATATGCAACCGGTATTGTTTATAATGTAGAGATCTACAAAGACTGGCTAGCTGATAACAATATGTAATAACATGTGTTGCCCTCTTTATACACACACCTGCCTAACACTACCTCATGTTCGTATGTCAACTATAGATGTGAATTGTTGTGCTAAAGGGTATGGTCCCCAGTTAGTATTACTTCTAATACAAATGCATACGAGTCCTTTTAGAGACCCCATGTGTTGTTATTCGCCCCTCACCCCCGGGACAGTATACCGCCTTGTGCAAGATGCCGCTCACAGAGCTGCAAGGCCAATTCCCCCACCTACTGCCCAGGCCCTCTAGATATAGCTGGTATTCAAACAGTTGTATACACATTTTTTGTATAAGAACTGTTAGAATTACAATTGACCTTTTCACAATTGACCGAATTGTGAAGGTCAATTGTAACATATATGTGGGGGGAAACCCCCCACAACCCCCCACCTAATGCCAAACCCCCCAAAACCCCTATATATATATTACATGGCCACAGTAGTGGCCATGTAGTTATGGTTAAGTTGGTGTTTCCATAGGAAGAGCACTTTTTGGGTGGCTTATAACTTCGCTCTCCCTGGACGAATCCTCAGCACACTTTGCAAAGTTTGATGAGGATTCGTCCGGGGGGGCAAAGTTATAGGGGGGGTCCCACATTTTTTTTTTTCCCATAGACTGAATGGGAACATTTTTTTGCTCGCGTCTACAGCCCAAACCGCTGGACGGATTTTCACCAAATTTGGACCAGGAGCAGCGGCTTGGTCCCGAAAGTGTGCTTTTGCAAATTTGTTGAAAATCCGTCCAGTAGTTTTTTTTAAATGACCAAAAAGTAGGTCCAAAAAATTAGTGATATCTGTGTTCGGTCCGCGGACACACTTCCCTGTTCGCTCCCCGGACAGTGTCCTGATTGGCCAATCGGCTTGCGTGATGTCCGCGGACATGCAACATGTTCGCTGATTGGACGGCGTGGAGCGTGGAGCGTGAAGCGCGTCAGATTTTCGGTAGCGCCCGCCATCTTGGATTCGCGGACGTCCACGGACAGCGCGGTGAAACTTTGTTCAAAATTTGTATTTAGTAGAGTGTGTTGGTGTGTAGGAGTGTTTGGGGAGGGTGGGAGTGTATGAGATAGGATGAAAGTTGTGTTTTTTTATGTGTTAGACGTTCTTTTTGTGTTCGATTTGTCTGCGGACATCACGCGTGTTCTGAAATGTTCTAAATAAACTGAATGTGGGGGTGTTCTGAGGACTCAATATGTGTCCGTTTTGTTCGCAAGCAAGCTGAAACTGTTCTAAGAACACTTGCGGTGTCCGGAAATGTTTGCAAATAAATAAAATGCGGGTGTCCTGAGGACGCTGTCCGTATTGTTCGTAGTCAAGTTGAATGTGTTCTAGGAACACTTGCGGTGTCCTGAAATGTTCGCAAATAGACAAAATGGGGGTGTTCTGAAGAGGTTGTCGAACACTCGCTGTGTCCTGAAATGTTCGCAAATATGAATGGGGGGGTTGTGGCTGGCAAGTTGAATGTGTTCTAAGAACACTCGCGGTGTCCTGAAATGTTCGCAAATAAACAAAATGGGGGTGTTCTGAGGACGCTGTCCGTATTGTTCTCTGTCACGTTGAATGTGTTCTAAGAACACTCGCGGTGTCCTCAAATGTCCGCAAATAAACAAAATGGGGGTGTTCTGAAGATGCTTCTAAGAACACTCGCGGTGTCAGGGGAATGTTCGTAGGGGGTGTCCTGAGGACGCTGTCCGTATTGTTCTCTGTCAAGTTGAATGTGTTCTAAGAACACTCGCGGTGTCCTGAAATATTCACAAATACACAAAATGGGGGGGTTCTGAAGACGTTGTCGAACACTCGCTGTGTCCTGAAATGTTCGCAAATATGAATGGGTGTTGTGGCTGGCAAGTTGAATGTGTTCTAAGAACTCTCGCGGTGTCCTGAAATGTTCGCAAATAAACAAAATGGGGGTGTCCTGAGGACGCTGTCCGTATTGTTCTTTGTCAAGTTGAATGTGTTCTAAGAACACTCGCGGTGTCCTGAAATGTTCGCAAATAAACAAAATGGGCGTGTTCTGAAGACGTTGTCGAACACTCGCTGTGTCCGGGAAATGTTTGCAAATATGAATCGCGGGTTGTGGCTGGCAAGTTGAATGTGTTCTAAGAACACTCGCGGTGTCCTGAAATGTTCGCAAATAAACAAAATGGGGGTGTTCAGAGGACGCTGTCCATATTGTTCTTTGTCAAGTTAAATGTGTTCTAAGAACACTCGCGGTGTCCTGAAATGTTCGCAAATAAACAAAATGGGCGTGTTCTAAAGACGTCGAACACTCGCTGTGTCCTGAAATGTTTGCAAATATGAATCGGGGGTTGCGGCTGGCAAGTTGAATGTGTTCTAAGAACACTCGCGGTGTCCTGAAATGTTCGCAAATAAACAAAATGGGGGTGTTCTGAAGACGCTTCTAAGAACACTCGCGGTGTCCGGGGAATGTTTGTAGGGGGTGTCCTGAGGACGCTGTCCGTATTGTTCTCTGTCAAGTTGAATGTGTTCTAAGAACACTCACAGTGTCCAGAAATGTTCGCAAATACACAAAATGGGGGTGTTCTGAAGACGTTGTCGAACACTCGCTGTGTCCTGAAATGTTCGCAAATATGAATGGGGGTTGTGGCTGGCAAGTTGAATGTGTTCTAAGAACAGTCGCGGTGTCCTGAAATGTTCGCAAATAAACAAAATGGGGGTGTTCTGAAGACGCTTCTAAGAACACTCGCGGTGTCCGGGGAATGTTTGTAGGGGGTGTCCTGAGGACGCTGTCCGTATTGTTCTCTGTCAAGTTGAATGTGTTCTAAGAACACTCGCAGTGTCCTGAAATGTTCGCAAATACACAAAATGGGGGTGTTCTGAAGACGTTGTCGAACACTCGCTGTGTCCTGAAATGTTCGCAAATATGAATGGGGGTTGTGGCTGGCAAGTTGAATGTGTTCTAAGAACTCTCGCGGTGTCCTCAAATGCTCGCAGATAAACAAAATGGGGGTGTCCTGAGGACGCTGTCCGTATTGTTCTTTGTCAAGTTGAATGTGTTCTAAGAACACTTGCGATGTCCTGAAATGTTCGCAAATAAACAAGATGGTGGTGTTCTGAAGACGCTTCTAAGAACACTGGCGGTGTCCTGAAATGTTTGCAAATAAACAAAATGGGGGTGTCCTGAGGATGCTGTCCGTATTGTTCTCTGTCAAGTTGAATGTGTTCTAAGAACACTCGCGGTGTCCTGAAATGTTCGCAAATAAACAAAATGGGGGTGTTCTGAGGACACTGTCCGTATTGTTCGTTGTGAAGTTGAAAGTGTTCTAAGAACTATCGCGTTGTTCTGAAATGTTCGTAGGGGGTGTCCGAAAAACCATTGTTCGCTGGCAAGTTGAAAGTGTTCTAAGAACACTCATAATGTCCGCGGACATTAAAAGTTTCCATAGACCATAGTTGAAATGTTTGGCTCTATGGATGTGATATGCTGCGGTGGTTGTTGCCAGGGCATAGAGTCTTGGGTGCATGGCCATTTGGCCATGCACCCAAGACTCTATGCCCTGGCAACAACCACCGCAGCATATCACATTCATATTTGCTTATAACTTTGGGTGAAAAACAAATGTATAAGGAACAAAGGTATTAGATACTATGGATGTGATATGCTGCTATGGTTCTCCTTATTATTGTATACTTACTGGTTGGTCTAGTAACCGGAGTACATGTATTTCTTGTTAATTTCTGTGATAAAAGAAAATAACATGCTAGTATTAGTATTTTGTAATGACTTATTACATTGTATAATCAACATACTTTTTTTTTTGACCCTCATATTTAGTAGATTACAAATCAGAGTACTGTGCAATTTGCTCAGTTTCTGTATTTGTTACTAAAATCATTGGGTCTGTGGGAGAAAAAAAATCCATCTTGGATTAAAAAAAATCTTTTTCTGTTATGCTACAGTTTATTTGTTTGTTTGTTTTCAGTGTTCACTTGTTGTTTCTGGCTAATGCTTTATACTTTGGCTTGTTGCATTTTTTTGGAGCAGTAACCTATTATTTATTTGTTTAGATATTATAAAATTTTGGAGCAGTTATATACCAAGTGGCGTATTCTAACTGTCTATTTTTTTATATATTTTAGGGTATTGATTTATCTATTTGGATATTGTAAAATTTTGGGACAGTTAGATATCAATTGGCGTATTCTGACTGTGTATTTTTTGGTCTAATTTAGTGGTATCCATTTATCTGATTAGTTGTTGTATAATCTTTGAGCAGTTAGATAGCTTCTGGAGTATTCTAACAGTTTACATTTTTTTAACACAAGTTTACTTAGGGTTTAAATACAGTTTAGTTATCAAATTTTGGTTTTAAGAACATCAAATAAGCATTTGTAAGATTTGCTGGTAATCTCTGCTTTAGAGTAATGGTACTATCATTACATTCAAACCATCCTTATTTCTTTTTTATATATGCAGTGTAGTGACCTGAATTGGTTGTGGCTCCTGCGTGGTAGATTATATCTATTGTTGTGAAGGTTTTCTTACCAAGTGATATTTGACCTTGTGTGAATCCAGTCAGCTTGCAGTTGTTTTTGGTACCATCTGCATTGTAACGTAGAAGCATTAGTATTATGTATTTACTATGTGTTTCTATTACTAACGTGCAGCGATTATCTGAATTGCAGGTAGAGCATAATCTACCATGGTTTGCATTTTGTACAAGTCGCTGAAATGGAATGGATTCACAATTTGGTATTGATATATATATATATGAAGCGTTCATTGGGGATTTCTTCTTGTGTCACAATGCTGCAGAGAGTGCATGTATGTTTCCACATGTATGAAATCTGAAAGATTTCATTTATAGGGATGTTTTTGTTTTCCAGTACTTGTAGTAAGTACATTAGAAATTCTTGTGGATCTTCCTGTGAGTTTATAGTGAATTTCACCATTCCAGCACAGTAGTCCAATTGTTGTCTTATTCCATAAACACTATACATGTTGTCAGGATTGTTTGCTGCATTTCTGTGAAGTACTACCATTTGCAAACACAATGGGTCTGTACTGTGTAAGTAAATGTTGTCAACAATTGGTGGTAATTGAAATAGAATATTCATTGCTACATTTGCGTAGCAACTTACACCAACTATATTTGAGAATTTAAATGGTCCAGGTAGTTCTGTATCTAACTGCTTTTTTTGGAGTTTGTCTTCCTTCTTTAAAGAAGTACCTGGTTTGCTTTCCCTAATTGATTCTTTTTTGGTTGTGGTACTTGATGAAGTATTAGTTTTTTTAACTCTCTTTGGAGGATTTGCAGTGACATCCTGTTGCATTTCTGTTTGAATTATTTTCTTTTATAACTTTTTACTTTTTGTGGAACATAATATGTGTTTAGGTGGGGGGTGTATAGTGAGCGAAGTCTATTGTATTCTAAAATGCAAGGAATATCAGCGTTTATTTTACTTGCATCAAAGTTGATTAGAAATAGACCGTCAAGTGCACGTAAGCGTGATAGTGCTACGTAGCTCATGCCTTCTTTAAAGACTGTGTTACCAATATCTATCATTGCTTTGTCTAGGGTAAGACCTTGTGATTTATGAATTGTGACTGCTTATGCAAGATTTAGATAAAATTGTTCTCTGCGGACATACATATCGTTGAAGAGAAGGAATCTAGCTGTTGAGCGTCCTATCCTTTTTACTTCTGAAAGTTTGTCAAAGAGTATATTGACAAACTGAATTTTGTTGTCGCGTGGGTATGTTTGAAAGCCAACAACTGTACCCAGTGCTTCATTAACTAGTCTTTGGTCCACGTCAAGATTACGTTTAAGCATTAGTCTGCAATTTAAGGATAATTTTAATATCGTTTCTAAGCCTGCTGTGTTTGAGATTGATTTTTATAAACTATTTAGTCTTGTTGTGGCTTGGTCACACATGGGTAGTGTCATACCATGTACATCTAGTTTGTCTGTGGCGCTAATTTCCATGATTGGTTGCATTTCTTTACTTAGCATGATTTCATTGAATTTGAAACAGCTTGCAAGAGTTGGCATTAAGGCCATACAATTGACATTTTTGTGGGCTAATTGTTCCATAACATCTGTAGCACATGCATTATCGCCATAAAGTGCATTAATGTGCCGGGTTTTCAATATTGCTTCTGCTTCTTTAGAAAGTATAACAGCTCTGATACTTTTTAAAATGTTGGCATAAGTGAGATCTGCAGATTGCCGCATGTTTTCTGTTAATTCTCTGTATTGGATATGTTGCCAAAGGTTGACATTTCCAATGCTGCCCACAGTTTTACGGCAGATTTTGTGTCCTAATGTTTTAAAAATAGGCTCACCTTTTACTGGTGTTAATTGAAGCAGATCTCCAAAAACAATAATGTGTTTTCCTGCAAAGAGCTCTTCATAGTCTGTTTTGAGTACTTCTTGTAATCTGAGGTGAATCAAAGCTAACATCAGGTTGGAGAGCATGCTCACTTCATCTATTAGTAGCATTTTCATTTGTTTCAATACTCTGCGTAATTCCATTGCAGCTTCTGCAGAAAGTTTGTAATAGTCTAATTTGTTCTGGTGTTCTACTGGTAATAGTAGTAATCGGTGTAATGTAACACCACCTATGTTGTAGGCAGCTAAACCTGTGGGGGCAGTGACAACAGCTGACAGTTTGTTGTTTGTCAATTGTTGAAGGAACTTACTAATGATTTTGATTAGGAATGTTTTGCCAGAACCAGCTTCACCACTGACGTACAGTAGTATAGGTTTATAATTATGGCAGGAACCTTCTTTATTTTCATGTTTTACACCATGTGGAATTTGTTTTGTTACTTCTTGAAAAATGCTACGTTGCTCATTGTTCAGTTTTGATTGTAGTATAGTTAAGTCTTCTTTATCTTCATACTGACACATGGTGTTTTCTACTTCTATCATAGCTAATTCTGCCTCATTTATTATTAGTGGTTCTCCCAGTGGTTCTTGGCTTCCTGTTACAGAAGGTTGACTACTGTCAGGAGTGTCCTTATCTAGTTGGGCTTGGAGTTCTTCTTCGTGTTGCTGTTCATTGTGCAACATTGTTTTGTACTGTGTAAAGTTTACATCAGTTATAGTGCTTTCATTTGCTTTGAAAGCATCCTCATATGAGTCATAGTTATATAGTATTTGTTTTTCTTTTCTCCATGGTTTGAAGAGTTGTAGCAGGGACATGTAATATACTTCTTTATGTTGAGGAGTCTTTAATGACAATTTGATATGATTAATTAAATTTGGTTTAGTGAGTTTAACTAAGCTGCCTTCAGAGTTTGTCACTCTATATTTACCTTTTTTTTCATCAGGTTTCATATTATTTTTGTATGTGTAGTTTTGGGCTATGTGGTATAGACGCATGTTTTCCAAAGTATTACTTCTGTTTGGGTAGTATGTGTCCAATAAATTGTTTTTTAAAATGTCTTGGCTGTTGGGATTATGTTTGGCAATTGTTTCTATATCTTCATATGATTTTAGAACTCTTTTTCTAGATTTAGCTGGACCAAGACTTAGCCATACTATATTTTCAGATTTACCATACAATGCAGTACCAGTTATACTATCAGCTGCTTCATATGATCCACATTCTCTATGGGTGAGCATTTTTATGCCCAAGCTGTATAATTTCTGAGACACTGTTTTATCTGATGACAGGTCATTCCAGAGGTCCTGGAGCTCTGTCTTTTCTGCTTTAGTTAAGTATGCTGTGACATATCGTGCAACTGCAGTAGAATTGTCTGCAATGTACTGCACATCTATGTTTGCATTCCATAAGTGGGCAATGATTGCATTATACCCATTGATATATTTTTCTTCTTCTTTTCTTTTTATGTAATATGTATTTTTAGGTGACTTACCTTTAACACTATGGGCCTCATTACAACCCTGGCGTTGGACCATGGTGCTATTAGCACCATGGTCCATGCCGGATTCCGCCATGGTGGATGGCGGATTTACCGCCCCATTCCAAGGTTGGCGGGGCGGTAAATCCCCATTCACCATGGCCCCTTCCCCATTCCCATTTTTGGCCCACAGGGCTCAATGGGAATGGGGAAGGCGCTAATTACGGCACCGTAAATTACGGTGCCGTAATTAGGACCAAGGTCCCTTAGTGGGTTGGACTTTAACGCCTGCAAAAAGCAGGCGTTAAAGTGTGAATCTGGCGTTAAGGGTTTAACGGCGCCGCAGCCTTTTACGGCACCGTTAACCCCTTAACGCCAGGGTTGTAATGAGGCCCTATGTCTAACTGAAGACATGAGGTTGTCACTTGACCTGTATTTGTAACTGGTCTAGGGAAACCAAATTGGCATTTGGTGTAGTATTTCCCTTTGTTTTTGTATTTGCAACGACAATATTTTCCACATTTGTGTCTTTGAAATTGTAAATTTTGTGCATGAAGATCACTATTTGTGGCTTCTGATGGAATTTCACAAGTGACATATTTTTCAATAAACTGTAAAACAGTGGTATCACTGTCTTGACCAAATTTAGGAGCATCTGTAATCCATAAAAGCATGTGGATATTTGGTGCTCCTCTGGCTTGGTATTCTTTTCTCCAAAAGAAGTGTTGCACTTCTCCAAGGGGAGGAACAGTTTTATTACAAATAAAATGTAGCATAGCAATGAAGCGATGGTGAAAATATCTTGAAACATTAACAGGATCCAAAGAACAAAGTTCTCCAGGTGTTAGTATATCTATGTTTGTTTTGTTTTTATTTGATAGGCGTAGGAAATCATGTAAATCTTCCCTGCATATTCTGCACAACTTAATGTAACAAACCAAGTGGGTGGGCCAAGGTTTCTGATCATACAATGTACATCTCCATGACGTCGAAACCAGTACTCTTTAGTACCACGCATATTTGCTAATAGATTTGTAATATTTGATTGTAAAACCTCATCCTTATGTTGCACTTTTTCTAATAATTGTGTAGCTTTCATATTTTGAAAGTGTGATCCTGATTTTAATATGTGTGAAACTCTGTAACATAAAGTTGCTAGTTCACTTTCAAAGAGTAGGTGGAATATGTATTCCACATTTTGTCTAAATCTAGGATCTTCAGAATACATCCGTAATGAGTGGTATTCTGAAGCTGATATTTGAATAGGTCTATCATCATACCTTCCTCCTTTGCCAGTAGGAAAGAGTAGAGGAAAAGCACGTGCTTCTATACTTTTTTCCCATATGCTGATTGGGGATCCTTTTGTTTGACGCATTTGGTACGTTTCCAGTACATCTTCTATGGTGTCATTAGAGTGCAAAGGATGAATTGTATAATGGTCTGAAGTATTTGATATTGTAGCAGGATCTAGTAGCTCAAATTGACCAGCTTCTTGTGTTTGTTGAATTATTTCAGTTGTATCTTTCAAGTTTTCTTCAATATTAATTTCTTTGTAATATTCATTATTCTCTTTAAGATATTGGAAGGCTTGTCTAACTTTATGTAAATCTACCAGCTGTTGCCATATTTTTTTGTCTTTTGTAGGTACTCCATTTACTAAGATAATTAAAGATTGCAGCATTGGACGTTGCACTCCTAGAGTATGCACATTTTCTCTTAAATCTAGTGGTAAATAAACTACTTTTCCACAAATGCCTTTTACCAATTCAGAGGGAGGTAATTTTGCTGTTTTTGGTTGAAGGCGTATTATTGCTTGAAATGGGTGTACAGTTTGAATTATGATGCTCTCATATAAATTAAGTTGTTGTAGGGGTTTTGGTACTGGGTATAATTCCAAATTATTTGTGATAGCACGTGAAGGAGTTTGGTTGTTGTCAAGTTTTGTAGTGCAGTAACTGCAAAGTATTAAGGGGTCAGTTATTTCGTATTTGTTTTCTGCTACAAGGTAGAGAGATAATTCAAACCATTTAGAATCTTCATTGTCTTCTATTTTGTATGATAGGTCTCCAGTTTTTGTGTTCCTTTTATAAAAAGTTCTACGGCAACATACACATACATGGTTTGGTACTTCAGCCGATGTACTTTTAAATTTTAGTATTTCTGTTTTGTATGTGTTTATCAAAAGGTTGCCATGTGTAGAATTGTTGCTTAATTGGTTTAAAGCTATTTCATTCTGTAAATGGCTTTCACTTCCAAAATATTTTTTCTGGATATAGTCAATTTCGTCAAGTAGGTCTTTTGCTGTACCATGTAGAAGGATGTTATTTAAATTTGCTAGTGCTAAAGCAGGACTTTTAGCATAGTACAGTTTATAGACTAGATTTCTTATAGTTGAATGATGTGTTGATATTCTTTTGATATCATGGAAAGTGGTTTTACAAGTAGGTCCTGTAATGCAGGCCAATGAATGTCCTTGTAGTCCTGTGTACTTGCGCACTGGACAGGTATCCATATTTTGCAGTAATTTAATTTTGATTTTGTCTTTGCTTTTTACATATTTATTGAGGAATTGGCATAAAGATTTGAAACATTGTTTGGGAATGTTACACATTGACGTGCATGGCCATTTGTACACTAGACGTTCTGATTCAGTTGAATGGAGGGGTAATTCTAAGTTTTCAGGGCATATTTTTGTAAGGAGTACTTCTTGTTCCATTATGGTATTATTCACTTTTTCATAACCTCGACCACTGCTATGTATGGTAATTGTATTTGTTTGCTTTTGTTTGTACGCTTCTTCATTAAAATATGGTTCTGTGCTCGTAGTGTGATTCCATTCACCTCTGCAGATACTTAAGAAGTTCTTTCTGTTGACATTTCGCTTATTGAGAAGTCTTTTTTGTAATTTAGATATTAGTTTTGTTAGTGGTTTCATTTTGTTTAATAGTAAAATAAATAACTTTCTTTTGAGAAGAATTGCACGGTCCATCAACGCTTCTAAGATTCATTTCCTACGATAGGTTTTAAGCATTGAACCTGATTTCTCTCCTGTTTTTATAATATTTTGAAGGACTTTGTGACGGTACATTTTGGCTAAAATACTTTTCTTGGTATGCTTACTTTGCACTATATTAAAATTTAAAGAAGTAGTTTTATCTGTAGTGATAGCTGATTTTCTGTTAATTGTTTTTTGGTTTGTTTTACATTTTGATAGAGGAGGCAAAGTTTTTGTACTTGAAACTTCTTGTGTTTCACTAAATGACTGTATTAGCTGTTTTGTTTCAACTTTTTTTTACAAATTCTGCTAGATATGGATGCTTATGTTGGACACTTTTATTTTCATTTGCTCTACTTCTGCGTTGCTTTCTACGGACTTGACTTTTGGTAGGCGTTCTTTAGGGTCTGTTGAAAAAAATAAAGAAGGTATGGGTTGGGATTTTCTGCAATGTATGTGTGCTGTGTGCATGAGTGTTTGAGTAAGATGATAAAGATCTATGTAATGGTGTGTGATTGTGCATTGGGAACTACAACTAGTAGGGATAGGTATTCTTGAATTTATGTGTTACTAAACTGGGGTTCAGATGACAAAAAAAGTAAGCTACTGGTGTGGAAAAGTACAAATAGTAAATCTAATGTATACAATTAAAACAGTTGTTTGTTCTATAATATGAAAATTGTAGCGATTCAGGTGGGTAATTTGTGTGTCCAAAAATAGGAATTTGTGGGCAATTCTGGCTGTAAGTCACTGTTTGAGACATGGAGATTTTTGGACAAAATTGTACACAATCTCTATTTTTAGGCACAGAAATAGCTTGTATTAACTTTACAGTATGTTTGAGTAATAATACAAATATTATGGTGATATTCTACTTACTTTTTTTCTTAAATTAACAGGTAACTTCTTATTTCTTCTTTATTCTTCGAATTCGGCTGCTTCTTTTCAGGAGACTGGTCTTCACTGCAATTGTAAAAGATTCAAATTAGTAACTTTGTTTGTATATAGCGCTGTTTTTAATTTAGATATTGATTTTTTTAATTGAAATCCTCAGCACCTTCTTCAAAACCATTAAACTAATTTATTTACATAAGATACATTGCATCAGTTCAGTACATATGATATGTTCTTAATGAACAAATTGTATTGAATGCCTAACTGTAGCAAAAAAAATATCTTTACTATGTCTTGTGAAATTTATGATATACCAGTGAATGCCACTATTTCTGTAACTAAGCTGTTCTATGTAATAGCGCCTCAATGTCATGTCTAAATTAAAGTAATTAAGTAAATAAATAAATAAAAACAAACAAAATGAAATTGTATAAGTATTTTTTTAAAGATTTAAACATAGATTGTGCTTGCATGCAATTTTGTCTGAATATATGTAGTCTATATATTTCATTTAAAAATTTTTAGTTTAACATGATTTGAATGTGTGTGTATAAAGAAAGTAAATAGTATAAAGGTTTATAAGTGATAGTTGATTTTAGGAAATTGAAAAAAATACAGTAAATTCATTTTACAGATTACACAAGCTAAAAGTCTGTTTGAAAATGTGTTCATCTACTGTACAGAAAATATGCATACCTGAAGTTTGTGTTCATGCATATGGATATGCATGGAGCTGCAAGTAGAAATCTTGGAGACTTGTACAGTATTTCTGGTAGATGGTGCTTGCCAATGATATGACACTTGTACTCAGAGAGATTCACAGTACATTTGCAGTGCTGATCTATGATGATGCAGTTAGATGTAGAGGTATTGAATGTGATTGGTGCATGGTCATGTGACTTCTTAGCTACATCCAATGAGGGAATGGCAGAGAGAGTGAAGTGGAAATGGTAGAAGGGCTGTTCATGTTACGATATGTCCGCGGACATGGCGGTAGTTCGCGGACATCGGGAGTTACATCCAGGGATTTTTTGGTTCAGAAGTCATGCAAATGAGAATGAGTACTGAAAGGGATTGGTCATGAAAGTTTAGTGGGTGTGTTGTGCCAGAAGAGAGTTTCTCATATACTGTTTTTGCTGAGAGAACAACAGATAGCGATGTCTGTGTGTTTTAGGAAAAAGATTGTATGGATTTTGGGAGATTCATGGATATATTGGTTGAAGGTGCATGCAGAAAGCTGTCGAGTAGCTGTAGATCTTGGATTCCCAGATGTGGAAGTACACTGGCATGGAGTACGTGGAATGAAGTGGTTGGACTTGCTACCTCTCTGTGCTACTTTGGAGACAGAGCAACATCCAGACATAATTGTAATTCATTGTGGAGGGAACAGTTTAGGACATGTGACTGGATTTTTTTTGCAATTTGCTATGAAAGAAGGACTTGGGAAGGTTATGGACATGTTTCCTAATTCTCAAGTGATATTTTCACGGATTGCGCAGAGACAAATGTGGATTCGTTCTTCTTCATTTGGTCCACAAATGGAAATAGCAAGGCGCAATGTTAATAAAGCTGTGTGTGCCTTTCTAAAAGATTTTGGCATGTCTTCTTTTCACAATGAAAATATTCTGTTTCGTAGTACAAACATCTTTCGCAGAGATGGAGTACATCTTACTTATGGTGGCAATCAGATTTTTCTGAGAAATGTACAAAATGCATTGCAACCTTTTTTGGAATTACAACATCCATTTTGAAGTAGGTGTTAAGCATTTATAATTTTTGACTTACAAACACCTCTCAAAGGCTCTTTTCAGAGCCACCACTTCCTCCCAGAGAAAATTGCAATGTTTGTGATAGGGTAGCAACCCAATTTTTTAAATGTTCGCGAACTGTCCGCGGACTTCTAAAAAATACAAAGGGCCCTGCTTCATTTATTTTCACTTCTATTTTTTAACTGTGAAAGGCGACTCTGAAAAGAGCCTTATTTTTTTTTTGATTTTTGATATTTTGTATTTTTTTTTTGTTTTTTATACACGACACACTAGGAGAGGAGAGGAAAGGAAGGTAAAGGGGGGGACACCAACCACAGGGATAAGAAAGGGCGAGCTGAGAGAGGAAGATGTAGAGTGGGTTGTATTTGGGTAGTGAGCAGATCTTCGCGTGCTCTGAGACGATAGTCTCAAAAGCACTACGAAGTCGCTCCCCCCTACAGAGTACTCTGTCACAGTACATACATACAACTGTGACCCTCGAAAGGTAAGGGTCATCAGCATTCTGTATGGCCTGTGAGGCAACTTGAGGAAGACGCTGTCCCACAGAGGTGGTCCTTGTGGTGACAGGATCAGAAACAGAGGATGAAGTAGAGGAAATCAACCTGCTACGTTCTTCGCAAGGTACAACCCTGCGAATAGCCCCAGAGTGAAATGACCTCAGGTGTCGCTTCATAGTAGTGGTCCCAAAGCTGTACTTACCGTGCTTCCCACGACTGAGTATCATTGTGCACTCATTGCAGGTAACACAGTTTGCACGAGCCTTAGGACCATTCCCATGAATGGTAAATAACCGCCACACCCAAGACTCACGCCTAGTGCGGGTAGTAGGGATTTCCTCTACCTCATTCTCATCATCCTCTTCTTCCTCCTCTGCATCCTCACTCCTGTTCCCCTCTTCAGGCCCTTGGGGAGGTGGTGGTGGTGGAGGGGGTGTGGGTGGTGCTGAAGCAGGTGCAGCACCAGGTGGCAGTAGTTCAGCCATGGATGCCATCTCGATGATGGTGTAATCTGCAGGTGGCAGCAAAAATCGCTGTGTTCTGAAGGATAGCCAGAAACACAATGAGAATAAGCTCTAGGGCGTGGTCTTTTATAGGGGTGCTTGTGCACGGTCCGCAGACATGCGCGCTGTCCGCGGACAGATCGAACACAGAAAAAGTTTGAAAAGTTTCAAAAGGTATGTAGAAACTCAGGATTACTATGTGGGACTTGTGCCATAGTGAGATTGTATTGAAAAATATTATGGATTAATTGAAAATGTACTTTTAAATTGTTCGGGGACATGAACAGTGTCCGCATTCAGAACACACGATCAGCGTGGGCGCGGTCATATGATCCGTTCGCGAACAAGTCCGCGAAGGAAGCGCATGTCCGCAGGACACCAAATGCATGGAGATTGCTTAGCGTATGCGCGTTGATGTTCTACGGACACTGTTCGGGTCCTGAAGTAATTAAAAATGCGTCACACATGAAAGAAACATTTCAGGACACTGCGTGTGTTCTTAGAACAGTTTAAACTTGCTAGCGAACAGTAAGGACAGATATAGTGTTCTTCAAGACACGTCCAATTTCGTTTATGTACGAACATTTCAGGACACCAATTGTGTTCTTAGAACAGTTTCAACTTGCTAGCAAACAGTACGGACAGGTATAGTGTTCTTTAAGACACCTCCATTTTCGTTTAATTACGAACAATTCAGGACACCGCGTGTGTTCTTAGAACAGTTTGAACTTGCTAGCAAACACTACGAACAGGTATAGTGTTCTTCAGGACAACTCCATTTTTGTTTACGTACGAACATTTCAGGACACCAATTGTCTTCTTAGAACAGTTTAAACTTGATAGCAAACACTCCGGACAGATATAGTGTTCTTTAGGACACTTAAATTTTTTTTTTTACGAACATTTCAGGACACCGCGTGTGTTCTTAGAATAGTTTCATCTTGCTAGCAAACACTACAAACAGGTATAGTGTTCTTCAGGACACCTCCATTTTTGTTTATTTACGAACATTTCAGAACACCTGCACTGTCCGCGGACACCTACATTGTTTTAAAAAAAAAAAACGAAACTATTTACAACATAATATAAAAATTAAACTTTATTTAACATATATTAATAATTTATGACAGAGAAGGTGAGGCAGAAACAGAAACAAAAACAGGAGAATTAGGGGTTTCAACAAGATTGTTATTAGGTGAAGAAGGGATGGAAGTCTCATCAAAATGTTATGGATTATGGAGAGGGTTTGGCGATAATTGACTGGGATATGGTGAGGAGGGACAAGTACATGTGGGGCAATAGTACAAGGTTTTTGGTTTAAAATGATCTTCCACAAAAGTTTTCAAATTATTAAAATTAGTCAACAATAAATCCATTTTTTCTTCTATACTGTGAAAAGTGTTATCCATAACAGGTTTTTCTGAAGTATTTTCTATTTTGGTATGCTCTGTACAAAAAAAAATATATATATATGTTAAATGTATACAAAATAATAATAATTAAATGGTTTATATTATAAAGTGTTTACCATTCGTTTCACTATCTTGTGACATTTCTTCATGTGGGAAATGTTCCTCTAGCCATTCCAGAGTACTAGACATTTCTGTGACAAAAAAAAAAAAGATAATATATTTTTTTTAATCTAATACAGAAAGTTTATAATGAATACAATTAAGTACACTTACTATTTCAGGTAAGATATGTCCTATGTACTCAGTGGGTCTGCTCTTGTTCTCAGTTCTGTCGTGTTTGTGAGGTAATTATGTTGGAAGCCAATTTATCTTCTTGTGGTATATTCCATTTTAGAACATAGTGCATTTAAATGAATGGTTAGTGTGTTGTATATATGGGTTACATTTCTTATGTATTAGTACATATAATGTGTTTGTGTGCTCCTTTATGAATTTGTTAAATGTTCCTGTGTTATATTACCAAACCGAGATATATATATATATATATATATATACGGTCAATTGTGAAAAGGTCAATTGTGACCCTTTAAATTCGGTCAATTGTTCATTCAAACAATTGTAAACAAACAATTTGGGTAATACCGTTCAAACAGCACAGCCTCGTCTCCCCTCCTGACCCTGCTGGACCCATTTCAAGCATCCGCCTCCCCCATGTCAGAGGCCGCCACAGCCTGACTCCATGACTCACGAGCTACCTGCTCCTAAATCCCACCGTCTCTAAGGCACAAGTCACATGCCCCCCACGGGCCAGTGGTATCTCCGTCGACACCAAGTTAATGACCCTAAAAAGGGGGGCACCCACACGTGTACCAACAGATCGTAATACCATCCCTCACCTAAACTGCCAAGACAGGGTGGTCATGCAACCCCTCCCATGCCCCTGAATATGCACATGAGACAAGATTGTTTGAACCTAAGGTATCCTCCAAACTGATGTATTGAGACACTTCAGATCGCATATCAATGTTTCAGTCCACATATTGATCTAAGGTCAGCGCTTACAAGAGTTGCAAACCAATGGAAAGCATAAAGTGTGACGAATCGGTGGGAATATGTGGCCAAAAGGGCAAATGTTAGTTTAGTTATCAATCATCGTTACAAGGCATGTCCGGCCCGGCACTCCACCCCGACGAGCCCAGCTGAGCTTCCACCCCACGTGGCGCAGCACCAACGTCCGCCAATCCTGGAGAAGCAACTGTATACAATGTATACCACCTAGCCATCACCACCCAATCCCTAAGACTATGTGCCCCTATAGCTTGTGTCATGCTTGACGTAGTTCTGTAATAAGTAGGAATGTCTTTGCAATTGTCAGACAGAGCGCTCTCAGAGTTTGCAGAGTCCTTTTCATGCCCTATATTGATCTATATAAAGCTCTTTTGATCTCACCCGCACTTGGTCTTGGCCTCATTCCCCTTCTGGGGTGTGTCCTTTATTGCCTCTCACTAAGGGGGGGGTGTTTCTGGGGACGCTTACATTCACATGTAGCACTGAGTTTACCTCCATCAGTTTGCAGAATGTCTTGGTTATTATTTTGTTGTCTTCAATTGAAATCCTTAGGTCCAGAAAGTCAATTTGTTCTGTACTGATGTGTTTGGTTAGCTCAATACAATAGCTGTTTTGGTTAAGGTAGTCCACATATAGGTTTTGTTCTTTTTGTGTTCCTCTCCATGTGAGGATGACATCATCTATATAGCGTGCCCAGTTGACAATAAGGGTGGTGAATTTTGTTTCTTGCATAGCATGTTCTTGTTCATAGAAACGCATGAAGCAGTTGGCTAGTGCTGGAGCATAGCTGGCTCCCATAGCAATCCCTTTTGTTTGTTTGTAGTATTCTCCATTGAAGATGAATGTGTTGTTAGTCAATGAGAATTTGAGAAATTCTTTTTTCATCTCCAATTGTTCCAGATGTGATGCTGATTCATATCTCAGGAGATAACCCAGACTGGTTATAGCCAGTTCATGATTGATGGATGTGTACAAGGCATTTACGTCTAGTGTGGCCATTATAAAGTTAGGTTCCCAATCAATCTCTGAGAGTATTGCCAAATTGTGCATGGTATCTCTGAGATACGTTGGTATCTTGGTGACTTATTTGTGTATGTTACAAGATTTACATAGGGAGCACCATCCGGGAAGTACAAACTCGGATAAGGGAACACATCAACAGCATCCACTCCCACGACCCGAAGCTGCCATTAGCCAACCACTGGCATAAGAAGCACCAGATGGAAGACAAAAGCCAGATAAGATACATTGGACTGAAAACAGTAAAGATGGGAGCCAGAGGAGGAGACAGAGTACAAAGATTGTGACAGGCAGAAGCAAGACTTATCTGCCACTATAGATGTGTCAAGAATGGCTTGAACAGTGATCACGATTTCAATGTGTTCTTGTAACCACGCTCTGTCTCAACATGCCCTCCACTCTGCTCCCTGTGCCAGCACGGCAACCCCATCGCCCACTCTTCGGGCCCCCCCGCCCACCACCAGCCTAACAGGCTGCTCATCTCACAAATCGATAGGCACGGCTTCCCTTTGCACATGCGCACAAGGGAACTGCGTCATCACTGCCAATGTGGATGCGTGTCACCGCACGCGCAGACACTACACCTCTGCACATGCGCACAACTCCCTCTCCATGGATTCGCAAACGCATGAGCACAGGATATAATCCTTCCATCCACAAGAGAAACCTCACGACCAGGAGTGAACGTGCTGACCAGACACCAGGTAAGAGCCAGCCCCCCAGCACCCGAGCATCATCAGGCTGCTGAGCCCACTCCCAGCCCAGAGCCTGGCCCACCAGCCCCATATCCATGGTCCTGCAGGCACACATAACTGTGACACGGCTGGGCTCTCACCACTGCGCACAACGGCACAATCATTATTTCACTTCCCACTTGGGACCCGTTGTAGACACCTTGCCGCCGGCAGCCCAAACGCTCCAATCCGGTGCATCAGGCACCTACCATCAGAATACTCGAGACAGTCAGGCGCCCAACCACCGTGCCTAATGGCGCCTATGAATGACTTCCCACTTGGTATCCACAGGAGACACCTTGCACCTGCAGCCCCAACACTCCAGTAACTCTATGCCCACCAGGCACCTTCAGAATTCTCAACACAGGGCCAACGAGTACATGGCCCATTGGCCATTAGCCACAGCTGGTCTCGGAGCTTATCCACCACACCAGTGCACTATCCAGCTTCTGCACACCAGACCAATCCAAAGACACCCCTACTAGGGACAGACCCCCAACTCACCAGCCCCAACGGGGGCCCCACTTCTCCCAGGGGACAATCATAATTCACATCAAGTTCACTCAGAATCAAACTTGGTCTTGATCCAATTATTTAATACTGGGTATGTCTATTTGTCATTGGCCCTCATTACAAGCTTGCTGGTCCAGAAAAAATGCCAGAAAAAGTAGCAGTCTAACCGTAGCCAGGAGCTGGAGGTAAATCAGGCCCCATCTTGCAAAAAACAGCTGGTATTTCTGGCACCAGTATTAGCTGCAATCCCCTACATGTAGTCCTTTATGACTCCACGGAATGTGGATTTACTGCCCTTTCTGCCATCTGTAATATTGCTGGGATATCAGGCGGTGAAAATGGTCAGTCAATTTGCCGATATTGACAGTTTAGTAATTCCGGCGAGATACCAAGCAACGCAGAGGTTTTCAGATCTTGGATAAAAGCATGAGAGAATTCCAGTCAATATATATGCTTGAATGGATTTCAGCCCAAACTCTTGCCGAATAATAGATATTGGAATACCTGTACAGAGATTGAGGAAATGTCTCCAAAGAGCTCCCTCTATTTTCTTCCAATGAACTCCAACTACTTTTGTTTCCCAACCGTATGTTAGGCATGGAACTAGTTTACCCTCATAACATATTATGAATGGGAGAACAGAAAATCTACCATATTGTATGTCCTTCTTTTCCTCTGCCAGGCATAAGCCACACTCTCAACATGCAGTTCTTTACGTGTTGCAGCAGATTTCGATTTAGAATCAATGATGGTTCTAAATATTTCCAGCACTTTACTTGATCTAGTGCATGGTTATTGATGTAACATCTATACTTCATCTGTCTATTAGAGCTAGAATTAAAGATTCAAATATTAGGTTTAGATTAGTTGATTTCCAAATCTAGATTACATATGAAACTGGAAAGTGAACCCAGCAGTCTTTGAAACCCAATGACATATTTATTACATTAATATATTGACATTTTAGAAGTGGCAGATCTTGCTTGGTTGAGTAGGTTTCTTTGGTAAACTTAATTTCCCTGGAAATGTGAAAGAAAGAATGTAGACTATCTTAAATAAAAAACAAGTTATAGTTGAAGTGCTGTTAAAGGCAAAGTTATATATTACATCATAATATGGAGGTCTGTTATAGTTTTGAGAGAAGGACATTTATCAAGCAATGTCATTATTTGTTTTAATGTAACTTGGTATTTGAGATATTTTTAATTATGGATATGTGCACTGCTATGCAAAGTAGGATACGTAGCAGTCACAGTGCAAGCAGAAGTAGTTTTAAAAGCACTAATGTACTATTGGGATAGGTGCTGCAGTGAACCATGTTTTGCTGCACAGAAAATAAGTTGTAGTTGAAGTCACATTATAAAAAAGGTGGTATACAATTTTAGATTTTAAATTAAAAGATACCTGTAGTATGTCTTCTTAAAAGCTGCTGGTTATAGATCCTGGACAATGAAATCTGTAAAAGTTTGTAAAGTAGGTTGTGATAGAGCAGGCTCTAAATGACAGCACAAATGCACTCTCTGAGTTGAGAGATACATCTGAACTGTTAAACTAAGGGCAGGACCATAGATGTAGGGTCTTTGGATGTCATTGGTGGATGGTTCTGTGACTGGTTGAATGTGGACAATCAGAGTGTGTTACAGAGAGGAGGGTAACAAAAGAAGAAGGGATGCCCTGAGCCCAGATGTCCACAAACATATGTGGTTGTTTGCAGATGGACATGGCATCTTGGCAGTGTTACCATGCCCTGCAGGGAAAGAGGTCTGCAGAGGCCATGAATATCGAAGGGCATTCGTGGACATTGGAAGGCTAAATCAATCAGGCCTTTTGTTTGTGGAGGAGGAGTTGAACTACACAAGGCAGGGCAGCATGATCTTCCGGTTTGCATTGCTAAGAGCATAGAGCAGAACAAGAAGATGTTTGGATCATAAGAGATGTATTGGCTGGAGATATATGCAAAGCAGCTTGATATCTCACATAATTTTGGCATTGAAAAATTGGAGGTGGCATGGCATGGAATTTGCGGTATGAAGTGTTATCAACTGTTACCTATGTGCCAAGACATGAAGCAATTGAAACATCCAGCAATGATTGTAGTACTCTGTGGAGGTAACAGTTTAGGATATGCTACTGGTGTATCTTTGCAGTTTGCTATGAAACATATACAAGTCTGATGATTTTTTTCCCCAAACCATTATGATTCTTTTATGAATTACACAGAGACAAGTGTGGACAAGACCTAATCTGTTTTGTCTGCAATAGAAAGAGCCACGTGGAATTTGAGTGCAGCTGTCTCTGCATTCCTTTGATATTTTGGAATGTCATGTTTTGAAAATGATAATATTCGAACTGATGGAGTAAACATTTTTAGAAAGGATGGAGTGTATTTTACAACTCTTGGAAATGAGTGTTTTCTTTGCAATATTTTTTGTGAAAGAAATTCTAATGTGAAAACAGCAGTATGTTATCAGGGCAGGTGTTTCAGGCAGTAGAGGTGGCTGCCTACAGTGCCAGCTTCTCAGGGGCCGCCAGTAGTCCAACTCCTCCAGTGCTGGAGTGCATCATTTAATTTTATTGTAATAAACTGCACTACTGTACATAAAAACAAAGTACTGCTATGATGAAACAAAATCATCAGATAGAGCCAGTAATTGAGAAAGCAGAGCCATGCATGATGCCAGTCAGCCTGATATCAGATGCAGCTGCGTGTGGGCAAAGCCCAGGCTAGCAGTGCACGCAAGTCCTGAATGCTTGATTTTAAGATCCTTTAGTAAAAGGAGCATTTGTTGCTTACGTTCAAATTCCCGGGATGGCCAGGCCTGGCCTGACCACATGTGCCTACTCCTCAGGGCATGCTCTCTGGGACGTGAATGATTGGGCTGGGGTTGCTCATACAGATCAGACACAGACAGTCACCCGACCCGCCTGACTGCAGACAAACACACTTGTGCTCTGCACAGTGCATAGCAGCAGGCAGCAGCACACTGAGTGTAGTGACACTGACCACTCACCACCAAGCTGCAGTACCAACCCAAACTGATTGAAGGTACATGAGCATTGGTCAGCCCAATTTTCTTCACATAGATATCACTTTGGTCTTGTACAAACAGCATGAAACGGTTGGCGGTTGGTGGGGTCGTGCTTTGTTGGGAATCCTCCACCAGCAGATAGACTTATTTAAACTCAGCCCTCCAGAAAATGACACGGCCCCACTGCTTCACTTCATCTCCCAACCTGGGCATGCTTCGAATGATTCAAAAGCACTCATTGAGTGTCAGGCAGCGCCTAGAGGCCATACTGTGTGTGCTATGCAAACACATGCAAGGATTACTGCCACCCATGGATACAGAATAGGAATGGGTGCCCAGGTGACTCCATGTCACTAGGCAACCATTGTCCAATGGTTTATTTTCTCTAAATCACATCTAAGCAAGAGCATACGTCTAACTTCAAGTGCAGAAACCAAGGCAACTCCCAGAATATATCTCTTACATTAAAGCCCAGGACCGAGAAGTTGTGCCTGATGAGTCTTCTGATCGACCTAATTGAAGGTCCACTATGCTATCTAAAAGGCATGATGAGTTAATGCACTTGTTGCATGGATCGGCATGCAGTCTGAATGCCTCGGATTCAAATAGCTTCAGTTAGCTCAATGGGCTGCATTGTACTCCAGCCGAAATATGCTCTGAGCACCTTTGAGTTGCAGATTTGAATACTGCTTTAACGCCAAGGTATAGTGGGATAGGCTGCTGTGATTTGTGTGCGCCCTGCAAGCTAATGATTCAAACCTGGGATAGGCTGCTGTGATTTGTGTGCACCCTGCAAGCTAATGATTCAAACCTTTCCTCGTGGGATAGTTTGGTGAGTTGAGCGGCTGCAGCCTACAAGTCAAAGGATGGAATCTAGTTTGAGTAAGATAGTTCTTAAAGTTAAGCTGCTGCAGTACATGAGGAAACTACGAGGCAAAGTTTTGTCTCCTCCGGGTAACAGTTCAGCCCCGCCCCCTGCCCCAATAAGTATGGACATGTGAATTAATGCACCTGCTGAAAACATTACTATTCAATCTACAAGTGGCACGATAGAATCCAGCTTCACAATGCTTGCTTTGTGGGTTGCTACTGCAATCAACCAGCTGCAGTTCATACTTGCTCGGCCAGTGCATGGGTTGAGCTGCTGCTGACGCAGTCACGGGTGAAAAGCCTGTTTGGTGGAAATAGCTGAGTAGATTAAGCTTGTGCGACCCACAACAACCTGGACGTCAGTGGGTTCAATCAGTTTTGCACTTGTGTACATGGCAACGCCGGAAGTGCAAGCCCAACATGCTAGTGTGGGCCAGATTATTTGGGTCATGGTGGGGCAGGTTGATGAGTTACCACACTGTGCAGCTTAAAGTTTTGACCAGTGTTACGAATAAAACCTTCTTTAAAATACAGACTGTACAACACTATATAACAGTCGCTCAAAAAAGCTGAAAACTGACTTTATTGACTAATGGACACTTTTACATCATGGTCCAAACCAATGTTAGGCCCCTGTCTTACACCAAGTTCAAACCTTCTTTTAGCATTTTCTCGTGTTGATATCCTCACAGCAGGTGCTTGGTACGGGTTAACATCCCAGAGAAGTTCATTCACCTTTTCATCCCTCCTAGGTCACTAGGGAGGGCAACAAAGAGTTGGAGAAAGTAAAAACACGTGGGACCAGATTACAGAACTTTTGCCCCAGTGCATGTGCAATTTTGCATGGTATATCACTAGGGCATACATGGCTCCACAGCAAAACAAGTATTCATTCAATCCATGCCTACACAAGAGCAAAGTTTGTCTATGTTCTAATAGGCAATCTGTGTGCCCTAGTTAAACATGTATTCTTTCAGTGCCTTTTTGCACCAGGACCAAGCTTGTAGTAGTATTAGCACTAGGCCAAACTTTGCACTGGTGCAAACATGCATTAATAGAATCCTTTTTTTTTGCTGATGGCCAATTTTTGACCTATTGCTAATATAGTGCAAAATTGCGCTTGCACACAGTGCAACATTTATGTAATTGGGCTTGGGGTATACAGCTAAACATGTAGCGTATAAACAGTACATTCTTACAGCTGTAACAGCCCAGTCTCAAGGTTGGTGGGGATCAACTCAATCTCAGCCTCTCATTATTGTGAAGAAGCTAAAATGAGGACCATTCAGTCAGGCAATAAAATCAACTATTATTCCATCGCCAAAGGACCTTGCAGTATGTTTGCTGTGCAATACAAATGGCGATAACAACTGTGCAGTAATATCGGTGCCCCTTTTACAATAAACACTAACCCTAAAACCGCCTGTCTAGCTTTTCATCGACCAGGCTGTACTTTTTATCAAAACGTTAGCAATTTTTGTTCAGTTGCTCTGCTTTTTTGAGTTTTACCATTCAATTGGAAGACATATCTGCCCATGGAGCCCTGGGCATTAGCATCCAAGGTTTTCTAAGGTGTTGGGGCAACAGTGACCCCTCGGTGTGCTATTTTGTCTCAGAAGCTCTTTACAGGCATTGCTTTGCATGGGGACTAGTGGATGAACGCAGGCAAATCTGACGCCTTTTTAGTGAAATTGGAAATGTTATTCACTACTTCGTTGTTAAGCCAGAGCTGTCTATAAACTCTGAAATAATATTGGTTTCTGTCACCGGGATCAGAATATCCTTGTCAGAGAATGTTGTTTCCGATTATCCACCCTCCCTTAGCTCCTCACCTTCTTCTTTCCTTTCCGTACCCTTCTCTCCTTTTATTCTTGGTTGCTCCTTTTTTTTGTGTAGATAAGGACGGCCACAGAAGGAAGCCACCGTGCTACCCGAAAAGGGTGCCTGGGTCCCCCCTCCGGGAACGCCAAAAAAGGGGAAAAAGCCCTAAGGCACAAAAAACCCCTGAGCGACCCCTGAGATACTCAGGATATGAGTAGTGGTAGTCTTGAGACTGGGCCGGGCAGAAGAGATGGTCAGCGGTTATATTCTGAAGGAGCTCCGGAGGAAGGCAGTCCATGCGGTAAAGGGTGATCACTGGGTGAAACCCAGTTCAAGGAAAGGGAACCAGGAGAAGTCGGCAGTCCAATAGCAGCCCAGGATCTGGTACACAGGGAAGCAACAGAAGAAGGTGTCCAAGCGGTAGAGTAGACAATCTGAAATAAACAGGCCGGGGTCTGGTACACAGGGAATCCACCAGGAAGATCAGAGGAAGCAAAGGAGGAGATGGGTACAGGAAGACAGAACGGAGGAAAGGTAAAGAGCACAGAGTGAATGAAAGATGGGACGGGGGTGGGCTAGAAGACTGGAAGCAGAGCAAGGGGGATGAGAGGAACGGAAAAAAACAAGGGGGAAAAAAACTCTGAGCAATAAGGAGCAGGCAAGCAAGAGAGGAGAAACGGGACCCGATAGGGATCTGGTACCGACAGAGTAAATATACAAGCGTGAAGGCTACGAAAAGCACAGAGCGGACAGCACTCTCGGAAAATGAAACCGGAAGTGTTGCAACGCATCCGTGATCCGGAAGTGGGAGGCTTTAAGCTTCCGAGTTGCGTCAGCGCGCAAACACTAGAACGCTGCTGAAGGAGAACGTGATGGGTGAGCGGAGCGTGAAACGGGCTAGTATCTGTGCCGCCAGCGGCTCCGCAGGCTCCACCCGCCTCGCGGCATGACAGTATGCCCCCTCCTTATGGCCCCTCCCCCTGGTTTACCTGGACTAAATACATGAAATTTGCCTAGCAGGGAAGGGGCTGTAATATGGGAGATGGGTTCCCAGGAGTTCTCTGAGGAAGGGAAGCCTTTCCATTGTACCAAATATTCCAATTTGCCTCTGCGGTACCTGGAGTCGCAAATCTGAGCTACCTCATATTCCTTCTGAGTGGAAGCCAAAGGCATAGTTATTCTCTCAGCTTGACGAGTCCAGGTGTCGACATGAAAGTCTTTTAGCTGTGATGAATGGAAGACCGGATGGACCCGGTTAAGGCTGGTTGGAAGTTTGAGACAAAAGGCCACAGGATAGATTTTTTTGTATAATCTTGAAGGGCTCTAAGAACTTAGGAGAAAGCTTGGATGGATGGGCCTATCGAGGGAGGTATCTCGTGGAAAGCATAACTTGAGATCCCACTTCCCAGCCAGTGACAGGTTGACAGTGTTTATTGGCTTGAGACCTGTAACGCTCTTGCGCTGCCCTAAGGCTTTCCCCTGCCTTCTTATGTATTTCTCTAAGGAGAGTGAGAGAAGAATCTACAGATGGCACGTTGGTAGAGACACAGGAGATAGGAAGAATAGACCGAGGATGGTAGCCATAGGTACAGAAAAATGGACTGAACCCGAGAGCAGAATGTAGAGAATTATTGTAGGAGAATTCAGCCAAAGCCAATAACGAGCACCAATTGTCCTGCTGGGAGTTGGCAAAGCACCTCAGGTATTGTTCAAGAGTTCCGTTTAGCCGCTCAGTTTGTCCATTGGACTGCGGGTGAAAATCCGAAGTGAGAGCTCTTTCAATACCCAGCCGCTCACAGAGGGCTTTCCAAAAGCGAGATGTGTATTGACTGCCCCTGTCAGAGATGATTTTAGAGGGCATTCCGTGCAATCTGAAGATATCTTGGAGGAAAACTTCAGCCATTCTGGCAGCTGTAGGGACTCCGGGCAAAGGGGAAAAGTGAGCCATCTTGGAATATGAATCTACTACCACCATAATACACGTGCATCCCTGAGAAATGGGCAGATCCACAATTAAATCGGTTGAAACAGAGCTCCAAGGGCCTTCAGGTACTGCACATGGTTCAAGTAATCCGATCGGTCGTTGGAGGGAAGACTTGCTTCGAAGACAGACAACACAAGACTGGACATAACGATCCACATCCTCCTTCATTCTCGGCCAGTAAAAGTGTCGTTGTAGATACTCAAGGGTGCCTGTTCTGCCTCGATGGCCTGTAAGTTTAGAATCATGACACCAGCTCAAGGCCTTCTTGCGGAAGGCGGCGTGGGAAAGTAGAGTCATACGCCAGATCTTTAGGATGTCTCTCAACCTCAAAACGCCCTCCCGAATCTTCCTTTACTTGTCTGAGAAACGTGGAAACCACTCCGATACACTTGGGTTGAGGGAACATACGTTCAGGAGGAGAGTCTGAATCCGGTGAATAATCACACGACGTGAAAGAGAATCTGCCAGCACATTCAATCTCCCAGGGATGTAAGTGATGTGGAAATCAAATTGGGCGAAGAAATGAGCCCATCCGGCCTGTCGGGTATTATAACACTTGAATTGCTTCAGGACCTGCAGGTTCTTATGGTCAGTCCGGATGGTAAATGGATGTCTGCCTCCCTGAAGGAGATGACGCCATTCCACACAAGCAGATTTCATGGCTAATAATTCACGTTTGATTACAGAGTAGTTTCTTTGACTGTCGTTAAGAGTCTTCGAGAAGTATGCGACTGGATGCTCTACTCCCTGAATTTCTTGGAGTAGGACAGCTCCTATAGCTGCTGATGAGGCGTCGGTTTCAAGGACGAAGGGCAGATCTTGATCAGGCTGTAGTAAGATGGGTGCAGTACAAAATGCATTCTTAAGGTCTTTAAAGCTGTCTTCGGCCTCAGCAGACCATCTGAATGGGTTCGAGGACTTCTTGAGAAGTGAAGTGATGGGTAAGATCTTCTGAGAAAAATTAGAAATGAACCTCCGATAAAAGTTAGCCAAACCCAAGCACCTTTGGATTTCTTTTACCGAAGAGGGTGAAGGCCATTCTAGTATAGAAGACACTTTGTTGGGATCCATTGAAATCCCCTGGTTAGACAGGATGTACCCCAGATAGGGGATAGACAAAGCTGGAAAAACGCATTTAGCGAGTTTGACCGATACATGGTTATCTCTAAGTCTTCGGAAAACCTCCTTGACATGGCCTTCGTGTTCTTCAGGACTGTTGGAGTATACTAGGATATCGTCGAGATATACTAGAGTGGTTTGACATAAAAAATCGGAAAACAGTCTGTCCATAAAACGTTGAAAAACTGAAGGTGCATTCACCAACCTAAACGGCATCACTTGAAACTCAAAGAGTCCGAACGGAGTCCGGAAGGCAGTCTTCCATTCGTCTCCTTTCTGTATGCGGAGAAGGTGGTAGGCGTTTCTCAAATCAAGTTTGGTAAAAATCTTGGCTCCGTGGACAGCTTGTAGGATTTCTGTTATCAAAGGCATAGGATATCGATCCTTCAATGTGACCTTATTAAGGCCTCTATAGTCAATGCATGGCCTCAATTCCTTAGATTCCTTCTAGGTAATGAAAAACATGGAGGCCCCTGCGGGAGACTTTGAAGGCCTGATGAGCCCATTGGCCATGTTGCTGTCCAGATATTCTCTGAGATATTGTTTCTCCTCTAATGACAATGGAAACATTCTGCAGAATGGTACCAGAGCTCCCGGAGTTAATTCAATGCTACAATCCTCAGGACGGTGTGGAGGTAGCTCGATGGGTTTCTTCTCTGTAACTACCTCCGTAAACTCCTTTAGGTAATGGGGCAAGCAATGGACGCTCTTGGTCTCACAGCTGTTAGTAGTCTTGACAGTTTCAAATTTTGGTTCGGGTAAACACTCAGATTTGCAATAGGTGGACTGAAAATTCAGCAAGTTTCTTGACCAGTCAATATTGGGGTTGTGCTTGCGTAGCCAGCATATTCCCAGGATGATGGGGAAGTGCGCGGCTCTGATGATGTCAAAAACGATCCTTTCTGAGTGTTGTTGTATCGACAAGGTAAGTTCTTCTGTGGTGTGTGTGATCAAGCCAGAGCTCAATGGTTCACCATCCACCCCTTCTACCTTCTGGTCTTCTTGTTTGGCAATTCTTTTGACACCCTTTTGTTCCGCCCAGTGGGTATCTATGAAATTGCCGGCTGCTCCACAATCCAGTAGAGCCAAAGTAGTTACTTCAGTTGACTCTAATTTAAGAGTAACTGTGAGAACCATCAAACGGGAGTCCTCTGAGACTTCCGACGAGGAGACAGATAGAGGAGCATAAGGACTTGGACCAGCCCCTCGGCAGTGAGTCCCAACACTTACCGAGGGCGAGTGTTTCCCGACCTCCTGGGTGGAACATCCGGCAGTCCCGTAACATATGTGTAGATGCCCTGCAATACATGCACAGGCCGCCATCCCTGCGCCGTTTGCGTTCCTCTGGTGTGAGCGGAGCTCGAGTCGTTCCAATTTGCATTGGCTCTTCCTTGGTGGTTCGTGGGAAGGGTATGGACGTAGCCGGGTGAGTTTCTGAAAGAGGGGGTACATTTATCTTGGTTCTTTTCTTTTCCATGCGTCGTTCCGTCGTGCGGAAGTCAATTTGGAGGGTAGCCGTCAGGAGTTCAGCAAAGGATACAGGTCTTTCAATCCTGGCTAGCTCATCCTTTAAATCTTCTCTCAGACCTCGCCGGAAAATGGCATACTGAGCCTGCTCCTGCCAACCGGCTTCGGCTGCCACCTGTTTAAAGGCGGTAATGTAAATCAGCAGATCTGAATTTCCTTGACGGATATCAAGAAGATCTTCTGATGCCAAGAAAGTGCTTTCTGTATGCAGAAAGGTCCGCTGCATCAAAGCTTTGAACGCGTCATAGTCCTGCAGGACTGGGTCCGGCTGGTTCACAAGCGGGGTGGCCCATGCAAGGGCGTTACCTGTCATATGAGTGATCATAAACCCCACCTTGGCGTGGTCCGAGGCAAAGGTTTGGGGGCAAAATGAGAAGTGTAAATTGCAGGCATCCAAGAACTCTTTGACCCTTTTTGGAGAGCCATCAAACTTGCCCGACACAAGGGGAAGCGGTGGTAAGTCAGTCGAGGGTCGTTCTCTCTCAGTCATCCGTTGCTGTAGGTCGGCATTAGCGGCCTTAAGATTTCTCATCTCCACGTTAAGACTGATGCTACAAGTTCCTGTACTTGCTGTGGTTTAGCCATCGTGATCTCACTCTTTTGGCATTGCAAACTGCCACCAGGATCAGAGATACCCTCGTCAGAGAATGTTGTTTCCAATTCTCCACCCTCCCCTAGCTCCTCACCTGCTTCTTTCCTTTCCGTACCCTTCTCTCCTTTTTTTCTTTGTCTCTCCTTTTTTTTGTGTAGATAAGGACGGCCACGGAAGGAAGCCACCGTGCTACCCGAAAAGGGTGCCCAGGGCCCCCCTCCGGGAACGCCAAAAAAGGTGAAAAAGCCCTAAGGCACAAAAAACCCCTCAGCGTCCCCTGAGATACTCAGGATATGAGTAGTGGTAGTCTTGAGACTGGGCCGGGCAGAAGAGATGGTCAGCAGTGATATTCTGAAGGAGCTCCGGTGGAAGGCAGTCCATGCGGTAAAGGGTGATCACTGGGTGAAACCCAGTTCAAGGAAAGGGAACCAGGAGAAGTCGGCGGTCCAATAGCAGGCCAGGATCCGGTACACAGGGAAGCAACAGAAGAAGGTGCCAAGCGGTATAGTAGACAATCCGAAATAAACAGGCCCGGGTCTGGTACACAGGGAATCCAGCAGGAAGATCAGAGGAAGCAAAGGAGGAGATGGGTACAGGAAGACAGAACGGCGGAAAGGTAAAGAGCACAGAGTGAAGGAAAGATGGGACGGGGGTGGGCTAGAAGACTGGAAGGAGAGCAAGGGGGATGAGAGGAATGGAAAAAAACAAGGGGGAAAAAACTCAGAGCAATAAGGAGCAGGCAAGCAAGAGAGGAGGAACGGGACCCGGTGGGGATCTGGTAACGACAGAGTAGATATACAAGCGTGAAGGCTACGAAAAGCACAAAGCAGACAGCACTCTCGGAAAACGAAACCGGAAGCGTTGCAACGCGTCCGCGATCCGGAAGCGGGAGGCTTTAAGCTTCCGAGTTGCGTCAGCGCGCAAACACTAGAACACTGCTGAAGGAGAACGTGATGGGTGAGCGGAGCCTGCGATGGGCTAGTATCTGCGCCGTCAGCGGCTCCACAGGCTCCACCCGCCTCGCGGCATGACCGTTTCAAACCGAACATTGGAACATTCACGTGCTGATCAATACAAAACGCGTGAGTGGAAACACTGCTGACTGCTCTGGTTGGAAGAGCAGGTGGGACTGAGCTCAGGTCGGCCGATTTGTTAGTTCTGTTATTATGGTGTGGCAAAAGTAAGCTCATTATTCTTGGATATAGTTATGATGCACAGCTCATTCTCTCACTTATGAGAACATTTGATTTTTTATATGACTTTTTATAACTTCATGAAGTCCTCTTTGTCATATGCTACCTGCACATGCACTGCAGCACTTCACCAAATAGCGCTCGAAGAATGCTTTTACAATGGTTGGTGTTAGTGTGTGCCCTCGTTTCCCATGAGGAGACGGGCCCAGAGAGAGGCTCGATCACATTCGCAGAACACATGTCCCAGGCAAGCCTATGACAACTCCAACAAGCATTGGCAATGCCAAGAGTTTGGGCTTTTATGTAGGCATGGGAAAAGCACTTTCCAGGCACATCCATAGTGGTATTAACTATTCATTGTTGGTACCAGGTGAAAAATGGTGCTAGTACCTGGGCATCTAATAGCAGTGCCTGGCAACAGCTTAAAACGAATGCACAAACCAAACATGTTGGCTTTACCAATGCTTGTTTTAAACATAACTTGAGTGGCTCTGCCAATGCTTGTTTTTAACAGGACCTCAGCGAAGGCCATGTAGAGTGCTTATAAATCGAGTAGCCGTATTTCCATCCAATTCTTAGAGTGCCCCTATTTACAACATTTTTAACATACCATTTTTGTTGTTGATATTTTTGGGGGGAGGTGCACCAATGACGCTTCCCACCTGGGGTGCAATCTGGTCTAAGACCAGCCCTGTGTGTAATCAAAATACATAAGCCTATGCATTGTATGTGTACATGTTAATGTCACACTCTTAGATCAAAATGCCTCTTTTAAAATCCAACTTCAAAGAGTTAAAAAGGGAGTTGAGTTGATGCAGCTGCCATTCCCTGTGTTTTTTTTTAATCATCTAGTTCAAGGACATAGTAGTGTGTCCCCATACACCAGGAGTGGGAATACATTGCAAGTTATAGTATTTGATTTCTTCATTTTATTTTACTTCAAAAGGTGGTTCCCCAAAGAGCCTGCTTTTTTAAATTTATTTTTCTTTTTCTTTCAGGCAGAGAAGCACGGAGGAAGAGATGAGGGAGAGGGTAGGGTGGGGCATGAACCACTAACAAGGAGGGGCAGATGGAGAAGGAAAGATATTTAGTACTGCGCTGTAACTAAGGGATGGGTCAATCCTCCCAATGCACCTTCACACCCGTCTTGAAGATGTTAATAAATTGCTCCGCCGTGCAAAGGAGAGCTTCTCAGCATATACAGAGGACAGCTGTCCTCTGAAGGTAGGAGCCACCTGTTTCCTGTATAGCCTGTGATGTAGCAGGATAAACCCTCTGTCCAAATGAGGTGCTACAAGTGTGGGCATGTGTGGAAGAAGAGTGTGCCGTAGAAAGGGTATCTCAATGTCACGAGAAAGTAATGGCCTTTCTGAGGTCAGCTGGTTGGAATTTCATAGCGTGGCGGTGCATGGAGGTGGTACCGAAGGAGTATTGTCCCTTCTTGCCACAACTGAGTGGGGCACTCAGAGTATTGCATGCAGACAGTCTGAGCCTTACTCACTCACCAAAGGTGGTGAAGAAACACCACATCCATGATTCCTTCTGATCACTGGATTTGACAAGTACCTCTTCTATGGCATCATACTCCTTGTCTTTGTCCTGCAGCTCATCTACTGCAATGCCCCTGCTCTCTCCTCCCACCTCCCAATTGTGGCAGTGTTGGTGGTCCCTGAGGGGGAGGGATAGCCATAACTGATGCCATTTTAGGACAATGTTTGCTGCTCCCAACAGGTGCTCCTCTCCTCTGCTCTGTCAGATTGAGAATCACTATAAGAAATGGGTCGGCCCCCCTAGAGATGCTGTCCATGGTCTCTTTTCCATGTCCGCCAACTTCAGAGGCCGAAAAAAAGGGTGGTAAAAGTTATACACAGAACAGTGGCCACAACACTCTCTTGTGGAAACATCTGTGGCTGCAGGAAGGTGGTGTTCTGGTTGCATCTTGGTACATGATGTGCACTCCTTCAACCCATCATTGTGCCACAACCTACAGTGCTTGCATATTGAAGAGTTGAAGAGGTGCCCAAGGCACTTATCTTGGGCTACCCAATAGACTTGGCAGATTTTGCATAATACACTGCCTGCGACTCCTCTGCAAGTCATACCCTCTGGCAAGCAAGTAGCCCCAAACTCATGAAGAGTTGGATAGTAGTGTCATAGGTTGGGATGTCTTCTTATCTAAATTCACATTCTAAAGGAAGGTCTGAGCCTGATGTGCCCTAACCACGTGGGCATTCAATGCTGCAGTGGCCCCAGCTTCCGCCTCCAGATCCATCTGCTGGTTTGCCAATTCTGGATCTTCAACCTAGTTCTCTTTCATCTCCTACACTGTCACCACCTACTCTGCCAGGTGCCCCTCATCCCCTTGCACATCTATTGCTACTTCTCCCTGCTTCGCCTGGAGTACCTCATCATCCCAGCTAAGTCAAAACTGAAGGTACCTGCACACAATTTCTGCAGGTACCACTAAAGTGATTCTGCTTTTACAACAACCTCCCCCAGATTGGTAGTCAGATTCTCCTCCTCCTCATGCACCATCTCCCTTCCTCATGCTCTGTCTGCCCCTCCTCAACCATTGCCTCAACCTCATCAACCACCAATTTCCCCTCCTCAACCACTGTCTTCTCTCCTCGACCACTACTTCCTCACTTTGGCACAGGTTGCGTATCTGGTGGCACTCAGTAGGGCATGCACTCTGGTTCAACAATCTGTAACTATGTCATTCCTAATATGCCTTTTTGGGTTGCCCACAACCTTTCTCAACTCTGGTAATATAGCGGGTACCTGACATCAAGAGGATTCCCTAAAGAAAAATTAGCATTATGTAAAGGCTCTTGTTGACATCATCATATTACCAGAAATGATAGTCATCATTTAGTATGCTGCACCCTAGTATCTACATGATGAAGTTAGTCACAGCAATAATTTTGCAGACCAAACAACTAAACTAACTGCTGTATCAGACTCAGAAGCCCAATACACTCTGCCTATCAAAACTAGTCGCGTTGCTTCTCCATGTAAGACTTGGAAAAGCTGTCTCAAAGGCAAGAAAATGCTTCCTTTAGGAAAAAGGATAATTAGATAAGGAAAGGCCGTCAATTACATGATGACTCTATATGGCGAGATGACCATGGTTGTTCAGTGGCACCAAAGATAGACTTGTCCAATATTGTCAGAATGTACGACGGCCAGGCTCATGTGGGGAGCCAGGGAATGGTTATTTCACTTATAAATTCTGGTTTACCCCCTGCGGAAGGTACACAAAGCTGGGAACTAGAGTGCACGCCTCACACCCTCTTTTTTTCTTAACATTTTAATAAAAGTATTCAAGTTGCATCTTAAACCCATGTGAGCAGTGGATAGCAACCCTGCATCATCTGCATACAAAAGTTCAGGAAATATATCAAATCCGAGTTTGGGGGGATCAAGACCACACACTAACAATTCTTCAATTATCAGATGTATATAAAAGCAGAATAGGAAGGGGGCCAACACACACCCTTGTTGAACCCCCATCTCTACCAGAAAGGCTTTGGTGGTCTTAGTAGCCAACCCCCCACCTTGCTCTTTGTTTCCTATAAAGTGATTTGATACTAGAAAGCAGTGGCCCTGGAATACCCTTACCTTTCAATACTGACCAAAGTTTACATCATCAGACACTGTCAAATGCTGTGCGTAAGTCCACAAATACAGCATAGATCCTGTTATTTTGTAGGGAGATATACTTAGACAAAACTGCAACAGAGGCATTCGTCCACTGAGCCAATGCCGGACTGGAACCCAGCCTGCAAGTGATTTATATGATTATCCTCTTGAACCCAACGCTGTAGTCATGCCAACAGGACTTTTCCATAGACCTTTCCCACTGCATCAAGTAGTGAAATTGGTCTATAATTACCGGGTCCTTTTTGTCCCCCATTTTGTACAAGGGGGTGAAATTTGCTTAATTCCATGACTGGGGTACATTCCCCGTTCTTGAGACAAAGTCAAATACTTGTGTTAAAGAGGGCGCCACGATAGATGGTTCTCATTTTAGCAAGTCAATCAGGATTACATCTGGTCCTGGCACTTTCCCACTTGTTAATTCAATCATAGCCTTTTCCACTTCAGTGATTGAGAACTTCAGTGGGGGTTCATCACCATTCTCCATAATCGACTGCTGTGAATATGAAATGTGTTCTTTCTGTCCCTTCTTGTACAGTTGACTAAAATGATCAAACCATTCCACTGGCGAAACATAACTGGAGACAGGGCCCACCCCCTTCACTTCAATTCCACCTACCAGACTCCAGAAATGTACAAGGTCACTGTTAACACTACGTGGCAATAGCTCATCCCATTTGTACCTAGAGTATTGAGACTTCTTGAGAGCTATCACCACTTTATAATTCGCCCGAAGATGCCTCAGATGTGATTTATCGATTATAATGATAATATCAGTAGCTCATTAAATCCTGTTTCGATGATATACAGTCTTCATCAAGCCACCCTTTGTTTGCCAGGTTATACTTCCTGATTTTACTTGCAGGTTTTAACAAATAGGATGACAGTTCCTTCACCATCTATTTATATAGATCACCCGCAGTGGGGGACATGGGATCTGCCTAAAAGATACCCGGTATTTACGAATGAATACTTGCATAAAGGTTCTACAGGTTCACTCTGATCTAATGATGACCATTTGACAACATGCTTCACGTTACCCCAAACGGTAATTATGTTTCCACCCCTTCCTCCTCCAGAGTTAACATTCCCTCCCCACTCAGGACATAGAGTACAGCTTAATGGAAGATAGTCACTGTCTGTATGCTTGACCACTTTTTTTTTGGTTATTTGATTAAATAGCTCAGGTGTACTGTTGGTGTTGTATATTTCACCTCAAAAACAATGTGGGGAAAACTGTGCCTTCCTAAAGGCCCTTTTTGTAGGCGTCAGGGTTGACTTCCTTCAGCTTCCCTGTTGCAACAACTGTCAAAATCTCCTTGTTATCCTGGATGTTTTCTATGGGTAGTTGGAGGCATACACCAGGCATAGGGCAGATGTGGTAAAATTCTTTAAAACGGTTGTCAGAAATGTTATGCTCATTTGTAGTGTCTGCCTAGCATCAATACCGAGTATCTACAAATTGGAGTCAACGGGTAGTTACCTCCTGTTTGTACCCTAATCGTTTTAACACATTGTAAGCAGAAGGATATTTGTTAAAAAGATTTTCCTACAGCTAAGTCCTTAACAAAACTTAGGTTTAGCCCTACATGTGAGATACTTTCTATAGAGTTGGAGCCAGCCCTAGTGTGTGCTGGTGTGCCGTCTACAAAGAGATGTAGAGGTCCTGGCCCTTTCCTCTCTCACTACTTTCCTAAATTTCTAAAAAGGTAAGTGCGCACTTGCTGGTGGTCGGTGTTATTCTTTATATGCACAAGGGGGTGGCATACTGAACCTGAGTGGGAAAGGGGGGGAATACTGCACCTGGGTGGCAATAGCCGGTGATTGGAGAATGCATGCAGAGCTAAACACTCCTGACCTGAACCAGTCAAACGGTACATGACACATCACTGTGCCACATATCACAAATAATGCATATCTATGACAACAAGTAAGAGGCACAACCAGGCCACCATGGTGATGGCAAGCAATGCATGAATGAACAGGATGGCAACTGTGGCAATCAGGTCAGTGTGACCATGCATAGTAAAGAATGAACAGCATGAATTGGAGGGTAATCATTGTTGAACTACCACAGCACATCTGCCTCAGCATGCATGATTACACCCTGCATCATCTATTGAACGCCATCCAGACTACCGTACCTCATGACAGTATAGATTGCATCTAGGTAACATTTCTGCATGCGTACAGGGACATGTGCATGCCCACACCAAATAGCTGCCGCCATGACTGTGCTCCCTGAAGGTGGCAGTTCTGAGTGACACACACCTATTTGTATCTGCTTGCAGGCGATGGAGGATATCCCTTGAGGCCGTGGCTACTCACCCCTGTGCGGAACCCGCAGAACAGCCACGAGGAGGAGTACAATTGTGTGCACACCCGTACCCCAGTTGTGATTGAGTAGACCTTTGGCCTGTTGAAGATGCAGTTCCGCTGCCACAGCAGGTCTGGTGGGGCACTCCTATATAGGCCTGAGAAGGTGGCAAAGATCACCATGGCCTGTGTCATGCTGCACAACATGTGCATCCAGAGAAATGTACCACTGCCACCTGACATTGACATGCATGGCCCGGGTGAGGATGATGAGGATGGAGACGGAGGTGAAGTAGCCCTCCTACCAGTACTTGATGCACAGGATGGCCATGCTGTACGCCAAGCACTAATTCACGAATACTTTTGAAACACAGGGACTATGAAAGACATGTGTCAGTCAGACACTGGGCCAATGTGGACATGCACACAGGGAATGTTGGGATTTGGGCACTGAACACCGTAACACATTAAATGGATGCACACGAAATTAACAATGTCCAGCCATGGGTTCTTCTAATCACAACGTGTGTATTATTTACAACAGCAAAAATGTGCCTACTCCCCCCTCCCAGACCCCCCAACAAACTCCCAGACCCCCCAACAAACTCCCAGTCCCCCCAACAAACTCCCAGACCCCCCAACAAACACCAACACCCCCAATAGACTCCACAAGATGCATCCCTTCACCCTTAACCTTGTGTCCCACTACCATTGTCCCCCCACACTACTTCCGGGACTTGTTCCTGTCCAGAGGCGGCATTTCAGTGTGCCTTGCACTCCTACGTGTGTGGCGCACTGGGCTGGTGGGGAAAGATGAAGCTGGTGTGGAGGTAGTAGGTGAGTCGCTGGCAGGTTCCACACCTCCTGCAAGCCGTGGCTGCTGCATATGAAGCAGCATTGAAGTCAGCACCTGTGTCACCGCCCCCAGGCAGTCCCTCATTAGCCGAGCCGATGCATTGACAGCTGCTGTGTTGGCTTCGATGGCCGCTGTGGTCCCCGCAATTGCTGTGGCAATACCCCGCCTAGTTTCCTCCCCGTCCGCTATGTACTGGCGGAGTAGGTCTAACATGGCCTCCTGTTGGGCCTCCACCATCGAGAATCGTGTCTCCAGGGTTCTGGAGGGGGCTGGAGGGGTGGGTTGTGCAGTCACGTGGATGGCATTTTCGGGACTGTACTCCTCAGAGGTGGGTAGGTCACAGTCACGGAGGCAGGGATCAGCTTCACTGCAGGTGGTTGACTGCAGGTGTTGGGGCGGGAGGGCCGGCACGGGGCTCGGGGTGGCCAGGCACGTCACCTCGGTGTCTCCCTCAGGCTTCACACTGGCATCAAGTTCTTCCCCAGTGGAGGCGGGTGCTTCCAGGGACTCCCCTTGGACAGGTGTGGGTGTGGCCTGCTTCTTAGGGTGTGTGGTGGATGCCCTCGCGGTTGTCTCCTGGGTTGCTTCTTCCTCATCAGTGCCTGGGGGTTAGAAGAGATGCAGGGCATCAGTGATGGTGTGACATGGCAGAGTCATAAGATGGTGCTGTTCATTATTCATTTGATCATGCATTCATGTCTTACAGGTGTGTCACGCAGGGTATTCAGAGGGGGCAAGTTAGCATTCACTGCATGGCAGGTGGCATGCCGTTGATTTTGGGTTTGTGTGATGTATCACATGGGCAAGGTCCAGGTGTGTTGGCTGTGTGTTGGTTATGGGATTGGCACTCAGCATGCATTTCAGTGTGGCAGCGTTTGGCCCGCCATTTGGACTTGGATATGGTCATGTGGGTGTTGGAACATGCATTGCCTTGCCTAGACTCTCTACCACTTCACTTGTACTAAGTCATGGTCTCCCCTACAGGGATCTGCAGGGTCACTCACCTCCTTCTGCGGTTGATGCCGCACCCGTCTCCATCTCGCATAATCCCTCGATGAACTCAGGACTGATGAATCTGCTAGCCGTCTCCTCCCAGGGCATCAATTTGGCAGGGGGGTGGGCACCTCCGCCTGTGGCCATGGCCTCCCTCCGATTGCTGACCATGATATTACATACCCTCAACTGGAGGTCATTCCACTGCTTCCTGCAGTCCCTCACACTGCGCGGGGTGGTACCTACGGCTGATAACTTGCGGGCTACCTCCTGCGAGATTTGCCTCTTTTGTTGCTGCACCTCCCACTTCTTGTCGTGGGATTGTATTGTGTCTGCATGTGCAGCTAGAGTGTCCGCTAACATGGTGAGCTTTGCATCTGAGTAACACTGTTTCCGCAGCCGGGGGGTGGTCTTCCTGGTACCCTTTGACATTCTCTATGGATTTCCACAGTGCTCTCCGAGTATCGACTGGTGGTTAGGGAGGATGGTAATGGATTGTGTTTTTAAAGATGGCCGCCGGCCCATTTCCAGTTCCTGCGCGATGACGTTATTTCCGGGTCCGGTTTTGCGAACCCGGTATTAGCATAGTGGTATTACCGGGCCGGTATTTAGGGGCTGCTCCTAGGCGGTGCTGGTATCGGCGGGTCCTGCGATGCCGCTATCAGGGGGTTGGAGGGCCTTTAGCGGCATGCCAGTATTTCCATTACCGGCATGGGGGTTTGCGCATGCTCACGCACTCATAATCACCCGCTATTAGCAGGTTCATACGAGCACAGACCCCCTCTTACCGGCATACCGTTAATGGACCCGTTTTTACCGGGCTACTCGTAACGAGGCCCATAGTGTTTTCTGGTAATGATGGGATAATTGGGTCGGGTATTGTCAGATCGGGGAAGGTAGATGTAAGGTTGTGGGTAGATGGGTTCTGGTTTCCTTTAGGGAAAAGCACTGGGGTAGGATGGGACTTTCTTTAACATATCCAATGTAGACTGAGGGGGAGTGGGGTAGCGGAGTGTCGGAAAGGGGGGAATACTGCATCTCTCCTGAGGGTATTCCTCCGACAGTCTGCAAGGACCCTTTGTCCAGGTGATCTTCCCACACTGGTCCACCCCCAGGGTCTGGTTCCAACGGTGATGGCTGCGCTGTGGACATCTGAATAAAAGATCCTCAGGGTCTATCCTTGAGAACACCCTCAGGTTTCTCACAGTACTCTTATTATAGAATGTGTGCTATAAGTAATGAAGTCTCTGAACAGTCTTACATCTCCACAAATGTGTTTATATTTGTGTTTTTCTTCTTACAGACTTGCATTGTCTCCTGCTGCCGCAGATGTAGTGAGAAGGGAACTGTGATCAACTGTGATCAATAACATTGCCCCCTCCCGGCCTCCTTAGCATAGCTCGACCCTTGACATGTTCTCATCATATGCCCTCCATGGAATAATATGCTTTACAATAATACTGAAGTATCATACCTATCCTCCAACGTGAGTGTTTATTATTTTCCTTTTACATCTTTGCAGACCCTTGTTAGGTCACCCTCTGTCCCTATTGGCACCAGAAATGTTTATATACTATCTTTTGGACTGTGAATGTGCTCCCAAAGTACAGAGCATAGACTTTCAGCTTGCCTCAGATGACTGGGCCAAGTTCATTGGATCATGCCAGTCTTAATCATCTTCAACAATGGATTTAACATCCAAACTGAAATGATGTCAGAGGGAGGAGACCTTATCCTCCCCCGACCTGAGGAGGAAGTGAGTGAAAATGGTTATATGTCCAGTCCACTGACAGTGCCTGTCAAAAGGCTGCCTAGACATTTATAGGGCCAATTGGTGTAGCCTTCAACAGGTGGGAAAGTCTCTGTTTCCATGTGGATTCAAAGCACAATCCTAGCACAGCCACCCACCAGCCGCACCCACTGTCCATCTTCTCCTTCATTTGCCCAATTTACTTTTAATCAAGCGTTTTTTTTCTCCCAAACCCTCTTTAATACCCACACATACATACACATACACATGCCTACATACAAACATGCATACACACACACAAACACTTACCTTCTCACTGCGTAGTGTCTTCTGCCTTCTGGGTTGTACAGAGGTTGTGCCTGTGCCTGCACACACACGTGGGGCAGGGTTCGACCTCTGAGCGCCCCAGAGTTCTGTTCCCAGACTTCTGTGCTCATGGTCTTTACATTGCAGGTGATAGACAATAAATGCCAGAAATACGAGCACACTGCCATTTATATCCAAAAGAACTCTACCATGTGATATTCAGTGGGCATGAAAATTGAGAACGGATGAGTCTTTTGAGACAATAGAAACCTTTGTCTGAGTGGGAGGCGGGATCATTGTGCAAGGAGTCCCCTTAGGAATTCTGGAAAATTCAGGATTGAGCGTCCTACAACAGATAAAAGGTGCAACTCAGAAGGACGGAGAAGGTTGTTTGGCTGGGAATTTTTGCTAGGATACTGTCCATTTGTCTTGCAAGCAAATGTGATTTAAACCTTTGCCTAATTAGAACCAAACATTAAGACCATTATTTTTTGAAGTTCACAGGAAGACATTGAGTCATAGAAGCAAGGACTTAGATTACAAATACCATGGATCGGAAGGGAAAACTCACGCTTCATTCCTCCATTTGGGGGGACCAGGATTTGCCCGAGGTAAAAAAAGCTAAGGGTATTTCCTGCCTGGGTGACCAAGAGTATAGGATAAATAAGAGATATAGTTTCCTTGGGGTGGATGGGGTCGTTTGAGGATCTAAAAAAGAGGAGTCACTTAAGGAATAGCGAGTCCGATGCATATGTCAGGCTTAGGTCCACCATAAGTAGACTTTTAGGGAGGTGAACATTACCAGACTATCCCCCTCAAGGCAAATCTATTGTCAGAAATAATTTTGCATAAATCCCTATCAACATAGTTAGCAGACAATTGCAAAGTTTACTTTCTGCTCTCTAACAAGGTTGTGGCTTAACTCGGAAGGCAATGTACGACAACTAGAGAAGGAAGAATGGAAGTGCTAAGGTCCGCTCTGGAAGTTGGCATCAGTAGCAGATTCCAGCTAGCCCAATTCCAAAAACTGTACTGAGTTTACTACACTAGCTAAGCTAAGCTCTACAGAGGATGGGCCATGCTTTTGATCCATCATGTCTCTGATGTAAAGTGTGAAAATAATAATTCTTCCAAATATTATGGACCTATACCAAATTCAGGAATATTGAAACATGGTGCTTACAAATATTTATTGACAGAGTTCTGCCTAATTCAAAAGAAAAACGTTCCAAATTGTTGCTAATGAATGTTTGGAATGAGGAAGAGTTAAGTTAATATTAAACAAGCTTTTGTAACTGTTGCATTTTAGTAACTGCATTTATAGTATACCATAAAGTAAGTATTCCAACCCATTGACACCATGTGAAAAGAAATTACTAACTCATTGCAAGAGGAGATACTGTCCTATAGCCTGGCATAACATTTACATACATGCTTCCAAAACGTGAGGTGTGCTATAACAGCTGGTCAAGTGGCACAGCGAGTAGAGCGCTTGCTTTGACATCCGTGCAGAGCTTGCTAATGCAGGTTTGAATCGTGGCAGGGCCAAACTCAGCCTTTCATCCTTCCGAGGTCAATAAATGAGCACCACACACCGTGGGAAATAATAAGCAGTGCTCAGATACCTGAGGGTTTGTAGCGCTATATAAATGCAAAATTATTATTATTATTGTAGCAAAGAGAGAAGTTGCTGCTCAGTGGCGGGGGGCGGGGTTGATGAGATACCAAGTTTGGTGGCATTGACCGGCGGAGTACATCACTTTTGTTCCCCAGAGAAGAGAGTGTACAGGGCAAGAGTCTGGCACAAGAACAGCAAATGAAATATGGGGTACATTGGAGGAACATGCTTCTGAAAATGAATGAAGTTGTAGAGTTGACTATTACCTATGTGATGCATTGTGTCGGAACACTGTTACACAAAATAGGCTGGGATTTCAAAAGGGGACACGTATTGATTTATTTTGTTATTTACTTGATTGTAATTCATGGTATGTGTCATATTGCTCAATATTATGCTTTACAGCTGAGTGCAAACTTTGACCAATGGTTCTATTTTAATGGCTGGAATGTTAAGAAGTACTTGCTTTAATTTGAAAAACCTTCATCAAAATAGGCCATAAAAAAGTAAGCAGAGACTTGGGAGAAGACCATATGTTCCAGACATGATGTGAGAAAAAGAAGTGAAATAGGCCGAAGATTGAAGGGAAGAGAAGGATCAAGTGAGCGTTTTTTCACAATAGAGAGGATGGTAGCATGTTTGAAATCTGAAATAAAGATGGAGGAGAAGAGGGGTGAGTTATAAATGGCAGACAGGGAGGGAACAAGAAGGGGAAAGTAATTGGGAAAAAGGTATAGGGTCAGGAGGGAAGCAGGAGATGACAATGAAAATGAGCACTGTTGGATAAGAGTGAGAAATAGGACAGAAGCTGAGAGGGAGGAGAAGAAATGAGAGGAGAAAGTGGTGAAGCAGTTGAGGAGGCGGCTAGATAAGAGTACAACTGGAGAACATTACTGGAGAAATAGTAAGCAAGGTCAGACGTAAAGAGAGGGGAGACAAAGAGGTGTCAGGAATGCAGGGGAAAGAAGATCGTCAACAAGCTGGGAAAATCGACCAGTATGGGGACAGTAGAACAGAATAAGATCAGCCAAATGTTGCTTCTTAGTAGCATGGAGAGAAGAGTCCTAAGAAGAATGAAGAGATGAGAGAAGAAAGTAGTCAGAGAAGGAATCAGGTGTTTCTAGTGACGTCTGCACGGAGAACAGAGGTGTTGAGTAATCCATGGTTGGGAAGGTTTGTGACATTGAGGAAAAGGGTAGTCGGGGTAAAGGGAGTTAAGGGTGGAAGCAAGTGTATAATTAATTAGAGAAAGAGTAGAATTGAGGGAGGAGAGGTATAAGAGGGAAGGGAGGGTAAGGAGCAGGCTAAGGAAGAGATGCGGGAAGAAGTGACGAAGAATTTAAATTGACCATGAATGGATGATAGAGACAGAGAAGTGGAAATAAATAAGGCCAAGGGAAGACCCAGAAGTGTGTGAAGGGAGAGAAGAGGATGAATGAGATTTTACAATTGTAGCAGAGGTAAAAACAAAGGCCTGGATGCATGAGTTATTAGATGAGGTTTGAAGTCATAAGGATGCAAAAAGAGGAAAACGAGGAAGTATGTAGAATAGAAAGGAATCAAGATTTTGAAGAAAGAGGATAGAGAGCCACTAGGATGGCAGACAATCAGAAAAGCAACAAGGTAAAGATTAGAAAAAGAGGCAAAGTGCTACTTGAATTAGAGGAATGAGAGAGGAGAAAGTAAGAGAGAGGTTAGGGGAAAAGAGAAGTGGAAGAGAAGGACATTACTGCTTCCAGTCCATGTGAGATGGGAGAGTATGAGAAGTTGATAGAAATTGAGAAGAAAAAGTCAGGGGTAACAGTCTAATTTTGGGAGATCTAGGATACTATGAGACAAAGAAATTCAAACGTATATTGAACCCGTGTCTAGAAGCAAATGAGTTTCATTGCATAATGTGAGGATAACCTCAAAGTGTGGTGGACAGAAATAATCAATAACATAGAAAGGATAAGAGAGAGAATTAAGGGAGAGCCTAAGTAATATGGATGAAGATTGAAAGCAAGGCAACAATGATGTTAAATATAAAGATGAAAGGAACCTGCATAGACAATATATGGAACATAGTTATAGCAAATAGGAGGCAGACAGGATGAGCAAGGTGAGGGTGCCTGACCCACATCAATGACAGAGTTGGAGGCAGAGCCACAATCCAAGAGAAGGTGAGTGTAGGGCACATCCTTTACACAGTGCTGGATGACAAGTGATCAAGCCAAGTTACAGATGGAATGGGCTAGCACTGCTATTATTCTTGAAAGCAAATAATGCCTTGATCATTTTAAATGAATACAAAATGCAAGATTAGTATTTTTCAAAGATATATATATTTTTTTTAGGGCAACAGCAGTACACTCCTTGCTACTAATGCTATTTTTCATGTATCGTTTATGTCTATGAAATAGATAAGCATTGCAATTTGCACATTGAGATGGTTTTGTTAGCTTTCTATACAAGTGTATACAATGCGGACCTTGGTAAATGGCCCACACAGAAGTGCCTTGTCAGTGATCCACAAATCTTTGTCATTGTCAAAGATGCATATGTGTTTTTGAAAAGCATGCACAGGCGTTGTCAATGTTTTCACACCGTTTTTGTTTTCCTATATACATTTTGGCAGCAACAGAAGCACATTTGTTCTTCATGGAATTTTTCCTTTTTTTCCTTTCACACACATGTATTTTTCTGAAAATGCCTTGATGCAACCGCTAAAGTTTATTTTCTTGCTTACATAAAATGTGTGATTGACCGCTATTTAAGCATTAGCATTTTGATGAAAGCCAGAGTAAAAGAGAATATTGTGCCAAGTAAGGCTGGAAATTCCTAAAGTATGGTTTTGTCTGGCAGAAGCTTTGATTGGGGGCACGCAGAAAGGTCATTTGAAAATATCACAAATGCTGGACTAGATTCTGGCTTGCAGGATAATACACCAACAAAAACACAAATAGATCATCTCGCATGAAAATCTCTAATGAAATGTTGATTTCAAAATTTATATTTTCAAGGGATTTGTCAGATTCATGGTTTTTTGCCTTTTCATCTACAATTCGACCTGCTGGAATTAATCTTGAATGATGCCCTTGGACACTTTGTGACACCTTTTGGATTCATGGCTTTTTACCTTTTTATCTACAAGGTGCATACTTGCTGAAATGTTTGTGGGTGCATTGACCAATGTTTGGCTCCTTGATGATTTATGTTTTTTAACCGTTTCATGGTTGTGTAAATGTGCCTCTTTTCAGATGCTCTAAAACGATGCATCACAGCCAAATACAACACACTATCAAACAGCTCTCTCTCACCACTCTATGGGGAATATATTTTGTTCTAATGCTTCAACTTTATAGCTTCTCCTTCCAAGCAGTTTGGCAATTGAGTAGTAAACTAAAAGGCAGAAAAAGGCATTGAAAACACAATTGTTCCCAAAGATGCATTTACTATGACATATCTGTACCCCAAGCTATCTATCTCGCTAACAATTCTGTACAATAAAGACTTAGAAACCACTTCATTGATGTCCCAGAAATCAGAAACTTCAACAGCTTGTGACTCTGATTGCTCAATTACAGAGAATGGCCTAGTTTTCTTTCTGCCATCATGCTGGAAAAATTACCTGTGATTTATTCAAACATCCTGTCAGTCACTCAAAATATTAATTGGATTTAAAAAGGTTATTAAAAGCAGAATAACTTTTGGCTCTGATTCAACACAATGTTAATATCCATCTCCTGTTCAACTACACCATATCTTCACATAACCACCACTATGTGGGCTCCCTGTGGGGTACTTACCGAGTGATAAATAATGTCATTATCGGTCTCTTAAAGTGTAACCTTTAGCACCTTTGTGCTCACAGAGCTATCCTCCATCCAAACGATATGACTCTCCATACCCCAAACTTCATCTACAAAATACAATATAGAAAAACAATAAAAAGGCAAGTCAGATAAAGACATCAATTCAGGTCAGTTTGAATCATTGGTAACTGTTGGAGCTGGTGTGGACTGATTCTTGGCTCGGACAGAAGGAGCTATGGTTACTAACTGCTGTTCTGCTGCAAGCACTCCCAGATAATCTTTATCGGAAATCCAGTTTGGATGCACTTCCCATGAATAGAGAATTTGACCTAGCTGTCACTCTTCTGGATAGGGAGAAATCTCAGGAGAGTCTCCACTCCACAGAACCAACTTCTTTCTACCCGAGAGTGTCCTCACTGCCAAGTAACTATGTATTTACTCATAATACAGGACCAGGATTTCACTTCAGCTGTGGATGCGACTATCACTCATGAGTAGTTTAACTTCCTCTAAGGACCATTTTTAGCTGGTACTGAATTATACTGCTTTGAGAGAAGAACGTCATTAAAAGTAAAGAGCAAATAACATATTCCCAGACTCACCCATTTCCAATAAAGTCTAAAGTTCATGTTCTTGTGGTCCACTATGCTTGCAATGAGAAAAGTTTTTAGAATTAGAAAGTCCACCCACCTTACTTGCTGAGTTGGTGAAAGGAAGACATGATATGGTCTACACCATTTTGGAGCCTTAAATCCATTTCTGTTGGTGGCTCATATCAGAACAAACTCTCAGAGTTTCAGAGAATGCCAGACCTCAGGTAGTTCCTTGGCTAAGAGTTTCCATACCTATGTGTGAAGAGAGCTGATGGTAGATATGAACTTTCTGACGTATTCAAGGTTATCATAAATGAGCAAAAAAAGGTCTGAGAGTCCCTCTACCGGTGCAAACACAGCCCATTGACCTGTTCTTGGGTGGATGGCCCCCGGAATAATCTCAACCATGCTTTAGCTCACTGCGCTTTTCACAGAGGAGAAATGTCCAGATGCATATCAGTCTTTGTCCCACCCAAAGGCAGACCAGCACCAAAATGTTAGGCAATTCTCTTCAGAACAAGCGTACTAACAACAACCCCAGACATGTGTTTGGGCCTAGTGAGGCCTCATCAGTGAGGTGGAACTGTGCCTCTCTGAGAACAGTGATCAAGGGGTCCACGTCTAGATTACCCTGGTAACTTGGGGTGAGAACCCAAAGTACCTCAAAATATGCAAAAGAAGGTCTGGGAGTCTCTCTACCAGCACGAGAGTTAGAAGTGAGGCTAGAGGTAGAGGTGTGCATTCCCTCTACCAGCACAATCACAGCACATTGACCTGTTCTTGGGTAGATGGCCCCCAGGAGAGTCTCAACCATGATTTAGCTCAGTGCGCTTTTCATGGAGGAAACATTTCCATATGCATATCAGTCTTTGTCCCACCCAAAGGCAGTCCAGAACTGACATGCGAGGCAATTCTTCTGAATAAGAGTGTCAACAGCAACTCCAGACACGTGTTTCAGCCTAGTTGGGCCTCATCAGTGAGGTGGAGCTGTGTCTCTCTGAGCACAGTGATCAAGGGGTCAACATCTGGATTACCCTGGTAACCTAGGGTGAGCTAAAATGTGGCTGCAGACTCTCGAGTGGGCATCTTCCCAAAGAACAGGTCATTAAGCTGTGTTTGTTCTCGCAGAGGGGCGCCCATACCTCTTTTTCTATTTTATCATAAATGAGGTGTGCATTCTAATAGTCCCTTTCCCAAAGGTGGAGATGAGGATAATTGCAATGAGAATTTCATTGGACATCCATAGAGGACTTCAATGGGGCTTAACCCCATTCGGGGTTCTCTGAATGCTAAGCAACAATAAAGGAATGGCCTCAGGCCATTTAAGGGCTGTCTCTGTGCAAAGTTTGGTCAATCTGTTTATAATAGCTCCATTATGACTCTCCACAGCACCCACAGATGGAGGATTGTGAGGGCAGTGGAGATTATGTGGAACATTGAGCGCAGTGCATTACTCATGTATGTTCTGGGTGACACAAATGAGTTCCCCTCCCACTGTTTATACTGAGTGGAGCTGCACATCTTGATATGAAATCCGTAAGTAAAACCTTTACCACTGCAATAGCATCTTCTCTCTGACATGGATAGGCTCCCAACTATTGAGCATATAACGGGTTAGGGCTCTAAGTGTGGCCTGAGAATCAGACCAACACAACCATTTCTTCTCATTAGCATGAGCATACATCTTCTCATTCTCATGAGCATACATCTTCTCATTCTCATGAGCATACATCTCAAGAGTATTATTTCACTTCACTTAAATACATTTCTTTATTCAGTAAAAATGCACATGTCTAAATGCCATATTGTTAACATACACAGGGGTTAACACCATACGTTCACAACATGTTACACAAAAAAAAGCACATATACTGGCTAGTCCTCCTTCAGCTATTCACCTTAGTGACTAGGAGCTGATAGAAATGTTTTATTATACTTACTTTCATCTGGCCAGTCAGTATATGGGCAAGCAGTCAATCTCGCTGCATCCCAGGGGAAAGCCTTGTATGCATGTTTTATTTTATCATCTCAGCATTAAAATGTCGACACCCTGTGTTTCAGGTCTTTCTTCTGTATCCAGGGTTATGCTCTGCCCCACAATCTCATTTCCACATTACGTCCTTCACCAGGACATGCACGATTAGTCAATGTGCAATCAATCTACCACACCGAAGTGATGTTATGCAAATGAACCAAGGGCCAATTACACAACCATTGATTTAGGCGTTATGGTATTGCAATGGATATTATTATTACTCAACAGTCAATCAAGGAGTAACTACATGTGTTGGACACATGGCCTTGTCTGTGATACATTCTAGCCTGGCGGGGCAACAACATTTCTGGTGCCACTAAACATCTCAGTTCATCACTCTACAAATTCCCAGTTTAAGCGACATCCTTTTCATAACCAGAAATCTCTCTCTATTGAGGGAATGGCTTCCAGTATCTGCACCAGCTTCTCAAGAGTTTTAAAAGGAGGCAGAGTTTTCACATTTTTTATTTGCATTACAAATTCAGCCTCAGAGGCAGCAATCACTACCAACTTCAAGAGGAGTCTGCAAAGTAATTCCCACAATACACCCTTACTATGTAAAGGTTAGTGTGCTGCACAGTAGATCATAGCTATCTGTTTGGATATCATCATAGAATCTAACAAGCCACCAATATATGTGTGATTTGTGAGGGGACCAGATAATGTCAGGAAGCCGTTTGTGATTTCATTATATCTACACATTATGGGCAATGCCATAAGAATACCTGGAGCCTGTGTATACTGTGTATACTGATAGTTGTTCTGCCAAATAACATCCTCCTATTAGTGGAACCAACATAGCTATTTGTGCTGAAGTGTCATTCTGCAATTTGACACTTTCCACCACATCCCCAGTGTACATACTGCATACCCCACTACCATCCTCTATTTTTGTTACAGGTAATAATAACATCGAGGAAATACATAAAATCAGCATTGTGTATAGGGTGTCGGACAAATCAATCCTGGGAGTTAGAAGGAAATCTGTAATAGCCACACAATAGTGCAGTTCCGCATCATGTGACTCAACGTCATTTGAGGTTAGAAGTAAGGACATCACGTTTTGACCCAAAAACAGGATTTCATGTTTATCAGCACAGGACACTGACATGTGTTGTGTTTTGGTTTTCAGCCTAACACTAAATGAAGGACTGCAACCTCCAGAGGAGATCCCAAAACAATTTGTTCACTGTTGCACTGCTCTTACTGCACCCCTTACTGATCAAAGAGAAGGAAGCATGCCTGGTGCAACTGAATCTGGTTATTTACTATAATAAGCAATTGGAAGTTGTTAAAGGGGTGTGCTTATGTCAATAGAGCTAATACAAACCCATTATTTGCATGCCAAAACAATGTACATATCTTCATATAATCAGGCAGGCCCAAGCCTGGTGCATCTGCTAACATCCCTTTAACAACCTCTAATGCGACTTCTGCCTCTTCTGACCATTGAAGGATTTCAAGAGTACTGGCCTGCAAAAGTTGTACTATCTCTGTGTATCCTAAAATCCATTGTCTACAATAATACAACATACTTAAAAGTAATGCAAACTGTTTGACAGTTTGTGGTTTGGGATTTATATGCACTGCCTCTTTTCTGGAAGGAATGCTAGCCCTGTGTCCCATTGATATGTCCTGTCCCAAACAATATACCCTTTCTCTGAATAGCTTCTGCTTTGATACTTTATATTCTGTGTTAGTTAAAGATGTAAGTAGTACCTGAGTGTCCTTCTTGTCTGCTTCATAAAACGGGGAGGCCAATAGCAAATCATCTGTGTACTGAATTATCACTGACGTTCCAGGAAATGCAATATCACCTAGTTCCCTCTTATGCTGCTGCAAGAATGAGGTTGTTGACTCTTCATGTCCTCGGAGTAGCCTAGTCCCCGTGAACTGAATACCCTGTTAAGAAAATGAGAAAAAGATTGACTTCCAAGATGTACTGGTATAAAAAGGAATGCAGATGACAAATTGACTACAATAACATGTGTGGCGATTGGTGGAATGCAAGGCAAGATGTTAGCAAGCCTTGGGACTTCTGGGAAAGCTGGCATAACTACTGAATTTACGGCTGTCAGATCTTGTAGTATTCTATTTGTATTTCTTCCATGCTTCGGAAAAGTCAATATCAGAGTATTGAAGGGAGCTGACATGGGAATTATGATTCCTTCTTCAAAAGCGACTTTGTGACTTGTGCAATACCTTCCTCTGTTCCAGGTTTTACTGGGTATTAAGGAATGTGCAGTATCTTATTGAACAAATCATTATTAATCCTAACTAGTTCACCATTCTCAATGCAACCCACTTTATTATCATGTACTGACTAAAGATATCCATGGCCAGCATCAGTAAGCCCTGTCAATCTGTTGACCAGTCCCCCCAAGCAACATAGGCTTTACTTGCAATGATCAAAAATACTCCAACAGCGGTACAGTAGATTGTGCAATTTAGTTTACACATTTAGTCCCTTCCAAGCAGAAAGCTGAGTGGCTAAGGAGAAATTGATGTGTGTCAGTGATAAGACCTACAGTGGCTGTTGTGGGTTCAGCGGCTTGGTGTAGTAGTGGGACATTGGATATCCCTATCACTTTCAGTGTTCCAAGGGATAAAGGAAAATCAGGAAAACATTCAGATTAGATTGCTGACCTATCGGCACCAGTAACTACTAAGCAAAGAATAGACTGTCCATCCGCTTTGCATTGGGCAGAAGGACCTTACTGGTCTACAAGACCATGGGGTAGGTAGTTTGATCATGTCTGTGGCTCTCTCAGAAATGTTTTTCTTCATTTTGGATTATTCAGAATGCACTTTGGGGCACTGGGGTTCAGGAAGGTACCATGTTGTGGGGGAGGGTGAATAGTTTATGGTCTGCTTGGCCATTTGTTCTTCCAATGTCCCATCTGCTTACAATAATTGCAAGCCATATGATCTATATATTTTCTAGGATTTCCCTGCTCATTCCCATTTGGACCTCCTCTTCTACTACCCCTCCTTCTACTACCAACCCCTCCCCTAAAGCCACCGCTTCCAGCTGATGATCCCTGCCCTTGCAAGTAATGTAATTGCAATGTCATAAGCTTATTTTAAATGTTCTCTTCTTCTGCTCCTAACATGCAACAACGTGGTTTGCCACTGTAACTAGTTTAGACGGTGGTGTATTTTGCCATCCTACAAGGACAGTCTTCATCTTCTTGTCATCTTTTCTGTCATCTATGATCTGACTGTTCATCCAGGAGGAGTTGGCTGCATCCCTTGTTGTCTTGTTCTTTCCCATAACCTAAGTTGTCCTCTTAACTGCTCATTAGAAATGTTAAGTCCCATAAGCTCAAAAACATTTTGTATGTCTGAAGTGTCCTCAAACCAAGTGACATATGCCCACCAATGTCTTGGGTCTACTTTCCACTTACCTGTATCACTGGGTGTTTCTGAGAGGGTGTGTGACACTCACTCTGAACTCAACACATCTGATTCTATTTATATCGGCAGTCCCAATCCTCCCATTCCCAGTGCATTATCTCATTATTTTCTTTTGAAAAAACATTTTTATCATGTTTAACCATAAAAATGATTGGTCACCTCGAATCAAGAAGTTACATAACAGGTAAACCCCTGGAGTACCCGCCACAAACATCCCACATGTATATACTTTGGATACATTGCTCTTGATTGATAATTTAAGCACCCTCCTCCCATTGTCCCCATATTTTCTGAGGGCCAGGGAGATAAGCAGTTGTTTGCCACACCATAAGAGTTCCCTGTGAGCTCTGTCCATTTTGAGAAGTTCCTCTTCAGGGATCACATGAGGGGCATTCTGGAGAATATAAAAGTATCTAGGCAGTTTAAGCATTTTAAACAAAGTGATTTTCCTGAATAGGGTAAATGAAAGGGTCTTCCAGTGTTTTACGTCCTGTACAATGCGTTCTGTGATGAGGTTAAGACTAAACCTGGGAACCCCACGTGTTCAGTACCTTTGAATATGCCTTAACAGTGGAGCTATCTCTCTACCTGGTATGGACAGTCTGGAGGGAGAGCCTGATTGTTGACTTGTAGTGGGAAAAATATGGATTCATGCCAGTGCATCTTGAGCCCACTAAACGTTTCATATTCCTGAAGCCTTCACTTTACTCTAGCGCAGGATTGTTATGGGTTTCCTAAATAAATGAGTAGATCATTGGCATAGAAGAGAGCCTATCTGCCCACCCTGTTGACCCGCAGACACCAATCCATTTTTGATCTGTTCAGAGTTGTATCGCTAATGGTACGATGGCCAAGGTAAACAATAGGGGAGAAAGGTGGCAGACCTGCCTGGTTTCACATCTCAGTGGGAAGGACCAGGTGGTTGCGCCATTTACTCTTATGAAATTAATTGGTGATCCATATAGAAGGTGAACCCATCAGATAAAATTCCCCCCAAATCCGATTTTGGCCCATAACATTCCACAAAGTATGCCATAGAACTAAATCAAACGCCTTCCCAAAATCGACGCCTGTTGAATTGCCAGGTGTAGGTGCTGAATGTTCATGCAGGTGGGTTTGTCTGTCATAAATTCAACTTGGTCTGGCTGGATCCTAGGGAGATGAATGCTAATATACGTTTTGCGAACACCTTGCTGAGTATTATAGCTTCTCTGAATAAGTGAGATAGGCCTGTAGGAGGCACATAGCTCTTGGGCTTTATCTTTTTTTTTAAACACTACAATGCTGGCTTTATGAAGAACCAGGTGTAGCACACCAGTGTCTCTACTGTGACAGAAGAGATTAAACAGAGGGATAGTGAGTTAGTGTTATGTTTTTCATGGAATCCTTCGGCCCTGGTGTGTTCCTGGCTTGGATCTGGGAGATGGCATGCACTTTCTCCTCTTCTGTGAGTTTGGCCTCCAGTTACAATCTTTGTCAATCCAACAAGCGCTGAAGAGTGATTCTAGTTAGAATATCAGTGCCACCAAGCCTGGAATAACCCAGTCCGTACCGATACAACTCATCATAATAATCAGCAAAGGTCTCAGCTATGCTGTCAACTTCCCTAATTCTTTCATCCCCTCTATTTATCAGTTCCCTAACTTGTCTCTGTCCTTCATCCTATTTTTTCCAGCCATGCCAGCATCTTCCCGGCCTTATATGCTGCCTCATATATTTGGCTGTGCTTTTCCCAGTGGGCCTGACATGCATTATCGAGGGAGATGTTCCATAGTCTCTCTGTGGCTGTTCAAAGCAAGCTATGTGTCTTGGGGTAACCTTGGTTGGGTAAATACTCTTCAAGCCATGAGGCCTTTCTGCATCCCTTGTCACTTACCATTGGACCTTCCTTTTGGCTGATACGCCTGAGATAATGTCCCCCCTGAGTAAAGTTTGATATCCTTCCCATCGTGTTGCTGGATTTTCCACTGTCTCGTTACTGAGAGTGAAATACTCATCTTTTGTGGAAGTTATGTCTCCATAAATTCGGGGGAAGCCAAGATAATAATTATTTAAGCACCACTATGGCACATGTTTTACTCTGTTGCTTTCAAGTTCAATAAGGAGTGGTGAGTGATCTGAGATTCTCCTGGCTACAAATCTTGTTAATATCACTTTATGTGCATCTTGCAGGGGAGGAAAGAAATAATCGATCCTGGACATTGGCGCCTGGGGCTCGGAGTGAAACGAGAAACCGCGCTCATGTGCATGTAATTCCCACCATGTATGACTTTGGTCGAGTGCTGTTGTGAAAGTGTGCAGTTTTGTGTAAACACCAGGATTCCCGCCACGCAGATGTGTTCGATCTCGGGTCACATCCATGACCTCGTTAAAATCTCCCCACAATACCCAAAGATCAGCTTGATGGGTTGCAAGCAGAGACTGAATGTCATTCAAAAGTTCTATTGATAGCGGTCGGGGAGCATAAATCGCAATTGTGCCCATAGTAGCACTCCATAATTGTCCAATAAGCAGCGTGAATCTGCTCTGCAGGTCCTGTCCGACCGTGAGTAATTTAAGGGGCAAACGTTTATGTATTAAGACCAGAACTCCTCTGACTCCCTTGAAGAATCCAGCATATATTGCAGTTTTATTGATTTCTTAAAGAGATGGCATTCCGAGCCTGCCATATGTGTTTTGGTGAGACGGGCCAAGTCTGGGGAGTATCTTTTAAGGAATTGTAGAACAAGCCTCTGTTTAATACTGGAATCCAGCCCATTCACATTCCATGTTAGAAACTTAAGGAGTCTCTCAGTGCCCTCTGTGCCCATTTCGGTCTAGTGTAAGGCTTTGCAGGGGGACGCCCATATGCTCAATCATGCCACCAGGGACTGTGTGAAAAGTGGTCTGTATACCATTGAGCAAGATGGTCTAATCTAAACGTGTAAAAAACGCAATCTCCCCAACTGCTCCTTCCCCATACTCCACCCCAACATACCTGTCCCCCAAACACTGTAATGAAACGGTTGTTACCAACACTGAACCTGTAAGAAAAGGTTAAGTACGGAGGCGGGGCCTACATCACCGCCAAGGCCCAGCTGTACGGTTTCAGTCTTATTGTTCAAAACAAAAGTATATGTATTTTCGCCCACACGTCAGTAGAGAAATGAGTCACTAAGGCCACCGAACCATCAACAGGCGTTCCAGCATGTCCGCACATCATCTGCAAGAGGAGAGCTGACCGGCTCAGGAAGTTGGGCAGTCTGTGGTGACAGTGAACAGTCATGCCGCGAAAAGCTGTTACACCTTTGTTCTCTGGGATTTTTTTCTTCCCCAATGTTAAGTTCAAACCAAGTCCATGCATCGGGAAGGTTATGGAAGAGCTGAGTGGTGCCTTTGAAGTATACTTGGATTTGCGCCAGGAAGTTAAGACCATATTTTATGTCCTGGGCTGAGAACCTTTTTTTATTGTATAAAAGTATTGACAAGCCTTTTGTACTTCTCTCGTATAATCAAGAAAGAAAGCGATCCTCGAGCCATTATAAGTAATTGGTCCTACTGAGTGTCCCGGATTACCGTGAAATGATGGAAAATAAAATACCTACTGCAAAACTACCCAATGTTTTGTGGTCGATTTTGTTTTTATATTGTGGGCGAGACACCCCATACCCCCTTACCCCTACCTTAACCTAAACACATACCCCACCACCCATCTATTATTTACTAAAAATGTACAAAATTACCTAACAAATTCAAGCAAAAAATGTGGTCATTTTGCAGTAGGTATTTTCGAATTCGATAATTTCTGCAGATACCCGAGTGTGCTACCTGAAGTAAGATGTCTCTGTCGCGATAATTTAGGAGAGGAGCCAGATTGCCAAGCTTCAGACTCTGTTTTCCATTGGGGCAAGACCAGGTGGCTCAGGAGCATCTCACACCACCCCGACACTGAGTATTTTGGGTTAGGGCCCGCAAAATCAGGATATTTATGACCAGGATCTTAGGGCATCGACGGAGCTTGCTCAGCTCTAGTCTGCATGCAGTCGCTGCGCATGAGCGCCCTGCATCATAACATTAATCATTTTCTATCTGTTTCGTAAATATCAAGCCAGATCACCATAGGTCATTTTGAATTTTACCAGACTGGAATTAACAGACCCTTACCGGACCAGTGATAACAGAAATCAAAACTACCAGTATTTTACCAGGTCTATAGAAGAATACAACACTTATATGACTCCAAGAATTATAATACGCCATTAACAATAAGCAATACAACCAAATAACCCACACAAAACTTCCGGCCCAAAATTAGCGTAACCACAAAACACATTTGTGTCTTGTTTAGTCATTGTGAAAACCCTCGGCTCCCGTAAGAGGTCCGTTTAAGTCCACTGCATCTGGTCAAGCTTCTCCTGACCACCCCTTGGAGTTTTTAAACATGACTCGCTACCCTTTAATTGGTTGTGCAGGCTGGTATCTGAAAAGAGGCAGTCTGCAAACTCGGCAATGCCACACGTTGTGTGACAGGTCCAAGTATATAGAACCATAACTGGCAGAGAATCCAGACTCACGCCTCAATTTCAGGTAATTACAAACAGGCCTATATTTATTCACTGTCTTGCAAGCCAGGATACCGTTTCTGGCCCTTCTTTCTTTGACCCCACTGGTGCAAATCCTCCGGTAGGAACATCCAACACAGGGGAGACCCTCTTACGCCTCAATAAGAAGTGCTTCCGCACAGAACTTCACACACACTTTCTGAGGGAGTATTTGAAAGCCAACATCATCCCTAGTGGCTTGATCGTTAGGAACACCCCATGTCTTTTCTTGGATGGTAAGGAGTATATGACAAATTTCAGTTATATTGCAACTAAGTGCAGTGAGGACCTGATGGTCTTAACCATCACCACAGCACAGCGCATTAGCAACAATATCCAGAAAGACTTAGATCTGGAAGAAACCACGTTCTTAACCAACACTGCCATTATCAATGCTAAAAATCAAATTTCAGACCTCAATAAACTATTTGACGACTTTAAATCAACTACACTTACTAGAAAGACAAAGAAGCTCCAAAAGGACATCATAGAATTTCAACTAGAAATAGTGTATCCATACATTTCTGACAATTATATTTCTGACCTTAACCAGGGGACGACACCTGGTAACCCCAACACCAGACCACAGAGAAACCGATGTAGGGGCGTCAACTTCTCAGGTTCTAGTAGTGGGTCCTCCTCTGACGACCAATCTAGGCCACAACAGGGCCGACAACAGGGCCGACAACAGGCACATTTTGCATATCCCCCTCAAGCACCCCCGGCCTTCTTTACTTTTTTAGGTGGAGGCTTTGGCAACCCCCAATGGGCACAACCACAATGGGGTTTTCCCGCTCACGGAGGCAGAACAAATCAACGCCGGCATCTCCTGTCTTTAATTTATCCGGAATTGAACTTTCTGAATCCAAATTATCTGTATTATCCAAAGGCCTATCCTTCGTACCAACAGCTCCTACAGACTGGTACGATGTACAAATGGAGGTACGCACTTTTCTCCACAAAGTGAGACTGCAAACTTTCTTCCATGAACATGGCATGGATGAAGAAATCGATAAAGATGACACTGGCCTTCACCAGCCCTCCACCTTCACCCCAACTGATGGCCAGGTCCCCTATGATCTTCTCACATTCGAGAGATGCATCTTAGAGGACCTAGACCGTTTAAAAACCAGAACCATGAGAACTAAACACAATCTTAGTATAGCGGAGAGAAGAGCTTTGACGTCACTACAAAACAACAAAAAGATCATCATTAAACCCTCCAACAAAGGAGGAGGTCTGGTGATAATGAACAATAAACAATATAAAGACATGGCACTGCTGCTACTCAACGATAGAGATAGCTACAGCATCCTTCGTAAAGATCCCACAAAGGACCTCTGTCAGGAAATGAGCAACGCAGTTGCCTACGCACAAGAAAGAGACTGGATCTCTGATAAGGAGGCAGCTTTTCTGACTCGACCAAAGGGGAGAACTCCATGTTGCTATGCCCTACCGAAAATACATAAGGACCCTTTGAACCCACCTGGTCGCCCGATTGTATCTGGCTGCGGCTCCATTCTGGAGCCCCTGTGCAAGTTTGTAGACCATTTCCACCAACCCATCAGCACACAAACATGCACATACTTAAAGGACACAACACACACTATTTCAGTGTTTGAGGGCCTCACCTTTGACCCCACAGGTCAACTTTTGGTGACAATGGACATAAAGTCCTTATACACAAATATCCCCCAAGCAGATGCCATTGAGTGTGCCCGAGAGTGGATGTCTGCTGACTCCACCCCCTGTAAGACCCCGATCAATTTTGTACTGGAACTAATGGAGATTGCATTATGTAAAAACTTTTTTACTTTCAATAATGTAATGTATTTACAGACTAAAGGAACAGCTATGGGCGCGGCATTCGCCCCCAGCCTGGCAATATTGTATATGGCCAAATTTGAGAATCATTACATCTTCTCAGACCAGAACCAATGGCAGGCGCAGATCACTAATTGGCATCGCTACATCGACGATGTCGTATTCATCTGGACTGGCACTGACATTGAGCTAAAAGCCTTCTGGACATGGCTGAATACCTGTAACAGGGATATACAATTCACTATCGACAATAACAACACCGAGATTAATTTCCTGGATCTAATCATCAGACACAAGGAGGGAACCTTACAATGTGATCTTTATCGTAAACCTACGGACAGGAATACCCTCCTGCATTATACTAGCAACCACCCATCCCATACTAGAGATAATTTACCTTACGGACAATTCCTCTGTATCAGGAGGAATTGCACCTCGATTGTGGACTACAAATGCCACTCGGAAGCCCTCTCTGCACGTTTACAAGCTAGAGGCTACCCACAAAAACAACTCGCACAGGCCAGGAAACGAGCCCTGTATACCAATTGAGACATTCTCATCCATCCAGAACGGGAAGACCTCTCGCCCACTGAGACCCGCATGACATGTGTGGTAACGTTTGGCACACATACGGCACAATTAAAGAAAATTGTCAAGAAACACTGGCATATAGCACGTTTTGAACCTACAGGACGAACAGCCCCTGAGGTTCGCCTTTAAATGTGCCAAGAATATAAAAGAACATTTTATACACTCTCTTTACCAACCAGATACCACATGCGGCAGTTCCCGCACACTTCGTCCCCTACAAGGTCACCACCCATGCGGCCGTTGTGTCGCGTGCAAATTCACAAAGAAGATGAAAACCTTCTCAATCAGTGCACGACAATGGACCCTCAGAGATCTGTCCAACTGTAAAAGCCACAACGTGATCTATTGTATTGAGTGCCCGTGTGGCCTCAGGTACATAGGCCAGACCACCCGGGCAGTCAGCACTCGTATTTTGGAACACCGTTCTAAAATCAGATGTAAAAATCTGACAGCTCCCTTAGTGGAGCATTATCTGACTATGAACCACACCCCCAACGACATCTTGTGGTGGGTGGTGGAAAAAGCGAAAGGCGGGCGGGATATCCAACACAGCCTTCTAAAAAAAGAATCCAGATGGATCCACCGCCTAGACACATATCACCATGGTTTGAATGAGATTTTTCAGCCCCTCATTTAAGCCACTTCACCAATGAGGTGTTTGTTGCCCTGTACCTCATAATGCACCCCACTTGGCTGCACCCTCCCTGCACCCCCGGACACGTTGCACCACCACATGTGCAATGTGTCCTCAACTGGCTTTTTCAGCCCCTGTGGACTTGCGTGTTAGCAGCCACACCCACTAGGGCGGCGGTACACTACGCACTAGGACTCTTGCCCATGTGCCCCGCTACCACTAACCAGTTTTCTATGTCCCCCATACCATTGTGTCGGGACTTATTATCATTACCTTTTTCACATTAATCAGTCTCGAGGGACGAGATTCTGCCTCACCATGAGCAGCTGTCTAGGCATTACAGACCTGAACTGTCCCTCTCGGGTAACCATGGTTACTAACATATCAACAAACCTGCGAGAATGTGCTTCCGCAAACTCGCTCGACTACGTTTCCGTGTCACAGGGGATTGGCCAGCGTCACAGAGCTTCGGGCTCCATGCACGCGCGGTTGCTAGGGACGCCGGTTCTTCAACAACGGCACATAGCGCTCGCGCCACCATTGACAACCTGCATTTGCGGTCACCGCCAGTCGGACAGCGTTTTTCCCCATGCACAGATAAACTGTCTGAGCCGTCTGACAAGGTATTTAGATCACTGCTTTTGAGTTTGTCTAGTTGGGCACTAATGCACATCGGGTGACGTAATTGGACCATTCGTAGCTCACCCAAGCAACCTTCTGTATTCCCAGCACACGGACATTATGCCTGCATACACCATAATGACGTCAGGAGTTACATTAATTCCCTCTTTACCCACAGCATGACGCGAACGCCACTAGTGCACCCTGCTAGCCCGTTACTGTTCATATGACTTTGGTGAAATCTCTCGCCTCGCATTGATGTCTCCTCTACACAGCATGGAAAGCGCATGTAACTTATTCATCAACTGTTACTTTGACAGTTAGCCTTGGTTTCCCACCTCACTGTGGGTTTTTCTTCTCCTTCCCTGTCCCGGACCTCTCTAGGACTCGCTTCAGCAAATAGCCAGCTGTTTTGAAGAAATTCAACACTTCAACTTTAACTTACTCATCACCCAGTGATTCATCACTTTCCGACCTGCAGGTAATTTCCCTATGTATCTGGTTTACCAAACAATGGTATTTGCCCGCAGGACACTCCAGTCAGTAGTGAGGGTCGCACAACAGCTCCCATTGTACCACTCTATTTTCTGTTTGTCCTCTACACAGAACCACGCTGTAGAACACGACTACTGCCTTGGGCCCGCACACTCTCCAGCAGGACCCATTCGAGGACCTTCCTTGCTCAGCCCCACGCCCTCTAGTGATCGAAAACTGAGATTTTGGGATATATAGCACCGGCAGGTAAGCCGCCGGCACAGTGTTTTGAAAACCTGTGTATTATCACTTATGCCCTATGATTATTGGCATCCCACAAAATTACTCACTGAAGTTCTCTATACACTTTACACGGTCGCCCCTACGGAGCCATGATGAAGGTGAACGCTACTTTACTGCACATCCGCCGAAACGTGTAACAATCCGGGAACACCTGCGTGTAATGGTTCCCGTTTGAACCAGACTCTGTTTATTCAGTCTCTGCCACGTTGGCTTTAAAGATATCTTGTTTTCCATAGGACCCTGGAAAATATATTGTTATAACTAGAAGAAATACTGAACCTGACTAGGAAACTCCCCACTAATCAGGACACCTTGAAAATTGGGCGATGATATAGCCCCCTTTGCCTTTATTTTGGCCTTTGGATTCATTCACAAAGTACCTATGTGTCCACACGAATATGCATATTATTATACAATAATGAAATATTTGTTGAGATTTATCTGTATACTAACAATACAGCATTTTATGTTCACTTTGTTGTAAATATTACACCTCTCTTTTTTTGTTAACTGATAGTATTATTAATTGTTAATATTTCTTGTATATGTATGTTGTACTTCCTAGCATCTTTTTCTTAAGCTTTATGTACTAAGTGTCTGTTTGCATGATTAGCAAATACATTTCTGCTTGCTACTCTTTGTATTCTCTAACTCAGTGAGCGGTTAGCATACCTTTGACCTTATGTTTGGATCTGCTACTCAGCCGACCAACCTTCACACAAAATTGCGGACAGGCCTAGAACCCTGTATCTGTCCAACAGAATAATTAACTTGAGCACTGTCCACTAGGAAGGGTACACCCCTTTGTTTACACGTTTTGCAAGCCAAGGAAACACGAACATGCACCTTACGGAACCTAACTTCCCTCACGTGTGCCGCCATCCAGGCCACTTACCTTTATAGGTCTCCATTCACCCGATTAAGGAAAATTCGAGAAAACTGCCACTCAGTCTTCTGGCACCTTTATCCCGTCACCGTCCAAAAGAATGCTCTCCTTCATTAAAATGCAGTCCTTTCTGAGTGTCCACATCCACCTATGACACCACCTGAAGACTTAGAGTTTGTCGATTCTTACTGAGGGCGACCTCCACCCGCACGACAACCTGTGGTCACTTATGAGCGACCCCATTATCCGTACCAGCCCAGGTTGGTTTGTTCCACCAAATGGATTCCTGTGACCTTGGCACAGAGTACAAGCTTGGTTAGTGCTCTCCAATTCAGTCCATAAAGCAAATGTCAAACGAGACAATAGGCAAGCAAGTAGTGGCAAAGTCAACTGGGATTGGGTTACATAATAAAGGTTTGCTAAATGAGAAACCCTAAGGTGAATGAGTTGTGACGTAATAGGGGCGGCACAACCTTTTTTTTGATTCATGATCACAGTTCATCTGCAAATTACATTTTCTTTATTTTGTCATTTCTTTATCAATGGTTTTCCCCAGCACTAATAACCCATAAGTTTGACACACCAGGCTTTTCAAAGCCAAGGAGTTCTAACTGCAAAAACAAATCTTCTTTGAAACAGTTGAAGGATTTCAGCTCTGAGGCCCATTCACATTGTTAAGCTACTTTTTGACAGAAATTGGCTTTTTCATCCAAATTGTGACTTTGCATCCCAGGTCTCAAGTTATGGAACAAATAGATTTGAAAAGCAGGAAACAAGGTACCCCAGAAAGCATAACTGGGTACCACTTCATTGGCACCAATGTACACTAGCTCAGCATCAGGACTATATCCCTCTCTTTCATGGAGCTGGCCGTTGGTTTAGAATTTTAAACCAAATCTAGTGCAACCTGGAGGTTAGCAACCAAATTATCATTTGACATGTTTAAGCTATTTTTACTGTATGTACCTGCAGCAACTCTACGGTTCACCTAAACCCTAACAGGAGAATATTTGCACACACTACAGGCGTGTTATGAATATATTGGTGTGGCAAAAAAGTGTCAGGAACGGAATAACTGCCACTTTGCCACACAGCCATCCTACAAGTTTGGCAGCAATGTGGACGTGATATATCCAGCACTTGGTTGGAGGTATTTCCTCCACATTAGCTCCAAAGACCTGGAGGAATTATGCCAGCGGAACAGTGGTGTTGCTAGGTCTGGAAAAGACCCGGGGCTACGCTAATGTTGGAATTGGCGGGACTCGGGGCTAGCTAGGCTTTTGGTTGAAGCTCCTGAGATTCTATCCGGGGCTACAACCAAAAGACCAGGGACTATAGCCCCCTTAGCCCCCGCCTAGCAACGCCTCTGCAGCGGAATGACCACTTGCGGTAATTCCCCCAATATCCTCTAGATATTGTATGGACTGCAAATATGGCAATCAACACAGCCATTCTGTCAATTACAATCAGGCAGAGGCTGCCTGATTACACGTAGTGGTAAAAGTCATTGAGCTTGGTGGTAATTCTTTGTGAATTACCGGCAAACGCATAAAGAAACCTAAAAGTCTTCGGGATTTCACCAATAAACTATGCCTTTTACTGTCAATTACTGATGCATGCATATTAAACAGATATGATTAAAAGGAACACTGGACAAACTTTCATTTCAAATTAACAGGTTGTTACAGAGTGTTTTGAACCACCTCACTCCCCTTCAGAAAACCTGTCCTAGATTGCCCGACTAATTAGATGAGAAAGGTGTTGCATGGTAACCATAACAACATGAATCTGTGATCATTATTATTTTACATAAAGTAATATAAATAGAATCGTTGTGTTTGCCTGCAAGGCAATATGAAGACTACAGATGCTCTAGTCAGCACCATGGTGTGTATTGGAGTCCCTATTTGAATGTGGTAGCCTTTCCTGCACATAGAGTGAACCACCCTTCGCTTCTAACTTCGGTTGCATTATATACCATCATGCATTTCACCGTATTCCTTCATTAATGTCTTCACTTCAGGAGCGTTTTTATCTCTTCAATTAAACATTGAATGGTTGCAATATGCTATTCCTTCTTGAGAATTGTCACAAATATTGCACAACTAGCTTCAGATTCATAAATCCTCGCCACAGGGTCAGAATGTTTGAAAGCAACTCTCAGATACATTTTACAACATTCATTCAAAAAAAAAAAAAAAACTGACAAAGGGAACAGATCAACCTCCTGCATGCAGGTAATCTTCCCCATCAAGAGAATTTTAACGGTATTTGTTTTGTGCATTTTCTTTTATAAAAAGAGACAGGCACAAAGTGTTTTCTCATTATGAGTTTGGTGGTATCTCGGCAGTAAATCTGCTGCCATACCACCAAATGGATTTACTGTTACCTCCACTTGGTTTGGGGGATTTACCACCAGATTACAAGTGGCTTTATAGTTGTGTTAGTCCTCATTTAGGACTCCACATGGATTGCATGGGAATTACCACCACCAGTAATTCCATGGGCGGTAAATCCACCAGTGGTGATTCCACCGATATGGCCATTTTTTGGCGGGAAGGTGGCAGAATCGCCTCTAGCATTTTGCTGGATGTTTTTCCTCCAGCTTACTTCCAAATCCATAGTTCGGCAGTGCAGTAATGAGGCTTTAATGCAGTGGCATTACCACCGTTTTTCGCCACACCACCAAAATCATAATGAGGCAGGTCTAAAACACTATAGTCCCAAAAACTGTGTACTTTAAAAATGATAACAGTTAACAAATAACCCAGGGTTTAGTGGCGGGGGAAGATCGGAACATGGAGGTATATCACCATACATATGATTAATTGGATTTATTCACTGCTTTCCCCAAAGCGTTATACATAGAACGTTTACACACAAGTATATCAAATATATAAATGCATGCAGTTATGCAGAGGTGGTTGGGTGGGCAGTTGAGGGGGAGGGATCTTGACATTGCCCGTTGCAGGAACTTCTTCCAGAACAAAAAAGGTTTCTTTGAAGTTGTCTTGGATGAAAGTCATCATTTTCAAGGGGCTGGGAGTTCCGCAGGTAGATAGCAAGGAGGGTGAACACGTAGATGCCAAGGGCATGTGCTCACAGAGTGGAAGGTGGAAAGCTGGATGGCTGGGGGGTGCAGACTGTGAATGCTTTTTGAAGGCACACATTTGAAGATGGAGCTGTCGAGGAGGTAGCAGCTAGCCAGATTAGAATGATGAAAGACCCTGGAAAGAGGAATGAAAACAAAATGATGATGAACATTGTCAAGGTATTTGAGTCAATGAATAAGATAGAGATAAAATGTGTGATTGAAATGGTAAGCAGACATCCATATGTGCCGTTCCATTGGCTGGAGTGAGTCCTGTGACACATGTATTGGCACTGGTGGCTGAGTCATTTGACCACCAAGTGGGTAGTGATTCAGCAAAACACCATTTGTAACACATTTTCAAAAGGGAGGATGAAGGAAGACGCGAGGAATGTTGGTTGGGGTACTGGGTCTATAGTTTACTTGTAAAATGGTCATAATGATAGTCACCTTGTAGCAGTCTGTGAAGACCCTAGAGGCAAGTGATAGGAAAAAGAGACAAAAGAGGTAGAAGCAATTAAAGGGACACAGTTCTGTTACTATCCGAGGAGCAATTGGGGTGACAGGGGCACAGCATGGGATGGCAGCCCAGCAGATAGGTGGCAGTGCAGCTAGGGTGATGGAAGGAAAACAATGAAGGGAGGAGAGGGTTGGGCTAGTCGATGGGGTAAAAAGAGGGAAGAGGTCAGAGATCAAGGAGGGTAATTTAGATTTCTCTAATCTTGGATATTTTAGAGAAGACCTAAAAGACCTTTGGGCCTCAATCCAAGTTTGGTGGTGAAACCATTGTTAATTCTCCAAGTTAGAATTACTGTTACCGGCAACAATGTCGTTGGAATAACTGCAATATTTTGAGACCAAGTCTGTGCACCAATCTAATCTAATTCTGTCCTGTGGAATGAACCTGTAAACGCCTTACCCACTGCTAGTTCCGTGACTAGCATTACCAGCAGCAGTATTGGACGACTTCCCAAATGCTAATTCGAGCCACAACTGCCTGAATGATCAAGCAGTGATAAAAGTGCCACAGCCAAAATGGGAAGCTGTGCAGTGGCTATCTTTAAAAATCAAATCCATTGGAAATGACTCATTGCCTAGTGCCATCCAAGTGACACCCATACTGATAACATGTCTGGGGACAAAAGCAAATCACAAGTCCCATAAATGAGGCCCTTGATTATATGATAGGCTATTTATAACGCACTCAATACCCAGAGGTTTCTAAGTGCGGACGCGGGAATCGAGCCTGTGTTGCTTCGTGTTGTCTTGCTCCCCAGACGAGCACGTTGCCCCTGATCTATCGTCCTGAGATGCAAAAGTTCACAGAAGCTGAACTCACTGTAATGTCAAATGAGGCTGTGACTCATGTGGAAGGAGGAGATTTTTGGTGGCATAAGCCAGAAAAACCATATGCACGAGAAAAACTGTGGTCTGGCCAAACGTGAATGACAGTATCCCTGCACACGGAATACATCAAGAAGTGGTAGAATAAAATGAACTCTAGGGACTGCAGTCTGCTGGCACTCCACCACAAGGAGACAGCTACCATAGGAGGAGGATCCTTAGAGTCCGTGGAGCTGACCCATTGGAGGAAGTCTTGAGGAGCATCCTTCATGTAACTGGCACGGAGGATGTAAGCGCCACCTAGTGAGGAGGTCACCGACAAGTGACCTTGGTTAATAAAGCATAGTGCATTTGCCAATGTGAAATCCCCTACTTAATGGTGGCATGTCATTCTGCTGACTCTGGGTTTGGCGATGGACATGCACAATGGTTTAAGCTAATAATCAGGGCACACGTCTGGTCACAGCCAGCAAAACTCGGCATGCAGTTAGTACCGAACCTGTGACATACATGTGTGTTATCTATCTGTGATTGGCCAAATCTACCCAGTGCATTTGCGTGCACCATGACTCTTCACTCTCACACAAAGGCATCCACAAACCATGGTGGAATATATCCTAAACATCAGGAATTTAATGGCCCACACATCCACATTTTGGACAGATTTCATCAACCCATGCACCAACAATTAGCAACAAGGCCTTTTTAGGGTGCACTTGCAATTAGAATGGAACACTCCATGATCAGTTACACTACACGTCACAGCTCCACCCATCACCAGGGCCCACACTATTACCTCTCATCACCTACTGCATGCAGGAAGAACACATGGATTGAGTAGATTGTTTTTATATTACGTTTTAACTGCATGCAAATAACCATCAACATTACTATGGGACGCCTGCATTATATTTTCTACTTTTGCGAGGTGGAGTGCAAAAGGAAGGAGTACCGCTAGGCGAAACCACCTTTAATCTTTCCTTTTATGCTCCTTTTGGTCAAAAATCAAATGCTATCTGCACATTGTGCTTTACAAGGAGCATTTCCTATAGATTCCAAGGGCTCAATGGTGACAGGCTGCATAGGAATCCATTTGTTTTGCACCTGTATGTAAATCTCATGCCGGCATGAAATTAATTGTACTTTCCAGACAATGGAAGAAAGCCTAAGGGAGATGTTAACTCTGTTTCATGCCCTTTCTCTGCCCTAAAAGTAATTGAAAATTAGCGGGGGGAATTAATAAAGGCATAGCATAATTACGCCTAGCTCTTATGTCTTGAGTTACCACAGACCCATGTAAAATGACCTACTGTAAGTACCGCCAGCACAAACCAAGTATCCACAAGCTCTTGGCAGCCAATCTCATATCATCCAGTCACTGTGTGCATACCTACTAATCAAGTACTAGGCACCCCATGTGTAATGTCCGCACCTTTCACTACATGAACTGCATTCAGCTGCCTACAAAATGTTTGACTGTAATGCACAACACACCCTTTCTGGACTTTTTAAGTGATGACATCTTACATCTCTCAGAACAGGTACCCTTGACTGCTAGGGAGAACATTGACACGCCAGTCGAGTATGCACTTCTGAAAAACACATTTTTCCACAACAGCATCAGCCTCTGGCTGCACCTCCAGAGATGCAGGACATAGTGCTGGCAGCAAGTTGAAAATATCCAGCAGCCCAGCAATATATTGGCTGAGGCCAGCATCTGTGTAGCCACAGCTCCCATCAGCTCACCAAGTACTTGCACTGACCCCACCTCTAGAAATAGTGACATATAAGCTGCTACTAAAACCATCTCCATCAGCACTAACAACATGTTGACTCTCTGGTCAATGCAACCACTGTTGCCATCATCACCTAAGCCCCATGTGTCTTCCAGGTTCCTATGGCAACTGTGGTGGCTACCAACTCTGGCCATTGCCTAATTGTGTAAATACAAAGATGTATCTGCACACTCCTGTTTACTGAATAGTGGACATGCATTTGCTGGACTCTCCTCCCCTTCGCTCCCTCCCCTATCTCCCAAACACTTTGTCACCCTTATCCACTGGCCATGCATTATAATGGCACCAATAGCAAGACACGGATTCCACATCTGCAGACGTCACTGCAGATGCTGTGGCACAGGCATCAGGCAGGGGGTCTAGCCCTGACCCAGCATCACCAGTCAACTAACACACCTCTGGCATTACATGGGAGGGACCGAGTCAATTAGAGGAGTGGCAGAAGTACATGGAGGCCATTGACCAGAACAGCTGAGACACTATCATGCAATGTGTGATACAGTGTAGTGTGCACCAAGGATGATAACATCATCCATAGAGAGGAAGTTCAGAAGAGTAGGAGATGCACTGCTGTTTTAGCTGGGCAGAGGATGTGGGAGTCAGACAAGTCCACTTTAGCAAATGAAGCGGCGGTGCTAAGGTCCATTACACCCACCCTTCTGCATACATGGGGGGATTTTACTAGGACAGCTCCATCTTCGCAACACCTGCAAAGTAATGCATCTTCAGCAGTCCAATGAGGCACGACTGCTGAAGGATGCACCCTTCATCAGCAGCAACACAGGGAAGTAGCAAGGCATCATGCTAGTAGGGATTGCCATTCCACAGACATTGGTTTGGGGATCAGGCTGGTGGGTGGGCATGAGTGTTGGGGTTGACGGTGCCAGGGTAGAATGGGAGTTTGGCCTGAGGTTGATGGGTGGGCATGGGTGTTGGGGAGGAGGTTGGTAGGTAGCTAGGGTGTCTGGGGTTGAGCGTTGGCATGGTTTCTGGGACTGGGGGTGGTGAGTGGGCATAGTTATGTCCTCAGTAATGTAACTGTTGTCATTCTGGCAGAAACAATCCAGTGGTAATTTAGTGCCTGGCATAGTTGTGATGTTAGTCATGAGTAATAGTGCAGTGGGAAGTGAATAAATGACTTCAAATGTAGATATCCTTAAGCTCCTGACAGAGGATGCACCCGTCGCTTCCCTCATGGTGTCCACCCCAAGCTGACCTCAGGACACCTGCACCTTCGTCATTATCATAGGAGTGTGGGGCTGCCATTCTGGAAGGCTTGGGGACAATCCTCTGAGTGTATATTGTGTGCAGCATTGCACAGAACATGATCATCTCCAACTACTTTCTCTTGGCCTTGGAATGGGGAATGGCCAAAGAGAATTTCTAAACCTTTTCCTTGGTTAATGCATTGTCCACCGTTCTCACCTCAATGTCGCAGCTACTCATACTCATTGCAGAATTGTTGGCCTGTAGAAGTTATTGTACACAATGTATGCTGTGCAGTGTTGGGTGGTCTTGTCAGTTGAATACCTTTCAGGGTAGAAGCATGTAACTTGATCCATGGGTCCGAGTGTGTACATTACTGCATAATCGGTTGACCAACTGTGGTGTCCTCTCAGATCACAGTGTCCCTTGGGAAGGGGCAATATTGACAAGGGCCTATTTTAGACATATTACGCTAAGCATTATTTGAGCAGTAGTTCCACCCAGTATGTTCTTTGAAATAGCTTATGAAGTACTTCAACTATGCAGACACCCATATGTTGAGAGGTGTTGGCCATGTAGTGTTGATTTCTTGTACACATATACATCATGCTGACAGCAGGGATTTGGCATGTGTACATGTCATGTGTATGTCACTATTCCTATGCATCTTCTCCTTTCTTGCTCTCCTCATTTTCTTCATTGTCAGTGCTACTACTTACAAGAACGCTAGTCCCTGTGTATTTCCATGTTTCCTGAATGGGTGCTGTTCCAGAAGACGATAGTATTATGGGTGGATCCTGGAACATGGGCACAGCAGTGGCTCACCATCAAATTTGCATCATGCATCATCTGTATATTCATGGGATGGAACTGCTCCCTAGACCTTTACACATGACTCAGGGTGACCAATGCCACACGTATACAGTCCACTGGAACAATCACATTGGGGAAGTGGGTTTTCACATAGAAATGGGCCTTGGTGGCATGCATATGGGTTTGGGTGTTTGGCAGGCAAAAGTGATTTGGTGCATTTCTCATTAGTTCATTATTTTATTTTTAAATATAATATACATGTAGCCTGACAGGCTTTGTATATACAGACATGACATATAGTAAAACTAGAAAATCGTCTCAATCATTCAATGCATCACAGTCATTAATACAACTCATACATAGATTAAAACTGGCCATATGTCAGATCATCTAATATAGCTACACATTTGATATAAAATGTGACCAAATAAAACATCAAAGGTATGTTTTTTTTCCCTCCATCAACATGTCCTATTTGCTTTCCATTTCATCACAGTTCATCATGTTATCAATGGATTTACTGCAGCTTTGATAACATGACAAACTGTTCATTATGCACCTGTACCAGCACTTTAGAGAAGGCAGGCTGGGATGTGCCAAGTATCATTCAGACAGTGTTCTGAAATATGCCCATTGTTAGGAAGGACAGGACGACCACAAACTTCAGCAGGTGTAGAATGGCAGGTTTGATGTTGATCCCACTTTGGAAGTCTTCCTGAGTTAGAGTGATCAAGTCTACAATGGTTAACTGGTTCAATTGAGAGAGTGTGATTATTTGGTTGTCAGTCAGTGCCCTGAGTGTAGGTCTGACATTAGGTGTGGGCAATCTCCTCGTGACACGCCACTTCTGCCTTCGCCGGGCTGGAATCTTTGGATGCTGCAGCACCACCTATCCATGTAGGCTGATAAACAGTAGCAAAGTGTGGAGGCCATATTCCACATCTGCCAGGGGTTGCATGTTTCTGGGAAGTGGATTTGGGAAGGTCCGCCCCTTAAATATATTTGTGGGTGTAGTTGGATGTACCTGTAGCTTCATTTGCAGCACCTGGATGCATTTACCCCTGCCTCCAGGTTGATAGAAACCACTGATTTTTTGTAAAATTACCACCTGTTGGTTGCAGCATGTTGGTGGTACATCACTTTGAAATGCTGTGCATTCCATTAGTTCTTTCTTGGTGCTAATTCCTACGAAGGGCTTAGCATCAGATGAAATATCAACATTTCCCTGATGTCATTTCTGTGGTGCTAATTCCTACAATGAATAGGCACTGTTGGATTTAGAGCTGATGTTATATTGCTGCATTTGGTAGAGTGGGCAACGTGTCAGTAATTCCATTACCACTGTCACTGTTCAGCATTACTAGAATGATGCCCAAAACCATAAGGAAAAAGGGAGAAGAAGAATGCTCATTGGCATGGTCTAGTTTGGCCTGAACCTCTGCAGATGGGTGCTGATACATGAGATGAAGTAGATATCATACCAACATTTCATAGAGGCCAAGGCCGTCGAGATGGCAAAATAGGATTCCTTGCAGGAAGCATGGAGAATCTGACAGCATTTGTTTTGCAAGTGGCCATTGTGTACCCTCTTGGCAGTCTTCAATTCTCAGATCCCAGTGTCTGTGGGGAAGGGAAGTTGGCATCAAGGAGCGGTTGGGATAGTTATCTTCAAAGGGAGAGGCACCTGCTCAGAGAGCACTATTCAACAGAGTTGGAGTGGTGGGATATTGCAGGACAGGTTTAGCTGTAACTAGTTGAGCCTGGGAATGAGGGTTACATTTGCATTTACTGAAATGGGAGGTAAGGAGCTGGGAGAGTTCATGGCGAGGGAGCAAGAGAAGTGTAGTAATTAGTGGTTGCAGGAAAATAGAACACTCGAGGTGGAACGATAATTTAAGGTTGAAGTGATGAAGGCCGATTCAGGAATGTTTCCTCAAATATATGTTTATTGAATGTGGATGGGGATGAAACAGTGGTCCCATCTGACGGATTATGGTTCAGGTGTGGTTGATGGAAATATTCAAGGGGGGGGGGGAGAGAGAGAGGGAGAGAGAAAAGAGAGAGAGAGAGAGAGAGAGAAAGAGAGAGAGAGAGAGAGAGAGGGAGAGAGAGAGAGAGAGAGAGAGAGAGAGAGAGAGAGAGAGAGAGAGAGAGAGAGAAAGAGAGAGAGAGAGAGAGAGAGAGGCACTTTTGCTATGTGTGTTCGAGGCTATTTTTGTGTTTAATGCCTATGGGACGATCTTTATTCACTTATGTTACACAGCACCCTCAGTGCAAGGACACAGGGGTGTCGTAGCGACCGCCAAACATAGACTCCATACCCTGGCACTGACTACTGTCTCCCAGGGCATGTAAAGTCCTCATTGACTTTACTAGTCAATGTTTATGAACTTAACCAGTACAACCCATCTTACTATGGAGGTACTGGAAAGGGTTAATAGTGTTTCCCTTAGGTTCATTTTCGAGGTGGTACCGTAAAGTCCCTCTCTCCAAAGTTTCTGGCTGGTGGCAGTGGTTACTACCATAAATATTCGGCCGCGAATATTTTCCTATGGGATTTTCCTATTGTTCGAGGCTACCACATTTTCTGACAGCCTCTAACATACCTCCGGTTTATTTTATCATTAACTTTACTCAGGTAGGTCTTAATTGCCAGAACTTTAATATAAATTCTTTCTCGTGTCTCACTCTAAACTCCTAACCCAGGTCGGGGATCCTTTGTTCGTCTTTTTGGCGGGCTTCTGCCAAGAAGCCCTCCTTCGGCGCCCCTGAGTCTGGGATGGGTCCATTGTGTGGGAGGGGGAGTAGGCCCCCTGGACAGGGTTGCCTCCGCAACCCATGTCGCATTCTATCCTGATAGGCTGGAGGGTCTCCCGCCAAGTTGACCACTCCACTGTGTGAGTGACAGCTAGGCTGTATGAATGGGGTTATTTTTGCATAAAAGCAGGGTCCTGAGGACTGGAAGAGCAAGACGTCGCCACTGGAACTACGGAACCGAAGGGGAGAGAAGCCACAGACATCTGCATCACCTGCACCACCGGTGAAGCCCTGCTGCAGCGTCTCACCACTTTTCTTCCACACGACGAGAGGAGATCTTCTTCGCAAGAGCCTTCTTCCCTTGAGCTGGTGGGACCAACCAGTTCACCAATCGCTTCCTCGGACCTGTCTTGGTCGAATCGCCAGTGCCCAGCACTTGGAGGCCGGATAGCCAGGCAGCCATCCACCCGGACTGCGATTTAAAGGAGCGTGCCTTTTTTTCGTTGGGCAGCACCGCGGCTGGTTTCATCCCTGGGTAGTGCAGTAACTCGAACCTTCCTCCACGATGAGCGCCTCTCTTCCTCTGCCGGATCCCCAGAACTGCAGGAACTACCAGGAACAACCACCACCGCAGAAGACACTTCTCCATTCAAAGGTACTTTGTTCCGCCAGGCCTCCCTTTCTGCACGGTAGCCCTAAAGGTGTTTTAAATCCTTTATCTACTTGTTGGGTTGGCCGCCGTTTCGTCTAACATTGTCTTTCGCCTCGCATCTACCTTTTCAATATTCGTTAACCAAAGACTTGACTGCAGCTACAAGACCATTTTTGCTCCTAAGCTCTTGGCCCTGTACCACTGACTCTGGTTCAGGCCTATTGACGGTGGCTGATTTGTTAGATCTGCTCTCACTAGATTGATTCTCAATGAGAAATGTGTTGATGCACCTGAATCTTCTAAACCCCTCTTCCTTCCTACTGTTTTAACTTGTGAAGTGCCATTTTGCTCAGTTTTCAATTACTTATCTTTCTGCTAAAGTATTACTGTGCATTACTTGTTCACAAAACTTCAGGGAAGCATTGGTAGGGGGTGTCTGAAGATATTTCAGTTTAACTTGTGCTTTCCCTCCCTTTCGCTAAATTGCTAGAGTGCCATTTGTAGTTGGTTTTCACTGTGCCATTTTGCTCAGTTTTCACTCTATCGCAAACTTGTCTACAATTGATTAGGGAGATGTATATATTTTCCTTGACTAAACTTAACTTGCTTTATCAACTGTGATTTGTGAGTTGAACTAGATGTGTATAAAATAAATCTATATATTCTCTTTTTGATACAAAACTTTGGTCAGTGTTTCCTTGTGCCATAGTTATGTGATACCTATTGTGTAAACCCTGAATACTGCTCATCTCCACCTTGAGATAAGTCTGACTGCTTAGCAACAGCTACCAACTAAATCTTTGTGGTACAGACTGATACCAAAGGGGATTTTTCTTGCTCATACCTGTAGTTTTAATCTTCTGTAGTGTTCCCTAAGTGAATTGCATAGGATTCTGCCTAACACTAGGCTTTCTGTGCAAGCACTATTAGGTGCCTGAGACCCATGTAAAAAGGTCTCCTGAGAACCATGGTCTGAAGAGGAAGAGCCAGCATGAAGAAACCGGGAGAAAAGAATTTAGTGTGGGGCCACTGAAACCTTGGGACAGTGAGTGGGCAAGAACGTTCAGTATGGGCCCCTGCACTGAGAGTGTCTGTATTGCACCAGCTGAACTTTTGTTTGCAGATAGAAACAATTGGCCTCATTACACGGTAGGCGGTAAGGGTTTACCGGTACCGGTAAACCCTTACCGCCTTACTACGAGGTCCCTTTGCGGGTTGGTACATTAACGGCTGCTTTTAGCAGGCGTTAAAATACGAACCCGCAAAGGGACCTTGGTGCTAATTACGGTACCGCAATTTGCGGTACCGTAATTAGCGCCTTCCCCCATTCCCATTATGCCCTATGGGGCAAAAATGGGAATGGGGAAGGGCAATGGAGGAATGAGGAATTACCGCTTTCCCAACCTTGGAATAGGGCGGTAATTCCCCTTTCCTCCAAGGCGGTACCGGTAAATTAGCGCCATGGTTCACTGCCTACCGTGTAATGAGGCCCAATGTGTCTTATTGGAATCTAGAAAGAACCCATCCTGTGAATATGGTGATCTTTCTTTAGTTGACTTAAACCTTGTACCCATTCTGTGTTGGATAACCCACAACAGTACATCTTGGACCATATTTCCACTTGAGAAATCCTAATAAAGACAGGAAAAAAAAATGCAAGGGGTGGGAAAGGTGATTACCATAGTTGTTGTAGATTTGCATTTCATTCTTACTACCATTCTGAATAAATAACTTTTTTTAAATGCACTTATGTCTGAGTTCACTCTGCTAATATTTCTGAATGTAGACCCATGTGTTGTCCCAATCACAGGAAGTGCCAGTGGAGTACAGGAGAATCAATGCTATATGGAACCAACCTTGAATTAAAATGCAAGTAGCATTAACAATGCACAGTACCACACAAGAAGTAACCGAACAATTAAATTCAGTGCCAAAGTGATCAAAACCTTGAATAGATGGCTATTTGCAAGCACATCATTAAATATAAGGCTAGTGGCAAGTAGCACATTCAGATAAAAGGCCAGCAGCAACAACAACTTTAAATGCAAGCTAAGCCTGGTGGCAACCAACACATTCGGGTACAGCACTGATGACAAAAATTCAAGTACAAATCCATAAGCAACCAAAATCTTAACCTGCCCAGTAACTCAATGACTCAAAAACAGAGCTGATGATAGCAGGCACAGCAGCGTGGTTAAGGAAACTTGACTCTAAGTACAGAGAATTCCTTATAGCAGACTGTTCCATTGCTAGTCTGCATAAAGTGAAATCGTTGGGTGCTATTTTGGATCAAGACATGAATATGAAGGCCCACATGAACAGTCCGGTGTCCTCATCTTCCATTTACATCAAGCTGCTTAGTTCAGCTTAGACCTACATAACAACTGTGCTGCCATTGTTCGAGCTATCATCAGTGCTAAATTACATTACTTTGCAAGCCTGTTGCAGGGTATTGAGAAAAGAGAAACAACCAAGCTTCAGGTTATTCAAAACAGTGCTGTTTGTGCTGTGGAAGCCTTGGGTAAGAGAGGTCATATGTCTGAGGCCAGGAAAGCATGGCACTGGCTCATAGAAGACCCGATAATTGCTCACCACTTGCTTTGTTGGACACATTGGGCCTCATTACACGGTAGGCGGTAAGGGATTACCGGCACCTGTAAGGGCACCAGTGCCGGTAATCCCTTACCGCCCTACTACGAGGTCCCTTAGCGGGTCCCGTTCCTAATGCCTGGTTTTACTAGGCGTTATGGAAGGGACCCGTTGAGGGACTTCAGAGCTAATAACGGGGACTTCAGAGCTAATAACGGGCCCGCTAATAGCGGGCCCGTTATTAGCTCCATCCCCATTCCCATTTGAGCCCTATGGGGGCTCAAATGGGAATGGGGAATGGTTCCTGGAATGGGGACTTACCAGGTCCTCCAAGGTTGGAATGACCCGGTAAGTCCCGATTCCGGGAACACGGACCCAGAATGCGGTAAGTGGGTAGCCATGGCGCTAATAGCGCCATGGCTACCGCCTACCGTGTAATGAGGCCCATTGTCTTTACGGCCAAAGCCCCGTTTATCTTTCAGACAGGCTCTCTTGGCTGCCTTCCATAAGAACACTGAGATCAAACAATACCCATCTCCTGCACGTACCTAGATCTAAATTGACCATCGTCTGCCAGGGGGAATTTCACCAGGCAGCACCCAAGTGTTTGAAAGGTTTACCCCCTTTCCTTAGAGGCTGTGTCTCCCTAAATCATTTCAAACGTGGACTAAAGACTGTTTTATTTCAATGAGTTTTCCGCTTATTTTCTGATGCCTCATTTCTTATTCTAGATCTGCTAGGTACTCTTTATCCATTTTCTAGATTATTCTAGATCTGCTAGGTACTCTTTATCCATTTGCTTGTCTTGCTAGCGCTATTATGCCTCTGGGCCGCTTGTCTCAGCGCGCCACAAATAATACAATCATTAATTCATGAATAAAACGCAAGACCGGTAATCACTCCGTTGTCATTTCTCCAGCCAAACTGCACAAGAGAAAACCTCAATCTGGATGAGGGGTTTGAGCATGTGCGTCTGTGTGGTTTGTAGGCATGTGTGTTTGTGTGGTGTGTGTGCGTGTGTGTGTGGACAGATGTGGGTTTTTGTGTTGGGTGCATGGGGGTATTTGCTGTGTTTTGAGAGGAAGGGGAGAAGTGTCTGTGTCACAAAATAGTTCTGGTTCTTGGGAGTTTCTATCCCTATCATGCTGGACTTATCCACATTCCACTTTACCCCCTCCACCCAGCATCCATTCTGCAATCTTATTCGGGACATGATACCTTTTGGGTGCTGTTATATAGTGTTACACTATTAATTGCCTGGTATGCGGCCATATGCCATGGTTAGATATGTGCTTTTTGACTGCTATCGTATGTTGTTACTATTCTATGCCTGGATTGGAAATGTTGCGCCTCTTTAGGGTTGGGATGCTGTCCTCATTTCTGCTACCCAGTGACACCTTAAGGTGCTGGGATTTGCTATCCTTTTGTGGGGCTGTCCATCCCATACAAAGCTCTCGCACGTTCAGTTTCTCCCATATTGCATCTATACCTAACCCTGTCCCACCCCTCGGTTTTGCTTTTCATATAACACTCCCTTTTCAATATTGATCTTATAAACCGAATTGCATATTTTGGTTTTAAGGGAGCTTTTCTCCTTTTCTTTAATGTATTTAGCTATTCATTTATGTATCGCCCCTTTCATTTCGGTGACATAATTCTATTTTTCTTTTACATTAGCTGGTTATGTCATGTAATATGACTTCATGTTTTGCTATATATTTGTACATTTACATCATGGTGCCTTGTAGAAGACCAACACGTGCTTTGAAGCAGCCAGAGGTAGCCTGTAACTCTACCAAAAACACCTAAATCATTAAATACACAAAACGGCTTGCAACATAAGAAAAGGGACAAAGGCTCAAAGTAGATCTGCAAATGTAAGATTCTAAGAAGATGCTATAGCCCTTTCAACCTACGATCCCTCTGCTTTCCACATGAACAGGATGACGTAATTGCAACTCAGACCCAGAATGATGGATTATGCAAATTAAATCCCAGAAGTGCCTAGCAGGCCTGGAAGAAATGTAATCAGCTTGATCCTGAGCAGTTCTCCCAGAGGAGGCCCTGTCCAAAGACACCCCACAAGCACTCCTGTCATTCCAACCACCTTTCCTGGCTGTAGAACCTGGCTGATTGTGACTGTCCATGGCCGACAGAGAAAGTAGAAGGGATGTTGCTCTTCTGTTCTCTTCTGAAATTTTCTCAACACTTTCAGGCTTTGGGAAAGGCCTCAGAGCCTGACCACCCTTGAGCCAAAAATATACTCACATCATTGGAACCTTTCATGAATAGTGGAAGAATACACATCTGTCCCACCCCTCTCTACAAATAGGTTTGTCTCCATCTACATTTGCATTTAACACCAAATGTTCTGCATGTGTCCACTTTACTCACTAGGCTTCGTAGCCTTACAATTGCTCTTCTGGGGTTTGTTTTGTGGGCGAGATCAAACGTAACTTCTGGGTAATTAAACTGAACATGCTTCAAAGGTCAAACTGAGAACAACTCAAGCCCACCTCACAACCATATACTACTTTTTAGCAGTACGTATTTACCTCTTTGAAATTGTCCATGCGTCAATGTTCCCTTTACCTTTAAAATGTACACTCCTAATTTCTGCATTCCTGATTTATGATCTACTTTGCCTGGAAGCACATGCTCCTAAGATCTAAGAAATGCTATGCTTCTTTTAACCTACCCAATCTCCATGTCATCATTTGAACCCCCGTTTGTTTTATCTGTACCCCTTTTGCTCCCAGTGCTTAACCCCGTCACTTTTCATTTCATTCACAACTGTGGATTGCAGTCTACAAACAGGGGCACGTTATGCCAATTTACAGACTAGACTGTGTTTTGATACCACTATGGTGGTGATTTGGTCGACTATACAAGACTAACATAAGACTTATTAAAGTACACGGGGTGCATTAACCAAAACCTAAATATTGTCTGGTAGTAACAAACAAATGTACATGCAAGGTTCAAAGTGACCAAATCTTAAATGAAAATTAGTTAACATTCACTATTCTAAAGTCATTGCAGGAATTGACCAATACATTAAACAAAAGGTTGCGAGCAACCACACATTTTCCAAGTTGATCTAGTAGCAACAACTAGTTATTTAAATAAATGGAGTAGAGACAATATGGTGGTTGCATTGATGCGCAGAGTAACTGAATAGTCAACATTTTGACAATTTTGTTAAAGGACCAAGGAGGTGAGCCAGGTGAGAAGGAGTACAAGTGTTACTCTACGACCAATTATTCTATACCTGGACACCATGGCTACTGTCTAGTTTGAATGGGTATATAACATTGAAGAGATTATTGACTCAGAGAACATGATACCTCAAAATGACACACATTTGGTGGAGCTTACTTTAAACAAATGAACAACCGTGTTATTGCTGATGCCTGCATTAGGAGGAAGCACTGATCAGATCACTATTAAGACCACTCAGCAGATTGTACAAATTGTGAAGATTTGCGGGCATACCAGCTACAGTTATGAGAACTGAAAGGACGTGGGGAAAGGTGGGGATGATCTTGTCTCTGACAGTAGTGTTGGTGGATTGCATCATAAAATGTAAGGTGTTTCCTTCATCCTTTATTTGGCTCTGCCAACCTGGAGAGCCAGTCTCTAACGCCCAGTATCGAACTCACAATACCCTCTACATAACATTAATATGTTGTCTTCTTCGGTCTGGTTAACACAACAGTGGTTTCAGTAGAATTTGTGCTTCAATTTATTTCATTCTTCTACTGACCAGAGGCGCGTGTGCATTCTCAATGTCACTGGGCAAAGTAAGAACGTTGGTTTGTTTCTCCCTTGTTCCCCTCCCTTGACTCGTCGCGCTCTGAAGCACTTATCTATGAGCGCGATACAAATAAAATATCAATATCAATATCGAGCTCTAACTCCTAGGGCCTAACTCATTCCATCTCTTGCATAGTGTTACATTTTGTCTTCTACAGTCCAGTTAATACCAACCTCAGGTTGAGTGATGATTCTGCTCAATCTATTCAACTCTTCCAACCAGTTGAGCCACTGTTTAACTCCTAGTACTACTCTCACAACACCCTCTACATAATATTATATTTTAGTGTATTTCAGAATGTTAATACCAACTTTGAATTCCGTGGTGGTCTTGACTCAATCTATTTGGCTCTACCAACCAGCAGAGCCTCTCTCTAAAGCCTAGTAACAGGCTCACAAACTGGGTATTCTAACTCACTTTATTTGACTCTACCTACCAAGCGAGCCACAATGAAATTGTTCAGAACCCTCTCAGTTGCCCATGTCTCTCCTTTTAATACCCTATTGGTCAGTCACCGCAAAGAAGATAAGATGTGGCTGGAAAATGGGCGTTTCCCTATAATATACTACTGTCATGTTACCTACGTCCCCTTTATTAACAAACAACAATCTCTGCAGAGAGTGAATCCCTACATTCATTTCCTTCATTCCATATCACTATGTTTCCCCTATTCTACTGAACTAGCAACATAGCCTGGACTCTACCAATACCAACAGGATGCTGCAGTGCTTGTGGATAGTGCCAGTGGGCAAAACGATGGTGGGCCTTATAGAGAGGGTCAGACATATGTTCGAGATGGCCTAAGGTGTGGGAGTATAAGCATGACTGGTGAAGAACTGGCATGTTATCTGATAGACCTTTGTCAACGGCACCACTGGAAGAGTTTGCTGAAGTAGCAGAGTTTTTGGCACCAGATATGTGCTGCCTGTACAGATCATTGTGTTACCCTTAAGTGCTTGTTTTTGGGTTACCCCACCTAACTATCTTCTGGAAGAGTTTGCATATTTCATTGTGTTCCTTCCTACTGAAAGTCCTACCCACTGGCAAGCTTCGGTAGTCCCACATATATGACCTGATGGGCTGTGTCTGGGGTGGGGACAATGTATGACCTGGCTTCACATTTACAATGAAATATTCTGAGCCACTCTTGCCACCTTTGCTCTGCTGTACAAGAGGGCAAGGGTACATTGGCCTTAAACCATTTGCTAGGAGACCATTTATTTCTTCTTTACCTGGTGCTCTTGTACCTCCAGAAGAATCACCACCTGCTGCCCTTCTCTCTCTGTCATCACTCCTGTGCACCTCTGTGTCTATCTCTATCTGCTGTTATGGGGAAACTACCACCTTCCCCCAACTCCAGAGTCCCCATAATTGTCTATATTCTGCAGTGCCATTGCAGCTGCCACAAACTTTTCCTGATTTTAGGTCAAATCCTCCAAGGGAGTATCAGACACTTTTCCTTTAACCATGAAGTCTGGCACAAGGTCTTCTAGCCCTTTCACTCCCTGCTATTCCCATGATAATTCTGTCACTGCTTGTGTGCCTTCTGGCCTGTCTCAATCACCATCTCCCACTACTCAAACACTGGTGGCATCTGTCTCACATTAAGCTCTATCTCCCCCTCCTGACTGACTAACTCGACTTGTGACACAGGGGTTCAGTAGTCCAGCTAGCTCTACATATTCTCCCAGGTCTCACTCCAGATAAAAACAATTGCGTTAAAAATGTCAAACACGAAGCAACAAGCAACACAAATAAGTAAATTGATTCATGAAAGACCTGCATAACAGAGAAAGGCACCTGGGACACACAATCAGGAGGAAGTGCAATTAATAAAAAGCACAGCAAGGCTTCTTGAGTTAATAGGACGATTTTTACAAACTCAGGAAATTACACGTTTTAAGGACACTATATTTATTTTAAATGTTTGAGTAACACTACTTGAAAAGAAAGCAGGGGAACGTACACGCATAACTTGTGTTTCTTTTTTAAAGATGTTTGGGTGAAACAAAAGTAAAAAAGCGCAGTAGAAACTCTAAGTAACACTTTTTTTATGCTTTTATGTTTGTTTACATCTGGGTGTCAACAGCAGTGAGGCGAAATATGATCTGTATTTCAAATTGGCCAGCTAATTTGCCTTTAAATATGTTTTATAGAATAAATTATCATAGCTATTTCTGGGGTCTAAACAGCAGAGCAAAAAATGAAAAAGCTCATTTGTAAAGTGCTAACACCCACAATTGGCATCAAAGTGCTGCCAAGAATTAAGAAGTGAAGGCTCGCTCAGAACACAAAGGGCCACATCACGTGTTGGGCGGCATTCAGACCTATACTTTCCAGTAGACCTAAGATCAGAACCTTCCTACTACAGATTTAGAAAAAGTACTAAAACATGGCTCTTTCGCACAATGTTTTATTATGATCTTCCTTGCCATGTGCGTAAATTACTGTAATGTAACCTGGTATATATGCTGTGTTCAATGTGCTAATTTGACTGTACCTCATTATTCTGTATCTGCTCCCATGACTTATGTAACTTTGTAACTGCACCCAGATACGTCAGGGTTTGGCGCGCATTATAAATAAATAAACAGACAAACAAATAAACAAATAACACACTAATACATTCTAAAATAAATACTGTGTAAATCAATGTTCCCCCTCATCTGACCCACCTCAGCTACTCCAATCAATCACTTCATGCTAATTCTCCCCTAACAATAACCACCCTTATATTACTGATCTCTCTTCCTCTCCATACCAGTTAGCCATGAACTCCCACTCTGCAACTTTAACACACTGATCCAATCTCAATCAGCATCTCAGAACTCTTAACCACCGTTGGATCTCACTTCCTATTCATTCTCAGAAAACCATACATGTGCAAGCTACTCTAAATGTGACACAGAGCAAATTTTCCATCTGACCTCCAATTGTATCTCAAAGCACTCTCCAACTTCAGCTCCTCTGAAGACCCTAACAAATCAAGACTGCTACCTCTCACACATCTCCTCCCAATCATCTCATCCAGAAACTTTTAATCCACTCACTACTCTCTCGTATCCTCCCCATCCTCTTCCCACATTGCAGAATAGTATTCCCTTTACTTCTCTAGCATCACAATCCACACACTCCATACTCTACCTAATTCCCTCCTCTTCTTCTCTTTTTCCAACCCTACGCCAATCTCCTCCTCCATCTCTTCATTCTCACCCACCACCACTGAGGAAGTGCTCTCAACCCTAATTGATCCCAACTCTGTATGTGCTCCTGTTGAACCCTTTTCTCCAAAGATAACCATGCAGATTACAGCAATCACTGCCCCCTATCTTTCTGCCCTCTTCAGTATTTCAATATTCTCTGGAATCTGTCCTTCATACAACCAATTTGCAACTGTCCTCCCATGACTTATAAAAGCTGAACCCAACAATCCTGCTAGTTTCTGCCCTGTCTTCCTCCACCCACACTGCACAAAAGCATGTTGTCTTTCATCACATCACCACATGATGTGTTATGGCTCAGTCTGGTTGTCACCCATTCCACTATTTGGAGACAGCTCTCATGAATGTCTCCAACTTCATTACTTCAGCCTGTAACTCTAAATGTTCTGCTATACCATTCACTTTGCCGTAGGTGCTGCCTTTGATACTGCTGATCATTCTGTTTTCCTTGCCACTCTTTCGCTTCCTGGGTTTTGGGACAAAACCTTGGAATGGGTCCATTCTTACCTCTCAGTCCGCCACTATAACATTTCCTGGGATTGCAACACCTCCAAACTCAATCTACACCTCCATTCTGCAGGCCATAATTTCCTCCTTTTGCTTCTACTGTTAGCTTTGTCTCTCTGTCATCAAATGCCTGATCAGCACCAATCTCCATTGCTCAACTCTACTAAAACCGAGAGAGATATTGAGGAGAATTGTACTGGTGAAGTAGGATCTGATATGATATGGGAGGCATTCAAGTGCACGGTTCAAGGTATGTTTATTAGTCTGGCGAGTGGCTTGAAGAGAAAATGAGACAATACACAGAATATACTGGAACTGAAGATTAGGGATTTGTTAAGGGTTCTGATGGTGGATCCTACGAGAGTGGACTTGCTTCCCGAGTTAAACAGGTTGAAAAAAGAGTTGAGAGAGCTAATGTCTAATAGGGTGGATAAGAGGTATTTTCATCAAAAATGCGCTTATTTTGAACATGGGAAGAAATGTGATCGCTGGTTAGCATACAGATTGAGGTTGAGGGAGTCTGAGCGCTCGATCATGTCTATTACAGACTCTAATGGCCAGGTCACTTTCACTCCGGAAGGTATAAATGATGTATTCAGACAGTTTTATGAGGAATTGTATAAGAATGAAACCCATATTGACGCAGCAAATGGAGATTTTTTGGAGGGTATTCAAGTACCAGATATTTCAGATGAGGAGGCTACTTTACTAGAGGGAGATATCACGGTGGATGAGGTTAAGTAGGCAATTTCGAAATTGAATGTTGGTAGGTCTCCGGGGCCAGATGGACTGCCAGTGGAATTCTATAGGTGGTTGCCTAATTCTGTGTTGACGCTGTTGACGGACATGTATAAGACCTCCAAGGTTAGGGGTATACTTCCTGACACTACTAGACATGCTACTATTTCTGTCTTTTTAAATAAAAACAGGGATGAATCACTGGCGTCCAGTTAGAACTGATTAGTTTGATTAATGTGGACAATAAGATTCTGGCTAAGATTCTAGCTCTGTGAATAGAAAATCTTTTGCCTAAATTGATAGATCGGAATCAGACTGGTTTTGTTAAAGGTATGATGACGTCCAGTAACATGCGGACACTGCTTTGTACTATCGCGAAAGCGTCAGAGTTGTCGGAAGACTCGGCTGTCCTGTCTCTTGATGCGGAGAAGGCATTCGATAGAGTTGATTGGCAATTCATGTTTAAAGTATTGGATAAGAGGGGTTTTGGGATTCTGTTCTGTTCTTGGATTAAACTGCTGTATACCAGGCCTACTGCTGATGTTAAAACTAATGGTCTGAGATCCAAACCTTTTGAATTGGAACGTGGCACAAGACAAGGATGCCCATTGTCACCTTTGTTATTTGTACTTAGTATTGAACCTTTGGCTATAACTTTGAGAAATGAGGAGGGTTTACAGGGCATACATTGTTGGGGAATGCAGCAAAAAATGTGGTTATACGCAGACGACTTATTATTGGTCCTCAAGAACCTTGGAGAGTCAGTGCCAGTTCTTATAGACATTCTCGAGGCCTTTCACCAGTGCTCTGGATACAAGATCAACGGGGCAAAATCTGAGGTTTTAACATTGGGCCACTGTGTGACAAACAATTTATTACCAGGTTGGGCTTTAAGTGGTGTTCTGATAAACTACTGTACTTGGGGGTTTGGATTTTGCCCAATGTCGCTGATTTTGTGAATGTAAATATGACTATGGTGTGCACTAATTTCAAATTGGATTTGGAAAGATGGTGTTTGTTGAACCTTTCCCTCGGGGGCAAGGTGAATGCTTTAAAGATGGTGTCGACTCCTAGAGTAAACTTCGTTCTGAGTATGGTCCCATTAGACATTGGGAAACATTTTTGGCGTGAGTTGGATAGACTCATGCAGGAGTTTCTTTGGGATCGCAAACCTCCACGTCTGAAAATTAGCAAACTGCAATTACCTTTGTCCAAGGGTGGGCTGGGGGTCCCTAATTGCAAGGCATACCATCTGGCTTTTATGTCACGGAATATATTTGCTTTTCTCAAATCAGAGCATGATGATTGGGTGTGTGCAGAGTCTAGCCATGTAGGCCCTTTGTCGCCTGGGGCTGTGTTTACCAGTAGGCCACGTCGAGCTACGATGGTAGGCCCACTGACCAGGAGTTTGCGGAACTCATGGGTGTCATTGTGTGAGTGTTTGGGTTTCAATGCGTTGAAAGATCTGAGTGCTTCCATTTGGCTGAATCCAAGTATTACACATGAGCGGAAAATGTTGTTCTGGCATGAGTGGTACCTGGCTTGGGTGCAGTGGATTGGTGATCTGTTCAATGGCTTGAATTGGATGATAGCTAGGGAGATACAGTTGAAATTTGACATTCCTACTTTTCGCCTGGCAGATTATTGGAAGATCAGGAGGGCGGTGGGGGTTGTAGATATGGAAAAGAAAATCAATACAGACATGCTTGGTTGCGAGCCAGGGGTGAGTGGATGTGGCCTAGTTAGTTATGTTTATAGACTGGTTGTGTCCAATTATTGGGCTAATGATGCTTTAAGATTGGATTGGAATCAGAGAATTGGTGAAGATATTACGGAGGATGATTGGATGTGTATTTGTGAGAATGTGAAGTTGTGTTCTTTGAGTCTTTCAGACAGGTTGCGTCAAATAAAGATCTTGAATAGGACATACTGGACGCCTGAGAGAATGATGAAGAGGGGTATGTGCGACAATTCTGAATGTTGGGCATGCTTACACGAGGTGGGCACCTTCAAGCATATGTTGTGGGAATGCTCAAGGGTGAGGGGTCTGTGGTTCGAATTTGACCAGATCTGTGAAAAGATTCTTGGAGAGAAGGTTCATATGGATTTTAAGACCATAGTACTGGGTAGTGGGGATTTGTTGGACAACCCGACTACTTCTCGGAAGAAATGGATCTTTCGTGGGGCAATGGTGGGGAAGAAACTAATTTTGAGACGATGGAAAACATCTACCCCTGTTACTATTGAGGAATGGATGGCAGAGATGCATTTTCTAGCTGATATGGAGAGAGTACTGTATCGGAGAGAAAAGAAGGATGCGTTAGTTAATAAGATTTTGGGCAAATCTCTTTTATTGTATTAGACTTGTTTATTGCTTATATTGTGACTCCATGGAGGGAGGGGTGTATTTTCTGATGTATATAGTTTTGTTGGTTTTGTTATAATTATTGCATGATGTTATGTTATTGTACATATGTTTCTATGATGTGAACTTTTTAAAAATAAATTTAAAAAAAAACGATGTTCTTTACTTTTCAATTAACAACTCAACTTCCTAGCCCACACCACTAATGTTCCCACTGACCGCCTTGCCTACTCTCCTTCCACCCACAACTCAGGTATTATCTTCACCCCCAAATCTTCTATGGCAATTAGTATCAACATCCTGGACTTTAGGAAAATATGCACCATCTTCCTTTTTACGCAACTAAGATCTTTTATCCAATCTTATCCTTTTCAAACGTAATTATTGCATGAGCATGCTATTTGATTTTCATTTCTTCTCGTTTTCTCCACTTGACAAGGTTATTTACTATGCTCTATGTATATTTTTCAACCTTCTTGTTTTTCATACAGCTCTTCCTTTCATCACCAACGAGGCTGTCAATGCCTGCAGAATGGAGGCAGGTTTAAGTTCCTCCGTCTGGTTTAGAAATCTATTTGTGGCCTTGCTCCCAACTACCTTGCTACCTCACATTTCTGCTGCTCTCCTTCTTATCCTCTTTGCTCTCCCTCCACTGCCACACTCGCCATCCCCCCCTTCTTGCCCCCACTACTTCCATTCTTTCTAATTGACATCAGAAGTGCATCATCCCTCAATCAAATTAAATCAAAGCTGAATGCCTAAACCTTATTCTCTGAACTGATTCACATCATATAGTCATTTTACATTCTAACTCACCTCTTCCATCTGCCCACCTATCCTTTTCGTGCTGAGTCTTTCTAGCCCATCCTCAAGTTCATCACCCTTGCTGCTATGCTTCCTATCACTTTTTTCTTTCATATTCTCGCCTCTGTTCCTTTTCCCTCTTGCCATACCTATGCACTCAATCTTCTCACTATCCTTTAATGTAGCAATCCACCTTCCTGTTCCTAGGTATTGTCTATCACTAATGTCCTGGCCATCGTTACTATCCCCCATCCATACTACTTTTACCAGTCATCACTCACAAATCTCCTCACCCAATTGTAAAGATGTCTGGTCCTCCGACACAGCTAACAATATTTCTTACAGAACCTTTTGGGGAAAAGCATTGTACTTCTGTTGCCCAGCAAACAAATAAATAAATAATCTGGTCCAAGTTAACCCAACCATACTATTTGTCTTTGACTAGAGAAACAGCTTAAATGAGAACAAATAAGCATTTTACCCATTGATGGTCTGCCTCGTTACCATTCTGCCACATCATCACATTAACCTAGAATCTTCTCAACTCCATATGTACAGCCCTACAAATCAGCAAACATAAAACATGAAGGATAAACAGTAATACTCATCAAACTTAAGATGATCCTAGCACCTCCACCACACACATCAACCTATCTATGCCATTCCAGACATGCACCTTTTCTGAAGGCTAAGGGGATGGGGATGGAAGTTGATAGCAACATATGTTGCCCTAATTCCTGCATGTTTCAATTCATTAACGTACAACACAATAGAGAAAAGAAGCATATTTTTCATTACCACATTGTAGAATGCTAGTCACTATCTATCCTTGTAACTGAACTCTACTGTCCCTCTTTTTTTCCCCTACTTTCTCTAGTCTGTGGTGGTGAGCTGCCTATCTGTGGAAACGAAAGAGAGGAGATTCAACTGATCTTATTACTCTCTATCTACGTAAAAAAAAATTCAATTTGAATTGAAAAAATAACAGTTCTGGTCATGAGCCACTGTTGAGTATCTACAACTAATACAATATTTTTATTTAAAAAATGTACTGTTAAGGATCTCCCATTTTTTTAATAGTGGCAATTCATGTGGCATACATCAACCATTGCCTATACATGAACAATATTACATTTGTATAGATCATTGAGTCCTCCTGATTACAATGGACGGTATGTGTGGTACCAGAAAAATAACATTGCCATCTAAAAGAAACTTTATACTTAATTAGCTAGGTATACAGGATATTTTTAGTATATCCTCCAATGTGTCTACTAGTTTCAGTGTTACGGGACAGCTAAACCACCTTTTTCAGGTCAGGGGGGTCCTCTCCTCCAGAGGAACCCCAATCAATGAACACAAAATTGCCATCAATTTCTGTGGTTCACCATCCTGTTCACTGTGTTAAAATATCTACAGGGAAGACAAAGAGGAGAGACACAGATGTGCTCACTTTTACTTTTGATGGACTCAGAAATGCCACCCACAGCATCAAATTGTCATCACCGACATTGAAAATGTGACAGAGTGGACTCACCCATTCTTAACTGTCCACTTGGATCAAAGTGCACATAGATAGCCAGAATCTATCTTGTGAGCACGTTTTTTAAACAACCAGACCTGTGAAAGTCAGAAACAGGGAGTCAGCTGTATCATCTTGTATGAACCCTATTCCTTTCATTGGGTGTTGGGAGACATCACTCATCCTGTACATTGGACACAGCTGCTCTGTTTCCTAGATGTTCGGGAATGAATCGTGTTCCTATTCGGTTTTTACTGTTTGTTATAAACAGATCATGTGATAGAGCTGCACCCCAAATTGGATACTACTGCTGCCATTTTGGAGTGAACTAAATTGGATTAAGTATCTGGAGGTCGTTAATGTTAACTCAGCTGAGCATGGAACATCTTACTTATTCTATGTGTTAATATTGTGCTATTTCTCCTACTTTGTTAGACACAATTGTTCGTACTATTTTCAGCACCATAGCCTACAACAGTTCCATTGCTGTAAATTGCTACAATAACAAAGCATAATAGAGGGTATTTTTCACAATGAAGCTCCAAAGGTCTCAGTTCTATGAGATCCGAGTAGATCTCTTGAAAAATACTTTGATTGGAATGGTGTAATGTTCTGATGTGGCGTGCGTCTCTACGCTAGTCATTATGCATGAACAGATCGGAGCATGCCACCTTGGAAAGTTCTGGTTCAATTCATGATGTATAATACATTAATATAATGTTACTCACAAACCATACATTCAAGAAATGGAAGCATCCGGCCAATCTCTTTTTTCACAACCAGCATACTATACAAATTCGAAGATAAATATCTATCTGACCGCAGAAAGGGATCCACAACTTTACAAAACTGACAACTGTTGCCAAGGAATTCCTTCATTCAGACCTACTTTGTCAGTCTTCTAGTTGTAGATCCAATTCTGCTCTCTCTTTAGAAGGATGCAATTGATATTTCCCCCCCTTTTAGGAAGTCCCCCTCTTTCTAAAATTGTCCATTTCAAATCTGTTTCAGAATGCGATTTTTGGACAAAATGCACTACCAAGTGAGCTGGGAGTTTTTTTGTATGAATTCATGATTGGTGCTCAATGACATGCCTCCTGATTGGTCTAGCTGTCGTTCTGATATATTGTAGGCCACACGGGCACATGATGTAATGTAATAGGTGATTAGTAAATGCATGTTAGACCCAAGGTTTCCTGCATGCTATGTCAATGGATTGGCTGCGGGTAGTGTGAACACAATCATAGCAGGACACATAAGGGGTGCGCCCCATAGCTTTGGGTGGTAATTAGCACAGTGTTGTCTGTTCCTGGACATACATTTCTTTTTCTTGCTAAGTCTTTAAAAGGGCATCTCGCAAATGTGTGCATCTTTCTATTGCAAAATGTGGCAGGTCCAAAATATTTGACCCAATACTCACAAGTGGCAGAGTTTCTTAATCTCTTTCTTAAGCCTATTAACCAGAGCAGATTAACTTAAGACAGCAGTGATGTTATTACTATGGCCTGTTTCACATGGGTGCTGTTGCAGAGCCACTTCTCGAGGAATATTGCAGGCCCACTTGTCTGCTTGTCTTACAATTCTTTTTGAATAACCCTTTGTTCTCAATATACAACTCACCTTTTTGCCTAAAAATCATAATGAGTGCAGTGAAACAATTCCTACAGTACCGGAGGAATTGACCAAACAGAAGGTTATGTTGCAATTGACATGGATGGTAGATGTCGTAGTCGATGACGATGAAGCAGTGATTTAAGATCTGTTGTTTTCTTAAATACTGTGGTCTGTAATATGCCTTATTCCACAATCATTAGGAGGTCCAGAAATTGAATAGTCTTTTTGATTACAAAACAAAGTCCTCAAATGATTTTTCTTTTCCCTGACATTGTCTATATACAATACCCATAATAATAACTGATGTTGAACAGGTTATTGGCATAAATATGTTAATTCCCAAAGGTAGTAAGATATAGATTTTCCAGCCTGGCAGAAAAAGTTGACCCAATCGCAGTCACTGAAGATTGTTAAAAAAATGTTTTCCTCATAATTGAAGAATTTCTTCATTAATGCAATATCTGCAAGTTGTAGAATGAACTGAACAGGAACATCTGGAATTCGTGTTAGTGTTTCTAAAACCTGTTGCACCACTAGTAAAGTTTCTTGTTGTGGAATCTTAGTATATAAAGATTCAATATTTAGTATTACTGAGATCTGTGTTGTGACATCAACGGATCTGATTTTCAATAAATTCAACATGGCTGTAGTATCTTTTATATAAGATCTTCTTTTTGGAACTTCTACCTTCAAGAATAAATCAACACATTGAGATAAAGGTTCAAATATGGATCCTATCCCAGACACTATAGGTCTGCCTGGTGGGGGATTTATTGCTTTATGCATTTTAAGGAGTGCAAATAAAGCTGGGATCCTGGGATGGTTTGGCATAAGAACTATTGCCTCTTTATTATTGATCCACCCTTCTGCTAATGCTTCCACCACTATCAGGCCTATCATGCTTCTCAAGTTTTGTGCAGTGTCTCCTGGGAGGGAGAATAACTTGCCCTATCATTAATAGGGCATGAATCATGTGCGACAGTCATCACTATTCATGATGACTATCGCCCCACCTTTGTCCACTGGTTTTATCACTATATCTGTGTTTTTAGACAGAATGGTGATGGGCGTCCATTCCATTTTAGTGCAGTTGTTAAATGCTGGCTTTAAACTAGTCTCCAACTTTACCAAGCTTTTAAATAACACCCTTTCAAAAGTTATTGGGCCTCATTACACGGAAGGCAGTAAGGGTTAACGGTCACCGGTAATGCTACCGGTGACCGTTAACGCTTACCGCCTTATTACAAGGTCCCTTTGCGGGTTGGTACTTTAACTCCTGCTTTTAGTAGGTGTTAAAAAACGAACCCGCAAAGGGGCCTTGGTGCTATTTACGGTACCGCAATTTGCGGACCGTAATTAGCGCCTTCCCCATTCCCATTATGCCCTATGGGGGCAAAAATGGGAATGGGGAAGGGCCTTGGTGAGTGGGGAATTACCGCCCCTGCTCACCTTGGAGTAGGGCGGTAATTCCGCCATCCACCAAGGCGGACACAGTAAAATACCAGCGGCAACCATGGCACTAGTAGCGCCATGGTTACCGCCTACCGTGTAATGAGGCCCATTGACTCAGCAGATGTGGTGGATAAAAAGTGGAAGTCTTGAGTAGTTCTGTGGCATCAGACTGATATGTTTCTTCTGTGTCCACAAAGTACTGTTTTAACCTATTTTCCTGATTAGTTAGGACAATTTCATCATAGTCTTGAAAGGTTCATGTTTTGCCATCGGGACAAATGATAGTCCCATTTGGGGGACCCTCATTATCTATATGATAAGATATGATAAGTTATTTATACCGCACTTAATACCCAGAGGTTTTTAAGCGCAGACCTGGGGATCGAACCTGCGTTCCTCTGTATTGTCAGGCTTCCAAGGTGAGCACATTGCTAATGAACTATCCTCCCTAAGACTGCAGATGGGTCGGAAGTTCCCAGACAGGTTTACCACTAACAATTCTGTGGTTGATAGCATTCCCTCCCCAGAATGTGTGTTATACGCGGAGAGCTGTCCTCCCATCTACCCATTCCACGTCTCTCTAGCATAAAAAAAGTGCAGAGGAAGTGATCTTTGTGGGACTGGAACCCTCCTGGAATTAGACCCCTCTTTTTAGGTTCCTGCCTCCTCCTGAGGTTTGTTCAACATTGGAGTGTGCTGCTCTGTTGTCTTCCTCCGAACTGTGACTAGAAAATCACCAGTTCTCGAACCTCAAAGGTTTTCGGTTTCTTTTAACACTGTTATTAGACCTTTGGACCCACTGACGATTAGATACTGATTGTCCTTGACCCTGTATATTTGCCTCCAAATATATAAACCTACGGTATAAGGAGAGACTAATTCTTGAGAAAACACGGAAATATCCCTTTTTAATTTCAAGATTTCTATATTCAGATTGAATTCTTTAAATTCTTTTCAGGTGGTTTCAAGTTCTTCCAGTCTGTTCTTATAATTTCTAAGACCACCTTATTTTGTAGCTCTTCTTGTTTTTGCAGTATTCTTTGGACTAAGTATTCTGATATTGTCTTTGCAGTGTTAAATATCAAAATGAGCCAGTCCCTTGTACACTTGTTCACTATGAAGGACCAATCTTTTCTGAATTGAGTGTTTTCCAAAAAAGATTTGTGTCTCAATGTGTATTATTAATCCGTTCAGAGCTGTGTGGCATCGTAAGTATTCGGTCATTAGAGCTCCATGGAGCTCAGTCCGAATCAATCTTTTTTGAGAGTTTCTCGCTCATTCCATTCACCCCCTCACCTATAGTCTGTGGTTACGTGGAAGTTCCCAAGAGGGATGCTTAATAAAAAAGAATTTTGACCAGACGCTTCCATATATTGCCTATATGTAAATGGTGAGTAAAAATATATTCATTTATTATACTTCCTGAACTGAACCAGACCAATTCAAGATGGTGTGTATAGATCCCTTCACGCACAATGAATTGGGCAAAAATTCACACTGCACCAGAACATTACAGCATTTTTCAGAGATCAACTCGCATCTCATAGAACTGAAACATGTGGAGATTTATTGTGAACAATACCATCTACAATGCTACTTACAGTGGCGGAACAGTTGTAAGGTATGGTGGTGAAAATAGTATGAACAATTGTGTCCAACAAAATCAGAGAGATAGTGTGATATTAACTCATGAAATAAGTAAGATGTTCCATTCTCAGCCGTGTTAACGACCTCCAGGCACTTTATCCAATTGAGTTCACTCCAAAATGGTGGTGGTAGTCAGTGGCAGCGCCTGTAGGAGCAAGGGGGGGTGCTCACCCCCAATGGTTTAACCCTGGTGCCCGGTGCGCCCCCCTTGGCTCATGCTGGGCCATTGTTGTCATGTGGGCAAATACGATCAAACAAAAGGAAGGTCCTTTTAAAATAATAAAAACATGTGTACCCTAACTTCAAACAAGGACCCAGGCTATCTCCTTCTGAAACAAATATGGGAGAATAACAACGTGGTCAACAATGATGTTTCTGGTTCCAATATGTCAACATTTTATTATTTCATCAGAGCACACGTTTTTACCACCTGGTGGTTTATATCAACAAATGAAAACCATATAGACACAAGTTGTGGGACATCATCCCTGTGGGTCACGTGTGATGTGCACTCAGACTAAGAAAATGACATCTGTTAATTTAGGATTAGTGGAGTGTGAAAGAACACACTAATTGTAACACAGAGAATGTCATTCATATGATTAAGTGTCCTTGTCCACGTCTATACATAGGAAAGACCAACAAGAAGTGCAAGTCTCGGATGATTGAGCATAGGAGTTGCCTGAAAAACAAGGTCGAAAAAGGAAGATATTAATAATAAACTAATCAATTTGGAACAGAAACTTATTTTTCTTATTTTTCTTAATCTCCATCTGTATATATTCAGGAGATTGGTGTTTTGTTTTCTGAATTGAATATTTTATGCACTGAGAATTAATGTACTGATTTCTCTTTGTAACTGTAAGTGATTTGTATATGTTTTATTAGAAATTAATGTTTTTGTGTGTGTGTGGTATACTTGGGAATTCCTATTGTGAATATTGGTATTGCATGAGTATTAAGTTTGTAGAGGTTTAAGTAATGTAAAGTAATACCATTTTATTAAATACACTCTGAATGAAGCAGCTGCAAAGGTTATCCAATATAGTTGTTACTTTCTTGAAAGAGCCCTCGAGTTTCTCTCAGTCACACTGATGCTTCTTTCAAATGGTATGCAAAATGACAAAGGCATGCACATTACTTGTCCTAGCACCAACACAGTGTGTTCCAACTTGTCTCTTCCGTTTGATGTTTCCTAAGAGGCAGCAACTCTAGGATGTAACACACACTTCTCCTTTTCTCATTGGAGACCGTTTGCGGTAGAGATGGTACATTCTTCCGCCCTCTCAAATAAAGATGCTTTTCTGCTTCGGCTACTAAAAACTGCCATTTTGACTCTAACTGGTCGTATCTGGTAGATGAAGCAAACAAGCAACTTTATAATGTTTAGAGCTTTCAGAGACCCTGCTGCAAGTCAGTCTCACATACCGGGTGATGGAGCAGATGTTTCCAGCTGTCTTGTGATTTGATTTAGGTAGTAAGTACACAAACTCTGGAAGAGATTATTATGTCTTGAAGGCACTCAGCCTACTGGCATCTAATTTCTGGTTAGGGTGCTGAATCTGAAATAATCTTAAAATCATTTTAAAAGTTAGTGGCCTCAGCTCATCACCGTAAGGGAAAACCACAACCTCTTTTGTGATCACTAAAAATATCCATAAAATGTAGGTAGCTTAACAGTTTCTTTGACATTCATGGGTAAGAATGTTCTACGAGAAATACTGTATCATAGTACAAAGAAATTAGATACAATTTGGCCCACCGTGTAAATGGCTATAAGTGTTCCATGTTGGGCAAAACTCATTCCTACGTTGATAATTCCTGCCTGTGAATCGAATGACGAGATGTCAGTTGTGGAGCTCAAGCCTCTCTAAATTAGACCCACACAGTGTCTGGCCCTTTGTGGGTGGGGTTTACCCATCTTGCAGAAGCACTCTGTAGTTTCCAGTGAGTTGAATCCCTCCTTGGATTTGGGAGCAGGTTGCAAGTCCTTTTGTCCAATTGGGAGGCTCAAAACATATCTATAGGGTTTGACTAGCCAGTTAGAGGCCTATAACGATTTTTAATCCTTCCTGATTTTTCCATTGTGTCATTGTTTCCATGTACCCGGACCCCTTTCCATTCGCCTTGCAATAATCCATTTGTTTCTCTTATTCACTTGCCTTTTTTGTGTGTTTGTTTGTTTGTTTGTTTGTTTGTTTATATAGCGTGAAAAACCCTGTGGTATCTAGGCACTTAAACTTAGTTTCAGTGCTTCAGGTTACAGAAAAGGTAGCATAAGAGGTGAATTACAATATTGTGGAACGTGCAAAGGTAATACACCATACGCAAAGTGCAAAAGATAGGTACAAGGTGATACCATCCATTGAGCCTGGCCCCATGTTACAAGGCGGCAGCAACACACAAATGCAAAGGTCCAGCAATAGGCAAATACATGTTTCCTGTGTCATGTTACAGGGTGGCAACAGCACACAGATGTGAAGGTCAAATCATTGGTCATATAAGTGGTGCCTACCCCATATTGCAGGGCTGCATCAGCACACAGAAGCAAAAGTCCAGTAATAGGCAAATACATGGTGCCTACCCCATGTTGCAGGGCAGCAGCAGCACACAGATGTGAAAATCTAGCAATAGGCAAATATATGGTGCCTGCCCCATGGTGCCTATCTATTTATCTCTACATTTTTTCTACCTGCAGGGCGAGGTTGGGGTGGCAAAGAGGAGCTTGAGTAATCCCGATTCTCAGAGGATGAGGTAGTCATCAGTGAGGTCCATGAGGAAGAGGAGGAGTATGTACCTAAAGAGGGTTGGAATAGTCAGACTCATCGATGGGTGCCATGGTGGAGGACGGGGAAACAGAAGAGTCAGGCCCCTTTCAGTGTTCTTTCTATCCTCTCTGATTCTTAACATTTGATTTCCTAATATTTGTCTTCATACCAGTCATTTTAAAATTATTTATACTGTTGTTATGTGTCGTGCAGCAATTTGGAAAAATTGCTATATCAATTCCAATAAAATACAAGTACAAAATGCATTGCATTTAATATTTTGCTACCACTATAGGAATTAAGGGCCTCATTTACAAGAAAAGCGCTAAGTCTGTGCTAAGTAGTTCACGTGAGCAAGGATATTGCACGGACAAAAGAATATCGTTGGGACCCGATTCATAAAATTACAGGCGCACAGAAACCTGGAACGCAAAGAAAAACGAGTAGCACCTGGAACACCCACAACACGCCCCCATGGCAAACAGAACATAGCACTGTCAAACAACCTTTGCACTGGACTCATGTAAAAGAGTAATCAAGGATTACTTACCAGCAATCACTATTACTTCAACTCCTCTCCTGTGACCATCAAGTCCTTGTCCCAGTACTCCCACTAATCTGTGCCCCAAAACTCCTAACTTAAGGCACCTCCCACAAATTCGCTCTCACCCCACTACCCCCATTGATCTGTGCCCCAACCCCCTAACTTAAGGCAGCAGCCAAAACGGTGCCTTCATCCCAGTACTCCCCACTGATCTGCACCCCAAACCCCTCACTGAAGGCAGCACCCAAAGGTTTTCGCTCATCCCAGTATCCCCCACTGATCTGCACCCCAAGCCCCTCACTGAAGGCAGCACCCATAAGTGCCCCCTCGAACCAGTACCCCCACTGATCTCTGCCCCAATGCCTAATTTAAGGCAGCACCCACAAGTTCACCCTCATCTGGGTACCCCACTGATCTGTGCCCCAAATCCCTAACTAAATAATGCACCCACAAGTCCACCCTCGTCCCATTATCACCACTGATCTGCACCCAAACCCCCTAACTGAAGCCAGCACCCCCATTGATCTGCGCCCAAACCCCCTAATACAAGGCAGCATTCACAAGTCTGCCCTTGTTACAGTACCATCTCATTATAATGTGTAGCAGTTACCTACATCAACTTCTCTGGCCGGTGTCTACCATGAAGTACACCGGCCAGACATCCTTCTCCAACATGACCACTTGGAAGCAGTGCCATTGAATCCAGGACAGTCACCTTTTCCATGGCTCCCCATTGCATCACACTCATCTGCACAACAACAGCCAAACATACTGTTACTGCTGCTTCACTTTGGTCCCTTGATCTACAGGTGATTTAGTCCACATGTGATGTGTGCAGCACAGTGATCGAGAGTGAGACCACATCCCTTCTCGCCATGCTCAATACCAATAAGCTATACTTGAATGTACATAGTGTGAGCATATCTACATGGACAAGCAAGTGCCAAAGGGACAATCACACATCAGTGGGACAACAACGTAACACAATGTACAACAAACAGAACCTCGAGAAGTGAATGGTTAGAGGTAAATGACCTGTCACTAGATACCTAAAACATCTCTTCAAAATCGATCATCTTGCAAGACACATGAAGAAATGAGTGCATATAACCAATAAGAGCCACAAAGCACCATCATAAAACATCCCACTCATCATCAAATGCATCCCCACATTGACACCATTAGGCACAAAATCAAAAACATAACGAACACTGAGATATTGTCAACAAACATGCTCTGCCCCTGCACAGGGAATGGCATTAGACAACCACCCCTTGATTCCCCAGCCTTGGGATGGACCCTCCCCTAAATGTGAAATAAATATCCACATGGCCACGTCAATCAATGGAATGCCAACATGCCTACCTCAAACAACACACCACATTACTCAACACACAAGAACATATTTGGAAATGAAATGCCGTGTCAGCCACAGCATCCACAGCATCCATGTACCACACACCCATGCACACCATATACATCATTAACCACCATGCCAGTACTGCAAAGCACGGAAGTTGGAAAGCAACAGATGTGCATGACAAAGTTGTAAAAGACGTGATTTCAAAGACGTGTCGCTCCCCACATGTACATTGACCATGAATGCATCATACTAAGCGTCACACACACATGAAGCATGGACATAGGTACACCAGAAACATCCCACTATCAACATGACCCACAGAGTTTGCCCCACACCCACATGACAGCCATAGGAAATACTTATTTGGCAAAACATCTATTAAAGAGAAACTAGGTACAAACATAGAAAGAGAGTAATTGTCCATGAAAAATACATTAAAAATAAAGGAAACCTGAACCAATAAACTATATACATGAGTCAGTGGGCTAGTCCATGGAGATCTCTGACAATGACTCAGAGAAAGCTGATGCAACCTTCACATATGCCTCATGCAGGCAAATGTATGCTGTTCTCTGGAGGACTTTCAGGGCTTCCCTCATCCAACACTCAATCTCCTCCGCTACCCACACCAACCTCTCTTCCACCTCAGCCATGTCACTGACTATTGCTGTCTCATATGCCCCTTGCTTCTCCACCTCCTGCTTCCTCATAAATGTCACCTCCGAAGACACCACTGCCGGTAGGATCTGTCATGCCTCCTGCCTCACTTGCACCATGTGCGCACCTGCTTTCCACCTCCTGGTTGCAATGCCATCCATTAATTACCTCCTCAACATCAACATCTCCTTCTCCCTGGCAATGCGCTTCTTGTGCACGTACTCCCTACAACTGGATGACAGTCTGATTTGGGGGAGTTCAGCACTGGCACTGCCAACAAGTGCCTGGTGTTCCTCCACAGCCTTTTCCCCTGTATGTTCCTGGTCTGGCACATTGACCACCTCATCTGCCACAATACAGGCGTCCACCTCCACCAGGGGCACAGGCATATCCAGGCTGGCTGATGGCAGGACAGGGTCATGTTGATAGCTGGCATGGATGCCTCACTTGAGGTTAATTGAGGCACCGAGGAGGAGGAGGAGGAGGAGGAGGAGGAGGAGGAGAAGGATGAAGAGGTGAGGTCCATTGCAGTGGCCTGTCCAAAGTGGCCACTGGAAAGCACTGCAGCTGCCAGTTGGGACAAGAGGTAGCCCATCTGCCTGTGATGCTCTCCAAGCAGCTCATGAGTTGCTTGCAAAGCATCACAAATAGACACTTGCAACCTCAAGCCACCCATCAGCAGGTGCAGCACTGCATTCCAGATGAACACATTGGCTGGAAGTGCATGCCTTGTCTGGGTGTAGGCATAGGTGAAGGTGGGCAGTGCTGCAGCAGATTGTTCTAGGACAGGTTTTGCTGACCCCCTCCATGGTGGACTTCACAGCCTCCTCTCTCAAACCCAGGTGTTCACGCTGCACATTCCCCTGGGTACACCCACCTGACACTGTGGACAGGCCTGCAATGACATTCTCATCCTTCTTCTCTTCCATCAACCCAGACACCTCCAATGAGGTTTTCCTGATTTTGGGCCTCTGTGTATCAATGTCACCACCACCACCACCCTGTTCCTCCGCTGCTGAGGTATCCATCATGACGATGGGACCCTGGGACTCCTCCCCAGCAGCAGTGCCATCATAATGAGGTGTTCCCCAGGCACACTGACCTCAGAGGAGGTGGATACAACAGGGTGTACCCAGGCTATGCACCTTCATCTGGAGACCTTGCCCCTGAGATGTAGCTCCACAGCACTTATACCCTCTTCTTCCACTGCTGCAACTGTGAAAAACGGAACAAAATAGGTATCAAACATCAATGCCAATGTATGTGGACTCAAATCAATACTATCAGTAGCATGCTGTGAGCATTAATCAACACCTTATATAGTATATGGGTATTTCACTACATTTTCTGTTTACGGGGGACTCAAATCAGGAAGAAGTAAGATACACTGTATAGGCATGGAGATCAGTTACCCCACCCTTACACAATCACACCAGTTGTGATTATCCTCGCCTGTCTTAATGGCTAGTCAATAACCACAATTGAACATCGGAGCATCATTTGAATAAAAAATGCATTCTTTAATTATTTTCATTTAAAAATTCATTGTACTTAGTATCGCACATAAATTGTACACGCTAGACTTAACTCATATAAATAAACTCATCGGTAATGAACAAAAAACATTCTAAAACCTTTTAGTGCATGGGGGTTAGTACACAGAACTTCAAAACATTTCCGATACACCGTTTTGAACTGATAAATCTGGACAACGTATTTGCTTGTTTTTATGACGAAATCTATACCTCTAATAGGAAGGTTAAACAACACAAAATCCCCTAGTCTAGGTAGACAGTATAGAGACTTACAGGCATTGTGGACTGAGGACTTCATGATTACACAGTCCTCTAAGGAAAAACAGGGGACTAGACAAAGATGTATACTCTAGTCATCTGTTGAAACGTGTTTCAACCTTTCTGATAAGATACGCTTTTTTCCTGGAGTTATCAGACTGCTGATTATAAGGCCTTCATCAGGATGGTAACCAGCATTAATCAACAAGCAACCCTGTCACACCTCCAGGCCAATGCTCTGCAAAATCATAGAATCCAGTCTCACAAGTGAAAGCAAAATGAGAAATTAGTATGATGAGACTTGCAAATGTGAACATAGCACATTGACGTGTGGCCACATACACATAACAACAACTCATTTCATGTCACCATCACAATGAAGCAGTCACCCAAGTGTATCTTTCAGGCATGGCATGGGAAGGCCATTTGGCAACATGTGTCCATAGCATCATATCAACACATATATCAAACCGCAACTAGCAACATGCACCCGTGACTGGCCACCAATAAGTCATGCAACATGTATTTGCATCTCGTACTCATGGACTTCCTTTGCATCTTGTACTCATGGTATCCCTGAATCATGCTGTTCCCATCTTCATCTTGTATCCTGGCTTTCAACATTATGTGGTACTACTGACTTCTGCAATGGTATTCACTCTCCCCTCTTGCTTCTCCACTCTTTTGACTGCTAAATCTCCTTTACCTTCTCCCATTTCCTATCTCCTCCCCTTACTTTCTTCTATGCACTTACTCTATCAGAATTGTCTTTGGACCTTCTATGATAGCAATCTCGTCTGTCTCCTCCCCCCTCCCCTTACTGTTTTTTTCCTCCCCAAAACCCTCCAGCACTATCTGAAATGTTGTCAGGCCTAGTATGATAGTCGCTTGTTTTGTTCCTCCCCTACCCTTCTGCAACCCTCTCCCCCACCTTTTGTTTTTCTCCGGCTCTACCAGAAATGTTGTCAGGCCTAGTACGGTAGTCGCCTGTCTGTTTCCTTTTCCTTCCCACTCCCCCCTCCCTTCCTTATCTATGTCTTAGCACTTGCACTATCTGAAATGTCTTCAGGCCGAGTGGGATAGTTAATTTCACATCCTTACTGTTCATGGCCTGTAAGAATGTCATTGTATTTTCCCTTGTTCCCTCCCTTGCCTTGAAGCGCTTTGAAACACATTGTGTATAGGCGCTATATAAATACACTATCATATCATCGCATATCATGTACATACACCTGTTGGTGAGGATCAAGCAACTGTTCTCTTGTTCCCAACACAAACACATGTCATGATTACATACCATGTATGACCCCACCCTTCAGTAGCCTGACAGGGCCCTGTGTTAATTTAGATTATCAGATGCATAAAATGGCATGCCCACACAACCATGCCCATGTCTCAGTCTCAGCTGCTGAGTGTAGATGAAACTAGCATCATACACAATTGAACAACCCATAGAGCAGCCTGCATGCATGTGCCTCAACATGGATAGCTCAGAGGCAACGTGTTCGCCTTGGAAGCAAGACAACACGAAGCAACACAGGTTCGATCCCCGGGTCCGTGCTTAGAAACCACTGGGTATTTAAGCATGTTATAAATATGCAACTGAAACAAAAAAAAACAATTATGCAACTAAAAAACAAAAACAATTCCTGTAACAGCGCATCGATGCCCGCAGGCTGTGTGAGTGCTTTAAAAAGCAAAAATAAAAAATAAATAAACATCTCATCCTGGCAACCATTCCTGTTAGAGGCCTTGCTGCCAGCATCACACAGTGCATACACATGAGAAAATGTTATCCCCAATAACTGACAGTGCCCATGTCTAAACGTGTCCACTTCACAGATGTGTTCCATACCATACGTTTATTTCTGCAAGACCCAGCATGCAAGTAAAGTATTGTGCAAGACACATGCCGTGAAAAGCAGTCATGCATACCCATTCAGGACATACAAATGTCTGTGGAAATGTTTAGCCTGTGAGTACTCGCCAGCATCTTGGATGTGAGCCTGCAGGTCAAGGACCTGTACATGAGCTCCACTTTGATGACAGCCTTGATGTCCACCCATTGACGCTGATGGTCACGCATTCTAAGGTGCTTCTCCAGAACGAAGAGGGCATCATAATTAGCCAGGACCTGCTCGCCCTGAATGCCAGCTTCTGCAACTGAGAAGATGATAGCCCTAAGCCTCGCCTTGGGGATTCAGGTCGATGATCTGATGACATGGCTCACCTGAGGCTTGTGGGGTGAGGCTGGGCCTTCACTATGGGTACTGTGGTTGTGGTGGTGGTGTAGAGGCATGCACGTCCTAATATGACAGATGAAGTGGTAACAGAGCCCGACAAGCAAGCTACAGAAGAACAGGCTGTGGAGGGATACCAGGCACTCCAAGGCAGTGCTAGTGGTTAGAAGCCATTGACACACTACCATGCAGCCGGAGATGTTGAGGTTTGGAGGCAAATAATGGCTGGAGGAGGCAAGATATGGCTCCAGGCAGGAGCTACATCAAGACACAGGTGTCTACACACTACACACAGGAATCAGGGACAAAATCAGTGGAAGGAACCTATGAATGCAATCTCTGTACTGCATGTAGTGCGCCTACATGCATAACACTGTATACGATGTGCCCCCCCATGCGTTGTTGGATGTAGAGACATTCAGTGGGTGCAAACCAGATTTCATGGCTTGTGTAGAGTTGCCCATGTTAGGGGGTGCAAAGGGGATTTCCTGGTGTGCTTGTACTCTGTGATTTTTAGGGGATACAACACAGAATTAACACTGAGATTTACGGGTACCTTACCAAGAATGCCACTTGCACCATGAGTGGGAGTGCTCCATGGGGAGGGGGAGGACAAGGATGGGAAAGAGGGCAGAATAAGAGTCCACCTTCTAAATGTGGTGGTGAGCCTCCAGGTGTCCCTGTACCACCAAGGGCCACAAGGGTCAAGAGGGGCAAGCCGCAGAGCAGGAACTGACAGCACACCATGATGAGGGACAGGTGGTGAAGAAGGGGCTACCAAGAAAGGGCGCTTTACAGAGTAGCTCACAATCTTATGTCAACGAACACCACGTTGACATCTACCCTTGGGCTGGCAGTACCCATCCTGTGACCCACAGGTGGAGGATGTGGCAGGAGGTCAATGATCACATCAATGTCTGTAGTGTGGAGAGGTGCACTATGGAAGAGGTCCACAAGAGGATGGGGGACCTCATGCGATGGAGCAAAGATAGACTTTGCAGCAGTGTGGTCCCTGCCCAGTTGGATCACCACATGTGGATGAGCTGACTTCATTTGAAAATTTCCCAGTGGACTCATCAGCATGAGCAGGTGGTTGGCATGAGAGGCATGGACACCTATCCAGCCTCATCATGTGCGTGTCATGTGTGCATGTCATATATGCCTCCATCCACACATCATATGCTATCAAATTTTGTGGTATTGTTGGTCGGGTACTTCTCACACATTTTTAGTACTACAGTAATGCTTCTATGGATACTTCCATAACATGTTATACATCCTACAAGGTGAATGCTTGAAATCTCTGTGTGGTTAACATTGTTCTTACAGCATAATGAATGTGGGTGGGCACAGCAAGCCAGATGCAATATTTATAACCAGATATATAAACCTCAAAATACCATTTTAGAGTTTAAGTCCCTTGGAATTGCCCCGTAAAAGACACTCAAAGTGCATACAGAGTAGACCAGAGCATTTTGCCCAGAGTAAGGACTGCACAAAACCTGTTGGCACCCCTGACAAGACAAAGTTGTAGCTTAAAACTTATGAGTGTTGTTCGAATATATCAAAATAATGTTACTTGTTAGTCCATCTAGTAACAGAATTATGATTTATTCAAATATTCAGGCAGATGCAGATTGGCCAATTCCTTTTGGAGCATGGGGTCCTTTCTCAGGGCAAAATCTAGCCTGCTGCATAAGTGGATATGTGTAAAGATAACTGCACCAAGATAAAAGCATTCAGAAACTTCTATCGTTTCAGAATGGAGTAAACCATCTCTTGACTCAGGAAACAGAGTACGTGTGCCAATGCTTCTCACAATAAAGGCAGCGGTCAGTGCATGGGAACATAGCGTTTCCATCTGTTTCCTCAGTCAAGAGATTGTGTACTCCAATCTGAAACTATAGAGGTTTCTGAATGTCTTTATCTTGATGCAGTTATCTTTATCAATCTCGCAGTGGTTCTGTGCCTGGTCAGAATCCCCTCGTGTTGCAGGCCATCACCAGCACACCTGCCAACTTTTTCAATGATGCTGCAGAATCTGATGTCAATGGTATACTGAGAGACTGTCATGATCTCTGCTTCCAAAAGGTCAGGGTTTTCCCAACTCCCTTGGAAGCAGATCCATAACCCAGGTTCCGAGTGCCAACCAGTCCCAATTGGGACCTTTTGGACCCAGTCCTGGCGCCAGTGGCACCAGGCTCATAAATATGCCCAGTCCCAGCGCTGGAAGCACCGGGCTCATAATGCTTGGGTGGACTTACCTGCAGCAGACCATGCTGCTTACTTGCCTGCCAGTTGAGCCTCTGATCCTCTTCTGTTTGGAACTACTTTTCCTGTTGGGTGGGGCAGGAGCCACTCCCTAGGTTCAGAACACTGGAACTCTTCTGGAAAGCAGGAACTCTTTTCTTACCTAGGCGTGGCTGTAGAAGGAGACACCTAAGCACTACAGGAGGCTATTTAAACCACACCCGATGGATGAATCTTGCTTTGTGTTATTCTGCATCCTCTGCAGCAGAACGCTCATCGTGTCTTCTGCATCTGATCCTGGGCCTAAGGAAAAAGGCTTACCATCCTGAATCCAGTCTTCAGCAACACCTATAAAGACAAGAAAGAACAGGTTAGCATTACGGTCTTCAGTGACAGCTCTTCACTTACCTGGTCCATCGGCTGTCACCAACGCCTCGCGCTGCATTCCGACATCTGAAAGACAAAGGCTTACCTACTCTTCGTGCGCTCCGGAGGTCTTCACACTGCATTCCGGCATCTGAAAGACAAAAGCTTACCAACTCTTCGCACGCTCCGGAGGCCTTCGGCGCTGCATCCCGCATCTGAAAGACAAAACAAGGTGCGTTTAAAGACATTGGGGAACTTTAATACTCACGTGCCATTACTCCTTTCCACATCTAACCCAGTGGGTATTCCGGCACCCTGCAGCCGCTCCGAACTTGTACCTGCAAAATAAAAAGACAGTTAGAGCGCATCGTGAAGCAGGCAACAAGCGCTTACTTACGTGCTTCCAGGCGCTTCTATTCATCACACGGGCTCCATCTTCAACTCACTTCAGCCCGTCATCCACCATCGCCGGAACCCTGCAAAACAAGAGACATCATTACTAAAGACTTTAAAGACATTAGAATTACTCGAAACTTACCGTTCGTGCAGTAAACGACGGACAGCAGTCCTCTGAAGTCAAGAGGCCTGCTCCCCTTATCCAGTGAAGAAACTGGTTACAGCACCCTGCCCCGAGGCAGATGGAGAGCACTGCGTTCACTTACCTAAGGTGAGAGCGTTAACCTTCGGGGTTCTACAGGAGAAGAGAGAGGGAAGAAGAGAGAGACATTCAATAACCCAGTTCATTAATCCCATATTTTCTATCTGCAGACATCTTACCCTTCGAGTCAGACATACAGTGCCCAGAGGTCCAGCCCAAAGAGCCAGCCGTATGTTACACATCACCTTTGAAGATACGGTATACGCCCAGTCAAGACCGGCGCCTCTACGGGAATCAGGTGAGCGTTACAGAGACATTGTGGAGGCTACAGCACTGAGTAGTTTGAATGTCATGGAGCTTCTTGAGCTCCTTGAGGCTGCTGAGCTGGAGGACGAAGCCCTGTGTCAATGTTGGATTCAGTGTCTGCAAGATTGCCTTCATCTAGCATGTTGCCGGCATCGGAGGCTGGTGTCAGTCAGAGGGTTGTAGACCTCTACCTAGTGACAGTGCACTCACTCCGACATGCCCGGGCTTTGGAATCTCAGCATGGTAGGCCACACACACATGGTGGATATGTGACTGACGGACATTCAGAGTGGGAGGAGGAGTTAATGTGCGCAAGCGCCCAACAGGGTGAGGGCCTGCAGGAGACGGCCATGGACCCATGGACATCCATTGCCTTGCAGAAAACGCCATTACCTCAAATGCTGAACACAGGGCCAAACTCTGTCCACTGCAGCAGGAGAGCAGAGAGGACTTGCAATAACGGGGGGAGATGATTTGCAATGATGGTTCGGCTTTCAGCCAATCTCTGCATGATGAAATGTTTTCCACAAGGGACATTCTCCACCAAGAGATGGATTCCTTGGGACAATCTTGTAACATACAGTTGGAGACGACAAGGCTCTGCATGAGTAATGACTCTTTGGCCACTGTTGGCATCCATCACCAGGACCTTGTAGCAATTGGGGCCCACATGCACGCCTACCTCTCACGAGTGGCCGTAGCCAATGAGGACCAGGTTTTGGCATTGCGTGGTCAGAGTGCACCATCTGAGGATCCACCATAGGATGGGGGTTCTAGTTGAACCACACAGATGATGCCATTGACCATTTCCCCGCCCAACCCTATCCTCTTGCCAGAACCACCACTTCGTCGTGCACCCTGGTGTCCATGAGCTTATGGAGGAGGGATGTAGTTTTGTATTGTTTTTTACTCCCGTTGCACACCCAGGTGTTCATGTTTTTCATGCAATCCATTTTTTGTCCCATCCAAGGTGGACCATATTTAATTGTTCCTCCCATCCAGGTGGACTGTATTTAATTTTTACACCCATCCAAGGTGTACTGTATTTGATTTTTACCACTTTCCAAGGGGGACTGTAGTCTTAGTTTTGTCCTCGTCCAGGGTGGACCATATTATATGTTGGGTCCTCATGTCAGGGCCATTGTGCTCTTGTGGGCAGTGAGTGAACTGCTCATGATAGTGGGCACATTTTCAGACTGGGCACTGGACATGCAGCCATGCTCAGTGGAGTCAACTGACATGCTGCTGTGGATTTCTACGGCCTCCCACTTACAGGTGAACATTCCATTCAACATTGATGTGTATATGTGCAGTTTGTCAGACTCCTTTAGCTGGTCCAATCAAATGTCCAATGCTATTTGAGGTACCTTGCCACATCGAGTACCCACACTCCCTGAGAGGACCCACCAGCCCACTATTTGCACCCAAGTCCCCATTCCTTCTGCTACACACTGATCCTCTTTGCACAAATATGGAGGCTCAGTGTTAGGTGGAGGTGGTGAGGGATTTGCAGCAGCAAAGATGAACCACCAGGTAAGGTTGAGCACTGTCATTCATGTTCATGGCTGGTGACGTATGAATCTCAATTGTGGCATGATGTGTCATACGTGGGTTTCTTGAATGATGTGATATGGTGATGATTGGGTGATGGCACTGTCACTGAGGATTTGAGTTGTCATACATAATTGTGTGTGTGCATGTCTCCTTGATCAGCAATGAATGTGCTTTGGGTTACTGGTTGCACATGCATTACTTGCTTCCTGGAGCCAGTCTCTTTGGGATGCTCGTGTACACATGTTTTTCGTGAGGGCTAATGCAGTAGCTTCTTTTTTGTGTGGCTTTACATTTGCACTCTTGTCATGTCAGCCTTGCATGCCATCTCCTGATATGTGTCATGTCAAGTAGCCACTCCATGATCAGGGGTGGACTTGCCTATAAGGAACTCAGGTAATTTCACATTAGGCATCTACACCCGTTGCCTCTGTTGTGTGGCATTTCAACATTTGCTCAATGGAAAAGGGTTAGGATTGTAGAAGAAGTGAGATGTGGGGCCACTTTTAGAATTATTTCCAGGGACACTTTTGGTTCCCAGTCTACCTCTGTATATGTTGCATAGGCATGCAGAACAAATGACTGTCACAATCCACATCGGTGGAAGATCCAGTTGACAAGTATGCATGTGGGTGATGTGTGAAGTATGTGGTGCATTGCTAGTGAAGTTCAGATGTTGGAGGCCTAAATGTCTTTCTCATGTGTCGTGTGTAATGTTGCTGATGTGCTCCCATTGATATGATCTACATCTGTTGATGGGGAAGGGTGTGTAACATTGCATTTTTCATGTTGTGTATCCTGTGATTGACTACTTTGCTTTCAGGAATATGTGGAGGGCATCTTCATGATTGGACAAGGGACATGTTGAAGGTACAGAGACATGCATGTGGAGGGAGTGGGTGGGCAGCTGTTGATACTCCACATTGACTGTGCACATACATGGCAGTGGTATGTGGAGGTAGGCAGCTCCAGCAGCAATGGTGCGCAGGGACACATCATCAATATGGCTGTCAGGTGAGCTTTTGTTTGCACTTGATGCATTCCAGTAGGGGAGCACATGGTATGGGGTCATTGTGCCTGGGGCTGGCTTTACTATGTTTTGCATTTTGGGCCTGAGATATGGTAACTTTTTATTCCACTTGAAATGGGTATGGCAGTGGTTTGTGCACTTCATATGATGGGTGTCGATGAGGCGTGTTAGGCAGAATCACATGCAGTACCCTTTGGGAACACCACACACAATTAAGACTACAAGTGTAAGTACAATTTCACCTTTGGTACAAGCCTTTACTATACAGTAAAGTGGTAGCGATGGCTGAGCAGCCATACTTATCTCAAGAGTAAAGTGAGCAGTATCAATAGTTACACAAAGGACAGCAATTACTATGATTCAATCAAAAAATGATTCAAGGTTTCTGAGTTAAAGAATATGCATTTATTTACACCAACAGTTACAAAACAGTTCACTATCATAAAGCAGCAGAACATCACAGTCTTAATACACTACAACAATACCCAATCAATTCTGGACACGTTAAGCTCAAAATGAAGTGTGAGCAAAATGGCACTCCAGTAATTTAAAAGGGGAGGAAAGACACGGTTATTCAAAATCAACAGCACCAACAAGTTATAGGCAGGGCAATCTAGAAAAGACTACTACAACTAAGATTCAAGTCAATAGGCCTGGGCCAATGTTAATGGTTCAGAGTCTTTGCAGAGGATCACACAGTTCAAAGTAGTTCGCTGTTGTCTTTGGCAAGAATTAAAAACGAAGTTGGTCGGTGGAAAGGTTATTCAAAGGAGAAGAGACGGACAAGCCTTCGGAGAGGCAAAAGATTTCAAGCACTTTCACCGTGGTTGGACGGAAAGAACGTCAGAGTTTGCACAGTACCTTAGAAGAACAAGAATGCTGTAGCTGAGGCAGTTGTTCATGGCAGTTCCTGCAGGCTTACGGTTCCTGAAGCTTCAGTTGTGGTGACAAGAAGGAGGATGGCTGGAGGGTCCTGCAATGCGCTGGGATGAAGCCAGCAGCAGAACAAAACATCGAATAAAAGGTGGGCTCCTTAAAACCCAAACAGGTTCCGTTCCTCCTGGCTATCCGGTTCACTGCAGTGATGCACAGCAAATTCGACCAGGAGAGGGAGGCCGGCATTTGGTGTTTGGCGAGCTGGTTGGTACCACCAAGCTCAAGGGAAGAAGATTCCTTGCAGATCTTCTCTGTCGTTGAAGTGTAGGCGATTCAGACCTGCTGCAGGGCTTCACTGGGATGTCCAGTAGTTGCAGCAGTCGTCTTCCTTCAGCTTATCTTCGGTTCTCTCAATCTAGAGGCGACTCTGCCTTCCAGTCGCAGAGACTGTCTTTTTATGCCCCAAATCCCCCATTCACACAGCATGGCTGTCAATCACACAGCAGAGTGGTGTCCTGGCAGGACAGCCACCTAGCCAATCAAACTAGAGTGTGACTTGGGTCTCCAAGGAGACCCTGTGCAGGGGGCCTCAAACCCCTCCCTCACATCCTGTCCACCTAGACACTCAAGCATCTAAGGAGGGCTTCTGTGCAGAAGCCCTTCACAGGACTGCGAACAAAGGAACCAAACCTGGTTTGGCGTGCAGAGTAAAACACGAGAAAGATCTTTACAAAAAGAAATGGCAAATAAACCGGACCGGAACCTTAAATCTGGTAGAGGTTGGGGATAAAAATGCAGTTTTCTGCTTGGCATGGTCTGTCAGGGCTATTTGCCAATAGCCTGAAGTAAGATCAAATCTACTGAGGTACTTGGGTGCACCAAGTTTATCCACCAGTTCATCTGTTCTTGGTAAAGAATGGGCATCAGACTTTGTGACTGCATTTAGAGCTCTATAGTCCATACAGAATCTCAACTCCTTGGATCCTGCCTTTGGTAATAGAACAACTGGGCTAGACCATGGACTTGTAGATGGCTCTCTAACCCCGAGATCAAGCGTCTTGTTGACCTCCTCCTTTATGTGGGTCCTTACATGGTCTGACATTCTGTAACCTTTGCTTTTCAGAAGTAAACAGTCACCAGTGAGAATCTCATGCTGGCCCCAAGGGGTCAAGCCTGGTGATAGTGAAAACAGGAAGGCAAACTGATTTATCAGAAACGTGCACTCCTCCTGTTGTTCCAGTGTCAGATTAGAAGAGAGATTAACTCCTTCTATGTTCTCGTCTAAAGGCTGGCCTCTGATTAGGTCAGAGCCAGCCTTTAGACGAGAACATCGTAGGTCAGGTAGAGGTTCACTCTCCTTCTCTTCTTGAGCTGTAGCTAGAAGCAAAGCTCCCACTTCTGGTCTTGAGAGATAGGCCTTCAACCGGTTGGTGTGAAGGACTCTGGGAGCCTCCTTAGGTCTGCCTAAGTTCACCAGATAGTTCACCTCTCCACAACCTTGAAGGGTCCTAGCCACTTGTCCTGCAAGGCCCTCTGCCTTGTTGGTACCATAACTAGCACAAGCTGGTCTTGAGCGAACTCAACCATGTTGGCCTTCTGGTCATGCCAATGTTTGACCAGAGCCTGATCTGCTTTGAAGTTATCCTTAGCTTCTGCCATCATGTGGGACATTCTCCTCTGGAGACCTATCACATAGTCAGTCACTCTGACTGGCTTGGGGGAAGGAACACTCTCCAACCCTCCTTAATCAGGACCAAAGAACCTCTGACTGGATTGCCATAAAGAAGTTCAAAGGGGCTATATCCAACTCCCTCCTGAGGGACTTCTCTATAAGCAAAAATAAGATATAGCAGTAGAAGGTCCCACTTTCTTTTAAGGGGTTCTTCTAAACACCTATTATGCTCTTCATAATATGATTAAACCTTTCAACCAGTCCATTGGTTTGTGGATGGTAGGATGTAGAGAACGTGTAAGTGACACCACAGTTTTTCCACATGGCTTGCATGTAGTGGGACATAAAATTGGACCCCCTGTCGGATATCACTTCCTTAGGAAAGCCTACTCTGCTAAAAATATCAAGTAGAGCCTCAGCCACAGCCTGAGCTGTAACAGTTCTCATAGGTATCGACTTAGGATATCTAGTGGCATGGTTTACTACAACCAGGATAAACCTGTTTCCTGAAGATGTGGGAGGGTCAAGGGGACCAACAATGTCAATTCCCACCCTCTCAAAAGGAACTCCCGCCACTGGGAGAGGAACCAATGGTGCCACATTCTTGGCTCCACTCTTGCCAGAGGTTTGGCAAGTGTGACAGCTCCTGCAGAATTTATCAACTTCTGCATCCATCTTAGGCCAGGAGAAGTATAAAGAGAGCCTTTCCTTGGTCTTTTTGAAACTCAAGTGACCCGCCAAAGGTATCTCATGGGCTAACTGTAGAAACTGGAGTCTGTTTTCTAGGGGCACTACAAGTTTTTTGCGGTCCCAAGGGATAGACTTGGTCGGTTCACTGTAGAAGAGGTCATCTTCCCAGTGCAACCTGTGCTTCCCAGACTCTTGCCCATCGAGCTGAGGAGCTGCCGGCAGGCGAAGACCTTCAAGAGTAGACGAGAAAGACCTTTACAAAAAGAAATGGCAATTAAACCCGACCGGAACCAAAATAAAATAAAAGGGATCCAGCGGTTTAGAGTTTGAGGCTATCACCATAGCCTCTAATGGTACCGGGGCTATTTTCATAGACCACGGTAGAATAAAAATGGTACATAACACTGCCACCAGCCAAATCTTAGAGAAAAGGGAACACAATAATGTTCCATGAGAATCAGACAAAAGGAGATAAGTATTAACCCCTCCAGTACTCTATTGGAAGATAGGATGTACTGGGTCTGTAAATGTAAAAAAGACTAGTAAACTCAATGTCAACTTTACATGTTCTGGGAGACAGTAGTCAGTCCCAGAAAATAAATGGAGTTTAAAGTGGGAAGTCTGAAAAAGACAACCCTGTGTCACTGCACTGAAGGTGCTGTGTGACACACAGTAAAAAGATGATGCTATTGGGTGGGTGATACTCCATAGCCCATGAGTAGAACAGGTACAACACACAGCAAAACACTTGTAAGAGTGGGAAAAAAGGCTCACACTCTTACCAGGTAAAAATATTAAACCCTAGAAATCCAGCAAAGCTGCTGAGGGACTCAACAGGTAAGGGAAATTAGCCATTCTGGAAAATTCTCCCTAACAAGACGCCATTGTATTTTTCATGTTATGGGGCACACACAGTTTGGCAGTTCAAGAGATGCATTCTTAGGATGTTGTTTTGGGCAAACTGGATTAGTCTGATTGTATTATTGAAGGCCATCAGGGATGTGGCTTTCATGTGTGTTCCACAGGGGTTGGTATTCATATGACGTAGGTTTGTACTATCTTGTTGTATGTGTCCTGTGCCTGTGCCCTTTGGCCTGTTACGGGTATAGGTTGTGCCTGCGGATTTTGGTCACAAGTCCTCCTGTACCTCTACTGGTATGTCACATGTGGCAATATTATGCAGGACAAAACATGTCACAATGATTCTGCATACTGCAGGTTGTGCACATTTAGCAATACGCCACCTGAGTGGTCAAGGGAGTGGAAGCTTCACTTAAGCACTCTGAATGTGAGCTCCACTCTGCCCCTAGTGGCTATGTGTCCTGCAGTGGGGTGGCTAGATTCCTGGTGGGTGTCAACAGGAACAGTGACAGCCGGTAGGCACTGTTCTCTTCAAAGGCGTAAAACATTATTAATTGCACATATTGTAATTTCTTGTATTTCTGTGTTGTCATGTGACTGCTATTGTGTGCGTGGAAGTTGATACTCACCCACGAGGCAGCTATTTCCGAAGGTTCCCGATGCTTGGGCCTGGTATATGGTTTAATGCCAAACGATGTAGCTGTCATGCGTGCATCCTTAGTAATTGGCATTGACATGCATGATGTGTCCCTTGGATCACAGATCACCTGCACAATGATGGAATGCCAATATTTGCAGTTGAAATAAATGTGCTCTATGTCCCGGCCGGGTAGTAGAGCTACATGGGTGCAGTAGATGGCTCCCAGTACCTGGAGAAAGTGTGCAAATGCACAGAATTCCTGTCATACTCTCTGCCTTGACTGCAGTGTGCATGACATGTGAATGTGCCTATGAACATGTGCTAAGATGCAGCGCAAGAACTGGTGGTGGCACTTTGACCTGGGGAAGGAAGAGGTATCTTCTATGCACCTCCTCATCTGCCATCCCAAACAATGTTATTTGTGGATGGAATATTCTAACCCTCGTCCTCATCCTTCCCCTCCCATATAATAATATCAGTACTAGCAAAGCAGGATCCATCATTGTGGCAATCGTCTGTTCATTGAGATTTCATTGTACTTGTATTCGTGAGCTTTCATTGTGCTTTGTGCTTTGCGATGAGTCATGGGTGGTGCTAAGATGGCGGGATGATCGTTCTCCTTTCGAGTCAAAACGATAGCGCAATAGCTTCTGTGAATGGGGTTTACCTACCGCTTAATGGGGTGTGTTTGTTGCTTGCATGGTGCCTCCCTCCCCACGCCATGTTCTTATTTTTCCTTGTTTAAGGAGGATTGTGCATGTTCTGCCCTTTTCTATTCTTTGTGGGCAAAGTCTGATCTATGAATTGACAGTGTTTTTTTAGTGCGGCGCAAAGTGTACTTTTGTGATTCAAAGTCACTTTGCACAGCGCTAAACATTTTGTAAATGAGGCCCTAAGTATCTCAAAATGTACATAATGTACAATAAACATAAGATTATATATTTTGACTATATTGTACCTACGGAACATTATCTTTTGACCATACATTGATTACAAAATTAAAACCTCATGCCATTAAAACACAAAACTTTTTTTTAAAAAAACATGTCATTTTACACACGTACTAAATGCAAAACGGTTTCCTTTAACAGTGCTTTATTTTGCATTTCACTGCACTGAGATACTACCTTGTATTGAGTTTGAAACGACTGTATTACATATGAGAGCTGTGAGCTAACTCCGAGAAGTAATCTGTTAGGTGCCCTTTCAGTGCATTGTGACAAGTGACATAAGTCTCTGAAGCTTTTAGAAAAACAGATAACGTTCTGTAGTAGCTACAGTACAACTCTCTCTTTTTGAAGGTTGTATTACCACATGTGTTTTAAATACAAATGGTGCAGTCATTATTGAGTCTACACGCTAGCAAAAACATTATAAGCTTCAAAATGCTTAGAGTTAAACCGTTGAACCGGAAGAAGCTCAGAATAAGCAACATGCATTAGTTCAGTAACCCCACAGTAGTTGTGATTTACTCATAAAGTGTGATCGCACAGACTGGTCCCCTATTTTCTACAGGAACCAATGTGACACTCTCCAGAGACTGTCAGACTCGCAGGATTCACTGTTGATTAGTGTGTTGACTTGAACTTGCTCAAGTTGTCCCTCTTCCCCGTTTCTGTTGCCTTCTTAATCCGCAGGATGTCCCTTGGAGCCCATCTGTTTGTTGTACTGGATCATATGCAAGAGCGGTTTTAGGTCTGAGTTCTTTTTGTGGCTTCTGCCATTATTTGCCATTATGTGCCTCTCCCACAAAGCCCCAATCATACTGCATTGTGCAAACACACCTTACTGCTACTGGTTTTCCATGATCTATGCCTTTATGTCCATTGGGCCTCATTACGAGTATGGAGGCAATCATGGCGCTATTTGCGCCATGACTACCTCCCATACCGCTACCGAGTCCGACCTGGTTCAACGGGGACTTACCGGTCCATTCCGACCTTGGAGGGACCGTTAAATCCCCATTGAAAAAACAATTCCCCATTCCCATTTCAGCCCCCATAGGGCTCAATGGGAATGGGGAAGTAGCTAATAACGGTACCGCAATTTGCGGTACCGTTATTAGCTCTAAAATCCCTTAACGGGTCCCGTCCTTAACACCTGGTCAGACCAGGCGTTAAGGAAGGGACCCGCTAAGGGAACTCGGAATAGGGTGCAAAGGGATTACCGGCACGAGTGTCCTTACCGGTGCCGGTAATCCCTTTGTGCCCAACTCGTAATGAGGTCCATTGTCTTCCTCCAGGGGTGTTGACTCGGGGCTAGCTATCCTTTTGGTTGTAGCTCCTGAGATTCTATCCGGGGCTACAATAAAAAGACCAGGGGGTATAGCCCCTTTAGCCCCCCCCCCCTAGCAACGCCTCTGTCTTCCTCACGGGGGCACTGTCGTTGTCTCCCTGTTTGCCACGTGACTCCCAGCACCTTCATTTACTTTCCTGCCACTTCATGAATCGCATTTTATTTTATTTTCATTGTATGATTCTCAGGATGTTTGTATTTCGCTGTTTGGACTGAATCGAAGTGTGCCTTTATACCACCAATACGACAGGCATAACAAAAATAATAAAAAACATTTTTTTTTAAATGGAAAGCTTGCTCAAGATTGTATTCGTTCATCAACAAAACATGTTTTTTACCTTTTAAGAAAATTGGAATCAACGATTACTTTGCATGCATGATTCCGTACTTCAGAGGGCAATTACACGTTCCTTTGTTTTATTTCCCCTTTGACGTATTCGTTGGACAATTTTTTTTTGTTGTTTTTTTTGTCCACAAGGGTTAAAGGAGGAACATGGAAAAGTAGCTCTCAACTCATTCAGAAGTAGCTTTACTGAGCAATGCGATATCTCCTGTTCCTTGTTCACCATTGTAGGTTATAAAATCGCATCACGCACCTGACTTCATTTATAAGAAACGCGTTCACACAGCAGCATTGAAAGGGATGCTCGTAGGATATGGCAAACGGCACACATCAATTATTAAGTAACAAATTATTTGTTGAATCTCTATGGCCTGACCTCTGAACATTTCGAAGACGAATTTGTGTTTCCTGCTATGGCACTCGGAAGATGAGTGTGAACTATCCGAAAAGGGCGCCAAACAGCAAACCAGAATACATCAGAAACTTGCTTTGTTGGGGGTAGAGTTCAAAGGCTCTTGATATGCCTGCATTGTTGGTTTGAGGGTAATTATAGCGAGTAATTATATCGAGAATAAGAGAGATTTATTTTTGCAAGGCAACCCCCGTGCTATATTTCATTTATGCAAATGTCACGTGAGAGCACCTCAAAGGACATTCATGAAAGAACGTGTCTCTCTTTCGAAAAATGTGAGAAAAGTCAATGGGCATCGGGGGTTCGCGCCTGGTATTAACTATTCATCAATTTCTCCGTTTCAGAATAAAACGCTGCTAACGGATTTTTCAAAATAACTCAAGGAACAAAGCCTTTCTGTTGAATTTTATGGACGGCCTTTAGAAGGCTTTGGCTAAAAGAGGTGACGGGGTGCATATTCACACACGCTTTGACAGAGCCTTCGCAATATTGTCTTCAAATGCACAGGCCGCAGCGTCTGAAAGGCGGGAAGCGTCACAATGCCTCAAAGGAAAGAATTAACACGTGGCCTCTGGGCTTTTCTGATGATTCCCACTGCCCTTTAGAATGGATTGCTTTTCCTCTGTCACTGCACATAAATTGGCCGGAGATATAAAGGGTAAGCCAGGGAGAGGAACAGCTGGTTACAAGTGAAGGTGCTGAAGCAGAAAGAGTGACAGACATTCACACAAAGGAAAGGGAGATGAAGAAAAAAAAGAAAACCTGGCACATTGGCATGGTCTGTACTACCATTATGGCCATTGCAATGTGTGTATTAAAATTGAAAGCTTGTTTTTTCACTTCCATATTATTTTTTAAATCGTTGAGTAATATTTACTTAACTTCACGGATCACGCAATTTTTGCTGTCCCTAAAAGTTTGAACAATTGACCATTGGGCTGGGCGCTCAAAAATTACAGGGGGAGTGGGGGGAGAGGGTAAACGTGTGCTTTCTCTGATGGGTTCTTGTGGGAATTCCGATATAACTAAGACCTGCGTATGCTGCCACTTTTAGGTGATAACATTGTATCTATCTATCTATCTATCTATCTATCTATCTATCTATCTATCTATCTATCTATCTATCTATCTATCTATTTATCTGGAAAGAGGGCCACCATTTCACACTGTGCAGATGTTGTATTGAAAGGAATGGTAGGGGACTTTTGCAATGCAATGATCAGAGTCTGGTTTCAGATGCTGAAAGCCTGTATTTCTGCCTGGCACAGGAATGCTGCCTTTACAAAGCATTGAGTCACAGCGGACATTTTGTTTTGTACTACACACACAAGGAGCTGCTGCAATGGAAACCCCATGATCCTGTTGCTCTGCTGTGGGAGCAGGGCGTGTAGCTCAACTTCCCCCATTGGCCACTTAGTTTTGGTTTTATGGGATCAGTGCCAAAGCTCTGCATATCCGGAGATGGACTGTCCACCATGGGGAAGTCTCACCAAGAATCTGGTGCAGCAGGAAGAGGTGCCCTTATATCCTGCTGGAAATAGCTTTACTCTGCACACTCTTTCGTACGCCTGTTTGCCAGGAAAATAAGGCCAGTCTGTCAAAAACATTACATTTAGATTGTAATGTAATGTGATATGGCATTTGTATAGCGACTATTCCTATTGGTATGGCCTCAAAGCGCTATAGGTGAACACCCTTGGACTGGAATGGGAGGTTAGTCAGATGGGTATAGAATGTGTGTGCATTTTATTGAACAGACATGTGGTTGCGTGCTGTTTGGATATAGAGAGAGTACGCGAGTCTAGGAGACTAAATATGTGTCCAGCTAAACCATATTTTTGTCATGAGACTTAGCTGCATTGTTATGGCAGAGGTGTTTCTGTATTTATATTGCATTGTATTTACATTTCAAAAACATTACCATAGCAGATCAAAACTGAAACCCATGGTTTCTCTTTGTTATTGTGCCTCGTACTTAATGAGTTAAGGGAAAAATAGGCGAGTGAACAATTGAAACAGATTTTGCACTTAAATTTACACACATGGTCATTCTTCGTTAATGAGAAATTAATTATTTCTGTATTAATATATACTGATTGTTCAAAGGTATTGTTAGAGAATGTTGGTTCTCGAAATAATTTTGTAAAATTCAATGTAATGTGCTTATTTACACTGTGGTAATGAAGATGTGCTTGATACCTGTATGGTTTTATGAACCGGTTAACATTTTAGATAAATAATTACAACAAATAGAAATGCCATTGGTGACTACTGCACACTCTAGCCAGATCTTCTAGAACTGGAACTGGACATTCCACTAGAGGTATCTCAAGAAACAATAGCCACATCAATGTTGTAACTCAAGATCTGCTGATCGTTGAAATTGCGCCTTGAAACACATTGTGCAAGCATTATATATACCCAATAAATAAATATATTCCCCACACATATCACTATGTTAATGTTAAAGGATATTTTTACCGCGCACTATCACCACTGGAGTGGACTCCTGGTGGTAAACGTGCAGAGGTAGAGGTTCACTCCGCAGCTCCTGCAAAACCAAACCATTGGTTTCCTTCTAGTGGCCTGATTTACAGAAAGATTTGCGTGCCGCATAAGCAAATTGTGCAAGAAAAAGGCACTATGCGCTACGCAAAAATACTTCTGCTGATTTACACATCCGCCTCTGCGCATGTTCCCTTCTCTGTGCGCCATGTCCGCGAGCCGTGCATGAGGCAGGCGGGACTGGCCAATTCAAAGACCAAGAAGGGGGCGGAATATGCAAACGCCCTCATTAAATCAGAGGAATGAGAGATAACATGGGCGTAGGAAGGGAGGCACTGTGGGTTTGGCAGAAAAAGTCACAAAACCACAGTGCTTGTATGAATAAATATTAAGAGTGCACATAGGCTGCAGGTGCCTGAGAGGTGTGGGAGTACTGCCAAGTACAACCCATTGTTGTGGAGACAATTAGAGCACGGGCAATTCTCAGTCGCACTGCGCCCAAGAGTGCACTGTAGGAATGTGTTGCAAGTAATTGAAGAGAGATGTGGTTATACGTCCGATGGATTTATTTGCAAAGTAGCCTGACACATGTTTCGAGTCTAAACCGACTCTTCATCCGAGGCTGTAAATGGGAGATGGGACCTAAGATAAATTGAATGAAGGACCTGCAATGAACTACTGAAAAGGCTGCACTCAGTAAGTAATGATCTCTAGTGGTGTTGTAAAAACAGAGAAAGTTCAGATGACATAATGTTGGAAAAATGAGCATCAGTTATCCATCATTCTTGCAATAGACATTCATGACAGCAAACACACTCTATCATGCATGCACACATCCTCCTCTGAGTGAGGAAGAGATGTGCAGGAAAAAAAATGGCTGGAGGCTATGCCACCTCCTCACACAGCCCTTGTAAGGAGAGTGTTCGACAATGGATTCACCAGAGCTACGAAAGGCCTCACAAAATCTTACCACACGGTGAATTTGGAGGGTTTACAAAACTTTTCTCTCAAATACAGGCCCAAGAGTTTGCATTTCAGCATGGATGGTGTAGAGGATTATACATAACTTGATGGGCCTGCTTGTAATGAGAACACTGGTAGTCAGAAGGCTATAACTTCTGGTCTTTCAACAGAATTGCGTACCATGCTGCCCTTCACAAAAAGAAAAAAAGGACTGGGTAGCCAAGCCTGTCTTAGAACAAATTGAATTTGAGTTTGTGAAAGATCTCACTTTGACTAATTTGACAATGGAAACACACAGACTTAGAACAGGTCATCTACCATAAGTAAACGTGTGCATAAGAACATATCTCCAGTGGAATGCCCACCCAAGACTGCCATTGTAGGCAAAGTAACAAGCAGACTTAAATAAAATGGAATAATGATGCTCAGAATTTTTTTAATATTGTAACAATGTTCAGTAGAAAAACTGCACTGCAATTTAAATGATAGGAATATAATACAAATGGACTTCTATCTGTAATCAAGGATTGTGGTGTCTTCACATATCATAGGCTTTTAGTGTATGTATAGGGTACAATTTTTGCTTAAAATTAAGAATTTTAAGTGATTTTGATAGGAGGTATGCAAGGTGGTGGAGAGATAATGGTTGAATAATAAAATGCTAAGTATCACCTTTGTCTGATGCTAATTGTCTTTAGAAGTCATACCGTTTCATTTGTGTGAATTCTAGTGTTTTAAAAAGTATGTGAATGGGTATTTCCCACATTAGCATCAATTTGTGTTCCGTATTCACCAGCATTGGTTTACTACAAAAAGAATATTGAGCGACTATGTAGCCCCTTAAAGGTCCTCTATTTATGCCAATATGAGATGACATCGCAGTTATGATGTGCAAGTATTTGCTCATAATGTTTTCCAGTTTTAGCTACCATTTAAAAAAATGTAAAATTACTCTAGTTACTCAGACATAAATTTTAACATTCATCATTGGCCATTTCAGCTAAGAAGGCAATTGCAAGTATAGCGGATAGGGACAATAGGAAGTCTCAGAGCATGCCTGGATTGCGTATTTCTCTAATCTTTATAAATTACCTGTTAAGGGCGTATGTCTAGATAGCTCTCATTCTTTTCCTAGATTTCATCTAGATTTTGATTTGGAAGATATTCTTTTATATATCAAGAAAGCGAGCAATTCAGGCGCATGCGGTCCAGATGGCTTGTCCAACAAGATGTTCAAAGCCTATCCACAAGTGTGGAGTCGTATTTTGTTTACCATCTTTAGTCTGATCTTGAAGTCTCAAAAATTACCGTCGTCCTGGACTCATTCTATCATTGTCCCTATTTATAAGAAAGGAGATAGGAAAGAGCCGTGCAGTTATCGACCTATTGCACTTCTAGATGCGCCAGGAAAAATCTTTTCTCGACTGATTTTAAGAGACTTCAAAAAATGGATTTCGCAGGTTCAACTTAATGACCCATTTCAATCAGGCTTTGTGACTGGCTTAGGTACCATCCCTAACATCATTACGCTACAAATGCTCCTTTCTGATTACGCAACCCAAAGGCAGACTTTGTATCTAGCCTTTGTTGATTTCCAGGTTGCGTTTGACTCAATTGATCGATCACTTCTACAGCATAAGTTGATTAAGCATAATTGTCCTTCCTCTCTATTATCTTTAATCAATCTACTACACTCCAATACTACCATGCAGGTTCGACTTAATTTGAGTGATGATTTGACTTCAACATTTCGAACATTTAGAGGGCTAAAACAAGGTTGTATTTTGGAGTCATCCATTTTTAACTTTTTCATTTACGACTTGGGCGTAACTTTGAGTCAAATTGTGAGTGACTCACCTCGATTAGGCCGGCATAATGTTCCTTATTTATTGTATGCCGATGACTTGATTCTTTTCTCAAAAATCCATACAGGTCTGCAGAAACTTTTGCATAGCCTTGAAATATATGTAGACACGAACCATTTGACAATTAATACTAAGAAAACTCAAATAATGGTTTGTAAGAGGCATGAAAAGTGTAAAGTTAAATCTTTTTGTTGGCGATTACACAATGTTCCATTAGAACAGGTATCCAACTATAAATATTTGGGCACCTATATAGTGGATACCTTACCAAGTATTGACCCTGACATAGAGATCCTGGGCAAATTACGGTCCTTAATTGCGCAAGCAAAGATACTTATGGCCAAATTTGGCAAATTCACGTGTAAACATGTTCTCACCTTCTTTCTTCAGAAGGTGACGCCAATCTTGACCTATGGGTCTGAGGCTCGTAGTCCTAAATCTGTGGAGTGGTGGGATAGAATTGAATCCTTGTTCTGGAAACAAGTACTACATCTGCCCGCTTGCACACCTTTACCATTGATTCGATTTGAATTGGGATCTCTTTCAATGTTTTCATTCGTAATTTGGAAATACTGTGCCTTTTTCCGTAAATGTCTATTGTCCTTAGAGCGATCAGACATTTTGGGAAAGGTGGCCTGTCATCTTTTAGAACAAAATCAGGCCTTTTCAAAACAATGGTGTACTTTTACTATGAACGCAATGTCTGATGCCTCAGTTGATTTGGAGTTACTTTTGAACAATGAAGCTCGTGCCAAAATGAAAGTTCAGCAACACGATTGGATTCTGACCCAAAATAAATGCCTCAACTACAAGGATTTTGATCGAGCGCTATTTGGGCACAAGCAATGTAGAACAATGTCTGACTATTTGGCCAAATTTCCTTGCTCAAAGACTCGTCAGAAGTTTCTCCGCTTTCGGTTTAACCTTTGGCCGACATTAGATGTTCAGGCACGAAGAAATCAAATTATGCAATCAGAAAATGTATGTCGCTTTTGTAAGGTTATTGACAAAAGAGAAACGCTGGAGCATTGTTTAGTGTTTTGTACAAACTTAACCACTATTCGACAAAAATGTTTTGGAAACTTCTTTGAAGACCAAAATGCACATATTAATAAGAACCTATGGCATTGTATCTTTTCAGCAACTGCCCTAAGGACCAAAATAGCAATTGTGCGATTTTTGGATTAAATATTTAGCGTACACCCATAGTTAGCGTAATTGTGAGGCACTAAATTTTGAATTTTAACTGTAGTGAATGAACAAACTGTAAATCTTTTATGAATTGTAGTGTTTTGATATTGTGATACTTTTTGATATTTGAAAGGTTGATTTTATTAACCATATAAATAAAAAAAAAAAAAAAAAAAGATAGGGACAATAGACTATAATTTAAAACGGTTATTGAAAGAATGACACTTTGAGCCAAAAATAATCAAAGATGCACGTGATAGCACAAGGCAATTCACATGGTGAAGCAACAGTAGAGTATAAATAATACCTTGTGATACATTGTTACATCTGAAATGTGTATTACTAGGTCATAAATATCAATTGTGTGAAGTCAAAGAGCACGTGTACACTTCCACACCACTCATACCGCCTTGAGGTGTACTACTTGTAAAGGTTGTGGAAATATGGTAGCACATTGTTCTCATGGTTAGTAACATACACTGGCCTTCCACCTTTTCCACCCTTTAGATAACATGGTGGAACTGGCCTCTCTAAGACCTCCGCATGTTGAAAATCAAGAAAACATTTCCAATAAGGATTAGAGTGACTGTACTATATGTTTTTGTATCCCACCTAATGACGTCAGTGTGTGAGGTATGTGAAAGTCAGCATAGTATAACTGCCAAGTTCCCTTGTTGGTGCTTTTCTAACAATCTGAAGGGTAATGCTTTCTTATTGCACTAATATTTATGCAGCAGCTGCATCAACTTATTGTGGGCTCTTCAAAACACGGTAAAAGGATAGATTGCCATTTTTTTCATTATAAGTCTGAATTCTAATGCACTTAGGAAGCTCCTGTTAACATGTTTGTTGGATGTTGATGGTGCATTGAAATGTTAAAAAAGTAATAGAATTGTTAACTTTTGTTTAATCATATTCATTAAGTTTGCTAATTAATTATTTTAAGGGTGTTTATGACATCAAACTTACCTACCGGTATGATCAAGAGTGCCAGGGAAATAATGATGTATTCAAAGTTCATGTGCAATACATATATTAAACATGATTATCCTTTTTGCTACCAATATGACTCCACTCACGTGGGTTCCTTGCAATAACTCAAATTCGTGGGAAGTCATGCAGACCGAATATTTGATTTCATTGTGTATAGTTATTTGACAAAGGGTTGGCAGAATGGGATATAATAATCATATGGTCAGGTGTTAACTTCATAGACGTACCGTTTTTAAAATAGGCACATGCAGAGTAGAGGCTGGCACAAAGTAAGCAGGATTGATACTACTAAGAAATGTCAGCTTCTGAAACGTGAAGCTGAAGAAAAAGAAATTGGAGTATGTGTACAGACCTTGGTGACCTTCATAAGTCACCAAAGTGATTCTCACAAATACACAGCCATGAAAATACACAGGTGTTTAGCATGGAACCGGATATAAAGTTTCAAAATATCTATTATAATAATGCTTTTTTGTTTTAAAATGACCATGTTGCATTCTAAGATACAAAAGTTTGACATTCAGTTGAGGATTCACAAGAGCATGGAACCAACATGGAAGAGGCAAGTGTGTTGTAAGTACATGATTCATTTGTATAAGTGTTATGAAATAATATATATATTTAAGACATTCGAAATGGTATTATTTCTTTATTAATAAACAATACAAACAGCAAATAATGTGACATTATTCATAAGAGCAGAATATACATTGCTTTTCGAGGGAAATAACATGCAGGCCATTTGTCAAAATGAGGAGGAAATAACTGGCTGTTACAACAAAGATACATGAATTATATTATTGGACATACATTCTTGGGGCTGTGTGAATTTAATTTCTAAACCAAAGTAAATTAAAAAGATGGGATTTGTTTTCTATTGTGATGACTGTACACTGTTTGACTACCTCCCATCGATGTAGTTCAGAATTACATTTTTGAAACAAACCATATATAGATATGAACGCCTCGTCTCCTTTCATTCATTCTGCACAAGATAATAACAAAACATATTTTTCGTGCGTGTCTTCAGCGTTTATGAGGAGAAACATGATTATGTAAATGCGTCCACAGAACACTCGGTGACATTATACTCCAACGTCACAACCAGGGACATTACATAGCTGACCTGGCAGCTGATGTCAGAAGCAGGGGAGTGTTCTATGATTTATTGCCACTAGAACACTTGCAGTTAGGTTTATTGCATTGTCGATTACAGTATCACTTATCACTAGATGATGCATGGGAAAAAGAGATGTGGTTCACAGATATTAATCGTTTGAAATGTAAGTTATGCTGCAGGAAAAGAAAAAGTTAAATACCTCGATGTATGGTGCGGTGTGGATGTCATTATGATTTGTCAGATTTAACATGTAAGTAAACCTTTCCTTTAAGAAAAAAGGGAACTGATGTTGAGGGCCAACCACAAGGGCTATTGAACTGGGCAATGCACACATTTAACAATGAAACGAGAATGTGTGGAACTACATTTCTTAGTTATGACACATCCCACCCTCTCCCTGAGATTAAAGGGCCCACATCCAAAGCCAGTAGCGTGAACCCTGTGCTTTCCCCAGCTCTACATCCTGCAGTCACACTAACCCCAAAAGCCGAATATGCCAAGTCACAAGGGCATAACCTACCCCCAACCTAACCCTGATACTCTCAGATCCCCATTAAAGGGGAAGATCTGATCCTGAACCTCATCATAAAGATTTCTCATCCTAAGCCATAAGGTCACATCATACCCCAAGCTTAGCCCTAGCTGTCAGGTCGTCATGTTTGTCTGGCTTTTCACATGTGGACACATTCTCATTCTGTCCGGTCTGCTGTTCAGATCTTCTAGGTTCCCTCCTCTGGCAAATGTCCTCCATTACTTATGGTGTCTCTTAAGGATCCGCTCTAGCCTTCATTTTATTTGACATCTGCCTTATACCATCCCACCAACATCACAAAACTCTACAATGAAAATGAAAATGGAGAACACAATTCTGAATTTAAGTCAAAGAAACCAGTACTTGTTTCAGCACTGGTGCCAATTCAAGGCAAGTAAGTGACACTCCCACACATGGTGATGGGTTCATTGAAGTGATTATTTAGAATAGCGAATTTGAGTCGCTAACAAGTACACCCCATATGTGCTTTATTGCAAGTTTTCCTTCTGTGGAGAAAGGGATGTTGTGTTAAACCAAAACACTCAGCTAATGACGAACAAAGAAAGGGTTACATTATCTTTGAGGAATCCTGATGAAGGCCTGGCAAAAACAAAGAAGGCTCTCTTGCTACCAGCTGGAGATATAGAGTAGACCTTTGTGCCGAAACACAGATGTGCTGACAAGTTCTTTTTTGAACATTGCATGTGGTGGCAGTTTAGTCGTATTTTGAAGGTGTACACACAAGCACCACAGCATGGTGGGCAGAGCTTGAGTGCAAATACAGGAAAAAGACTGTGATAAATGACTAAGTGCAGCAAATACCTCGGACAAATGCAATGTTTTACATTTAAGATGCCCAGTTTGAAATGTGAAAACTGAGGGTGAGTACTTTTTTGCCTCACCTACTAAGCCCCAATGTTTTGTTGTTTTTGTATGAATGCCTTTGTATTATTTGTTGTGATGTAGTCTGATGGACCAGACAATGTTTATATATAGAACAAGTTCAAATTAAAAATAAAATGTGATTTATCTGGTCACAATAGAGCTGTTTTAGAGGAGCAAGGGTGTATTCACTAGATAGGAGTGTCTTTGACTTATACTAGTACTCCCAATTAGGCATCTATAGTATACACTGTTGGGTTTGCCAGAGGTTTTGGGAGTACATGACTGGGTCCCATTGATATTGTAACTATAAAAGGGGAGATTTCTCCTTACCCAAAACTCCACCATCTGGAACCCAAGTTCCCTTCACCACAGATACAAATAAAATAATTCCTGCAATTCCCCCAGAGCACTCAAGCCTCTTTTGATCCTCTATGCTTTCTATGCACATATCCCAACCTCCTTAGGCCCCCTGAACACCACTGTCTGACCTACTAAATATCTTGCATGAGGCCTGGAAGCCTGGACGTCATCTGGAATGTGCGATCTACGCCAACAACAGATCAACAGGTTATAACATTCACAAGTTCTCATAGTTATTATTTCCTCATGAAAATGCTACAAACCAACCGTGAGTCATGTACAACACCTCTACATAAATAAGTCTAGCTAAACTAAACCCGTCTCAAAGATAAACAGCTCAGATACCTCAGTCAATTAATCGCTCACTGCCAGTGGCATCGCTAGGGGGGCCCCTTTGAAACCATGTGCCCCGCCTTGTGCTCCCCCTGCCTAAGACGAGCAGTGACCATGTTCTCCCCTTACATTTTTCTGTGCCCCCCCTACTTTTGTCTTTGGCCCCCTCAGTGCCCCTCCTAAATTTGATTCCTGGCGATGCCACTGCTCGCTGCTGATGTCTGGCCGCAACCCCACCTCATGACAGAGTAACCTATTTTTCTTCCAAGGGCAATATATTGTTAATAATTGGAAAATCCTAGCACAGTCAGTGCACATGAATCGGCAAAACGATGCAAACATTGTGTTTTATTATCCATATATGTTTCTTTTTCTGGAACTTGGATCTACATTGCTAGGTGAGATTAATTCTGTGCTCTCCTCCGCTCTCTGCTTTAAAAAAAAAAAAATGCCCCTGTCCTTCCTTTTCCCTCCGAGAGTTTTCAAATGGTGTTTGAAATAAATGGCGAACATCACATGAAAATGTTTATGTATTCCACCAAATTCCCGCCATTCCATCACAATTTTAATAAAACTTTGCAGTTGAAATGCAAAATAAAAGAAAGTGGCCTATATATCTTTTCATATCAAAATGTAGGCCCAATTCACAGAAACGTTTTTTAATGGCAAAACCCCATTGGAAAATGCTCTGTGAATAAGGGCCTTTTAGCTCTAAATTTCGAAATTTTTGCGAGCAAGATGGCAGTCCATGTTCGAGATTTGGAATTGTTGGAGACAACGAACGAAGGAATACCTTCGGCGCATGAATAGCAGAGAAAAAAGAAGCACTCAGTGTATGAGAGACGTTATTAGAATCTGTACCCACATCACTTATAACGCGTGCACTGCGCACCTAACACCCACACTGAGGCGCCATTTTCGGAATGCATGTGTCTTTTTGAGCTAAAGTGAAGCAGGCACTGTACATCAGAGCATAAAGGAATACTTCCCACTGAAGTCAACGACACCTCTTCAAAGGGGCTGCCAACCTATCGCGCACCTGCTTCCTTCTGTTATTCAGAACAAAGGCTTGGCTCGATCAAAGAACCTGACTGTGCACCACCCAACTTTCTAAATACGAAAAGGTTGTGGCATTTTAAAGTGACTTGTGAAACAAAGCAGTGTTTTCGAGGTAATTTGGCACATGTTCGACCTGTATTTTATCAGGTTTGTTTGACAAGAATCTGTGTGCTTCCTTGTGTCCTCTTTGCTTGTATAATGGTGATGTGGCCTTCTCTTGAAAGTACGGGCGCAGTTTAACTAAATGGTTGAATATATGTTCACAACACAGTCCCCAATAATGTCTGCACTACCATGTCAGAATATTGGTCACCTGACTACTTACTGACTCTGATTTTTTTTTAAAAAAGTCGAATTCATTAATTTTAGTAAAGAACAGTACACTGTTTGGTTTGTCACTGCAAGATAACAAAGGGGTGGTAGCCTGGTTAAAGAGGTGTGGGGGCACATTTCAACATGATGGTTGGGTGCCCCTGCTTGCTTAGAGGGGAATACAGTCTGAGGCAGCCGTGGGGTGCATATATTGTGATGGAGACAAAGAAATACAACCTGGGTTTAATAGACACTGACTATCATGAGACAGCCAGCAAGGAGCTGAAACCCAGAGGGCTTGATTCACAGCAGTTTTAGGCAGTGCAAAGGGAAACAGTATGCTAAACATATGTTGCCGATAAATGCACTGCACTTTGCGCAAAGTATGTGAATGGCCAGCGCAAAGAAATAAATAGGGGGCGGAACATGCATATTACCCATTCTTTGCTCAAAATGAGGAAGAACAAGGAATGACGTGGGCATGTTGAGGGATGCACCATGAAAGCACCATGCAAGCACCAAACACGCCATATCAAGTGCAAATAAAACCCTATTCATGGATTTTATTGAGCAATTGCCCACATTCCAAGGGGAGAACCCACATCTGGTGATCTTACCGCCACATGATATGTGTTGCAAGTGCAAAGCGTAAAAAAAGCCCAAGTATAAAAGCACACCATGCAACCCCACTCAAAACAGTCCTACCACTGCTCATACATCATGGAAGAAGGAGGAGGATGATGATGAGGAGTGCCTGAATCGTTTACCCTCACACATCATAATTTGGATTACCAGACAAGGAAGTGTATGCAAGATACAGATTGCCTCCCCATGTCATGCCTGATCTGGTCATGGAGTGGGAAAATTAACTTGCATCACCCAACATCTACTCTCATTCACTGGCACCCTGGAGAAGGCGCTAACAACCTTACATTTCCTGGCAACAGGATCATTTCAGCGCACCACAGTCATAGTGGCATCTCACAGCCCATGCAATCCCAGTGCCTACACCAGTTATTTTGCTGCATAATAGCACAAGTGCGTAGGTACACATACATGCCATGCACACTACAGGCAAGGTAGAGAGTGTGCCAGGAGTTCAATGCCATTGCAGAGTTTCCACAGGTCCTGGTCACGATCGACTCTACTCAAGTAGTGCTCCAAACCTCTGAGAGATTGAGCACATGTTACGCAACAGGAAACATTGGTGCGCCATTACTGCCCGGGTCATCTGTGATGTCATGGATCGTAGCGCCAACATTGGCAGTGAATCTGACCTCCAAGTAGTCAAAGAAATCGACCCTGGGAATAACAGTGTTCCTGCAGTGCCTGGCCCTAAAATTAATCCTCTGTCTCCCCTTCCAACATACCTTCACCACCGACTTCACTGCATTTACCACCAGATCCAACACCTCCATTAAGTCAGAGTAGTCTGAGATGAGGGCCTGCAGAGCTCTTGGTGTACGGGCCATTAAAGCAGAGTCATCTGCATACACAAGGACTGGTAGAGGCCGACCGCCCATCTTTGGTACATCTTTAGAAGATTTTAAGAGGTGCTTTTGGAGACCATTTATGTATAGGCAGAAAGGTAAGGGTGCCAGAACACATCCCTGGCATACCCCCAATTTGACTGCGAGGAAACCTGTTCAGTACCCATTAGTACCACTCCTGATACATGCCTGCATGTAGCCATGAAACCTGGCCAGAAGGTTTACCAGGGCCCGTGGGCAGTTCATGGACCTGAGCATATCCCACAACTTGGCAAGGTTGACTTTATCAAATGCCGTGCACAGATCCACGAATGCCAAATAAATGGGCTCCACCTTCAGATGAAGTGAATGTGCCATCACCATATAGAGGTTGAGTACCTGTTTGTCTCTACCCAACCCTGGATGAAATCCTAGTTGGACCAGAGAGACGATCCCACTACTCAGAACCCAATCCCCTAGTGGAGCCAGAAGGCCACAACCTAATATTTTAAAAAGGAAATCCAAGAGTGATATGGGTCCATATAAATCCGGGGAAGAGTGAGATCCCTTCTTATATATTGGCTGGATAACCACTCTGGACCATGAGGGTGGAATGCACTTACCCTCAAATATTGCATTGAACCCTTGTGTTAGTACAGGGGCCCAGAGATCCAGAGCCATAACAAATAATTGAACCGGGACATTATCCGGACCCAGAGCTTGGTTAGAACACTGGCAACCTATAGCCTTCTTTATTTCAAAACAGAGAAAACAATACTTATCTCAGTGGCCGTCGCTTCACTGCGTCCCAGACTGCCCCTGATCGCTTGCCATCATCCTCAACCCCTCTCCCCAGACTACAAAGGATTGAAAAGTGGTCCATCCAGGCCTTATCTGATACATTATTAATCAGGGTGTCCATATTATATTTATAATAAGGCCTCCTCCTGGCAATCTCCCAGAACAATTTGGAGTCCTTATCCCTTTTGGCTACCACTGAGGCTTCCTGTGAGTCTTCCTAAATTGCCCCTTTTCTAGTGGCCAGAGCTTTCTTATAATGTAACCCAGAACACATACTGGCAGTTCTAAGAGTTCCTGTACTGCTCAGAGTAGAAAGATGGTTCTTCCTGGCTCTGGTACACTCAGAGTCAAACCACCCCCCCTTTCTCTGTCCTCCACATGTACCTCGGGCACACGAAAACACCCAGGAGAGCTTGCTCAGCATACCTGCAAACTCCTTTGGTATAATATCACTATTCAAATTCCCTGACAACAAAATCTTGAGTTCGCATTATCTTGATTGGACAGCCTTTCTTAGTAGATTCTCCTTCTTGTCCTCCCTCCATTTCAGCCTATGCCGGAAGGAATCTATGGTCACTTCGAGGGGATACACTTGGCTCAACATGACTGCCCTTGGGGCTGCCTCGATCTCAAGCTTGATGGTTAAATGGTCTCTACAGGTGTTATCCACCACACAAAACCCTTTGATAAGGCCCCAGTGCTCAACTGGCACACACAAATAGTTGATCGTTGAGCTACCCATTGTAGAGGAGAAAGTAACCCTACCTGGAATGTCCCCACTCAGTCACCTATTTACTGCCTGCCGTCCCCAGTCATAGAGATAAGGTCAAACGCGCAGCCCTTTCACACAGAGCCTACTATCCATCATGATGGGAGGGGATATCCCTGCCACTGCATCTTCTGTGCTATCATGCAGATTGTCAACAGTCCCACCCCTTAATTTTGCATTGAAATCCCCTCCCAAATGCAGGCACACATTACCCATAGAGAGCCCGGAGAACACCCTCAGATAGTTCTTACCATGCCATTTATGAGGGCTATTATAGCAATTAACTACTAGTAGGTCCACCTGGCATGGTCTAAGGATTTTAACCACCAATATATATGGCACCGGGGTTGTCAGAGCCACCTGCACGTTCTCCAGGTGCGTTCTGACCAAAATACATAACCCACCATAGTTTCTCCATCAGTTGTTTCTCTCTGCCAACCTCTAATGTGAGACAAAACCATAAACATTAATCTCATCTTGGGACCACATTTCTTGGAGCAGTACAACATCTATTTCACCAAATGTGGTCTGTGTCTTCTTTTTATTCTGGCCACATTCCATTACAGTAATAACAAATGCTCCCCCCCACAACACCCACATTGGGAGGGCCCAGAGCAGCACTTTGTACCACCTCTTGAGAATGTCCATGGGTAGGCCCAGTGTACTGGCATCATTCGATGTTGCCCTTATCGGTCAAACAAGCAAATTGGTTCCTGGCAAACACAGAGTCAAATACACTGCCCCCCTGACCAGTCACAACCTCCTCTCTGCGCTTCGGACCATATGGGAACTGAGCCACTTGTGTGGGGGTCCGACATGGACTCAGGCATTCTTTTGAGCGGACACAACCCTTATCCTTTGGTACTGCCCTTCTATTCTCACTGTCCTGGGGTTAGAAGAAGTTTATCAGGACCAACCAGGCCCTACGGTTATGGCTGGCCGTGCCCAGGTTAGACTCTACCAAGTACTTAGTCACCTGTGCATATGTAAAGGTTACCACCACACAGTCCCAGCTATCGATTTGGCCATGGAGCCCACCCACGGTACTCTACTGGCAATTAACATCAAATTAGGATCTATGGAGCCACCCCAAATGTTTGAGTTAACCCATTGAGATGGTTTATTGATCAGGGCCCCACAATCTTCAGTACACCCTGTTTCCAGTGTTTGTACATCCAATGTTACACCAACCAATGGTAGAGCCTCCGGGCGCAGCTGGAGGGGATAACGCCTTAAGTCTGCCTTATCCTGCACTGGCAGTGGTGCTCTTATTGTTGAATCTTTCTCCCTATACGGGGTACCAGAAGGCCTTGAGTGCTGGGGTAAAGACAGGGGTTATTCTATCATCGGGGAGCGTGCCCTGGCGGGGAGCATGGTTGGAAGAGGCACATATTTCCATAGTGGCCACTAAATCTTGGCTCGTCGCATTCTCAACAATCACCTCGGCTCCTCTTCCTGGATTAGCAAACTGCCCAGGGGGTAAACTTGCAGCTCCCAGCCCAATACCCTTCCCTAATGGGTCGCAGTTCAGGCATTGTCTAATCTGAGTGCTTAGTGCTTCAATCTCTTTTTATAGCAACCTTACATGGTCATCCAAGATCAGCAAAGTATTCATGATGGCAGTTTTAAAAATTCCTCCAAAAATTAATCACGTGTAACATTAGTTCAGTATTTAATCCCTATGCACCCGACACTCTTGGCGCTGTCTAAGAATCTCTTATTCAGTCCATGGGAGTTCAGAAAAAAGTCCAAACAGAAGCGAGGCAATGAACAATGAGCCACAACAATATAATATAACACCTACGGAACATATAAAGCCCTTACAATCCATTCCTTATAGAGTAGGAAGACACATAGTGAAAAATTGATAGTGGTGAGAGAACAAACACAGTCAAAAATTATGATGAGACAAATTTCACAAGGCCAAGTGAGTGCCAAAAATATGTCACTGTCAGTATCAATGCATGCCGGTCTATGTCCAGGGCATGCCCTACTGGCTTACAGGGCTTCTGTAGTCCACCTCCCCGCCCCCTGACAAATTAATGCAATATAGTTTCCCCTTCACAATTATTAGGCTAGAAAATGATTATGTTGAATAGAATCAGCAGCAGTGTATAAAAATGGAGGAGCACCGTCCAGTTGGCTCATGGGTCAGTCCTATCGATACACCTCCTTTAGTTGACGTAAACTGGACCGTCTCTTCAGGGTAACAAAGTTTGGCTCCTTGACGTAGGTACAGACATCAAAACACCAGGTAGTCCAAATACAAGGCCCATAGAAGTTCACCACAGTCCACCCGGCCACGCTGCCCAACTAGCCACAACCAATCCACTCTGAGGGAGAGCAGGCATGCAGCCTTTTGGGGTTCAGGGGGCAGATAAGCAACTTGTAAATTAAGAGTTGATGTCAGTTACTAGTCACAAAAGGAGGGTTTCCAGCCACCAAATATAAATACTACACCTCACAGCCTCCCTTGCTCAATTGCTAAGGTAAGCTTTCTTCTCAGAGCATAGGACTGTTGAACAAACTATAACAATCCTCGAGGCAGGGAGTGCCCGACAGCTTGATGAGCTGCCATAGTCTGTCACTCCTCCCCACCCTACCCGGGAATAGAATGCCTTTGGGTTTTGCTGTCGTGGTTCCCAGTTTATGTCCTTGCTTTTCAATCCTATGTCATAGGTAGTTTACCCACGCCCAGAAAATAAATGTTCAAGATCGAGGGGTATACCAGGGTTAGACCTCAGATATTTTGTTCCTCAATCTAAGACGTGATATGAGAGCTCGGGTGATGTTATGCTCTCGTTCTCAGTGCCAACATCATTTCCCCAACCTTGCGGAGCAGTTAGAGTCAGTGCCCTTACCTCGCAGCCACTTTCCATGTGCCACACAGGCACGGACAGCACAGACAGCAACACCCTTTCCAGCGGCAGACTTACACTGCAAGGGTGACCACTCGAGGGTTTTACCCTTCCTTTTCCTCTTCTGTGTGTTTGGGGGTGTGGCGTGGCATCCACCAGCAGCAGGGCCTCAGCACAGGCACAGCATTACAGACAGTGGCACTCTTTCTTGCGGCAGTCTTATGCTGCAAGGGCGACCGCCTGAGGGTTTTAACCCTTCCTCTTCCGTGTGTTTGGGGGTGTGGCCTTCTACAGCAGCAGGTTGGGGGCCTCATAACAGGCACAGAAGCACAGGCAGTGGCACCCTATCCCGCGTCAGGCTTACGCCACAAGGGTGACCGCTCTAGGGTTTTAACACTTCCTCTTCCGTGTGTTTGGGGGCATGGACTCCTCCAGCAGAAGGGTCAGAGCTTCAGCACAGACACATCAGCACAGACATCTACACCCTTTCTCGTGGCAGGCGTATCATTGTATTTTAAAGCATTCTTCCTGAGACTAAAACATAGCTAATGTTATGTGAAGAAAATGCAAATCACATAGTAAATCAAAATGTGATATATTGTTACATAGGATTGTATTTTGACTAGTTCATACATGTAAAACATTTCAAAACAAGCGTTCATGTACACTTCAAAAGAACTCATTGGTGCTTGTTGTCTAACATTTGCAACAATTATACCAGTAGATAGGCAGTATCAAATGTATTTCGTGTAAACACACAATGCTTTACAAAGGGCATCCTCCTCTCGTCATCATTTTGGTTACATTTGGGAAAGTTACTTCAATACCTATAGAATCATGTTAATCTATAAATCTATACAACTTTAGAATTAAATAATAGAGTGACTAAAGTTTGAAATGCCCAGCATGCACTGCGAGTGTGATTTGAAGGGACTACACTAGGTAGATGGACCTTCTCCGTTAATCTTTATGAAAGAAAAAAGTAATTATTGATGATAGGTAAACATGCATGCACATATATATTGACAGTAATATGATGTGAACATGTATATGTTCCACACACTACTGTCCAAAAGAATGATTATGAATAACGAATTAGAATACACAATTAAAATGTTACAGTGAAGTTACTTTGCTATTATTTCTTTCGTGGGTGGTGCATTATTTTATTATTTTTAAAATATTTGAAGAATGCATTCTCGCAAATCATTTTCCAAGCGTGTTCATCAAGTATAAAATACATACTGGGATGAGAAAGAGGGATACAGTGTTAAAGATCAAGATGAACATCACATTTAAGATAAGTCTTTTACATATGCTGACTTTGATTTTTTCCTAATAGTCTACACAAATAAGCAATTTGCATCGAGAGTTATTTTCATGGAAGGCATACACAATATATATGTTTTCTTATTGTGTATAATTATTTCAATGTGTATTATTACTGTAGGAGATGACATACGTAATATACAGACAAATTGAAGGTGGACACCAACAAACTATGTTAAAAAGGTTACAAGTTAAATGTGAGTTGGACCAAAAAAGTATCAGCAATGACCTTCACCCTTTTCATGAAAGGGATTGTCTACCATATGTGAACCTCTAAATATAGGGGAGTATGCCATTCCAGAGGATAAAACATTGCAAGCTATCAAATTCCCCAAAAAAGTTTTCTTTAGTTAAAAATGTTTTTCACAAGTCAAAAATTATATTTCAAAGTGTGTAGAGGACAGATGACCAAACACAAGCATAATAGAAGCAGCTTCTCTAGAGTAAATACTGTTTTATTTTTAATTAGAATTATGAAATTGTATATAAGCAGGTAAATAGAGAAGGCTGTTGTAAATGTATTAGAATACACATAAAATGAATATGATGTAAAATATATTGATAAGGGCAGAATATTAAAGATGTTTGTATCGATGAACAGGTACATTATTCTTGGCTGTCTATGTCATGGAAATTATATTCCACCAAATGCTGTGCCCAGTTTGAGATTTTACAAAACATCAGGAAAAACTGATTGCATTTGTAAGCAGATGATTGTGTTGGAAAGTGTTGAAGTTACTGACTAATAATCAGACATACTTTCTTGGCGCTGTGCTGATTTCGATTCCAAAGACGTTTTATTCGTCGATGATCCGTTTTTTGTAAACTTGTGACTGTACACTGTTTGAAGGCCACTGATTAATGTATTTCCCCATTTAATCTTGAATACAAACAATACAGCTTTTACTGAAAACGTGTTTTATTGTGCAAAGCTGCTAAGCAAAATAATTGAGGGTATACAGTCACTGAGTTTGTGCCTTCATTGTTTTTTATGCAGAAACGGGATTTCTTCAGTGCTCACACATTACATTTCCGTGTGTTGTGCATGTCATATGGCAACTGATGTCACATATTGGGGCGTGTAGTTTATTTTATTGCTGCTCGGGCGCTTGACCTAATGTCAATGACACGGTGGTTGGGGACAGGGCGGATCACACATATACATACTTGCAAATGTAAGGGAAACTCTGTAAAAACATTTGAGTGAACCACTCCTTAAAGCTGTAATATTTTTCAATTTCCGACTAATGTACTAGCACATTCAACTCTCTTCCATTGGGGGTGTCATCTTTAAATTACAGATCATGAAAATGTGTTTGCACTACTCTGGTTGAAGAGATAACCAATGACTTCCTTAGTGGTGAACATTTGTATTGCTACTACTATATTTCTGATGGAGCAGAAGGATTCTATTAATGGAACAGAGGTGAGTACTGTACAATTTATTAAAGCAGTAAAACAAAATGCAACATGAATAAACAAAACAAAAGACCACCCTCCCATGTCTGTCTAGCACACAATGTACCTTGCACCAATTCCCTTGAGTGATGGTCTTTTAAATAGTCCTTCATCTAGCCTTCGTAAGCTAAGCAACCATAACTTGTGCCACCACCATGCATTGCTAAGACTAACACACAGGAAATGAAAGATGGCATCACAAATGTCATTGATGACATCACTGATGACATCACATATCTGGGCCCTTGTTTTTGTTTACTGACATAAGGGTATTGTTCTTCTGACAATGAGAATTTTCCAAAATGTAAAGGGTGCTATATATCTACACATTAACATTTTTATATGTTCTTGAAGTACTTTCCTTAGAACTTAATCTGAGCTCATAGTGCACATACATGGGGTAATAAGCACACCTCAAACACACAACTAATTTGTGTACATGATGATTAACTGTAATGTTACTGTCATTTTTTGATGCTGTTGCTTCTTTCTTCCTTACTTTAGTTTCCCTGTATGTGCCTCTAATGTACATTTTTATATGTATGTTTTCTACTAACACAAGTGTGGTAAGTTTTCATTTGTTATCTATTTATTTATTCCATGTTTAATATTATACACCATACAATAATGAGGTAGCATTTATTATTTTACTATTGGAAATTACCAGATTAAACATGTTGTACTTCTATCGTGCATGCTGCAACTATTTCCTATATCTATATATGATTAGGTTCCTCCACTAACAACAACACTAGAATATAATGATTTGTTTGCATGAGAACCTTTTCTAATATTTAATGAAAGTCCTCCCAATCACCCCTAACATCTTGTTTCCAACATTAGGAACTCAATCCCTTGTAGGGACTGTTTATTAACATTAATTTAATTTGTGATGTTATCAGTGATGTCATCAATGACATATGTGATGTCATCTTTCATGTCTTTGGTGTTAGTCCTCGCAGTGCACAGTGGTGGTGCGAGTGATGGTTGCTTAGCTTACCATTACTGGCTCATTTCTGGGGATTTTTGGTTTTACTTGTAACCATAAAGTCATTTTAACAACATTTTTTTCAGTGAATTCCATAGGTTTTTACTAGTGCAACTTAAACATAACGTCTCTTTAACAAAGGTTTTCTGTGAATTTCATGGGTTTTACCAGTGCACGCTAATTTCCTACAACTTAATAATATCATACTTACCCCAATACACCAACATTTTTGTCCAATTTACAAAGTTTAACCTTACAACTCTGCCATGTCCCATCTTCTAACATCATTGTTAACACTTCTATACACTTTTTGCAACTTTTCCCAAGGTTTTTGTGTTTCTCGATGTTCGCGAATGTCTGATGTCATTGCAGACTTTTTGGACAGTGTCACGTAACCATGCACTCACGTGCACCATGATGACGTGTTTGCAAACGTGTCCTCACTTCGCCAATGGTTCTGTGCTTCGTGAACAGTTTGGAACAGCATTTCAGCTGATCTACGAACTTTGTAGCTCAAAATGTACATCTCCTACACCTATTCTTACTCATTATCCATTAACAATCTAGCACACAGCTCATACATAGAATATTAGGAAAACTGCTATTTATCTTAAAAATGGCATCAGCTATTGCAATCCCTCCTCCCCAAGAGCCACTACCACCACCAGCTGGAGCACCTACACAAAAAAGTGCAGTACTTCAAAATACAATAAAGAGCACCACAACAATGAGGTAGACGAAGTGTCTACCACTAGCACCCAGAGAGAATCATGAGTGTGGCAGTTATTTACCACTGTTATTTACCACTGTTATTTACCAAAGGCTAAAGCTATCAAAGTGAAATGCACTGAGTGCTATCAGTCGCAGACTACCTGGACAGTACTCCTAAGGGACCACCTCCATGCACTGTCACACCAAATCCAACCACTGCAATGCACTCATAAACGATGATCCTTTCTTAGCAAGTAGTAGGCTGTCTTCCTCCACCTCATCTTCCACAACCAATACTGTAACCACACAGCCTACTTCTGTGGAACACAAAATCACACCAGTTACCTTGCTAAAAGAGGCTATTGATCCATATCTTTCAAAGACAACAGTACTCTGTATATACTGCAACGCACCACTCTGCAGGAGGAGCAATTTCAAAGTACTTTTGAAGCTGTAATCAAGGAGCATGAGAAACGCTGCTCCCTACCTTAGATGTAATACACATGCAACATCTTCCCCTGTCCACCTGCCCCTCCATATTTGTGTTGGTGCCTTTTTGTCATTTCCTACCCCACCTTACTTTCTGACCTCTCCTCCGAAAAGAAGAATAAGAAAACACTAAAGACAGGTTCTTTTAGGAACCAACTTTCACAGTTATAAAATAGAACTAAAAATGTTTCTTATAGACTCCATCTACTGTATACTTCTCAGTAAAGTAGATAGACTCAATAAGATTCTCTGTTTATAAAGAAAGGAGAAAAGCTGCAATAACAACCTAATCTAATAAATAACTCATCTGTCTAGGATGTGGTGTTTAAGAACATGCTTATAACCATTGGTCCTGAAATAATGGACTGAGGTAGAGCCTGATTTTTTAAGTACTCCAACATAATTGCACCATGTAATTCGGTGCGTATCAAACGTTTCCTGAGCTGAAATAGCTTATCCCATTGATCACTACTTTTGCTCATAATACTATCGTTGGTTTCTGACAAAATGGAAAGGGAGTCCAACAATTTTTTAACATGTTCTTCGCTAAAGGCGAGTCACTTCTCTGAAGGATCAGCCATGGAAAATGGAAAGAGATGCTTCTACAAATACTACAACAATCACACCAATCTGTACTACCTACTGAACCACTAAGTATACACCTTCGAGACTAACAAGAGCCTCTCAAAAGATTACGATATATAAGGTCAAAACACAGGCCCCCACTAGAAACCTAACTTCACGGTCAGGGGCAGACCATAAAATGTTCATAAAGAAAGGAGAAAAGGTGCAATAACAACCTAATCTAATAAATAACTCATCTGTCTAGGATGTGGTGTTTAAGAACATGCCTATAACCATTGGTCCTGAAATAATGGACTTAGTACATCAAATGATTTCGTAAATTTGATCATTTTAATTATCTTTATCAAAAATTAAAACACTAATAAAAAATATTGTCTAGAACACAATAACCCCAGATTTTAACCCACATGGTGGGTATATCATTAACCTAATAGAATAAATTACACCAACATTTTACAACATATAATGATTGCACAGACAGAGAACAATTACAACACACTATGCACTTAAACCAAGTGTAATTTCACAAAAAAACCCATATCCCGACATGTTTCAGTTCTTTCACAGCTTCTTAATGCTTGAACTTTCTTCAGGGGAAACGTTACAACCCAGTTTTCACCACCATGCAATCCAGGGTCAGGATGAGGCAATCCAACAACAATGGGCCACCTACATAGGAAAATAAAAACACACCACCACAAAAAACAGTAAGTCAAGTTCTAACAGTAACTATAAATACCTCTAGAACACAAATCACTAGTGTCTAAGGAAAACAAGGGACCAGGTCTATACTAAACCTGTCCTGAAAGGAATAAAGCTACTATACCTCTAGTTGAGATTCATGTAGCGCTAAAGTCCGACTTCCAACATTAGCATGAAACTTCTTGGATCAAGTATATATTTCTTAAATGGGCTCAAAAAGTAGCCTGAATGGTTCAAGGGTCTGTACAGACACAAAATAACAAACCAGGAAACACATCCCAAACAACAACACTTTAGGAAGTATATGTATACCACCTTAATACTACATCCATAATGTTAGTATAGCAATCCATCACCTAGTATACCCTTAGACGTGCTAGCATTGCCAACCATTGGAGTATAGCGTCCATTCCACCAAACAAGTGCCATCACCTTTTTAGTATCCATGCCACCAAACACGTGCCATCACCTTTTTAACTAGTGCTCAAACACCACTCCAGGTGCTGGTACCTTGATTATGCTGTTGCTGTAGCCACTAGCTCAAATGCCCTTGTCTCGATTTACCCGCGGGTCATCAAAGTGTGGCTCCATAGAAAAAATCACAATAAGTGTGATCCGATCTTGAAAGTAACTATGGAGGCACAAAAACACTGTATCAATGAGACCCATACATTTCTAGCGTCCAACAATGCAACCTCTCTTCATACTGCATCATTTCCCATTGCTACCTCATTACCTTAAACGTACCTGGAGTACAAATCTCCTCAAACTGGTCCACCGTGCTTCGTAACTGTAAGCGTACTGCAGCCGCGCCACTCATGGTCCACGTTGGATGTATCCCAAACACATAGACATAAACAAACGACTACCCGTGTACGATCTACCTTACTCCAACCTGTCAAAGCCACAAACGGATGCAGCTAGCATAAACTAATACAGCTGTTATTGCGTCCATACACTAGGTACATTCGGCCGTAATATCAGACAAATTGAAACCAAACGTTTCAAATACAGAACTCAGGGCGAATCACGCTATGAAGGGCGCCATCTTGGAAAGGGCAAGCCCTAGTATTCAGAAACTGGATTACATGGTAGAAAAACGGCACATGGCAAACACGGGCACCTACAATCTGGTGTTTTTAGATTACACAATGTATTTTAGACCAAAAAATTACATCCTAAAATAAAAGCTTTTTTTTCAAAAACATTTTTTCAAAAACGTTTTTCTTTTTTCAAATAAACAATTTCGCCCCAAAAACTTTTTCTTTACAAAATTGTGTATAGAAATTGTGTATAGAATTGTACAGAAAGATTTAGATTTTGCACACACCTCTACATGTTCTCAATGCCAGAGAGATATGTTTACATATTCTATGTTGACACATAATTCTTAGAAGACAACATTGTATTTAGGATGTATACAGGTGGTGCTAACACAATATTGCCAGTTGGCAAGAACCAAATTACAATTACACCCACACGGTCATAATTCATGTGTTAACATGATGCCATTCCACCTCCTCATTGAGGCCTCTAATATGGCTATGGCATTTATAAATCATTTTTCGTCGAAATTTAAGAGTCTCCGATCAATATCTTGTTTGTTAGAACCATGGATCTTTTTTAAGATGACCCATCTAAAGTCTTCATATGTATGTTTCTTTTCCAAGAAATGTTTTACCATGGGGGCTGCAATAACTTGGCTCTTGATGCAACTGCGGTGTTCAGTCATTCGTGTCCTGCACTTTCTATTGGTTTTCCCAATATATTGCAAATCACAAGGACATGTTATTAGATAAACCACATTTCTGAATTTACAGTTGGTCATTTTGTTTAACACTGACGTACATGATGGAGTCAACTTAATTTGTTTGGTCTTTTCTGTATGCCTACATATTACACAATTACCACATGGAAAATGACCTTTAACAATTGGAAGTCCCCATAGGGTGGTCTGTATCGGTGCCAATGTTTGTTTTACCGATATGTCATTCCTGATAAGTATATTTCTAATATTTTGGCTTTTCCTAAAAGCTATCAGAAACGGAGGAGTAGTACCATCCCTGTATACTTTTTTCCATGCTTTCTTTGCAATGCCCCGGGGCATTAAATGTAGATTTATTTCTTAAACCCATACGGTTAAGATTCACATAGTCATTACCTGCCTCAAAAAACTCGTTGAGATGTAGCTTGCGCATGAAGGCATGAAACTCAGATCTAAATTCAAAGGGATCATGAAACTTCATAGTGACAAAGTTTAGACCCTTATTGAGCACATTTTCTTCATTTTGATTAAGAACATAATCAGAGATGTTGATCACCACTGATTCCTTGCTCTGCTGCGTGTCTGAATTTGATTCCCCCAATCTCCGCGACTGGGCCCCTGTCCTAAAAAAGGATGACCTTGTCTTTGGCGAGTAGGATATCGTTGTCCTCTACCCCTATTAGATCCCTTGACCATTAGAGCCTGTACTTCCATCCTCACTGGAACTATATGATGTATTCCGAAAGTGTAACATCTTCTTGTTGGAATTAATAGGTCCTTGAAACATATTTCCAAATTTGTATCCTTCCACAGTATATGGGAATACTTTCTCGTGACTGTAATTAGGTAAGTCTTTTTTCATTCTTTTGACACGTTCTAAGGTGGTGTCATTTTTGAATTCCACTAACTCTTTAAGATGTTCCAATGTTTTCTTGAAAGTTTCCAAATCAAGATCTTTTTTTAAAACTTCCTGCAGTTTGGTAATGTCAACCTCTATTTGTTTGGAAACTTCCATGGCTGTGTCTATAATAAGCACCAACCAGTCATGTCCACATTTATTGGAGATCTAGCTCCACTTAAGTTTAGTTTGTCAAGAAATAAACAAGGTTCATTTCTGACAATGAGTCTCTGAGGTAGAGCCTGATCTTTTTTAGTACTCCAACATAATTGCACCCTGTAATTCCGTGCGTATCAAACGTTTCCTGAGATGAAATAACTCGTCCCATTGATCACTACTTTTGCCCATAATACCATTGTTGGTTTCTGACAAAATGGAAAGGGAGTCCAACAATTTTTTAACATGTTCTTCGCTATAGATGAGACACGTCTCTGAGGGCTCAGCCATGGCAAATGGAAAGAGATGCTTCTACAAATACTACACAACAATCACACCAAACTGTACTACCTACTGAACCACTAAGTATACACCTTCGAGACTAACAAGAGCCTCTCAAAAGATTACTATATATAAGGTCAAAACACAGGCCCCCCACTAGAAACCTAATTCCACGGTCCAATGGTTGGCAATGCTAGCTCGTCCAAGGGTATACTAGGTGATGGATTGCTATACTAACATCATGGATGTAGTATTAAGGTGGTATACATATACTTCCTAAAGTGTTGTTGTTTGGGATTTGTTTCCTGGTTTGTTATTTTGTGTGTGTACAGACCCTTGAACCATTCAGGCTACTTTTTGAGCCCATTTAAGAAATATAAACTTGATCCAAGAAATTTCATGCTAATGTTGGAATTCAGACTTTAGCGCTACATGAATCTCAACTAGAGGTATAGTAGCTTTCTTCCTTTCAGGACAGGTTCAGTATAGACCTGGTCCCTTGTTTTCCTTAGACACTAGTGATTTGTGTTCTAGAGGTATTTATAGTTACTGTTAGAACTTGACTTACTGTTTTTTTGTGGTGGTGTGTTTTTATTGTCCTATGTAGGTGGCCCATTGTTGTTGGATTGCCTCATCCTGACCCTGGATTGCATGTTGGTGAAAACTGGGTTGTAACATTTCCCCTGAAGAAAGTTCAAGCATTAAGAAGCTGTAAAAGAACTGAAACATGTCAGGATATGGGTTTTTTTGTGAAATGACACTTGCTTTAAGTGCATAGTTTGTTGTAATTGTTCTGTGTCTGTGCAATTATTATATGTTGTAAAATGTTGGTGTAATTTATTCTATTAGGTTAATGATATACCCACCATGTGTGTTCAAATCTGGGGTTATTGTGTTCTAGACAATATTTTTTATTAGTGTTTTCATTTTTGATAAAGAAAATTAAAATGATCAAATTTACGAAAGCATTTGATGTACTAAGTCCATTATTTCAGGACCAATGGTTATAGGCATGTTCTTAAACACCACATCCTAGACAGATGAGTTATTTATTAGATTAGGTTGTTATTGCACCTTTTCTCTTTTCTTTATAAACATTTTATGGTCTGCCCCTGACCGTGGAATTAGGTTTCTAGTGTGTGCATGTGTTTTGACCTCATATATAGTAATCAATAAGATTCTCCAACATTTTGTGCTATGCTAATGTGAATAATGGCCAATTGTATACTAGAGAAAAATATAAAAAGACAGAAAAAATGTTCTGTTCCAAATACTTTTCTCTGGCATACAATAAGGACCATGATCGATGGATCTTTATAACTATCCCTGGTCTCCACAGTCCTCTTTCCAGGCCATGTATCATTAAAAGACCCGGATGGAATGTGCACACCATCGCAGAAGGCAGCCATCATACCATTTTAAATTTTATATTTTTATCACTCCTTCATTGCCTGCTTTCAAACAATCACACATCCATCCACCAATCACTTCCAAACACTGTACATATAACCCTATGAGCATATTAAGTGTTCACACACCGACTACCACTTATCAATCTTTTACAAATGTTTTGCATCTGCATTTCCCTTATTTCTACAAAATAATTGTACACAGTGCTCCTACAAATGTACATATGCATTGTTCAGTGAGAGAAGTGCATACATAGAAGGGCAGTATGGATGGGCAAGTGCTTCTAATAACCCTGGAAGGAAATGCCAAAGACCGCCAAGGTGGGACTCCAATGGCTAACTACTGGAGCAGAGGATTCCCAAGGGTGGAATGCATCTTAACTGTAACATCCCTTTAACAAAGTTTTTTCTGTAAATGTAATAAGTGAAAATGCTTCCTGGTGTTACATCACTGTATATAAGTTATTAATAATTCCTCTTTTCATATATATGAAAGAAGTATAAACCTCCTTTAAGAAACATACTTATCTCTGTCATTATCAGCAGTGCTTGCTGGGGATGCAAATCATTGTTCAATTGCCTATGGCATAAGGCTCAACCATGACCCCAGCAAAACCAAACAACCCCTATTTTTCACTGCTCCTATCCTGCATCCTAGCTCAGTGTCCACTATACCGTAATAATTTAACAATGGCCAGTGCTCATGGCTTGCAGCCATGGCCATGCTCCAAATCCATGGAGCATGGGCATCAGCCTTGCTGCATTCCCCAATAAGCAAATCAGAGTACACATGTGCATTTGCCAAGGGCCAGGCCCCCTGCCCAGACACCAAATGTATATCAAAATGTTTTCTACTTACATTGTTACACTTTTGAAATATAAAACACACAACATATTAACAAAAACATGCTTTCAGGTCCTTGCTGCACATTTGCATTTTTAAAGGGCCAGGCCCACTGCCCAGACACCAAATTTATATCACTAGTTTTTCTACTTACATTCTTACACTTTGGAAATATAAAACGCAAAACATATGAACAAAAACATCCTTTCAGGTCCTTGCTAATGCTCGTCACTCAGGTTTGTTGTAATCTAGTTCACCACTTCAGGCTGTAAGCAGAATATGTTTTCTCATTCAAACCTACCGCTTTGGCCATGCAGCATGCCCCAATAAGCAAATTACAGTACACATTTCTCCTTTCTGACGGCCAGCCCCATTGCCCAGACACCAGTGTTATATCACTGTGTTGTGTACTTACATTTTCGCACTTTGCAAAAAATAGCAAAAAATAAAACACAGGATATATTTGCAAAACCATGCTTTCAAGTTCTTGCTGACCCTCCTCATGCATATTTGCTGCAATGCCATCCAGTACTTCAACCTGAACCCACAAGCAGATGTATTCCCCCCATTCAAACGTATCCCAGTTTTGAAAAATGTTACGACATAGCTGGTCCCTGGTGGCCATGCCCACCTTAACCCCATTGCTGCTCCCTCGTGGTTATGGCCAGTAGCCAGTTTACAAAAAAGTTTGCAGGCAGCCCTCTCTGGAAAGAACATGGCATGATAACCTGTTAAGTGTTTTATACCCACTTTGAGAGTCCGCAGCCATCGATTTTTCCTCACTGTACTTTTCACAAAGGAGGAATATACATTTGATTATCAGTCGTTTTGTCCCTCCCACCAAAATGCCAGGCAATCCTCTATGAACAAGAGTTCCAACAGCAACCCCAGACATGTGTTTCAGCCTTGTTGGGCCTCATCAGTGTAGTGGAGCTGTGCCTATCTGAGCACAGTGAGCAAGGGGTCCACGTCTGGGTTCCCCCAGGTAACCTAGGGCAACTAACCTCAAGTTCCTAGCAATATTACAAAAAAGTTAGCAGGTGCTCCTCTCTAGAAGGAACATGGCATGATAACCTGCTCAGTGATTTTTACCTACCTTGAGAGTCCGCAGCCATCGCTTCTGCTCACTGTACTTTTCACAAAGGAGGAATAAACATTTGCATATCAGTCTTAGTCCCGCAGACAACCTATACTGATTTTGAAAAACTTCACCACATAGCCAGTCCCACATGGCCTTGCCCACTTTAACCCCATTGCCAGTCCCTCATGGTCATGGCCAGTAGCCAGACAATCTGGCCACTGCCTGTGGCCACAGGCTATACCTAAGTTACCAAAAGTATATCATAATTTTTTGTACCTACATTATGACACTTCTCAAAAAATAAAACACTAACACATTTGCAAAACCATGCTTTCAGGTCCTTGCCAATGCTCCTCATACGAATTTGTCGCAAGTTTAATATTTTGAAAAGTGTCCAAATGTACGTACATAAAAATAATCATATATGTTAGCCTCCACTTTACTAAATCCATACTGTCTTTTCACAAACATGCAGGGTTGGGTCTATAATCTTTCTGAAGACTTTTGTACACATTTGTCAAACGGCAAAAAAGTTGTAAGCCATCTAAAAATGTTGAGACCCCCCCTCTAATTTTGCCCCTCTTGACAAAATCCCACCACACTTTGCAATAACATTCATATCTAGGTCTAGAATCTTTTGTGCAGATTCGTCAAATGACACCAGATTTATAAGCCTTTAAAATATTTTGGAACATCCTCTAATTTTGTTTCCTCTTTACAGAAGAGCACCAATCTTTGCAGAATCATTCAGAGTCAGGTCTAGAATGGAATTCCTAAATTTCACGCAGTTTCATTGAGTGGTGCAAAAGTTATATGCCATCCAAAAACTGCTTTTCACCACCCCTGTAATGCAGAAATAGGCATAGATGTCCCCGAACATCTCAAATGTTGGCAAACTTAACAGGACTGTCCTAGACATCCAGACTGTTTGCGGATGTCGGAGTTGAGAAAACACACATTTTCTGTGCTTTTTAAGGACATATCCCATCCCATCCTCTTCCCCCCTCACCTCTCACCTCTCCATAGATTCTTTCATTAGTTTGACAAGTGTAATGTTGTGTTTTATAACATGTTTTTACAGTGATGTACGTGGACAAGATGCGCTGTCCGCAAATCCAACATGGCGGGTGAATCCAAAAATCTAACGCACCTAACGCTTTTCACCATCGAATCAGCATGCGCGTCCAATTTCTGTGGAATCACGTCGTCCTCTGGGCCAATCGAAGGCCCGTCTTTGGACTGAACTGGGAAGTTAGTCCGCAGACCGAATCCAGATATCACTAATATGTTTGTACCTACTTTTTGGTCATTTAAAAAAAACTGCTGGACTGATTTACACAAAATTTACAAAAGCTCACTTTTGGGACCAAGATGCAACTCCAGCTGAAAATAGGGTGAAAATATGTTTGGGGGGCTATTAAGCCACCCCAAAAGGGCTCTCCCTATGGGTTGAGCAACCTAACCATAACTACAGGACTGCTAGCACAGATCATGTAATATATTCACTGAAAGAACTTTGTTAAAGGGATGCTATGGTTAAGTTGAACTAATAAAAACCTATGAAATTCAATGAAACAACTTTGTTAAAGGGATGTGATGGTTAAGCTGCACTTAAAAAAAAACATGTAATTCAAGGAAAAATCTTTGTTTACTCATTATCCATTAACAAACTAGCACAGAGCACATACTTGGAAGAATTTTAGGAAAACTGCTATTTATCTCAAAAATGGCATCAGCTAATTCCATCCCTCCTCCCGGAGTGTCACAACCACCAGTACCACCACCTGGAGAACCGAAACAACAAAAGAAGCACAATACTTCAAAAGACAATCATGAAGATCAGGAAGATGAGGTAGAAGAGGTGCCTACCTCTAGCAAGAGAGAATCATGGGTGTGGCAGTTCTTTACCACTGTTGAAAATGTAACAAAAGCTAAAGCTACCAAAGTGAAATGCAATGAGTCGCAGACATCCTGGGCAGTACTCCTACGGGACCAGCTCCATGAGGCACCACACAAGATCCAAGCACTGCAATGCTTCAGTAAGGCTGTTCCATTCTTAGGAAGTAGTAGACTGTCTTCCTCTACTTCATCTTCCTCAACCAATGCTCTAACCACACAGCCTACTTCTGTGGGACACAAAATTCCACCAGCTACCTTGTAAGTGATAAAAGAGGATGTTGATCCATATCTTTTGAAAACAACAGTACTCTGTATATATTGCAACACACCACTCTGCAGGAGGGAGCAACTTTGAAGTGCTTTTGAAGCTGTAATCAGGGAGCATGATAAACACTGCCCTCTATCTTAGATTTAACACACATGCAACATCGTCCCCTGTTCATCTGCCCCTCCATATGTGTAGTTGGTGCTCCTTCCTTCATTTCCCTTCCCACCTTTTTAGTCTCTCCTGCAAAACACAATAAAACATTAAAACAATTTTCCTTTAGGAACCACCATTCACCGTTAAAAAATAGAACTAAAAGCTTGTAGACTCCATGTACTTTAAATTTTTCAGTAATATACTTTAATTCAATAAGATTCTCCAACATTCCCATTAGAAATTTCTACTATGTTAATGGAAATAATGTACAATTGTATACTAGAGAAAAAGAAAAAAGCACAGAAACAAATTTCTGTCCGAAATTCTTCTTGCCAGTATACAATAAAACCATAATCCATTCCCTTTATGACTATCCATATTCTCTGTAGTTCCCTGTCTAGCCCATGCCTTATTAGAAAACCTGGATTGCACATCCACACCATCACACAAGACAGCCCTTCTACTCTTTTTACTGTTATGTTTGTAACACTCCCTCATTGCCCGCTATAAACCATTCACACATATATCCACCAATCACTTAAAAAAGCTCTACATATAGCCTATCAACATATTAAACTTCCACCCACCAACTTCCACTTAGAAATGTTCTACAAATCATTTGCATCTACATTTCCCATACTTATATCAAAATATTGTACATAGTGCTCCTATAAATGCACATATGTATTGTGCAGTGACATAAGTGCATAAAAAAGGGGCAGTACGGATGGACAAGTCTCATGGGAGCCCAGCAGGGAGGTGCCAAGGGATGCCAAGGTGGGAGCCCACTAGCTAACGGCTGGGGCAGAGGAGTCCCAAGGGTGGGGTACATCTTAACAGTAAAGTCCCTTTAACAAGGTTGTTTTTCTGTCAATTAAATATGTTTTCATAATGTAACATCACAGTTATTAATAATTCCTCTTTTAAAATATATAACATAACTATAAACCTCTGTTAACAAACCTATTTTTTGCAATGCATACATATGTGAGTCGTTATCAGTAGTGAATACCCCAATAGGCAAATCAGAGTAGACACTTTGTCCTTGCCAAAGGCCATGCCCTCTGCCCACAGTAGAGAAATGAAATCACAATTGTTTGTACTTAAGTTTCGACAATTTCAAAAAAGTAAAACACAGGACATATTTCCAAAACCATCCTTTCAAGTCCTTGCTGATGCTCCTCACGCAACTGTCCTGCAATCGTGATCCGCACTCCAGGCTGCAGCCGCAAGCAGAATATCGTTTCCCGTTGAAACCTAGAGTTTCGGCCATGCTGCATGCCCCAATAAGTAAATCAGAGAAGCCATTTGTCCTTAGCGAGGGCCAGGCCCATTGTCTATGCACCAAGCTTATATAGAATCTTTTTTCCATTTAAACCTAGAGCTTCAGAGTTACTTATTGTGAATGCCACAATAAGTAAATCAGAGTAGGAATTTGTGCGTGCTAAGGGCCAGGCCCATTAGCCATGCAGCAAACTTATATCACTTTCTTTCGTGCTTACATTTGGACACTTTGGAAAAATAAACCACGAAACAGAGTTGCAAAACCATGCTTTCTGGTCCTTGCTGATGCTCCTTGTGCAGGTTTATTGTGATTCAGTACAGAACTTCAGGCTGTAGCCACAAAATGAATATTTCTTCCCATTCAAACTTAGGTCTCAGCAATGCTGCATGCCCCAATTATCAAATCATTTCAGGGCAGTACAATGGGTAGATCACTGCGTTTCATCTAGTACTCTGCACAGATTGCCCTGCTGCTGGTAATGGGGTTATTTTGTGAAGGGGCCCTACCTTCTTCAAGTGTAAAGTTCTGAATAGGAGAGCGAGTCCTGTTCACCTCAGCGCTTGGTTATTCAACAAGTAACTGTTGTCGTAATGAAGCAGTCTTCAAAACCATTCTTGATGCTTTATTTATTGTTAGAAGTCAGCCGACACGTGATTCAACTGTCTAGGGTCTTTCTAAAGGCATGTGGATTGTGGGCCATTCCAATAGCTTGTCCCACTATGGATACAAAGAAGGGTGGTTAATGATTTCAATGGGTGGCCGGGTGACCAAGAAGGCACCTGGTTTGCCGTGATTGGTAATTATCTGCTGATGTGCATTGTCTCGGAGTGTATTCAGGGATAGTCATAGTGATCTGTTGATGCAATCCTGTTCAGCACTTCGGGCTGTAGCCACGGACAAAATGTTAGCCACGGGCAGAATTTAATTTCCCATTCAAACCTATCGCGATTTTGAAAATATTCACCAGATAGCCAGTCCCTGGTGGCTTTGCCCACTTTAACCCCATTGCCAGTCCCTCGTGGTACGGGCCAGAAGCCAGATTAATCGGCCACTTCTCATGGCCACCTGCTATACCTCAGTCACCAAAGATGTATCCTATAACTTGTACCTACATTATGACACTTTTCAAAAACTAAAACACGGAGTCATTTGCAAAACAATACCTTCAAGTCCTTGCCAATGCTCCTTGCACAACTTTCCAGCAAATCCTCCCATGTTTTATTTTTTGAAAAGTGTCAAAATATACGAACATGAAATAGTCATATAACATAGCTTCCAGTCAACAAAATCCATTCAGACTTTGCAGAAAAATTCAAGGTTCGGTCTATAATCTTTCTAAAATCTTTTGTTCACATCTGTCAAATGGCAACAAAGTTATAACCCATAAAAAAATATTGAAACAGCCCTCTTATTTTGCCCACTCTTCACAAAATCCCACCAAACTTTATAAACACATTCAAATCTAGGTCTTAAATCATTTTGCAAACTTTTCTGTAGATTCAAGAAATGGCACCAAATTATCCACCTGATATTGTAGGAACCCCCTCTAATTTTGTTCTGTCTTGGCAAAACAGCACCAAACATTGTAGAACCATTCAAGGTGATGTCTAGAATTCTATCATAGTTTCATTGAGTGATGCCAAATTTATACACCAACCAAAAACTGATTTTTGCCAACACTGAAATGCAAAAATATGTACGGATGTCCCTGAACATCTACATTGTTTGAGAACATTACTGGGCTTTCCCTGAATTGGTGACATACTTCAGAGATGAAAAAAAGCCAGTTTTTTGGCTTTTATGGCAATATCCAATCCCATCCTCATCACCCCTTACCTCCGCAGAGATTGTTTCATTCGTTTGACAAGTGCTTGTGTTTTTTAATATGTTTTTACGGCGATATTCGTGGACACTGTCGCAAATCCAATATGGTGGTTGTTTCCAAAAATGTGACGCACCTCATGCTTTTCACATTCCAATCAGTGGGCGTGTCTGATTAACGCAGACTTCACGCTGCTTTCTGGACCAAGTGGAGGCCTGTCTGTGGACCGAACAGGGAAGTGAGTAAGGGGACCGAACACAGATATCACTATATTTTTTACCTATTTTTGCCTGTTTTAAAAATTACGACTAGTTGGATTTACACCAAATTTACAAAAGCACGCTTTCAGGACCAATCTGCCACTCCTGATGCACAATTGGTGAAAATCTGTCCAGCGGTTTGGGGTGTAGGCGTGAGCAAAAGATTTTTCCATTGCATCTATGGGAAAAACATGAAATTTGGCACCACCCCCCTATAACTTTGCCACCCCTGCACGAAACCTCACCAAGCTTCATCTCACTGGGTAATATACTTTTTTTTTTTTTTTTTTTTTATTGGCAAAAATGCCTTTAAAAAAAGGAGAACAGTTATTACACTACAATTTATTCTCTCTTCTCTCCTTAAATGTCCAGGTAACTCTCGTCTGTTGAAACCTTAACATAATAAGATAGCAGGTCGCATTCGAGCATTCGCCAGTTGAGAGCCTCTTTGATGCAGTCTCACAGTTTTGCCCTTGTTTTAGGTGTTATGTCAGTAGTTTTTTCAACAGGCTCAGGAAGCGAATTAACGCATAGTTCAGATGTTTTTCCCGGCTGTCGAACAGGGCTTGCCACCAGTCATCCGCACTTGGCGTTTGAAATTTCGTTAGATGAGGCCCTAAAGTCAGTGTTCTCTCTCGATGTAGACTCTTGCAATGGAGTGTCAGATGTTTTAAAGTTTCTTCCTTCTGATTGCAAAATCTACAGGCTACATTAAGTTCTTCTGTTTTGCGTAGCTCTCTAGACCACTCTCTTGTTTTAAATGCGTTTAGTCTGAAGTGTAGAAACAGGGCTCTGCTGCCGTTATCTGGGAACAGTTCGATATAAGACTGTAGAGTGTTTAGATTTCTTGCTTCACACGGCACCTCCTTCATTAAATTGTTAGCTGATCTTAAGTTCCCAGTCACGATCCAGTCCATTCGCCAGACCTTAGTTTTTGCAGCATCCGGGTTGTCGTGTAGGATTTTTAGGTCGATGTGATAAAAAGCCAAAATTTCCTCACAGCGTTTGTACCACAATGACAGCAGACAGTTGGAATTTCCTTTGCTAGGATTTTGTAGTATTTCAAATTGCAAGGCCACTTTCTTCATGGTCACCTTTCTGAAGAGGCTCAACAGGTTCCAGCTAACTCGTGCGTTGATTGATATTAAGTTTAGCTCGTATCTGATACATGCAGTTGATGTACCCTTTGGTAGTTGCAAAACTCTTACCCAGAAGATGTTTTCTAGGGTGGACCAGACATCCGCAGAGCATCCGAGAGCGTTTTCTGCGCCAAAGATCAGGGCCGGCACTACCTTTTGGCAGTAGAAGTTCCTTACCGGTTTTATTGAGAATTTTCCATATTTCTTGTGTAATACGCTAGCTTGACATGCAAATTGCCGGCATTTGGTTTGGCTACCTGTTTCCATTGCCTTCCGTTCAGGCTTGAATTGATTTGCATGCCTAAGTATCTTGTGTTTGTTGTGTTACTTAGCCACTGTTTTCCCAAGTGCCATTTAGGTTTTTTGTGCTTTGATGTTTTCAGGTTTTGCAGTGTTAGCACCTCACACTTCTTTTTGTTGATTTGTAAGCCATTAGCTCTCACATATAGGTCCACTGCGTCGATCTTTCGCTGTAGGCCTATAGGTGTTACATCTAACAATATTAGATCATCGGCATATAGCATCCAACTTAGTGGGGTTCCGTGTATTTTGGAGGAACGTACACTCTCAATTGCTCCTCCAATGTCCGATAAAAATAAGTTGAATATTATAGCAGCCAGTGGGCAACCCTGTTTAACCCCGCAAAAGGTGTTTATCGCTTTGGACAGGGTGCCTTTTTGATCCAGGTGAATTTTGATGCTTGTACCAGTGTGGAGCTCTTTGATGGCCGCTATCAGATCTTCCGGACATTCCCACGTCTTCATTTTCTCCCATAGTAGCTCTCTATCTATGCTGTCGAAGGCATGTGAGAAGTCTATCAGTGCGAGGTACACCTTGGTTCTTGTTCTTATGGCTTCCATTTTGAGGAGATTGATTAAGAGGAGATTCAAGGCGCAGCCTACACCCTTGACAAAACCAGTCTGACGTGGGTCCAGATGTTTTGAGTCAGCTGCCCATTTCACAAGTTGTTGTTGTAGAAGAGTCGCGTACACTTTGCCTAGCACATCTAGCAGCACGATGGGTCGGTAGTTTGTCGGGTCAGATCGATTCCCTTTCTTGAAAATTGGGATGATTATTGCGCATTTCCATGAATCCAGGCTTTTACAGTTAGCTACTATTCTTTTGAACATCATGTGGCATAGCTCCGCCCACAGCTCCGGATTTTCTTTGATTGTGTGGTTTGTTAGACCGTCCGGGCCTGGTGCTCTGGAGGAGCTAGCTCTTTTTATTATCTCCTCAATGTCATTTTTTATCAAAATCTAACTTCCATTTTTCTAGGATAGATGATGATGTCTCTACTACGGTTGTTCTTTTACTGTACAGCTTCGAGAAGTGTTGTATCCACTCAGCTTCAGTAATTGCATTTGTCAGTAATGCCATTTGCGGGGCTCCCTCGTTGTTGATTATCTTCCAAAAATCAGAGGAATTTTTGTTTTGCAATTTTTCCATTATTAATTCTGAATCGTTCTGCATCATATCTGCTTTGTGTGTTCGTAACCAGTTTTTGTACTTTTGTTTGCAATCTCTTTTTGCAGTTAGATAACTATTGGAGTCAGTTTTCAGTAGATGTCTTATTTGCGCTCTTAATTCTCTCTTTCTTTTTCTCAGCTCTAGATCAAATTTATGTCTTACAACAAAGCCACGAGCTTTGGATCCTTGATGTTTTTCTTTGAAATCGTCTAAGAGATGGATATATTCAGTATCCTTTTGCTCTTCCACGTAAGTGGTTAGTATGTTTTTAACCTCTGTCTTCTTTAATTTCAGTCTGACCCTGTTGGATTCACTCATTACCGGGAATTTCCATGTTGAGGATTTAGCTCCATAAGCTGAGATGCATGACAGAATGACTAAGTCATGATCACTATTGGTCATAGGGTGCACCACTAGTGATATTGCATGTTGATGTATTTTCTCACTGACATAAAAGTAGTCAAGGGTCGATCGTTGGGTGCCTCTAGACCAAGTTGGTTGAGCTGGAATATCACCTGCTAAGTTTCCGTTCATCAGCATGAGGTTTCTTAGCTCCATCTCTGTTGCCCATTGACTGGCGAGTTGTGTTTTGTTAGAGTTATTTGGATTTGATTTGTTGTTTGATGTTAGACAGTTCATATTCAAGTCTCCACAGATCACAGTATCAGCGCCAATGTCTGCTTCGAACCAATCATCTATGACAGTTGTAACTTGGTCTATATATCCATTGCCGCTTATTATCTTGTGGTTCCAGTATAGATTCAGGATGTGGATTTTCTTGTTTCCTACGTTGCTTTGTGCGACTGTCGTTGCCTGATATAGGGAGTCACGTTTTCAGTATTGAGGATTTGATATCCAGAGCTTTTTTTGACCATGGTAATAAGGCCTGCCATGGGCCTACCCATCAGTTGTTTGATAGCTGGATTGAATGCAATCTCATATTCTCCATAGATGGGACAGTTGTCCAGCCACGTCTCTTGAAGGCACACGACATCCAACCCTGGAAAGCAGCTCTCTTGGTGTAAGTGCACAAATCCTCTGGTGTTCCAGGAGCCAAACTTAACTGTCGGGGGCGAGTTTTCTAGTTGGCATTAGCTTTGAGTTGTATTATTCAGGGCTTTTGCAAGCCACCCCCAGTTATCCGATGATTCATTTTCGTTATTTTCCAGTTCCACTGTGCAGTTTTTCTTGTTGATGGCTTGAGTGCCAACGACTGTGATTTGGATTTGTTCCACCAAGTCGTTTTGGACGTATTCCGCTTTTTTTAGGCCACAATCGCTGTCGATGCTCAGGTTTCTATTATGTTGGCTAACCTCTTGCGTTTTATCAAAGCTCTTCACTTCGTTACTTTTCTTCCAAAAGGGTGAGACTAGCTGTGGTTCTGTAGTTTTATTAGAGTGGCTTTTATGGTTATCTTCATTGGATAATTCCAGAATGTAGAATCCAAGCGACATCAGCTCAGGCGTTGCATCTAAGATACTGTTGGTTATCATTTTTGATTTCAGATGTAGTAATACGAGATCATTTTGGCCTTCCTGTGGAAATTCCACTGTTTGGATGTCAGACGATTGTATCGTTCTCAGACGCGGGACGCAGTGGAGTAATCGTAGAACATTATTGCGGTTCATGATCACGTCATCTTGACTTTCTAATCTTTCAATCTTTATTTTATAGATGGATATGGAAGTTTTGTTGTCTAACTGCTCATTTTGATGAGGGGCACTTCCTTTATGTTCGCAAGGCGCTTGTTTTATGGCAGGAGCTTTGATCGCCGAAGGTCCTTTCCCATAGCACTTGTTTGGTGCTTTTGAGTGCTTTTGTCTTTTGACACTCTCTAACCTTGTTTTTCTTGAGCATCATTTCCCGTCTTTCTGTCAGAGTGAGGAAGATAGAGCTAGCCTCCACCGGTAGGGCTTTTTCGGTGTTTGCAATCTTGGGGATCATTGTACAAATTCTTTGTGGCATTGTAACATGTGAAGACAACAATGTAGATGTTGGTTTTAATTCTGTACTCCTTTTTTCTGTCTCTTGTGAGGGATCATTATGACTTGAAGATGACCCAATTGATATCTTAGGGTCCATTGAGTCCAATTCGTCAGTGTCCTCATAAGTTGACATATTTATCAGCTCGTTCATTTGTTCGGCTTCCTTGTCAGATTCCTCACTTTTTTGATCTGAAAGCTCGCCTGTCACCTCCTTTTCTGAGCTCTTTTTAGTCGGGGTTGGATCCACAGGTTTTATGTTCTGATTTACAGTTACATTTACTGTTTTTATGTTACGTAAGAACTTTCTGGAGTTGTTGCCACGTCGAGAGTTCTTACTGCATTGATTTTTGTTTTTTTTAATTTGAGGTTGCTTACTAGTTTGATTTAAGTGTGTCCCAGTAGTCTGATTAGTGTTTCGCTTGAAGATCGCAAAGATGCCATTGTTCCTTTCAATCTCAGTGTCAAGATGGCCAGAGACGCAATCTTGCAGTCTGGCACATTTCTCGATGTCAGTTGAGGTAGTTGGTGTTTGTGGATCGAGGGAAGCTGGATTCAGTGTCGATCTCGTTTTATCTAAGATTATTTGAAAGCAATGCTTGTTAAGTTCATCCTGTAGGTGCATGCTAGGTGAAATAACTTTTGTCGCGTTATCAAGTACTTCAGGATTTCTTATCTCCTCCGATCTTATGTCTTCATGTAAACTTTTCTGCTGTGTGGCATCATCTTTGATTAGATCTATAGGTGGTGGCAGAGGGCTAGTCACCTCTTGGCTTCCGATTGTGATGCTCTCGGATTGTTGCGATGGAGAAACCCGTTTATTCAGATCGGGCTCCAGGTTGGTGCTCGCCTGAGGACATGTTTTGTTGTTCATGCAGGTCAGCTCTTGAGAATCCGGACGGATACTAATGCGTTCATCGTTGGCAAACTCCGTTGGGGTTTTCCTTGTTTTTAGAAGGTTGAGTGCTTCTATAGCGATTTCTGCCAGTAACTTTTTTTCCGATCCGTTATTTTTCCTTTGATCCAGAAGAGTATTCAGGTAAGCCTCAATTCTTTTGTTGGAGTCTCGTTGCACTTGGTTTGTTAGTGTGATTTCCATGTCCAGACCTACCAGTTTTGAGTTGATCATAGCAACTAGTGTGGACAGATCTCTGAGGTTCCCATCAACTTGCTCGTATAGTTTTAGGAACGGAGCTATAGATATTGCAAGAGAAGACATTACAAGTGGTTGAATCTCTTTCATTATACATCCGACTAGTTCAGAGGAAAACTCCTCATGCTTGTTTTGTGGGGATTGGTGCGTTCGAGGTTTGGGGCACCTTGGTTTGTTGTACTGTGACTCTGAGTAAGAAGAGTCTGACGATGATGACGAAGGGGGGGTGATTGTCTCATCTCGGGGGCACCTCCATGCCTAGATGGGGGTGTTGTTGGTCTCATTAAAGTCTGTAGAGGGGTTTTTGTGCCCTTTCTCTGTGAACACGGTAGGGTAGCTGTGGTCGATACGCCTACGTTTCCCGTGGGCATTTTTCCATTATGATAGAGGCGGAGCTCCCAAGGTCTCCTTCATTACATCTGCAATATCTTCAATGGCCTCAGTGACACTGGGCTCGTGGATCGGAGTGACCAGTCTGTCTTTTGCTGTGGCGCCTCGTGCTTTATTTATTAGTGTGATGTCATTTAGTATCTTGTTAACGACCTCCAGTGAATTTCTCCTGTTGGATCCCATAGCAGTAGGCTCATTGATACGAAGGGTCTCGATTGTGTCATGACGTGCTTGATGGAAAACTTCATTGTCGTTAGGGGAACCGACCCAATCGTCCCTAAGTCCCATTTTTAGATGCAGATGCGCTTCTCCGTTTGCCGGTAAGCTCTTCGAGGAGATTGAGGAGGAGTCATATCTATTTGTGGTTAGGCCTTCCTTCGCCGCTTCTATCTCGATGACCTGTGGTGAGGTGCCACTTTCATCGTGGATCAAGGCCTTGCTCATGTCGATTTCTAGAAGTAGTTTACGAGGAGAACCGTTAGTGCCTGACTCGGCGTCACAGATATCATTACTCAGGAGCGCGCTTGAAGGATCACTTTCTGGGGCTCCTTCTGTGTTAAGGGGAGCGAGACATAACGCCGCTGGGCAGCTTGCTATCCGGTTTTCCCCCGCGTTCTGCAGACTTATAATATGTCGCTGATTATTGGTCATATCATCAGGAGTTTTCAGTTGTTCTTCTCTTATTTGCATCTGGTCTAGATCTTGGTCTATTTTCGGGGTCAGATGCTGATGATGAACGGTTTATCTCCCCCGTGCAGTCACCGTCACAGTCTGACTTGCATTCGGGTTTGCGATCGGGCTTGCTCGACTGCCGCTGTGGGGGTTTAAGTGAGGTAGCCAGCGAGTTCCATCTTCGCAACTGTAATCTTGTTTGTGGGTGTGTCAAGCTTTCCGCGTGTAGGCGGCCATCAGACGCCGTTTTAGTCTGTACTGATAGGTCCGCGTTAAATTTTCCAATAGGGCCTTGTGTATCGGTCATTCTCTTTTTGGTGTGAGTGCTCGAGACTCTACAGGTGTGTGTTCAACTCAGCTCAGTTTTAGAGTACTCTCTGTACTGTGGGGGATTAGGGATCAAAGGGATCAAAAGGGGTTAGGCCACCCGCAGACTCCCGACAACACCCCACCCAGATGATAAACTATTAGAATCTGGCGTTATGCGCTTGTTGATCGGCTTTCAGAAATAGATAGTATCGGATATCTACTTATAGTGCAGGGTTAGCTCATCTTGTTTATCCGGAGCAGTGAGATCAACCGGACTCCAATCTCAGCTCTGGGTAACATCACCCAGATGTTGTTTATCCGTCAATCTGTTAGCTTTATATTGCGCACCTCCAGCGCCAAACAGCCGCACAACAGCCAGCGCCCTTTACCCCGTCGGGCTTATCGCCGCACGGGTGGATTGGGCTGTGCTTTGTGGCGAGGAAAGGTCACGTGACTGTTCACGTGACAGCCACAGTGCTCCGCCTCCTCCTGGAAGCAAGCGTGTGACTTAGCGCGAGTTCTTGGTAACTCCCAGCGCAAGACAGCCGGGCACAGCAGCAGGCAGCAGCAGGCAAGAAAAGCGTTCGTTTTTTTCCCAAAGTTGCAAAACACACGCCGCTCGCCTGGATTGGGCTGTGCTTTGTGGCGAGGAAAGGTCACGTGACTGTTCACGTGACAGCCACAGTGCTCTGCCTCCTCCTGGAAGCAAGCGTGTGACTTAGCGCGAGTTCTTGGTAACTCCCAGCGCAAGACAGCCGGGCACAGCAGCAGGCAGCAGCAGGCAAGAAAAGCGTTCGTTTTTTTCCCAAAGTTGCAAAACAGACGCCGCTCTCCTGGATTGGGCTGTGCTTTGTGGCGAGGAAAGGTCACGTGACTGTTCAAGTGATAGCCACAGTGCTCCGCCTCCTCCTGGAAGCAAGCATGTGACTTAGCACAAGTTCTTGGTAACTCCCAGCGCAAGACAGCCGGGCACAGCAGCAGGCAGCAGCAGGCAAGAAAAGCGTTCGTTTTTTTCCCAAAGTTGCAAAACACACACCGCACGCCTGGATTGGGCTGTGCTTTGTGGCGAGGAAAGTTCACGTGACTGTTCACGTGACAGCCACAGTGCTCCGCCTCCTCCTGGAAGCAAGCGTGTGACTTAGCGCGAGTTCTTGCTAACTCCCAGCGCAAGACAGCCGGGCACAGCAGCAGGCAGCAGCAGGCAAGAAAAGCGTTCATTTTTTTCTCCCAAAGTTGCAAAACACATGCCGCTCGCCTGGATTGGGCTGTGCTTTGTGGCGAGGAAAGGTCACGTGACTGTTCACGTGACAGCCACAGTGCTCCGCCTCCTCCTGGAAGCAAGCTTGTGACTTAGCGCGAGTTCTTGGTAACTCCCAGCGCAAGACAGCCGGGCACAGCAGCAGGCAGCAGCAGGCAAGAAAAGCGTTCGTTTTTTTCCCAAAATTGCAAAACACACGCCACTCGCCTGGATTGGGCTGTGCTTTGTGGCGAGGAAAGGTCACGTGACTGTTCACGTGACAGCCACAGTGCTCCGCCTCCTCCTGGAAGCAAGCGTGTGACTTAGCGCGAGTTCTTGGTAACTCCCAGCGCAAGACAGCCGGGCACAGCAGCAGGCAGCAGCAGGCAAGAAAAGCGTTTGTTTTTTTCCCAAAGTTGCAAAACACACGCCGCTCGCCTGGATTGGGCTGTGCTTTGTGGCGAGGAAAGGTCTTGTGACTGTTCATGTGACAGCCACAGTGCTCCGCCTCCTCCTGGAAGCAAGCGTGTGACTTAGTGCGAGTTCTTGGTAACTCCCAGCGCAAGACAGCCGGGCACAGCAGCAGGCAGCAGCAGGCAAGAAAAGCGTTCGTTTTTTTCCCAAAGTTGCAAAACACACGCCGCTCGCCTGGATTGGGCTGTGCTTTGTGGCGAGGAAAGGTCACGTGACTGTTCACGTGACAGCCACAGTGCTCCGCCTCCTCCTGGAAGCAAGCGTGTGACTTAGCGCGAGTTCTTGGTAACTCCCAGCGCAAGACAGCCGGGCACAGCAGCAGGCAGCAGCAGGCAAGAAAAGCGTTCGTTTTTTTCCCAAAGTTGCAAAACACATATACTTTTTGGGAAAGTTTCTTAAGGATTCGTCCAAGGGGCGAAGTTATAAGCTGCCCAAAAAGTGCTTTTCCTATCGGTTGAGCAACTTAACCATAACTACAGGGCTGCTACAGCAGGCCCTCTGATGTATTCTTTAATGGCACTTTAACTAAAGAATGTTAGTTAAAGTGCAGTTAAGTGGACCAGATTTAATGCAAGAAAACACTTGAAATTCAGCAGTTGTGGGAAGTCATGACCATCTTAACTCAGCGTGCTCTTGTTGATGTCCCCTTAGTGAAATGTCCCCATAAATCATTGTGAATCCCTTCTCTTATAATATGTATATGATCATGGGCTTTGCGATGGGAACACAGAGTTAAACTGGTCATGCCGTCCATGCAGCTGTAAAACATTTATTTTCCACCCCTATTCCCATGGTCATTTCCCCAGAAATAATTTCCAAACCACTCAGTAGTGTAGTGTTGCGCTGCTTCCGCTTATAATGGAAAAAAGTCTCAACAATCGCAATGTAATCCTGCAATATTCCACTGGTATTCCTCTGATAAGCCAAACAATGCATTAATATTAAAAAGTCTACCCCATCCTAACACGCTTTGATCATATGCCACTCCTCTCTTCTTGGTGCCCCCACGCCCTTCAATTGATTGTTCCCTCTTTGTGAGATGCCGTTTCGTCTCCGAATGCGACTTGCAGCGTTGCTGGTTTAATCTTGTGAGATTCCTTCAGTATTCCCCTGATAAGCTGAACATTTTCTAACTCTAACTGGCTAGCCAGACCACCCCAAACTCCCAAACATCGCATGGTGTTCTCTTTCCCCCCACTCCAACTCTAGCCTGATGTAATTGCATCATTTTTCCTCCTCCAAATAGTTTTTTGAGCACTTTTTGTTTTCGGCTTCAACCAGTATTATCACGGGAATCGTTCACATCGATTAAACAAAAACATTTAGCATTTTCATTTCTGAAAAGCCTCTCTGCTACAAAACACCATGGTCGACATATAAAATATTTTGTGAGGTGGAGCACCTACTTCTCCGTCAAATATTTTTTACGAATTTACCCCACATCAGTCAAGGAAATTAACTCAAGGCTTTTGTTTCTCATATGGTCCTAATCCATCCAGCGGTTTTTGTACTAAGGCTGTTCATAGAATGCACTTTTGAAAGAATGGGAGTAGGCCAAAATCAGAATTTCCCACTGTCTATCAACATATACAAACGAGGGTAGGTATAATTTTGATACATCTATTGAACATATTATGCTGTCACGATTACTATAATAATCTACAACAGATTTTCGGTACTAGTCTCTCCAAAATCCTTTAATGAATAATCAATTTGATTCATCAAAAAATTATGTCATTATTTTAAACATTATGTTTTATGCGGCTGTTCTGATCCATGGTTCAGATTGACCACATTTGTTTTTGCAGATGTCAGTATCCTTATTAGAGATGCATATTAACCTTTCAAAGTATCACAGTTAATAATGTTGATTGTTTTCTCAAGTACTTTCGAAGAGAGAACAGACCCTTTGATGAACCCAACACAATCTTATATGACATTCTTTGTGGGCGATGTCGCTGTTTTCAACTGTCTGTGTACTGTCTATACTGTAGTTGTTTCTTTGACTCAGTCTCTTGGCACATTATATGTTGTCCGCAGGGTCAATCTGCAACGTCTAATAGTTTACCTATAACCACAGACACTTCATGTGGCTATCAGAGATGATATTTGTTACATCATTCTATATGTTAGCAGATAGTCAATACTTCTTCTATGAATATCCATGGTATTTTCAATGGTGCATGCTATCTTTCAAAAGATCAGGTTTACTTTTTAATATAGATTCATTTCAAATTCATGTTTAATACGAGTTATGTTTTTTTTAAAGTAATTGGTCAACACTGGATTTCAACCAAACTTTACTTTTATATATTTACTCACGTGGATAATTGTATTTGCATGAAGTATACTGTATTTTTTTTAACTTATTTGAACAAAGCAAAACGTCTTATTTTTGAAGTATGTAAAAATGACAACTTACAAATAAGGTTTAAGGAACAGTCTAGCATTTATAAATGTTTTTACTATGTCTTCCATACAGAACATGATATTGATTGCATGATCTGGCACAGCATCATTACAAACCACTTAGGAAGCAGAGGTAAGACACCATGTTCCCTTTTTGGATTTTGTATGTATTTCTAAGAGAATATTAGTGATATCTTCAATTTCACCACTTACTTTTAATTATCTTTCCATGCATGATTTGTTGTTTGGATAAACAAATAGCTTTAATGTATCCTCTTTTGAATGAATTTACAAATGTGGAAATCTGCTCCAGGCATCGCATAAAAACATGTGCATGACCATTGGATTTTGGGACACTAAAAAACTTTAGAAATAATGAGATTATTGGATGTTTTATGCCATGTTTATGTGTTGCAAGATGTTCATTTTTTAGGCAATCCAGTATGCTGGGTTAATCCTTCACGTCAACTTCAGGCATGGGGCAGGAAGAACAGGTATGCATTTCTGTGTAAGTGGGTTTTACATCTGTTGTTTGCTTGCATCCTTCTTGATTTCAACAAAGTAGTTTTTTTTATATTTAGAGTACTTATTGATTTTAGTCATCACAGTGTGTGTTTTTAAACAACAGGAGGAATCTGTCTTGATTACTCTCATGCCAAAACCATACCACACTAGCAAATTACAATACATCATTTATTCTATTTATGTTATTGCTAATCTTGAACATTTAGGGTATTAATCAACACAGTCACTATGCTACCAATGTATTGTATACACAGTTCTTATAGAATGTGTAGGATCATGCAATTGTACATACGTTTTATTTTATCTATTCTTCACTTATCTCTTTGCTTTGTGTATCTTTTTGCTTTTTGTATTGAGTCTTGTTGAATTATCTTTGTATTATCATTGTATTTTAAAGCATTCTTCTTGAGACTAAAACGTAGCTAATGTTCTGTGAAATAAATGCACATCTTAAAATGTGATATATTGTTACATAAGATTGTATTTCGACTATTGGATACATATAAATCATTTAAAAACAATGGTGTTCATGTACACTTAAACATAATTTATTGGTGCTTGTTGTCTAACACTCACCACAATTAGATCAGTAGATAGGCAGCATCAAATTCATTGTATGGAAACACACAATGCTTTACACAGGGCCCTCTCCTCTCTTCATCATTCTGGTTACATTTGGGAAGGTTGCTGCAAATACCTGCAGAATCATGGTGATCTACAAATCTTTAAACTTTCAAATTAAATAATAAAGTGACTACAGTTTGAAATGCCCAGCATGGACTGAAAGTGTGATTTGAAGGGACCTTCTGAATGAATCTTTATGAAAGACAAAAGTAATAACTTGATGATAGGTAACCATGCATGCAAATATGTTATTTGACAATAATATGATGTGAAATGTTATGAGTACCAAGCACTATTGTCAAAAAGAGCGAGAATACACAATTAAAATGGTACAGTGAAGTTACATTGCTATTATTACTTTTGTCGGTGGTGCATTATTTGATTATGTTTAAAACATATGCTGAATGCATTCTCACAAATGATTATTCCATGTGAGTTTGTCAAGTATAAAACAAGTACTGGGATGAGGAAGAGGGATGTGGTTTTAAAGATCAAGATGAACAGTTCATATAAGATTAGTATTTTACATATGCTTACTTTGATTTTTTCCTAATAGTCTACACAAATAAGCAATTGCATAAAAACCTATTTTCATGTAAGGCATACACAATATATATGCTTTCTTACTGTGTATAAATATTACAATGTGTATTGTTAGTATAGGAGATGTTATACATACTGTACTGACTAATTGAACTTTTATGAAACACAATTTTGAATGTGGACACCAACAAAGTATGTTAAAAATGTAACAAGTTAAATGTGAGCTGGGCCAAAAAAGTGTCAGTAATGACCTTCATCCTTTTCATGAAAGTGATTGTCTACCATATGTGAACCTTAGAATATAGTTGAGTATGCCATTCCAGAGGATAAAACATTGCAAACTATCATATGATCAAAAAAGGTTTTCTTTATTTAAAAGATAATATTGTTCAAAAGTCATAAATAATATTCCACAGTGTGGAGAGGACAGATGAACAAACACAAGCATTATAGAAGTAGCTACTCTTATGTAAGTACTGATTTATTTTTAATAAGAATTATGAAATTGTACATAAGTAGGTATAAATAGAAAGCAGTTGTAAATGTATTAGACTACATATAAAAATGATAATGATGTAAAATATATTCATGCGGGCAGGATATTAAAGATGCTTGTATCAATGAACAGGTACATTGGTCTTGCCTGTCCATGTCATGGAAATTATATTCCATCATATGTTGTCCCCAGTTTGAGATATTACAAAACATCAGGAAAAACTGATTCCATTTTTGAGCAGATTATTGTGTTGGATAGTGATAAAGATACTGACTAATAATCCCAAAAAGAAACATGATTGATATAATCAGACAAACCTTTTTGGCGCTGTGCTGATTTCGACTCCAAAGAAGTGTTATTCATCAATGATCAGTTTTTTTGAAAACTTGTGACTGTACACTGTTTGAAGGTCTCCAGTCAATGTATTTCCCCATTCACTTTTTAATACAAACAATCCAGCTATAGTACTGCCTTGAATCCTTTCATTAATTCCGCATAAGATGCAATATTATAGAAAACATGTTTTATCATGCTAAACCGGTAAGCAAAATAATTGTGGGTATGCAGTGATTAAGTTTATGTCTTCCATCTTTTGCATGCAGAACCATGATCTTTTCAGTTCTCATGCAGTAAATGTACCTGTGTTGTGCAGCTATGTCATGACAGTGTATGTGGCAACTTATGTCACATATTGGGGCGTGTAGTTTGTTTTATTGCTTCTAGGGCACTTCATCTTATATCAGTGGCACAGTGGTTGTGGACAGGATGGATCACAAACATACATTCTTACAAATTTAAGGGAAACTCAGTAAAAAATGTATTCAATGCATCAATGTATTGTGCCATGTGGATGTGAGTGTGATGAGTCAAATTCAACCTTTTAGTGAACCACTCCTTAAAAATGTAATATTTTTACTATTTTGGAATATTGTACTGACACATTCAACTGTCTTCGGTTGGGGAGGTCAACTTTAAATTACATGGCCTGAAAATTTGTTTGCACCATTCTGGTTTAAGAGATAACCAATGTCTTCCTTAGAGGTGAACATTTTTATTGCTACTACTATATTTATGATGGAGCAGCAGGGTTCTATTATTGCCACCAAGGTGAGTATTGTACAATTTATTAAAGCAGTATAATAAAATACAACATGAATAAACAAAACAAAAGACTACCCCTCCTAAGTCTGTCTAGCACACAATGGGGGTCATTACGACCCAGGCGCTAATTGCGCCAACCTTACCACCATGGTGGAAACTACGTTTACACCATGGTGGATGGCGGATTTACCGCCCCATTCCAAGGTGAGTGGGGCGGTAAATCCCCATTTCCCATTTTCCCTTCCCCATTCCCATTTTTGCCCCATAGGGCATAATGGGAGTGGGGAAGGCGCTAATTACGCCACCGTAAATTACGGTGGCGTAATTAGCATCATGGCAGGTTAGCGCCATGGATTTTAACGGCTGCTAAAAGCAGCCGTTAAAATCAGAATCAGGCGTTAAGGGTTAACGACGGCATTAACCCTTAACGCCTGAGTTGTAATGAGGCCCAATGTACCTTCCACTGATTTGCTTGAGTCATGTTTCTTTAAATAGTCCTTTATCTATCCTTACACCCTCTTTTAATCTGTGACTATCCATCATCAGTGTCACCAGCTTCAGAAAGAAAACTACAAAGGCCACCCGATTCCACAGCCACCTTGTCTGGACAACTGATACCCACCACTTCCACATTCAGAAGAAAATATGCTCACTATTGGGGAGCACGGCAAAGACATGGAGACAGAACATAAGTGTTAGGTAGGAAGTGTGGGATAATTCTTGAATGTGTGCATCTCCATCATAAATACCATAGGAGCAATCACATTTCATCAGCATGACTTGTAGGCTTACTGTTATGCAAAAGTATAAAACATAGAGACTACTGTAGAGATAGTATGCACAATATTCTTACAATAGAGTCTGAGACAGGTAATGCAGTAGTTACAACAAACTCTATTAGGTTATTGTACATTTTGTCAACATGTTTTAACCAGTACATATATATATATATTCAGTAAAAAAACGTTGTTAAAGGGACATCCTGGTTCCAAGTAAAACCGATAAAAATCCAGAAATTCGCCCGTTACAGTAAGCTAAGCAACCATAACTCGCGCCACCACCGTGCACTGCTAAGACTAACACCCAGGACATCAAAGATGACAGCACAAATGTCATTGATGTTTTTATTGCATGCATGTTTACATACATTCATTTTATATATTTATAAACTTTCTGTATTAGGTACACTAAAAGTATATATTTTTTTTCTTACACAGACATTTCTAGTACAGTGGAATTGCTGGAAGAAAATGTTCCTCGGGATGAAATGAGTGAAAACAGTGATACTAATGGTAGACACTACACTTCTCTACATAAACCAATTAATAACCATTACTTTATGTGTATTTAACATTTTTGTTTTTGACAGATCATAAAGACATTAAAAATAATACAGAAACAGAGACCTTAGAAAATAGTCTGCAGTGAATGGAGCAAAAAATTGATCTATTAAAGGATTAGTGCGCTCAGAAATATTATTGTCCCGAGGGTTCGGGCATGTGTTTTTAAGCATACGTTGATTGATCGTACAAACATTTCCTATGCACCTTACCGTAGTTTTCTTCTTTTTTACACATGCAAAATCAGGCAGCAGGACGCGGCCATCTTGTGATAATCTTATCCGTTGCTGCATCGCCCAAGGTGGACTGCCCTGGCAGCACTAATTCATATGCCCTGCCCCAGAAGCTGACATCACCAAACCTAGTGATATTCTCCACCTATCTCCAAGATGTTACTGGGAAGCGTAGCCAAACGCGCCCAGCCATCACCTACCTGTTAATGTTAGTTGATGCAGAACCCAGAATATCGACACACATCATCTCACAACACAACACATCCCAATTTTGAATATAAAAGTATACTTTTAAATGAAATAGCAAAACTCTTCAATTTGTAAAGTACTTTTATTTCACAATAAACACTCCGAGAACATCCGGCGATTGCCATATTTAGGCAAATGGCTCATTTTTTTCTTTGTTCTCGATCCACAAATGTTTATTGTGAGTCATGCGGTGTTCCTTTTGGGTATAAGAAGCACATTGGACGCACCATCAATCGCACAGCTTTGGCATCAGCTTGGCGCTAGGCCACCGTAATTGATGTCAGGTTGCTCCTTATCGCTGGTACCGCGTAAGGGCATATCAGCCCGTGGCGATCATCCCAAAAAAGCATCATTGTGATCCAGCCCTTCAAGTGTATCTGCAGCTGCCGGTTAAAAAACCTGTCAGTTGGTATCTGGAATTGATGACAATCGCAGAAAGGCAGGATGCAGCTGTTTGAAAAACAAAACAGAAATGTGTCTCAGTAGTCGATCTTTATTACAATTTGTCATTTTAACCATTAATTTGGCACTGTGTTAAAACTAATGATGAACACAGACGTGAAACAATGGGAATGCAGAGAAAACAATGTGGAAAGTAGTCCACAATTGGCTTCAGAGGTTAGTGCTATGGAGTATGTTCAGCTCAAAATGGGATGCAGAGACTGATGCTACAATCAGCGAGCAAGCTAAGTGCAAGAAGACCACATAGATGGAATTTTGATTAAATATTAGCATTGAATTAGGTGTTTGTGGAACCTGGGTGAACCCAGTGGTTGGCTACCTGCATCTCGATACTGGACTGCCCATGTGCCCGGAACCAACACAAGTACACACACAGGTTGTATTTGCATGTCGTTGCAATATGCCACAAAGAACAACCGAGTACAATGAAAGGCAGCAATAACGGTCAGCGAATAATAAGTTGACTCAGTCTATAAAATCGTTGAAAGTAAAACTTACATAATATTCGGCATTTCCATTCTCTCGGCGTAACGCAGAGACTCCGTTCAGGTCAACGAATTTTCATAAAATGAAATGACATGTTCCTTTGTCCAGTTTTGGAATGGTGAACCTTATCATATTTTACAGTGTTACACCCCTTCCTTCATTCATTCCTTTCAGAATCCTCCCTTTCTTTCAAGGTCAAAAAACAGTTGAACCTTATACTGTGTACGATGCATGGGTTTGCTCAGCTCGCAAGCAAAAATTCAAAGCCGCTGACCTTCACTCAGAATGGGAGCCAATAGCCCTTCAGACCATAGTGGCATTAGAAATATATTTGAAAAACATATGTATTGTTTGCTGTCATCCACCAATGATGTGCAAAATTTCTAGTTTTCTAACTTTGTTTCTCTGGAAAAATTCGCACTCTCCCAGCGACTTCCACAGCCAGCCTACACCACCTGTCAGCTCAGCCTATCTCCTGTTCACACGGCAAATCACTAAACATTTTTCGCAAGGAGCAAGTCTCCAGCCCTGACAAAATGTGCTTGTATGAGAATGTCCGAGCAGCCCTGCTGCAACCTCCTCCGGCCAGGCCGTGGTCCCCTGAACCCATGAACAAAGTTATATATTAGAGGCCTATAAGTTGCACACGTGTGTTTGTACTATCCCACTTTGAGTCACTAACGAGGTGAAAGGTGTGGAGGTCTTGCCCCTGAGGCAACCGGCAGGGCTCATAATTGATAGCTGACAGTTATGGCACATCAGAGCTAGAAAGGGTGTGGAGTGACACATGTTAGTTTAGGACAGAATATACTGTGACTGGGGTTTTGTTTTATTTGGAGGAACCCTGGGGTGGTCAGCAAGGAGGGGCACACTTCTGGTACATGAAAAGAATAGCTTTGGAGGGGCAAAAGATTCAACAAGCAGTAATTTTCCAGCAGCAGGGAACATTTGTTGAGATGAATGAACAACTACAAGTCATGGTTTGGCCCTGACACAGACATGATAGTGATCTCAGAGGAAGATTTAAATTAATACATTCTTAGTTTGACAGAATGACAGAGTCGGAGACACAATCACAGAATGTTGCAAGGGCCGGAACACTGCTGAATGGAGACACACTTGATTCACTGAAGAATTGAAACAACCGTTGATGAAAGATCTGTTGTGCTTTATTTTTTTGATGATTTTGATGGCACATATGTACTACACATTAAAAAGTTCTGGTTGCAGCACAGTGATGGAAAATCCCCTGTACTACCACTGTCACTGGGGAAAGTTTCTCTAATGGCACCAACGACACAGGCGGGTATTACTCATCGAACACAGTGTCCAAGCCTCCCATGAAGCCACCATCTAAGCGAATGATAGGCGACCAGCCTGTACCACCTGTGAAAGAGAAAGATAAAAACTGTTTTTAAATTAACAAGATAAGTGTATTAAACCTTAGGTGACAATGACAAATCTAGTAACCAAGGACATTGTTGCCAGTACACATGTTACTTAGACACTGTACAATATGGAACGACTATGCATTCCATTATATTTGGGACACAAAGTAATATTGCTTCAAGTACATGAAATAAACATAAGGAGACCACTATGATTTCCCCATTTTACGAGTGATGTATAGAATTGCAAGACTACATTTGTTTGGCATTGGTAGATCAAAGTTACAACAATATAGGAGTCACCCATGAAATGGTAGTGGCCTAAGTGACATCATAACTAGAGTACACTTATTAGTTACTTGGAATGCGAGGGCAAACTGTTGCTTTAAGTTCGTACATAAGCACCATCATAAGCACTTCCACATGAGGGAATCCAAGATGTACAGCCACTCCACAGAGATCTGCATGCACCTCCAACCAATTTATCCACGAATCTCCCAAAATTCAGACAATCTGCTTTCTAAAATACACAGCCATAGCTATCTGCTCTCCTCTCAGGAAAAATACTTTCTGACAAAGTCTCTGCTCACACATCACACCCAGTAAACAGCATTGACCAATCCCTTGCTCTGCTAAGTGTCATTTGCATGTTTCTCAACCTCAAAAATTGCATATGTAATATGCGCTGTCCGCGGACAACCGCGGTATCCACGGACAAATCGTAAAATCTGAGCATAGGGAATTAAAATTTAAATGTTACGCCCCATTTCTTTTTTTAGGTTGGCTCTGAAAAGAGCCTTTTTTGGGGGGTTTTTTGCAGATGCTTCAGGAACCCCATTTATTTTGTATTTTTTTAGTTTGTTTTCTTATTTTCCTCCACAAATCTTCACATTAGCTTCTCCAAAGCAACCCTTAAGTTCCAAAACAGCATGGCATTTCCCATAGAAGATAAAGACATGCCATCTTCTTTAAAGTAATCAACATTACCAGAGTCAATGTTGTCATTGTTGCAAAAGAACTTGCCAGCTCTAGTCATAAAAGCAAACATGCCTCGGTTGATTAACCACCTAGCAACATTTTGCTGAGGACAAAAAACAGAACTATTGTCCCATATTTCCATAGGTATCAAACCAGAAAAAAATTATCTTGGCATTTGGAAGTAGTTCCATTACTGCCTGAACCAAGTTTTGCAGATCTTCCAACAAAGTAGGGGCACTGACATAACCCAAATGCAAAGCACCACAGTGCAGGACAACCACATGTGGACTGTTAAACCTAGCCATATCTTGACAAATTTCTACCATTGCTTGCAAATTGAAACCAGGCACAGTGTTCCACACCACCTCCACTCCTTTTGCATCAAAATTGTTTCCCACATTCCTACATTTTGCATACTGCTCCAAAACATTTACAGACACATCTCCAAGCACCAACACCCTGACTTTCTCCACCTCTGTCATCTTCACTACACAAAGCCTCTCTCAATACAAAGCATAACCTCAACACCTCATTGGCTAATCCCTACAGTCCCCTTTCCATGCTGGATTTGCTGAAAAACCCCAAATGTGGCACGCCCTGTCCACAGACAGCCACGGTGTCCGTGGAGTGCGTAACACTGGGGCAGCCCTTCTACCCTTTCCACTTCACTCTCTGCACCATTCCCTCATTGGCTACTGTCATACAACCATCCACCAATCACATCCAAGAACTATACATCTAACTCCATCATCACAATTCAGCACTTTAGATGTACTGTTGATCACTCTGAGTACTATTGGGCTGTGACTGCAAAGCACCTACAGCAACTACTAGTAAACTCTCCAACATTTCTACTTGCTGATTCATGCACATCCACATGCATGAACACAAACTACAGGTATGAATATTTTCTGCACTGTACATATACATCTCTTGTATAAATGCATATAAACAGAGTAACTGCCATTAACCCAGCATAACCTGTAAAACAAGCTTACTCTCATTCTCCCATCTGCTATGATCAAGTGTCACTTGCAAAGTTGTCTGCTCTCCAAATTTGTATTTACCCATATTATTAACTGCAATGTGCAAACTCTTATTCTCTTCATTCATTATATCATCTGTGTAACCATTGCCCCCTATTTATCCACATTTCAACCATAATAGCATTTAATGCATTATAGTGCATAAGATGTACACACAATTTCCTTTCTATACATTCTGCATATTTAACACACATTCTATTATTTCAACTTCCTTTACAAATGATTATAATAGTAATCAGACACAACTCACACAGCTATCTAACAAAGTGTCATTTCATGTTAAAAGGTGGGAGAAATAACAGTATAATTATGGAAAAAGTCTTTCTAGTGCGTTATAAAATGACACAGAGCCAGGATGAGTTTATTTTTATATACTCATCTTTATTTATGCACACATATAGCCAATATCATTTAAAAGGCTCCTAGCTGAAATAACACCAATGCCTCTACAACTGTTCTTCCAATCTATACAGCTCTCTCCTTCCAGCTGGTTGCCCATTCCGTTATAGAATTTATAACAGCATTCAACTATGCACAGGTGCAGTCATGTCTATCACATCATCTACAACTATGTACAGTGTTCTAAAGCAAGACATACAACATCTCCCCATTCCCTTCAGTCTGCAACACAAGCACCAGATCCATCTTTGCAACCCTTACTTTATTTCAGACTCTCCCATCTACAAGCACCACAGAATCACCCAGTACTTTGGTAATCACCTACTGATTAATAAGCTCCCGACCCCATCAAATCCTTCTGCTTTATTTCCCACACCTTCACAAATGGATACATTGCATACTTCTCTGTACGGTTCCTGCCATTTACATTGTAAAAATAGCAAACAAAGCATATGATTAGTTCTTCTATCTGATAACATCCACTAACACTGCCTTAAGAAGCCAAGTGTGCTCTGTGCGCTTACTATTGTACTCATTTCTAAAGCACATTCAACTAACAGATTCTAAATGAAATATACAGAATGCAAGTAGGAAAAGTAAAGTGCATGTACATGTTATGCACAGTTATCAGAAAGCACTAGTACTGCAAAAATAAAGAAATCCATGTCTACATTAACAACAGTGCTATTAACACACATATTTACTAACCTCTTTCTTTCAAAATTGCAGTGAATACCACTCCCCTGAAAAGCAGCAGCGTCTGAAGTACGAACGAGAACCCAGAATAAACCTACTCTTTCCATTCAAAAAAATAAGTGCAATACTGCCATAATGTTCTAATTGTTACTCAAACACTGTAGAAATCTAGTATTCTAGAACAAACAATTGTATTAACCCTGCAACATTAGATTCAGTATTAGTGCCTTCCCTCCCCTGCTCCATACTTTGTATTGTAATCTGAACACCAGTATAGTAAAACACAAATACAAGAATAGCCTTCCAAACCTGATGTAGCAGCCCATTGCACAATCACACACCTCTACATACATCCTTACCATCATACTCAGACACTCATGCACAAAGAACACATACATTGCATGGGATCCCAACCCACACTTTCTTTTTTTCTCCAACAGACCCCAAAGAATGCCTACCAAAAACCACCTTCGTAGAAAGCAACGCAAAAGTAAACAAAATCAAACTAAAACTGTCCAAAATAAGCCACCTCTAGCAGAATTTGTACAAAAAGGTCAAACAAAACAGCTATTACAGTTATTAAGCGAAACAAAACAAACTTCCAGTACAGAAACTTTGCCTCCTCTTTCAAAATGTAAAACGAAACAGAAAGTGATTAACAAGACTGCAGCTACCACTAGTGCTAAGACTGCACCTGTAAATCTTGATATAGCGGCAAGTAAGCATACCAAAAAAATTATTTACCCAAAAATGTTCTGCCACAGAGTCCATCAGAATCTTATAAAAACAGGAGAGAAATCACACACAACCCTTAAAACCTACCATAGAAAATGAATCCTACAAGCTCTCATAGACAGTGCAATCCTTCTCAAAAGAACATTATTTATTTTAGTTTTAAACAGTATGAAACCACTAAAACTAAGTACTAAACTACAAAAAAGACTTCTCAATAAATGGAATATCAACAAATATAGCTTCACAAACATCTGTGGAGGTCAATGGAGTCACACCACAAGCACAGAACCATATTTCACTGAAGAAGCATACAAACAAAAGAAAATAAACCCAATTTTCATACATAGCAGTGGCTGAGGGTATGAAAAACTTAATAATACCATTATGGAACAAGAAACGCTGCTCACAAAAATATCCCCAGAAAACTCAGTATCAACTGTCCATTCCACTGAACCAATATGTCCAGTCTACAAATGGCAATGCACATCAATGTGTAACATTGCCAAAACATCTTTCAAATCTTTATGCCAGTTTGTCAATAAGTATGTGAAAGGCAAATACAAATTCAAAATGAAACTACTACAAAATATGGACTCCTGTCCAGTACGCAAATACACAGGACTACAAGGACATTCATTAGTCTGCATTTCTGGACCTATTTGCAAAAGCACCTTCCATCATATCAAAATGATATCAACACATCATTCAACTATAAGAAATCTGGTCCATAAACTGTACTAGGCAATTTAAATAGCAATCTTCTACCTGGTACAGCCAAACAACTACTCGAAGAAATAGAGCATATCCAGTTAAACTATTTTGGAACTGAAAGCCACTTACAAAATGCAAAAGGTTTACTACAGACTAGCAACAACTGTACAGATGGCAACCTTCTAATACACACATACAAAAAAGAAATACTAAAGTACATCTGCTGAAGTACCAAACCATGTGTGTGTGTGTTGCCGCAGGACTTTTTATAAAAATAGCACAAAATATATATACTAGTTTTCAAAGAGATATATGTTTGTGAGAGATTGATGATGACAGTATGAATGTGAATGATTGAAAATGAATGAGCCACAATAGCACAATTGAATGTTTAATAATTATTTTAGAATATTGTCTTTTTCTTGAATAAAACAAAAAGTCTTCGTAACATTACCAAAGCTAAAAAACTGTTAGTGTATCCCGTTAGCCTTCATTTTGTCTACTAGTCCAGCCTTTGCATTGTTCTGATTTGATTACCTGTAGGACTAGAGACGTTAACACAGGTACCCCTTTTCTCTTTTTGACACTCTGGAAGTGCCATGTCAAATAGAACAATCTTTAATTATCTTAGTAAATGGGTACCTACAAAAGCCCCAAACGTTTGGCAACAACTCATGGGTTTACATAAAGTTAGACAAGACCTGCAATATCTAAAAGACAACAATGAATACTACAGAGACATTAATATTGAAGAAAACCTGAGGGAAACCACTGAAATAATTCAAGAGTCATCAGATACTGGTCAATAACAACTTCTAGATCCTGCTAAAGAATCCAATATTTTAGACCATTATACATTCCATCCAGTACACTCTAAAGGCACCATACAAAAATACAAATAGATGATGCACTGGAAACATACCAAATGTGACAAGCCAAAGGATCTCCAATCAGCATATGGGAAAAAAGTATAGAAGCACATACTTTTCCTCTACTCTTTCCCACTGCAAAAGAAGGAAGGTACGATGATAGACACACACAAATAATAGCATCAGAATACCGCTCTTTACGAATGTATTCTGAAGACCCCTGATTCAGACAAAATGTGTCCCTGCTACAACTTTTTAAACCATGGCGAAATGAAGAAGGGTTACTAGATACCTATGACTCCTATGAAGACACTTTCAAAGCAAATGAAATCTCTGTAAGAGACGTAAACTTTACACAGTACCAAACAATGTTGGACAATGAACAGCAACACAAAGAAGAACTCCAGCCCCAACTAGATGTGGACATTCCTGACAGTAGTCAACCTTCTGTAACAGGAAGCCAAGAACCACTTGGACAGCCACTTATAGCAAATGAGGCAGAATTAGCCATGGCAGAAGTAGAAAACACCATGTGTCAGTATGAGCAATCTACAGAAGACTTTGCTGTAGTGAAATCACAACTAAACAATGAGCAGCGTATCATTTTCAAAGAAGTAACAAAACAAATTGAACATGGTGTGCAATATGAAAATAAAAACTGTACCTGCCAAGACTACAATCCTAAACTGCTATACGTGAGTGGTCAAGCTGGTTCAGGCAAAACATTCTTAATCAAAATCATCAGTGAGTTCCTCCAACAATTGACAAACAACAAACTGTCAGCTGTTGTAACTGTCCCCACAGGTTTAGCTGCCGACAACATAGGCGGTGTCACTTTACACCGATTACTTAGAACACCAAAACAAATTAGACTATTACAAACTTTCTACAGAAGCTGCAATGGAACTACGCAGAGTTTTTAAACAAATGAAAATGCTGCTATTAGATGAGGTGAGCATGGTCTCGAACCTAATGTTGGCTTTGATTCACCTCAGATTACAAGAGGTCCTCACACCAGCCTACGAAGAGCTCTTTGGAGGAAAACACATCATTGTTTTCGGAGATCTTCTTCAATTAACAACAGTGAATGGTGAACCTATTTTTAAAACCTTATGGCACAAACTGTGCCATAAAACTCTTAGCAGCATAGGAAATGTCAACCTTTGGCAACATTTCCTATACAGAGAATAACTGAAAATATGTGTCAGTCTGCAGACCTCACATACGCCAACATTTTAAAAAGTATTAGAGTTGGTGTACTATCTCAAGAAGCATAATCTATATTAAAAACCAGGCACATCTATGCACTCTATGGCCATAACTAATATGTTACTGATGTCATGGAACAATTAGCACACAAAAATGTCAATTGTATGTCCTTGATGCCAACTCTTAGAAGCTGTTCAACATTTTATGAAACAATGTCAAAAAAAGAAATGCAATCAATAGTTCAAATTGGCTCCACAGACAAACTGGAAGTACATGTTATGACAAAACCCATGTGTCAACATGCTACAACAAGGCTAAACACCTTGGAAAACTCTATCTCTAACACAGCTGGTTTGGAGAAAATATTAAAATTATCTTTAAACTGTAGAGTAATGCTTAAACGTAACCTTGATGAGGACCAAGGACTAGTTAATGGAGCACTTTGTACAGTTGTTGGATTTTAAACATACCCACGTGACAACAACATTCAATTTGTAAACATTCTCTTTGACAAACTATCAGAAGTTAAAAGAATAGGATGCCCAACAGCCTGCTTTCTTCTTTTCAAAGACATGTATGTACGCAGAGAGCAATTTTCTCTAACTCTAGCATACACAGTCACCATTCACAAATTACAAGGTCTTAGCCTAGATAAAGCATTGATAGATATTGGTATCACAGTCTTTAAAGAATGCCTGATCTATGGAGCACTATCACGCTCACGTACACTTGACGGACAATTTCTGATCAACTTTGATGCAAGTAAAGTAAATGCTGATATTTCTTGCATTCTAGAATACAATAGACTGTGTTCACTCTAAACCCCCATCTAAAAATCTATCCTGTTCCGCAAAAAGCAAAACGTTGTAAAATAAAACTACTTGAGACTCAAACTATGCAAGATCTCACAGTAATTCCTCCAAAGAAATTAAAAGAAGCTAATACTTCATCAAGGACCACAACCAAAGTAGGCTCAAAGTAACTCAACTGCCTCTTCAAAGAAGCAACGCACACTCCGAACAAATGACTTGGACACAGAACTGTCAGTTCCATTCAAATTTTCAAATACAACTGCTGTAAATTGGTACACAAATGTAGCAATAAATATTCTATTCCAATTGCCACCAATTATTGACAACATTTATGTGCACGGTACAGACCAATTGTGTTTGCAAATGTTAGTCCTTCATAGAAATGCAACCAACAATCCTGACAACGCTTACAGTGTTTCTGGAATAAGGCAGGAATTGGACTACTGTGCTGGAATGGTCAAATTCACTTTTAACTCACAAGAAGATCCACAAGACAAGAATTTCTAATGTACTTACTACATGTACTAGAAAACATAAACATACCTATAAATGAAATCGTCCAGATTTCATAAATGTGGAAACATACATGCACTATTTACAGGCATGTAGTACAAGAAGAAGTTCCTAATGAACACTTCTTGTATGTATTCATACCTAACTGTGAATCCTTTCCATTTGAGCAACTTGTACAAAATGCACACCATGGCAGAGTATGTACTACCTGCAATTCCGATAATCGTTCCACCGTACAAATACAGACACATAGTAAATACATAATAGCCATGCTTTTACATTATAATGCAGATAGTACCAAAAACAACTGAAAGATAACTGGATTCACACATGGTCAAGTATCACTTGATAAGAAAACCTTCACAACAATAGGTATAATCTACCACACAGGAGCCACAACCAATACAGGTCACTACACTGCAGCTATAAAAAATTATTGTGGATGGTTGGAATGTAATGATACTAAAATTACTCTAAAACAGAGATTACCAGCAAATCGTGTAAATGCTTACTTAATATTCTTAAAACCAAAATGTAATACCTTTTCTGTGTATGAACATAAACAAAACTTGAACTTCAAAACTATGACCAGTTAGAATACGCCAACAGGTATCTAACTGCCACAAGATTCTGCAACAAGCAAACAGATAAATGAATACCATTATAATGAAACAAGAAATAAACAGTTAGAATACGCCAACAGGTATCTATCTCCCCCAAAAATTTACAACAAGCCAACAGATAGAGGAATACCACTAAAATGGAAAAAGACATAAACAAATATAATACACCAACTGCTATCAAATTGCAACAATAATACCACCACTTTCAAATCAAAAACCATACACATATTCAATTCCTCCTACTGAACTCAATGCAAGAAATATATTGTACCACTGCGTAGAAAGTTTTTTTTTTTTTACTCCAGCCTGGATTTTCTTCCCACTGACACAATGATTTAATCTACAAACACAGGAAGTGAGCAAATTGCACAGTACACTGGTTTGAACTATAGTATTTCTAAAGTACTAACTACAAGGGTCAACAAAATACAGAAATGTCTTCTATGCAATGCAATACTCATTATAAACTACATACACTAACACGTGATTTTTTCTTTTATCACAGTGATTGAAAAAGAAATTCTGCTCCAACTACCCATGTCATGAAAAAACTGCATACAACCACAAAAAGTCAAACAATAAGTATATCATGATTGGACTCACAAACACCACACCATAACACACCCATTCAAGCAAACACCTGACCATAAACCACAATCCTAAATGTTTGCTTCCATGGGTATCTTATGCTGCAGCGCTTGTTACCAAATACTACAATATTGACTGCATGGCTTGGCTAAAACTCTTCATACAGCCTCAACAAAGGAAACAGTAAGTAAATAATAATTAAACTCACAAACACTGCAACATAACACAGACATACAAACAAACACCTCACCAATAAATACAACCCAAAATGCCTAGAGTCTTCAATATCAACATTCTGAACACAATCCAACAAACAAACTAACACACATCATCTGACTATCCTATAAACATTATTAAACTACTACCAATCAGTACACACATTTTTGAAAACATATCCCCTAAGAGGCCTAGAGTCTTGGGTGCATGGCCGATGGCCTTTTCGGCCATACACCGAAGACTCTAGTCCCTGCCCACAACCACCGCAGCATAACACACCCATAGAAACAAACACCTACCAAATGACCACAACCCAAAAACAGAATACATCCACCTCAAAACCTATCCACTTCAATTAACGTTCTAAAAAGTAAGGTCAACAAACGCACAAACTCTTCAATACATACCCTCTTCGCCCAATGCTCTTCTAACGCCCAAAACCAACATCATAATAAACTAAAATAGCCAGAAGTGCCCCCAGTGTTTAGTATGTCCGCGGACAACCGCAGTGACCGCGGACATTGCAAACACATCACGGCCTTCTCCCACCTAAACAAATACACCATTTGACCCATCTCTTACTCCCCCACCCTCTCCAAGCACTCATACACACCAACACACTCCCCAAAATTAGATTTATGCTCACTTCCACGCCACCCTGTCCGCAGATGTCCATGGATCCAATCTGGTGGGCGCATCGAAACAATGTGATGTCCCTCATGCCTTATCCCAGCCAATCAGACAACACGTTGTGTGGCCGCGGACATAACACAAGTTGATTAGCCAATCTGTGTCCTGTCCACGGAGTGAACAGTGAATTGTGTCCGCGGAGCAGACATAGATATCACACATTTTTTTAGACCTACTCTTTGGTTGTTTTAAAAAATGACTGGACAGATTTTCACCAAATTTACAAAAGCTCTCTTTCGGGACCAAACTGCCGCTCCTGCTGCAAATTTGGTGAAAATCTGTCCATCGGTTTTGGGCTGTAGGCGCAACAGACATTTTTTCTCCATTCAGTCTATGGTAAAAAAAGGAAATTTTGGGACCCCCCTATAACTTTGCCCAACCTGGACCAAACCTCACCAAACTTTGCAAAAATTCAGAGTGTGCCATATACTTTTTCTGCAAAGATTGGTGAAGATTCGTCTACGGGGAGCAAAGTTATAAACCGCCCAAAAAAGTGCTCTTCCTATGGGTTTAGCAACTTAACCATAACTACATAGCCGCTACTGCAGGCCATGTAATATATATATATATATCATACAGCCTCAACAAAGGAAACAGTAAGTAAATAATAATTAAACTCACAAACACCGCAACATAACACAGACATACAAACAAACACCTCACCAATAATGTATATATTACAGGTCCTGCGGTAGTTATGGTTAAGTTGCTCAACTCATAGAAAGAGCACTTTGTGGGTGGCTTATAACTTTGCCCCCCCCTGATGAATCCTTAGTAAACTTTGCAAAAGAAGTATACGGCCGCTCTGAATCTTTTTTGGTAAGTTTGGTGAGGTTTTGTCAAAGGGTGGCAAAGTTATAGGGGGGGTCCTAATTCTTTTTTTCTCATAGATGCAATGGAAACAAAAATGTGCTCTTGCCTCCAGCAAACCGCTGGATGGATTTTCACCAAATGTGCGACAGGAGCATTGGCTTGGTCCCAAAATCGTTCTTTTGTAAATTTGCTGTGAATCTGACCAGTAATTTTCTTTAAAAAAGGAAAAATGAAGGTCCCAAAAATGTGTGATATCTGGGTCCACTCCACTGAGCCATTTCCCTGTTCGCGCCGCGGACAGGACTCTGATTGGCTGGTGAAAAGTGTGATGTGCGTCATATTTTTTCGAGACGCCGGCCATGTTCTATCAATGGACAGCCTCAGCTGTCCATGGTTAGCGCAGTGGGGAACAGGACTGGTTTAACCTGTTTTGGGGCATTTGGTATTGGGAAGAGGGGCTTGGAGGGGTGACGGAGTGAAAGAAAGATAATATGTGCTATTTGTTTAAGTGGAAGAAGAGCGTGCAGGGCGCGGCAGTCCGCAGACACCGCAGTGGTCTGAAGACAGGGTCTTAGGCGGGCGGCTTATCTGGTGAGTGCAGGCAGGCTTTATTAGTGTAGGTGATTGGAATGTAGATGATATGAGGATGTTTGTATAGGTAAAAAATAGTCCTGACACCTGAGAATCTAGGCACGGGCACACCTACCACATTGAAATACGGCCATGCAACCAAGAATTTGTCCACAACCATTCTAGTAGTTAGTGATTGGTGGGCAGTTTGAGAAACACCTTTGGGGTTATTTAGTGACTACAAGAGGGCTTGTTAGAATAGGGGAGTGGAATCTAGATGATATGGTGAAATTGCTATTGGTGAAAAATCGGTTTGGTGGTCTATTTTGATGTCCTCAGATGGTGTTTCTACTGGGAAGTTAAGGGCAAGTTGTGGTGTGTTGGTTGTGGCCAGTGGGCAGATTATTGGGTGCATGGCCATATTATTCTGTGGTGTTTGTGACCAGTGCCTAGATTCTTGGGTGCATAGCACACAATCTCACATATTCATGTACTTTTTTGACCCTCATAATTAATACATTGCAAGTACCATGCTTCAAACAATATTACTGTGTTTTGCACAGTTACTGTGTTTTCTTGCTTTCTTTAAAAAAAAAAAACGAGTACATTTATTTGATGTTATGTGTCACACTATGTTTGTTTGAAGTGTGCAGTACTTAAAGGAATGTTTAAGTTACACAAATAATAGGGCCTCATTACGAGTTTGGAGGCAGCCAATCCCTTAAAAATGGCTGCCTCCAAACTCGGGTCCAGGTCCGTGGTCCCTGAATGGGGAAATACCGGGACATTCCGACTTTGGAGGGCCCGGTATTTCCCCATTCAGGGAACCCAGACCCGGACCATCCCCATTCCCATTCGAGCCCCCAAAGGCTCAATGGGAATGGGGAGGGAGCTAACAACGGGCCCGTCAATAACAGGCCCGTTGTTAGCTCCCTGGTCCCCTCGCGGGACCCGCTTAGGACGTCTGGTAAAAACAGACGTCCAGAGCAGGTCCCACAAGGGGACCTCGTAATAGGGCGGTATAGGTTTAACATCGCCGCAACCTTTACCAGCACCGTTAAACACATACCGCCCAGGTCGTAATGAGGCCCTAAGTGTTATTACAAGAAGTGTTGCAGTAGGATGAATTTTAATGGTCTACATGTTTTGCTTTTTGAAATTGCTGTTGGCATGGCTGCAATGAGATACTAGTTGGCGTATTCTAACTGTTTATAGTTTTGCAGTTTTGAAGAGTATGCTTTGACGCCATTTGATTCCTGATGGTGGATTCTAAGTATTTTACTATCAGAAACTATTATTGCAGTATTATGGGTGCAGTTAGATACCAGTTGGCATATTCTAACTGTTGCTAGTTTTACAGTTTTGCAGGGTATGTTTTGGAACACTTTCATTACTGTTGGTGGATTTGAACTCTTTCACTATTGGAAAGTGACATTGTGGTATTATGGGTGCAGTTAGATACCAGTTGGCGTATCCTAACTGTTGATAGTTTTATAGTTTTTACGGGCGTGTTTTGAAGCACTTTCATTCCTGATGGTGGATTCTAACTATTTCACTATTGGAAAGTAACATTGCAGTATTATGGGTGCAGTTAGATAGCAGTTGGCACATTCTAACGGTTGACAGTTTTACATGTTAGTGACTAAAGTTTGTAGACCATCATTATCAGTACATTCTAAGTACTGTGGGTGAAACAACATTAGAGTCTGTTTTGCACAGTTGTTGTTTCTGTTTGCATAATCATTGGGGAAAAAATTGTTATAGCATTAGTGAAAATGTATGACATGCACATCTGTTGGCATATTGAAACTGTTTACAATTTCACAAACAGCATTGTAGCACTATGGATGTAGTTAGATACCAATTGGTTTATTCTAACTGTGTACTTATGAAGGGTATTTGTTTAAAGCACTTAGATACCTGTTGGTGTCTATCATGCACTAACTTATGATAATTTTACAGGTCAGTGACTACATTTAGGTTTAAAGAATATTAAGTAGGCATTTGTTAGATTTTCTGGTAATCTATGTTTAAGAGTAATGGAAGTGTCATTGCATTCAAACCAAACACGTTTTTTTAATGTATGAAGTATAATGACCTTCAGTGGTTGTGGCACCAGCGTGGTAGATTATGCCTACTGTTGTGAAGAGATACTTGACCGCGTGTGAAGCTATTAAACTTGCAGCTGCTTTGGTTTCCTCTACGTTGTACCTTCAAAACAGTACTATTACAGATTGGCTATGTGAGTTTATGTCTAAGGGTGAACATGGTTGCAGAGAGTGCATGTATGCTTCCACGTGTATGAAATCTGGAAGATTTCATTCATAGGTATAGTTTTGTGTCCTGGTTCTTGCAGTAAGTAGATTAGAAATTCTTTTGGATCTCCCTGTGTGTTTATGGTAAATCTTACATTCCTGCACAAAATCCAATTCTTACCTTATTCCTGAGACAATGTAAGTGTTGTCAGGATTATTTGTTGCATTTCTGTGAAGGACGAGCAATTGCAAACACAACTGGTCTGAGCCGTTCAAGTAAATGTTTTGAACAATTGGTGGCAGGTACAACAGAAGATTGATTGCTACATTTGCATAGCAGCTTACACCAGCTGTGTTAGAAAACTTAAATGGAACAGAGAGTTCTGACTCTGTGGCATTTACTGGACCTACACTTGTGTTTTTAGAAGACATATTTCTCTTTGATTGTGATGTTGAATGTGCACTTGCGCTTGAACTAGATGGTTTTGTGGTTGTGCTACTTGATGGAGTAGCAGTTGTTTTTAGTATCTTTGGTGGTACTGTTGGGATATCTATTATAATTTATGTTTGCATTACTTTTCTTTAAACAAGTTTACCTTTTTGAGGAACAGGGTACATATCGAGATGGGGTGTGTAGAGTGCACGTAGTCTGTTGTACTCCACGATGCAAGGAATGTCAGCCTTGACCTTGCATCAACATTGTCTAGAAATAGTCCTTTGAGTGTGCATAGACGTGAAAGTGCTACATAACTCAAATATTCTTTAAGGACTGTGCTGCCAATGTCAATCAATGCCTGATCTATGGTTAGACCTTGTGATTTGTGAATAGTGACTGCACATGGAAGAGACAGAGAGAATTGTTCTCTGCTTACATACATGTCTTTGAAAATAAGGACTCGTGCTGAGCAGTGTCCCATCCTTTTAACTTCTGAAAGTTTATCAAAGTGGATGTTGACAAACTGAATTTTGTTGTCATGTGGATATGTCTGGAAGCCAACAACTGTTCCAATTTCTCCATTGTTCTACTTCAAGGTTACGTCTCAGAATTACTATGCAGTTTAAACACAACGTTAACATTTTCTCCAAACCAGCTGTGTTGGAGATACATTTTTCGAAGCTATTCAGTTGTGCTATTGCTTGTTGACACATATGGGGTGTCATGCCGTGCACTTCCAGTTTGTCTGTGGATTCAATATGCACTTCAAATAAGGTAGCAGGTGCTCCTCTCCAGAAAGAACATAGCATGATAACCTGTTCTGAGATGTGAGTTTGCAGCACATGCTTTTTCTCACTGTTACTGTCACAGATGGGAAATATCCATTTGCATATCAGGCTTTGTCCCGCCCACATGGGCAGACCAGCGCCAAAATGCTATGGCAATTCCTCTCTGAACAAGACTACCAACAGCAACCCCATTCACGTGTTTCAGCCTTGTTGGGCCTCATCAGTGAGGTGAAGCTGTGCCTCTGAGTAAAGTGAGCAGGGAGTCCATGTCTGGTTGCCCCCAGGTAACTCAAGGTGACCAACCCCAAGTTCCCTGTAAATATTTCAAAAAAGGTAGCAGGCGCTCCTCTCCAGAAAGAACATGGCATGATAACCTGTTCTGAGATGAGAGTTTGCAGCAAACGCTTTTTGCTCACTGTACCTTTCACAGATGGGAAATAGCCATTTGCATATCAGTCTTTGTCCCGCCCACATGGGCAGTCCAGCACTGAAATGCTATGGCAATTCCTTTCTGAACAAGAGTACCAACAGCAATCCCAAACACGTGTTTCAGCCTTGTTGGGCCTCATGAGTGAGGTGAAGCTGTGCCTCTCTGAGCACAGTGAACAGGGGGTCCACGTCTGGTTGCCCCCAGGTAACTCAGGGTGACCAACCGCAAGTTCCCTGTAAATATTTCAAAAAAGGTAGGAGGCACTCCTCTCCAGAAAGAACATGGCATGATAACCTGTTCTGAGATGAGAGTTTGCAGCACACACTTTTTGCCCATTGTACCTTTCACAGATGGGAAATATCCATTTGCATATCAGTCTTTGTCCCGCCCACATGGGCAGTCCAGCACCAAAATGCTATGGCAATTCCTCTTTGAACAAGAGTACCAACAGCAACCCCATACACATGTTTCAGTCTTGTTGGACCTCACCAGTGATGTGAAGCTGTGTGTCCCTGAGCACAGTGAGCAGGGAGTCCACGTCTGTTTGCCCCAGGTAACTCAGGGTGACCAACCCCAAGTTCCCTGTAAATATTTCAAAAAAGGTAGGAGGCACTCCTCTCCAGAAAGAACATGGCATGATAACCTGTTCTGAGATGAGAGTTTGCAGCACACGCTTTTTGCCCATTGTACCTTTCACAGATGGGAAATATCCATTTGCATATCAGTCTTTGTCCCGCCCAGTTAATATGCACTATTGCTTGCATTTCTTTTTTTAACATTGTCTCATTGAATTGTGTACAGCTTGCTTGGGTTAGCATTAAGGACCTACATTTCACATTTATCTGTGCTAATTGTTCCATAAAATCAGGAGCAGATGTGGCATGCCCATATAGCTCATGGATGAGTCTACTATTTAAGATCGATTGTACATCTTTAGAAGAAAAGACCTTTCCTAGTGCTTTTTATAATGTTGGCATAGGTGAGGTCTGCAGATTAACGCATGCTTTGCGTTAGTTCTCTGTATTGGAAATGTTGCCAGAGATTTACATTTCCTTTGCTGACAAGTTTGTTGCAGCATTTGGTTGTGTCTTAAGGTTTTAAAAATAGGTTCACCTTTCATTGGCGTTAATTGCAGGAGATCTCCCAAAACAATAATTTGTTTTCCTCCAAAGAGTTCTTCGTATTCTGTTTTAAGGGTTTTTTGTAATCTAAGGTGAATTAAAGCCAACATTAGGTTGGTAGGTTGGAGGCCATGCTCCCATCATCTATTAGGAGCATTTTCATTTGTTTCAGAATACTGTGTAATTCAGTAGCAGCTTCTGTTGATAGTTTATAGTACTCTAATTTGTTTTGGTGTTATACTGGAATGATCAGTAGTCCGTTTAAAGTAACAACTCTTATGATGTCATAACATCAACATTCTCTATGCGAGAGCATTTTCATGTTGTAGCTGTTTTTGTGACAGTGTTTTCTCAGATGATATGTCATCCCAGAAAGCTTTTAGCTCTGTTGTCTCAGCTTTGGTTATGTAGGCTGTGACATATCTTGCAATAGCACTGGAATTGTCTGCAATGTATTGTATATCTATGTTTGCAATCCACAAGAGGGCACTTATGGCATTGTAATCATTGATGCACTTTGAAGCTTCAATTCTTTTAATGCAGTATGTGTTTTTTTGCCTTTCACACTGCGTGTAACAGAAGACAGGAAGCTGTCTACTTGTCCTTTTGTTGAAACTGGTCTAGGGAAACCAAAGCTGCATTTGGTATAGTATTTGCCTTTGTTTTAATATATGCCTTTGCAAAATGTGCCACATTTATGTTTTTGAAAGCGTAAAAATGTGTGTATGTAGCTCACTAAGTGTGCTTTCTGAAGGGATGTCGCAGGTAACATATTTGTGAATAATCTGTAAAACAGTGGCATCACTGTCATATATAAAAAATGTGGGAGCTGGAGCACCTACTTCTCTGTCAAATATTTTTAAAAAGTACTGGACGTATTTACCCAAAACCAGTCAAGGAAATTAACTCAAGATTTTTGTTTCCCATATGGTCCAAATCCATCCAGGGTTTTTTTTGTTTTGTTGTTGCTACAGCTGTTCATAAACTTTTGGAGGAATGGCAGTAGTCCAAAAACAGAGTTCTTTTTGTTTTGTTAATAACTTGATCATTGTGCTAACAAATATTTCCCAAAATATCCAGTTTAGGGGCCCATGACAGACTTCTCTAGGAACATGTCATCCAAATCCATACAGCAAAGTCAAACATTATTAGCAACAGAATTTTGTGGCAAGTCTATGTACAGATGTTTCACCAAAAATATTTTGTTTTGCTATAACATGTTTTATAGTTGAAGTGATGTAATGTGTTTTATGAAAATCTGTTTGGGTTTACAGTTTGCATTATTTACAAAATTAAATTTAGCATACATATTACATGTTTGTATTTCTTATGCACAGTGTAATGAATGTTGTTTGTAGAAATACATTTGACTAAAAGTTTACTGTATATGCTATTTTAATATTTATTTTTTTGTTTTTTAGGGTCTGTTTTGTTTTTGTCATGCTATGTTTATTGTTTAGTACATTATCTGACTTTAAAATTATGACATGTATCTTGTTAATTGATATTTGTATTTGTAGTTTTATTAAGTGATTTGTAAACTGATATTATATATGTAACATATGAAACTTGAATGCTTATGTATATTGTGGGAGTAACTATTCTTGTGTATATTATAGTTTAACTGTGTTATGTATATTTTTGTTTTACAAATATATATTATACTTTCTTTTTAACATTTATTATATGTTTACATTTAATGTACTTCTGAATGATTTTACATTTTATACAATTGCATGTTTTTATGTGTGAAATTATCATTTTATTGTAATATTGTATGCTTTCAAGTCGTGGGTGAGTTGCCAGGATATTTGATTTTAACATAATTTTAAAAGAATGTATTAATGAAGTATATTATGTTGTGAAGTTAATGTTATTATTTCTGATATCAGTACACTTTAAGTTTTTATTTGTTTAGCTTCTTTCTTTTGTAAAAAAAAACATGTTTTCAAATAATTGCAACTTTTTTTACGATTACAACATTATTTATTCTGAGGGCCTGATTTACAAAAAGGTTTCGATTGTGACTTTCCCATGTTAAAACATTTTTAAAATCAGGCCATTTGTGTTTGTTGTAATACTATCATGTCCTATTAGAGCATGTAGTGTAGTATAAGACCATGTTGCATAACAGAGCGTGGTGGAAATGTATGTGTTGTAATTGCGTGTGCTATACGTTTCTGTGCTGTAAGATTGTTTGTCGTGTGTGTCGTAAAAGCCTGTGTTATAGGAGCGTGTGCGATAACAGTGTGTGTAATAAAGGTGTGTGTCATCAGATCTTGGTTTATGGGAGCATGTGCCAGAGGGGCGCATGTCATACATCCACATTTATTACGTCCTCATGCATACGTCCACTTGTTGTATGTCCACATGTTATAGGTACATGTATTGTAGGTGTCTGTGATTTAGGTGTCATTCCTGTAGGTGCAGACAAGATATATGCCATGTAGGTGTACATGTTCTAGGTGCATGTGTAGTAGGAGCCTGTGTCAGGAGCATGTCTCATGATAGTGTGTGTCAAAGCAGTGTGTGTTTTAAGAGTGTTAAGTGTGTAAGTCATAGCAGCACATGTCATAAGAGTAGGTTTTATTAGTGTGTTCATAGGACCATGTGTCGTAGGAAAGAGTGGCGCAGGAGCAGGTGTCATAGAAGCATGTGTCAGAGGAGCACATGTCAGAGGAGTGCATGTGATAAATGCATATGTTGTAGGAGCATGTGTTCTAAGAGGGTGCAAAATAAGAGTATGCATTATTGTGTTTCTTATACAAAATGTTAATCTCACACATGAACTTAGAGGGTTTTATTATTATTATTATTCATGGGTGCCAGACCCAGATGCGAGTTTGGAGGTAGCCTTGCCGGTAAAACTGGCAATGCTACCTCCAAGCTCGTAATGAGGCCCTATGTGTTGTAAGATTCTGTGTCATAGTACCATGTGTTGTAGGAGGGCATCTCATAGGAGTGTATGTCATAGGAGTGTGAGTCTGTGTATAATAGGACCACGTGCCATAGGATCATGTGCTGGCTGCACATGCTGCTCATTGTTGCTGGCATTATGTATTTCCTTGCTTTAGTGGATATACTGTGTACGGAGTGGAGGTGATGCTGTATGTGTATAATGGTGACTGCATATTGTTGCTTGAATTATGTATGTCCATGCTTTAGCGTATGTTGGAATGTGTAGGCAGTGGGGGGAGTGTGTATGGTGGGTGTGTTTTGTGTGTGGTACTGGCAGCTGTGCATATGGCTGTCTTGATTGATGTGCATATGGTTGGTGTGCAGTTTGTATTCTTTTTCTTCAAAAACCTGTGTTGTCATTGTGTATGAATAATATATAGATACATGTTCAATTATTAATATCTCCTAATTGGCAAAGTCATTTTTTGATTTTTACTTTTAGAAATGCCCCAAATCCAGTTAAAAGCTAGGCCCCTGCAAAAAATCTGGTAAATCTAGATGCCAATTTTGAGATATTTGGGAATATTTTTAGATTTTTCATGCAAGCGTTTTGAAGTTATTGAGAAAGGTAATTTTCAGAAACACCACAGAGGCTTAATCTTAACCTGATTTATGCCTAGCACTAGCACAAACGTGTTTTATATATTTATATATCAGTGAAAAAACATTGTTAAAGGGATGTTATGGTTAGGTTGCACTAATTAAAACCTTTGAAATTTTGTAAAACATGTTGTTATAGGGATATTATGAAAAACTCCAGAAATTCACCAGTTGTGATAAGCTAAGCACCCATAACTCCTGCAACCACTGTGCACTGCTAAGACTAACACCCAGGCCATCAAAGATGACATCACACATGTCATTGATGACATCACTGATGACATCATATGCCTAGGCCACTTGTCTTTGTTTACTGACATATGTAGGCCAGTTGTCTTTGTTCACTGACAGTAATAATTTTAAAATTACAAAGGTGCTATATATTACATTAACCTTCTCGTATATTCCAAAATACTTTCTTTAGGGTTTTGTCTCAGCTCATGTTGATTATATATGAGACAATAAGCATGCCTCAAATCCACAATTCATGTGTATACATGATGATACATTTTAATATTATTAACATTTTCTGGTGATGTTGTTACTTTTTTCCTTACTTTACTTTCCCTCTCTGTGTTTCTAATTGTTATGAATTGTGGGTCTTCATATGTATTGTTTGTACTAACACAAGTATATAGTAAGTCTTGAATTGTTAGCTATTTATTCCATGTTTAACATTACTAAAAACGGTGATATGCTAGCATTCATTATTTTACTAGCCAACATTACCAGATACAAAATCTTGCTCTTCTATGGTGCATGCTACAGGCATTGCCTATGTCTATGTATGATTAGGTTCCTTTATTAACAACTACCCTCCAATACTGATATTGATATTGATATTTTATTTCTATTGCGCTCGTACACAAGTGTTTCAGAGCACGACAGTATAAATATAAGTTTTATTTAGATAATAACTTTTAAAATATATTAAGTAGTCTATGATAGGTCTCCCGATCACCCCTAACATCTTGTAACCAATATTATAAATACAACCCCTTGTACGGACCTATCATCACAATTTATTGTATATTTGATGTCATCAGTGATGTCATCAATGCCATTTGTGATGTCATCTTTGATGTACTGGGTGTTAGGTTTAAGAGTGCAGGATGGTGACGTGAGTTATGGTTGCTTAGCCGATAGCTAATTAAATTTCTAGGGGGTTTTGGTTTTTATTTGTAACCATAACCTCCCTTTAACATATTTTTTACTGAATTTCATGATTTTTAATTAGTGCAACTTAACCATACCACCCCTATTACAAAGTGTTTTCCCTACATTTCATAGGTTTTTATCAGTGAACCCTAATTTCCGACAACTTCCTAATATTATACTTAACCCCAATATAGCAGCATTTCTGGCCGATATAACAAGTTTCAACTTAAAACTGTGCTATTTTCCACCTCCTAGCACATTTTTTTTCAACACTGCTATGACCTTCCTGCAACTTTTTACACAGTTTTTTATTCACTGATAGTCACGAACGTCTGACACCATCGCAGACTTTCTGAACAGTGTAATGTGACCATGCGTGCACGGTGTGATGACGTGTTCATGAAGGTTTCTGAGCTTCACAAACAGGGCTGTGCTTCTTGAACAGTTTGAAACTGCATTTTCAGCTGATCTAGGAAGTTTCAAACTGAAAGTTCACCCTTGCACAGCTCCTAGACCTATTTTTACTGACTTTCCTTCTGCATTCTAGGAAGAACACATGCTTGGATTAATACTAGCACAACTGCTATTTAACTTAAAAAATGGCATCATCCATGGTCATCCCTCCTCCCCAGTAGCCACAGCTAGCACGAGGGCCTGGACAACAGAAAAAGCACAATGATACAGAAAATAATCAAGAGGACCAGGAATATGAGATAGAGGAAATTCCTACCTCCAGAACCCAGAGAGAATCATGTGTGCGGTGGTTCTTTACCACCGTTGGGGTTGTACCGAAGGCTAAGGCTTCCGAGGTGAAATGCACTGAGTGCAACATTGTACTCAGTCACAGACAACCTGTTCAGTACTCCTACAGGACCACCACCATATGCCGCCACACCAAATCCAACCACGGGATGCTCTGAGAAAGGCTATTCCCTTCTCAGTCAGAAATAGGCTGTCTTCCTCTACCTCATCTTCCTCAACCAATACTGTCAACACACAGGCGAATCAAGTGGGATAGTAGATGTTTATGTTTATTAGGTTTATATAGCGCTTTAATCCAAAGCGTTTCACATTATAACAACAAGGCACAATAATGGAAGAAGCAAGTTAACAATAATGAGACAAACCAGCAAATCAATATGTGGAACAGTTTCCTTGGATAGTGGAGGTGAGGGAAAGGTGAGAAGGAAGGGAAAAGAGGAACAATAATTCAAATATATGATATAAGGTCAAGTGGATGTGAGAAGGAAGGGGAAGGGACGGTATGATGGGCCAGGGCGATGGGGAGGAGAGATGGTAGAAAGTCAAGGGGGGAAGTGAAGAGGAACGGCTTTCAAGGAGGTGCGGAAGGAGGTGTATGTTGGGATGGAGTGGATAGAGAGAGGTAAGGAGTTCCCGTGTAGGGGGGCCAAGAGCTGATAGGAACGGAAGCGAGAAGCGGCACATGGTACGGGGGTAGAGTGAGCAAGAAGAGGTCAGCAAAGTGGAGAGAACATAGGGAGTGTAAAATGAGAGGGGAGAAGAGAGATAGGGGGTAGCTAGGTCGTGGAGAGATTTGAAAACCAGACAGAGGAATTGAAATTTAAGTTGGAAGGGGAAGGGAAGCAAGACAAGCTGAGATTGTGAGGAGGAAATAGAGTTGTGAGGGCCGAGGAGACGGAGAGTACGGATAGAGGAGTGGTAATTGGATATGAGGGGGGGGTCAGATGAGAGGCAGGGAGACAAAGAGGAGAGAAGAGCAGTAGAAGAGACGGGAGAAGAAAAGGCAAGAGATTAAGAGTTTAGAAGCGTGGAAGGTGAGGGAGGATCGGATCTTGCGGATGCTGTAGAGAGGGTGCCGACAGGAACGAGAGCTGAGAGAAATGTGGTGGGAGAAGGAAAGGGAGGAGTTGAAGTGGAGACCAAGATTGTGAGCATAAGTAGAGATGGGGAGATTGGAAGGGGGAAAGTGGATGGAAGGAGGAGGGCTAGGGGAAACTGTGTTAGAAGGAAAGGAGAGGACTTCCGTCTTGTCAGTGTTGAGGGAGAGAAAATGGGATGACATCCAGTTTTTAATAGCTGTAATAAGGAGTGATGAAGATCAGGAGTGAGAGAGGAGAAGGAGAGAAAGAGTTGGGTGTCATCAGCCTGTAAGTGGTGGGAAATGCCAAAAGAGGAGATGACGGGAGCGAGAAGGGCGAGGTGTAAAGAGAGAAAAGAAAAGCAAGCTATAAAAGAGGCTGTTGATCCATATCTTGACAAGAAAACAGTACTCTGTATATACTGCAACACACCACTGTGCAGGAGGGGCAGTTATGAAGTGCTTTCGAGGCTGCAATCAAAGAGCATGAGAAACACTGTCCCTTGACCAATCTTATAGATTCAAGCTACGTGAAAACACACATGCACTCTCTGCAACCTTGTTTCACAAGAGCACATCCCTAATGAATGATTTGTGTATGTCTCCATACCAAATTCTGTATCCATTCCATTAGACAATTGTTCCAACATACAAATAAACTCACATGTCATATATGTGATACTAATGCTTTAAAAGTATAATGCAGATGGTACCAAAAACAACTCAAGCTTACTAGCTTCACAAATGGGCAAGTATCTCTTGGCAAGAAAACCTTCACACCAGTGGGCATAATTTACCACACTGGTGCTACAACTACCTTGTGTATCGCCGCATTATAAATGCCATATCATATCATATCATATCATATCATACCTCAGGCCACTATACTGCATATGTCAAAAAAAAGAGGTGGTTGGTTTGAATGTAACAACAACTCCATTACTCCAAAACATAGATTTCCAGCAAATCTAACAAATGCCTACTTAATATTCTATCAACCCAAATGTACTCACTAAACAGTTACAATATGCCAACGGGTATCTAACTACTCAAAAAATACCCTTCATGGCAAAGAACTTTAAATACCCCATTACAGTTATTGTTACTGCAAAACTTCTTATAATGTCTAATATAGTTAAAATATATGCCAACAGGTATCTAACTACTTTAAACATTCTCTTAATTCCAACACACTTAAAACAAACATACTATCACACTAACACTCACATAATTATAATAGTTTTTTTTTTATCCTCTATGGATTTCTTTACCCAATGATTTTTTCATGTCAATACAATAATAGTATAGCACACACTAATGTTGTACCAAACACAGAATTATGAGGGACAAAAAAAGTAAATTTATATGTAAAATTGTATGCAAATAAAGCCTTTAAACTATCCTGCTTAACATATTATACTGCTTCCCCCGAAAATGAGCCAGATATTCCAGCTTTCTTTCTGTATGCAACTACATAACCATACCAAGTATAAACATATACTTAATCCATTAGCACTTTTCTCAATTGAACTAAAATCATAAATTCCATGTACACTTGTACACTTTGATTATATCATTCCAACACATTACAAAGACTATATACTCCCCATACAGTACCTTTAATTACTATACACATATTACTATACTATCTGTGTTGCCAGTGGCCACAACCACCACAATAGAATTAAACCATATAACAAGTATGTGCAATACACCTTCAAATAACAAGACTCGCCCTGAACACCCTGCAATCCAGATGATGTCAACGGATACCAAAAGTGACCATGGCCCTCATTACGACCCTGGCGGAGGACCATGGTGCAATTTGCACCATGGTCCATGGCGCAAAGCTGCCAACTCCGCCATGGGGGTTGGCGGACTTACCGCCCCATTCCGACCTTGGCGGGGCGGTAAGTCCCCAATCCCCATTTACCCTTCCCCATTCCCATTTTTGCCCCATAGGGTATAATGGGAGTGGGGAAGGTGTTTATTACGCCACCGTAAATTACGGTGGCGTAATTAACAACAAGTCCCGTAGCGCCATGGATTTTTCCGCCTGCAAAAAGCAGGCGAAATAATCACCATGGCGCTACGGGAACTCGTAGTCTGGCGGAAAGGTACGCCATGCTTTACGCCGGCGTAAACCCCTTTCCGCCAGGGTCCTAATGAGGGCCATGACTCAGCTGCACCTGCATCCCTTTTTTTCAACTATAAAAACAGCTCAATTTCAACTTTATTCCACTTCCCCAACCTTTCCAAACCCTCTCTCGGCCATTAAATAGCCTCTATAATACCGGCAGCTGTCTGCAGATCCAACATGGCAACCGTTTAAAAAATATGGCACATCCAATCAGCAGGAGTGTATGATGTCTGCAGTCTTCATGCCGCTCTCTGATTGGTGCAGGGGGTGTCAGCGGATTCAGAATCAGGAAATTAGTCAGTGGACCGGACCCATATATCACAATTTTATTTTTACTTTTTGGCAATATTTCCAAAAAACAACTGGACGGATTTACACCAAATTTTCAAAAGCAAGCTTTGGGGACTAAGCAGCCACTACTGCCCCAAATTTGGTGAAAATCCATCCAGCTGTTTGGGCTGTAGGTGTGATTTTTTTTTACGTTGAATCTATGAGGATTTGCAAAAATGCTGGGACCCACCCTATAACTTTGCCCCCACCTGGACAAAAACGCACTAAGAGAGTTTGAAATCCTGAACACTGGTGCAGTTATTTTTCCCTGATTGTGGCTGCTTCAGGGCACAAGTAAAGGACACATGTGGGCGGACATCGTAACTTTTTTTCAGAGGGCAGGTGCAACCCCTTGTTTTTTTTTTTAATTTGGCATGCTTGCTCAAATATTTGGCTACCAGAATTTGTTTTAGGTTGTCATGTTCCCAGTGCAGACGTGTGCCCACAAGACCACAAGCATTTCTTTCGTATTGGGATTTTTTTTCTCTAATTATATATTCTTTTTTTTTACAGACTGAAAAGTACAAATTATGACATACTCTCTCTGCACGTATTACTGTGGCCATGGTTAGTGTCTCTACCGCCACGCAACTACTGTATCCCAGTTTCTCTACATCCACCCAACCTCAGCCACCACCTGTACCCCCAGAACCCACGATAACCCCTCTTTATGCTCTCCCATCTACCCTAACCTGACTACCCCACCTACTTAACCTACTTATATCTTTTGTACCACAATCATACCCCCACCATGTCTTTCCCCATCCATGCACTCTACCCACACCCTCTCTACCCTTACCCAACCTACCCTCACCCTCTTGGACCCTACCCACCCACTCTATGTCTACAGATCTATACATATTTCTAACCATTCTCCCATTATCTCTTATTCTTTATGGATCTCAAATTACAACTTCCAAGGACTACTGAATACACACATATATATATATGTACATAAAAAATAAAGAAAATAAATGTGTTCACTGTGGCTAAGTTACAAGTGATGTGATTGGGCAAACGGCACGTGCGGATAATTGCAGCAACAACTGGAGGGTGTAACCGCGGCTACAAAAGTGCAAATCATTGCACAGCATTTGTGGTCATGGCTATCCACAGGGCATGTGTATTTGTGGCTATATGTAGGACAATGGTACGCTTATTGCACAGCTGAGGTGGCTATGTGACATCTCAACCAAAACTGCGATACAGAAATGACGAGTTCTATAGGGAGAATAGGAAAGGGCAGGGGAGGTGTGGAGGTCTTCAGGGGAGTTGGGGCAGCTGGCATAGCAGTTGAGGGCACTTGGTGAGTGCTTGGGAGATCAGGAAAGCTTTTTTTGTGGCTATGAAAGAAGGAACTCTATTGAGCAATGGTATACCTGTGGGTATACAGCACGCAGCCAGGCATATGTAGGAGCAGTAACATACCACGTGAGTTGATTGGTTGCTGTAGGAACACATGTCGATGTGAATAGCCATGGGGTAATTCATACATTTCTGTGCAATTATCATAATATTCTGTGGATGTTACACCACACATTTTTACGGGTATTTCTGATTCTATGTCCTCACCTCTAACCTTGTCTCAATCAAAGTTTTAAAGGTTGACAGTGTCTGTTTTCTACTTAGTAAAACATGTATGTGTACCCACGGCTACAAGAAGGTGTTTATAGCAGCGGGTTGCATAGCCATGGCTTTACATGGGTGGTTGAAAAGTAATGTTTTCTATGTGTTTTGGTGCTTGCAATTGGTTGGTGAAGTGGCTGTGGAAGTAGCTGCAGTCAGCTGCGATACTCTCCGGTGCCTTTATTGAAGACATTGTGGTTTTGGTGAATTGTCTCTGCCTCCTATTATTCAAATACTAATTTTCCCATGAAGCAGACCACAAAGAGGCTGTGCAAATGGCTGCAGTCAGCAGTCAGATGGCAAATGGGCCTGGGCAGCCCATCTGAGGGAAATTACAAACACTTGTTGAAGACTGTTGAAAACTGGAATCTGTGAGTTAAAGTTGTTTTGTGTGCCGGAGTGCTGTGACTGTTGGGATGTATCCCATTGAGCTGTCACTACATTTGTTTGGAGTTTGCCAACTAGTTATTGTGCACACCTGGTCTCTGCAGAGGCGTTGGGGCACGGTTGCAGCCCTCCCAGGGATGAGGTCGCTTGGGTCCGACATCGCCCTTTTCACTTATGTGGTGACTGGTGGTAATAGGTGATGCTGCTCGGGACTGCTCCTGCGTCGAGAATAAGGGGCGTGAGTATGCCAGCTTGTGCGCCTGATCCCCCTCCAGACCCTTTCTCCCAAACCGTGGTACCCGTGGGATGCGCTGTCCCTGGAAAGCTCAACTGATTAGTTTTGGCGAGCACTCCATCCTGCTGCTTCTGGTCAGGGGCGCTTGTATGATCTTGACCGAGTTCCTTCACTGGTCCCTTGCACGTGGTAGTCCAGTCCTGCTGCGACTAAGCCACTATGCTTCAGTTAAGTGTTCCTGTTTGCCTTTGTCTTTCCTCATCTATTTTTGTTGCATTGTAAAGTTTGTTGTCTTGTATTGCTGTCCGTTCCACTTTTGATGTTTGCGCTTTTGCTTTCTTCCCTTGCAGGTGATGTTGCCGGCCCGGCAGAAGCTGTGGAGCTCGAGGCGGCAGCCAGAGGGAATGAGGACTGAAGCTGCAGCGGTACAGTAGTTTGTAAGTTGTTAACTAGGGGGCATGCAGGGTTCAAATGCGGCACGGCCCTAGGACAGATGTTCTAACCTTGTCTTTCTTCTTCTTCACAGGGTCCAAGTTTGTTAATGCGGAGTGCGTTGCTGTGGTGCCGAGATCAAGATCACTGGATGTCAGGAGATGAGTCTGCAGATGAAGCAATGAAGCACCAATTTCCTGGAGGTGAGTATGCAGGAGAACGCCTGGTTTCAAAGGTAAGTAAACTGGTCCAAGCGGCGGTGAGTGTCATGTTGCATGCAAGTGCACAGTAACCCAAAGCACCGGCCTTAAAGATGGAGCAGCTTATATAGCTGAGCTTCTGAAGCGACGCCCACCAGGTTCAGCCTGCCTGCCACACCCTGCCACACCCGATGAGTCAGCACATGAAGACTAGGCCTAGGGAGCCACACCCGATAAGGCAGCACATGAGGATGTTCTCTGGAATAAAGTCTTTCAGCTCCTGGAAAGTTCTTGTAAAATAAAAACACTCCTGCACTGAAATAAAGTAAAAGCACTCCTGCACCGAAATAAAGTGTTCATGCTCACATCTCTATATGAACCTGGCACCAAAGGCGCCAGGACTGAGTCTAGCCAGGGCTCCTGTGTTCATGGGTCCCAAAGGGATATAAGTGAGTCAAGTGACCCATTTCCCCCATCACTAGATGGTGTGGTTTTTGTGTTCTGGGGCCTGTGGCCATGACACTTGTACATGTGTCAGTCGTGAGAAGTTCAGCCAATTTATGCAGTGACTGTTCGGTGTATTCCCTTTGAGCTGCTTCTATTTTTCCCTCACAGTTTGTGCAAAAAAGAGGCCTGAAGCCTGTAATACCTTTGGGACTTCACCCCTTGAGCTGCTTGAGTATTGCCTCTGCAGCTGGTTTCAAGAGACACTAGAATAATTGTCATATTTTGGTCTACTGGACTAAGGGTCTGATTATTTTGACTTTTGTTTATTTGAGGCTCCATACAGCCTGTGGATTGTGTGGTGACTGACACTAGAGAATGCATGGAAAATCAAAAAGATACATTGTCTATTGAACCCACTCCCCTAGACAATTAAGTTGTTCAAAACCTAAGTTCCTAATGGGTGAAGGCAAAGTTTGGGAATAAGAGAAGATCCCTACATTTTTTCAGCAGGTGCAAGCAAAGTCTTAAAGTCGGGCTGTACAATCTATACCAGATACAGTAATGCTGGTTGTAGAAAACATTATAAATGAGGGCATTGAAATCTTGGGGGTAGTGGCGTTTAAAGACAGGCGAGTACGGCACTAATGAAGGCATGACTTAGTATGGAAGATGAAATTCAGGCTTTGGAGATGCTCCCCACACAGTTCAATGTTTCCCCAAATATCTTTGTATCTCCTGTGAAAAGAGAGACAGGGGTTGACCATATGTTTAGTGAAGATAGAGTGCAGGAGCACACTGTGTTAGGTGATCGTTCCTTGGTGCGCTTTCAAGGTAAGGATACTTTCCATCAAGCCTCCTCACAGGTAGAAAGTAGCTCTTTCACTGCTTTGAACTTGGTCCTACAGACATGTATTAGGCTTTATGCACTGTTGTGTTGGAGGTGAGATTAAACACTTGCATTATAACCAAAATGAGGGAACTGTTAAAAACGTGTGACCAAGGTAAAGGTAAAGTAAAGAATAATGTGATTTGTGAAATCCCAGAAAGTGCTTTGGAGTTGAATGCAGTGGTGCGTATTGCAGAAGTTGCTCCTGAAGTGAACAAAAGTAAACCTATAGAAAAGGGGAAGTCAGCTCATTCTGAACAGGTTGTTTCCCTCACAAAGGAACCAAACCCAGGCTGGAAAACTAGGAAATAAAAAAATATTAATGGACTGGCAAACACCATGAACAAGGGATTGAAAACATTTTAGATAAATATTTTAAGCGTGACTCAGCAGAGAGAACAGGAGTTATCGGTAGACGAGAAATGCTAGCCTTCACTCCTGAAATAATAGTAATTGATGTAAGGAACTCATGGTTGCAACAGTAAAGACAGACACAAGTGATCACAGTTCAAGTGTGTATTTTAAACTGTATAATGGGTGAAAGAAATGCTTAATCTAACCCTAAATCTAAGATGGGAGCAATCCACAACCATCAAATGATAGTAAGGCTCTCCTAGTGGCGTCTTGTCAAATAAAAATGGCCTATACTAAATAAAACTATTGCCAATCCTTACAACTAAGTTACAAAAGAGTGTGGGATAATGTTCTCAAGAAAGAAGTGTTCACCAAATGATAGGTCAGGATGGTATGGCTGAGTCTCCATTCTCCACGCTTTTTAGCATGGGTCAAGGCAGGACTGTTGAGCACAGCACACTCCTGGGCCTCTCCAGCATGCGGTTATAGTTCCTTTCAATGATGCCAGAACCTTCCGTGGTCAAGTCTCATTCCTAAAAAAGTCTCTTGCCTTAGAAGGCCGGGTGTACCAAAACAAAAAACAAACAAAAGATCATTTGGCAATCTTTTCACTTTGAGTGACTCCTCGGATCCCCTCAGCCGGGCTCTGATCCTTCTTGCAAGGTCAGCCTTCCCCAATCGGGTTCATACGACCCTTTACTCAAAACGTGTTTCTTTGACAATCTCTATGTCCTTGGTATCAACTATCCTTTTTGGACATCCCTCAACCGGGTTCACACTTGTCAGTTCACAATATTCACGGGTGTATTACTCTTCTCCCCAATTTGCAGGTATTCTTCAGTTGGGTTCACTATTGCCACATGAACAGTTCACTTGGTTTTCTCACACTGCGGGATGTACTTTTGTTAGCTTTCCCCTTGGCACACCTTTGTCGGGGTCGCATAGCCTTACTATCACAGTTCATGATTTTCTAATGCAGTTCACGATTTGTTTATCTCATTAGAAAGCAGGGTTCCCTTCCCCTAGCTTTCTCTTGGCCTCCCTCCATCGGGCCCATACTTTCCACAGTTCATAAGACAGTTTTCTCTCATGTGTCAAAGACTTTCAAGTGTAACAAGGGGTTTTGCTCAACCCTCGTAGGACAACTTTGACACTTTAGGCTAGCCTCTTCTAAGGCCTCTTTGTATTCGTAGTTTCAGCAATACCTAACCCCAAAAAGCCTTCAGCCAGAGGCCTTCGAATGAGCACCCTGTGATGCGTAACCACTCTGCGTTTTCTTGCAAGTTCAGTTCCACCAGTTCTTTGTTCAAACAAAGTTGCTGCCTTCAACCTTGGGCCCAGCACAGTTCAGTTTCACTATTTGTCTTCTCTGACTCACAGGCTGTGCTGAACTATTGGAGTCTCTTATCTCAGGAGTAAAGGTCGCCACTACAGTGGCAAGCGCTTCTCCCCGCTTTGACTATCAAAGCGGGAAGTCACTGTATAGCATTGACACCTGTCAAACCATGCGTGCGCTGGACATGCAGGTCTTATGATTTCCCTTTCAGAGGCGTTGCAGGTCTGAGGTGAAAAGCACAAGGGTAATTTTCCTCCTCATTGTCGCTCCAGGTCTCTCTGCCTTTCTCCTGCATATAAACTGCCGGTCCAGAATGGCTGCTTCCTTGTGCGTTCGGCCTTGCTCAACGTGTTCTTTTGTGCTCTGTCTTTTATCCCTGTGGGGAAGGGAAAGGGCCATCAGGTTTGCGTAGTTATTGTTTATTGCGTGACTTTGCCTGACCCTTGTGTTGGGACATGTCAGGTAAACGGCTCAGATGTTAGTCCATTGTCTGTCATGGTGTTGGAAAGTATTTGTGTTGGAAAAGGGGAGGTACAGCTTCTGAATATCCTACGGGGTAGGGTGGGCAAAAGGTGTTATGGGGAAGTGGGTACCGCATCTCACCCATCTGTATCCCACTTCCACTTCCAAAGACCCCTCAACCAGGTGATCCTCCTGCACTGGGCCACCCCCCAGGAACTGGATCCAATAGTGATGGCTGTGTCCTGGCCACCTGGATGACAGAGCCGCAGGGACTAGCGGGTGAGACACCTTCATGTTTCTCACATTAAGGACACCCAACATCAAGTTGAGCTGAATATGAGTGTTAATGATTACGGGCAGTCATTATCCATGGGCATAGTAATAGTGAGAGCCATATCGTCAAGAGTAAAACTCAATGTGTGTCTAAACACAAAAAAATAGGAGTGTAAAAAGAAAGAGATTAAGAGATTTTTTCAGTCAGCCGCACAGGTAAGTGACAAGGATGGTGACGAAGAATTGGATCAGAGGGCATGAAAAGTCGTCTGAAATTTATAAGCGATGTGACAATGGAGGACAATGTTAGGTCTATAAAGGAAGTGGTTGGGGGCGAATGCCAATTTGGCTAAAGAGGTGAAAGGAAGTGTAATTACAACATTGGCCATAAAAGGCACAGGAGTAACAGATAAATGAAATTCGGCTTTGACATTTGTGTTGCCAAATGATAGGGTCATTAATATGCATTTGGCTGTAGGTTGGAAAGACAAATCACAGACAATATTTCAATCAGTATTTGAGGAGGATCGTGATATTCCTCTTAAGAGGGCAAAAATGTTATCTTTATTTGGCACCATACCATAATTGAAGTCCATTGCCTCATCTGATTTAAAATGTGTACAATGTTTGATGACTCCTGTGTAGGGAAATGTGCGGTCATGAGGATATCTTGAAAAGTGGTTCTGAATGTTACTCCTTTAGGCATGTGCACAACAGTTATGATGACCATGAGTATGGATCAATTGGGGCTATGAAAGATAATAAGAACATAAAATGTATAATTGATGATCAGGGTCAGAAACAGGTTGCTTTTTACCAAGAGTCAGTGAGTTGGGCATGGTGGGCATCATCACTCTCAAGCTCCATTGGGAATCGATCTGGCTTTGGGAAAGGAGGAATGTAAATTGTTGAGCTGGAATTCATGTTGGGACAAAAGATTTCTGAACACTGACATGAACATGTTTTTGCTGGTTTTAATATTATGTGGATCTAAGAGACATGGCTGAATGTTGTGCCTGTTCTAGATGGTTTCATCACTGAGGTCAAGTTGATAAAAACAATAAAGGATAAAGAGTAGACCATTTGGAGGCATTTTTACAGCAGTGAAAAAATGTCCAGGGTAGAGTTATCTAAAAAATCAAGACAGTGCCAGATGCATTGCTGGCAAATCTCATGTTTGATTATATAGGTAAAATTGAAACCAGTGTGCTTGTGATAATCACTTACTTTAATCCAATTTGGGTTGATATTGATGAGCTTATTAATGAACTGGAAAACCCCTTTATGGAGTGGTTAAGCAAAGATGGTGATGGTTCCACAATTATTGCAGCTGATTTCAACTCAATATGCCTAAGATTGAACTGTCGTTTAAAGAGTTAGATGAAGAGAGAAGAAAGGGGTGTGAAATTGTAACTGGAGGATGGATGGATTTGTGCAAGATTCTGTGCCAGGTGGGATTTGTTTCAGCTGAATTCTCACTTTGGCACTGGTCTAGCCTGAAATCAACTTGATTTGGTATTTCCTCACTTTCTGTTATTGGCTATATTTGTCTGGCTAATGTTGATCACAGCGATGCATGCAATGGTCATGTTTTGAAAGCTCAGGTGAGCGATCAAGCCAAGCCATGCTAACATCAACTATTTTGATACCAGGAGGAAGTGTACTAATGTGGTGACCAACATAATTGGAAATTTTTGGAAACTGGGTGGTACAGTTCTGTAATTAAAGCGCAAAAGTTAATAGATATTTGGCTAATGGTGAGATAGTTTAACAGAGGATGAGGAAAAAGTATCACTGTTAACCTATTGAGTTCCCTAATACAATGCTATGCTGAAAGCAAAGGTCAACACAGTAGCAAAGTGGAAGTAGAAGATGTTTGCTGAAGATAAAGGGGAAAACTTTGACAGTGTAGTAAATATCAAGAAATGAAAAATGAGAACTAATATTAGGAGAATAAATAAAAATACATTGGCATTGATTGGGAGAACAAGATAGAAAAAATATGTATCCTTATGCAAACCCATCAAAATTGGCTTAAAATTATAAAATTCCAAATTATATAAAAGAGAACTAAGAATTCTCAGCAGATATAGCTAATGAAGATGCCACAGTATTCTGGTGGAAATTTAAAAAAAAGAAATCTGACTCAAGCGAAACTTCAAACTTCATGTGCAGCAGGAAGTGACTAGGTGAATCATGTTTCCTCTACTTTTGTTATTAAGGAAGTGAATACTGCCTTGGGAAAGCAGTTAAAAATATCTCGAGAAAGGTGGAAAAATAAGTTTGACAAAGATGACAATAATTATGTGATTGATTGAAAAGCTAAATCCTTCAGAGCCAGTGGCCCACATGCTACGACAAATAGTTTACTTAAAAATACATAAGCTGTGGTGTGATTTATTTATGTATTTATTTTAAAATTTGTATAGCGCGCCAAACCCTAGGGCATCTGGGCGCTGTTCTTGACAATGATTAGTACTGTAGTTACATGATAACACAAGTGCATGGTAGATATTAAAAGATAGTTACATAGTTACATAATTACAGTATGGTATGCTAGGAATTACAAGCGTGTTTCATGTGTGAAGAGACAAGTTTTCAACTGTTTTTGGAAGGTCCAAAAGGAATCTTCGAACCTGAGTTTGGTCGGAATTGTGTTCCAAATTCCAGCAGCTATTGTCGGGAAACTACTCCCTCTGGGTTTCTGAAGTTTGAATTTCGGGGTAGCGAGTAAGTTCATATGTACAGCATGCATGTGCCTGTTAGATTGTGATCTAGAGATTTTGTCTACCAAGTACGGACAAGCTGACTTGTGTAGGCATGTGTGTGTCATGGTGAGAGTTTTGAATGCTATACACTATTGCACAGGAAGCCAGTGAGTATTCTTTCTTATGGTGAAGATGTGACTGTTTTTTTGGTCCAGTGCTGCTCTGAGGGCATTATTTTGATTCACCTGTAGTTTCTTTAGGTTGTGACTTTTAGTGCCTGCATAGAGGGCATTATAGTAGTCCAATCTAGACAGGATGAGAGGTCTAGCTAAAGTAATGCAACTGTCAGAAAATAGAAAGGGTCTGCCGGCATTGATCAATTTGGAAGTATAGGCTGCTGCTGAGGCTGTAGCATTGACTTGCCTAGTGATTGCTGAGTCTTGGTAGAACCCTAATTGTTTTACTTCTTTAGACACCTTAATAGTGTTACCATCAATGTTAAAGCCCTTAAATGCTTCATCCACTTTGTTGATGCAGCATTGAGATTCTAAGCGGAAGAGTTATGTTTTTTCGTCATTCAAGCATAAACTGTGGTGGGCCATCCAGGTCTGGATAGTTTGGTATATGACATTGAGTGAAGCGGAATCGATGACATGCTAGCCAGAGATAGGGATCATGATTTGTGTGTCATCTGCATGGTTCATGTAGGTGACACTCAAGTCCTCCAAATGGTCAAAAAGAGGTCAAAAAGAGGTTTTGTGGTACGGCAAAGGTGACCAGACTAGGCTGTGCTGCTGCCGTGGGTGAGAAAACTCTCATTCTTCTGTCTGTTAGGAAGGATTGTATCCATTGTATCACTTTTTGTGTGAAGTGGGCCACTGAGGCTAAATGTTTACCAAGTATCTTATGATTGACCAGATCAAATGCTGCGGAAAGATCAAGTAGTGCTGGTTCCGTCCCATATCTGGGCGGAAACCAGATTGTCGAAGGCCAAGAAGGTGTTGGCTTCCAAATAGTTTTGTATCTGGAGATAAGCTACTCTATCCAGTATTTTTAGTAAACAAGGTACTGTTGTGATGGGATATGTTATTTAATCTGTTAACACAAGTACTGAGATCTCAAACTATTTCCTGATTCTTGGAATCAGGCAATAATTGGCCTTATCTTTAAAAAAGGTAAAAGGGAGATGCCCTCCAGTTATCGAGCAATTTCTCTGATAGATATTTCTTAAAAAATAGCTAACTTTATAGTAAAAGACCTAACAAACTGGGCAGAAAGTATACAGAGATTTAGCCACCTGCAAACAGGGTATATGAAAGCAACAGGAACTAAGATTAGTGGTTTAGCACTTTCCGCTTGGATGGCGCAAGATGGTGGAGATACAGGGCAAATGTTGTATGAGGCGAATGTTGTATGTGACAAGACCAGATCTGTCAATTCCTTAGACTCCGTTGAAACTGCACAGAAAGCAGACAATATAAAATACATGCAGCAGAACTGGAGGAAAGATTACAGGCAATGGGTATCCAAAAAAATTGGTGAGAAATACCAACAAAAGAGCTCTCTGCACCCCTCGAGAAACCTTACTGATCTCCAAAGATAGGACCACTGAAAATGAAAGATTAACATGTGGCACCACATTCGGGCCCAATACAACCAGGGTACAAAAGATCATTAAGACATTTTGGCCACTGATACAATTGAGTTTACCAGAGGAACCACTACCAAGGATGGCTCTCAAAAGAGCTAAAAACCTTAAAGAACATCTTACTCATGCACGCTTGAAGAAGACATCACGAACAACACTGTGGAACCTCAGGGAGCAATCAGGACACCATCCTTGCGGTCAATGTGCCACATGTAAACTAACGAAGAAAATAAAAACCTTAAAGATTAGCAACAAAGATTGGGTACTCAAACATTTTACCAACTTTTAAGACATGCAATGCTATATACTTAGTAGAATGTCCCTGTGGCCTAAGATACATTGGCCAAACTCGCAGATCGGTCAACAAAAGAACCAGTGAACATCGCTCACGAATCCGCTGCAAGACACACAATGCCCCAATGGTACCATATTTCCTGGAATTCCGCCATGGTCCTGGCGACCTGACCTGGTGGATAATTGACAAAGTAGAGAGCAATGCCAACATTAAGAATGCCCCTAGACACAAAGAAGCTTGGTGGATCTTTAAACTGCAAACTATTACACACGGTTTGAATGAAGCAACGGTGACATGGGACCAATAATGAGATTGGCACCCCATTACGGGACAGCTTGGTGTTTTATTGCCATTAGAATTTAGACTAGGACCCAGATACCCCCCAAAACCTGTGGCCCCATCTGACATCTAAAAAGGAACCCAGCCAAGCATTGTTCAAAAACCAATGCACCAGCTAAGATATGACACTTTCCACCACAGAAGGTCGGCACCCACTTACACACATACCAACCTTGGGACTGACATCAAGAAATAAATGAGTGAATGGCTCCCCCATCAACTAGGCAGCCAGTAAGACTTTACGGTTTAAACAGTATTAGACATAGACTGTCACAATAGATTACATAAGACCTCCAGAAGTTCCTCTTCACGATTCTGGCACACTCATTTTCCAGCTCCAGACATCTAGCCGACTGCATATGCACGCAGGGAGTCTTCCCATCCAAAGCACGTACAAAACATCCTGTGGCATGCACAGCCACCCTTACTTCCCCACACCCCCTATCCCCACGCCCAATGGATGGGGGGCTAGATACAACTTTTCATAACACAATGGCCCAACTAATTCTGTTGTATGGGAACAGAGCGTGCTAATGACATTTTCCACCACTTCAATTTATCTATTAATTTACTACTCCAGCTCACACCTAGCAACTTACCGAGCGATTAGCAGACGTTCAAGCTAAGTTTGCATCGAGTTACCATAACTACCAGCTTGCAGCTTTGCACGTACGCATGCGTGGAAGCTCTGATACTACTTTTCCACACATGCGCCCAGCTGTTCTACTACACAGCTTCTTCCTGCATCACAGACAACGAGCCGCTACAGGAACGCTGCACCAGTAGTGCTGATTGGAACAAAGCACTTTTTTGCCACTCGACCTGAGGTAAACAGCACGCAACAAATGCCATCCCACTCAATATATTCCCCTTCCACCCCACTCCCGCACCCCCTGCTCTGTACCTCCATATTTGCCAGGGACCCCGATCTCTTGTTTCCTGTTTTTTTCTGAGCCAACCAATGCGAATGGCCCCACAACTAAGGGAATCCACATTCAGGGTCCCCCCCTTCTTCCAACCTCAAACAACGTTCAAGATCCAGTGTGAACTTAAGGTATGGATTATTTCACTTCCAGGTTTCCGTATTTTATGTACAACTTGAACAGATCTCGGTTGCACTTTCAGTGCTCCACAATTAACCCCAACCACTGCTCCGTATTCCCCTCTTAGCTATTCACATCGGATGGGCGCAAAGAATAACACTGGGGGACTGCACAAACTGTCCAGCACCTTAACTTAAAGCAACCCCTTCCTTTTCCACTTTCTCTGAAGATCTATATTCAAGGACACCGGATAAACACATCGGCCCAAAAAAGAAGCCCCCAAACAGGTCAGTGCGAGTCTAGTTCCAGAAATATGAATCAGACTATGGCAGATTTTCGTTCTTAATATTTTTATATTTAATTAAGTACCCCCAGCCAAGGTCCATAGCCAGGCAGTAGTTTTTACTGTAGACACAGACAAAATACCCGGTCTCACTTTCTGTTCTTTTATCTCCTCCTCCCCTTCTTCTACTCCTCCAGAATGACAAACCCAGAGGCCCAGACGAAGGCTAATCAATAGCAAGCCGAAACGCCTATGGACAGAGCCCAGATCCTGCTCTCCAGTCCATACCAACTTTTAAGGGGGTTCCACCTCCTGGCGTCGACCGATGGTTTTGGTCCTCTGTTGGAAATATGTTTTCCTTCACTCCCTTCTCTCGCTGGTCCATTTAATGATTCTTAACGATTTAACTAGCTCGTCAAAACAGTAAACCAACAGATACAATTGACAGAGGCCCTTAGATTGAAATACTATAGGGAACTTGCATCAATCATATGTGCTCTTTGGTTCTGTTGGGTTCTCCATAAATTTGATTTGGTGCTAACTGTTGGATTTACTGTTTAAGAACTTTGAATGTATGCAATCTTCAGTTTCACTTTAGTAATTTGTTTTTTCCTTATGTAATCTTTATGCACACACAGTACTAACCCACCAATGAGTTGTTTAATTGGTATTTATGATTTGTACTGTAAAACTATGTTCTCTATATATATTACCAAATACTTGAAAAACTAAAAATCTATTGGAATGACTGCTAATTTAATAAAAGCAGCAACTGAAGTTCAAACTAACATTCCAAGTTTTATGACTGGACTACTACAGTTGAATTTGTTCTATTTAGGGATACTTGGCTTACTTTTTTAAGCTCACATATACAATTAAGCAATAAGAATTCATAGGCACTAAAATAAGAAAGTGATGCAAAGAAATATATATGTGGATAGAAACCCCCCTTATTGTGTTTCACTGCAGTACAGCCCTACATCTATCCACATTAAGTCATCTCTCTCCTTACATCAGATCTGTCCTCAGCCTTTGAAATGTAGATAGATCCAGACGTTGGGAGAAGATGGTCAGGTGGGGGGAAGATCCAGGCTTGTTACATATCTTGCAGTTATTTTATACTAATAATGACGCCTGGGTTAGATTGAATGTGGAAGGGGAACGGTTGCATGCAGTAAAAGTAGGGAAAGGAGTCCATGAGGGCTCTCTTATTGCACTGATACTCTACAATCACTATGTAGCTGACTTGTGTGAGGAAAATATTGTTTGGGAGGGATTTCCTCCAAAACATAGTGTATTGAGAGCAAACTGTATAGCATATACAGATGATCTTATTTTGTTAGACTTCTGACCTGCAGGACTTCAACGTTCACTGAATGGGGTGGCTTCATATTTAAGTGGGAACATACTGGTTATTAATCCTGCAAAATCCCAGAAAATGTTAATTAGTAAAAAGAAGCAGATAAAGCACTATGTTTGGGAGATAAATAATGTAAGACTCAGGAGGTAGAATCACTGTGTTATCTTTGATACATTTTTTCAAGGAAAAATGCTCTCAAGAGACAGAAAGAAAAAATGGAGGCTAAAGTTAGAGCCTCTATCTTCCTGATGAAGTCAATAAAGTATAAGTTGTGTGCATTTTCGCTGCTCCCACTGATTGAATATTATCAACCGAAAGTTTCAACTTTGGTCCTATATTGAATTGAATTAGTTCCTTTTAGTAATAGAAAGTATTTTGATATTCTATAAGGACATATTTGGAAAGAACACCTTAGTATGTCAAAATTAGTTCCAGTTATTGTTATAAGATTGGTGATGAGGGTGCAATATTAGTGGTCTCAATATATTAACATACCTATTGTATTACAGAAGAAAGTTATGAATATGGACAAACCGAGTCTTGGTTTTCACTTGGGTGAAATGATGAGGGTGAATTCTAACATGTACTTCTGAAATTTTAAAAATGTTGTCAGGGTTTTAAGCAAGTAGTTGAACTTGATTGCAAGGCTTCACAACGGGCCACGAAAAAGCAAATGAAAAGGTGGGATTAAATCGTGGACAGTGAGGATCTACTCAATGGAAATTGTATTAAAATAGGGGTCTTTGGTATGTGCTATTTAGAAATTGGTAAATGAGATGTCGATTTAATTGCCTTCCAACTTTGGAGGTTATTGTTCCTAAAATGACAATTCCCAGAGAGTTCATAATTTGTAGACATTGTAATACCAATTGTACAGAGACTCTCTGTATCGTGTTGTGATGAAATTCTCATCAATGGCAACTTCTAGAATGAAGTTCTTGGGTCTGTGTGTGCACTCAACCTCCGGAGTAATTACAACAAGTCTGTGGCATAGATTAAAGAATGGTACAAGAGTACCCTTACTATTGGCTTTGGTAAGATTTTTAATGGACCTTTTCTATGAATTGCAACTTGCAGTTAAACAAGGAAATTAGATTTAAGAAAGGATTTTAGCAATATAATGCTATGAATTGTTGTATTTAGAGTATTCTTCTGTGTACTTTTACTACTATATTTTTATATTTTAAGATTAATACGTGTAAATCTATTGTGTAAGGTATGATGTATACCATACACACAAATACATTAAAAAAAGGATTTGGTTGGTGTTACTGTTGTAATTGTGTTCTTGCCTGTCAGATGTTGCAGTGAAAATATGTTGGCCTTTTTAGTACTTTGCTTACTATGGATCTGTGTTTGTGCTACTGATTTTGGAAAGTATGAAAGCCACCATTTCGTACATGTTTCTCGTTCTGATTGCAGAACACACACTGCACACATGCTGAATGTGTGGCTGATGTGAAAGTGTCAGTAAATATTTACATATATAAACGTTCATTTAGAGTGTTGTATGTGTCAGCTACATTAACCATTGCTATCAGATGGCCTATATTGCCACTATTTTCCACCTGCTCACATCAAGTGGCAGTTAATTGTACCATAAATGTGATTAGAAAGTGCATTCTTCTTAACTTTACAGAATTTGAAAAAGAGCAGTGCTGCTTCACCTATGCATTGTCAGTGTTTTACTGAGATGCTATTAAATATATTCATCCCTGTTCATACACCTATGCATTAGCAGTGTTTTATTCTGATCCTACTAAAAATAGCTATTCCTAAAAACTAGCACGTTTCTCTATATATGAAGCTACACTATTTTATAAGCACTGCTATCAGATTACATGTAGTGTCAACGTAGTACACCTGCTCTCACCAAGTTCCACTTATCAGCATTGTAGAAATGTTTTACATTTGCTCTCTCCTTACTTGTAAATAAGGTGCAACTGGTGGGGCTACTAATTCACCTAAGCATTTTTTGAATTCTAGTAAAATGCTGCTAAATAATACATTATAAAAGAACAGCATTCATATTCAACTATTTTCCTTTACCTACTGAGGTTGCTTTTCAATAGACAATGAGAACATTTTAAAAAAAACTGTTTACACTCTCAGTGCAGTTGGTGTAAGTGGCCCCAAGCTCTTTGATGACACGTTAGATAGTTCACGGTGTAGTTGTTATTTGCAGAACTTGCACTGCACCTTTTCTATCTCTTTTTGGGAATGGTGCTCCGTCACCATGAAGTACCTCCAGCTGTCAGATGTTGTTTTCATGCTTCACTATTCAAGGAGATGTGAGTGAAGTTCTTTCTTGAGCCCCACTGCAAGTATATTGGTTTGGTACACTGATCCATGTAGAATGTTTGTCTTGTGAAGGGATAAAGGTTGATTTGAGGATAAACGTTTATTTGCTTGCACTTGTCCTAAACGTCATCAACATTGCCATGAAGTACCTCCACCTGTCTGCAGTTTTGTCCCAGGCGGAATATGTAAAAAAAATTGAAAAAGACACGAGAAAAAGCATTATGCTGCTGAAAATCAAAAAATATTTTTTTAAAGAAATTATTTAACTAAAATAATGATTTGACAACTTCATATGATGTTAAACGTATATTTGCTTGAACTTGACTTACTTTTTCTCTGGAAGAAAATGCATCTACCACCATGATCCAATTGCGACATTGCAGCACAAAATGTACTGCTTCAGATCCGGTTTGGGTAGCAGTAGGGGAGGTTGGGTCCCAGTGGAGGTTGTGGAAGGTACGGTTGGGGATATGGATGGTGCAGAGGTTGCAGTGATGGTTGCTGGTGCAGGGGTGACATCACAGAAGCTGTTGACAGTAATCTGAAGAAAAAGCAATGAGGAATAGTATTTTTTTACCCAGTGACCCAACGATTAAACAACCCCTCCACTTCTACATTTCCAAAATTAAATTCCTTCACAAAATACAAAAAAAGTGCAACATTTCTCTATGCTTTCCCGTACGTGACTTATTCATTTTCTTTTCCCAAAAGAACATATCCTGTGCTCCTTGTTAGAAATATCTGACCAAAGTTTGAGCCGATCCCACAGTTTTCAAATACTCTATTGTAATGTTGAAATGCCAAAAATAATTAGTAAGCTAAAGCTTGTGATATATGTCACCTATATCCTCCACATTAGTCCCATTCACAACATGTACTATTCCTCCACAATATTGTGAACAATCAGATTCACCACCTGACAATACAGTGAATGAGTTGTCAGTATATGCTTCTGAAATTATCTCAATTTTCCTGAAAAAAGGATTAAAAAATGTCCACCGATAACAGTATGTATGCACCCTTCAACCCCACATCTGCTAATGACACACCTCTCCTTTAAGATAATGTAACATAAATACCATCTTCCAATACCCGGGATCAACCAATCACACATTCTTTTCAATCTCACATTGTTATTTGTGCAAGCTTTTCACCTTTACCTGTATAGCCACGGTTATAATAGAGTTACATAGACCCAATAACCCTGGGTATCAAAGGAGCCATTATAGCCATTATAGCTGTGGTTATTGCAGCCCGCTAAAATATACTACATCTTATTGGCTGCTTAATAATTACAGCTCTGATAGGTGCAGTATAACCACTAGATGAGTGGGCTTACTTCTGTAAACCTGGTTATAACCACAACTCTAGGCAGCAGTTTCAAGACAAGACTTGAACATGTTTTATTAATACAACAACCAAATTCTACACCACAATCATTTCAGCCCCATTAACACATTGACAACTGTCAAAATCATATATTTTTAGGTTATTTTTATATTAAAAGTCTTGTTGTCCTAACCGCAGTTACATAGCCAAGCCAATGGCGCAACTGTGATGACGCCAACCGTGACTATGCAATATGGCCTCTGATTCTCTGGGATAACCGTGGTTAATCTATCATACTCATAGGAAACTTGTATGATTTTCTCTTCGGTTTTTGGTGATCTAGTGAGACAGTTCCTGTGTGCGCAGAAGCAGATTTTTCATTCTTAAAACGCCTATTTGTCCACCCTTTGTTTACCTTCTCTCATTCTTAAACCTCTCTCCCTTGTTGTGCCTTGTGCAAGTATTGTATATTCTTTAGTTTAGCTTTTTGTTTACTTTGTTTTAACTTGTGTATTTTAGATGGTATTGTCTTGTCTTTTTTTCTTAATACATTTTCCTCCGTGTCCGAGATACGAACAACATGTCTGGACACAATAGTGACAGCAGCAGCGACAACATCAACAAGGTCATCATCGCTCTGCCGTCAAACATTCCTCTGACATCTGTCGCCTTCTTGAGGAACTGGACCTTGACGTCCTCGGTCTCACCGAGACATGGTTCACAGCCAGCTCTGTCACCAGCTTTGACACACTCCTACCTGATGGCTACAAGATCATCTTCATGCCCAGGCCCAACCGTGCTGGGGGGTGTGGCCCTTATCTTCCCTGAGTGGATTCCTGACACTGTCACTCCTACGCAGACCTACTCCTCTTTTGAATGCCTTGTCTGCCGACTCTCTCTCTCTCCTAGCCAGTCCCTTACCGTGGCTACTATCTATCGACCACCTGGTCAAATTTCCTCCTTCCTCTCTCAGTGGGTGGTCCTCTCCTCCTCACTCCTGTCCTCAACCACTCAACTCCTCTTTCTTGGAGACTTCAACAATAACCTGGATGCCTCTGGTCCCCCCTCTGTACTCTTTCGCGACCTCTGCAATGCTCTCTCACTCTCTATTCTCCCGTCTGGGCCGACTCATTCTGCAGGGCACACTCTTGATGCTCTGATCTCTTCTGACCTTCCCCTCTATGTCCCTCTCTCCACTCCTCTCTCCTGGAGTGATCACTTTCTCCTATCCTCCCACCTCACCTTCCCTACCCCACAGGCAATGCCACCCTCATCACTGCAACCCTCCTTCTCGGTCATCCAACCAATGAAGCGCGTGTCAGTTGAGGCTTTCTCTGCCACCTTCTCGCCCCCCTCTCCCTTCAGCTGACTCCCACCCTGACACAGCCCTCTCCACGCCTCACTCTGCTATATCTGATACTCTTGATATCCTTGTCCCTGTCATGAGAATCCACCTGAAGCCCAAAGCCAAATGTAACTCCTGGTATGACTTGGATCTCGTCACCCTTAAACGCAAGTGCTGGGTGGCAGAGAGAGGAAATGGCGTGCTTCATGTGCATCCTCTGACAAACTGGCCTGCCGCCTACTCCAAAGGCAATACCGGCTCTCCGTTCTCACCAAGAAGAGAGCCCTTATCCAAGCCCGCATCTCTGCGGCATCTAATAATTCAGCCGAACTCTTTAAAATCTGCAAAGAGCTAGCCAACCCTGCTGCTGTCTCTACCGCTCCTGTCCCCTCCCAGGCCCTCTGCACGGCACTGGCCTCTCACTTCATTTAAAAAACTCAGGACATCCTGTCCTCACTCTCCTCATATCACCTCCCCCCCTCTATTCCCTGCTCTTTCTCTGGCCCTTCTGCAGCCACCCCTCCTCCCTCCTTCTCTGCCTTTCCCCTTTTTTGAGACAAGTCCGATCTATGAAAGTCTCGTCAAAACAGGTTTACCCATGCTCCTCCAAAACCATCAAGGACCACATCGACTCCTTGGCTCCTGCCCTGGCTGACTTCTGCAATCACTCATTTGCCTCTGGAGTCTTCCCATCCCCCCTCAAGCACTCCCTTGTGCACCCCCTTCTTAAGAAACCCTCCTCCGACCCCTCCTGCATGGCTAACTATCGCCCAATCTCTATCACTCCCTTCCTGGGCAAGCTCCTGGAGAAACTGGCCATCTCCCAGCTTAATCCCCATGCTGAATATGTTGGTAGTCTTCACGACCATCAGTCTGGCTTTAGAGCTGCCAGAAGCACAGAAACTGGTCTCCTGAACATCTGTGAGGACCTGCTCTTGAACCTTGACTCAAACACTCCTTGTGTTCTCATTTTGCTTGATCTCTCCTCTGCCTTTGATACTGTCAACCATACCATCCTGCTCAACCGTCTCCGTGATAACGTGGGTATCACTGTTCAGGCTCTGGTGTGGCTGTCCTCTTTCCTCTCCAATCGACCCTCCCAGGTCCAACTGGGGTCCTTCCTCTCTGACATCTTTTTCTCTACCTGTGGTAGCCCCCAGGGATCTAACCTCTCTCCCTGGCTGTTCAACCAGTTCTTGGCACTTCTTGCCCACCGCATCGCCGCTCTCTGCCCCAATTTTCAGTGCTATGCGGATGATACCAAGCTCATTTTCAGGCTACCCTCAGCCTCCTCTTCTCCTTCCCTCATCTCTGACTGTCGTTCTGCTATCCAGGAATGGTGTGCCACCAATGACCTCTGCCTTAATACCAGTAAGACTGAGATTCTAATCATCAGCACACCCACTCCCTCCTTCCCTGCAGCTCTCTGGTCGCCCTCTCTTGGCCCTCTTCCTGCTCCTACCTGCAAGGCTAAAAACCTTGGGGTCATCTTTGACTCCACACGCTCTTTCTCTCATCACATATCTGACGTCTCTAAGAAGTCAAACTACCAGCTTCACCTCCTCAGAGGTATCCTTCCTTTCCTCTCCTTCCCACAAAAGCTCACTGATTCTAGAGCCCTGGTTCTCTCAAAGCTGGACTACTGTAACAGCCTCTATCTGAATCTGCCTGCCTCTACTCTCCGCCCTTTGCAACTCATCCAGAACAGGACTGCGAGACTTGTCCTTGGCCTCAAGCCCAGGGACCGTATCTCTCCAGGACTGAAATTGCTGCACTGGCTCCCAGTGGCTGCGAGGGTTAAGTTCAAAACCCTCTGCATTGTCCACAAGGCCTTCTGGGGCCTCGGGCCAAAATACCTTCAACTCTCTCTTCCTAAATATCTTCCTTCTCGAGCTCTTCGCTCATCCACCTCCAACTCCCTCAGGGTCAGCCGCTTCTCCAAGCAACGAGTTGGGGGTAGATCTCTCTTTGCTTCAGGGGCCTTGCTCTGGAACAGCCTTCCTGCCTCCCTGAAACTTGAAGAAAACCATCTCCAGTTCCCGAAGCACCTCAAAACCTTCCTCTTTGCCTCCGCTTTCTCTCCCCCTCTCCCCTGTTAATATTACTGAAACTGCACTGAATCTGCAACGGTGCCACTCACCTACCCCGGTCCGTGACCCTGCCACTCTCCCCTGCACTGCCTACCTGGCAAACCCTGCACTGTGGGACTGTCTCTGTATCCCTACAGTCCCTCCCCCCGCACTTGTCTGCAATTATCTTGCACTTGCCACCAGCTGGTCCTTATTATTTATCTTGTTCTACTAAACCTGTACTGCACTTCTCCTCTCCCTTTCCCCCTTGCACTTTTCCCTTCCACCCACCCTGCACTTGCACGATCTGAATGACACCTGGCCTAGTAGGATCGTTTGTCTGTCTCTCCTTGTTCCCCCCCTGCCTCGTCGTGCCTTGAAACACTTGTGTATAGGCACGTTATAAATGCCATATCATATCATATCATATCCCACCTAAACCTCAAAATGTCCTCTTTATCGCCACTGCGTCACCCCCTGCACGAGGAGCTGAGGCATGCTAAAGGAGTCTGAGAGTTGGTGGTACTTCCTCCTGCTTGAGAACAAATCCCTGAAGTAGGCAGAGGAGGTCCAGTGTACCTTCTGTCTCAAGGTCCTGTGACAGTGGCCATCTACCAGGCCGTACCAGAGGTTGGTGCCTCAGTTTTGATTCTAAAAACTACTGGATGGATTTACCCCTAGCCAGCCAAGAAACTTAATCTATGCTTTGTGCCCAAGTTGTTTCTTATTTGGTCACAATCTGCCTAGTAGTTTTCGCACTACAGCCATTCAAAATTGCACTTTTGGCTATGGGAAAATGAATGAGCTGAAACTGTGAACATGTGTTTTCTTAATAATGTTTTCTTATTATAATATGTTGTTCTCATTTGCAGTTCGGGGGTCCCTTGAAAAAATGTATGTTTTGAAAATGTCATTCAAACCCATCCAGCAAGTCCAAAATTATAAGCACTAGAAGATTGGGAGAAAATGACTGCTTTTTCATTTCTGAAATGGCTCTCAGCCTCTCTGCTGCAGAGCACTATGGGAGATGTAGCTATAATTTTGTTGGAAGGGTGTACCCCCTTCTCTGTTCAATATTTTAATAACTACTGGATGGATTTAGGCCAAACCAGTCAAGAAATGTAAGTACACGCGTTGTGCCAAAATTGTTTCTTAGTTGATCAAAATCTCCCTAGCTGATTTTGTGCTACACCTGTTGAAAACTGCACTTTTTCACTATGGGAAAATGAATAGGCTGAAACTGTGACTCTGTGGTGTTTTGATTTCTTTATAACTTTTTCATTTTATAATGTGCTGTTCCCATTTGCAGTTGGAGGGGGGTGGTGGTGAGGGGCACTTGACAAACTTTATGTTTTGAAAATGCCATTTAAACCCACCCAGCAAGTCCAAAATTATTAGCAATAGAATTTTGGGAAACAATAGCTTTTTTCCATTTTTGAAATGACTCTCAGCCTCTCTACTGCAAAACACCATGGGAGAAGTAGCTATCATTTTGGTAGAAGGGGACACCCCCTTCTCCATCAAATATTTAAACTAATGTGTGCAATACCCACCAATCCCCCCTCACCCCCCGATCTCGAGTAAATGCTTTGTGTCTCAGTTGTTTCATTCCTCGTTCAATTCAATCCAGCAGTTTTCGCTGTGCACTGGAGCAAAAATGTGCCTTTTTTGTCAAAGGTAAATTGAATGGGCACTAGTCTGAAATTGTCTTTTTTTGGTGTCTTGTTAACTTTTATTTTTAAACAGATTGTTCCCAAAATGTCCAGTCTGAGGGCCATGTGTACAATTTTGTCTACAAAATTTCAGCCAACACCATCATACAAGCCAAAAGGTATTAGCAAATCCTTTTTGGGATTCCCTATGGTACTCAAAATGCACTTTAACTATAGTGTGGCGACATATATATATATATGTTTGTATTTATATCACAAAAGAGTTACAGTCAGTTAAACCAATTCTACAAGCATTAGAAATAAAAAGGTTATGGTAACAGCATGATTTACTTCTTCAATACATTTCCTATAGTTATTATTAAAATCATATATCATGGTAACTTAAACACACCCTGCTTTAATTGTTTAATATGTTTATTTTTTTAATATTAACTCTTTATGTTGAAAGTGATGTAATATGTTGTTCAAATATTTGTTTGTATTTCATGACATTTTTTAAATGCATGCTTTAATATAATGTTTCAGTGTTTATTACATTAGCCCTGTTGTTGTTGATATTTATAGTTTGTATTTTTCCAAAAATCTTAATTGTAGTACCCATATTACATGTTGGCAATTATAATTGTATGTTCAATATAATGATTATTGTAGTTTAAATGTGATTAACATATTTAATGATACATGTGTATATGTTGATGTTATTTGTTGAACCTCATGTTAGTAAGTAACCATTTCTGTTTGTGATACTTTACTAGTAGTGTAATAGTTTATTGTATTTTTATTGTCAAAATCCAGTGTTTATTGTTTAATAAAGTATTGTATTTTTGTGCCCTTATTACGTTTAGGCTATGTTGATTAAAATAATGTTGATATGTAAATAATGGTATTTTAATTGTTGATGCACATTTTCATATTGTAGCTATGTGCCTAATCTTGTTTGGTTTAGTATACAATTGGTTAGGTGTGTTTCCATTTTTATTTGTTTTTACTGATGTTTTGTCATGAATATTTGCTATTTTATGTTTGATTTAATTTGTCATGATACTTTAATTTAGTTTTATAAATATTGTAGAGTTTATGTTGAAATGTATGTTATATGTATGTTTAATGTACTTTTAAATTGTTTTTAAAATGATGCAACCATTTGCTTGCAGTGATTTTGTGCAAATATTAAATGCTTTTAAGTTTGTGATTGGGTTAATATTCCTGTGATATATTATTTTAATTTAACATTTTTATTTATAAAGTACTGTGAGGAACTGCTGCCTGGAAAGGGTGTAGAAAGCCTGGTTTATGTATTTTTAATAACTAATAAAATGATGTGGGTAATTTCATCTCAAAAAGTGTGACCTGCCAATCAGGTCTCCCTTTTGCAAACTCCATGCCAAAAACATAGTGTACCCTTGCACCCTGCTAAATCAGGGACCTGAAATGCAGCACCTGCTCTCCAGTGGCACAGAACTGGTTCTGGTCACAGGTCCTGTCTTAACATTTGTAGTGACAGCCAAGTCCCTGTCCTGCAGGGGCTGTGTTTAAGATATGAACCCCTGTACCAAAAATGACATAGCTATGAGAATGCTGTCCTAGTGGCAGGTTCAAATGTGAAAGACGTCGTACTATGTCATCGTGTGTTTTATCTCAAAAGTGAGGTATGGTAGCTCGAATCTCTCATAATTATCTAAGCAACATCAATTTTATATTGCACATGTGCTAGCTCTGCGAGCCAAGCTCAGCTGTGGAAGGGTTGTGTGTATTCCCCCCAGCCAGGCTGTCTCTTCTGTTTTGAGCAAGACTGTAGCCCTTTGGGTTCCCTAGTTTGTATCTTTTGTGAGGGCAGGTAAGACACTCACCAGTGAGACCGGCACTCCACATGAAACTGTCCTGGGAAAAGGAATCAAAGGAAACACACTTCACAAAAGGAATACATTTGAACCAGGGAGCTGCATACCAAAATAGCCTTTGTTTGTATTGACAAGTGAAGAGGACAGAGTTAGTGTAGGCAGGGGAAGCTCAGACCAGCTGAATGAAGGTTCTGCCATCATGTTCTTTCTCTTTACCTCTCTTCCTTGCTTTCCCTCCACTACCTTTAGCACAAACCACTTTGGTTGTGATGTTAGAAGCAAAGTTCACTTTTTCCAAGAATATGGATTGGCCCCTTAATTCACAGGTGTTTTTTAATCATCTCTTGAACCCTGGATAATTTCATTTGACCGCTGTTGGAAAAGCTGTCTTTCCAAAGTCCTCCATTCATGAGGTGCGGACAGGTAGTCCAAGTCAGGGGCAAGTTCTGTCCCCTTATCATTCGCAGGGCACATTAGGGGTGACCTTCTGCTGGAGCAAGACCTGCCTCACTGCAAGCCACAGTGACCTCACCATGCTGAAGGGCTCCTGCAGGTGTATGCCAGCCTCCCTTGTGTTTGGGAGCTTGAGAAAAGGATTAATCTTGCCCTTGAGATCTTTTGAGCTCGTCTCACAACACTTAAGAGCCAAGCCAGCCAGGATTCCTGCATTTTCATCATCAAACCACTGTCAACCATGAATTGTGCTCATTCAACCTTGTTCAAAGAAGCATGACATGCAAGGAGCTTCGTTTGTCAATCTGTGATCTTTGAACTGCTGTCCTGCATGTTCAAACAAGTTTGCGCTCACACCACACAAGCTAAAGCACGTTGTTGCCTCAGCTCAAACAAAGAAGCATTGCTGCAGATCCATCCACTCAAACCATTGTTCAAACCTCCAACCTCTTCATCGCCGATCGAATTGTCGACTGAACTAACCATGCTGTTTCCAGTCCTGCATCAAACCAACTTGCCTTGTGCATCCTGACCTCATGCCATTCCTCAATGACCCTCAACCTTCTAACCAAACCAGGGGATATTCACAACTGCATCACTCGAGTAACACTTTACACTGCAGCATCCTTCATTTTGAACACACCTCAAAATTGGCTTGCTGCTGGACTACCACGACTTCTGCATTTCAAACTGAATTGAACCAAAAAATGGCACTGAAAAGCCTGGTTCACTGTTCTTGAACCCCTGAGACACTGCAAATCTATTATTATTTCCTGATAACTGCCCCCCTAGTCCATTTTGACCCATATGGGCTGGTTAGGTCAAATTAATCCCTTTTTGCAATTCAAGAATATATTATTTGTGAACAATTTGTTTTATTGCCTTTTCCCCACCTATGTCATTACCCTGGATTGTGCAACTTGATATCTTGCATAGTCTGTGTTCTTTGCGCGTGGGTGGGTTTTTGCAGTGTTTTCTATTTAGTTATTATTGCATAGGGTGTGTTTAATTAAAGTATCTATATTTGTATAGAACCTTGATTGGACATTTCTTTATTTTGGACTGTTATACTTCACTGTTGGGTTGCTACTGTTTCACATTCACACCCCTCTGGAGAGTAAAGCCGACCCTTTGTCCACATTAGCACAAATGTCAAATTGCCGGTTTTACCTTTATGATTGGGTTGGGTCTTGGTTTCTTGCAGAGAAGAAGTACATTTTTCTCACAACACATTATGTTTTTCTCTTAACATTTTAATTTCTAATGATTGTAGACTTTCAGTTTTTCTTGGTTTAACTCGTTTGTAAACATATTATTCAAATAGGTTACGTAATTCTCTAAGTGTCACATGATTGTTACATTATGTTAATGACTGTTGTGTTTTTTGTGACATACATTTTAATTACATTGCTTTATATTACAATATTACTCTATGATGCAATTGCTTACATTTAATAGTGTATTTTATACTAAAATATTAATTTTGCAAGTATGAAACATCTGTATTTCCTTTCTATATTGGGCTCCACATCGCCCCATAGAGTCATCCCTTACCTTAAATGTTAATAGAATCCTAAAAACGTCAACATTTTGTATTGCAAAAAGTTCATTTTATAAGCTTTATACACATAAAATGTTTGAATTAATACCAGTAAAAGGTTCCTTTTGAGCATCAAAAGTGTGTTTAAAGAATTTCGTTTTGCAAATGCTTTAGCTACAAAGTTTGGAATATCATTTTTCTATCAATGTATCTACGTGCGCCTTTGCAAATGTTAACTTGTTTCATTAACCTAAGAAGAATGTTTCTCCTTTTTGATAAAACATATTTGTATTGCTCATGTTTTGAAAGGCTAAATAAGTGTCTCTGTTTGCTGTTGTTATTTAAGTTTCTTATGTATGTTTATGGTTTGCACATGTATGATTCACAATACAATTTTTTAAAATGTCAGATTTTTTAATTATTTTTTTCCAGCATTATTATATGTGGAATTTAACTAATAGTTAGTTGTGGTTTTAGATTATTTTCATTTGACATATTGGATAGTTTACATTACATCTTTTAATATCTGGTATTTCTTCATGCAATTGTTCTAATGTTTCATGCCTTTCTACCCCTTATAATGGAAACAGTTCTATCTGTACAACATTTTAGAAAATAACACATATACGAAATATTATACTTTGGAAATGTATTATAAAGTATTGGAGGTCATTAAAGTGTTTTGTACTAAGTACTGCTATAATGTATGGTGTACATGCCTGGTTTATTTGCTGGGGTGTTTTATCATTATACACATGTTTCAAATGTATCACCCCATGCTTGTTTTGAATATTCAAGAACATGGCTGAATTTTTGAGATTATAGTTTTTGGTATTCCCCCTTTTTAGGTATTATAATTGGTTATTTATAACACACTTAATACCCAAAGATTTCTAAGCGTGGACCCTGGGATTAAATCTTTGTTGCTCTGCACCGTTTTGCTTCCAAGGTGAGCGTGTTGCACTGAGCTATCCTAACAAGATGCCTTGCATATGGTGCAACATGTGTGACATTCCTAATATCATCCAGTTCAAGAATCTCAAAGTAGTCCCAAACTCAAGATCTTAGGGTTCCGAAAGGAATAGTACTACAGATTAGTATATTCTGCGATGTTCTTTTGTTGCATGTAATAGCAACAGGTTAGTTCTAAAAAAGATTGTTTAAAAATGCATATTTGCAATGTATGTTATCCACTTTTCATTTGTTTACTGTGAGAGATTACCATCTTTTAGTTTTGATACATATTTGCATATTTGTACTTTAAAAAAGGGTTCATATTTATAAGTATATGAGCAGAAAGGAGATCTAGAGGACACCATTTTATAAAGGTTATGTTATGTTATGTTACTTGGTATTTATATAGCACCTTATATATCATTGATATGACCTCAAAGCACTGGTATGTGAACCGGAGTTCAAGTCAGTAGAGAGAGTGTTGTATGGTGCGTGGGTGAACCGGATATGTGTGCAGCTGGTGTGGTTGTTGCATGATAGCCTCTTCTTAGTGATAGGTGTGGTGCTGATGAAATTAGTTGGATGTGTTCATTCTGGAGGGTGGACACCCAGAATGAGTTGTGGCTGCGTTAGGCCTGAGGAGACGCCTAAGCTAGCCGGAATGTGCTCAGCTAGCTGTGTTTTCTTAGGATGATGAGGTGTTTGTGGGGTAATGTTAATATGAGAACAGCTCGACCAAATTTATCAAGGTATAGCTGTGTTCTAGTTGAATGATGGTGTATAGGAGAGAGTAAGCATAGTAGTGTGATTTGGTGGTTATCAGAAAAGCACCTGTGACCAGACACGAGAGCAGGACAGGGGGGCGTACATAGCGGCATATGTATATAAAACGACAGGATGGATAGGGGTAAACATGTGATACAGGTAACATGGGTATACAGGTACATAGCATATATAAAACTTTAACACAGTGACACTATTAGGCACACTTTCTGAGTTCAAACTTTAACACAGTGATGTTAATAGGCACACTCGATGTTGTTGGGAACATTTCTAGATTAAAACTTTAACACAGTGATGCTATTAGTCATACTCAAGTATGTTGGCCACACTTTCTACATTCAAATTGTAACACAATCTAGATGCAGGATGGATTCGATACAGTGACGCTATTAGGGCACACTCAATGAAGTTGGGTGTACTTTCTAAATTGAAACTGTAACACAGTCTAGATGTAAGATTCAACATAGTTCGGCTATTAGGGCACACACAATGATACTTGGGCACACTATCTAGATGTGAAGCTCCCCACTGTGAAACAATTTGGGCACACTCAATTATCTTGGGCGCACTTTCTAAGTTCAAACTTTAACACGGTGATACTATTAGACACACTTTCTAAGTTCAATTTTTTGTACAGTGATGATAATAGGCACACTCAATGATGTTGGGCACACTTTCTAAATTCAAAATCTAACACAGTGATGCTATCAGGCACACTTTATAATTGCACATTTTAGCACAGTGAGTCTATTAGGGCACGCTCAATGATACTTGGGCACACTATCTAGATGAGAAACTCAACACAGTGAAACAGTTTGGGCACACGCAATGATCTTGGGCACACTTTCTAAATTCAAACATTAACACAGTGATGCTATTAGGCACACTTTCTAAATTCAACTTTAACACAATGACACTATTAGGCACACTTTCTAAGTTCAAATTTTAGCACAGTGACGCTATTAAGCACACTCATTGATGTTGGGTGCACTTTCTAAATTCAAATTGTTGAACAGTCTAGATGCAGTATTCGATACAGTGAGGCTATTAGGGCACGCTCAATGATACTTGGGCACACTATCTAGATGAGAAACTCAACATAGTGAAACAGTTTGGGCACACTGAATGATCTTGGGTGCACTTTCTAAGTTCAAACTTTAACACAGTGGCGCTATTAGGCACACTCAATGATCTTGGGCACACTTTCTAAATTCAAATAGTAACACAGTCTTAATGCAGGATTCAATACCGTGTGGCTATTAGGGCACACTCAATTATAGTTGGGCACATTATCTAGATGAGAAAATTAACACAGTGAAACAGTTTGGCACACCCAACGATCTTGGGCACACTTTCTAAGTTCAAACATTAACACAGTGATGCTATTAGGAACACTTTCTAAGTTCAAACTTTAACACAGTGACACTAATAGGCACACTCAATGATGTTGGGCGCACTTGCTAATTTCAAACTTTAACACAGTGACACTAATAGGCACACTCAATGGTGTTGGGCATCTGTATCAAAGACATATACTGAAGATGATAAAAAAAGATTAATGAAAATCAATCATGAATAAATCATAAACAAGAAAAACATTTAAATTGCAGGTAAAATCACATTTATAAAAATGTGATTGACGTCAATCATTCCCACACAGAAATCCTAGATCGTTCATTCAGCAATCATACCTCTCCTATCATACTTGCACACATCTCAAGGATGACATTTACTAACAACACCAATTACTACACAATATTCAGAAAGTGATGTGTATGTTGTCCTTTTTTGGAGTGGATCTTGAATGTAGTTACATGGAGCACGATCACATCTCCAAAAATATTTCAGGACCAACTGGTTTCAACATATAGGTGTGGTTTCAAACATCTTCATCGCGGGACCAATTACACTTTAATGCGCTAGGTACTCACTTCGTTAGAGGCAGAAAAGATGAACAGCAGTATTGCATCTAAAATTGATTGCATAGCTGACTTATGAGGCATGTCATGGGTATAAATGTTATCCTCATGCAGATACACTTGTAGTAGGTATTGCGTGAGGAATACACAGTAGGCAATCCAAAATTGCAATCATCCTTATCCTATCAAGTGTCATGAATGTACTTCATGGACATCTGGCAGCATCAGAACATGAAGCCTATTTATAAGTACATTTTGACTTCTTTAAAAATGAAAATACATGTCAAATCTTTACATATGTTTCGGAGTCTTGGAATAATAACTTCACCTTCTGTAATACTTTGCTAATAAATGTACTAGTTAATATACATTTTCTTTGCAGATCAAGTGGTGTTTGCAGCATTAATTGTTATGGGATTTTTCCTATTCTAATTTTAATTAACTTTAATGTATCATTTATAGGTTTTTGGAATGTAGAATCTGGCTGATGAGGTGTGGCGCAGCCAACATTAATATTAATATTTCCGTTATCATCAGATTTATTGTTTTCTTCATGGTTTTGAGTTGAAGGTGTTCTGGACATTTGTGGCAACAGTTGAAAAAAATACTCCATAGTTAAAGAACACTCTACTAATAAATTGCATTGTTTTATTACTTATCAGTTTAAACGGTTTATATATTTGTTGTGAATGTCAAAACACGCATACCATGTTATAGTACTTTAGGGAATGCTGAGTGCTTAGAGGTAAAAAGGAAGGACAATGGGACTGATGTTTCAATTGTTTATGAATCTTGAATGTTCTTGAACAATTCACCACACAGTTGTAGAACTGACTCAAAGGTGTGATATTCAGTTCATCTGGAAATGGTCTGAATCCCCTGGGAGATTTTACACTGAACCCTAGTTGTAGTAAAAGGCAGCCCAGGCGAGGCCAGAATGCTGATATCAGATAGCCATCTAAATGACCCCAAACACATTAACATCACCAATTCACCAGATCATTCCTGCAAAGACAGTAATGAATGACATGGCCAGGAACAACACCTGGAAAGAACGCAATTGACATGCATTAATTAGACATAACAAAATCAAAGCTGTGGTACGGTGGATGCCCTTAAGCAACTTCTGACCCATTGAGTGAGAGCACACAGGGACCCCATCCGTAAAACAATGTGCAGCAAAAATAGCAGAGTTAACAACATTCACAAAGCAATAAGCAGAGGAGGAAGCAAAGAAGGCATGACATGTACCACTGGATATCTTCAGCACAAATGGAGAATAGTGATCACTGAACCAGTGTACCCAAATCCCCATTGCAGATTAATGTGTCTTCACTGATATTTGCTTTGTATTTAGTAATATTCACAAAGCGCTTTTGCCACATCAAATGTGGTGAACATACAGTACAACAAATTACACCAACATTTTGCAATGATGTGGATAAGACATTAAATCATAAGAATAGAACAGGAAATAATCAGTTGTTAAAAATGAGGAATATTTGGGGATCGGGAGTTCAAAAGAGCAAAACAGAGAAAGGGCACAAGGTGGTTTGGGGACAGATACAAATGCAAAGATGATGAGTGAAGAGAACTTGGAGAGGAGTAAAGAGTGACCAATGAGGATAGATAATATGGGACAAGGTCAGGAATACAAAACAGAGGAAGTGAAAGGGAAGACAGAAATCAAAAGACAGGAGAGAAATAGATAGAAGAGAGGAAGTGATACCGAAGCGTGAGAATAAGGAAAACAGAAAATGTATAGCAGAGTTAAAAACAGAATGAAGACAAGCACGATGTGAAACAGAAAGACACACCTGAAGAACAGAGCAATATTCAGGATGGGAGAAGGTAAGTGATGAAATCAAACATTAAGTCATATGAGAAAAAAAATCATGTGCTCCTGGTGTTAAAGAGTTGGAAGCAGCAGAAGCTAGAAGTTTGGGCATTTGAGCAGAAAATGAAAGATTGTGGTCAAATAGCACAACAAGATTCAAAGCCGAAGCAGAAAAGGAAAGAAGAGCAGCAGGAAAAGATAAGCCATGGGTGCTACATGGGGGGAATAGAAGAGTTTGGTAAAAAATAAAACTTCAGTTTCCGTAAGGCTCAGGTGAAGAAAAGGCGAATGCATATTTCCTTGGGCAACATTACGACAAGCCTAGATGTTAGTGGGAGGGGATTGGAGAATAAGGAAAATAAAAAGAAAATCTGTGAGTCATCCACATAGAAGTGATAGGAGAGATTGAAGACAGATGTAAGTCCAAAAGAAGAACCTTGTGGAACACCTTATTGAATGGGATGAGGAGAGGACATTTGACCAGCCCCGGCGACAGAGTAAGCATAGTTGGAACAATGGGAACAATAGGAACAAAACCCCTGAAGTACAGAACTAGAGAGACTAAGAGAGGTAAGAGAAAAAAGGAGGATAGGATTGTCAAGAATATCAAAAGATGCAGAAAGGTGAAGAAGAAGAATAGAAGAATGCTTAGCATGACAAGCCAACGGTAAAGAGTGGAGCATTGGAGAAGAGCTGCATCAGTGGAGGGAGATTACCAAAAGCCACATTTCAGTGAAGGAAGAAGGGAGTGAAGATTTAGGTAATAAGAGACGTGAGGGTATACCACTCGTTTTAAGCAGTTTGGATAGAAATGGAAGAAAGTGATAGGACAGAAATTAGCAGGTGGTGAGGGGTCCAAGAATCTTTTCTGGTATGGGGATCACCATTGTCAGGTTAGATAAGGAATACATTGTATATAAATAGAAGGAATAAGAGAAGAAGGAATGCGATCAAGAGGAAAAGCCGTAAGGTGAGATATAGATAGAAATGAAGCCATGTCAGGAAGAGGAAAGAAGAAAGGAAGAGCTCAAATAAAAGTGGATGAAATAGAATGGAAAAGGAAAAGGTAAGGAGAACATTGGGTGAATGAGGAGCGAAGATATACAATTTGGAGGTAAAATAATCAGCAAAATAGGTGGAGGAAAATGGGAAAGTTGTTTTATATGATGTGATTGAACCAGAGGCCCATGATTTATAGATATATGACAAAGGCTTGTCAGAAGACATCTTAGGGGCCAGCCTTATGTGAGATGGGTCACTCTGCAATGGAAAGGAAACCTAAAAGAACTAATAGATGGAGATAGGCCTGCTGATCCAGATCTATGTCCCTGCTAACCTTCAGAAAGATTTGAAAATCTGACTGCATTACCAAGACCAAATGAAACAATGGCTGGGCCAACCAAAGAGGGGTGACTAAAACAACCCCTTACCTAAGCTTGTGACCACCCAGACCCATCCCTTTTGCAAAAGAGTCTGGCCTCCAACTGAATAATCTGAAAAGATGGGTGTTTTGATGGTTTGCAAACAGGTTGACCTGAAATTGACCCCATCTCACACAGTGCTGGAGATACAGGATAATTTGAAAATGTCATACCTTGGTGTCCCCTTAATGATGAGAATATTAGTCACACACCAGATTTTGATTCACATGTAGATGTTCTGCTTTGACCTTGATTTTCAATAACAGTCAATTTGCCAATACTGGATTTCCAACTCTGACAACCTTTTATACCTCACAACCACCACTTTGTTGATGTTATGTTATGTTATTTTGCATTTATATAGCGCCTTATGTATCATTGGTATGATCTCAAAGCGCTGGTAGTTTGAACGCCCTCGGGAACCTTTGTTCGAGTCATTTGAGAGAGAGAGATAGAGTGTCGTAAGGTGCGTGGGTGAACCGGATATGTGTGCAGCTGGTGATGCATCTGCATGATAGCTGCTTCTTAGCAGTAGGTGAGGTGTTTGGGACATCAGGAATATGTGTTAATTCTGGAGGGCTGACACCCAGACTGATTTCGGCTGCGCTAAGCCTGAGAAGACACCTAGGCTATTGTTGTGTGCTCAGCTAGCTGTGTTTAATTAGGATGTTGAGGAGTAAGAGGCAAGTGTCAGTTTGAGAACAGCTATACCGAATGTGTTATAGTATTGCTGTGTTCTAGTTGAGTGGTGGCGTATAGGAGAGAATAAGCATGGTAGTGTGATATGGTGGTTTTCATTGAAGCCGTTCCTTCCCTTCCGTCTGTTCCATCCACTCCATCTATTCTGTCCATTTCGTGTAGTCCATCTGTTCCATGAACTCCATTTGTTCTACCTACTCTGTTAGTTCCATCCACTCCATCCACTCTATCCGAAATATCACTTGACCCGATCCATTACATCCAATCCATTGCAACCAGTTTGAATCCGTTCCAATCCATTCCAATCTGTTCCAATCCACTCCATCCACTCTATCTGAATCATCACTCGACCGGATCCAATGCATCCAATCCATCCCATCCATCCCATCCACTCCATCCATTCCATCCACTCCATCCGCTCCATCCAATCTATCCACTCCATCCGTTCCATCCACTCCATCCGTTCCATCTGCTCCTTCCATTCCATCTGTTTCTTTCACTCCATCCATTTCTTCCAATCCATCCGTTCCATCCACTCCATCCGTTCCATCCGCTCCATCCGTTCCATCCACTCCATCCGTTCCATCCACTCCATCCGTTCCATCTGCTCCTTCCATTCCATCTGTTTCTTTCACTCCATCCATTTCTTCCAATCCATCCGTTCCATCCACTCCATCCGTTCCATCCGCTCCATCCGTTCCATCCGCTCCATTCGCTCCATCCGCTCCATCCTTTCCATCCATTCCATCCTTTCCATCAGTTCCTTTCTTTCCAGCCGCTCCGTCCTTTCCATCGGCTCCATCCTATCTGTCCACTCCATCCACTCCATCATTTCCATCCACTCGATTCTTTCCATCCATTCCATCCTTTCCATCCATTCCATCCTTTCTATCCTTTCTATCCTTTCTATCCTTTCCTTCCGCTGCTTCCATCTGTTGTTTCCACTCCACCCCCTCTGTCCTTTCCATCCACTCCATTGAAGTGGGAGAATGGAAGACCAGGCTCCCGTCCTTCACCTCTCGCGCTTGGCCTAGAGGGTCACGGCCCAGACACCCGCCGCGAGAAGAGTTTGTCCAGTTACCAGACGACCAGGTACCCTGGTACAGGAACATACGGATGTGTCCACCTGCCTGCCCAGCAGCCCGCACTGGCCATGCCGACACCTGCGGCTCGGATCAGCTAGACTAAAAACCACACGTCGTTAGAGATGCCATGACGACCTAGACGACGGGAAGCACATCTGTACAAATATACACACTTAACATTTCCACACCAATCTACACGAAGAACATACTCAGTGCTCTGACGTAGGCGACAGACATACTCACGGACGTACATCTTTATTATTTTTACATAGGCTTTCAGAATGCAGAAACGCAAGATGCATCATGAACTCATCTATAACGCCGCTTGCTCACGCTTCTCTTGAAACCCGTTACCACCATGAGAGGTATAATAGAAACACGATACTGGTCATGGAAATATATGCCACTATAACCTAAAGCACCCATGTCCGAAATGGATCACTATACACCAGGCCCAAGTAGGCCTCAAGCAAGAGTTCCCGTGGACATTAACAAAGCAAAAGTCAGGTTGCTGATCCTGCAGAATGAGCCTGGTGGAGAAATCAGCCAAGGTCGCAATGTTGCAAACCCACATCCAAGAACAAATCATCAAAGGCACGATGTTGCAACCTCGCACTCCGCATACCAACGTTAAAGTCATATCTACAAATTAAACCAGACACACAGTGGAAAAGCAATATTAATTGTGCAGAATTCTGCCTCAAACACGGTCCCGCCCCACGTGACCAAGCCGAACCTGACGAGATGCCAAAACCCAGGAGAGAAAAGGCGTCTGGGTCCCTCACTACGAGACACAGGCCGAGACACGTGAAAGGCTCAATGAACACCTGCTACAGTGGGAGAGGTCAGCCTTCCACCTATGAATAAATCCTCACATTGTCTGCACGTACCCATATTGAAACATTGTTGCAAACACAGGTACACCGAGAGCTGGGAACAACGGTGGTCCCAGGCTGGGGAGCTCACGGATGCACCAATCAGAACATGGGGCTCTTATCTCAGACGTCAGTAACATTAGCCAATCCTCAGAGGTCTTCATGTAACAATTCTTATGTATCTAATTATAGGGACAACCCAGATATACCACCTGACTACACCTTGACCACTAATATCATTCTCTATATGTGTACTATACTAACCCTACCACTCGAGCAACCAATTAAGAGTGGCGATAGGTTTTTTTTGTTAACTTTCTGAAGTGACGCAAGTAGCGCGTCATAATGCAGTAAAAAGGGCCTGCGAGCCCCACAATTGTGTGTGTCAGGACGAACGCGTGCGCTCCTTGACCCATCCCTGCCGTTTGCATAATAAACAGCAGAGTCGCCTTGCTCCTTGTGTGTGTCTCATACTCTATCTCATCTGGGATATACGGGAGGAGTTGGGGCCTCCCTGCCCGGAGGTCTGCGGACGGCCCGGCCGACCCCGGCAGAATTTCCCCCCGACAAGTTGGAGGCACTGCTTAGATCTGTTTAAGATCAACTTTTATTTTTTAGTTTTTCCAGGCACTCCCGTTGCGAGGAGGCCCGGCGGCGCGGCCCCCTCTGCCGTTGCCCCCTTCTGAGGACTACAGGACCATCGCGGAGCCGCGAGAAGACCGGACAGCGCAATCCGGATATTGGCCCTCGGGAGCCGGTTGAGAAGTATCCCGCCCGCGGTCGGCGAGTGTCCAGACGTGGTCCAGACGAGGGGAGGTGGCGAGCCGCTTGGAGGGTGCACGCAGTCGAGCGGCCCTGCATCGAGAGAACTTGGTGAGCATGACACGCGCAACAAGCAATGCGAAATTGTGAGGGAGGGGGAGGAAGTAAATAAGGGAGGGGGGAGGTATTGTACAGATGTGCGGTGAAGGTTTAACTGAGCGTTGCTAATGGAATGAATGGTAGTGAAACGAGTGCGAGAACAGTCGGCTAACGTTACGCGAGAGAGGGGGCGGGGCACGAAAACATCACGTGCAGCCGCTCGTAACAGTCAGCTAACGTTACGCGAAAGAGGGGGTGGGGCACGAAAACATCACGTGCAGCCGCTCGTAAGAAACTGATGGCTTAAAGTGCGACTAAGTGTGAGGGTGGGTGTGTGTGGTTTCCTACGACTTGACATTTATTGATCAATGAGTAGATGAGGTTCCCTATTGTTCGAGCAAGAAACTCGATAGGTAGATGACGTTTCCCTGTGGCAGGTAGCTAGCTACATAGTTGCCCAAAACAGAAGATAATTGGCTGGTTAAGCCCTCCTGTTGAGGGGCGTATCACACGCGAGGCGACGCAGCGTGCGCAGTCCGGTTATATTATTGATGAGATTACCTTGTTCCAGGAGAGACAGGAAGACAGCTGTAGGGTTAGCGGGGTAGATTGCAAGTGTATTTGAACTTAAGGAACATAACAAGAATATACCAGTAGCTCGAAGAAATCGGTGACGTCACCAGTAGGGATTTAATAGGATATCGCGAGCACAAGGAATTTTGGGTTTGAGAATGGTGGGGAAGAGAAGCATGATAAAGGAGCTGATACGGAGATAAACTATAAACCAGTGGATCGAAAGAAGAAGGGGAAAGGGGCGTGGCTGCGCACGGAGAACGCCGGCCACGGCGAGTGTAAAAGGGGGAGGAGAACGGAGAAACAGGACGACTGTATAAGATCGTCGTAAGAGGTACGCAGCCGCAGGGGGCTGCGTGCGCTTCGGCCGCAGGGGGCTGCGTGCGCTTCGGCCGCAGGGGGCTGTAGGGGAAGGAATATAATATAACATCATATTTATTATTATTGCATAATTTGTCAAAGGATTGTCGTAAGTCCCCACACTTGCGGGGCGAGGTAAGCAATACAAGGTTGTACATTATAAACTGCTAGTAAGGGGAAGGGTAACAAGGGGAGTGCAACTATGTCATACGGGAGTGGGTCGGGAGGGTGGGGGAACACCCTCACTACCCCACTACAGCACATATGCACCACATTGCCACCACACAGGGAGAAGTTAATTAAGTACAGCATAGAGTGGACCCAGGGGACAGACAACAAAATGTTAACACCATGGCCGCCTAATGGTAGTTTCGATCCATATGCCCAACATTCACTACTAAACCATCTGCACAATACATACAAGGGGAAGAAGTTGGCAAACCATGTGGAGGTGTTTAACTTATGGAGGATGTTCCAGGGGTCTCGACCAGGACCAAATGGAATGTTCACTATGGGGGAAACACCGGAAGAAAAGGAGATTAAGAAAGAAGGAACGGGTGGGGAAATGTGTGCGAAAGTACAAAGAATACGGGGAACGAAAGACAGGGAGGAGAAAAGGTTGATAAATCGGACGACATAAAAAAGGAACTGAGCAATGAGATACCCATAACACCGGGAGTAAAAACAGAGGGAGGAGGGTTGTACCCTTTAAGAGAATTAGGAGAAATAGAAGGACAGTTAAGGGCGGCTGAAGGATACTCAAACCCGGCATACAGCCCTCCACCATATGTGGCTCATGGGAAGATACCAATGGGGGAATGGAGGATTAGAGAAGAGCAGACTGTAGAGATAGGAAACGATGAGTGGGTAGCTGCACAGATATTGTTGAAATTACGAGGCTCACTAACTGGAGAAGAAAGGGAGGCGGTAAAGAGAACAAACGAGGATAGTGCCAGAGAGAGTGAAATGAGGGGAGAGGAGCTACTACGGCAGAAGGAAGAGATTTTGGAGGAAAGATTAGCAAAACTAAGGGATGAGCAGAATGAACTGATCAAACAACTTGAGAGGGAGGAAAGAGAGAGAGTGAGGAAAAGGAAAGAAGGTAAGGACGAATTGGAAAAATTAAGGGAACGAAGTGAGGAGCAAAAGAGAGAAGCTGAAAGGGTAAAAGCAGCAGCAGATAGGGTATCAAGAGTAGTACTGAGAGAGAAGAAGAAGGAAGAAGAAGAAAAGGAAAAGGAAATGGAATTATGGAGGAGGAGGATAATATCGGAGACAGCTAAGAAATATGAAGAAGGGAAGGTAATAGAGAGTATAGTAGAAAGAGAAAGGGTGAAATGGGAAAGGAAGAGAGAGGATGAAAGGATATTGGAACAGATGAGCAACGAAGTAATGGAGGAACTGAAAAGGAAAAGGGAGGAAAATAGTAGGGAAATGGAGGAGAGAAGTGAAGAAGGAAGAGAAGGGAGGGGTAGGGAGAGTGAAAGATGGGGAGATGTATATAAAAGTAGGGAGGTAGCAACGACATCAGCACTAGGGGGGACAGTTGTTAACAACGAAAGGGGAGAAAGAGACATAATAGATTTGAAAACGGTAACAATGAAAGGAAAAAAGGCAGAGTGGGGGGTGCCATTTATGAATGATTTTTGCAGTGAGGAGGAAGGAGGAGTGGAGAAGGATGGAAGAAAGAGTGAAAGGGAAAGCTTAGATAAACTGTACCTCACTAGAACAAACATAGATTCGCCCTGGATAAGTAGAAGATGGGAGGAGCTGGAGAGAAGTAAGGAGGAAGTGAAAAGAATAGGGGAAACACAAACCAATGAAACCACGCCACCCACATCCCCATCACGCCGCCCTCCCACGTCACTACCTACATGTTCAACCACCGCACGCTCTCTGCAAAGAATAAAGCTTGCACCCTTCATGAACGAACTTACACCCTATGCATGTCGGCTTAGGGACCTCCCTAGTCGCAGGCAAGAAAGACAAATAAACATACCCATATTGAACACAGGAAATGATGAAAGAAGGGGGAAGGAAGAAGAGGGAGGTAGGGGCAGAGGTAGTAAGGAAGAATTTGAAGTAGTAAAAGAAATGGGGGAAGAGGAGGGGTGTGAAGACTCAATATCATGGAGCGTAAAGGGTGACACAAGACAGAATTTAATGCCACTGCTGGAGAGAGGAGGGGTTAGACCACAGTATGTACCTTGGAAACATACGGATAAGGAAAATATAAAATGTAGGCTCCCATCACTAAGTGGAGGTGCGGGTAAGTGGATATATGAAATGGAAAAACACACCGCAGGACAGAAACTCGCAGTAGGAGATGTGAAAGGCCTGTTAATATCAATATTAGGGGATAGAGCGGATGACATTTGGAAAAGAGCGGGATTCCATGGGGTAACAATAACAAACACATCGCATGATGGGGCACCATTTGCAAACTGCAGACATGCGCTATGGCAGGCACTGAGAGTGCAGTACCCAGACACATCAGACATAGGAGCCATTACTTCCCGTAAGATGGGTGAAAATGAGGATCCTGTTGATTATATCCAGGATATTCAAGAGAAGTGGCGCATGGAAACTAGAGAACAATGGGACAAAACACCAGCCATATTTTATCATATACTAGTACAAGGGCTCCCAGAAGGAGTTCAGAAACAACTAAAGAAAGTAGTGGGAATGGAAGCAAAACCATGGCCAGAAATACAACTGACTATAGTACATCACTGCAGGACATGGCAAGGAAAAATGAAACAAAAGGAGGAGGACAGGAAAACAGAAGAGGCCAAATTAGTACAGAAAAAACTTACTAAATATACAATGGAAGGGGCACTAATAACTACGCCCACACCAATGGCCCAAAGCCCAATGCAAGTAGTGGCTGCACAAGATCCAGCTCAAATAACGCCTCCACAAGGTGTAATACAGCAAGTGCCGCCTCTGCAATTACACGCACCAAACATGGGAGGAGGGTACCCAATGCAAGGAACTGGGTATTATAGTTATAACAGAGGGAGAGGAGGGTTTATGAGGGGGAGAGGATATGGATATAATACCCAGCAACAGGCTGGGGGACTTAGAAATTACTACCCCATAGGGCAACCCGTATACCAGGACAACACAGGGAGCTTCCCATGGCAAAACAGGGAACCACCCGTGTGTTGGAGCTGCGGACTATTAGGACACATGTCACGTACATGTAGGGTCAGGCCAGGAACACCAGCATGGAATGAACAAGCACAACCTAGGACATCACAAGAACAGCAGGGCATACAACAACAGCAGATGTCACAACAAGGGAGTGGCCAACAACAACAAACACGACAGCCACAAACCTATTCACTGCCTCAACAACAAGTGGCGTTAATACAACCACCACCCCAAACTGAACGAACACAATTGGGTGGGGTGACGGTGTTGGGACACAACCCGTACACAGGGAATGGTCAATCATTGTACCCCCAATAGGCCAGCCCACAGACGGCCTTGGTGTGTCCCATCCTGTCAGTAACACCTAATAGTGCGGAGGAACCACGCATAGAGGTAACGATAGGTGACAAAAAATTATCATTTCTTGTTGACACCGGGGCAACTCGGTCTTGCATAAGGGAAGGTAAATTTAAGATGTCAGGCGAAGCCATGAACACCCAAGGATTTTCTGGGGCTAAAGGGTTGGTTCCATTTACTGATAACATTCCCTTATCTATTGGAGATTATGATCTTTCAGTTCCACTTTTGTATTATAGTGCCTCACCAGTAAATATACTGGGGAGGGACATAATGAACAGGTTGAACATGACGATCTCCTTTACAGAGGATGGCATAATTTGCTCTACTCCAGGGATTAACATGCTCGCAGCACGACAGATTTTGCAAGCATACTGTGGACAGACAGCGATTAGGGCGGAGCCAGTAGATGGCGAAATATTCCAATATGGCACAGACATGGCATTTGCATGGATGCCAGGGATAGAAGGGAAAATATGGAGGAGACCAGCAGCCTATCTATTCCGACCAGAAACACCAGGTAATGAACTAGAAGGGAAGGTGTTTGTAGTAGACATTGAGAGCATTATTGCAACAGCTGATTATGTTGCTGTGCACGCCCAAGATAAAGAAGGGAGAGCATGGAGGGCGGTGATAGCACTAGCAGAAGGATGTAGGCTGACCCAGGTGTCAGATGAAGAGCTGTTCTCAGAAGAAAAGGAAGAAAATGAAATGGTGTTCATGATGAGTGTAGAAATATGGCTAAGAGTGGCTCACAAACAAGTAGCACAGAAAATTGCAATGGCACTTGAGGCACCCGCAGGCACCCCAGTCCCATTTTTTAAGGAGGATATGTCAAAGGTGCCCAAATCATTATGGACTATTAGCCCTTATGACGTGGGATGCATAAAAAGCATAGGGGGTGTAAGGATAAAATTGAAAAAAGGTGCCATACTGCCAAGAGTGAAACAGTACCCATTGTCAAAAGAGGCAGATGAGGGCATATATGAAACCATAACGGCCCTTATAAACAATGGCATATTGGTCCCCTCAGAATCACCATGTAACACAGCTGTGTACCCGGTGCGCAAAGCTAAAGGGGGGTCTTGGCGCTTCATACAGGACCTCAGACCCTTGAACAACATAGTAGAAGCAGAGTATCCAGTAACAGCAAACCCGGCCACAATATTGTGTGGCATCCCAGCAGAAGCATCACGATTTACAGTGATTGACCTTAAAAATGCTTTTTTCTCAATACCATTACACCCAGACTCACAAGATTTGACAAGCTTCACTTACCGAAATACAAAGTGGAAACATACCAGATTACCACAGGGGTATTGTGAATCACCCTCAATTTTCAATAGAGTAATACAGATGGATTTGGGTAACGTTGAGGTGGAAAGCACAGTGTTACAGTATGTGGATGACATAATAATTTGCAGTGCAAACGAAAGCAAATGTAGAGAGGACTCCCTAAAAATGTTGATAATATTGGCTGAAAAGGGGTACAAGGTAGACATGGAAAAGATACAATACTGTCAGGAACAGGTACTTTACATTGGCCAACTGATATCCCAACATGGAAGAAGGATTGCACCACAAAGAGCACAGGCCATCTCAAGCACTCCCGTGCCACAGACTGTGAGAGAACTGCAGCAATTTCTGGGGCTGTGCAACTACTGTAGAGCATGGGTATTTGATTATAGCTCATACATAGGACCCCTGCTTGAGGGTTTGAAGGAAGCAAATAAAGGGGAGAAAAAGTTGGGATGGACTATGGAAATGAGGGAGGCATTTGACGAATTAAAAGACGCGATATCAACTGCTCCAGTACTGGCATCCCCAGACTATGAGCGGCGCTTCTTTATATTTTCACATTGTGACTCAGCAGTGATGAAAGCAGTGTTGGCCCAAAAAACTAGCATGGGCTATAAACCAGTAGCATTTTACAGCGGTCACTTAGACCCTATAATGTTAGGTCACTTCTCTTGTGAACAAGGTCTTGCTGCAGCTGCTTTTGCAGTAGAAAAAGCATCAGCAATAACTATGGGGTGTCCAACTACACTATTTGTGGAACATGCATTATTTGCGATATTGAATAAACCTAAGTCCACACTAACGACACAGAGGGCATCAGGTTATGAGATTATTTTGTCTAAAGCTGAACTAGCAATTGTTAGATGTAGCACGGTTAACCCTGCAAGGTTCCTAGCAGAAGTAATTGAAGAGGGAGATTACGCCCACGACTGCACCCAAGTAACTGAAATGTACTCATGTGCTAGGAAAGTTGAAGAAAACGCACTAGAGGGAGGTGAGCTTTTGTTTATTGATGGGTCATCAACTATTGATCAAGGAGATGGGATACGAAGGACTGGGGCAGCAGTAGTAAAAATGATGGAGGCGCCGGTGTGTGTGGCCATGAAGTGTGTACAACTACCACAGCATTACTCTGCTCAAGCCGCGGAACTCGTTGCACTAATATTGGCATTAAAGGAAAGTTTTAATAAAAGAGTAACTATATATTCTGACAGTGCATATGTTACATCCACTGTCCACTCAGGGCTATCAAAATGGAGAAGAAGAGGGTTTAGGAGAGCTGATGGCACTCCAGTACAACATGCCCTCTTGTTGGCTGAACTAATTGAAGTAATAAACGACCCCCAAGAATTAGCCCTAGTAAAATGCACCGCACACACCAATGGAGAAGACTACGTCTCAAAAGGAAATGCAGCAGCAGACGCACATGCGAAATATGCTGCATATTTTGGTGAGATATGGAACCCCACAGACTCACAGAGAGGGAGAGGGAGGGGAATAGCTAGGGAGATGTTAATAAGAGAAGGGTACACCCATCTCCCAGCCACACAGATTATGGAACTACAAGCGGCTGCACCAATGACCGAAAAAGAAGTATGGGTGAAAAGAGGATGCACAATGTCACCAACCGACGCACTATGGCGCCAGGGTGGCACTGGGAAAGTTGTAATACCGTTGACACTATTAAATACCGCCTTGAGCCAATTACACCACCCTGCCCATACAGGCAAGGAAATAATTGCAGCACGAATTCGAGAAGATTGGTTTTGTCCCGAGTTAACCTCCCATGTGTCAAATTTTATCAGCAATTGCCTAACATGTCAACAGTTTACGGCCGGTCATACTCTAAAAGTGATAAGAGGTACCATACCCCGGCCAGAAGGACCTTTTCGGCACCTTCACATTGACTATGTTGATATGATCAACATCTGCCAAGGCAATAGGTATATGATTGTAGTAGTATGCCCATTTTCTAGATGGATTGAAGCAGGGCCCTGTTCACACCCTGATGCGTTTAGAGCAGCCAAATTCATAGTAAGGGAGGTCTTCCCCAGATGGGGAGTGTGCGAGGTGCTAAGATCAGACAATGGCCCCCATTTCGCAAACGAAATGTTCCAGCATATCACATCCCTGCTGAACATTAAACACAAATTTGCATGTGCATACCACCCACAGGCTAATGGTGTATGTGAACGCCTGAATGGCTTATTGAAGGAGGCAATTGCTAAAATACAACAAACAACAAAGAAAAGTTGGTTGTATTGCCTTCCGTTAGCATTATTTGAGCTTAGAAACAGGCCAGGGTCCGACCACCACCTCACCCCTCACGAAGTGGTAACTGGACGACAAATGCGCCTTCCCCTAACACCAACATCAAGGGCATTCACCGACCACGAAAGTTCAGCGAATGTGTTAGGTGATGAAATGTATCAATATGTGTCTTCTTTGATTACTAGTGTCGTGTTTGTGTCTCAACAGCTCGAGCGCACACGGGGCGGGTCTACCAGCAATCAAGAAAAAGACGAAAGTACGGAATTGGGAAAGGAGAACTCGTGCAAACTTGCCAAAGGTGACCACGTACTACTTCGCAATTTCAATAGAAAGTGGAACCAAAAGAGGTTCACTGGCCCCCACCTGGTAGAGGACGTATCAACAAGAGCAGTAAAACTAAAGGATAAGCGTGCCTGGAACCACCTACATGACGTAAAGATTTACAAACTGCAGACCCGCCCCAGCGCAAACGACAGGTCCATTGAAAGAACAGCAACAACATCCCCGACAGCGGAAGAAAGTTCCACCACAGACAACGACCCAATTGTTCCCTCGGAAACAATAACTTACGAAGAAGGGGGTGATCCCCATGCTGCCCACCCCATGATCACTCGCTCAAAGAGTAAAAATACTTCCGCCATTTGAGCACAAACCCCCCCCCCCATTGACTGCTAAGTACAGGTGTAGCTAAAACTGAAGGACATGCTTGCACTAATACACATGTAAACACGTGAATGTTCTCTTTTTCTCTCGCACATACAGGAACTGCGTAATATTGTATTGTTAAGAAAAGCTAATTAACAAATTCAGTGTGCAGGTGTAGATGGTGCTGCCAGACGATAACTACCCAGAGGAATTGTCACACCAATTTGTATACGAAATAAAGAGGCCAACATACTTAAAAAGGAGAAGGGTACGTGTCTACTACACAGCCTTCCTCCTGGCCATAGAATATCACATGCCCCACCTCCGCCCATACTTGCCGGTCTTAAGAGACCCATCACTTAGAGTAGCGTGGGAGCAGCTCTTCGCCTGGGCACTGAATGACTACTTGATAGGGAGAGCTTAAAACTAACATTTAATAACGAGCACTTTTGAGAATTTTTAGGCGGGCAACTGTAACGTCGCAAGAATAAGCTGCCAGGACCGCAGAAAGGTAAGAGCAAAATGCCGGTGAAATTAGCATATGTAATAAAAATAATAGGGATTTTTATGATCACCGGGTTCTTGGCTGCCTCTGTTTGGCAGTACAGCTATGCTATCGATTTTATTGCTGCACCCAAACTTAATATACCCCCGTCCTCTGCTGCAACAGGTGTTACGTCAGGTGATAATAGTAACATTGCACCCAAGCAAAATAGAGTTAAACGCAGCACATACTCAGACAATAAAGGTATTGATAATTATGTACAAGATTCAGCACACGTCACAAACAACATATGGTACCAGCACATGACCCGCATTGGTTAGCAGACAACTGAGGATAGCTGTTACGTTTGCTCATTAATACCATACGCCATGAGCGCTTCACGAACATTTGTTGCCACAGAAATAGATGAAAAAACAGCACAGTGCATAATATATTTGGCCCTGTTCCAAACGAAAGGAAGGTTTCAAGGAACAGTAGCGCACATGACATGGAAGACACGAGACTCATACCCATATGAAAACAACTTCCTCAAGACCTATCTGAGTTATCACAAGACCAGTTTACATGCTGAAGCATTCAGGTACATAACAAGTGGCCCTGAAAAAGGAGAAACAAAGAAGGTAACACTGCAGTATCTACCATGTGATTGGTACGCCACTGAAGTTCCGGGTAAACAAGGATGCTGGGAAAGGCCGCTACTGACGATAACAGGAAAGGTGTACCTGGGCAACAACTGGGAGATAGGAGTGATTGGCAGCAACATGGTAACAAAAGAAACTATCTCAACTATCGAGACACACAATCATCGATGTTGGACGACGTGGATCAAATATGTACCAATGCTCACGTGGGTAGAAGAAGATGAAGACCCGATAACTATACTACCATTGACTGCGCCCAAAGTATGCTACCAGCATAAAGGAGAGGTGGACGTAGGATATAACACCAATTGTGCAAGCCTGATGGAGTTACCTGAGGGGGGAGCGGGAACAGCAGTAATAATGGACCATTATTGGGCCTGTGGAGAAAAGGCATATCATACACTGCCTCCCCTGTGGAATGGTGTGTGCACAATGGTACACGTCAACGTACCATCACTAGTGGTACCTAAGAAGCATGTCGATGTGGCGAAATTTCCTAAAATGGATGAAGGAGATAAGAGAAGAAAGAGATCTGCACCACTTCAGAAGGAGCAAGGAAACAGGACCAACAGCAATGACACTGTCCTAAATAGGAGAAAAAGACAAGGAGAGCCATTGACAGGAAATTACCTGTGGGGAAGGTCGGAAACGGAACTAACATCAATACCGCCAGAACACAGACTATTCAGCAGAGCAGCAATGTTCTTCTCATCAATAATACATCCGGGACTGCAGGCATACGCAAACGCAAAATGGCTCCAAATAACCAGGTGGGAACTAATGATGACCATCAATTCAACAGTAAATGGGTTCAACGCAATTAAAGAGGAGCTGCGAGCTGTCAGGATGGTAGCACTTCAGAACAGATATGTATTGGACCTTCTCACAGCAATGGAAGGAGGAGTTTGTGCAAAGATAGGACAATCTTGCTGCACATTCATACCTGCCAACGATGCTGACAATGGTACACTGACAGAAGCAGTTTCACAACTGGCCCAGATGCACTCCAAAATGATGGACGAAAGTAACGGTGTAAACAAGGATAAGAGCTGGTTTTCACTATTATGGTCATGGATGCCATCTTGGCTGTCAGATGGACTGAAAATAATAGTGGGATGTGCTATTTTGGCTGGAGCTGCCCTGATCATAATTAGATTTTGGAAGGCCCGGAAGGCACGCACGACTGACGAGTTGCTGGAAATGGTGGGAATGCACCCCTTAATGCCAGCAGATGACGGCCAGCATACAGGTGTGATAATACAAGAAAGGGAGAAGTTGCGCACCCAAATTATCACCAATCATCTAGACCCACCATCAGTGAAGATCGAGAATCCAAGGAACCCCAGGAGCTACATAGGAAGATGGGTATACTGTACTCCTGGAGGAACATGTGAATACATGTATTGGTCATTTGAAGATCATGTAAACCATTATGGACATCTCGGAGGGATAACTAAGATATGGAGGGTAAGAGGAGATAACGAGAAGGATATGTTTGTGGTCGACAAGTCGACCAGAGGGGGGACTGAAGTGGGAGAATGGAAGACCAGGCTCCCGTCCTTCACCTCTCGCGCTTGGCCTAGAGGGTCACGGCCCAGACACCCGCCGCGAGAAGAGTTTGTCCAGTTACCAGACGACCAGGTACCCTGGTACAGGAACATACGGATGTGTCCACCTGCCTGCCCAGCAGCCCGCACTGGCCATGCCGACACCTGCGGCTCGGATCAGCTAGACTAAAAACCACACGTCGTTAGAGATGCCATGACGACCTAGACGACGGGAAGCACATCTGTACAAATATACACACTTAACATTTCCACACCAATCTACACGAAGAACATACTCAGTGCTCTGACGTAGGCGACAGACATACTCACGGACGTACATCTTTATTATTTTTACATAGGCTTTCAGAATGCAGAAACGCAAGATGCATCATGAACTCATCTATAACGCCGCTTGCTCACGCTTCTCTTGAAACCCGTTACCACCATGAGAGGTATAATAGAAACACGATACTGGTCATGGAAATATATGCCACTATAACCTAAAGCACCCATGTCCGAAATGGATCACTATACACCAGGCCCAAGTAGGCCTCAAGCAAGAGTTCCCGTGGACATTAACAAAGCAAAAGTCAGGTTGCTGATCCTGCAGAATGAGCCTGGTGGAGAAATCAGCCAAGGTCGCAATGTTGCAAACCCACATCCAAGAACAAATCATCAAAGGCACGATGTTGCAACCTCGCACTCCGCATACCAACGTTAAAGTCATATCTACAAATTAAACCAGACACACAGTGGAAAAGCAATATTAATTGTGCAGAATTCTGCCTCAAACACGGTCCCGCCCCACGTGACCAAGCCGAACCTGACGAGATGCCAAAACCCAGGAGAGAAAAGGCGTCTGGGTCCCTCACTACGAGACACAGGCCGAGACACGTGAAAGGCTCAATGAACACCTGCTACAGTGGGAGAGGTCAGCCTTCCACCTATGAATAAATCCTCACATTGTCTGCACGTACCCATATTGAAACATTGTTGCAAACACAGGTACACCGAGAGCTGGGAACAACGGTGGTCCCAGGCTGGGGAGCTCACGGATGCACCAATCAGAACATGGGGCTCTTATCTCAGACGTCAGTAACATTAGCCAATCCTCAGAGGTCTTCATGTAACAATTCTTATGTATCTAATTATAGGGACAACCCAGATATACCACCTGACTACACCTTGACCACTAATATCATTCTCTATATGTGTACTATACTAACCCTACCACTCGAGCAACCAATTAAGAGTGGCGATAGGTTTTTTTTGTTAACTTTCTGAAGTGACGCAAGTAGCGCGTCATAATGCAGTAAAAAGGGCCTGCGAGCCCCACAATTGTGTGTGTCAGGACGAACGCGTGCGCTCCTTGACCCATCCCTGCCGTTTGCATAATAAACAGCAGAGTCGCCTTGCTCCTTGTGTGTGTCTCATACTCTATCTCATCTGGGATATACGGGAGGAGTTGGGGCCTCTCTGCCCGGAGGTCTGCGGACGGCCCGGCCGACCCCGGCAGAATTTCCCCCCGACACCATCCTTTCCATCCACTCGAACCTTTCCATTTGCTCCATCCTTTCCATCCACTCCATCTGTTCCATCCACTCCATTTGTTCCATCCAATCCATCGGTTCCATCAACTCTATCCATTCCATCCTCTCCGTCAACTCCATCCACTCCATCCACTCTATCTGTTCTATCGACTCAGTCCACTCCATCCATTCCATTTACTCCATCCACTCCATCCATTTCATCCACTCCATCCGTTCCATCCACTCCATCCGTTCCAACTGCTCCATCCATTCCAACCGCTCCATCCGTTCCATCCGCTCCATCTGTTCCATTCATTCCATCCACTCCATTTGTCCCCTCCACTCCATTTGTTCCATCGCTTTGCTTCATCTGCTCTATTTATTTCATCTGTTCTATCCGTTTCATACATACCATCTGTTCTATCCATTTCACCTGATCCATCTACTATATCTGTTCCACTGACTCCAGTCCACTCCATTCGTATATACACTCCATCCGTTTCATCCACTTCATCCAGTTCTTTCACTTCATTCAGTTCTTCCACTTCATTCACTTCGTCCGTTCCATCCACTTCATCAGTTCCATCGATTTCATCCATTTTGCTTCATCCATTCCGTCCGCATCCTCCGTTCCATCCACTTCATAAGTTCCATCCACTTCATCCATTCAGCTTCATCCATTGTTGTGTTGTCCATCAAAAAAGGATTACCGCAAAAGGTGTCACCCCTTTTGAGAAATATCAGACTGCAAAGGAGATATCTCTAAACAATTGATATGGTATGAAGACACCTGCCTAGCCATGGACCTCCAGTCAACTATGAAACTGCAAATGCCACCCCAGCTGCTGAGGAGTTGTCTCTTCCATTCCCTGCCTCCTGATTGACCAGCCACCATTCTAACTCTGCCCTTGCTTTCATGGAAAGCGACACAGTGTGAGTAGTTTGTGCCATTTTGCAAAGCCTGAATTAGTTTTTTACTTTGGAGGACTTTGTTATTATGTGGTGAATATCATGTATTCTTCAGTTGCACCAGGCTGCAATAAGCAACATTAGATTCTCAATAGTTTGTGTCTCAAAAGTGTGTTTATTATGTATGTATATGTTTTATGGCATATATTTTAATGCCTTTCAGAAGTAATTTGTATGTCCTTTAGTTAACACCTGTTTCGGCCAATGGGCCTTTTTCAAAACAGGACTAAATAATTAGACAGTGATTTCCAGTTCTACTCATGCATTAGCACAAAACATCATTCACAATAATATACAGAAATGTTGGGGTTGTCGAGAGGTAGGATTTGGAGGAAAAGAGCAAGAACAAAATGCACATTTCATTAGTAATATATTGCAGCCTGGTGCAGCTGAAGAATACTTCAAATTCACATTTATATATGAAGGAAGGGGCAATCCTTCTTTGTATTCACAAGTGCGACAGGCAACACTGTTGAATTGAGAGTGTCAGAGTCGCAGGGTCCCTGTACCCCAATTTTAAGTTGTTATTATATGGACTTGTGAACACAACCAGAATGGATAAGGATAATACACAGATCATTCAGGCTAACCTTCTCAGGGCGATCACTGGGCAGCCTAACAAACTCTGCAACTCCTTCTAAATGGCCCTCCCTTTGGATCTATTGAAAAGCCCCAACAATCATTGACCGTCGGGGGGAAAACCGACTTGTACCAAATAATACTGAAGCCAAGCCCCTGAATGACTAAAACTGTCAAATCAAGATGGGCCTGAACCACTGTTGAAGACACTTATCAAAATATGTTCTGTGTAGATGAGCATGTGGACACCGTTCTGTCACAAAGGGGTGATGTTCTAAGGGGCTGCTGCTAGGCCAAAATATAGTGAGCAAAATCTGTATCCCTCCCAAGAGTAAACATTTCCTATATTCTGAATATGTGAGAATTGTTTAATAACCATCCTTCAAATTCAAAAAGCAAGCCAGTCTCCTTGCCTCAGTATCTCTCTCAACAATACAATCATCTCCATCTTGAAATCCTGCTAAGCAATATACCTGTTGAAATCAGGAAGATCAATGACCAAATGAAAACCCTCATACTTTTTCTTTTTTTAAAGTATGCTTCTGGCCCCACCCTAGTGTGAACACAAGACCTTTCAATATGCTCTTAGTTTAGTAGCTCTTTGATATTATGATGAATCATTTTTTTTGTATACTGAAGAAGAGTTCACCACAAGGACCAAACAAATGGGAGATTTGAGTGAAGTCTAACATGATACCAAGAACAGTATGAACATCATGCAAAACAGTATACCATTGCTTCCAGAAATGAATTATCTGGCATGTATGTTCATGTTTAACCAAGTTTAGATCTTGATATTTGAGTGATATCCCAAGCAGTAGACATTTTAATGTGAGCACACAGACATGTTCCTTAAAATGCAAGAATTGTATGAAAACCTTTGATTATATTCAGGTGAGGCAATGCGAAAAGGGTGCATAGCGCAGAACAGAGAATTATGTTTTTGTTTCATTGTCTGGAGGAGCACTGATGTTTTGGAACACTGCAGCTACACAGTGTAAACAAACCCTCCAGCGAAACTCCAAACATTCTGGGAAGCATGCTAAGTGTCCCAGTATTAGTAAACAAAAGCTATGTGTTCCAGTTAATAAAAACAATCCTTGAAAGACCTACAATGGAAGAAAATCGATATAGGTTAGAGTTTATTTAGTGAATAACCATGATGAACTAAGGATGTGTTTCTTCTAATAAACTGGGTGAAAAGGCAAATTAGTCTTCTATTTACCTTGACTGCTCTGACAGCTTTTGCCAGATGCTAACTGTAGAGCTCCCCCCTGCTGCTGTCACTGATTGGCAGAACATGATAGTGTCCTTCTGATTGGTAGAAAAGACGTAGGCAGTTTTTTGCTCTATATTCTGATTGGTAGAAACTGACCTCAGCTGCCGCCTACTGCTTATGCTGATTGCTAGAGGGTGGGCTGTGCGGAGGGCTGGGTCTATAAAAGTAGAATGGTTTTGAGAGAGAGAAGGCTGGAAGAAGACAGGAGGCAAACCAGAGGCTGGAGGTCGAGAAGAAGGCTAGGAGCTCCCTTCATGCAAACCAATGCAGGGGGCAGGGAGGAATCCTCCTTTTTCTTGCCGGAATCTGATGCATATGATCTTTATTGGGCCTTCTGAATCTCAGAAAAATCTTTGCACTCTGAACAAAACTATTTTATTGAGAAATACTCCTTATTGAACAGGCTTCCAGGTTCCCACCTTCATTTAATCTCCCTACCTTCTAGGGCGTAGTGAGTGTGAATTGTGCTTTATCCATCTTTTAATATCACATTGGGGAAGAGGAGTGGTATTGAGCATTGGGAGGGTAAATCATTTTATGACGTGCCTAGTGAGATCTGATAAGGTAGGCATTTACCTTTGAAGGGGCTATTTTGGTTTTTAAATAATTGATTGATCTTTAGTAGACATTTAGGCAGGTCATTAATACAATGATAGCTGTTTATTTCACAGTGAACTTTTGCATATTAAGTGTGTTATGTTTAGTGACTATAACGGTAGTAATGTTTCTTTATTGCTTATTTCTCATAATTAAAATATTTACGTTATATATGAGTGTGTAAGAAGCATTCATTGAGTGTTCATTACTGAGAATTTTGTGAGAAGCATTTCAACATGGACTTTAAGAGTAGGGCATCTATTTGAATTAGTGTATATTGGTATGTATTTATTTAATTAATTAATTAATTTATTTATGTATTTATTTATTTTGACATTTGTAAAGTGTACTTAGCCCAGAGACGTCAAGGCGCTGGTTACAATTCGGTATCATGGGAATAAGCGCATTGTAAGGGTAAGTTGGTAGTCAGACAAGGAACTCATTGTTTGAGAACAGTAAGGTCTTGAGATGTTTCCAGAAATCCCAGTATGATTGTTCCGATCTTGGGTAAAGTGGTAAAATGTTCCAGTTTTTTGCAGCTATAACTGAGAACCTGCGCCCCTCCCCTTTTTCATGCGCCTGAAACATGGTATGGAGAGTTGGTGGGATTAGGTGGTATGGGTTGGTCTTGATGATTGCGATTTAGCGAATTTTTGTGACAGGTATTTCAGCACAGTGTTAGAGAGACATTTGTGCCTGATAGTTAGGGTTTTATGAAAATAAATATGATACCCTCTTGCACAGGTAGCCGGTAAACACTTTTTCTTGCTGTTGGGATGTGGTCACATTTCAGTATGTTGAGGGCTGCCCTGAGGGCATTGTTTTGAATACGCTGCAGTTTGTTGAAATTATGGGAGGAGGCACCTGTGAAAAGAGCATTATAGTAGTCCAGTCTGGAGCCTATGACGGCCCTAGCAATGGTGATGCAGCTTTTGGTGTTGAGGAATGGTCTGCATGTGTTAATCAGCTTGGATGTGTAAGCCGTAGAGGAGGTGATCATGTTGACCTGTCATGTGAGGGACAGAGTGGAGTCAAGGTAAACACGCAAGGTTTTGACATTGTTGGAAACTTGGATAGTGTTACCATCTATGATAAAGGGTTTGTAGGATAAGTACAACTTGTTAAGTTTATTTTCTGAACCGACCAAGAGGATCTCTGTCTTCTCATCATTAAGGCAGAGGAGGTGGGAGGTTATCAATGTCTGGATGGTGAGGTAGACTGAGTGTAATTCTTAGTTTCAGTTCACAATTTTTCTGTAAGGTGTGGGAGAATTTGTGTGTCAACCGTGCAGTTGGTGTAGGATGTTCTTCTGGAGTGTAGCAAGTCAAATAGAGGTTTTGTGAATATATTGTAGAAGGTTGGGGAGACACATGACCCTTGAGGGACACCGTATGTGATGGGGCAGAGGGGGCTGAAGCGGTTCAGGAAAACACCCTCATGTTTCTCTCTGAAAATAAGGAATTAATGAACATAATTGCTTCTGGTGAGAAGTCTGCTGCCGACTCAAGGGTACGGAATATGATTTGGTGAACAACCAAGTCGATGGCCACCAATTTGTCCAGGAGGAGGAGGAGGACTAAGTTTCCAGAGTCTTTGATTTCTTACATTTGGTTCTTGAGATCGAGCAGAGCAGATTTGTGCCTTAGCCAGTCTGTTAGCCAGATTGTTGTTGGCCCAAGAAATGGTTAGCTTCCAGGTAGAGCTGGATGTGCAACTATGCTGCACGGTCCAGGATTTTAAGTAGGAAGAGGACAGTCGTGATAGGTTGGTAGTTCGTGGGATAGCTGGGTCGAAGGTGTTTTTTTTTAGTATTGGGAGGACCCAGGCTTCCTTGAGGCTAGTAGGTACATTGCCAGTGGAGAAGGAAGCATTAATGAGGGAGGGAATGAAAGATGACAGTGGAGCGTCACATTCCTTGATGACTGCCACAGTGCAGATGCGCCATGGTACCAAAAGGGTTTGAGGCTTTTAATGATTTGTATAACATTAGTTTCCACGGCTGGTTTAAATTTGAAACTGGCGGATTATGAGGGCTGTCTTGGAGCTCAGGAGTGAGGCGTGGGGGAGCAGTGGTGTTTAGTGAATCTTTCTTGAGGAAGATCGTATAAATGGTATGTTATATATTATAAATGGTGCATATCTTAAAAACACACAAAAAGGGTTGCTGGAACCTTTGAACAGTGGATCATTACTAACATGTAATGTGACATTATTAAACCATTCCGGGGAAGATGAAAGAGGTTAGCCGCCTACTGCAGGGGTCATAGCCTACTTTCTTTACTGATGCACAGTGACAGGTATATGTTTTTCTCTATCTCTATTCCTGCTACAGCCTCTGCTGAGGGGTAGGGGAGGGGGGTCTTGGACACTCCCCTAGGGGTGGAGGAAAGTATCTTGAGATAGAGGTGATAAGAATCACGTCATATCCATAACCAAGAGGCAATCTGTCTAAGATCTCGAAAGGGACACTTTCCTTGTGAAAAATGTCCTTTTTTGCATTGGCATCTATTGCCACAGCATCTAAAAACATATTATCATTGAGGGAGGAAGGACAGCCTAGGGGCATAGCATTCATGCAGAAACCCCGATTGTTAGGGATGAACCCTCAGGATCTGGGAAAACACCCCTACGTGTTTGTCTACCTAGACCGGCCATGCCAGAAACCTGTGAGGAATAAAATCCTAAACAAGCAGGCCTGCAAGATATCGATCAAGGTAAAGTGTACCCAAACTTCCATAAGCTTTTAACAAAGTTATTACCAAAGAGCTGCCTGCCAGTGTAATCCTAATGTTTAAACTTTATGTAGATAAATGGCTGCTCCAGAAACCCCAGCTTGACACAGTCAGTTTCCTTATGCATGCAATCCATATTAGAAGCAATCACAGCCTCCCCCATGTTTTTATTAGACATTTAAATGGATACTACTAACAGCTTACATTTTGTTGTACTCTCCCATTGTACCATAGCTTAATAATAGGTTATATGCTCCAGCTGACTCCAAGATTGACCATTTCGCTGAGTTACTGTAGAGGAAGTCATTATACTTTTAGGAGTAACTGTGGGGTGTACATTCTAAGTAAATTGGTAAAAGAATTCCTCTAAAGAAAATACACTCTCCATAAGATTAGCAAGGTACCTCCTATTGAAGACAGTAGCTTCAAAAAGTGTCTGCCGTTAAGGGATGCTTAGTGAAATTGCCACGGTTTGCTCACCCATAATGGGTGGCAGGGCTTCACCTGTCAGTCATTATGTATTACCCAAGCCAGCACAGTGAAAATGCTGAGCTCTCCCCTAGCTGCAGCAAGCAGCTGAGGGAGCAATCATGACCTGGCTTAACTGTCAAAGGGAAATGTAATACTGCAAGTCTGAATGTTCATAGGGGTGCTCCTCCACCTGCCTGAACATTCAGGAACCGTGGGTTGGCACGAAGGTGAAGCTCTGGTGCTACCGTGCATGCCATTGGGAACCAGGAAGCTCTCTCTCTGCCCTGGTTGCTGTAGTGTGATGCTGAGGAGCCAAATGTCCATTGAGTCAGAAGGAATTTGGACCCACGCTGAAGGTAAGGAATATTATGTATGTATTCATGTGTGGGTTTATTTCTATAAATGTGCACACATGAATACTTGTCTGGGTGAGCATACGAATGTGACAATGTATGTTGTTTGCATGAAAGAGTATATGAATGCTGTGTAGTTGTGCTTGTGAACGTTTAATAATGCAGTATAGGTGCACTTGTGAATGACAGAGTGAATGTGTATGAATGCATTATGTGTGAATGAGTGTGTTTGCCTGGCCCGGAGAAGGTCTCTCATTGTGGTAGGGGTGGGGGGGGTTAGGACATATTTTGTTTTCATACTGTGGCATCAATGGATAGCAAACAGAACAAGTGTTATTATGGGGCTATTGACCCTTATTACAAATTTGCCGGTATCCCATTGGCAATTCTGGCAAACTGCCCCTCCTGATACCGGTGCCTGATATATACTCTAGGTGCTGGCAATGATGGTAAATCCCCATTCCATGGAGTGCCATATGACTCCATGGAGGGGATTGCCGGAATAAGCGGCACCAATAATACTGGTGCCCATGATTCTGCCATTTAATTGCCGGTAGGGGCCTGATTTACTTCCAGCTCTTGGCTGGAGGTAAATCAGTGTCCCACCTGCAAACTTTCATTTGCCAGTCTGGTAAAATTGAGGGTGCTAGAATTACCATTAATTTTAGCACCAGTTTTTCCAGACCGTCAAAACTGTAATGACCCCCATTGTCTTACTCTGGCATGGAATTTCTACTGGACATCAATGACAAAGTAAACTTGATAAGTGGTATTTCATGGTTAGACTGGCCTACATTGGTGCCATCAGTCTAGTTATGTTTTATTAATGTGGCATGACATGTTCCACTTGTTTGAAGGCTAAAGCAAGTAGGATGAGTGTTATAACATGTCTTTACTGGCCTTCATTGGTGCAGACATTCTAGATAAACGTTCTTGCAGTGGCATGCCATTTTTTACTGGTTGTCAAACAATGGTAAAGCAAACATGATAAGTTGTATTAGGGGGCTGGCTGGTCTACATTGGTGCAGCCAGTTGGGATATATTTTCTTACAGTGGCATGGCATTTCTGTTCTCTGCATAGTGTGTAAAACAAACATGATACGTGTTATTGCATGGCTAGATTGGCCAGAATTAGTGCAGCTAGTCTGGACATGTTCATACTGTGATATAGGATTTCTTACTGGCAAAGTCCAAGGGAGTATGTTCTTATATGGTAATACTGGTATATAGCAGACTACATAGACATGTATGGGCATAGCTAGCAAGAGCATTTATTTTATACTGGCATATGTTGTGAGCAATTTTTCACAGAAAGTGTACTATAAAATTGACAATTTCAACTGATTATTTTACTAAAATGTGCTCAGGAAGAGTGTGATGAAATGACTGCTGCGCTGCAGGAGTATAAGGATGGGTTGTGGTTGAGGCACCTTTGCAGCCACCACACTCTGTAAACCAACACTGATCCCAATCATAAAGGTAAAACAGGCACAGCTAAGAGATATATAACTTCTTCACCTTTTGTCATAGAGTGGGTCGAGGGAAAGCTATACTCTCAGAAGAGAAGTGAATGTGGTCCACTAGCAAACCAAACAGAAGAGTAAAACAGTCCAAAATAAAAGGAATGTCCATTCAAGTTTCTATAAAAATGTATATCTTTTAACTAAACACGCAAATGAACAAATAACTATACAAATACTATAAAAACCTCCCCCTGTAAGAAAGAACACAGAGTATGCAAAAGATAGAATGATGCAACTCACTGGGTAATGTAACTGGGTGAAAAGGCAATCATCCACAGCAATGAATTTAAAAGAAAATGTCTTGAGCAGAACAATGGTGCAAAAGTGACCTAACTAGTCTCTATGAGTTGCAGTAAATGTATTATATGTATCAGATTCCTATTATTCCAGTCAAACCTTCAGGTATTTTCCTCTTTTGTATTACATATTCCACAAAATAATTAATATATAAATGAACGTACAATGTATAGGGAAAACAAAAGAGGAACAAAAGAAGCAATGCAGCAAATTACAATGTGAGAAAGGGCGGGTAAACAGGTGCCATTGGGGACAGAAAGAGCGGAAATGGAGCAAATGTTCTCGTATTTTGCGTTAAAGAATTGAGGAATATATTTTAAAGAAATCAAATACAATACTGATAAACGATCCCACTCCTGTGATTTGAGGTTTTGAGGTAAAAATGTAAACAAAGAATACCGTTTCAGTCATGGGCGTAGGACATGGGGGAATGGGGGGGACAAATCCCCCTACAATTTTAAGTGGGGGGGATATAATAGCTTTTATCCCCCCCAGATTATGTGTGTCACTGCCGTAAAAAACGACTGCAGCCTGCACTACAGGCTGCAGTTGTCATGTAAGCACTAGTGTAACTGGGGCACCCGCGGTGTGCGGGGCCCCATCCATGTCCTGGTCGTGGGCCCTTACAAAAATATATTTTTTTATCAGAAATATTTAAAAACCGAAAAAAATAAAGTTTCTTTTTGAAGTCACTCTGCCTTCATAAAGATTATTTTTACAGAAATAATTTATTTATGAAGGCAGAGTGACTAGAAATCCGAGGGCTCCCCCACCTCATGACGTGGAAGCCTAAAGGCTAGTGGCCTCCAAGGAATGGGGCGGGGAGCCCTATGACTTCAAAAAGAAATAGGGCCACATTACGAGGTCGGCAGTAAACCGCTGGTGTGACCGGTGGGTTGCCGCCGACCTCGTAATACCATCTCCGACACCTAGCTTCCCGGTGCTACCGGGAAATGACAAGTCCTGGCAGACTGGGAAATTAGGTGCCGGAAAATGTTAGTCCCCATGGGTTCACGGAAGCACCGGCACTGCCACTAATGGTGGCTGTGCTTCTGTGATGAGTCTGCCCACTGGGGCCCAGGGTCAGACTTGTCGGTTGCAGTGAACCCAGCAGGCATACTGTGAGTGTGGCGGTCCGGAAACATGGGTGCCGTAAAGCTTACCAGCTATAATGAGGCTCATAGTTTATGTTTGCAGTAACTCTGCCTTCACGACAAAATTATTTCTGTTCCGGTTTGGTGCTTTAACGGAAATAATGTCTTTATGAAGTCAGAGTGACTTCAAAAAGAAACCATTTCTTTTTGAAGTAATGGGACTACCCTCCACCCCATGACACGGGGGCCTCTCGATCCCTGGACCAACGGGTTAAAGGTAAGAAAATGTATTTTTTTTAAATGGTTTTGCTTGCATGTAAGTGTGTGTATATGTATGTATATAATGTAATGTGCATTAATGAGTGAGTGCATGATGCGGCCTGGATATGCCAGTGTGAGTGTATGGTGAAAATGTGCACACTCAAATGTATGGGTGGCTGGGTGCGTGTGTGTGAGTGTATGGTGAAAAGGTACACACTTAAATATATGGGTAGCTGCCTGGGTGTGCCTTTATGGTGAAAGGGTACACACTTAAATGTATGGGTGGCTTTGTGTGCGTGTATGTGTATGGTGAATGGTGAATGGTGTGCGTGCTTGTGTTCAGGGGCTCAACAAAACCTACATTTCGGTAGACCGCTAACCCTTCAAATGTTGGGAGAAGCGCTAACTTCATGAGCGGTGAGGGAGTAGCACATTTATTTGTGTGGGGGCATCTAACTTCTTTACACATTATAATGAGACTATTCTAGTGCAGCTTCAATATTACAAGCAGTTACCTCTCTCCTATAAGTCTGAAAGCACCCACTTATGGACTGCTGTGAGAATGAGCGGTCTTCTGTCCCATCTCTACCCTTCCAATCACTCCCCTGGCATGCAAGTACTAAACCCATATCATGATTTCAACTGCCTAAAAACGAACAGTGATATGCTTTATGTTAGTATTTGCTGGGCCTTTAGAAATAAACACAGGTGTCGTTTAACATCTGTGTCCTGTTCTGTCCGGCAACGGAATTGTAGGTCAGCCAGGTCGAGTCAACATAGCTCAAAATTTCAGGGGGTGGGGAAGAGGACTAATGTCCAGTCACATCAATGGTGTTGTGCCACTGCCTGTGTTTATTGTTATGATTACTTATTGATAATCTTCATTACTCGTAGCCCCATTCTTCCTCATCCCAGTACTTACGTATGAGGCACTTTGCGTATGAGGCACTTTGCCTCATACGCAAGAACTGGGATGGGGTAGAAGGTCATGGAGGTAATGTCTGGCTTAGTTACCTGTAATAATCATTACTTCTAGCCCCACTCCTCCTCGTCCTTGTACTTATCTATGAGGGAAGGTGCCTCATACGTCAGCACTGGGACAAGGAAGAGGGATGTGGAGGTAATTCTGGGCCAATGTGCTGATTTTGGGGGTTGGAGCAGGTGGTTGGGGGGAGGGGGATTGTGTGGGGGGTAGGGATTGTGGGATAAATCATAATGGCAATCCATTTCCAGGCTAAGCAGGCATGATATGTGGTATTAGTGGCTACAGAGGCATTTTGGTGCAGCCAGTCTAGTCGTCTTTTAGTTTGGCTTGACTTTCTTTAACTGGGCATCGCTGATTAAGCAGATCTGCTAAGTGTAATTACCTGGCTAGACTGGCTTTTGGTTGCTTCCAGTTTAGCCCTTTCATAATGTAGCATTGTATATTTTTCTGGGCATCTGTGATATAAATTTTGCCTGGCATGGTTTACTGTAATATGTTATTACATGTCTAGACTGGTCTGCATTGTACAGCCAGTTGGACATGTTTTCATTGTGGCATGTCATTTTTAATAGCAAATCATTCCATTAATGAAAGCTTTAATGTTCCTGTGCACTGTTGGTGACATGCATGTATTAGATTTTTGGACTGGTGTTAACCAACAAAACAACTGCAAACGCTCTGGCCAGTTTTTCTCAGAAAGTGTGCTGTTTAATGCATTGAAACACACACGTATGTATGCTGCTCCAAGCACAGTGTGCAGCGTACCCTTGGTAATCTAGGCCAGCCCACAGTGTGGCCCGACCCATGATTTGTTGCCGAACTGGAGGGGGACACCTCAGCATGGCTTGCAGGGGGGCCCCCAAAGGCAGTGTTACGCCACTGCATGTAAGCTTGCAAAAGTTAAAGTAGAGTCTACTTTTACTTTTGCAAGCTTACAATAGACTGCCTGTCTCTAACTTCTGCTGCTGCCCCGCGCCTTCGCATAATGAACGTGTCAGGCCTGGGAACAAACTGCACATGCCCTGCCTGCAGACTCAGGCTTCGTTTTTCAGAAAAAAGGAAAAGCCAGGCAGCGACGCCTGCTGCAGAGACTCTGTGCTTGTGACAGCGTGTGTGTTATCGAGGAAGACAGAGTGAGAATAGGCTGAGCAGGCAGCAGCCACCATAAGGTAACTCAGTCAAGTGCCCCCCCCTCCTCTCCGAGGTGCAGAGTGGCATGGGGGAGATTTATTGGAGGAAATGTGCGGCTGTGCCAATGTCAGATATAGTTTCTAAACATGCGCAGCACATTGCAAAACTGATCAGGGAATCCTGGCCTCTTAATGTTTCAATGAAACATTAAGAGGCCAGGATTCCCTGATCACTTTACAACGTGCCACGTGTGTTTATAAAGTGTATATCTGACGTTGGCAGTGGATTTATTTGGGGTGAATTCATTGAGCCAATGTCAGATATACAGTTTCTGAACATGCGCGGTGCATTGCAAAACTCATTAGGGAATCCTGGCTTCTTAATGTTGAAACATTAAGAGGCCAGGATTCCCTGATCAGTTTGCAAAGTTCTGCACGTGTTTAGAAACTATATCTGACATTTACGATGTCAGATATAGTTAGAACATTTACGATTGAGGCATTTTGTTATAGTGTACACTGCCAACTGAGTCACTTCTAGGTGTCCCAAGTAAACATGGGACTCCTTCAATGAAACATTAAGAGGCCAGGATTCCCTGATCACTTTACAACGTGCCACGTGTGTTTATAAACTGTATATCTGACGTTGGCAGTGGATTTATTTGGGGTGAATTCATTGAGCCAATGTCAGATATACAGTTTCTGAACATTCATGGTGCATTGCAAAACTCATTAGGGAATCCTGGCTTCTTAATGTTGAAACATTAAGAGGCCAGGATTCCCTGTTCAGTTTGCAAAGTTCTGCACGTGTTTAGAAACTATATCTGACATTTACGATGTCAGATATAGTTGGAACATTTACGATTGAGGCATTTTGTTATAGTGTACACTGCCAACTGAGTCACTTCTAGGTGTCCCAAGTAAACATATATAGAAAATAGTGCACAGTGGGGGCTTCATATGATTCGCCCAGGATCACACAATCTGGCGAAGACTGAATTTTCTCCCAGGCCTGGCTTGCAAAGTGCAGGCACTGCGTGAGCTATTATCCATACATTGTATACAAAATCCTCATGAAACCTTATAAATTAAAATGAGGATGAGCCAATCTCAAGAAGGGCCTCTACGTGGGAAGTGTGCTCTTTTCCATATTAATGTCTAAGGTAGGCAAGGGAAAATACTTGATGTATACTCTAATATTAGTAGGCCTCACTTAAGGCACACCCCTCCACATCTTCCCACCAACTCACACCTTCTTGAAGTTTGGATGGTACCACACCTAAAGCTTGGTCTCTGACATGAGGGCTACCTGCATTTCGCTAGTTCAAACCCTGCTGCAGGGTCCACTTAACCTTTCATAAATTGAGTGTTGTTGAAATGAGGGTGATAATACCTGTTATTACATTGCCTAGAAGCTAAAAGATTCTAGCATGAAGCGCTATGACCAAAGTGTTACTACATTCCATAAAGCAAACGATTACCAGCACAGACCTGAACTCTGTCCCTGCCCAAAACAAACCATTTGTTGGTGCCTATCCTGCACATCTCTTAAAAGAAATCAAGCGCTAATCTTCTGTAGGTCTTTGCTCAGCTTCACCCTGTTTTATTCAGCCTGGCTGTTTCTGTCAGCATACTTGAGTGGTCGCACTGCGATCAGATTTTGGGGGTAGAGCCTCGGCAGTACATGGATTTAGTGACTTCTGTGTCTGTCCCCCCTTCCAAATATCCATGCTCTTATTTCTTAAGAGTTAATGCTTGCAGGTATCAATGGGCCCTTTTAAAGTCATGGATCTGGCATGCCTGTTTCAGCTTATTCTGAGAAGCTATATAGAGTGGTTGGTCATGCAAGGCATGCAAGAGAAAACCTGTGAAATGTAAGCCAGAATATCGAGGATGCTCTGAAGACTGAGGAGAAAGTGCTGAGTAAATGTAGATGAGAGTTGTGGGGTGCTGGCCGTGGGGGAATGGGAAGCGAGGGACTGGGGTGCAGTAGAGTGTGCGACTGCAAAGTGAGAAAGGGTAGAAAGGCTGCAGAGGACAGAAAAAGAGAGGAGCAAGGGAGAGGAGAGATGGCAGCAAGAACGGAGTGCAAATGAAAGATAGGGATGGTTTTCAGCATAGGATGATCAGTATGTGCAGGGGAGAGAGGAGTGCAGGAAAGACCAGAACACGGGTAGAGTGGTGTAGGGCAGAAATGGCATAGGAGGTGCTTTGGGTTTTGCAAATGAGAGAGAAGTACAGACAAGTGAGAAAGTGCAGAGGGCAATGTGTCAGACGAGTGACTTAATGTGAGGTGCAGGGAAGGGCTTGGTGGGAAAACGGTGTACAGTAGATGAGAATGTGGAGTAGAGATCGTTACAGAGGGGAGATTTGTACAAGGAAGAGTGGTGCCTCGCCTCATGTTCCCAGATAAAGGGTGCAGTCACGTATGTGTTTTCTTTTAAAGCTTGATCCGTGCTCACGAGGCCTGCACGAGGACGATTAGAAGTTGTTTGTTGCAATAATTGCAGATATATACACTACACCATATCTGTCAGCACATTGATTGGGGCTGATAATACACAACGTGGCCCCCGTCTCCCAGGTGCAGGCCAGCATGGGGAGGATTTATTAAAGGGAGTGTGGGAACTTGGGCTTGGCGCTCTCCCACTGCCCTGCACAACTGTGCCATTGTCTGGTTCCTCTACAGGCATCAACTGCCTTTTCACTCAATCATACCTGCAGCCTAGGTCTGAAGTCAGGACTAACCTTAAATGACTTATATATTCACCTCTGACCTGTCCTGTAGTGGGAGCTTATGCCAGAGTGTGTGGCATCTTGCCTTGTGACCCAGCATCATGATATTTGGGCTATTTTAGCAACTTTCATGGGTTTTGGTGGATGAATGCCACGCGTGCTGCAGACTCATTTTACCCCATAATCTATTCCTTTAAATAAACACTAGAATAATCTACAAAGGGCATGTAAAGTGGCAGTTCTTGTTTAGATAAAGCCACTGACTTAGGGATGTTTACTACAAAGCCCTGTGTAGTTAATGACTTAATTGGAGCTGGAAACATACTACTGGTGTAATACAAATGTCGTATCCAGGGATGCCTTCATCCACTCCTTTTATCCTTAATTGTTCATTGCACTTGTTCTGTCTGAAATGTCGTCTGGCTGATTATGATAGTTATTCTTCACATTCTCAATTGTTTCAAGGACCTGTAGGAATGTAACTGCATTTCTCCCATGCTCCCTCCCCCCTTGAAGCACTTTGAAACACATTGGGCATAGGCGCTATACAAATAAACGATCTATCAATCAAAAATCAATCAATCACTCTATTAGCACTATGCATTTCCTCCACTGAAGCCCTGCTAGCAATGGCAAGTGTTTGTTTGTCTATACGCATTGGGCATTTGCCTGGTACTGCTATTAAATGTTCAGGTACTTGCACCATTTTGCAGCTGCTACCATCAGTGGGTACCTAATACCACCATGGCGGTGCTTGGTAAGGGCCTTTTCCATGCCTACGTTAAAGCTCAAACGGTTGGTGTTGCCAACGCTGGTTTTAAAATAGGGATGCAACTGCATTTTTGGTACCCATGACCAGCTGAATAATGAGTTGTAGACAAGTTTTAATAGAGGCTACCTACCATGAGCCATCTGGGTGACCCAGAAAAAAATAAAGCAGTGCCTCGAGATTCAAAACAGCACTTGAACCGCTATCCATGTAAATCCAGTGAATACCCTGGTGCCGAGGTATGGGTGCAACCCATACACTGCTGTAAAGGGGCACACTCATGTTCAATCATTGAGGGTTGAAGTGGAATAGGATAGGAAGGGTTGGCCAAACTCCATAAAGCATCTGCACTTAAAGCGCAGGTGCGAGTATTATAAAAGATCTCTCTAAAGGTCCATCGCTGGGAGGATTTTATACTCTGAACTGATTTTCTTTTTCTTAATTTTCTTCGGTTTTCTTTCCTTCTTTTCTCTTGTTTTATACAGTGATGATATATGTAATTTAATACGTACTGCTGTTTCAATTGTGTGAAAAGTTGAGTTCTTTGACTAAAAAAATAAATTGAGAAAACAAAGTCCCCAAGGTGTCCCCTGTCCCCCCCAGATTTTATGGGTCTCCTACGCCCCTGGTTTCAGTGAAATGGCTTGCAGTGTAGAGGCTTAATTGAGTAGGGCGTTCAGTGAGATGGATTTGATTCTACTGTGATAGATCACAGACCCCAACTCACTGCTAAGGTCGTCCTTTTAGTATGCAGTTACAATATATTAAAATAGTTTGAATATGTGCATATATTCTTTTTTGGTTTACATGCTGCACTTAACATTCTGAATACACATTACAGCATGGTGAGTCAAACTTGGATAATGTTCTTCAAATAAATGAAAACCTGTTCTATTTTTACTTGTAGGAATACATGAATACAGATGTGTCCATTATCATTTTCTGATGGAAAGAATGAAATATATTATTGTCAACTGTACTTTGCTTGGAAAATGCGAGTTTAATAAAAAAAAAAAAGTATTAGCAGGGCCACCAAGAACAATTATCATACATTGATTAAACTAGCTTTTTATAGTCACCTAATTATCTCATTTTGAGGAAAATATCGATTTCTTTAAATCAATCTTGCCTCAAATCTCCCCGCGTATTCATGAAAGGATTGACATGATAATTACAGTTTCCTCCAATTCTTGCGTGCTAGTTATATGATCCTTTGGCAGATTAAAATCCATGGTTTCCTAGGAAGCGATGCATGCATAATTGGCCAGCTATGAATGAAAAGAAATGCCTGGTAAATCATGAAGCATCGATAACTGAAAACAGCATACGTCCAGGTGCTGTGCTACTTATTTTTTATGTTGATTTTTCCTGTTATGGGTTCAAATAGATGCAGCACTGCTCGGCAGTCTGAGAAATTGATCTGCAAAGCGAAAGAGTTTATTGACTAGGTGAAAAGCATCTTGAAGCTACTTCCATGTAAACCCTTGCAAGTTCCTGTGTGTTCATTACAATTTGGTTAAGGTGCTCTTTTTTAACTGGCGCACATGATTGTACATATAAAATGCAATGTTTCGAAATGTTGCATGCAGTATTATGACCAAGGTTAATAAACCATGTGCGGTGTGTGATGCAGGTGCTCCAAAGGCAATCCACATGTATGCACTGTCTCAAAATACTTGACCATAAACAAATTATTGGCAGGTGTTCTCTGAGTTTGTTGGGCATTAGAGACCCATCAGATTTCAGCATACTGCCGGGTTTTCTGCTTTCTCTGGCCCTGATCCCGACCTCTGCCTGGCGCCTGATGACGCTGCTATATTCAGAATCACTGACATGTTTCCCCTGTTCTATAAAATACCCTATATTGTAACAATTACAAAAGAGTGGGCACCCCTCGACTGAGAACGAACAGGGTTCTAATGCACTGTTCCATGGGATACATACCACTCAGGGGGGTCTGCAAGCACTTTTATGCTCACTGTATCCGCCAGAGAGGAAAGATAGCGATTTTCCCATTGTTCTGGTGCAAACCATAAGGGCAGCCGTGAATCGAAATACCAGGCAGTTAGTTATCCTCTGAACAAGACTACCGTAAGCAACCCCAGACACGTGTGTTGATATTGTTGGGGTGAAGCTGATCCTCTCCAAGGCACAGTGATCAACGGGTCCACTGGATTGCCCTCTGTGACCTAGGGTATAAACCCCAGGTTTTACAACATTTACAAAGGACAAGCATGGTTAAAATAACCTGTTCTATAGGATGTAACCCATTCAGAAACGACTGCAACCCCGTGTTTGCTTTAACATATTTCTCAATTATTCATGGTCGCTTTCTTTTTTCTTAATAATGTTATTTTATATTTAATTATTGATATTGCAATAATTTCTTTGGATTAGCAATTTATTGATTTTCTTTTGCATGTCACCTGTTTTTGTCCCTTTTTTTAGTCATCTTTTCTGGAGGGGGCAGAGTGATATTGTTCCTTTATTAGAGATGTTTTTGATTGTGATTGTTTTCAAGGGAGACATTTTTGAAGAAAAATTGCTCAGGATTTGTATGTTTATTTATTTGTATAGCGCTCACTGTATACATACTTGTGTATTGGTGATTTTGGAAAATACCTGTAATGGTTCTTGTCCGGCGTCTTAGTAAAATAGATGGTTCTTGAGTGTAACTTGTCTTTTGGTAGGTTGTTTCAGGGGCAGGAAGTATTTACAGCAACGTGTCTGTTTCCCTGAGAATTAGCATGTTGTTTTTGTATTGAGCAGGCTGTGTGGGGAGCAGGTTGTGACAGTAGTCTGAACACTGTTGTTGCGTGTAGTGTGGTGCAGGGCCTTCCAGACATCTATATTCAGGAAAGATGATCTTGAAGGAGATTCTGTGTTCCACTGCAAAACAAAGTATACTTTTGAGCTAGATGACGAATGGCTTCCCTTTCCTTAACCAAAAATGAGCATATCTGTGGCATTCTGGACTCAGTGTACCATTTTAATATCATCGGCAGGGCTGCGGTTTACAGATTGTTTACAGTAAGTACATCAGAACAATCTATCAGGCCCAGAAGTCTAAACAGTATCCTTCACTTAAGATATCGGTGGCATTCTGGACTCTGTGTACCATTTTGATATCATCGGCAGGGCTCCTGTTTACAGATTGTTTACAGTAAGTACATCAGAACAATCTATCAGGCCCAGAAGTCTAAACAGTATCCTTCACTTAAGATATCGGTGGCATTCTGGACTCTGTGTACCATTTGATATCATCAGCAGGGCTGCGGTTTACAGATTGTTTACAGTAAGTACATCAGAACAATCTATCAGGCCCAGAAGTCTAAACAGTATCCTTCACTTAAGATATCGGTGGCATTCTGGACTCTGTGTACCATTTTGATATCATCGGCAGGGCTGCGGTTTACAGAGTGTTTACAGTAAGTACATCAGAACAATCTATCAGGCCCAGAAGTCTAAACAGTATCCTTCACTTAAGATATCGGTGGCATTCTGGACTCTGTGTACCATTTTGATATCATCGGCAGGGCTGCGGTTTACAGAGTGTTTACAGTAAGTACATCAGAACAATCTATCAGGCCCAGAAGTCTAAACAGTATCCTTCACTTAAGATATCGGTGGCATTCTGGACTCTGTGTACCATTTTGATATCATCGGCAGGGCTGCGGTTTACAGAGTGTTTACAGTAAGTACATCAGAACAATCTATCAGGCCCAGAAGTCTAAACAGTATCCTTCACTTAAGATATCGGTGGCATTCTGGACTCTGTGTACCATTTTGATATCATCGGCAGGGCTGCGGTTTACAGAGTGTTTACAGTAAGTACATCAGAACAATCTATCAGGCCCAGAAGTCTAAACAGTATCCTTCACTTAAGAGGAAGGCAAGTCTTTTTTATTATTATTGTGTATGGTTAAAATAAACTTTTACAATTCATCTCAATAAATACACGGCGATAATGCACACTGATGAGAAATACAGGTAAAAACAGTATAAATACAGCTTAAACTAGTTGCTTTGTTTAATATACCCGTAATTATAGTATTGAAATTCAGATCTCTACAAAATCAAATATCATAATCCCAAAATGTGATTGAAAAGAGAAACTTTGTCAAATCAATTAATACATAATCATCATTTGTTTAATCTTTTCCGAGCAAAATATGTTTCTGTTATGAATCATTTAATCGTCAATTTCACTTATCTTCTTAACCTCACTCTAAGTAATCCATAATATTCTTAAAATACGGCAGCTTCATTCCCATAGCTGTCGACTTGGGACTTAAACACTTTTTTCATAAATTCTGAATATCTGGCCACTGGATTAACACAGGCGTTTTCCTAAAATATGCCGTCCTCTGTACTGATAGTCCGGGGCACTCAAAAACGAATATTTAGTTGTTTCAATGATCGTTTTGTGATTACAAAATCAGAAACTGGCTTCTCCAAAACGAATCAGTTTCCTTCTTAACCGCACCTCCCCAGTTGGCAATAGATTCCATCTCAAGCGCAGAAGAAATTTGCTGTAAAAACAGTTAGGACATAAAAGTAGATATGGGGCCACAAGGCCACATTTCTTATGTTCGTGAGACACATGGGAAAGTGAGGGGTAGGTCTGAAACTGATTGATTGCAATCCCCATCATAAAAAGCAGCTTTCACTTTCCCCAGATTAACTTTCAAAGTTTCTGTGTTAGAGTCAATGGGCCCCATTACGACCCCGGCGGCAACCATGCTGGTAAAAACGGCACGGCTGCGGCCAGAGTCATGTTTTTTTCAGGAAAAAGGAACTCTCCATTCCCATTCGAGTCCCGTTGGACTCAATGGGAATGGGGAGGACGGTAGCACCGGCACCATTCAGAATGGTTCCGGTGCGAGCGTCACAATCTGAGAGAGGGTAACTTTACGCCTGCCAGGTCAGACCTGACGGGGGTGAGGGGGCACCCGGTCCACAAACTTGTACTCTGCCGTTCCGGTAACACTGTTGTTACCGGACCGGCAGGGTTGTAATGAGGCCCAATCTCTTTTAACAGATTGATACAGTAGACTCATATCCTTCATATAAGGCACTGAGAATTTTCTTGAGAAAGCTGCATTCCCATATACACATTTAAATCTTAATACAGCAAACCCTTAGGTGCAGTAATTAATCTGTGGAGGAAAGCCAGTAATCTCCAATGGACACAAACTTTAATTGACAGTAGACCTAATTCATAGCAGATTGCTACCAGTGAATCAGCATTCAACACTTTCAAGGTTCTCCTCCAAATCAATGCCTCCAATTTATCTAACAAACCAAAAGATATATTATTCCAGCCCACCTACCATTTTTGGTATAATTTTACCTTTGAAAAATTAATGGCTGACATCTGTCCTGTGCATGCTGGGCATAAGGACCCAAGATACTTCATACTGATGAGGCCCAACAAGGCCAAACCATGTTTGGGGATGCTTGTGTTCTTGTGCAGAAGGGATGTGACCAAGCAGTTTCAGTTGGACTGCCCCTTTTGGGGTGGGACGAAGCCTGATTTGCATATGGTCCTTACCCTTTTTTAATGGCTTGGCAGGTGAAGAACGATGGACTAGAGGGTTGGCCGGGGCAATGTGAGAGGTTAGGATTAATTCCAAACCTTTGAGCCATTGCTTCTATTGTTGTGTTTTGTCACCCTCAGTGGGACGGGTATGCCTAGACGTGAATCCCGTGCCTGCTGGGCCTAGAGACCCAAGCTACTTCACACTGATGAGGCCCAAAAAGGCCGAACCATGTTTGGGGATGCTTGTGTTCTTGTGCAGAAGTGATGTGACCAAGCAGTTTCAGCTGGACTGCACCTTTTTGGGTGGGACCAAGCCTTATTTGCATATGGCCTTTCCCCTTTTGTAATGGCTTGGCAGGTGAAGAACGATGGTCTGCAGCGTTGCACAGAGCAATGCCAGAAGTTAGGATTAATTTCAAACCTTCCAGCTGTCACTTCTGTTTTTTTGCGTAAATCACCCCGAGTGGGACGGGTATGCCCAGATGTGGGTGCCATGACTGCTGGGCCTAGAGACACAAGCTACTCCTCACTTATGAGGCCCAAGAAATTGCAGTCTCGTGCAGGAGGAATGTGACCAAACAGTTTGGGGTTGACTATCCCTTTTGGGGTGGGACCAAGCGAGATTTGCATACAGTCTTTCCCCTTTTCACAAATCCCTGCTGGGCAGTTATGTGAAAACCCAAATGGGTTATACTAGGGGCAGATCTCAAAGTAATATTTTCCAAAACCCACTTGGTTGAACACAGCTTTTTCTTATTTGAGAACTATAGTATTCAGCTTTTTCCCTGGATTGAATACAAGATTGTTCCATTTGGTATATTCACAAACGTCTGATAAAAGACTCTGAAGACCTTTTCTAGTTTTATCAAAACTTAAAAAGTCATCAGTGTAAGCAATCCAGGTCATTCTCAGCCCAGCTTTGGAGTTTTAAAAACAACGTCTTTTTAAAATGTGCCAACATCAGATGCATGTAATTTAAAAAGACAGTGAGTGAAAATGCAAACCTGTCTACGACCTGATTTTCTGCTAATGCATCGTGACAAATATGTCTTTATTCAAGCACACTTTAATTTCGGACCCTATTTGTAACCAAAATATCAGTTTCAATAGACCAGCTGGCCGCCCCCAACGTGCTAATTTTGCCCATAATCTTCTTTGATCCACTCTGTGGAAGTCTATTAAGGCAGCATAAGTACAGCCTAATTTGTCTGCCCTGGCTTGTTCTTGAATCACTCTGAATGCTAGGCGATTTATGTTTGTGGAGTGGTTCTTCCGAAAGCCGGTTTGCAGCTTACTTAATCTCCCAATGGAATGTGCCCACTCCTGCAGATGTATTGATAAAAGGGACACAAAAACGTTACTGTCCACGTCAAGCAATGTGAAAGGACGATAATTCTTGGAGTTGGTTCTCACACCCCTCTGAAATATTGGTACTATCATACCCATTCACCAAGATTCAGGAAAACAATCACTTGATACCACATCCTTGAAAAGAAGGGTTAGCCTTAGTGCTCTTAACAGAGGATTTCCCGTCAAGATATTAATGGTCAGGTCATCGGTAACTGTGGCCCTGGAGGGCTTACTGTGCCTGTTCTCCAATTTGTATAACATATCAGAGGGTCCTGCTGGGGCTCCCCCAGCATGAGTAAAGTTCTTCAAAATGTATGACCCATGAAGCTTCGGAGACTGCATTCAACTGAGCTTTGTAAACCTCTCAATCTTGAGCATTAATGATTTCCCAGAAGGCTCCAGAATCCCTTCTTAACAGGACACACAGCATTAGCTTGGTATCTTTCTGCAATAACTTTGCTCACTGGCCTTTACTATATGTATTGTAAGCCTATTTGACCTGTTTACTCTGTTCCAACTTTTTGTCTAAATGGCTGCTGGAAGACATAATTGCCCTAATATTTCAACCATCTCTCTTTTCTTTAACGCTAAAACCTCATAAAAATCATGCACATGGGGTCTTCTTATCACATTATTGTACTAGTCTACCCCCTATCATTATCTGGCTGTATGTTGCCCCAAAAGGTTCACTAATGAAATGTAGAAGTCAAGTCAGGTCCTGGGTTAGAACAGATGTGCGATTTTCTCACCTATATTTAAAATGTATCTATCTCACTAAAACCTCTTTGTGTATGGTTCTCAAATTCTGGAGGGGGGAGGAAACAAGTATGGCAGGGCACAAGTAGGCCAGGTCAGGAGGTGTCTTCATGGGTGCTGTGCTGGGGTTGACTGGATCTGCCTTTAGTCCAGTAATTACCTCACAAAGCAGAACAGGGTATTGTAAAGAGATAAACATTGCTGACTATAAACAATGCAATACCCATAGATAAGAGATTGCCAGCCTTATTCAGAGGCTCACTGCTACTATACACATTCTTAGCACCTTGAAGGGAGAACACTAAGCCTACACACTGAGAGATGCATGGGCTTCATCATAAGAGGGATACAGTGACTGCCTCCAAACATCAGACACAAAGAGGTCATGCAGAACACTGGTAATGAGGCAATGAGGCCCCTCAGCTTCACGTATCCCATGCTATATCTCAGACATTGTACCATATTATGAGTTGGATGGATTTTGTAATGAAATCGCTGCATGAAATAATTTGCCCTTCATGTCTAAAAGAAACAATGATTATTTTGAGTCAGGCCACCCCATTATAACTCTTTATTCCACAGCACTTCAGGATTGATTGATTGGTTAATAGTTTATTTGCATATTGCCTATAGACAATGGGCTTCATTACGACCTCTGCGGTAGCCATGCCGCTATTGGCGGCATGGCTGCCGCCGAAATCGCATCCGGGTCCGGGTCCACAGAATGAGGAATTACCGGGCCATTCTGAGTTTGGAAGGCCCGGTAATTCCTCCCTCCAAGAACCCGGACCCGGTCCTTCCCCATTCCCATTTCAGCCCATATAGGGCTGAATGGGAATGGGTGAGGGAGCAAACAACGGGCCATTACGAGTTGGCCCGTTGTTTGCTCCCTCTTCCCCTCACGGGACCCGGTATGCATGCCTGGTTTGACCAGGCGTTACTTCCTGGGTCCCGCGAGGGGACCTCGTAATGAGGCGGTACGGGGTAAACGGCGCCTGCACCTTTTACGGCACCGTTAACCCCGTACTGCCAGGGTCGTAATGAGTCCCAATGTGTTTCAAAATGCTTGAAGGCAAGAGAGGGAGCAAGGGAAAATACAATAACATTCTTACAAGGCCTTGAGCCATTAAGAATGTGAAATTACTATTGTACTAGGCTGGCGACATTTCAGATAGTACAAGAGCTATGACAAAGATAAGGAGGAGAGGAGGAGCGGGTAGGAGTTGAGAACAGACAAAGGACTATCGTACTAAGCCTGCCAACATTTATGGTAGAGCCGGAGAATCAACAAGAGGTGTGGGGTGGGGGAGGAGGGAGGAGGAGAGGAACAAAACATGCAGCTATCATACTAGGCCTGACAAAATTTCAGGTAGTGCTGGAGGGGTAGTGGGGGAACAAACAAGGAGGGAGGTGGAGGAAAACAAACAAGCTACTATCGTACTATGTTTGATGACATTTTGGATAGAGTAAGTGCAAAGAATATAGTAAGGGGAAGGGTGAGGGGAGAGGGAAAAGATAGGGAGAGGAAGAGAAGACTGAGAATGTTGAGTGTGGTGAAATAGAAGAAGAGGCAAGCGGGGGGCGAAGTGCAACTGTAAGGCAAACAGGCAGGCAGACAGAGATCACAAGCAAACAGCAAGGGGGATCATAGTACAATAGGCAGGCAAACAGACATCACAAGCATTCAGCAGTTGGGGAGCGAAGTACAACAGGCAGGCAAACAGACATCACAAGCATACAGCAGGGGGAGCAAGATACACCAGGCAGGCAAACAGACATCACTAGCATATAGCAGGTGGAGCGAGGTAAACCATGGCAGGCAAACAGATAGCACAAGGATACAACGGGGGGAACGAAGTACAGCAGGCAGGCATGCAGGTATCACAAGCATACAGCAGGGTGGGCTGCACAAATGGCAGAGCAAGTTTGCATAAAACACAGCCAGATTTGAAACTAAGCTAAATGCATGAAAAACAGTCAGATTTGAAACTAAGCTAAATGCATAAAACACAGCCAGATATGAAACTAGGCAAAATGCATAACACACAGCCAGATTTGAAACTAAGCTAAACAAACCACAGTCAGATTCTAAACTAAGCTACATGCATAAAACACAGTCAGATTTGAAACTAAGATAAATGCATAAAACACAGCCATATTTGAAACTAAGTTAAATGCATAAAACACTGCCAGATTTGAAACTAGGCTAAATGCATAAAACACAGCCAGATTTGAGCCGCATCCAGAATCAGATGCTGGCAGCGGGTGCAAAACGCAGTGCAATCAGGAGTGCAAACATGGGAGACAAGCAGAGAAGCAAACTGAGGGTCAAAAGAGGGTAGAAGTGTGTCCAGAAGGAGTGAATTAATCCATAGGTATGGTGGTGCATATGTTAGGGAGTCCAGATTTCTTAGTAAAGTGAGGTAGCCACATCATGGAAGTTCAAATGCAGGGGTGACAAGAAAATGCCTCAAGCAGCATTCTGGTAGCAGACAGGGAGCAGACGGGGGCCTTTGTTGTGGGCCTTAGATGAATAGGCTGGCTCCTGCCTCCCAGTTGTTCATCCGATTGTCTTAACAAGCCTTGTACAACCAATGGGAGTGGGTGCAGGCCAGGCAAAACAGGTATGGTGGCAATGAATACGGCCATGTTGGAAGGCACAAACAAAGAGGCAAAGGCTGCAAGGTGCCAAGGAAAATCGGCAAAGGTTGAGTTACATGCAGAAAGGACATGCACTGTCCACAGGAGGAATCCTTGACATGTGCTTTTAAATGGTGCACAATTTAAAAGCAATTTCTTTTTTTTCTTTTCAAAAAGGCACTGCAGCATCGTATGCACACAGATTAACAACCAGGCTTTCCCCAGTTAGAAGAATAAGTTGCAGCATGCAAGGTGAGGCAGCAGGAAATTTTCCAGGTCAGCATAGTAGGTCCTCAGTGGTGAAGAAAGAAAAAAGGAGACTAACACAATGCACCTGTAACAGAAGAGAGTAAGCCCTCTATCCCTCAAAATTCACTAGTCTTCCAAACATTTTTGAACACACAGGTTTCAATAATGAAATAAGTGTAATGTTCTTTGATATCATTAAAGTGAAACTAACATCTTAATTAATGTTCTGTGTGTTCCATTCAGTCCCCGGCACTCCACAGTAGAATACATTTCTAGTGGGCATATAACAGCTTTCAGATGAGCAAGGGAAGGGTAATTCATGACTTTAAAGCCTTTCCATGCAAACTAGCAGAAGTTGGATACACTATCAATATCTGTCCTCCTTTGGCCTGAAAGCTAACATTCTAATTGCCCAAATGAAGCACAATATAAAGCATGCAGTAGATACATTTTGCTTTACTTACCTTGCCCTAACATGTCTCAATTCAAGAAGGATTAATACTCATTCAGGCCTTCTGGTTTCCATGGCAAGTCCCTAGGAAATTCATATCATAACATTTTTCAAATGTGTACCTCACAACCTACAGGCTACAGAGATCTGAGTGTTTCTGACTGATTATGACTTTGCTATCTGTAGTCCAGTAATGGTAAGTTAAAATGTAAAAATTATGTTTTCAATAATGGAAAAGAAAATTACCTCATAGAGAAATTGTATTACTGCATGTACGTAGGAATGGAATTGATTCGGTGTTCATTTAAAAAATCTGAATCCATTCTAAATCTCCCATTGGAGCAAACATCCATTGTAATTGATTATCCAATGTGTTTCCTGGGATAAAAGGTAATAAAGGAAGCACCCCCGATATTTGTCCAGCTCATATTTCCAATCAAGGGCTCGAAGTGCAATAGTATCTAAGAGGCCCTCTCGGGCAAGATCCTGGCCATCACCACCCAAAATGTACCATCACCATGAGTAATAATGGTGGAATGGTGTGAATCATCTTGTCCTGACTGTTGTCAGACACCCACCTAAAGAGTCCATGGCCCTTGGAGGGAGTGCTCTGCCACCACTTACTTCTGGAAAGAGAGCACATTTTCTATTCAGTAAAAGGTATAGATTGATTAGGTGAGAGCCAGGAGGTATGGGCTAGGGCACACACCATCAGTGATGAACACATATTGAACATACTGAACACAACCTTGATCTGAGAATACACTGAATAGTGTTTTTAACCACATCCCATCTAGAGGTCCACATAGTAGCAGCGCCCAAGATACATCTAAGGTGAAGCACCTGCCCATCCAATCCTGGAGTACGTGTTCACCCATAACATTCCTTGACATGTAATATCTAAGAAAATAGCAGCAGATAGGCATTCACCTTTTAGAATGCCCAGTGAAAAGATGTGCAAAGGCATACATACATGGCAATGTCAGTCTCTGCAAACATCAACATGTCACTATCAATTTGTTAAATAGAAGAAAACAAAACTGTGATTATACTATTCAAGAGATGGGTGTGATTTTGAATTGATAACCCCTGCAACTTAGCTGTGTGCTTAACACTTTTACATCTGCATTTCAAGAAAAGTCACCCTTTTAGAATTCTATACTGATGGGTTTATGCACAAATGTAGCACATCAATTGAAATGTGAAGCCACTCACAGCCAAGACATCATTTAGACACATGAATGTATTGGGACTAGCACAACAAATTAAGGATGCAACTCATTTCTTACAAATACTACAGTTGATTACATTAGCAGGAGGCACTATTCCATTTACAGTTAATGTTGTATGTTTATACATATTGATTCCCAAAGTACAAAGACAAGAAGCAGTTCAGTGAATGTTGATGAATTTGGATATTATAGGTACTTCAAAAGAATGCATTATGGCTCCATTGCAATTCATTGCACAGAATGCCTATTTCAAATTTAAAAACAACGATTTTTTTTGTAGACCTCTGGGACAGTAATAGCTGCACAATTGGACCACCATATGCGGCTAATAGCTTTATGCATACATCTAAGACAGGTCAAAACTACCGGAAATACTGTGGGTGGTACTTCAATGATGTTTTTGAAGTATGGCGGGGTCCCATATCAAGATTACAGGAACATTTGGGACATCTGAATGCTATCAATGCTTGTGTTCAATTCATAGCGCACCTCAGGAAATCCAGGGATTCATTTGCTTGATGTTAAGGTTATTCCTGCATTACCAAAAATCTGCACAACCATATTCCACAAACCAAAAGACAGAAGCAATATGTTGCAGAACTAAAGCTTTCACCCATTGGGTACATTGTCTAGTCTACGTTATTTCCAAATGCAACATGCAATGCACATTATTAGTGATGGTCACATGTATCAAAAGGAATTACAAATTTCACTTCTCAGTTCTCAGAGAAAGGTTATCCACAGACCGAGTTGGGCAAGCACAAACTAAGGTATCTAGTATCAACAGAGAATCTCTTATGCAGACATCCTTGTCCAAATCTCACCAACTTTGGTATACTTCTCAAAATAATGTGTTCAATTCAACAGCATTTAAAAAAGATATTAAAAACCATTTGGGAATTGTGCAATTTGGCAATGAGACAAAAGACATTTTTTCAAAAAATAATGTCTACTGTTTGCACACTGTAGTGTTATAAATTTAGGATTATTCATGTGAAATATCTTTATGGTATTGGTGCTCAACGTTACAGGGATTCCGAGTCACAAACACTTTCTGGAAAAATTATAAACATGAAAATCCTGCACACACCTCTGCAAGAGAAAACATTGAACTGATCAAGGGAATCCTTATTTTGGTGGCAATTAATCATACAGTAATTCAAATGGATTGTCTAAAAGAATATTTTATAAAAATAAATATTTATTTGAATATATAATAGGCATCCTCCTACTTCAAAGTACCATTACAATTGCGTTCAAAATAATTTGGAGTAAATGTTGACATTCCATTAATATTCATGAAAACAATACATACATTCAGCAATGATTTATTAAATGCATTAATGTCACACTGATGTGAATACAAAATGTGAAATATGTAGGCCAATTTCAGTGGTAAATTCATGTAAAACACTCAATTTTGTAAAAGTGTTCAGACACCAATATTTCCAATTGCTCCACATCTCATATGATTCATAAATTAATAATATGACAATATTTGTGTATTAAAGTCATTTTACACATTTTGGGACAAGCCCTTCATCAGGCATGCAGACAACTGTATTTTTCTAAAAGTTCTACAATAATTATAACAAAGATAATCATCTACTAACAAAGATATAGAAACTTGCAATCCTCTAGTTCCCAAGAAAATGTCCAATCGACGTACCAGATGTGGAAGACAATTACTCTAAATTTCATAATTGTCTGCAACAACAATAGTCCAATCTAAATCCCTACTGGACCGACTATTATCTCCAACGTGAACCAAAAAGTCAATATTATTAACAGAAGAAACATGTCTTTCCCTTACCTGTACACAGAGTGATCGTATTTCCCCACATGGTAATCTAAATGTGTAAAAAGTTTGCTATTAGATTTCATGCCCTCGCTTCCATGCATAGTTATACTAAAGCGTATGTATTAAGCTCATTCCCCAAAATTACATAAGCAATAGCCATTTACGCTTATTTGTACCTCCTGTTATTCTGGCAAACCTACCTGTATGTCTGTAGGTGTTTACAAAAGTTCTCACAATCCAGCGTGAAGTGTAGTAAAAAAGACTAGGCCAATAATCTGCTTTGTAATCAAGCTGTTCAGAACAGATGCCATATAGAAATACAGTGTAACCATTTTATTTTTGTGAACACTCTTCAAGTTCTATGTAATATGCCTGGAAAATCAAAGCTCTCTTTTGCTAACAGTGTCTAGGGAAAATCGCATTCCTGATTAGGATCCTTCAACGTCTGTAATGATCACAATACTTACTTCTCATAGTCAGAGTATTAAACGTAAACATTATGTTACTAACAAATTCTTCTACTAACTTCCCTCAAACTACATTCTTAAGTAATGAGCGGTACAACTTAACTGGTCACAACGTTTCGTAAACAGTTATTAAATAGAACAATTGTTGTTCAACTTCCATTTTTATTCTTATACATTAAAATAGTGAATCCAAAATACCTCCCGCTGGGTACACAATCTTGCAAGATACCTACCTCTATTTGGTGTTCTTACAACCTCTAAAATCGCAAATTTGATATGTGCCAATGTATATTTTATCTCAGTAAAATGCAATGCAACAATAGAATTCAGGTTAGACCTATGTTTAGTCCACCTCAGTTTGTTTTTTCTTGTCGTCATCCCAGCATAATAACTTCCACACAGACACTTGAGACCATAAACAACATTAAAAGGTATTGTATGTTGCAAAATCTCTTAAAGCTATCAGTTTACCAGATAAGGGATGTCTAATTGACAAACCTTTTCTTATATTGTTACAATGTTGACATCCTAAACAAGGATAAGATCCCTTTTTCTGAACGTTGTCGTCCTGTTCCTTTGTTCCCTCAGCTGTAATCAGCCTTTTTCTCAATGATGACTATTTTCTTTAGGCAACTTGTTCAGTTGTCAGACTATCATGTTGGACATTTTGGCAATTTGATAAAATTATCAATTTGATAGCCCAACTTTGTAGTGAATATGTGGTAACGTCTACTACCTTAGATTGACCTTTGGTATTCAAGTGTTAACATTGTACTCCTCTCTAAGGTCACAACTATGTTTTCATTTTCTCTTAAAAGGGAATGCGACTACCCTCTAGCCAGAAATGTCTCCTTTAGTCTCTCATTTTCTAGTGCCAAACTTTCTTCAGTTAATGCTATTCTTTTGATCCGCAAGTATTAACTGCACAGTAAATGTTGGATCCATTTAGGTGGATGAAAGCTACATGCTTGCAGTGAGTTCTTCTTACCTGTAGGATTTTCCCACACCAACAGTATTCTCATATAGGAGGGATGCAATAACATCACACAAGGTAATACTGCATTTCACCAGACACCAGGAACATAAATAATGCTAAGAAACCATGCAACTTGTGGTACTAGTTAGGTCTCATACTCAATCAGATGCCCATGTGGCATCTACCATGTGGGTCAAACCAGCAGGAAGGCCAAAATACACTGGAACAAGCACATATTTAGTATTAGGACTAATACCACCAACTTACATCACACAAACAAAATTCCATATATTAAAATGATATAATATAGAATCAGTAGAATGTCAGTCACTACCAAACTTGAACAGAGAGAAGCATATTGGATACATCGATGAATTGAGTTTTCCATGGGGGATGCAGGAGGAGTGAAACCTGCATTGTTTTATCTGATTATTTGATATATGTCTACACATCCAACTAAGTGTGAATACACTGACACAACTACCGTATTTAGCATATTTTGTATAGTGTTTGAACATTTATGATTTTAAGTTGTTCTAAAAAGTAACATTGATGGCTAACATTATAGTGGCATGCACATGGAACTATGACCATGTGGGATTGATTCATGTTAACAAGAATAGAATGTCCACATATTCCCGTATGTGAATATCTGAATTACTTTGTTCTATGTGGTAACTTGTCACTTTTCAGTATTTGTGTCCTCTGTGATCTTGAATAAGAATCAATGTACTGAATGATGTGTATATCTTTGATGTGATAGAGATTTCAACAATGTGTTTATAATTTATCAACCAATTGCAACTCATGTTTTGATAAATAACTATGTTGTTTTTACCACATTTTGCTTACATGTATTGAGTGCTGTGACACTATTGGTTCCTTATACCAATACAATATAGCGACATGATTTATTTCATAAGGGATTTATATTTATTAAGATATTGTTTAATTGAACCTGCATGATAATATATCATTAGAATTGTCTCTTTAGTTCTATTTTCATTTGGTTTTAGGGATGCAATGTGAGAGTGTATCACTAGCATTGCAATGTAGGTGATTTCATTACAAACATAATTGTCAAGCCTCAGAACTGCTGTGGTTCATTTACATTTAATATATATATATGTTTTAATTTAGGAGTATTTACTCCACTAGGAACAAACAAGACAGAACTTTGAATTGCTGTACTCTTTTGAGATATAAGTAATTGTTTATTTTCATTGAGTGTCTTTCGCTGTGTGGTCATCACGTCATTGTGTGCATGCAGGAAATGGCATTCTCTGTGTATATGATACGTATGTGATTCACATCGTCTCAAACACACTGAATTCCTGTACATTTATATTTTTTGACATGAGTTGATGTTGTCACTATAAATGTTCTGATTTCATATGCCAAGGCTCAATTTTTCTGTTGTTTCATGATATTTAGCCTAAAGGATCCTTGGCATTGTAGGATTCCCTTATTTAGAAAACCAACTGACATTGCAGACTGAGAGCCCTCCAAGTGCCATGTGCATCAAATATACTTTGGACCTTGTATAAATAACCACTAAATCTTTGCCATCTTCATTTCCAAATGATGCAACAACATTCAGTGACAACAACATTATTAGGACAAGCTTCAGACAGGATATGTTATCCAGATCTGTCAACAGAAGATTGTGGTCTACATGTACCACCTCTTGCACCACCAATCTCAACTAGCATCAACATCATCACAGCCACATGCACAACAGCATTATTATTAGGGTATTTATTAAGCGCAGCCCTCGCTTGGGGAGCAACGGAGCACCTTACTAGTCACAGGGGAAAGAACACAGTGTGGGAAGCAGAGACACAGGGGAGCAGGGAACTAACAAAGGTGGAGTCAGTGGGCAAGCTATTAGGCAGCAAGGGATACCAGCAACCAGGCGAGGAAACAGGGGATAGAAGATTACCCATTCTCAGGTTACAAAGGGAGTTGAAGGTGTGTGGGACTCTGTGTTAATGAGTAGCGACTCCTTGAAAAGGAGGGTCTTGTGCTCCTTTCTGAAATTTTGAAGTGAGGGGGTGAGGCTGGTGTTGACTGGGAAGAGGTTCCAGAGTCCGCACGTAGATAGAGAAGGCCTATCTTCTGGTTCTTTCTTTTTTGCATGGGCAGAGTTCAAGTCTGCACATGTCCTTACTGCTAGTTAATTAGTTAATCATAGGCATCCAGAGATGCAGAGGTTCTCTGTGAGGAAGCTTGGGATTCCAGGCAACAGCCTTGCAGATGATGCAGAAGGATTTGAAGATGATACCTGCTTTGAGCAGGAGTCAGTGCAGTTCGATGTGGGTCAAGTTGAATTTGCAAAGTCCTTTGATGAATTGGTGGCCGTTAGCAAGGTAGGATATGAACCATCACCATTGCCTATATCCCAGCCTCCACACCCCACCCTCCCAATGCTATCTATGGAACTGGGCCAGAGGGTATATTACTGAAGCATACCTTCAAGGAAGCTACATGTCCTGGGGATTACTAGTCACCTCCACCCCCTTGCCTGCAACTGCTCCATTGTGATGTGAGGGTACGTCTCCAATGTCGTGCATGGCCAGGCAGTTCTAGTGGAGCTTTTTTGGAGGAGGAGGCAGGTATAGGTGCTCAGCAACATCTATTGAGGTACAACTGAAAGGAGAATTCCCATCCTCATCTTGGGAACAATGGCCAGCAAGTCATGATGATGATGACGGAAGAATTTAACACTGTTAAATATATGCTGATAGGCATATACATATGCTGATGATGAAATCCTCCTTCATGTCTTTACATCACCCCCTGCATGTGCCAGAGAGACACCTCTGAGTGCTGCTGGTGGCGTGGTTCTTACTATCAAGTAGAGGTAGTGATGGATAGGGTCCACATAATGGAGAATGGCCGGATGCAATAGAACATCTTCCTAACCAGGCAGTGGAGGGAGTCTGTGAAATTCAGACTGCAGTGGTGTTACTAGCAGAGAAGGTGTGGAGGTACCTTTCTTGACAGTGTAAGGTGCTGGAAAACACAGCCATGATGATTTCCCAAACCCAATGAATGAGGAAATCCATGGAGTTAATTAATTCTAGTTTCCCATACCAATGGCTCTGATTTCATAGTCTGGCCTCCAGTAATGATGGAGTTTTCTCTGTGCCAACAGGCTGTCCTGAGCCGATCCAGTCCAACCCCAGCAACTTCACAACAGTGGGCACCTTCTCCACCAACCACTGGGGATCTCCATGCAAACAGATGATTTCCAAATGCAACACCACATTGACAGCAGGGAAGCGGTATTGTTTTTGCTTCTTGTCATGTGTGGCAATATCAACATTTGTTTAAAAAAAAAACATTGTCTACAAGTTCATGGCGCAAGTGTTTTATATTTGCTGCATGATGTTAGCCAATTGACCCCTAATCTTCCTCATCCCTGTCATTGTCTGTATCCTGCTGATCCAAGTCAGTTATGAGCACTTGCCACCTGATGAGTATTTTGTGCAACAGGGAGCATAGAATGAACATCTTGAAACCCTTTTCTGCCCTGAAAAGCCATGCACCACATGTATGATGCAGGCACTATTACATGACCTTGGGGAGCACAAATTCCCACTATAAAGGGGCACACGTTATATAGTTCTCCACATTTGGTATTGTGAGGCCATAGAGTAAGGAGCCAAGGCAGCAATTGGTTTCCAGATTCTCCTTTAGGAAAACATCAAATGTATTCATAGTGATATAATAAATAGTCATGGGATATTAACCAGAGGTAAGGGGCACACAGTGACTGTAAATGGCATCTATCTTGATCACTTATAGCTATGCATGGGCTTCAGATGGTTGCATGTCTTTACTCCATGGGAGAAAGAGGGAGTATGAGAATGGAGAGGTGAATCGGAATTAGAAGGTGTGTGGACATTAATGAAATAATGAATCCAAGTATGTTGTTACTGTCACATTAGTACAGGAAAGGCCAGGGTTTGATGAATGACACAATGAACTTGACCAGGTGTTTGTTCTGCAGGGACATAGATTAATGTGTTGATCCATGGAACATGGCATACCAGTGCATGAAGCACAGGCTAGCTTTGCAAGTTAACTGGACATTGAGTATGTGGTGTTGTTTTAATTTCCTTCAGACATGCAGCCTTTTTAGGACTCCAAGGAATGTGGCTGTAGTCCAGTGACCCGATGAAATTGGGAACCCAGCAGGGTAAACATATGAATTTCACATTGTTGTTGTCAGCTTGTGTATTGGGTAGCTACATTTTAGATGTGAATGAGGCATCAAGGTACTGTCTAATAAACACAAAGGATGAGGGTTATAACATCTTATGAAGAGGGCTAGATCAGTCTGTAGGCAGATGCTGATTTTGATGTCTGCTTCAATGAGAGGTGGAATTCTGATGCAGCCAGTAACAATGTTAAGATATGCATATTGCTTAGCCACCAGGTAAATGGTCTTGGCCTGGGATGAAGGGCCTGCCTATTCCTTCTTTTCTGGCCTTCTTTCTATGTATATCTGCCTTCTCACCTGCCGCAACTCGCTCAGTTCCAGTTGATGACAGCAGGCCCATATATGGTGACTCATGTTGTTCTGCCTGAGCTCTGTGATTTTGAACCCTCTGTCATGTGAATGCCTGCACTTGGTCATTGTATTGTCTCTCATGAAAATCAATAGCTCAGTTGTTGATTGTTATATTTTCTATATCTTCATTTCTCCTCAAATATATGCTTATACCTTCATGACCCATATGATCAGGTGATTGTGTGTATCTCATGTGTGAATGGCCATTAAACTATTTCTTGAGATCCCGGGTGCATCCTTTTTTCCATGCACCCTTTGTGCACATCATTAATTTCAGCCCACCATTTTCATTTGAACTATTATGCTCACCAGACTGACTTTACCAACATCCAATGGCTGAAGTTAAATTGGGGGTATCTTTGGAGGCTTTCAGTATGTTTTGCAACTCATTATGAGGGAGGAAAAAACAGTGTTTACTGCTTGCATTGTCTACCAACTATTGTTTTTTTTTCTCTCTTTCTGCTTCTAGTAACAGCTTATCTAGTTCCATTCTTGTAATGAGGTGGTGGGTACAAGAAGGAAGGATTTAAAAATACATACATAGTCATTAAAAAAAACAATACACAGTCTGATCCGTTACCATCAATGTTGCAACTAATATGTGTCAATGCAAAATGTCAACCAGGTACTGGAAAGTAAATACATGGCAAGATACCGTGAGCATTTTTAAATATATGTGAAAATGTGTGTAAAGGCTGTAAATGTCAAGTCAAAGGGTTATCTTGGGGACCAGAATACCAATAGACTCACAATGACGGAAGCATATTATGCAAGTGCATGATTACATCATTCAGTACTGCTGAAGCCTGATATAATAACAACGCTAGAGCAGCCTTACTCCATGTGAGGTGAGTGCAAGTGAGCGGCAGCAGCAGCCTTATTCTAAAAGTCAAGTGACTAGCAGTACAAATAATACATCCTCAATGTCAATACTTGTGTAGTATACCATACAGGATGTTCTGGTTGTATTACAATCATTGGTCAAAGAAAATGGGGGGAACAGGTTCACCCCATCCTCAGCAGCATAAACCCAAAAGATATTAAAAGTAGCTCAGACATGTAAACATATACTCTAATGGTAAAGTGCAAGTTCCTACTAGAATAAATGGTAATCAAGAGTCTAACCCTCCACACATTTCTCACACATGTTGAATGTAATTATGAGATGGCAATACAACAGGATGCGCTTATTGCATATTCACATGCTGTGCAAAGGTACATTCCTGGTCATTAAGGGCATTGAAAAGTAGATTTCTCTACAGTGCAAAAATTGCAAACCTTAAAATGCAAGTGTAAGGTCAGGTAAACAAACTATATTGGACAATATACTTGTGTTGAGTACACATGCTGGTAAGGAGTGCCTTCTAGAGTCAACTACTTTGCTGTGCAACATATGTTCACATTAAAGTGCAAGTGCAAGATCATGTAAACATTCTATAATGGAGAAATTCTTCTTTCAAAGTGCAAAAACAAACATAGAATAGATATCATATTGGCTATCACACCAGGTGAAATGGAACGGAGGATTATAAAAACTAAATTCAATAAGATGGGAAACCCCACCTACATCTAGATTCAATTGACACATACATTTCTGAATCAACATTCAATCCAAGTGGTCTTAAAGTATTGCATTTTCATATTAGTTTGGCTTCTAGTTGACACAGATTCAGTTTTCTATTCCCTTTTCTTTTGTGTTCTGGGATGTGAGCTAGGCCAAGGAAAGTCATTTATTTGACATGCCCAATGTGCTTCTCTATAAAGTGCTGAGAAAGTGGGTAGCACAAATCTCCATTTTGTATGGCTCTATAGTGTTGCAAAATGTGCATTTTAAGAGGGCCAATAGTGGATCCCATGAATATGAGGTCACAGCTGCATGCAATTATGTGCAACCACCACTCACAGCTACAGGGAAGATATAAGAAAACAAATAAGCCAAACAAGTCTGTAGCCGAGGATGGGTCAGACCAGCGTGTGCAATTTCCAATACGCATCATCCACATCATCACAGGAAACTCACACCAAATAATTGATCATAATTGATGTTCCCAAGCTTCATATCCCATTCCATGGATAACATCTTCTTTTTTCTTTTTTCAGTTGCGAAATGCCTGAGTGTCTCCAAACGAATAAAGACACTATTTGTAGCCTGCGATGAAGTGGATGAAAACCTCTGACAGATGCATTGCATCAGAAAAGAAAAAGATCCTGGGAAGGCCTCTCGCTCATCCAAGTGGTACCACTGGAGATAGGAGCAGCACATCTGTAAACACTTTACGAAAAGCCTCCTCTCTGAACCCCTCTAGCATTTCTAATAACTCCTCATAAAGAGTGTTCTAGTGCTGCAGGTGTTTCAAAACTCTAGCTCTTGCTGGCAGCAGCTTTAATAGGTGCGCATTGATTATGCACAACCACCACTCACAGCTACAGTGAAAATATAAGACCACACATAAGCCAAAAAAGGCTGCAGCCCAGTATGGGCCAGACCATCTCACACAATGTCCAATATGCATCATCCACATCATTCCAGGAGACACACAGCAGATGACTTATCATAATTGATATTCCCAAGTTTAATGAGGGAACATTAAACGGGCCACATCTGTGTATATTCTTACACAATGTTAGACATACTCAAGTGCGCAACTGGTGATGAAAATATAAAATAACCAAAATGACAACTCTAAAAAAACAATGCCACAAAAAATGAAGCCTTCTATCTGAACCTCTCTAGCATTTCCAATAACTCTTCCGATAGATTGTTCCAGTGCTGCCACTATTTCAAGACTCTAGCTGTTGCTAGCAGCACCTTTAATTGGTCAGGAAAATGATGCACAACCACTGCTTACAACTACATTAATGAAATAAGACCACTCCTATCCACATCATCCACATCCTCCCATGAGACTTGCACCATATCATTTATCATAATCCATGTGTGCAATATTTGTGATGGAACATTAAAAAGCCAGATCTTTGTGTTTTCTTACACAATGTGATTTTTACTGTCCATCATTTTTCTTACATTTTCAATAGCCTTTTTGATTGATTGCACTTCTTTTCCAACATTAATTAATAGTTGTTTTAATTTGTTTAATTAATCCAGCATTAGTGTTGTGAGTAGTTGTTGAGATGCTTCTTGTTTTATTCTTTGTCATCCTTGAATAACTTATTGATCTGTTTGAAAATATTTCAAATATTTTGAAACAATTGAAGAGTTAATACAATTTAAAAATAATTGTGCTGTTTGTATAAACAAGTTTCAGTAGCCAGACAAGGTATATGTGTTTGGTTACTAATATTTCTTCCTTAAAATATTATTGTTAGTCTAATTTTATATATACATAAAGAATGGAATTACAAAATTGTGCAGCTTGTGTATTTTTTATTGCTTCTTTTTGTTCAAAAACTTCTTTTCTATTTATTTATTTATTATATTTTTTTATTGTTGTTTTAATCAAGAAGTCTTGATGTTTCAACAAATTGCATAAAAGATATAGGATATTCAATTACAAAATGATATTCAATACATCAAACCCAATTTAAATACATCTAAAATCAATTAACATTATACAGAGGTCACATAAAATCCAAAAAACAAATTTACAAATAAATCATAAACTATTAAGTAATCAAATTCAACGTTCATTTCTGTGACAAAGTATATTTCTAATGTAATGACACTTTACCAGTTTCAGCTATAATTTGGTAAATATAACAATCAAATTATATCTTTTTTCCTTTTTCCTGTTGATAATCCCAATGCATGAAGAAAATTAAGAATAGAATATCTAGTCTCTTTTCTGGCCGCATGAAAGAGTAATTCCCATGCGCTCTTCTGAGAGAATACATGGTAATCAATGAATAAAGGTTTTAAATGGATTGATTGGTAGGAGTGGACCATGGGACATTCTGTACACAGATTCTGGAGGGTTTCCATGACAAGCTTGCAAAATCGGCACTGAGCATCTCCTTCAGATATTAATTTACGAATATATGACAGCTCATGAGTGGACCACAGGTTAATACGAAAGCACAGATATTCATTCCTCTGTCGAGAGCTAGGAAATTTGACAAGGTAGCTTTCAGTATGGCCATAGCATTTCAATGCAAATGATTGTTTAAAAACTTTTGAAATTTGAAACATGCACTTCGAGTCTTAATCCAATCTAATTTCCTTAGGCAGGTTTTTACTTTTTGTCGGGTTTTCGCAAAGCAGCTTTAAAGAGAAGCCAGTATGCTCAATTGTCTTTAATACCTGTGAGCGCCATTTAGAGGGAAAGATATCTGTGGATTTTAGTAAATACTCATCAATCAGAGGTAGGAGGCCAGTTGAAGATGTTGCCATGATGCACTTGCGATAAAGGCTACACATCTTCCATTTGTATAAAGCATAAAGTGAAAGCAATCCTAATTTGTACCTTATAAAACAGATGGATTCAGAGGAAGGCAGATTAAGGGCTGGTTTCCAGTATTTACTTTCTAGTTTAGTCCAATACTGGTATGTTTGCGGAATGAGTGATTCAGAGCCATATAGAACAACAGGGACCATTTTTTGCTTATAATAGGTTAATAAGGGCACAATCAAGTATTTGCAATACTTAGATTTTATCAGTGAGGCTTGAGATAGGGCTGTATCCACCTTGACTTTGATGTGAGTTTCATATCTGTCTAGGTTTGATTGGTTAGTTATCAGGGTACCCAGGTAAATATATGAAGTGACAGAAGACAAGAAGACATCTTGCAAAGGCCAATAATGTTTACTGCACGTTGTCTAGGAGTACCACATTGCAGAATCTTACTCTTCATTACATTTATGGTGATGCAGTTGTCTGTAGTATACGTATTCAGAGCATTTAGTAAGGCTCTGAGGCATTTGGGCGTCTTAGAAAATAAAATCATGTCATCTGCATATAAAAGGTATTTCACCTGTGTTCCATTGACAATTGGTGAATCTTTGTTGATCTTCATAAAATGTTTGCCAACGTCTGAAATGAAAAAATTAAATAAGGCAGAGGCCAGCAGGCAAACTTGCTTCAAACCTTGTGCGGTTCGAATTGGATTTGATAACAAGCCGTTGCCTGCTAGCTTAACTTGAATTGATGTGGCAGAATGGAAATCAATCACCCACTTGAGGATGACCACGGGCAACCATTATCCATTAGTTTCTTGAACAATAATTCCTGTGGCACCGCATCGAATGCCATACGGAAATCAACAAATGCTAAATAGAGTTGTTGGCAACGTTGTATTGCTTGGGATTGAATACTTGTGACCAATATGATGTTTACAGCAGTACCAAGGACAGGTAGAAACCCTCTCTGAAAAGGGTCACGCAAGTTATTTCGATCAAGCCATTGATAGTCTTCAAAATCAAACGTGCAAAATTTACCCTGGGCAATCAAGGAGAATGTTGTATTTATTTCTTCTTTAGGATAATTGTCCTCCAGCCATTGCATGTAGTTTTCTGCTTTAGTGTGGTAGATAGAAATACTGTTTGTCACTACAAATATTGGGATTAGAAATAGAAAAACAGTACATGAGAACCGATAATCATATAACTATATTAACGTTCTTATTCATTGTTACATTGTCTATGTCGTGGGTAGCTGCCAATAGCATGTCAAGTATGTCAGATGCTAGTGAATTATTGAACTTATCAGACTATGGGCCTCATTCCGAGATTGGTGGTAGTCATGGTGCTATTTGCACCATGACTGCCTCCAATAACGGGTCCGGCACAGGTCTTGTTCAATGGGGATTTACCAGTGCAGTCCGACCCTGGTGGTACCGGTAAGTCCCCATTGAACAAACCATTCCCCATTCCATTTGAGCCCCCATAGGGCTCAATGGGAATAGGGAGGGCGCTAATAATAGGCTTGCGACTTGCAAGTCCATTATTAGCGCCCTGGTCCCTTAGTGGGACCCGTAAGGGACGTGTGGTCTGACCACACGTTCCTTATGGTTCCCTTCAAGGGACCTCGGAATCGGGTTGTAAGGAAATACCGGCACCGGTCTCCTTACCGCTGCCCGGTATCCCTTACCGTCCAACTCGTAATGACCCCCTATGTATTTATTTGAGTGTTGTTTATATATGCCAAGAAACCTGTAGATTATATTATATCATTGTATTAAGACTTGTTCTGCATAGTACATATTTACTACATGCGAGTGAGGTGTCATTTTAGGCGATTGGGCTATTTTTAGGGTCCATTTATTCTTGGATTAGATATTTCAAGCATGCAGGACATTTTTGAAAGCATGGATTTCTATTGTTCAGCACACTTAGACATTGGCAGATGGTAAAACTGGAAGATGTGGAGTTGACACTACTGTCAAAGTCAAGGGTTCATTAACTATTGGTGGCATCACACTGGTGGAATCACCTATTCGACCTGCTGCCAATTTTCATATGCATAACACATCAGCCCCAAGTCTTTTTATTTTGTGGTGCTCATGCATTTCCAATACACATCATCCACATAATCTCAGGAAACTTGCAACACATCATTTATCATAATTGATGTTCCCAAACTTTAAAACAGAACATTAGAAGGGTTGTGTCTTAGTTTTTTTTTTTTTTCAATAATGTACACTGGACATCCTGCACCGCCATCCTAAAGCACTATTCACTCACCTTAATTATCTCCAACTGTATAGACACATTTTTATTCTTAAAACGTTCTACTGGTTGATGGATTGGGAACCCAGATGGTTTTATCATCGCTGCTGCTAATCTCATGAATAGACATGTTGACAAATGACACATTTCTCAACTCGAACAAATAAAAGCAATCAAAAATGGCCTCCCTTTCCATAGCAACCATTCAAATCAATGTCAAAATAATAATCAAACAGGCATTAAGTGCTAGTTGTAACATAATCCTCCTTTATTAAATAGCAACAATTGAAAGAGTGAAACAGACTTTATATCCCATTGCATGGCAGAAATCTTTCTCAGTTCCAAAATTCCAGTCTGTCTTCTGAGCAAATAAAGACACTATTACTACTCCAGTTTAATGTAACACAATCCTAATAGCAATAAACCCAGAGCCGTGGGGGCATTCCTGCATCAGATAGTGCCCCGGGGTCTTTATTAAATCCATTGTGTTAGTCAGATCTGTAACTATGGGCATGCTAAATATTCACCTTAACTCCATGCAACAACCAGTGTGCCTAGTAAACTGCCATTTAAAACTGACAGGTTTTCTGTATCAAGTAGCAGTATAGTTTCAAGAACATTACAAAATCAAAATCAGTGTTCCTTTTTTAAACTGTTACATATTCCAAATATTTGTGACAGAACATTGTAAGGACCACATCTTAGTGTTTTCTTGCAGAATGTACAACCAGGTATGGTCCATACCACCCAGAAGACGTTATATAATTATAACACATATGATTGGAGAAACCGCAGTCTTGGTCAACCTGTGGTGAGTCCTGATTTAGTTTCCCTAATGTGAGTTATGTTGTCTGCAGGGTGGATGTGCAAATATTGTGACTGCCCAATATTAATTGTAGAATGTATGTTTTGGGTTGGATTAACCAAGTTGTGCCAACATAATAGTTTAGAAAGAAGTTACTTTCAAAATGGTCGATTTGTACAAAATATTGCCTTTTAATCAATAGTTCTTCAAATCATTAATTCATCACCTTTTTGTTATTGGCTTGCATTGACAAACAGGTTTTTTTAATGTTCCTTATTATAAAGAGATCCTGTGTTGTTATGGTGTAAAAAAAGTAACTTTTTAAGAAAATCCTTGACACGTGTTCCCCACTTAATTCTCAGTGGTTCATCAGGAGGGTAAATCTTTAGGTTTCATTAGTTGTGTATCTGAGTTTAACTATAAATGAAAAAAAAAAAAGTATGTAAAACGAAATGAGTTTCTAAAATATACTGAAATGAAGGAGCACATTCATTACGTACCCAAAATTACTGAATTTGTCTCTTAGTAGTAAATTGCTACATTTCACTACTGCAAAATTGTTAAAATGGTGACTCGCCCCCGTACATTTGGGCAGGCTTATGACTCTTCAATTGCTTTTCAGTGGGATCCTTTAATTACGGAGATTGGCCCTGTAGATAAGGGATACTTATTATATAGCATTCAGTCATGCTGTAAAAAAGTACTTCTGATAGCTAAGGATGCAGAGTAACATGATTTTGCTGAATTACTCACCAAATAGTCTAGTGTGCAGTTGGCTACGATTTTCCATAAGGCTCTGCATTATGCATCTGCATTGTTAAACACAAATAAAAAATGCCACCTATAAACACTACTATGTGACGACGCCTCTGCAATCATTAATGCGGTTGCGTCATCACATTTACATGCTGCTGTGGCCATCATTTCTTGGGATCTAAATTATCGTGACTAAATAGAGTCAAATGGATTTCGTGCTCAATTATGTTTAGAAATCACAACCTTGAGTTTTACAATGTTTATTACTAATTGGCCATAAGTAAGAGGCTTAATAGTTGAAACTTGTTGGCCTACTTTTTCAAGGTAAATTGTCAAATTATCAATCGTATATCTGGTATTAATAGATTATTTTTTCTTTTTATTTGCTCTAGAGTATCTATAAAAATATAATAATACATAGTCTTTTCTCTTTGTTGGAACTTACACAATGTAGCAAATATTGTTAAACAAATTGCATTTTCAAACTTACATTGTTAAATTCTAAAGAAACATAGCACAAAATAGGTACTTGGATACATTGCTGGTTTTTCTTATGTGAACACATCAAATACTCATAAATAGTGACGCATTTCTGTGTCGCCGTTCAGGCCAGTGACAAATGTGTCCATAGTATGTATCCAAATTCCTTCTTTTTGTCTCAAAATTAGTTCTGTGTTTCCTCCTCTTGATGACATGTTGATTTTTTCTATGCCAAAGAATCAGCTATTATGAATGTTTTCTTTATTGTGTTCCATTTGAACATGATAAGCTATAGGGTATTTGAGGTCCTTGTTCTTAATGGCTCTCAGATGGTATATAATCCTATTTTGTTCGGGGGGTATATGCTCCCTATATGAATTTTGTTGCATAAACATTTTATTCAATAGATTACAAACATGGAATTGCAATTACTGAATTGTGATATCTTTTTAGTGGTTCCATTGGGTAATTGTATTTCCTTTTTGCCATTTTCAGATTCCAAGCATATTCTACAGTTTCCACATTTATATTTACCCTGTAGCGTTTGTAACTTCCATATTTGTTGAAGACTTGTCCTTCGATTCAGATTAATGTATGATGGACTTATAATGTTCTTGACAGCTGCCAGTACTCCTGAATCAAATAACAGTACAGCAACAAGAACATCAAAACTATTTTAAACTGTTGCACATGTAAACGTCAAATAAACAATCCCAACATTTTACAATCTCTAAATTTTGTATAAAATAGCATTCCTTAACACATACTGTGCCTGCATTTATTGCAGAAATTTGCACGAAAAAACATTCAATTTCATAATAGGAGCTTGCATAGCAATACACCCAAAGCCAAGAGGGCATTCCTGCATCAGATAATGCCCAAAGGTCTTTATTAAACCCCTCACATTAGTCAGAACCTCTAGCTATGGGAACGCTAACTTAACTCCATGTACGAACCAGTACGCTCAGTAAACTGCCATTGACAGCTAACAGTATTTGTGTATCAATTAGCAGTACAGTAACAAGAACATTAAACAAAACTAGTGTGCTTTCTATTTTAAATTGTTGCACATCTAAACTTCCAATAAACCATGCCAAAATTGGACAACCTTTCTTTTGTGTATTAAAATAGCATTGCTGAACACATACTGTGCCTGCATTAATCGGGCAATTTGCACCTAATAATACATTCCATTTCCTTTTTACATAATAGCAGTTTCCACAACTAATACCATTTTTATATTCTTTTTGAATATATATTTACAAATGAAAACCAATAAAACATATTTTTCATGAAATTAAATACTAGGTTTCGCAAAACATCAAACTAATAAACACAAACTATTGTCTCTTATACATAACCACACAGTAACACACTTCAGCAAACCAAATCTTTTTTTAAAACACATTTTCAAAACACATCACTTGAGCAAAAAAAAAAATCTTTTTAAAACAAACACGTTTATATTACCCCAAAAATCACTGTAACACACACTAAAGCATTGTAGATAAAATCAAATTTCTATTGCTCTGTGATCCTTCTTTTATTTTGAATGCAACAAGTATGCTTCGTGATTCTATATCATGCACCTCAATAAAATTCAATTTCTTACCTAATAAACCACTTCCAATAAATATTCCCAGCCATTTTCTACATATACAGCAGGACCACTTCATTGTTAACAAATACATTAACAAAAAACACAGAGCCCAAATATCAACATATTATCAAATCAAACTTTCAACAAAACAATGGCAAATAACTGATTAATGTCAATCATATTTTATCACAGGTAATGTGATCAGAACAGTGTGAATTCTGCAGTCAAAATGGGAAAAGTAGAAAAAATTGGAGTTTTATATTTTTTTCAAAATCAAAACCAGAAAAAGAGGACTATATTATTAGAAAACAAATAAAATGGCCAACACATCACAAAGAAGTACACATTTACAACATCTACAAACTAAAAAACCAAAGTAAGCCAACCTTCAAAACTTTAAATAAGACAAGACAACACATAAACACACAAAATAACACACACAGGTAACATTATGTGCTATTTTATCCACATAACAATATGATTATTGCACAGAAAATATATATTTATATACGCAGCTATAAATATAAACTCACCTAGAGAGAAAAATAATGAAAAGATAAAAAGCATTGATATACACGTGGTTATATAAGACCCATACATGGAAGTTTACTGCCACCAGCAGCTATTCACAAAAACTACAAATTAAAACATGTAGTCTCACTCCCCCAAACTCCAAACAAGGGCGTAATTCGTAGATTTCAGCGCAGAGGCAGCGCAAGCGAGCAGCGCAGAGAGGGATCGTGCACCAATGTGCGCCAGCCATGTGCGCTAAACAGCATTCTGGCGCATCGCGTATTCATGGAATTCCCAAGGCAAAAAGAGCCTGGCGCAGAGAACATCCCGCAGTGCCAGTCACGCCCCCAAGAACGCCCCTCATGTAAGGAAAAGCCATCAAAATCCCCAATCCAGCGCAAAGGGCTCCAGTAACCCTGGACCAGTTTGACAGGCCGAGCGGGGAACGTGTATTCCTGGGGTGCACTGGAATTATCACACGTGGTAGGGCCTGTGCAAGTGGGGTACGTGTATTACTGGGGTTCGCAGGGAGTTTCACATGCGGTAGGGCGTGTGCGAGTGGGGTATGTGTATTACTGGGGTTTGCGGGGAGTTTCACACACGATTGGGCCTGTGCGAGCAGGTTACGTGTATTTTGGGAGTACGTGGGGGTTTCACACGCGGCAGGACCTGTGCGAGCGTGGTACGTGGATTTCAGGGGTGCGTGGGAAGTTTCACACAAGATTGGCCCTGTGCGAGCGGGGTACGTGTAATTACTGGTGTTTGTGGGGAGTTTCACACACGATTGGGCCTGTTCGAGCAGGCTACATGGATTTGGGGGGTATGCAGGGAGTTTCACATGTGGTAGGCCCTGTGCGAGCGGGGTACGTGTATTTCAGGGGTGCGCGGGAAGTTTCACACGCGATTGGCCCTGTGCGAGTGGAGTACGTGTATTTTGGGGGTGTGCGGGAAGTTTCACATGCAATTGGCCCTGTGCGAGCGGGGTATGTGTATTTTGGGGGTGTGTGAGAAGTTTCACACGCGATTGACCCTGTGCGAGCAGGGTACATGTATTTCCAGGGTGCGCGGGAAGTTTCACACGCGATTGGCCCTGTGCGAGCGGGGTATGTGTACTTCTGGGGTGCGCGGGAAGTTTCACACGCGATTGGCCCTGTTCGAGCGGGGTATGTGTATTTTGGGGGTGCACGGGAAGTTTCACACGCGATTGGCCCTGTGCAAGCGGGGTACGTGTATTTCGGGGGTGCGTGGGAAGTTTCACACGCATTTCCGCTGTCAGAGCAGGGTATGTGTATCCAGTGGGGTGTGCGGGGAGTCCCACATGTGAATTGGCAGTATGGGTCCTCCCAGGTGTGCCCTCTACCCCCTCCACGGCCCCCACTCATGTCCCCCTGCACCCCCAGCCCCTAGCAGTAAGAGGCACCTGCCAGCAGGCCCCCACTCATGTCCCACTCATGTCCCCCTGCACCCCCACCCCCCAGGAGTGAGGGGCACCTGCCAGCAGGCCCCCATTCATGTCCCCCTGCACCCCCACCCCCCAGCAGTGAGGGGCACCTGCCAGCAGGCCCCCACTCATGTCCCCCTGAACCCCCACCCCCCAGCAGTGAGGGGAACCTGCCAGCAGGCCACCACTCATGTCCCCCTGCACCCCCACCCCCCAGCAGTGAGGGGCACCTGCCAGCAGGCCCCCACACATGTCCCCCAGCACCCCCACCCACCAGCTTTGAGGGGCACCTGTCAGCAGGCCCCCATTCATGTCCCACTCATGTCCCCCTGCACCCCCACCCCCCAGCAGTGAGGGGCACCTGCCAGCAGGCCCCCACTCATGTTCCCCTGCACACCCACCCCTCAGCAGTGAAGAGCACCTGCCAGCAGGCCCCCACTCATGTCCCCCTGCGCCTCCACCCCCAGCAGTGAGGGGCACCTGCCAGCAGGCCCCCACTCATGTCCCACTCATGCCCCCTGCACCCCCACCCCCCAGCAGTGAGAGGCACCTGCCAGCAGGCCCCCACTCATGTCCCCCTGCACCCCCACCCCCAGCAGTGAGGGGCACCTGCCAGCAGGCCCCCACTCATGTCCCCTTGCACCCTCACCCCCAGAAGTGAGGGGCACCTGTCAGCAGGCCCCCACTCATGTTCCCCTGCACCCACACCCCCCAGCAGTGAGGGGCACCTGCCAGCAGGCCCCTACTTATGTCCCAGTGCACCCCCACCCCACAGCAGTGAGGGGCGCCTGCTAGCAGGCCCCCACTCATGTCCCACTCATGTCCCCCTGCACCCCCACCCCCCAGCAGTGAAGGGCACCTGCCAGCAGGCCCCCATTCATGTCCCCCTGCACCCCCACCCCCCAGCAGTGAGGGGCACCTACCAGCAGGCCCCCACTCATGTCCCCCTGCACCCCCACCCCCCAGCAGTGAGGGGAACCTGCCAGCAGGCCCCCACTCATGTCCCCCTGCACCCCCACCCTCAGCAGTGAGGGGCACCTGCCAGCAGGCCCCACACATGTCCCCCAGCACCCCCACCCACCAGCTTTGAGGGGCACCTATCAGCAGGCCCCCATTCATGTCCCACTCATGTCCCCCTGCACCCCCACCCCCCAGCAGTGAGGGGCACCTGCCAGTAGGCCCCCACTCATGTTCCCCTGCACACCCACCCCCCAGCAGTGAAGAGCACCTGCCAGCAGGCCCCCACTCATGACTCCCTGCACCTCCACCCCCCAGCAGTGAGGGGCACCTGCCAGCAGGCCCCCACTCATGTCCCACTCATGCCCCCTGCACCGCCACCCCCCAGCAGTGAGAGGCACCTGCCAGCAGGCCCCCACTCATGTCCCCCTGCACCCCCACCCCCAGCAGTGAGGGGCACCTGCCAGCAGGCCCCCACTCATGTCCCCCTGCACCCTCACCCCCAGAAGTGAGGGGCACCTGTCAGCAGGCCCCACTCATGTTCCCCTGCACCCACACCCCCCATCAGTGAGGGGCACCTGCCAGCAGGCCTCTACTTATGTCCCAGTGCACCCCCACCCACTAGCAGTGAGGGGCACCTGCTAGCAGGCCCCCACTCATGTCCACGCATGTCTCCCCGCACGCCTACTCCCCAGCAGTGAAGGGCACCTGCCAGCAGGCCCCCACTCATGTCCCACTCATGTCCCCCTGCATCTCCACCCCCCAGCAGTGAGGGACACCTGCCAGCTTGCCCCCATTCATGTCCCCCTGCACCCCCACCCCCCAGCAGTGAGGGGCACCTGCCAGCAGGCCCCCACTCATGTCCCCCTGCACTCCCACCCCCCAGCAGTGAGGGGCACCTGCCAGCAGGCCCCCACTCATGTCCCCCTGCACCCCCACCCCCCAGCAGTGAGGGGCACCTGCCAGCAGGCCCCCACTCATGTCCCACTCATGTCTCCCTGCACCCCCACCCCCCAGCAGTGAGGGGCACCTGCCAGCAGGCCCCCACTCATGTCCCACTCATGTCCCCCTCCACCCCCACCCCCCAGCAGTGAGAGGCACCTGCCAGCAAGCCCCCACTCATGTCCCCCCCTACATGATATAACGATGCACAATCATGGCCCACTTCTACACCAAAATACCACAGCACGCCACCCCGGTCTTGGTACGCAATGATTTCCCAATCCACCCCACACTGACATGACTATCTCAAGACACAAACCAAAAGTCAACTATTGTGTCGTACATCAGCACATGTCCGTCACACACACACACTGCTTGGCATTGACTGCGTAAACCCACATTTTCACATGCATGAACCCAATGAGCGATTCACACACATGGAAGTAAAATATCAAAATGTATTATGGACAAAAATAAAGCAATGAAATGAAAGCATAATATAATAGCAAACATGAAATGAAAATCATGTCCAAAAGATGAGTAAATGAAAAGTATAACCAATCCAAAGAAATCCAAAAGAAAAATAGTCCATACTCTTCCTCCACCAAAGCAAATCCAAAGGAAACGTAAAAAGAAAAATTCATTAATCCATGGTGAAATCCAAAGAAAAAGTTCAAATTGATCCATTGTCCAACTATGTACAATCCATTGTCAAAAAGAAAAATCCATTAATCCATGTTCAAACCCAAATGAAAAGTTCAAATAAATCCATTGTCCAACTATGTACAATCCATTGTCAAGGGTCCAAGAGCCCAACAAAAGAAATGAAACCTACCTAAGGAACTACCTAAGAAAAAAGCTATATACAAATGTGTGGGTCATAGACCAATCACCCCAAATCAAAGGAAAATGAAAATGAAACCTAACACTAATAACTATTTCCAATGGCAGCGGGCTAGTCCGGCGGCTCACTTTTCGATGTCACGGGCCAGGGCATCATCGAACTCCTGCTCAATGTCCTGGAGGCGGTCCTCTTCCATGGCCCGGAGGGTTCGCAGAGACGATGACATGTTGACCTCCAACTCCCTGCGAATTACCTCGAGGCACTCGGCCCACTTCAGTGCCCTGCGCATGTAGTTCGATGCCCTGACCTTTGTGAGCCGTGCCTCTTCCGCCCGCTGCCGCTCCGCATCTGTAATCCTGGGTCCTCCAGCCCTCTGGCCGATGCCTGCCCCTCAGATGTCGATGGCCCGAGCCATCATGTCTCCCACCTTGTTGCTGCTGCTGCTGTGCCTGTGCCTGTGCCCCGGCTCCTGCTGCCTGCACGTCCTCCTCTGGCTGGGGTGCAGTTGTCGTGGTGGTCACCCCTGCTGGACGTCCGACTCCCGACTGTGGCAGGGATGTGTCCCCCACCAGCCTGGCTGCTGGGTCAGAGGCAGCTCCACAGGGTACCCAGGTGATACATGGGTGGGAAGATGGCATGGAGGACGACTGGCGTGTAGGGTGTTCAGGTGAGGAGGGGGTCGGAACAAGGTCCAGCAAACGGAGGATCCAGCCCTGGTGACCAGTCCCAGTAGGTCAACGCAGTCAATGAGGCATTCGAGATGATGTGCAGTGTCTGCACAAAAACACTGCAGGTCACCGCGCATGCCCCGTTGACACAAAGCCATACCACTCAAAACAGGCTCAACCCGGTCCCGGATAGCCACATCCGCAGGGAGAGGAAGGCCAGTTGTTGTAAGCGGATCCCCTCCATGAAAACGGGTCTGGACATAGGCATCCCTGCTGGTGCGGGATGATGCAGTCACAGGATCGGGGACAGGATTACACACAGGCACCTCCGTGGTGGCCTGTGCTGCCTCCTGTCCCTGCACTGCACCACTAGCAACAGTGGAATCCCCACCTCTAGACCCCGTGTGTGTTCCCCTCCACGGCCTCCTCCTCCACCAAACCCCCCCACCAACCTGGATGACACCATGCCATCTTCCTCCGTCTGACCCTGTGGGGTCTCAGCTGCCCGTTCTGCTGCCGAGGAGTCCACCTCCAACCTCTGCCTCTTGTACCTACCCTCGGCAGCTGTGGCCTGGGACGCGGCACCAGACTCCTCACTCCCTGACAAGATGGCAACCTGGGAGGGGAGCCGGGCCTTGCGTCTCCGCCTGGTGGTGCGATCCCTGCCGCTCTGCTCCACAGCACCCTCTCCGCCCTCTTCATCAGTTGTTGCTGCAGACAGGGAGAGATAGAACACAGGCATCAGGGCACTGGACAATGGACTGATACACACATGACAGTTGTACATGAGTGTCAGTGTCAAACTTCAGACATGGTATCACACTCCCCAACACACATGTCATTTCAACTCACACAAATGAGCAATTCAACAGCATTATTCCACCAGGCAGCACCATCCATACACAAACAACAGCACAAGCAGCCGAAGGTGAGCCTGATGTCACATGAAACACGGGAAGTGCACAACACATGCACACAGGCCACCACACTTACATGCATGTGTACATCTCCACCAACTGTCCCACTGATGAGATTGCCATCCATGTCAAATCTGCCATTCAGCCTTCTACATGTCATTGTCACATGCATCCATGTTGCATCACAGTTGCACACTTGTCAAATACACACACAGTGCAGATACATGCAGCTGGAACCACCATCCATGTGTGACACCACAACCATGCCAACGTACATACACAGTAATTCAAACATGTGTGCTCCCACACCTGCAATTGGCCTGCATGCTTACCAACCAATACACCATCCATGTGTCTCACACATGAGAGGACTCACATGTGTCAGCCTCACACCTCTGTACATACACATCCATACATGGTCCTACAAAAACACATGTGCAACCTGCACACTACTGGCACACCACAACACACACAGCGTCCAATCAGTATGCATGTACACTTACCGCTTGACTCCAGACATGTCTGCCTCTCAAGGACCTGGACGTGGAGCACTGGGCGTGTGCGTTCCAGGACCCTCATTTGGTGGTCCGACAGGTGGCCCCGGCGCCCCTTGGCACCCGCTGCCTTCAAGAGGCGCTGGGCCTTGTTGAGGGTCCTAGACCTGAAGTCCTCCCAGTGCTTCCGGACATGTTTGATGTCGCGGACTGGCACCCCCTCCTCTTTGATGGCAGTCATGATGTCCATCCAGATCCTCGTCCGTCCTTCATTGTCGGCCCTCTGCCTCTCTGGCTGGGGGTTGCCAGTGGTGTCAGATGGTGTTGTGCCCGACATGGCAACCCCAGAGGCAGGTGTGGGTGGGCAACTGGTTACTGGGCTGGGCTGTGGAGCGGGTGTATCTTGTACTTCTTGTCGGTTCACACGCGATTACTTCACAACGTTTCCAGTTCGTACTCCCTGTTTCCTCAGACTGCGTACTTTTCTTCTTTTGGCGGGGGTGTTGACTACGCACACATGCACGTCTTTTTCACGTTTTTTTTCAAGGCAGACGGTGAGTCGCCCATGTATTTTCCAACTGTGGTTGCCCCCATGTGTCGCGTACCCCTTAAGAGGTCATTGTAGGCTGCGTGTAACACGCGTACGCTTATTTTTGTGTTTCTGAGTGCCACAGCGTAGTGCGGGTTTATTTTTCCACGCACGTGGTCTACCAGGGGTTGCGTGCACGTATGCTTTTGTTTTTGGGGTGTCTGTGCATTGCGTGACCCGTCATCTTCCCCCAGGGGTCACATACAGCCTTGCTAGAGCACTATGGTACGAATTCCATCTAGTACCCTACCCCTTTCACCCCAATTGCCCAGGACAATTGTTTACTGCAACTCCCATATGCACAACAACATCAGTGCCATGGTTGGGAGGCGACCTAGCAGTAAGGGAGGTAAAGGTGCCAACCTCTAAAAGGTGGGCGTGGTGGGTGTGGTAGAGGACGTGGCCAGGATTTGAAGGGTGCCCCTAGACCCCCGCGTGTGGAGGACCAATCAGGGACACCCATGCCCCCCATGGTTGTGGGAAACGTAGCTGACACCATCCCCGCTCAGCCCTTGTTGGACCGGCCCATTTTGGCACCTGAAACGACACAGGATGACTCCCAGGCTGATTTCCAGGTCAGCAAGTCTAAGCCACGTGTGGCGGTGCAAGTTGCTGTCACCAGGCCACGTGGATCTTGGGCAGCAATGTTATCTGCTGCAACAAGTAGGCAGGGTGGGGAGGCTGCAGGGGCAGCTGCAGCTCTATCCACCCCAGCTCTGAGTCTCCCAGCCGGGACAGTGTCGGTCCAGGTCCATCAAACCGACGTTGGCCCTGCCAACATCACCCTGCAGCCAATGTCTGCACCAAGACATATGGTCATTGTGCATTCGCACACTTCTAGTACCCTATCCACCTGCGCTTCTGCCCCTACTGACCAGAGCTGCGTAAGCCACTCAGGATCCGCACCACCTTTGAAAAAGAAGAAGAAGGGTGCTCTGGCACTTCAGGCTGAGACCCCAGACACGGCTACACACTCGGGCACGTCAAGGAAGCCTAGCTTTAATGACGCCAAACTTGATGCACTTTAGGCCTATGTGTCAGCACATATCCGCAAAATGGTGGTGACTGCAGGGTGCAAGACCACACCTGGTCAACGTAGGGCACCTGGCAGACCATCGCGGACCACATTAGTGCCCTTGGATTTGTGAGGCGCACAGCTGATAATTGCTACAAGTGGTGGAATGACCTGAAACGCAGAGCATAGAACAAGCTGGCCTCAAATCATGCTTCTACTCTGGTGACTGGCGGTGGGTCTCCACCAGAGGACAACCAATTCACTGAACATGAGTCTGTTGCTGGAACCTTTGTCACAGAGGAACAGATCCAAGGCGTGGGAGACCTACCAGATTACGACGCATTGTCCGGTGAGTGCCCATGCATGTGTGTGTAATCCATGTGTATGTTGTTTGGGTGACGGGTTCTGATTGCGTGCCAGGTGAGGGTGTGTACTCCTGAGTGGTATGGATCACCCATGTGCTTCCTCCAAAACATTCACAGGCCTTGGATTTGGGTATAACATGTAAAAAAGAGGGGGGTACCCTTTCTAGTTGACAAGATCAAGGCTAAAGTACTTCACAGGTACAGGAGGGTGGTCCTGCCCACAGACTGATATGTAGGTTGGTCTATTAAGTAATGGATCCAAACCTAAGGTCAAAGGTGTATTGCCTTCTCACTGAGCTAAAACAAACCAAAGAGTAGCAAACAGAGGTTTTATTTGCTAGTTATATAGATAAGTATTCAATGCATAAAAGTTGAGAACAAATGTTGAAAAAAAGTGCAACATACGTAAATGAAAAGTTAAGACAACATATAATACCATCAATAAAAATTCATAACAATAAACAAAAGTATAGTATTAACAGCAAAGTGAACAAAGTGTACTGTATTATCAATATACAGGTCAATCTTAAGCAGAGGTTTATTTTCTATTTCCTTGCATACTAGTGAACCAATTGAAGTGGACACACAAGTCCTTTGTGAAGAAATTCAAGGTTAGAAATTCCTTTATGGATAACCTAGTGGAAAGTTGCTTAGTCGGATATTACTTTCCAGCATAGTGTATTTCCAGGGTCCTATGGAGAATAAGATATCTTAGTGGCCTTGGATTTGGGTATGACAGTATCCATTCTGCCCACAGTAGCCAATTAGCGCCACATTACTTCAGTTGCCCTTGAACTGTCATCCTGCTACAACATTGTTCTCAATTTTTCAGTGTTCATTCAGGCTGAATGTTTCAATTCTCCCATTTTTGCAACATATTTTTCAGCCCTAATGCCACATACGTGACATGCTTCTGTCATTGAATACACCCCACATTGGCCCACATTTGTTGCCTTGTTATGTGAATGATTAGACCATTCAGGCTGATTGAGTATTGGCCTACTCACATTAATTTTTGGGGCCTGTTTGAATGTGGAACATCATAGTTGTTTCCTGTCATGTTGAAGTGACCAACCATTGATGTGTACATCTGCCTGCAATCACTGTATTATTGTACACTGGATGTGTTGCAGTGTGTGGCACATGCGTATTTTGTCACACTATTTAGCATTTTTCATCTCATCATGTCCATCTCACATGGATGGGTGACAGTACTCATTCACTGACATATGGCTGTACTTGTCAAATGTACCATGGCTAGGCTACATGCCATCTGTGTGCTGGCATGTGTCATGTATGTGTATTGGACATGCCACTCACAAGCTAATGTGTGATGCCAGTGCTACCCAGCATGCAACAAATGTGTTGCTTTTCCATCTTGGTGTCCTCAGGTCTGCTTTTTGCCTCCGCTTCCAACTCATTGACAGTGCATGCATGCCAGGGTTATTGTCATGTGGGACATGTGTAAATCATGTACTGGATCTCTGGCTTGTCAGGCCTATGTGTGTGCTATGGTGCTCATGCCTGTTTCCATTTGTTGTCTTTCATGTTTTTGCAGGTGATGAAGCACTTGATGCTGTTGAGGCTGAGGAGATGGTGCAGACCCAGGAGGAATCTCAGGCATGACCGGGCACCAGTGGAGGACGTGGTGTGGTGGTGGGTGAAAACCCAATCTTATTGCAGACCATGCTGTCCAGGGGTGTCTCTGGTTGCACCTCCCCAGACCTCTATGATTCAGGTGCTGAATCGGATGATGAGACTTATGTGCTGTCGCACGTGAGTGTTTCTGGCAGGGATTCTGTTCTGTCCAACCCACCAGCACCAGGGGTAGAACCCTCTATGGGGATGTCAGTGTTGGTAACTCCGCCCACGGTGGTTACGGATGCAGGGTCACACTCCACAACATCTGATCATGTTCCTGGGCCAGCAGATCAGAGGGGGAATGCAGTCCTGCAGCCTCAGGCAGTGTCGGCACAGCAAGGTGCAGATCGCCTTGCCCCAAACAGGTGTAGTGCCCGCCGACGCAGTGGCTGTGCGCCACCAGGCAATACTGTATGGGAAAACTCCATGTATGGTATAGCAGCACAACAGGGAGCATCAATTGAAATGATGGCTCAGGCAATGGAGATGGTGGCCACTTCCATTCTCCCCCCCTGAAAGGCAGATGGAGCAACAACAGCAGGAAACAGACTCCATTTGCCAATCACACAGGGAAGACATGTTGGCATCCAACAGGGACCGACGGGCGGCACTGGAGACTCTGCGGGAAGCCATTTCTGTAGAGTCACAGGGCCACAGGGTAGCCCTGAAGTTAGAATTCCAGTTCTACAGGCAGACTCTAAGTGAACTTGAGGCTTCCCGAAATTTATGGTCAGAACAGCAGCTGGAGCAGCTCACACGTTCGCTCTCAGCTGAGCTGCAGGCAACTCGGGAGGAGATCCGGGTATCACCCAAGGCCATGCGTGCAGAAATGCAGACAACCAGTGAGGTGCTGCATGGGGATCTCCGCACTATCATCCTCCAGAATCAGACCTTCAACACCCGCATGCTTGCTGCCATGGAGGACCATACCAGAGCTTTGCGTGGGCTGCCTCCCATAGCACCACCACCTCCCGATGCAGAAGCAGACGGTGAAGAAAGCAACAGCAGCAGTTCTCCCACAATAGCGTAGCCATGCAGGCCATGAGCCCATGGAGGTATTTTTTTTCCCAACATCCACGCAGGTGGGTGTTGGTGTGCAACCTGTCCTCGAAACTCCTTGGTGGCCTCCACCCCCTGCCCCCCATATGGCCATTTTTCTTTTTTTTTCTTTTCAGTGTGCTGCCTTGTGTGGCTCCCGTGGGCATCCACTGTGTATTCCAGCTGGGCACATGCAGGCTTGTCCTGTGTTTGGGTTAGATGCTTGGGTTCCTGACATACACACCCCTCCTGCTTCCCTTTCCATGGGCTTGCAAAGGTTGTGACCAAGTGACAGTGACTTACACAGTGACATTGGGCTCCCATGAGCTGTGTGGGCAGTCTGTAGTCAAAACTGTGTGTAGATCCCTAGTGGGGATTGTTTTTGTATTGAACACTGCATGGTGTATTGATATGTGCTTGTGCATCCATGTCTTCTTCCTTATTCACAGTTACCTTCTACATGTCTTCACAAGGCTGTCTCCTTTGCGGATGCAGTTCATGTTGTATGCAGTACACTGACACATTTGCCTGACGTCAACACTCTGCAGTTGGAAGGGATGAATGTGCTGGCTTATTCAGGTTGTAAAACTTGCATTACTTTGATTGGGTACTGTCATATTTTGGCAATGTTTCATCCTGTGTTGCTGTATTGTGTTGCTCATAAGTATTTGTCCATGTGTGCTGTTTGTTATTGATTACTGGGAGCATATTGTCTGTGGCCTGTTTCCATTTGGGACAGTGCACTTTGTGACACTTGTGTCATGTGTTGTGCATTCCTTTGTTTGCTTTCACATTGCATGTCATGCCATGGTGTGTTGGGTAGCGGAGATGGGGAGGGGTTGGGTGACATGGTGCTGTTTTCATGTTCTATTTTGCAAAGGGGTAGTCATTCATGCAGCATAAATGTGTGTCTTTTTGTGACACAGCATTGGTTGTCTTTAGTTAGGTAGGGATGCACACAATGTAACACTTCCAGGTGACCAATCTCAGGCTGGTATGGTTGTGACAGTTGACTGTCCCTTATGTCATCATCATTGATTGTCAGCTGGTATGTACCAGGGCTGTGTGAACTCCACAGGGGTGTGATTTTAGGTGAAGTAATTAGCCACCAGCTGTGTACGGGCTGCCGCACCATGTGCCCTTTCCCCTCCCATGCGCAGTGGCCGTGCATGTGGTTTGGGATGTGGGGGCACCACCATGTCCACCGGCAGGTCACGGCGGATTGCAACGTTGTGCAGGACACATGCTGCCACTATGATCCTGTACACTACTGGGGGCGCGTATAGCAGCTGCCCACCAGAGCGGTCAAGGGAGCGAAAGCGTAACTTGAGCACTCCTAATGTGTGCTCCACTATGCCCCGGGTTGCAATATGGGCTGTGTTGTATCTTACCTCGGGTGGTGAGGTGGGGTTCCGAATTGGCGTCATCAGGTGGGTGCTCAGAGGGTAGGCACTGTCCCCTGGGGAGGTGATGATGGGTATCATTACTGGGGTTGTGACATTATTCAGTATCTGGCATGCATGCATGTTCAGAGGCATTTATACTCACCAAGCAGCCATGTATCGCCATGCCGCCCAGTTTCTAGGTCCCGGTTTAGGGTTGACATTCTGTAAATGAAACTGTCTTGGGTGGACCCTGGATAGTTGGCATATACTGAGGTGATGATTCCCTTGGCATCACATACTACCTGCACGTTGACGGAATGCCAGTGCTTGCGGTTTCTATAGATGTGCACAGTTGCCCTGGGAGGACGTAGAGCCACATGGGTGCAATCAATGGCACCTAGCACTTTGGGGAAGTGTGCCACCCTGTAAAAATTCTGGACGGCAGCCTGCCTTTCTGCAGGTGTTCTGGGCAGGTATATGTGCCTGCGGACTGATGGGCGTGCAGTCATGATGGCCAACACCTGGTGTTGGCAGCGTGACTGCGTGACCTGTGACACCCCCCACACTATGGCACTTGTCCACTGAAATGAACCAGTGGCCAAGAAGTGCAGTGCATTGAGCACCTTTTCCAAGAGGCTCAGTGCTTGGGAGCACAGGGTCGGTGATGTGAGGTCATCCTCTCACTCACTCACCAGTTTGAGTATTATGTGAGGTGGAAACCTGTACCTCCCATACACCTGGTCATCAGGCATCCCAAAATGGCTGGTCCGGGGTGTAAAAATTCTGGCCCTGACTATCCTCCTCCTCCTGCTGTGTCCCATGACCAATGCTGCAAGGAACGGTATATTCATCGTAGCGTCTGAGCTTGTTTGTTGTTTGTGCACACTTTTATGCTGCAAGGGTCCGCGTACGCCTGCTTCCTGCTGGCCCGTAGCGCATGCCGTTTGATGACGTGTGCGCCCACAAGCGCCATGCAGGATTTTGACGCACATCCCAGTATTGACACGCGTACTGACTTCCATGACTTGATGTGCGCGGCTTTCGCACGCTTGCACTGCGATTTTCGCACTTGCGCTGCGACTCGCATGCTTTCGCACGCTTGCGCAGAGATTTGCGGCGCACATTAATTCCATGAATCGGCCTGCAAGTGTCCCTAGAGCACATATCAGTCTTCTCCAATCCCCATGATCCTCCTCCACTACCATGATCCCTCCCAATTCCCCAAAACACTCAAGAAATCTATAATGCTACTCCACCCAAAATGTTGCATAACAGCGGATATCACATGTCCACAAACACACGATGTTCCATTTGCCCTAAAATAACAGCGGCTGCACAGGATACTACGTCTACACGCGAATACAAATAGCAACAATGTGCTCTAGATAGGTACTGAGTAGCTGTGAATACAGTTCAACATGGGTAATTTTTTATAAACATAACTCAGGACACCCAACTGATGAAGAAAATACAGTGTAAATACACAAATACAATATAATAGACAAAAACACAATTTATATTATACTCGCAGTTACATTTCATTGACTTCCATAATAACTGCGGTTACATAAATTGGATAAAAAGGGGGCCTCCCTTTAGGCTTTATACTACAATACAACTTAAAAAAAAATCTACCCAGCACAACACTATTCATGTACTTATATAATGTATGAAAATAAAGCAAGCAGAGAGAAATACATAACAGTAAACATGCTAAACATAGTAAACATTATAAACATGGTAAACAAACATTGCACAGCCACACAGCATAATACTATAATTAAGAACATACAATCTAAAATACATTTTACGGGGCATCTAAAAATAGAATACTATTGATCCTTTTTATATTAACTTTGTTAAAATATTTTCTTCTCTTATTCTCCAAAGTCTCACATATACGAAAGCCTGAAAACACACATCCAAAATAAAAAAAGAGTCCCAAATACCTACCACATCATTGACCATGGACTTTGGCCAGGGTCAGTGATTTTTCACCCCCGTTGTCACTACACCTATAGAAATAACTTTAAAAAAGAAATGAAACACAGACACCCCCAAAAATATAGTCGCAGGAACAGAACTACTTGTACCCGTGGTTATCTGTAGTTCTTTGTAGCTTTGGATATAGCCATAAATATCGGCAAAACGGACAGAAAAAAGAATCAGTTCCAGCCCCCCAGCATATAACCTAGTGCCCCCTTCATCTCTGGAAGCCCCGAGCCCCAGATGGCCTCATCACCTCCTCTGCCCTCTCCCTTTCCCCACACAACACAGGCAGTTTCTGTGATGCACTTTGCTTTCAGATGTCGGCTATTTGCGGCTATTGGCCGAGGCTACCGAATGTTTTGTGCTGCATACTCAGTCCTTAGACCACCTCCAACTACAAAATGTCACAAGGTATGCTCTAGCCCCCACCTCTAACCTTATGGCATTTTCATGTTTTTTGACATGCAAACACATTTTTTCCTGCGTTTCATTTTCCCATATCCTTGTCTATAGCTGTGAATATCGCTTGCATAGAGAGAAAAACAAGATGGCGGTCGTTTCATTTCTAATAACACACGGTTTCGGTTGAATCCCCAAAATATCACTATCTATTTTTGGGAAGGTGGTACCCCCTTCTCCATCAAATATTTAAAAAAACTTCTGCACGGAACAGCCCCAAACCAAGCATGGATTGCGAGTCATCGTTCATGCTCAAGTTGTTTTGGACATAGTCCAAATCCTTCCAGCAATTTGGGCTGCATGCTTTGGCAAACATTTACCTTGTTGGTCTATGGGAAAATGAATGGGAAGTAGGCCACTCTTTTATTTTATTTTTTTGCTCTTGCTTAATAACGTTTTTATTTTTTAACAAATCCTTATGAAAATTTGCAATCTAGGAGAAGGGGCTCACAGGTCTTTAATCACTTCCGAAATTTCGCCCAAAACCATTACTCCAATCAAAAGTTCTTTACAATAGTATTTTGAGGAGTTCCTATGTGTCTCTGACTCACCTTAACTATAGGGCGGCAACTGCCATCCTATATAATATATATAAAACCACTGAGACTGAAAAAACTGCCATAACTTTATGAGGCACCTGAATAAAAATAATAATACAGAAAAAGTTTGTTAACTGGTCCCTAATTAACCAGAACTCTCTATTTACAGGCACCTCCTCTGATGGTATTACTAATGGTTCCAGATAAGGATAGCCAAGATTAGGATGTTTGGGGGCCAGGAAACAGCAAACAGGCCAGGAAGCTTCGTTATCTCTCCTTTTCGGCTTTGTTATCTGTTTCGGTCAATCATTGAAACCAATGATGCAAGATAGTCAAGCTTGTACTGTCGTTCCAACGCTGGCATGGGGGAATTGCGCTGATCTACCATCGCAACAGGAACAATGAGCACTTAAATGCCTAAGTTCTAGAACTTGTATGCAAGAGAGTACTTGAAGGAAAAAAAAACGCAATTGCTTCAGAGGTTCAGATGCTAAATGAGCTGTATACTGAGGTGGATCAGTGGAATGGATCCCTGTTCAAAATATCCTGTTAGATATAAAGAGTAGAGTGTGCCATTAAGTAAGTCTGTGTGAACAAAATTGTAGTTAAACAAAACACAGCAAAATACTGTTTGACATATGTTTTTATGGTGTGTTGTGGCACGGGCATGCATTTTGATGCTAGTTGAATGACATGATGACACCTGGGGCATGATTACAGAAACCTTACACTGGTGCAAGTGCACAGTTTGCACGGTATTAGCACTAGGGTAAAGTGCGTCCTATTTTTTAAAACACTGGGACACATTTAAACAAACATTGCATCATGACAAGTGCTGTTTGGCATATTAGAAGCATCAGGGCAAAAATTAGCCTTGTGCAAAAAAGATGAATTTTCACTACATTTTTGCACCGTGGCAAAATTTGCCCTAGTGCTAATACAGAAAGGTATTAGCACTAGGGCAAACTGTGCCCTGATGAAAACATGCATCAAAAATATATTTTTAGCACTTGGGCAATGTTAGCCCTGGTGCTTTTAATATGCCAAATTGCACTTGTAGAGGTGCAATGGTTTTTTAATGTGTCCCAGTGTTTTTAAAAATAGGGCAAACGTTGCCCTGGTGCTAATACCGTGCAAACTTTGCACTTGCACCGGTGCAACGGTTCTGTAATCTGGCCCCTAGATGTGGAATAAAAGACAGCACTTGGCCTGTCATTTCAGCCAATGAAATCGGGATTTATGTTCAAATGTCCGTCTCAAGTACACTAAAGTCAAAAGTGGCCAAATAGCAAAGTATTGGAGTATCTATGGTTTTAATTTAGTAAAATGAATTTCTTTTGGAACGGTTTTGAAAGTAAAAGCTACAGCTGCGTCCTCTGGTGCTGCTCACAGCAGCCCAGCAGGACGCTACCTGTTCATCTTTCAAGGTATATGGGCGACAGTATATTCCATAAAAACACACTTGTTTCTAAGGTTGTTATAACATTGCACATTTGACTGCAATTTCACAAGCAAGCGTGATTTTGCAAAAACATTTCAAACTTCGCAGAGCTCTGTAATCCGAGTTTCAGAAATTAATTTAAATCGTCATGTCCTTCGAAGTCACCTGACTCTCCATTGCTATTCCGTTCTAAAAAAAATACCCGCTGCCATGGAATTCCTGGTGCTATTTTATTGGCAGTTTAAATTGAAATTTCTTTGGTTTTTGTTAGGCTGCAGTATCTGCAAATCCCCGTCAGACGCAACCGAGGGATAGTAGAGTAATTCAAGGCAGTAATTGAATCCCTAATAATCATCATTATTTTCCATAACCCTCGAAGAGAACATGCGCCGTTTCATTTCAGATATTGTCAGCTCATATTAGCTTTATAAGCTGATGGATTCTGATTGACTGGTGAAAAGCTGGAGTCAAATGAATGAACTCGTCAAATACGACCTGCAACAGGCACTACGTTCCAGAACCTCTGTTGACTTAAACCAGGTGCGCGATTGCACATCGCTTGCCTATTTGTGTTAATTATATATTTATCGGGGATATTTTTGACTTCATGCTCTCTAACGTAGTGCGGAGTTCAGGTGGAGTAAAGTGCATGATGGGCATTACGACTTAAGTATTTCATATAGAAAGCCTTCTGACTGGACTCATTGCAAGCATTTTTAATGTACTACATGAGGCCCTTCAGGCTAAGAGAGCATTGCTATGACAGGGTACGTCAGCGGCAATACACTCCCCTTGCAATGAAGACAATGCATTGTGACCTGGATTGTATCCTCAGGCGAGAACTTAGAAGCTCGGGGAGTCCAGCATGAAGCGCTTCATGAATCATTAATAATATTATTAATAATAATAATACTAATAATATATGTAGGAGTTGCACAGGACATTTTAAGCAGTAAAATGAACCTCCTGATCGATGGTGATTGTGCCTTGGAAATCAGGCAGCTTTGATCATCCTCCAGGTGATTGAAGCTGTGCTGAGAAAAAAGGAGTCACTGTAACCTGTGTAAAAACTACTGTGAAAATGTTAACCAACACAAGTAAGTGGTGGGGTCAGACCAACACACCCCACTGCTAGGAAGCATACAGTCCGATACATGGAGCTAAGATTTTCCAGGTGGCTAGGTTAGGAGAAGGTCATTCCCGGGGGTTGGTTACCATAGATGGAGTGGAAGAGAGGTGTGTTGGCTGGCGAGTATGCTTGAAAGATCCTAGAGAAGTAACCAAGATTGCGGTATGGCCATGTTGGGGGAAGAAATAGCCACCGCCTCAAAATTACCTTTCCATGCTGCCCAAAACAGGCGGAATGAGTGAGTCATGACAGCATCCCCCCTCCGAATGCCTCTGCCACCGGGCTTCCCTGGATGGAGATGATGGAATGGCTGGACCAAGGAAGGGGCATGAACATTGGACTCTGGTTCCCATGAGTGTTCGCTGGGGGGTAGCCCTTCCACTCCACAAGGTATTGAAGCCACCCTCGTCTGTATCTGGAGTCACAAACCCTGGAGATCTCATATTCAACCTGATTGTTGGTGATGACCGGTGCAGGGCATATGTCTTTTCTGGTGGATGTTTGATAGGGCTTCAATAGTGATGTATGAAAAACAGGATGTATCCTTTTCCAAGACACTGGTAGACAGAGATGAACGGCAACTGGGTTGATAGACTTGACAACAGAAAATGGACTGTAGTACTGAGGCGACAATTTGTTGGGTCTCAGGTGTCTGGGCAGATACTTGGATGTCAACCAGACCTTATCGCCAACAGTATATGGAGGTGAGGGCCTTCGTTTCATATCCACATATTTCTTGATGTTTGTTTTAGCTTCTTGAAGATGTTCCTTGATGATCTATGAATGTTGACCAGATCTGATATCCATGCATCCCCTGAGGGCACTGGACAGGGGTTTGGTTGAAGCATGGGTAAGACTGATGGATGAAACCTCAGATTGCAAAAAAAAGGACTTGTCCTCAAAGAAGAGTGATCCAAATTATTGTATGCAAATTCTGCTACGGGTAGCAGGATGGACCAGTCATCTTGTACTTGGGACGCAAAACAACATAGATATTGTTCCAGAGTTTGGTTGACCCTTTTGGTTATGCCATTCGTCTGAGGGTGATAGCCAGAGGACAAGGCCTGTTTGATTCTTAGCAAATGACATGAGTTTTTCCAAAACCGTAAGGTAAACTGTGGTCCCCGGTCAGATATGATGTTGGAAGGCAAGCCATGAAGTCTGAAGACTTCAGATTCAAAGATGTTCCCTATCTCTTTAGCAGATGGTCATTTTGGGAGTGGAGTGAAATGGGCCATGTGCGAGAACAAGTCTATGGTCACCAAGATAGCCGTATGCCCTCTTGAAGATGGAAGATCTGAAATAAAGTTGGTGACTATATCCTGCCAGGAACGAGACAGAAGATCCAGCTGGAGCAAAAGGCCGGCAGGTTGTTCAGTGTCATGCTTGTTCTGGGCACAAGTAGGACATGCCCGGATGTATGCCTGGACGTCTTGGTACATCTTTGGCAACCAGAATTGTCTTTTGATGGCTTGCAGGGAAACCTTGATGCCTCAATGACTGGAAAAGGTTGTATCGTGACAGAGCTGTAACACTATGTCTTTTAAAGCCAGGGATAGTACAAACAAGGCAGTGTCCTTGAACAAACAGCCGTCCTTAATGGTCAAGTTCCAAGGGTTGAGTCTCGGGGGGGTTTCTCCAGATATCAGAATCCTGTGTTTCAGTTCATATGCTGTCCAGGAGATCCCCGGCATGAGCAATGAACACCGACTTCAGAAACCTCTTGAGCAGAGGTACAGGTTCGCCAAGAAGGGTGTCTCGGCGTCTAGAGAGAGCATCAACAAGGGTGTTGGAAGGTCTGCGTATGTATGTGATCTGGAACTGGTATTGTGCGAAAAAGTATGCCCAACCTTCCTACATTCCAAGTACTGAAGAACTTGCAGGTTCTGGTGGTCTGTTCGTACCTGTACAGGGTATGCAGCTCCCAGGAGGGGGTGATGCCATTCCACAAAGGCCTGGCGGATGGCCAGCAGCTCCTTCTCCAGGACTGAATAGTGAAGTTCACTAGTGGTCAGCGTCTTGGAAAGGTAAGCTATGGGATGTTCGATGGAATCCTCTTGTGTCTGTTTCAATACTGCTCCAATGAAGTGCTCTGAAGCATCTGTTTCAACCAGGAAGGGCATGGATAAGTCAGGTTGGCATAACAAGGGTCCTTCCATTAATTTTTTCTTTAGAGTCCAAATGGCAGCTTCATGGGATGGAGACCAAAGAAAGGGAGTATTCTTCTTGAGAAGCTGAATTATCAGTTGAACAATGGATGAAAAGTTGGGGATGAACTTCCTGTAAAAATGTGCCAGACCCAGAAAGGACTGTACCTGTTTAACAGTGGTGGGTGCAGGCAAGGAGGTAAAGGCACTCACCTTTGATGGGTCCATGGCTATACCTTGTGGACTGAGAACAAATCCGAGGTACCTTACCATGGTCACATGAAATTCTCACTTTTCTGGCTTGACGAGTAGATGGTTTTCACAAAGTCGTTGAAAGACCTGAGTGACATGCTTTTGGTGCAAGGCTGGATCCTTAGAAAAAACAAGTAAATCCTCTAGATAGAAAATAACAAAAATGGACAGCATATCTGAGAACACCCAATCCATAAACCGCTGGAACACAGCAGGAGCGTTGGCCAGACCAAAAGGCATGACCAGGTACTCAAAATGGCCAGAAGGAGTTCGGAAGGTGGTCTTCCATTCATCACCTGCCCTGATATGCATGAGATTGTAAGCTCCTCTTTGGTCAAACTTGGTAGAGAGAATCTCTGCTATGAGAGACAAGGGATAACAGTCCTTTTGTGTTACTTGATTCAGGCCTCGATAATTCAGGCATGGGCGGAGTTCCTGGGAATCTTTCTTGGGCACAAAAAACAATGAAGCACCTGCTGGTGATTTAGAAGGACAAATGGTGGCGATCTCCAGATTGGTGTCCAAATACGTCCGGAGCGTTCTTTTCTTTGGGTTCGACAAGTTGATCATCCTACCGAATGGTATTATGGCATCTTCAACAGTGTCGATGGCACAGTCCTCTGGTCTATGTGGAGGTAAGGCCTGGACTATGGTGCTAGAAAAGACATTAGCAAAGCGATGGTAGGCCTGTGGTATTTGATTGATATTAGAAATGGCAATACGCTGATCCTTACATAGGTTTGTGTCTGCAGTCTCTTCCTGCTGAGTAGTACCAGATAAACAATGCGAGAAACAGTACTCTGATCCCAGGAACAAGGATCCCGCAGTCCAGTGTATTTAGGGATTGTGGCGGTGTAGGCAAGGCATTCCCAAAACCACTGGGTAATGAGGCGCTTTTATGATGTCAAAACTGGGTTGTTCTTTATGGTTGTTGATGGACAGGGTCAGTCTGACAGTTTGTTGGGTGATGGGTCCGGAGGAAAGCGGTCGACCTTCTATGCCTCTACCGCTTGTATCTGTTCCTTGGACTCCATGGGTATTTGGTGGTGTTGAGCCCAGTCAGCATCCAGAAAGATCCCCATAGTGCCACAATCAACCAGGGCCAAGGCAGGGTGTAAGACACCTGTAAACAAGGATATTGTTACTTGGAGGACCACCAGGGTGGACCGATGAGAAGGACCCAATGATGCAGAAAAGAAGGAGAAGGTATCGACCTCGCGAAACCGGGCTCCATTCAGGATTGGGAGCTGGCATTTCCGAATGCCTTGGTGGAGCAACAGGGCAATTCTGGACCAGATGTTCATTTGAAGCACAGTATAGGCATAATCTGCTTACAATCTGACAAGTTCTTTCTTGTGGAGTCAAGAGACATTGCATGGGTTCAGGATTTGTTTGTGAAGGCTTCAGTACTTCTCTTGGGCTCGGGTATAAGTGCAACAGTCTCTGCAAGGGGTTGCTACAGAGCCTTTTCTTTTCCGCTTTTCTCTCTTCAAGGCAAAAGTCAATTTGCAAGGATAAGACCAAGAGCACTTGGAAGGAGCCAGGATGAGCAACCCGGAGAAGTTTGTCCTTCCCCTCCTCATTGAGTCACTTTTGGACTAAGGTAAAGCATGTCACGGGTGACCAGTCCACCTCTTTGGCTAATTGTTTAAAGCGAGTGACATGTGTGAGCATGTCATGATTGCCCTGCTAAAACTCAAGTAGTTTTTCCTGAGCGGAAAACACCAGATCAGGTTGCTACAACATGGCCTGAAAAGCCATAAGGAACCCATCGTAGTTGTCCAACAATGGGTCTCCTGAGGCCACTATGGGAGTGGCCTAGGTGAGTGCATTGCCAACCAGATGCGATACGACGAATCCCACCTTGGCCCTGTTGGTGGAAATCCAGGAAGGCACGTATGGTCTTGGGTGCTCCATCGTATTTCTCCACAATGCCTTCCTACGGTGGCGCTTTCTTGAAAGGCTGAATCTCTGGATAGACCAGTTGTCTCAGAGTTCTCTGCCTTCAGGTTCTCTACCTCGGTAAACAACTCCTGCATTCCACACAATAGATCCTGGAGAGAAGGCTCCATCTTGTCTGATGTGGTAGTATGTGTGCGTCTCAAACTGTCATGAAACTGGCTCACCTGTGATTTCTTAGTTGTCTTCTTCTTGGAATGTGGCTTGTCCTTTTTCTTACAGGTTTGGGTCTCATGTAGAAAGGGGAAAGCCTTCCCCAAAGCCACTCTGCTGATTCAAGAAGACCACACAGGCTAACTCAGGGGAAACTGCCCTCCAAGGAAAAACCCACAACGGGAAAAACCTGTGCAGAGTCTGGATCTCTCTCACTTGAAGTTGTTGATCCAGGAAACAGTCCGTGCTGAAGACCGATTCTGAACAGTTCTGACAAGCGTGAATTCAAAGGTAGAATGCAGGCATGTGATAAGTAGAATGCAGGGTAAAGGGGAGCAACCGCAACACAAGGCAACGCGGCCAAGGAAAGTGCAATGTGGACAGAAAGGCAGCACAACCAAGAAGAAGGAAGCGCGGTCAGGAGAGAACAGCAAGATCCAGAAAGGCAAGGAAGCCGTGGCACAAGGCAACGCGGCCACGGGAGAGCAGTGTAACAGGAAGGAGTGTGGCCAGGAGTGAAGCAATGCGGACAAGGAAGGCAGCAAGAACCAGGAATGAAGGATAAGAACAGAACAGGGTAAGCGCTGAGCACTGAGAAAGCAGAAGCTTGTAACCGAGCATTGAGACACACTGAGTCTCAGTACCTAGCCCTTATATGATGAGGCGTCAAGGAAGCCCAAAAGACTGGACCGCTATGGTTGTCTAAACCCACTGTAACGGCCGCCATGTTGGGGTAAGAAATGGCCACCGCCACACAACAACCTTTCCATGCAGTCGAAAACGGGCGGAATGAGTGAGTTATGACAGATATTCTCTTTGATTCTTGACTCTCCTCTTCTTCACAAATCTCAAAAATTGGCCAGACCTGTCATTTCAAAAGATCATAAATCCCCCCGTTTTCATGCCACTAAACTTACTATCACTATCTTAGTCTTCTCCCATTTTTTTTAAAAAACTTTTATTTTTGTTAGCAGAGGCAAATGACATAAACAACAGAGCAGCTATTGAATGACAATCTGGACAAACAGCAGAGTACAGTGGCACATACGTATAATGAGAAGTAGTTACATGGAGATTGCAGCATTAAGGAGAACCTGGCGACAAGGCACATGACAATAATAATTATGGTGAGTTATCCACTGAGGATATGGCGTCAAGGCCATTAAGATAACTGTTAAAGTCCAAATGTTATTAGGCCGGGACCGGGCCGGGAGGGTGCTAATGTAATCCTCCTCGCAGTTCCGGACCAAGTCAATAAATTCAACCATTTTTGGAAGGTGGGAGGAGCGGAGCACTTCCAGTTCTGTAAAACACACTTTTTGGCAATTATATAGCACACATTTAAGAATTTAGCCACCCCTCTGGCTCCCACATCCCCCCATTCCTCAAATAGTACACCCAGAGGGTCGGGCGCAATGAGAGTGTCGCAGATTTCTGACAAGGTTTTCAGGATCTCCTCGCAGAATTAGGTTTAGCCGCGGGCAGTCCCAGAACATGTGTAAGTGGCCTGCGTTCACCGCACCACAGCGAGGGCAGAGCTGTGGGTCGGAGCGGGCGAACTTGGAGAGCCTGCGCGGGGTGTATTATATCCTATTCAGTAGTTTATACTGTATAGATTGGTATTGAAAATTCAGGGAAACCCTATAGTTGGTCCGTGAGTTCTACCGCTAGCTCAGCAGCCCAATCGTCCCGCACCCTGGTGAGCTGCGGTGTGGCAGTCGTGAGAAGGAGTTTGTATAATGATGATACCACCCTGCGGGCCCCACCCGAGTTGGCGATATAGGAAACCCCGGGGAGTCGGGGAGTTCATTGGGGAACTCAGGCCACGTGTCGCGGAATGCAGCGCAAAGTCTGTAGTATTGTAGCACTTCCAGCGGTGATCCCGAGTGGGCTGGTTTCCAAGTCTGTGGTGTTATGAATAGCCCATCCGGGTAGAAGTCAGTTAGGGCTAGGTAACCCAGGGACCGCCAGTGTCATGTCAAGGCTATGTCGTTTGTGGGTTCCAGCCCGGAGAACTGCCAGGCGGGGAGCCACTTGTAGTATGGGCGTTCTTCAACGCCTGCAGCAAATATCCGCCTCCATGCCAATATGGTGGTTCGGACCGGGTCTATGGGTGAGTCCGGCACATATTGTCGGTGTAAAATGAAGGTCATTATATTGGTGCCAGAGGCAGCAAGGGTTTCTAGCTTGACATGCGGGCGAGGGGGGGGGGGGGGCAGGGTACCAGTAGGTGGTGAACTGTGCCTGTGCTGCAATCCAGTACCGCATCAGATCGGGGGCAGTGAACCTGCCTTTCTCATAGGGAAGAGTCATGGCAACCCATTTTTTGCGCACTGCTCCAGAATGCCAAAGGAACTGCGCTCACAGCTTGTGTAAATCTGCAAAGTACTTCTTGCCAGGCCATATGGGGACATTCGCAAATGTGTACAGCAGTTTGGGGAGGAAAATCATTTTTATCAGTGATAGTCTCCCCACCAGTGACAACGGGAGAGAACGCCAGCGCGCTATCTTAGCCTCCACTAATTCCGCCACGGCCTGGTAATTGCTGGTTAAGAGAGCTTCTTTGGTCAGTGACACCTGAATTCCCAGATATTTGATCCCGTCAGGGGACCAACGGAGCAGGTACTCCGTGGCAGGTTGAATCGTGGAGCCTGTGAGGGGGAAGAGTTCAGATTTGATATAATTGATGTGAAGCCTGAGTATGTGCCAATACGAGTGATGTCACGCAGAATGGGGTCAAGGTGAAGGTCTGGGTCTCTGACAAACAATAGTACATCATCAGCATATAGTGAAATAATTTCAGGGGTACCCTGTAGTCATATCCCTTTGCATGAGTGGCGTTCCCTGACAAAGTCTGCCATAGGCTCAATGGCCAGTGCGAACAGGATCGGGGAGAACGGGCATCCCTGGCGGGTGCCTCTGAAGAGAGGGAACAAGGCAGACGTTTGAGAATTGACGCGGACCCTGACAACCGGAGAGGTGTACAGCAGTTTAATGTATGCAATCATCCTAGGCCCAACGTCCATGGTCTCCAGGACCAACCACATGTACTTTCAGGACACCATATCAAAGGCCTTCTGGGCATCTAGGGTGACCGCAACTGCACTCACATCTTGATTGATATGAGCCATAACATTAAGAAGCCTCCTGATATTATGTGACGTGGATCTCCCGGGTACGAAACCTGACTGGTCATTGTGAACCATGGCATAACAGGTAGGAAGCAGTTGGCGATCACCTTGGCAAAGATTTTGGTATCCAAGTTCATGAGTGAAAGGGGCCTGTGCGATCCACACTCATCGCTGGGCTTACCAGGCTTGAGCAGGACCGTGATAACGGCCTCGCGTAATGAGGGGGGAAGGGAACCCAGCTGGAGTGACTCATTCCACACCCCGAGCAGTTCGGGGGCCAGTATAGCCACATGCTCCTGATAGAATTCCGCCGTTAGCCCGTCGGGGCCCAGCGCCTTTCCTTTTGGGAGACTAGAGATAGCTTCCACTATTTCATCTAATGTAATGGTGGAGTCTAGTTGGTCTCTCGTCGCTGGGGAGACTATAGTGGTGGGAATCTGTTCTAGGAGCTCCCGCATCTGGGATTCACTGTGTTCGGGTGGCTGAGAGTATAGTTCAGAGTAGAAGCATGTAAAGACCTCGAGGATATGCTGAACAGACCACTGTATGGTCCCCTGACCGTCCTTAACACAGGTAATTTGGGAGTGGCCCCACTCCCCCCTCGCCAAAGCAGCCAACGTTTTGCCAGGTCTGTCCCCCTCATCATATTTCTGTGCAGCCTGTGGCTGGCTGAAATACTGTACTTCCCAATTGGCCTGCTCATTGAAAGTCTTGAGCTCCTCGCTAATCTGGGAGAGAATACCAGGGTCAACAGAGGCTGGATGGGCTCGCTCCAGGTCCCGTATTTTGGTTTTGGTGCGAGACAGAGTGGCTCTAATGGTTTTGAGGACTCCGACTCCCTAGAGATGGACGCCCCCCTAATGAAGGCTTTGAAGGCCTCCCAGCAGACCCCCAGGGAGGTGGCCTTTGGCAAATTATGCTCAAAATAGGACTGAATGTCAGCAAGGATGTCCGTCCTGAACACAATGTCCTGCAGTGCGGCCGATTTGAAGCACCATGTGTTGATGGTGGGAGCCGGAATTCCCAGTTCTAGGGATATCGAAATCGGGGAGTGGTCAGACAGTGTGCGTGCAAGTATACGTGTTTCCACCACCCTGCCCAGTATAGGGCCGGATACTAGGAACAGATCGATCCTGGAAGAACTGTCGTGCACTGTTGAATAGTAGGTGAACCCCACACTTGCGGATGTAATGCCCTCCATGCATCATGAATGTTGAGTGTCGCGCAGTGGGTCAGAAGTCTACGCGCTGCGCTGCGCCTGGCAGGGGTCTGGAGGCAGTGCTAGTCCTATCCGTCATGGTATCAAGGATGAAGTTCATGTCCCCACCCCAGATGATCTGCACCCCCACGTACCCTAGTAATATGGATACCACCTGATCAACAAATTCGGAAGAATCAACATTAGGGCCATAGGTAATCACCAACAAATAATCCCTGTTGGCAATGGCGCAATACAACACAACGTATCTCCCCTCAGGGTCTATGTAACTCTTCTGGAGCACAAACGTAAGCGACTTATGGATCAATGCCAATACTCCTCTGGCACGAGTGGAATATGAGGTGAAATATCTGTGAGGCCCCCAGGTTGGCCCTATACTTTTAGTCAGTGGGCCCGTGGAATGTGTCACCTGCAGGAGCAGAATTTTGCAGCTGTGCCTGCTGGCATATGCCATAATCTTGCGACCCTTGGTGTAATTACTTAGGCCCAGCACATTCCAGGACATTATTGTTACCGGCATTTTAATAATCTAAATAACATACACATAAACAAAGAGCCTACGGGGTGCATTTCATGGCTAGACAGTTTTTGCGCCCATGACTTTTGACATATGCCATACCCTCTGGAGTTTCTGACCACTGCAGTTATAGGCATCACAGAAGTCTAATGTACATCCCACCACTGCTGGCGCAATCCAGATGCGAAACGGAGCCATTCCCAATGCGGGTGCCCCAATGTGATGCGGTCTGCCAATCCGCCTCCGCCTTTTACTGTAACAGTTCTCCAATCCCCAACAGTACCCCCCACCCCACACCCTCACTGCCTACCCCCAACTTGCAGTGTGGATCCCTCTCCCCCCAATGCAGGTGAAACAAAAGACATTGCGGGACATCATCCAACGGGGATGTGCCCCAGCCATGGCCCAACCAGGTCCAGTCATCAATACCACCCAACCAAACATTTATGTTGCCATTGCAGAGGGGTGCACTGTTGCCGTGAGGAAGGCCGCTTAAGCATCATGTAGGACAGCGGAAGCCGTCCGTTGCAGGTTCTGCGGTGAACGGATCTTGTGTCAGGTCCCAGGGTCCACCGGCCATTGAAAGCAGGATGGGAACTAGGGAACACCAGGTGATCATGGTCAGTTCCATGTTTCGAGACGCACAGAGATCAGTGTCCATAGTACCAGCGGTGAACCTGAGGTCAGATGCCTATAGATGGGGCCAAGCATGTTGAGCTTGCAGTACATTATTGCTAGTTACACATTCATGTCAGTGAGGAAACAGGGGATTTGCTAGATAGGTTGATTAGGCCGCATTAGAGCGCGATACATTAGATAAGTCTCCGTCGGCGTGTCCACCAGCTGGGTCATGGAGAGGAATGGGTGCCTCAATGAATTTCACCGCCTCGTCAGGCACAGTAAAGAAACATAATTTGCCATTGTTTGTGATTTTAAGTCGTGCAGGGAAAAGGATGGCGTATGGAACATTTCGCTCCCTAAGCAGTTTCTTTACCCCGAGGAATTGGCGTCTCTCCTGCTGTACAGCTATCGAAAAGTCTGGGAAAATCCTGATGGTATTGGCCTCAAGTCGTAGGTCACCCTTCTCCCTTACCAGGTGGAGTATATGGTCTCTGTCGCGGTAGTTGAGAATTCTGGCGATGATGGGCCTTGGAATATCGCCTGGTTTGGGGCGCAGTGAGAGGGCCCGATGGGCGGCTTGACTGTAAAGTAGGGTGAAAGGGCCGGATTGCCGAGGAGATCTTTGAGCAATGCTTCAATGGCATCTTCCATACACCCTTTCAGGGCGTTTTCGGGGACGCTGATAATTCGCAGGTTATTTCTCAGAGAGCGCGATTCCAAGTCATCACACTTAGTTTTCACACTTTTCCTGTCACGTGAAAAGGAAGTGACTGTGTCTTGCAAGGCTCGAATGTCATCCTCGTTTGTCGAGATCCTGCTCTCAGCGTCAGTGATCCTGGTGGCCACCTGGTCCACTCACGTTTTCAGGGAGGCCACATTGGCGTTAATGTCATCCAGTTTCTCGTGGAATGAGGCGAAGTTTTTAGCCATAGTTTCCATGAGAATAGTTAGGTCAGGGGCGGCTGTGCAGGGATGAGGGCCCAACTCTGGGTAATCCTGCAGGGATGATGTGTGGGCGGATTCCCTCCGCGGGACAGATTTGGTGAATTTGTCCATGGCTCCCCCTTTCGAGTTCCCTCTGGATTTGTTAGGCATTGCCGGCGTAATTTCCGATAGGGCACAGCTCACAGTAGGTGCTAGTAGAGCAGGGCAGAAGTGCAGGGCTCAGAGCGAAGGTAGGTGACAGCCGTGAGGACAAGGAGGCTGTAGCAGGGTGGAGAGCGTAAAGCTATTCAGGGGCCAGATGGGGAAGGCTAATAACCCATAACGAAGTAGTTCTTCTGATGGAGCGATGCCGCAGTTACTGTGTGAGGATTTACTCCTCAATCAGAGAGCTCTATGCTTGCACTGTTTATTAGAGTGCCTTCAGAGGGGTGGGGGGGAGTGGTGAGGGCCAAATACTCAGCTAGACCAGAGGTCCCCCAAGTTCCGAATCTCTCGTGCAAGGGGGGAACCCAGGCGTAACCAGGAGCCCCAATGAAAGGAGGTGCAAGAATGTCCAACAGACAGGTTCCTCCGGCGCCCCCTTCCAGAACAGGGCCAGAGGCACCAGGCCTAGCAGGCAGCAGGATGAGATGATGAATGCCAGCCACGAGCGTCCCAGCTTGTGCCTCCCCCGCTCCTCACCTGGATGTCAATGTCCGGATCGTGGGCCGCAGATCTCAGGCAGGCTGCCAGGCTCCTGCCCAGCCGCCCGTGGCACTATGATGGGAGCACTACGGCGCTGTCGAGAGGGAGAGCGGTGGGGGCGTGCTCCGGCGCAGGCCCCCGCAGCGGCCGCCCGCGCGGAGGTGCTCCAGGGGGGGTGGCCCGAGGCGATGGTAGAGGTACCCCCCGGGGGATCCGGTGCAGCCTGTGAGCTGGCGGCCCCCTGATGGTGGTCGGGGCCTGCGGGCACCGCGCCCAACAATGAACGCTCGCTTCAGCGATATCCGGCAGGAAGGAGGAGGCGGGAGCAGGACGCGCACGAAGGCCCCGGCAAGCCGGCCGAGATGCTTAGTTCATCAGCTTCCCGTGACCAATTCGGGCCGGGATTTCTGTGGGGCATGCAGGAAAGGTGGGCCAGCAGATCCACGAAGTGTTGGACTGCAGGATCATGAAACCGGAGCCCCATGGAGCTCAAGGACTAGGCAGCCATCTTGGGCTGCTCAACAACGCCACCAATCTTCTCCCATTTTGACTACTATTCCTGTGTTACTGTTGGTCACCCTTCTTCACATCTGGCTTCCTTCTGTTGCATCTTTAATTTGGCAACCTGCACTCTCTGCGGTATCCTCCTCACTCTTCTATTTATTTTTCTCACCATCTATTCACTAGATATCTTTTGAATCCCGTCTGCAGTTTTGTTTTCGTTGTATTACTTTAAAATTTCTTCCTGGGCTTTACTCTGGTTACCTATGCTCGCTGATTTCTATGTATGTCGCTTCATTCCCATTACTCTCAGTCCCAGTTTCTACTGTCTGTTCTTAGGTTCCTCTGTGCCCAATCTCGATTCCGCTACATCTGTCTTCTCAATCTATTCCTTCCTTCTCTCTGATTTGCACCAGCCTCAAAAATCATCTTCTACCCATTTTGTCTCAACTTTTCTCCTTATGGTTTGTACATCATGATGCATTAATTTTTGTACTGTGTTTTACTCTAGGGGCACCGCTTTTACGATGCATTATAAATAAATATGATAAACAGAGAGCAGACAAAGGGATAGATCAATTCCAGGGAAAGGGCAATTCTGAGAGGTCCTAGTGTCTTGAGTCCAAGCTCCAAATCGTCACTTCCCCACTTTTCATGCCATTAAACTTCTTATCACTATCTTAGTCTTCTCCTGTTTTGACTACTGTTCCTGTTTTATTGTTGGTCACCCTGCTACACCCTGCTACACATCTGGCTTCCTTGTGCCCCATCTTTAATTTGGCAGTGTGCACTCTCTACGGTATCCCCCTCACTGTTCTATTTCATTGTTCTCTTCAATCTCTTTACTGGATATCTTTTGAATCCCGTCTACGATTTTGTTTTCTCTGTATTGCTTTCAAATGTCTCCCTGGGCTGGACTCTGTTTACCTATTCTCAATGGTTTCTTTGTACATCCCCTCTCATTCCCATTACTCTCAGTCCCAGTTTCTTCTGTCTGTTCCTAGGCTCCTCTGTGCCCAATCTCGATCCCGCTAATTCTGTCTTCTCAATCAATTCCTTCCTTCTCGTTGTTTTGCACCAGCCTTAAAAATCATCTTCTTTCCACTTTGTCTGAACTTTTTTCCTTTTGATTTGTACATCATGATGCACTCATTTTTGTACCATGTTTTACTCTATGGGCGGTGCTTTGGCGAAAGCACGTTTTAAATAAATACAATACAAAACAATCTACAGAGCTTTCCCTCTTGTTTCTGAATAAGACATTCTTCATCCTCTTGTGGGATAATCTTTTGTCTAAGAGATTTTTACCAAACTTTTGTGAAGGTGCAGTGAAATCCATTCCTCCATGAAGAACTACATGGGTGTCATTTGTCATGCGGTGGATAGCACAGACAATACAACACATTTATTTTCCCTCAGCAGGAAAAGGTTGGAGGAATGCTCACCAGATGGGGAGCCTACACAAGATGGAGTTTCTAAGTTAAACAGAGGGCAGACAAAGAGATAGATCAATTCTAGGGAAAGGACAAATCTAAGTGGTCCTAGTGTCTTGAGTCCAAGGCCCAGTCCCTCAGTTATTTTGAAAGGGTTCTGTGGTTACCACACCAGGAAATCATAATTTAAATTGCTCACAGTCTTAGGGGTGTCGTGATTGCTCTTCCCACAATTATTTGTGTTGGCCTTGCCAGATGATCCTGGTGTTGAATAATTACATTAGGCTTTCTTGTAGACTGCACTGTTACTGCATGAAGCAAGATGTGTCTCTTTTCCTCTAGAGGTTCATCTAATTAGGTTATTCTTACCCAATACCTGGGTCTCAGGCTGCAGTAAAAATTACCCCCAACCTCCAGCACACACGTCTGGAAAAAGTGCTTATCTAAGGATCCAAACTTCTTTACAGCTACCACCAGTACCTAGGTTAGAACAGCCAGCAGGATTGTTTAAAGCTTATTCTAATGAAAGTCGTCTGTAACCAGGCTGAATTTTAGCCAAGAGGGAATTTGGTGACAACACAGACTCCTATAGAAAGGGTATGCCTGTGTATACAATATTGCATACATTGTGTGTGTGGCTTAGCGCTGTTGTGAGACAATGATGAGAAGTCATACAAACCAAAGAAAGGGTGAGTTGGGTTTAGCATTACATTGCAGTATAGTGTTGCTTGAATTGGTTGAATAGAATATCATAGCATAGTGTACCGTAGGACTGCAGTACAGTGTAGCATAGGGAATAACACTACTCAATGCTAACACTGCTAACATCCTAACCCCTAACGCAATAATGCCGTAAGTGATTAGAATGGGGCAGCTTAGTCCATAGCAAGCAGTGGACACTAAGGGTGCAAACTAAGGGTGATTCTCGGGGTGTAGCTATAGACTGACGAGCTAGAGTTCTGTGATGCAGCTTAGAAAATAAAATGCATGAATTAAAACTGCTTTTGAGATGGGGACATTAACGTCACAGCATGAAAAATGTGCAAAATCATGCTGCGCAAAGCAGTCATTGTTAGAGCTTCAGCGCAGGAAGACAGAAAGAAAGTGTTTCAACACGCCATCAGGAGTCACTGAGCTGAGCTCCGTACAAAGGTAAGGATGATGGAGCAAGTGTTAGCCTTCTGAAAAATTACAGGGAGTCCACTCCAGGCACAAGTGTGAATGATGGATGACATCTCAGCCAGGACTGGAATATGGTATGTTTTCTGTAGGAAGCCATTAGACAAGAGGAGGGAAGGAGAAGTGGACTACAAAAAGGCTGAAAAGGAGGAACCAGGGCTTTTTGATCAAGAAGATGGGAAGCAAGAGGAGAGGGGAAATAAACAAAAAGATCAGAGAGTTCAGGGTGCTGTGCTGAGCCGAGCTGCCTGTGTGCTCTGCTGGAAGAAGAGGGCAGAGCTGAAATGCAGCAGAGCTTCACTGGGTGGACGGAGGGACAGAGAGAGAGAGAGACAGAGAAAGAGAGAGAGGGGGAGAGAGAGAGAGAGTGAGAGAGAGAGAGAGAGAGAGAAACAGAGAGAGAGAGAAAGAGAGAGAGAGAGAGAGAGAGAGACCCTGTGTGCATCAAAAGGGGTTGCTGTCAGTCAGCAGAGACAGAGCCCTTCTAAAACTTTGGGTAAGCATAAAAGTATCAAAAGAAGAGAGATGTTTACACATGTTAGATCAGTTTACACTCATTAGCATAAAGTCAAATTAGGCATCAGGAGAACCCCTTTGTCATTTATTCGCTGGAGAGCAAATGCATTTTCCTATGCGTAGCTTGCTTCTTGTAAGAGAAGAGAGTTATCATGCTCTCAAAGCTGTGACAGCTCAAGGTTGCTATAAAAAAAAAAACTGTGAGCTGTGCCAAAATTGCAGAAGGAAGTCTATTTTGATTTGTATGGAGGAGAGCCTTTCGCCTTTCTCCTGTGGTGAGAGTAGCCAGGGAATGATACTGAAATTGCTATTGCCATAAATGCATTGCATCATCATTGACAGATTGTGAAAATAATAAGTGGTGTACTTCATTGATCGTACCCATTTATAAAAAAGGCGATAGACAAAACCCCGCAAACTATAGGCCAATTGCCCTTTTAGATGTTCCTGGGAAAATCTTTGCTTCACTTATTCTAAGAGATCTCCAACAATGGATCAATTCATCGAATATGAGAGATAGGTTTCAAACAGGATTTGTAGCTGGTAAGGGAACGGCTATAAATATCGTCTCCTTGACTGCAATCAAGGCACTCTGCTGTCAGCAAAAGCAATCATTATTCATTGCCTTTGTAGACTTCAAGGAAGCATTCGACTCTATAGACCGCAATCTAATGCTGCATAAATTGCTGCTATTGGGCTGCCCCTATTCATTGGTCAAGTTAATTTCTATCTTTCATGAAAATACATCAGTTCATATTCGTCTTACTCGTGATGAGATACTAACCCGTCCCATTTTAACATATCGAGGACTGAAACAGGGATGCATCTTGGCAGCTACACTATTCAACTTATTCATCCTTGATATGGGTGAAAAATTTAAGAATGTTAACTCTGATGCTCCTAAACTAGACCAAGAACAGATATCATGGATCCTTTATGCAGACGATCTTGTTCTATTGTCAAAAACTCTGGCGGGTTTGCAACGTTTGATTAATGGGTTATCGGAGTATACTGTAGAAAATGCTATGACTATAAACTTAATGAAAACTCAAATTATGATGTGCCAAAAACGTAAAATGACAAAACACTTTCAATTCAAGTGGTATATAAAAAAGGAGCCGATTCTTTTAACTTCAACATATAAATACTTGGGTATTATGATCAGCCAGGGTAACAATGATAAAGTGTTTCAAAAAGAACTTGAATTGAAACTGCAAACCTTAATTTCCCAATCTAGGGCTATTTTATATAAGTTTGGAAAGTTTACGTGCAATCATATAATATCATTTTATTCCATGAAAGTAAAACCCATTATCTCGTATGGCTCTGAAGCTGTATCGATGCTGCCCCGTTTAGTGTGGGATCGATTAGAAGGTAAATACTGGCGCTCAATTCTTAATTTGCCTAACTGTGTCCCCATTGCAATGATTCGTTTTGAATTAGGGCTGCTATCGCTATACAGTACTATTGCACGGAAATTGATAGCTTTGATGAGAAAATGCATCCGGTCATTACAATGTCTAGATATATCCTGTATCTTGGGTAAATATTTACTATATTCAGATCATCAATACCCAAAATGCTGGTTAAATACAGCTATAAATATCCTTTCAGATGCGGACATCTCCGTAGATACTTTAATTCATAATCCAACGCAAGCTAAAATTAAACTATATCGGCAAGATTGGATATATACTTTGGAAAAATGTTCCCATTCTAAAGACTGGAACACTGCCCAGTTTGGCCATAAAAAATTTAGAGTTGCGGAACCATATATTTTAAAATATCCATCTCCAAAATTTAGAGATGACTATATTCGTTTTCGTCTAAACCTGTGGCATACAAAGGATATTTTATTTAGGCAAAAACTAATTGATGCCAGTGAGAACATCTGTCGTTTTTGTAAGGATCCTGCAATCGCAGAAACGCTGAAACATGTCATCGTCTACTATCCTGCATTATATGCTATACGTTGTAAATACTATCTCCATTGCTTTACAGCGCAAATTGTAACTGATATGGAAGAATTATGGCTATTGATTTTTGGTACAAAGAGAGTGTCAATTAGATTAGCTACAACAGGCTTTTTAAGTGAATTATACCCAAAGTAATTGTGAATGCTGTCATGAGGGAACGGTGATAGAAGGGAAGGAAAGAAAGGAAAAAAAAGAGAGAAAAAGGAAGAAAAAGAATGCTGCTGCTACTAAGGTCTTTTATATATTGGGTGTCAGGTGCAAAATTTTGAAATGTGTTATATATTGATGAATTGAATTGTAATATGTTTATGATATGTTTTTATCCATTTTGTAATTGTTGAAAGGTTGTTCCATACAGCCAAACAATAAATAATAAAATAAATAAAATAATAAGATCAGATAAGCTGGAACATATTTATTTTTTCTCAGTGTGATTTCAATGTTACATGTGCCCACTGATCACAAATCATGTTTCTTTCAATGTTTTTTTTTTACTATCTATAAAGTGGATTACAGAACAATGCAAGCTGTGCATGTGGCATGTTCATTTTGTAATGTGTGGAGGATAGAATTTGGTACGACTATACCTGCAAAAGCTGGATAAAGTTTAGAGTGCCCTGCACAATACTGGGCCTTAGTCAGAGCCCCGAATAAGAAGATACATTTTGCAATGAGCTGATTTCCAAGCTAGACATCATAAAAACATATATGACAGTGCATGAGATTGCAGAGGCCTGGAGATAAAAATATCCAGCTTATTTTTGGTGTCCGTGAGTGGGCTTGATTTAGTTTAAGGTACAACTGCTGGGTCGTGGCCATACATATTGCATTATGGTAGATGCACTTTGAACTCCTTTCATTTTGTTTTCCTCTGTTTAAATTACATTGTGTGGGAAAATGGTAGTGATTGTGCTAGATGCACTCTGAATTTCTTTTTACTGCCTTGGTGGACTTGTGTGATCATCAGTGTTCAAATATGACAGAAGATGAAGTGGGATTTGCTTACCTTTGCAATTATATGGAGGCTAACATGTTCACTTTGGCAATATGGTCATCTGTGACTTTACAAGGTTTGAAGGTGAGAATTATCTCTGAGGTTGATAAGGAAGGTCTCAGTGAGATGAGTGAGATGTTTGCTGAAGGGAGCATATACAAACATGCTTTGCCCGGCTTTTCCAGGCAGATGATTGTAAACAACAGATTGACTGTCATATTCAGTTAGGTGTCAAACATTAGTTCTCATTACACAAGCTTGTTAAATTGTGGGCCAAAGACTGTGAGGTTATTGTAGAATTACAGTGTGACTTGGCAGCGATGCATGAGCAAATGTTGCAATTGGAAGAAAAATTGAAACAGGGTGAGCACTGCCTGCAGGCCCACCATGATGATGTAAGTGCACGAATGGTGAAGAAAGAGAAACAGTTTTCAGAGAGTGAGGAAGAGATTGTGCATTTAAAAACTGTTTTGAATTTTGTTCAAATATACAGGGGCCTAGCATTTGCAGAGATTCAGGCACTCAGAAAGATGATACTCAGTCATCTAAATAATTACAGGCAATGGTGGATGTGATTTTTAGGCTTATGGATGAGAATGAGAAAAGGAAGGACACAGATGATCATTGTAAAATGCACATTGCAGAATTGAATTGAGATATTGTCCAATTAAGTTAAGAGAATTCTGCAGGGAGATACGATGGAAACATGCCGCTATCAGAGTTGATAGGAATGCAGGGCTGTGTATGCCGCATGTTCAGCAGGATGTTTCCCTTTCTGAGGCTGAATACAGCCACAGTCTAGGAAATAGACAAGCTGTTGTTCGCTCGGCAAGAGTGGGCTACTCTCCAATGCTGAAGGCTGAGTCTGCATACCCAGAGCAGAGCAAAAGGGTGTAAACTGACCCATCAGGCAATACATTGTACAAAGCTCTAAAGATAATGAAGTCTATCAAGACTTTAATCAAACCATTCAAAAAGTATTCCGGCATATCCATCGACGAACATATCGAGAGTATAAGTGAAATTCGTCAGACACTTGAGATCCCCAACACCCAATATGGTAGGTTCTTCCATTTTACCAGGGACCCTACTTCTGCTAGCTTTTTTCAAGGTTTAAAGGAGCAAAATAATGTATCAGGGGAAGACTTTGAAAGAGGGATTATGAAACAATGTTTTCCATATCATTCTATCCAAGATGCTAAGAAGGCTATATACAGCATCACCGAGCGAACAGGTATTACAGTCACAAAGCGAAAGAACAGCAGCTTGCGGTAAAGAAACTTTGACTCCTCTTTTGAAATGTAAACTAAACAGAAAGGTATTAAAATGACTACAATTAGCCCTAGTGCTGACACAGCACCTATAAATGTTGATGTAGCCACAAGTAAGCATACCAAAACAATTATTTTACAAAAATGTTCCGCCACAGAGTCCTTCAGAACCTTATAAAAACAGGAGAGAAATCATGCTCAACCCTTAAAACCTACCGCAGAAAACTAATCCTGGAATCTCTCATAGACAGTGCAATCCTTCTCAAAGGGAAATTATTTATATTAGTTTTAAACAGAATGAAACCACAAACAAAACTAACTACTAAACTACAACAAGGACTTCTCAACAAATGGAATATCAACAAAGATAGCTTCACAAACATCTGTGAAGGTGAGTGGAGTCACACCATAAGCACAGAACCATATTTCAATGAAGAGGCATACAAAGAAAAAAGCAAACAAACCCAATTGCCACACATAAAAGTGGTTGAGGATATGCAAAGGTTAATAATACCATCATGGAACACGAAATGTTGCTCACACAAATATTTCCAGCATACTTAGCATCAACTCTCCATTCCACTGAAACAATGTGTCCAGTCTACAAATGGCCATGCATATCAATGTGTAACATAGGCAAAAAATCTTTCACATATTTACACCAGTTCCTCAATCAGTATGTGAAAGGCAAAGACAAATTGAAAATAAAACTCCTACAAACTATGGACACCTGTCCAGTGCGATAATACACAGGACTACAAGGACATTCATTAGCCTGCATTTCTAGACCTAGTTGCAAAAGCACCTTCCACCGTATCAAAATGATAGGAACACACCATTCAACTGTAAGAAATCTCATTCATAAACTGTACTATGCCAAAAGTCCTGCTTTAGCACTGGCCAATTTAAATAACATTCGTCTACATGGTACAGCCAAAGAACTACTCAAAGAAATAGAGCACATCCAGAAAAAATATTTTAGAAGTGAAAGCCACTTACAAAATTCAATATCTTTAGAACAGAGTAGCAACAACTTGACAGATGGCAACCTTCTAATACACACATACAAAAAAGTTTAAAAACACATCTTCTAAAGTACCAAACCATGTGTGTGTGTGTGTTGCCGCAGTGCTTTTTTTATAAAAATAGCACAAAAACTGCAGACATAATGTACAAAATAGAAGACAATGAAGATTCCAAGTGGTTCCTGTTAGCTCTCTATCTTATGGCAGAAAACAAATACGACATTACTAAACCCTCAATATTTTGCAGATACTGGACTGCAAAACTTGACAACAACCAAATACCTTCATGTGCTATAACTAATAACTTGGAATAATTCCCACAACCAAACCCACTGCAACAACTTAACTTGTATGAGAGCATTATAAGATTCAACAATTGGGCTCCTGGCTTGGAGCCTATTCTACCCAGGAGGGTTACTTATGAAACAAAAAATACAATTGAATAGGTCCACGGAGAATTCTGCTCAAGTGTTCTCCTTCTCCTTATCACCCTCTGCATATATAAAGAAAAAGTCACTTTCTCATGCTCTGTTTATGGAAAAATCCTGGTTTTATATAAGGTTGTATGAATCAACATAAAATGAATATTAGAGACATGACATCAAACGGTATTTAACCGGTAGTAAAGACAGGACATTTTTACAACACACAGGGCCAAGCATTTTCTGTCCTGACAACAATGTGTGTGTGCAAGACAAACTGAATCTCAGTCATTGCTTGTCAGAATACTTACATAGTAGAATACACAAAAAAACAGTTTGACATGTTTGACATAGTGACAACAAACAAAATTTTAAATGACAATAGTTCTCTTTGTGTGGGACAGTAACAATACACTGTGGTTAGAAGAAGTGTGTCTACACTGGGGTGTTTCACTCATTTAGGTGGGCCTGCTATGCCGCCTGGAAAAGGAGGAAGGTACGATGAAAGACCCAGACACATAACAGCATCAGAATACCGCTCTTTACAAATGTATTCTGGCCCCAGATTCAGACAAAATGTGGAATACATATTCCACCTACTCTTTGAAAGTGAACTAGCAACTCTATGCTACGGAGTTGCACACGCATTGAAATCAGGTACCAATTTCCAAAATATGTCTGCTATGCAATTACTACAAAAAGGGCAAGAAAAAGATTACGTTTTTCAGTGACGCATTACAAATCTTTTAACAAACATGCGTGGTACAAAAGAATACTGGTTCCGACGATACGCAGAAGTAAGCTGTATGATAAGAAACCTTGGCCCACCCACATGGTTTGTGAAATTAAGGTGTGCAGAATATGCATGGGAAGATTTGCATGATTTCCTACACATAGCAAACAAAAACAAAACAAATATAGATATAAAAACACTAGGAGAACTCTGCTCTTTAGATCCTGTAAATCCATCAAGAGATTTCCATCATCGCTTTATTGCCATGCTACACTTCATTTCTATTAAAACAGTGCAGCCCCTCGGAGAAGTGCAACACTTCTTTTGGAGAAAAGATTCCAAGCTAGAGGAGCACCACACATCCACATGCTTTTATGGATTAAAGATGTTCCTAAATTTGTTCAGGACAGTGATGCCACTGTTTTGCGGTTAATTCAGAAATATGTCACTACTGAATTCCCTTCACAAATTACACATAGTGACCTACATGCACACATTGTATAATTTCAAAGACACAAGTGTGGGACGTATTGCTGACACAAACATAAAAACAAAGGGAAATACTACACCAAATGCCCCTTTGGTTTGTCTAGACCAGTTTTAACAACAGGTCAAGTGAACAACTTTATGTCTTCAGTTAGACTTAGTGTCAAAGGTAAATCATCTAAGAACACATACTGCATAAAATGAAAAGAAGGATCAAAGTACATCAATGATTACAATGCAATCATTGCCCTTCTATGGAATGCAAATATAGATGTGCAATACATTGCAGACAATTCCACTGCAGTTACACAATATGTCACAATTAAACCAACGCAGAAAAATCATAGCTCAAAGACCTCTGGGATGACATATCATCTGAAGGAACACTGTTACAGAAATTGTACAGGTTAGGCATAAAAATGATCTCCCATAGAGAATGTGGCTGCTACGAAGCTGCACACCATTTAACCGGTACTGCCTTGTATGGAAAATCTGAAAACATAGTATGGCTAAGCCTTGGTCCTGCTAAATCCAGAAAAAGAGTTATCGAATCATATGAAGACATAGAAACAATAGCCAAAAATGATCCCAACAGCCAAGGCATTTTGAAAAACAACTTACTAGACACATACTACCCAAACATGAGTACCGCTTTGGAAACCATGTGTCTATACCACGAAGTCCAAATCTCCACATATAAAATAACATTAAACCAGATGAGAAAAAAAGGTAGATACAGAGTCAAAAATTGTGAAGGCAGCCTAGTGAAACTTACCAAACGCAGCTTAATTAATCATATGAAATTGTCATTAAAAACTCCTCAACATGAAGAACTGTATTACATGTCCCTACTACAACTTTTTAAACAATGGAGAAAAGAAGGAGATTTAATAGATACACATGACTCCTATAAAGATGCTTTCAAAGCCAATGAAAGCACTATAAGAGACATAGGGCCTCATTCCGAGTACGGCGCTAACCAATGGCGCTATTAACGCCTTGGTTGACGCCGTACCCGGACCGGCAGAGCCTTGGTGAATGGCGGAATTACCGCCCCATTCCAAGGGTGGCGGGGCGGTAATTCCCCAATCCCCATTCACCCTTCCCCATTCCCATTTTTGCCCCATAGGGCATAATGGGAGTGGGGAAGGCGTTAATTACGCCACCGTAAATTACGGTGGCGTAATTAACATCAAGGTCCCTTAGCGCCATGGTTTTTAACACCTGCTAAAAGCAGGTGTTAATACCTCCATGGCGCAAAGGGAACTCGGAGTATGGCGGTAAGGGATTACCGCCACCGCTCTCGTTAGCGGTGGCCGCTATCCCTTAGCGCCATACTCGGAATGAGGCCCATAAACTTTACGCAGTACAAAACACTGTTAGACAATGAACAGCAAGAAGAAGAAGAACTCCAGGCATAACTAAATATAGGCTCTCCATACAGCAGTCAACCTTCTCTAACAGGAAGCCAAAAACCACTTGGACAGCCACTCATAGCAAATGAGGCTGAATTAGCGATGACTCAAGTAGAAAACACAATGTACCAGTATGAAGGTTCTACAGAAGACTTTGCTATACTCAAATCTCAATTAGGCAATGAGCAGTGTAGCATTTTCCTAAAGATAACAAAACAGATTGAACATGGTATGCAGCACTAATCTAAAACTTGTACCTGTCAAGACTACAAACCTGTACTGCTATATGAGAGTGGTCAAGCTGGTTCAGGGAAAACATTCTTAATAAAAATCATCAGCACGTTCCTCCAACAATTGACAAACAACAAACTGTCAGCTGTTGTAACTGCCCCCACAGGTTTAGCCGCTTACAACATAGGCAGTGTCACTTTGCACTGATTACTACTCCTTCCAGTAGAACACAAAAACAAATAAGACTGCTACAAACTTTCTCCAGAAGCTGCAATGGAACTATGCAGAGTTTTGAAACAAATGAAAATGCTGCTAATAGATGAGGTGAGCATGTTCTCCAACATAATAAAATCATGACATGCATGAGACAGTGGTACTAAAACACATTTCTTTGTGTTGCAACCTAGATACCTGTGGGGTTTCTCACCTGTAGAACTGTGGACTACGAGGTTGAAAGCATGGATCGTTGGACCATGTGCTAAATGCTTCTGTGGCCTGAAGTCCTGATTAGGTAAGGTTACATTTGCAATTAATAGGACTCACACAGTAGTATAATATTTACACTGTGTGTGAGCATCATCAGTAGGGAGGCTCATTTGTGTGCCATGTCCATTTTTCTGTTGCAGTCTCTGTTTGGAGTGACACGTAAGAACTGCAGGATTAGTCCTCCGCTGACACATGGCTCCATCATTTTTTGTGGAGGTGAGTGTCAGTCTGTATACACATTCACAGGGGTATAAACACATTTTCTGTGTTATTAGAAGTAAGAGATCAGAACCTTAATGAGTTGTATATCTGATTGCATGTAGACTGATTCTAGATGACATCTCCCACCTTTTGACATCCCGGAGTGGTTTTAAACTTAACCATCCATCTCCGAAGAAGGTCGCTTGTACTGACTGGCTCAACTGGGAGCCTATCTCTTGATGACCGAAACATATGCCGAGCTATATTGATTAAGCATTATGCCATTTGATTTTTTTGTACTAACCCTTACTGAGAATTTAGAGAGGTGTTATTGATGTATGTAACAGTATGAGTATTCAGGTGTATGTATAATATTGGTTGTGGAAGATACATACATCAAGTGACAATAGTGGATAGAGAAATGCCATCAAATTCTGAGGATTCATGTTGTCATTGTCACAGGAGAACATTCCACAACTGCAAAGAGATGCAGACATTCCCCTGTTAACAACACACCTTGCAACATTTTGCTGGGGACATAATACATTTGGATTATTCCATAGTACTCTAGGTGTTATATAAGAAAAAAACACCTTCACAGTAGGAAACAACAACATCAGTTGCTGCACCAACTGCTTCAGGTCTAGAACCAAACTTCCAGCACTAATATGTCCCAAATGCTCTCCTCCACAGTGCAGTATCAAATCATCAGGACTACCAACAGTACCCATATATCTGCACAAATCAAACAAAGCCTGCAAATTACGGCTTGGCACAAAGTTCCAATAAGCGTGCACACCTGGAAAACCAATATCTCCAGAAATGCCTCTTCCCCCAGCATGCCTCTTCAGATAATGCACAAAAATATCTCCCACTATCCACACAGTAATACTCTGTCTCTCCTCATTACCAGCCATCTTCACTACATAGACAACAAAGGAATGAACAAAACTATAACCCTCCCTTCCGATACAACACAGTGTTAACATCTGATTGGCTAATCCTCAACTATACTCACATTTTCATGCAAGGGAGACTCAGAAGCCCCGAATGTGGCACGCCCTGTCCGAGAACTCCTGCAGTGTCCGTGGACATCGTAACACAGAGACAGCCCTTCTTGCCTTATAACTTCATTCTCTACAGCACTCTTTGATTGGCCACTGTTACACAGTCACTCAACTATCCACCAACCACATCCAAGACCTCTATGTCTAACTCTAGCATCAAAGTTCAGCAGATTAGATCTACTGTTGAACAACTTTCACTGCAAGTCTTCTGTCACTGGAAATCACCTACAGCAAAAACTACTGTAATACTCTACAACATGTCTGCTTCCAGCTTGATCTACATCTACATACATCAACACAGAATACAGGTATGAACACTTTCTGTATATTAGAATTGCAACTCTATTATAAATGCAAATAAACAAAATACCTGCGCTTACCCTGCAAAAACAACACAAACCATACTGTATTTTCTCTCACATCCTATCATCAAGTTTCACTTGCAAATCTATCTGCTTTACTAGTTTGCATTTACAAAAATCACTCATTGTAATATGCAAACTATAATTTTCTTCTTTTTATTTCTCATTTTCGATCCACTTACTCCTTCACACACATGTTATCAAATTGCTACGATGGACATAAAACTGGGAACCAGTTTGCACCTTACCAAACTAAATATCTATTAGCAAACCATACCAAATGCATCCTTTGCACAACTAAGAAAACGCACCATTATTGCAATCATCTATATGGAGAAAAATGTATCCATGTTTACAGGCAGAAACATTCTCCTCTACAATCTATATATCTTTCTAAACCTTTTTTTCTCACCCTCATACAACATCCACTAATCTATTTACATAGTAAATACTACAACAGCAACACATATAATTTTAATAGTGCACCAAATAGTGCACCAAATACAAAATAATTACAAATACTCCACTAACTACCATACCATAATACTAAAACTCCAAATTACCCATTCATATACACACCTCCATAATTTAACACATACAGTACCTCAACTTTACAATAAATCTTTACTTCACAATTAACACATATATGCATTAATTCCTTCTTTTGCAATTACACTAAAGACCACACTTCTCAAGGCCAGTTGTGTCGCAAGTGCAAAGCAGAACTCAGAAGAAACCTCCTTTTTACAGCCAACAAAGTAAGTACAATAATAGTATACTCTTCTGCCTATTACTAAGATAGTGCACTGTTCTTTTTTTGCAAGATATTGCAAGACATACAATTGTATAAACTCAACATTATTCCATGCACTATTACTAATTGCACCTCAACAGGTGCACACTTTGTATTATCATGTGAACACCAGCATAGTAACATACAGATATGAGTACAGCCTTCCCAACTTTAACAGGCCATTGCACAATCACACACCTCTACATTTATGCCTACTCTCATACTCAGACACTCATGCACAGTGCACACATATGCAATGCACAAACTCCAAACCCACCGTTTTTTTCCTCCAACAGACACCAAAGAATGCCTACCAAAAAGCAACTCAGTAGAAAGCAACACATAAATAGAGCAGATCAAAATAAAATCGTACAAAATAGGCATCCTCCTCTAGCAGAATGTATCCAAAAAGTTCAAACAAAACAGCTGTTGCATTTTCTAAGCCAAACTAAAATACCTTGCAGGAAAGAAACTGTGACTCCTCTTTCAAAATGTAAGAATACAAATAAATTCTCTAAGAACCTTTCAAAAACCACTAATGCTAATACTGCACTTACCAATGTTAATATAAAGTTTCGAAATAGGGATTGCCTTACTGCCACAGGTTCTACAGGAATTCTGATGTTATGTATATTGTTTGTTTGTAGATTGAGGTTTGATGACATCCTCCACCTTTTGCCATTTCGGAGTGGTTGCAACAGAACCATCCGTCTCCTGAAGAAGGTCGCTTATATTTACCGGCTTGAATTAGGGGCCTATTGTAACAACCGAAACATATGTTGAGTTACAGCAAATAAGCAATACACTATTTGTTTTTGTATTAACACTTACTGTAATCACCAAGAGGTGTTGAAATGTATGTTAATATATTGGTTCTATGTGGTCTTAGTACCAGAAGTGTGGAATATTGACATGTATAGTGAGATTGTGAATGAATGATGGAATGAATGGTAGTGTTTAAATGTGGATGTTGAGAACAATAAATATTTGTGCAAATCACTTATAAATAAATATATATATATTGTTTTGACAAGACTTGGTATTGTTTAAATGTGTACAGATGTTCTGATCTCATTTCGCCCAGGTTCATTTTTGTTGTTCCAATGTTAATATAGCCTCAAGAAAACATTCCAAAAAATTAATTTTACAAAAAATGTTCCACAAAAGAGTCCTTCAGAACCTTTTAAAAACAGGCAAAAGGCCATGTGCAACCCTTAAAACTAACCTCAGAAAACTGATCCTGGAAGCTCTCGTACACAGTGCAATGTTGCTCAAAAGGAAAATCTTTATATTAACTTTGAACAGAATGAAACCACTAACAAAATTAATTAGTAAACTACAACAACTACTTCAAAACAAATGCAATATCATCAGAGATAACTTTGGAAACATCTGCCCAGGTGAGTGGTGTCACTTCACCAGCACAGAACCATTTTCAATTAAGAGGCAAACAAACAAAAGCAAAGAAAACCAATCACCATACATAGCAATGGTGGAGGGTATGAAAAAGTAGACAATATAGTTATGGAAGAAGAAACCCTTATATCAACAATACCCCCACCAAACTTAGCATCAACTCTCCAAACCACCAAACAAATATGCCCTGTCTACAAATGGCCGTGCACATCAATGTGTAAAGAGCACAAACAAACTTTCAAATCTTTCCAACAGTTCCTCAATCGATATGTAAAAGCCAAAGACAACGTAAACATTAAAATACTGCAAAGTATGGATTCTTGTCCAGTGTGCGCAAATACACAGAACTATGAGGACATTCATTAGCCTGCATTTCTGGACCTGCTCGCAAAAGCAACTTCCAACATGTCAAAATGTTAGCAACACATCATTCTGGTGTAAGACACCTCATTCATAAGCTGTACTTTGCAAAAGGTCCTGCTTTTGCACTGGACCATTTCAATAACATTCTGCCACATGGTATAGCCAAACAACTCCTCGAACAAATAGAGCACATCAAAAACAAATATTTTGGAAATGAAGAGCTCTTTCAAAATCCAGTAACTTTAGAAAACAATACCAAAACTCATCCTAATGTCAACCTTCTATTACAGACATACAAAAACGAAATAAAGTTTAAGCGAACATCTGCTAAAGTATCAAATGAAGTATGTGTATGTTGCAGTAGAACTTTTTATAGAAAATGCTGCAAAACTATAGATATAATGCACAGACTAGAAGACAATGAGGAATCCCAATGGTTCCAATTAACTTTCTACCTTATAGCAGAAAGCAAATATGAAATTACAAACCCCTCAGTACTGTGCACATACTGCACAACAAAACTAGACTATAACGAAATACCTTCATGAGCAATCAGTAATAACTTAGAAATATACCCACTGCCAAAACCACTCCAACAGTTCTTATATAAGAGCATTATAATCCAAACAGTACACCCATTTCAAGCGATAATATGCCTTCAACCAAAAACAGCAAAATCGCCTCCCTCTGAATTACTAAAAGGAATTCGAGGCAAAGTAGTGTATTTGCCATTAGATCTAAAAGAAAATGTAGATACTCTAGGGGTAAAATGCACAATAGATCAATCTTTGATTATCTTAGTAAATGGTGTACCTACAAAATACAATAAAATTTGGCAAAGTTACATAAGCCCTAAATTATCTTAAAAACAACATTGAATACCACAAAGAAATAAACATTGAAGAAAACCTGAGGGAAACCATGAAAATAATTCAGGATTCCTAAGAAACTAGACAATTTCAACGTTTAGATCACACTGCAGACTCCAATATTTTAGACCACTATACAATTCACCCATTGCACTGCAACGACAGCATAGACGATGCAGTGGAAACATATCAAATGCAACAAGCTTAAGGATCTCCAATCAGCATATGGGGAGAAAAGCATGGAAGCATAAACATTTCCTCTACTTTTTCCTACTGGAAAAGGTGGAAGGTACGATGAAAGGTGCAAACAGATAAGTTTATCAGAATACCGCTATTTACGAATGTATTCTGAAGACCCCAGATACAGACAAAATGTCGAATATATATTCCACCTCCTGTTTAAAAGTGAACTAGCAACTCTATGTTACAGAGTTGCAGACAAATTAAAAACAGGTGCCAATTCTCAAAACATTTCTGCTACGCAGCTACTTCAAAAGGTGCAAGAGAAAGATGAGGTTTTACAGTCCATTATTACAAATCTCTTGGCAAACATGCGTGGAACAAAAGAGTACTGGTTGCAACGTCATACAGATGTACAATGTATGCTTTGCAACCTTGACCCACCCACATGGTTTGTCACTTTAAGTTGCTCAGAATATGCATGGGAAGACTTGCACGACATCCTATGCATAGCTAACAAAAACAAAGCAGGTATTGACATAGAAACACCAGAAGAACTGTGTTCTCTGGATCCAGTAAATGTATCAAGGTAATTCCATCATTGCTTTCTTGCCATGCTCCACTTCATTTGTAAAAAAAAAATCCTCCCCTCAGAGAAGTAGAACACTTCTTTTGGAAAGAAGAATATCAAGCCAGAGGAGCACCATACATCCACATGCTTTTGTGGATTAAAAATGCGCATGAATTTGGTCAAGAAAGTAATGCCACTGTTTTGGACTTCATTCACAAATATCGCACATGTGAAATCCCTTCATAAAATTCACATAGTGAGCTACATGCCCAAATGTTGCAATTTCAAAGACACAAATGTGGCAAATATTCTCAGCGCAAATATAAAAACAAAGGAAAATATTACACCAAATGCTGCTTTGGTTTCCCTAGACCAGTTTCAGCTACAGGCCAAGTGAACAGCTTCATGTCTTCGGTTAAACACAGTGTGAAAGGTAAATCACCTAAGAACACACACAACATAAAAAGAACCGAAGCATCAAAGTACATCAATGATTACAATACAATCGTGGCCCTTCTATGGAATGCAAATAAAGATGTGCAGTACATTGCAGACAATTCCACTTTAGTTGCACGATATGTGACAGCCTATTTAACTAAAGCAGAGATAACAGAGCTAAAAGACCTCTGGGATGACATATCATCTGACAAAACACCGACACAAAAATTGTTGCGGTATAAAAATGGTCTCCCATAGAGAATGTGGCTGCAATGAAGCCGTAGACCATTCAACTGGCACCGCCTTGTATGGGAAATCTGAAAACATAGGGCCTAATTACAAGGGTGGCGCTCCCGTAATGAAGGGTGCCGGTACGCGACCGGCACCCTTCATTACGGTAGTGCTGATTACGAGGTTGCCTTTGCGGGACCCGGACCAGACGTCTGGTAAAACCAGACATCTTTTCTGGGTCCTGCAAGGGGAAGAGGTAGGTAATAACGGCCCATTCCTAATTTGCCCATTATTACCTCCCTCCCCATTCCTATTGAGCCCTATGGGTGCTCAAATGGGAATGGGGAATGGTTTCTTCAAGGAGGAATTACCGGGTCCTCCAATGTTGGAATGACCCGGTTATTCCTCATTGAAGGAACCCGGTAATGGAGCCCGGTTTTAAGGCAGCCATGGTGCTAATATCACCATGGCTTCCTCCAAACCCGTAATGAGGCCTATAGTCTGGCTAAGCCTTGGTCCTGCTGCATCCAGAAAAAGAGTTCTTAAATCATATCAGGATATAGAAACAATAGCCAAAAAACGATCCCAACAGCCAGGACACTCTGAAAAACAACTTGTTAGACACATACTACCCAAACAGAAGTACTGTTTTGGAAACCCATACCTAATAGCCCAAAACTTCTCATACAAAAATAATATTAAACCAGATTGGAAAAAGGTAAATACACAGTGAAAGGTTGTGAGGGCAGTCTAGTTAAACTTACCCAAGTCAACCTCAATAATCATATGAAGCTATCTTTAAAAACTACTCAACATAAAGAACTATACTACATGTCCTTACTTCATATTTTTAAACAATGGAGAAAGGAAGAAGATTTATTAGACACACATGCCTCCTATGAAGATGCTTTCAATGCAACTGAAAGCACCATAACAGACATACACTTTACATAGTACAAACACATGTTGGACAATGAACACCAACAAGAGGAAGAATTTCAAGAACAACCAAATATAGACACTCCTGAGAGCAGTCAACCATCTCTAACAGGAAGCCACGCACCACTTGGACAGCTACTTATTGCAAATGAGGCAGAATTAGCCATTACAGAAGTAGAAAACACCATGTATCAGTACGAGCATTGTACAGAAGATTTTGCTCTAATAATATCACAACTAAACAATGAGCAGCGTAGCATTTTCCTAAAAGTAACAAAAGAAATTGAACAGGGTATACAGCACGAAAGTAAAACTTGTACCTGTCAAGACTATAAATCTATACTGCTCTATGTAAGTGGTCAAGCTGGTTCAGGCAAAACATTCTTTATAAGAATTATCAGAAAGATCCTCCAACAATTAACAAACAAGAAACTTTCAGCTGTTGTGACTGCCCCCACAGGTTTAGCAGCCTACAACATAAGTGGTGTCACTTTACACCCATTGCTACTTCTGCCAGTAGAGCACCAAAACAAATTAGACTACTACAAATGTTCAACAGAAGCTGTTATGGAGCTACACAGAGTTTTACAACAAATGAAAATGCTCCTAGTAGATGAGGTGGGCATGGTCTCCAACATAATGTTGGCTTTGATTCACCTCAGATTGCAAGAGGTCCTTAAAACATACTACACACAACTCGTTGGTGGAAAACATGTTATTGTTTTTGGAGATCTTCTTCAATTAACACCAGTCAAAGGAGAACCTATTTTTAAAACCTTAGGACACAAACTGTGCCGTAAACCTCTGCAGCATAGGAAATGTAAATCTCTGCCAACATTTCCAGTACAAAGAACTATCAGAAAACATGTGTCAGTCTGCAGACCTCACTTATGCCAACATCTTGAAAAGTTTTCAGATTGGTGTACTATCTAAGGAAGCACAAACTATCTTGAATACTAGATGCTACCATGACCTATACAGCCATAACACATGTGCTACTGATGTCATGGAACAATTAGCACACACACATGTAAAATCTATGTCCTTAATGCCAACTCTTGCAAGCTGTGCAGAATCAATTAAACAATGCTGAAAAAAGAAATGCAATCGCTGGTACAAATTAACTCCATAGACAAACTGGACGTGCATGGTATGACACTACCTATGTGTCAACAAGCCACAGCATGATTAAAAACCTTAGAAAATTCTATCTCTAACACAGCTGGCTTAGACAAAATATTAACACTGTGTTTAAATGGTAGAGTGATGCTGATGCTTAACCTTGATGTGGAACAAGGTTTAGTTAATGAAGCACTGGGTACAGTTGTAGGCTTCCAAACATACAAACGTGACAACAGAATTCAGTTTATCAATGTTCAATTCGACAAACTTTCAGAAGTTAAAAAATAGGACGCTCAACAGCCCGATTCCTTCTTTTCAAAGACATGTATGTATGCAGAGAATAGTTTTCTCTGTCTCTAGCATACACAGTCACCATTCATAAATAGCAAGGTCTAACTCTAGTTCAAGCATTGATTGATATTGGCAGCACAGTGTTTAAAGAAGGCATGAGTTATGTAGCAATATCACGGCTACGTACACTTGAAGGACTATTTCTAGTCAACTTTGATGCAAGTAAATTCAATGCTGACATTCCTTGTATCATAGATTACAATAGACTACGCTCACTCTACACACCCTAACTCAAAATGTACCCTGTTCCTCAAAAAACACAAACTTTGTAAAAGAAAACTCAAGCAATCAGAACTTACACAGGATCTCCCAATAGAACCACCAAAGAAATTGAAATCAGCTCACACTCCATCTACTAAAACCACAAAAGGATATTCGGAAAAATCAAATGCATACCCAACTCCTCAAACAAAAACTACCTCTACAAAGAAATCTTATTGACTTCCATCAAATGACTCAGACACAGAACTGCCTGGTCCATTCAAGGTTTCCAATACAATTGGTGTAAATTCCTATTTAAATGTAGCAATCAATATTCTGTACCATTTGCCACCAATTCTTGAAAACATTTACTTAAATGGTGCAGACCAGTTGTGTTTGCAAATGTTAGTCCTTCACAGAAATGCAACAAACCATCCTGTCTCGGGAGGACAGCTCAACGGCAACGTGCTCACCTTGGAACCAAGACAACACGGAGCCACACAGGTTCGATCCCTGGGTCCGCGCTTAGAAACCTCTGGGTATTAAGCGCGTTATAAATAAACTATCATATCATATCATATCCTAACAACACTTACAGTGTTTCTGGAATAAGACAGGAATTAGACTACTGTGCAGGAATGGTGAAATTCACAATAAACACTCAAGAGGATCCACAATAATTTCTAATGTACTTAATGCAAGTACTAGAAAACAAAAACTTACCTATAAATGAAATCTTCCAGATTTCATACAAGTGGAAACATGCACTCTCTGCAACCGTGTAGTGGAGGAAAAAGTCCCTAACAAGCACTTTGTATATGCATCCATACTTAACTGTGAATCCATTCCATTTCAACACCTGGTACAAAATGCAAACCATGGCATGTTATGTACTACTTGCAATTCTGATAATCATTCCACTTTACACATACCAAAGCATAGCCAATACATAGTAATAATGCTTATACATTACAATGCAGATGTTACCAAAACAACTGCAAGATTACTAGCTTCACACATGGGCAAGTATCAATTGGCAAGAACATCTTCACAACAGTAGGCATAATCTACCACACAGCTATCACAACCAATGCCGGTCACTATACTACATACATTAAAAAGAAATGTGGATGGTTCAATGCAATGGTACGTCCTTACTCAGAAACAAAGATTACCAGCAAATCTTGCAAATGCCTACTTAATATTTTTCAAACCTAAATGTAATAATTAATCCACAAAAGAAGAATAACTTACAAAACTCCATTCTATGAGCAACTACAAACTGTCCTGAAACCAACCACAGACAGATTAATGCAACAGCTGTCAAACAATACACAAGTCAACATACACAATGGGCAAATTAATGAACTACACCCATAATGCTACAAAAAAGGAGTACACAGTACCAAAAAGTGTAAATGTACCATCAAAAATGAACGTACTTGAAAACATATCCTGCAAAACTAGAAAACTGTAAACAGTTAGAATACGCAACAGGTATCTAACTGCAACCATAGTATTTCAATATTACTTCCAGCAATCAATCGGCTAAAAGAACTGCAACCATAGTACTTCAATATTACATCCAGCAATCAATCTACCAAAAGCAACCTTCAGCAACCACAGTGCTACAAACAAACCATCAACAACTGTCAAACTATTAACAGTTAGAATACGCCAACAGGTATCTAACTACCCCCACAATTCTCAATAATACTTAAACATCTTCGACCACAACCAAAAACATAAAGAAATGCTGCTAAATAGAACAAATAGACTAACAGTTAGAATACGCCAACTGGTATCTAACTACAACCATAGTAATAACAATTCCAAAATGAAAATAACCTCAACTATTGCTATAAATAGTGCTCATGTCACTAAACCAAACTAAGGAATTTTACAGAAATTAAACATAGAAGGTTTTTTTTTTAATCCTGCATGGATTTTTTTTCCCACCTACCCAATGATTTTGCTAAAAAAACACAGGAGCCGAGCAGATTGCACAGCCACTTGTTTAAAGCACAGTACTAGTTAAGTACTAACTATGAGGGTCAACAAACTATACAAATGTCTACAATATAATGCAATACAACCTTACAAAGTACCTACCCTAACATGCTATATTTTCTTTTATCACAGACAATGAAAGAAAAATGTGTAAAACAATGAAAAAAAACTGCAGAGACCCTCAACAAAACAAAAAGCAAGTATACAATTAATGATGTCACACTTCTTTATAAATTCAAAATATGAATTATCTACATATAACTCTCCAATCCTTATACCAGCATAAAAATGTTGCCTACATGGCTGTATTATTCTGCGGTGGTTGTGGTCAGGGCCTGGAGTCTTGGGTGCATGGCCTGTGGTAATGCACCCAAGACTCCAGGCCCTGACCTCAACCACTGCAGCATAATACAGCCATACACACAAACATCTGCCCACTTACCACAACACAAAGCCATGAACCATATACTGTCCTCCCATACCCTAATAAAACCTGCTTACAAACACTAAAGGAGCTGTTTGCCCAAATATCTGTCCGCGGACACCGCAGACACGACAGTGCCGTCTCGCACTTAAACAAATGCACCTTATGAGCCACCTATCACTTCCCCACCCTTTCCAGCCCTGCTTCCCAACACAAAATGACCTAAACATGTTTTTTAAGCCCTTTCACTGCCGCGCTGTCCGCGGATATCCTTGGACACAAGATGGCAGGCATTTCTCAAAATGATGATGACCTTCACGCTTCCCTTCAGCTAATCAACGACTGCGTCGAGTGTCCGCGAACATGATGCTAAGCGCTGAACCAATCGGAGTCCTGTCCGTGGACCGAACAGGGAAATGTGTCAGTGGACCGGACCCAGATATCACTAGTTCTTTTTTACTTACTTTTTGGTCATTTAAAAAAAAAAAAAACTACTAGATGGATTTACAAAAGAATGCTTTTGGGATCAAGCCGCCGCTCCTGCCGCTAATTTGGTGAAAATCCATCCAGCAGTTTGGGCTGTACGCATGAGCAAAGTTTTTTTCTCATTTTGTCTATGGAAAAAAATAGAAATTGGGACCCCCCTACAACTTTTCCCCCCTTGACCAAACTTGGCAACGAAATTCAGAGTGGGCCAACTACATATTTTGCAGAGTTTGGTGAGGATTCTTCCACGGGGAGAGAAGTTATAAGTCGCACAAAAAAAGTGCTCTTCCTACGAGTTGAGCAACTTAACCATAACCATATATATATATATATATATATATACATATATATATATATTTTTTCAAACGAAAATTAAGCCCGAAAGAGGGCAAAACCTGCGGAATGCACTCCCAAGAGCAGCCAAGTCCAGTGAATCCAGTCCCTAGCAAATAAAGGGCTTCACGGCAAAAATCAGGCAGCAACAAATGTTCTTTATTAGTAAAAAGTGCATTTCAAAGGAGAACCTGAAGGTTACAACGACGCGTTTTGCGATCGACTGACCGCTAGTTCACGATAGTAGGGCAAACACAGACATAGGACATAGGACTCCTTAAAACACAATTCAAACTCTATGGTTGCAATTTATAGAATGTCTCGTTCAAAGCGTTACTCTAATGTGAAGAGAAAGCAGTCGGCCATATTGTAGTGACCAAGTTTACCTCATGTCAACCTTAGTAGTCTCAAATAAGTACATACAATAATGTGCTTAACATAAAGTTACAGTTTATAGATTGGATTGTAGCTGCAAGCGCCACAAAATACATCAAGGAGGGAACAAATCAGACAGATGGCAAATACCTCGTGGAAACCTAAATGGTCAAAATGGGAGGTAAAATAGTACTAAAAAACAATAGTAACCATTGAAAAGAAGGAAGGAACCACACATGCGTAGAGTAAGGTACGCCCTGCAATGCAAAATACAAAAGCAGTGGCGGGCTACATAGCACCTTACTATAATATATGTAAACATTAATATGTTGTATGCAAAATAAAGTGTGTTACGATGTCAAATACCAACCTTCCAAAACTAAAATGAAATAAAATAAAATAAAACCTGCGCCAAAAGAGTAATAAGGCACACTCACAGGTATATTGCCATCTCCCCATTATGGACCCTCTATGCAAGTTGTGCACGTGCGCAAGTAGAATGACATGAATACATGCGCCTTGATCATCGGTAATCACAATCTTCCCAATACATCGAGTGGACATCGTATATATGTTATGGTAAAAAACGGGTTTAATCAAACACGTATAGCTGTATTAGGACAGGGGTAAAGTGCTTAGTGCGTACACAATTGTGCAACGTGCAAAAGTGCAAAGGGCAAAGTGTGAAATGCATAGCAGCAATAGTACGTGGAGGAGGGATAGACAGGGTATGGGGGAGAGAAGAAAGGGGAAAAGTGAAACGCATGGGGATCAAAATTACATTCTCTACAGCAAAGATAATACGCACAGTGCTCTACGTCCATGGGTGCACTGATCATATAGTCTCAAAATTTGAAAACCAACCAAAACTCCCTTAAAAATAAAATGAGGATGGCAAAAGGACGTGCAGCCATGGACAACTGGAGAATCATAAAAATGTAGATCCACAATAAAGTGCAAAGTGCATAAACCCTAAAATGCCCCAATTTAGGAGGCAAACACCCTTCCGGATAAGCCTTAGATTTCACCTAAATAATGCAAACATGCTACATAAGCCCGTTCAATCATAGATTAAGAAATCCACACATAAAAATGAAAAAAGGAGGAAAAAAAATGCTATATGCATAAATATTCATAATACCCAAAACATACGATTAATGATGTTAAAATACGAGACTAAATGCAACACTGATTGAATGCGTCTAAAGAGTCCAAAAGACATTGTGTAAAAAATAGTATACATCATAATTATCAACCTAAAAAGATAAATATACTCCCTACTAAAATACAAGTTAAAACCAGATAATAATACAAAACAGGCCGACATAATTCATGAAGAAACAACCATAAAAAAATATGTGTCCTAGCCTAGATAGAATAATCTTGTTGACATGAGGAAAGTGAAGACTTTTTTGCCGGGGAACCCAAAAATCCAGCAATAATACATAAGAAAATTACATGAAATATGAGCTATTAGGTCCCCAAAAAAGTGTACAATTCTTCATATAAATTATGACCCCTAGGTTTCTTGGTCTCGAGGTCCAAAATAGATTTAGTCTTCAGTTGCCTCAGCAATAACTCTCGATTGCCTCCTCTTGGTGACTTGGGCACTGTAAGAATCCCAAAGAAAGAAAAAACCCCAATTTACTGTCATGTTGGGACTGAAAATGTAAAGCCATCGGATAGTTGGAATCAGTGTTTCTAATGGCTCGAATATGTTGAAGTATCCTTAGTTTCAATTTGCCTTTGGTACTGCCCACATACCACATGTTGCAAGGACAGTTGAGAACATATACCACATGATCTGTATCGCAAGTGATTCTAGATGCGATCTTGATGTTAGTGCCCAAGATGGGATGGGTGTAATGAGTCTTATTGACAGCATGAGTACATGCTTTACATTTGGATCATTTGTGAAAACCGCAAGATTTACAGGGTAATTCATAGAATTTCGCAGAAAAGTGTCGCAAGCGGCTGGCGCAGAGTGTCCGCGTGCGATTGTCTGCGCCAGGCACGTGCGCAAAAACCGATTTCCGCGCACAGCGTATTCATGGATTTTAGGCTCCCAAACCAGCCGTGGCGCAGAGTATCGCAGCGACCCTGCAGCAGCGCCAGTAACGCCCCCAAGAACGCCCTCGCGCAAGGAAAAGCCATCAAAATCGCTAAATCATCGCAAAGGGCTGCGCTAACCCTGGACCAGTTTACAGGGCTGCCAAACAAGGAACGCAAAGCGGGTAACGTGCATATCAGGGGTACGCGGGAAGTTATACACGCGATTAGCCAGGGTACGTGTATTACAGGGGTACGTGGGAAGTTTTACACGCGATTCGGCTGGGTACGTGTATTACAGGGGTGCGCGTGAATTCTCACATGCGATTTGGCCAGGTACGTGTATTACAGGGGTGCGCGGGAAGTTCCACACGCGAATAGCCTGGGCGCGTGTATTTCAGGGGTGCGCGGGAAGTTCCACACGCGAATAGCCTGTGCGCGTGTATTTCAGGGGTGCGCGGGAAGTTCCACACGCGAATAGCCTGGGCTCGTGTATTTCAGGGGTGCGTGGGAAGTTCCACACGCGAATAGCCTGTGCGCGTGTATTTCAGGGGTGCGCGGGAAGTTCCACACGCGAATAGCCTGGGCGCGTGTATTTCAGGGGTGTGCGGGAAGTTTTACACGCGATTTCAGCAGGGTACGTGTATTTCAGGGGTGCGCGGGAAGTTCCACACGCGAATAGCCTGGGCGCGTGTATTTCAGGGGTGCGCGGGAAGTTCCACACGCGAATAGCCTGGGCGCGTGTATTTCAGGGGTGCGCGGGAAGTTTTACACGCGATTTCAGCAGGGTATGTGTATTTCAGGGGTGCGCGGGAATTCTCACACGCGATTTGGCTTGGTACGTGTATTACAGGGGTGCGTGGGAAGTTACACACGCGATTAGGCTGGGTGGGTCCTCACAGGTGTTCCCTGTACACCCTCGGCGGCCCCTGCAGGCAGCCCACAAAACAGGGGACTACCCTGCACACCTGCTCATGTCCCCCTGCACCCCCATCCCCCCGCAGTGCAGGGGCAGCCTCCACCAGGCCCCCACCCATGTCTCCCACCACCCCCACCCCCCAGCAGTGCAGGGGCACCCTCCACCAGGCCCCCACCCATGCCTCCCAACACCCCCACCCACTAGCACTGTGGGGCACGTGGCCGGCAGTCAGGCAGCAGCAGATGGCAGGTGGGAGCGTGCTCAGGGCTCTGGGGGGCAGTAATTTGGCCTCCTGGCCAGGAGCGTGGTCTCTCGTGTGTGAACGCGTGGACAGCCTGATAGGGAGTGAAATCCCACATGTCAGCAAAGGCCCTTAGCGCGTAAACCCGTCAACAGCATATGCGCGCCTATAGTCACCTGCACGTGCAGGAAATTGTTGCGTGACACGTCCCAGTGTCAAAGCGTGTGATTGGTGAAAATGGATCTACACGCAGAAGTGACAAAGCGTGTGATTGGTGAAAATGGATCTACACGCAGAAGTGACAAAGCGTGTGATTGGTGAAAATGGATCTACACGCAGAAGTGACAAAGCGTGTGATTGGTGAAAATGGATCTACACGCAGGAGTGACAAAGCGTGTGATTGGTGAAAATGGATCTACACACAGAAGTGACAAAGCGTGTGATTGGTGAAAATGGATCTACACGCAGAAGTGACAAAGCGTGTGATTGGTGAAAATGGATCTACACGCAGGAGTGACAAAGCGTGTGATTGGTGAACGTACACGCCGCGTAAGTGACGCTGTACGTGTGGGCCAGTATATAAGGTACATGTAGAACACCATTTCCTTGTACGTGCTTTTCGTGGAGAGCGAGTGGGTGAATTCTGTACTTCTTGTCGTTTCACACGCGATTTACTTCACGGCGTTTCCAGTTCGTATTCCCTGTTACCTCTGACAGCTTTTTCTCTTTTTTCTCTTTTACTGGTTTACCTGGGCCTGTTCCCTCAAACAGTGTCCCCTTCTACTGTTGTCCTGTCTTCTCAGACAGCGTACACATCTTCTTTTGGCGGGGGTTTAGCCAGCCAAACGCGCTCATTTTTCACGCTCTTTTACCTGGCAGACGGTGAGTCACGCACGTATCCAACTTCTGTGCTTGCCCCGTGTGTAGCCTACCCCTTCAGAGGTCATTCTAGGCTGCGTGTGACACGCATACGTTCATTCTTGTGTTACTGGGTGCCACAGCGTAGTGCAGGTTTTTCTTTCTGCACACGTGGTCTAGGAGGGGTTGCGTGCACGTCATCTCCCTTCTTTGGGCCTCCTGTGCGTTGCGTGACCCGTCATCTTTCCCCAGGGGTTACAATCAGCCGTGCTAGAGCACTAGGGTACAATTACCATCTGGTACCCAACCCCTTTGACCCCCAATTGCCCAGGACAATTGTCTACAGCCACTCCCATACGCACATTAATATCAGTGCCATGGCTGGGAGGCGAGGATTCCGTAAGGGTGGCAAAGGTGGAAGAGCCACAAGTGGTGGCCGTGGTGGATCCGGTAGGGGACGTGGTCGTAACTTGCAGGGTGAGCCTGTCCCCCCATGTGTGGAGGACCAGTCAAGGGCACCCATCATCCCCCCCCCTCCCCCCCTCCCCCCCTCCCGTTGAGGCTGAAGTGGCTGACACCATCCATGCTCAGCCCTTGTTGGACCAGCCCATTGTGGCACCAGACCTGGCTGACTCCATGGCTGACTTCCAGGTCAGCAGGGCTACGACACGTGCGCTGGTGCACGTTGATGCCATCATGGCACGTGGATCTGGGGCAGCAAGGTCATCTGCTGCACCAAGGAGGCAGGGCGGAGAGGCTGCAGGGGCAGCTGCGGCTCCATCCACCCCAGCCCTCACACACCCAGCCAGGACAGTGTCGGTCCTAGTCCATGCTGCTGACATTCCCCCTGACACCATCACACTAGAGCCAATGCCTGCACCAACTCCCATGCTGAGTGTGCAATCCCACACTCCTGATACAGAGTCCACCAGGGCTCCTGCCCCTAGTGTCCAGAGCGGCGCAGGACACTCAGGATCACCACCACCTTCCAAGCGGAAGAGGAAGAGTGCTCGTCCGGCACAGGCTGATGCCCCAGACACGGCTACACAGTCCGGCCCGTCCAGGAAGCCCAGCTTCACGGATGACGAACTGAATGCACTTGTCGAGTATGTGTCCGGACATGACAACGAGATGGTCATTGTTGCAGGATCCAAGACCACACCTGCACAACGCCAGGCACACTGGCAGACCGTTGCGGACATCGTAAGTGCCCTTGGAATGGTGAGGCGCACAGCCAATGATTGCTATAAGCGCTGGAATGACCTAAAGCGCAGGGCAAAGAGTAAGCTGGCCTCAAGTCATGCCGCAACTCTAGTGACTGGAGGTGGGTCTCCAGTAGTAGACATGGAACTCACTCCACATGAGTCAGTCGCTGGGACCTACGTCACGGAGGAACAGATCCAAGGCGTGGGAGATCTGGCTGATTAAGAGGCATTGTCCGGTGAGTGCACATGCATGTGTGTGTCATCCATGTGCATGGTGTGTGTGTGAGGGCTTCTGTTCGGGTGCCAGGTGAGAGTGTGTGCGCCTGAGTCGTATGGGTCAGCCATGTGCTTCATGCAATCCTTCCTGCGCAGCTGCATTTGGCCATAGCAGTATCCCTTCTGCCAACAGTAGACATCTAGCACAACTGCACGCCAGTTGCCCTTGAAGTGTCACCTTGACACAACATATTTGCTTCTTTTTCACTGTTCATTCAGTCAGTATGTTTGCATTCCACCACTTTCACTAGGCATGTCGCTGTCCACTAGTCACATGTCTGACATGGGTATGGTAAAGTGGAGTGACTTTGTTACCTGGATATCATTTGTACACACATGTCCCTGTGCAATTTGACCATTTCAGACTGGCAGCTCCAGGTGAAAAATCTGACCTGTTAGAATTAGAAAAGCTATTACATGCGGGAACTGGACTGAATGAATAGGTGCTGCCCTCCTCTCCATCTTCACTCAATAGCAATGGTACATGCCATCTGTGTGATGGCATGTGTGTTTCACCTGCCAATCACAGGCCAATGTGTGATGCCACTGCCAGGCAGCATGCAGAAAATGTGTTCATCTTCCATCTTGGTGTCATCAGTGTGTGCCATTTGCCTGCACTTCATACGCAGTGAGGGTGCATGCATGGGAGGGTTTTAGTCATGTGGGACATGTGTCAATCAAGTACTGGTTCTCTTGCTTCTCAGCCCTCAATGTGTGCCATGGTGCTAATGCCTGTTTCCATTTCTTTGTTTTCATGTCTTTGCAGGGGAAGACGCACCTGATACTGCTGGGGTTGTGGAGATGGTGCAGACCCAGGAGGCGTCCCAGGGCCGACCAACCACCAGTGAGGGACGTGGTGTGGTGGTGGGGGAGAACCCACAAGTGCTGCAGGTCGTGCTCTCAAGGGGTGTCTCTGGCTGCACCTCCCCCGAGCTGTACTCAGGTGTTGATTCGGATGAGACCTACGTGCTGTCGCAGGTGAGTGTTCCAGGGAGGGATTCTGTTCTGTCTCACCCACCTGCACCAGGGTCAGTACCCTCCATGGGGATGTCAGTGTTGGCAGCTACGCCTTCGGTGGTTACGGATGCAGGGTCACACTCCACCACATCTGATCCTGTTCCTGGGCCAGCAGATCAGAGGGGGAATGCAGTCCTGCAGCCTCAGGCAGTGCCGGCACAGCAAGGCGCAGTTCGCCTTGCCCCAGACAGGTGTGGTGCCCGCCGACGTGGTGGCCGTACGCCACCCGGCAATACCGCATGGGAGCAATCCATTTACGGTATGGCTACCCAACAGGCTGCATCATCCGAGATGATGGCTCAGGCCATGGATAGGGTGGCCACTTCCATTGTCCCCCCAGAAAGGCTGATGGAGCGACTAGAGCAGGCAACCGACTCCATCTGCCAGTCACACAGGGAGGACATGTTGGGGTCCAACAGGGACAGGCGGGCGGCACTGGCGACTCTGCAGGAGGCCATCTCCATTGAGTCCCAGGGCCACAGGGAAGCCCTGAGGCAGGAGCTCCTTCACCTCAGGACGACTCTTGTTGAGCTTGAGGCTTCAACACACCAAAGGACAGAACAGCAGCTGGAGCGTCTCACCCGTACGCTCTCAGCTGAGATGCAGGCAACGAGGGCGGAGGTCCGGGCATCCCGTGAGTTGTTGCATGGGGACCTCCGCACACTCATCCTCCAGAACCAGACCTACCACACCCGCATGCTTGCAGCCATGGAGGAGCAGACTAGGGCCTTGCGTGGGCTGCCTCCCATAGTGCAACCACCTCCGGATGCAGCTGCACAGGGTGATAATAGCGACAGCAGTGATACTCCCACAACAGGGTAGCCGTGTGGGCCATGAGCCCATGGAGGTGTTTTATCTTCCCAGGATCCACGCAGGTGGGTTCTGGTGTGCATCCTGTCCTCGGACCTCCTGGGTGGCCTCCCCAACCCCCCCGGGCCCATCAATGGCCATTTTTGATTGTTTCTTATTTTTATTTTTATTTTGATTTCTTTTATTCCCAATTTTTTTGGGACGATCTGTTGGCTTCCATCTGTTGGCTTCGATCTGTTGGCTTCCATCTGTTGGCTTCGATCCGTTGGCTTCCATCTGTTGGCTTCCATCTGTTGGCTTCGATCTGTTGGCTTCGATCCGTTGGCTTCGATCCGTTGGCTTCCATCTGTTGGCTTCGATCCGTTGGCTTCCATCTGTTGGCTTCGATCTGTTGGCTTCCATCTGTTGGCTTCCATCTGTTGGCTTCCGTGGTTCCTGTGGGCATACGCTGCATTGTGGCTGGGCACATGCAGGCTTGTACTGTATTTGGTTCAGATGCTTGGGTTTGAGTCACACACACTCCTCCTGCTTCCCGTTTCCATGGGCTTGCAAAGGGTGTGCCCAAGTGACAGTGAATTACACAGTGACGTTGGACTCCCATGAGCTGTGTGGCCAGTCTGTAGTCAATACTGTGTATACATTCATAGTGCATATTGCTGTTGTGTTGTACACTGCATGTTGCATTGATGTGTAACTCTTCTTCTGTGTCTACCTCCCAATTTGCAGGTCCCTTCCTCATGTCCACACAAGGACCTCTAGTCTGGAGATGGGGACCATGTTGGCAGCAGTGCACCTACAACTCTACATGGCGACAACACTGCACAGTTGGTAGTGGTGGGAGTGCAGGCATTTCCAGGTGGTGAGACTACTAATATGTAACATTTGTGATGTCATGTTAATGGTACTACGTGCTCAAGTATGTTGTTCCGGCATTGCTGTGAGCATTTCAGGTGTTGCAGGTTTCTAATAGTGCCACTGTACATAGTGAGACTGGTGTCATGTTGTGGGGATTACTTTGTTTACCTGCAATTAGCATGACATGGCACGGTGTGTCGTGTGGCGGTGCTGGGGTTGGGTTGGCTGACATGGCACTGTCCTCTTGTTGCATTTTGCAAGTGGGTATTCATTTTAGCTGCTTCAATGTGTAACTTCACAAAACTGCATTGGTGGTGTCTGTGTGGGTAGGGATGCACACATTGTGACACTTCCAGGTGAACAATCTCAGGCTGACATGGTTATCACGGTTCATTCTCCAGACATTCAGGATCAGTGTCAGGTTGAGTCATCATTGATTGTCAGATGGAATGTGCCAGGGCAGTGTGCACTCCACAGGGGTGTGATTTCTATGTGAAGTAATTAGCCACTAGCTGTGTACGGGCTGCCTCCCCCCCTGCCCTTTCCCCTCCCATGCGCAGCGGCTGTGCATGTGGTTGGGGATGTGGGGGTGGTGGGTGACATGAGTGGGGGCCTGGTGAAGGGTGCCCCTGCACTGCTGGGGTGTGGGGGTGGTGGGAGACATGAGTGGGGGCCTGGTGGAGGGTGCCCCTGCACTGCTGGGGTGTGGGGGTGGTGGTAGACATGAGTGGGGGCCTGGTGGAGGGTGCCCCTGGTGGCTGGGGGGTGGGGGTGGTGGGTGACATGAGTGGGGGCCTGGTGGAGGCTGCCCCTGCACTGCTGGGGTGTGGGGGTGGTGGTAGACATGAGTGGGGGCCTGGTGGAGGGTGACCCTGGTGGCTGGGAGGTGGGGGTGGTGGGTGACATGAGTGGGGGCCTGGTGGAGGGTGCCCCTGGTGGCTGGGGGTGTGGGGGTGGTGGTAGACATGAGTGGGGGCCTGGTGGAGGGTGCCCCTGCACTGCTGGGGTGTGGGGGTGGTGGGAGACATGAGTGGGGGCCTGGTGAAGGGTGCCCCTGCACTGCTGGGGTGTGGGGGTGGTGGGAGACATGAGTGGGGGCCTGGTGGAGGGTGCCCCTGGTGGCTGGGGGTGTGGGGGTGGTGGTAGACATGAGTGGGGGCCTGGTGGAGGGTGCCCCTGGTGGCTGGGAGGTGGGGGTGGTGGGAGACATGAGTGGGGGCCTGGTGGAGGGTGCCCCTGGTGGCTGGGGGGTGGGGGTGATAGGAGACATGGGTGGGGGCCTACTGGCAGGTGCCCCACAGTGCTGGGGGGTGGGGGGGGTGGGGGACAAAAGTTGGACATGGGTGGGGGCCTGCTGGCAGGTGCCCCACAGTGCTGGGGGGTGGGGGTGCAAGGGGACATGTGTTGGTGTTCATTAGTTCAAGGAGACATGTGCCTTTGCTGGGGGGCATGCCCATGTTGGGTGGGCTGCCTGCGGGACATGACCAGGGATGCAGGGTAGTCCCCTGTGGGGTGGGCTGCCTGCAGGGGCCGTGGAGGGTGTACAGGGTACACCTGGGAGGACCCACACTGTCAAATCACATGTGGGACTCCCCGGCACCCCTGAAATACACGTACCGTGCAGAATTCGCGTGTAAAACTTCCCGCGCACCCCTGAAATACATGCGCCCAGGCTATTCGCGTGTGGAACTTCCCGCGCACCCCTGAAATACACGCGCCCAGGCTATTCGCGTGTGGAACTTCCCGCGCACCCCTGAAATACACGCGCCCAGGCTATTCGCGTGTGGAACTTCCCGCGCACCCCTGAAATACACGCGCCCAGGCTATTCGCGTGTGGAACTCCCCGCGCACCCCTGAAATACACGCGCCCAGGCTATTCGCGTGTGGAACTCCCCGCGCACCCCTGAAATACACGCGCCCAGGCTATTCGCGTGTGGAACTTCCCGCGCACCCCTGAAATACACGCGCCCAGGCTATTCGCGTGTGGAACTTCCCGCGCACCCCTGAAATACACGCGCCCAGGCTATTCGCGTGTGGAACTTCCCGCGCACCCCTGAAATACACGCGCCCAGGCTATTCGCGTGTGGAACTTCCCGCGCACCCCTGAAATACACGCGCCCAGGCTATTCGCGTGTGGAACTCCCCGCGCACCCCTGAAATACACGCGCCCAGGCTATTCGCGTGTGGAACTCCCCGCGCACCCCTGAAATACACGCGCCCAGGCTATTCGCGTGTGGAACTTCCCGCGCACCCCTGAAATACACGCGCCCAGGCTATTCGCGTGTGGAACTTCCCGCGCACCCCTGAAATACACGCGCCCAGGCTATTCGCGTGTGGAACTTCCCGCGCACCCCTGAAATACACGCGCCCAGGCTATTCGCGTGTGGAACTCCCCGCGCACCCCTGAAATACACGCGCCCAGGCTATTCGCGTGTGGAACTTCCCGCGCACCCCTGAAATACACGCGCCCAGGCTATTCGCGTGTGGAACTTCCCGCGCACCCCTGAAATACACGCGCCCAGGCTATTCGCGTGTGGAACTCCCCGCGCACCCCTGAAATACACGCGCCCAGGCTATTCGCGTGTGGAACTCCCCGCGCACCCCTGAAATACACGCGCCCAGGCTATTCGCGTGTGGAACTTCCCGCGCACCCCTCAAATTCACGCGCCCAGGCTATTCGCGTGTGGAACTTCCCACGCACCCCTCAAATTCACACGCCCAGGCTATTCGCGTGTGGAACTTCCCGCGCACCCCTGTAATACACATAGCCCGCGAACCCCTGTAATACACGTAGCCCGCTCCCCCAGTCCCGATCGCGTGAGGAACTTCACGCGAACCCCTGTAATACACGTAGCCCGCTCCCCCAGGCCCGATCGCGTGAGGAACTTCACGCGAACCCCTGTGATACACGATGCCCGCTCCCCCAGGCCCGATCGCGTGAGGAACTTCACGCGAACCCCTGAGATACACGTAGCCCGCTCCCCCAGGCCCGATCGCGTGAGGAACTTCACGCGAACCCCTGTGATACATGTAGCCCGCTCCCCCAGGCCCGATCGCGTGAGGAACTTCACGGGAACCCCTGTGATACACGTAGCCCGCTCCCCCAGGCCCGATCGCGTTAGGAACTTCACGCGAACCCCTGTAATACACGTAGCCCGCTCCCCCAGGCCCGATCGCGTGAGGAACTTCACGCGAACCCCTGTAATACACGTAGCCCGCTCCCCCAGGCCCGATCGCGTGAGGAACTTCACGCGAACCCCTGAGATACACGTAGCCCGCTCCCCCAGGCCCGATCGCGTGAGGAACTTCACGCGAACCCCTGTGATACACGTAGCCCGCTCCCCCAGGCCCATCGCGTGAGGAACTTCACGCGAACCCCTGTGATACACGTAGCCCGCTCCCCCAGGCCCGATCGCGTGAGGAACTTCACGCGAACCCCTGTAATACACGTAGCCCGCTCCCCCAGATCGCGTGAGGAACTTCACGCGAACCCCTGTAATACACGTAGCCCGCTCCCCCAGGCCCGATCGCGTGAGGAACTTCACGCGAACCCCTGAAATACACGTAGCCCGCTCCCCCAGGCCCGATCGCGTGAGGAACTTCACGCGAACCCCTGAAATACACGTAGCCCGCTCCCCCAGGCCCGATCGCGTGAATAACTTCACGCGAACCCCTGTGATGCACGTACCCTGCAAATCGCGTGTGACACTTCCCGCGCACCCCGGTATATATGCACACGTATTTTTTGTCAGCGGGTGTCCGTGTTTGTGGGTACCCCTTTGCACGTCATTTTTCCTGGAGGGCCACAGTATGGGACATTCATCATGGCAGTATATAGGTGCTATTTGTTGGCGCACCTTTTGGCGCACATTTCTTACAGCCGCAGAGACGCTACCGCCTCCTTTCTTGTGGCGGTCGTGTTTGTGCCTGTGCGCTGGTTTGAGCGTGCGCTTTTTTGCCCTATTCTATTCCATGAATACGTGTTGTAGGCGAGCGTGTGGGCGTTCCGCGCACTTGTGCCCTGTACTTCCCCCGTGACGCCCACGTTTTGGCAAGTTGTTCCCCATTCCGAGTGTTACGCCCGTGTTCCGCCTACTTTTGTTGCGTGCGCCGCGCTATGTGCGAATTTCGCTGTGGCCTGTGCGATTTTCGCTGTGACCTGGCGCACGCTGTTAGATGGCCTGTGCGCCAACGTGCGCCAATGTGCGCCGCGCACTTTTTTATCGCACATCCGCTGGTTTTCTCGCGCACGGCCTTCCATGAATCGACGTGCGCTGCTTTTCGTGCGATTTTCGCACTTGCACTGCGATTTTCGCTATTCCACTGCGATTCGCACGTTTTTGCCACTTGCGCCGCGCTAATTATTCCATGAATCGGCCTGTTAATATTTAGCCAAGCATTGGTTACTGCATTGTCAATGGGCCTCATAAAACTGGGAACTAAAGTGTCTTTGAATGAGGTAGACCGTCGAAAAGTGATATTAATGCGGTCGCCCAGGATGGTATTCAAATGTTCATCAAATTTGAGAATATGCCAATGACGTTGCATGACTTTGTGTATGCTATGGGCTTTAGCTCCAAATGTTAAAATGAGACGTGTCTCATTAGAGTCAGTGGTAATATGTTCAGTGCCTTCCTGCAACAGTAGCTGTGAGCGATCCATACTTCTCGCTTTCAAAAAAGCTCTCTCCAAAATTTTCCTAGGGTAACCCCGTTGTTTAAAACTGTTAGCTATGAGAGCGCATTCATAATCAAAGGTTTCAATCTTTGTACAATTTCTGCATATACGAATGAACTCACCATAGGGGATATTCCATTTAAGGGCGGTGGGGTGATTACTCAAGGCATGTAGTGGAATATTCGAACTGGTAGGCTTTCTGTATAAACTGGTAATCAGTTCTCCCTGAGCCACAGTAACAAGAATATCAAGGTAAGTGATAGCAGTCTTGCTGTGGCTCTCATTGAATTGAAGATTCAAATCATTAATGTTAAGTATATTAACAAAATCCAACCAGTCAGCACTTGTGCCCTCCCAGATTATAAACAAGTCATCTATGTATCTAAGCCAAAGGGCAATTTTAGATGTATAGTGACTGTTTCTTGGATGCCAAACTACAAATTTCTCCCAGCAACCCATCAACAGATTTGCATCGGAAGGAGCAAAAGTGGAGCCCATTCAGTAAAAAATGTTGTTAAAGGGATGTTATGGTTCAAAGTAAAACCGAAAACCCCCTGAAATTCGCTAGTTATGGTAAGGTAAGCAACCACAACTCGCGCCACCACTGTGCACTGCTAAGACTAACACCCAGGACATCAAAGATGGCATCACAAATGTCATTGATGACATCACTGATGACATCAGATGCCTGGCTCACTCTTTTTTCCTTTACTGATATATCTAGGCCAGTAACAGTCAGGAACTAAAAATTTGAAAAGTACTATATTTGTAGACTTATACTTATGTTCTTACAGTAATTCACTTAGGGTCCACTCACAGCATATAAACATATACAATGGGGAAAACACAGACTTGGAAGACAGCAATGCTATCTATGTATGAAGATGATTAGTAAGGTTATCAACACTGTCTTATAGTTCTTTTGTTTTTTTAATACTGTAGTTTCCCTGGGTATGCTCATATTTGTACACATTGCATTTACACTACTTTCCTTAGGGCCTAGTAACAATATGTGATAGTTATACATAGGGAAGTAGTAGCTTTGAAGCAGAGCAATCATTTCTGTGCATGAAGATAATCAGTTAGGTTACTTCACTTTCGCTGTATATGCTCATATTTGTATGTGTTGTTGTCTGTTTGTGTTTTGTGTGCAGTAATGCAATAATGTAGTAAGTGAGTTTTATTAGGTACTTATTAAATGTTTTACAGTATGCAAAACTCTAATGAGAAAGCATTTATAATTTTAGTATTTAACATGGCAAGATTATTAATTTTGTCTCTCCATCATGTCTGCTGCACACTATGCCTATGTTACTACATGTGTACCTTGGTATATTGGAAAAAAACTTGATAATACAATGCTATTTGGATTGCGTACCTCAACACCGCGGGTGCATCACTGGTGGGCCCTGAGAGTTCAGAATAAAATCTAAAAAAATATATATATATATATTTTTTTTTAGATTGAAAGAAATGGGCAGAATGGCTTACATCATCGGGCTGAAGCATGAAACTGTCTCAGACAACAATGAAAAAGTGTACCACAGTTGTAAATGGATATTCATTCCTTTAGTCACAGACTGGGCCTCATTACAACTATGGCGGTACAGTAACAATGGTGCCCTACTGCCATAGTAAAAGTTGTGCTTGTGGGTGCCTGACAGCCTGCCAGGTCTAACCTGGCAGGCTGTGCGGCACCCGCGAGCACAGCTCATCAGATGCACCGGCACCTTTATTAACGGTTCCGGTGCATCCAAGCTCCCCATTCCCATTGAGCCTTATGGGGCTCAAATGAGAATGGGGATCTACTGGTACCGGCACCCGCGAAAGGGCAATTATCAGGTCCGCCTAACTCGCCATGACCCGGTAATTGCCCATTATGCCACTCCACTTTAAAAAATCACCAGCCGCCACTGACCCTCAGACTGTGTTGGAAACGGGATGGGGGGAACCCACGTACTATGGTGTGTGCACAATGGGCGGGAACCATGGGCTAGTGTGGGAACAGAGTGGGGAGAGCCCAGGGTGTGTGATGGGGTGCGGAGAGACCAGGGACTGGGTAGGAGTGGGATGGGGGAGACCAGCAACTGTGATGGGAGCAGGTGACGTAGCGCAATATATACTGTCCATTTGGCATTTCTGGGGGGTCCCGACCTGCCCAAATTTTGCTCAGGGGGACCCCGGCCAAAAAAATGTGAAGACCACTGGCCTAAAATGAACTGCCCTGATGGCACTAAATCATATGCCCCGCCCCTGAGCCTCACATCACCAAACCTAGTGATATTGTCCGCTTTTCTCTGTGACGTTCCTGAGCATCGTACCCAAACGCGCCCAGTCATCACCTACGTGACGCGATACAGAACCCGAAAATCAACACAAAACATATCACAACACAGCATGGCACAATTCGGAATACTAAACCATACCTTAAAAAGAAACAACAAGACTGTACAATTTGTAAAGTACTTTTATTTCACAATAAACGCTCCGACAACATCCGACTATTGCCATATTCAATCAGATTTGAAATTTCTTTCTTCGCTCGCGATCCACAATGTTTATCGTGAGTCACGCGTTGTTCTTTTTGCGTACACAAGGTGTTCGGGACTAAGCCGCTGCTTCTGCTGCAAATTTGGTGAAAATCCGTCCAGCGGTTTGGGCTGTAGGGGTGCGCAAAGGTTTTTTCCCATTCAGTCTATGGGGAAAAACGTTCAGAGTGGGCCATATACCTTTTTTGCAAAGTTTGGTGTGGATGCATCCAGGGGGAGCAAAGCTATAAGCCGCCCAAAAAGTGCTCTTCCTATGGGATTAGCAGTTTAACCATAACTACACGGCCACGGTATGTGTGTGTTTGTGTGTGTGTTCAACAACTGTCAGCCAAGTATATCAGCACCTTGCCTCATTAATTAGCCGGTGCCACTAGGCTAAAGTTGGCTAAACTCCATTTTTATACACTATCTCCCATGGCAGACAGGTAAGAGCCTTAACTAGCCAAAACAGGGAAACAAATGCTAAGGCACTCAAAAAATCTTACTGGTTTGTAAAAAAATAAATGGTATTATTTACATTGCATCACAACATGGTAAGACAATTAAGTAAAAAAACCATGCAGGCAGACCGGGGGAAGAGGCACTTACCCATGCCGGTAGAAAACGCCATGCGTTCTGCTCTGTTGCAAGCTTCTTCAGGCTAAATAAAATCTCCATTGTTCACATCCCGTTTCCTTTTAAAGTAACATCTGCCAGACCCCACCCTTCCAACGGCAGGTCATATGACCAAATTGTACATAAGAGATTAGATTAATAAAATAATTAGACAGAACATGATTAATATGTTAGCTCATAAAATGTTCCTAATAAAAATTAGGCCATTGACTTGGCCATGAAAAAGGCTGTGGTCACTGGCCCTCACCAAACACTATAGCTAGTTGTCAGTTAGTATTGCAAAATACTAATATGCATGATTGAAAGCCATGCCTAGTGGCCCATCACTGTTTTAAAATATACAATGTGCAACGTTGAAAGCTGTAGTCAGTGGCCATACCTAAAGGCAATAGATAGTGCACATTAATTTGTTAGAATATATAGTCGGCATAGCCAAAGGCTGCCGCCACTGCTTGTTATTGCGTTGAAGGCCATGGCTAGTGGCTGGTTAGTTTATATAATATACAGTTGGCACTGTCGAAGGCCATAGATAGAGGCTGATTAGTGTTGTGTAATACACAATGGGCATGTCCGAAGTCTATCGCTTATGGCATGTTAGTATTTTAAAATATACGGTGGACATGGCCAAAAGATGTTCAAACTGCCCATGGTCAAAGGCCATTGCTAGTGAGGCCCATTTATCTATTAGAATGTATAGTGAGCACAGACAAAGACTGTTTCCACTGACCAGTATTGTGCTAAAGCCCATGGCTAGTGGCTGATTAGTGTATATAATATACAGTGGACACAACAGAAAGCTGCAGCCACTGATGAAGGCCAAAATCTATGGTTGGTGGCCTGTTACTGTTTTAAAATATACAGTTCACATGGGTGAAGACTGTGGGCAGTGTCCATGACTGAATGCCATGATCATTATCCTTTAATGTGCTAATATATGTGGCCATGCACACTGATCAGGGCTGAAGGCCATACTTAATGGCGGTTAATGCTGTAATTTAATTAGTCATGTCATCAGTGATGTGATATGTGCTTTCATTATCATTGTTGTCATGGGCTGTGCAAGAGGGGAAGCAAAGTTAAGCTGTGTTTAGCTGAATTTCAGTTGTTTTGTTCTCACATTTACATCCATACAACTAAAGTTTTTTCCATGAATATCAAGGGTTTTGTTATTCCATATGTAATTGACATTAGTAATACAGATATTTGGGCTAATGAAAACAATATATCATGTACAGAAAGTAAAATAAAATGAAATAGTGCAACCACATACCCCCCAAATAAACCTGTTCTTAAAAAACGTGTTTTGCATATTTACTTATCTCTTTAAAATGTTTACATGTGTATGTACTGTTGATGAATAGACAGTAAAGTGTTATAGTAACTGTGCACACAGACTACACTCAATGGCCCTCATTACGAGTTGGGCTCAAAGGGATACCGGGCACCGGTAAGGACACCGGTGCTGGTAATCCCATTGCGCCCTAATCCGAGTTCCCTTAGCGGGTCCCTTACTTAACGCCTGGTTTTACCAGGCGTTAAGGACGGGACCCGTTAAGGGACTTTAGAGCTAATTACGGTACCACAATTTGCAGTACCATTATTAGCGCCACCATTATTAGCGCCTTCCCATTGAGTCCTATGGGGTCTCAAATGGGAATGGGGAATGGCTTTTTCAATGGGAACTTTCCGGTCCTGCAAAGGTCGGAATAGACCGGTAAATCCCCATTGAATGAGGGCAGACTCGGTACCGGTATTGGAGGTAGTCATGGCGCTAATAGCACCATGATTACCTCCAAACTCGGAATGAGGCCCAATGTATCCTGAAATAAATCTTTACAAGACTACTCCGCACATATATATGTGCAATATGTGCATATGTTTGTTTTTTAATGGTTTTATAGCCGTGACTACAAAGGATGCATGCGCAGATAAATGCAGCTACGACTGGGGAGTTCTACCCATGGTATACACAGTAGATAACCATTGCTATAATGAAATATATACAGATATTTCGTTTTTTTTAACACACACTATATTGAAAAAATCAAAAATCTATTAAGGGTCATTGATCCATATATACATTATGTGTTTTTATTGTATATTTTTATAACTGAAAAGTTGGTCTGAAAAAGGAACATTTGTGTGGGTTATGAAAAAAGAGGGAGGAACTGGGAAGGTGAAAACACTCAGATTCATACATATAACAGGAGCTTAAAAAAAGAGGATTTTTTACTTGCTTTTTGTATTTTGTAAATGTTTTATATTTATTTATGAACAATGGTAAAATAAAATGGACACTTAAAAATATTCCTGGCATTCGCAATCGGCTGTATGTTCTAATTGAGCCTTGTCCAAAGCGTCTAGAATTCCACCTCAACCTCGATCAAGCTGTGACAGGTTTTGCACATTGTCACAAAGTTTGAAAGATCGTGTGTAGGCAGAATGAACTGAGGTTTGGTGTTAGTTTGTGGAAAATAACTAGTTATCGTATTGCACTCAAAATCTATGGCACAGATGATGAATACAGCTGCACTAATCTTACTCCAGGCACTTTCACCCTTTGTTTCACATGAGCCTTCCTAAATGATTCATCCACTTCATCCCAATGTACCCGGACAATACGTTGAGGTTGCAACGGCTTCTTTAAAGGCCCACTCTGAAAAACCTTGCCACAGAAATTACACATAACCTCCTCCTATTTTAAATAATGGTCATCAAAAGGGTGAGCAGACTTTGTACCATAATCCATGGCAGCCATCTTTTTCATTTGCAAAATGCTGGTGTGTCTTGCAACCAAATACTATTAGTACCCCAATATAATGCGCCAGGGTCCAGAGTCCCAAAAACAATAAGCCCAGAGCCAGGGGGGCATTACTGCATCAAGTAATGCCCCATGGTATTTGTTAAGGCCCTCACTTCGGTCGGTCACTTTGATCGGGCCTGTAACTATGAGTCCTGGAGCATTACCTGATGTAGTAATGCCCCCCACCCCCAGCTCAAAGCTTATTGTTAAATAATAATTTTCTGCAACACAGATGTGAAATATATTACACACTTAGACTGAAAAGGCACTAATTCCCCAAACCTGTGTATAAATTGATTTCTTGACATGCTTTTCTTTTTTTATTTAAAAGTAATAGGCATAGAAAAAAGAGCTACAAATATAGATCTTCGTACAGCTGCCAAATTAAATCTGTAACAATGTAAACCATAAAGCAAGCTCTAAATAACACATCAAATGCACTCTCTCACAGTTTCCACTGCAAATAAAGCTGGAAATGTTTACTGGCACTTACTATCTGATTATCCAAAAGATCCACAGATGTTTACCTCAGCAACAGAGTAAGCATGTGCAAAGTGTGACTTCTGCAATCATAGCCTAAATTGCTATTAAAGAAATTCAAAGTTTTTATAAGTCAACTTTTAAATTACATTATGTATTATGCCATAAGTGTTTCATGTACGTACACATATTTTTTTTGTTTTTCTAAAGAATATGGGAAAAAAAGGCCATTTAAAAAAAAAACTAAGGATGACAATTAATCTGGTATTCAGCTATTAACTTGTCCCAATCCTTAGTTGGATCACCTCCCACAGATGCCCATTGGTGGCCTCGATCACATATGACTCTCATAACTTAAACATTGGTAGCTAGAAAAACTGGAACATGTGGAGTTCACACTGCTGCCAAAGTTGAGGGTTCATTCGGTGTCGGTTGTGTTGCACAGTTGGAATCAGTTGCTGCACATATTGCTAATTTCCATGCACGTAATACATGAGCCCCAAGCATTTTTTATTTTGCGGTGTTTATGCAATTTCCAATACGAATCATCCACATCATCCCAGTAGACTCGCACCCGAGGATTTATCATGATTGATGTTCCCAGTCTTTGCGACAGAACGTTAGAAGGGCCACATCTTCATGTTTTCTTGCACAATGTGAACTGACCATCCTGTGGCTCCCTTTTAGAGCACTGTTCTTTCACGTTGACATATCCCCAACTGTCTACAAGGGTTTATATTCCTGTGCCTTTCTACCTGAGTGGTGACGGGTTGGAGACCTAGATGATATCATCATCGATTCCTGTTGCTGATCTCAGGATTAGACATGTTAAAATGTTCAACTGGCAACGAAAATGTAAAATGACTAAAATGACAAGTCTAAAAAGACAATGCCAAAATAAATGAAGCATCCTCTCTGAAACGCTCTAGCATTTCTGATGACACTGCGAATGGAGTGCTCCTGTGCTGCAGGTGTTTCAAGAATGTGTGGAGGTAGATTCAGCACAACCACTGCTCACAGCTACAATGAACAAGGAAGACCACATGTAAGCCAAAAATGTCTGCAGCCCAGTATGGTCCAAACCATCAAGAAGGCATTAGGTGCTAGTTTGATACATATTTCACAGCATCTATCCCTCACGTATATTTAGAAGTTCTCCCAAGGCATGGACAAGATCTGAAATACAGGCGACTATGAAAGATAAAAAGGGGTAAGAATGAAAGCCCGGAGGGCACATGATGGCCACACACCTCCAAGTATAACCTTAAAGTGAACGGTGGCAAAAGAAAAGCAGTAAAATCAAAGATAAAAGAAAGCACATGGTAGAACATATCCTCACCCAGCTCGGTCAATGAAAATGACAGCTGGAAGGAGCAATCCAGTGAAGGGAAGCCATAAATGCTATAATCTTTTAGTGAAGATAAAGACAAAAAAGCTCTAAATAAATAAAAAACTGAGTAAACCCAGAAGGAGAATTGAGACAACTTTGACCCAGATACTCTCATTCATCCCTGGTCATAAAAATGGAAGCCACCAACAAAAATAGCGGTGTACCTGATGAGGAGGTTGAGAACACCACTGGCCAAAAAAGACAGAAACAAACTATGGAATTTGTGTCCCAGATGACATCTGCCAAAAGGAATTGCTGAAACAACGAAAAAACACAAAATAATTCTCACCTGCATGGGCAATTATACTAAACACATCAAGAAACAGCTTGATGCATCTTGGACATCATACCAAGATAAATTACTGGATGTGTTGGGACCAATAACAGAGATACTCCACATTGGCTGATAAAGTAAAAGAGAAAAAGGGGGAACATAGACCCTACCGTTCTGACAAAATGGGCCCTGAAAGCCATATGCCTACTGCATTTTGGTGACAACTCAGACTCCTATAAGAGGAGTATGCATGTGTATAAAACATTGCATATAGTGTGTGTGTGGCTTAGCACTGATGTGAGACAATTATGAGAATTCACACAAACCAAAGAAAGGGTGAGTTGAATTTAGCATTACATGGCAGTATAGTGTAGCTTGAATTGGTTGAAAAGAATACTATAGCATAGTCTACCGTAGGACTGCAGTACAGTTTAGCGTAGGGACTGACATTACTCACTGCCAACACTGCTAAAACCCTAAACTCTAATCCCTAACCCACTAACATAATTAGTGATTAGAATGGGACACCTTAGTCCATAGCAAGCGGTGCAAACTAAGGGTGCAAACAGGGCGTGTAGATATAGACTGAAGAGCTACAAATTCTGTGAATGTTGCTTAGAAAATAAAATGCCTGAATTAAAAGTGATTTTGCGATTGGGATGTGAACATCAGAGTATGAGGAATTTGTCAAATCATGCTGCTAAAAGCCGTCATTCTTAGAGCTTCAGCACAGGAAGACAGGATGAAAGTGTTTCAACTAGCCATCCAGAGTTACTGAGCTGAAATCTGTACAAAGGTTAGGTTGAAGGAGCATGTGTTAGCCTTCTGGAAAATTACAGGAAGTTTACTCGGGGCACAAGTGTGATCGATGGATGGCATCACAGCCAGGGCTGGAATATGATATGTTTTCTGTATGGAGCCATGAGTCAAGAGGAGAGAAGCAGAAGTTGACTTAAAAGGGCTGAGAAGGAGGATCCAGGAGTTTTTTGATCAAGAGGACGGGATGCAAGAGGAGAGGAGAAAACAGAGAAACGATCAGAGAGTTCATGGTGCTGTGCTAAGCCGAGCTGCCTGTGTGCTGTGCTGGAAGAAGAGGGGAGAGCTGAAGTACTGCAGAGCTTCACTGAGTGGACGAAGTGACAGAGAAAGAGAGAGAAAGAGAGAGAGCATGTGTGTTTCAAAAGGGGTCACTGTCAGTCAGCAGGTACTGAGCCATTCTAAAATTTTGGGTACGCATAAAAGTAACAAAAGAAGAGAGATGTTTACACATGTTAGATACGTTCATGCTCATTATCAAAAAGTCAAATTAGGCATCAGGATAACCCCTTTTTTGCTCATTCGCTGGAGACAAGTGCATCTTCCTACGCAAAGCAAGCTGCTTTTCAGAGAAGGGGGTTACTGTGCTCTCAAAGCTGTAACAGCTCATGGTTAACACAAAAATACCTATGTATGATGTGCCAAATTTTCAGTACAGATAAGCTGGAAAATTTGCATTTTTCATCAGTTTGTTTTCAATGTTACATGTGCCCACTGATGACATGACTTTTTTTACAATAGATAATGTGGATTACAGAACAATGCAAGCTGTGCGTGTCTGGTTATTGTGTGGCATGTTCATTTTGTAATGTGTAGAGGGTAGAATTTGGTACGACTATTACTGCAAAAACTGTTTAAAGTTTAGGGTGCCCTGCTCAATATTAGGCCTAGTAGTGACCTTAGCCAGAGCCACAAATAAAAAGATACATTTTACAATGAGCTGATCTCCACGCTAATAATCAGGGAAACACATAAGACAGTGCATGCGATTGCAGAGGCCTGGAGATAAACATATCCGGCTTTGGCACAAGGATCCCTGCAGGCTTCTTACTCTAACCTTAACACTAAACATTCTGCGGTTGATTGTGTTGCTCACCTGGCATAGCTACCATGATTTTTAAATCCTCTATGTGGCCTATTTGAATTGGACATCAGACCTTTTTATTCTTTGTGAGTCAGTGTCTTAATGAGTGTTCTGATTGCTGAGTCCATTTTCCCATTAGTGTGGCTGTTAGCGGTTGGTGTTTGCCTAACAGTCCCACTTCCTCCTGAATGGCTGCTCATTAGAATACTTAAATACCTTGCACTGTGTTTGTTTAAATGTGTGAATGTGACCCTGACCCCAGATCCCAAACCAAGAGCTCAGAAAGTCTGCCTGCCATCTTGGGATTAAGTTGAAGACACATGGTGACAGAATGCTTACACTGGAAATGCTTCAGGTGAGATCATTCTCTCAGGAACAGTATGAGTGCATGGCACACATGGTTGTTCATGCTTGTTCACCCCTGGTGCCATGTATTTCTCATTGTTTTCTTATCTGTGATGCATGCCAGGAATTGCCCACCCACCCATGCTGCATGTGAACAGATGATCCATTGATGTACACATGGAAAATCAAACAACTGTATACCTAAAGTATAGGCATACATTATTCATATCATTGGCACTTTTGTGTTGACAATGCAATAATAACAAGAAAAGTGTATGAATATGTTTGCCTCTTTGCTGTGTCCACATATGTTCCAGAATATTACCAAAGTGGGAATAGGGCTGTTGAACACTGTCACAGACGGGAAGACTATATATGCTCCCACATGTCTGGTTGTTTTAAACACATTTGGCAATGAACCCATGCTATGATTGGGCCTGTTAATTTGGAATTACAGCTATTGCCTCCTATGCAACTCACTACTCAGGGGATTATGGACATTATTATCTTGGAATAACACAAAGTTTGCTAATGTACTTTTTTACCAGAGAAACTGGTCCCACAAAAGCATAAGGGTGGCAATTTAAGCTTACAGGGTCCCTTTGCGAATGTCATTGCCTGGTCTGGAGAGGGCAGACATCAGGGGTGTTGCTAGGTCTGAAAAAGATCTGGTGCTACATTAATGTCAAGACTGGCAGACTCAGGGCTAGCTAGTCTTTTGGTTGTAGCCCCTGAACTTTTATCTAGGGCTACAGTCAAAAGACCTGCAGCTTTAGCCCCCTCAGCCTACCTCCAAGCAACACCTCTGAAATGTGGAAAAGGGGCTGGAGAATATAGTCAAACAAGTTACACTACATCCTCCAACCCCCTGTTGACAGTATGTCCTTCCTTCACTTGGTCCACACACTTTGAATACATTATATTTCCTTCGTACACTACATCGTCCAACCCCTTTAATACATTATATTTCCTTCCTTCACTACATCCTCCAACCCTCTAAACACACTCTCTTTCTGTCACTCACTAAATCCTCCCACCCCCTAAACACATCCTCTTTCCTTCACTATGTCTTCCAACCTGCACATCATATTCTGTCTTTCCTTCACTAAATCATCCTCCAATACTCTGATTTCATTCTCTCTATTTCCTACCTTCATTACACCCTACAAGTATCTGAATACATTCTGGCCTTCCTTCAGTACATCCTCTTATACCTTGAAAACAGTTTAATTCCTTCCTTCACTACATCCTGCAACCTCCTCTATACACTACATGTTCTTCACTACATCCATCAACAGTTTGAACACATATCTTTTGTTCCTTCACTACATCCTTCAACCTTCAAACACAATGGCCCTCATTACGACCCTGGCGGAGATCCATGGTGCAATTTGCACCATGGACCATTGCGCAAAGCTGCCAACACCGCCATGGGGGTTGGCGGATTTACCGCCCCATTCCGACCTTGGCGGGGCGGTAAATCCCCAATCCCCATTTTGCCCTTCCCCATTCCCATTTTTGCCCCATAGGGTATAATGGGAGTGGGGAAGGCGTTAATTACGCCACCGTAAATTACGGTGGCGTAATTAACAACAAGGTCCCGTAGCGCCATGGATTTTTCCGCCCGGAAAAAGCAGGCGAAAAAGGCTCCATGGCGCTACGGAATCTCGTAGTAAGGCGGAAGGGTACGCCATGATTTACGCTGGCGTAAACCCTCTCCGCCAGGGTCGTAATGAGGGCCAATGTGTCCTTCATTCACTAAATCTTGCAACCTTCTGAGCACGCTCTCTTTCCTTCCTTCACTACACCCTCCAACCCTCTTCTCACATTCTATTTTCTTCCTTTACTACACCCATTTGACCAACCCTCTTCTCACATTCTCCCTTTCTTTCACTACTTCACTCCATCCCTTTGAGCACACTCTTTCTTTCCAACCCTCAGATCACATTATCTCTTGTTCCTTTACTACATCCACCAAACCTCTTACAAATCGATTCTTTTTTTTTTCTTTGAAATTATCAACAATTGAAACAGTGTTAATTAAGGAAGACAATTTCATTTCAACAGACAGTACATTTAATGATGCCAGTCTTGTTTTGTCTTCCTTGCTCTTAACCTACTTTTAATATGCTCCCATGTCCCAGAAGAATGGTCTCATGCTATCGACATAACTCTCAATGTTTGGCCCACTGTAAGCATTTCACATGCATTTGGAAATGCGTATTCTAGATCCATACACATTTCTAGAGAAACAATCACATCTAGAGTATATCTAGGTTGCTTTTGCGAATTATGACCATCATATACTTACTCTCTGTCAGTTCCGTCATCTTGGCAGGAAACCTGAAACAGACTTGTAAGTCTTGAGCAAAGGCTGGAGAGCAGTGTCATCAAAAAATGTAAAAGTACAATAGGGACTGGCTTGCATAGCTCTAAACAATTTACAATTAAAACTAGAACATCTCAAGTTCTTAAAGAATAATTTGGCAAGTTCAAGCAACAAGGGATTCTCCCAAATGCTGAAGGGTTTACATTCTGCTTAACTACTCCTGAACTTACCATAGTAGACATAACCAGAGAGTCTTGAATCTTTTTTGGAACAGTGCCATTATGGCGTGGATGTGCATCTACATGGGATACTGAGACATTTATGAATGCAGCTATGTCCCTGGCTGTTTTAACACTATCTACACTATTATGTTTACTGTTCTGCATATCTGATTTTACAGCATCAACAGGTGCCACAGAGCGAGGTAGGGCAGGATCCTTTGCCTGTAGATGATCAGACTTTTTCACATTGCTAATGCACTCACAAATGTAAGCTGGCTACTTGAATTAACTGACCTGTAGCAGTCACTGCTTGTATCTTATTTTCCTCCTAAGCAATGTAATCCAGAGTAGTTATATTAGCTGTTCGCGTGTTATGGATAGGTCCTGGATTAGATTGTCAGGGATAGATGCTAGTTGTTTACAGCTAGGACTGTGCATACTGTGTGTTGTGGGATGGCCTGTGTGCTAGAGATCCAGCTAAGTTAAGGTCTCTGTGCCTCACCCCTGAAGCTTACCTGCTGGATGTGACTGTGCCCCTCTCAGGACATTGAGACTAGTGCTGCTGGAGCAGACTATATGTCCCCTGTGGACTGCTGCACCCTCTGCCCACCTAGATCAGGACTGGCTACACCCCCCACCATCATTCCTCTATAATTGGAAGATATATAGCATCTCTTGCAGGGTGAATACTCAGAGAAGTTTGGGATAAGTCGTAGCTGTCTGGGACTGTGTGTGCTGTGTGTTTTGGGATGACCTGTGTGCTAACTCCAGCTAAATTAAGATCTGTGTGTCTGGTTGACCCATAAAGCTTGCATGTTAGATGTGACTACACCCCTCTCAGGACATTGATACCAGTGCTGTGAGAGTGGACTGTCTTCTCTGTGGACAGTTTTACCCTTCCCACACCTAGATAAGGACCGGCCATATCCCACCCATCCCCCTGCTGTACCTGGGAGCTATTTAACCTCTCCTCTGTGGTGAAGCCCGCGTGAAGTCTGGGATAAGACCTAGCTATCTTCAGCTGTTCGCAGCTGGCAGTGCTTTTAATGCTATCTCTTTTTACTGTTTTATCCTCTTTCCATGATATCAGTTCCACCTGAATCCTTCCACTGCCACCACAGCGAAACAACCCAGGAACTTTACATCCTGGACCCTTTCCTGCCTTCTGTCCTTCCTTGCACCAAAAGCCAGCAGTAGTACGGGCTGATTACTCACAGCTAAGGTCCAGGAGTAATATTGCTAATTCTTTTCACAGTTATTTCCACATTCCCTTCCTTTTCTTTGTGTGTTTTCTGCCCTTGCTTTCAGCTGTTATGTCAAAATCTATACGTATCCACAGGCTCCAGATAAGTGTCATTCTAGGCCTTTTTACACACTGTAATCTTGCAAATATGACACCTTTTATCGTTCTATACATACCATTTACGTGACAGTTGAGGGCAGAAGTCACTGCACAGGGCTGGTGACTTGACAGAAACCATAACACATGCTAGGATTCTTATCAGCATGGATGAAACTGCAGGCCATGAAGGAGTGGTTCAGACATTTTTCTCTGAGCTGTTTGCCCTGAGCCTGGCAGAGCAAACAGTTGTGCTGTTCTTTGTTTTTGGAGGAGAGGGAATTGTTCATGCATATTTATTTTCCTAGCACTTTAGGATTGTTGCAGTAATATGATGGAAAACCTAGTTGCAGTTGTGAAGTATCATTTTAACAAACACATGTTGTGTCTTCTGTGAATGCTTGCTTGCATTGCACAACAATATTTTTTCAGAGTTTCTGTGTTGTGTGCATTTATGATAAAGTTGAATTTATGTGGTGTGTTTAACACACTACTGTGTACGAGAACATGTTCCACAAATGTCATAATTTGTTTGAAACCAGACATCTTTGTTACACAACTGTTTTGGTTATGTATTATTCTTTTTTTACATTAAGGAATGTTCTGGTTGTTTGTCACATACTATTTACACTCTTGCTGAGGGAAGTTATGTTTACTCTTACAATTTAATTATGTTAAAACAGTGTGTAAAATACACTCCACCTTAAATCCTTATTTGGGGATTCGATTAGTAATCACTTTCTATTATAAAGGTCCATTAAAAGTTTACTTGGAGTGAATGTGGCAAATGGTGCTTTAAATTGTAAACTGCAGCAAGGCCTAGCTGAAGGGTAAATGATTTTCATTACATCAATAACAAGGGTCGCAGTCGCTTTAAAATCTTCAAAATTACACTTACTTAAAACATTCAAATCCTGACTCTCTAGTCCGTGTAAGCACTGTTACAAAACAACAATTAAATAGTTGCCTTTGAAAAAGAAAAAGAAACTCAGAAAAGTATTTCCCAGTAGTGGTAATCCAGATAGGTATTGTGATGAATCCCAGGTGCATTGTCACTGCTTCCATGGGGGAAGCCCCTTCCCATGAGGCCATGGGACTAGTGATGATAGCCTATGGATAATGCAGTATTCCCCCCTCCATTGGTGGATCTTTATATCCCACTCACTCGCCTCTGGTCCCTCATACCTCTATGTGTTATAGTAAAGTAGAGTAGAGGGTTTTATTAATCATACTGGGATGAGGAAGAGTGAGGCTTACCCAGGCAAAATACAAATTAGCACTGACAGGAAGAAGATGGAGCAAGGAGGCAACAGCCCACCGTGGTACAAACACATGCGGTCTGGCTTACAAGAAGCCACCCAATCATAAAAAGGGAGGAAGGACTGGATAGAGCACCAACCCAGCCCTGGAGGAGCAGAAACCAGATGCTGGTTCCTTGGAAAGGGACCCGAAGGCTGGAAGCCGAAACACTGTCAAGTAGAGATGCAACTCTCCAAGAGGTCCAAGCAAAAAGGACCTGGATGGTGGCAGAGAGAAGGGAACCCCAACCAGTGAAAGCAATCTGAGAACGAGAATGTGTGCAGCCAAAGACATGAGGGAGAGTCTAAAGCTAAAGAGCCACAGAAGGCATAACACTAATTGCAGCAGCAACACAGAAGACCTGCTCCGCCTCGAGAAGAAACCAAAGACAGCACCAACACTTCCCGGGAGCAGAGAAAGGCTCGGGCCAGTTATTGGGGCACTGAGGGAGATGAAGGCATTAAAAAGGCAAATCAGTACATCGCAAGAAGTAAAATGGTATAACTGAGGAATTATACAATTTGATACAACTTTTGTGAAACATACAAATACATCCCAAGAAGCAAAAGGGGATTAAAGAGGAAATATACAATTTGATACGAACTTTGCAAACAAGCCTATGTGGAACGGTACCTGGCAGGAGAGTACACCCAGTCTATTCAAGTGGACATTATGTGAAACATGGACAGGGATCCCACAGAAAGAGAAGAGCCGCTTACTCTAAAAGTTTAAAAATAGGGGGTAAAATACTCCCACCTCAAAATCATACCTGGAGCACTGCCTCCCCATCATACCTTCTGCCAGCCATTTTTCCTGTTACCATTCATAACTCTTAATTAATGTAATATGTCCCTCTTTATCTGATCTCTCATCCTCTATGAATGTTGCACTCTGGAATGTCCTCTTTATTATATTCTTGACTTCTTCTTTTCATCTTTTCACTTTCCCACACCTCCCACTCATATCTCTAGCTCTTCATTTTACTGAGTCTTATCTGCTCTATCATCTATATCTTCTGTCTCCACTCTTCCAATGTATTCTTCTGATCAATTTCGCTCTCTTTTACATTTTCCATTCTCCCATCTTCTGTTCCTGTCTCTTCAACTACCTTTTTACACTGATACTTTTATTGCTTTGACACTACTTTCATCTCTACTCTAATGTCTGCTATTCCCCCACTTAGCCTGCGTGTTTCCTCCTCTACAGTTTGTGTTGCTTTCTTGCTATCTTCAGGATTGCTAGGTGCACTTGAATTCTTCTATTGTCATTATTGCTTTTCCCCTTCACGTAAACCTCCCCAACCTTACCTTGCACGAACCCATCAATTTGATCTTCTCGTCGTCTTTCAAGCTAGGCTGAGTGATGGTTGAGGAAAGGAAAATCTAATTGGGATGTTGCTTCTCTTTCATCTTTATAAACTTCTTATCACTCTTCTTTCTTCTGATCTAAACAGCAATATGTTACATAGCTTCTTGACTCCTCATCTTAACCTCATCACCTCATTCAGGTTCATAATCGTTTCTTATGTCCTCCCTCTTCTGATCCTTCTGTATCTTCTTCTCTAGCCACCTCTGATTTATGTAACTATTTCTATTCTAAGGTCACACTTCTTTATTCTTCTCTCTCCTCTAGTTTTTCTTTCTCTAATCCTGAACCCTCATCCACTTCATCTTCAGCTTCTACGTTTACCAATCCTCTTTCTGATGTTGCAGTGACTTTCATTCTCTCTAAAGCCCATATTGCTGCTGCTCCCACTGAACTGGTACATTGCCCCTTGATTCCCAAAGTCTATTCTTCTCTTATTACTTACCTCACTGTACTGTGTCATTCCTTCTTATTAACTGCAACCTTTCTGTCAATCTTTAAACATGTCTTCAATTTCCCAATCCTAAAAACAAACCTCCTTGATTCTTCCTTGCTGTCTAATGATTGCCCTGTATCCCTTCTTATTTTCCTTTCCAAACTCCTAGAATATGTTGATTATTACCAGGTTTCTGTTCACATAAGTCATTCTGCTCTTCTTCCCCTCTGTCAGTCTGCTTTCTGTCCCTTTCACTCAACCAAGACTATGCTTCGCTGTGTCTGTAACTCTTCACTAACTGCTCACTGTGCTAAACAATCTTCTCTTCTGAGTCTACTTTTGTATGTATTTTTTTATTTAAATGATGTATTGGTTTATACAAACCTTATACAAAGCGGTAATACATTTAATATTTAAATATATATATATATATAAATATCACAATTTTAAAAGCAGTTTTCATCGTGAAATTAAATTGTAATAAAATCAGTCTGTGCTACGTCCTTGAAAATATTTGTTTCCATAAACATTATGTCATCTTCTAAAAACAACTTACGCTGTGCCCATTATATTATACCTTAACAAACTTTAGCATATTTACTAATGATACTATTGTTATCTCGAGAACATTTCATGTTTCTGTGTCTGAAGAGCGGGACACTTAGTTATTATGCGATACAGAGTCTCAACTTCTGGTAAATGTAGACAAAATCTAAAACTTTTATCTTGAGTTCCTGATGCTCATTATTTCTTGCAATAAAAACAAAATGTACTCTAAATCTTAAGAAGATTTTCCCATTACAAGCTTCCAGGAACCTATCCAAATAAGTGGGGACAATACCATGTTTCTAATTCTCTAATTCAATATGTTTATATAGTTTATATTGCTCTCTTGTATCACAGATGCTGCACCAATCCCATTCATACAACTTAGCCTTCACTGCATCCAGGGTTGTAACATAGTTTTCTGTAGTCATTTCTAAACACTTTTAAATTGTACATGATTTGTCTTCAAAAGATTTCCTAATGCCTGGATTAGGGTTCTCCATCCCAAGCAGGATATACTATAATGAATTTCCATTAGATATAACAATATTTCTAAGAAAGAGAATAACCCTCCATGAATAAAAGACATACATAGAGAGAAGTCCCAATTTGTATCCTACAATTGTAATTGGCATGCAATTTGGCAACATAAGAGCCTTCCGCCATAATTTTCTCTTAAAAGCACAACATTTATGTCTTCTGACAGGGTGCATATCTCATGCCCATACTTAATAGCTGGTATCACTTTGGCATGATAGAACTGGTATGAGTGAACATCTATAATATTTCCTGCAAATATATTTCAGCTGGGCCTCAAACTTATGTGTAAATTCAAACCTACAAACTGTCTTAGATGGGAACCCAAATACTTTATTTCACTTAACAAGTTCAGTTTCCCATCTCCCACTTTCCAACAGTAACCCGGCCCCTTTTTAGACCTGGTAAAATTAATTACATACATTTTAGTTTAATACATTTTTAGCTCACTATCAATGGTATATGATTCAAATCTGTTAATGAGATGTTGTATGCCTACTTGGGTATAATATGAGAATCACTTTGTCTGCATAGGGTAGCCAACAGACTTTACAACCAGCTATCTGAGGAGATGTAAAGACCACGCTGTTTATGTAATTTAAATAGTTTGCCGGATTTGTGCAATCACCCTTTTTGTAAATGAGGATCCTATACGATGTTTTCTAGGATGTATGCATTTATTTGGATGTTACTATATTCCTAAGTAATATTAATAGGATAATTTCTCATAATTCTGCAGCACCCTCAAATTCTATTTCTAAGTCCATTTGGACCAGGGGTTCATGAATTCAAGGAATTATTTTAAATCATAGGATCCCATCATAAATTAGGTTGGTGGTCCAGGTTCTGGCTCATTACAATTTGATTTTTCTACCAAGTTGGATTCATATAAGGCGGATAAATGGTTCACCCAGCTCTCCTCAAATACCGGATTGTGCTAGGTTTCCCAATGGTTATGAGTTTTGTTTTATATATATGACTGAAAATGAATAGTATTGCTTTTGAGGATTGCTTCCAACATACGCTTCCCATCTTTTTGTGAGAGTAATTACCTGTGGCTCTTTAACCAATTGGTATACTTTTGTTTAAGTAATCTTTTTTTCCATCTTATCGCATTGATTTAATTGGAGCTGTTTAATTATTTTAATGTCCCTACATAATTGTTCCTTTCTTGAACTGTTTCAGCAAAATTGCAATGGCTACACTCCCATATTTCGTTTCGAATGAAGGTGGCAAAATTCTCTGTTTCGATCACCTCCGTTTTTTGGCACAATGGTGTGCTATTAAAGAATGTCATAATTGTTCTATTAAAGGTGTCAATCAACTCTGTTCTCCATATAATTCATTTCTTGTTATGATTTATATCAAGAACGCTTAAGACATTGGATTGAGTTGAAACCTGTTTCAATTTTAAAGTGGCGATTAGCATATCATAATAATAATTTGCATTTATATAGTGCTACAAACCCTCAGGCATTTCAGCACTGCTTATTGTTACCCACGGTGTGTGGTCCTCATTTATCAACCTTGGAAGGATGAGTTGGGCTGTGCCGGGATTCAAACCTGTGTTGCATGCTCTGCACGGATGTCAAAGCGAGAGCTCTATTTGCTGTGCTAACTGAAAGATATATGTTGACCACTGAGATTAGTTTCCTTCATAAAAAGGTTTTCATAAATATGAAATACTCTTCCGTCATGTGAATGTAGTCTATCATTCACATGACCCCCATAACCCAAATATTGTTATTTGGAATACACCTAATTTTCTTATCTAATAGAAGGTTAAAATCCACAGAACAATGAGCTGACCATGGGAACTTTGAAATAACTGGATCAATGCACAAGATATTACAGTCAATGGTGTGTCCTTTCTAATGATTAGCTTTATTCGACAACTGGCTGAATCCCAAATCTAGGAGGGATGTTTGTAAGGTGAGCGCAATGGGGTCTGTGTCATTATTCAGACACAGGTTAAAGTTCCCCATGAGAATACATGTTGTATCTGGTTTCAGCAGGGGCAAAACTAATGACAGCAGTTGTGTATTGAAATCTGGCATGAGTGTCAGTGGTCTATATACAACAACCATGTTTTCCCCTCCCTTTTGCACCCCCCTCCCTCACCTTTTGTTTTCTCCGGCTCTACCAGAAATGTCATCAGGCCTAGTATGGTAGTCGCCTGTCTGTCTCTATTTCCTACGAACTCTCCCCCTCCCTTCCTTATCTATGTCTTAGCTCAGAAATGTCGTCAGGCCGAGTATGATAGTTAATTTCACATCCTCAATGTTCATGGCCTGTAAGAATGTCATTGTATGTTCCCCTGTTCCCTGCCTTGGCTTGAAGCGCTTTGAAACACATTGTGTATTGGCGCTATATAAATAAACTATTATATCATATCATATGGTGGTATTGGTATCAGTGCTTAATTTAAAATGTAATGTCTCGCAGTCTTCACGACCGAACCTAGCGGCTTCCCAGACCTTAAGGGTTGCTTTAGTTATCATGGACCCCGCCACCCTTCCCATAATGTCTGTCTGCTCTCAGCATACTATAACCAACTGGGATGGCCATGGTCAGCGCTGGACCAGCTGCCTCATGCAGCCAGATTTGTGTTATAGCACAAAGGTCAAGATCATATTCAAAAATGTAATCTGCAACTTCAGTTGCGTGTTTTACCATAGACTCTGGGGGTCATTACAAGGTAGGAAGTATTAGCGGCATGGCTACCCCCTTACCGGGTACGGGGTCCGGGTTCCTTGAATGAGGAATTACCGGGCCATTCCGACCTTGCAGGGCCCGGTAATTCCTCATTCAAGTAACCCATCCCCATTCCCATTCAAACCCCCTATAGGGCTCAATGGGAGGGTGCTAAGAACTGGCCCGTTAATAACGGGCCAGTTGTTAGCACCCTGGTCTGCTCGCGGGACCTGCTAAGGTAAAACCAGGCGTCCTTAGCGGGTTCCCGCAAGCAGACTCATAATGGGGCGGTAAGGGGTTGACGACTCTGGCACCATTACCCGCGCTGTTAACCCCTTACTGCCTACCTCGTAATGACCCCCCTTGTGTTTAATAATAACAGTTTACGTTTCATTTGTGGCTCCGCAATGTCTATGGTACCCCTGCAGTCCCTTACACCGTCCTGTATCTGAGAGGAGTAGTCTGAAGCTCCTTTCCTAAGATTAGCATTATCCACGAGTGTCTAAAGTTATGTGGGCACGTTTTTACTGTGGTTTAAATATTTTCAAAGTATTTTCAACATTTTTTCTTGGTGTAAGTTAAAATAGACATATGCTTGGTGGATTTATTTAAGCCTTTTAGTCAATATGGTTTACACTGTTTGATGTATGTGACTCTCTTACACAGACATACGTTACAACAATTTCCCTTAGTAAACAATAAAATATGCTGAGTGAATCTGGCCTAATATACTTTCCAGAAACCCAGATGTTGAATGTTAAACAAATTATTTCAAGAGAGCATCAATGTGAAGTGTGTACTACTGAATAGTTATACCATCCAAAACAAAGCAATTGACTGGTGTAATCAAATATTCTAGTTACCTTCTACTCTAGAGGTCATTAGGAACAGCTGGCCCACCTGTGTCTTCTTCCTGTCCATTTATACTACTATTGTATTATGGTTACAATAGGTTGGCTTCATGTTTATTTAGCTGCAGGTTGTTGAAGGTGTAATATTTTTCAAACCATCTAGTCCTATCATCTCACCTGATTGACTGGATGCATAACATGTTTCACCTACACTATTAATGTTATGTTATGTCAACAAGACTTATAAAGTGCACGGTTACCCGATGGTATCTTGGCACTGGGGAAACAAAGGGCAGGCTGAAAAGTGCACCCTAAAAAAGAAGTGTCTTCAGAGAGTTCCTAAATTGCAGATGTTTCTTAATGGGGGTGGTAGATCATTCCACAGATGGGCCGCCGCCACAGATTAAGGCCGACCGCCCACTCTTGTGCGGTGGAACAAAGGCACACGTAACAGGCCAGCAGACCCAGAACGGAGCATCCGATTTTGAAGATAACTGACACATTTGTCACAGAGATATTCAGCCCCTTGATCCTGGTCGACAAGATGAACCAGGCAGAGTGATTTCAATGTAATGCGCTGGACTACATGTAACTGGGGTCATATGACCTTCATAGGGAGATCCAGTGGCAACTCGGGCAGCAAGATTTTGTTGGTGCTGGAGCTGCTGGACAAGACCTTTGGGGTGGGCAAGAAAGAGGGTGTTACAATAGTCCAAGTGGCTAAGAATCAGAGCATCTATGACTGGTGGCCTGAGTTTAGGAGATTTAAGGGGTAGCACTTTCTGCAGGATACTCAGATTGAAGTGTCCCGCTTTGCACAGGGCCAGAGACCTGGTGATCCATAGAGAGAGTAGAGGAGACTACAACCCCAATATTCTTTACCATTGTGACAGGGATGGCGAGGGAGCCAAGAACAGACGGCCAGAAAGAAGACACCCAAAGTGAGGGATGGGGGGAAGAGGGCACCCACAACCATAACCTTCGTCTTGACTCTGTTAAGTTTAAGCCAGTTATGATGACATTTTAGCCTGCTCAAGATCTAACCGGATCAGGATCTGAGTGCCGTCCGCATCGGAGTAGCACCTAATGCCGAAGAAGCGGATGAGACACACAAGTGGCTGGATATAGATGTTAAAAATTATAGGGGACAAGGTGGAACACCCTGAGGGACCCCACATGAAACAGAGTAAGGGAGTGAAAAAAAGGGAGGATGTGAAAGTAATTGGCCTCTCTCCACCAAGAACAAAGTAAACCATGCAAGCACTTGGCTGGCAATACCAGATTGGGCATGGCGGCCCAGCAGGACAGGTTGGTCAATGGTATCAAATGCTACTGACAGATCAAACAGAATCAGGGCCCCCCAACCACCAGCATCAACCAGCCATGCCATATTGCCCTGAACCGACACCACGACACTCTCTGTGGCCCAGCCTGCTCGGAATCCTGACTGCCTGGTGACAAAGAACCCTGAGGTCTCAAAAAAGATGAAATAATTAGGGAGATCAAGGCCTCAATGAAAAAGGGCTCTAAAGAGGGATTTTTAAGAAGTGGAATAATAGTCGCTTGTTTCAGCTCCCGTGGAATGTAAGCTGACTAGCAGGACACATTAATGGCCTGGGGGATGGCCACATTAATGTTTAAGACTTTGCAGCACAACCTCTACCTTTTCCCCCTTCTCTTACCACATCCTTCCTCCCACTGTATCAAGATTTCTCCATCCTGAAAGATAGGAGAGGGATGGGAAAACAGGAAACCCACCCATTACTATCAGACACTGGCATAACACATGCTCAGGGATGGTCCAGAGCATAGGATCAGCCCTTGGTCCCAGAATATTGTTTTAATAAAGGTGAAACAACCTCTCATCTTCCCTTCAGACATGAGATAGTAAAGTGTGAAGAGGGACAAAGTACACACGTTCCCAGGTGTCTAAATATCTAGTTAAAGCATTTCTAAGTTCCAAACTTTATCTTTCTTATTTGTTGCATTGTGAAGGGTTTGCAGTGATTTTAATGAATTCTATTAAAGAGAATGCTGTAACAATGAAAAGGTTTTAATGAAAAAATATTGATATTTTGGTTTAAAATGTATATAGGTTGAGGTAAGGGGTTAAAACGTGTGGAGGGGGTTTAAAAGCATAAGGAAACAGGGACTTTGAGGTGGCCCCCCCCAAAATAGATTTTATTTTAAAAAATTGATATTTTGCGTTATAACATTTTCATTGTTAAGCATTCTGTGTAATTTAATTCGTTATAATCACATGTAACCGTCTGAAGGATTGATCAGGTCTCGAGGATGTTGTAGTGTATACTGCTATTTGATCCAAATATCTGGGATTCCCCACTCCCAGAGGCTGCTAAATGGCAGATGTTCAATATATCTTATGTCATACTCAATACCACGTCAGATTTCATATTTGCGGTGACATACTACAAACACCTGACGCTGGTGTACATTAAGTGACAAAGTGCCAGAATACTAAAGTCTCAAGGTAGATTGCTGTATATTGCGTTACTAATTAGAATGTGTCCTTTGCCCCCAACTTGTCAGACCCTCCATTTTATAGCGATTTTGCGATCCCACAAAATGCAGCGAAAAACTGCCGTTTTTGCAAAAAAGTGCAAAAACTGCCGTTTTTGCAAAAACACCCACAAAAATGTCAGTTTTTGGGAATTTTTTATTTTTTTTTTTTTAAAACTCAAAGGGCTCAACTCTTATTTTTTGGACTCAAGAAATTAAATGCTCAAGCACATTTCTTCACTTGACCAAAAAAGAAAGAGCAGTCCGATCCACAAAGGACATCTGAACGGACAATTCTTATATGCCCCCATTCACATGTCCTTTTTCACCCCCTTGCGCGAATCAGGGGGCATTTCTGCGTATTTAAAAGCACATCCCAAATTGACAAGCAAGATGCGCTTTTAAATGTGCAGAAATTGTAGGCCACTCTAGCGCCCACTTTAAATATGTGCACGAGGGGCGCCACTGCTTTACAGGGTCTTTACCGTAAAGCAGTGGCTTTATGGTAAAGCCACTGCTTCATGCAATACTGACTCATGCGATACTGTTGAACATTTCTGTTCCCCAAATGGGATAGAATTTTTTTTTTTTTTTGGGTTGCATTTTACAGTGGCAGGACCCTTAAGGGCCAGTCTCTTTGAAATGCACGGGGAGCACGGGGACCATTGTCGGGAGAGCAATTCCAACACAAATGTATTCAAGGTGGCTGGCCAGCGCATTATTTGCGCTACAGATCTGCCCTGTGGAAATGCGCAGGTCACCTTTGAGATTAAGGTGGCCTGCTCATTTCCAAAAATGGCTAATCGAAAAACAGCACATCTTCTGCTCTATTTTTAGATTCCCCATTTTTAGAGGGCAACATCTACAGTTTTCTTCAAAAATTGAAAAATGGTCATAATATGTTATGTTATGTTCTGTTATTTTGCATTTATATAGCGCCTTATCTACCATTGGTATGGTCTGAGAGAGAAAGGAGTGAGAGGGGAGTGATGGGTGAAGTATGGCGTGGTAGGCAAGAAAGCGAAGGGAGATCAGAGAGAGAGCAGTGGGTCAGAGGTGGAAGCTGTGGGCAAGAGAGCAAAGCGGATGCAGTGGGGTGTTGGGCCAGAAATCAGAGAACAGAGGTACAGAAAGTGGAAGGAACATGGGCTCAGGGGTAGTAGTGGGCTGCAGATTGGGAGAACCGACGAGGGAAGAGTGTGATAGAATGGGAGAAAGGATGAAAGATACAGAAGTAGCATGCAAGAATGAAGGACTGTATACTGTGGGAGGAATTGGGGAGCATATGGTGTGAGTTGGGAGTATGTTTTGGAGTTTGGCAGGGACTAGAGCATATGAGTATGTGCATGACTGAGCGTGAGGTTCAAAAATACAAGTTGTGATGGGGAATTGGTGAGACGTGTGAGATGTGTTGGGTGAGAAAGGTGTGTGGGTGTTTGCAGGATTGGGGAACATAGAAGGGGAATATTTTCAGCATTACAACTGATAATGATTAATCACGTTAATAATATTAAATAGGCATGCACATTAAACCAAAAAACGTAGCCAAAACAAACGCTGTTCTGCCGAGCCAGAGACATCAAGGACTCTTCCTATTTGATATAAAAGATACATATATTGACACTCTGGCTCTCTTGTAGCCCTGCACACAGCCTCTTTCCTGCAATGTACCAATGTTGCACCCTCCAGTCAATATAAATTGTTCTGCAAAAATGCTGCCATAAATAAAGGTTTGTGCCGCAAAATTTGCCATTTTGTGCCGCAAAATCCTGGGGGGTCTGACTTGTATGTCAATATTTCTTTTAGTAACATAAAATGGAAAAACAGAAAAATCAGGGTAATGGCAGAGAGTGAGGTGCCATTACTCTCTACCATTACCCTGATGTATCTGTTTTTCCATTTTATGTTAGTCAATCGATCCTCAGTATTGCATTACTGCACCTTGTGCCTGTGTCTTGGGAACAAAGTACTTCATACACCATATTGCATTAGTGATCAAGGGCATTTATCAGCCATGAAGAAGTAGGAATTGATATTATATTGCTAGATATGTTAGCTTTAGATATGCTCAGTAGTTTATCCTGCAGCCAGTAGAACAAACATTATATCATGATTACCCATGGTTTATTCCTAGATGGAGGCACTCAGCGAACCCTTGGCATGTAGTTCAGCAAGCCAGCACGGTCTTGAGGAGAAAATAGGTCCTTGAAGTCCACATAAACCACACGTTGTCTCAAATGAAAAACTGTTCCCCTTTAGACATCAACATCGTTTGGTTACTATAGCAGTTGTTTGTTTCCAGCTGCATTTTGAACAGAATAGGCAAGTCTATTATTTTAGACATCTCTCTCTGATTAACAGGGTGTCCCCCTTTTTGAATAGTATAGTATTTGAATTGGCTTCATGTGTTTTGAGTGTCTCTTGGATATCAATCAACCAGTGGTTAATACTCACATGACAGGCATTTCTGAGTGTCTACTTTGTGTGGCCTGATGGTTTCCTTGAATAATGTGCCTCATTGTCTAGCAACTTCCAAGCCTTAAGATGCCTTCAGCCCTTGGTCAGTGAGACTAATTGTTGCAGGTTGTGACAGGTTGTCAAATATCAAATCTTAAGAAGAGGACTCACAAGAGATTGTTAATTCTTGATACTGATTACAAAATAAAAGGAACAGTAGAGGTTGAGCTAAGATTGTTGAGCCAAAGGCAGCTTTCCATACTTACAATGGATGTGGGGGCAGGGTCTTCGATCAAGAAATGGCCATACTATAGACCACTGTTTGGGATTACATCATGCAAGGGTGCTGCGTTCCTGGAAATAGCCATGTATTTATTTTCTGAAGCCACTGTAGCTGGAACCAGTTCAACTATTGTGTTGCGTACTGCCATAATTGACTCAGGTTTACCAGGCGTAGAAGTTTACACTGGCAGTTTTAGATTCCATGCTTGCTTGTCCCTTTCCTTCTGATTCAAACCTGATATTGCAATAGAGATGCCACTGAAACACTGCACTGGTTTTTACTCCAACTTGTTCTTCATAAAATCTTTCTGCTCAGAGAAGGTGTAATTTGGCAGAGTGAAATCGACTTTGCACACTGGCACAAAATCGTTCAAACAAGCCATGCAACACTCACATTGAGACAGAAATGCAACAAGCCACCAACCGTGGTGGGAACTATATAAAAAACACAGAAAACATCAAGCTTACCTTTCAAAGCGCCATGAAAGGGGAACAACAGTTGTTGTTACATATCAGGAAACTAAGGAGCAGGGTCGGACTGGGACAAGAAATAGGCTCGGTCACCCAAAATAAAGTGTCCCACCCCTCACCTCAAAAAAGTGTCCCACAACCCGCCTCACGACCCTGACCTCTGATAACATCACCAGAAGTGATGTCATTTGACCCTACCCCAAAGTGACATCCCGGGAAGTGATGAAACACGACCTTTCATCCCTTGACAAAACAGGAAGTGGCATCAAATAGCATTGTGCCTAAGTGCATTAAATTACTGTGAATGCAAGCAGACATACAAGGCCAAATGATCATTTGTTATTGTATAGCACTTACACTTAAGCTCTTTTTATAGAACAAATATGCATACAATATCACCCAATCTGTGTTGGTACTCATTTATCAACCTAAGAAGGATGAAAGGCTTTTTGATTTTTTTTTTAAAAAGTGCAACTTGGCTTCATTCCTTTTTTTTTTCAAACCGGCCCAGGCATGGTCAGAAACCGGCCTCCCCTCCCCATGTACGATTTTGGCCCGGCCACGGGCCGAAAGGCCGAGGGACCAATCCGACCCTGCTAAGGAGGAGGATTTTCAAGGCACAGGTGAGCCAGCAGGTGCTTGCAACCCAGCCCCATGCCATGCAGACCATTAGCCTACACTCTAGCCCAATCCCAGCAAGCCCATCCACTTGCACCCCAGCCCCCACACCATTCAGCCCATCGGCCTTCACCCCACCCTCTGCACCAGGCAGCCCATCAGCCTGCACCACAACCCCCCACTACAGACAGCCCATCAGCCTGCAACTCAGTCACCACCTCAGCAGCAGCACCAGGACAGAAGGAGGGGTAGGAGAGCCTGAAGGCCCTACCAACAAAGGTGTTACCTGCCTTGGAAGTCCCATCAGGACATCACTGGCCAGTCCACTATCCACAGCCTCCCTGGAAATAATCATGTGCTACGTAGAGCCTGACAGGGACACAGTCACCTCCAATGCCACCCTGATGACGCTCCTCGCAGTGCTCTATATCTGTGTCACAGGCAGTTTCCAGCACACTGTAGGCCTGCCACAATGCATGACCCAGTCATGTTTCTCCCACATCTTCTCACTGGTTATGCACCATGTCAGTGTATGTGTGCCCCCAATGCACCATGTGAGTGTCGGTGTGCCCCCAATGCACCCCCTGAGTGTCTGTATGCCCCCCAATGCACCCCCTGAGTGTCTGTGTGCCTCCAATGCACCCTGTGAGTGTCTGTATGCCCCCAATGCACCCTGTGAGTGTCTGTGTGCCCCACAATGCACCCCCTGAGTGTCTGTGTGCCCCAATGCGCCCTCTCAGTTTATGTGTGCCCCAATGCACCCCCTGAGTGTCTGAGGGCCCCCAATGCACCCCTGAGAACTCCCTGGGTGTCTGTGTGCCCCCAATGCAACCCCTGGGTGTCTGTGTGCCCCCAATGCACCCTGTGAGTGTATGTGTGCCCCCAATGCACCCCTGAAGTGTCTGTGTGCCCCCACTGCACCTTGTGAGTGTCTGTGTGCCCCCCAATGCACCCCCTGAGGGTCTGTGTGCCCCCAATGCACCCCCTGAGTGTCTGTGTGCCCCCAATACACATCATGAGTGTCTGTGTGCCCCCAATACACCCCCTGGGTGTCTGTGCGCCCCCAATCCACCCCCCGAGTGTCTGTGTGCCCCCCAATGCACCCCTGAGTGTCTGTGTGCCCCCCAATGCACCCGCTGAGTGGCTGTGTGCCCCCTAATGCACTCCCTGAGTGTCTGTATGTCCCAATGCACCCCCTGAATGTCTGCCTGCCCCTCAATGCACACCCTGAGTGTCTGTGTGCCCCAATGCACCCTGTGAGTGTCTGTGTGCCCCAATGCACGCTGTGAGTGTTTGTGTGCCCTCAATGCACCCCCTGAGTGTCTGTGTGCCCCAATGCACCCTGTGAGTGTCTGTGTGCCCTCAATGTACACACTGAGTTGCCTGTGTGCCCCCAATGCACCCCATGAATGTCTGTGTGCCCCCCTAGAATTCCTATGTGCCCCCACTTGCCCCTGTGTCCCTCTGTGTGCCTCCACTGGCCCCCTTTTCCCTCTGTGCGCACCCTCTCGCTCCTGCATCCCTCTGTGTGCCTCCTCTAGCCCATGTCTATTTCTCTTCTGCCAACCATCTTGCCCTCCCTTCCCCCACTTCACCTTTCAATTATCTTGGCACTTACTCTTATCATTGCCCGTTGACCTGTGATAAGAGCTTGTCTGCCCCCCCTTTTTCCTCCTTGTCTTCTCCTCCCTCTCCCTCCCAGCACTACCTTGATCAGGCGTTGACCCTTAAGATAGTCACTTGTTTTGTTCCTCTCCTCTTCCCTTCCCACCCCCACGACTCTCCTCCCCTCCCTCCTCTTGTCATTCTTGCACTGCAACAATTGTCGTCAAGCATAGTAATGCTACTGCTAGTATTGTCTCCTTTTTTGCTTCCCCTGCTCTCCCTTATTGTTCCATGAACTTGTACTATCTGTTATGATATGATAGTTTTCTCACATTCTGATTTGTTTCAAGGACCTGTAAGAATGTAACTGTACTTTCCCATGTTCCCTCCCTCCTTGAAGCGCTTTGAAACACATTGTGTATAGGCGCTATACAAATAAACAATCAATCAATCAGTGATGAGACAGATGAGCCAACACATTACCTTCCCCTATAGCCCTCAACGAGATCAAAGCCAGCTTCTCCATTGTGGCTGTATCCCGTGACACACCCCACTATGCATGCATATTGGTAATGCCATTGATACTAAAAGGGATACACAGGGAAATCATGAGGACATCAGCACACTAGCAGCTGCCCTTTATTGTCAACTTTGCAAGTATCAGAACAAAAAGATGTGCCACACCAATGCGTCTCTGTCATCTGCCCTTCTGTTATGCTCATCACTCTCTCTTTAGTGGAATCCTGCCACTAGCTGCAAAACCATTGGCTACTCCTGCTGACACCAGCCCTCTCCCTGCACAGGGGTAAGTGTAAGCCACACGTCCGATAGTATGACTGCACTGTTCAGCAGTGAGCGTGGCCACACCTAAAACTGATCATATATATATAAGAACACATTTTAAGTATGCACACAAGACAGAGAATGCTGTACAGAACAATGGGACGCAACTGCTACCTTTCATGTCAGACATACCACTTGATAGGAAAAACAGAATGCCACTTCTGGCTATCCCCCTGTCTGTCACAATAGCATGTGTGACCAAGCACACAAGTGTAGGTTACATGTCCAGCAACACATGTCCATGGGCTTTTCTTATGCACACATCCATGCTCAAATAAACCATCGTCATCTGCATCCTCCTCTTATGTGACGTCTCCATTCTCTGTGAATGAGAAGCCAACGTCATTCTTGCTGGTACGTGTGATTACGTGTGCACCCTTCACAAATACAGCACATATCCAAGTTGGATAGTGGGGAGCACTGAAAACATTTAACTCGATTTTTCGGTATCAGGTAATACAATCCCCTCAAATAATGACGCCATAAATAGGGTCGCCGGGAAAGCCCATAGGTGACATTTTTTGTGGCAATAATTTATGGGGTAAATGGGAGCGGGGGTTGCAAGGGTGACCCCCGCTCCCTTTAAAAAAATATGGGTGTTGCGGGGGGGGTGACCGAGTAGGTTCCATGGGTTAGTATAGCTGCAAAAAAACAGCACCATACTTATATGGCGAAATGTTTGCGGGGATATTATCACATGGAACCGGTTTTTCTTTTCTGGAGTAATGTGTACCCACAGTTATAGGAATGTGATTCTGTGTGAGTTGGCCATGACGAACATCGCAGTACATGATGCCAACACGTATTTAGACAAGTGTTGCTAAGCACTGTATTGGGCACATAGAAAAAGGATGACTTCCATATTTGGACCATAGGCATTTGATTACATTCTTCCATGTGGAGAGCATGGTGTGCATTTGTTCTTCATTCCTCTTTCTGGGATCACTCCAGAACATGCATCCACACATAAACCATGGGTGGTGTGTCATGACTAGCCCTATTTGCACTACCCCATGCTGTATGAGGGCCTACACACCACCACTGTGCTCATGCTGCCATAAACCAATCCGTGTTGCCACATAGGCCCCTGTTGTGTGATTCAGTGGACATGGCAAAAGGTGCCATTCTTTAACATCAGTTGCATGCATATAGATCCCTTCGCTCCAATGTTCTGCCCATTGCACATATATGTCCATGACACCATGTTCTTGCTTCTTTTTGCATATTGTACAAAGTGAATGAGGATGTCATTTCAAAACCAACATTATTTTTATTAAAACATTATTTTTCTTCTTAAGAACTGCCATAACTGTCTTATATTTCATTAGCAGCGCATTATTCACAGAATAAACATTTCAAACTATGTCACAATAAACATACATACACAGAAGGACCTTTTAAAGTGCAAAGTGCAGTAAAGTACTGATATCCTCAGCTGAAGGATATATAATAGGAAAAGCCATATACCTACACCAACTAGAGGCGTAGGTAGACAATACAATGTCACCTAAAATCGAAACACCTATACATAAGTGTAACATAAAGTATAACAAAAAAAAAAATAATGTCAACTAAGCGAGACAGCTTGTGAAACCACTGTCTTCTGAATTCTAATGGAGCTCTCCGAAGGGTGTAACTAAATTCCCCTTCCTCCTAGTTTCAACATCTGTCCTATTTTAGTTTTTTTCACGACAGGTAATCCTTATTGATTCTATTGCCAATCGTGCATATAAGGAATTACATCTGTAAAGTCACGCAACCCCTCCAGTGTCCCCAAGGCATTATGGGTAAATGCTCATCATTTCCTCAGCTTCTCACCACATGCAGTGTCTACGGGCACTTGACTACACCGTGTCGGCCATGAACCAATCCGCCGTAAGCCTCTATAAAAGGATTGCTGGGATATCCCATTCTAGACAACAAGCACTCTCGCTACGGTAACACTGTGGAGAAGGATCTTACTTCATCTAAGACGCTGCCTCTTGCTTCTTTTTGCAGCTATTTTGTACACGCCATATGTTACATGAGTGGGGATATGGGATGGATTTTTGTAACATCACGCTACCTCTGACAGGTATAGATAGCAAGGGTGCTCAATGTAAATCCATGTCCCTGTGGGGCAGGAATAGTGGAGTGAGTTACCTCTACTCACATCATAGGAGGGATCCCCTATTTCCCAGATCATACTTCTGGAGTGCATCAGACGTTTGTGGTCATGTATGGCTCTTTCCTTTTCCTTTTTCCATTTTCTCATATGTGTACGGAGGCATGGCCACTGCCAATGTATGGCTCAAACCCCCGACCCCTCAGATCTGTGTCATCAAGCAGTCAGTTCATGTTTTTGTTGACATAGGCCCTCATTCCAACCCAGGCGTTAAGGGTTTAACGGCGCCGTCGGCGCCGTTAACCCTTAACGCCTGATTTCCACCTTAACGCCTGCTTTTAGCAGGCGTTAAGTACCAAGGCGCTAAGAGTCCTTGGCGCTAATTACGGCACCATAATTTACGGTGCCGTAATTAGCGCCTTCCCCACTCCCATTATGCCCTATGGGGCAAAAATGGGAATGGGGAAGGGTAAATGGGGATTGGGGGTTTACCGCCCCACTCACCTTGGAATGGGGCGGTAAATCCGCCATCCACCATGGTGTAAACAGAGTTTACGCCATGGTGGTAAAGTAGGGAACTTACCACGTGGGTTGGAATGAGGGCCATAGTGTTAAGTAGGTGGTGTGGGCATATCGCACTGGTCATGAGTGTGTTAGTAAGAAGCACTGATGCATGTATCGGTCACTGCTACCATGTGGCATAGGAGTCAGGTGAGCATCATGGTGGCAATTGTTGGTGTGGAATTGCTGCATGGTCTTTCAATCATGTCACATTTACATTTACATCGCACATTGCCTACTGTCCTTATTGGATTGGGTGGACGTGTGGTGCAGGGTCAATCTGCATTTCACTACTGTATAGACTACAATAACACACACACACACAAAGAGGTTCCATGTGTGCTCAAGTGTTTGTGCAGGGGATGTGCATCTTGAGGGCATCCTTTTTTCTTGTGGGGTTAGCGTCTGTGGGTCCTGTGATATGACAAACATTGTTCCAACACCATCTGATGAAACAGGTTAATGTCTGGATGGCACACTCGTATGTCACCTCCACGAAGCATCATGGAGTATGCAATTCAAAAGTCCCCTATATGTGCCTGATCTATAACCTGCATGCTGGGAATGGGACCTACTTTGCCACTATGAGTACACCACACCTTAATCTGCTGAACTGTGAGAGATGCCGGTGGATAAGCACTGATGAAAAGGCCAACCATGCACAGGTGCCATTGGACTCCATATCGCTAGCAGGGGAACACATGGGTTTCGGTGAATGGTGTGAGTGCTCTTATGCTCACCACCTCAATGTGTTCTTACAGGGCTACATCATATATTCAATGTGTGTGACAGAAACACTTACATTGGAAAATGTGCTCGGGTGTGGATATGTACATGTTTCATCTCATGTAGTCATCCTCCACCTATGAGGACAGCTGGAGTGGGGTATGTGGACACAGGCATGGGGCCCTGGGGGTAAGTGGTGTCCTCTGGGTATTGGACGACTTAATTGTTTAATTAATGTCCCACACTTGTTAGCCCTTGCCTGTGCTTGATGCTGTGTGGGCAGGGCTGCATGGGCACGACTTGGATGTGGCTCTGCTCTTCCTTGTGCATTTGGCACACAGCTCTCCATCCTGCTGATTCAAATCTTTGCATCAATTTGTGCGGGTCTGGAAGCCGATATGATGCAGCACTGAGTACTTGAGTAGCATCAACCAGAGCCATGTACACCTCGCTTTTACGCCTTATGTAGCCTTCCCAGAAGGTACTGCCTTTCCTCTTTGGAAGCCCGCAAATAGAGTCCAATTGCAAACATAAGGCATATATGACTCACTTTTACACACGTGTAAGCGTAAAGCGTATCCGTTGAGCAAAATACTCCTTGGCACAATTGAGCTCCTGTGTATATCAACATTGTGAGGGGCAAAACGTGGATGTCAAATTTAAAACTATAAAACAATGAAGATAGTTTGAATCCAAATCAATTCTCGACCACCATAATTAGTATCCCACTGCATTGTTTACTAGGAAATGTTGATCAAATATGATTTTCTGCAAGGCTGAGAACAGTGCTGTAATTATGGGGTGGGAGCTGAAAATCAGCACAGCACTGCAGTCGCTATTTGTTTTGAAAATTGGATCACATCACTGCTCTTGTTCTTGTTAACCTGGCATAGTTGTGGGACTAGAACAACATCACTGCTGCTTAGCAACCACCCAGCCATCAACAGACCTGACACACACACACACACACTGTGTATACCTGCGGCCACACTGAATCAATTTCCTGGCTTTTAAAGCACAGATTACCACCTTTGAATTTGGAATAGCACTGTGCGCACAGTGCGTATTCCTCTGCCCGGTAGATTTTCATGCTGAAGAAGCAATGGGCAATGTCTGGTTGGTGACAGTAAAATGAGAAAACATCACTTTCTTGTTAAGCCAAACATCGCATCCGCTCAAGCATACGTGCCAACCGCTTTGGGGCCAATAAAACTCTTCTGAGCCCTTGCAAAGATAATAATATAGGTTAGGCACTGAACGCGAGAGTGATTTTTGTCTCACATTGGCAGTAGATATAAGTTCCAAACGCTGGAGATGGAATGACTAGTAATCTCCATTATGCAAAGAAGAATAAAAGCACTGACGTGATAACGCACATATGGCCTCATTACGATTTCGGCAGTGTGTGACAGAATTGCCACGATTTTTCCCTCCACTTTCCTACACTGCCTCGTTCACACATTGTTGATGATGCAAGGATTTACATCAAGCAAATCACAGGGGTAAACCCTCCACTTCACCACCAAAAGTCTTCAGGTTTGCTACATCAGAATTCCAAGTCATAGGAAAACCAGTTGGAGTCCTATGGACCAGAACAATGCAGACAAACACTGAGGTTACCACACTTGCAGCTCTGCAGAAAAGGCACAGGTCCGAGTGGAATACCAGTATGAGGTTCGTGGTCATTCTGGTAGAATTACTGCCAAACCCGTGACAAGGCTTCTGATGTCAATTCATAAAAAGTGAATGAATCCAAGGAGATACAATTCCGCTGATAACATTTCCACTCAGACCTTTTGCCAAGTTTTGAAAGTATTTGGGAAGGATTGTAAAGGCATCATCAACTGCACATCTAAATAAAAAGCTGCAAATCACATTTCAATTAACATATCAGTACCTTTTGCTGAATTTTGGAACCAAAAATGGTTGGAGTAGTTTACTTTTGTGATTCACGCCCAACACCATCCAGAGCAATAACAATAAGAGATCAATGGAAATAAAAATGCACCAATATTTTAAAATCAGATGTTCAGGATCAATTGCAGGGTTATGCAATTTTTTCAAGGTGGAGCCGACATTGTGGGTGACTGAAAGATGCTGATATCAGGAAAAACAGCACCTCACATAAAGATGAACATTCATAATGTTACTGCCAAGACTGTGCGTGGACAGGTACATTCATTACTCGGACACAGGATCAAATAGTGAATAGTTTTGTGTGGCACCAGTCATGGAAGTATGCCAAAAATGTAAACGATACATTAAATTGTTTCAGATTATGGAGCAGTTTGAAAATTAACTGTATAATTCTAGGCTGATCACAAAAGTTCATTAAACATGATAAAACTGTAAAGCAATTTTTCCTGAAAACTAATTTCACTTGAAATAGTCTTTAAAATAAGAGAAACATGTATCGGGTGCCTAGCTATGATGGGCCTGATAGAATATGCTCAGTATTTAGTCCATTTTAGTTGTGGTGTGGAACTCACTAGATACAACACAAAAGTGCAAGCTTCTGAATATTGATATCCTATAGTACCTTAGTGATGAGGAGAGGAACATCGTCCATGCCCTTCCAGTTCCTCTCCGGTGATGCCTCCATAGCTGAATGGCACCGCGGGCGTTATGGAGACTGTGGATATGGTGCTGCTAGCAAGTTCAACCATCCCTACTTGAGGGGCTATAAGCTCAGCCTTGCCTTATAGAGTTTCTTAGAATTGCATCACTTCATAGTGCAGTAGCTTTGCTTACCATTCAATCCAGCTCTCATCATGAAGACAGTCGTTTTGATTTTGGAACCATTTATCTTTTTTTATTTTAACCTTTGTCAGCATGTTGTCATACAAGATAATATATATGTTTAGCACTTGAAGACGTCCCGACAATCTAAATGTGTTCAATGTTAAATTAAACAGCAATTGCTATCACTCACTGTACGGAGATATTAATCACATTTTTCATATTTACTTGAAACTAATCAGTAGAGTAATATCTTGAAATGTAGAGGTTGTACTTGAAATGGTGGTGGTGCTGCTCTGAACATGTTTACTTTTTGAGGAGTCACTAAAGATCCTTAATTCTCCATTCAATTAATGCAAATCTGTGAATCACTAACACAACGTTGTCTAAGACAAAATGGATTTCTTTACAATATGGCGTATGTTGAGCAGCAACTTGAAAAGAGGGGTCCTGGGGGGGAACGTGCAAGCGTTTCCCACCGGGGTGATTTTGGGCACTGCAAAGGGCCTGTACACAGAACGCTGCTAGGATATGTAAGGGGGCAGGGAAAGTTCAGGAGCAGGTGCCGTTGAGACGAGCGTTTGTCCAGATGCTCCCGAGCCATCCCTGCTTTGGGCCTTGGTCGTGGGACAGTAGATGTAGGGTTTAGGCCGTTAGAAGAGTAGAGGTGTTTATTTTGTATTGACGGGCAGTTGGGTAAATATAAAATAAATAAATAAATAAATAAATAAATTGTAACGGGTACCGCCATAATGGCATAGAGTGGGAAGTGCTGTAAATAAATCACTTCCAAGGCTTACCTGTTAGCAAGCTGCCAAGGAGAGCACCGTGGGCCTGGTCAACATCGCCAGGTTTCTTTTGAAGAAAGGGTTGTTTCTCTAGGTCGGATCTGATCCCTGGGCAGAGGTTCCTCCAGCGTGGTGGCGTGCTGTGGGCGGCAGAGGTTTCTACAGCGTGTTTTCATGCCGTAGGAGGTGTTAATAAAGGCAAATGAGGGCAGTATATTGGAGAGTTTTAGTGCGTGCCTGTCCCCAGGTGCTCTCTCAGCTAAGTGCAGGCATTGTGGTGTGGTGCCTGTGATCCGCCACCAGGGGGCAGTGTGGAGCCCTTAAAGGTACAGCACTGATTATACAGTGAAGAAACACGTTTTGCCTTTCCTCGAATAGTGCAGAATAGCCCTGTGTGCGCAGGTTACAGGGTGGGGAAGGACATAGAAAAATAAAGTGGTTTTGGCAGGCAGCTTTTAAGTTAGTTTGCTGGGGACACGTTCCCAGTCAAGTGACTGCTTACCAGGAGCATTCTCCTGCTTTAAGGGGGACAGTGCCTTCCTTCCAGTGGGGGTATTTGAATAAGAAAGGAATTATTGGATATAGGTATGAAGCCTGGTATTGCTTCCGACATATAGATATTTCAGGTCAGGCCCAAAAGGGAGATATAGCTCAGCCTCGGGAGCCAGTAGTTTTGGGGGTGCGCAGGGTGCAGAGTCATTACATTGTATCAGGATGACAGGACAGGGATCGGGAATGCAGGGTTTGGTGGACACCCAGGCATTGAGGCAGGCCCTGAGTATCATTAGCAGGGCATCTAAAGCCCACCTGGAAGGGCCAGTGGGAGAAGTTACGGGGGAAAAGGAGCCGAGGAGGGTAGGCCACAGCGTACAGTGGCATCAGACTGGGCTGTCGCAGCGGTGGTGGCGTGTAGCCTGTCAGTGGGAAGGGTGGGTATGGGACAGAGGGGTCAGAAGGAGTAGGAGGGGGGGTTCCTAGAAGAGCAACTAGGAGTGGGTGAGTAGACGGTGAAAGGTCGGGTAGTGGGACAGGGGCTAACGGTACGGGGGAAGCCACTAGTGGAACAGGGACAGAGGTGGGCACAGGTCAGGTTAGGGGTGAGGTTAGGCTCAGCCCAGACTCAAGAGGGGTGGCTATTTAGAGGGCCAAAGAAGGTAAATACCTGCAAAAGAGTGCCAGGGGGCGGAGGAAGGCTCGGTCCCTGTCGTTTAGTGAGAAAAGAGGTAGGTGCAAAACGACCTCCCTGACCAGGAGGTCATCAGACGGAGGGTGTAGTACAGCTCCATGGTTCCTGAGGAGGTGGTAGGAGAGGGCTTGAGAACAGCCTCTCTTGAAGACTGCAGAGAATAGACTAGAGGGAACAGCACGGCCCATAGCACGAATAAGCACCGGGTGGAGGAGAGATCCCCTTGCCCAAGAAGGGAGGTGCTGGAACCCCGCCGAGAAGGCGTCAAGGGAGTGGCAGGGCCTGAGCATGCGCTCCCAACATCAATGGTATTTCACTGGGGATGAGGAATGGAAAGAGGAGAATGCTGGACAGTGGGGGGATGAGGAGCATAATAGCTTACGGGGAATCAACAGGGTGAGGAGGGGCTTAAGGTTTGAAGGGGAATTTCAGGTTGGGGGGAGAAGTCCAAGGGGACGGCAGGGAAATTGTCTAGGGGAGCAGGAGCCCGACGAGAAAAGAGAGAAGGAGTGTCGGAATGGAGATCAAGATGCCGCGGCTAGGTGACGGCGGGGCAGAAAGAGGTGAGCAGGAACGGGAGTGGTCAGTGGCATGGCACAGGCTTGGCATGAGGTGGGGACACTCAGGGAGGGAGCTGGGGCACAAGGGACAGGCGGAGAAATGGAAGGGGCGTTGGTGAGGGAGAGTGAGAAAAGTGTATCCCGAGTGGAAGTGCAAATTGATAAGGTGGCGGAGCCCGTGGCCCAAGGGGTGATTGAGGCCCCTAAGGAGAGGACTGCAGAAGGTAGAGGGAAGGACAAAAAGATGCATTATATGGGCATTACAAAGTTGCTGGGTGCGCATTTCATGAGGGCAACAAAAGAAAAAATATGGGCAGGAGAGTTTGTGTATGTTTTTAAACACCTACACAGGGAGGTGACAGCGAAAGAAGGGTCTAAGGAGGAGGAGAGGGAGTTGGCCACAAGACCAAAGGTGCCAGTCACAATTGACAATTGGACATCAGCATTTATTATAGATGTACGTGTTTACTGCGAGAAGTTTCCAGTGAGATGTGTAGCATTACTGAAATACATTACATGGATGTAATAAGGAAGGCGTTTATGAGTTTCAGGGGTTTCACATGGATGAGATACAATGAAGAGTTTAGGGCGAGGATGGCGGACGATAGCCAAGCAGTATGGGTGGAGATTGACATGGACCTATGGCTACAATGGGTGGCATCTACGCGGCCAGCACCAACGCTGCATACAGCGAGCGGTTTACCTGTGCCTTATCGGCCCTTTCATGGTCGCCCGGCCTCGGATTGGTCAGGAGGCAGTGGTCAGCACTCAGCAGCATGTTGGGCTTCAAATAAAGAAGGCTGCACAAGGAATGTGTGCAAGTTTAAGCACAAGTGTAGCAGATGCACAGATCGGCACCAGGTTAAGCAATGCTTCCAATCAGGGGACAGAGGGAGAGGGCGGGGTGCAGGATGGGGAGTTTGGGGGAAAGGCCTATACTCCAGTTAGAGTTTCGGTTTTGGAGAAGTGCCTCAGCTTTTACCCAGACAGAGAAGGGGCCAAGATTTTGAGGGAAGTTTTTCACAAGGGTTTTAGGTTTGGTTATCAGCGTCCAAGGTTGCAGCGGTCGTCAGAAAATTTGAAGTTGGCACAGGAAAATGTTGAAGTGGTGAGAGCGAAACTGCATAAGGATGTGGCAGCGGGGAGAGTGGTAAGCTGTTTACGGATTATATGGGAGACTTGGTGGTGTCTCCATTGGGGATTGTGTATAAGAAGGTTGCGGGGGTATTCAGACTAATCCACCATTTATCATGGCCGGAAGGCATGTCAGTGGATGAATTTATTTCACCAGAGGATTGCGGGGTGTCCTATGCTAGTGTGGACCAATTGGTAGGTTTGGTGAGCAAGGAAGGTTGTGGGGCTTTCATGGCCAAGTGCAACATCAAGGCAGCATTTCACTTGTTACCTGTGCATCCAGAAGATTTATGGCTGCTGGGGATGCAGATTGAAGGACACATTTATATAGACAAAGCTTTGCCTATTGGCTGCGCAATTTCATGTCCATAGTTTGAGCGTTTTAGTTCCTTTTTGCAGTGGGTTTTTATGTACAGTTCGGGTTCTAAAGGAGTGTCACTTTATGTGGCCAATTTTCTGTTAATCAGTGGGGGGGCAAAGAACAGGAATGTCAGAGGATTCTGGGAACGATTCAGACACTGATGCAGGAGTTGGGGGTGCCATTGGCGGAGGACAAAACTGAGGGGCCGGCGGTGGTGTTGACTTTTCTAGGGATAGAGTTGGATTTGGTGGCCATGACCTCACGCTTGCCGCACGACAAGGTGAGCAGTCTGGTAACTTTGCTGTAGAGGGTAATAGCGCTGTGCAAAATGACATTGGTGGACATGCAGTGGAAAATTTCGCGTGTGGGCTAGTGGCCCCAGGGCGCACTTTCTGTAGAAACATGGCACGGTCTATGGCGGGGGCTAGGTGCCCACATCACAGGGTGAGGTTGTCTGGAGCAGTTAGGGAGGACTCTAGGATTTGGCTACTTTTTTTGAAAGAGTTGAATGGGGTGTCCATGTGGCTGCAGAGTGATCCAATTTCGTGGGAAGTACACGTTTTTTCGGACATGGCAGGCTCAGGAGGTTTTGGATTGTTCTTGGGGGGTAAGTGGTGTGCCGAAAGGTGACCTGAGCAGTGGCAGAGAGGAGGTAGAAGCATAGCCTTTTTGGAATGTTTCCCTTTGTTGGTGGTAATGGAGTTGTGGGGCGGCGAGTTGAGGAACAAGAAAGTACATTTTAATATCGAAAATGAAGCAGTGTATAACGTGGTTAACAGGCAGTCGGCAAAAGACCAGAGGGTGGCTAGATTAATGAGAGAATTTGTACTGCGTTGTATGAAGTAGAATGTGGTGTTTAGAGCAACGCACATGCCAGGAAAGGATAATGGCATCATGGATGCATTATCTCGTTTTCAGTGGCAGAGATTCTGTGGAATGGCACCAGAAGCGGACTGGAGTGCGTATTGGATCCTGGAGGACCTGTGGTGGCTAGGAAAATGAGAGCACTGTCCTTAGTGGAGGGTTCGCTAGCCCCGGCATCTAGGACTGCATAAGAGGGCATGGTCGGAATTTATAACGGGGGGAGCGCGCAGCTGGAAGGGCAGGGAGGACATGGAGGAGAGAAGAATCGATGATGTGGTTAACTTTATACTGGAGTGTACGCACAAGGGCTGGTTGAGGGCAACGTTATTGGGGAAACTGGCAGGCATTGCATTTTACGGGAAATAGTTTTGGGGCTTAAGCCCAGTGCAGGAGAGATGGCACGTAGAATGCTGTAAGGTCCGGAAGGGGAGAACAGGAGGCAAAAGACTGGTCTCAGCTGCCCTGTTGATGAAGTTTTGTAAGTCTTTGAAAGGGGTGTGCTGGTCAGTATGGGAGAGGGACATGTTTTCAATATGTTTCACTTGGTTGTTCTTTGGAGAATTCAGGGTGTTTGAGCGGTGGGGGGAGAATAAGGGAGGGAAGTCTAAGGGGGGGAGATGTTAATTTCTCTGAGTTAGGTGTGGATATTAAAATCAGGAGATTAAAGACGGATCAGAAAGGAAAGCGCTGTTGGATGCTTCTGGATACGGGTAGCAAGGAGTTGTGCCCAGTGAGGATGGGATTATCTTGGAGGGAGAAGTGGGAGAAGAGAAGGGCAGGTCTTTCCGCACGAGGATGGGTTGGTAGCATCGGCAGCACAAGTTTTGGGGGTCATGAGTAAGTCATTGGTGGCCTTCGGGGAGAGAGCAGAGGTTTTTGGAACTCATTCTTTCAGGATGCGGGCAGCATCCGAAGGTAGCAGGATGGGTCTATCAGAGGAGGAGGTTAAACGTCTGGGGCGCTGGAGATTGGGAAAGTACAAGGGGTACATCAGAGAGTTTGGAAACAGGACCAGTTAAGAAACTGGACAAGAGCAGGGGGAGTGCATGGGGGGGGGGGGGTTGGCAGTGGCAGAGAGAAACTTTTAAAAAATATTATTTTGCAGATGTGGCACGAAGGAGTGGTGAGGGGTGGTGAGGGTGAGGCAGATATGGATTTGTGGACATTCAATTGTAAAATGGGCAGGGAAAGAGGCAGGAAAAGGGATTTTTGGAACACAACTATTTTGCAGCTACAAGATTGCCTTATTTAGGTGGTCGGTGGTAGGGGGGCTTAGGTGGGACCAATTGCTGCCCATGTTAGTGGGATTGAGGGAGCACCATGGTGTTCTGGAGGGAATAATTGTGCATGCAGGGGAGAATTACCTAGTTAGAGACACTGGAGTATCATTGGCTGGTTAAGGGAGATATGTCCCAGGATAAGGCTGATCTTGACAAAGTTATTGCCTAGGAGAGTATGGAGGGTTGTGGTGACTGAAGGGGCAGTGGAAAGAACGAGGAAGAAGATTAATAGGGAGATGGGGAAGTTTTGTAGTTCTTTGGGGTGCAAGCGCTCGAGCATCGGGAAATAATCTATGAGGACATTTCAGTTTTCCGGGAGGAAGGAGTGCATCTCTCGGTATACGGAAACAGCTATTACCTGGTGGAGGTTAGGTTGGCGGTGGGAGACATAATAAAGAGTTGGAAATAGAGCAAAGCCTAGGTAGGAAGTGGTGGGACAGAAAGAACACTTCAGCGGAGGGTATTTCTGGTGCAGGGGCCATGACCCTTTGGAGGAGGGGGAAGCACAATGGGGTACCAGCACGGTAAAGGAGGGGGTGGTGCTGTTTGTACGAACGGGTTACAAAGAGGGGGAGGAGGTATTGAAGATGGGGGGCGTGGCCTCAGGGAGAAGATGGGAGAAAGCGGGAATGAATGATGAGAGGATTCTAAGGAGACGGAAGGGAGCAAGGGATAGGAAGGGAGGAATTTTAAATGCTTTAATAATTTAATTGTGGGGGAATGGAAATTGTTTCTTTATTTAATTGTTTGGCAATTGGTCAAATGGATATGTTAGTCTGTAAGGCCAAGGAGCCATGTTTGCATTTTTTATGAGCTGTGGCCTGTCACATTAAAGCAACCTTTTCCACTTAAAAGCGAGTATGGGTCATTTGTGTGCAGTAAGACCAGATAGACCTCCTTATCAGACATGTGGTTTAATATTACTATCAAGTTTGGCAGAATCACAATATGTCATGTGAATCCAGCCTTGGTTCACTTCAGTTCATAATAATGGGATGCTCCCATCACAAGTCTTCCAAAAATGTAACCTAACATCTGTTTAACTTACATCCAGCATTTCAACAGATTACTGAATTCCTCAACAGCCTACAATGGCTTCCATCAGAAGTCTTTTCCACAGCAGGCTAGTTAACATATGCAACTCTGAAACCTCTGGCTGACAAACATGACATCCCAGGAGGCTGCAAAAAGTCACAAAAAACCTCCAGGTTGAGATGGCTTCATTGAAGAGGCAACTACACATAAACAAAATATGATGTCTTGGTTCCCAAATATATGGTGCTTGCTTCCTCTTGTACAACACTTCCCCCATACTACTCTTTAAGCTCAGTTCAAATACGTTTATTTCTAACATTTCAAAAAGAAAACATTCATGGCCTCATCCCGAGTTCGGCGGTATCACGGCGGTATTACCGGCAGAATACCAACGGGCTAATAGCGTTACCGCCACCCGTTCCAGCGCTATTAGCGCTGTGATAATTGAACCCGAAAACTGGGCCTTACATTGGCACATTTACCCCCAACTTAGAGCTGGGGGTAAATGTTGGCAGACTTGTGATTGGGCTGACCCTTAAATGCGGCAGTGATAGCGTTACCGCTGCATTTAAGGGCTACCACCCAACTCGTGATGAGGCCACCAGACTCAAAAACCATCACATTTCGACAATAGACAATTATGAAATGGAATGCAAATATTATTAATTAACACATGGAATGCTTAAAAAGTGCCATCCTATAATACTCAATTGATTTCAGTTTTAACATTCTGCCCTTATCTGTTCTAACTTTCCACACATCTGCAGTACTTTAGATGACAGTGAGGTTATCAGTCACCATTAGACCATTAGCTAGTAGAGAGATGATAGAGACATTGCCTGCAGTTTGCATTCCTGGGAACAAGGAAGATGCCTTTTGTCATACGCTCTCTATATACTGGGCAAAACAGCACAACATGTAGTGCCGACTCATTGGTTGTGGACCATTGAGTAACAACCTACAAAAAGTTCTTTCTTAGACCATCTTCCCACAAGCGCTTCAATAAACAACACAATTGGGCCTCATTACAAGTCAGGCGGTAAGGGGTTAACGGCGCCGGTAAAAGTGCCAGCGCCATCAACCCCGTACCACCTGATTATGAGGTCCCCTCGCGGGACCCGGTCTGCACGTCTGGTTTCACCAGACGTGCAGAGCGGGTCCCGCGAGGGGAAGAGGGAGCAATGGAAGAGGGAGCAATTTGCCCCGTTGTTGGCTCCCTCTCCCATTCCCATTCAACCCTATGGGGGCTGAAATGGGAATTGGGAAGGCCCGGAGGAATTACCGTGCTCTCCGAACTCGGAATGGCCCGGTAATTCCTCATTCTGGGAACCCGGACCCGATTTTGGCGGCAGCCATGCCGCCAATAGTGGCATGGCTACCGCCAAAATCGTAATGAGGCCCAATCAATCTATATCGTGTCATATTGTACCTTTGGCTCAACTTAATAGAGCATGCCATGTAAGGATGAGTCTTTCTCCGATCACTTATCAATGCATGCATAAGATTCCACGATTTAACCAGTTTCATACCCTCTATATTCTGCTATGATCTATTTAGGAATTGATGCCTGTTGTGGTTCTTTGCACAATCAATCGCTTCATCTTGGCTGCAAAAACAATTTAGCAATCATTTCGAAATGTACTGAGCCATTGAGATAGTTTGCTTGTTAGGCTATCTAGTAATACTGTCTTTTCCAATGCAGCCTGGTCATTTCATTAAGTGTACAGCCATACAAGTGTCGGGACAATCCTCAGCAGATCTTCCACGTAGTCCAGCCCCAACTCCATGCTGATGGGGTAAATGGGTGGTGATTTTGTTAGAGCCAAGGCTTAACTATGGAAATCTCTCTGCACGTTGTGATATGTCTCTTATTGATACATGCCCCATTCTTCTTATCCATACAGGATTACACCTTGGCTCTGTAGCTTGAAGAATGGTTTCTGCAGTGTGACACTGAAGTATGTCATAAGCCTTGTTAATAACCCACATGCTGATACAGCTTAATTGCTTTTTTCACCACATGAGCAGTCCTATTAATTTCATTTAATTTTATTGGACTTTTGTATGGCAACTATACACAAGTTTTTCCAGGCACCACAAGACAAGTTGAGGGCGGGGGGTGGGGGGGGCATGGGAAAACAGCAAAAACGATTATAGTGGCCTTGTGACAATCGTACTGTGCAAGTACAAGACAAGGTTGTAAGTGCAGGGGGAGGCAAAGAGGAAGAAGGGCAGGAGTTTGGTGCCCAAAGGGAGAGGGTGGTTAAGGGCTAGGGGGCTCAGATAGCAATTGCCAAGGGAGGAGGGATGGTTGTTTGCATGGGACAGGGTAGACCAGGATAGGGCTAGTCTGGGGAAGGGAGCTCGAGGGGCAAGTGCTGGCAGGGAATGCTGAGGGGACTGGCCGGGGGGTTGTCTGGCCCCTTTATGACTCTGAAGGCAGCAGGTGGCAGAGAGAACATTCAGCATGGGATGGGGAGAGGGAAGGAAGAGGAGAAAAGGAAAGTCCAGAGAAGTTTCGGGAACTTAAGATCTGTCTCGAGATTAAGGGGGATAGAGAAGCTGTTCCAGAGGGATAAACTAGCCGAGGAGAGGGATCCATCTCTCACTCTCTGCTTGAAGAAATGTTTTACCTATAGAGAGTTGGAACCAGAGGCCCGAAGGACTCTGGCAGAGAGGTATGTATGGAGGGACAGATGGATGTAGACTGGGCCCGGGTTCCAGACAGCCTTGTGGATGATGCATGGGGTCTTCAATTTGGTCCTTGTGGTCACTGGGAGCCAGTGGAGAGAGTTCAGGGCTGAAGAGATGTGATCTCTGGAATTGAGGCAAAGAATAAGTCTCACAGTCCTAATGTGGATTAGTTGAAGGGGGCAAAGGGAGGAAAGAGGAAGATTGAGGAACACGCTGTTGCAGTAGTCCAGCCAAGAGAGAACCAGAGCTCTGGAGATGTTGAACTTCTGGCAAAAGGTGAGGAAAGGTAGAATGTCCCTAAGGAGGTGGAGCGGACAGTTGAACTTCTTGGCAAGGTCTGTGATTTCTGGAGAGAAAGAGAGAGAGAAGTCAAAGATGATCGCCAGGTTTTTTGCCTCACAAGTGGGAGAATGGAGGGGGCTCAAGGAGGCTGGCCAGAGAGTGGGGGGAACAAGGAGGATGCATCCCAATCAGAAGGATCTGTCTTGCTGGTATTAAGGCAGAGATCATTGGCAGAGCACCATGCCTGAATAGCAGTCAGGCAGTCGGGTATGAGAGAGGAGGGTGAGGCGGTAGAGTAAGGCAGCTTGAATGAGAGCTTTTGGTTGTCTGCATTACACTGTAAATGAGGGGCGAAGGTGGAGATCAAGTGGGCCAGAGAGACCAGGTAGATAATGAAGAGCCATGGCAATAGGATAGAGCCCCAAGGGACGTCATAGGTAGAGAGTGGGGTGGAAGAGAGAAAAGGACCCATTTGCACTTGGGAGGGTCTGTTTGAAAGGAAGGGGGTCAGCCACACCAGTGCTCGGGAGGTCAGCCACACCAGTACTCAGTCGTTGATGGCAAGGGTATCAGGGAGACGGTTTATGAGGATGGTTGACTGTGTCAATGGCAGAAGAAAGATCAAAGAAGATCAGAACAGAAGATGGTTTTGAGTCCAAGTTAGAGAGCAGGTATTCACAGCTGTTAAGGAGAGCAGTTTCCATGCCTCTGTATTCCCCGAAACCAGACCGGTGGGCACAGAGGCAGCCAGCCAATTCAGTGTGGAGGCTCAGTTGGGGGATGAACAGCTTCTCCGTGAGTCTTCCCCAAAAAGTGGTGATGGAGATGGGGTGATAGTTAGATGGACAAGACAAGTCAGCAGACAGCTTTTTTAAGAGAGGGTGCTCAATAGAGTGCTTAAGTGGTTGTGGGAAAGGGCCAGTGGCAAAGAAATGGTTGCAGAGGTCAGCCAAGGCTGGAACAAGAGAGGCAATGTTGTCCTTGATGGTTCTGGAGGAGCTGGGGAGAACCTGTTTTGAGGAGAATTTGATAGACTGTACAACTCTAGAGATCGTGTCTGGTACAACGGGAGAGAAGGAAGAGAGAATGGGGGAAGAGGAGGACAAGGGAGGCAAGAGAAAAGGATGTGGGGGAGGAGCAGATGATAGAGAGGACATGATGCTCTGAGTTTTGGAGGAGAAGTGGGTGACCAGTGCAATGCGGTGGGCTTGGGAGGGAGGAGGAGAGGAGGAGACTGCAGTGGGATTGTCAAGTTCCTTGCAGATTTTAAAAGGCTCAGCCATATTATTGGTAGCTCCAGAGATTTGGGCTTGGACATGACCCCTCTTCTTGGAGCAGATGGCGTGATGGTATTGTCTTTGGAGTAGGCGGCAAGCCAGTTTGTCAGAGGATGAGCTAGATGCCTGACACTTTCGCTCTGCAGCTTTGCATTTGTGTTTCAAAGCTTCCAAGTTGGATAAACATTATATCCCAATTAATGATTGCATTTCTTTAGCCAACCTCGGTGTATCACGGATCACAGAAAGAGCCCTTGGATTACCATGAGATGCCCATTTGTTTGAAGAATTCCCAAAGTGTACCTCCAACTCTGAAGTTCAAAGTGCTTGACAGGTCTATATAAATCAATAAGATACCCTTAGTGGTCACATACTTGGCGAGGTGAAGGTGCAGATTCATTCCCAAATTGATTGCACCCAGGCACTCTCTAACCCTCAATTTGATGTAGCCAAGGATAGGTGACTCATTAAACGACCCCAACAGTCTCATTTGTAGAAGTAATCCAAAGGGTTTTGAAGCAACTTTGAGCAGGGATACATGTTTATATGTTCCTGGTGCAACTTATCCCCTCCTTGCTCACTGGGATGATGATGCCTCATTTCCAGTTAGGTTGGCCCCCATTCGTGTTAACAATTGAATTATGTATATTGGTGTGAGTTACACTTGAATTTGTCAACCAGTCTGCCATCCGCACCTTGACTTCACTTTATTATACAGAGTGAAAACTTCTTTGGCATTTCTCGTAGACTCACAGTAATAGGCTAACCATTTAAGCTTCCAAAACAGTTATTTCCTAATGTTTGCCATAATTCCTTTGTACCACTTCTACAATGAAGATTACACCAGCTGTGTACACTACAATGGAGGGTAGCAGGGGGATTCTGGGTAGCAGGTCTTATCCTTGCAAAGGATGGGACCTGCTACCCAGAATAATTGTTGAACATTTTCTATTACTGCACAGTGAAAGCTCCCTTTTAAAACAACTCGGTGCTTCCTGATTGCCCGTCTTTACTGTGACATTGTGGGTAAACTCATAGTTTACATTTTCCCACCTAATTGCAAGTCTTCTGTCACACTTCCATTCTCACTGGGCTCTAGCATAGTTATTTTGTATAAGTGGGATGTAGTGTTTATCCAAGACCATTATTCATTAATGTATCCCATATATTATTTTTTCCTCTTGTACAATGAGGGCTAAACCAGCTTTTTCCCCTTTAATGGATGTTAGACTCAATGCAAAGGATAAGACCTGACACCCGGGATAATTGCTCAAATTCCTCTATTACCGCAAAAGTTGTAAAAAAAGGAAAAAAAAATGTACAATGAAAAGATATACACATTCAGCTGCCTGTTACAACAAATCGATATGTCTTGATGTCCCTCCTTTACTATGGCATTATGGTTAAACTCCTACGCATCTAATTGCCAGTCTATGAGATGTTAGGTTCTCTTCCTTCATTATTATTACCTGGTAAAACCCTATGAAATACAAAGAACCAATATGATTAAACCAAGAGGATTATGATGTGGTTTGGGTGAACAGTAACTTTCATATCCTGTTTGATCGTAAAAGAATGCAGATTTAAGTAATGAATGGTTAAGCCCACTCTATGCCTTCTCGGTAGCTCTTGTCCTGAGGTATCAATTAGAATACAGCCATTAACTTCTCTCATATATTTTTCCATTAGAAAGAAATGAAAAGTAATGCTGTTTCTAAAAACATGGTGTCTACTATAGTTATCTTTAGGATGCCCCAGGCAAGTGTCTCTTCCTCCACTACCCACTATATTGGAATACCACTACTTAGTCTCATATTATAGGAAATCTCTGGAATTAACAGGGGGTTATTTGATCATCATCACTTCAATCTGTTATGCAAGACATAGCACTGGATACCTTTGACCTACCTTAGGTGGTAAGTTGGAGAATAATACAAGTTCATCAAATACACCAGTTCCCAGTTATTATTTAATAAAGCTGTGCTCAATATCACATTAGGAAGAAATCTCTTTATATTATCTTTTCCAAACAGCATTCAATACTGTATGTTATGTTATATTAATGTCTCTTGTAGAGCGCTCAGCCATCCAAAGGTTTCTCTTGAGTCATGAGACCGCACCAGGTAAGTCAAAGAAAAAGTTTATTCTTTAACTGTAAATCCATAAGATGCATGAACAAAGACCCCCAACATGTCCAACACCCAAAGCTTAACTGACAAATCTTAAGCAATAACACCAGGTCATTACATTCCACATTCCCGGATGACATCCCATGTAGGCGCATTCTAGAATGAGCCTATCTAATCCTGCTCAGTCTGTTTACTTGACAGACTCCCTGGATTCCTGACACTTATATAACACACCCCCCTCTACTACAAAACAAAAAAAAACATTCCTTATTTGCAGCATTATAATATAAAACAGAAACTATACATATATATACACTTGGCACAGCCCCAAATACAAAACATCTTATCATTTCATCTTTGCAACTCTAGACAAATTCCAAGTTTGGCCACTTTCCAACCCCACAGCATTTCTGAAAACTCGCACAACTCTAACGGGTTCGAAACACAGCAGCTCTCCTTTCTTTGAAATCACAGCTCTTCTTATCCAAACCCAATCTCCAACCTCAACCACGGTTCTTTTCCTTGGACTCTTTTTATTGACTTTTTCAACCCATTTATCCTTGCGAGTATCCATTCTCCTTCTCACTGCATCCACAACCACATCTGTTTCTCGCGCTCTGCCTAGCCAGGGTGGAGACACCAAAGTGTTGGCCCTTCGGCCTCTCATAAGTTTAAAAGAACTCACACCCGTTTCAATACCTGGAGCCATCCTCAATGCGTACAACCTTTCTCTCACAGCCACTCTCCTGTCTAGACCATTCGCATTCGCTCCTCGGATGGCTTCCATGATACATCGGTTAGCCCTTTCGACCATACCATTACCTTGGGGATAATACAGAGGAGTTCTCTTGTGTCAAACACCACTCTTTTCAAGATATTCTAAAAACAGCTTTTCCATAAACTGCAGACCATTATCTGTAAGAATACTCTTGGGTAGACCTTCCCTCTCAAAAATACCTTCCAGAAATTCTATGATTCCCCAACATGTCACTTCTCTCATAATTTTAAACTCGGTCCATCTCGAGAAAGTGTCAACAAGAACCAAAACAAATCTACCTCAACCAGCTCCCATATCAACCGGTCCCAACACATCCATAGCCAAGTCCTGCCACACTCTCTCAGGTACCTTGATTTTACCCATCGGTTGGGCCACTGCCAATATATTCTTACCTGATCTTATGCAATCAGTACATGCACCAACTACTCTTTCAATTTCACGGTCGATCCCCGGCCACCAGTAATCCGCTTTTATCACCTCTTTGGTCTTACGCACACCTATATGTCCTTGGTGAGCTGATCTTATCAACCTTTCTCTCAGGCATCCAGGAACAACCAATTTGTCCCACCGATACAATAGTCCTTCCTTCACCGACAGTTCAATTCTCACTTCCCACAACGATCTTTCCTCACCACACAACAATCTCTTCTCAGGCCATTCTCCTTTTACAAAATTGACTATGCGTTTCCACATTTCATCAGATTCCAATACTTGAATCCATTCTTGCTTCTGTATTATCCCTTCCACTGTGGCAAAAACCATGTAATTTTCACCACCCATCTTGCTACATTCCCCATTTTCACATTTTTCTAATCTTACCCTAGAAGCATGATCTGCCTGTACATTTTCTTTACCAGGCACTACCTTTATGATGAATTTGTGACACTGTAATCTTGTCACCCAGCATGCAACTCTTCTCGATACCTTGTCAAGTCCTTTACTCTCAAATATAGCTTTAAGTGGTCTATGATCAGTTCTTAATGTGAACTCCTGACCCCATACAAAAAAATCTCTATAGCCCAATGTCACGCCAAAGCTTCCTTTTCCAACACCAAATAATTAAGTTCTGCACCTCTCAGTATGCGTGAATCGTGCATGACAACCAATTCTGATCCATCAACGTCTGGTTGCAACATTACCACCCCTATGCCTCTGTCACTTACGTCCACAGGAATAATCGTCCTTTTCCTCGTGTCAAACATTGCCAAAGGTTTCGCCATATCAATCCTCCTTCTAATTTCTTCAAACTCCCTCTCACACTTTCCGTTCCAATCAAAATCCACATCTTTTCTCAACAACCCCCTTAGGTTGGATATACAGTCTGCATAGTTCTCAACGAACCGATGGTAAAATTCAATGGTACCCAGGAATGATCTTAATTCCGCCTTATTCTTAGGAGGTTGGGTTTTTATAATAGAATTTACCAAATCTCTTTTTGGTTTGAGTCCCTGCTCTGATATTTCATGACCGAGATATTTAACCACCCTAGTCATAAAAACACATTTTTCTCCTCGCAGAGTTATTCCCCTTGTCTTGAAAATTCTCAGAACCATCTCAAGCCTACTCTTCACTTCATCCTCATCCTTTCTGCATATAAGAATGTCATCTTGGAAACACGACACACCACTGACATCCCTCAACAACTTGTCCATGACCTTTTGAAACACAGAGTATGCTGATACTAATCCAAAAGGCATGCGCCGAAATTGATATATTCCCTCATACGTGATAAAAGCAGTCAACTTGCGTGACTCAACATCCAAACTGATCTGATGGTACGCACTTGCCATATCCAGTTTCGCAAAACATTTTGCACTCTCAATTCTGCTCAACATTTCCCCCATGTTGGGAAGTGAATGGTGATCAGCGATTACACACCGATTAAGCTCCCTCAAATCAATACACACCCTCAAATCGCCATTACTCTTCTTCACAACAACCAGTGGAGAAATCCATTCCACTGCTTTGGCAGGCTCAATGATACCTTCTTTTTCTAACTTTACAAGTTCCTCACGCACAGCCCTCCGCATTGATAATGGTAAAGGTCTGAGTTTGGCTGCTACTGGTTTACTTCCCTCCTTCACGACAATTTTATGTACCATTCCTTTAAGACATCCTACCTTTTTGCTAAAAACCTCTGAGTACTTCAGGATCATCTAATGACCTTTGGAGGTATTTTTACTAGACCCCTGTGTATTAGCTACATTAAGAACTTGTTTGTCACTATTGGGATCTAACTTAATACATAACCCTTTTTGCTCCCTCCATCCGAGCAAAGTTTCCCCTTTTTTAGTAACATACATTTTTCCATATGTCGCTCTACCTTTAAACTTGAACTCAGCATTGCAACAACCCAAAAGATCAATTTTGTCTCCATATACCCACCAGGCATCCTGTCCGAAGGAAACAAATCTTTCATAGAACCACCTATCACATTCTCAAATACTACCCTAGACATAAGAGTAATCTTGGAGCATGAATCTGCTAGCATTTTAAACTGACATCCATTCACTTCTATACAGGTGGAAGGATGTTCACATTCATCCAACTCGGTACATATTACCATGTGCACCATAACAATTTCATTCTCTGACAGATCATGTTCCTCAGACGACGCTCCATTATACTCTTCAATTAAAAGAGTCCCCTTTCCACCACCATACGACAATTTTTACAACAATTTTCGAAGTGACCCCATTTCTTACAAATGCTACAGTTTGCACGCCTTCCAAGACATATGGGAGACGGGAAAAGATGACGTGCACTTCCACAACGAAAACACAACCTATCTTCCCTTTTAACATTAACTTGCGTTCCTTCTTTCTGTACACGTCTATTGACTTGTTCACCACTCTGGATGCGTCTATTTCCTTGCTCATTTCCCCAACCTTTGTTTTGAATGCTTTCATAGCGATTACTAGATTTCACTTTGTGTTTCTTTTTTTCCCTTGGAACATCATCCCTTTTATCACCCACTTTCAATACTTCGGTGCTTTGAGACAGCTTACATTCTTTAGATGACAACTTTGCCACACACTCTAAAGTATGCTCTATTCTTTTTACAATACTTATGACCTCTTCTAGATTTGGATCATCTTTCAACCAAATCTCTTCCCAAATTTTATCATTAGAACAGTGGAGCATAAACTGATCCCTTATATGTTCATCTAGACTACCACCAGATTTACAATGAAGAGACAAATGTCTTAATGCAGTAATGTAATCTTCAACAGATCCTCCTTCGTGTTGAAACTTCATGCCAAAATGATACCGTTCCAGCACAGTGCTCGTTTTGCACTCAAAATGTTTGTCCAACTTAGCCAAAGCCTCGTCAAAGTCATTTGATCCCCCTTCCATGTCCAGTTCAGAATTATCTGGGAGGGTGCCATATATCCTTTGGCCCTCATAACCAAGGAAATGCATTAACATTGCCAGCTTTCGTTCCACTGACATTCCATTTCCACATGTGGCCTTGATATAGTGTAGGAAATCCTTTTTCCATGGTGCCCACTTGATTCTGGGCGGACCCACAGAGGGCATAAACACTTGTGGCCCGGGGACTCCGGACAATGCCATAACTAAAAGTTTCACAGCAGGAAGTATATGCCGCTGGTTAATTCACGTCAATACAATGCCACCCTACACTCAAACTACAATATGCTTCAGATTATTTTGCATACAACTCCAGACTCACAGTACCTCTGGCACCTCTCAAGTGACAAACTTCACCGTGAATTATAATAGAATCCTCCTCTCACACAATTACCATATTACCCTTGAATGATAAGAATAACTGTCAATCAATATAGTCAGACACAGTGGTGCGGTGTTGCCTTGCCAAATAGCTGGTATGGGTTACCTCCACCAATGTAACACGTTTCCAACTACAGCGCCGTTTACATGGAGACACGGCAAATAGTACTTACGGCCCGCGTTGACACCGCCTTCCCAGAATTCGGGCCATAGGCTGGTAGTCAATTCGGCATTAATCTCCCGCGCCGATGCCACCTTCCCTCTCGGGCCCTGGGTGGTTAAACAAAACAAGCTGTGCGTGCTTTCAGGTGCTGTAGTGAAACTTCCTGGTTGTCACACGTGATCAGGATACGTGTGCGTGAAGACGGGACCTCCTTCGCGCCCTTCCGCTAGCAGCTCCTCTGCGGAGGACTTCCTAGATTGTTTCCGGATGCACTTAAGAAGGCGGAACTTCCTCCGTGCACCTCCACTGATGGCCCCCTTGCGGGTGGAATCCAGATGTGCGCGTGGATACGGGATCCCCCCTGCATAACTCCAGTGGCAGGTCCTCGCTGGCAAAATAAAAGGGGCCTCCTAGCAAATCCTCCGATGAGCTCCTCTGCGGGACGGGACCTCCCAAACAGCTCCCGACTTCTCCGCTCCTTCTTCACCCTTCTCTCACTTCAACGCTTTTCCACTCCTGGCAAATCCTTCAACGATCGCTCTTTTGTGGGACCTTTAAAGCAGCTCCCGACTTGTGATGCTCCAACGTTTCTCCACTCCGGAATCTCCTTCCCACAGCTGGGAACTTACAACAGAGTTAATCAAAAGCCTGCGGTGGGACACCCCTCACACCGAAGGCATGGTGACGCGGCACAGAACAGCGGCCGCTCCGAGGGGTGTCACAGTACAAGTGACAGGAGCCGCTTTCACCTACAGTGCCAGGAAATGCTCCCTCCAACCGTTTCTGTAATCCGGTTGACAGTATTGTCAGGAAATCCGACAACAAATGGAGGGGAAGAGCGGGGTGCTGGCCTCCTCCAAAACTTGATGGTGGGGGTCTTTGGATCAAGGACTGGACTCAGATATCGCCTCTACATTCCATCCTTGTTGCCATTGTTGAGTCATGAGACCGCACCAGGTATGTCAAAGAAAAGGTTTATTCTTTAACTGTAAATCCATAACATGCATGAACAATGACCCCCAACATGTCCAACACCCAAAGCTTAACTGACAAATCTTAAGCAATAACACCAGGTCATTACATTCCACATTCCAGGATGACATACCACGTAGGATCATTCTAGAATGAGCCTATCTAATCCTGCTCAGTCTGTTTACTTGACAGACTCCCTGGATACCTGACACTTATATAACAGTTTCCTGGTGCTAACGATGAAACATCCAGAGAACACTGTACTGGGAGAGGGAGATTACCCGGGGGAAATGGAAGGTCTTAAGATGTTTCCAGAATTAACCATGGTCTCCCATCAGCAGCCGTGCAAGACAAAGTGTTTTCCAAAGTAAGCGAGCAGCCACTCAAAAAGCTTTCCCGCCAACTGACTTTTAAACAAAAACTGGGTATAACCAGATGACCCAAATTTGAGGAGCGAAGATTTCTGGTGGAAAGACAAGGGACAATCTTCTCCTGGAGGAACAAAGCACTGTGTTTATGTTATGCAGGGCTCACTGAGTCAGTCATAAGGCCTTGAATGTGTTCCTCCTGTCTAAGTGAAGCCAATGAGGCTGGACCAGAGTAGATGAAAAGTGGGCATATTTTGGCAATCCAGTGGCAAGACAAGCTGCAGAATTTTGGAGAATTTTCAGTCTCTTGATGAAATATTTGGGCAGAGCCCGAAGAGTAGCATTGCAATAGTCAAGAGTACAACAGATCGCTGAAGAGACCACAGAGCTCCGAATTAACTGAGGATGAAAAGGTCGGATTTATTTGGGAAAGATCTCAATTTAAAGAAGCCTATTTTACACATGGTACTAAACTGCAATTTGGGTAATAAAGATGCTGAAATCCTGACTCTAACATGTTTCACTGAGTCGGTTGGAATGGGAAAGGTCCCTGGATTCGAGGGCCAGGAGTCACGTGTCCAGAGTTGGAGCACAGTAGGTGGACCAACGACTAGCACCTCAGTTTTATCACCATTTAATTAAAGCCAATTTGTATTCGTTCAATGGCCTATGGCTGCCAGGCACGCTTTCAGACACCCAGCTGTCTCCAGAGGATAATGGTCTAATCTAAGGATAAACTGGCTGTCGTCGGCATACAAATAAAAGGCTTGGATGTAAAAGGCAGCAAGGAAAGCATCCGAAAGTGGTTAGATAAAAATGGTGTGAACCACTAAAGAGCCATGCCTGAAATACCAAACTCTTTGAGTCGCTGATACAAAACTGAATGGTCAATAGTGTCAAACTCGTCTGATAGGTTTAATTATATCAGAAGGCCGTCTCCACCATGACGCCCTAACCATAGTAACTTCATCAATTACAGAGATGATGACTGATCCAGTCCCCATCAGGGGGCAGAACCCAGACTGGAAGGGATTGAGGATAGAGGCATCCTGGGGGAAATTTCTGAGCTGAGGCTTCACTATGGCATTGAGAACCTTCATTAAAAATCAAAGAAATCAAATTGTGCGAAAAGTCACCAGCAGTACAGAGTCAAGGATAGGCATTGTAAGAAGGGGAATGACTAAAGCATGCTTAAGTGCAGTAGGAGCAACCCCTTGACACAATGTAATAACTGAGACTAGTCCAGAACTGATTTCCTTAAGCACATTTAGAGGTATTTGATCTAACAGGGAGCAGGATTTGAGCCATGAGATCACTACAAAAACACAATCATCCCTGATCTCATCAAACCGAGAAAATTATTTGTACTGAGATAATGAAGGAAAAACAGGAATGGGAATCGAAACGGCTCCTGCGGAAGCAGCGGCTGGAATATTGGCCCTGATATTCCGAATTTTCTGAATAAAGAATTCTGACAGAGAATCACAGAGTACCTGTGTAGAACTAACTGGGGTAGAGGCCGTGTTCAGAGAGGATAACTCTTTTACCACCGCAAACAGTGTGGACAGATTAAAGTTAGAGAAGATGCTTGATTAATGTGGGGTACTTAAATCTCTTTTGAATGCATTCACAATTTGTGAATTCACTGACATTTACCCAGAAAGGATTGGGGTTCAGCTTTGCAGTGTTTTGGAGTTATTTACCATTAGATTGTAATCATTGAAATACAACTCCAGAATTGTACATTGTTCAATGATACCTGAAACTGTTTTAGGCAGCAAGCTATATCCTCTGCACAAAGCAGAATAACTAACTTCTTCCCCCCAATCATCATGGCATCACAATCCATACCCTGTAACTGCCTAGCTGTTTTGTTAACTTATTTTAATTACACACCTTCTGACATCACTCAAACTATCATTCATCATGCAGACACGCAGAAGGGAAACCGTATAATACACTTATTGCTTGGAATGTTCTTGGTATATTATTATTGGCTTTTGAGACTGACATTTACAATGATTCTATAAATGATAAAGATTGCTGAATCAAACTATGTAATGGCACCAAGTTTGATACTATTTCCTTTAATTGACTATGTATGAGATGGGCATTCACTAATGGGCGGTAACTGTGATAGTCCATAACATGGAAAATGGTACGTCGTTCTTGAACCATGCCTCTGCATTTTCAGCCTGTTTCACCTTTTTTTCTGGATATCTGGGTAAGATGGGTACCCATAATATACTTTTCCTGAATAACCAGTACATTCATGAAGGCTTCGCTGACTTGAACTGAACTTGGGAGAGAATTTTGACTCTATTTCACACACCGTCTTTAATAATATGAATCCATTGAAATTGAAATTGGTCATGTCTTAAACCATTAGTGACAGGGGGATGCAACAGTGAAGAAATGTTTTTTCCTCCTCCACACGGCAAGAAGAATCCTACCTTTCCTCTCCTTCACACGCAAAACACTCACTATCGTCGCCGTCATCATGTCAAGAATCGACTATGCAAACAGCCTCTACCACGGAATACCAGAATACCTCCTGAAGAAACTACAACGGATCCAAAATGCTGCAGCCAGACCACTCCTCAAACTATCCAGAAGAGACCACATCACTCCTTCTCTAAAAACACTACACTGCATCTCCTTCAAAACTATGTGCATAACACACAGGGTAATCAGGGGACAAGGAGCAGAATTCCTACAACATAAAAATAACAATCTGCAAACCAAAGAGGGCCCTCCGATCCAGCAACGAAATCCGCCTGGAACTAAAACCATACCTTAAGAAAAAACTTGGAGGCATCTCCTTCTACCACTTAGTCACAAAAACCTGGAACAACATCCCAAAAGAGACAGAAACACCGAAGATCTCCACAAATTCAGGAAATTACTAAAAACCTGGCTCTTCAAGACCACAGACTCAACCTGAAAATCGAAACAGGAAAAAAGGATGACGGAACAGGAAAGGACACTAACATCCCTAGAAACGACAGGGAAGCTCCTGCAATGCCAGACAGGTGACACAGGATACACTTAAAACACAGGTAACACCCATTGAGACAGAGTCAACTATCCCAGCAAATCCCCTCTTCACTCCACCTCAATTGCTACCATGTACCAAAATATCAATAGGATTGCAGAGACACTGGCAATCACCGCATTAGTTGGGTGGTGGACATTGGCTGGGGCACTGGCGAAAAAAGGGCAGATAAGGAGGACAGGAGGGGTTATGATGGAGGCTGGTTGAGGTGGGGGCCAGATGTGAAAGGGACCTTAGTGCAAGATGGGCCCAGTTCAGGACAGAGGAGCTTCAGGAGAGACTTCAAAAAGCCCAGCGCCTCAATTCAGAATCGAGATGTCAGCTAACCAATTCAATTTCCACCTCTGCACACACCTCTCCAAACCAAACACAAGCACAAACCTACATCACAACAAACCACACAAACTTCACTACACTACAACAACAAAACAAAAACACACATAGACCTCCACAACAGTACACAACGACTACTGGCTCCAAACACCCCAGGCCCAGCCAACGTACCCACCGGGCTGTGACCGTCAACAGCACATCACTGCTCTCTTGCACTTTTTTCTAATTCCTCCCACTAACTGACCCTCCGTTCCTCTTTCAGAGCCGCCAGTGGGCCGGGAGACCACTCTGGTGGTGATAGTGTGCGGTAAAAATGTCCTTTAACATTAACATTAACACGTTCTTCTACTTAGCTGTGGCAAATGAAACGTTAAACAATATAATATAATAATTCCCTATGTCAGTTACTAATAAAATCTTTTTGCTGAGCTGCCCAAATACACACACTTAAACAATTATACGCATTACAAACACATTCCAAAGTTACCTTAAAATGCCTAGTTGTGGACTACTAGGAGTAACAATCAGTTAAAATGTACTTTTCTCTGCAACACTCTACGTTTGTACTCAATATAAATCCCCTAACGGCATCAATCTCACCCCTTAGAGGGCTCACTGGAAGTGAGACAACACACATCCTAAAAAGCTGTTACACTCCTTTATTCTCCCGGGACCAAAGATATAGATCACCTAGACAATGTATTTGGAGATAGAAAAGTGCCACGTGCAAAACCGGTTCACAAATAATAAAACTAGCGGACGCTGATTACAAGTGAAGGAGCACTTGCAAAATATGCCAATAGGACTAATTGTTACTACCCCTAGGCAGCCTGCTGTCCTACTTAGCTACTGTTTTAGAGCCCTCCTCCGGTCCACATGGCTGACAGTATGCAACATACAAAATCAAATATGCTATAGAATTCAATGATACTTATACAGCCAGCATGATGACACATTAACAGCTTAAGATTTAAACGGACAACTCCAGGGCCCAGAACCCCTCGTCGTGTTTGTTTCGGGCGATCTAAGTGTGACATGCACACAGGAAATAGGGCACACAGTTCCATTAATACACTGAACCGATTAATGCAGTTCACAGTTAATAATTTAAGACTATGTCGCTGGGAACTGTCCTCAGGGATATCGACTTGCAGCATGCATGTGTAATACAAATAGGGCATACAATTCTATAAAACGGTCAATAGCTTATATATTCAGACTTTGGCTATATGGCCTGTAGCTCTCTTGATACTGACTGCATTTCGAAGGTGCTGAAATGCTAAGGTGCAAAATGAAATGTTCAGAAGTAAACGTATTTCAAATGTAGCAACGAACAGATTAAGGAGTCATCCAGCTATAGATTGCTAAAGTCCTTCAGGCAAATCAAGGGCCACCAGTCACTGTGCACAGCTCATAGGTCAACGAATGAAACGATCAGTTTCTCAAAAGAGCCAGCTGGCCCCAAAAAGGAAACCACACAATTGAGATAAATACAGACTTTGAAATAAAGGACTGGCACTGTACAAGCACTTGTAATAGTCTCATGATTAAAACCTTGTTAACTCTGTGTTATTTACATTTTAGTGGATGTTCCATGTTGACTTGTTCCTTTGCTAATGGGGATGGTCAAAAAGTAGTGCCAGCACCTCTGCACCGCCCCCTCCCCTCCTGAGACCTGCTCATGCTAATACATAATACTACATAATACTACAGTAAATCAATCACTCAGCTGACAACCAGTTGGACATAGCCCTCCTCCTCACCCTGGCTTGCCCACTTCAACAAAACTGCCAAAAAGCCTCTCTCTGCTGACGTGAGCACAGCTGTGTTGGGTGAGTTTATTTGCTTCTTCCAGAGACATGTTAGAGGCTTCACCTGCGTCCAGTGCTGTTTGCTTGCCTGGCCAAACCACCACTCGTTCATGATCATATTATCTTCAGGAAAGTATCACATTTCTTCCATTAAAAACAATGGATTTTCATCAGTACTTTGGAAATTATGGAATGATATTGGTGGCTATCTTTCCATCCTATATACATTATAAGGGTTTGCCATTTGAGCTTCATGGGGTTCCAAGATACTCCAAACAATCATTGGCCAACTCACATTTCGACATCAAGAGTTTGTTGAAGCCCAGTTGGTTGTTGTATTAATTTGCACAACAAACTGTGGAGAGCATCACATGCATAAAGTGCTGATATTCTCAATCCCTAGGGATGCAGATCTAACATCAAAGCAACCTGGATGTACCCTTGCCATCACCACATCCAAGTATGTTGTATATCATTTGTGGACTGGGAGCCCTACAAACGCAAGTTACCAAAATCTAGGCCATTCAAAGTGTCTAGTTACCTGGGGAAAGGAAAGATCTCTGATAACTTCCAGGACCCATAGACAAGTACCAGCTACTAGTGATTTGTTTTCATTTTCCCATCTGAGTTTGCCTACTAACATATGCATACGATAACAGTAAATCAAAATGATTCAATGGAGATAAACAGCAAAGCAAACCTTTCAAGACCTCAACCAGCATATGCAGTGCACCCATCGTAGTCAAGTCTGATTGCAATCAACCCTTTATCGTCCAAACGGATGCCTCTGGATAGATATGAGTGCATTCCTGTTTCATCTCTGAGATGTCGAAGAAAAGCCAGTGCCATACATTAATAGAAAGTGATATTTCAAGGAGACAAGATATTCAGCTGTAGAATAAGGAACTTTGGCAGCCAGGTGAATCATTGCAACACGCTGACATTATCTGGCCAGAGAGCACTTCAACCTCATTATTAACCACGTACCACTCACACAGTTCTCCCACAACAAAGATACCAGCACCAGAACTCTCAGATGACTTCTGGCCTTTTTCCCCACAGTGTTGAAATGTAACACAACACCGCAATGCATAGGCTTTCTCCTGCTTTCCCACTCTATTTGAACTTCAAAAGAGGTAAGGATATTAAAGAAGAGGGGGAGTGTGATACTGCTCCCATTGTAGCTCACAGAGAGAAGTACTCATGGGGAGTCTGTTGTCCTTGGCTGTGGTCATGTGGTTTGGGATGCAGCACCACAGCAGTTTGAAAAGATATGCGGGAGGAAGCAAGGTGTTTGTCATCCTCTTGTGGTTGACAAGAAGTATGGGGAACAATGAAGATAGGAAGTGGAGTAGAGTTGTAGGGAGGGGAAGTCTGACAGACACTATCCTGTTGATGACGGAACCAGGGAAGACTTGCTGGGTGAGGCAACTTCTATGAGGCCTGTCATGGCCAGACGGACAGGGGGGTGATGAAGAAGCAGCACCTGGCAAATGAAGAAACACCTTGCGATCAGTGGCCCACATCAAAAAGCACATTTGCAGATGGGGGAGGGTGTGCAAGGTGGGATAAAAAAGGGACAGATTGATCTCTCTCTGAGCAGTAGCGCAGTGTCTTGCCTACCAGGCAATACACACACTACTGAAAATGCAGTTCAAAATGTGCATCACACTAAGTCAATGAGTGTGGCCTTTAGGATGCACAATGCCACCCAGGTCTGATAATTTCTTAGAACTGATCCATCAGCACATTGCTCAGTCTTTTATGACAGAGTGTAAAATGGAAACACAGAGGTCCTATAATGTGCAGTAGGCCTGAATCCATACACAGTACTACACATTTCACAGAGCAATGCCACAAAGACAAAAAGAAGAGGGAGTTTAATATGGACCCTATTTCTAACATCTGCTATTTTAGAGATGTACTATATTCCGTGTTTACTACTAAACTGAGAGAGAGGGTTAGGTTTAGGGTGCATCTTCAAGTTATGTTCACATAAACTTGATGAAAATGGTCTTCAGTCAGACTGTCATTTTTCAAGGTTTTTTATAAACAGCTCAATGTGCTCAATCTCTTGTGGTCTTCATGAACTCAGCCCATGTGTTACTATTGACCAAGTGCACAAGTTATCCAATTCAGGCCAGCGTGATTGCCCTTGGATCGTATGTGATGGTTCAGTGGCCTAGGGAGGTGGACAGTACACCTGCCATTTAGTCTGAGGGGAAAGATCCACTGAACATGTAAACTTGCATCAAACAAGATGAAGTCGCAGGATTAGCTAAACTGACATCCTGGGAACAAGTGCAAGCCATTTCTGGGACGTATATCTTTCTTTCCTGAAGGTGACTTTAGTTAATAGGTATTTCTCTGTCAGGTTTCTTACTAAAGCAGTTTCCTCTGGGCCATATTGTTCATCTCATATCACCCTTGCTGCAGACAAGGTGCTACTGGAATCAATATCTTGTGAGGTCATCAAATTCTGGCCATACAATTCAGACGTGAGCTTGTGTACTTCTTGAACAAGAGAACTTCCTGTTATCGGGATGACTTCCAATGATTATCTGAACCAAGGTCCTAATTCAAAGAAACTATATCGTACTTTATCAGGGATGGGTTTAGTGTCCTAACTGGAGTAGGCTCCCCTAGCACATAATGGTTATCTTGCACAAACATTGCTCCAGACAATGTGCTGCTTGAATCAGTGGCCATCATTCCGAGGTTGGTGCTAGTCATGGTGCTATTAGTGCCATGACTAGCACCAATACCGGTACCGCCACCGACTTGGTGGTATGGAGATTTACCGGTCCAGTCTGACCTTGGCGGGACCGGTAAGTCCCCATTTGAAAAGCCATTCCCCATTCCCATTTGAGCCCCTATAGAGCTCAATGGGACGGCGTCAATAATGGTACCGCAAATTGCGGTACCGTTATTGATCCCGGTATCCCTTTGTGGGTCCCGTCCATAACGCCTGGTAAAACCAGGCGTTAAGGGAGGGACCCGCAAAGGGACCTCAGAATAGGGCGCAAAGGGATTACCGGCACCGCTGTCATTACCGGTGCCCGGTATCCCTTTGCGCCCAGGTCGTAATGACCCCCAGTATCTCATAAATTAGTCACATTCTGGCCATTCACTATCACATTAAGCAAAAGTAACATCACCTTATAAGGACTGTACCCTTAGGGAGTGGCATTCTATTATATCATTTAGGAACTGTCAACGTGGACATTTCTCATTCCTTTAAAGGCACTTCATCATGGAATAAACTAAACCCTTTACATTTTGTTTTTCCCATGTGTTGTTTCAATCATTGACAGTCTGACCAGGTTTCCGTGAATGGTTTTCTGTGGTTTGCGTTTCTCTTTTACTGCAGTTGTAGATGCCCAGTGCTCTGGCACCTCTCTCTCTGAAGCTCACCATTCTCATAGTTCTTTGGGCCCTTGAACATGACTTTTGCATCGCCGCTTGGTGGCTGTCTTGCTGCCAACAGGAATACTTATTTTATTCAATTTTAGTTCAATTGATGCCTTATATATGAAGGCATATTGTTCTAAAGTTCTGGAGCGTTAATGGTTAGTATTTTCCTCTGGTGGAGGATTTCTTAAATTTCGATTGGCTAAAGTGCCATTTATTGGCAGACCTCTGTGTTTTTGGGTGAGGGTATAGACTTTGAGATTTTTATCAAGACACTCAGAGGGGGCGTCATAGATGAGGCATTGCATCGCATTAGGACATTCTCTGGTCTCCAGTTTACCAATTCAGGAATTCCAGGCTAGGTAAGACATGGCCTTGGCTTCTCACTTCGCAGATGTATCTTAAATCTCAATTTTCAACAAATTCAGTTTCTTGATAATATATAGCTGCATACTTATAAGAAGATTGTTGCAGTATTCTATCAGTACTGCTTACATACATTTGAGGTCATTAGCGCAATATCATTTCATCTCACTTCACAATAAATAGAGCCTCAACCAATTCCTTTATTTGGCAACATTACAGGAATTGGGATGTTTTATAACAAGTGAAGATGGACATTGACAGATATTGTGGAGTCAAAGATGACTCCCAGGTTCTTTACTTGTTAGGTGGGGACATGGAGAAGGTAAGTCCATGTCGTTTTTCTGACCAATGACTTCTGTTTTGTTTCCATTAGGTCAGAGGCAGCTTTCTGCCATCAACTCAAACATTTGACAGATGGTGTGGGAAAATGACTGTCTGAATTTCAGCTAACACGGTATGGTATGGATATTGCAAGGAATAAATGAGATCTTTCATAAGCTTAATTTAAGCATTAAAGAGGTATTGGGAACAGACTAATCCATTTGGGAAGCCGTACAGAGGTGTGGAGCGTTGAACCTAGCTTGATCTGGTAGCAGCAGTCTCTCAGGAAGGAATCAATCCATTTAAGTACTAGATTCATTTCTTGGAGGCTTCGGAATAAGATATCATGGTCCACCCATGTCATATGCTAACAATTGATCAAAGAGTATCACGCCAGCAGGTTTAAAGGCAGTATATTTTTCAGTTATCTATCAATGTTGTTTTATGACCCCTAGAAGATCTGATGCCCGGTTGGCAATCACGAAGAAATACACCTTCATCACCAGAATGGTGAATTTGTGCAGTTGCTAAATTTTACATGATGACACGGCTGATAATTGGATTCGGCACGCGCTGCTGAGATCTGCGTGTAATCTGCAGTGAACAGGTTTGAAACCTGACAAGACCATCTCAGTCGTCCATTCTTTCAATATTTTTAAATGACTACCAATCTTGGCTAGGTTGTAATGTAAGGATACACAAAATGTGCAGTACATTTGAAAATGTGCTATAGATAAAAAGAACTATGATCATTTTAGCTGTGTTGTTAAGGTTAGGAATTGGGCAGTAGTTGCTGGTAGGTTAGTGTCAGTATTGGGCTTTCCCTGGAGTAGGGAGATTGTTGCTTTTTTCAGTTCCTTAGGTTAGCTCCCTGTAATAAAGGGCGCATTGCACCCGACGGCCTTTGGATTGAGTTACTGTGTTCACTGTGTTGTGTTTAAAACATGCAGCTGGGCATTGTTCTCTTTGGGGCGACTAAGGCTTTCAGTCTTCCAACAGTCTTTATGATTGTGCTAGCATAAGCCATACTGATCATGTTAAATGCTAAGGATACGTCAGGATTGTTAACCAACTTTGCTGGAAGTCGCTGAGGAGTGGAGATTTTTATTTCTAATACTTTCTCGGTAAAATGTGGTCTGCTGCTACCAGTGAAGTCCTTAGATGTTACAGGGTTCAATTTGAGACCTTCTTTTACCTGGATCTATGTGGGCCTTCTATGAACTGCATTTTAAAATTATGATTTGTGGCCTTGGATATATGGCCAACTGAAACGTTCAGTGGTGCCATTGGCAAGCCATGTTGTCATCCTCATGTAATGGGTTGTTTCCCCTTTCTGTCTCCTTGTGAGATAGTCTCAAAGCACACAATGTTCAATGTTTTAGTAGTAGGTAGTCAATAAAACAGGAGTACATGCATAATTTGCAAATATCTTTTCTTTTCTAAGTCAACCTTTTCATATGAGTCCCCCACTGTGTCGCTCAACATGCTGCAATGGGAGATTGTTTCCATATCTGCATGGTATATTGGGCTTCGGCGCAATAACGATTAAGACCTCTAGACTAATGGATACTGAAGGCACACATCTGATTATGCTACAGCAAACCACTGGATTTGTTCTCAGTTATATTTCTGATGCATGCTCTAATGTCAGAGAATGGATGCATGAAGATTGACCGCAGGCACATTCACAGTTACTTGCACTTGATGCACTGGAAACACGGCGAGCGTGCTGAGCTGTGGCGGCACTGCAGTGCTGTCCCTAGCCACGGTTACTTCCTTGGGTCTAATCATGCAGGGCTTGCTATCGAATTGAAACCATATGTCACTTGATATTGGAAGTAATTTATCAGGAAGCTTAAACTTTAGTGTTAGACCATACATAACAGGAACAGAGGGTGATCGCTGCGCATGGAATTGCCACTCTTAAGGGGTGATTTCATGCACAATAATTTGTTTTCTTTATTTTCTTATAATCTATATGAGGATGTTTAAAAGGCATGCATAACAATAACAGCAACATTATTAGCTCCTGAGTCCATGCATGCAGTTTGCGCACACACACTGATGTCGCCCTACGTAAGCACTTAAGGTTGGCATTGTAAATTGGCATTTGGATCTAGCATTTACCTTAGTTCACCAGGGTGAGCTATTTTCTAGGGGCGTGACAATGCATGTACTCATAATATGAGATTTTCACACTCATGTGTGCCAGGCTTGCAACAGATGAAGGAACATGCTGAACACATCCGTAGCGTCCCAGCCTGTTTCTTTGTTTCCAGCCTCCTTCACCTTTCACACAGTCTTTTCTTGTCTTGGCAATATCTGGCCCCCGGCTTGGCAGTCCCTGAACTATTGTGGAATTTGACCCGAGGAAAGATGTAAAGGTTATCCCGGGTCATAAGCCACCTGAATTTAAATGGGTGGCTGGAGAGCAGCATCTCAAGGCCATCATTCATCCAATCATTATGTGCCCTTCCCTACCTCGTGTTCATCACAGGTGCAATACATTGTACTTTTGTTTGCAAACATGTTAGCATATACCTTCCTCTCTGCAGTCTCGATCTGTGGACCACCTCTTTGGATGCACAAGCACCCAAGCTATCATACAAACGTACATTTTCCATTCCACATCCCCCCTTCCCTAAGTCTGTTTCACTTGCACCCACTTTCCCCTCCTTGGTCAGGGAGGACAGCTTAGTGTTGAATCATTTTTTGATGTGCTTCATGGGGATCCTCTGGCATTTTCTCTCCACTGGGGGCAGTTGGTCCATCAATGTAAGTATCACTTTGTGGATGTTTTCAATCAATACCTCAGAAACCTTGACATTGGATTGACAAATCACAATTCCCTTCCAGCTCTCCACAATTGCTCCACTCGACAGCCACTTTGTAGGTTTAGCTAAGAAGTTAGGTTCCAGCTATAGACAGAAGGTTAAGGTTCCTGTTTTTAGGCAGTTAAGGTTTTACTTTCATATATTTAAATGTTTTTTTTAGATTCAGTGGATCAGTAGTATTTTACAGAGGGAAGATATTTTTAGGATCCATAAATGAAAGCCCTCTTTGGAATGGCTTGTGCATGGCTAGTCACCAAGAGCAGAAACAATGATATTCCATCAAAGGGTTTCAATTTAGCCATGAAGCAGAAGATTCTAGGGGAGAAGTTAGCTATCAATCAAAAGCAAAGCCAGCCTTTTATCTCGAGTGAAACCAAGATTATCATTTCTGGGAGGGAACAAAAAGAGGGTTCCCAATGATGTGTACTGAATTGACAATGTCTGCCCTTTCTGTCTTTTATGCCAGAAGTACACCTTCTTGCTCTCCCCAATCCACTTTCTCTTCTGGATTGTGTAAGCACAGCAGTTAGAAATTAGACTGGTGTGACACAGGGGATTCCAGAGAGACAATGGACTGCCCCTGTGGAATGGGATGCTACTGCGGACGTTAACTGTGACTGCGGTGATGAGGGTCTGCCCGGACAGTTGTCTTGGTTTTCTTCTACCAGATGGCCTTCTTACCAAGTTTACAGATAGGGAAATAAGGATTGGGGTTTGCTAGGAAGACGGGGAGGACAACTTAGCTCTGGATCAGTAGCACTGGAAGGTCCAGTTCAGACCCAGTAACCGAGAAAGGCACAAAAGTCGTGGCTGTGCCCATCATGGAAGTCATCCTGATTATCCCTTGCAGGGGCCGTGGTGGTGGTGTCCATCACAAACCTACCAGCATGGGCCATGTTAAGGGGAGCTCTAGAAGCAGATGTGACATAGAGTTAATTGCTGTACATGTGTGGCTAATCTGTGCATGACATTGATGCATTGTTCAGCCAAGAAAGCCTGGATCTTGATTGGTATGTAGCATGTGTGCTTGATGCCATAACCCATCTTTGTGATGTGCTATTAGACGTGGCTTAGGACTGACTGGAGTTGGGCTGTATGTTATTTGCACTTGGGGTCGAAGGGTATACCCTTGAATGCTTCACCTGTTCTGTACTCACTCATTGCCAGATACTGTGTGTAGCCCATTCAGCCCTACGTCATGCAACATGACCATTACTACATCAGTGTTTCAAGTGAATATGCAATGTCGGGGTACTATTGTGATAATACTGTGAGATGACAAGATAAACGGGCCGATATGTCATTCCCATGGAGAGGAAGGTAGGTGTTCATGATTTATGGCCATGTGTGGAGAAATTATTGAGGTGCAGGTGTCGTGGGGACAGATGGATATTTCATATTTCGAGACATGCACAATTCGGTATGCCTCACTACTCCTGCTCATTTGAGGGACTCATCCACCCTTGACCCATATGAAGCCATATCAATTGCGTGTTTTGGTTGCTTCTGTGGATTGCACCCTACTGCCGATTGCACACCCCTTCAGTGGGGGGAATATAGGGTAACGTGAAATGAACATGTGCTAGTCATTTCAAGCACCTTGTGGCCACAGGAATTGAAAGATTGTAGCTTGTCTGCAAATATCACGTTATTTTTCTGTGCACTTACAAGGGCCTGAAATGGGTGCAGCTCTCAGCTGCTTGCTTAGAATACCCAACAGGCTATCATTATCATGGATGGACAGCATCTCTTCTCTTAGTGCATGTTTCGTGCTGCAGGGGTTCCATGCTTTCACCGCCTGTGTCATTAGTAGATAGTGGTGTTGTGAGGTCCCTGCCCATCCAGTTGCACACCCACACTGCCTCCTGGCAACCCTTGCACTTGGGTCTGTATCTACAATCCTCCTACCTGCACTTTTGGACACCCTCTGTTTGCACTTACCCTTGCACCTGCCACCTGCTGGCCACACTTCTTGTTATTTTTTTGATCCCATGTACAGCACTGGCCCCTCCCCTTGCACCTGGCTCTTTCCCCCCCCTCCCCTGCACTTGAGCAATCTCACTGTCACTTGGCCTAGTAAGATTGGTGTCTCTGTCCTCCCTCTGCTCCCCCTTCCTTGCCTCATCGGGTCTTGAAACACTTGTGTACAGGCGCGCTACAAATGCCATATCATATCATACTGCGCCACTGAGACATCCCTTCAGGCCAATACGCCACTTCATTATGTCACCAACAATTGTCCTGTGTGCCATTCCTCATCTTACTGTATCAGTGTATAGAGGGTTTCTTCAATGTTTTGACACAGAGGTAGTCCACCCTATTCACAAACTCACCTTGGCATGGTTTCGGGATGTTTCAAGGATGGATGGCAACCAGGAAGGTGGGATTGCTAATGGATTTGCTTTCAGTAAAGGCCACCACTGAGACTCCTCTTCTGCTATGTAATGACTGCCAGCAGTGCAGTGCTGATATTACACCTAGAAAATGTCAGTAATACGGTATTTCTCCTGACCTCTGAGTTACGATTTTCCCAAATTAGGCAGCACAGGCAAGAATTGCCGTTTGGTGATATCACATTAACCAATAGCACCAAACCTGTATCGAGGCCCAATGTCCCTTTCACCTGACACTACTCAGAAGAGCAAGCGCAATCTTTCTTTCACTGTTAGAACTGTTCCTCCTCCCCCCCTTTAAGCTTGATGTGTCAAGCATATGAATAATTTATTTTGGCTATTCGAAAATACAAAACCACTGCTGCTGCTGGATTGAAAGCATTCCTATCCTTTATGCATATTTCAAAGCATTGCAAACAGGACCGTATCCTAGATTCATAAAGTCTGATTTATCAGCAATATAATTCTTGTTTTCAGGGCTCAGGGCTGTTAATAAGACCTCACGCCAGAAGCAGTGGCATCCATAATGTCAAAAATAGTAGCCAGGCGTTGCGTTTATTTATTGAATCTCATGAACATTTAAAGGAAGGAGGACTTTTAAAGTTGTATTCATTCCGTTTATGGTCAAGTAACTTCATAGCCGGTCCGATAGCACAGCGAGTAGAGCGCTCATCCCTGCAGGGCCAAACTCAGCCTTTCATACATCTGACGTCGATAAATGAGCACCACACACCATGGGTAATAATAAGCAGCGCTCAGATACCTGAGGGTTTGTAGCGCTATATAAATGCTAAATTATTCTTATTGCATGACAATATAAAGAAATCTAGATTTGCCATGCCAAAACTCCTCCGCACACCAACCCGCGTTATCCATAATCTGAAAAGCCGTGGTTTACCTTAGTTCAACAAGCGTCACAATAAACCATTGCGATTTCAAACAGATCACAGTCAAATTAATCAGATTGTGGTTGTGTAATGATCTGAAGAAGCGTCCCTGCTTCCAATGACTTTTGATGCCACACTGCTCGTACAGCAAGCATACACACTGCTCTACAAGGACGTGCATGTTCGCCTTAGCCCTCACTTTAATTGTTGTCTAGTGTCGCAGGCCGCAGCTTGAGATGTATAGCATCAGAGGCGTGTTTTGATCTCCAGACTGGAGTTCACGGCGAGCTTGAAAGACCACTTTCATCCTGGGCAGTCTAGCTTTGGGCTCCCTTGGAAGCAGAGCCTCTTCATCTGTTTTTGGGAGTTTGGTCGCGGGTGATGCTGGAGTTGGCGTCTTGGATCTCGCTGTGATGTTGTACAGCATTGATCATGCAGCTGTTTTTGATAGTCGAGACAGCGAAGGGCAGGTGTGAGGCTCCTTCCGGTACATCTTACCAAAGGCCCGAAACTTTTTCCCTTATCCAAGCACATAAAAAAAAAACAGCAATGTCGCTTGTCCTATATACATTTCTAACACTGCACACCGTTTTCTTACATTCCACAGGCAGAACATCATGCTATTTACGAAATATTATTTATTAGAAATTGCTCTTTAAAGCACCATTGTTTACTGCCTCCAAAACAAGTGATAGTATTGAAGAGTGCGGCAAATAGGAAAATAATGGTTATGTTAGCAGTGTGCATTCACAGGCAGAAAGATGAAACACTGCACTGCTTCAATTGAGGTGTATTACATCAAAGAGGACTTTCCAGTGTTTAACCATTAACAGGAATAGACAGCACCGACCCAGGTCTTAAAACCAACAGCATTAATGTTGTTGAAAATCAGTAAATCCCATTTCATGATACGAGCTTGTGGGCTTGATAGAAAGCAGTGTGAAGGCTTGTAAACAGAACATGCTTTTACACTTTCTCTGTGTGGCTTTGAGCCAACAAGACCATATGCTTTAAGTATAAAACCTTCCTTCAGACATACTTCTGATGCAAGTGTCCCATATTTGTTCTATGTTGATAATGCTCTTTATGAGAGCGAGGGGTGCACACGGTTATATTCAATGAGGAAGAGCAGAAGAAAAGAAGGGAGAGAGAGAGGGACAGAGGGATGGGAGGGAGGGAGGAAAGGATGGAGGTAGGGACCAAGGGAGGGAAAAGCGAGGAAGTGTGGAAGCAGTGAAGGAATGGAATAAAGGAGAGAAGTAACCAAAGAAGAAAGGTAGGAGGGAAGTATGGAAGGAAGCAGTGGCAGCCGCTGATTTTATGAACTGGAGGGACATAAATGATTGCGCCGAATATGCGGGAGTGACCAAGTGCAGCAAGGAACCATGAACCAAACGAGACAGCTTTGGGAGATTGTCCCCCGAGACAAGGTTTAAAATAGTGGGTTAAAATCGTGCATTTTACAGCACTTTCTGTGAAGAATTGGGTAAAATATCACAGTTGCCAATTAGTTTAGTTTGGGAGCATACGAAAAAATCCAATATATGCAAGTCACCATCAGTACACAGGAACGTTTTCCAACGCATTTTTATGATGCCTTTGCCTACAACATGTCAACATTCACATATTTTTTATTCTGACTGTATCCATACATATCCATGCAGTGTGAAACAATATATACCAGTATTACCATAGACAAACACCCACCCACTGAAAATGCCATGCTACAGAATAAAAGTATATCCAGACTGGCTCTACCTTTGTAGGCCAGTGTACCACGTAATCACACTTATATTTCCTTTCATCTTTGATGCCCAGTACAAACATGCCATGACATAGACCAGAGCCAGCAATGGAGGCCAGTATACCCATGTAATAATAATTATTTTTCTTTACCCTTGATTCCAAGTAAAAAATGCCATGCCACCATAATAAAGTTGCTGCAGTCTAGCACCAGTAATGCATTCCAGTCTAGCCTCATAGTAACATGTATCATGTTTTCTTTATCCTTGATACCAATAATAATATGCCATGCCCATAAAAAAGAAAATGTGGAATGGCACTAGCAATGTAGGCCAATCTAGCCAGGCACTTACACTTATCATGTTTGCTTTACCTTTGATGACAAGTAAATAAGGGCATGCCATATTAAAAGGGTATGAAGACTGGCACTACTAATGTAGGCCAGTCTAGCCACATAATAACACTTATCATGTTTCGTTTACCCTTGATGACAAGTAAAAAATGCCATGCTCATTAAAAAAAGTAAATGCAGACTGGCACTACTAACGTAGGCCAGTCTGGCCATTTAATAACACTTATTATGTTTGCTTTACCCTTGATGCCCTGTTAAAAATGTCATGCAACATTAAAACATTAAATGCACACTGGTACTGCTAATTTACTTTCAGTCAATGTGTGCATGCTGTTGCCACAATAACAAGAGGTGCAGTGGCCAGACTTCTAATTTCATGCTACTTTTGTTGTGGAAGCCAAAGGGATTTTGAAGAATTTAAGAAGACTATGCTGCCTTGCCACTCAGACAAAGGGTGGGTCTCCCTCCTTCTCCTGCCCATAGTGTTGAGCCACAACCGATGGGTAGGCAAGGGAAGGGAAAGGAAGGAAGGAAGGAAGGAAGGAAGGAAGGAAGGAAGGAAGGAAGGAAGGAAGGAAGGAAGGAAGGAAGGAAGGAAGGAAGGAAGGAAGGAAGGAAGGAAGGAAGGAAGGAAGGAAGGAAGGAAGGAAGGAAGGAAGGAAGGAAGGACGGACCACAGGGAGAGAGGACGGGAAAGAGGGAGAAAAAGAGAGAAACAGTGAGGTTGGCAGTACATAAGGATGGGACAGAGAAGGGCACATAGGAGCCAGAAAAGGAGTGGAAAAAGAGGTAGGAAAGGCCTAAGGGAGGAATGAAGGAGAGACGGAATGAGTGAGGGAGGAAGGAAGGGAGGAATGGAGGGAATGAGGCAGTGAGGGTAGGAGAGATATAGTTAGTGAGGGAGGGATACCAGAGGTAGGAATTGTGGATGAAAGTAAGGGAGGGAGAGAGAAAGGGTGGCAGGAAAGAAGAGAGTGAGAAAGAGTGCGAGAAAGGGTGGGTGAAAGGGTGGCATGATGCATGAGCAAGGAACTTTCGAATCATCACCTCTTTTGTTTTGCTTTGGAAAATATTTACATACATTGAATTCAAAGGGGAAAAAATAATCCTTTTAAATGGTCAATTAATGAATGCTAATTGAAATTCATTAAAGTCAATTGGGATTATGCCATTTGATATACAGAGGCTTAGCCATTGAGGTTCAAGAACACTCCCAGCATCTTGAAACGTCTGGTACCCTATGTTTCCATGATGGGGTTCCTGCAAGAAAACCTTACTCATCATGGATCCTGATGTATGTTCAAACTCCTGGAAGACTTGAAGAAGATCCTATGTATTGACACCTTCTACACATCTGTATGTTAACCCTAGACCAATGCCTGGATGGAGTGATTTAGTCAGATCTTTAGGAACCTCCTCAGGATATTGATCTCAGATAATGTCCAGGGTTGTGGTGAGTTCCTTCCATGGGCCCTTTTTACTGGAAAGCATATACTGAGTTCTTATTATTTGATTTGGTCTTATAAAGGGAGCCACAGGACATCCTTGCCATTCTGAAAGATGATGGTGAAGGCCTCAATGACTGGGAAAAAGGAATTTGGGAGTTTGTGAACCACCTGAGAAATAATTGCTTTAATCCATATCTTGGAATAGAATTCCCTTCAGACCAGCAAAAAAAACTGAAACATCTGTACACCTTAATACCAAGATAGGAAAGCTAAATAAGAGGGGCCGAGTCCTTGTTTTGCTTCATACTTCTGAGAACGAGTTCTTAACAAATGGAATGGGACGTAGAAAAATGCAGAGGCACTGAGTTATCTCAGTTACCATGTTGCACAAGGAAAACTGCCGAAACTCCAAACAAGTCTAGCACAAAAACGGACTAATGTCCTGGATAAAATGCAAGGAACCAACCATGATAGCCACATGAGGTCAAATGAAAGGGAACAGGTCTCCATGACCCAGACGAGCTGATGAAAAAAAAACAAAAAAACACTGAAACCGGACCATGACCAAGATCTGGAAAGAATTCTACAGCATTTTTCTGATATTTTTATGGACCAACCTTTTTCATGAACGCATTTTTGTCCATCAGATCAAGATGTCACCAAGGAAATTAGAGAATTTAAGATCTTATGCATAGCTTAAAGCCGGCCGGAAGGCATTTGATGTAGTTATCAAGAACGTGATTGACCTTAGAGTAATCAAACCCTCCCAAAGTCACCAGTTATCTCCAATCACTGTAGGCCTAAAACATGGAAAGACCTGGTGATTGCACATAGACTTTCAGAAGGTAAATACCATTGATCACTTTGATGCATATTCAATGCCCAGAATTGACAAGATGATTGAGAGGATTGGGACTCCCAACATTCATTTCCAGACTTGACACACAAAAGGGATATTGCCAGATTCTATTATCCCACGGAGACTAGAAATATGTCACTATTTTAATCCCAATGGGATTGTTCCCATTCACTGCCCTCCCCTTTGGACTGCACTGTGATGCTCCAGAGATATACAATATGGTAATGAATATTATTATTCAACCCCATCAAGCCTTGCAGATGCACACAATGATGGCAATCTGATCTATAGTTGGGAGCTGGCTGAACACGTGAGGATACTTATTTGACTGTTTGAAGTAGGGAAGCATGACCCAAAGTCAATCACACCAATTGCCATTTGGCTTTTCAATCAGTTGTAGACGTGGGATTTCACGTTGGGAAAGGACATTTCCACTCACAGGAAGCAAAAGTCTAAATCATTCATAACATCTCAACTCACAGGACCTAAAGGCAACTGAAAGTCTTTGTAGTCCTCGGTGGTGACTATCCACATTTCAAATCAAATATCTCATTGATCGCAGACCACTCAGAGGCTAGTTCAAGGGACTGACGTCCAACCCACTGCACTGGTTGAAAATACTGATTAGACATCCCTATAAGGCGGAAAAGCTCAGGAATAGAAAGAAACATCATGGTAAGGGTGCAATCCAACTTGCTATGGCATAAGACTACCCAATGAGACACTGTAAAAACCTCTCTGAGACTTCTGCAGTTTACTCGACAATCAATGGTAACACTGTAGTGAGGGATTCATTTTCCCTCGTGGTGCCCAGTGAATGCCTGGGTAACTGTGATCAAGGCCTCTTTTGATCTTAAGCTACTCCTTTTACGTTCAAGGGAAACATTGTATCATGGGGTTCAATTTCACTCAAGCTGGCAGGCAAAACCCAGATTTGATGCAGATTAAACGCCAGACACCTCTCAAGAACCCCCACTGCACGTTATGTATTTATTTATTGTTTGCTTGTTAGGCTCTTATACAGCAAATGCATTCTGTTTCAAAGGGCCCACAGGGCAACAGAGAGCGAACATAGGACGGCAGCACAATAAAAAGTATTAAAACAAATAAGAGTGGGGGAAGGGTCGGTCAAACCTACTATGCCTTGTGAGTATTCAGAATGTGCACGTGCAGCAGGGAAGAGGGCAGTGAGTTATGTGCTGGGTTGTCCATGCTCGAGGGTGAGCCATAGATGAAATGCAAGGTATGGTAAGTGCTCTGCAGCAAGGAGCCGCGTTGGAAAAGTGCAAGTTGCGTGTTCTGATGGTGTACCAAGGCAAGTGCTGAAGGAAGACAGAAGCTGGGGAGATTGGGTCTGAGTGGTTAGGGGCCCAGAGGATTCATAAGGGTCCAAAATACCAATCAGAGCAACTGTGAGGTTAGAAGATGATGGAAGAAGGGAAGAAGGAGGCAAAGAGGAGAGTCTTGAGGTGCATTCAGACCTTAAGACAGTCCTGCTCAAAATGCAGAGGAAGGGGGAGACTGTTCCATAGGAGGGGCCCAGCTGAGGAAAGCGAACAACCTCCTGCTCTCTGTTTACCAAACCACTTTAGACACAGGTAGTTTGTGCCAGAGGAACATAGAAGTCTAGAAGGAGAGTATTTTCTAAGAGAGAGTTGCAGGTAGTGTGGTCCCCAGCCCCAGATAGCCTTGTGGATGATGAAGAGGGATTTGAATTTGATCCCTGCTGCAACCGGGAGCCAGTGTAGACTTTTTAGGGCAGGAGAGATGTGGTCCCTGGGCTTAAGGCCAAGAATACATTTTGCTGCTCTATTCTGGATTAGCTGAATGGAGTTGCAGGGTGGAAGAAGGTAGATTGATATGAGGAGGCTGTTGCAGTAGTCAAGCCCAGAGAGAACCAGGGCTCGGGAAACATTGAGCTTCAGTGGGAGAGTGAGAATTCCTTTGAAAAGGAAGAGTTGAAACTGGGACATCTTGGTAATATCCTGAGTGTGAGGGAGGAACAAGAGAGAGGAGTCAAAGATGAAGCCAAGGTTTATGGTTTCAGAAAAGGGAGGGGGAGGGGGAGCCCAAGGTGGAAAGCCAGAGAAAAGGGAAGAAGGAGTGGGCAGAGGTCCCAATCTGAAGGATCTCAGTTTTGCCGGCATTAAATCAGAGATCATTGGAAGTGCAGCAGGCTTGGATGGCAGATGGGCTGTCAGGATGAAGGAAGGTGAGAGTGAGTCAGGAGGAAGTCTGAAAAAGAGTTGAGTGTTGTCCGCACAACACCGGAAGTTGGAGGAAAAGGAGGAGATGAGGAGTGCCAGCTGATCAAGGTAGATATTAAAAAGCCATGGGGAGAATATAGATCCCTGGTGGACAACACATGTGGTGAAGGAAGTAGGAGAGGAGAAGGTGCCCAAGATGACTTGGGAAGAGCGGTCAGTTAGGAAAGAGGTCAGCCATTCCAATGCCTGATCCAGGATAACAAGGGTATTGTGGATCCCTTGTATGAGGATGGAATGGTTGACAGTGTCAAAGGCAGAGGAGAGATCAAGTAGGATGATGACAGCAGGGGAGTTGGAGTCCATGGATGCAAGCAGTTCTTCATTGGTGTTAAAGGCAGAGGAGAGATCAAGTAGGATGATGACAGCAGGGGAGTTGGAGTCCATGGATGCAAGCAGTTCTTCATTGGTGTACAGAAGAGCAGTTTCTGTGCCTCTGGATGCACAGAATCCAGATTGATGATCGTGGAGACCACCAACAAGTTCAGTGTGTGAGTTGAGTTGGGGCAAGGCCAGCTTCTCCAGTAGTTTCCCCAGGAAAGGGGTGATTGAAATAAGGCAGTAGTTGGATGGACAGGTAGGGTCCGCTGAAAGTTTTTTCAGGAGCAGGCGCACAAGGGACTCCTTTAAGGAGAATGTTAAAGAACCAGCGGCAAAAGAGTGGTTGCAGAAATCAGCAAGTGCTGGGGCCAGAGAGCCAATGTTGTCCTTGATGGTTCTTGACGAGCAGGGGGGGAACTTGTTTGGAAGAAGCCTTCATAGAGTGGATAACTATGGTAACTTATTCAGGTCTGAGAGGGGTAAAGGGGGAGAAGGCAGAAGGAGGAGGGTGAGTGGCCAAGAGAGGCAAGAAGGTGTGGGAAGGGTTTGGCAGGTGAGTAGCAAGGGTGTTAAGGATATCCTGAGTTTTGGTGGCACAGTGTGTGACCAGTGCATTGAAGAGGATCTGGGAAGGAAGAGGGGAGGAGGAGATTGCAGAATTGTTGGCTAGCTCCCTGTTTGTAACAACAAACAGACCACAAGAGGTACATCATTTATCTTCACTGTCTTAAAAGCACACAAGCTCACACAGAACGCAGCTACAAGTTCTATGAAGTTGGGAGGGTGTGGGAAGAGGTTGGCATAGTCCCAGGCTGCTGCATTCATATAACCAAAGGAACCAATGATTTCCAAAATGGAAGCCATGCCCTTAAAAAGCTTAGTCTACCATCACAGCTCCTCTTAGACCATGTGATCAAATGTAGCCTAACCAATCTCAGCCCCCACCATTTCCCCAGTAGCATTGTTGACCATCACAGGGAGGTGAGCACATGGAAAGGCTTTAAAGCGCTATATAGAGTGGGTTGTTGGAGAAAGAGCTTGTTGATGGAGTGTGGGGTGAGTGGAAGGAGTTTTGAGGAGAAGAATGCAGAGGGGAGCAGGAGGATTGAGACTAGACTGAGACAAGGAATTGGTAAAAGCCTGAAGACAGGGTAGGAGGTTGGTGATTTGAGCGGATATGGGGTTCAGCAGGTGATATTGAAGAGGAAGAGGTTGAACCTCAGAAGGGCTATTGGAGAAGTTGAATATCAGAAAGAGATGGTTCAGAAGTTGAGGAAGACGAGGGTGAATATTAGAATTTTGTGACTGGATAATCTGGGGCGGTTCTTGAAAACATCAAAAAGAGCTCTGAGATATATAGCCTAATCACAAGTCTGGTGGTAATGCTCAATAGTGGTAATAATGAAATTAGCACTGCCAATACCGCTCCATCGGATCAAGAGCCGGCGCAAATACTGCTGACTCAAAAATGAGCCAGAGCTATTACAGCCAGTGAGATTACAGCTGGAAATATTACAGCTGGCCACACGAGGTGCAAACACAGCTGCATCACAAATCCATGTTCAAAGGTGCTAGTGACGAAAACCAGCGCTTATACCGCCAAAAACATGGCACAGTTACCTGGGTCGGCGGCAGTAGCGATATTAGCGCCTAAATTTTGGCGATAGCCTTTATTTTGGTGCAATTTCCGCTGGGCCCTATTGGCGTTACCGCTGGAGTCGGGCGCTCTTTCACGCCAGGTTGTGATGCAGCACTGCATGACCCGGTAGTAATGGTATTTCTACTTGGCGGAAATTGTGCCCAATTACTGCCCGACTTGTGATGAAGCCCATAGTCAGATTAAGAAGGTACAAACATTCATATTTTCCCCAAGGCAAGGGGTAGGGTGAAAACCTGGCTCTGAAGGGGTTGCACCCATGGTGGAAAGAGGAATGAACATGTGGAAGACTGTTGAGGAGGATCAGATTCAACCCACATCTAGTGAGGTGACCAGGGGTTTCCAGGCCCATACCCTAGGAGAGGGATACAACAAGACCCAGTTGGAGTTAACTGAGCTGGCTAATCAAACCCCATGCTGTGACAATAACAGAGAAACTCAATTTCTACCACTGACTAGTAGAAGAGACCTAACAACAGCTAGCTGCCGTATCCGGGACAACGATCTGAGGAGTAAGGACATATTAATACCCGGCGAAGGCGCAATCCGAATGCAAGAGCCATTCTGATTGGCCCTCGCCAAGTCATTACCAGGCCGGGAATCCCTCTGTCGGGATTCCACAGCCTTTGTCCCTGGTGGGGGGCGTGGCAGCCCCTCAGCCAATGAGGAGTCTCGAAGTGGGGCCATCCCCACTCCGAGCCTCCCCACGGCTGAGAGGCTGCCTTCGCCCCCCGCCAGGGACTCGGGTAAGTCTTTTTTGTTTCATTCCCTTCCCTCCCTCCCACCGCCCCCCCCCAACTTACCTTCGTGTTCCTGCGTCCCCGGCGGGGGACGAGGGAAGCCGCCAGCCGTGTGGAGACTCCTCCACACCGCTGGAGGCTTCCCTCGTCCATCGCCGGGGACGCAGGTACATTTTTTTTTTCTTTTTTTTTTTCTTCTTCTCCACCCCGCCATCCCACTCCCACCCTCCCAACACCACTTACCTTCTTTTTGATCCTTTTTCGGGAGCGGACGCGCTGGGAACACTTGTGTTCCCAGCGCGTCCGCTCCCGATGGCTGCCATGGAAAGGGAAAACGGACTCTGTTTTCCCTTTCCATGGTGGCGGCCATTTTCTTCCTTTAAAAAAAAAAAGCTTTTAGTGCCCCGGCCACGCAGTTTTTGCGGGCCGGGGTACTAATAGCTATATGACCCTCGCGGCGGGGGCAATACCGACTCAGGTAATGCCCCGGGGCCTTCGATAAGGCCTTGCTTCGCTCGGGGCCTATACCTGTGGGCCCCGGGGCATTACCTGAGTCGGTATTGCCCTCGCCGCTCGTGTCATATTGCTTAAATAAGAGAAGGAGAAGAAGGGTTCTGAAAAGGGGTTTGAATATTGTTTTGGGGTAAACACCTCGTGAATGAAAAGGACTGTTGTTAAATAAAACGTATTGTACTCAAGCCTCCAAGTAGAGTTTCTCTTTTAGCCTACCTGATTATCTGACACAGCAAAGTGATAAAGACATCAAACTAACTGTTATTAAAAAAGTTGTTTTCTACAGACCCAGCAAGAAGTGTATTCAAATTTTGCAATAAAAGAACATCTTACTTAACTCAAATATTCTAGAGGATCATACACTATCTGTACCAAACCTACAAACCCTGTTATAAAAATAGCACATTTTATGGCAGCTCTACTGTACCATCACATTACTGTTATACTCCCTTAATAAATGTTCAAGTTTCTTTGGTTTTGTTAATTGAAGTTACATCCCGCTGTGTTCATCACATCAGATTTTTCCAAGGCACTGATTTTAAACTAACTATATATACAGGTTTTTCAATAGGAGAATTTCACTCAGATATTGAGCAAAGCCAGCGTCTACACCTGACATTGTTTGCTGGAGATTGAAAAATGATTGATGGTAGCGAATCTGAGAATGACAGTGGGTTATGTACTCAGCCTAACTGGAACTATATTTGAGATTGTTTTTATAATTATGCTGACCTCTCTGGTTTCAGCACATACAAGCAATTATGGTCTGCCTTGTAAATGCTCAGAGATCATTGAAACAGTTGTCCACTGTTGCATCCATTGCCAATGTATAGAAGAAGTATGCTGCTATATTTCACACATTGTTTGAATGAGTGAGAATATTAAAATACACATTTGTTACAAGTGCAAGTGTTACCATATATTTCATGGCTAATCCTGGATAATTTCTCTGCTTCCCTTTAGAACGGCTTTGTGGGATGCCTATTAATTTGATCAAATGTAGAACAAATGTTATTGTACCTTACATTGATCACTGGGTCACCTTATCAAAAACTTCAGTAGGGATATTTAAAGGTAAGAATACAAAATATGCTAACATGTATACATACATTCTCCTAAGGCATATATGACATGTTCCACATTCCACTAGTTGCCTTCTTGGGAAGCCAATGAATACGTGGGTGTTGAATAGTTACCATGGTTTTCATTGTTCAGTGATTATAACCTGACTCTTTTTTCGTGCACGCTTGTCATTTCAAAATGGTGACAGCAACATAGGTTCATATTAATTTAAATGGTCTGGAGTGATTTTCTTCTTATTGAGATCACTAACCATACAGAATTATTCAAATTACACGAGAGGACACCTTCTATAAGCTAGTGTATACCACCACTGCACTGGGTTGTGTAGGTTTTCCCTAGGTTCGATAATTATACTTCTGAACTAAGATCCAGTTTAACTAGCTAAGTGTGTGGGCCACCTGCCAGCGACCTCTCCCACAAGCTGTAAAAGCTACCTAAATAGCTAACATATGATACACACTATAGTGCTAACAGGTAGGGAATCATGATAACCTCACACATAGGTTTCTGCTGTCAACTACTGAAACAATAAGGGAAACAGTAGAAATCGGTATCCTGCATCTATGTTTCCACATCAAGGTGTAATGTATTCATGTCCAATCCATAGAAGTGTCAATGCAGTTAAGATTGTGTCAATGATTCGTTTGATGTGGCTGCACACGAAATGTGTCTAACTTTATAAGAAGTGAGGCAGAAATCTCTCAATTAATAACACATCCATGTTCATGCTTAACTCATTCAATGAAGCAAATGAAAAGCTACTGTTGAATTGTGTTTGGGCATGGGAGAGAAGGGGCCTATTTCCCTCCAATAAAAGCAGAACTATGCATCATAGGACATACTTCCTATGGATTTCAGCAGAAAATACAGGGAGGATAGCTCAGGGGCAACGTGCTCAACTTGAAACCTCTGGGTAATAACTGTGTTATAAATACCCAATTACAAGTACAAAAAATGTATACCTTTATTCTATACCTATGTTCTTTTATCTGGGGAAGAGCTTTGTGGGTGTCAATAGATGAAAACGGTGGCAATCATCAAAGAATTGTGGCTCGGAAGAAAGCCCTTCAGAGTGTGCGTAATAATACTTTTGTTCAGGTACATTATGAAACAGAAGAAGACCAGAGCAGGCAATTTACTTTAAAACCAAACACTAAAACAGGTAATTGTTGGGGGCCTGTACGAACGATTCCAGAGACAATTGACTGACTTTTCATTAGTGAATACATTTCCTTAATTAAAATATGTTATACATTAAGTTAAATGGAAGGTATTAGGAAGTACAAAGTACTGGTAATATTGGTGTACTACATTCCAAATGATTCGCAACAGCCTTAGGTAATAAAGAAAAAACCTAAAGATAAAGTCACCTGACAAATTCAAATTTGACCAAAGCTAATTAACCCTAAAATAATGTTTTTGCTCATATGTGTTTACACTACTTATGTCCAAGTTAATGGCAAAATGCGTGTGCTTAATCAGAGCCTCAGAAAACTGTCTTTATGTTTTGCAAGGACAGATGTAGCTACTATCTCTGTAATTTGAAAAAATAGTAAGGGAGAAAAGAAGGGAGAAGGAAAAAGAAAACAAAATATTAGAGCATTTCTTCATCAAATTCCATTAATATGTTCATTATATCTTTAGCTGCTCTTTTACCTGAGCAAGATCGTACTCATAATGTATTTATTTATTTATTTATTTATTTATTTATTTATTTTGTTCCTTATATAGCGCGTCAAGCCCAAAGGTATCTGTGCTTTCTTACATATTTATTTTATATATTTATTTGGTTTTGTATAGCACCGAGCGGTCCAAGGGCATCGTAGTGCTTGTTACAGAAGGCTTGTTGATCACATACTTTGGTTACATTCTTTACGGCTTATTGATTATACCTTATTAGGTTACATTCTTTAGTTACAAACAGGGTTACAGAGGTGCAGGCATGTTACAGGTTCCATAATGGTTACAGTGGAACATTGACATAGAAAAGTTACAGCTCTTGCACGTGTTACCTTTCAACAGAGGCATAGCATATACAGCTCAAATGCATTATAATAGCTGCAATATTAACATAGTTACATGTGGGATGGCACGGATGGCTGGTAGGAGTTAGATGGGTTGGCAGACAGGGGTGAGTGGGGCATTAGTTACCCAGGCCTTGAGTGAAGAGGTACGTTTTGAGTTGTCTACAGAATACCCAGAAGGATTCTTGTGCTCTTAATTGGGCCAGCAGGGTGTTCCATTGTTTGTTGGCGATCGTGGGAAAGCTATTACTGCCTGCTTTTTGGAGCTTGAATCTAGGGGTAGTGAGAAGATGTATGTATGCAGTTCTAGTAGGTCTTGTGCGGTGTGGTGTTGTGATTTTTTCCGACACATAGGCAGGGGCCACTCGGTGGAGACATTTGTGTGTCGAAGTTAATGTTTTGAACGTGATTCTATCTTTTATCAGTAGCCAGTGGAATTCATGTCTAGTTGAGGAGATGTGTGCTGATCTCGGGATATTGAGCGCAGCGTTGAGGGCGTTATTTTGTAGGACCTGGAGTCCTACATGCTGTGGTTCTTGGTGCCTGGATACAGTGCATTGCAGTAATCAAGGCAGGACAGGATTAAGACTCTAGCCAGAGTGATAAATGTGTCGGGTGAAAGGAATTGTCTTCAAGCGTTGATGAGATTACAGGTGTGTGTAGTGGCTGGCGTTGTGGCATTGACTTGTTTAGTAAGTGTCAGTGATGAATCCAGATAAAAACCTAGTGTTTTTATTTCACTAGCTCCTCTTTTACCTAAGCAAGAGCATACTTATAATTAATTTGCTATCATGTAAAGATATATGGTATCTTACCAAAATTCTTCCTAGTTGCAAACCAACTTTTTGGTAATTTCTCTGTATCTTTGCACTTTGCGTACCAAATTAATTACTCTAAAGAAGATATCTCAAATTAAATGTATCATTACACAAACAGTCATTATAATACTATTGTTTTAACATTTTGAATTCATTTACATGTACAGCATTTATGATTGAAATGCACAGAGAACATCCCATTCACAATCCACTGTTCAGGACTCTAATTTGATGAATTTGCCAATTTGCTTGACTTCTTCTTGAGTTCTAGTTAGATAATGTTTTATTTATCATCAACACCCAATTTATTTTTGTGCTTGAATAAATTACAAGAGATGAGGAAATGATGGTGATGAGCAGAAATTAATTATAGGTATAGTGTAGTCGGAGCGTCGCGGAGTGCGGCGAGTGTGTTGTTTGTGTTTGTATCCCTGAGGAGCTGCAGCGACCAGTCTTTCTACGCTGTCTACTTTCCAGGAGGCGGACCTTTTTCATAAAAACTCTGGACATACACGGAGCGTCGCAAAGTGCGGCGAGTGTGTTGTTTGTGTTGCTTGGGGAGCGGCGGGACGAGGGGAGAACAAGATCAGCCCACTGACGCCTGCTTTTGGAAAACATAGCGGTCAGTCTGCAATATTTTGCAGGTAAGAACTATTCAGGCCTGCGGGAATGCTATTTTGGAGCACAAATGTATACGGGACATGAGCATTCGCATGTGTTTCACAAATTAGCTAAGCTTTCCCAACGCACCATACAAGTCCTCTTGAAGTCTTAGCCGTGACTGCGGGGCTCTGCCCTTTGAACGGCTTCATCACAAAAATAACGGTCACTCTTGCAGACCTAGTCGTGACTGTGGGGCTTGGCCCTTGAACGGTTGTGCTACGACTCAGAGAAACATTTAAGTAAGGTGACGGTGCGACCGCCACCTGGCAAAAGGCGCATCAGAAGTGTGGTTGTTGGATGCAAACCGGAGGCTATTTTTTGCGATCAAAGATGTCTAAAAACATGAAAATATCAAGTACATCCCTAACTCTGAAATCCACACCTAACAAGATCTCGACAGTTAACAATCTGAAGAGAAAAGTGCGAAATCAATCACTGGATATTGCCACAAAGAAACCTTGCGAAGGCGATATTCGTGATTTCTGCAAATCAATGACAAGCGGCAGTGTTCTGATTGCTACAGCGGTTACTATGACACCTCATATCTCATCAAATGTTATTCCATTAGCAAAGTGCAACAGTGCGAATTCTATCGGCATTCATGATATTTCTATAACAGATACGCAATTAAGGACGGCTGCTGAGCAACATCCATAGAAACCTTGCCTGCAAATCAGATGGTGGCACGAATTCCCCAGCATCAATCTGAGATAACTGAAGTCATTCAAACATTGACATCGGAAGTTTGTTTAAACTTAATTCCTTCAGAATTGTCTGTTATCTTGATTGAAGATCAGGTACAATCAGACACTTCAAAGGAAACTAAATCAAATCCACTCAACAAATCCTATTCGAAACCTGATAAAGATCCCGTATGTCCACGAGACGAGGGAAAAAACATCCCAACAGTATCAGCCGACATCGATTTAGAAGATAGAGAAGAAGGGTCGAGTTTAAATCTGGAAGAATTGGCAGTAATAGCATCGTCATCTATGATCCCGGACCAGGACAATAGTTTGTACAAATCGCCAAGCCTATATGACAACACTGCAAACACTTTACATATGTCTCTGGCCGGTTTAGTAACTGAAGGAAAATTGACTCCCATTCACGATAACAACAAGACACCATTTGCTGGGTTAGCCCAGGAACCCCAATCACAAATTAATTTGCTGGAAATCAAGCCTAATTCAATGCACATGACTATAGTCACATTGATGAAGCTCTTTGAAACTTTGGTCTCCAAACTATCAACACAAGCTAACCAACTCGATCAACTAGTCACTTGGATGAATAGTTTGACGACTAAAGCATGTCTCTTTTCTAGGAGTCCTGATAAGCTTACATCCAACTGAGAGTCCAAAGCAAAGGTTTACTCCGTTTTACCGGAAATAAATCATGTCATCGAAGAAGTCCTTCCACAAGAGGAGCAATATAAATCTGTTCAGATTATTGAAAATTTGGCCGAACAACCACAAGCTAACAATCATGATGTTGTCCTTACTCCATCTCATCAAAAGGTTGATTTAACCACCAATGTTAACACTCAACAGAGCAATTCTAAGTCAATTCACGTTACAAAGGAAAATAAGTCTTTGGAAATTCCTGGACCAATGATGTACAATCTGTTTCAAAATACCAACCAATTGAAAGATAACACCAAAGAACTTGGTACTAATCGAAAAAAAAAAAAAAACCAGGAACAATTAACATTACGTTCTAGAGCTAACATCAAACATCTAATTAAACGGCTAATTCCAAAAATTAAAGAAAACTCAAAGACGGCAATCAGCAAGGCCTCTAAAAATCTGAAAAAAAATGATGGTGCAACATCTGAAACTGCAGAATACATTGTCAAAGACTACGTACCCTTGAACCAATTGATTGCCACCATAGAAGGCAACGATCTGACGACTGAAAAATTGAAAATGGATGCACCAATTGATGCATTGGTGGTTCAACCTGAGACTCAGGAAGTTCACATTCAACCTTTAATAACTCAGCAAGCAGGACTCAGCCAAGTGATGAACTCCAGAGTTGCAACTATTACAACACAGGTTGTTAATGGTCTTACTCAGGATGGTTGTTCAAAACGAGATGTGTTGGACAGCTCAAAACAAGATGGAGAGAACTTCTCAATATTGGCTGACATTAGATCTCAGATTGAGAACTCAATAAAGAATTACTTAGAGTTGCAACAATCAATGAAAAGCTCTTCACAGCTACAAGAAAATCGGCTGCACATTCCAACACCTGTTTCAAGCTCTACCAAGGAGAACACGCAACCTCAACGACAAGAACAAGTCCCTCAACATACCCAATTTGCTTTGTATCACCAAGCAGTGCAACAGTTGCAATCAAGTTGCAACAAATATTCTACCCAAAGGTCAGACACACATGGGATGGTCAAAGGCCAGCACTATTCTCAAGAGACTATTAACCAACAAGAGATCACTGCTAGGCACAAGAATTCACACATCCATGATGCTTGCGAAAGTCAACAACTTAACACACGAGAGAAACATCATTCAAAAACAGCTGATATAGATACGCAAATAGCTAAAGCAATTGAAAATTACTTTATCCTGAATATGAACAAAGCAATTCAGACCAATAAAGTTACAACAGAAGTGGAGCGAGACCAAACATTAATCAAGCACCAAGAATTCAGAAAAGCGCAGGAACCGGCTAAACAAAAAGTGAATAGCTCCATGATTGGGAAACAAAATGAGGCTAAGAACAAACAGAAGTGGAACACTCACCACAGGCTAATTCTCAAATGTCGCCTTGCTCCTTATCTGGATTACGTGCTTAATCGAACAAGCGTTTTAGCGATCTGTGAAGACATTGATGCGTTGCACGACATCACCTCAATTGACATTGCACAGGTCGAGTTCATCAAAGATCATGATCATTCCATGGTGAGACTTTGGCTACCTTCGAACCTAACAATAAATGAGTTATGGCAAGCCCGAATGGAACTATTTGCCCTGGGTTTTGTGTTGGCCAGAGATCCCATGTGCTTAGATGCTCAAGGAAACATAACCTTAGAAACAAAAAGTAAATATATGGAGGAATTTGATCAGGGAAACTACAACTATTCTAATAATACCACTGCCCCAAACATACCCAGAAATTTACAAACATTGGAAAATGAGAGCGAACCAAAATCATAACAAAGAATTGATTCACGTACGTTATCCTTAATTAGCTGGAACACATGTGGCCATATCCATCTATTAGGCCCTAGTGCAGTTGTTCTACTGCCTCATGATATAATATTGTTGCAAGAAACATGGCTAACCAAGAGCCCTACGTGGGAAGAACATACTATTTTGTTAATTCCAGCAATTACAAGGCTGTCTGGAAGGCCCTCTTCATGGCTGATGATTATTATTAAGAACCATAATAACTGGAGTCTCTCTGACTGGGCTTCCCCGAATCCTTACTTACAATTGGTCAGATTGGATATGGGAGGAAGTGCAATGGCAATACTGAATGTCTACAGAAATCCGAAAGGTATTGGGGATGAAGATTTTTTTTTGGAGTTGGAACTCCTTTTGAACATCATCTCAGATGCACCGGATATCACTTAAGTGATTGTAGCCGGAGATTTAAATTTGCAGCTTTTACCCAAGCACAATCTGAAATTTAATCTAACTTGTGTAAGATGGAAGAACATAATAAAAATCCGGAAATTATTCATGTGTAATGGATCGGTTCCTGGTGACATTTCCCCCAATACAACTTGGGGTAGAGGAACAGTGTCCTCAATAATTGATTACATTTTTGTGGATTCACTTACTTTTAATAAGGCGGTCAGCTTTCAGATTCTCCCACAAATAAACAGTGATCATAATGCTCTGAACTTAAAATGGAATGTTGAAATGGAATTTCAAAAAAATAAACAAAAATTTGACCATACAGTGTCAACCAATAATGCCCGTTCAAGGTTGGTATGGAATGGGCGGAACTTGGCAAACTATTGTACAACAATTGAAGCGAACACTCACCATCCTCATATTGACTATACAGCATATCTCCATCTTTTTCAAGTTGTCTACAAAGAACGTAAACTTGATTTTGCGAAACCTAGGCATGAATTCGATGTGCTTGCACAACAAAAAAAACAACATTAAGGAAAAACAGAAAATTAATTCTGCTTTCAAATTGCATTGATAAACACCAGAAGTTAAAATCACTTAACTGTCGGTATACAAACTGGCTAAGAGGCCATCATATTCTTATGTATCAAAAAGATGGGGAATCTATGTTGTGTAACAGTATTAATAAAAATATGGGACAAATTTGGGCTCTAATTAACGACGCTACGAACTCTACCCAAAAGGCAGCTCAATTAAATGGAGTGAGTGAAGGTCAATGGATCAATTACTTCACCATCATGTACCAGAAAGATCCTTGCCTAATAAGCATTGTCACAAGACAGCATTCTAATTATGCAGGCCTAAAAATTGAAGAAGAAGATGTACTCTTCTACATAAACAAGCTCTCAAATTCACGAGCACCCGGACCGGATGGTATGAGCAACTACATGTTCAAACAAGCACTGATACAATGGTCTAAGATCTTGACGTTAATCTTCAATTAAATTATCAATAATGACATCATACCAGCTTCGTGGAAATGAGCAATCTTAATACCGATTTTCAAAAAAGGAGACCGATCTTTACCAAAGAACTATAGGCCCATTTCCCTACTAGATGCTTCAGAAAAGTTGTTTTCAAAATTTATTTTGAGAGACTTTACTAAATGGACATTCGAGTCAGATGCCAGAGATCCCTTCCAGACCGGTTTTGTAGCCAGTATGGGAACATGTATTAATTTACTTACACTAACAGCTATCATTGAGCATCACAAAATAATTAAACAGCCATTATATTTCATTTATATAGACCTACGGGCCGCCTTTGACTCTGTTTCACGCAAGTTATTAGTTCAAAAATTAACTTGATTAGTATGTCCGAATTATATCATACATCTGATTGAAGATCTACTTACAAATAACACAATACAAATCCGTCTTACACATGATGGGAAATTATCTCAACCGATTAAAACATTTCGAGGGTTGAGACAAGATTGCACTCTTGCATCAGCTCTATTCAATTTTTTTATTTCTGACGTGGGTGAGTCCTTCAAAAACATCCTCATAGATCCACCAAAACTAAACAACAAGGCTATGCATTTCTTAATGTATGCAGATGATCTTGTGATTATGTCTAAAACACAGAAGGGCTTGCAAAAATCTTTGAACGCAATCATCAACTACACAAATGCGAATCATTTAAGCATCAACCGCGAGAAAACAAAGGTGATGACGTTTAATGTCAACCGTAAAACATCTAGAGCAATGTTTACCTGGAACATTAAGGGTGAGAACCTCCAAATAGTAAATCATTATACTTATTTGGGTGCCCAAATATTTACAAAACATCAAACTGTGGCATACAAACAACAACACCAAGACAAGGTGACTACTTTCATACAACAAACTAAAATAATTTTAAGGAATTATGGAAAGTTCACTCTGGTTCCGGCTCTTTCGTTCTATAATCAAAAAGTCTCACCTATTTTGTTATATTCATCGGAATCGAGACCGGTAATGACCAAAAAAGTTTGGAACAATTTGGAATCAAAGTACTGGCGTAGCGTTCTTCATCTGCCAACATCAACTCCATTAGTTATCATTCGACACGAGTTGGGACTAATTTCCCTCTACTTTAGATACATTTGGCTAGTAATAGCTTTATTTCGGAAATGCTTACTGGCATGGAAATCAACAACGGTTCTAGGAATTTTGGCTAATTACATTTTTGATTCTAAAGACAGCTTTACAACAAAATGGCGAAATCTAGTCATTGACACGTTGGCGTTGGTTGATGCTTCTCTTTCAAGCTTACTTCAGAACCCAGATCACATCAAAACAATAATTTTTGCAATGGATTGGAATAATACCAGAACCAAATGCGCAAATTATTGGGATCATGATCCAATAACTTTCACATTCAAGAAGCACTCCTTTCCTGAACGCTAGTTGATCAAACCTCCATCTATAAAACATTGCAATGATCTTCTGCGACTAAGACTCAATCTATGGCCAACGAGGCAGGTGATGGCCAGGCGTAAGCTTATTAACAAAGATCAAGCGATTTGCAGATTTTGTGAACAGCAAGACACCATTGAATCACTGAGACACTTACTCACTGAATGTGGATCACTTGTAAATTCTCGTGTCAAATTCTTTAAACATCTAACTGAACCATTTGGAGTTACAACATCAGACACACTTTGGAGAACTATCTATTCTGGCATCTCCACAGCCGTGTCGATAGGGGCATTAGCCTTTTGATATGAGCTAAAGCTCGATGAAACTAAAGTAAAGTAGTAGTAATGGGAACTACGGTAATTGAATACGAACTGATTCTCGGGGTAATGTTCGACTAGACACCGCAAGTTACCAACTTTAAATATCAATGCAAGATGTTGCTGTTGATCTTGTTGTTGTGTTGTGTCTAGTGTTATTTCGTTTGAATAGTCTTGCTCTTCACACATTTTTGCTTTTTATACATTTTGATATAATTTTATATAATTCTATTTGCGTCCTTTTATAAATTGTATATTTTAATTCATTATATTGAAAAGTTGTTAAATTTCAACTATATCAATAAAAAAAAAAAAAAATTATAGGTTACTAGATGGATGTTGTCTCCTAGACATTGCATTGCACTTTCTCACTTTAAATGCCAGGAAGACTGAGGTTTTATTCTTCCCTGATAAAACATTCTCCTCTCCCCCCTCCAAGGTCTATCTCATTTCCATATACTCTCTCTGTCTCTTCTACCACACATAATCTTGGTCTTTATTTTGACTCTAATCTCTCTTTTACTCACCACATTTCTCTCACGTCTCGTTCCTGTTGTTTTCATCTCTACAACATTGGTAAAGTTTGTTCTTCTCTTACCTTCCCTGCTACTAAACTTCTTATTTCTTCTCTTATTTTCTTGCGGCTTTTCAATTGTTCTGTTACACAGTTTGGTCTCCCATCATCTCGTATTGCTCCTTTAAAATGTACATACCATTTTCAGTTTGGGTACTCTGTTTACTCTCCTATCTTGACTCTATTACAGCAACACCTGTCTCACTTGGCTGGCTTCCCTGCCATTCCCAACTTAAATTTAATTTCCTCTGCTTTGTCTTTAAACCTCTTTTTGGTTTAGCCACGGACTATCTTGCTGCACTTGTACTTCTTACACTCCTTCCTGCTCCCTTTGTTCTTCTTCTCTCATTAGGCTGAACGTTACTTCTCCTCCCTGTGCTCAGTCCCGTTTTCAGTCTTTTCAGCTTCTCGCTCCCCTTCATTGGGATGCTAGCCCCCTCTCTCCTCGGTCTATCTCTGTGTACTCTCTTTTTCATCTCTCTTTGAATAATCACCTCTCAATGCCCTCTGATTGTTAGCTTTCAGCATTGTTGTTGTCTTGACCTATATACATTACTGATGTACCGTTTAATTTTAATTTTTAGGAGCGCTTTGGATTAAGGCACTTTAGAAATACAATAAAAATACAAAATACAAAATGTTTTCATCTGTTTTTGTTGAGTTGGTATAATTTGGCTTACCTACTGGGCACTCATGAAATGTGAATTCCACAATATGTGCATTCTCTAAAGCATGTAGATGGCATTCCCGAGAATATTCGGACCATCTTGGAAGATGTTAAAGTCGGTTTGTTCCAACTATTTACATGAAAAGTGAACTATTGGATCCAAAGTGTACTTCTCCTCTGGGGAGTGCAACATTTAAAGGTGTGCCATTTCGATGTGACAATATCTATCAAAAACATATTAAATAATCATAGTTCCAGTGGTTCTATGTTTTCCCTTTACAATGTTGTAATGCCTCCAAATGTTTAATTAAATATTACTCAAATATACATTCCAGTCCTTGACGTTTATTTTTTTCATTATTCATTATTAAGAGGAACATAATACATGCACGTTTTCACCATTGATAATTCAGATTCATGTTAATTATTCTGTTAACTTTTTGTATGTTTCTGTTCCTTCCAGATGTAAGGTATCATGATTACCCTCTTGTTTTGTTTTGCAGTAAGCTTGAGTGGTTACAAAATGGATTTCGAGAACTATAAGTAACACAATATTTGGTGTAACCATTCTAGTATTTGTATCTGTATTCATATGAATTTGTTATCAATAATTCATTCAGAAATTAGTATAATCAAGTGATGTCTATATATACACATTATGGGCTCAATGGGAATGGGGAAGGTGGCAATTATGGTACCGCAAATTAGTACCGCAATTATGGTACCGCAAATTGGTACCGCAAATTGCAGTACCGTAATTGCCTCCAAGTTCCCTTTGCGGGTCCCGCCCTTAAAGGCTGGTAAAACCAGCCGTTAAGGTAGGGACCAGAAAAGGGACCTCGTAGTAGGGCGGTAAGGGATTACCAGCACCGGTGCCCTTACCGGTGCCGGTAATCCCTTAGCACCATCCGTGTAATGAGGCGCCATCTCTACTATAGATCTTTTCATCTCAAAAGTGTTTTGTTTTTGTTAAATTTGATGTTGTTTTGGAAATCTTTAAGTATTTCATCCATTGTCATGCAATTCTATTTAATGTAATCCCAAATGTTTGGGATATTTCTTCTCTGTGAAAGATAGTGAAAGATAGTGAGCTAAAGACTCTGGGTAAGTCTCTCGTAACCAGGACTAATGTCTGGCAGAGGGACTCCCAGGACCCCCCTTGTTAATTTGCATATTTAGGTAACTTTGGGTCTCACCCTAAGTTACTAGGGGAATCCAGACGTGGACCCCTTGCTCACTATTCTTAGAGAGGCACAGATCCACCCTACTGATGAGGTCCAACCAGACCGAAACACGTGTCTGGGTTTTCTGTTGGTACTCTAGTTCAGAGGAGAATTGCCTAGCATTTCGGTGCTGGACTGCCCCAAGGCAGGACAAAGACTGAAATGTTTGGGATATTTCTTTTATGTGAAAGATAGTGAGCTAAAGACTCTGGGTAAGTCTCTCATAACCAGGACTAATGTCTGGCAGAGGGGCTCCCAGGACCCCCCATTGATAATTTGCATATTTAAGTAACTTTGGGTCTCACCCTAGATTACTAGGGGAATCCAGACATGGACCCCTTGCTCACTTTCACTATTCTTAGAGAGGCACAGATCCACCCTACTGATGAGGTCCAACCAGACCGAAACACGTGTCTGGGGTTTCGGTTAGTACTCTTGTTCAGAGGAGAATTGCCTAGCATTTCGGTGCTGGACTGCCCCAGGGCAGGACAAAGACTGATATCTTTGGGATATTTCTTCTCTGTTAAAGATAGTGAGCTAAAGACTCTAGGTAAGTCTCTCGTAACCAGGACTAACATCTGGCAGAGGGACTCCCAGGACCCCCCTTGTTAATTTGCATATTTAAGTAACTTTGGGTCTCACCCTAAATTACTAGGGGACTCCAGACGTGGACCCCTTGCTCACTATCACTATTCTTAGAGAGGCACAGATCCACCCTACTAATGAGGTCCAACCAGACCGAAACACGTGTCTGGGGTTTCTGTTGGTACTCTTGTTCAGAGGAGAATTGCCTAGCATTTCGGTGCTGGACTGCCCCAGGGCAGGACAAAGACTGAAATGTTTGGGATATTTCTTTTATGTGAAAGATAGTGAGCTAAAGACTCTGGGTAAGTCTCTTGTAACCAGGACTAATGTCTGGCAGAGGGATTCCCAGGACCCCCCCTTGTTAATTTGCATATTTAAGTAACTTTGGGTCTCACCCTAAATTACTTGGGGAATCCAGACGTGGACCCCTTGCTCACTATCACTATTCTTAGAGAGGCACAGATCCACCCTACTGATGAGGTCCAACGAGACCGAAACACGTGTCTCGGGTTTCTGTTGGTACTCTTGTTCAGAGGAGAATTGCCTAGCATTTCGGTGCTGGACTGCCCCAGGGCAAGACAAGGACTGATATATTTGGGATATTTCTTCTCTGTGAAAGATAGTGAGCTAAAGACTCTAGGTAAGTTTCTCGTAACCAGGACTAATGTCTGGCAGAGGGACTCCCAGGACCCCCCTTGTTATTTTTTTTATTCTATTTAATTGTATATGGTCTATCAATGGTTTCAATTTCTTTTTGTCCGGACTCTGCTCATTCATTGCTAAAATGCACACCTGCTCCCAGTTCTAACAAAGTTATCATCTAATGATATTAGAGAAATTCACATTTTTGAGACAAGACGTTGCATGAGAGACAGCAACCGAACTTCTGATATTAGGAAGCTCCTTGGCAAGACCTAAATTATGCAAGGGGTAATCAGGTTTCAAGGTCAAGGACTGCTCCATCCCAGTAGTTGGTACAGTTAAGACTCTGAGGGTCTTTTTCTATTCATGCCTCAGTGCAGAGTCTCAGACAAATTACATTTCAAAGAACTGACACTACTATCTGAAACTCCTTAGGAACATGAAGCCTTTTATCGCCAAGGCAAACTGTTCCTCAATTGCTCAAGCCATTATTCTATCATGGCTTGATTATTACAATGCATTATTGGTAGAGGCTAGAATAAAATGCATGCAACAACTGCCAATCCTACAGAACAATGCTGTTCGCATTGTTGAAAGTATTCCCATACGTTAGCATATATGCATCGTTAGGCAATTGCTACACTGGCTTCCCATCTCTTCCCGGATTCAATTCAAGATGGTTTCTCTTGTACACAAAGGCCTTTATGACAATGCACCAGCCTACCTTAGAGCCCATTTTACCCTGTATGAACCCAAATACTCCATTCGATCTGCCAACCTTGATCTGATTAATACCCTCAAGTTCACAAAGGCCAAGGGGCTGGGAAGGGCTTTTCCGGTACTGGCATCACAGGTTTAGAACTCATTCCAAGTACCCTACATCTGGACAATAATGCATATACCTTCCATTCAACATTAAAAAATAGACTTGGCACTGAACTACCAGCAGGCCTGACCTGACCTGCTAGGAGTTCAGGCCCCTACCGGCATGTTTTTCACTGAAGCACCAACACGTTACTAACGGTGCTGGGGCTTCAGGGTTCCCACTCCGATGGAGTCCAATAGGACTTCATCAGAATGGGAACTTAGCGTACCTCCATCTCTTGTGATATCCTGTCGGTAGCACCAGCGGGTTACTGCCAACCTCGTAATGAGTGCCTATAGTTATAGTTTGTAAACGTATGTCAGATTATTTTTACTACCATTTTCAGTAATATATTATAATGTAATATTATGTTTTGGGGGTTGGTGGGTGAGGCCTTCATGAAATGGCTCCTCAACTCCACAATTCTGTTTTAGGATTTGTGGAATAATTTAGTGTTGTGGCAACTTCATTGTCACACTAGATCAATGGTTCACTAGGGAGTCTAGTATTGTATTCAGAACAAATGTGCCATGTTTGAAAATAAATTACGTACAATGCATAGAAACAGTAGCATCCTTGTGTAAAGGCCTCATGTTTACTTGCATTCACATGACTTATGATTCAATGTGTTACTGAGAGATTGGTAACTTGACAGATTGGTAGTTTGGCTACTGCAGAAGTGACTGCATTGTATCATCTGACCATGCCACAATGATTAACAGAAAAGTAACTGCCAAATTTCCACATACTGTCCGTTATAAATTATAAATAGGAATGAATCGGAAAAGGGAAAAAAAGCCAAAGCAAATCTCGATAGAATAAAGCATGCCAGGATAAAATGTATGCAAACATGTGCCTAATAATGCAGAAAACTTAGAAATTGTTGAATAACAAGTTAGCACTAGCAAAAACAGACTAATGGAGAGCGGAAAGGAAATAGAGGTGCAGCTATGACATGTCCTTAAGAAATATCTTTAACAATTTAGCATTTAAAAAACATATTTTTAAAAGAAAAGAGGAAGTTTTGGATATCTAGAACTGAACTGTCTAACTCCCCACAGAGGGAATTTTTTTCAATTCTAAATGACCCTAAAGAAAGTCAAATAAACATGACTCTCTCTCAGAGGTTTTTTTTATGTTTTTAAACTAGAAAATTCAGGTAGTTATACTGGAATTGATAGTGAAAACCAATCTGCTACTCACCTGAATAAATGTGCAGCTGCTTGACTACAACAAAAAACTTGATACATTTGCAATGCTAACCCAGGATGACCCTTCCTCCTGTTTTCAAGAGAGAAAATGCTATGGCTCTACTCTGGGCCCATTCCCAGTATCTCTTTGTAACTCTCAAATACTTCACCAGATATTGAAAATACTTCTCTCTCTATGCCAAACTTTGGGCAATTTAAAAAAATCTATCATTATCTCACTACTTAGGAAGGTCATAGTGGCATGATTTGCATCATACAATGCTTGTCATAGCTTAATTTACACCCCAGAGGTAGTAAGACTATCTGCTTGGGGATTTGGTATGTTATGTGTCAGAGAATATTGCTATATCTGATGTAGGGGCCTAGGTGTAGGGGCCTAGAGGCCTAGAGTGACGGTTTCTGAACTTATGGCAAGTGAAGACTGTATTCTTGAGCAGTGACAGACACATCGGGGCTCATTACGAGTCGGCAGTAGCGGTGCCAGAAAAACCAGCAGGCTGCCGCCGGACCCATAATACCATTCCACCTCCCTGATTGCCAGAATCACTGGGGCATTAAAACCCCAGTGACCCGGTAATTCAGGAGGCGGAATTCCGTAAATCCCCATTCCCATGGAGTCCCATAGGACTCCATGGGAATGGGGAACATGGAAACACTGGTTCCGTCTATGACAGAGCCAGTGTTTCCATGTCAGCCTGCAGGCAGGTGGTGTTACTCCCGCCAGGTCAGACCTGGCAGGAGTGCACCTCCTGCCTGCAGGACTCGGAATCAGCTGGTCCAGAAACAACGGTGGCAGCGGATTTACCGCCACCGTTGTTTCCGGACCGGCTGACTCATAATGAGGCCTATTATTTGTCAAAATACTGTTGTGAGCCTACCATCAGAACTCATGGGAATCTACTTTTGCCACCCTTCAGTAATGACAAAAACAAAATGTCATCAATTATCCCTATTTTAACACACAAGAACGGTTTTGGAGCACATATGAGTACATATATAGTTTTTAATATCAGATTCAATCTCATAATCTACGATCACTGTCCCTAGATAGAAGCACACCCTGTCCCTGTCAGGGGGTGCTATCCCTAGGTTGTCAGTGATGTACCGCCTATCTAACAAGAAAGAGAGAGGTAGCTATCCCTATAAACACAACCCAATCCATCATATGTGATATACACTTTCAAATTTAAAACCATATACAGTAACCCAAACTAACATGAGGGAGATTGCACCTATATGTTTGTCAGAGGCCCACTAGCCACAGCCTTTGTCCCATGCCAGTGAACAGAGCATTCGGAAGTGCCCAATGTATATTTGAATACACTTACAGGGTAATTCATAGAATTTCGCAGAAAAGTGTCGCAAGCGGCTGGCGCAGAGTGTCCGCGTGCGATTGTCTGCGCCAGGCACGTGCGCTAAAACCGATTTCCACGCACAGCGTATTCATGGATTTTAGGCTCCCAAACCAGCCGTGGCGCAGAGTATCGCAGCGACCCTGCAGCAGCGCCAGTAACGCCCCCAAGAACGCCCTCGCGCAAGGAAAAGCCATCAAAATCGCTAAATCATCGCAAAGGGCTGCGCTAACCCTGGACCAGTTTACAGGGCTGCCAAACAAGGAACGCAAAGCGGGTAACGTGCATATCAGGGGTACGCGTGAAGTTATACACGTGATTAGCCAGGGTGCCAGGGTACGTGTATTTCAGGGGTGCGCGGGAAGTTCAACACGCGATAGTCCAGGGAACGTGTATTACAGGGGTACGCGGGAAGTTCAACACGCGATTGTCCAGGGAACGTGTATTACAGGGGTACGCGGGAAGTTCAACACGCGATTGTCCAGGGAACGTGTATTACAGGGGTACGCGGGAAGTCTTACATGCGATTAGCCAGGGCACGTGTAATACAGGGGTACGCGGGAATTATCACACGCGATTTGGCAGGGTACGTGAATTACAGGGTTGCGTGGGAATTATCACACGCCATTTTGCTGGGTACGTGTATTACAGGGGTGCGTGGGAATTATCACACGCGATTAGGCTGGGTGGGTCCTCACAGGTGTTCCCTGTACACCCTCCACGGCCCCTGCAGGCAGCCCACAAAACAGGGGACTACCCTGCACACCTGCTAATGTCCCCCTGCACCCCCACCCCCCAGCCACCAGGGGCACCCACCACCAGGCCCCCACCCATGTCTCCTACCACCCCCACCCCCCAGCAGTGCAGGGGCAGCCTCCACCAGGCCCCCACTCATGTCTCCCACCACCCCCACCCCCCAGCCACCAGGGGCAGCCTCCACCAGGCCCCCACTCATGCCCGACTCATGACACCCACCACCCCCACCCCCCAGCACTGTGGGGCACCTGCCAGCAGGCCCCAACCCATGTCACCCACCACCCCCACCCCCCCAGTCACCAGGGGCACCCTCCACCAGGCCCCCACCCATGTCTCCCACCACCCCCACCCCCCCAGTCACCAGGGGCACCCTCCACCAGGCCCCCACTCATGTCTCCCACCACCCCCACCCCCCAGCAGTGCAGGGGCAGCCTCCACCAGGCACCCACTCATGTCCCCTATCACCCCCACCCCCCCAGTCACCAGGGGCACCCTCCACCAGGCCCCCACTCATGTCTCCCACCACCCCCACCCCCCCAGTCACCAGGGGCAGCCTCCACCAGGCCCCCACTCATGCCCGACTCATGTCTCCCACCACCCCCACCCCCCAGCACTGTGGGGCACCTGCCAGCAGGCCCCAACCCATGTCACCCACCACCCCCACCCCCCAGCAGTGCAGGGGCATCCTCCACCAGGCCCACACTCATGTCCCCTATCACCCCCACCCCCCAGCAGTGCAGGGGCAGCCTCCACCAGGTCCCCACTCATGTCTCCCAGCGTGCTACGTGTATTCCAGGGGTGCGCGGGAAGTTCCACTCGCGAATAGCCTGGGCGCGTGTATTTCAGGGGTGCGCGGGAAGTTCCACACGCGAATAGCCTGGGCGCGTGTATTTCAGGGGTGCGCGGGAAGTTCCACACGCGAATAGCCTGTGCGCGTGTATTTCAGGGGTGCGCGGGAAGTTCCACACGCGAATAGCCTGGGCGCGTGCATTTCAGGGGTGCGCGGGAAGTTCCACACGCGAATAGCCTGGGCGCATGCATTTCAGGGGTGCGCGGGAAGTTTTACACGCGATTTCAGCAGGGTACGTGTATTTCAGGGGTGCGCGGGAATTCTCACACGCGATTTGGCTTGGTACGTGTATTACAGGGGTGCGTGGGAAGTTACACACGCGATTAGGCTGGGTGGGTCCTCACAGGTGTTCCCTGTACACCCTCCACGGCCCCTGCAGGCAGCCCACAAAACAGGGGACTACCCTGCACACCTGCTCATGTCTCCCACCACCCCCACCCCCCAGCAGTGCAGGGGCAGCCCCCATCAGGCCCCCACTCATGTCCCCTATCACCCCCACCCCCCCAGTCACCAGGGGCACCCTCCACCAGGCCCCCACTCATGTCTCCCACCACCCCCACCCCCAGCAGTGCAGGGGCAGCCCCCACCAGGCCCCCACTCATGTCCCCTATCACCCCCACCCCCCCAGTCACCAGGGGCACCCTCCACCAGGCCCCCACTCATGTCTCCCACCACCCCCACACCCCAGCAGTGCAGGGGCAGCCTCCACCAGGCACCCACTCATGTCCCCTATCACCCCCACCCCCCCAGTCACCAGGGGCACCCTCCACCAGGCCCCCACTCATGTCTCCCACCACCCCCACCCCCCCAGTCACCAGGGGCAGCCTCCACCAGGCACCCACTCATGTCCCCTATCACCCCCACCCCCCCAGTCACCAGGGGCACCCTCCACCAGGCCCCCACTCATGTCTCCCACCACCCCCACCCCCCCCAGTCACCAGGGGCAGCCTCCACCAGGCACCCACTCATGTCCCCTATCACCCCCACCCCCCCGCCACCAGGGGCACCCTCCACCAGGCCCCCACTCATGTCTCCCACCACCCCCACCCCCCAGCAGTGCAGGGGCAGCCTCCACCAGGCACCCACCCATGTCACCCACCACCCCCACCCCCCAGCAGTGCAGGGGCAGCAGGCAGTCAGGCAGCAGCAGGTGGGAGCGTGCTCGGGCTCTGGGGGGCAGTAGTTCGGCCTTCCGGGCAGGAGCGTGGTATTCCGTGTGCGTACGCGTGACCAGCTTGGTACGGAGTGATTTGGCACGTGAAAATCCTGCACGTCAGCGTGAAAACTGAGGAAAGGCCCTCAGTGCGTAAGCGCGTCTGTGACGTGACCCGCACAGGTGTTTCCCACACAGCACGTGATGACAGAGCACACGTGGAAAGACTGCACGTCAGAGTGTAATCGCGTGTGATTGGTGGAAATGGCCCTACACGCAGAAGTGACAAAGCGTGTAATTGGTGGAAATGGCCCTACACGCAGAAGTGACAAAGCATGTAATTGGTGGAAATGGCCCTAGCGCGTACACGCCGCGTAAGTGACGCTGGACGTGTGGGCCTGTATAAAAGGTACGTGTAGAACACGTTTTCCTTGTACGTGCTTTTCGTGGAGAGCTAGTGGGTGAATTCTGTACTTCTTGTCGTTTCACACGCGATTTACTTCACGGCGTTTCAAGTTCGTATTCCCTGTTACCTCTGACAGCTTTTTCTCTTTTTTCTCTTTTACTGGTTTACCTGGGCCTGTTCCCTCAAACAGTGTTCCCTTCTACTGTTGTCCTGTCTCCTCAGACAGCGTACAAATCTTCTTTTGGCGGGGGTGTTGCCAACCAAACGTGCTCCTTTTACACGCTCGTTTACCAGGCAGACGGTGAGTCACGCACGTATCTAACATCTGTGCTTGCCCCGTGTGTAGCCTACCCCTTCAGAGGTCATTCTAGGCTGCGTGTGACACGCATACGTTCATTCTTGTGTTACTGGGTGCCACAGCGTAGTGCAGGTTTTTCTCTCTGCACACGTGGTCTAGGAGGGGTTGCGTGCACGTCATCTCCCTTTTTTGGGCCTCCTGTGCGTTGCGTGACCCGTCATCTTTCCCCAGGGGTTACAATCAGCCTTGCTAGAGCACTAGGGTACAATTACCATCTGGTACCCAACCCCTTTGACCCCCAATTGCCCAGGACAATAGTCTACATCCACTCCCATACGCACATTAACATCAGTGCCATGGCTGGGAGGCGAGGATTCCGTAAGGGTGGCAAAGGTGGAAGAGCCACAAGTGGTGGCCGTGGTGGATCCGGTAGGGGACGTGGTCGTAACTTGCAGGGTGAGCCTGTCCCCCCATGTGTGGAGGACCAGTCACGGGCACCCATAATCCCCCCCTCCCCCCCTCCCGTTGAGGCTGATGTGGCTGACACCATCCATGCTCAGCCCTTGTTGGACCAGCCCATTGTGGCACCAGACCTGGCTGACTCCATGGCTGACTTCCAGGTCAGCAGGGCTACGACACATGCGCTGGTGCACGTTGATGCCATCATGCCACGTGGATCTGGGGCAGCAAGGTGATCTGCTGCACCAAGGAGGCAGGGCGGAGAGGCTGCAGGGGCAGCTGCGGCTCCATCCACCCCAGCCCTCACACACCCAGCCAGGACAGTGTCGGTCCTAGTCCATGCTGCTGACATTCCCCCTGACACCATCACACTAGAGCCAATGCCTGCACCAACTCCCATGCTGAGTGTGCAATCCCACACTCCTGATACAGAGTCCACCAGGGCTCCTGCCCCTAGTGTCCAGAGCGGCGCAGGACACTCAGGATCACCACCACCTTCCAAGCGGAAGAGGAAGAGTGCTCGTCCGGCACAGGCTGATGCCCCAGACACGGCTACACAGTCCGGCCCGTCCAGGAAGCCCAGCTTCACGGATGACGAACTGAATGCACTTGTCGAGTATGTGTCCGGACATGACAACGAGATGGTCATTGTTGCAGGATCCAAGACCACACCTGCACAACGCCAGGCACACTGGCAGACCGTTGCGGACATCGTAAGTGCCCTTGGAATCGTGAGGCGCACAGCCAATGATTGCTATAAGCGCTGGAATGACCTAAAGCGCAGGGCAAAGAGTAAGCTGGCCTCAAGTCATGCCGCAACTCTAGTGACTGGAGGTGGGTCTCCAGTAGTAGACATGGAACTCACTCCACATGAGTCAGTCGCTGGGACCTACGTCACGGAGGAACAGATCCAAGGCGTGGGAGATCTGGCTGATTACGAGGCATTGTCCGGTGAGTGCACATGCATGTGTGTGTCATCCATGTGCATGGTGTGTGTGTGAGGGCTTCTGTGTGTGTGCCAGGTGAGAGTGTGTGCGCCTGAGTCGTATGGGTCAGCCATGTGCTTCATGCAATACTTCCTGCGCAGCTGCATTTGGCCATAGCAGTATCCCTTCTGCCAACAGTAGACATCTAGCCCAACTGCACGCCAGTTGCCCTTGAAGTGTCACCTTGCCACAACATTGTTGCTTATTTTTCACTGTTCATTCAGTCAGATTGTTTGCATTCCCCCACTTTTACTAGCCATGTCGCTGTCCACTAGTCACATGTCTGACATGGCAATGGTGAAGTGGAGTGACTTTGTTACCTGGATATCATTTGTACACACATGTCCCTGTGCAATTGGACCATTTCAGACTGGCAGCTCCAGGTGAAAAATCTGACCTGTTAGAATTAGAAAAGCAATTACATGCGGGAACTGGACTGAATGAATAGGTGCTGCCCTCCTCTCCATCTTCACTCAATAGCAATGGTACATGCCATCTGTGTGATGGCATGTGTGTTTCACCTGGCAATCACAGGCCAATGTGTGATGCCACTGCCAGGCAGCATGCAGAAAATGTGTTCATTTTCCATCTTGGTGTCATCAGTGTGTGCCATTTGCCTGCACTTCATACGCAGTGAGGGTGCATGCATGGGAGGGTTTTAGTCATGTGGGACATGTGTCAATCAAGTACTGGTTCTCTTGCTTCTCAGCCCTCATTGTGTGCCATGGTGCTAATGCCTGTTTCCATTTCTTTGTTTTCATGTCTTTGCAGGGGAAGACGCACCTGATACTGCTGGGGTTGTGGAGATGGTGCAGACCCAGGAGGGGTCCGAGGGCCGACCAACCACCAGTGAGGGACGTGGTGTGGTGGTGGGGGAGAACCCACAAGTGCTGCAGGTCGTGCTCTCAAGGGGTGTCTCTGGCTGCACCTCCCCCGAGCTGTACTCAGGTGTTGATTCGGATGAGACCTACGTGCCGTCGCAGGTGAGTGTTCCAGGGAGGGATTCTGTTCTGTCTCACCCACCTGCACCAGGGTCAGAACCCTCCATGGGGATGTCAGTGTTGGCAGCTACGCCTTCGGTGGTTACGGATGCAGGGTCACACTCCGCGACATCTGATCCTGTTTCTGGGCCAGCAGATCAGAGGGGGAATGCAGTCCTGCAGCCTCAGGCAGTGCCGGCACAGCAAGGCGCAGTTCGCCTTGCCCCAGACAGGTGTGGTGCCCGCCGACGTGGTGGCCGTACGCCACCCGGCAATACCGCATGGGAGCAATCCATTTACGGTATGGCAACCCAACAGGCTGCATCATCCGAGATGATGGCTCAGGCCATGGATAGGGTGGCCACTTCCATTGTCCCCCCAGAAAGGCTGATGGAGCGACTAGAGCAGGCAACCGACTCCATCTGCCAGTCACACAGGGAGGACATGTTGGGGTCCAACAGGGACAGGCGGGCGGCACTGGCGACTCTGCAGGAGGCCATCTCCATTGATTCCCAGGGCCACAGGGAAGCCCTGATGCAGCAGCTCCTTCACCTCAGGACGACTCTTGGTGAGCTTGAGGCTTCAACACACCAAAGGACAGAACAGCAGCTGGAGCGTCTCACCCGTACGCTCTCAGCTGAGATGCAGGCAACGAGGGCGGAGGTCCGGGCATCCCGTGAGTTTTTGCATGGGGACCTCCGCACACTCATCCTCCAGAACCAGACCTACCACACCCGCATGCTTGCAGCCATGGAGGAGCAGACTAGGGCCTTGCGTGGGCTGCCTCCCATAGTGCAACCACCTCCGGATGCAGCTGCACAGGGTGATAATAGCGACAGCAGTGATACTCCCACAACAGGGTAGCCGTGTGGGCCATGAGCCCATGGAGGTGTTTTATTTTCCCAGGATCCACGCAGGTGGGTTCTGGTGTGCATCCTGTCCTCGGACCTCCTGGGTGGCCTCCCCAAACCCCCCCGGGCCCATCAATGGCCATTTTTGATTGTTTCTTATTTTTATTTTTATTGTTATTTCTTTTATTCCCTATTTTTTTGGGACGATTTGTTGGCTTCCGTGGTTCCTGTGGGCATACGCTGCATTGTGGCTGGGCACATGCAGGCTTGTAATGTATTTGGTTCAGATGCTTGGGTTTGAGTCACACACACCCCTCCTGCTTCCCGTTTCCATGGGCTTGCAAAGGGTGTGCCCAAGTGACAGTGAATTACACAGTGACGTTGGACTCCCATGAGCTGTGTGGGCAGTCTGTAGTCAATACTGTGTATACATTCCTAGTGCATATTGCTGTTGTGTTGTACACTGCATGTTGCATTGATGTGTAACTCATCTTCTGTGTCTACCTCCCAATTTGCAGGTCCCTTCCTCATGTCTACACAAGGACCTCTAGTCTGGAGATGGGGTCCATGTTGGCAGCAGTGCACCTACAACTCTACATGGTGCCAACACTGCACAGTTGGTAGTGGTGGGAGTGCAGGCATTTCCAGGTGGTGAGACTACTAATATGTAACATTTGTGATGTCATGTTAATGGTACTACGTGCTCAAGTATGTTGTTGGTCCGGCATTGCTGTGAGCATTTCAGGTGTTGCAGGTTTCTAATAGGGACACTGTACATAGTGAGACTAGTGTCATGTTGTGGGGATTACTTTGTTTACCTGCAATTAGCATGACATGGCACGGTGTGTCATGTGGCGGTGCTGGGGTTGGGTTGGCTGACATGGCACTGTCCTCTTGTTGCATTTTGCAAGTGGGTAATCATTTTAGCTGCTTGAATGTGTAACTTCACAAAACTGCATTGGTGGTGTCTGTGTGGGTAGGGATGCACACATTGTGACACTTCCAGGTGAACAATCTCAGGCTGATATGGTATTCACGGTTCATTCTCCAGACATTCAGGATCAGTGTCAGGTTGAGTCATCATTGATTGTCAGATGGAATGTGCCAGGGCAGTGTGCACTCCACAGGGGTGTGATTTCTATGTGAAGTAATTAGCCACTAGCTGTGTACGGGCTGCCTCCCCCCGTGCCCTTTCCCCTCCCATGCGCAGCGGCTGTGCATGTGGTTGGGGATGTGGGGCCACCACCATGTCCACGGCCAGGCCCCGGCGTGTTGCAACGTTGTGCAGGACACATGCTGCCACTATGATCCTGCACACTACTGGGGGAGCGTATAACAGCTGCCCGCCAGAACGGTCAAGGGAGCGAAAGCGTGACTTTAGCACTCCGAATGTGCGCTCCACTATGCCCCGGGTCGTAATGTGGGCTGTGTTATATCTTACCTCGGGTGGCATGGTGGGGTTCCGAATTGGCGTCATCATGCGGGGGCTGAGAGGGTAGGCACTGTCCCCTGTGGAGGTGGTGATTGGTATCATTGGTGGGGTTGTGACCTTGCTCAGTATCCAACATGCATGCATGTGCAGTGGCATACATACTCACCAAGCAGCCATGTATCGCCATGCCGCCCAGCTTCTAGATCCCGGCTTAGGGTGGACATTCGGTAAATGAAGCTGTCGTGGGTGGAGCCGGGATAGTTGGCATATACTGAGGTGATGATTCCCTTGGCATTACATGCTACCTGCACGTTGATGGAATGCCAGTGCTTGCGGTTCCTATAGATGTGCTCAGATGCCCTGGGGGGACGTAGAGCCACATGGGTGCAGTCGATGGCACCTAGCACTTTGGGGAATCGTGCCACACCGTAAAAATCCAGGGCGGCAGCATGCCTTTCTGCAGGTGTTCTGGGCAGGTATATGTGCCTGCGGACTGATGGGCGTGCAGTCATGATGTTCAAGACCTGGTGTAGGCAGCGTGACTGGGTGGCCTGTGACACCCCACCCACTATGGCACTTGTCCGCTGAAATGATCCAGTGGCTAAGAAGTGCAGTACATTGAGGACCTTCTCCAGGGGGCTGAGTGCTTGGGAGCACAGGGTGGGTGATGTGAGGTCATCCTCCCACTCACTCACCAGGTCCAGTATAATGTGTGGTGGAAACCTGTACCTCCCATACACCTGGTCATCAGGCATCCCGAAAAGGCTGGTTCTGGGTGTGAATATTCTGGCCCTGACTATCCTCCTCCTCCTCCTTTGGTAGCCCACTGCCACTGCTGCTAGGAACGGTATGTTCATCCTGGCGTCTGAGCTTGTTATTGTTAAAGTGCGCAAATGTATGCTTTGCGCGTGTTCTAGGCGAGCGTGTGACCCGCGCACCCCTGGAATCCAGTTCCCAGTCCAATAGCGTGTGGAAATTCACACGCACCACGGGATACAGCGTGTGACCCGCGCACCCCTGGAATCCAGTTCCCAGTCCAATAGCGTGTGGAAATTCACACGCACCACGGGATACAGGTTCGCTGACGTACTTGCGTGTGTAAGTGCCCGCGCACCCATTAAATACACGTACATAGGCCAATCGCGTGTACGCGCACTTTTGTCCAATTACACACGATGACACTCTGACGTGCAGTATTTCCACGTGTGCCCCGTCATCACGTGCTGAGTGGGGAACACCCGTGCGGGTCACGTCACAGACGCGCTTACGCGCTGAGGGACTCTGGTCCAATAGAATCGCGTATGCGTGCTGACGCGCTTACGCGCTAAGGGCCTTTCCTCGGATTTCACGCTGACGTGCAGGATTTTCACGTGCCAAATCACTCCGTATCAAGCTGGCCACGCGAAAACACACGGAAGACCATGCTCCTGCCCAGAAGGCCGAGTTACTGCGCCCCAGTGCCCCGAGCAGCCTCCCACGTGCCATCTGCTGCTGCCTGCCTGCCTGCCTGCCTGCTGCCACCGTGCCCTGCCATTTGGTGTATGCACATCAGCCATCTGCAGGGGTCCAGTTGCTGTGTCCACCCCTGCTGGAACTGAAGACTCCCGACTGGGATTACATCGCTCCACAGCCCAGCCCCAGGACCCAGTTGCCCACCCACACCTGCCTCTGGGGTTGCCATGTCGGGCACTTCCACATCTGGCACCAGTGGCAACCCCAGGCCAGAGGGGCAGAGGGGCACCAGCTTCACTGCCACCGAAGTTGGTGTCCTGGTGGAGCATGTCCTGGGGCAGTATGATGCCCTCTTTGGATCGTCCCGCGCCAGCAAGGAAGGACGGCAGAGGATCTGGGCCGACTGTGTGGTTGCCATCAACGCGGAGGGGGTGGCAACCCGCGATGTCCTGAAGATCAAGAAGCGCTGGGAGGACTTGAGGTCCAGGACCCTTGTGAAGGCCCGGCGCCTCGTGGAGGGGGGCCGGGGCCGCATGAGTTCCATCCAGATGAGGGTCCTGGAACGCGTACGCCCAGCGCTCCACGCCCAGATCCTTGAGAGGGGGGCCCTTCTGGAGTTGAGCGGTAAGTGTCCAAGCATTACTGTGTGAGACAGGGCATGTTGCGGTGTGCTGGTTCTATGATACTTGCCTGTATGTGTGCCATAGGCCATGTATGCATGTATGTGTGCAGGGACATCATGGTAATGCATGTGCGACCAGTGATGTGTGACCCACATGGTTGTTGCATGTGTTCAAATGCCGCATGGGGAGCCCTATGCAGATTTTGAACATGAGAGCATGCCAGTCTCTGTACCTGGACATGGGTGGGGGTGAGGGATGGGTGCTGATGCCAGGTACATATATGGTAGCCATGTCTGTGTGCCTGACCTGCGTGTCTGTGACTTGTGCATGCCATGGATGCATGACACATGTGTGTGACAATGCACAGATTCAGTGAAGCAGCCAAATTACCCTTGTATCCGCTGTGTTTGGTGTGTTTGGGGCCAGATGGATGTGACTGAGGTGAAGTGTGTGCATGTGATAGGCATGAGCCATGATGCATGTGAGTTACATATCATTGAATGTTTCAAGAGTCCATTGGACATGCATGGAAATGTCCATGGCATGCACCATGCCTGTTACTGTGTGTGTTTTGCCTGGACTGACCCATGTGTTGTGGAGGGACATGATGGAAGTGTACTTTGACAGTGGTGCTCATCTGCTATTGCTTCCTGTCTAGGGGACCATTGTACAGTGCCCTGATGCTTGTGTTCTTTGTCTCCCTCTACGCAGCGGCTAGTGAAAAAGAGGGCGGAGACGGGGCTGTGGAGCAAGGCGGCGGGGATGCCCCCACGGCTGCAGCGGAAGGGGTGGGTGAGCCCCCACAGGGGCCTGCTACGGTGGGAGACGGTGAGGAGCCATCCAGGTTGGTGGTTTGCACAGAGGAGGAGGAGGCCGCCACTGGGGCACACATGGGGCCTGGTGGGGGCATCCCTGCTGGTGCAAGTGGTGCAGTCCAGGGCCAGGGGCAGGAGGCAGCACAGGTCACCGTGGAGGGGCCTGTGCATGTCGCTGTCCCTGACCCTGTGAGTGCACCACCATGCACCAGCAGGGATGCCCCGTCCCAGGCCCGTCCACAGGTAGAGGGGATGTCCATGTCACCTGACTCCCCTCCACCTGCGGACGTGGGAACCCCTGGCCGTGCGGAGAAGGTCCTGATTGGGGTTGCGATGCGCACGGCTGTGATTCGTGATGCCGTGCGTGCTTCCCGGGAGGAGCACGCACGTCATCACGAAGTGCACCGTGCCGACGTGGCCCAATTGGGATCGGCCATGTTCGGGGGTTTCCTGCATGTGTTGGCCAATGTGGCGGCCCTCTCCTCCTCTGTGCAGGCTATCCACCAGTCGTTCTCCTTGCCGTCTTCCAGCCCAGATGCCACCAGGGCCCCCTGTGGACCTGCCCCGACCAATGCAGCCAGCTCGGTGGGGATCCCATCCCTGCCACAGTTGGGAGTCGGAGGTCCAGCAGGGGTGGACAACACAGCAACTGGACCCCAGCAGATGGAAGAAGTGACAGCATCATCAGGCAGGGCACGTGCACGACGGCGTCGGTGGTTTCCATCAGCCTGGATGCCGTCGTGCTGGCAGAGGCAGTGGCGTCGGAGGCAGCAGCGGGCTCGACGTGGGAGGCATCATGGCTCGGGGCCATCAAGATCAGAGGGGCAGGCATCGGCTGGAGGGCAGGGCAACCCTGGGATGGTGGTGTCTTCCGTGTGGGAGCAGTTGGTCCAGCGGATAGGTGCGGAGCGGCAGCGGGCGGAAGAGGAGCGGCTCGCCATGGTCAGGGCGGAGTTCTCCATGCGTCGGGCGTTGAGGCGGGCTGAGTGCCTCGAGGAAGCTCGCAGGGAGTTTGAGCTGAACATGGGGTTATCCCAGCGAGACCTCGGGGCCAGGACAGAGTCCCGCCTCCAGGACATCGACATGGAGTTCGATGATGCCCTGGCCAGCAACATCAACAAGTGAGCCGCAGGACTTGCCCGCTGCCTTTGTATATAGTTATATAGTTAGTGTTCGGTTTCCTTTATTTGTTTTTATTATTTTGGACCGCTCGGACAATGGCCACTTTTTTGTATATATTTTTTTCATTAGGTAGTAGTAGGTTTCCTTTATGGTGTTGGGCTCATGGACCCTGGTACATTCCTGTATTTAGTTTGTTTTTTGAAGGAACATTTTCTTTTTTTCATTATTGTGTTCACCATGTGGAAATGGTTTTTCATTCTTTTGCTTCTACTTGATATTGCTTTGGTCAACATTTGTTTTTGTATTCCTTTTTCGTTTTTTGATTTTTACTTTGGTTCTCCAACATGGACCATTTATTTTGTTATCCACATAGTTGTATGTTTGATTTGTTTACTTATTTTTAATCTTTAATACATTTTTTATTTTTACTTCCACTTGTGTTATTTTGTCTTTGGTTTCATACATGTCATGATATGGGTTTTGACATTCACTTACAGCCATTGTGTATGTGTGTGTGACGGACATGTGTTCATTTACATACTTGCCATTGGGGTTGTGTCATGTAATTGCATTCACTATGTGGGTGGATGCAATCCTTGCCTGGGTGTTTGTGCTGGGTATGCTGCCCATTACTGCCATGATTGTGTATCGTCAGGACCTGGGGGCAGGGGGACATGGGTGGGGGCCTGGTGGAGGCTGCCCCTGGTGACTGGGGGGTGGGGGTGGTGGGAGACATGAGTGGGGGCCTGGTGGAGGGTGCCCCTGGTGACTGGGGGGTTGGGGGTGATAGGGGACATGAGTGGGGGCCTGGTGGAGGGTGCCCCTGCACTGCTGGAGGGTGGGGGTGGTGGGAGACATGAGTGGGGGCCTGGTGGAGGGTGCCCCTGGTGGCGGGGGGGTGGGGGTGATAGGGGACATGAGTGGGTGCCTGGTGGAGGCTGCCCCTGCACTGCTGGGGGGTGGGGGTGGTGGGAGACATGGGTGGGGGCCTGGTGGAGGCTGCCCCTGCACTGCTGGGGGGTGGGGGTGGTGGGAGACATGAGTGGGGGCCTGGTGGAGGCTGCCCCTGGTGACTGGGGGGGTGGGGGTGGTGGGAGACATGAGTGGGGGCCTGGTGGAGGGTGCCCCTGGTGACTGGGGGGGTGGGGGTGATAGGGGACATGAGTGGGGGCCTGGTGGAGGGTGCCCCTGCACTGCTGGGGGGTGGGGGTGGTGGAAGACATGAGTGGGGGCCTGGTGGAGGGTGCCCCTGGTGACTGGGGGGGTGGGGGTGATAGGGGACATGAGTGGGTGCCTGGTGGGGGCTGCCCCTGCTCTGCTGGGGGTGGGGATGGTGGGAGACATGGGTGGGGGCCTGGTGGAGGCTGCCCCTGCACTGCTGGGGGGTGGGGGTGGTGGAAGACATGGGTGGGGGCCTGGTGGAGGCTGCCCCTGGTGACTGGGGGGTGGGGGTGGTGGGAGACATGAGTGGGGGCCTGGTGGAGGGTGCCCCTGGTGGCGGGGGGGTGGGGGTGATAGGGGACATGAGTGGGTGCCTGGTGGAGGCTGCCCCTGCACTGCTGGGGGGTGGGGGTGGTGGGAGACATGGGTGGGGGCCTGGTGGAGGCTGCCCCTGCACTGCTGGGGGGTGGGGGTGGTGGGAGACATGAGTGGGGGCCTGGTGGAAGCTGCCCCTGCACTGCTGGGGGGTGGGGGTGGTGGGAGACATGAGTGGGGGCCTGGTGGAGGGTGCCCCTGGTGGCGGGGGGGTGGGGGTGATAGGGGACATGAGTGGGGGCCTGGTGGAGGCTGCCCCTGCACTGCTGGGGGGTGGGGGTGGTGGGAGACATGAGTGGGGGCCTGGTGGAGGCTGCCCCTGCACTGCTGGGGGGTGGGGGTGGTGGGAGACATGAGTGGGGGCCTGGTGGAGGGTGCCCCTGGTGGCGGGGGGGTGGGGGTGATAGGGGACATGAGTGGGTGCCTGGTGGAGGCTGCCCCTGCACTGCTGGGGGGTGGGGGTGGTGGGAGACATGGGTGGGGGCCTGGTGGAGGCTGCCCCTGCACTGCTGGGGGGTGGGGGTGGTGGGAGACATGAGTGGGGGCCTGGTGGAGGCTGCCCCTAGTGACTGGGGGGGTGGGGGTGGTGGGAGACATGAGTGGGGGCCTGGTGGAGGGTGCCCCTGGTGGCGGGGGGTGGGGGTGATAGGGTACATGAGTGGGTGCCTGGTGGAGGCTGCCCCTGCACTGCTGGGGGGTGGGGGTGGTGGGAGACGGGTGGGGGCCTGGTGGAGGCTGCCCCTGCACTGCTGGGGGGTGGGGGTGGTGGGAGACATGAGTGGGGGCCTGGTGGAGGCTGCCCCTGCACTGCTGGGGGGTGGGGGTGGTGGGAGACATGAGTGGGGGCCTGGTGGAGGGTGCCCCTTGTGGCGGGGGGGTGGGGGTGATAGGGGACATGAGTGGGTGCCTGGTGGGGGCTGCCCCTGCACTGCTGGGGGGTGGGGGTGGTAGGAGACATGGGTGGGGGCCTGGTGGAGGCTGCCCCTGCACTGCTGGGGGGTGGGGGTGGTGGGAGACATGAGTGGGGGCCTGGTGGAGGCTGCCCCTAGTGACTGGGGGGGTGGGGGTGGTGAGAGACATGAGTGGGGGCCTGGTGGAGGCTGCCCCTGCACTGCTGGGGGGTGGGGGTGGTGGGAGACATGAGTGGGGGCCTGGTGGAGGCTGCCCCTGGTGACTGGGGTGGTGGGGGTGGTGGAAGACATGAGTGGGGGCCTGGTGGAGGGTGCCCCTGGTGGCGGGGGGGTGGGGGTGATAGGGGACATGAGTGGGTGCCTGGTGGAGGCTGCCCCTGCACTGCTGGGGGGTGGGGGTGGTGGGAGACATGGGTGGGGGCCTGGTGGAGGCTGCCCCTGCACTGCTGGGGGGTGGGGGTGGTGGGAGACATGAGTGGGGGCCTGGTGGAGGCTGCCCCTGCACTGCTGGGGGGTGGGGGTGGTGGGAGACATGAGTGGGGGCCTGGTGGAGGGTGCCCCTGGTGGCGGGGGGTGGGGGTGATAGGGGACATGAGTGGGGGCCTGGTGGAGGCTGCCCCTGCACTGCTGGGGGGTGGGGGTGGTGGGAGACATGAGTGGGGGCCTGGTGGAGGGTGCCCCTGGTGACTGGGGGGTGGGGGTGGTGGGAGACATGAGTGGGGGCCTGGTGGAGGGTGCCCCTGGTGACTGTGGGGGTGGGAGTGATAGGGGACATGAGTGGGGGCCTGGTGGAGGGTGTCCCTGCACTGCTGGGGGGTGGGGTTGGTGGGAGACATGAGTGGGGGCCTGGTGGAGGGTGCCCCTGGTGGCGGGGGGGTGGGGGTGATAGGGGACATGAGTGGGGGCCTGGTGGAGGCTGCCCCTGCACTGCTGGGGGGTGGGGGTGGTGGGAGACATGGGTGGGGGCCTGGTGGAGGCTGCCCCTGCACTGCTAGGGGGTGGGGGTGGTGGGAGACATGAGTGGGGGCCTGGTGGAGGGTGCCCCTGGTGACTGGGGGGTGGGGGTGGTGGGAGACATGAGTGAGGGCCTGGTGGAGGGTGCCCCTGGTGACTGGGGGGGTGGGGTGATAGGGGACATGAGTGGGGGCCTGGTGGAGGGTGCCCCTGCACTGCTGGGGGGTGGGGGTGGTGGGAGACATGAGTGGGGGCCTGGTGGAGGGTGCCCCTGGTGACTGGGGGGTGGGGGTGATAGGGGACATGAGTGGGGGCCTGGTGGAGGGTGCCCCTGGTGACTGGGGGGGTGGGGGTGGTGGGAGACATGAGTGGGGGCCTGGTGGAGGGTGCCCCTGGTGACTGGGGGGTGGGGGTGATAGGGGACATGAGTGGGGGCCTGGTGGAGGGTGCCCCTGCACTGCTGGGGGGTGGGGGTGGTGGGAGACATGAGTGGGGGCCTGGTGGAGGGTGCCCCTGGTGGCAGGGGGGTGGGGGTGATAGGGGACATGAGTGGGGGCCTGGTGGAGGCTGCCCCTGCACTGCTGGGGGGTGGGGGTGGTGGGAGACATGAGTGGGGGCCTGGTGGAGGGTGCCCCTGGTGACTGGGGGGGTGGGGGTGGTGGGAGACATGAGTGGGGGCCTGGTGGAGGGTGCCCCTGGTGACTGGGGGGTGGGGGTGATAGGGGACATGAGTGGGGGCCTGGTGGAGGGTGCCCCTGCACTGCTGGGGGGTGGGGGTGGTGGGAGACATGAGTGGGGGCCTGGTGGAGGGTGCCCCTGGTGGCGGGGGGGTGGGGGTGATAGGGGACATGAGTGGGTGCCTGGTGGAGGCTGCCCCTGCACTGCTGGGGGGTGGGGGTGGTGGGAGACATGGGTGGGGGACTGGTGGAGGCTGCCCCTGCACTGCTGGGGGGTGGGGGTGGTGGGAGACATGAGTGGGGGCCTGGTGGAGGGTGCCCCTGGTGACTGGGGGGGTGGGGGTGATAGGGGACATGAGTGGGGGCCTGGTGGAGGGTGCCCCTGCACTGCTGGGGGGTGGGGGTGGTGGGAGACATGAGTGGGGGCCTGGTGGAGGGTGCCCCTGGTGACTGGGGGGGTGGGGGTGATAGGGGACATGAGTGGGGGCCTGGTGGTGGGTGCCCCTGGTGACTGGGGGGGTGGGGGTGGTGGGAGACATGAGTGGGGGCCTGGTGGAGGGTGCCCCTGGTGACTGGGGGGTGGGGGTGATAGGGGACATGAGTGGGGGCCTGGTGGAGGGTGCCCCTGCACTGCTGGGGGGTGGGGGTGGTGGGAGACATGAGTGGGGGCCTGGTGGAGGGTGCCCCTGGTGGCGGGGGGGTGGGGGTGATAGGGGACATGAGTGGGGGCCTGGTGGAGGCTGCCCCTGCACTGCTGGGGGGTGGGGGTGGTGGGAGACATGAGTGGGGGCCTGGTGGAGGGTGCCCCTGGTGACTGGGGGGGTGGGGGTGGTGGGAGACATGAGTGGGGGCCTGGTGGAGGGTGCCCCTGGTGACTGGGGGGTGGGGGTGATAGGGGACATGAGTGGGGGCCTGGTGGAGGGTGCCCCTGCACTGCTGGGGGGTGGGGGTGGTGGGAGACATGAGTGGGGGCCTGGTGGAGGGTGCCCCTGGTGGCGGGGGGGTGGGGGTGATAGGGGACATGAGTGGGTGCCTGGTGGAGGCTGCCCCTGCACTGCTGGGGGGTGGGGGTGGTGGGAGACATGGGTGGGGGCCTGGTGGAGGCTGCCCCTGCACTGCTGGGGGGTGGGGGTGGTGGGAGACATGAGTGGGGGCCTGGTGGAGGCTGCCCCTGGTGACTGGGGGGGTGGGGGTGGTGGGAGACATGAGTGGGGGCCTGGTGGAGGGTGCCCCTGGTGGCGGGGGGGTGGGGGTGATAGGGGACATGAATGGGTGCCTGGTGGAGGCTGCCCCTGCACTGCTGGGGGGTGGGGGTGGTGGGAGACATGGGTGGGGGCCTGGTGGAGGCTGCCCCTGCACTGCTGGGGGGTGGGGGTGGTGGGAGACATGAGTGGGGGCCTGGTGGAGGCTGCCCCTGGTGACTGGGGGGGGTGGGGGTGGTGGGAGACATGAGTGGGGGCCTGGTGGAGGGTGCCCCTGGATGGTGGGGGGTGGGGGTGGTGGGAGACATGAGCAAGTGTGCAGGGTAGTCCCCTGTTTTGTGGGCTGCCTGCAGGGGCCGTGGAGGGTGTACAGGGAACACCTGTGAGGACCCACCCAGCCTAATCGCGTGTGTAACTTCCCACGCACCCCTGTAATACACGTACCAAGCCAAATCGCGTGTGATAATTCCCGCGCACCCCTGAAATACACGCGCCCAGGCTATTCGCGTGTGGAAATTCCCACGCACCCCTGAAATACACGTACCCTGCTGTAATCGCGTGTGGGACTTCCCGCGCACCCCTGAAATACACGTGCCCAGGCTATTCGCGTGTGGAAATTCCCGCGCACCCCTGAAATACACGTACCCTGCTGTAATCGCGTGTGGGACTTCCCGCGCACCCCTGAAATACACGCGCCCAGGCTATTCGCGTGTGGAACTTCCCGCGCACCCCTGAAATACACACGCCCAGGCTATTCGCGTGTGGAAATTCCCGCGCACCCCTGAAATACACGCGCCCAGGCTATTCGCGTGTGGAACTTCCCGCGCACCCCTGAAATACACGCGCCCAGGCTATTCGCGTGTGGAACTTCCCGCGCACCCCTGACATACACGCGCCCAGGCTATTCGCGTGTGGAACTTCCCGCGCACCCCTGAAATACACCTACCCTGATGGAATCGCGTGTGGAACTTCCCGCGCACCCCTGAAATACACGCGCCCAGGCTATTCACGTGTGGAACTTCCCGTGCACCCCTGAAATACACCTACCCTGATGGAATCGCGTGTGGAACTTCCCGCGCACCCCTGAAATACACGCGCCCAGTATATTCGCGTGTGGAACTTCCCGCGCACCCCTGAAATACACGTACCCTGGCTAATCGCGTGAAAAACTTCACGCGAACCACTGAAATACACGTAGCCCGCTCCCCCAGGCCCGATCGCGTGAAAAACTTCACGCGAACCCCTGTAATACACGTAGCCCGCTCCCCCAGGCCCGATCGCGTGAGAAACTTCACGCGAACCCCTGTAATACACGTAGCCCGCTCCCCCAGGCCCGATCGCGTGTAAAACTTCACGCGAACCCCTGTAATACACGTAGCCCGCTCCCCCAGGCCCGATCGCGTGAAAAACTTCACGCGAACCCCTGTAATACACGTAGCCCGCTCCCCCAGGCCCGATCGCGTGAAGTTGTACCCTTCTGAAATCGCGTGTGAGACTTCCCGCGCACCCCGGTATACACGCACACGTATTTTTTGTCAGCGGGTGTCCGTGTTTGCGGGTACCACTTTGCACGTCATTTGTCCTGGAGGGCCACAGTATAGGACATTCATCATGGCAGTATATAGGTGCTATTTGTTGGCGCACCTTTTGGCGCACATTTCTTACAGCCGCAGAGACGCTACCGCCTGCTAACTTGTGGCGGTCGTGTTTGTGCCTGTGCGCTGGTTTGAGCGTGCGCTTTTTTGCCCTATTCTATTCCATGAATACGTGTTGTAGGCGAGCGTGTGGGCGTTCCGCGCACTTGTGCCCTGTACTTCCCCCGTGACGCCCACGTTTTTGCAAGTTGTTCCCCATTCCGAGTCTTATGCCCGTGTTCCGCCTACTTTTGTTGCGTGCGCCGCGCTATGTGCGAATTTCGCTGTGGCCTGTGCGATTTTCGCTGTGACCTGGCGCACGCTGTTAGATGGCCTGTGCGCCAACGTGCGCGGCGCACTTTTTTATCGCACATCCGCTGGTTTTCTCGCGCACGGCCTTCCATGAATCGACGTGCGCTGCTTTTCGTGCGATTTTCGCACTTGCACTGCGATTCGCACGTTTTTGCCCACTTGCGCCGCGCTAATTATTCCATGAATCGGCCTGTGAGTTTCTTTTAAGCCCAATTGTCCTGGCCTTCAACCGTGGCCAGTGGCCACAAACACATGTTGCACCAATAGGCATTTTTTGGGTTTACTGGCCAGGCCCACTGGCACAAAGACCCATTTCCCGCTGCTTAGTAGATGTGCGCACAAGAGATATCATCCCCATTAATTTTTTGTTCCTCAGTTTCCACCCCTCCCGATGCATTTGTTTTTAACTTCTGTTATTAAAATTATTGGGTTATTGCGTTAATGCGAAAATGTGTAAAATGTGACTGGCTTCCCGAACTAACTCCAACTCCCCAATTTCACACAATCTACTCTTTCCCCTCCCCACCTCTAGCCTGATGTGATTTCATCCTTTTACCACCTCAAAAAAGCATTTGACTTTTTTCATTCTCGTGTTATCATGATAATTGGTCACATTGAGCACACAAATTGGAGCTTTTTAAATTCTTAAAATCCTCTGCTGCAAAATATAATTCTCAGAACATAAATGGCTGCACCATATTGATTCACTGTTTTTGCCAATTCCTCAAGTAAAAAAAATGTGCTGTGCAAAAGGTCTATACCCCAGCATGGCCACGCTGTATCTGGGTTTCAAGGCAATGACAGAGAATCAAACTGAAATCCTGACAAGTACAGAACAAGCCAAGGAATTTTCTACAACCTGCCAAACAAGACGTTCAGTGACACTTAAAAATCCAGAGCCCGAGAGTGACTACATTCTGCCAAGTGGAGCGTAGTTAGACAAGGGACAGAATGAACAACTGAGGACCAGACACCTAAGACAAAAATGTCATTATATGTGCACCCATTCATGAGAACTGACTTCCTCTGACTGCAGTTTTAACTAATCCACTGTTTCATGTTGTGTTTCTTCTGTTGTAATTAACCATCTGAACTAAATATCCTGGTGTTGACTTGTTTTCAGATCTATCGGCCATGACACGGACCATTACTAACTACATACTACTGAGTTCTGACCATAACGATTATTGTTGAATCTTGCTGAGAGCAATGCAAATATTGACAGATATAGAATGTGTTTCCACATAGAAAACTGCTTATAGAACTTCACAATGAATACAATGGCCCTCATTAGGACTCTGGCGCTAAACCATGTTGCTATTAGCACCATGGTCAATGCCGGAGTCCACTATGGTGAAAGGGGGAATTACCACCCCATTCGAAGGTCGGCGGGGGTGCGCGGGAAGTTTCACACACGATTGGCCCTGTGCGAGCAGGGTACGTGTATTACTGGGCTTCGTGGGCAGTTTCACACGCAATTTCGCTGTCAGAGCGGGGTACGTGTATTTTGGGGGTGCGTGGGAAGTTTCACACGCGATTGGCTCTGTGCGAGTGGGGTACGTGTATTACTGGGGTTCGCAGGGAGTTTCACACGCGATTGGCCCTGTGCGAGTGGAGTACGTCTATTTTGGGGGTTTCACGGGGAGTTTCACATGGGATTGGCACTGTGCGAGCGGGATACATGTATTTTGGGGGTGCGCAGGAAGTTTCACACGCGATTGGTCCTGTGCGAGCGGGGTACGTGTATTACTGGGGTTCGCGGGGAGTTCCACACGCGATTGGCCCTGTGCATGCAGGGTACGTGTATTACTGGGGTTCGCGGGCAGTTTCACACACGATTTCACTGTCAGAGCGGGGTATGTGTATCCAGTGGGGTGCGCAGGGAGTCCCACATGTGAATTGGCAGTGTGGGCGGTGCCAGGTGTGCCCTCTACCCCCTCCACGGCCCCTGCAGGCAGCCCACACCACAGGGGACTACCCAGCACCCCTGGTCATGTCCCGCAAGCAGCTCATCCACCATGGGCATGCCCCCCAGCCAGCCCACATGTCACCTTGCACTAGTGATCACCAACTCATGTCCCCCTGTACCCCCACCCCCCAGCAGTGAGGGGCACCTCCCAGCAGGCCCCGACTTAGGTCCCCCAGCACCGCCACCCACCCAGCATTGATGGGCACCTGCCAGCAGGCCCCGACTCATGTCCACCAGCACCCCCACCCCCCAGCAGTGAGGGGCACCTGCCAGCAGGCCCTGACTCATGTCCCCCAGCACCCCCACCCACCCAGCATTGACGGGCACCTGCCAACAGGCCCTGACTCATGTCCCCCAGCACCCCCACCCACCCAGCATTGACGGGCACCTGCCAGCAGGCCCTGACTCATGTCCCCCAGCACTACCACCCACCCAGCATTGACAGGCACCTGCCAACAGGTCCCGACTCATGTTCCCCAGCACCCTCACCCACCCAGCATTGACGGGCACCTGCCAGCAGGCCCGACTCATGTCACCCAGCACCCCCACCCACCCAGCAGTGAGGGACACCTGCTAGCAGGCCCTGACTCATGTCCCCCAGCACCCTCACACACCCAGCATTGATGGGCACCTGCCAGCAGGCCCTGAATCGTGTCCCCTCCACATGACATAAAGATGCACAATCATGGCCCACATCTCCACCAAAATACCACAGCACGCCACCCCCGTCTTGAGACGCAATGATTTCCCAATCCACCCCACACTGACATGCCTATCTCAAGACACAAACCAAAAGTCAACTATGTACATCAACACAACACATGTCCATCACACACACACACTGGCTGGCATTGATTGTGTAAACCCACATTTTCACATGCATGAACTCAATGAGCGAATTACACACATGGAAGTAAAATATCAAAATGTATTATGGACAAAAATAAAGCAATGAAATGAAAGCATAAAAAAATTGCAAACATGAAATGAAAAGCATGTCCAAAAGATGAGTACATGAAAAGTATAACCAATCCAAAGAAATCCAAAAGAAAAATAGTCCAAACTCTCCCTCCACCAAAGCAAATCCAAAGGAAACGTAAAAAGTAAAATCCATTAATCCATGGTGAAATCCAAAGAAAAAGTTCCAATAAATCCATTGTCCAACTATGTACAATCAATTGTCAAGGGTCCATGAGCCCAACGAAAGAACAGAAACCTATGAAAAAACTACCTAATAAAAAAACTATATACAAATGTGTGGGGCAAAGTCCAAACACCCCAAAAGAAAGGAAAACGAAAATGAAACCTAACACTAAAAACTATATGCAATGGCGGCGGGCTAGTCCGACGGCTCACTTTCCAATTTCCCGGGCCAGGGCATCATCGAACACCTGCTCAATGTCCTGGAGGTGGTCCTCTTCCATGGCCCGAGGGTTCGCAGGGACGATGCCATGTTAACCTCCAACTCTTTGCGAATTGCCTAGAGGCACTTGGCCCACCTCAGTGCCCTCCGCATGGAGTTCTCCGCCCTGACCATTGTGAACCATGCCTCTTCCGCCCGCCGCTGCTCCGCATCTATGGCCTGGCCCAACCGCTGCCACACAGAAGACACTTCCAATCCTGGGTCCTCCTGCCCTCCGGCCGATGCCTGCCCCTCGGATGTAGAAGGCCCCGAGCCATCATGGCTCCCACCTTTTTGCTGCTGCTGCTGTGCCTGTGCCCTGGCTCTTGCTGCCTGCACGTCCTCCTCCGGCTGGGGTGCAGTTGTTGAGGTGGCCACCCCTGCTGGACGGCCGACTCCCGACTGTGTCAGGGATGTGTCCTCCACCAGCCTGGCGTCAGGGTCAGAGGTAGCTCCACAGGGTACCCAGATGATACATGGGTTGGAAGATGGCGTGGAGGACGACTGCCGCACAGGGGGTTCAGGTGAGTAGGGGGTCGGAATAAGGTCCAGCATACGGAGGAATCCAGCCCTGGTGACCCGTCCCAGTAGGTCAATGCGGTCAATGAGGCATCCGAGATGACGTGCAGTGTCTTCACGAAAACACTGCAGGTCTCCTTGCATGCCCTGTTGATGCAACGCCATCCCAGACAGGACAGGCTCAACCCGGTCCCAGATTGCCACATCCGCAGGGACAAGAAGGCCAGTTGTTGTGCGCTCATCCCCTCCCTGAAAACGGGTCTGGATGTAGGCATCACTGCTGGTGCAGGATGATGCAGTCACTGGATCGGGGACAGGATTACACACAGGCACCTCTGCAGCGGCCTGTGCTGCCTCCTGTCCCTGCCCCTGCACTGCACCACTAGCACCAGTGGAATCCCCACCTACAGACCCTGTGTGTGTCCCTTCCACGGCCTTCTCTTCCACCAAACCCCCCACCAACCTGGATGACTCCATGCCATCTTCCTCTGTCGGACCCTGTGAGGTCTCAGCTGCCCCTTCTGCTGCCGAGGAGTCCACCTCTGACCTCCGCCTCTTGGACATACCCTCAGCAGCTGTGGCCTGGGATGCGGCACCAGACTCCTCACTCCCCGACAAGATGACAACGGGGGAGGGGAGCTGGGCCTTGCGTCTCCGGCTGGTGGTGCGATCCCTGCCTCTTTGCTCCACAGCACCTTTTCTGCCCTCTTCATCAGTTGACGCTGCAGACAGGGAGAGATAGAACACAGGCATCAGGGCACTGTACAATGGACAGATACACACATGACAGTTGCACATGAGTGGCAGTGTAAAACTACAGACATGTCATCACACTCCCCAACACACATGTCATTTCAACTCACACGCATGAGCAAATCAACAGGAATCTTGCACCAGGCAGCACCGTCCATACACAAACAACAGCACGAGCAGCCGAAGGTGAGCCTGATGTCACATGAAACACAGGGAGTGCACAGCACATGCAAACACGCCACCAGACTGACATGCATCTGTACATCTCCACCACTGCAGTGATAATGTCACCATCCATGTCACATCTGGCAATCAGCCTCCTACATGTCAGTTTCACATGCATCCATGTTGCATCACAGTTGCACACTTGTCACATACACACACATGCACATGTACACAGTGGAGATATATGCAGCAGGAACCCCCATCCATGTGTGACACCACAACCATGCCACAGTACATACACATAATTTTCACATGTGCGCACCCGCACATGCATTTGGCCTGCATGCTTGCCAACACATACACCATCGATGTGTCTCACACATGAGAGGAATCACATGTGGCTGGTTTATGTCCCTGTACATACGCATCCATACATGGCCCTTCAAAGACACATGTTGAACCTGCACACTCTTGGCACACCACAACACGCACAGCGTCCAATCAGTAGGCATGTACACTTACCGCTCGACTCCAGACGGGTCTGCCTCTCAAGTACCTGGACGTGGAGCGCTGGGCGTATGCGTTCCAGTACCCTCATTTGGTGGTCGGACAGGTGGCCCTGGCGCCCCTTTGCATCCGCTGCCTTCAAGAGGCGCTGGGCCTTGTCGAGGGTCCTGGACCTGAAGTCCTCCCAGCGCTTCTGGACATGTTTGATGTTGCGGACTGCCACCTCCTCCTCGTTGATGGCAGTCACGATGTCCATCCAGATCCTCGTCCATTCGTCATTGTCGGAGCGCGAACTTCCAAAGAGGGCATCATACTTCCCCAGGACTTGCTCCACCAGGACACCAACTTCCCTGGCACTGAAGCTGGTGGCCCTCTGCCTCTCTGGCTGGGGGTTGCCAGTGGTGCCAGATGGTGTTGTGCCCGACATGGCAACCCCAGAGGCAGGTGTGGGTGGGTAACTGGGCCCTGGGGCTGGGCTGTGGAGCGATGGTATCCCAGTCGGGAGTCTTCTGCAACTGCACCCCTGGCTGACGTGCAGGCAGCAAATAGCAGGGTACGTGGGCAGCAGGCAGGCAGGCAACAGCAAATGGCAGGTGGGAGCGTGCTCGGGGCTCTGGGGGGCAATAATTCAGCCTTCTGGGCAGGAGCGTGGTCTTCCATGTGTTGTTGCGTGGCCAGCTTGAGACGGAGTGATTTGGCACGTGAAAAAATTGCACGTCAGCGTGAAATTCTAGGAAAGGCCCTTAGCGCATAAGCGCGTAAGTGACGTTATGCACATGGGCATTCCCCACTACACAGGGGCATAGTGAATCAGCACGTGAGAAAACTGCACGTCACCGTGCTATTGGAGGAAAGGGCCTTAGCGCGTAAGCGCGTAAGTGACGTAGCAAGTGTGGGCTGGCTTAAAAGGTACGAGTATCACGCCATGTTCTTGTACGTGCTTTTTGTGGAGAGCGAGCGGGTGATTCTTGTACTTCTTGTCGGTTCACACGCGATTACTTCGCAACGTTTCCAGTTCGTACTCCCTGTTTCCTCAGACTGCGTTCTTTTCTTCTTTTGGCAGGGGTGTTGCTAATGCGCACACGCACGTCTTTTTCACGTTCTTTTTCGAGGCAGATGGTGAGTCGTGCATGTATTTTCCCCCGTGTGTCGCGTACCCCTTCAGAGGTCATTGTAGGCTGCGTGGAACACGCGTACGCTTATTTTTGTGTTTCTGGGTGCCACAGCGTATTGCGGGTTCATTTTTCCAGGGGTTACGTGCATGTGTACTTTTGTTTTTGGGGTGCCTGTGCATTGCATGACTTGTCATCTTCCCCCAGTGGTCACAGGCAGCCTTGCTAGAGCACTAGGGTACGAATTACATCTAGTACCCTACCCCTTTCACCCCAATCGCCCAGGACAATTGTTTACTGCAACTCCCATACGCACAACAACATCAGTGCCATGGTTGGGAGGCGACCAAGCAGCAAGGGAGGCAAAGGTGGCCGATCTCAAAGAGGTGGGCGTGGTGGGTGCGGTAGGGGATATGGCCAGGATTTGCAGGGTGCCCCTAGAGCCCCGTGTGTGGAGGACCAATCGGGCCACCTACGCCCCCCCCCCAATGGTTGTGGGAAAAGTAGCTGACACCATCCGAGCTCAGCCCTTATTGGACGGGCCCATTTTGTCAACTGAACTGGCACAGGATGACTCCCAGGCTGACTTCCAGGTCACCAAGTCTAAGCCACGTGTGGCGGTGAAAGTTGCTGTCACCAGGCCACGTGGATCTGGGGCAGCAATGTCATCTGCTGCCCCAAGTAGCCAGGGTGGGGAGGCTTCAGGGGCAGCTGCAGCTCAGTCCACCCCAGCTCAGAGTCTCCCAGCCGGGACAGTGTCGGTCCAGGTCCATCACACCGACGTTGGCCCTGCCAACATCACCCTGCAGCCAATGCCTGCACCAAGACCTTTGGTCATTATGCCTTTACAGGCTTCAAGTACCCAGTCCACCTCCGCTTCTGCCCCTACTGTCCAGAGTGGCGTAAGCCACTCAGAATCCACACCACCTTCCAAGTCGAAGAATAAGGGTGCTCTAGCACTACCGGCTGAGACCCCAGACCCGGCTACACACTCCAGCATGTCAAGGAAGCCTAGCTTTAATGACGCCGAACTTGATGCACTTGTGGCCTATGTGTCAGCACATAGCCACAAAATGGTGGTGACTGCAGGGTGCACGACTACGCCTGGTCAACGTAGGGCCCACTGGCAGACCATCACGGACCACATTAGTGCCCTTGGATTTGTGAGGTGCACATCTGATGATTGCTACAAGCGGTGGCATGACCTGAAACACAGAGCAAAGAACAAGCAGGCCTCTACTCTGGTGACTGGCGGTGGCTCTCCACCAGAGGACGACCAACTCACTGAACATGAGTCTGTTGCTGGAACCTTCATCACAGAGGAACAGATCCAAGGCGTGGGAGACCTACCAGATTACGAAGCATTGTCCGATGAGTGCCCATGCATGTGTGTGGAATCCATGTGTATGTTGCTTGGGTGACGTGTTCTAATTGAGTGCCAGGTGAGGGTGTGTAGTCCTGAGTTGTATGGGTCACCCATGTGCTTCCTCCAAACCATTCACCGCCCTTGGATTTGGGTATGACAGTATCCCTTCTGACCACAGTAGCCAATTAGTACCATATTACTGCAGTTGCCCTTGAACTGTCATCTTGCAACAACATTGTTCAGAACTTTCAGTGTTCATTCAGCCTGATTGTTTCAATCCTCCCATTTTTGCAACGCATTTTTCAGCCCTCATGCCACATATGTGACATGCTTCTGTCATATATTACACCCCACAATGGGTGACATTTATTACCTTGTTATGGGAATGATTTGACCTTTCAGGCTGATTGAGTAAGGGCCTGCTCACATTGATTTTTGGGGCATGTTTGAATGTGGAACATGATTGTCGTTTGCTGTCATGTTGAAGTGACCAGGCATTGATGTATCCATCTGCCTGCCATCACTGTATAATTGTACACTGGATGTGTTGCAGTGTGTGGCACATGCATATTTTGTCACACAATTTTACTTTTTTCATCTCATCATGTCTATCTCACATGGCTGGGTGACAGTACTCATTCAGTAACATATGGCTGTACTTGTCAAATGTGCCATGGCTATGCTACGTGCCATCTGTGTGCTGGCATGTGTCATGTATGTGGATTGCCCATGCCACTCACAGGCTAATGTGTGCTGCCAGTGCTATCCAACATGCAGCACATTTGTTGCTTTTCCATCTTGGAGTCCTCAGTGTCTGCTTTTTGCCTCCCCTTCCAACTCATTGACAGTGCAAGCATGCTAGGGTTATAGTCATGTGGGTCATGTGTAATTCATATACTGGATCTCTGGCTTGTCAGACCTATGTGTGTGCTATGGTGCTCATGCCTGTTTTGATTTGTTGTCTTTCATGTTTTTACAGGTGATGATGCACTTGATGCTGTTGAGGTGGAGGAGATGGTGCAGACCCAGGAGGAATCTCAGCCACGACCGGGCACCAGTGGAGAACGTGGGGTGGGTGAAAACCCAATCCTCCTGGAGACCATACTGTCCAGGGGTGTCTCTGGGTGCACCTCCCCAGACCTCTATGATTCAGGTGCTGAATCGGACGATGAGACTTATGTGCTGTTGCAGGTGAGTGTTTCTGGCAGAGAGGCTGTTCTGTCCAACCCACCTGCACCGGGGGTAGACCCCTCTATGGGGATGTCAGTGTTGGTAACTCCGCCGTTGGCGGTTACGGATGCAGGGTCACACTCCACAACATCTGATCCTGTTCCTGGGCCAGCAGATCAAAGGGGGAATGCAGTCCTGCAGCCTCAGGCAGTGCCAGCACAGCAAGGTGCAGATCGCCTTGCCCCAAACAGGTGTGGTGCCCGCCGACGCGGTGGCCGTGCGCCACCAGGCAATACTGTATGGGAAAACTCCAGGTACAGTATAGCAGCACAACAGGGAGCATCGGTTGAAATGATGGCTCAGGCAATGGATAGGGTGGCCACTTCCATTCTCCCCCCTGAAAGGCAGATGGAGCTCCAACAGCAGGCAACAGAGTCCATTTGCCAATCACACAGGGAGGACACGTTGGCGTCCAACAGGGACCGACAGGCGGCACTGGAGACTCTGCGCAAAGCCATATCTGTAGAGTCGCAGGGCCACAGGGAAGCCCTGAGGTTAGAACACCATTTCCTCAGGGAGAATCTGGTTGCACTTGAGGCATCCCGAAATTTTAGGGCAGAACAGCAGCTGGAGCAGCTCACACGTTTGCTCTCAGCTGAGCTCCAGGCAACACGTGAGGAGATCTGGGCATCACGCGAGGCCCTGCATGCAGAAATGCAGGCAACCCGTGAGGTGCTGCATGGGGATCTCTGTACTATCATCCTCCAGAACCAGATCTTCCACACCTGCATGCTTGCTGCCATGGAGGACCATAGCAGGGCTTTGCGTGGGCTGCCTCCCATAGCACCAGCATCTCCTGAAGTAGCAGCAGAGGGTAAAGAGAGCGACAGCAGTTCTCCCACATCAGCGTAACCGTGCAGGCCATAAGCCCATGGAGGTATTTTTTTTTTGCAACATCCACGCACCTGTCCTCGAACCTCTTGGGTGCCCTCGCCCCCCCGGTCCACACATGGCCATTTTGGATTTTTATTATTTTTATTATTTATTTTTTTACAGTGTGTTGCCTTGTGTGGCTTCCGTGGGCATCCACTGTGTAAGATGCAGGCTTGTCCTGTCTTTGGGTTAGAAGCTTGGGTTTCTGACACACACACCCCTCCTGGTTCCCCTTTCCATGGGCTTGCAAAGGGTGTGACCAAGTGACAGTAACTTAAACAGTGACATTGGGCCCCCAAGAGCTTTGTGGGCAGTCTGTAGTCAAAACTGTGTGTACATCCCACTGGGGATTGTTGTTGGATTGAACACTGCATGGTGTATTGATATGTGCTTGTGCATCCATGTCTTTCTCCTTATTCACATTTTCCTTCTTCGTGTCTTTACAAGGCCGTCTCTTTTGCAGATGCAGTTCATGTTGTATGCAGTACACTGACACATTTGCAGGACAGCAACATTCTGCAGTTGGAAGGGGTCGATGTGCTGTCTTAGTCAGGTTGTGAGACTTGCACTACTTTGATTTTGTACTGTCGTATTTTGACACTGTTTCATCCTGTCTTGCTGTTCTGTGTTGCTGGTAAGTTTTTGTTCATATGTGCTGTTTCTTATTGTCTGTGGCCTGTTTACATTTGGAACAGTGCACTTTGTGACACTTGTGTCATGTGTTGTGCATTCATTTTGTAGCTTTCACATTACATGACATGCCATGGTGTGTTGGGTAGCTGAGATGGGGAGGGGTTGGGTGACATGGCACTATTTTCATGGTGTATTTTTCAAGGGGGTAGTAATTCATGCGGCATGAATGTGTGTCTTTTTTTCACACGGCATTGATTGAATTTAAGTAGGTAGGAATGCACACAATGTAACACTGCCGGGTGACCATTCCAGGGTGGTATGGTTGTGACAGTTGACTGTCCCTTATGTCATCATCATTGATTGTCAGCTGGTATGTGCCAGGGCTGTGTGCACTCCACTGGGGTAGTATTTTAGGTGAAGTAATTAGCCACCAGCTGTGTTCGGGCTGCCTCACCACGTGCCCTTTCACCTCCCATGCGCAGCGACCGTGCATGTGGCTGGGGATGTGGGGGCACCACCATGTCTACCCGCAGGCACTGGCGGGTTGCAAAGTTGTTCAGGACACATGCTGCCACTATGATCCTGCACACTACTGGGGGCGCGTATAGAAGCTGCCCACCAGAGCGGTCAAGGGAGCGAAACCGTGACTTGAGCACTCCGAATGTGCGCTCCACTATGCCCCGGCTTGCAATATGGGCTGTGTTGTATCTTACCTCAGGTGCTGTGGTGGGCTTCCGAATTGGCGTCATCATATGGGTGCTCAGAGGGTAGGCACCTGGGGAGGTGATGATGGATATCATTAGTGGGGTTGTGACATTACTCAGTATCTGACATGCATGCATGTGCAGAGGCAATTATACTCACCAAGCAGCCATGTATCGCCATGCCGCTCAGCTTCTAGGTCCCGGTCTAGGGGTGACATTCTGAAAATGAAACTATCATGGGTGGAGCATGGATAGTTGGCATATACTGAGGTGATGATTCCCTTGGCATCACATACTACCTGCACGTTGATGGAATGCCAGTGCTTGTGGTTTCTATAGATGTGTTCAGTTGCCCTGGGTGGACGTAGAGCCACATGGGTGCAATCAATGGCACCTAGCACTTTGGGGAAGTGTGCCACCCCGTAAAAGTCCTGGACAGCGGCCTGCCTTTCTGCAGGTGTTCTGGGCATGTATATGTGCCTGCGGACTGAGGGGCGTGCAGTCATGATGGCCAACACCTGGTGTAGGCAGCGTGACTGCGTGGCCTGTTAGACCCCCTGACTATGGCACTTGTCCGCTGAAATGAACCAGTGGCCAAGACGTGCAGTACATTGAGCACCTTTTCCAAGGGGCTCAGTGCTTGGGAGCACAGGGTGGGTGATGTGAGGTCATCCTCCCACTCACTCAGCAGGTTGAGTATTTTGTGTGGTGGAAACTTGTACCTCCCATACACCTGGTCATCAGGCATCCCAAAAAGGCTGGTCCTTGGTGTAAAAATGCTGGGCCTGGCTATCCTCCTCCTCCTGCGGTGTCCCACGACCACTGCTTTGAGGAACGGTATATTCATAATAGCGTCTGAGCTTGTTTGTTGTTTGCGTGCACTTTTATGGTGCGTGGGGCCAGGGCCTCCTACGCCTGCTTCCTGCTGGTGTACGTGTTTCCGGATTAGCCTGCCTTTTTAGGCGCACTCGTTTCCCCTGTTCAATTCCATGAATACGTGTTGTAGGCGCGCGTGTGGGCGTTCTGCGCATTTGCCTCCTGTACTTCCCCCGTAATGCCCACATTTTCACGCGTTGTTCACCATTCCGTGTGTTACGCCCCGTGTTCTGCCCACTTTTGTTGTGTGCGCCACGCTATGTGCACTTTCACTGTACGTGTAGTGCACGGCATTTGATGATGTGTGCGCCCACGTGCACCATGCACGATTTTAGCACACATCCCAGGATTTACACGCACACAGACTTCCATGAATCGATGTGCACGGCTTTCGCACGCTTGCCCTGCGATGTTCGCGCTTGCGCTGCGATTCGCACGCTTTCGCAAACTTGCGATGGGATTTTCGGCACACATTAATTCCATGAATCGGCCTGTCAATATCATTCCAGCTATTTTGGGAAGTTGAATGTTTGCTCAGATAAATATATTGTTTATTAAGTGTGTCACAATTTAACAAACCTTTCACACTACTTATCAGTAATGAGAAACAGTCTGTGTTCACAATATTACAATACAAAAGTGAAAAGATTGGAATCTCACCATTTTCCAACCCAAATCATTAACATTTTGCTTTATAATGACAAAATCTCCTTATTCCAACCTTTAAGATAGGTGTCTATGATTTCTTGCCACAACTTAGTTAAAATTATTAGAAATGATATTTGATGACTACTTAGGCATCAGAGCCAAAATAAATGTCATATAATATTTGTTATTAAAAGCAAAAATGTAGCATAGAATCTAATATACAAATCTTCTGAAGCATCACATGAAGTAAGTATTTTATAGATTACATATAATCATTATCTCTGCAGAAACGACAGAGTCATAATTCTTAGCAGTAAATATATTCTTAATTTCTGAAAAAGGAATCTTCACCAAGAATCCTGCAGTCGATTATACATAAAAGTTAAGGTAATATCCAAGTAATATCCTCAAGTATATGATTATGTCTTTCGCAAGCTCTTAATTTACATCATACTTCCATCTCTTTACTTTATTGATGATTTCTTTCTGCAACGCATGGAATAGCACAGGGTATTTAAGACCCATTCTTTTTTGTCCAGATATTTGTTTTCTCAAACCAGTTATCAACAATCTTATTATGGTACAATTAACCATGCATAAGATATCTGCTACAAATTTGCTGAGTGGTTGATCTGCTTGCAACATCATTTTAAAGTAAAACAACAGTATCTTTAGCTTAGCAGTTGGTTCAATGGAGGTTATGCCAAGTTCAAGCCTAATCATGCAAGTAGCAACACTGTGTGGCAATCCTAGTGCCTTTTTCCAGAATTTCCCTTCCAAAGCAGCAAGCTTTGTGGAGACACTTTGCGGTTGGGCCTCAATCCCAGATAGGAGACCTGGAATTAAACGTTGCCTATGACTCAATAATAGGCTTTCATATGCTTGATACTAAATTTACTAACTTTACCTGATTTTTGTGAGAAGATGTTTTTCCTGTGATCTAAGTATTTCATAGCCATTTGTTTCACTGAAATCATAGTACCCAAATAAGGAACTCACCTTTTCAATGTGTATGTCCTGAATATTCCAGGTCAAATATATATAAATAAGAATAATACATCTGTTATTGTACTTTCAGCTTTAAAAACAATGAAAACTTTACACACAATAGAATCCATAATTAAAATAATAATAGAATTCATCACAGAATTACATTTCCTGAATGCAGAAGAAGAATATTTCCTCACTGAAATCCCAATTATAATATGTTAAAATACAATTAAACCAATTTGTTAATTATTCCTCCCAATCTTTCTGTTCCGTCAGCCCGGTTAACATAAAAAATGGAAACAATTATTTCTTAGTTGATATGGGAATTCTAGACCAACACATGTTCCAAAGTCTCAGTCTTGTGTTACTGTCATATTAGCCTATATATTTCTTAAAACATGCTAGGCATTGGGCTTCAAGTGTGACACATTGTAAACATAGATAGTAGGTGTCAAGATGTGCATCCCATGGATGCTGCGTACCTGTATTTCCTGAAGACTTGCGTGCCGGAGTCTCCAGGGCATTGATAGTAGGCCGAAAGATGACAAGGTAACGCCAAGAACCGGCCCAGGTCCCGTCCTGATTTGCAGGATTGAAAATGGGTCCGATTCCTGATGCCATGGATGGACACTTCCCTGTTTTTTACGTGACGCCAGAACAGTGCAAGCACTGGCAGGGAAGGTCAGTAGAAGTGAGCCGAAGGCTTGAGTGTGATGATTGCCTACGTAGCTGAAGACACTCTCCGATGATAGTGGATGTAGGCAGCTGAGATGGCAGTGATGGCAACACCTTCAAGGCACTGGCACCAAAGCACTAGGCAGTAAGAATGCGGGCAATGAAATGAGGGCAGGCATGGAGAGAGGCAGGTCAAGCAAGGAAGGGACAAGAGTAAACCCGGACCAGGACCAGACCGAACCTAAACCAGGGAAGCCAGGACCCCAACCAGGGAAGCCTGCCCACCAGGGCTGGACACACCAGAAACCAGCCAGGAAGGGGAGAAGGGAACCAGAAGGAAAGGCCAACGGAAAGCACAAGGCAAGGACAAGGTAAGCCAGGAGCGAGCGGGAGGTGAGGACCAAACCGCGTTGAGACGTGTCGAAACTGAGACCAGGAAGCTCTTTATAGGGATTCGGCATGGAAGCGCATGCGCGGAGGCAAGGCAATCGTGGAAACGAGGCTTGAACCACAAGCCTGTTCCCTGCCGCTTCGGCGTATGAACGCATGCACCCCGACACGCCCGGTGCTGTCACGCACTCTATGTAAGAGAGGACCCAGGGCAGCACTCCTCCTCCCAAGACAGTACCATGGGTACAGCCACCAGGCATGTCCTCACCCTCGAGGATTCCAACGTCTCGGCTCCCAGGTGAGAGTCCTAACACCATGCTCCCTCCCGGTTTACAAGGATGGCAAAAATAGAACTTGCGCACCAAGCGAGGAGCATGAACATTCCCACGTGGTTCTCAAGTGCGGTCACAAGCAGAATACCCCTTCCAATCCACCAAGAACTGCAATTTCCCCCGATGGAAACGAGAATCACAGATTTCCGGAACCTCATATTCGGGCACATCCCTCACATCAATGGCCGCAGGGCGGGAACCAGAGCGCCCATAGGGATCATCCAGGTAAGGCTTAAACAGGGAGACATGAAAAACGGGATGCACCCACCAGGATGGGGGCAAATCCAGTTTGAATGCCACTGTACGAACTTCTACAGGAAACCAGCCTCCCAAAAGGTGATGACGCCATTCTTCAAAAGCTAATTTGATAGCTAAGAGTTCTTTCTCGATTACAGCATAGTTCCGTTCGCTTGATGTTAATTTTCGGGAAAAATAAGCTACTGGGAATTCCACTTCTGACTGCGGCTCTTTCTGTAGTAGAACAGATCCAACAGTGAAATTCGACGCATCCGCTTCCACAATGAAAGATCTACTCTCGTTGGGATGATGCAGAATGGGAGATGTACTGAAGGCTTCCTTGAGATGCTCAAATGCTTTGGTTGCTTCTTCATTCCATACAAATGATGTACTTACTGCTGGTTAAGCTGGTTAAACTGGTTAAAGGCGCTGTTAGATTAGAGAAACTGGGTATAAATCACCTATACAAATTGGTGAATCCAAGGAATCGCTGAAGGGCCTTCACATCATTAGGTTGTCGCCATTCCTGGATTGCCCGTAACTCGGTTCCATTTGTATGCCTGAACGGCTAATCACGTACCCAAGAAACTCAATCTTGTCTTGATTGAAGAGACATTTCTCGGCTTTCGCATATAAGTGGTTCTGGTGTAAATGGCTGAGGTACTTTTTAACGTGGAATATGTGTTCCTTCTTATCTCTTGAGAAGATCAGTATATCATCTAGATATACCCACACGGATATCCCGAATAAATCTGAAAATATGTCATCCATAAAATGCTGGAAAACGGCTGGGGCATTGCATAGTCCGAAAGGCATTACGCAATATTCATAATGCCCAATGGTGTCTTAAATGCCGTCTTCCACTCATCACCAGCCTTAATTCGTACCAGATGATATGCCCCCATAAATCCAACTTTGAAAATATACAAGCAGAATGTAAAGATTCCAGGATATCATGTATTAGAGGAAACGGATATCTGTCCTTCCGAGTAAGATCATTTAACTGCCGATAATCCACACAGGGACGCAAAGTGCCTTCTTTTTTCTTAACAAAAAACAGCGGAAATCCTGCAGAAGACTTGGAAGGGGTGATATATCCCTTCTGGAGACAGTCGTTTAAGTATTCTTGTAAGGCTGCTCTTTCTTGTGGAGATAAAGAGTACACTCTACCATGTGGAATCACAGAATCTGGCAACAGTTCTATGGCACAATCGAAATTTCTATGAGGAGGAAAAGGTATGTCCCCTGGTTCAGAAAACACTGAATAGTAGACCGCATATTCAGATGGCACAGTGGATATCAAGCATACATGAGAACTTCCATTCCCCTCTGTCTGTGTGGCAGTTGTGGACATACCAGTGGATAACCTTGAGGGAGAACACTCCTGTAAACAATGATCAGAAACTAATGTACGGGTTACCCAATTAATATTAGGGTTGTGATACAACAACCAGGGTAAACACAACACAATCGTATAAGACGGTGACTTGATCACATCCAAAGAAATCTACTCCTGATGTTCATTGATCCACAACTGCAGGACTCCAGTGTGGTGTTGAATAGGACCAAAAGACAAAGGTGTACCATCAATGACCTCAATCGGTGTAGCTTGGTTCTTCTTAAGTAGAGGTATCTGGTTCTTCTTAACAAACTCAACATCAATATAATTACCTGATGCTCCACAATCCAAAAGACCGATGATTACAGTCGACTTGTCCTGCCACAGTACTTTGATTTGAAGTACCAAGAGGGCTGCGGGTGACATGGGCTGCAAAGAACCGTTGAGATTCGAAAGGGCTGGATTAAACGAAGGGCCTGTCATTGCCTTCCCCATACATGACAGGCCTACTAGTTTTCCGACTTCCTGAGTGGTTGCAACGGACAGGTACACAAATAGTGCCCTGCGGCACCACAATACAGGCATAAGTGCAGGTCTCTTCTACATTTCTTTTCAGTCGCAGACAAAGGTCCTCTGAGTGCCCCCAATTGCATGGATTCCGGACCCGTCTCTGGTGTACTTGAAGCACCAGCTGGTAACGGAAATGACTTGGAGTATGTCTTCTCCAACCGACGTCTTTCACCCCTCCGTTCAGCCAAACAGTGATCTATCCGAAGGACCTGTTCCTGAAGCGACTGTAGAGTTTCTGGTTCTGGTATATGGAGAAGTTCATCTTTGTACTCCTCTCTCAGGCCTCGCCGGAAAAGCGTCTTTTGCGTTATTTCCGGCCATTGAGAATACACTGCCAATTGATGGAACCGACCGATGTATGTGATCAGATCGCTTGAACCCTGCTTTAGGTACATCAATTGATTTTGTGCAGTGGCGACCAAGTTAGGGGACTGGAACACTTCCAAAAATGCTTTCTCAAAGGCTGCGAAATCACTTAAGATAGGACTGTTAGAGGACACTAAAGGAGCTGCCCATGCCAGAGCATTCCCAGTCAGGTTCCCTAGAATATACCCAATCTTTGCTTTCTCTTGGCTGAAATGGGTGGCCCGGAACAAAAAATGAATCCTGCAATGATTACAAAATTCGGCCACACTTCTAGGATCCCCATCAAACTTCATGGGTGTCGTCTGTGCCATGGCAGAATCAGCCTGAGCTGTGGTGCTAGTTCCATGCACCACCATCTGGCGTAGTGTTTCATTTTCTAGACGTAGCACTGACATTTCAGCCCTTAAAGATCTGATCTCGTCTCTGATCTCTGAGGATTCCTCCTTCTCTTTGTCTGAATCGGAGGTTAGCCGTCTCAATCTGTCAAGTTGTGCGTCCCGTGGATGCTGCGTACCTGTATTTCCTGAAGACATGTGTGCCGGAGTCGCCAGGGCGTTGATAGTAGGCCGAAAGATGACAAGGTAACGCCAAGAACCAGCCCAGGTCCTGTCCTGATTTGCAGGATTGAAAATGGGTCCGATTCCTGACACCACGGATGGACACTTCCCTGTTTTTTACGTGACGCCAGAACAGTGCAAGCACTGGCAGGGAAGGTCAGTAGATGTGAGCCGAAGGCTTGAGTGTGATGCTTGCCTACGTAGCTGAAGACACTCTCCGATGATAGTGGATGCAGGCAGCTGAGATGGCAGTGATGGCAGCAACTGCAGGCAGCAGAGAAGACCGTGTTGGCAACACCTTCAAGGCACTGGCACCCAAACACTAGGCAGTAAGAATGCAGGCAATGAAATGAGGACAGGCAGGGAGAGAGGCAGGTTAAGCAAGGATGGGACAAGAGTAAACCCGGAGCAGGACCAGACCGAACCTAAACCAGGGAAGCCAGAACCCCAACCAGGGAAGCCAGAACCCCAACCAGGGAAGCCTGCCCACCAGGGCTGGACACACCAGGAACCAACCAGGAAGGGGAGAAGGGAACCAGAAGGAAAGGCCAACGTAAAGCACAAGGCAAGGACAAAGCAAGCCAGGAGCAAGCGGGAGGTCAGGACCAAACCGCATTGAGACGCGGCGAATCCGAGACCAGGAAGCTCTTTATAGGGACTCAGCATGAAAGCGAGGCTTGACCCGCAATCCGAGTGGGCGCATGCGCGGAGGCAAGGCAATCATGGAAACGAGGCTTGAACCACAAGCCCGTTCCCTGCCGCTTCCGCGTATGAATGCATGCACCCCGACTCGCCCGGTGCTGACACGCACCCTATGTAAGAGAGGACCCAGGGCAGCTCTCCTTCTCCCAAGACGGTACCATGGGTACAGCCGCCAGGCATGTCCTCGCCCCCAAGGATTCTAACATCTCGGCTCCCAGGTGAGTGTCCTAACAGTAGGAAGGAATAACATCTACAGCAGTCTTTTGTTTCCTCAATTCCATTAGCACTAGTCTGGAGAATATCCCATCTCAATCTCATTATTGTGTAGCCAACCTTCCAGGACAGGAATTTGAATAGGTATAGTGAGCATATTCCCAGTTTCTTATGGACTCGTGTTATTCTGGTATTGTTTATATTTACCCATTGTGTCACAGGTTCTACACCAATCCACCCTCCACAGTCTATATTTCAGGGGGCTGACTTATTAAGGTTCCTTCCAGTCCCAATTTCCCCAATGTGAGTTTGACCCAGTCCAAAAGGCTGTTTTTAATTTCTCCTTCTGCCTCTCTGAATTTTGCATATAAAGTGTGGGCTGGAGCAGGGTTACATTTATAAGAGAGCAGAATTTGTGTCTCATCACACTGATCAGGATAGACTGGGGGAGCCTTCAAACCTTCTTCGAGATTAGTCCCTCTAAATGGCCAAAGTCTTACTCCAGCAGCCTATGATGGATTTCCACCCTATAGGTTTGGTACCATCTTTGCTTTGTATAGTTTCAGAAGCGGGATTATAGAGAACTTGCCATATTTGTAGTTAAAGATTTTCACCTGAGCCACTGCTTTAGAAGCCTTTATGTGGGACCCTTCCATGATTGCTTTCAAACCCGGGGTATTTAAGATGTCGAAACCCAGGTATGTCAGACTATCTACTTGCAAAACATGTTCTTCGCCGAGCCAGACCGTTTTCTTCTTCCTGTGCTGTCCTGCTGTAATTGTCATTAGTTGCATTTACTTAGTGTTTATAATTAATTAATTGTCCTCGCAGTAAGCATTGAAGTCCTTCACCATTCTTTGTATGCCCACCCAGGTACAATCCATAAGAATAATGTCGTCAGCATACGTTATCCACAAAATATTTGTGCCCAAGACTTTAGGGGCAATACAAATTGCCTCTGCCAATCAGTTGCCCAAATCTGCCATATATGCGTTAAATAGGAACAGTGCAAGAGTGCAGTCTTGCAGGAGGCCATTGTTAGTGGTTATCCTGTTTGATAGTAGTCCATATTGGTTTAGTCTAGTCCTAATGCAAGATTGTGCAGATGGATCAAAGGTGCTAACAGTCCTTTCTGTAGACACCAGCCCACCAGTATTGTCCATCAAATTTCCTTGTTTGCCCAGTCAAAAGCTAGGGAGAGGTCTACTGATACCAAGTACACTTCTTTGTAGGTACCTTCCCATACCAAATGCTGGACGTGGTAAATCACTCATGTTAGGCAGAATTGCATGCAGTACCCTTTGAGACCACCACACACAATTAGGACTACAGGTGTAAGCAAGACCAACCTTTGGTATAAGTCTGTACCACACAGTTTGTTGGTAGTGAGCTGAGCAGCCAGGCTTATCTCAAGAGTGAATGTGAGCAATACAAGTAGTTACACAGAGGACGTTCAATCACAGTGGTTCAAGTAGACACTTATACTTAAGGTTTCTTGGTAAAACACGTATTAATTTATTACACAATCATTTATAAAACATTTCACTAGAAGGAGGCAATTTAATATTATATACTAATACACTACAATATAAAACTCTAAGCTTTTGAGACAGTTTTAGCTCCCCGGAAATAGGAGCCAAATGGCAGTTTAGTTATTTAGCAGTGAGCAAAAAGGACAAAAGTAAGTAGAATAGATTACATATACTTTCTAAGTGGTGCAAATAGTTTCAGTTCACCAGAAGAATTCAATTCAAGTTAATAGGCCAGGCCAAAGTCAATGGGCTAGTATTCTGGATAGGAAAGAGCAGTTCTGGTATGAAATGGTAAAGTCTTTGCAAAAGTTCTCAAAAGTAGTTTAGGCAAAAAAGAATCATTTGTGGGGTCACAAGCTGATTAGGCCTGCGAGTTGGGAAAGTTTCACAAACTTTTACTGCAAGAGTGGTGTTCTCTCAATCGTGTTGGCACAGTACCTTTGTATGAAGAAAACAAATGTTGCTGAAGTCGTGGTTCCTGGCAGTTCCTGCAGATCTTGCTGTTCCTGAGCCTCAGTCGTGGGGACAAGAGGGAGGACGTCGGGGGACTCGAGCACTGCATGGGATCATTGATGAAAGCAAACAAAATTGAGTTACTTCAGTTCCAGTAGCTGTAGATTCAAGAACACAAACTGGTGTCCCTATCCCTGGTTAATCCTAACCAGCCTTGAGAATGGTATCCAGGTGTCTTATGAGTTGATTGGTCCCACCAACTCAAAGGAAGAAGCCATCCTTGAAGGAGCTTCTCTGTCGAATGGTGTTTGGCAATTTGGACCTGCAGCAGGGCTTCACCGGGCAAACCAATGGTCCAGGAGTTGCAGCAGCCATCCTCTTCCAGCTCGTCTTCAGTTCTTTCATTCCAGTGGTCGACTCTGCCTTCCAGTCCACGAGACTCACTTTTTAAGCAGTTCTCTAACTTTCATTCCAGCCTAGCTGTCACCCACCCAAAAGGGTGGCTGTCCTTGTCGGACAGTCAGCCAGCCAATCGCACCAGAGTGAATTTGGTCTCCTAGGAGACTAAGCACAGGGAGTTTCGGGCACCTCCCTCACTTCCTGCCCACCCCAGACACTCAGACGCCAAGGGCGGACTTCAGTCCTGAAGCCCACCAAAAGCACACAAACAAAGGGACCAAACCTGGTTTGGGACGCAGAGACAAACACTAGACGGACCTTTCCAAAATGAGATGGCAAAAAAAGAAGACCAGGACCTGTTTAAACAAAGGGGCTTACGGCGCCATCTTGGAAAACATGGCTCCATGATATTTAGCTAACGTTGTTTGCGGTCGGGAAAAATCATGTTAGTTCGTTTTAACACCACTGCCACCAGCCTTTTCAATAGGAAAAGGTAGCATTTGACTGCTACATGAGTGTTTAGACCCAGGGGATACTATGTAACCCCTCCAGAACTCCATTGTAAGATGGTGTGTGCTGGGTCTAGGAATTTGGAAAGACTAGTAAAGTCAATTTCACTTTACATCCTCTGGGAAAGAGTAGTTTATCACAGATAAGGTATTTAAACCTTTGGGAAGTCTAAAAGACATCCCTGTGTCACTGCACTGAGGGTGCTGTGCAACACACATGAAAAGAGGATGCCTATGGAGTTATCTAAAACTCCATAATCAAAGAACACAAGTGTAAAACACACATCAAAATACATGAAAGAGTGGGAAAAAAAGGCTCACACTCTTCCCAGGAAAAAAAATCAAGTACTCAAATTCCAGCAAAGTTGCTGGGGGTCTGTAAGGTGAAGAGAATTAGCAAATGTATGAGAATTCTCCATAGCAACCCATCACGCCAAGTTTGTACCAACATCTGGTCTGAAGCCCACTTGATTTGGTTTCAGGATGTCCTTTGAATTAGCCCCATTCTTCTAATGATGAAAGTAATAATTCTCCAAATATTTAAGAATCAGAATTCATCAGGGCCGCCTGTAGTTTTGAGGTGCTTCCCTGTCCCTTTTCTTATAAATCGGGACTATGTGAGCTTCATTACATCAATTTGGTGTACTTTTAGTTTCTATAATTGACTGAACATAGTTATGCAGGATATATGTCCAGAGATCTGGAGATTCCTTCATTACTTTATTATTAGGTCTGTTAGGACCCAGGGCTCTAGAGTTGCTTCTACTGCAGATCATTATTTCGATGTCTTCAAAAGAAAACTTCAAAGACCAGTCTTCGTTTTGTAGGCTCTCCCAATTTTCTAAGGTCTCCAATGGATGGTTATATAAATGGGAAATATATGCGGACCAGACCTGTTCAGTAATGGGATTTGTTTGCACTGTAGTCTGAACCTTTTTCCCATTTTTTCACCAGGCAGGTAATCATCCTCTCACCTTCCCTCTGGTAGTTCAGTGATTAAATAGTTCTCAGTTTATGCTTGTAGGTCTGTCTGAGTAGTTTCATCTCTATATCTAGTAAGGGTCCCCACGTATCTAACAGATGGCTCTTCTTAGATTACATCTAAATTCCCTCTTTGTTTGATGCATGAGAGGATTATAATTGGGTCAGCTGTTCTGCTGTCTAAACTTTCTCGAGCACAGATTGTTTTCAAAGAGTCACAGTAAATTATGTTTTGAGCATATAGAACTATTAAACTCACTGAGACTTGATAAGGGATGTCTCAAGCTTGTCATTGAATTCCAGGATATTATTCTGGGCTCAAATTATTCTATTTTTACCTCACGACTTTATCAATTTTTATCAGGAGGACCGTTTTTATGTCAATTGGTAGTACTGCTGAAAGAATTACATGATCACTGGGGAAGCTGCATTTCAGTTCCAATTTACCACTCAGACCTGCCCAATTTTCAGAACTGAAAATGAAAGAAGCGTTAACACCATTGCTCCAGGTTTTCCACTTGAACACCCCTTGTTTGGATTTACTCGTCAGCAGAATCAAATTCCAGCCTTCCAGTAAGTCGCACCATTTCTTCCCCTTTGGGTCCTGAGGCTGTTTCCCCTCGAGAGTCCTCAAAAAATCACCATATTTCGAGGGGAATAGACCGTTGACGTTGAAATCTCCTGCAATTAGTATAAGGCTGTCAGGCCAGGTCTCCTTCCATGCTATTAAGATTTCATCCATGTGGTCAATAATTATTGTTTGTTTGTGTTCTGCATAATTACATTACACATTAATAATTAACACTGGGCCCTTCTAATCTCTTAGTGTTACTGAAACTGCAAATATGCCATAGAGTGAGTTGTCTACAACTTTAAGGTCAAAGATATATTTTTGTCACCCAATTTTAATCTACAGATACGCAGAACCCTCGACGGGAATTTCATTCCCATCGAAGTCCTGGAGTTGTCCAGGAAGAGGGGTGAGGGGACTATGGTGGTGTTCTGACTTGAGTGTCGTGTAGACCGTTGAAACCTCCGTCCTCAAGTGACGCACAGGGGAACTAAAAGAAACCTGCTGTGCGACCTTTGGGGCCACAGGTGGGAGATATTACTTCCCGGATCCACGGAACCTCTGGAACACCGATGCTGCTGTCAAAAAGAACGAGGTTAAGTACCAGGCAATTACAATATATCACAAGAACCAAAGGATCTGAATAGTCTTACCTATCCGGTGTTTAGAAAACCCAGGAAACCTAGGAGGGAGGTTCGAGACTCAGATGAGGCGGTCCCTAGAACAAGAGGACCGCAGACAAGCGTGGATGCAGGATAAGCCACCTGTAGGACTGAAGGCGTGACTTGAATCCCAAAAGGTAAATGGCGTAGAAGTTCAACAAGGTACCAAGGGATGATCCGAAGACAAGTTAGGGTTGTGCCAGAAATCCAGCAATAGGTAAGCAGTTCCAAGCAAAGGTACAAAATGGTAATCCGAAGGAGTCCAAGAGAATGTTCCAAGATCAAGGTAAACCAGTAGTGTTATCCAAACGTAACGCCAAATAGGGTCTGAAGACAGCTGAGAAGCAATGAGTGTTCCGTGCCTCAAGCCTTATATACTGTGCGTTTCGGGGTCATGTGACGTCCACCAAGGTCAGTTGGGAAATGCCACTCTGGATCACGTGAGAAAGTGGACGATCGGTGTGGAGGTGTAACGCCGCCCCTTCTGCTGTATGTTCTCCATGGCAACTGCCAGTGCAGGAAGGGCTTCAATCGAGCCCGTAAATCGTACCTGGTACGGAGCTTTCGGTCCTTTGGGTAAACCGAATCACATGAGCCTCGAACCCTGGAGGGAGGTGTTGGGGAAATGTGAGCAGTGTTCTGGTGTGCAGTGGATCGGTGTGCAGAGGATCGCCTAACATAGCCCCCCCAACGGCCCACAACCCCGTGGGCAGGACGGGTGATCCTTATGGAACCAGGCTACCAACCGAGGAGCGTCAAGATCCAAAGCGGAAACCCAAGAACGCTCCTCTGGTCCATAACCCTTCCAATCCACTAAATACTGGAGCCTACCCCTAAACCAACGGGAACCCAAAAAGGCCGACACTTCAAAAACATCAGGGGAGGCCAGGGACACCGGGGCTGCAGGGGCCCGAAGGCGGGAAGAATCAGGATAAGGCTTGAGGAGACAGACATGAAAAACAGGATGGATCGCCAAGAACTCGGGAGAACCAGACGAAAAGCCACTGGATTCACAACCTGAGAGATTGCATACGGGCCAATGAAACGAGGCAGAAGTTTCCGACAACCCACCAGGCGAAGGTGACGGGAAGACAACCACACCCTAGAACCCACCACCAGGGGAGGAGCAGCCAGGCGCTTGCCGTCAACACAAGCTTTCATAGAAGCCTTTGCTTCAGTAAGATGGACCAAAGTACTAGCATGAACAGCAGACAGATCCCTAAGACAAGCCGTGGCCGCAGGATTCAAAGAGACAGAGGCGTCAGGGACAGGCAAGACCTTGGGGTGTTGGCCATAGAGGGCGTAGAAAGGAGAAAAACCTGTAGCAGAATGAGCCGCGTTATTGTATGCGAACTCGCAAGCCGTAAAGCACTCAACCAGGAGGCCTGTTGCTGCAAGATAAGACACCGAAGATACTGCTCCATAGATTGATTCGTCCTTTCAGTCTGCCCATCAGTCTCAGGGTGATAGGCCGAAGAATACCTGGTATCGATTCCAAGTAATTTAGTCAATGATCTCCAAAAACGAGAGGTGAACTGTGACCCACGATCGGATATAATGACCGAAGGAAGCCCAAATAACATGAACACATATTCAAAAAACAAGTCCGCCAAGACTGGGGCCGAAGGAATTCCCTTACAAGGAACAAAACGAGCCATTTTTGTGAACGTGTCTACCACCACCCAGATGGTGTCAAAACCTCGTACCTTGGGGAGATCGGTCACAAAATCCATCGTCAGTGTATGCCAAGGTCTTGGAGATACCGGAAGCGGAAGCAGCAGCCCAACTGGACGTCCTCTTCGATGTTTGGCCTGAGCACAAACAGCGCATGAATTGACATAGCATTCCACATCGCGCTTCATAGAGCACCAGCGCTTTAGGAGATCCATAGTGCGCTCTTGGCCGGGTTGGGCATTAAAGGGAGCATCATGAGACCACTCAAGGGCCAGGTTACGAGTGTCAGGCGTGGGAAGAAACAGACGTTCATGCACGAAAGGCAAACCATCACAATAAACAGGGTTCCAATCCCGCAGTTGGTCGGAATGATTGCTCGTCCAGGCTCATACAGAATCCAACAATGACAGAGAGGGAGTGCAGAGACAAATCACATGACTCTTATCAAGAACAGTATCGGGGAAGGTTGGCAACTCGACCCCACCCAGAGAACGTGACAAGGCGTCCGCTTTTCCATGAGAGTTTCCAGGACGATGCGTAATGTGGAAATCAAAAGCGGAAAAGAAAAGATGCCACCGGACCTGTCTGCTATTGATGCACTTTAAAGAGGCCAGATCCTGTAGATTACGATGATCTGAGTATACAGTGATCGGATGCTTAGCCCCCAGAAGATGATGGCGCCAGACACGAAAGGCGTCCATGACAGCCAGAAGTTCCTTCTCCGTTACAGTATAATGGGTCTCAGTATTGGAAAACCTACGGGAGTGGTATTCCACCGGGTGCAACTTGCCTGTTGTAGGACATGTCTGAGACAACACCGCACCGAGGGCAAAAGAAGAGGCATCCGCCTCAACTATGAATGGAAGCTCGGGATTGGGGTGTTGGAGCACCGGTGCGGTGGTGAAAGCGGTTTTCAAAGCCTCAAAAGATTAATGATGTTCCTTCTGCCACCGATAGGGTACCTGAGGGCTGGTCAGGGCCGTAAGTGGGGCTACAATCATGGAAAAGGACGAAATAAAGCGTCTATAAAAGTTGGCGAAGCCCAAAAAGGCCTGCAAGGACTTGAGTGTCTGAGGAACTGGCAAATCTAGGACTGCTATAACCTTGGATTCGTTCATGGATAGTGCCCCAGGGGTAATGTGGAAGCCCAGAAACTCAACAGACGTTTTATGGAATTGACATTTCTCGGGTTTGGCAAATAGGGAATGTTCCCTTAGACGGGATAAGACCTCCCGGACATGCTTTACATGGTCATCCAGATTCCGTGAAAAGATCAAGATGTCATCCAAATAAACAACCATGTATACGTCCAGAATGTCCCTGAATATGTCATTCATAAAACGCTGGAATGTTGCCGGGGCGTTGCATAGACCGAATGGCATGACTAGGTATTCATACAAGCCGTAACGGGTGCAAAAGGCAGTTTTCCACTCATCGCCTTCGCAAACACGCACTAGGTTGTATGCGCCACGAAGATCCAGCTTGGTGAAAACAGAGGCATGGGATAAGTGGTCCAGAAGAGGTGTGATCAAAGGAATTGGATACCTATCCTTTTTCGTGATAGCGTTAAGACGCCGATAATCCACACAAGGACGTAAGTCCCCCTCTTTCTTAGGTACAAAAAATATGGGACTTGCAGCTGGTGAAGTAGAGGGGCGGATATGTCCTAGTCGTAGGGCGTTCTGTACATACTGTTTCAATGCTTGTTCTTCCGAGGGGGACAGAGAATAAATCCTGCCCGAAGGAATGGTAGAATTCGGGATTAATTCAATTGGGCAGTCATATGGTCTGTGTGGAGGAAGTACCTCGGAAGAACCGCGATCGAAAACTGGTTTGAATGCTTTATACTCAGATGGAATCCCTGACACCACCCCTCCAACGGTGTGGGAATTCACAACCTCTGATCCATCATCATTCAGCGTGAGTTGAGCTAGAGCTCCCAAGGCCCGAGAAGGAGTATCTGTTGCTTGATGGGCTGGGAGACAATAGTTCTGACATATATCAGACTCGAAGAGCACCGTGCCTGATTGCCAATTAATCTGAGGATTGTGTTCACGTAACCATGGTATTCCTAATATGATACCGAATTGAGGTGTGGTGATCAAGTCAAAACTTAGCGTCTCTGTGTGAATATCTTGTATGGTCAATAATAGAGGAGCAGTTTGGTGTCTAACGGGACCAGAGACTAGTGCAGTGCCATCTACGGCCTGAACAGGTTCAGGTTGGGTTTTTACCACTAAAGGTAGATTGAGAGAATGGGCTAACGCAATGTCTATGTAGTTCCCAGTGGCACCTGAGTCAATGATGATCGTGACTGCATGAGAGATACCCGTAGAGGTACAAAGAGTGGCCTGTACAAAGATGGGCTGGACACGAGCAAAAGCAAGAGTGGTACCCGGAGATGAAGACAGGACACTCGACCTGGTCTCCGGATCTAAGGTCGAGCTGTCCGAAAAACCTGAGACTTCTTGGGACGTCGAGGGCATTCCTTCACATAATGTCCCGTGATGCCACAATAGAAGCATGCATTATCCACCCTTCTACGTTCTCTCTCAGATGTCGTGATAGGGCTATGTAAACCTCCTACTTGCATAGGTTCTTCAGTACTAGAAGCAGGGGTACTAACAACTGTAGGATGGGAAGAAACCCCCAACTCAGCTCTGCGCTCTGATCGACGTGCATCTACCTGCAGGGCAAGATCCACTAGTTCCTGATACTGAGTGGGCATGGAAGGAATCACTGCTAAGGCATCTTTCATTCCGTTATTCAATCCCCTATAAAATATAACCGCCCGCTTGCTTTCTGGCCATGATGTCTCGGCGACCAATTGGTTGAACCGGGTGATGTAATCTATCAAGGTCCCTCTGCCCTGGGTTAGTTCTAACAACTCCAAATCCCTAGACTGTGCCTTGTGTCTGGTATCGAAGACTTGAGACATCTCTAGAACTAACAAATCAAAATCATAGAGAACCGGGCTATTGTTCTCCAATAAAGGGTTAGCCCAAGCGGCAGCTGTCCCGGCCAGATGGGAAAGGGCAAAGGCGGCTTTAGCAGTGGAATTAGGAAAGGCCAGAGGTCTGCACAAGAAATGTAACTTGCACTGATTGATGAAGGTCCTGAACTTCTTGGGGTCACCTTGATAACGTTCAGGAGCGGCCAAAGGGGAAGGGGTTGGGAGGACCACCGGAGTTGGAGCTGGGGTACTTGCCAACGGAGGAGGTGTGGTTGAAGTGCTAGCATCCCCAAATTCAGGGTCTGCAGGAAGAGAATGCTGAACACTCTGTATGGAATCTAACCTTTGGTGAATCACCGTATTAGCGGCGACCATATCTGCCCTTAATACTGTAATCGCCTGAACTAAAGCAGCTATGGGTTCTTCCGTGGATCCCTGCATTGTCTAACACGACTATACGGCTTCTCAGTCTGTTCTGACTTGAGTGTCGTGTAGACCGTTGAAACCTCCGTCCTCAAGTGACGCACAGGGGAACTAAAAGAAACCCGCTGTGCGACCTTTGGGGCCACAGGTGGGAGATGTTACTTCCCGGATCCACGGAACCTCTGGAACACTGATGCTGCTGTCAAAAAGAACAAGGTTAAGTACCAGGCAATTACAATATATCACAAGAACCAAAGGATCGGAATAGTCTTACCTATCCGGTGTTTGGAAAACCCAGGAAACCTAGGAGGCAGGTTCGAGACTCAGATGAGGTGGTCCCTAGAACAAGAGGACCGCAGACAAGCATGGATGCAGGATAAGCCACCTGTAGGACTGAAGGCGTGACTTGAATCCCAAAAGGGAAATGGCGTAGAAGTTCAGCAAGGTACCAAGGGATGATCCGAAGACAAGTTAGGGTCGTGCCAGAAATCCAGCAATAGGTAAGCAGTTCCAAGCAAAGGTACAAAAGGGTAATCCGAAGGAGTCCAAGAGAGAGTTCCAAGATCAAGGTAAACCAGTAGTGTTATCCAAACGTAACGCCAAACAGGGTCTGAAGACAGCTGAGAAGCAATGAGTGTTCCGTGCCTCAAGCCTTATATACTGTGCGTTTCGGGGTCATGTGATGTCCACCAAGGTCACGTGGGAAATGCCACTCTGGATCACGTGAGCAAGTGGACGATCGGTGTGGAGGTGTAACGCCGCCCCTTCTGCTGTATGTTCTCCATGGCAACTGCCAGTGCAGGAAGGGCTGCAATTGAGCCCGTAAATCGTACCTGGTATGGAGCTTTTCGGTCCTTTGGGTAAACCGAATCACATGAGCCTCGAACCCTGGAGGGAGGTGTTGGGGAAATGTGAGCAGTGTTCTGGTGTGCAGTGGATCGGTGTGCAGAGGATCGCCTAACAGGTGGCTCTCCTTCCTTCCTGAATTAAGCTGCTCAAAGGCCCTTTTAGACAGAAGAGTGGCTTGGGATCCGGTGTCCACCAGTGCTAAAATTGCACATTGCTCTTGCACCCGGGTGGGGGCATAAAACCTACCTTCTTTCTCATCCAAGGAGCAAACTAAATGGTCATTTTGGGCAAGCTGGACAGTTAGTTTCTTTATTTTGGACTCCGACACTTTTGGGATCTTGGGCAGTTTTGTGTGTCTGAGTTCGGGAATCTGTAAATACAATTTGGCATCCTGAGTTTGATGGGATTTTGGAATCCCAGTTTTCCCTTGATTCTGTGCCGTCCCCTCTTCCTGGAGACAGTCACTCAAATCGGTTTGTGGGAAGGATCCCTCACTCATTGCTAAGTTCTCAGGATGATATTTCGTGGGTTCAGGCATGGGCGATTCTAAGTCAGTCCCCATACCTACTGAGTCTGATTTTTGGTCTTTTGGGACCCATATTTCTTTGGGTGGAACCCCCACATCCTTGAAAGAGAAGACTTTCTTCCCAGAATCCTCTAAGTATTCTTCCCCTTCAAACAGGAGGACACTGACTTCCTCCACAAAATGGGTCTTCTTTGTCCCTATATTTCTCCTACTTACCCTCTGTTCCCTGGGTTGCAGTTTTTCGGGTTAGGAGATTTAAATTCTGGTTCCAGGGTGTCTAGGGGCTTTTCATGGATGAGGAAGGAAGCTTCCTCTAGGGCTTTTCAGCCCCCCATCCCCTGTTCCTCCTCCTCTGGAACCTGTTGGTTGTCGGAGTGCTCTCCCCGTCATTGTTCCAGGGTGCCAGACCCTGGATTTGAGCTGTTCTTAGGAGCCATGTTCATATGAGGGTTCTGCTGAGCCCGCAACATGCAATTCAGGTCTTGGGTTAGGTTCTGGACCTGGTGCTCCAGTTGTGACACCCTCTCTGGCTGATACGGGGGTCTTGAGTCAAATCTGAGTTGCTCTGAGGAAGGGTAGCTGTCCCTTCTCCCAGAGGATCTTGGGATTTGCAGGTTTCCCTGGTAGCCTTCCACCCTTGGCCTCCCCTCTCCCTGATTTGGTGTTCTCGACTCCTGAAAGCGGGGAGACTGAGGAAGGTTGTCCTGAATGTTGGGGTTTTGAAGGGTACCTGGGGAAGAAACTAAAACTAGAAGTTGGAACATTACTGCCCTCCTGGGGGAAGTTTGGAGGGAAGTTTCCTGTGGCCATCTCACCTGATTTGATCCTCCCTTGGGCCGGGGGAGTCCACACATACCCCAACAGGGTTCTGTTGCCCTTGTACCCATGGCTGATGTAATTGGCAGAGTCAGGGGGCACATTTGTGCGGTACCCTGTCTGAATAGCACCTGTTTGTGACTGGTCAGTGGATCTTCTCTGCCTCTGGTTTGGTTGGTTAAGGGAAGGAGTATTTTTAGGCACCCCCATGTCTAGGTCCAAAATGGGAGTAACCTTCACCTCCGCCACCTTGGCAGCAACAGGGGTGTTGTTTTTGTTTGGGGTTTTTGGGGGTATTCTTGTTTTCTTTGGGCATTTGGACCTCATAGAACCGGGTTGCTTGCTCTATTACCCAGTACAGGATCCTTTCATCATAGAAGTCCCTTACCAACTGCGTCATGATTTACTTAGGGAGTGCATGGAAATAGGTATTTATGAATTCCCTACTGCCCGTGTGCCCCACCTAGTGGTTTGTGCAAATGCCCGCTTCAATTCCTGAACAAATTCTCTTGGGCCGGTTCCTCTCCACACTGCAGGTTGTAAGTTGCCTTGCGGGTCTCCAGGGGGTTTCTGTGCGTGGAGAAGTGCTTCAAGATGGCCACCTTGTAGGTAGAACCCCTTGACTGATATGATATGATAGTTTATTTATGTAGTGCCTATACACAATGTGTTTCAAAGCACTTCAAGGCAAGGGAGGGAACAAGGGAAAATACAATGACATTCTTACAGGCCATGAACAGTAAGGATGTGAAATTAACTATCGTACTCGGCCTGACAACATTTCAGATAGTGCAAGAGCTAAGACATAGATAAGGAAGGGAGGGGGAGAGTTGGAAGGAAATGGAAACAGACAGGTGACTACCGTACTAGACCTGATGATATTTCTGGTAGAGCCGGAGAAAAACAAGAGGTGAGGGAGGGGGGTGAAGAAAGGTAGTGGAGGAACAAAACAAGCAACTATCATACTAGGCCTGACGACGTTTCAGATAGTGCTGGAAGGGGGATGGGGATGAAAAAACCAGCAAGGGGAGAGGGAGGAGACAGACGAGGTTGCTATCAAACTAGGTCCACGGACAATTCTGATAGAGTAAGTGCATAGAAGAAAATAAGGGGAGGAGATAGGAAAAGGAAGAAGGGAAAGGAGGAGAGAACAGAGCGTTAGCAGTCAAAAGAGTGGAGAAGCAAGAGGGGAGAGTGAATACAATTGCAGAAGTCAGTAGTAACACATAGGGCCTCATTACACGGTAGGTGGTAAGGGTTTACCGGTACCGGTATTTTACCGGTACCAGTAAATCCTTACCGCCTTACTACGAGGTCCCTTTGCGGGTTGGGGAATTAAACGCCTGCTTTTTGCAGGCGTTAAAAACCAACCCGCAAAGGGACCAGTGGAGCTAATTACGGATCCGCAATTTGCAGTACCGTAATTAGCGCCTTCCCCAATCCCATAGAGCCCTATGGGGCAAAAATGGGAATGGGGAAGGGCAATGGTGGAAGGGGGAATTACCGCCCCGCCAACCTTGGAATGGGACAGTAATTCCCCTTTCCTCCTAGGCGGTACCGGTAAATTACCGGCATGAACCATGGCGCTAATAGCGCCATGGTTTACCGCCTACCGTGTAATGAGGCCCATAATGTTGCAAGCCAGGATACAAGATGAAGATGGGAACAGTATGGTTCAGGGCCACCATGAGTACAAGATGCAAATGAAGTCCAGCATGAGAGTTGAGAAAGGGTGACACACCGTGAATGAATGAAGTCCATAAAAGTAAAATCCAGCATTGGCCACAAGACGGTGATGGGGAAACCAGAATGTATCAGGACAGACTCCTGCAGAAGTAGGCTTGAAGGGGCTGAGGGGGGAGCAGGGTAGAAGAAACAAGCAAAACAGGCAACACCTGTTTGTGAGAATGGTGGGGGCACAAGGGAACATCACGGGGGGACCAGAGGGGTTGGAGATGGCCTGTGGGGGCAGAGGGAGTAACACATGTTGGTGCATGCTTACCTGCTGTCTGAGCAGGAGGTCAGGCCCTGGGTCCTCCTGGTCTGAACAGGTCCAAACAGGAATTGCCCTTTTCTTCGTCTGCCCTTCGCTTAGGATGCCTTGTCGAGAAACGCCCTTGATCTAATAGTTAAGAGCAGGAAGGAAGAGGCAGAGCTAGGAAGGTGGGTGGTGCTTAGGCCAGGTGACCTAGATCCACTTGCACCTGCTCCCCACCTGCAAAGGGAAAAAGAGTGGCAAGCAGGCAGGCACCAGGTGGGTGGGGCTTGCTAAGTGGTGAAAAAGAGCAGCAAGCAGGAAGGCACCAGGTCGGCGGGGCTTGCTAAGTGATGAAAAAGAGCAGCAGGCAGGAAGGCACCAGGTGGGCGGGGCTTGCTAAGTGGTAAAAAAGAGCAGCAAGCAGGAAGGCAATAGGTGGGCACGGCTTAGGCCAGGGCACCTAAATCCACTTGCACCTGCTCCCCATCTGCAAAGGAAAAGAGGATATAGGGCTCCTTAAGTAGGGAGAAAGAGTAGCACGCAGGAAGGCACCATGTGGGCAGGGCTTGCTAAGTGGTGAAAAAGAGCAGCAGGTAGGAAGGCACCAGGTGGGCGGGGCTTGCTAAGTGGTGAAAAAGAGCAGCAAGCAGGAAGGCAATAGGTGGGTGGGACTTAGGCCAGTTGACCTAGATCCACTTGCACCTGCTCTCCATCTGCAAAGGAAAAGAGGCTGGAGGGCTCCTTAAGTAGGGAAAAAGAGCGGCAAGCAGGAAGGCACCAGGTGGGCGGGACTTGCTAAGTGGTGAAAAAGAGCGGCAGGCAGGAAGGCACCAGGTGGGCGGGGCTTAGGCCAGGTGACCTATATCGGCTTGCACCTGCTCCACATCTGCAAAGGCAAAGAGGCTGGAGGGCTCCTTAAGTAGGGAAAAAAGAGTGGCAAGCAGGAAGGCACCAGGTGGGCTGGACTTGCTAAGTGGTGAAAGGGCGGCAAGCAGGAAGGCACCAGGTGGGCGGGGCTTGCTAAGTGGTTAAAAAGAGCAGCAAGCCGGAAGGCACCAGGTGGGCGGGGCTTGCTAAGTGGTGAAAAAGAGCGGCAGGCAGGAAGGCACCAGGTGGGCGGGACTTGCAAAGTGATGAAAAATATCAGCAGGTAGGAAGGCACCAATGGGTTTGATCCTCCAGCCCAGCAAAGAAGCTGGAGTATTCTGGGTAGAACATCCATTTGGTGAACTCTGTTGAATTCTGATAATTTTTTATGTCAAAAGAGGTCATTATCTGCCCAGACTGAATATTTGCCCTTTATATGGGGGTACGCCATACTGGTAGCAGGGAAAAGTCTTCAGTGGGTCAAGTCGTTTTGCTATCTTGGGGTTACAGTCTCTCACGATTTGGGCTGGTCACCACACATAAAGCAGTAATCTACAAAGGAACCACAAATTAATGGCTGAATCCTGACATTTGGGACAAAACTGGGTGGATTGCCCATGGATCATACCCTGCAAATTTACGCGGCTACATCAACACTGATGTTAACTTAAAGTGCGGCTGCGTGGGGTTACCATCAAACAAAACAAAAACAAAAAAACTGAAAACAAATTCCTAAGGGACATCATGGGTTTTCCACAGGGCTTTCCTTCCAGGGCACCTACTACACAAAGAATTGGAGCTGGAGTATATAGAAGACCTAATAGCAATACAACCGTTGATTTACTGGCTGCATCTGTCGGAGAGGCCCCAATTATCAATAACTATCCCTAATGAAGGATCTCATGGCCACACATTCTTGGACTGCCTCACCTTGGTTAAAGTATATAAAATCTTCTCTGCAAGAGGTTGGCCATAGTTATTTGTTTAGTGATGAGTCGCGGATAGGTAACACCACCTTCTACACTCAAAGAGCAAGAATAAGGAACAAAAATGACTTGCAGAAACAAAGTGTCCAATCTTATTATCAGAATGCTGCCTTTAAAAAGGCAAGGCCAGCATATGTACAATGTTTGTCTCTTCAAGGGAAAGAGCAGTTATTATGGCCCTCAGAGCAAATCTCTTGTTCATTGGAGAAAGGGTGCCCTCTTTACTAACAAATCACACTGTGAGGAGAAATTGTCCTAGCTGTGAGAGTGATAAAAATGATTTGTTTCATTTTCAATTTTTTTGTCCCACCCTAACAAATCTAAGAAAGATTTTTACAATCCCAGCACTAAGAACCTCCGACATCAGACATGTGCAATTAGCACTTATATTTTTATTATCAGCCCCAGATTTGCCGACGACCCATAAAGTGTATTTGTATACTGAACGGGCACTTATGTTACGTAGGCAATGTTTATGTACTGATCAATGATTGTAGTATACTTTTGTGGATTACATGATTTTGACTGTATTTAAATGTTTCTATTGTTGTAACATTTTAATTGTTTGTCCATTGATGGGGAATTTATATTTTCTACCATAATACCATCTTCTCTATCGTCACCCGCACTCCCCTGTAACCGAGTGCCTGATTCTTACTGTTTTCCTGCCAGGTTTTTGTATTAATTGTTCCATTCAACCACAATTTTGTATTGTTTGCTCTTTTTTGTAATTAGTGTATGTTAGTGCCTGCAAAATCTGGCTGCCCGGGTGGCAACTGGCTCTCTTTACGGGGCCCATATGTCTCCAATTTTGCACTCCTTGCACTGGCTGATGGTTGGTCAGCGTGTTGGGTTCAAGGCGCTTTGTTTCGTACATTGTGCTTTGCATAATCAAGGTGCTGAATATCTGTGCATTAAATTCACTGCTTGCCGGCTATGTATTCCTTCATTTTGCCTCTCCCGCATTGGAGGCCGAGCCTTCTCAGTGGTTGCTGCTCAGTTATGGAACCATCTTCTGCTGACATTGAAAAACTTGTCAATCCACCTAGCATTTAGAAATGCTTTATAAACCTAGCTGTTTTAAATGACTTAATGAGATGGCTTATGGACCAATAACCTCTCTGTCTCCCGCGCCATGATAACCCTGTATGACCGTGCGCTTTAGAAGTTAAAATAGCAAAACATATCATACTTCCGGGTCCTGGCCGCTACCAACAAATGTAATAAATAAATACATAGGAAAGTGCACTACTATCAGGCAAAGTGGTACCTCTCAATGCCCCAACATGTTTCCAACTTGGAAAGGGGAAAAGAAGATAAGGGGTCACGCTGTATTAAGAAATGGAAAAAGTGGCAATCAGCAGCATTATTTGATTATGTACGAATTGTTTGAAAAATGTGTTATATAACTGCCAGAATTCTACATTATCACACAGATCACGAGTGTGCTTTAGGAAAAGTAACCTGAGAAGTTTCGTTGGTAGGCCCCCTTATCAGGCTGCATCTGACAATATTGGATACATAGCAGGGCTTTCCTGAGTTGTTTTGTAAAATGTCCTGAGTTATTTCTGTATTTTGCTATCTCTATTCACCTGTTGATACGCTAATTTGAGGAGCCATTGTCTGGCCACATGACCAAAGCGGCTGTAAAATAAAGCAGCTCTCTGCTGCTCATGACCATTCATCTTCGAAGAATCTGGTCTCTGGTCTGTTTGTGCTCCTGTCTCACTTATTTGACAGGAAAAGTGCTGAAGCTTATCTGTTTGAAGTGTGCTGCATTAGACACGCTTCTGGCCCTTTAAACAAGTGAACGAGACAACATACTTGATTCCTACATGGGGAGAGAACAGATCATTGTGTAAATGCAGAAGTCATAATCACATTTATTTTTACTGATTTATTTGCAAAATTCATATAGGGATTTTATCCAAAACTCTTATCCAAAGCTCTTCACAAGGAAAGGAACAGTACAAAAATAAAAGCAAACATTAAAGTACTGGCCATATGAATTACAGATTAGACAGCAGCAACATTACTCCGGAAAAGAAAGCAGTATTATATGTTTAGCTGTTTTTTAAATAGTGAAAGTGTATGACAAGAACGAATATCAAAGGGCAAATCATTCCACAGTTGAAGGGCAAAAAGTTGAAAAGAACGAAAGCTGGACGAAGCTCAGAGAGGATGAGGGACAGACAGAAGAAACTGAGAAGCAGGGTATAGATTACGAATCGGATGATACAGAGCAACCAAAGGACACAATTATGGCAGAGAAGAGCATGTATAGATTTGAAGACTCAACAAAGACAATTAAACTGAGAGCACCTTTGAAGCGGGAGCCATTTGAGATGAGCAATACATGGAGAAATATGAGCAGAAGGGGCTAAGAAGAAAAATATCCTACTTGCAAAATGCTGAAATGAACGGAAGGCAATAAAAAATCCATTAGGCTTCCCAACATAAAGTGAACGACAGTAATGTAATCAGGATAGAACCAAAGATTAAAGTAAAGTTTTAGCAGAAGAGAAAGTGAGCAGAGTATGAAATCGCAAGAGTGGATCACTGAGGCAATTTGAATCTGGAATGAAAGCGAGGGATCAAACAAAAATCCTAACTTACATGCCTGGTGTGAGATACCAAACGTGTCTCACCCACTAGTCTCCAGGGATCTGCCATCCAGATGGCCAGGGCACGGCCCTCGCTTTTGGATCAAGTTCCTGGGGTGGACCAGTACGGATGGAACACCTGTGTGAGGGGTCTTCAGGGAGTGGGAGTGGGACACCGGAAGGTGAGACGCAGTATCCCCTTCCCTTTAACACCTTTACCCCATCCTGCCAAGTACAATATTTAGGAACTCTAGCCCATCCCCCTTTACAACACGTACACTTTCTCACGGACAGCCCCCTTTGAGAGAAAACGGACTAACACCTGAGCCGTATAGCTGACATGTCCCACTACAATGGTCAGGCAAGGGCAGGCCATTACTGACCATCACACACACCTCACTTCCATTAAGCTTCCCCACATGGATAAAAGGCAGAGCACGAAACAGCAGTTTCAAGATGGCAGTTTAACAAGAGAAGAAAAATGGCAAAACAGAAGAGGCTCGCAAAGCCGGAAGTTCCCTTGACCTTTTCAACAAGGAACCGTTGCTTTCATGAACCCTTGAGATTGGAAAGTGTAAGACCAGGAAAACAGGCTGAAGAATCCTGCATTGTGTCGGAGATACCTCCTGCATCAATAATCAATGTGGGGAGAATCACCATTTGCTGAGGTACTGTCCTTGGCTCCCAGAACAATGCAGTATCAGGGAAATCAACACAGCCGGTGAGTTGGGGAAACCATTACAAGACTGGTCTGTATTGAAGCCAAGGTTGCAAGCTGCAACATTATATGATGAGCACGGACACGAACATTGTTTGAAATTACTGTGATAAAAGACACAAGTAAAGTTGAGCTGCTGATGAGTGATTGAACTTTGAAACCAAGATACAATACCTTTGACAGAGTGGTCCGGCAACGCGTGTGTGCTTAATTGAAGGTCTCTGTAAGGTATCCGGCTAAAAAGTGAAAGAGTTGTAGAGAATTGTGATTCGAGGTGGTCCTGCAACGGGTCAAGCTAAATCCTGCACACAGTCGAAGGTCTTCGATTTTGATATAGTAAAAAAGGTTTGTGGCAAAGTAGATAAAGTTGGTCCGAGCCCGGCAGAGGGAGATCAACTGATAGCTTTATGTTAAAGTGGGACTGGGCCCGGCGGAGGGGGACCCGGGGTGAACAGAAAATCACCCGTGAATTTGTAAATGTGAAATTCTTAGATGAAAGAAACTTTGATGTTTGTTGTGTTGCATCAGGCCCTCTGAAAAAGAGACTTTGAATGGCAACGAGACTTTGGCACAGAAGGCCATGATGTTGAAGTTTTGAACTGAACCCTCATGCTAGAGAAGTTAGAGACTATGCTAAACTTGAGTGTGCTGCCTTGTCCTGTGCTGAAAACATGGGGGAGGGAAGCCAATGGCTTGAATATCCTGACATATCATTCCTTGAACACTTTTCATTTGCATAACATTGTTTCCCACACTATTTGTATTTAGAAGTAAGGATTGTCAATAGGTTAATTAGTATATGCCCTTTTATTTTGACAAGACACCAAGAGGACTGCGTTATTATTATTATTTGATTGTTGTAGCTTGCTCCCATCTTTAGATTTAGGATTAGATAGGCATTTTTCAAACCCAATTGAAGTTCAATGAACACCCTTGAACTGTGATCCCTTGTGTCTGTCTTACTGTTTGATAACATGCCTTCCGTAACTGGGAAGACAAGAGAAGATGCATTCATGGAAAATAGATAGGTAAAGAAGGAAATATCATTTTTATTATTGTTATTATTATTATTATAGTATTTATTGAGCACTGACATAGCTTTGAGAAGCAACGTAGCACTTTACAGAGGTATACAACAATACAGATACATAATGTAGTGCTTTACAGAGGTTTACAGCAGTACAGATGCATGATGGAGCTCTTTTCAGAGTTAACAACGAAACAGATATACAGTGTGGGGGAAGGATACAGAGGGGAACAGAAGAGGGGTACAGCTATACTGGGTGGTGGGAGTAGACGGGTGAGCTGTGTATAGTGAGTCAGGTAGCTCGAGGGCCAATATGGTGGCCTAAATGTTGAGGAGGAGAGATTTCTTGAAGAGGCAGGTCTTGAGTTATTTTGTGAATTGTTGGAGCGTGAGGGCGAGTCTAATGCTGATAGGTAGGAGGTTCTATAGTCTTGCTGCGTAGGCATGGAAGGCTTGTTTCCTGGTTCTTTCCTTTTTTGCAGCTGCAGATTTCAAGTCTGCACGAGTCCTGGCTTCTGCTGGTGTGCTGTCTGTCGGAGATGCTGAGTTTCTCTGTAAGGCAGCTGGGTGACTTGAGGGTGAATGCCGTATAGCTAATGCAGCAAGACTTGAAAGTGATTTGTATGTGCAGTGGGAAACAGTGAAGGTCGATGAGGACCAGGGTGAGGTGGCCATATCAGCGTAGACCCTTGCTGAGGCATACAGCCATGTGTAGGACACTTCTCAGGGGCACAATGTGGACAACAGGATCATAGCAGAAGATAGTAAGAATAACATTTCTGTTTGTTTGATTCAGACAGAGCAAGAAAGAAGACATCCAAGCAGAAATAGCCAAAAAGACAAAAAGAATGGAATCATTAAACAAAGGAAATGATGAGAAAATCAGGGTTTCGTCTTGGCACTGTTGTGTGCACTGGGAGCCAGTGAAGGTCGATGAGGACAGGGTAATGTGGTCATATCTGCTTAGACCCTTAAAGAGGTGTGCAGCCAAATGTAGGACACCTCTCAGGGGCACAAGGGAGGACGGCGGGATCATAGCAGAAGATAGAAAGAATAACATTTAAGTTTTTTAATTAATTTTTTTATTTATTATTTTAAAATGTACAACTTTACAAGTTAATCCCAACAAACAGATTCAAACACAATTCCAAGATTCCAGCCCTATTTTTCTCAATTAAGGCTCCCTTCTTAAGTCGGCTGAATATTATTCTCTCCAAGCAGCAAGTTTACACATTTCCTCCACCCAATCCCCCTCTTTCGTAGACAGCTTAGATTTCCCTACTCTCAAAATAAGTTTTTTTCAACAAGTGAGCCTCTGAACAGCCATTTCTTCTGGGCAGAACAAAGTTGGTGTAGCGACTCATAATTCCCTAAGAATAGGGTGGCAAAATCAAAGTCCATAGAGCTTTTCCCAAATCTTGTCAAAATAATGCAGACTTTCTCCCCAAAATTCCTCACTTTGACACATTCCCAGAGCCTATGATCAAGGGTTCCTACCATATGGACGCATCCCCAACAATTATCAGAATCAGACATACCACATCTGTGCAATCTTTCAGGCGTCCAGTAAACCCTGTTTAGGATTTTTATTTGACAGGTTGTCTCTCCCAAACTCACAGACGAGAAAAAGATATTTCTACAAATACTCTGACAATGCTCCTCTGACAAATCACACCTCAATCTCTCCCTCCATTCTTCCAGCAAGCCCTCATTGCTCCTTGCCCTCGACACAATCAGCTTGTAATATCCACTCGCCAGATGCCCCTCCACATATGCTCCTCTGATTAAAACGTGAAGATTTAACTCATTATCCTCTGAAAACTCCCCAATAACATTTTTGAGTAACAAATAGTCACGAAAACTACAATTCGGAAGATTTCTCAGTGCTCGCACTTGATCCAAAGGTAACCATGTACCACCTCCCCTCAGGTCTCCAATAAAATGAATACTGCCAAGAAACCAGTCAGGCCAGAAAAGCAACGCATTGTTCTCCTTAATTTATGGGTTATAACAAATAGATGAGTTGAGACGTTTGTACAAGTTTTCCCACAACAATGCCATCAAACTACTCCACGACATCCTCAGGAATTCTGAAGTAGGGTCAGCTCTGATCGCCTTCACAGATTTAGACATTAAAATTGCCATCAGTGTCAAAGGTCCCTGCAAACTTGCCTCAGCCAAATCCCAGCCATTTGGATAACGGTTCATTAGTGTCTTGAAAAAACTGTCTGAGAACGTCAGATGATATGCGTAAAAATTCGGTACACCCAGACCTCCCCTTTCCAATAGTAACTGCAACTTCCACAGTTTCATTATGGGAGGTTTATCATCCCAAAGAAAGTTCTGCAATAGAGCGTCAAAGCCCTTCCACATCTTTTTTGTAGTTTTCAACGGTAGAATGCTGAGCACATACGGAATCCTTTTTAGACCATGTTAATCACATTCATTTTTCCCCATAGTAACAGTCTCAAAAGCGTCCATCTCTCCAAATCCTGTTTCAGACCATTCAGCATAACTTTCATATTTTCCAGTACCATATTCTCAATATCTCTTGTTAACCATACACCCAAATATTTCAATTTATCTGAGCACCATTTGAACCCTAACCTTGTGATCTGTCTCTTCCTTACGTTCATGGTCAGTGGCAATGCCTCTGACTTCGTCCAATTCATCTTGTAACCAGATCTAATGCAGAAATACGTAATCAGCTCCATCACCGTAGGAAAATATGAATCTAAATCTTTCAGTACTACCAACAAATCGTCTGCGTACAGCCATAATTTCTGAACCACTCCACTATAATGAACTCCATGAATTTCTTCCTCACATCTGATTGCCAAAGCCAGAGGTTCAATGGCAATAACAAATAATAAGGGTGACAATGGGCAGCCTTGTCTGGCACCACCCTCCAGGGGGAAACTTCTAGAACCCACGCCTTTTTTCATCACGTTAGCATGCAGTGAAGAATATAACAATCTCACCCAATTTACAAACGGTACACAAAAGCCCATTCTTCCCAGCACTGCATATAGAAACTCCCAATTAACGCAATCAAATGTTTTCTCTGTGTCCAAGGAAAATAGCACTGTGTTATCCACGTGACCATTCATTTGTGATATTGTTTGCAACAGACTCTTCATGTTGTTTGTGGCATGTCTCCCCTTCATGAAACCGGCCTGATTTTGGTGAACCAGATAAGGCAATAACTTTTCAAGCCTTATTGCCAAGGCCTTCGTCAAGATCTGTGTTTAGTAGGCTTATTTGGTGGTAATTTCGATGTAGAGTACTAGTCCATGTCTTTCTTCAATATCAACAAGATAGATGCATGAAGTGTAGCCTCCGGTAATGCACTCCTGGACAATGAGGCCACATAAATATCACGTAAAAGTGCAAAGACTGACTCTGGCATTATTTTGTAAAATTTCACTGGAAGCCCATCTGGACCAGGGCTTTTCATTGGGTGAATACATGAGGCTGAATAGCTTAACTCATACAAAGTAAGATTTGGGGTCATACGTGACAGATCCATCTGGGTTCATAATCATGGGAATCACTGTTTCCGCCTCCTGTTGCCGCAAACGATGTGCCAACCAGCAGTCACATTTTTCTCCTTTTCAAAATAGTTGCATTCAACATGGAAAAGTTTATTTTCTGCATATTCTGACATGTTCTTGTTGTATTCACCTTTGCATTTACATAATACTTGGACCTTATCACTCCTGCAGTTACACATTACTTCCTGCTGTATCTCGTTAATCCTTTTATCCAGATCTTTCAATTTATCCAAGTTTTTCTTCTTCCTTCCCCTAGATAACACGATCAAAAAACCCCTCATGGTGCACTTAAATGCTTCCCAAACGGTCGTCTGGTCCAATTCACCTGTATGATTCTCCTTATTGGAGTGACTTGCCTCATTAACAATTTTCTCTACAAGAGAATCATCATCCAAAAGTGTGGTGTTCATTCTCCACACTGAACTCCGTGAATTTTTTAATCGTAAATCAACAACATTTCTACCGGAGCATGATCCGATAAATGTATTTATTGAATAGTGCCCCCTGCATAATTTTTTGTTGCTGAGCCAGCACATAAAATTATGTCTATCGTAGAATAAGAACTGTGAGTGTTTGAAAAAAAAACAAAAAAACTATATTCTCTGGTGGAAGGATTTCCAACCTCCAAGTGTCCACTAAACTGTGCTCTTTAACCTTAACCAAGTCATTCAAGGCTAATGATTGGTTGCCTCTGCATCTCAAAATACTGTTATTGCTTCTATCTAACAATGGGTCTAATACTTCATTAAAGGAATGGTTCGGTAAAAAATGTTTATTGCCCCTACGGGTCGGCCATGTGTTTTTAAGCCTAAGTCGCTCGATTTTAGAAAAATTTCCTATGGACCTTACCTAAGTTTTCGTCCATTATACGCACGCGAAAACAGGCATCAGGGAGCTGCCATTTTGTGATAATCCTATCATTTCCCCCATCGCCCAGGCTGACCTGCTTTTGCGGCACTAAATCATATCCCCCGCCCCTGAGCCTGTCATCAGCAGACACGTACCGCCCATTTCACAACGCCAAAGCACGTCTCGTGTCAACATTCGCTGCGCTTCAGCTAATGACGTGTCGCCATGGAAATGGCAGGACGCCTCTTTCCTCAATAAGTAGAAACAGACCATTTCACAACGCACAGCAGCAGATTTTCGATTCCATTCCTCTCTCTGTGTTACTTTGAGTTTTCTGTGACTAGTTTCTTTGCTCTGGTCAGCTACTTTCGTTGCTTGTAGCCCGTGTGAACAGATACCAGTACCACGCTATAAATTATTTTAGTTTGTTTAACACACAATGGCTACAATAATGCCCTACATGTACGAGCCCGAGTATACCGAGGAGGAACTACTGGAAAGGGAAACACACGAAAACGATAGGGCTTCGGACAGCACTTGGGAGGACGATTCAACAGCTGAAGAGCCTGGACCTAGTCGCATGGACGGTGCTTCCACCTGGTGCACATGCAATCGGTGCAAGCTAATGCCAACCGAGGACGAGAACTGCTGCTGCTGTGAAAACTAAGGATGCGTGGCCTACATTTTGGAAGGCGAGCCACGACCGCAATGCATCACCGAGCTGCCAGACTTCAGGGCACCCTGCCTCACACGGTCCGTGTTGAGGATAATGATGGTGCTTATGCACGAACTTCGCGCAACTGTTCGTCCTCGTAATCCGAGTAACGAGTAAATATACTCTGCTTGTCATGCCACTTCTATTTCATGGTCTTCTATTATATCCAAAATTATATATACATATCATTGTAACGCATGAAAGTCGTTCAATAGTGTGCAGTGTCTAGATAGCATTTGTCTGAGCAGAATGCCATTAGTTACAAGAATTGTCATTGACAACAAACGTTTATTAAACGTATCTTGTTCATTTAAAAATAGTTTGTATCATTCTTTTTCACAGGTGGTACCGGCGGGTGGCCTATCGTTCCTTTACATGATGGCTTCACGGGAGGCTTGGACACCGCTTTCGAAGAGTAATACCCGCCTGTGCCGTTCGTGCCATAAAAGAAACATTCCTGAGTGACAGCGGTCAGTACAGGGGATTTTTTCTCGCTGTGCTGCAACCTGACCTGTACAATGTGTAAAGTCTTGTATTTTTGTGCCATCAAAATAAGATACAAAATAAAACACCACATATATTTTAACAACGGTTGTTTCGATTTTTTAAATGAATCAAGTGTGTCTCCATTCAAGGATGGACGTCAGACATCTGTGCTCCGAATGGGTGAAGGTTAGGTTGCTGTGAAGCAGGGTGGTCACTATCTAAGCTAACATAAAATATTCTCAATAATACATGCACTAAATAACACTTGTTCAAAGTCTTTCAGTCGGTTATGTCTCTATAAAAGTCACACATATATCTATACTATCAATCAACATTGGATTATACAGGCCTTAGGTTAAGGGTCTTGACCACTATAATACACTGTTTGAAGTGTGGGTCTGTGCTCACATGAATCTCTGGTATGTGGCATTTGTTATTGATAGGCAACGATATACTGCAGTAGGGGTCTAATGTTAGTTGGGGATCTGCTAGGTGGGCATCATGGCGTGGTCAGTGGTCTGGCACATGAAGAGAATACCTTGCAGGGACACAGGGTCAGAATGGCAGTAAGTTTCCACTGGCGAGGGTGCGTGGGAAGGACACGTTTGTGTAGATGAACGAGCTATGTGCTTAGTTCAGGCTGGTTCACATGCAGGACAGTGATCTCAGAGGAAGAGTGATGTGTTACATTTATTAGCTGTTTCAAATACCTCTGGAGTTTTCCAGTCAGAGTGGGAACGAGGGTGGGGGCCATGTGCTCTGCGCAGTGAGGCCTGGTCACCAAGATGGAGTGGAAAGGAGGTACAAAAATGGATGCCCCGTGTCCCGCTCAGTGGTCCCATCTACGCGAATGTCAACCAAAGTTAACATCACATAAGGGCAAGGGGCGAAACCACTACTGGAGGCACTTGGTCCAAGTTTCTACTGAGAAGTAAAGGACAAGAGGAGCCTGATGGCCCCTCGCTCCCACACACTTGCCTGCATGCCCACCGGCCCATCCATCCCACCCCCCTCTATCAAAGGCGGTTCGCACCCAGAGATGAGCGCTGGCATGGGGGGCTGTCACGGGCGCAAACGGCCAAGGTGCCAAACAGCATGTACACTTCAAAAGGTATCCCACGCCCAGGGGCCATTGCTCACATGGCCTCCTCAGACCCAGTGTCTCCAGGCAGGCCTCCCCTGAGGCAGGCCGTCCCCCTGCAAACCACATAATACCACGACATACACACGTCATTCATTCACAAACACACCCCTGTTTCTAATACTTTATAAACCACTTGATATGTCTCATGAGAACATCTTTGTGCTTTGCAAGTCAACTCCTGAATCTTCTACCTGAGAAGCACTGAGATCTATGCTAATTTGCTCGTCATCGTGCTATCTGTGACCGCTTCGAGCAAACTCGTCAGTGCGCTACCTGTGTCCATCTACCTGTTCTCCTGCAACATACTGCTCGGCCTGCTGAATCCAACTGTTTGTTGGTCAAGGTAAGGCCATGTATCCTAGTCATATTTCGGTCATTTTCACATTTCTATCTATTTGCGATTACAGTACCCAATAGTGCTATGGTCATTGGTCTCATTGCTATTGACTTGAGTTTCAATTGTTATGCTATCAATAGATCTATTTATTTTCATCTGTGTCAATTGTCATCGAATTGCATCCTTCGGGGGTCCAGTCTATAATGTAAGCATGTTTCCTTCTCGTGCAAGACAGAACATCCAAGCGACGAGTCACATGTTCAGAGTTTAGTCACATCATTTAAAAAATGTCTGTAACTTATGCAAATACTAAGCCCCACATGATGAACTGGGCACAGGGAACTGTACTATATTGCGCATTTTCAATAGCATTATTCTCAAGTATTCTGTCGGTTTACATGGCAATTCTTTAATATTTGCATTTCATTATCAAACAATAATTTACCTTTACAACTGCTTGACTATCAACTGAATCTGAAGCAAGAACATTCTACATCCGTGACGTGCCCGCAGTTATCAACCACTTCTAGCACGTATCAGGTAATCATACTTGGCTATTCCGCTACAGACTTGTTTTATGCATGTCAAGTAATAGTTTTTATGTATCGTGTGATTATTTTACCAATTGTTTGGTTAGTGCTTTCCAATTGATATACACCTTAGTTGTCGTCCCCTGGTATTTGTTTTCAGTTATAATTAGTGTTATCCATACTAATGCAAGTAATGTCTTTCAGGGAGATGCTGAAGCGTCCACTACATTGACAACAGCCCTAGATGTTCTTCAGCAGCACGAGGTATGGATAGTGACAGCTCCATCGACCGTGATCATCATGACTGGAACACTTGTCGTTTGATTGTTCTACACCATGTTTCATTCGTGGTTAGCCATTGATATGTACTTGTGCGGTCGACCCCAAGTGTGTGTTGTGTTTTCAATATTGTAATCCTTACTAATGCTAATACTATGTTTCAGGAAGTTGTTGAAGCGTCAACCCACGCACTTGATGCAGAGCCTGACATTCAAGTAATTCCAGGGGAAGCGGGACCATGCGGATACGAATCGGCGAAATAGCTTTCGGAAGTGCGCACCACATTTACAACATCCATATTCTCCATATTATTCAGCAGCACGAGGTATGGCTACTGACAGCTCCATTGAGCGTGATCATATAACGTGATTCCATTTGCTATACTTTCTTCCCTATTAACACAAGTACTGTGTTTCAGGGAGACGATGGAGCTTTCACTACAATCACAAGATCCCATTTAGATGATGCAGATGTAAAGAAATCGGAGAAATAAGTCGATTAAATCTGATCATATTTAAATATTCCTTGATTCTTTTAGACAATGCAACATTTGTGGTTATCTCTTTATATGTACCAGTGCCGTCAACCCCAAGTGTGTGTTATGTTTACAATATTGAAAACCATACTAACGCAAGTACTGCGTTTCAGGGAGTTGCTGATGCCTCCTCTTCAATACAATCATATGTGCCAGTCCATGCCAGAGGTATGGATACTGACAGCTCCATCAAACTAGGTCATCAGAGCTCGAATACTTGTCGTTTGATTGTTCCATGCAATGTTTAAATCGTGTTTGGCTATTGAGATGTACCTGTGTGTTCGTCCTCACGTGTGTTTTATGCTAACAATATTTTGATACACAGTAATGAAAATACTATGTTTCAGGGAGTCGATGGAGCCTCATTCCGTGCTGTCTATGCGGATACAGCAAATATAGTCGTTGCAGCGCAAGAAGAAGGGGAGACATGCGGATACGAATCGGAGCAACAGCGTGCAGATGTTGAAGTTCGAGTCAAAAAAGTTGCAAAGTAAAGAAACAAAAATAAGGTTAGTTACAAACAGTTCATAACTTTAGAATTTTTTTTGTGCTGGGGACTATTTTATGTTTTTTTCCAGTCAATTGTACTGTACTTTATCTTATGTTTAAACTGAACATCCCTTTTCCAATCTGTCCTCTAGTTACCCGTGGGTGTCCAAACTATACATACACAGACAGTGAAGCGAATGAGAGATGTTGCTTGCCAGACCATTTACACTATGGAGGAACTATTAATTCAGACGCCGCGTGTTGAGACCCGAGATGCTCATGTCCAATGGCCAGAACATGAAATTAATGTGTCCAGAGAATCCAGCAAAGTTGTATTGGACCATTGCAACAGTGCGACCGCACCACCACAACAACATGATACTGGATGTATTGAAGATAGCTCTGAAGTAGTCGCAGATCAATTCTCACTTTCAACTCAACTCCTCAGGTACTTTATACTTTCCCTGACCTTCCCCCAAAAATTAAATGTCTCCAAAGTTATGGTTCTTTGGGGCTGCAAAGCTTGCAGACAACAAGGACAACATTGGGGGCCTTAATGTGCCAAGCGAGCCGTTGCAGATGGGAGAGAAGCATTTGCACATTGAGGCGCAGTACATAGATGGATTCGAAACTTCAAGTTCTCACAGATGGCTTTACTACGGGATGTTGCCAAGAAAGAATGTATGCTCATTTCTAGTGAAGGTCAGCGGCTTTGAATTTCAGCTTGTGGCCTGAAGAGGCCCACAACTCGCACTGGCAGTATAAGGTTCTATTGTCTTTTGACATTTGATAGACAGGGACCATGCCGAAAGAACTTAATTTGAAGGGGGGGTGCAATAACATAAGAGACGATAAGGCAGAAAATTCTGAAACTAGACCGAGTTTCATGTTAGTTCAGTATACGAAAAATCGTTGTCAAGAGCACAGTGGGATTTATGAGCTGCATTACGCAGAGACACAATGGAAATTGCAAATATAATGTAAGTAACTCTTTAGACGTTTTTATACAGGAATGAAGAATTAATGAATGGATGCATGAATAAATGAATGAATGAAGAGCTAGGAAAACGTTTGTGGGATCGTCCTTGTAGCGGGCACATGGGCATGCAGGTCCACATTCCACACGCATGTAGACAAACAGTCGTTTCTCATTGTGTGCTAACCTCGATTTATTTAGTTACTTTTCACATTGATTTTAGAGCCGAACATACTCCATTGCACTATCCTTGCAAGCATATAGTTTCAGATCGGCTGTAATAAATAAAATGAATAATATTAATAAAGATCGGCTGGCGAGACTAATTACAATTTTTATGTTTTCAAAACAGGTATATCCTACCCTACTGCTACTGCCACCAGTTTCAGACCCCGGCAGACGGTTTCTTCAACCGCCAGCTGCAGCTTCTTGTCAACAACTGCACCACTTTGACGATCTTATGGGACGATCGCCAAGGGCCCATATGCCCTTACGCGGTACTAGTGGCTAGAAGCAACATATCAACCTTTACGCTGGCCTAGTGCCTAGTTGATAGAACAGGCTTCCGGTTCACCGTGCAACCAAAGTGCTTCTTTTATCGAAAACCAACACCCTGTGTACCATAAAGGAACAGCGCGTGACTCACGATAAAACGGAACAGTTTTTGCGGATAGAGATAAAAGAAAATAAATGGCATTCCGAGTTAATATGGCAATTGCTGAATATTCCATAAACATTTAGGGGGTAATTCATATAATTTAGCACAAAAGTGGCGCACGTGGCTGGTGCACAGTGTGCGCGTGCGAATCTCTGCGCCAGCCGCATGCGCTAAAATCCATTTCCACGCACAGCGTATTCATGGATTTTAGCTACCAAAACCAGCCGTGGCGCACAGTGGCGCAGCGACCCAGCAGCAGAGCCAGTTACGCCCCAAAGAACGCCCCTTGCGGAGGGAAAAGCCATCAAAATCCAAAATCCAGCGCAAAGGGCTTCGCTAACCCTGTACCAGCACTGCAAGCGGGGTACGTGTATTACTGGGGTTCGCGGGAAGTTTCACACGCGATTTCAGCAGGGTACGTGTATTTCGGGGGTGTGCGGGAAGTTTCACACGTGATAGGCCCTGTGCGAGTGGAGTACGTGTATTTCGGGGGTGCCCGGGAAGTTTCACACGCAATTTCAGCAGGGTACGTGTATTACAGGGGTGCACGGGAAGTTTTACACGCGATTTCAGCAGGGTACATGTATTTCCGGGGTGCGCGGGAAGTTTTACACGCGATTACAGCACGATACGTGTATTTACGGGGTGCGCAGGAAGTTTTACATGCAATTTCAGCAGGGTACGTCTATTTCAGTGGTGCGCAGGAAGTTTTATTTACACGTGATTTCAGCAGGGTACATGTATTTCAGGGGTGCCCGGGAAGTTTTACACGCGATTGGCCTGGGTACGTGTATTTCAGGGGTGCGCGGGAAGTTTTACACGCGATTGGCCTGGGTACGTGTATTTCAGGGGTGTGCGGGAAGTTTCACACACGATTACAGCACAGTACGTGTATTTCAGGGGTGCGCAGGAACTTTTACACGTGATTTCAGCAGGGTACGTGTATTTCAGGGCTGCGCGGGAAGTTTTACACGCGATTACATCACGATACGTGTATTTCCGGGGTGCGCTGGAAGTTTTACACGCGATTTCAGCAGGGTACGTGTATTTCAGGGGTGCGCGGGAAGTTTTATTTACACGTGATTTCAGCAGGGTACATGTATTTCAGGGGTGCGCGGGAAGTTTTACATGCAATTGGCCTGGGTACATGTATTTCAGAGGTGCGTGGGAAGTTTTACACGCGATTGGCCTGGGTACGTGTATTTCAGGGGTGCGCGGGAAGTTTTACACGCGATTGGCCTGGGTACGTGTATTTCAGGGGTGCGCGGGAAGTTTTACACGCGATTTTGCTGTCAGAGCGGGGAACGCATATTTCGGGGGTGCGCGGGGAGTCCTACAGGTGAATTGGCAGTGTGGGTCCTCCCAGGTGTCTCCTCTACCCCCTCCACAGCCCCTGCAGGCAGCCCACACCACTGGGGACTACCCTGCACCCCTGGTCATGTCCCCCAGAACCCCCACACTCCCAGCAGTGAGGGGCACCTGCCAGCAGGCCCCCACTCATGTCCCCCTGCACCCCCACCCCCCCCATCATTGACAGGCACCTGCCAGCAGGCCCCGGCACATGTCCCCCAGCCCCCCCACCCCCCAGCATTGACAGGCAACTGCCAGCAGGCTCCGACACATGTCCCCCAGGACCCCCACCCCCCCAGCATTGACTGGCACCTGCCAGCAGGCCCTCACTCATGTCCCCCTGCACCCCCACCCCCCCAGCATTGACAGGCACCTGCCAGCAGGCCCCGACACATGTCCCCCTGCACCCCCACCCCCCCAGCATTGACAGGCACCTGCCAGCAGGCCCCGACACATGTCCCCCAGCACCCCCACCCCCCCAGCATTGACAGGCACCTGCCAGCAGGCCCTGACACATGTCCCCCTGCACCCCCACCCCCCCAGCATTGATAGGCACCTGCCAGCAGGCCCCCACTCATGTCCCCCTGCAACCCCGCCCCCCCATCATTGACATGCACCTGCCAGCAGGCCCCGACAAATGTCCCCCAGCACCCCCACCCCCCCAGCATTGACAGGCAACTGCCAGCAGGCCCCGACACATGTCCCCCAGCACTCCCACCCCCCCAGCATTGACTGGCACCTGCCAGCAGGCCCCCACTCATGTCCCCCTGCACCCCCACCCCCCCAGCATTGACAGGCACCTGCCAGCAGGCCCCGACACATGTCCCCCTGCACCCCCACCCCCCCAGCATTGACATGCACCTGCCAGCAGGCCCCGACACATGTCCCCCAGCACCCCCACCCCCCAGCAGTGAGGGCCACCTGCCAGCAGGCCCCAACACATGTCCCCCAGCACCCCCACCCCCCAGCATTGACAGGCACCTGCCAGCACGTCCCGACACATGTCCCCCTGCACCCCCACCACCCAAGCATTGACAGGCACCTGCCAGCAGGCCCTGACACATGTACCCCAGCTCCCCCACCCCCCCAGCATTGACAGGCACCTGCCAGCATGCCCCGACACATGTCCCCCAGCACCCCCACCCCCCAGCAGTGAGGGGCACCTGCCAGCAGGCCACGACACATGTCCCCCAGCACCCCCACCCCCCAGCTTTGACAGGCACCTGCCAGCAGGCCCCAGCACATGTCCCCCAGCACCCCCAACCCCCCAGCATTGACAGGCACCTGCCAGAAGGCCCCCACTCATGTCACCCTGCACCCCCACCCCCCAGAATTGACAGGCACCTGCCAGCAGGCCCCGACACATGTCCCCCAGAACCCCCACCCCCCAGCAGTGAGGGGCACCTGCCAGCAGGCCCTGACACATGTCCCCCAGCACCCCCACCCCCCAGCAGTGAGGGGAACCTGCCAGCAGGCCCCCACTAATGTCCCCCTGCACCCCCACCCCCCAGCAGTGAGGGGCACCTGCCAGTAGGCCCCGACACATGTCCCCCAGCACCCCCACCCCCCCAGCATTGACAGGCACCTGCCAGCAGGCCCCGACACATGTCCCCCAGCACCCCCACCCCCCCAGCATTGACAGGCACCTGCCAGCAGGCCCCGACACATGTCCCCCTGCACCCCCACCCCCCCAGCATTGACATGCACCTGCCAGCAGGCCCCGACACATGTCCCCCAGCACCCCCACCCCCCAGCAGTGAGGGCCACCTGCCAGCAGGCCCCAACACATGTCCCCCAGCACCCCCACCCCCCAGCATTGACAGGCACCTGCCAGCACGTCCCGACACATGTCCCCCTGCACCCCCACCACCCAAGCATTGACAGGCACCTGCCAGCAGGCCCTGACACATGTACCCCAGCTCCCCCACCCCCCCAGCATTGACAGGCACCTGCCAGCATGCCCCGACACATGTCCCCCAGCACCCCCACCCCCCAGCAGTGAGGGGCACCTGCCAGCAGGCCACGACACATGTCCCCCAGCACCCCCACCCCCCAGCTTTGACAGGCACCTGCCAGCAGGCCCCAGCACATGTCCCCCAGCACCCCCAACCCCCCAGCATTGACAGGCACCTGCCAGCAGGCCCCCACTCATGTCACCCTGCACCCCCACCCCCCAGAATTGACAGGCACCTGCCAGCAGGCCCCGACACATGTCCCCCAGAACCCCCACCCCCCAGCAGTGAGGGGCACCTGCCAGCAGGCCCTGACACATGTCCCCCAGCACCCCCACCCCCCAGCAGTGAGGGGAACCTGCCAGCAGGCCCCCACTAATGTCCCCCTGCACCCCCACCCCCCAGCAGTGAGGGGCACCTGCCAGTAGGCCCCGACACATGTCCCCCAGCACCCCCACCCCCCCAGCATTGACAGGCACCTGCCAGCAGGCCCCGACACATGTCCCCCAGCACCCCCACCCCACCCAGCATTGACAGGCACGCCAGCAGGCCCCCACTTATGTCCCCCTGCACCCCCACCCCCCAGCATTGAGAGGCACCTGCCAGCAGGCCCGACACATGTCCCCCAGCACCCCCACCCCCCAGCAGTGAGGGGCACCTGCCAGCAGGCCCTGACACATGTCCCCCAGCACCCCCACCTCCCCAGCATTGACAGGCACCTGCCAGCAGGCCCCCATTCATGTCACCCTGCACCCCCACCCCCCAGCATTGAGAGGCACCTGCCAGCAGGCCCCGACACATGTCCCCCAGCACCCCCACCCCACCCAGCATTGACAGGCACGCCAGCAGGCCCCCACTTATGTCCCCCTGCACCCCCACCCCCCAGCATTGAGAGGCACCTGCCAGCAGGCCCGACACATGTCCCCCAGCACCCCCACCCCCCAGCAGTGAGGGGCACCTGCCAGCAGGCCCTGACACATGTCCCCCAGCACCCCCACCTCCCCAGCATTGACAGGCACCTGCCAGCAGGCCCCCACTTATGTCCCCCTGCACCCCCACCCCCCAGCATTGAGAGGCACCTGCCAGCAGGCCCGACACATGTCCCCCAGCACCCCCACCCCCCAGCATTGACAGGCACCTGCCAGCAGGCCCCGGCACATGTCCCCCAGCACCCCCACCTCCCCAGCATTGACAGGCACCTGCCAGCAGGCCCCCATTCATGTCACCCTGCACCCCCACCCCCCCAGCATTGACAGGCACCTGCCAGCAGGTCCCGACACATGTCCCCCTGCACCCCCACCCCCCCAGCATTGACAGGCACCTGCCAGCAGGCCCCGACACATGTCCCCCAGCCCCCACACCCCCCCAGCATTGACAGGCACCTGCCAGCATGCCCCGACACATGTCCCCCAGCACCCCCACCCCCCCAGCATTGACAGGCACCTGCCAGCAGGCCCCCACTCATGTCACCCTGCACCCCCCCCAGCATTGACAGGCACCTGCCAGCAGGCCCTGACACATGTCCCCCAGCACCCCCACCCCCCAGCAGTGAGGGGAACCTGCCAGCAGGCCCCCACTCATGTCCCCCTGCATCCCCACCCCCCAGCAGTGAGGGGCTCCTGCCAGCAGGCCCTGACACATGTCCCCTAGCACCCCCACCCCCCCAGCATTGACAGGCACTTGCCATCAGGCTCCGACACATGTCCCCCAGCACCCCCACCTCCCCCAGCATTGATAGGCACGCCAGCAGGACCCCACTCATGTCCCCCTGCACCCCCACCCCCCCAGCATTGACAGGCACCTGCCAGCAGGCCCCGACACATGTCCCCCAGCACCCCCACCCCCCAGCAGTGAGGGGCACCTGCCAGCAGGCCCCGACACATGTCCCACAGCACCCCCACGCCCCAGCATTGACAGGCACCTGCCAGCAGGCCCTGACACATGTCCCCCAGCACCCCCACCCCCCCAGCATTGACAGGCACCTGCAAGCAGGCACCCACTCATTTCCCCCTGCACCCCCGCTGTCATGATGCCTACCCCCGGAGCACCAGGCCAGGCCAAGCACCCCCGGAAGCAGGCATCATGCCCTCGGGTAAAAGCCCAGCGGCCCCTTATAGGGGCTCTTTGGACTCAGTCCTGGCGCCTTTGGTGCCAGGCTCATGTTGGACATCAGTCCTGGCGCCATAGGCGCCAGGCTCATAAAGGGAGGTGTTTTGTGCACTTACCTGATGCAGACCATGCTGCACGCTTCAGACCTCCCTGAGACCTGAAAGGGACTATTTTTTCATAGGGACTATTTCTTTACTCGGGCGTGGCCAGGGAAGGATACATACCTAGTTGGGGAAGGATACATACCTGGGACTTTTTTGGAGGCTATTTAAGCCACGCCCAGACAGCAGCTCATGCTTCGCGTTGTTCTGCTTCCTGCAGCTTAACGCTCACTGTGTCTGCTCCTGCTCCTGGACTCCAGCCACGCCCGCCTCGAACCTGGAAGACCTGCAAGGAAGGAAGAGAAGAGAAAGGTGAAAACCAAGGACTATTTCAAACTTCTTACCTGCATCCGGAATCTTCTCGCCAGCATCCCTGAAGAAAGACTTCCATTTAAAAGCATCGCGTTGCTCGCTGCAGCGCCACGCTTCACTCACCTGTCCTCGAGACATCTCCCGGCTCCATCGCGGCTGTCAGCATCGGATGCCACATATCTGCACCTAGGGGAGAGAGGAAGAAACAAAAGGTGAGCAGAAGGAACACAGAAGGAAAGCCTGATTAACAGCCATAATACTTACCGGCTTTTCTTCCACATTTCGGGTCGGCGCCGCCCTGTTGGCAGGTACCGTACCCCGGCCCCTATAGGGAAAGGACAAGAGACATTTCTGGGGAATGATAAGGACATTTAGAGGGATCGCCCTCATCACTACTCACCTCAGCAGTTTAACCCCTTGACGCATCGCCTTCATTCTGCACCTGAAATAAAGGACAGATCACAGGTTAGAAAGACAACATAAAGGGGGCCTCACTTGAACTTTGAACTTTCATACTTACGGCGCATCGCTCAGGAAAGTCAAGTGGATTTTGCCAGCGCCATTCTGAAAACCAGTGAAGTAACTGGACGAACGCGCGCCCCTGCACCAGAAGCAGGATGGAGAGTTCATCCTTCCAAACCATAAGAAGGATATTCCTACCGGCCAGGCAAGCACGATTTGGAGGTCCTGTCCAATCGGTGTTCCGGGTCCTGCGCATCACGCTAGAAGAGGCCACAGCAATCCAGACTAGACCAGCGCCCCCGTGGGAACCAGGTGAGCGTTACAGAACGCGAAGCCTTCCTACAAATTCCCACCCAGGCGCTATGGAAACTTCCGAAACTGACCAGTTGGCCCAATTACTGGGGGAATTACGGGCCGAAGTACACGCCGCTCGTCAAGACACTAGTGCCCTCAGGAGGGAAGTGATTGTAATAAAGGATAGAGCTGATGACCTGGCTAGACAGCTTTTGCAAGGTCAAGCTGGACGAACTCCTTTACCCGGTTCCGAGGGGAACCCCGCTCCTGTGGTTTCCAGTAACCCGTTGCAGATTAATCTACCTGGAAACATGCCGCTGGCCCCACCTGAACGCTTTGCCGGGGACCCCAAAAGATTCGCCCTATTCATGAATCAGTGTCGTTTGCACTTCCTATGCAGACCTGGGGCCTTCCCTAATGATCAGACCAAGGTAGCCTTTGTGTTGTCATATCTCAGCGGCTGTGCTGCCGATTGGTCAGTCCCACTGGTAACTCAAGATGACCCGATTCTTCAAGATTTTCACGGATTTCAAACAAGCATGGAAAGGTTATTTGCTCGACACTCCCAGGGACAGGCTCTGGATGACGAACTTCTATCTCTGCGACAGGGCAAGCAAGACCTTCTATCCTACATTGCAACCTTCAATAGACTAATTGTGGAAACTGGTTGGCCAGAGGATAAAAGAATCACGTTATTCTATCGAGGTCTACGCGGAGAACTTAAAGATGTCCTGGCACAAGTTGTAAATCCGCCCCAAGAATGCACATAATATATAGAATTAGTGGTCCAATTGGATCACAGGCTGCAAAACAGAAAAGCAGATCGGTCAAAGTTTGAAACCCGGGTGTTGGCCAAGACCCACGCTAACCCCAAGGGGGCTGATGGCTCGGAGCCTATGCAAATCAGAGGGGTTAAAGGACCCCTAACTCAAAAAGAACAGGAAAGAAGACGACAGATGCAATTATGCCTTTATTGTGGGTCCTCTGGACACTTTCTACGAGATTGCCCGGTTAAGCCGCCCAAGAAGGTGGTAGGAGCCGCTGATAAAATCCATGGAAACTCTGTATCGGGAAACGACCACGCACGGCAAGCGTAGGGGTCCGCTTGCCGAGCTTGAAAACTAACTCTCAGACCTCGCATTTCACTGTGCCAATGGTCCTCGTAGATCCGGAACAGCCTAAACGGTTGCATGCTATAAAGGCATACATCGACAGCGGGGCTATAGGAAACTATGTGGATCGAGAATTGGTCTCTAGGATAAACCTCCCTCTGCGTCCTAAAACCAACAAAGATGTCATCACCACAGTAGATGGAACCGAAATTGCCTCTGGACCGGTAACACATTCCACAGCTGAGTTGACACTTGTAGTTCCGGATGGCCATCGGGAGGCAGTTGTGTTTGATGTAATCAAGGCTCCAAAGTTTCAGCTTATTCTCGGAATCCCTTGGTTAGAGACACATAATCCTCGAATTGATTGGCGAGCAAAGAGAATAACCTTCCCGGATTGTGCACAAACCTGCTACCCAGAAAATCCAAAGATTAATCTAGCATCAGTAACCTCTGTCCCCATGCAACTACCTCCAGAGTACCAAGACTTTCAGGACGTCTTCCAAAAGGAACAGGCCAACACGTTACCTCCCCACAGATCGTACGATTGCCAAATCGATCTGGTGCCCGGTGCACAACCCCCTTGTAGCAGGATTTACGCCCTTACTGAACCAGAGAATCTGCATTTGTGACAATATTTAGATCAATACCTCGCCAATGGTTTCATTCGCCCGTCAAAGTCTCCGGCATCCTCAGCTTTGTTCTTCGTGCCTAAAAAAGAAGGCGACCTTAGAACTTGTATCGATTACCGCGCATTGAACCAGATAACTGTTAAAAATCGTTACCCTCTGCCTCTGATCCCTGAACTCCTTGACCAGGTGAAGGACGCTTGCGTATACACCAAGTTAGATCTCCTGGGGGCTTATCATCTGGTACGAGTAAAAGAAGGCGACGAATGGAAAACGGCCTTCCGTACAAAATATGGACTATTCGAATACCAGGTGATGCCTTTCGGGTTGTGCAACGCGCCTGCAGCTTTCAAATTCTTCATGAACGATGTCCTTCGGGAACTCATCGATGTCTGTGTTGTCGTGTATATCGATGACATTCTTGTGTACTCCTCTTCGGAATCTGATCACAGAAAGCATGTCAGGGCCATCCTAGAGAAACTGCGCCAGCACAAACTGTTTGCCAAGCTGGAAAAATGTGTTTTCCATACCACCGAGGTTGAGTTTCTCGGATTCATCCTGACACCTAAAGGGGTCCGAATGGATTCACGGAAAGTGGATGCCATCCTCAAATGGCCATCACCTAGTTCGGTGAAAGGTGTCCAAAGCATGCTTAGTTTTGCCAACTTTTATCGCAGGTTTATCCCGGAGTTTTCACGTGTGGTGCAACCCATCACTGCACTCTTGCGAAAAAATAAACGTTTTGAATGGACCGAGGAAGCCGAACAGGCCTTTCAGGAGTTGAAAGCTAAGTTCACGTCCGCACCTATTTTGAAGCACCCGCGTCCCGATCTCCCATATATAGTCGAAACCGATGCGTCCAGCTTAGCCATGGGAGCTGTCCTGTCTCAGAGAGACCCTGAAACCAACCAACTGCACCCCGTAGCATTTTGGTCCAGAAAGTTCTCGCCGCCGGAGATAAATTATGCGATCACCGATAAGGAACTATTAGCCATTAAGTCCGCCTTTAAGGCTTGGTGGCATTATCTCCTCGGCGCCCGGCATACCATCACCGTGATCACTGATCACCGAAATTTACAATATTTAAAAACTGCCAAGGCTCAATCGTCTCGACAGCTCCGATGGGCTTTGTTCTTTGCTGAGTTCGATTTTGTAATCACCTACCGCCCCGGCTATAAGAATGGTAAGGCGGACGCTCTATCCCGAATTGGAATGGAAGAAATAGACACAAACTCAGAACCTGTGCCGATAATTCCCGAACAAAGAATTTTGGGGATAACTACTTTACAAACCCTTGAAGACATTCAAGCACGAGTGAAACAATTCCTGGACTCTTCAGCCTTGCAGGATTGGATCAAAAGGGGGTCTAACCTTTCAGTCAAGGATGGCTTACCTTACTTCCAAGGACGCTTATTTTTGCCAGAAAAGGAATTGCAAGAACTGGTTATTTCCCGTCATCATGATACCCTGATGGAAGGACATCCTGGCATTGCCAAAACAGAGGAAAAGGTTAAACGACAATTCTGGTGGCCTTCCTGGCAAAAGGATATTACATTTTTCGTGATGTCCTGTGGAGTTTGTGCCCAAAACAAAGGTCAAAAGACAAGACCCGTCGGTCTTCTTCAGCCCTTAGACATTCCACCAGCACCTTGGCACACCCTGTCACTAGATTTTATCACGGACCTGCCCTCTTGTAATGGTTACAATAGTATTCTGGTCGTGGTGGATTTATTTTCCAAAATGGCCCACTTTATTCCGTTGAAAGGATTACCTTCAGCCTTTGTTCTTGCCAAGGAATTTCTCGAAAATATCATCCGTTTGCATGGATTCCCGTCCATACTAGTCTCCGATCGGGGAAGCCAGTTTATTTCTCATTTTTGGAAAAAGTGTTGTCAACTGGCACAAATCGACGTAAGACTCTCGACCAGCCACCACCCACAGATCGATGGTCAGACGGAGAGAACGAACCAGACCCTTGAACAATATCTACGATCTATGTTGCACCAATCGGAGGGTAATTGGAAGGACATTTTATGGGTGGCTGAATATGCATACAATAACTCGATACACTCTGGAACTGGTCAGAGCCCCTTTTATACCCTATATGGACATCACCCTCGTACTTCAGACTTGGACTCACCTCTGAGCCTTGAAATGCCCGCAATGGACCATTTGCATTCTAAGATTACTCAAGCCTTCAAGGATGCAACTGCACATTTGCAACATGCGAAAGGGAAATACAAAAAGAATGCGGATCTGCACCGAAGAGAGGCGCCTCCATACCAAATAGGGGATCAAGTATGGTTGGCTACCAAACACCTATCACTCAAGGGGCCTCGAACTTTTAATCCAAGGTATTTAGGCCCTTACTCGATCAAAGCTATAATCAACCCAGTGGCAGTCAAGCTCGATCTACCAGCTAACATGCGGATTCACCCTGTTTTTCATGTGTCACTTTTGAAACGAGTGCACCCAGGAACCAGATTAACAAAGCCACCAGAACCGATTCAGATAGATGGGGAGCCTGAATTCGAGGTGAAGAACATTTTGGATTCTAAGATCTCAAAATCAAAACTTTTCTATCTAATTGATTGGAAAGGGTACGGGCCTCAGGAAAGGTCTTGGGAACCCAGTGATCACGTACATGCACCTCGGCTGGTAAAAAGGTTCCATCGGAATTTCCCAAACAAACCGAAACCTCCAGACGGAACGACCTGGGAAGGGGCCTTAGGGGGGAGTGCTGTCATGATGCCTACCCCCGGAGCGCCAGGCCAGGCCAAGCACCCCCGGAAGCAGGCATCATGCCCTCGGGTAAAAGCCCAGCGGCCCCTTATAGGGGCTCTTTGGACTCAGTCCTGGCGCCTTTGGTGCCAGGCTCATGTTGGACATCAGTCCTGGCGCCATAGGCGCCAGGCTCATAAAGGGTGGTGTTTTGTGCACTTACCTGATGCAGACCATGCTGCACGCTTCAGGCCTCCCTGAGACCTGAAAGGGACTATTTTTTCATAGGGACTATTTTTTCACTCGGGCGTGGTCAGGGAAGGATACATACCTAGTTGGGGAAGGATACATACCTGGGACTTCTTTGGAGGCTATTTAAGCCACACCCAGACAGCAGCTCATGCTTCGCGTTGTTCTGCTTCCTGCAGCTTAACGCTCACCGTGTCTGCTCCTGCTTCTGGACTCCAGCCACGCCCGCCTCGAACCTGGAAGACCTGCAAGGAAGGAAGAGAAGAGAAAGGTGAAAACCAAGGACTATTTCAAACTTCTTACCTGCATCCGGAATCTTCTCGCCAGCATCCCTGAAGAAAGACTTCCTTTTAAAAGCATTGCGTTGCTCGCTGCAGCTCCACGCTTCACACACCTGTCCTCGAGACGTCTCCCGGATCCATCGCGGCTGTCAGCATCGGACGCCACATCTCTGCACCTAGGGGAGAGAGGAAGAAACAAAAGGTGAGCAGAAGGAACACAGAAGGAAAGCCTGATTAACAGCCATAATACTTACCGGCTTTTCTTCCACATTTCGGGTCAGCGCCGCCCCGTTGGCAGGTACCGTACCCCGGCCCCTATGGGGAAAGGACAAGAGACATTTCTGGGGAATGATAAGGACATTTAGAGGGATCGCCCTCATCACTACTCACCTCAGCAGTTTAACCCCTCGACGCATCGCCTTCATTCTGCACCTGAAATAAAGGACAGATCACAGGTTAGAAAGACAACATAAAGGGGGCCTCACTTGAACTTTGAACTTTCATACTTACGGCGCATCGCTCAGGAAAGTCAAGTGGATTTTGCCAGCGCCATTCTGAAAACCAGTGAAGTAACTGGACGAACGCGCGCCCCTGCACCAGAAGCAGGATGGAGAGTTATCCTTCCAAACCATAAGAAGGATATTCCTACGGGCCAGGCAAGCACGATTTGGAGGTCCTGTCCAATCGGTGTTCCGGGTCCTGCGCATCACGCTAGAAGAGGCCACAGCAATCCAGACTAGACCAGCGCCCCCGTGGGAACCAGGTGAGCGTTACACCCACCCCCCCAGCATTGACAGGCACCTGCCAGCAGGTCCCGACACATGTCCCCCTGCACCCCCACCCCCCAAGCATTGATAGGCACCTGCCAGCAGGCCCTGACACATGTCCCCCAGCTCCCCCACCCCCCCAGCAGTGAGGGGCACCTGCCAGCAGGCCCCGACACATGTCCCCCCAGTACCCCCACCCCCCCAGCTTTGACAGGCACCTGCCAGCAGGCCCCAGCACATGTCCCCCAGCACCCCCACCCCCCCAGCATTGACAGGCACCTGCCAGCAGGCCCCCACTCATGTCACCCTGCACCCCCACCCCCCAGCATTGACAAGCACCTGCCAGCAGGCCCCGACACATGTCCCCCCGAACCCCTACCTCCCAGCAGTGAGGGGCACCTGCCAGCAGGCCCTGACACATGTCCCCCAGCACCCCCACCCCCCAGCAGTGAGGGGAACCTGCCAGCAGGCCCCCACTCATGTCCCCCTGCACCCCCACCCCCCAGCAGTGAGGGGCACCTGCCAGCAGGCCCCGACACATGTCCCCCAGCACCCCCACCCCCGCAGCATTGACAGTCACCTGCCAGCAGGCCCCAACACATGTCCCCCAGCACCCCCACCCACCCAGCATTGACAGGCACGCCAGCAGGCCCCCACTTATGTCCCCCTGCACCCCCATCCCCCAGCATTGACAGGCACCTGCCAGCAGGCCCGACACATGTCCCCCAGCAACCCCACCCCCCAGCAGTGAGGGGCACCTGCCAGCAGGCCCTGACACATGTCCCCCAGCACCTGCAACCCCCCAGCATTGACAGGCACCTGCCAGCAGGCCCCGGCACATGTCCCCCAGCACCCCCACCTCCCCAGCATTGACAGGCACCTGCCAGCAGGCCCCCATTCATGTCACCCTGCACCCCATCCCCCCAGCATTGACAGGCACCTGCCAGCAGGTCCCGACACATGTCCCCCTGCACCCCCACCCCCCCAGCATTGACAGGCACCTGCCAGCAGGCCCCGACACATGTCCCCCAGCATTGACAGGCACCTGCCAGCATGCCCCGACACATGTCCCCCAGCACCCCCACCCCCCAGCAGTGAGGGGCACCTGCCAGCAGGCCCCGACACATGTCCCCCAGCACCCCCACCCCCCCAGCATTGACAGGCACCTGCCAGCGGGCCCCAGCACATGTCCCCCAGCACCCCCACCCCCCCAGCATTGACAGGCACCTGCCAGCAGGCCCCCACTCATGTCACCCTGCACCCCCCCCAGCATTGACAGGCACCTGCCAGCAGGCCCCGACACATGTCCCCCAGGACCCCACCCCCCAGCAGTGAGGGGCACCTGCCAACAGGCCCTGACACATGTCCCCCAGCACCCCCACCCCCCAGCAGTGAGGGGAACCTGCCAGCAGGCCCCCACTCATGTCCCCCTGCACCCCCACCCCCCAGCAGTGGGGGGCACCTGCCAGCAGGCCCCGACACATGTCCCCCAGCACCCCCCCCAGCATTGACAGGCACATGCCAGCAGGCCCCCATTCATGTCACCCTGCACCCCACCCCCCCAGCATTGACAGGCACCTGCCAGCAGGCCCCGACACATGTCTCCCAGCACCCCCACCACCCAGCAGTGAGGGGCACCTGCCAGCAGGCCCTGACACATGTCCCCTAGCACCCCCACCCCCAGCAGTGAGGGGAACCTGCCGGCAGGCCCCTACTCATGTCCCCCTGCACCCCCTCCCCCCAGCAGTGAGGGGCACCTGCCAGCAGGCCCCCACTCATGTCCCCCTGCACCCCCACCCTCCCAGCATTGACAGGCACCTGCCAGCAGGCCCGACACATGTCCCCCAGCCAACACCTCATCACAATCTAGATCCCTGGCTCTTATGGCCACCCAAATCCCACCCCACGCCACCCCAGTCCAAACACCCAACCAAGCTTTACATGCACTCCAAATTGAAATCCCCATTACATGATAGATCACAAATAAGCAGTATGCGCATGAGTACAAGTCTGTCAGACCCACACAATAGCAACACATGACTGAGAAAACCCATATTGTGGCATGCATGAAACCAATGAGAGAAGACCACACATTGAAGTAAGAAACAAAAATATATTCAAGTCAAAATGAAGGAAATGAAATCAAAACACACAATAATGCCAATAATAATAAAAATGCAGCATGTCCCAAAAAATGATAGATAAATAAAATGCGAATCCAAATTAATCCAAATGAAAATGTGTCCAAAGTCACCGTCCAAGAAAGCAAATCCAAAGGGAAAGAAAAGCGTAATATCCATTGCTCCATGGTGAAGAAAAATCCACTGTAAAACTATGTACAAATAGAAAATCCAGGGTCCATGAGCCCAACGACATAAATGAAACCTACAATGAAACCTACCTAATTACTAACTATATACAAAAATGTGGGGCATAGTCCATGCGCCCCAAATGAAAGAAAAAAGAAATAAAACTTAACACTAATGAACTATATACAATGGCGGCGGGCAAGTCCAACGGCTCACTTGTTGATGTCATGGGCCAGGGCATCATCGAACTCCTGTTCAATGTCTTGGAGGCGGGACTGTTCTCTGGCCCGAGGTCTTGCAGGGGTAATGCCATGTCCACCTCCATCTCCCTGCGAATTCCCTCGAGGCACCCAGCCTGCCTCAGCGCCCTGTGCATGGAGTTCTCCACCCTGACCATCGTGAGCCGTGCCTCCTTCGCCCGCCGCCGCTCCGCACCTATCTGCTGGACCAACCGCTGCCACACGGAAGACACTCCCATTCCAGGGTCCTCCTGCCCTCTGGCCGATGCCTGCCCCTCTGATGTAGATGGCCCCAAGCCATGATGCCTCCCACGTTGAGCCTGCCGCTGCCTCCGACGCAACTGCCTCTGCCAGCACGACGGCATCCAGGCTGATGGAATCCACCGACGCCGTCGTGCACGTTCCCTGCCCGATGATGGTGGCACATCCTCCATCTGCTGGGGTCCAGTTGCTGTGGTGTCCACCCCTGCTGGACCTCCGACTCCCGACTGTGGCAGGGATGGGATCCCCACCGAGCTGGCTGCGTTGGTCAGGGCAGGTCCACAGGGGGCCCTGGTGGCATCTGGGCCGGAAGACGGCATGGAGAACGACTGGCGCATAGTCTCCACAGAGGAGGAGAGGGCCGCCAGAGTGGCCGACACATGTACAAAACCCCAAACCATGGACACTCCCAACTGGGCCACGTTGGCACGCTGCTCTTCGTGATGACGTGCGTGCTCCCCCCGGGAAGCACGCACGTCATCACGAATGTCACGCGTGCACAACGCGACACCAATCAGTACCTTCTCCATATGGCCAGGGGTCCCCTCGTCCGCAGGTAGAGGAGTGTCAGATGATATTGAACATCCCCCCTGACGGCAGACGGGCCTGGGATGGGGCATCCTTGCTGGTGCATGGTGGTGCAGTCACAGTGTCAGGGACAGTGACATGCACAGGCCCCTCCACAGCGACCTGTGCTGCCTCCTGCCCCTGCCCCTGGACTGCACAACTTGCACCAGTGGTACCACCCCCACCAGGCCCCATGTGCGGCTCAGTAGCGGCCTCCTCCTCCTCTGTGGAAACCACCAACCTTGATGGCTCCACACCGTCTTCCGCCGTTGCAAGACCCTGTGGGGGCTCACCCACCCCTTCCGCTGCAGCCGTAGTGGCAGACGCAGCACCAGTCCCCTCACTCCCGGACGATGGTAAATTCTGGGAGGGTGACTGGGCCTTGCGTCGCCGGCCGGTGGGGACATCCCCGCCGCTTTGCTCCACAGCGCCGTCTCCGCCCTCTTCATCACTTGCCGCTGTGTAGAGGGAGACATAGAACACTAGCATCAGGGTACTGTACAATGGTCCTCTAGACAGGAAGCAATAGCAGATGAGTGGTACTGTCAAACATCACTTCCATCATGTCCCTCTACACCACATGGGTCAGTGCTGGCGAAACACATGCAGTAACTGGCATGGCACATGCAATGAACATTAGCATACATGTCCAAGGGACTCTTGAAACATACAATGCTGGTTTGAAACTCACATGCATCATGGGTCATGCCTATCACATGCACACACTTCACCGTAGTTTCATCCATCTGGCCTTGTACACCTCAGACACAGTGGATGAGTAGGATGCATCAGTGAATCTGAACATTGTCACAGACATGTGTCATGCATCCATGGCATTTACAAGTCACAGATACGCAAGTCAGACACACAGACATGGACCCATACATGTCCATGACCGCAGCACCCATCTTTCACACCCTATCCATGTCCAATAACAGAGACAGGCATGCATTAATGTGTGCATTCTGCATGCTGCTCTGCATGTTGCATTGTAACACATGCACCAACCATGTGGTTCACACATTACTGGTCTCACATGCATGACCATGATGTCCCTGCACACACACATACGTACATGGCCTATGTCAGACATACAGGCAAGTATCAGACAACCAGCACCCTGCAACATGCCCTGTCTCACACAGCAATGCTTGGCCACTTACCGCTCAACTCCAGAGGGATCTGCCTCTGAAGAATCTGGGCGTGGAGCGCTGGGGCTACGCGTTCCAGGACCCTCATCTGGAGGGTACTCATGCTGCCCCGGCCCTCCGCCACGAGGCGCCGGGCCTTTACGAGGGTCCTGGACCTCAAGTCCTCCCAGCGCTTCTTGACTTGCTTGATGTTGCGGGTTGCCACCCCCTCCATGTTGATGGCAACCACAAAGTCGTCCCAGATCCTATCCCGTCCTTCCTTCTTGGCGCATGATGTTGCGAAGAGATAATGCACCAGGAGATGCTCCACCAGGACACCAACTTCCTTCTGACTGAAGCTGGTGGCCCTCTGCCCCTCTGGCTGGGGGTCGCCAGTGGTCTCAGATGGTGTTTGCCCTGACATGGTGACCCCCGAGGCAGGCGTGGGTGGGCAACTGGTTCCTGGGGCTAGGCTGTGGAGCGATGGTATCCCAGTCGGGAGTCTTCTGTTCCAGCAGGGGTGGACACAGCAACTGGACCCCTACGGATGGCTGATGTGCAGGCACCAAATAGCAGGGCACGTGGGCAGCAGGCAGTCAGGCAGCAGCAGATGTCAGGTGGGGGCGTGCTCTGGGCTCTGGGGGGCAGGAAAATGGCCTTCAGGGCAGGAGCGTGGTTTTCCGTGTGTTTTCGCGTGGCCAGCTTGATACGGAGTGATTTGGCAAGTGAAAAAATTGCACGTCAGCGTGTAATTCGAGGAAAGGCCCTTAGCGCGTAAGCGCATCAGCAATTTCATTGGACCAAAGGCCCTTCCCGCGTAAGCGATTCTGTGACGTGACGTGTGAATGCGTGTAATCCGAGGAAAGGGCCTATGTGCGTAAGTGACGTGACACATGCGGGCATTTCCCTCATTTCCCTCAGCATGGGTTAAAGGTGAGCGGGGCCAGCAGTTCGCTGTACGTGCCTTTCGTGGAAACCGACGTGTGTTGCTGCTTCGTGTTGTTTCGCGCGCCATCACAACTTCACAGCTATCAAGGACGTATCTCTTCTTTTGGCGGGGGTATTGGCTATGCGTGTTTTTCTGCATCGCGCTAGTCAGACGGTGAGTCGCGCACGCTATTTTTCCCACTGCGGGTGCCCCTGTGTATCGCACCGTTTTTGATGTCATTGTAGCCTGCATGTCCCACGCGTACCCGTTTTTCGTGTTACTGGGTGCCACCGCGTACTGCGGGAGGTTGATTCCACGAATGTAGGCTGCAGGGTTGCGTGCACAGTTTTCCAGCAGTTTTGGGGTGCCTGAGCGTTGCGTGACCCGTCACTACAACAACGGGGTCGCATACAGCCTTGCAGGTGCAGGGGGGCTGTTAACATCTTGCTTCCCACCCCCTTAACCCCAATTGCCCAGGTCAATTTTGGTGTACACCTCCCATTGGCACTACTCCATCTGTGCCGGCACTACTACATCTGTGCCATGGTTGGGAGGACACCAAAGGTGAGGGGCGCCTCAGCTGGGCGTCCTCCTCGTGGCGGGCGTGGTCAGGGACGTGGCTGGGGTGACCAGGGAGTAGGGGAACTCCAGAGGAGTAAAAGGCAGGGGTGCGCCGCTTCAGCACGATGTTGTGCCATGTGTTGGTGCAGTCATGCCACCACCCCCTGTGGTTCCGGGAGATGCAGCTTCTGCATCTGGCACTGGCACCCGTGTGACCTGGCAGTCCATTCCATCGACTGCCACGGGCCCAAGGGTAGTGGTAGCTGCAGGTGCAGCTGTGGACAGTGCCACCCAGGCTCAGGGTCTGCCAGCGCAGCCTGCGTTGGCACTTGAGGAGCCCTTGGAAGATTTCCAACCGGCCAGGAGGGAAACCGTAGGGGCACGCAGGGCTGCCCTGACCAAGACACGTGTCCCTGGGGCAGTTATGTCATCTGCTGCCCCTAACAGCCGGGTGTTGGCAAGTGCAGGGGCAGATGCACCCAACAACACCCCGGTTGTGAGTCTGCCAACCAGGACAGTTGCGGTCAATGACCCTGCCACAGTGGATGTTGCTGCGCAGGGTCCATTAGAGGGCACCCAGCTGCCACTGACAGAAGTCCTTTGGTCGTCCCTCCACCTGCCATTCCCTTGGCTCAATACACCGATCCACTGGCCATACTGGTCAGGGCGGCATTAGCCAGCCAGGGTCTGAGCCACAGTCCAAGAGGAGGAAGGTTGCACCTGCAGCACAGGCTGGGACCTCACACACAGCCACGACTTCCTGCACGTCGAGGAAGAAGCCTTTCTGCAACCAGGAACTGGACTTCCTTGTGGGCTACGTGCGGGGCCACAGCCGTGACATGCTAGTGGATGCCAATAGTCAGACTACGGCTGCCCAACGTGATACCCACTGGAAGCATGTTGCGGAACATGTCAGTGCATTCGGCCATTAGGTGCGCACGGCACAAGTGTGCAAAAAGCGTTGGAATGACATCAAACGCAGCGCTAAGGCTAAGCGTGCCTCAAATTATAACTTGACTCTGGTGACTGGCGGTGGGCCTGCACCAGAGGAGGAAGTCCTCACTCTGCATGAGTCACTCGTTGCGGAGTTCATACAATCTGAATCGGTCGAAGGAGTGGGAGAGATGCCGGACTTTGATGCCCAGTCCAGTGAGTGTTGATGCGTGTTTGTTGAAGACGTGTGTGTTTTACTTGTGGGATATGTTGTGCATGATTGCCACTACATGTGATGTGTACATGGTTCGGATGTGCAAGTAATGCAATGCTTCTATGATGCATGTCTGCTCTGCTGGATGGTGGACATGTGGAGCAGACGGGGACTGTCCGCATCAACACTATTGCATCCTACTCACATGCTGGTTACCAGTATGCCCCTCCGGTCCATGTTCCATCTCACTGGCCCTTCTGCATGTAGCTTGGGGTGACCTTCCTCTCAGCCCAGGCACGATGTCATAGCATGACTGACGTGCATGTGTCCTCTGCCTGCATGCGGGTACTCCATGTAGGCATGCTCCCTTTACCCTCCACCCCCCGATCTGCACCCCAATTCCACCTTTGCACTGGTCAGCTTCAATATTGCCGTTGGGTACTTCCCTGTTAATGCGTCCTGTGTACATGCTAACTTCCCGCAACCAATATGCCAGACATATGCTGTGTGGTACAGCCTTAGTGCTTGATGCAGGATATCCCACTTGTAATGTGCAAAGGTCAGATGCCCCGCAGGGACATGAGTGCCCATTCATGCTCCATGTGCATTGCACGCTTGCCCCTATGTGTCCTTGACTGGATGATCACTGTAATACAAGTCCTGGGTGACATACATTGCATGGCATTTCATCAGCCTTCCCATGTCAACTGTGGCTCAGTTTTGCGTTGCACACATGTTTAGGGTCTGAAAATCTGGGTGGGTCACAGGACTCAGCCTGTTTAATGGCCAATGACTCTGTCCAACTGGTGTAGTGTCTTCTTCACACTATCCCATCATCATTTGCAGTGTTGTCACTTGACTCACATGAAGCTGTTGATGCTAGTCAACACTGCCTGTCAATACACAGGTCTATGGTCAGCCTTTTGATACCATGCTAGGCATCCATGCTTTTGCACTTGGGTGGAGGGGTGCTTTGCTTGTAGATATGCTATCCATTGAATGCACATTGCACATGATGCCTGAAGTTGACCTTGCACTGCCTTCACATATTCTGACACACACCATGAAGTACTTGTACATGTAGGTAGTGAGTAACATACACATTGGCTGCACTGCATAGACCCACTTCAATGCAAACTGCCACCTTTCAACAGGTCTGATCACAGAAGCAATTCCAAGTTGACCCAGCATGCATGCCAGGTTCTATTTTGTGTGTCACATGTCTGCCTGATGTTGTCGGTGGGTGTGTGTGTTGTGTGCTTCTGACATGTGTAGTGACCTTTTTTCTCTCTATTTTTCAGATGATGACGCAATGGAGCCATAAGATGGTGTTGTCATGCCAGGCACAGGGTTGGTATCACTACATCAACACGGCACAAGTGGGGGTCTTGGGGTTGCAGGCCACGAAAACCCCCAAGTGCTACAGGCCATCTTGTCTCTGGCTGCCTATTAGTCCCGCCCTGATGTCGGCTCTGACGTCCATGTCGAGTTGGATGAGCATCAGGTCCATGTGTCAGTGGTGAGTGATTCTGAAGTGGACACTCCTCTGTCCGTGACACCTGCACTGAGGGGTCAAACAGTCTTGGAACCTCTGCCCGTGGTGGATCGGGACGCAGGGTCACCCTCCACACCACGGTCCACGGCCCTCTCGCTCAGGCTGGGCATGGCCACCTCAGACAGGGCACGCCAGGCTGAAATGTCGTCTCTGCGTCAAGTAATTGCTGCTCACGCAGATGCACACATGGAGGCCCTGAGGGAGGAGTATGCTTCCCTCAAATCCACTCTGGGTGTCCTTCTGATGTCCCAGAGGGAGCGGTCAGAGGAGAGGTTTGCACAGCTTGAGCGTACCATCTCCCCAGGTCGTATGTGGACATTTTTTATTTTTATTTTAGTTTAGTTAGTTAAGTTTCTGTTTGATAGTTAGTTTAATTAGGTAATGTAGGTTTTTCATAGTTAGTGTAATTAGTTAATATAGTTTAAAATTGCTTGTCTATTGTGCTTTCATGTGACAGTGTGGTGCTTTGTGGCTTTTGAAAGCATCCACTGTCTGTTCCAGCTGGGCCCTTCAGGCTTGTCTTGTGTATGTGTTTGCTGCTTGCGGTCCTTGACTCACATATGCCACTCCTGCTTCCCTTATCCATGGGCTCGCAAGGATGGTTCGGTGTAACAGCCTATTACACAAGGGATTTGGACTGTCATATCTGTGGCATGTCTGCTGCTGTGGAACTTGTGTTAACACCCCTAGTGGGGATGATTGGGGTGTTATTGACCACTGTTTTGCTTTTGCTAGATGGGGTTTTTCATCATTTATGTGTACATTCATTGCTATGCATTGTGTAGTATGTTTCTTATCTTTACTGTACATGTGCTTGTTGCAATTCATGCCGTAGATAGTGTGTTCCACACTTTGGCTGTGAAAGACGGACTGATGGTGTGATTTCTGATGTAGGTCTCTGACATGGTCCAGTAATGTGATGTCTGAAGAGACACACACAGATGAATCTAATGCATTAATCATGTGTCTCATGCCCTTTCTGCAGGGGGATGAGCCCCCAGACCACCTTTGCCAGCAGACATGGGCCATTGGACGTCTGGAATCTGGACATGTTTGGTGGTGCCCACATCCACATGTGTGCGCAAGCAGAGGCACAGGGATTGCAATCATACATCCTAAAATTGCTGACGTGTTTCAAGGGACTCCAGACAAGGTGAGCAGCACAGGGGGGCCACAACACAGCAAACCTTCCACCAGGCCAGTTGCACATGCATGCTTAGTAGCAGCACTGAGGGTGAACTTGGACGAATATTGGTGTTGAAGCGCACAATACAGCTCAGATGTTTTGGTGGACTCATGGCTAGTTGATTTTAAGGTTGGCTGGGGCACCTGCAGGGGCAGTGGCACATAGCCTCCAGTCCACCATAGTCCATTGAGGCACTTGTATCACCCATGTAGCATTCCAAGACATGGAAAGAAGCAGTTCACAGGGACAGACAGCAAGGGACAGACTCGGGTGCAGTGCATTTAATTTCCATGTAGAATTTGAAACATGCACTGCCTACTTTACTTCGGTCATGGTGGAACACGACTTGTTCTGAAGTCTTAACTTGCTACATGCGTCTGTCTGCTTACCCAGGGAACATTGCATGTTGTGTGAATCGTGACACATTGGTGTTCCATTTGCCACGCACCCACCCGCTCCTGACTTACTGCATTGACTGTGTATGAACCTTTACAGGGGTAATGTTACGTATGGGTACGAAGCATCCACACCAGATTGTCTGTTTGTAGAGTAGTTTGTTACTTTGGGGCATATTTGGTGGTGTGTTTGTGTGTTATGGGCACACACAGATTTTTAACTGTGGCTCTTTGCAGCATTGAAGTGCTCCTGTTACCGGACCTGAGAGTGCGCAAGCAGGAGGCCAGCACTCACCCCAGAGATAAGTTTCTCTTTGCCTTCCATTTCAGTGAATTGCTGCTATGTGCATGATGAACAAGTTTGGTATGATTGTGTATGTGTTAATGTGAGTACTACATTTTTGGGCTTTCCTCACTTTCCCCTGTCAATCCTACTCCCCTCTCCTGCCCCTCATTCCGGTTATCCAGTATGCCAACGCCTGTCCCGACTGCATACACCTGACCCTCCTTCCCCACCAGGGTCTCAGAGGCCTGTGTGAGTTTGACCTTGCAGGCACCCAGACCACGGTGGGGGTGGTTGGTTCGTGCCACTCCTGCGCCTGTACACGGGAGCAGTGACAGTACACATCCGTTTGTGGTGCATCATTCTATGTTATGTACCACACATGGTACACATCCTGTTGTGACATTGTTTTACTGCACTACCTTGGTTGTTACGTCATTGTGGTAGTACTTGGCCTTTGTGAGGTACTGCTACTTCAAGTCATCTACTGGAGGCTGTTCTGGTTAGTTTTTCTGCCTGCAGGCTTTTTTCTTGGCTTCTGTGTTGGCCTGCTTTGAGTTCTCTTGGATGTAGTGTTTTTGCAAATCAAGGTGGACTCTGAGGGTGCAGGTAACCTTTTACACACAAGGTGGGAGATATTGACAAAGGGAAAGGGTGATCCTGTGGCCAGGTGAAATTCAAGGATGAAGGCTCCATAACCCCAGTGCAGTTGTTCAGTGGGTCATGGTGATTTGTGAGGGAGGGGGGGTGCTTTGTTGGTGATAGTTGCCTTGCCCTGCAGTGTGATGGGCACCCTGACATTGTAATTGTGGTATCCTATGTACATGATGTGTTCTGCTGATCAATGCCTGTTCATGTGTTGTGTTTACCTTTCAGGTGTTAGGGGATAGTTGTGGTTTGACATGCTGGTGTGTACACATGGTGAATGTTCACATGTGATTTGTAAAGGACACTGATGGCTACTTGATTGCACATGCATATGTTGAGTGCATGTCCCTACTGACCCACACACTCACACTATAATGCACTGCATGTACAACCACCCTTCCATGTCCACGTGTACACACTGTTTTCCTTCTGGTGCCCACTGTGTCCCTGCAGCACATGTCCTATGACCAATTGTGGATCCTGTACATGCCTAATTTGCTTTTTGATGTGGTTTGTCGCTTAGATGTGATGCTCAGGGTGTGTATCACACGCAATGGCTGTTAACTGTGCTGTGCACTGAGCACTGTGTTGCAGGAGGTGGATACGGCACACAGAAGCTGCAGTGTTGATTTTGCAATGCACAATGTGCATGTAGACAGGCATTCATTGTTATGTTACAACTACGAATTTTGGAATGCATTTGGGTATGACTTATTTTGGCTGGGAGGTTGTTGGTCAGTCATTTCATCTTAGGGTGTGCCACCCTGTAAAAGTCCAGGACAATGGCCTGCCTTTCTGCGGGTGTTCTGGGCATGTATATGTGCCTGCGGACTGAGGGGCGCGCTGTCATGATTGCCAAGACCTGGTGTAGGCAGCGTGACTGTGTGGCCTGTGAGACCCCTCCACTATGGCAGTAGTCCGCTGAAATGACCCAGTGGCCAAAAAATGCAGGACATTGAGCACCTTCTCCAAGGGGCTCAATGCTGTGGTGGACGCGTTCACGCCTGTGTGCGTCTTTTGCCGTGCGCGGGTTTCCCGTATTCGAATCCATGAATACGGGTTGTTCGCGTGTGTGTTCCGTGTGGTTCCCTGCAGTACTTCCCCAGTTACGCCTTCTTTTTCACGCATTATTCCCCATTCCACGTGTTACGCCCACTGTTCCGCCTACTTTTGTTGTGTGCGCTGCGCTATGTGCGCTTTTGCTGTGCGCGTAGCGCACGCCGTTTGATGACGTGTGTGCCCGCATGCGACATGCACCGATTTGGAGCACAACCAGTGGGAAACAAGCGCAGCACCTTCCTTTCTCACGCTTGCGCCACCTTGCACCTGCTTGCGCTGGGATTTTCGGCGCACGTTTGTTCCATGAATCGGCCCCTTAATGTCAAATAAATGTACTTTACCACATGTACCGTGTTGCTGTTTGATTTTAAAGTACAGTTTCATATTCCGAATTGTGGCGCGCTGTGTTGTGAGTTGATCTGTGTTGGTTTCCGGGTTTTGTGTGAAGTCGCGTAGAAGACGACTGGGCGTGTTTGCCTACGCAGCACAGTAACGTCACAGAGAGAGGCGGGGAATATGAATGTTTTGATAATGTCAGGCTCAGGGGCGGGGGATATGATTTAGTGCCGCAAAAGCAGGTCAGCCAAGGCGATGCGGCAAGTGATAGGATTATCACAAAATGGCTGTCTACTTTACTTCGGTCATGGTGGAACACGACTTGTTCTGAAGTCTTAACTTGCTACATGCGTCTGTCTGCTTACCCAGGGAACATTGCATGTTGTGTGAATCGTGACACATTGGTGTTCCATTTGCCACGCACCCACCCGCTCCTGACTTACTGCATTGACTGTGTATGAACCTTTACAGGGGTAATGTTACGTATGGGTACGAAGCATCCACACCAGATTGTCTGTTTGTAGAGTAGTTTGTTACTTTGGGGCATATTTGGTGGTGTGTTTGTGTGTTATGGGCACACACAGATTTTTAACTGTGGCTCTTTGCAGCATTGAAGTGCTCCTGTTACCGGACCTGAGAGTGCGCAAGCAGGAGGCCAGCACTCACCCCAGAGATAAGTTTCTCTTTGCCTTCCATTTCAGTGAATTGCTGCTATGTGCATGATGAACAAGTTTGGTATGATTGTGTATGTGTTAATGTGAGTACTACATTTTTGGGCATTCCCCACTTTCCCCTGTCAATCCTACTCCCCTCTCCTGCCCCTCATTCCGGTTATCCAGTATGCCAACGCCTGTCCCGACTGCATACACCTGACCCTCCTTCCCCACCAGGGTCTCAGAGGCCTGTGTGAGTTTGACCTTGCAGGCACCCAGACCACGGTGGGGGTGGTTGGTTCGTGCCACTCCTGCGTCTGTACACGGGAGCAGTGACAGTACACATCCGTTTGTGGTGCATCATTCTATGTTATGTACCACACATGGTACACATCCTGTTGTGACATTGTTTTACTGCACTACCTTGGTTGTTACGTCATTGTGGTAGTACTTGGCCTTTGTGAGGTACTGCTACTTCAAGTCATCTACTGGAGGCTGTTCTGGTTAGTTTTTCTGCCTGCAGGCTTTTTTCTTGGCTTCTGTGTTGGCCTGCTTTGAGTTCTCTTGGATGTAGTGTTTTTGCAAATCAAGGTGGACTCTGAGGGTGCAGGTAACCTTTTACACACAAGGTGGGAGATATTGACAAAGGGAAAGGGTGATCCTGTGGCCAGGTGAAATTCAAGGATGAAGGCTCCATAACCCCAGTGCAGTTGTTCAGTGGGTCATGGTGATTTGTGAGGGAGGGGGGGTGCTTTGTTGGTGATAGATGCCTTGCCCTGCAGTGTGATGGGCACCCTGACATTGTAATTGTGGTATCCTATGTACATGATGTGTTCTGCTGATCAATGCCTGTTCATGTGTTGTGTTTACCTTTCAGGTGTTAGGGGATAGTTGTGGTTTGACATGCTGGGGTGTACATATGGTGAATGTTCACATGTGATTTGTAAAGGACACTGATGGCTACTTGATTGCACATGCATATGTTGAGTGCATGTCCCTACTGACCCACACACTCACACTATAATGCACTGCATGTACAACCACCCTTCCATGTCCACGTGTACACACTGTTTTCCTTCTGGTGCCCACTGTGTCCCTGCAGCACATGTCCTATGACCAATTGTGGATCCTGTACATGCCTAATTTGCTTTTTGATGTGGTTTGTCGCTTAGATGTGATGCTCAGGGTGTGTATCACACGCAATGGCTGTTAACTGTGCTGTGCACTGAGCACTGTGTTGCAGGAGGTGGATACGGCACACAGAAGCTGCAGTGTTGATTTTGCAATGCACAATGTGCATGTAGACAGGCATTCATTGTTATGTTACAACTACGAATTTTGGAATGCATTTGGGTATGACTTATTTTGGGTGGGAGGTTGTTGGTCAGTCATTTCATCTTATTCCATGTCAGGCATCATTGTCTGATGTCAATTAACATTTTTCACATGCAATGTGTACCTTATTGTTACTGTGTTGGTGTATGGCTATTGCTTGCCATGTCATGTTGTGGTTTGGGAGGGTTTGAGTGACATACCAGTGATAGTCATGGCCTGTTTTGCAGGTGTGTATGATTCACACCTTCCATATGTGCCTTTTGGTCACACAGGATTGCTTGTGTTTAAGTAGCTAGGGATGCACACAATGTGGCACTTCCATGGCAATAATCTCAGGGTGGTAATGTTGTGACAGTTGACTGTCTCTTTGTCATCATCGATTGTCACCTGGTATGTGCCAGGCCTGTGTGCACTCGCAGGGGTGGGAGTTTAGGTGAAAAATGTGTCCAGAAGCTGGGTCCGGGCTTCCTCGCCACGTGCCGTATCCCCACCCATGGGCAGCGCCTGTGCCTGTGGTTGGGGATGTGGGGGCACCACCATGTCCACCGGTACGCCCTGCCGTGTTGCAACATTGTGCAGGACACATGCTGCCACAATGATCCTGCACACTACTGGGGGTGCATAGAGTAGCTGCCCACCAGAGCGGTCAAGGGAGCGGAAGCGTGACTTGAGCACTCCGAATGTGCGCTCCACTATGGCCCTGGTTGCAATATGGGCTGCGTTGTGTCTTACCTGGGGTGGTGTGGTGGGGTTCCGGATTGGCGTCATCATGTGGCTGCTCAGAGGGTAGGCACTGTCCCCTGGAGAGGTGATAATGGTTGTGATTATTGGGGTTTGTGTATTTGTGTGTGTGTGACATGCATGCATGTGCAAGGGCATTTGTACTCACCTAGGAGCCATGTGTCGCCATGCTGCCCAGCTTCCAGGGCCCGGCTCAGGGCGGACATTCTGTATATGAAACTGTCATGGGTGGAGCCAGGGTAGTTTGCATAGACAGAGGTGATGATTCCCTATGCATCGCATACCACCTGTACAATGCCAGTGCTTGCGGTTTCGGTAGATGTGCTCAGTGGCCCTAGGTGGACGTAGGGCCACATGGATGCAATCTATGGCACCGAGCACTTTGGGGAAGTGTGCCACCCTGTAAAAGTCCAGGACAATGGCCTGCCTTTCTGCGGGTGTTCTGGGCATGTATATGTGCCTGCGGACTGAGGGGCGCGCTGTCATGATTGCCAAGACCTGGTGTAGGCAGCGTGACTGTGTGGCCTGTGAGACCCCTCCACTATGGCAGTAGTCGGCTGAAATGACCCAGTGGCCAAAAAATGCAGGACATTGAGCACCTTCTCCAAGGGGCTCAATGCTGTGGTGGACGCGTTCACGCCTGTGTGCGTCTTTTGCCGTGCGCGGGTTTCCCGTATTCAAATCCATGAATACGGGTTGTTCGCGTGTGTGTTCCGTGTGGTTCCCTGCAGTACTTCCCCAGTTACGCCTTCTTTTTCACGCGTTATTCCCCATTCCACGTGTTACGCCCACTGTACCGCCTACTTTTGTTGTGTGCGCTGCGCTATGTGCGCTTTTGCTGTGCCCGTAGCGCACGCCGTTTGATGACGTGTGTGCCCGCATGCGACATGCACCGATTTGGAGCACAACCAGTGGGAAACAAGCGCAGCACCTTCCTTTCTCACGCTTGCGCCACCTTGCACCTGCTTGCGCTGGGATTTTCGGCGCACGTTTGTTCCATGAATCGGCCCCTTAATGTCAAATAAATGTACTTTACCACATGTACTGTGTTGCTGTTTGATTTTAAAGACAGTTTCATATTCCGAATTGTGGCGCGCTGTGTTGTGAGTTGATCTGTGTTGGTTTCCGGGTTTTGTGTGAAGTCGCGTAGAAGACGACTGGGCGCGTTTGCCTACGCAGCACAGTAACGTCACAGAGAGAGGCGGGGAATATGAATGTTTTGATAATGTCAGGCTCAGGGGCGGGGGATATGATTTAGTGCCGCAAAAGCAGGTCAGCCAAGGCGATGCGGCAAGTGATAGGATTATCACAAAATGGCAGCTCCCTGATGCCTGTTTTCGCGTGCGTTTAATGGACGAAAACTCGTGTAAGGTCCATAGGAAATTTTTCTAAAATCGAGCGACTTAGGCTTAAAAACACACGACCGACCCGTAGGGGCAATACACATTGTTACTGAACCATTCCTTTAAAGTCACCTTTCAAGGTGATATTCTTATTGTTCTGGTCCTGTTAGACCTGCACAACATACATGAAAAATGATCCGTTATATACCGTTGGGGAATAAAGGTTACACAAAGTTAAAATCTCTCCCTGTACACCTACCAATAGTGTCACCAGTTTACCTTCCTTATCAGAGTACTGATTCTGGATTTGAATACCCAGATTCTTCCTTATTAAGATCACCACACCTCTAGATCATGAGTTAAAAGAAGAACCATACATTTTTCCAATGCATCTTTTTTGCAGTTTTTCTGTCTCTTCATTTGTCAGATGTGTTTCCTTTAACAGGCAAATGTCCGCTTTCAAGTTAATCAAATGGTGCAAAATCGGATTCCTCTTCAGAGGGATATTTATACCCGTAACATTCCAGGACACAAATCATAATTCCTCCCTTAGTGTCATTTTTGAAATCCCTGATATTGGACGATCCAATAAAAATACCAATACTGTTTGTTAAAAGCTAAAAATAAAATAAAACAACAGAACACATCTTCTAGTAACCTTGGACAAAAGAGGCGTCCAACAGCAAATAGCTAACATAACAACAAACCCCCCTTTTCCCTGCCCCACCTATATAAAGAACCCCTGGTATAACCCTCCGTACAAAAGAACTGACATACACCCCCCTGCTCCCACATCAAATACCTGGCCTCCATACACATTTCTTTGAATCTGTAATGTTAATTCTCAGCATTCCCCACCTAAAGCATTCACACTCTCAAATGCCATCATAGAGCCTCCTAGCTAAACAGTAACAGCCACCCAGTAGCCGCAATCATCTTCACCACCATGGACAGAATAATGAAAATTACAGCCATTCATGAACAGGGAAATGGTCGAAGCATATTTGACTTCACTCCTAAACCAAGTTGTAGCGCACCCTAAGTTAGTGAGTGTGCAATACACAAACAGTGCATATGTAAACTGTATTTCATTAAATTAATAAACAATGCTCAAGCAAAACTGAACTGCTAATAATTATCCCAAATAAAACTAGACCATAGCATTGACCTGTTGGAGAGAATTAGTTAATACATATTTGCCAACGCTCACCTTATACGATGTATCAAAGTATATTTAAAAACATATCATGCTCACCCCACAATATCTTAAACATATACTATAAATAATAGCAATAATAAACAGAAAAACATGCACATAATAATGTAATACTCTTCAAAACTCAAACAATGCCATTACATTACTAAATTATAGTAAGCTTTATATGCAAAGTGCATCTGAACCTGTTGGAAAGAAACGGTTATTACATATAGCTTAAATCAATGACCACAGAAATCAAGTATACTATGACTTCGATAATAAGTTCACAATCATAGTGCATAATAAGCTAGACAAGCCTTAATATGCCATAAACTCTTGTCTTTTGCAACAATAAAAACAGAACTACAACTAAAAGGCACTCCAAGTTGCAGCAGATTGAATTTAGGAGCCCGGAATTCCACCCCAAAGCAGAGAGCATGCATTCAAGTTTAGAGAAACTGAAGCAATACAGAAAGGCCATCTTATTATTTATTTATTTATTTATTCACTTATGTGCTTATATCGCGCCCAAAGCCTGCAGGCATCAGGGCGCTTGTAACATAAAACAGGTAACAAACTAAAAGACAATCATTTGCACAGATGGTAGTAAGCGGTTAAGATTGACAAAAACAGACCCACTCATTTAAACAAATGAGTTTTCAAAGATTTCCTAAAAGTCATAAGACTTGTTTCCAACCGGTGGGAGAGCGGTAACTTATTCCAGTAATGTATTGCATGTATCGAGAATGCTTTACCCTTGCCGGTAGCCCGGCAGAAGCGCAGCACATTTAAGAGACCCTGATCTTCTGATCATAATGACCGTGGGGGAATGTATTTCGAGAACTATTTCTCTAGATACCTAGGGGCTGTGCCATGGATACATCTGTGAACTATAGTCATCGATTTAAAAATAATTCTATCCTCTATTCTCAACCAGTGCAGCGATTTTCTTCCCTCCGTGATATGCTCTTTGTTCTTGATACCTTTCACTATACGGATGGTATGGTTTTCCATAACTTGACACTTTTCTATTTCTTTCTTAGGAGCCCCTAGGAGCAAAGAGTTACCATAATTCAGTCTGGACATAATGATTGCCCTAGCAACCGTGGCCGTATTTTCCTTGTTGAGGAACGGGCGAATGGTTCTCAACAAGTGTAAATAATAGGCATTGTTCTTGTGGAGGTATTTCACCCATGCTTCCGATCCCACTGATCCTTCCATCATCATCCCCAATGTTTTAACCTGAGGCGAGACAGGAATAATTGCCTCCTTTATGACAAAGACTTCATATTCTGCGCCCAGTTTGGCTCTAGCCTTACGTGAGCCGAAAATCATCAACTCAGTCTTAGTGCCATGTAGGCACATCTAATTCTTTCTCATCCATTTGTCTATGGTATTGTAGACTTCTGTTATCCGATCTTAAATCCACATGTCCCTTCAAACTATAAAACACCACCGCCCATATAATGCATTCCCATAATAAAAGCTGTCTTCAGTACCACAACAATAGCGATCTGCCCAACCTGTAAGAAAAGGAAGTTAAAATGAACCGAAGTACGGAAGGCACAATAGTATCTCTAACACATTCAAGAAAGACTAATCAGTGAAAGTGATATTACAAACATCATCCGTATCAAGAATACTCACTGGAGTGTAGCAAGAACTCTCCAAGATAGTGACAGCATGCAACCCTTAGGTTATTGTGTTCAACTCAGAAGTAATCAGGTACCAGTTTGCAGAACTTCTGCGCACCTACCTTAAAAAAAAGTGCAAACAAAATACCAGCACACCGACCGTCCTTCGTTTAGAGTGACAGTACTTTGTAGGATGCCGCCGAATAACACTCCATTGTGATCAGGCAGCAAGTAATATATAGAATTGACGTCTGCCTCCATATCCTTGACAGTGACTTCTGTTGTGCTGGGAAGATATGTTCCTTCGAAGCACATCTTCTTGATCGTCGTAAAGCTATGCAAAAGTCGCGCTCCAGACGTCTCCAATGCGCAACATCATATGTACACGTGGCGTGAAATTGGCCATGTTTATTGACCCATTCCTTTAAAGATGAATAAACCATGGGTTTCCAAAAAGAGATGAGAACGCGTATGCATCACGAGCTGTCAACAACAGGAGGCATTCCACGAAAGTACGTTAACGGCCAAGTAAATGTGGCCCCATTAATCATATTTGATAAAGTTGAGAAACACAAAAAAATATTAAAACAGAAATGGAGAATAAATGACCCAAATACATGCAGTCTGTAGTAGAGGCAATGGGAAGCCAGGATGGTTACAGATGGCTTGCCAACCCAAATACATCAGAAGACTGATTCTAAAATGGCATCCGACCATGGAGCAGGCCTGGAATCCACTTTCTCCAGCAAAGGTAGTGCATGAGAGGCATCCAGGGTCGATTACTCCCCCTCAGGCAGAAACATCTTAAAAACAGCAGCCCTGTTTAAATATGCTTTAATGGCGGTAGAGCTTTAGCTCCATTAAAAGCCTTTCTTTTTTCCAGTACTTCCTTTGGGTAATCTGGGAAGATAGAAATGGGTTTGCCTTTGAAAGCCATGCTGTTTTTGATCCTCACAGACTTCAGTACATTCTCCTTTTTTCCTGCAGTGTTATGGGCCAGCAGGATCTGTCTTGGTTTTGATGAAGATGATTTCCCAACTCTGTATGCAAAGTCCACATCACATAAGGATAGTGAGTTTGCACAGAGGCAGTTTGCCACAATTGACTTCACAAAGGAGGGCATATCACCATGTTCTTCATTGGATTCTTCATTGGATTCCTCCACTCCAGCTGTCCTTAGGTGTTTGCCTCAGAGTTGCAATTCCAGTTCTAGGGATTTCTCTTTAGTTTTCAAAAGATTAGGCTTTAAGTCATTGTAATCCCTAAAGCTCCTGCAGATCTAAACTGACAAGGAAGCAGAGTTGGTTTCCAGTTTAGTAACCCGGGTGTTCAGTTGAGTTACTCTCTGAGTAAGGTCAGATATCGAGTTTTTAACCTCTCCAACATCCTAGGCTACCTTCAGCAGAAATGTGTAGATATCTTGAGTACCAGGGAACATTAGTCATGTCAGCAACTTGTTTGGGCTTCTTAAATTATGTGTTCTCAGCAACATCTATTTTTTTTGCTGGTGTTCATAATCCTTGATAAATCCTTTTCAGGGGGAGACACAGGAGCTGCAGGTTCAAGCTGCTGCCTCTTCGACCAACACTCCAGAATCCCATTTCTGTTATTTTTTTTTTTTTTTTTTTTTTTTTTTATTGAAACATCAGTCAAAATATGTCACAGTATAATACCGTGACATCAGACTTTTATTACAACCAAGTTTCATCACAAATTCATTTAATGTGATTTCCATTAAGGTTCATCCTTCTATATTCTCTAAATCAAGTGCGTCTATAAAGTTGACTATCGCACAACAAAGATTTACACCGTTCCCGGCCATTGCCTGCGACCACCAATCCCTTGCTTCTGGGTCCGCTGGGCGATAGTTGCCTAAGTGTAAGGATCGTTTTGTTATGAGCGACGTGCATTTGGTTATCAGATGTTCGATAGTTTCAGCATCGTTCATACAGAAACGACATCTGTCGTTGTTTACTTTATTTGAGTGACGAAGCCACAATGCTGCTTTTGTATTGATTGCATTTAGCCGAATTCGTAAAAACTGAGCCCGATGATGACGGGAGGGACAATTTACCAAATATTTACATTGAACACCCAGTTTATGTTGACCAATTCCTGTGTCCAACGTTGTAACCATTTTACAACGCTGGTCGCAATTCTGGATCCAATGCATGGTATCGACCTTTTGCTTAGCCAATTGAGGTCGCATTATCAATTCATCAATGTTTGAATTGGCATGAGCAAGGATCTTTGTCAGGCGTTGTTTCCACTCTTCAAGTAATACTGAACTCCCAGGTCCAGGTCTAGTACGAAAGGGCTGATAGGCAGGTGGTTTAGATGGCATGATCATTTTTCTAAATGCCATCAGAGATTTCCAAATTACGCAAGCATGAAGCGAATTTATGGAAAGTTCATATCTTAGTTGGATCATTGAAGTGTAGGTTGGTAATTTCAAAACACGCCGCCAGAAAACAGCTTCAAGCTTCTGCCAGAAAGCTGCGTCAATGGACCATCCTGCTTCGGATCCATAAGTAATCGCTGGAACGACTTTCTGCAAATAGAATTTTAGGGTAGGAGTAAGTGCGAATTTGCCATAAGATTTGTCCAGAAGCTGGGCTTGGATTCCAAACTGTACCATTCGGGTTTTCAAATCTGCTTTCCAAGGAGTTTCACAGAGTGAATTATTAAAGGATATCCCCAAATATCTAATTGAATCGACAACATCTAGTGGTTTTTTGTTAATATTCCAGATGAAAGGGCGTTGATTATTAGATTTTGGTTTGCCGATAATAATGATTTTGGTCTTGACGGTGTTAATTGACAAGTCATTGCAGTCGAGGTATTCGTTTATATTGGCCAATTGCCGTTGAAGGCCTATCTGGGTTTTGTCCAGTAGGACTATATCATCTGCGTAGATTAAGTGACCGATTTCGATGTTATTTAAGGTTGGTGGAAAGCATCTCACATTTATTCGGTGGTCAGGTATATCGGCAATGAACAGTTTGAATAACTCAGCTGCCAATGGACATCCTTGTTTCACCCCTGTGTTTGTTGGAATTGGGTTGGAAAGAGCACCTTGGTTATTTAGTCGGATGCTGATTGAAGTGTTTGAGTGTAGCGCTCTTATTGGATCTATCAAGTTACTTGGGCAGTTCCATTTTTTTAGTTTAGCCCAGAGTTTTGAGCGATTGATGGTATCAAAAGCACTACGTAGATCGATGAAGGCTGCGTACAGTTTGGTTTTGGTCCTTTTGCTTTCCAATTTTAGAATTGTCATTAGAAGCAGGTTTACTTCCACCCCAACCCCTTTTGTAAAACCGGTCTGCCGGATGTCGGGGATTGAATTCGTTATTGACCAGTGCGTGAGCTGTAAACGTAGAAAAGAGGCAAAGATTTTCCCAATAGTGTCCAACAAGGCAATCGGGCGATAGTTAGATGGGTCTGGCCGATTGCCCCTTTTATAAATTGGGACTATTATTGCTTCTCGCCAAGATCCAGGAATTGTTGTTGTTGTGGATATTCTAGCAAACAAGAGTTCTATTAATTTTGCCCATTCCTCCACGTTATCTTTTAACATGATGTTTGTTATTAAATCAGGGCCCGCAGCATTAGAGTTTTTCAATGCTTGTATTGCAGTTTTTAAGTCGTCGGCGGTAACTCGTAGCCCCCATGAAGTTAAGTTGGAGTCTGGAACACTTTGTACTTCATGTTGTATGTTACTGAAGATTTTTGCATAATATAGTGTCCATTGATCGGGGGAAATGACGTTTGTCGTCGTCGGCTGATGTTTGGAATTCCCAGTGTTTAGTATAGCCCAGGTTTCACGGGAGTTATTCTGAATTAGCTGTTTTAATAGCGACTCCGCTTTATCTTGTTCAATTATGGTTTTTTGTGATTTAAGCCAATTACGATACAGTTGTCGCCGCTTTTGGATGTCATCGGAGATGGAACTTCCATTATCGGTGGACTTAATCAACTTCTTTAGCTTCCTCACATCCCGACGCATTTCTCTCTTTGCCGATGTTATTGTCATGGATGAAACATGTTTATGTAAATGACCCATGGTTGAGTTGGAAGTACGTACGGTGACAAAGTCGGAGAATAATGGAGTATACTCAATCAGTGAATCGTCTTTGATGTCAAAATTCTGTCTTATTTCCTGAAGGTTCTTTTCTATTTATTCTGAGGCGATTGCCACCTGCAGTCACTGAAATCGGAATTTTATAAAAGCGAGAATCCGATGACCATTCCAGCAAACAGGTAAGTCGCAAGAGGTTATGATCGCTCGTTGACATAGGCAAGATTGTTAAAGCCAGGTTTTCCTCAAATAAATTATGTGAGACCCAGAAGTAATCAATTATTGAATGGGTCTTGTTATTTGACCACGTTTGGCTTGGCGGTTGGTCCCCTGAGACATTCCCATTAACCATTAGACAATTCCTTGTGCGAAGAGCACGGCTCCATAGCATGCCACGGATGGGGATGTCTTTGTCTAGAGCTGGCTTGTAACTCTGCGTTTCATGCTTGTATTTAAACCAGGCACAATTAAGGTCTCCTGCACAAATGATTGAGAGATTCCTGTATTTCAATATGGCCTCATCAATAATATAGAGCATAGAACTCAGAAAAAGCTTGGTACTGATTTTGTGTGGATTCCAATAAACATTTAGAATGAGCAGGTGTGTCCGGGCGTCATCAGGTTGATGATTTGATTGTAGTAAAACGCCTTGTATAAAAGGATTTGGGGTAAATGAGGCCTTAAGCTGCCACCATATATTGATTTTGATCATCATTAATAGACCAGAAGAGGGGCGGCCCTTTGGACCTTTGACAGCAGGATTTAGTAGGATCGTAAAGCCATCTCTCATAGGGGGTGCACTTAGCCAAGTTTCTTGGAGGCAGATGATAAATGCCTTATCCAGATTGACATCAAATTGATTTTCTGTTATTTTAAAATTCAGACAGAGCAAGAGAGAAGACATCCAAGCAGAAATAGACAGGAAGTAAGACGATTAATGGAATCATTAAAGGAAGGAAATTACAAGAAAGTCAGTGTTTAATCTGGGCACAGATGAACCTGGAAACAAAAGTCATAAATTAAGGAGGCAAGAGAATATGTATGACCTGTGAATAATAACGGCCCCAGAATTGACTGGGCCTCATTACGAGTTTGGAGGGGTGGTAGAAATTGGTGGGAATGCAGTATTACCACACTGCCAAACTACAGGTGATGGATGTAAGGAGGTAATTCCTCTTCCTTACCACCAAAAAACTGGCAAATAGGCGGTATTACCACTGGTGTTAATACCACCTTTGGTAGTACTGACAAAATCCCTGTGGGTCCTATGGACTCCAATTAATGGGGACTAACACTGCCTACAACCACTTGTAATCTGGTGGTAAACCACTGGTAGTAGTACTGCCAGACCAAGTGGTGGTAACAGTAATAACGTTTAGTGGTATCTCAGTGGTTTTACCACCAAGTTACCGCCAAACTCGTAATGAGGCTGAGTGAAAGGGAGTATAGACAGATAGGAAGATAAACACTTTAGGACAGTGCCAGAAAATCCAAGAGATGAACGAGTCAGTCGTAGAGTAGAATAACCAACAGTGTAAAATGCAGCATTTAGGTCATGCAGAATCAACAAGGAAGAACGTTTGTGATGACGAGCAAGGCACATATGATTCGACACAGATAGGAGAGCCATTTCATAGAGTAACCGGATCTAAACCCAGATTGATGAGAGGGGTGTAGATTATGTGAATTTAAGTAAGAAGAGAAATGACCATGAACAAGACACTCTAGCATTTTAGAAAGAAATGGGACGAGTAATAGGACAGTCATTTGAGGGATCAGAGGGAGAACCTTTTTATAAGAATGGAGCAGCAGTTGCCTATAAAGGCAGAAGGAAAATTAGTAAGAACTGGAGCAAGAGAAGGAAAGATAGACTTCACTAAAAAGGCCAGAAGAGAGCCAGACGGAGCAGCAGTAGGATGATTCTGATCAATCATAGCTTTGATGTCACACTTAGAGACTGTAGAAAAAGAATAGAACGAGGCAGAGAAGGTAACCGAAGAAGAAGCAGAAATGTCAGAAAGAACTGAAACAGTTGATGAGCTAGCCAAATTAAGGGATGATCAAATGTTATCGATTTTTCCCCAGAAGAAAGAGTGGGGGAGAAGAAGGATCAACAGTAGGAGGAACACTAAGATTATTGAGAAAAGAGCAACGAGGTTTAAGGGAATTAGACTGAGATTGGATAAGAGCTTAGTTTGAACATAGTTAACCTTGGCTTGTTTAAGACTGAAATGTAAGTGCAGAGGGAGGAAGAAAAAAGCGTATAGTTGGAGCCAGATACATTTTTTTATCAACAGCGCTCCGCTCTGCGTGCCTGAATCCTGGTGATGTCAAGAAGGGTGAACGCCGTGGGGGGCGGCGGGGGAGACAGAATCAAGTGTTTTACAGGTTGGATCTGTCATGTATCTTTGCAATGTGGGTGGTTTTTTCGCATTCTGTTGATTTTTCCAAATGCTATGCATGCATTTGTGTGTTGTGATGATCAGATGTTGCTCCTGACTCAGTATGTCTATTTTCATATTGCAATTTGTAAACAATGCAACTAAGGAAACCCAACACATGCACTTGCACATTTAACAGGCAGCTATTTTACATTGATACTATTTTAATAAAGGGAATGTTGAATATCTGTAAATCACAATTTCTGTAGACCAGTGTTAAGGAAATACATGTTAGATGACATTTTATATACTATACACAATGAATGAGATGTTTGAATGTTTTGGCAAAAAATGGCTCCGTGTGTATTTTTGGGACATCCTTTAAAATGTTTCATTATAAACCATGTGGAAATTGGAGGACTGGAATGTTGGCCGTTACCATATTAGACATTGCAGTGACTGAGGGCATTAATAAGGCTGTATAGTCCGTCACAAGTTATGTTATTAGCATCCAAGAACACCAGAGGCGGGTGTTAAGGTCCCTCTTTAAACGAAATAAATTAAACTTTAAAAGTAGCTGATGTTTCTTCGATTTCGACGGCTCTGAAGAAGTCCATGTGCTATCATGATTATGATGACAGATCAGCAACCAAAGCACATGGCGTATTTTTTTATTTATTTAAAGAAAGTCCTTAGCTGCACCCGATCTTGTTCTTGCGAGTGCTTATGGGGCTGTTGGGCAGAACTGGAGATGGGCAATGGCAAGAGCAGGACGGAGGGTTCGGGAAAGGCATCTCTTTGTCAGCCCAGAGCACGTCCTTGCACTAGTGAATGCTGACCATGTTCCGAGTAGCCGGATTGGCAGTGCCACCTGATTGGGATGCTAATGTGTGGTATATGTCATTCATCCCAATGTGTCTACCTTATCTATACGTAGGATAGCACAGGGGCAACGTGCTGGCCTTGGATGCAAGACCACGCAGAGCAACAGAGGTTCGAAACCTAAATCTGCGCTTAGAAACCGAACTCAGGTATTATGTGCATTATAAAAAAAAAACATTAAAATAAAAAATGCTATCTTTCCTTGTTTTCAGCATACACACTTTATAGCAATCATTTCTCCCCCCTTGTGCCATTACCAAGTGGCAATGCCACCTCATTTCGCTTGGCACTAGGTTTTAACCAACTGACAATTGTCATCTAAATACTTATTTCTTAAATAATAAGAGTCCATAACATGTATGCAGTGCAGATATCTAGGCATGCAGGAATCCCTGGGTTGTTCCTGTATTTAATGGGAAGATTTCGAGTTGGCGCTTTGGTAGCATGAGAGATATCTCAAACCCCTTTAGTGCATACACATATTCTCTGTGCATTGACGATCTTGTAATTATGAGGACAGACCAGACAGAGGAAGCTTCAAGGCAGGGAGAGTCATGCTGCTTGCCTGCCTGCGCTGTACGTTCTCATTATGGACACCATGGGCAGTTCTGTATCGTTTTACACTTTCGCCTGGGTATTATGGAACTACATGTAAAACACGCATTCCAGAGGCTGGTTTCTTTAGTGGCTTGGCCCTAAAATGTGCTCCATGCACAGAGCTGTGTGGGTGAACGAGGTCTAAAGATGTCGTCACATCATGGACCTCGACATGTGCATGCCACAGCCTTATCAGTGATCGAATTGAGCGGGAACGGTTGGGTGCGGTGTGTCACTATTTATTTTTGTTTCCGTTTAACATTCTTCTACTTTTTATGACCATATTCACCATTCTATATAGAGGATTTGTCCCTTCATGTCTCTTTGCAGGTGTAAAGTTGTAATAGGCGCTTTAGTTACTTGTTACATGTTGCACTCTGCTTCCGACTACACTCTCCCTTGCCGAGACCGCAGTTCTGCTACTTTATTTCGGTACACTTCTACCACTGAGCCTTATACATATCTCTGTACTGAATGAAAACCTAATTCGTGCTCCTTTACAGCCAATCTTCTTCTTCTTCTCAATTATCGGAGGCGTGGGCGGACCCACGCAGGCGCTTCCCCATCCTAAAGGATGATGTGCACCAGACCCACCAATCAATACCTAGCACACATAAACTCACAACTCCTCCCACCGCCCCGTCTGCCTCACAAAATCCAACATCACACTGTTCCTCCTCCTGCCTCTCACTCCGTCACCTCCCAGCAAAGCCCTCCCACTCAGCTCAGCCACACCCAGCGCAGTCAACCGAACCCTCATCAATTCTCTCTCTTCAACATGTCTCTCACACCCAAGCAAAAAATGTCCCACAGTCTCAGGCACCCCACACACCGCACAGACTTTCGACTCACGCTTCCCCACTCGAAACAGACAGTCATTCAGCCCCACATGCCCTATCCTCAACCGATTCAGCATCACCTCCTCCCCCCTCCTCCATTCCAGACTCCCCAATCACTCGCACAGCACAGGCAAGCCCTCTTATTGGATCAGGTGTGGTGACCTGCATGCTGGACGACCTGATACAATCTTTGATACTGTCTGCCCAAAATGCAGAGCTGGGCGGGCCATTTGCTGAATGTGCATGTTCAAAACACTTAAGCAAAGATAGATAAGAGTAAATGATGCGAGGACCAGAGACCAGAACAGTAATTGTCTGAAAATGTACTTTAAAAGTGTTTATTTGTTCCCAAAAGACCTTCAGGCTAATTCATAGAATCCAGCGCACAAGTAGCGCACGCGGCTGGCGCACAGCGTGCGCCTGCGATAGTCTGCGCCAGGCACGTGCGCTAAAACAGATTTCCGCGCACAGCGTATTCATGGATTTCAAGCTCCCAAAACAGCCGTGGCGCAGAGAATCGCAGCGAGCCTGCAGCAGCGCCAGTAACGCCCCCAAGAACGCCCTCGCGCACGGAAAAGCCATCAAAAGCGCTAAATCATCGCTAAGGGCTGCGCTAACCCCGGACCACTTCACAGGGCAGGCAAACAAGGAAAGCAAAGCGGGCAATCTCCAAATCAGGAGTACGCGGGAAGTACTACACGCGACTAGGCAGGGAACGTGAATCACAGGGGTACGCGGGAATCATCACACGCGAACAGCCAGGGTGCGTGTATTACAGGGGTAGCGGGAAGTTCAACACGCGATGGGCCAGGTACAGGGGGACGCGTGAAGTAGAACACGCGATAGGCCAGGGAACGTGCATCACAGGGGTACGCGGGAATTATCACACGCGAACAGCCAGGGTGCGTGTATTACAGGGGTAGCGGGAAGTTCAACACGCGATGGGCCAGGGAACGTGTATTACAGGAGGACGCGTGAAGTAGAACACGCGAATAGGTTGGGTGGGCCCCCACAGGTGTACCCTGTACACCCTCCCCGGCCCCTGCAGGCAGCCCACAAAACAGTGGACTACCCTGCACACCTGATCATGTCCCCCTGCACCCCCATCCACCAGGGGCACCCTCCACCAGGCCCCCACCCATGTCTCCCACCACCCCCACCCCCCAGCAGTGCAGGGGCACCTGCCATCAGGCCCCCATCCATGTCTCCCACCACCCCCAACCCCCATCCACCAGGGGCACCCTCCACCAGGCCCCCACCACCCCCACCCACCAGCACTGTGGGGCACGTGGCCAGCAGGCAGTCAGGCAGCAGCCGATGGCAGGTGGGAGCGTGCTCAGGGTTCTTGGGGACTTAAATTTGGCCTCCTGGCTAGGAGCGTGGTCTTTCGTGTTAGAACGCGTGGACAGCCTGATAGGGAGTGAATGTGCACCTGAAAACCCCCCACTCATCGCGCGAAAACCCGTCACCAGCATATGTGCGTCAATAGTTACCTGGACGTGCAGTGTCAAAGCGTGTGATTGGTGAAAAGTGAGGGACACGCAGGAGTGTCGAAGCGCGTGATTGGCGAAAAAGGATCCACATGCAGGATTGACAAAGCGTGTGATTGGTGAAAAGTGAGGGACACGCAGGAGTGTCGAAGCGCGTGATTGGTGAAAAAGGATCCACATGCAGGATTGACAAAGCGTGTGATTGGTGAAAAGTGAGCTACACGCTGGAGTGTCGAAGCGCGTGATTGGTGAACAAGGATCCACATGCAGGAGTGACAAAGCGTGTGATTGGTGAAAAGATACCTACACGCAGGAGTGCCAAAGCGTGTGATTGGTGAAAATGGGCCAAGCACGTACACGCCGTAAGTGACGATGTACGTGTGGGCCTGTATAAAAGGTAGTGTTGAACACTATTTCCTTGTACGTGCTTTTCGTGGAGAGCGAGTGGGTGAATTCGGTACTTCTTGTCGTTTCACACGCGATTTACTTCACGGCGTTTCCAGTTCGTACTCCCTGTTACCTCTGACAGCTCTTTTCTCTTTTTCCTCTTGTACTGGTTTTCCTGGGCCTGTTCCCTCAAACAGTGTCCCCTTCTACAGTTGTCCTGTCTCCTCAGACAGCGTACACCTCTTCTTTTGGCGGGGGTGTTGCCAACCAAAAGTGCTATTTTTTCACGCTCTTTTACCTGGCAGACGGTGAGTCACGCACGTATCTAACATCTGTGCTTGCCCCGTGTGTAGCCTACCCCTTCAGAGGTCAATCTAGGCCGCGTGTGACACGCATACGTTCATTGTGTTACTGGATGCCACAGCGTAGTGCAGGGTTTTCCATCAGCACACGTGGTCTAGGAGGGGTATTGTGCACGTTCCTTAACTTTTCTGGGGTGCCTGTGCGTTGCGTGACCCGTCATCTTTCCCCAGGGGTGTCATATAGCCTTGCCACTGCACTAGGGTACGAATACCATCTGGTACCCAACCCCTTTGACACCCAATTGCCCAGGACAATTGTGCACACCCACTCCCATACGCACAATACCATCAGTGCCATGGTTGGGAGGCGTGCAAGCCGTAAGGGTGGCAAAGGTGGCCGAGCCACACGTGGTGGCCGTGGAGGATCCAACAGGGGACGTGGTTGTGACTTGCAGGGCGCCCCTGTTCCCCCCAGTCTGGAGGAACAGTCAGGGACACCCATGCCCCCCCCCCCCCCCCCCCCCCCGTTGAGAGTCATGTGGCTGATACCAACCCTGATCAGCCCATGTCGGACCAGGCCATTGTGGCACCAGACCTGTCCGAGGGTGATTCCATCGCTGACATCCAGGTCAGCAGGTCCACTGTACGTGCACCGGTGCACATTGGTGTCATCAGGGCACGCGCATCTATGCCAGATAGGTCATCTGCTGGCCCCCGTAGCCAGGGTGTGGCTCAATCCACCCCACCTCTCATACACCCTGCCAAGACTGTGTCGGTCCTAGTTCATGCACCTCAGATCAGGCCTGACCCCATCCCACTACCCCCAATGCCTGCACCTACTCCCATGCTGAGTGGGCAATCACACACACCCAGTACAGAGTCCACCACGGCTCCTGCCCCTAGTGTCCACAGCGGCGTAGGACACTCTGGATCCCCACCCCCTTCCAAGCGCAAGAGGAAGAGTGCACGTCCGGCACAGGCTGATGCCCCAGACACGGCTGCACAGTCCGGCCCATCAAGGAAGCCAAGCTTCACAGACGCCGAACTTAATGCACTTGTTCAGTATGTGTCAGATCATGATAGGGAAATGGTCATCGTTGCAGGGTCCAAGACCACACATGCCAGACGCCAGGCACACTGGCAGACCATTGCTGACAGAATAAGTGCCCTTGGAGTAGTGAGGCGCACAGCTAGTGATTGCCAGAAGCGCTGGAATGACCTTAAGCGCAGGGCAAAGGATAAGCTGGCCTCAAGTCATGCCGCAACCTTGGTGACTGGAGGTGGGTCCCCAGCACAGGAAATAGAACTCACACCACACGAGTCCGTAGCTGGATCCTACGTCACCGAGGGACAACTCCAAGGTGTGGGAGACCTCCCTGATTACGAGGCATCATCCGGTGAGTGCACATGCATGTGTGTATCATCCCTGTGCATGTTGTGTGTGTGAAGCATTCATGTTGGGTGCCTGTCAAGGGGGTGTGTGGCAGAGTTGACAGTGGCACCCATGTGCCTCATCCAGTATGTTCAGTGCAACACCATCTGGCCACAGCACTATCCCTACTGGCAACAGTGCACATATGGGCCAACACCATGGAAGTTGCCCTTGATTAGTAATTTTGTCACTACATTGTTGCTCATACTCCCCTGTCTATTCATCTGATGTCTTACATACCATTCCTCTCCTTTCCCCCAGCCATTCAAGTTTCATCTTCACATGCCTGACATGCAATGATACCACATGCTAATGCGTCCTCTGTATATAAATGCCTACCAACATGCAGTCATAATGTGGATGTAGCCTTGAGATCCACCTCCTTCCTGGGTCCTTTGGTACCGTCTGGTTTCGAGACCCATTCCCTCACACTCCATGCTGCTCTTCATGGTCTATCTTCCATGACTTCTACAGTTCAGACCATCGTGCCCTACGCACGACACCTGCTTGCCAAAAGTCAAATGAGGGCAGCCTGCCCTCCAATGCGACCCACCCTATTGCTGACCAGTGCATCTGAGCCTACTCTAAGCTAACTCTCACTGACATCTGCTCATACATGCCTTTGCCTGTCCCATAGACCCTTCACATGGTCCCTGTCCTCTCTCCTTGCTCCTCTTCCACCATCATAGGTGGGACCCGTTGGGGTGTACTCCTGGCCTCCTTCCAATCCTCAGATACCACTAATGATGTGCATGGTAATGGGAGCGTCTCAGTCCAAGGCCCTTAGGCCAACCTCAATCTCCTTGAGAAATGCTACCCACATCTCATCAACTTCCTTACCTCTCCTGCTGTCCCCCCTTCTCTCTCCTCATCAATCCTGCACTGCCTCCCTGCACCCTCCCATGAACCTTCTCCGCCTCCCACTCCAACTCCTACACATGCGGCACCTCTGATCTCTAGCACTCCCCGTAAGTCCTACAAGGCTGCCAACCTCCTCCACAATTACACTCCTTTCACTGCGGCTGCATCAGGCATTCCTCCGATAACTGTCACTTACATGAGGTCATGCACCTTGACATCCTTGGTCTCATGGAAACATGTCAGACGGCCAGCTCTGTCTGCATCCTTGACCCTCTCCTTGGCCCGCCACCACTGTGCAGGGGGGGTGTGCCCTTGGCTTCCCTGAGGGTATTCCTGCCACTGTCACACCTACTTAGACCTACTCCACTCTGGAATGGCTTGTGTGAGGTTACTGTCCACCACACCTTGACATTCCAAACAGTGCGTACTGTGTCTGGGAAAACTGGTCAAATGTACTACTTCCTTTCTGAGTGTCCTCACCTCTCCTCCTCACTCATGTCCCCAGACACAGAATTCCTCATCCTTGGTGCGGTACGCATCCACCTGCATGCCTGTTGACGCCCCCACCTGACCTTTCTGTGACCTCAGCAACTCCCTCTCACCCTCTAGACTCCCGTCTGTCCCTACTCATTCTGCAGGGCACACTCTTGATGCTCTGATCTCATCTGACTTTCCCCTCTCCGTCCATCTCTGCACTCCTCTCTCCTGGAGTGATCACATTCTCCTCTCCTCCCAGCTCACCCTCAACACCCCACAGGCAAAGCCACCCTCACCACTGTCACACACCTTCTTTGTATTCCGACCCATGAAGTGTGTGTCAGTCGAGGCTCATGCTGCCAAAATGTCCCCCCCATCCAGCTCCCCCTTAGGCTCACTCCCATCCTGACAGGGCCCACTCCATGCTCCACTCCATGTCAGGTACACTGGATGTCTTAGCCACGGTCATGACCACCTGTCTGAAGCCCCATGCCAATGCAGAGTCCTGGCATGACTCGGATCTTGGGAACCCAAACCACAGGTGCCGGGTGGCAGAGAGGGAATGTCCTGCATCATGGCCATCCTCTGGCAAACTGGCCTGCCACATGCTCCAAAGGCAATAGCGCCTCACCCTTCTCACCAAGATGAGATCCCCAATCCAAGGGCACATATCTGCGGCATGTGACAACTCTGCAGGACACATAGAAATCTGAAAGGACCTTGCCGAGCCAGAGGCAGTGTGTACCTCCCCTGTCCCCTCCGAGCCCACAGCACAGCATGATTGTCTCTGTACCCCTATAGGGCACCCCCCCCAGCACTTGTCTGCGCCTAACACCATCTGCCCTTGACGTCAAGTCCTACTTACCTTGTACAGCACTTCCAGCCGCCACTCCCCCTTGCACTTCATTGTGCCACCCACCCCTGCACTTGCGTGACATGAATGACACCAGCACCAGTAGTATTGTTGACTGGCATCCCCTTCTGCCCCACCACCCCTCAGTGCTCCGCTGCACCTACAAACATCACTTGACCGGTGCTTCACGAATGCAAAATTATTCCGTTACAGGTGTTGGGGAGGTGGAATCACAATGTTTACTGCATTATGTTGATCTAGACAAGGCACTGTGCATCGTTGCCAATTTGGACTAGCAGATCCATGTACAACATGTATACTAATTGATGTGACGATGCAATGTCAGGACCAGAGTGGTTGAAATCCTAAAAAGTAGCCCTCCTCTCCCTCCTCACTTGGTGGCTATGTCACATGCCATGTGTGTGATGGCATGTGCCTTTGACATGGCAATCACCGCCCAATGTGTGATGGCAGTGCTAGGCATCAAGGTGAGCAGGCGTTGCTCTCCAATCAGTACATAGTATGCCCTGAGCCTCCCCTACAGACCCAGTGATGGTGAATGCATAGGAGGACTCCCAGTCATGTAGGACATGTGTCGTAGGACTACTGCCTATGTTGTTCATCAGCCCTTGTTGCATGCCATGGTGCTAATGCCTGTTTCCATTTTTCTCTTTCATGTCTTTGCAGGGGACGAAGCACTTGTTGATGCTGGGGATGTGGTGGTGGAGCCGTCCCAGGAGGGCAACCCGGGCCGACCTACCACAAGTGAGGGACGTGGTGTGTTTGTGGGTGAAAACCCACAAGTGCTGCAGGCCGTGCTGTCGAGGGGTGTCTCTGGGGGTTCCTCCCCCGAGCAGTATTCAGGTGTAGACTCGGAGGATGACACCTATGTGCAGTCGCAGGTGAGTGTTCTTGGGAGAGAATCTCCTCTGTCCGACCCACCTGCAGCCAGGCCATTGGCCTCAATGGGGATGTCAGTGTCGGCAGATCAGCCTCCGGTGGTTACGGATGCAGGGCCACACCACCCAATCTCTGATCCTGTTCCTGGGTCTGCAGATCAGAGAGGGAATGCAGTCCTGCAGCCTGAGGCCTTGCCGGCACAGCAAGGCGCAGTCCGCCTTGCCCCAGGCAGGTGTGGTGCCCGTCAACGTGGTGGCCGTATGCCACCTGGCAATACCGTATGGGAGCAATCCATCTACGGTATGGCCACCCAACAGGCAGCATCATCCGAGATGATTGCACAGGCCATGGATAGGGTGGCCACTTCCATTGTCCCCCCAGAAAGGCTGATGGAGCGACTGGAGCAGGCTACAGAGTCCATCTGCCAGGCACACAGGGAGGATATGTTGGCGTCCAACATGGACAGGCGGGCGGCACTGGCGACTCTGGGGGAATCACTTTCCATGGAGTCCCAGCGCCACAGGGAAGCCCTGAGGGAAGAACTCCGTCACCTCAGGTCGACCCTGTTAGAGCTTGAGGCTTCATCCCATAGAAGGACAGAGGAGCAGCTGGAGCGTCTGACACGGACGCTCTCGGCCGAGATGCAGGCAACTCGTGCGGAGGTCAGGTCATCCCGGGAGTTACTGCATGGGGACCTCCGCATGATTATAACCCAGAACCAGAACTACCAGACCCGCCTGCTTGCAGCCATGGAGGAGCAAACTCGTGCTTTGCGTGGGCTGCCTCCCATTGTCACACCATCTTCTGAGGCAGCTCCCCCACCTCCAGAGTCAGCTGCAGGGTCTGGGCAGAGCCATAGCGACTCATCTCCCACAACAGAGTAGCCGTGTGGGCCACGAGCCTATGGGGTGTTTTCCTTTCCCATGATCCACACAGGTGGATTGTGGCGTGCATCCTGTCCTCGGACCTCATAGGTGGCCCCCCCCCCCCCGCCGGCCCTTTCATGGCCATTTTTTCACTTTTTCATTTTTATTTTGCAAGAGTGTTGCCTTGTGTGGGTACCTGGGCATACACTGTATTGTGGCTGGGCACATGCAGGCTTGTCCTGAGTTTGGTTTCGATGCTTGGGTAGCAGACATCCACACCCCTCCTGCTTCCCTTTCCATGGGCTTGCAAAGGGTGTGCCCAAGTGACAGCAAATTACACGGTGACATTGGACTCCCATGACCTGTTGGCCAGTCCATAGTCAATACTGTGTAGACATTCATAGTGTTCATTGTTGTTGCACCTAACTATGCATGATGGTATGATATGTGCCTCTACTTACATATGTTGCTCATGTTTTGCAGGTATTTCACACAGATCTTCACAAGGGCATACTCTCTGGAGTCACACTACATGTCGGTAGATGTGCACTGACACTTTTGCATGGCGCCATCACTGTACACCTGGACGGTGAGGACATACCAGCAGATTCAGGTAATGAGACTACCATTGATTACATGCAATGTGTCTTGTTTGGGTGGGCTTCAGGGTGGGTTGGTGTGTAATTTGATAGAAATTGCTCTTACACAGGTGTGTAGTAGTGGCCCCAGGGCGGTTAGCTGCTCAAGTGCGGCTATGTTCCATTTTGGGCACTGCTATTTGTGACACTGGTGTCATGTTGTGATGGCCAGTTTGTTTGCTGTCACATACCATGACATGGTGTCCTCAGTGGCGGGACTGTGAAGGGAGTGGGTGACATGGCAATGTTGTCATGTAGTGAATTGCCTGTGGCAATGCATTGTAGATTGATGGAGTTGTGTCTTTGCATTGTGATGCATAGCTGGTGTATGTGTAGCTAGGGGTGCACACATATTGACACTTCCATGTTAACAATCTCAGGCTGATGTGTATCTGACAGTTCATTGTCAAGTAATTTTCAGACATTGTCAGGTAGAGTCATCATTGATTGTCAGATGGTATGTGCCAGAGCAGTGTGCACTAGCCAGCACTGTGATTCCTAGGTGAAGAAGTTGGCCACCAGTTGCGTACGGGCTGCCTCCCCCCGTGCCCTTTCCCCTCCCATGCGCAGCGGGCGTGCATGTGGTTGTGGATGTGGGGGCACCACCATGTCCACGGGCAGGCCCCGGCGTGTTGCAACGTTGTGCAGGACACATGCTGCCACTATGATCCTGCACACTATTCGGGGAGCATATAACAGCTGCCCGCCAGAACGGTCAAGGGAGCGAAAGCGTGACTTCAGCACTCCGAATGTGCGCTCCACTATGCCCCATGTAGCAATGTGGGCTGTGTTGTACCTTACCTGGGGTGGCGTGGTGGGGTTCCGTATTGGGGTCATCATGTGGGGGCTGATAGGGTAGGCACTGTCCCCTGCGGAGGTGGTGATGGGTATCATTAGTGGTGTTGTGTCATGACCCAGTATCTGACATGCATGCATGTGGAGTGGCATTCATGCTCACCAAGCAGCCATGTATCTCCATGCTGGCCAGCCTCTAGGTCCCGGCATAGGGTAGACATTCTGTAGATGAAGCTGTCGTGGGTGGACCCTGGATAGTTGGCATATACTGATGTGATGATTCCCTTGCCATTGCATACAACTTGGACGTTGATGGAATGCCAGTGCTTGCGGTTTCTATAGATGTGCTCTGTTGCCCTGGGAGGACGTAGAGCCACATGTGTGCAGTCAATAGCACCAAGCACTTTGGGGATTTGAGCCACACCATAGAATTCCTGGATGCACGTCCGCCTTTCTGCATGAGTCCTGGGGAGATATATGTGCCTGCGGACTGAGGGCCGTGCAGTGATGATGTTCAAGACCTGGTGTAGGCAGCGTGACTGCGTGGCCTGTGACACACCACCCACTATGGCACTTGTCCGCTGAAAGGATCCAGTGGCCAAGAAGTGCAGTACATTCAGGACCTTCTGCAGGGGGCTGAGTGCTTGGGAGCACAGGGTGGGTGATGTGAGGTCATCCTCCCACTCACTGACCAGGTCCAGTATGATGTGTGCTGGAAACCTGTACCTCCCATACACCTGGTCATCAGGCATCCCGAATAGGCTGGTTCTGGGTGTGAATATTCTGGCCCTGACTCTCCTCCTCATCCTCCTTTGGTAGCCCACTGCCACTGCTGCTAGGAACGGTATGTTCATCCTGGCATCTGGCTTGTTTATTGAAAAGTGCGCAAATTAATGCCTTGCGCGTGTAGTAGGCAGCGTGTGAGCCTCGCACCCCTGGAATCGAGTTCCCACTCCAATCGCGTGTATATATTCCCACGCTGCAGGCATACAGGTGCGCTGATGTACTTGCCTGTGTAAGGGGCCGCGCGGCCCTGAAATACACGTACATAGGCCAATGGCGTGTACGCGCACTTTTGGCCAATTACACGCGATTACACTCAGACGTGCAGGATTTCCACGTGTGCTCCGTCTTCACGTGCTGAGTGGGGAACGCCCGTGCGGATCACGTCAGACGCGCTCACGCGATGAGGGACTCTGGTCCAATAGAATCGCGTATGCGTGCTGACGCACTTACGCGCTAAGGGCCTTTCCTCGGATTTCACGCTGACGTGCAGGAATTTCACGTGCCAAATCACTCCGTATCAAGCTGGCCACCCGAAAACACACGGAACACCACGCTCCTGCCCCGAAGGCCGAGTTACTGCCCCCCAAGTGCCCTGAGCAGCCTCCCACGTGCCATCTGCTGCTGCCTGCCTGCCTGCCTGCCTGCTGCCACCGTGCCCTGCCATTTGGTGCCTGCACATCAGCCATCTGCAGGGGTCCAGTTGCTGTGTCCACCCCTGCTGGAACTGAAGACTCCCAACTGGGATTACATCGCTCCACAGCCCAGCCCCAGGACCCAGTTGCCCACCCACACCTGCCTCTGGGGTTGCCATGTCGGGCACTTCTACATCTGGCACCAGTGGCAACCCCAGGCCAGAGGGGCAGAGGGGCACCAGCTTCACTGCCACCGAAGTTGGTGTCCTGGTGGAGCATGTCCTGGGGCAGTATGATGCCCTCTTTGGATCGTCCCGCGCCAGCAAGGAAGGACGGGAGAGGATCTGGGCCGACTGTGTGGTTGCCATCAACGCGGAGGGGGTGGCAACCCGCAACGTCTTGAAGATCAAGAAGCGCTGGGAGGACTTGAGGTCCAGGACCCTTGTGAAGGCCCGGCGCCTCGTGGAGGGGGGCCGGGGCCACATGAGTACCATCCAGAAGAGGGTCCTGGAACGCGTACGCCCAGCGCTCCACGCCCAGATCCTTGAGAGGGAGACCCGTCTGGAGTTGAGCGGTAAGTGTCCAGGCATCACTGTGTGAGACAGGGCATGTTGCGGTGTGCTGGTTCTATGATACTTGCCTGTATGTGTGCCATGTGCCATATATGCATGTATGTGTGCTGGGACATCATGGTACTGCCTGTGCGACCAGTGATGTGTGACCCACATGGTTGTTGCATGTGTAGAAATGCGGCATGGGGAGCACTATGCAGATTTGGGACATGAGAGCATGGCAGTCTCTGTACCTGGACATGGATGGGGGTGAGGATGGGTGCTGATGCCAGGTACATATATGGTAGCCATGTCTGTGTGCCTGACCTGCATGTCTGTGACTTGTGCATGCCATGGATGCATGACTCATGTGTGTGACAATGCACAGATTCAGTGACGCACCCACCTTACCCTTGTTTTGCCTGTGTTTGGTGTGATTGTGGCCAGATGGATGTGACTGAGGTGTAGTGTGTGCATGTGATATGCATGAGCCATGATGCATGTGAGTTACATTTCATTGAATGTTTCAATAGTCATTTGGACATGCATGGAAATGTGCATGGCATGCACCATGCCTGTTACTGTGTGTGTTTCGCCTGCACTGACCCATGTGTTGTGGAGGGACATGATGGAAGTGTACTTTGACAGGGGTGCTCATCTGCTATTGCTTCCTGTCTAGGGGACCATTGTACAGTAGCCTGATGCTTGTGTTCTTTGTCTCCCTCTACGCAGCGGCTAGTGAAGAAGAGGGCGGAGACGGCGCTGTGGAGCAAGGCGGCGGGGATGCCCCCACGGCTGCAGCGGAAGGGGTGGGTGAGCCCCCACAGGGGCCTGCTACGGCGGGAGACGGTGAGGAGCCATCCAGGTTGGTGGTTTGCACAGAGGAGGAGGAGGCCGACACTGGTGCACACATGGGCCCTGGTGGGAGCATCCCTGCTGGTGCAAGTGGTGCAGTCCAGGGCCAGGGGCAGGAGGCAGCACAGGTCACCGTGGAGGGGCCTGTGCATGTCGCTGTCCCTGACCCTGTGAGTGCACCACCATGCACCAGCAGGGATGCCCCGTCCCAGGCCCGTCCGCAGGTAGAGGGGATGTCCATGTCAACTGACTCCCCTCCACCTGCGGCCGTGGGAACCCCTGGCCGCGTGGAGCAGGTCCTGATTGGGGTCGCGATGCGCACGGCTGTGATTCGTGATGCCGTGCGTGCTTCCCGGGAGGAGCACGCACGTCATCACGAAGTGCACCGTGCCGACGTGGCCCAATTGGGATCGGCCATGTTCGGGGGGTTCCTGCATGTGTTGGCCAATCTGACGGCCCTCTCCTCCTCTGTGCAGGCTATCCACCAGTCGTTCTCCTTGCCGTCTTCCGGCCCAGATGCCACCATGGCCCCCTGTGGACCTGCCCCAACCAATGCAGCCAGCTCGGTGGGGATCCCATCCCTGCCGCAGTTGGGAGTCGGAGGTCCAGCAGGGGTGGACGACACAGCAAGTGGACCCCAGCAGATGGAAGATGTGCCGGCATCATCGGGCAGGGCACGTGCACGACGGCGTCGGTGGTTACCATCAGCCTGGATGCCGTCGTGCTGGCAGAGGCAGTGGCGTCGCAGGCAGCAGCGGGCTCGACGTGGGAGGCATCATGGCTCAGGGCCATCAAGATCGGAGGGGCAGGCATCGGCCGGAGGGCAGGGCAACCCTGGCATGGCGGTGTGTTCCGTGTGGGAGGAGTTTGGCCAGCGGATAGATGCGGAGCGGCAGCGGGCGGAAGAGGAGCGGCTCGCCATGGCCAGGGCGGAGATCTCCATGCATCAGGCATTGAGGCGGGCTGCGTGCCTCGAGGAGGCTCGCAGGGAATTTGGAGAGCACATGGGGTTGTCCCTGCGAGACCTCGGGGCCAGGACTGAGTCCCGCCTCCAGGACATAGACATGGAGTTCGAGGATGCCCTGGCCAACATCACCAAGTGAGCCGCAGGACTAGCCCGCTGCCTCTGTATATAGTTTTTTAGTTAGTTAGTGCTAGGTTTCCTTTATTAGTAATTTTTTTTTGGACCGCTTGGACAATGGCCACTTCTTTGTACATATTTTTTTAGATAGTTAGTATTAGGTTTTATTAGTGGTGTTGGGCTCATGGACCCTTGAACAATCCTGTGAATATATATTTTTTTTTTTTGAGATAATTTATTTTTAATTTCATATTGGTCACACCATGTCGTTATGGTTTATGTTTCATTTCATTCTACTTGTGTTTACTTTGGACAAAATCGATTATTTTTTCTATCCTTTGTTTTTTGGTTTCTAATTTTTGTTCCCGGACATGGACCTTTTATTTGCTTTCCCAGATAGTTGTCAGAGTTTACTTTTTTTTTTTTTTTTTAATACATTTTTATATTATCTTACACTTGTGTCATTTTTTCTTTGATTTCTTACATGCCATGATATGGGTTTTGACATTGACTTGCACCCATTGTGTATGTGTGTGTGGCGGACATGTGTTCTTTTGCTTATTTGCCTTTGGGGTTGTGTCATGTGATTGCATTCACTATGTGGGTGCATGCAATCCTTGCCTGGGTGTTTGTGCTGGGTATGCTGGTCATTACTGCCATTATTGTGTATCGTCAGGACCAGGGGCCAGGGGGACATGGGTGGGGGCCTGCTGGCAGGTTGGCCACAGTGCTGGGGGTGGGGGTGGTGGGAGACATGGGTTGCCCATGGGTGGGGGCCTGCTGGCAGGTTGGCCACAGTGCTGGGGGTGGGGGTGGTGGGAGACATGGGTTGCCCATGGGTGGGGGCCTGCTGGCAGGTTGCCCACAGTGCTGGGGGTGGGGGTGGTGGGAGACATGGGTTGCCCATGGGTGGGGGCCTGCTGGCAGGTTGGCCACAGTGCTGGGGGTGGTGGGAGACATGGGTTGGCCATGGGTGGGGGCCTGCTGGCAGGTTGGCCACAGTGCTGGGGGTGGTGGGAGACATGGGTTGCCCATGGGTGGGGGCCTGCTGGCAGGTTGGCCACAGTGCTGGGGGTGGTGGGAGACATGGGTTGCCCATGGGTGGGGGCCTGCTGGCAGGTTGGCCACAGTGCTGGGGGTGGGGGTGGTGGGAGACATGGGTTGCCCATGGGTGGGGGCCTGCTGGCAGGTTGCCCACAGTGCTGGGGGTGGGGGTGGTGGGAGACATGAGCAGGTGTGCAGGGTAGTTCCCTGTGGTGTGTGCTGCCTGCAGGGGCCGTGGAGGGTGTACAGGTAATGCCTGGGAGCACACAGCCAAATCGCGTGTGGGACTTCCCGCGCGCCCCTGAACTCCACGTACCCGGCCATTTCGCGTGTGCAACTTCCCGCGCACCCCTCGATTCCACGTTCCCTGCCATATCGCGTGTGGGACTTCCCGCGCGCCCCTGAAATCCACGTACCCGGCCATTTCGCGTGTGCAACTTCCCGCGCACCCCTCGATTCCACGTTCCCTGCCATATCGCGTGTGGGACTTCCCGCGCGCCCCTGAAATCCACGTACCCGGACATTTCGCGTGTGCAACTTCCCGCGCACCCCTCGATTCCACGTTCCCTGCCATTTCGCGTGTGGGACTTCCCGCGCGCCCCTGAACTCCACGTACCCGGCCATTTCGCGTGTGCAACTTCCCGCGCACCCCTCGATTCCACGTTCCCTGCCATATCGCGTGTGGGACTTCCCGCGCGCCCCTGAACTCCACGTACCCGGCCATTTCGCGTGTGCAACTTCCCGCGCAGCCCTCGATTCCACGTTCCCTGCCATTTCGCGTGTGGGACTTCCCGCGCGCCCCTGAACTCCACGTACCCGGCCATTTCGCGTGTGCAACTTCCCGCGCACCCCTCGAATCCACGTTCCCTGCCATATCGCGTGTGGGACTTACCGCGCGCCCCTGAAATCCACGTACCCGGCCATTTCGCGTGTGCAACTTCCCGCGCACCCCTCGATTCCACGTTCCCTGCCATTTCGCGTGTGGGACTTCCCGCGCGCCCCTGAACTCCACGTACCCGGCCATTTCGCGTGTGCAACTTCCCGCGCACCCCTCGATTCCACGTTCCCTGCCATATCGCGTGTGGGACTTCCCGCGCGCCCCTGAACTCCACGTACCCGGCCATTTCGCGTGTGCAACTTCCCGCGCACCCCTCGATTCCACGTTCCCTGCCATATCGCGTGTGGGACTTCCCGCGCGCCCCTGAACTCCACGTACCCGGCCATTTCGCGTGTGCAACTTCCCGCGCAGCCCTCGATTCCACGTTCCCTGCCATATCGCGTGTGGGACTTCCCGCGCGCCCCTGAACTCCACGTACCCGGCCATTTCGCGTGTGCAACTTCCCGCGCACCCCTCGATTCCACGTTCCCTGCCATATCGCGTGTGGGACTTCCCGCGCGCCCCTGAACTCCACGTACCCGGCCATTTCGCGTGTGCAACTTCCCGCGCACCCCTCGATTCCACGTTCCCTGCCATATCGCGTGTGGGACTTCCCGCGCGCCCCTGAACTCCACGTACCCGGCCATTTCGCGTGTGCAACTTCCCGCGCAGCCCTCGATTCCACGTTCCCTGCCATATCGCGTGTGGGACTTCCCGCGCGCCCCTGAACTCCACGTACCCGGCCATTTCGCGTGTGCAACTTCCCGCGCACCCCTCGATTCCACGTTCCCTGCCATATCGCGTGTGGGACTTACCGCGCACCCCGGTATGCACGCACACGTTTATTTTTTCTCTCTGCGCGTGTCTGTGTTTGTGGGTACCCCTTTGTACGTCATTTGTCCAGGAGGGCAACAGTATTGTACATTGGTTATGTCTGTATATAGGTGCTATTTGTTGGCGCGCCTTTTAGCGCACATTTCTTGCAGGCGCAGACACGCTACCGCCTGCTTTCTTGTGGCGGTCGTGTTTGTGCCTGTTTGTGCCTGTGCGCTGCTTTGAGCGTGCGCTTTTTTGCCCTATTCTATTCCATGAATACGTGTTGTATGCGAGCGTGTGGGCGTTCCGCGCACTTGCCTCCTGAACTTTCCCCGTGCCGCCCACATTCTTCCCCATTCCGAGTGTTGTGCCCCATTTTATTCCCCATTCCGAGTGTCCCGCCCTGTGTTCCGCCTACTTTAGAGCTGTGCGCTGCGCTCGGAGTGATGGCGCAGTGGCCGTGGCGCACGACGTTGGTTGACCTGTGCGCCGGCCTGCGCCGCGCGCTTTTTCGGCGCACGTCCTCTGCTTTTCTTGCGCACGGACTTCCATGAATCGACGTGCGCTGGTTTCCCTGCGCTTTGCGCTGATTTTCGGCGCAGCGCACGTATTGGCCCCTCTGCGCCGGGATTTTCGGCGCACATTTATTCCATGAATCGGCCTGCTTGTGTACAAGATGCAAGTGCAATATGCACAATGCACTGCATGCATTACATGCTATCTGCAATGGCAGTTCTACTTGGCACATGCTTGTTGAGTCAGCACTCTATGTATTGATGGCTTCCTTTTAGTACATAACTTAGAAGTGCAAGACATTATTCAACAAAATAATATACAGGGCCTCATTATGTGTTTGGTTACAATTCAGCTGTAAATCTGCCATACTACCACCAAACCCGATTACCGTTCCAAACCCGATTACCGTTACCACCAAGTGTTCCTGGTGAATTACCACCATGGTTAGTCGAACAGTCTGAGCATTCAAATAGAAAATATAATTGCAATAGAAAGGCCCAATTCATTAACATTTCATGTTTTAATATTTTCTAAGCTTCACCCAAAGATACAGCTGGAGATATATTATTAAATGTTCTCTTCCTTACAATTTAAATGTCCTGTTCCATGAAATGTATAATTAATAGAGGTCCATCCTAGATCTGACAGAATCAATTTAGCGAATACAGGAAGCAATGTATGAAGCTGCAAATATGAATGTTTGTTTCAGAAAAGGGGATCCTCTACAGCTAACCAGGGGTGTTGCTACGTCTGGAAAAAATCTGGGGCTACGATAATTTTGCGACTGTCTGGTATGAAGTGTGGAGTCCTTTTGCCTTTGATTTCTTGGTCTGATCCCCAAAACAGATTTCCATTCCCATTTCTGCTGCCAGCCCCCAGAATAGCAGATATCGGGGGTCATTACGACCCAGGTGTTAACCATGGCGCTATTAGCACCATGGTTGACGCCGGTATTTTAACGATTGCGCCATGGTGGATGGTGGAATTACCGCCCCATTCCAAGGTTGGCGGGGTGGTAATTCCCTGTTCACCATTGGCCCTTCCCCATTCCCATTTTTGCCCCTATAGGGCTCAATGGGAATGGGGAAGACGGTAATTACGGTACTGCAAATTGCGGTACCGTAATTACCTCCAAGGTCCCTTTGCGGGTCCAATCATTAACGGCTGGTAAAAACCAGCTGTGAAGGTAGGGACTCGCAAAGGGACCTCGTAATTAGGCGGTAAGGGGTTAACGGCGCCACAACCTTTTACGGTGCTGTTAACCCCTTACCGCCTGGGTCGTAATGAGGCACATCAAATCTAGAAGTGGTGATAGTGTGTGTGTTTCTGTGTGTGTGTGTGTGTCTACCTGTCTGTCTTTCCATCTATGTGTGTTTTGTGTGCAAGCTTGTAAGGTGGTACCTATGCATTTTTCAACTTTCACAAAACAGAGTGCAAAAGGAAAGAGTAATATAGGCAAAATTGCCATTACAATTTTCTTTTCCTCTCCAATATGTGAAAAATGTAGATGCTGCATGCAAAATGCAGTCTGCGGCCCACTTTTAAAATGGATTTCTATGGAATCTGCCTGAATTTAATAGGTGATAAATCCTTTAGGATTTCAGAAGAATCTTTTAGTTTTACAGCAACATAAAACGCTCATGCTGGAGTTAAAAGGAGAGGTTTGGAGCTGGAGCAGGAAACAGATTTCCCCTCTTGCTTTCCACTCCGCCTGTAAAAGTTGTTTAAAATGAAAATGTTTTTAATGTATTTTATTTTATTTTAATGTTATGTTTGCATATCCTTCACCAATGGAGTGGAAACCAAGCAGACTAAATTGCATCTTTGAAAGTCGGTAACAGTTTCCTCAGGAAACGGTGGGGGTTTATAGAAAAAGGAATATTTTAAGATGTGTTCGGATAAAGACAGGTACGAGTCCTTTGATCTTAGGACCTTAGCAAGTGAGTTCTACAAAAGCAGACCCAAAACTGAAAAGCGCCTGTGACTGCTCCGGACAAAGTAGGAGACAGGAACCAGTAGGAGATGTTGGTCAGAGCAACATAGCAATCGTGATGAAAATTAGGCTACAATTGTTGTTGTAAGATAAAGGGAGCAAACCTGTGGAGACACTTGAAGACCAGACAGAGAATCTTCAAAGTGACTCTCTGTTGAACTGGAAGCCAGTGAAGGGCCTTCCGAAGGTGGGAAATGGGTGAACATTTAGGAAGATACAACAGAAGCCTATCGGCTGATGTCTGAGCCTGTTGCATTCGGGCATGTTTCTTTCCTGTAAATCCTGTTGCAATGGCATATCAGTAGTCAAGTTTAGTATTAGTGAACCAATCTTAGTGAACCAACCACTAAGGGATGATCTCCCTGAGGACTAAAGGAAAGGATAGGCCATAAGAGTTGGAGGTGATAATAAATAGATGCAATTGTTTTCCCTACATTGTGATCACAGTCCAGGTTGGATTGCCAGGTACATTCTAGGTTCTTACCTGGTGAACAAAAGATGTAGGAAGATCGAAAAGCAAGGGGGAGGGGGGATCTTGGCTTGATTGCTCAAGATACTTTTAGGACCAACCAAGATAACCTCTGCCTGGGAGGGATTCAATTGCAATTCAGTAAATGCCATTCAGATTTTTACTTCTGTGATGCAGTCCAAAATATGTTGAAATGAGACAGCCGAGTTTTTCACATGCCGATAAATCTGTGTATCGTCTGCAAATGGATGCTAATATAGGTCAAACTGTGTGAAGATCTGCATAATTGGTTGAATGTAAATGTTAAACAATAGGTAGCGGAGATAAGGAGGAGACATGAGGGACCCCACATACCACTGGCATTGAACTAGAACAGTGTGTACAAACCCCAACTCTTTTTTGACATTCTATGAGACAGAAATGAGTAAAATCACTTTAGAGATTTTGAAGACACATGAGCAAATTCGACAAGTCTAGATCGTAGGATTTCGAAGTCGACGTTGTGGAAAGCTACCAAGAGGTCCAGCATTACCAACATGGTAAGTTTACCCTCATTGGCAGATTTCAAAGCGTCATCCCAAACAGAAAAATGGGTTGGTTCATTTCCATGTCTCTGTCTGAATCCAAATTGCAAATGATCTAAAAACTGGTTATCGTCCACATATTTTTGCAGCTGAGATGTAACTGCTGTCTCAAGGATTTTTGCTAGCCAAGGAAGGCCAACAATGGGTCAATAGTTCTGTAATATATTGTGGTATGGAGATGATTCTTTATAACAGTGGAGGCTCTTTAGGAACAAATCCTTGAGTGAAGGAAGATTGAACAAAGCCAGTAATAAAAGTGCCAAGTGCACTGACATTGCATCGAACAAGATAGGCGGGGAAGTGGTCAAGATTAATATTGGTAGGATTCAGTGTCCTGATTGATGTTAGTACTTCCTGAGGGCTAACTGGGGAAAAATCAAAGTACAAGGGGGGTAAGAGGACCCGGATATTTCTTCAGGTGGAAAGGTCTAAGTAACTAATGAGGAATCAATATTGTTTCTGATGATGCTAACTTTGTTCAGAATAAAAAAAAACATTAACGTGATTTGCCAATTGGGGAGAAGGTGGCAAATTTAAGAAAATGCATGGCGGATTGCAAAGCTTTTTTTATAACATCAAAAGGTTCTTTAGGCTTATTGGCTGCACAGTCAATATGATTCTGAAGAAAATTACATTCCTTTTTCTATGTTGTACGAGCAGTCTTTGCTGCATGAGAAGAAACAGGATCTTTATTTTCTTGCCAAAATTTTTCCATTTTCCAATAATCCCTTTTAAGGAGCCGAATACGAGCAGAGTAGCACTTGCGTGATTTATTTTTAGGTTTCAAGAGGGGCCAGGGTATAGCTCGTACATATTGATTGAATGGAATCGGTGCATGTTGTATTTAGCTATAACCACTAAATTGATGGGTGGAAGGTTTTGAATTGAGTGTTTAGCATCAGGGGGACAGGATTGTGTAAAGGTCTTGCTCTCTAATTCTGTGCAGATCATTTCTGCTATAGAAAATATAGCTGGTAGGACAAGCAGATCTAGCACCTGTAAAAGGTCATATTGAATGGTAAAGTGATCAGAGCCGGAAATCAATATAGTATTAAGATAGCTGAGTCCTGAACCATTGAAAAATATCAAATGAAGACAGTGACCCTAGAAGCGGGAGGGTTGAAGAAACAAGTGAGCGAGCATTATGAGTATAAAGTTTGAATTCAATTAAACTTTATCTGAGTGATCATTAACATTGTATCATATGTGAACATGTCCTAAATTCTGTAATATGGAATATTTAAAGGCTTTATTCCAGGGGAATTCATCCAGTTTATAAAATAGCCCTTTGGCAGAGCCTGAAAGCAGTAGAAGGCACACTAGACAGAGAATGGTTAAAAGAACAGATCTGTGATAAATCCTCCCAGAGCTGAGATCAAAAATGAGTTCACGAGAGTGAGGAATTAATAAGAAACGCAACTCCCCCTCCTCTGTGGGTTTTGTGGTTCGCCCACTTGATTTGAAAACTATGGGGGACAAGTGAGTGCAAAATTGATATAGAACTGTTGTTAAACTAGGTTTCGTTAATGAAGATTGGGGTCAAAGATATGCAGATTAATTAAGTCAACCAAGGCTGTGCTGTTGCTAAGGGGTGATCTGACATTAATGAATTCTGCAACCATTTCACAGTTTTGAGGGATACTTTTCCTTGTGGTGGATAAAGTAAAGGTATTGATGAGCTTTGGAATGCCTTTGAATGCCAAACATTCTAATTGTATTTAAGGCACGAACAATGATAAAGCCATGATTATTATTTAAGCACAGAAGCATTTTTTTAGTGTATACTGTCATATTTAAAGTATTCTAATGGTATGTGTCTTGCCGTAGGATTTGTGAGAGAGAAAGCAGAATGAGTATTAGGATGCATTGACTTTCAAAATGGCCCACATGGGTCCAAACAGGCTTCACATCAGCACTTTGCACTGACCAGACCTTTTCAGGCCTGTGGAGTTTGACAAGAACTCTCAAAGGCTTTGCCAGTGAAAGTCAGGAAATGTAGTTCCCGCGCTGTACACAGTTATAGTAAAGTGTGTGTGCAGTAGGGGGGAAATGTTTTGTTCTATAAAGGAGGTTGACAAGTAATACAAGTAGTAAAGTACAACAGTAAAGGTGCACTGAAAATAATTAAATATTTTAAACAAATAGAAGCACAATGTAAAATGTATGTAATATAAAAGCTGATGAAGTAGAACCAATAGGCCAACGTTCTGAAAGGCACAAGAAACAGGTTGAAATAACTAATTTGTGAAAATGTAGCAGAAAAACAGTGCATGGAAAAAAAGTACAGATAGGCCTTTTCACTGACCCTACCCTTTTCAGTCCCGTGGCAGTTGAAAAGAATGCTTAAAGGTGGCGCCGGAGAGTGAAAGTCAGAAAATGTGGTTCCTGCGATGTACAAAGGTACAGTACAGTGAAAGGTGCAGTGTGGAGGGCGTTTTGCTTTATAAATGAGGTTGATAAGTAATAAAAGTAGCAAAGTACAATGGTAAAGGTACAATAACGAGTATTCAATATTTTTTAAAAAATGAAGCGCATGGTAAAATCTATGAAATATAGAATCTGATGAACTAGAACTAATAGGCTAACATCCTGAAAGGCAGGACTAATTCGTACACATGTAACAGAGCAGCAGTGCCTGGAAACAAATTGGCGTAGAGGTAGGAGAAAAGGCTTTGTGATGACACAACCCTTTTCAGGAGCATTGAAATGAGTGAAAAGACTGGGTGATAGCTGTTAAACACCATTTGGGGTACATTTAAAAAAATGCTGAATGCAGGCAGGGGCCCACCAATGTCAGTACTTAGTTGCTGTTGCATCCCCTCCCCTGCATGCACTGAGCATAAGGCCCTTTGGATAACATACATGCAATGGATGGGGATGCAGAATAACTCCAACTCTAAATAATAGAACCGACTCAGGAAGAGGGCAAAGGTTGCTGTTTTAATATCAATTGTCTAAAACAGGGAGTTACAACAGACATTAACAGACCTTCGCTTGAGCTCTCAAAATTTCACATAAAAACACATTTATATACAAAAAATGTAACATAGGTGATGTCATGCTAAGTGGCAAATAAGAAAAACCTTACAAGGGGTTGTGATAGTGTTTGTGCCCTCCCCGTCTTTCTCATGCAAAGGAATAAAACTGACACACCCCTGACGGGGAATGAGGCAAAGAAAGCAGGCTGCGAGAGTTCAAGGCAAGGTTTATATAAGTAAATGGCATTCAAAGATTTCTGTTGCCTCTGAGAGCGATCTGACCAAAATGAATGTTACAATACATTTTATAGGACAAATGACGCAACTAACATAAAATACTACATTGGTCCCGGATTGGACAGTCCATATGGCGCCTAAGGTGTGGGTGGCATCTCTTCCTCCGGGTTGGCTGCTTGGTTGGCGGGAGGGTGGACGTCAGGCATCTGTGCTCTGAATGGGTGAAGGTCAGGTCGCTGTGAAGCAGGGTGGTCACTACCATAAGCTAACATAATATATTCTCAAAATACATGCACTAAATAATAATCGTTCGTAGTGTTTAAATAATTCATCATGTCTCTATAAAAGTCACACGTATATCTATACTATCAATTACATTGGATTATAGAGGCTTTAGGTTAAGGGTCTTGACCACCATAATAACACTGGTTGAAGTAAGGGTCTGCGTTCATAAGAATCTCTGGTATGTGACATTTGTTAGTGGTAGACAATGATATACTGCAGCAGGGGTCTAATGTTAGTTGGGGATCTGTTGGGTGGGCATCATGGCTTGGTCAGTGATCTGGTACATGAACGGAATACCTTGCAGGGCCACAGGGTCACAATGGCAGTAAGTTTCCACTGGCGAGGGTGCGGGGGCAAGGACACGTTTGTGGAGATGGACAAGCTATGTGCTTAGCTCATGCTGGGTCACATGCAGGACAGTGATCTCAGCGGAAGAGTGATGTGTTACATTTATTATTTGTTGCAAGCACCTCCGGCTTCAGCATTAGAATGGACCCGCAGAGTTTTCCAGTCAGAGTGGGAACGATGGTGGGGGCCATGTGCCCTGTGCGTCTGGCCGTTGCAAGAAAGGGAAGAGAACTGTTTTGTACTATCGCAGTGAGGCCTAGTTACCAAGATGGATTCGAAAAGGGGTACAAAAAATTGATGCCCTGTGTCCTGCACAGTGGTCCCATCTACGCAAATGTTAACCGAAGTCGACATCGCATAAGGGCGAGGGACGTACCCATCACTGGAGGCACTTGGTCCGAGTTTTGTACTGAGAAGTAAAGGACGCGAGGGGCCTGATGGCCCCTCGCTCCCACACAATAGGCTCAAGGGGAACATCTAAGTATACTTTCTATAATAGGTGGGATTGTGATTGGATGTCTACTGTCAGGTGGACAACTTATGCCTTTCTCTAAACTGTGTCATCTTCAACACTTTTAAGTACATGGTATATCATTGGCTTTCATACTACAAGGCCCCTCATTATAAGGCCCTCTATAATTGGTTGGCACGCTTGTGCCATGTCTTGAACATTCGGTTTACTTAGCAGCATGTAAGCTCAAACCCAGGTGCCAGGAGGTGGACTTGACTTTACCTCCCCACCCAATTAGCCCATTATCTCTCATCACCATGTCTTCTGCCATGAAGATTGTCTTTGAACTTGGCCTTGCAGAGTATTTTTGTCTCTGGGAGTATAAGGGAGTGCGAGCATGCACTATTGTTGTTCAAGGACTCCAAGCTCAACTCTATTTCTAGTGTTGGCTCACGTGACAGGAGACCACAATTTGATCCATTTTTCAGCATTTAAATGTCCTAAATGAACAAAACTTGACACACTTGGGGTTCTTTCTTTGCACCTTAAGCAGGGGTAATTCTGCTTCTCATGTTCACCGCCTTCAAGAATAGATAACCGGCCTTGGCTGCTTCAGCTTTGGTACCAGACCAAACAGCCTCGCCATTCGTGCCCATGATCTCAGCTAATACGAGCTGCAACACAGTTCTCAACCTTTCCTCTTCATGGGTCCGGCTTACTAAATTCACAACACCGATGTCCAGTTTCTATACAATGGCGGCTTTGCCTGCAGTCTAGTCACTACTTATAGCCAGATTGTATGATTACTTAGTCTACTTGTGTTACAGCATCTGTACAGTCATTGAACGGCTTGTATTTTCTGCAGTGTGTCACACACGTGCCATCTTCTTTTTGCATATGATGGTTTACTTGATTCTTAACTTCGTCATCAGTTTCTATAAGGTCCATGCATTCTCTTCAGCCAGTATTCTCAGGGTGTCATGCTCAACTTTTGTGATGTCAACAGCTCATCTTTTGCACTTTTTCCTATACCTTCGGGGAGTTCCTCCCTCAGATTGTATTCTCTTCAGGACTATATTTGATAGTAGCTTCTTTCGAATATTCTCTGGGGTATGGTCACAACTGCTGGTGTCAAGCATGGAACAATCTCCGGCTCCCAGAACACTGGAGGTAGGGGGGGGTGGTATTTCCTCCAGAGGCATGTAACTGCTCTTCTACAGCACTTTTTAACTATGCAAGACAGACAGCAAAAGGAAAGAGTAAAACCAGGCACTGGCTTCACCATTTACTTTTTGGAAAAAGTATAACACCCACCTTCAAATTGCACTTTGCAAACTGTTCTCACTCACAGATTCTATGCAGTTGGCCTGCTTATTACGCTCCTTAGCAGATGCTAAGTCGAGTAGTTTTTCATAGTGATCCATTAGTTGTACTCATGCAGGTGTAAAATACAGTGATGAAACAAGACAGAGGGTAGAAGGATTGTGAAGATATTAACTCTGCTCCGTGCACATCCTCCGTCTTATGTCAGCATGAACAATGAACAGGCTGTAAAATATAGGCATAAATTCAATAAACGCTGCTTTTACTACTTCATTTTCTGCAGCACACGGAGCAATATTAGCTCCTTTTCTACACACAAGCCACTAAGTCTATTCTATTCCTCTTTGTTGCCGTATTTTAGCAGACTTGATTTCGTCCAATCTGGGATATGGTTAGCAGCATGGACTAATTGGGTTTGTTGCCTGTCTGCTGGTAATCTATAGTCAGAAATTCTTCCTCACTCTTCATACTATAACACTTTGATCCAGCTCATCTAAAAATCTTGTTTTGGGAGAAATCAATTGGGACACCTGGTTTGCTTCAATCGTCTCTCTGTGTGAACTTTTAAAGGTTTTCCAGATAGTCCTCCAGAAATGAGGGCCCTGTGATGGACAGCACACACACACACACAACAATCGTTGACATGCAGAACTTCCCCCCTGGGTCCTAGCTGTCCCTGGTTGGGCATTGTCTGCTCCAAACGCAATACAGACTCTCTATCTTCTCTAAGAAGCAGGTCCATATTCAAGCCTGCATCTCTGCATCCTCTAACAACACGGCCAAACTTTTCAAAATCTGCACATTGCTGGCCAATCCAACTGCCTCTTCTACACCTACCCAGGCTCTCTGAGTGTCTCTAGCTTCTCATTTCACCACTAAAATCCAGGACATCCTGTCCACACTCTCCTCCTCTTCTCTTCTCTCCCCCTCCACCTCTCACAGGCCCTCCTTGGCTGCCCCCATCCTCTACTCCCTCTCTCCTGTAACATTCGGTGATGTTTCCAGACAAGACCATTCTATGAAAGTCTCATCCAAACAGGTGACCCCCTGCTCCTCCAGAACCATTAAGTACAACATTGGTTCTCCTGCTTCAGCCTTGGCCGATTTCTGTAATCACTCCTTCGTCACTGTATGTTTCCCCTCTCTTCATAAGAACTCCCGTGTGCATCCCTAAAAAAAAGCCTTCTGCCTACCCCTCCATTCCGGCAAAGCTATTGCTCAATCTCTATTACTCCTTTCCTGAGCAAACTCCTGAAGAAGTTGGCTATCTCCCAAAAAACCCTCCACACTGAATCTGTTGGTTGTCTCCATGACCATCAGCGTTGACTCTAGCTCTCCCTCTGTTCTCATTCTCCTGAACCTTTCTTCTGCATTTGACATGGTCAACCACAACATCCTGATTTACTCGTCTCTGCAAGACCCTTAGCATCATGGATCAGGCTCTGGCATGGCTGACGTCCTTCCTCTTGAACCGACCTTCCCAATTTTAGCTTGGGTCCTTTCTCTCCATCACATCTCTCTCTAAATGTGGTCTTCTCCAGGGCTCTATCCTCTCCCCCTGGCTCATCAATGTCTATCTGGCCCCTTTAGCCCTTCTGATCTCTATCTTTTCCTCTAACTTTCAGTGTTATGCAGATGACATGCAGCTCTCTTTCAGGCAACCCTCAGCCTCCTCCTCCTCCTACTTGCTCATCCCTGACAGTCTATACGCTATTCAGGTATGGTGCACCTCTAACAATCTCTGCCTTAACACCAGTAAGACTGAGATTCCTCTCATTGGGACCCCTGCTCCTGCTTTTCCTCTCTTACTCTGGCTGCCCTCCTTGGGCCCTCTGCCCTCACCCTCTTCTGAGGCAAAACAAGCTTAGGGCCATCTCCAACTCCACTCTCTCCTTCTCTCCACACATCACAGACTTTGGCAAGAAAGCCCATTTCCGGATGATCCTCCACAGAGGTGTTCTCCATGTTCTCACCTCCCCCAGATGCTCACTGTCTCCAGAGCCCTGGTTCTCTCTAGGCTGGTCTACTGCGACAGCCTCTTTCTCAATCTGCCTATCTCTACTCTTCACCCTCTTCAACTCATCCAGAACAGGACTGCAAGACGTATCCTTGGCCTTAAGCCCAGGGACTGCATCTCTCTGGCCCTGGAATCCCTCCACTGGCTTCCGGTGGCTGCAAGGATCAAGTTTAAGATCCTTTGCATCATCCACAAAGCTTCCTGTGGTCGTGGCCCTCATGACCTTCAACTCTTTCTTCCTAAGTACCTTCCTCCTAGAGCCCTTCGCTCATCTACCTTTAACTCTCTGTGGGTGATTTACTTCTCCAAGCAGATAGTGGGGGGTATATCTCTCTCCTCTGCAGGTGCCTCCCCCTGGCCTCCCTGCCACTCTCTGCTTTGAGCCGGATCTCCTTAAGTTCCAGAAGCTCCTCAAGACCTCCCCTTTTCTCCTTTACCTTCTCATTCCCTCTCCCCTGCTAACCTTCCATTTCCCTGTCTCAATCTGCAGACTGGCTGCTTGGTGTCCTCTGAGTCTTAGAGGACACCAGCCCCCCTCTGACCAGTCCCCATGCACTTGCCGCCTAGCCCAACTTGCACTGCCACTTGGCTAACCTTGCACTACTGGGGGGGTGGGTGGTATTGCCCCTTGGAGTCCCCAACTCCCTTGCACTTGCACAATCTCAATGACACAAAGCCTAGTAAGATCATTGTCTTGTCCTCCCTTTGTTCTTCCTCCCTTGCCTTTGTGCACCTTGAAACACGTGTGTATAGGTTCAGATTAAACAACCAATCAATCAATCAATTGGGGCATGCTGAAAATGTTTCCAATTTATAGCACTCCTGAGATGAAAAATAAAAAAAACAATTAGGTTATTCTTGCAGTGCTCATTACGCCTTTGCACTTTGCAAATGGAATTATGCACGTAATATGCTAACTGCAATTTTACAGTTGCAGACCTTTGTTGTGCTAGCATTAAGTTGGTTTCATTTGAATTACACCTTTATTGGATATGTTCAATAATGAAAAAGGAGACATTAAGGTGTAAAAATAAGGCACACAAGTGTTAGGCTTGTGCTTACACTTGTTCAATGGCCAAGTGAATTTACATTGGTTTTATTGGCAGAAAGGGGAACCGAAGGGGGGTTTCACCTCACTTTCCTGCTGTGCCTGCAAAATCACATAGCTTTACTGCAGCATGAGATTTTCAAATGAAAACAAATGAATTACTATGAAATCTGCCTGTTCTTATCACCTGCAGGCAGATTACAGATGGATCTATTTGAAATGTATGTCAGCATCTTTTTACAGCTTGTCATGCAATCCATCTGCTGGTAAGGCTTATCCTGGTCTTTACCTACTGTTGGCTTGCATGTACAGTGTCCCAGACAGGCGAAAGGATTTCCGTTGCAGAGGTTATATATAGGGCAGTGTAATATAGGCCCTGTTTTTAGAAGTACTGAAAAAAGTTGTGTTTTCAGTTAGATGTTAGACGAGAGCCGAAATAGGGGGAAGATAGAATCAAAATGGTACTGTGGTAGGAGCAAGGTCAGGGCGTAACATGGCAGAAGTATCGCCATTTTCAAAGTATAGGCCTAAAACACAATGAACAGAATAGAATGAAGGCTTCAATGTGGAGCGGTGGCTCTGTTTAGCTCAGGCCCATAACAAATCCCTTTTCCATTCCCCAGGAGAGAAGCTGAGGTCAGAGGCACCCGTGGTGCCCACATTACGTACGCTAATCATTACACATAAATGCCTCTCAAACACGGCCCCAACATACTTGTCAGACAAATTCTCAAGGAACCATCCTGACAGACCCACCAGATCCTTCTATCTCAACTGCCACAACATGGCGAAATACAAACTGCAAATTGCAGGTGGTTCCAGCTTCCCTGTGTTAGCTGCCAAATGTTGGAACACACTCCCCGCAGCCATCAGAGCTGAACCCTGCTTATGGTTGTTTAGATCCAGAGTGAAAACCTGGCTCTTCGCTCAACATCTATTGTAAGACGGTATACATTGAAGGCCTCTACCCTACTTTATTGAGCTTACTGTATATAACAGCATCTCACTGTGATATAGCTATTTGAGCTACAAAGGGGACCACTTTTTTAGTTAGGGGCTTATGGGATGTGATCAGAACTATAGGCACACAGAAAAAGTCCCAGAAAAACAAGCTACCTATTAGTGTCACACTATTTGGGCTAGTGATGTCTTGAGATAAAGTACAAGTGAATTACAATCTTGTATTAGGAACAAATATAACAAGATATGTGCGTCAACTCATAATTAGATTATATATAAAGTTGTATTCAACACATACATTAAAAATTGAACTAGATATGTTCAATTGCTAAAAAAAACACAGGACTAAGCCTAGAGAGAAATCACAATACTGTTGGAAAAACCATGTAGTTCATAGAAATGACATCAAATGAACAAAGTGATGTTAGTAATAGCAGCGGTGACAAAAACATATATAGTATACCAATAACATATCTTGTTATTGAACTGTAACCCATCAAGTGTGTTCTATTTTCTCACTGCTATTGTATGTTTGTACATCATGCACCCATAATATTGTGTATTGTAACTCTTTATTATTATGAACAACATGTTGTAAATTCATGCAAAAGCGCCCAGATACCCTTGGGTTAGGCGCGCTATATATGCAAATAAACTAACTAAGCTAAACTAATAAGCGCTAATTGTATCCACCTGCCAGGTCCGAACATGGTAGGATCGGAATGTTAGTTGGAAGAAGAGCCGTAGGTGATGTGGCCTTTGAAGGACAAATGTATGAGAATATAGCACGAGGTCTTGTGATACCAAGAGACTAGGCAAAGAGTTAGGGCACCACTGCCCCCACCCAAGAGTAGCCATCCCATTTGAATTACAAGCACACGTACAACCAAACACAAATAAATCCCAGAAATTCCGACTCAAGACTGGTGCTTTGGTCACGTCGCTACTGGTTCTGGGGCTACTGGGTCTGTGGCTAGAAGAAGATAAGGGGGAGCGTGTTTGTAAGTTTCCGTGATTTGGCATAGGAGGAGCAGAGGTCCTGGCAATGCATTTAGTACAAGGTCAGGGTGCTGCTTTTGTGCGCCACAACATCTGGTATAATAAGAAGGTCTATTGTCTTATCAAAGCAGAGTTGGCCTTGCCAGTTGATTTTGAAGACGTCTAGATCAGAGAGGTGCACATTACATGATGATCTTGATTTATTAGTGTATCAATAAGTGTAACTGACCAATCTCGTAACTGGGTTTGTTAGTGACGATGTAGTGGGCCATGCGTCTATGGGAATGGGGTTTTGATAAGGTGTTGCCAATTGTTGCAGGGAATATAGAGGGTATTAGCATGTTCTATAGGCAGTAGCCAATGAGGGTGGTGGGATAACAATATAACCTATGTATTGCGATTTGGTGGTTTTCCGCAATATAACCTCTGACTTCTTCAGATTTGACAAACTCTCTGTCAGTTCTGCCCTACGGGACTATCTGAGACCCTTTTGAATGTAATAAACCTTGTTTTCCTTGCAAATAGATGCAGCGAATATTTGGCCCATTTGGATTATTTTTACCGTTCGATTTTTGGGTTACTGTTTCTCTTTACACTACCTTAGTAATGCTGGTCCGGTCACTGTGTTTCATATTCAGGCAGGTACCTTGAAAAATATAGAGCTTCAAAACTCCACCTCTAATTCACAGCAAACACATTTTGTTAATTATTAAATATATTTGGCTTCTGGTCCAACTGTGACACTGAGACAGTTGCTCATTGGATGGTGGATGATGCCATCTGCGTTTTGGACGCAGGCACATTCCGTTTGCTAATGCATTTTGATCCTTCTGCAGGTTTTGACATGGCTGATTATGTGGCACTAATTTCCATTTTACTTGCACATATCTTCATTTGGGGGTGTACACAAGATTGGGTGTAACTTTTCTGAACTGGCATGTATACTTCTCTGGTGGGGAGATGGGCACCTGAATTGATGGAAACAGAATACATATTGTGACCAGATACCTATTAAATACAATGTTATTAAATAAGCCAAAATGTAGCTCTGTCTGGGTATCCGCTTTAGGTATAGGGCCCATAGTGCATCAAGATACTATGTGGACAGATGCATTGAGGTAGAGTACATTCTAGGACAGGAAGTTCACAATGGTGTTCTTTTTCTTCAAATTAGTATTTGGTGGTGTGGAGCTGGTGCATGTTGACATACACACAGGTGGCTCCCTGCTGCCACATTATTGTCATTTTCACAGCGGAGTGCAAACGTTTAGGGCAAAATGCAACGTACATGCGCTCACAATTACAATTAAACCCTGCCCGACATGCTCGCATCCACGAAGTGGTGAAAATGCAACTTACGTTCTGCCCCTCCTCTCTGCTATACAAATGATTGAAAATTAGCCATAACATGAATAAATGGTGTAAAAGCCTTACGCAAGGTTTTTGCGTCATTCATTTATGTTACATACTCTGTCAACATGATCTCTTATGTGTTGTTCTCTTAGCAAGGCACATTGCATGCTTGGAAATGTATACCTCTGGGGAATGTACACAATGTGAGACAAATGTGATAATACAGCAGTTTATCATAAGGGGAAACCTATTCTTAGTGAGGCAAAGTGATTGCCTATGGTGGCATACATAATAAGTGGAGCACAATGGATTCTGTGACAGGATTTCTGTGAGTCCTCTGCAGTGAGTATGGAAGGGTGTAATATGGGACATATATTTGTTTGGGGACATTTCCAGTGGCGTCATTTAGGGGTTGCGAGGGGTCGCACTTGCGACCCCTGAGGTCTCCCTTGCTACCCCTAAAAAAAAGAACAAAAAAAAACTGTTTTTTAATTTAAATTGAGGTTTCTGTGCTGTGACCAGAAGCGTGTGGCTGTTGAGAATAGAAGCTTTTCAAATCGAGATAGCGCAATGTCTTCCTCTATTCCCAGTAGTAGTAGGTTGGGGTCCCTTGGTATTTCCTGGCTGGTGACTATTGAGAGTCTGTTACACCATCTCTGCTAGAATGTTTGGATTTGTGGGCATTCCCATAGGATGTGGAAGAAGGTCCCTCTCTCTCACCCACATCTAAGGCAGTTGGGGGTTTGTTGCTCTCCCCCATCGGTATAAATCCTCGCTCGGATAATATATCCTATGTAGTATTTTGAGCTGGATCAGTCTGATTCTGGTGGATATGGCTGTTTCCCTGGGATACATAAGAGTCGTAACCCAATGTTCTGGTTGTATTAATCCTACGTCCTGTTCCCATTTGGCTTTCAAACCGTGGAGCTCTGGTATTGCAAATGAGGAGATCGCGTTATACATTGTGGAGGTTACCTTATTATTTATTCGCTCAAGTACAATGTTTCTCTCTATTGGTGTTGACTCAGGCATATCAGACAGATCTGCGGTATATGTTGTGAGCGTCTGTACCAGCTGCCTGTAGTGGAAATGTTCTGTCATGGGTAGGTCAAACTTCTCTCTTAAGGATTGGAAGGACAGCACTGCGCCGTCTTGTATTATGTCTCCAATCGTGGAGATCCCAGCTGTTTCCCAGGTTGCCCATCTCAGAAGCCTGTTAAGTTCAGGGAGATGCCTATTCCTCCACAGTGGTTGCACCAGTGTGATTTTCCCCTCCCATCTTAAATGTTTATGTACATCTCTCCATATCAGTGTTCTATGAGCTTCGATTGTCGTATATGTTGGGTTTGTCTTCGTATATGTTGGTATAGGCTCTCTAGTGGGGAGGATCCCTGTCTTGCTCGTGTGTCCGCTCGAATATGTGGCTGCTCTGGGTTGCTGTGTAGGATGTCATTTACTATTGCCATCTGGGAAGCCCAATGATATGTCTGAAGATGGGGGAGTCCGATCCTTCCCTCCCACGTGGAGCGTTGCAACGTGCGCAGGGCTATTCGAGGGTGACCACCTCCCCACAGCAATTTCATAAGAATTCCATCAATTTTGGAGAATTCTGTTTTATGTATGGATAGCGGTGCATTCTGCAGGATATATAGAAAGCGCGGGAGAGCTAGCATCTTAAACATGCCACTCTGCCCAGTATAGTTAGAGGGAGGGCCATTCAATGCTTCACATCATTAGTGAATCTATCTATGATCGGGTAAAGGTTTTTGGGGACATATTCTGTAAGATCAGTCATGATTTGCACGCCGAGGTACCTGAATTGTGTGGTTACTACTTGAAATGGACAGTTATTTGGGATTGCCTCGTTTAGTCCCTTAATTGGGAATAATATGGATTTGTGGTAGTTTACCTTCAGCCCACTAAACGCCCCATATCTATTCAGCAGGTGAGTGACAATAGGACATGATTCTTTCGGGTTGCTCATATAAATGAGCAAATAATCGGCATATAGGGACACCCTGTCCTCCCATCCCCGGGCCCAGTGGAATCCCCTCCATGACTGTGTATCCCTCAGCATTATTGCCAGGGGTTCAATCACTAGCGCAAACAGCATTGCGGATAAGGGGCATCCTTGCCTTGTTCCCTCCCCTAAATTAATACTGCGTGAGGACCATCCGTTTACTCTAATCACAGCTGTCGGGGCTTTATATAGGAGTTTGACCCAGCTCATAAATTGATCGCCGAATCCCATTTTGTTCATTATGACCCACAGAGCCTCCCAATGGACGGAATCAAATGCTTTTTCAAAGTCAATGGTGAGAAGCGCAAGTGCCTCTTTTAGTGTTGGTGCTCTTTCAGTGGCAACATGTAGTCTATGGATGTTCATCCGCGTGGATCTCTGTGGCATAAAGCCACATTGGTCTGGGTGGATGAGGGTCTTTATCACCTTTTGCAGCCTATTTGCGAGTATCTTCGCTAGGATTTTAGCCTCTGTGTTTATAAGCGAAATCGGTCGGTAGGAACTACATGTATCTGGTGGTTTACCTTCTTTGTGTATTACCACTATGCAAGCCTTTCTTAGATCTGGAGTCCCGGTTTCCTTAGCGTGTCAATGCATCTTGAGCATGTGTGATGCTACCTCACTACTCCCTATTTTTTTCCACTTTTCCGCTGGGAAGCCATTAGGCCCGGGAGTTTTCCCGTTTTGTAGTTGGAATAGGGCCGTTGTCAATTCTTCTTCTGTGATTTCTGCTTCTAAATTCAGTCTTTGAGCATCATCCAGGGACGAGAGGGTGATTTCGTCCAGTATGGCGGGGTAGATCGGGGTTGGCGGGCGGTGTATAGTGTTTCATAGTAGGCTGCGAAGCATTCTGCGATTTCTGAGTCAGTCGAGGTCTGCAATTTATTTTCCCTATTTATTCTTCTGACCTGAAGGTGCCCTTCTTCTCATTTCTCCAACCATGCTAGCATCTTGCTGGCTTTGTCCCCGGTCTTGTATAGCCTGGCTCTCATTGTTCTATGTGCCTGCTTTGCACAGGTTAGGGTTATGTTCAGTAGTTTCCTTTGTGCTAGGATCAGGGCTCTATTGTCTTCAATTGTTCTTGAATTAATGTATTGTTGTTCTGTATTTTGCACTTCGGTTTCTGCATCTTCTACATCTTTTCTATGCTGCTTTTTGTATGCTGCTGTCCAGCTCAGGACCACTCCCCTCAAGCTTGGTTTGTATGCTTCCCATAGTATCCCATTATCAGATACCGAATTTTGATTTATCTCAAAGTATGTGGTTGTTGCTTCTTAAATTACTTCCACTAGTTCGGGAAGGCCTAAGTAGTATGGATTCAGTCGCCAGATTGGTGGGGTCTGTGGCCTTTCAGTTTCCAGCTGTATCAGTAGGGGTGAGTGATCTGATATCCCTAGTGGGAGTAGGGTTGCTTCTACTACTTTATTTATATTCACAGCAGGAAGAAAGAAGTAGTCCAGCCTAGAAAGTGATGCGTGTGCACCTGATCTGAACGATTATTGGCTTTCAGTTGGATGGCGATCTCTCCATGCGTCTCTTAATCCTAGTGCTGTTGTAAAGGTAGCTAGTTTGGTTGGTACCGCTGGGTTTCTTCCTCTTATGTGTGTCCGATCCATGTTAATATTCATTACTTCATTGAAGTCTCCACCTATTATTAGGGTGTCAGCTGTGGTATTTGCTAATATTGGTGTGATATCTTCTAGTAGGGTCGTCATGAGAGCCGGGGGTGAATAGATTGCTAGTATGGCGAAGGATTGGTTCCATAAGGTGCCCTGTACGAGTACATATCTTCCTCCTGTATCTTGGAGGATGCTGGATACCGTGATGGGAGTTTTCTTGTTTATCCATATTAATACTCCTCTCGATCCCATGGAGAATCCTGCATGCACTGCTGTGCAATATTTAGTTCTCTTAAAGAACTGGCATATTGTGCCTGCCAGGTGGGTTTCTGTTAGGAGGACTACATCTGGATTCTGCCGGTTTAGGTATTGTGTGACCAGTCTTCTTTTGATGCTGTTGCCTAGGCCATTTACGTTCCATGTTAGGAGGGATAGCGTTCTAGTGTTGGATTCTGTTTTAGGCATTGTGTTTTTCTTGGTATTCTGTGTTTCGGAGAGATTGGTTTCTGTGTGTGACATCAATTTTTGATGCAGTCTGGAATTCTTGTTTGCCTTTTCTTTCTGATATGAGCAGGTGTGCCGTGCATGTTTTGTGAACATAAAATAACAATTTTAACTCCCAACTCCCCCTCCATATACTCCTTCCCCAACTGAAGCATCTGTCGCCCATTCAACCAACTTTCTAACTATTAGTCAATTTGTTTAGTGTCTCTTACTATTTCAGCATTGGGGATGCTGGATAGGACACTTGTGTAACTGTGTCTGTGTTTCTCTCAGTTTGTTTTGACGCTTTTTCTGATGCTTTTCCAGGAGGAGGGCCTGTTTTGGGCCACCATTTTGTTGATTTGTGGGGAAATCTGGTTGCACATTGTTGGCGGGTTTCTTGGTTTGGGGTTCATTGTAGTTATCGGTGGTCATGTTTTTGTCTGATTGTGATTATTTGCATCAGTTGGCTTCTCTCGGTAGTAATTCTTCATGCTCTTGCATTGGCTGTGCATTCGGTCACCCATTCGGACGTGGTCTGATCCGATCGCGTTCCCGTCTGTTCAGCGGGCCCCAGTCCCCTTCCAGGTTATGTTCCGCCCAGTTCCATCCTGCTTTAGTGTCATTGAAATGCACAGTTGTGCCATTATGATAGATTTTTAACTGTGCCGGGAACAGGAGGCCATATTTGATGTTTTGCAGCTGTAGTCAATTTAAGCTGGTCGAAGGATCATCATGCTCTTTGTACTTCCCTAGTGACGTCTGGGAAGAAGGCAATTTTAGAGTCGTTATAGGTTATAGGGCCTTTGGTTCTTACCATTTGTAGTACTGTGTCTCGGTCTCTATAGTTTAGAATCTTGGCAATCACTGTGCGGGGTGGGGCCCCAGGAGCTGGCCTGCCAGTTGGGACTCGGTGGGCACGTTCAATGGAGAAAAGTTTTGAAAACGTCTTTGGGGCGTACAGGTCTATGAGCAGTTGTTCAATAAATAGCTCCATGGAGGGGCCTTTGCTTTTCTCGGGCAGCCCCAAAATTCGTATATTGTTTCACCTAGAGCGGCCCTCTCCCTCTTCCACCCTTTCCTCTAGCATTTTAACATGTTGCAGTTCCCTGGTCATCTGTTGCCCTGTGTTCCGGAGGCCATCTTCCGCATTGGACATGCAAGTTTCCGCCTCTCCTGTGCGAGATGTGAGTTTTTGCAGATCATGGCGTAGGAGGGATACCTCCGTGCTGATGCCATCTATTTTTGTTTCCATGGACGTTCTGGAATTGGCTAAGGCATTCATAATGTCTTTAAGGGAGGGTTTGGCTTCCTCGTCTTCAGGAGCCATGGTTTTCTACTGTGTCGGGTCTATGGCCATTGTGGGTACTGCATATTGCTCCATTTTGCTTTATGTTGTGGCTCTTCTGCCCTTATCTTTACCCATGTCTGCCTCTCTGCCCAGTGCAGTATTAGGTGGGGGATTACCTGCCACTTTCAAGGTCTCCACGTGGCTGGATGGTGTTTCTGTCTTTCTTTCCTGCCTCCCCTGCGTTTTAATTCAGTGTGCTTGTGTTGCTCCGTGTGTCGTTCTAGACAGAGTTTTCCGTTCCACCTCCTCACCGTGGGCTGGTTGGAGCCGGGGAGGGAGAAGGTGAGGCCTAGTTGGGGTTCCTTCTATTATTCAGCCCCTCTATGTCTGCTGCTGTGTCTCTTTGCCGCTCGGGGGGCACTATTTCTCAGGATTCGTCCTCTACACGGGAGGCTTTCGTGGCGGGCAACCTGTATGTGTCCAGCCTATCCCTCGTTCAGTTTCTGTCTGGTAAGGCCAACTCAGCCTTTCATCGTCGATAAATGAATACCAATTTCAAATGGTTATGCATGCAAATGTGTCCTGTGTACAGTGCTTTAGATTAAAGCGGTATATAAAAAATGAATTATTATAGAAGGAGAGTGTATGGGTGAGTGAATGGTAGTGGAGGGAGAGCAAGTGTAAACGTGGTAGTGGGGAAGAGGGAATGTGAGAGAATGTGGCATTGGCAGGTGAGAGAGACTGGGAGTGTGTGGTGTTGTGAAAGGTATAGGGCAAAGAAAGTGAGGTGTAAGAGTTTGTAGTAGAATATAATAGGTGATAGAGGTAGGTGTGAGAGGAGGGTAAAAAGACCTGAGGGACAGAAGAGAGAAAATGTGAGGAGAGAGAGAAAGATGGAGAAAGAGAGAAATGGAGAGATGAGGAGAGTCAGAAGTAGGGTGAGAGGCAATAGGAGCTGAGAGGAGGAAGAAGGCAGAACAGGAGGGGCAGATCAGAGGTAGTAGGCGATGAGAAGATGGGGAGAAAAGAATAGGAGGAAGATTGGATAGGGAAGAGAAGGGGAGTAGAATAGGGAGACGTGAGAACATGGAGATGAGTGAATGAGTGTGAGAGGGAGAAAGTGTGAGGGGAGTCCAGGGACGTCATTTCACCAACATTCCAGGGGTAGCTTAAGTGACATCACACAACCCTTGACCTCCAATTGCAGTACAGGAACTGATGTTATTTGACTCCGCCCCGAAGTGTCATCACAGGAAGCAATGAAAGACGACCTTTCACACCTTGACAAAACAGTAAGTGGCATCACAGCATTATTTCTAAGTACTCTACGAAAAATATGGTTACAGTATCACTGTAAAGTGATTTACATTTCATACAAGAATGGATCACCATATAAATCGTTAATATCAATGTGTATAAGCCCATATTACCAAATTACAGTGAATGCAAGCAGACGTCCATAGCCAAACGATAATTATGTGTTATTATATAGCATTTACGCTTCAGTGCTTCACGTACAACAAATATACATACAATATCACCCGACCTGTGTTAGTAATCATTTATCAACCTCAGCGGGATGAAAGGCTGAGTTAACCTTGCCGGGAGTTGAACACATTGCAGCGAGCACTCAACCAACTGAGCTATTATCTTCATGCTATAACTATCAGAAAACCAGCTGCTCCAGAAACAAAGAGCCACATGCTGCTGGCCACAGCCCAAGAGACTCAATTTAAAAAAAAAAAAAGGTTTATTCACATTTCTTTTTTTAGGGGTAGTAAGGTAGACTACAGGGGTGGCAAGGAGAGCACAGGGTTGACAGGTGCGACCCCTAGCACCCTCCAAATGACATCCATGGGAGTTACTGAGAAAGAGAAAACCCCCAGCATCCTTCCTTTCGTGAAAACCATCATTGAAAGCGGATTAGAGAAGCGTATCACTTAGGAAATTCGGGAGGAAGTTAGGCAACGAAAGCCTCAGCCTTTAGGCCCTTCCAACGTAGGGCAGTTAGTCTAGATTTTAGGAATTACAAATCTCTAGTGTTTCATTTACTTTTGGGTGTCAGGGAAGCCTGGGATAGGGTGCAGTGAACCCCGGGGAGGCTGGGGGACCTGCTAGAAGACCCCTTTAATCACATGACCTGGCATCTAATGCCACCATTCTGCACCCTCCACCACCAGGAAATCTAAGAATATAATCCCTTGCATCATCTATCACATTTTGTGAATTTCTTTAGGCCATCTATGACCCAGATCACACTGGGCCTCTTGATTGTGCCCAAATAGTATTCCTTTACAACCTCTCCTTTATTGTGGAGGAACTTAGAATTCTGGCTGGGGGCCCAATTGCCTAAACGGTTGCACAAATTGCAACTGCTGGGCCATGTGTATTTAGGGCATGGTGCAATATGGAAACTGTCACTCTGCAGTGTAATGATGGTGCCCTGCACTGCTAGATGATGGCAGTGCATGTTTTCTGGTTTTGTTAGAGCTCTAATCAGCCTCTAAGACTGTCATGGTGGTGACCCTTTGGAATCGGATTGGTGGCATATTTGTGCACTGGTGTAAATGTTCTCTGGCTAAAAGGAAGTTGTTCTTAAGGATGGGTGACGTGGAATCCAGTCCTGGGCTGCTGCCTTTCTGAGCTCCTTGGGAATCAGTCCTCTCTTCTGGGTTCTTCAGTTTGTGTGTGGCGTAGCTATGATATGAAATGATATTTTATTTGTATCGCGCTCATACACAAGTGTTTCAGAGCGTGGCAGAGCTGTGTGATTTAATGAAGGAACACTGTGTCACCGTGCACCATTATGCTTTCATTACACATTTATGATACCATGACTCCATTTTGTTCAGTGGAACACTGGCTGACACAACAAAAACAGAGTGTGTACACTGGAATTGAATGTCACACTGTGCTGGCTGCCATCTGAAGTGGTTGTGGGAATGTCTCCTGTGTTATCAGCATGGGTGAAATCATTGAACTTCACAGCTTGGACACAAAGCAGCGCATGGTGGCACAAGTTAAGCGCTTTATGGACATTTTCAACTATGTTTTCTAAGGAAAGTGAACCTCCTTTGCTAACCTCAATGTTTACATCACTTTTACGTCATTTTCACATCATGTGCAGGCATACGTGTTGGCTAGGATGGTCATGGGAGGAGCAGGGCTCCCTGCTATTCCATAAATAGTTCAGCAACCACTCAGACAGTTCATTTCACACAGCAGCTAGATTCATTTGTGGAGCCACACACAGTTCTCATCTCACTTCTGTTTTGAAACAGCTTCACTGGCTGCAGTTAGAAGAATGCCATCACGTCCAGAGTTTGAGAAGCAACGCATTTTTGTTGTTTCCAGACAGCATCAAAGTTTAGAAAAGCCAAGACATGAACTCTTTGCTTTTGAGAGGAGGCTCTCCATTTTCAATGGTCGGGTAAGAGCAGTAGGTGTCCTGGCTGACGCTTTGCCATTTTGAGACATATCACACGTATCTGTTTCAGTACTCCTTCAGAGCATACTAGCTTTGTTGGGCTTGGCAAAGTGGGCAAAGGCTGTGTATCGTGTTTCTGTAGCTGGCAGGGAACTGAAGGAAGGTTGATTGATTTATATTCTAAAATTTCATGGTTGGACTGCTTTATATAAAGGGATTGTCTTTGTGTTAATAAGATTTAACTTTTATATCTCAGATTGTTCAGTTGTACAGCTCTCCAACACGCTTGGAGAGAGTTTTCCCTTTAAGAAAGTTCATAAAATAAATAATTGAACTACACATGTTGCAGCCTGTGTGCACTCAATCCAGAATTGCATAAACACGCATCCCTGCTCCTCGCTGCAGAGGATGCCATCTTCGACTAAACACATTTCGGAAATCGACTAAGCATAGTTTTTCTTCACAGGGCCACTAACAGCATTCCAAAAGCAATGCGCATTCAACACGCACACCTCCTTGTCCCAGTTCATTTCAACAGACGGAGCTGTTTATGCTCGGCTCCACAGAACCCATTTATGTTGTCAGCATGTGAACAGACAACCTTTCACTTAAGTTCCTAAATTCCATGCAACGTATTGCCTAACAAAATCAATACTGGCACTTAGCAGTGAACATTCTGAATGATTGAACGTCGGTGCCACGTAGGGATCTGTCTGCAGTGACGCAGTTATCTTTTAGTAAGCTCTTAAAGTAAAGTGAATTACAGTAGTCGAACCTGGGAGAGATAAGGCCATGAACGATCAAGGACAGATAATGGCCTAGCAGCAATGTTACAACTTGAGAATAAAGGGCTGTTGTCACTAGATGAATTGAGCTTTATTTCATCGTCATGGCGCGTCGTGTTGCGCCTCTTTAGAAGGTTAACCTGATCCAGTTGTAACAAATCACTTTCTTGTTTAGTGTAGGCAATGGAAACAGGTATAATAGGACATCACACCATTCTGGAAACAAAGAGAGGCGTGGCCATGTTGTTTCAGTATGGCTATGGCTGAGGTTATTATGATGTGTATGGAACATCAGTAAATTCCAATGGTGCTCTATTGAAGTGTGCAATATCTCACCTGGTCTCTGAAGATAAGCCCATTTGACCCACTTGAGAGGACAAGGTCCCTTGTGAATGTTGCTTCTCTTTTATGTGTGGAGGCAGAGCATCGCAAAGCTGAGAGGGAAATGAGATGAAGTGCACGCAAGGTTACTGATTTGTTATCAGAGTAAAACTGAGGCGAGTTAAGAACCCCTGCTCCGAGCCTCCTTGGAAGCGGGAGGCCACAATCTTACATGCAGGGAATCGGGTAAGTGTACCCATGTACTCTCCCATGTCCCCTCCCCTCCCCTCGCCCGTCTTTTCCACATATCCAATCCTCCCCACCCCGCCCCACTTACCTGGCACTGTCCTGTGCCTCATCAGTACCGGGAACATTGGTGTTCCTGGTGCATCCCTATTGTGGCAGTGGACACCATGGAAAGGGGGAAGGCACTATGCGTAGTTCCATTCTCCCTCTTTCATGGTGGCCATCTTGGTTTGTAGTTTTTTCAAGTTGATGAATGGCAAACACAACATTTCTCAACTTGAAAGCAAAACTATTAGTATCCCGGCACAACATGCTGGCGTACTAATAGCAATAAACCCTGACAGATGGGGCTTTACCGTGGAAGGTAATTCCCAGAGCTAAAGTTAAAGCCCTCACTTCAATCTGGCTTCTAACTGGCCCAGGGCACTATCTGGCCCGGTAAGGCCCCAGTCAGTCAGAGCTTCTTCATTAAATAGCATAATTGTCTTATTGCGAGGTTGCCACATTCCACAAGAACGACACAGTTTCAAATTCAATTCATAATTTAATTTATTAAGCACACAGGACCATAATAAATTAAAAGTACATACATATACAACCTTAAAATAATACACAATAAATACAGGTATTAAACGGCCTTGGCTACATACACATCTCCTCAGTCAAAGACAACCTTACCAAACATTCTTCTTAGGCACGTCACATCACCTGACCCAAGGACGTTCAATTCTCCTCAGCCGAGCCCCATCCAATGAGTCACATCCCTACTCATGAGGAAGTTGGGGGGTGGCAGGCAGAACTAGAGATTCGCAATATATATTCAATGGAAATGTGTGCTAGTAACGCAAATATGTAGCTAGTTAGTCTAGAGAAGTAAAAAGAAAACTTCAGGTGCAGCTGGGCAGATGTCGAGGCCACATCCCTACTCATCCATCCTTTGTCCGAGGTCCATCTTGGCCCTGAAGCCTATTTCTAATACATGACCTATTCATGCAACAAGCCCACACATGCTCCAAAGGCCTGTCATTACTCATAAATCCATTGCAGTCCAATGGCTTATGCCATGCAAACAACAATCCCTGCTGTGAGGCCTGGCACCTGAATAGGACCAACACCATACATCTATATAGAATACAGGCTCATCCTAACCCTTCCAATGAAATTAATTCCCACCACATTGTTATTTTATATAGCCTGAGCCGAAGACTTGTAATTTTTGTTAACCTTTGACTTTTTTGTTTTGTTATTATAAGCATAGGCATGTCCCAACACATGATTTATTGGATGTATGCTCCCTACCATACTCTATAATGACTGCATGTGACCAAAGAGAGGAATGATGCTGGTGACGGCAGAGGTCCTTTATAAGGCCATGCAACTGCGAGGTGACTTGTAATATCCTTCATATATATGATGGTGTGTATTTTATTCTGTATAGTACGTGGTCACGTGATCATGACATTCATTATTTTGGGGGTCATTATGAGTGCCGGAGCCGTCAACCCCTTACCGCCTCATTACAAGTCTGCTTGCGGCAACCAGGTGCCCTTAGCAGGTCCCGCTAGCAGACCAGGGTGCTAACAACGGGCCCGTTATTAATGGGCCCATTTTTAGCACCATCCCCATTCTCATTGAATCCTATGGGGGCTGGAATGGGAATGGGTTCCTTGAATGAGGAATTACCGGGCCCTCCAAGGTCAGAATGGCTCGGTAATTCCTAATTCAAGGAACCCAGACCCGGTACCTGGTAAGGGGATAGCCATGCCGCTAATAGCGGCATGGTTACCCCCTACCTCGTAATGACCCCCTTTGTCTCATATTCAAGCTGAGGCAAGATATGTTCTGATATCGTTTATGGATGATCTTGCATTTGTAATCCTGCAGGTATTGTCCCCATCTGCAAGAGCTTGCTGAACTGTCACAGAAGTGAATGGTTGTCCTTGAAGGGAGGAGCAATAAAGCTGAAATGGCCTACACAGCTACAAAAGCTTACATGTTCTGCCTGTGAGCAAGCCCCTGCAGTTTCTAAAGGCATGTGCTTGTAAAGGACGTGCTGAGCAAGTTTGGCATCAAAACCCTCTGAACTGCCATTACCAACCATTAGGTATGAAATTACCCATCAGATCAGCACTTAGGGTTTACAAGATCACCAAATACTTGTTCCACCTGAAATGATCATCCACCCATGAAGGCCAGACAATCCACTCCCAAGAATCAACAGCTTTTAAGGTGTTCCTTTTCGACAAGGTGAACCTGCATGTGGCCAAGTGTGTGAGCTGAAAGTTGATGCCTCCTCATTTTCAGATGAACTGTATGACTAGTCCATCTTGATACCATTTATAGGCTGATGAGCGAGTACTAGGGTGGCACATTTAGATCATGAAGAGACATTTATGGCTTAGAGCAGGTGAACTAACAATCTAGCAATTATTAATTTGAAACAAAATAGATGTTTAAGTAATGATGTTAACAATTGGACCACTGTGGCTCTTTTCTTTCATGTTTGTTCAGGCATTTTAGTAATCACTACAATGCCTGGGTATTGGGGTCCTGCATGGCTGCTATTAAGGCTATCAACTGAGTTTATTTGCGTTGATAGTGATAGTTGGCTGACATCCAGTGATTATTTGAATATGAGTGGCTCAACACGATGGAGGGTTGTCATATGATGTCCAGGTAGTTGTTGGAGCTGCATTGCAATCACTCCCAGGCCAGGATGTTATTCTACCATTCAGTAGTCCTAGAATTAGGTTGGCTGATACTTGGGTTGCCAAAATAGCAAAACATAAGACAGGTGTGCAAATGCATAGATATGCACAAGCCAAATTCTACAATCGAGCCTGAAAATAATTTGGCACTCAAAATAAATGTCATGACTCAAATTCTGAATCGTGCTAACATTTGTACCAAACTGTACCTTAACTAGGGCTAGCACCAGTTAGAATTCAACCCTGCATCGGAATATATCACTGCATTTGACATTAGCATTTCATCTGTGGCCGAAGTCTTCAGGAGGAAATTCCAAAAATTGTTTATGATCACAGCCAATAAATATGATCCGTTCTCAGGCAAATCAGTGCAACTGAATTTTTATATCAATGTTTACCTTGTGGAGAGTCTAACGTGAAGTGGTGGAAAGACTGAGATAATTTTCACATTAATAGTTGGGATGGGGTAGCCCTTCTTTTTCACCCAAACCGCAGCTAACTCTCAGAGGCCGATTCATGGAATAATTAGCGCGGCGCAAGTGGCCAAAAACGTGCGAATCGCAGTGGAATAGCGAAAATCGCAGTGCAAGTGCGAAAATCGCACGAAAAGCAGCGCACATCGATTCATGGAAGTCCGTGCGCGAGAAAACCAGCGGATGTGCGATAAAAAAGAGCGCGGCGCACGTTGGCGCACAGGCCATCTAACAGCGTGCGCCAGGTCACAGCGAAAATCGTACAGGCCACAGCGAAATTCGCACATAGCGCGGCGCACGCAACAAAAGTAGGCGGAACACGGGCGTAACACTCGGAATGGGGAACAACTTGCCAAAACGTGGGCGTCACGGGGGGAAGTACAGGGCACAAGTGCGCGGAACGCCCACACGCTCGCCTACAACACGTATTCATGGAATAGAATAGGGCAAAAAAGCGCACGCTCAAACCAGCGCACAGGTACAAACACGACCGCCACAAGAAAGCAGGCGGTAGCGTCTCTGCGGCTGTAAGAAATGTGCGCCAAAAGGTGCGCCAACAAATAGCACCTATATACTGCCATGATGAATGTCCTATACTGTGGCCCTCCAGGACAAATGACGTGCAAAGGGGTACCCACAAACACGGACACCCGCTGACAAAAAATACGTGTGCGTGTATACCGGGGTGCGCGGGAATTTCCACACGTGATTTCAGCAGGTTACGTGTATTTCAGGGGTGCGCGGGAAGTTCCACACGCGATTACAGCAGGGTACGTGTATTTCAGGGGTGCGCGGGAAGTTCCACACGCGATTGGCCCAGTGCGAGCAGGGTACGTGTATTTCAGGGGTGCGCGGGAAGTTACACACGCGATTTCAGCAGGGTACGTGTATTTCAGGGGTGCGCGGGAAGTTCCACACGCGATTGGCCCAGTGCGAGCAGGGTACGTGTATTTCAGGTGTGCGCGGGAAGTTACACACGCGATTGGCCCAGTGCGAGCAGGGTACGTGTATTTCAGGGGTGCACGGGAAGTTACACACGCGATTGGGCCAGTGCGAGCAAGTCATGTGTATTACAGGGGTGCGCGGGAAGTTCCACACGCGATTGGCCCAGTGCGAGCAGGGTACGTGTATTTCAGGGGTGCGCGGGAAGTTCCACACGCGATTGGCCCAGTGCGAGCAGGGTACGTGTATTTCAGGGGTGCGCGGGAAGTTCCACACGCGATTGGCCCAGTGCGAGCAGGGTACGTGTATTTCAGGGGTGCGCGGGAAGTTCCACACGCAATTTCAGCAGGGTACGTGTATTTCAGGGGTGCGCGGGAAGTTCCACACGCGATTGGCCCAGTGCGAGCAGGGTACGTGTATTTCAGGGGTGCGCGGGAAGTTACACACGCGATTGGCCCAGTGCGAGCAGGGTATGTGTATTTCAGGGGTGCGCGGGAAGTTCCACACGCCATTTCAGCAGGGTACGTGTATTTCAGGGGTTCTGGGGAGTACCACACGTGAATTGGCCGTGTGGGCCCTCCCAGGTGTACGCTCCACAACCTCCACGGACCCTGCAGGCAGCCCACACCACGGGGGACTACCCTGCACCCATGCTCATGTCCCGCAGGCAGCCCATCCACCATGGGCATGCCCCCCAGCCAACCCACATGTCACCTTGCACTACTGATCAACAATGCATGTCTACCACCACCCCCACCCCCCTGCCACCATGGGCATCCTCCACCAGGCCCCCACTCATGTCTCCCACCACCCCCACCCCCCTGCCACCATGGGCAGACTCCAGCAGGCCCCCACTCATGTCTCCCACCACCCCCACCCCCCAGCCACCAGGGTCACCCTCCACCAGGCCCCCACTCATGTCTCCCACCACCCCCACCCCCCTGCCACCATGGGCAGACTCCAGCAGGCCCCCACTCATGTCTCCCACCACCCCCACCCCCCAGCCACCAGGGTCACCCTCCACCAGGCCCCCACTCATGTCTCCCACCACCCCCACCCCCCTGCCACCATGGGCAGACTCCACCAGGCCCCCACTCATGTCTACCACCACCCCCACACCCCAGCAGTGCAGGGGCAGCCTCCACCAGGCCCCCACTCATGTCTCCCACCACCCCCACCCCCCAGCCACCAGGGTCACCCTCCACCAGGCCCCCACTCATGTCTCCCACCACCCCCACCCCCCTGCCACCATGGGTAGACTCCAGCAGGCCCCCACTCATGTCTCCCACCACCCCCACCCCCCAGCAGTGCAGGGGCAGCCTCCACCAGGCCCCCACTCATGTCTACCACCACCCCCACACCCCAGCAGTGCAGGGGCAGCCTCCACCAGGCCCCCACTCATGTCACCCACCACCCCCACCCCCCTGCCACCATGGGCAGACTACACCAGGACCCCACTCATGTCTCCCACCACCCCCACCCCCCAGGGTCACCCTCCACCAGGCCCCCACTCATGTCTCCCACCACCCCCACCCCCCAGCAGTGCAGGGGCAGCCTCCACCAGGCCCCCACTCATGTCTACCACCACCCCCACACCCCAGCAGTGCAGGGGCAGCCTCCACCAGGCCCCCACTCATGTCTACCACCACCCCCACCCCCCAGCAGTGCAGGGGCAGCCTCCACCAGGCCCCCACTCATGTCTACCACCACCCCCACACCCCAGCAGTGCAGGGGCAGCCTCACCAGGCCCCCACTCATGTCTCCCACCACCCCCACCCCCCAGCCACCAGGGTCACCCTCCACCAGGCCCCCACTCATGTCTCCCACCACTCCCACCCCCCTGCCACCATGGGCAGACTCCAGCAGGCCCCCACTCATGTCTCCCACCACCCCCACCCCCCAGCAGTGCAGGGGCAGCCTCCACCAGGCCCCCACTCATGTCTACCACCACCCCCACACCCCAGCAGTGCAGGGGCAGCCTCCACCAGGCCCCCACTCATGTCTCCCACCACCCCACCCCCCTGCTACCATGGGCAGACTACACCAGACCCCCACTCATGTCTCCCACCACCCCAACCCCCCAGGGTCACCCTCCACCAGGCCCCCACTCATGTCACCCACCACCCCCACCCCCCTGCCACCATGGGCATCCTCCACCAGGCCCCCACTCATGTCTCCCACCACCCCCACCCCCCTGCCACCATGGGCAGACTCCAGCAGGCCCCCACTCATGTCACCCACCACCCCCACCCCCCTGCCACCATGGGCAGACTACACCAGGCCCCCACTCATGTCTCCCACCACCCCCACCCCCCAGCCACCAGGGTCACCCTCCACCAGGCCCCCACTCATGTCACCCACCACCCCCACCCGCCAGCCACCAGGGTCACCCTCCACCAGGCCCCCACTCATGTCTCCCACCACCTCCACCCCCCTGCCACCATGGGCAGACTCCACCAGGCCCCCACTCATGTCTCCCACCACCCCCACCCCCCAGCAGTGCAGGGGCAGCCTCCACCAGGCCCCCACTCATGTCACCCACCACCCCCACCCCCCTGCCACCATGGGCAGACTACACCAGGCCCCCACTCATGTCTCCCACCACCCCCACCCCCGAGCCACCAGGGTCACCCTCCACCAGGCCCCCACTCATGTCTCCCACCACCCCCACCCCCCTGCCACCATGGGCAGACTCCAGCAGGCCCCCACTCATGTCTCCCACCACCCCCACCGCCCAGCCACCAGGGTCACCCTCCACCAGGCCCCCACTCATGTCTCCCACCACCCCCACCCCCCTGCCACCATGGGCAGACTCCACCAGGCCCCCACTCATGTCTCCCACCACCCCCACCCCCCAGCAGTGCAGGGACAGCCTCCACCAGGCCCCCACTCATGTCTACCACCACCCCCACACCCCAGCAGTGCAGGGGCAGCCTCCACCAGGCCCCCACTCATGTCTCCCACCACCCCCACCCCCCTGCCACCATGGCCAGCCCCCACCAGGTCCTCACAAACCCCAATCATGTGCGTAATGGTCAGTCTCCACAGCCAAAAAGCCCTACCAAGTAACCCATTCACCCACATGGAAATGGAAATCACATGTTACACTCCCAATGTTCATCAAGCTAATGAACCCATGTCCGTCACACACAATGGTTGCAATTGAATGGGAAAACACACAACATGACATGCATGAAACCAATGAGATGATACCACACAGTGAAGTATGCAAACAAAATTGTATTGGAAAAAATAAAGAATGCTAAAGAAAGAAAACTAACTACAATGTGAATGTGTGAAAAAAGAGCTGCATGTCCGTATAAAAACACAAAACTGCAAATCAGAATCAAAAAAAATTATGTCCAAAGTCAAATGTAAAAAAATCTCCATGCAAAAAATAAATATGTACAAAACTAACAAGGGTCCATGAGCCCAACTGAACAAAGGAAACCTACTAAAAAACCTACCTAAAAATCAACTATATACAAAAAGTGGAGCAGTGTCCGTCGACTCCAAATCATAATAAGAAAGAAAGGAAACCTAAAACTAAAGAACTATATACAAAGGCGGCGGGCAAGTCCAGCGGCTCACTCCATGGTGTCCCGGGCCAGGGCATCATCGAACTCCTGTTCGATGTCCCGGAGGCGGTCCAGTTCCATGGCCCCGAGGGTCCGCAGGGACGATGCCGTGTCCTCCTCCAACCCCGTGCGGATTGCCTCGAGGCACTCGGCCCGCCTCAGGGCCCTCCGCATGGAGTTCTCCGCCCTGACCATTGTGAGCCGCGCCTCTTCTGCCCGCCGCCAATCCGCACCTATGGTGTGGCCCAACCGCTGCCACACGGAAGACACTCTCTGTCCTGGGTCCCCCTGCCCTCCGGCCGATGCCTGCCCCTCCGATGTCGAAAGCCCCGAGCCTTCATGTCTCCCACCATGTTGCTGCTGCTGCTGCTCTGCCTCTGCCCGTGCACTGCCTCCTGCTGCCTGCACATCCTCCGCCGGCTGGGGTGCACTCGTTGATGTGGCCACCCCTGCTGGACCTCCGACTCCCGACTGTGGCAGGGATGCCTCCTCCGCCAGCCTGGCCGCACCTTCAGAGGCAGCTCCACAGGGCACCCAGGTGACTGATGGGTGGGAAGATGGCACAGAGGACGACTGGCGCGTAGGGGGTCCAGTTGAGGAGGGGGTCGGAGCAAGCCCCATCAGACGGAGGAATCCGGCCTGGGTGACCTGTCCCAGCAGGCTGACGTGGTCAACGAGCCATTCGAGATGACGTGCAGTCTCTCCATGAAAAGACTGCAGGTCACCTCGCATGGCCCGTTGACGCAACGCCACACCAGCCAGGACAGGCTCAACCCGGACCTGGATGGCCACGTCCGCAGGCAGAGGAAGGCCAGTTGACGTCAGCTCATCCCCTGCCTGAAAACGGGTCTGGACGTAGGCATCCCTGCTGGTGCAAGATGATGCAGGGACAGGATCGGGGACAGGATTGCACACAGGCACCTCCGCGGCCGCCTGTGCTGCCTCCTGTCCCTGGTCCTGCACTGCACCACTAGCACCAGTGGGATCCCCACCTCCAGACCCCGTCTCTGGTGCTTGCACGGCCCCCTCCTCCACCAAACCCCCCACCAACCTGGATGACTCCGTGCCATCTTCCCCTGTTGGGCCCTGTGGGGTCCCAGCTGCCCCTTCTGCTGCCGAGGAGTCCAACTGCAACCTCCGCCTCTTGGACCTCCTCCCGGCAGCTGCGGCCTGGGACGCGGCACCGGACTCCTCACTCCATGACGAGATGACAACACGGGATGGGAACCGGGCCTTGCGTCTCCGGCTGGCGGTCAGATCCCCGCCGCTGTGCTCCACAGCACCTTCTCCGCCCTCTTCATCAGTTGACGCTGCAGACAGGGAGAAACAAAACACAGGCATCAGGGCACTGTACAATGGACACATACACGCATGACAGTTGCACATGAGTGGCATTGGCAAACCTCAGACATGTCATCACAATCCCCAACACACATGTCATTGCAACTCGCACACATGAGCCATACCACAGCCATATCGCAACTGCCACCACCATCCATACACATACAACAGCATCAGCAGCCAAAGGGGAGCCAGACATCACATGCAACACAGGAAGTGCACCACACATGTACACACACCACCACACTTGCATGCATGTCTACACCTCTGCCAAGTGTCGCACGGTTCAGACGGGCATCCATGTCACATCTGCCAATCAGGCTTCCACATACCGCTGTCACATGCATCCATGTAGCATCACTGTTGCACCCTTGACAAATACACACACATGCACATGTACACAGTGCTCATACATGCAGGCCAAAACAACATACATGCCTGACATCACGGACATGTCTACTTACATGCACATTCATCCAAACATGTGTGCACGCACAACTGCATTTGCCATGCAAGCCCACACACACAAGCACCATCCATGTCTCACACATTACAGCCCTCGCATGTGTCAGACCCACGGCCCTGTACACCCCCACCCATACTCGACCCCATACAAACAGATGTGCAACCGGCACAATGCCGAATAATCACCACACGCACTGCTCACAATCAGGATGCATGTACACTCACCGCTCGACTCCAGACGAGTCTGCTTCTCTAGGACCTGGACGTGGAGCGCTGGGGATATGCGTTCCAGGACCCCCATCTGTTCTTCCGACAAGTGGCCCCGGCGCCCCTTGGCATCCGCTGCCTTCAAGAGGCGCCGGGCCTTGTTCAGGGTCCTGGATCTGAAGTCCTCCCAGCGCTTCCTGACATGTTGGAAGTCCCGGACTGCCACCCCCTCCGCGTTGATGGCAGTCACGATGTCAGTCCAGATCCGAGTCCGTCCTTCCTTGTCGGCGCGGGAACTTCCGAAGAGGGCATCATACTGCCCCAGGACTTGCTCCACCAGGACACCAACTTCGGTGGCACTGAAGCTGTGCCCCTCTGCCTCTCTGGCCGGGGGTTGCCAGTGGTCACAGATGGTGTTTGCCCCGACATGACAACCCCAGAGGCAGGAGTGGGTGGGCAACTGGGTCCTGGGGCTGGGCTATGGAGCGATGGAATTCCAGTCGGGAGTCTTCGGTTCCAGCAGGGGTGGTCACAGCAACAGCACCCCTGGCTGATGTGCAGGCAGCAAATGGCAGTGCACGTGGGTAGCAGGCAGTCAGGCAGCAGCAGATGGCAGGTGGGAGCGTGCTCGGGGCTCTGAGGGGCAGTAGTTCGGCCTTCTGGGCAGGAGCGTGGTCTTCCGTGTGCTTACGCGTGGCCAGCTTGGTACGGAGTGATTTGGCACGTGAAAATCCTGCACGTCAGCGTGAAAACCGAGGAAAGGCCCATAGCGCGTAAGCGCGTCAGCACGCATACGCGATTCTATTGGACCAAAGGCCCTCAGCGCGTAAGCGCGTCTGTGACGTGACCCGCACGGGTGTTTCCCACACAGCACGTGATGACAGAGCACACGTGGAAAGACTGCACGTCAGAGTGTCATCGCGTGTAATTGGACAGCACGTCAGAGTCTCATCGCGTGTAATTGGACAGCACGGCAGAGTCTCATCGCGTGTAATTGGACTGCACGTCAGTGTGTCATCGCGTGTAATTGGACTAAAGTGCGCTTACACGCGATTGGCCTATGTACGTGTATATCAGGTGTGCGCGGACACTTACACACGCAAGTACGTCAGCGCACCTGTATCCCGGTGTGCGTGGGAATTTCCACACGCTATGGGACTGGGTACTGGATTTCATGGGTGCGCGGGTCACACGCTCGCCTACAACACGCGCAACGCATACATTTGCGCGCTAAAATAATAACAAGCTCACACCCAGGTTGAACATACCGTTCCTAGCAGCAGTGGGCGTGGCCTACCAAAGGAGGAGGAGGAGGATAGTCAGGGCCAGAATATTCACACCCAGAACCAGCCTTTTCGGGATGCCTGATGACCAGGTGCATGGGAGGTACAGGTTTCCACCACACATCATACTAGACCTGGTGAGTGAGTGGGAGGATGACCTCACATCACCCACCCTGTGCTCCCAAGCACTCAGCCCCCTCGAGAAGGTCCTCAATGTACTGCACTTCTTAGCCACTGGATCATTTCAGCGGACAAGTGCCATTGTGGGTGGGGTATCACAGGCCACCCAGTCATGCTGCCTACACCAGGTCTTGAACATCATCACTGCACGCCCATCAGTCCGCAGGCACATATACCTGCCCAGAACACCTGCAGAAAGGCATGCTGCCGCCCTGGATTTCTACGCTGTGGCACGATTCCCCAAAGTGCTAGGTGCCATCGACTGCACCCATGTGGCTCTACGTCCCCCCAGGGCATCTGAGCACATCTATAGGAACCGCAAGCACTGGCATTCCATCAACGTGCAGGTAGTATGTAATGCCAAGGGAATCATCACCTCAGTATATGCCAACTATCCCGGGTCAACCCACGACAGCTTCATTTACCGAATGTCCACCCTAAGCCGGGACCTAGAAGCTGGGCGGCATGGCGATACACGGCTGCTTGATGAGTATGAATGCCACTGCACATGCATGCATGTCAGATACTGAGCAAGGTCACAACCCCACCAATGATACCAATCACCACCTCCACAGGGGACAGTGCCTACCCTCTCAGCCCCCACATGATGACGCCAATTCGGAACCCCACCACGCCACCCCAGGTAAGATACAACGCAGCCCACATTACAACCCGGGGCATAGTGGAGCGCACTTTCGGAGTGCTGAAGTCACGCTTTCGCTCCCTTGACCGTTCTGGCGGGCAGCTGTTGTACGCTCCCCCAGTAGTGTGCAGGATCATAGTGGCAGCATGTGTCCTGCACAACATTGCAACACGCCGGGGCCTGGCCGTGGACATGGTGGTGCCCCCCCATCCCCAACCACATGCACAGCCGCTGCGCATGGGAGGGGAAAGGGCACGGGGGGAGGCAGCCCGTACACAGCTAGTGGCTAATTACTTCACATAGAAATCACACCCCTGTGGAGTGCACACTGCCCTGGCACATTCCATCTGACAATCAATGATGACTCAACCTGACACTGATCCTGAATGTCTGGAGAAAGAACCGTGAAAACCATATCAGCCTGAGATTGTTCACCTGGAAGTGTCACAATGTGTGCATCCCTACCCACACAGACACCACCAATGCAGTTTTGTGAAGTTACACATTCAAGCAGCTAAAATGAACACCCACTTGCAAAATGCAACAAGAGGACAGTGCCATGTCAGCCAACCCAACCCCAGCACCGCCACACCACACACCGTGCCATGTCATGCTATTTGCAGGTAAACAAAGTAATCCACACAACATGACACTAGGGTCACAATGTACAGTGTCCCTATTAGAAACTTGCAACACCTGAAATGCTCACAGTAATGCCGGACCAACAACAAAGTTGAGCACGTACTACCATTAACATGACATCACTAATGTTAAATATTAGTAGTCTCACCACCTGGAAATGCCTGCACTCCCACCACTACCAACTGTGCAGTGTTGGCGCCATGAAGAGTTGTAGGTGCACTGCTGCCAACAGGGACCACATCTCCAGACTAGAGGTCCTTGTGTCGACATGAGGAAGGGACCTGCAAATTGGGAGGTAGACACAGAAGATGAGTTACACATCAATGCAACATGCAGTGTACAACACAACAGCAATATGCACTAGGAATGTATACACAGTATTGACTACAGACTGCCCACACAGCTCATGGGAGTCCAACGTCACTGTGTAATTCACTGTCACTTGGGCACACCCTTTGCAAGCCCATGGAAACGGGAAGCAGGAGGGGTGTGTGTGACTCAAACCCAAGCATCGGAACCAAATACATTACAAGCCTGCATGTGCCCAGCCACAATGCAGCATATGCCCACAGGAACCACGGAAGCCAGCAAATCGTCCCAAAAAAATTGGGAATAAAATAAATAAAAATAAAAATAAAAATAAAAATAAAAATAAAATAAAAAATGGCCATTGAAGGGCCCGGGGGGGTTGGGGAGGCCACCCAGGAGGTCCGAGGACAGGATGCACACCAGAACCCACCTGCGTGGATCCTGGGAAAATAAAACACCTCCATGGGCTCATGGCCCACACGGCTACCCTATTGTGGGAGTATCACTGCTGTCGCTATTATCACCCTGTGCAGCTGCATCCGGAGGTGGTTGCACTATGGGAGGCAGCCCACGCAAGGCCCTAGTCTGCTCCTCCATGGCTGCAAGCATGCGGGTGTGGTAGGTCTGGTTCTGGAGGATGAGTGTGCGGAGGTCCCCATGCAACAACTCACGGGATGCCCGGACCTCCGCCCTCGTTGCCTGCATCTCAGCTGAGAGCGTACGGGTGAGACGCTCCAGCTGCTGTCCTGTCCTTTGGTGTGTTGAAGCCTCAAGCTCAACAAGAGTCGTCCTGAGGTGAAGGAGCTCCTGCCTCAGGGCTTCCCTGTGGCCCTGGGACTCAATGGAGATGGCCTCCTGCAGAGTCGCCAGTGCCGCCCGCCTGTCCCTGTTGGACCCCAACATGTCCTCCCTGTGTGACTGGCAGATGGAGTCGGTTGCCTGCTCTAGTCGCTCCATCAGCCTTTCAGGGGGGACAATGGAAGTGGCCACCCTATCCATGGCCTGAGCCATCATCTCGGATGATGCTGCCTGTTGGGTTGCCATACCGTAAATGGATTGCTCCCATGCGGTATTGCCAGGTGGCGTACGGCCACCACGTCGGCGGGCACCACACCTGTCTGGGGCAAGGCGAACTGCGCCTTGCTGCCGGCACTGCCTGAGGCTGCAGGACTGCATTCCCCCTCTGATCTGCTGGCCCAGGAACAGGATCAGATGTCGCAGAGTGTGACCCTGCATCCGTAACCACCAAAGGCGTAGCTGCCAACACTGACATCCCCATTGATGGTTCTGACCCTGGTGCAGGTGGGTGAGACAGAACAGAATCCCTCCCTGGAACACTCACCTGCGACGGCACGTAGGTCTCATCCGAATCAACACCTGAGTACAGCTCGGGGGAGGTGCAGCCAGAGACACCCCTTGAGAGCACGACCTGCAGCACTTGTGGGTTCTCACCCACCACCACACCATGTCCCTCACTGGTGGTTGGTCGGCCCTCGGACCCCTCCTGGGTCTGCACCGTCTCCACAACCCCAGCAGTATCAGGTGCGTCTTCCCCTGCAAAGACATGAAAACAAAGAAATGGAAACAGGCATTAGCACCATGGCACACAATGAGGGCTGAGAAGCAAGAGAAACAGTACTTGTTTGACACATGTCCCACATGACTAAAACCCTCCCATGCATCCACCCTCACTGCGTATGAAGGGCAGGCAAATGGCACACACTGATGACACCAAGATGGAAGATGAACACATTTTCTGCATGCTGCCTGGCAGTGGCATCACACATTGCCCTGTGATTGGCAGGTGAAACACACATGCCATCACACAGATGGCATGTACCATTGCTATTGAGTGAAGATGGAGAGGAGGGCAGCACCTATTCATTCAGTCCAGTTCCCACATGTAATAGCTTTTCTAATTCAAACAGGTCAGATTCTTCACCTGGAGCTGCCAGTCCAAAATGGTGCAATTGCACAGGGACATGTTTGAACAAATGATATCCAGGTAACAAAGTCACTCCACTTTACCATAGCCATGTCAGACATGTGACTAGAGGACTGCGACATGCCTAGTAAAAGTGGTGGAATGCAAACAATCTGACTAAATGAACAGTGAAAAATCAGGCAACAATGTTGTGGCAGGGTGACACTTCAAGGGCAACTGGCGTGCAGTTGGGCTAGATGTCTACTGTTGGCAGAAGGGATACTGCTATGGCCAAATGCAGCTGCGCAGGACGTATTGCATGAAGCACATGGCTGACCCATACGACTCAGGTGCACACACTCTCACCTGTCACACAAACAGAAGCCCTCACACACACCATGCACATGGATGACACACACATGCATGTGCACTCACCGGACAATGCCTCGTAATCAGCCAAATCTCCCACGCCTTGGATCTGTTCCTCCGTGACGTAGGTCCCAGCGACTGACTCATGTGGAGTGAGTTCCATGTCTACTACTGGAGACCCACCTCCAGTCACTAGAGTTGCGGCATGACTTGAGGCCAGCTTACTCTTTGCCCTGCGCTTTAGGTAATTCCAGCGCTTATAGCAATCATTGGCTGTGCGCCTCACGATTCCAAGGGCACTTACGATGTCCGCAACGGTCTGCCAGTGTGCCTGGCGTTGTGCAGGTGTGGTCTTGGATCCTGCAACAATGACCATCTCGTTGTCATGTGCGGACACATACTCGACAAGTGCATTCAGTTCGTCATCCGTGAAGCTGGGCTTCCTGGATGGGCCGGACTGTGTAGCCGTGTCTGGGGCATCAGCCTGTGCCGGACGAGCACTCTTCCTCTTCCGCTTGGAAGGTGGTGGTGATCCTGAGTGTCCTGCGCCGCTCTGGACACTAGGGGCAGGAGCCCTGGTGGACTCTGTATCAGGAGTGTGGGATTGCACACTCAGCATGGGGGTTGGTGCAGGCATTGGCTCTAGTGTGATGGTGTCAGAGGGAATGTCAGCAGCATGGACTAGGACCGACACTGTCCGGGCTGGGTGTGTGAGGGCTGGGGTGGATGGAGCCGCAGCTGCCCCTGCAGCCTCTCCGCCCTGCCTACTTGGTACAGCAGATGACCTTGCTGCCACAGATGCACATGGCATGGTGACATCAACGTGCACCAGCGCACGTGTCATAGGCCTGCTGACCTGGAAGTCAGCCATGGAGTCAGCCAGGTCTGGTGCCACAATGGGCTGGTCCAACAAGGGCTGAGCATGGATGGTGTCAGCCACATCAGCCTCAACGGGAGGGGGGGGATTATGGGTGCCCTTGACTGGTCCTCCACACATGGGGGGACAGGCTCACCCTGCAAGTAACGACCACGTCCCCTACCGGATCCACCACGGCCACCACTTGTGGCTCTTCCACCTTTGCCACCCTTACGGAATCCTCGCCTCCCAGCCATGGCACTGATGTTAATGTGCGTATGGGAGTGGGTGTAAAATATTGTCCTGGGCAATTGGGGGTCAAAGGGGTTGGGTACCAGATGGTAATTGTACCCTAGTGCTCTTGCAAGGCTGATTGTAACCCCTGGGGAAAGATGACGGGTCACGCTACGCACAGGAGCCCCAAAAAAGGGAGATGACGTGCACGCAACCCCTCCTAGACCACGTGTGCAGAAAGAAAAACCTGCACTACGCTGTGGCACCCAGTAACACAAGAATGAACGTATGCGTGTCACACGCAGCCTAGAATGACCTCTGAAGGAGTAGGCTACACACGGGGCAAGCACAGATGTTAGATACTTGCGTGACTCACCGTCTGCCAGATAAAAGAGCGTGAAAAAGGAGCGCGTTTGGTTGGCAACACCCCTGCCAACAGAAGATTTGTACGCTGTCTGAGGAGACAGGACAACAGTAGTAGGGAACACTGTTTGAGGGAACAGGCCCAGGTAAACCAGTTAAAGTGAAAAAAGAGAAAAAGCTGTCAGAGGTAACAGGGAATACGAACTTGAAACGCCGTGAAGTAAATCACGTGTGAAACGACAAGAAGTACAGAATTCACCCACTCGCTCTCCACGAAAAGCACGTACAAGGAAATGGTGTTCTACGCGTACCTTTTATACAGGCCCACACGTCCAGCGTCACTTACGCGGCGTGTACGCGGTAGGCCCATTTCCACCAATTACACGCTTTGTCACTTCTGCGTGTAGGGCCATTTCCACCAATCACACGCGATGACACACTGATGTGCAGTCCAATTACACGCGATGAGACTCTGCCGTGCTGTCCAATTACACGCGATGAGACTCTGACGTGCTGTCCAATTACACGCGATGACACTCTGACGTGCAGTCTTTCCACGTGTGCTCTGTCATCACGTGCTGTGTGGGAAACACCCGTGCGGGTCACGTCACAGACGCGCTTACGCGCTGAGGGCCTTTGGTCCAATAGAATCGCGTATGCGTGCTGACGCGCTTACGCGCTAAGGGCCTTTCCTCGGTTTTCACGCTGACGTGCAGGATTTTCACGTGCCAAATCACTCCGTACCAAGCTGGCCACGCGTAAGCACACGGAAGACCACGCTCCTGCCCAGAAGGCCGAACTACTGCCCCCCAGAGCCCCGAGCACGCTCCCACCTGCCATCTGCTGCTGCCTGACTGCCTGCTGCCCACGTGCACTGCCATTTGCTGCCTGCACATCAGCCAGGGGTGCTGTTGCTGTGACCACCCCTGCTGGAACCGAAGACTCCCGACTGGAATTCCATCGCTCCACAGCCCAGCCCCAGGACCCAGTTGCCCACCCACTCCTGCCTCTGGGGTTGTCATGTCGGGGCAAACACCATCTGTGACCACTGGCAACCCCCGGCCAGAGAGGCAGAGGGGCACCAGCTTCAGTGCCACCGAAGTTGGTGTCCTGGTGGAGCAAGTCCTGGGGCAGTATGATGCCCTCTTCGGAAGTTCCCGCGCCGACAAGGAAGGACGGACTCGGATCTGGACTGACATCGTGACTGCCATCAACGCAGAGGGGGTGGCAGTCCGGGACTTCCAACATGTCAGGAAGCGCTGGGAGGACTTCAGGTCCAGGACCCTGAACAAGGCCCGGCGCCTCTTGAAGGCAGCGGATGCCAAGGGGCGCCGGGGCCACTTGTCGGAAGAACAGATGGGGGTCCTGGAACGCATATCCCCAGCGCTCCACGTCCAGGTCCTAGAGAAGCAGACCAGTCTGGAGTCGAGCGGTGAGTGTACATGCATCCTGATTGTGAGCAGTGCGTGTGGTGATTATTCGGCATTGTGCCGGTTGCACATCTGTTTGTATGGGGTCGAGTATGGGTGGGGGTGTACAGGGCCGTGGGTCTGACACATGCGAGGGCTGTAATGTGTGAGACATGGATGGTGCTTGTGTGTGTGGGCTTGCATGGCAAATGCAGTTGTGCGTGCACACATGTTTGGATGAATGTGCATGTAAGTAGACATGTCCGTGATGTCAGGCATGTATATTGTTTTGGCCTGCATGTATGAGCACTGTGTACATGTGCATGTGTGTGTATTTGTCAAGGGTGCAACAGTGATGCTACATGGATGCATGTGACAGCGGTATGTGGAAGCCTGATTGGCAGATGTGACATGGATGCCCGTCTGAACCGTGCAACACTTGGCAGAGGTGTAGACATGCATGCAAGTGTGGTGGTGTGTGTACATGTGTGGTGCACTTCCTGTGTTGCATGTGATGTCTGGCTCCCCTTTGGCTGCTGATGCTGTTGTATGTGTATGGATGGTGGTGGCAGTTGCGATATGGCTGTGGTATGGCTCATGTGTGCGAGTTGCAATGACATGTGTGTTGGGGATTGTGATGACATGTCTGAGGTTTGCCAATGCCACTCATGTGCAACTGTCATGCGGTTATGTGTCCATTGTACAGTGCCCTGATGCCTGTGTTTTGTTTCTCCCTGTCTGCAGCGTCAACTGATGAAGAGGGCGGAGAAGGTGCTGTGGAGCACAGCGGCGGGGATCCGACCGCCAGCCGGAGACGCAAGGCCCGGCTCCCCTCCCGTGTTGTCATCTCGTCGGGGAGTGAGGAGTGCGGTGCCGCGTCCCAGGCCGCAGCTGCCGGGAGGAGGACCAAGAGGCGGAGGTTGCAGTTGGACTCCTCGGCAGCAGAAGGGGCAGCTGGGACCCCACATGGCCCAACAGGGGAAGATGGCACGGAGTCATCCAGGTTGGTGGGGGGTTTGGTGGAGGAGGGGGCCGTGCAAGCACCAGAGACGGGGTCTGGAGGTGGGGATCCCACTGGTGCTAGTGGTGCAGTGCAGGACCAGGGACAGGAGGCAGCACAGGCGGCCGCGGAGGTGCCTGTGTGCAATCCTGTCCCCGATCCTGTCCCTGCATCATCTTGCACCAGCAGGGATGCCTACGTCCAGACCCGTTTTCAGGCAGGGGATGAGCTGACCTCAACTGGCCTTCCTCTGCCTGCGGACGTGGCCATCCAGGTCCGGGTTGAGCCTGTCCTGGCTGGTGTGGCGTTGCGTCAACGGGCCATGCGAGGTGACCTGCAGTCTTTTCATGGAGAGACTGCACGTCATCTCGAATGGCTCGTTGACCACGTCAGCCTGCTGGGACAGGTCACCCAGGCCGGGATTCCGCTGTCTGATGGGGCTTGCTTCGACCTCCTCCTCAACTGGACCCCCTACGCGCCAGTTGTCCTCTGTGCCATCTTCCCACCCATCAGTCACCTGGGTGCCCTGTGGAGCTGCCTCTGACGGTGCGGCCAGGCTGGTGGAGGAGGCATCCCTGCCACAGTCGGGAGTCGGAGGTCCAGCAGGGGTGGCCACATCAACGAGTGCACCCCAGCCGGCGGAGGATGTGCAGGCAGCAGGAGGCAGTGCACGGGCAGAGGCAGAGCAGCAGCAGCAGCAACATGGTGGGAGACATGAAGGCTCGGGGCTTTCGACATCGGAGGGGCAGGCATGGGCCGGAGGGCAGGGGGACCCAGGACAGAGAGTGTCTTCCGTGTGGCAGCGGTTGGGCCACGCCATAGGTGCGGAGCGGCGGCGGGCGGAAGAGGCGCGGCTCACAATGGTCAGGGCGGAGAACTCCATGCGGAGGGCCCTGAGGCGGGCCGAGTGCCTCAAGGCAATCCGCAGGGGGTTGGAGGAGGACACGGCGTCGTCCCTGCGGACCCTCGGGGCCATGGAACTGGACCGCCTCCGGGACATCGAACAGGAGTTCGATGATGCCCTGGCCCGGGACACCACGGAGTGAGCCGCTGGACTTGCCCGCCGCCTTTGTATATAGTTCTTTAGTTTTAGGTTTCCTTTCTTTCTTATTATGATTTGGAGTCGACGGACACTGCTCCACTTTTTGTATATAGTTGATTTTTAGGTAGGTTTTTTAGTAGGTTTCCTTTGTTCAGTTGGGCTCATGGACCCTTGTTAGTTTTGTACATATTTATTTTTTGCATGGAGATTTTTTTACATTTGACTTTGGACATAATTTTTTTGGATTCTGATTTGCAGTTTTGTGTTTTTATACGGACATGCAGCTCTTTTTTTTCACATTCACATTGTAGTTAGTTTTCTTTCTTTAGCATTCTTTAATTTTTTTCAATCAATTTTGTTAGCATACTTCTCTGTGTGGTATCATCTCATTGCTTTCATGCATGTCATGTTGTGTGTTTTCCCATTCAATTGCAAGCATTGTGTGTGACGGACATGGGTTCATTAGCTTGATGAACATTGGGGGTGTAACATGTGATTTCCATTTCCATGTGGGTGAATGGGTTACTTGGTAGGGCTTTTTGGCTGTCGAGGCTGACCATTACGCACATGATTGGGGATTGTGAGGACCTGGTGGGGGCTGCCCATGGTGGCAGGGGGGTGGGTGTGGTGGGTGACATGAGTGGGGGCCTGGTGGAGGCTGCCCCTGCACTGCTGGGGGGTGGGGGTGGTGGGAGACATGAGTGGGGGCCTGGTGGAGTCTGCCCATGGTGGCAGGGGGGTGGGGTGGTGGGAGACATGAGTGGGGGCCTGGTGGAGGCTGCCCCTGCACTGCTGGGGGGTGGGGGTGGTGGGAGACATGGGTGGGGGCCTGGTGGAGGCTGCCCCTGCACTGCTGGGGGGTGGGGGTGGTGGAAGACATGGGTGGGGGCCTGGTGGAGGCTGCCCCTGCACTGCTGGGGTGTGGGGGTGGTGGGAGACATGAGTGGGGGCCTGGTGTAGTCTGCCCATGGTGGCAGGGGGGTGGGGGTGGTGGGTGACATGAGTGGGGGCCTGGTGGAGGCTGACCCTGGTGGCTGGGGGGTGGGGGTGGTGGGAGACATGGGTGGGGGCCTGGTGGAGGCTGCCCCTGCACTGCTGGGGGGTGGGGGTGGTGGGAGACATGGGTGGGGGCCTGGTGGAGGCTGCCCCTGCACTGCTGGGGTGTGGGGGTGGTGGGAGACATGAGTGGGGGCCTGGTGGAGTCTGCCCATGGTGGCAGGGGGGTGGGGGTGGTGGGTGACATGAGTGGGGGCCTGGTGTAGTCTGCCCATGGTGGCAGGGGGGTGGGGGTGGTGGGTGACATGAGTGGGGGCCTGGTGGAGGCTGCCCCTGCACTGCTGGGGGGTGGGGGTGGTGGGAGACATGAGTGGGGGCCTGGTGGAGTCTGCCCATGGTGGCAGGGGTGTGGGGGTGGTGGGAGACATGAGTGGGGGCCTGGTGGAGGATACCCATGGTGGCAGGGGGGTGGGAGTGCAGGGGGACATGAGTGGGGGCCTGCTGGAGGCTGCCCCTGCACTGCTGGGGGGTGGGGGTGGTGGGAGACATGAGTGGGGGCCTGGTGTAGTCTGCCCATGGTGGCAGGGGGGTGGGGGTGGTGGGTGACATGAGTGGGGGCCTGGTGGAGGGTGACCCTGGTGGCTGGGGGGTGGGGGTGGTGGGAGACATGAGTGGGGGCCTGGTGGAGTCTGCCCATGGTGGCAGGGGGGTGGGGGTGGTGGGTGACATGAGTGGGGGCCTGGTGTAGTCTGCCCATGGTGGCAGGGAGGTGGGGGTGGTGGGTGACATGAGTGGGGGCCTGGTGGAGGCTGCCCCTGCACTGTTGGGGGGTGGGGGTGGTGGGAGACATGAGTGGGGGCCTGGTGGAGTCTGCCCATGGTGGCAGGGGTGTGGGGGTGGTGGAAGACATGAGTGGGGGCCTGGTGGAGGATGCCCATGGTGGCAGGGGGGTGGGGGTGCAGGGGGACATGAGTGGGGGCCTGCTGGAGGCTGCCACTGCACTGCTGGGGGGTGGGGGTGGTGGGAGACATGAGTGGGGGCCTGGTGGAGTCTGCCCATGGTGGCAGGGGGGTGGGGGTGCAGGGGGACATGAGTGGGGGCCTGGTGGAGGATGCCCATGGTGGCAGGGGGGTGGGGGTGGTGGGAGACATGGGTGGGGGCCTGGTGGAGGCTGCCCCTGCACTGCTGGGGGGTGGGGGTGGTGGTAGACATGCATTGTTGATCAGTAGTGCAAGGTGACATGTGGGTAGGCTGGGGGGCATGCCCATGGTGGATGGGCTGCCTGCGGGATATGAGCAGGGGTGCAGGGTAGTCCCCCATGGTGTGGGCTGCCTGCAGGGGCCGTGGAGGTTGTGGAGCGTACACCTGGGTGGACCCACACGGCCAATTCACGTGTAGTACTCCCCAGAACCCCTGAAATACACATTCCCTGCTAGTATCGCGTGTGCAACTTCCCGCGCACCCCTGAAATACACGTACCCTGCTCGCACTGGGCCAATCGCGTGTGTAACTTCCCGCGCACCCCTGAAATACATGTACCCTGCTCGCACTGGGCCAATCGCGTGTGGAACTTCCCGCGCACCCCTGAAATACACGTACCCTGCTCGCACTGGGACTATCGCGTGTGTAACTTCCCGCGCACCCCTGAAATACACGTACCCTGCTCGCACTGGGCCAATCGCGTGTGGAACTTCCCGCGCACCCCTGAAATACACGTAGCATGCTCGCACTGGGACTCTCGCGTGTGTAACTTCCCGCGCACCCCTGAAATACACGTACCCTGCTCGCACTGGGCCAATCGCGTGTGGAACTTCCCACGCACCCCTGATATACACGTACCCTGCTCGCACTGGGACTCTCGGTGTGTAACTTCCCGCACACCCCTGAAATACACGTACCCTGCTCGCACTGGGCCAATCGCGTGTGGAACTTCCCACGCACCCCTGAAATACACGTACCCTGCTCGCACTGGGACTATCGCGTGTGTAACTTCCCGCGCACCCCTGAAATACACGTACCCTGCTCGCACTGGGCCAATCGCGTGTGGAACTTCCCGCGCACCCCTGAAATACACGTACCCTGCTCCCACTGGGACTATCGCGTGTGGAACTTCCCGCGCACCCCTGAAATACACGTACCCTGCTCGCACTGGGCCAATCGCGTGTGGAACTTCCCGCACACCCCTGAAATACACGTACCCTGCTCGCACTGGGACTATCGCGTGTGGAACTTCCCGCGCACCCCTGAAATACACGTACCCTGCTCGCACTGGGCCAATCGCGTGTGGAACTTCCCGCGCACCCCTGAAATACACGTACCCTGCTCGCACTGGGACTATCGCGTGTGGAACTTCCCGCGCACCCCTGCAATACGCGTTCCCCGCTTGGCGTTTGCTGTTTGCCAGCCTGGTGAACTGGTCCAGGGTTAGCGCAGCCCTTTGCGATGATTTAGCGATTTGGATGGCTTTTCCTTGCGCGAGGGCGTTCTTGGGGGCGTTACTGGTGCTGCTGCAGGGTCGCTGCGATTCTCTGCGCCACGGCTGGTTTGGGAGCCTAAAATCCATGAATACGCTGTGCACGGAAATCGGTTTTAGCGCACGTGCCTGGCGCAGACAATCGCACGCGGACACTCTGCGCCAGCCGCTTGCGACACTTTTCTGCGAAATTCTATGAATTACCCTGTCAATCTTTATTCTTTTCTTGCTGTTCAGCGAAGGTGATTAATATAACACTTCACTGGTTGGAATCTCAGTGCACCTAAACAAACTAGATACCCCACATGTTCACGGCTCTGAACTTTAACAGTCTAACTTGTAAATGTAAAAACTCTAAACCACAAACTAACTGAAAACGTTAAACTAATTGTACACTTTAGTCTAGCTCTAAACACTATATACTATACCGAAAATACTACAGAAACGTTCCTTTTCTCAGCTGGAAATCAGGAGCCTCAGACGGAAACCTCCAGCAGCAAATGGAAGTGACTGCTCTAACGGATGTTTGCATGGGTGTTGGAACTGAACCTTAACAAGAAACAGCAGATTGAAATGACAACCGGCAAAGTGGCACCAGTACCAACTTGCCTCTAGGCTGCTGCTTCCACAGCCACTGGCTGCTTAAAATCTCCATTTCGGTTGTTCCCTTTTTTTCCCTTTTTTAAGTATTTTTTACAGTAACAGTGGGGCACTTTTTTTCCTTTTGTTTTATTTTTTGTGTCGCTGTGAAGTAGCATCTTTTATTTATTTTCATTTAATACAACTGTGTTTATTTCCCTTAGGCATTTGTAATGTTATGTTGTTTACCTCTCTGGAGCCACTAGGCAAGTTTCAAAGTGTCAACAAGAGCATTTGCATTATAGATGGGTGGAATAGGGCCCAGGTCATGGGGGCTACTGGGCTCTAGTCCTGGTGTGTGTTGCCTTCTTCTTCTATAGCTCTTAAACTGATATTTATATTTTGTGATTATTTATGTTACATTACAATTTTCCAAGTTAATGTCACTGTGTACATTATGTGAAATACTCAATTTGGAGAAAAATACAGTGCACATTAGTTTAGTTTAGTTTAGTTTAGTTTGCTTATTTGTATAGCGCAGCTAAACACTGGGGTAACTGGGCGCATTAATCTTTTAGAACAACATGGGTTACAGAAGGTTGCACAACAGAGAACGATACAATAAAATAAATAGCACGACAGACCCGGTTACAGGATGGTCCGTGACAATAGAGAAGCACAAAGTTGACAGGTTACAGAATAGTCAGCAAATGTTACAAAGGATCAGGTTACAGAATAGTCTGCAGTTGTAGAAAATACAGTAATGAGGACTGCATGAATATGCTGAGGGCATCCAGCCCGCTATTGCTGGGTTAGGAGCAACTCTTTCACCTTAGCTCTGAACGACCAAACAAGGTATTGGCTCTGATTATTAAGAGCATTCCATCATTTTGCTGCATGTACCGGGAAGCTTGATATCCCAGCTGTTTTGAGGTTAAACTTCAGGATGTTAAGTTGGTGTAGATATGGGGATATGGTTGGTCTAGAGGAGCTATGTCTGGAAAATGTATCTGATAGGTAGCGAGGGACTGTCAAGGAGAGGCACTTATGAGTAATGACTAGTGTGCGTAGTTTGATTCTATCACGGATAGGGAGCCAGTGAACCTCCTTTCTGATTGTGGAGATGTGAGCCTTATGGGGGAGGTTAAGCGCGCATCTAAGGGCGTTGTTCTGTAGAACTTGTAGTCTGTTCAAGTTGTGGTTAGTCGAGCATATGAAGAGAATGTTGCAATAGTCCAATCTGGATAGTATCAAGGCCCTGGCCAAGATAAAGCAACTGCCCGTCAATAAAAATGGTTTACAAGCATTGATACATTTATTCGTATAGGCAGTGGATGAGATTGTAGCATTTATTTGTTTTTTGAGTGAGAGTGTGGAGTCAAGACACACGCCCACCGTTTTGACTTCTTTTGAGACTTATATGACGTTTCCGTCAATAGTGAATGATTGGTACCTGGGGTCAAGTTAATTAAGACGGGTCTGGGAGCCAACAATGAGCAGTTCTGCCTTGTCATTTAAGCAGAGGCTGTGGGTAGCCATCCAGGCTTGGATTTCAAGGTAAATCTCATTTAATTTTAGAACATCTTCCTCATAGTTCCCAGTGAGCGTAATGAGGACCTGAGTGTCATCAGCATAGTTGGTATATGTGACACCCAGGTTGTCAAGGCGGTCAAAGATGAGCTTAGTAAAGATATTGTAAAGCATGGGTGAGATACAAAATCCTTGAGGGACTCCACATTGGATTGGGACAAGGTTGGCTGCCACGGAGGGGGCAAAGACCCTGGTTATTCTGTTGGATAGGAAGGAACGAATCCAATTGGTGGCATTCTGGGAGAATGCGGCAGCCAAAGAGAGACTTTTAGTCAGAATTTGATGGTCGACTAGGTCGAAGGCTGGAGACAGATCCAACAAGAGCAGGATGGCCCGGTTGCCCTTGTCTTTAGCTTCATCCATTTGGTTTTTTAGGTCCAGCAGGGCTGTTTCGGTCCCATGGCTGGGTCTAAAGCCAGATTGTCGCAGGCCTAAACAATTGTTGTCTCCCAAGTGGTGTTGTATTTGGATATATGCAACTCTGTCTAGTATTTTCAGGAGAAAGGGGACAGTCATGATGAGCCTGTAGTTAGTCAGTATATTGGGGTGTGAGTTGGGTTTTTTGAGCAAAGGTAGGACCCAACCCTCTTTAAGATTGTTGGGCACAGATGAGTTCTTAAAAGAGGAGTTGATCAGAGAGGCGATGAATGGAGCTAAGCCTTTAGCCCCAACCTTCATAACTGTGGCAGGGCACAAGTCGCCTTGACAATTAGAGGGTTTAAAACTGGCAATTATGTTAATTACTTCGTCCTCTGTTACAGGAGAGAAGTGGAAGGGGGGACAGTCGGGTTGGGGAGAGCTGAGTTCATTACTAGCATTGTCTTTGGAGACGAGGTTAGCTTTTTTAAATTCTATCTTAGCTTGTAAGAGAGCTATTTTGCTTGAGAGAGCTTGAGGGATGTTGTTGCACTCCAGCTTTGTCCTTGATGCAGTCATCTGTAGGGGGCAGTGGCGTTCCAATTCTCTTAGAATAGAGAATAACTCTTTTGTGCCGGATTTGGCATTGTGGATTCTATTGTTAAACATTTATTTTTTAGCATTTGTGATTGCAGCTTTGTTAGTGGTTGCTGCAGAGGAGAATCTGTCTTTAGTGGAGAGAGATGGGGCTTTTCTCCAGCTGGTTTCAGCTGACCTTTTGATATTGCAAAGTGTTTTTAATTCTGCGGAGAACCATTTGTTCATGTGGGCAGTGGGTTTGGTCTTTCTCCGTCTGAGTGGCGCTATTTGGTTTAGAACTTGCTCTAGTGTATTATTGAGTTCGACTAAGGATGTTTGATTAGCGTTATTGATCACATGGGCAGTGTTGGTGATCGGAAGTAGTAACGATCTAAGGTTCTCTATGGTGATATTACGTTTGTTCCTAGCCAAAGTTTGTGATGCTCTGGTTGTCGGTACACTTTTTATGGTGTCTTTAGGTATGGAAAAGGTGATCAGAATGTGGTCTATCCAGGTCCATGGGATAATTTAATTTAAGGAGATGTTACAGTTAGCGTTGGCAAGCCAGTCCAAAGTTCTACCTTTGACATGTGTGGGTTTATTAATACGTTGTGTAAGACCTAATTGAGTGGTAGTGTCATTGAGCAGGGATGCGTTCATGTCATTAGGGTCGTGAAGGCCAAGGTTAAAGTCACCCATTAGGATAATTTGTGAACCTAGTTTTGTGTTAGCTGTCAGTAGGTATGAGAGGTCCTCCTCAAAGGAGGAGATGGCAATTGGTGGTCTGTAGATGAGAAGAAGTAGTATAGTGCAGGAGTCAGATAATGGGAATTTAATGGAAAGAAATTTGGCAGATGGTAGGCCTTGGTTGGTCACTTCTCTAATGTTCAGTTTGGATATGGCAATGACTGCCACGCCACCCCAATCCCTGATTTTCTATCCGCTCGTATGATGGAGTAGTTCTCTGGGATGGCAATTAAGAGTGTAGGTCCAGCTGTGGGATGTGACCATGTTTCTTTGATTGCTAGGAAGTCTAGGTGATTAGATGTAATCAGATCTGCAATATTGGGAGTATGAGCTACTAGGGATTGTGCGTTAATGACAGCACCCTTAATTGTAGTTTTGGCAGGTAATGTGGTATCGTCTAGAGTAGGGTATGAAAGTGTGGGGGGGCTGTAATCATTATGAGTACCAGAGTGTGTCATAGGGTGCGTGAGGGACAGCCGTTTGGTGTCCCCGGAGTGCCGGGTTAGGGTCCTAGGAGATTTAGGCCTGAAGTTGTTGCGGGCACCTAATCCCGCATTTCTCAGATGCGTGGGACATGTGGCATTTAGATATAGAGACAAATAATCAATATAGCATTTTTGTTGAATGTACAGTACAGGATCTTGAAGTTAAGCTTTGGGTTGAATGAAGGCATACACTCAACTCCAGGTAGTTGGTATTATGTTATTGATATGCTTTGTGATGTGTGTGAATTGTGTAGTCAGGATTAACTTCATATACCAGTGCATGGATCAAACATTTCGTAGAAAGTAAAAGTACATTATCTATAAGTAACAAATATGATTTTTTTGGAAGGACTAACTCAAACATCTAATTTGAATTTATATCACTGAAAAAACCTTAGTTAAGGTGCAGTTAAATTGGCAGATTGAATGCAACAAAACTCTTGAAATTAAGAGGACATGGGAAGTCATGACCAGCTTATCTAGGCGCGCTCTAGTTGATGTCCTCCATAATGCTACTTTGTATGTCAATGTGAATCCCTCCTCTTATGATATTTAGGTGTTCATGGACTTTTCAACAGGAACACGCTTTCCAGATCTGCTGAATTTCAAGGATTGTGTTGCGTTAAATTTGTGCAAATTAACTGCACATTAACTAAGGTTTTTTCAGTGAATTTCAAGTGTTTTGTAATAATGTACTTATTCCCCCAATATGTTTCTTTTGGACCCACTAGGTGGCCACAACCTTTGGCCATGGCCTCTATACATGTCTTTTGGGCCCACTAGCCAGGGCTCTCGGCCCTGACCAGTGAGCACGGCCTTCGGCCGTACACACAGTCTATTTTAAACCAGTCCCGGGCCACTAGCCAGGGCCTCAGAACATGTCTACTGTACATGTTCCCCGTATATGTTTCTTTTGGAGCCACTAGGTGGACATGGCCTTCAGGGCATGGCCACTATACATATCTTTCCGGCCAGTAACTAGGGCCTATTTTAACAACTACTGGATGGAATAACCCCAGATCACTCCCGGAAATTGAGTCAATGCTTTGTGCTCAAGTTGTTTTGTACCTGGTCCAATTCCATCCAGAAGTTTTTTCTGTGCACTTCAGCAAATATTGGATGTTTTCCTTTATGGGAAAATAAATGGGGACTAGTCTGAAACTGTGTGTTTTTGTTTTCTTAATAACTTATTTTGTTTGCAGAATTTCAGCCACACTTGTTGTCTGCGTCAAAAGTTATTAGCAATTCATATTTTGGGTTCAGAACTATCAGAACTATTGAATGATCATCCTGATCTTTTCATCATTGTTATCGTAGTCAGCAGTTTAGAACTCAAGGGCATACCCCTTACACAAGTTCTGTAATGTTATTGATTGTTTGTTTATTTGTTTATTTGTATAGCGCCTATGCACAATGTGCTTCAAAGCGCTTCAAGGAGGGAGGGAGCATGGGAAACTACAACAACATTCTTACAGTTTCTTGAAACAAATCAGAATGTGAAAAATAACTATCAAATCATAACAGATAGTACAAGTGCATGTAACAATAAGGGAAAAGAAAGGGAAAGGGAAAAAGGAGAAACAATACAAACAGTAACATTACTATGCCTGGCGGCAATTGTTGCAGTGGAAGAGTGACATGAGAGGGGAGGAGGGGATGTGGGGAGGAGATGAACACACATTTGACTATCTTAAAAGGATCCGTGACTTCCCAAGTACTGGGGAGGGTGTGGGAGGAGAAAACAAGGAGGGAGGGGGGAAAACAGACAAGCTATTATCAGAAGTCAAAGGACTGTGATAAGAGTAAGTGCTAAGATGAAAGAAAGAAGAAAGATGGCAACTTAGGTTGCTTTGGGCCTAGTACTGAATGACTAAGCAGAAATAAAACTACTGTTCACATCTTTCTTGAATCTCCCTGCAGAATTCTCCCGCTGGGTGGCTGAAAATAACAGGAACACCTATATATGACCCCCCTCTCTTGGTACCCAATTTTACAATTTTTAGAGGATGGCAGAAAGTGCCATCCTAACCTCTATGGATGAACACATTTTGGATATACTTAGGGGTCCCATAATAACCAATAAGAAACGAAATCTTTCCCACCTACCTTATCTTTTATTTAGATAGTTTGAGGACCTGATTGATTTTGAAAGTAATAAACTATTGCCAGAGAGAATACCTGGTGGACATTTATAAAATTGGATAAAAATGTCAAGAGCATGATTAACCCCTTAAGTGCCAGGTTATTATGCAAGTCTATGCAAACAGGATGAGCATATTCGTCCTTGGCACTCACATGTTGTTCAAAATTGTAGTGAATGTAACACTGAATTAATTTATATGCCACAACTAAGAATGGTTTGAAGATTGATTCGCAACTGGCAAGAACAAGATCTGTTTTCTCCCCTTTATTTCATGCTGTATTTTCTATACTATCTCACTGGTCTAGCACATTATCCACTTCCCTTTTTCTTTCCCTTTCCTACACACAGTGTAGGTCACAGCATGTTTTGGTCTTTTCTAGTGGACTCCTCTTCATACTTTGAACTTCAGTCAACTACGAGACTTATTATTGAACCTGTATGTTGTTTGTTTTCCTATTAAGTACATGTCAAATAAATAATACATTTTTCTTACTACTAATTGACACATTGTCGTCATACTTCATCTTTTTTCTTTCTCTACCCATACTATACAGGTGATTATTTAACCACTTAATTGCATGTGCCAGTGTAAATTTCCTCTTATTTGATATGATATGGTAAGTTATTTATGATGCGCTTAATGCCCAGAGCTTTCTAAGCGCAGACCCGGGGATTGAACCTGTGGTGCTTCTTGTCGTTTTGACTCCAAGGCGAGTGTGTTGTCCCTGAGCTATCCTCCCTAGACTGATTAGTTACATTCCAGTGGATGCATTTGATTTGTTCTCTACTATCGAAGTCAGTAACAACAGGTCATCTTTCAAAGTCTCCTGGATGGGCTGTTCTAGTATATGTGCATCGAAGGAATGTTCACATTCTGCATCATTAGGATTCTGTCATTTTTGGCAGACATACTTGTCCTTCTGTCACTGATGAAAATCTATTCAGTCCTAAAACTAGGTTTAACGAGTGTAACAAAGAGGACTTGTCATCAACACACCTGAGCCAGCAGGTAAGTTATAAGGGTTTATTAGTTACATACACAGAAGGAAACACTGGCACATCCTTACCAGCCAGCTCTCTATCTCCAACTGTCCCCCATGGAACACACATTCAGATGACAACACTCTAAGCACAGAGACCTTACCACATTCCACTGACATCACCACTGCAGGGAAGACACAGGAGGAAAGACACTCATTATAACACATTTTGTTGCTCTGTTAATATTGCTTGAAATGTTAACTGGTTCTCGTTATCACACAAGTTGTCAGTATCTGAGTTGTGGAAGCCTTGGACTCCTACCTTTTAGGACTTTGAATCATGCACTACACTGGGGACCATTTGTGTGATACTAAGTATGAAACTAATAATGAAAATACAAGGGACTTTGTTGACTGATTGATTTACGTTTTGAACTGTAAACTGGTGTTGTAGGTCATAATCCCCTTGCCAGTCATAAACTACAGTTGTAAAACTCTTCTGTGGAGACAAGTAAATCACTGTAAAAAGACATGAAATAATTTTAAAGCACAGGTTGAATAATTCTATTGGACAGCAGCAGACTACATTTCAAGAGGCTGGTTGACATCACAATAGTTTCAAGGTGATAGAATCATATAAATAACATTCTAATGATAGAGGATGATTATGATTTATTTATTAGTTATTTGTAACAGACTCATTCAAGACAGAGATATTCCGACCCAGAGCACAACAGACAAAAATAGCTCCCTGGAAAGGGAGGGGGAGGGCAAAGGGAGGGTGAAGGAGTGAATGGGAAAGGATGATGAGGGAGAAATGGAACGTTCAGAAAGAGAATTTTGCTCCAAGATTGTGAACATGTTTTGGAGTGAATATTGTGCATTATTTTGAGTTCCTGTTTCAGTTTGTGTCATGCACGAAGAGCATGGCCCAGCATGAGCAGTCAAAATGATGTCCAACGATAAGGAAGGAACTCTCTCACCTTAGACCAAATGGTGAGTGGAGTTGCTGTGAGGAATTGTCATCTGGAAAGTGTGCAGAATTCCTGGCATTTTGGATTGGTATTAGTAATAAAATGATGCTGGTAATTCCATCTCTGAAAGGGAAATCTACTGATCAGGTTCCCCTTTCAGAAGTCCCATGCCAAAAGCATAGTGTGTACCTCTGCTCTGCTGCATAAGTATCCAGACCTTTTTTTGTTGTTTGTATTGTTTTTAGTTTATACAAACCTTTACATAATATAAAACATTTAAATGTCTTTCTCTAAGTATATAACAAGTATATAACATGTACATAAGAATACACCATTTAAAAAAAATGTATTTTCATATATTTCAAAACAATAAATAGAATTCAGATATAATCCCTACAAAACTTAAAACCAGCAAAAACTCAATAAAAAATCATTTAGACCAACCAAAAAAACATCTCTAAAATGTATAGATGATAAAAGCAAAGGCCTCCTGTTAGTACAATAAATGAATCTAAAGTGCAACATTGCATAGCTTATAAAATCCCACCATGTCATATTCCAAAAGGAGATAGAAACCAGTTAAAAACGAGTTCCTGCTGATGACTCCCCATTCCCCAATCTATTTAGTTCCAAATGTATCACAAAACCTGCAACAGCAAGACCAATAGAGGTAGAAATCAGTATCCTGATCTGCAATGCCTGTTCCACTAATGGCAGAAAGCAGTTTCTGAGTTTACAGGTGCCCACTTGACATCTGCAGTGACAGCCAAGCCTCTGCAGTGCAGGGACTGTATTTAAGATATGCACCCCTGTTACAAAAGCTACATAATCCCCGGAGAAGCTGACTTGGTTGGCATGACTGCAGCCTTGGGGATTGCCTCTTCTGTTCATATGCAAGGACTGGCAACGCCCTCCCAATAGAGAATGCCACTCCACAGGAACATGGCTCAGGAACAGGAAATCAAAGGTATACTCTAGGGTGTGGCAGGAGCTTGATCTTGCCGTGCATGCTGTGACATGTACCGGCATCGATATCAGCGATCCAGAATGCATGCAGGATGTTCCCACGCTCTGCACAGGTGAGTGGCTGTGGCAAGGAAATACAGAAGCCGGTAGAGCCAGCATCAGCTGTTGGCAAAAGGCAATTATGCAGATGACAGGCAGGGCATGGGTGGCAGAAGATGCACCCAAGACTCTAGGCCCTGGCCACAACCACTACAGCATAACACACCCATAGAAACAAACACCTACCAAACGACCACAGCCCAAAAACATAATACATTCACTTCAAAACTATGCACTTTAGTTAACATTCTAAAAAATGATTACAACCAACGTACAAACTCTTCAATACAACCCTCTTCACCCAATGCTCTTCTAATGACCCAAAACCAACATCATACTAAACTAAAATAGCCAGTAGTGTGCCCAGTGTTTAGTATGTCCGCAGACAACCGCAGTGACTGCAGACACCGCGAACACATCACAGCCTTCTCCCACCTAAACAAATACAGCATTTGACCAATCTCTTACTCCCCCACCCTCTCCAAGCACTCATACACACCAACACTCTCCCCAAAACTGGATTTATGCTCACTTCCAGCACTGTCCGCGCATCCAATATGAAAGGCGCATCAAAACAATTTGACGCACCTCACGCCTCATCCCAGCCAATCAGAGAGCATGTTGCATGTCCGCGGACATGAAGTAAGCCGATTATCCAATCAGTGTCTTCTGTCTGCAGAGCGAACAGGGAAGTGTTTCTGCGGAGCAGACATAGATATCACACATTTTTTAGACCTATTTTTTGGTCGTTTTAAACATACTACTAGACGGATTTTCACCAAATTTACAAAAGCACGCATTTAGGACCAAGCCACCACTCCAGCCACAAATTTGGTGAAAATCTGTGCATCAGTTTCGGCTATAGGCGCGACATACATTTTTTCTCCATTCAGTTTATGGGAAAAGAACACATTTTGAGTCCCCCCCTATAACTTTGCATCCCCCCCCCCCCCCGGACCAAACTTTGCAAAATTCAGAGTGGGCCATATACTTTTTTTGCAAAGTTTGGTACGGATTCCTCCAGGGGGACCGAAGTTATAAGCCGCCCAAAAAGTGCTCTTCCTATGGGTTTAACTCCACAGCTAGCACGGCTGTGTAATATGAACATTCAAGGAGGGACTTGTAGAGTACATAGAAGGAAAGGAGTGCATTGACCTTAGGATAAAGCCTGGCATTCAACATGAGTTTTCATTTTGCAAGAACCCCAGACGTCCAAGAGCTCTGTGTTTAGGTGCAGTTCATTTAGCTGCTTTGTGGTGTTCAATGGCTGACCTAGATCGTTTTTTGTATCTTAGAGGAATACACTATCTCCCATAAGTTTGTGAGCTTTTTAAAGAGAATTAAAAATGATGAAATGTAAAATGTGTTTCATAATGGTCCCTATTAGCATTTTAAGATACAACATAAGTCCATTATTCAGGCATAATGTTGAGTCATCACAAAGTGTTTTCCAACTGTGTGAGATATCAATAAGGTACGAGATAAAATAAAGCAAGCAAAGTATGAAGTCAATCCTCATATTGGTTTTATACATTTATTTTGTAGAACACACTTGATACCAAAGAGGTTTTTATGCACGTACCCAGGATACAAACCTATGTTGCTCTGGGTCGTTTAGCTTCCAAGACGAGCGCGTTGCCACTGAGCTATACTACCCGTGTCTGGCGCCTCAACTGTCCGCCGCAATGGCCTAAGGTAGGCGTGGCAATCAACACAAATATGTGCAGGTTGGCGTTGAGCCACAAATCGCCTATATAGATCTTGTTCATTGTCATTCACGTAAACAAAGATCCTTAAAGCAATCTGCTTGTTGGAGAAGAAATGTCTTCAACAGGTCCCAGAAACCCTGCAACTTGCAGGGACCAATGAAGGATGACCAAATCCAGAGTTCAATCCCATAGCCTCACCAAACAATCCCAACAAGCAACCCACACGCGGAAGATGATTTACAGTTTTCACTCGCAGTGTGTATCATATCCAGACTACAGACCATAGCTGCCTAAATACCTTTGCATATCACCAGGTGAAAATCAGAAAGCAAGCATGTTCAGCTCCAAAATGATGGCATGAGATCGGTCTACACAAGGGAGTAGCATGAAATCCAGTGAGGGTATAGTAGAGCAGGTGGACATATTTGGGGCTTACCAGGAAGACTTCTTCTAGTTTGTTGCCCAAATATGCCTTCCACCTATCCAGGAACCAAGGGACAGAATTGATTCCGGGCCCATGAAACAAACAGTATATTATGGATATCAAGTTGGCACTGGAACCTGCGGTGGCAACAATGGGCATGGTCTTGCAAGTAGCAGGGGGTCTAGGACAATTCTTCAATCTAGATTCCATCATGCTTCTGACACTAAAATATTTAAATGTAATATTAGAACCTACACGGTGGGGGTACAAAACATCTTGAGAGGAGACTGTTAAATTCAGTTTTGCTTTCCAAAACTTGCAAATGGTGGGGTCCATAATAAAAGCCACATCTGGCACATGCGATATAACTTAGCAGGAGGGGAGACATGTTTCAGTAGATACAGAAATGCTTTTTTAATCTCTATGTCCAGTGTGTATTCTTCACAGTATTGATCTCTGAGGGGTTACGACCACAGAAATCTTTGTGTTGAGGTAACGCATAGGTCATAGAAAATCCTTCCTGCAGCCTAATGTGATAGATCCATCCGACCCCTCGACGACATATTTATCAAAGTGTGTCTGAGGTACTGTGCAATATTAAAAGAAGCCTAGGCAAGTTAAAATGTGTATGCAGATTGAAGTTGAAAAGGTTCTGCCTGAAAAATATATAAAAGCAAGACCACACAGAGCAACAGAGGTTTGAATCCCGGATCCGCGCTTTGAAACCAAACTCGGGTATTAAGCGTGTTATAAAATTTAAAAAAAAAAAAAAAAAAATCTTAACAGTGGCCACACGATATACAACGCAGCATTACAGGTATGTTAGCAGTGTTATATATTTCAGCAAAAACTGTGACCAGGTTTGCTGCCATATTTCATGATAGTGAAAGTGACCCCCAAGATTGTTCCTCTAGCAGAAGTCGTTAAGGGACAACAAAGTTTTTTGGGGAATAGGTTCTGTTGAAAAGCCGATTGCCTTGATAACTAAGCAATGTAACCAGTAAGACATGGATGTGGGTGTCTGCTCACATGCCAATCTCACGGTTGCTTGTTTTAAAAATGACTGAAAAGCTCCCATTTTAAATCTAAGCCATTCACGCGAGATGTTGCCATCCTCTGTGAATCCGTATGACCTCTGATTACTGCAAACACAGCATGGTCCGCTGCTTTTCATAAACCTTTTGCACAGCTTGCACCGAAAAAAAAAAAAAGAAAAAAAAAACAACTCCACAAACCGATCAGTAAAGTGACCCTGCTAACATTGAGTGTAAAGCAATGGGCGCTTGACATTGCATTCGCATCCCAGTTCTTCAGACAGTAGGTATCATCCCCATCCATAAAGCCCCTTTCCTGCCCACTTAGAGCAAGGAAGCCTGTCAGGTGCCTTTCTCATTGATCCAGGCCCCAAGGCGAAGCGCGGAGCCGGAAAGCCTGTTTCTCAGATAAGAGATTCGTTCTGAAGAAAACGTGTGAAGTCAAAGGTTGCTTCTAAGCGTCCACCTGACAGAGAAAAGTAGGAGAGATCAGACGCCAAACGCAAGAAGCGCCTGTTTACCCTCAGCACGGCTCCTTTTCACAATGGCAGACCGAAGCATTCATTACTAGCAAGGACGCACAGGAGATAAGCTTAGGGCACGCGCTGCTGCCTCTCTTATTCATGCCTACAAAAGCATGTTGTTATCACAACCCCCACCGCGTATCTGTTAGTACAGCTCTCGCAAAAATAAGGTGAGCTCCAATAACAGGTTATGAAATCTAATTCCTGGACAGCAAAAGGCGTTTCTTCGCATTCGTTTGCAGCCTTGAGCTTAATGTATGTCGCCGCTTTAATTACGTCCAGGGACTCTCTTTTTCAAGCGGTTTTCCATCAGCTTTCGGAGTGAATGCATTTTTCATGAAGCAGCAGTATGTGCTCCTTGTAAAGGTGTTCACGGAAGTATTTTACCTTGGCCTTTTCGAAAGCTTTCGCCATCGCCAGTCAAAAGTCTTTCTTTGTGACCGCTGGTTAAAAAGCAACAACAAGGCATGGTCTCCTGCTGATGGCATCCAACCAAAAAAGGAACCAATTACATGTGTAGCACAATTTGCATGTGTTCTCAAACCATTCATTTTTTACTTACCTTTGGAGTTTTTTATGTAAAGAATGTGCATATGTATCCCCCATATAGCCTCTCTGGTACATATTTCCAATGTCAAAACATGTTCAGGTTCCATTGACAAATGACGTGAGAGAAAAGGAGAATGGGGACAGATGTTGTTAAAACACTTCTATAGAAAATGGGGACATGACCGGAAACACAATGGAGTCATCGTGATGGCTAAGAGGTAGATCAGAAGAAGAAGAAACAGGTGGAAGGAATAATAGAGGAAGCAATATATAATCACAGAACCATCAAATAGTCTTAGCATACTTAAAGATAAAATAAAAGAACATTAAACTAGATTGAAAAAAACACAAAACAAAAACGAACATACACAATCTAAGGCATTATATGCCAACAAGAAGTAACAACAATTCGAAGAGCATATTGCTTAGACAACAGCACTACTAACAAATATATATCCCACTTACTGCCCCAGGCCTATAACGGTTTATTGAGAAGCCACCCTCAACATGTGGAGTTCCTTCCCTCCCCACTCACGTGGTTATGCAATAAACAGTTTAACATTTTTTTTAGATTTTAGCCCTATTTCAGACACAGATCATGCCCTTTGGATCCCTCTTCCCTGAGCTAACAATGAGCCAAGAACCAGGCCGGTGTACAGGAAATATATTGGTATGTATTTAAATTAAAAGTAATAGAAATGAGCACAGAAATGACAAAAACCACTTTATCTGTGGCACAACACGATCAAATTCTCTCAGCATAAATACATCACAAAAATGAGTTAAAAAGAACACAATTATAATTCTTCACTTTCTGCAAATTTCACTTCACAAAATAATTACATTGATCAATAACGAAGGCACATATGTAATGTTGTGTGGTTTTGATTTCCTTGCAGGCTTAAAAGGGTAGCAGTAGGATTTCAATATTGGTAAAAATACATATGGCAATTATAATTTTACCCACAGTGTTGGTTTAAAATAAACACATGGTGATGTATCGCTTTGTTTTTCAGACCCTCCTTGCTTTGGCCTAGGTTGGGAAGTCAGACAGAACATTTGGAATGTTTTTGGGAATTTTGGATTTCAAACCCCACCTTACTGAAAGGCCTGTGTTGGGGAAGCTGGATAAAAAGGTTGGACTGAATTAAGAACAAAGACACCCCTCTTCCTTAAAGAAGTCGGGGTCAGCTGGACAACAATGGTTAACCAATTAAATTATAGGCTATAGTTTTCATCGCACACTGGGAAGTGAACTTTGTTAATTTCAAATTTTAAAAACATTCACCCTGTAGTGTTCTGCCAAATGGGGAATTAATTAAATTAATATTTTTTGTTAAATAGGCTAAGGATCTACACAGTTTTGCCCCTCCATCTACTATAAAGGGAAAGGATTCAAGTCAAGCAGACCCCACACCTTTTGGTTTTCCAGGGCTCAGTTCCACTTACATAGCAATCCTCTGTTTAAGGTTCAGAAAAGCCAGCAGCATCTCAGGACATTCTGGAAAGATAGGGCAGAGGTCGGGTCACTCCACTCTCGAAGATGGCCTCCTACGCACCGCCATAGGGCCCAGTCAGCTTTGAGGCCTTCCTAGAGATAGACAGCTCCACCCAGATGCACTCTCAGCAATCTCCTCTGGTGTCTCCTAACAGCTGTCAGGGGTAAGTTTGAGGAGCCTTCCTGATGGTCTGTCTCTTCTCCCTGTCCTCTTGTCTTTCTCAATTTGTCTGTCTCTCTGACCTAATGCAGTCCTCCTTCATAGCAGCAATGAAACCACTGATTTTACAATCGTGGGGAAATACCCTGCAATAATCCCTGGCACCAGGATTGGACAGTTACCCTTCTCTCTCCTCCCTAACCAAGCCTCCAATTAGGATTGGTTTAGAGGTTTGGCGCAACATACGCCATTCCCATTTGTCATAATCCTTAGTTCTCCTTTCAACATTTTGGCAAAAATGAGTTATGTATCACAACTTCATAATTTTACTAGCAACTGCTAGACTAAACATAGACTAAACATATGTTCTGTTTCCGCTAACCATGGGGAATTAGATAAGCTGACCACCAAATCTGCATCATGTAGCATGGCCATGTGGCACCTTTCTGCCGTTTCCATAAAAAGCACAACAGTTATAAATATGTAACTTATAAAAGCATATCCCTAATTTCAATTTCCACCCGCTCACAAATTCTCACATTTAGAACATGTTCAGATCCACCAGAAAACTAGTTTAACTGGCCCTTACAGTTCCCAGAGTCACAGGAAGATGAATTGTATATCCCCAAAATTGCCTGGAAATTACATAAAAAATGGCGCATAGATGAAATCCATCCATTTTATGATGGCTGAAAAAAAGGCCTAAATGATAACAGTCCTTTTAAATAAATTGTGAACGTTCATGTGGGACAAATGGTCCTGCTCCTGCTTTCGGCCACTTGTTTTCACCGGGTCAGCCTGTACCATTATCAGTCTCCTCTGTGTTGGAAGCATGTTCTATGAAGTGGGTGCCCCTATTTTCTCACATATTAGTCATGCTGCAGCCAAGGATGACTTTTCCTGAAGTCCCTGCTTTCAGAGCGAGCAGGTCTGGAGAACACTGAATTTCAACACCTTTAGTGGGACATTTTTATTGCGGTTGGTCATTAGATGGGAGATGTGACATACAGGCTGGAAGTGGGATATGTCCTTGTAAAATGTTTCCCACAACCAGCAAAAGGGTCTGCCTTGGGCTGGCATTTATTTCATGAAGACAAAGTCGCTCTTCAAATGTTAAAGGAGTTTTGTGGGTGAAACTTGATATACATTGCTCTTTGCCAACCCACACATCATGTTTTGTTTTCCTGCCATTTTTCTGTGATCAGTGATATTTTTTCACTTTTACTTTTTTCAAAAAACATTTTTATTTGCACACACATCAGGCCGTTTTTGTTTTCGATGTTTAAAGATCCTTTTTTCCATGTGTCAGGGATCTTTGATTCCTCCTTCTTTTGTAAATTAAAATGCTGCTCCTCTATTGATAATGGCAGGCACGCCCCTTTCCACATGGCTCTTTGATTTTACTTGAAAACCAAAAAAAAAATGTCAGGCCATTTTTGTTTCAGTGTTTAAAATCTTGCTATTCATGTGAAAGGGACTTCTGTCTGGGGCCTCTAAATGCACCCGTCATGCCCACCCCCCTGTTCTTCACTGACTCTATGTTGGGGAAGAGCAGGGCAGAGTGGGGTTTCATTAGGCGTCATTTCCTTCGTCAAGGAATGGGCACTCCAGTGTCCCCTTCCATCTCGCGGTTGGGGGTATTGCCTGGCACCCCCTTTTCTTCTTTCCTTTGAGAGTGGGCACTACAGCCTCCCCTTCCATCTTTGGGTAGGAGGGGGTGGAACAGCACCCCCTTCCTTCCTTTCCAGGTCCCTGGGGTTCTCACTGGACTCCGCTCTCACCTCCAGACTGGAAGTTAAGGAGGTTAGTTCTCTAATAAAAGATAGAAAGGGGTAGATTTACGTAGAATGTACAACAACAACAACAACAACATACAGTTATAACATGACATTTCCATTACAATAACACCATGTTTTATATATATATATATATATATAAAAAACAATTTTTGCTAAAATTGCTCTCTGCCTAAACACATAGCAGGTGCTTAAGGGTATGAATTTAGCCAAATTCATTAAATGTATTGAAAACACATGCTGTTGTAAAGTTGTAACAATGCAGACAACCTCACATGCTGCATGTATACAAAAAAGTCTCAAGCACACACGACCTGCTACTTTAAAACATTATCTTTAATTCACATAGGTACAGTGCATCATAACATAAATGAACATGCAAACATGTTCATCTGATTGGCGACCAAATGGTAAAAACACACTCACCCAAAAGGGTGGAAAACCCACGCATTCCGCCTGAATGCTCACGCTTCTTCAAGCTAGTAAAATCCAATCATGCTGAATTTTTATTTCAATTAATTTTGTGCATGTAAAACTTCACAAGTGTGACCCAATTTATATGATTATGGCCATGCGCTGTTAACCAATGACAGCATGTAGTCATTTGCCCCTTAGGGATATGTGTTACAAGCCTGTATGGTGAGCAGTTTTACATGCACCGAATTAATTGAAATAAAATTGTTTTTCTAAGGTGGCATGGTGGAGTAATTTAAACCTTATGTCCCCATCATGCAAGTTCAAATTAATAGGCACATTTGTATCGTAAACATGTATTTTACTCTGTATTTTCTTTGTTAACATTGGTACTTATAGCCTTTCCAATATGGAAATGCCTTCATCATTGTGATCACATGACTATTGTACCCGTGATGGGGGGAGGAAACGTGATGTCCGTGAGTCTTAGCAGTGCACGGTGGCGGCGCGAGTTATGGTTGCTTATCTTACCATAACTGCCGAATTTCAGGGGGTTTTCGGTTTTACTTTGAACCATAACGTCCCTTTAACAAAGTTTTTTCACTGAATTTCATAGGTTTTTAGTAGCGCAACTTAACCATAACGTCCCTTTAACAAAGTTTTTTTTTACTGAATTTCATAGCTTTTTAGTAGCGCAACTTAACCATAACGTCCCTTTAACAAAGTTTTTTCACTGAATTTCATAGGTTTTTAGTAGCGCAACTTAACCATAACGTCCCTTTAACAAAGTTTTTTTTTACTGAATTTCATAGGTTTTTAGTAGCACAACTTAACCATAATATCCCTGACTTCATATACATGTAACATAGAACATACTAACCCCTTTGTAGTGATTTTCATGTCAGCGGACTACCGCCATGTCCGCGGACAAATCGAAAATCTGGGCGTGGTGAATGTAAATAATGTGCCCCATTTCCCCTTTGAAGTTGGCTCTGAATAGAGCCGTTGTTTTTTTTTTTTTACAGATGCTTGACAGACACCTGTTATTTTGTATTTTTTTTCTTGTTTTTTTTTTCTTACTTTACTCCTAAAATCTTTACATAACCTTCTCCAAAGCATCCCTTACATTCCAAAATAGAAAGGCATTTCCCGTAAAAGATAAAGAAATGCCATCTTCTTTAAAATTAACAGCATTACTGGCATCAATATTCTGATTGTTACAGAAGAACATACCAGCTCCAAGCATGAAGGCACACATGCCTCGGTTGATGACACAACCAGCAATGTTTTGCTGAGGACAAAAAACTGAACTATTGTCCCATATTGCCCTAGGTAGTAATTGAGAAAAAATTACTTTTGCATTTGGAAGGATCTTCATTACGGCTTGAACCAAGCGTTCCAAATCAGCCAACTAATTAGGGGCACTGACGTTGCCCAAATGGAAAGCACCATAGTGCAAAACTACCACATGTGGACTGTTCATCGTGGCCATATCCTCACAAACGTGTACAATTCCCTGTACATTGCAATCAGGCACAGTGCTCCACACCACCTCCACTCCTTTCACATCAAAGTTCTTTGCAACATGCCTGCATTCAGCGTACTGCTGTAAACCATGCACAAACATATCTCCGAGCACCAACACCCTGACTTTCTCCACTTCTGCCATCTTCACCACACACAGTCTCTTTCAACACAAATCCACAACCTCGACATCTGATTGGCTGATCCGTACAGTCTTCTTTCCATGTTGGATTTCCTGGAAAAACCCGGATGTAGCACGCCCTGTCCACGAACAGCCGCGGTGTCCGCGGACGGCGTCCATTATACTCTCTGTGCCATTCCCTCATTGCATACAGCTAAGCAATCACACAATACGAATAACCTCCTCAGAACACCCCCATTTTGTGAATTTTCGAACATTTCAGGACAATTATCATTTCTTTATTCAACATATTAACATTACAAATATTATACTTTCATCTTGTACTCTGCACACAATGCTATGTTTCTCCATTAGTAGCTCAGTATACTAGATAGAATCCCATAATACAATGCTATTTATATCAATTCATCGTTCAAAGCACTAATAACGGTATGATATTTATTGCAATATCCTTGACACTTTTTTCGCAACATTATAATAAAAATCCCTAGTACACAAATTCCATGAAAAGTACGTACACATGTGATGTCATCAGTGATTTCATCAATGACATTTGCGATGTCATCTTTGATGTCCTGGGTGTTAGTCTTAGCAGTGCACGGTGGTGGCGCGAGTAATTTTTCATAGCTTACCATAACTTGCGATTTTCAGGGGTCTTTTGGCTGTACTTAAAACCATAACGTCCTTTAAACAAACTTTTTTTAGTATCACGCAAAAAATATACAAACATGGCGTGCAAAAACCAACTTCTCACAGATGGCTTTACACAGAATGTTGCAAAGTAAGAATGTATGCTCGTTCACAGTGAAGGTCAGCTGCTTACATTTTTTTCTCGGGCCCCGGAGAGGCCCACGAAGCGGACTATAAGGTTGTATTGGGTTTTGACCTTGACAGACAGAGATTGTGATGAAAGACTTCTCTTGAAGTATTGTTGCTAAAACGTAAGAGAAGATAAGGATGAAATTCATGAAACGAAACCACTTTTATATATTATATCACTATGCGAAAGATCGTTGGCACACGCGGAGTCGTATTTTGGGACTGCACCACTCGTAGACAATGGAAATTGCAATTGTACTGTAAGTAACCCTTTAGATTATTTTATACCAAATATAATTACAATAGCGTAGCATCAAAGACCGCTCAAGTTGAACTTGTTCGTTGAAAGTGGCATAATGTTTTCTACCGCGCACTATCACCGCCGAATTGATCCCCTGTTTTTTAGAGGGCTCTGAAAAAGGCAGACGACACAGGGTGGGTTAATACAAATAATTTAACTGGTCTATAGGCGGTCAAGCGCTCTTCTCGCTGTGCCACTTCCCTGTAGCCTGTCAAATGGCACAGCGAGTACAACTCTCGCTTTGACATCCGTGCACAGCTTGCTAACGCAAGTTCGAATCCCGGCAAGGCCAAACTCAGCCTTTCATCCTTCCGTGGTCGATAAATGAGCACCACACCGTGGTTAATAATAAGCACTGCTTAGATACCTCACGGTTCTTAGCGCTATATGAATGGGAAAATATTATTATTTTATTATTGGCATACTCCGTTGCACTATCTTCGATAGCAAATAGTTTCACGCCGTAATAAATAAAATGATGATTTTTAATGAAGATCGGCTGGTGAGACTAATTTATGTTTTTTAAAACAGGTATGTGGCCCCATTTTGCCTATGTCACGATTTACAGACTCCAGCGGATGGGGTCTTCAACTGCCAGGTGCAGGTCCAAATATGCAACTTCATGACCCTCACCATTTTATGGTACAATCGCCAAGGACCAATATGCCCTTACGCAGTACTAGCGGCTACAAACAACATACCAACCAATAGGGTGGTCTAATCGCTCGTTTTTGCAGCAACCTTCCGATTATCAGAGCGACCATTTACTGCTTTTATCATAAACCAACAGCCTATCTACCGCAAAGGAACAACGCGTGGCTCCAAATAAACTTTTGCTGATCGACAGCAGAGACAATAGCAAATCGCTGAATATTCACTAAACATTTCATATGAAATAAATGTACTTTACCAAATGTACAATCCTGCTGTTTGCTTTTAAATCACTGTTTCATATTCCGAATTGTGGCGCGCTGTGTCGTGACATAATATGTGTTGTCTTCCGGGTTCTGTATAAAGTCACTTAGGACTGGAGAGGACTGGGTGCGTTTGATGACGCACCCTGTAATGTCACGGAGAGAGGTGGGGAATATGAATGCTTTGATAATATTAGGTTTAGGGGCGGGAGATATGATTTAGTGTTGCAAAAGCAAGTCAGCCAGGTCAATAGCGCCAGTCATAGGATTATCACATAATGTCGGCGCACACCAGCCAGATTTATCGTTTCCTTAGTGGACAAAAAGTCGGTTGACGCCCATAGGAAATTGTACTATTAGCAGACAAAAGGAGTGATCTTAAAACACTTTCACCCTGACAACGAACAATACAAACAACGTTCTCAGAACACCCCCATTTTGTGTAATTGCAACCATTTCGAGACACCGCGAGTGTTCTTAGAACACATTCAACTAGACAGATTACAATACGGACAGCGTCCTGAGGACACCCCCAGTTTGTGTATTTACGAACAATTAAGTGCACCACGAGTGTTCATAGCTCATTTTTACCTTCCTTGCGAACAAAAATGACACATACTCCGTCCTCTAAACACCCCACCATTTAGTTTATTTACAAAATGTCAGAACAGCCGTGTTCTCCGCGGACAAATCGAACGCAACAAAAACATCTAGCACATAATTAAAATACAACTTTGAACCTATCTCATACTCCCCCATCCTCCCCAAAGACTTTTACACACCAACACACTCTACTAAATACACATTTTGAACAAACTTTCACCGCGCTGTCTGCGGACGTCCGCAAATTCAAGATGGCGGGCGCGACAGAAAATCTGACGCGCATCACGCACCACGCCGCCCAATCAGTGAAAACGTCGCATGTCCGCGGACATGACGCAAGCCACTGGGCCAATCGGGGTGCTGTCCGCGGAGCGAACAGGGAAGTCCGTCCGCGAAGCGAACACAGATATCACACATTTTTTTGCCTTACATTTTGGTCATTTTTAAAAAAACTACTGGACGGATTTACACCAAATTTGCAAAAGCACGCTTTCGGGACCAGGCCGCCGCTCCTGCCACAAATTTGGTGTAAATCCGTCCAGCGGTTCGGGCTGTAGCCGTGCGCAAAGTTTTTTCCCATTCAGTCTATGGGAAAAAAAAGTTTTGGGACCCCCCCTATAACTTTTCCCCCCCCTGGACGAATCCTCACCAAAAATTCAGAGTGGGCCACATACTTTTTTTGCAAAGTTTGGTGAGGATTCGTCCAGGGGGAGCGAAGTTATAAGCCGCCCAAAAAGTGCTCTTCCTATGGAAACACCAACTTAACCATAACTACATGGCCGCTACCGCGGCCATGTAATATCTATATATCTATATCTATATATCCAAACTTTTATCACACCGACTGAACGGCGTAATGTTGAGCCGTACTCCTGGAGTGGGATTCTGCTTTCAGGTTCCAAACTTGCATACCGCAGATTGCACCACAGTCCAAATCGGTTAAAATCTCCTTTATTCAAAAAAATGTAGTTTTAAAATTCGCACGGAAACTTCCAACCCTCGCCCAGCCTGACAAAAGTCTCCTCCACAGATGACGCGTTTCGCTACAGCTTGTAGCTTGGTCACATGATCTTGCTTACATCTTGGACACACCTTTATTCCCTTTCCCTCGGCAAACGCTGTCGTAATCAGGATTGAAACAGAAAGAGGACTGGATTCGTTCTCCAGCAGTCCTGCCAGAGGTTCTACTACCGCCATTACGCAGTATAACCCGCAGTATTTCGGCCTATTTATCTACATATATGTTCCATCGTGCAGTCTTATCGGTGACCCTGTTTGCTGCAAGCCTGATGTGTTTTTTACATAATGTGGTGGATACTTCATCAGCGCTCTAGTTCAATTGAGGTGTCGGATGTATTATGACAGGTACCATACCGTAATTAGGTTCATATGATTTATCAATGTGTGTCAGAACCTTTAACACTGTCTTACCATATTATGTTTGTTTGTTTGTTTGTTTGTTTATTTGTAATGCGCGAGCATACCCTAAGGTATCAGTGCGCAGCAGTTACATGAATATGCGAAGCCTAGTTACAACAACAAAAATATTTACATACACACAGTAATAGTAATAGCCCGATAATATACATATATACAAATTAGCACAAGTAGGTACAATATGAACAGATGACAAGAATATGAGGGACTTAGCACCTGGGTGTGTTTGAAGGCCTACGTTTTCAACCATAAAACAACCTTAGTTCGGAAGTTTTGATACGGCAAGTCCATTCTGAGGGTTGGCGGCAGGGAGTTCCACAGTTTAGCTGCTTTCATTGGGAAGCTGTTGCCCCCTAAGGTAGAACGTTTAAAGTAGGGGACAGAAAGGCAGTCTTTATATGCTGTTCTTGTGGGTCTCAGGGAGGTTTGTCTTTGAAATCTGTCAATCAAGTAAGTTGGAGCAGCGTTATTGAGAGATTTGTGGGTAAGTGACACAGTTTTTAGGAGAATTTTGTCTTTGATAGAGAGCCAATTATTCTGTTGGCTATATGCTGTGATATGATCTCTCCTAGAGATGCCCAATGCCGCTCTAAGAGCGTTATTCTGAAGAGTTTGTAGTTTGCTGGTGGTGGCTTTGGAGGACCCAAGATAGAGAGCATTGCAGTAGTCCAGGCGGGACAATATGAGGGCTCTAGCGAGGGTCAAACAGCTAGTGTAGGACAGAAAGGGTTTGGCTGCACAGATCAGTTTACACGTGTAGGCCATGGAAGAAGCTAGGGAGTTCACCTGTCTGTTGAAAGAGAAGTAAGAATCCAAATAGAAGCCTAGCGTTTTTACCTCTTGTCCTACTTTGATACTATTGCCATCGATAGTGAAGGAAGAGTAGGCAGGGCCTAATTTTTTTAAACTGGCGGTAGTACCCAGGATGATAAGTTCAGTTTTATCATCATTCAGGCCTAGTCCATGTGTGGCCATCCATGCCTGGATGATGATGTACACTATTATTATTATTATTATTATTATTATTATTATTATTATTATTATTACTCTATTCACCATGGCCAAATCCTTACCATAATCTCCAGAAAGCGGAAGGAATATCTGGGTATCATCTGCGTAGTTGGTTTAGGTGATACCGAGATGGACCAGATCATCGAAAAGGGGCTTGGTAAATATATTGTACAGTGTGGGGGAGACACAGGAGCCCTGTGGCACACCACAGGTGATAGGTATGGGGTCTGCTGCTGCTGTAGGTGAAAAGACCCTCATAGATCTGCCGTTAAGGAATGATCTAATCCATGTGATGGCCTCAATGGAGAAGTGAGCTGATGTGTTGAGGTGGGTGCACAGGACAGAGTGGTCAACCAGGTCGAATGCTGCACAAAGGTCTAACAGGAGGAGTAGGGTGGCTTGGCCATTGTCTCTAAGATTATCAATCTGTGTTTTAAGGTCAATGAGAGCAGTCTCAGTCCCGTGTTGTGGACGGAAGACGGATTTTCTAGCTCCTAGTTGGTGATGTACTTCCAAGTACTTCTGTATTTGTACGTAGGCAACCTTATCCAAAATTTTTAGAAGGAGTGGTATGGTCGTTATAGGTCTATAGTTTGTGGGCGTGGCTGGGTCAAGAGTGTTTTTTTTAGTAGTGGAACTACCCAGGATTTTTTTTAATTGGTAGGATAGAACCGGTGGAGAAGGAGGCATTGATTAACTTTGTAATGAAGGGGGAGAGGTCACGGGCAGCATCCTTAATGAGCTGTGCAGGGGACAGATCTCCCTGACAGTTGGAAGGCTTCAGTGACAAGATGCTTTTTCTACTTCAAGTGTGGTGACTTTAGAGGAATTGAAGCGGGTGGTTTCCCTTAAAGTAGGCTTCTCAGGCAGTTTGGAAGGGAGGGGGTCGTTCAAGGAGGCTTTTTTACAAGAGATTTTGTTTTGTAGGGTAGCAATCTTGTTAGCTACGGCATTTTGGATTTCTGAGCACCAATTTTTATCTTTAGTACAAGTATCTGGTGGTGCTACATGGGTTTCTACTTCTTTCAGGATGGAGAATAATTCCGTCATGTTTGATTTGGCTTGGGATATACGGGAATCGAAGGAGGTTCGTTTTGCTAGGCAAATTTCTTTTTTGTAAAGGGCAGCGAGTTTAGTAAATTTGACTTTATTGGCTGCTGAAGGGAGTTTTTTCCAGGTGGCCTCGCAGTTTCTCTTTTGCTGGCTTAAGTTTTTCTCGAATGGTGTATACCATTTGTTCAAGTGCATTTTGGGTTTATTTGGTTTGAGTTTGCGGGGGGCGATTAGGTCTAGTGAGGTGGACATGATTTTATGTATTCTTCAATTAGCATCTCGGGATCCGAGTTGTCAGGTAGTGTGTTGAGAGTGGGGAGTAAGTTTGGGATAAGTCTGTCCACAGTGATACTCTTTTTGTTTCTCGTGAGTGTGGGTGGAGCCCTACTGATTGGCACGGGTGGGGGTCGGCTAGTAGAAAGCATGAACGATACCAGATGGTGGTCAGTCCAGGCTAAAGGTGAAATGTTCATGATGTTAGCTAAACAGTTGTAGCCAGCCACCCAATCGAGTATTCTCCCTTTGGCATGTGTAAGTTCCATACTTCTTTGGGTAAATCCTAATTCAGAAAGGGTATTAAGCGTAGTGCTGGCAAACTGGTCTTCCAGGTCATTGAAGCCCATATTAAAATCCCCAAGGGTGAGTACTTGAGTGGAGCTTTTAAGGTTGCTGGATAAGATGATGTTAATATCCTCATCAAATGTGCCTATTGGGCCTGGAGGGCGATAGATCAAGTGGATGTTGAGGGTTTGTGCATTAGTAAGTGGAACTTTAACTAAGAGTAGTTTGCATGAAAGGACATTAATAGGGGTTGCTAATCTCATGGTGAGACTACATTTGTGGATAATAGCAACACCCCCTCCTCTGGAATTGGGTCTGTCTTGTCTCAAGACAGAGGGCCTCATCACGACTTGGTGGTAACGGTAACGCTATTAGTGCAGGCGGTATTAGCCCTACCGCTGGACTCCCCGGCGCTAATAGCGCCAGATCACGAGTTCAGCGGTAATGTCAATCCCCATTCCCCAATGAGCCCATTCGGGAATGCCCCATTCCCCATTGGGCTCAATGGGGAAATTTCGCGCTAATACCGCCGGCGGTATTAGCTCAGAGCTGGGGATAAATCCGCTGAAGTCCTGCTTTGGCGGACCCTTAAATCTGGCGGTAATAGCGCTACCGCCGGATTTAAGGGTTACCGCCAAAGTCGTGATATGGCCCAGTGTCATTATCTGGGACTGAGAGCATGAGCATGGGACCAGCTGCCGGATGTAGCCATGTCTCTGTGATAGCAAGGAGGTCAAGGTCTTCTTTGAGGATCAGGTGTGCAATTTCTGTTGCATGAGCTACTAACGATCTGGCGTTGACCGCTCCCTTGATTTGGGGGCTCGCGGTGGTTGTAGTAGTTATATTAGGGGGTGGTTTTGTATTGTTTCAGGTTTACTCTGATTAGAGGGACTGTGTGGAGGTTTGGGGTTCTGAGATGAGTTGGGTTTTAGGGTGGTTAGGCGAGGCAAGACTGTTGTGGTTCTTAGTCTCTGTATAGTGGGCATAGAACGAGCGAGAGGCTCATAGATTTTAGCTAATCTAGCTCTGAGTGTTAAATTCCTGTCAGTAGTATGGCAGGGGAGGCTGGTAGGTAGTGATGGATGTGAGTCAGTTATATCTAAAGATGAACTGCTAGATGTCTTGAAGTTGGGTATAGTCGAGTACATAGTGATAGGTGAGTAAGGTGACATGCTAAGCAGTGTTGTGTTATTTATAAGGAGCAGGAGGCAGGCGAGCAGGCTAGTGACCAAGGGAAAAATGCTAAGTGGTTAGAGCAAATATGTTATATATTTGGAAGGTTGGCCTAGCGCTTAGGAGAGGTGCTTGGACCTAGGCCGAGGCAGGATTGGGCTCTCCCTAGACAAAATGGGTTATGGTAAATCCTTGAAGGTGGGGTGAGACACAGAGGGTTCAGGTCACATAATGTCATTAGTGCTAATTAATAATAATAATAATTTGGCATTTATATAGCGCTACGAACCCTCAGGTATCTGAGTGCTGGTTATTATTACCCATGGTGTGTGGTGCTCATTTATCGACCTCGGAAGGATGAAAGGCTGAGTTTGGCCCTGCCGGGATTCGAAAATGTGTTAGCAGGTTCTGCACGGATGTCAAAGCGAGCGCTCTACTCGCTTTGCCACTTGACCGGCTAAGTATTGGGTTCACAGGTATAGCGCTTAGGCTAGGCCCTATGTGGTTAACAAACAGTCAGTCAAGTACAACGACTAATGGTATAGCGCTTAGGCTCGGCCCTAGGTGGTTAACAGTCAGTCAAGTACAGTGTCTAATGGTATTCATATAATAGGCACTCGGCAGTGCTCTAAAGACTAACAACTAGTAACAAGTAGCAAGATTGGTTTAAGATGCATGGCATAGCATTGCACTCGGCAGTGCTCCAATGACTAACGGCTAGTAACAAGTAGCCCACGGACTAAGATGCATGATGTAGATTATACAGATAGGGCCGCAGTAGGCCGTTGGCAGACTTAAATGTTAACATGAGATTAATTACAAACAACATCAACTGGGTTCTGGGTATGATAAACAACCATATGGTGGTGACTAGTGCCAATCGAGTAGCAGTTGAGATACAAGGCGCATGTAATATAAGCAAGCTCACAATGGGCAGTTAATAGGCGGGCATTCAAGTATACATTACGTAAAGTAGTGAATCGGGCGGCACGATCAGGCGAGATCGGCATCTGTAACCTCTAACACTGTCTTACCATACTATGTTATCTAATCTATATGTGCAGATGTTCTAGAGTGCATAATGCAAATTCTTATTGTGGGCAGTTTCTCTGACTGTCTCATGATTTCCTTAAAGTGCATAGTGCAATTCTATACATAGGATGAAAATAAGAATAAAAACGATATAACATAATATCCATCTGTATATCTAGTGAACCGTGTCAATATGGTGATGACTAATCTGGTACCTCAATGCTATCGTGAAAAAATGCACTCTGTCATGTGATAAACCTCATATATGGACCTCTTGAGTGAACAGGCTCAGTACAACCATTGTTCTTCATGTATGTTTAGGATAAAGTGCATAGTGCATCCCATAGCGGTTCTATTTTACTCATATTGATGTATGAGCCTCTAGAATGAACAGGCTCAATATAACCATTGTTCATCATGTAAACTTAGCATAAAGTGCATAGTGCATCACATATTAATTCTACGGTACTCTATCTAAAATGCCTTTGTATTTTCACAGAATGTATAGCAGTGTGCATGTCTACAGAGCACCAACACATGGTTCATAATTTTGGCAAGAGCAAACAATGAGGGGGTATACAGGATCACTCAGGGTGTCTAATGATGCTTCTAAAAGGCTCTCCACCTTCCTAAAATTGATGGGAGTAGTTAGAATGTTACAAGAACAATGATAATTAACAACAATGTAAGGAAATTAGCAATTCATCTAATATTAAACAAAAGATTCTCCAAAACAATTCTCTGAAAAATGTGTACAAAAATATCACCGGTACAGTACTTATTTCATTAATCATTCACCCAAGAATGTATAAAGTTCCTCATCGATATTGTGTCCTAGCGGGGTCTTACTCTCAAAGTCAATGATATATCGTGTTTCCCGTTGCCTCAACAGTTTTTCTCTATTTCCTCCCCTTAGTCCAATGTGAATTTGTTGTAACCCCATAAATGAAAAGTCACATAGCTTCCCTTCATGTTTCTCCCAAAAATGCTTAGCTATCGGGTATGCAAAGTCACGATTTTTGATTGCTCTGATATGCTGTTGGATACGTATTTTCAACTTGCACTTGGTGCTTCCAATGTACCACTTCTTGCATGTGCACTTCAGTGCGTACACAATGTACTCCGATTCACGGGTGATTCTTTCCGTGATGGTAATAGGTTTTTTGAGTACTGGATGTAGATAGGTAGAGCACTCATCCGCAAATCGGCTTATCTTGCATTTTGTGCATTTGTAGAAACCCTTATTCCTGCCGTCTAACCACATGGATTGATGGGGAGTAATATCAGGTTTTTCCACTATTCTACTGACTAATATACATTATCCTGCAATGTATTGGGAGATCTGGCCTTTACATCCCTTAATACACACATTACCCATTGCACCTTACGGCAGTGGGGTAACATGCGCACATTTCCATACACTTTATTCCACCAAAGGTGTTTCATCACGAACATGTACAAGTCCATTTAAAAATATGGGAGCAGTCCCTCTGATACTCCTTATGTTAGCAGGTACACACAAGGTTTTTTAAGATTCCGCGTGTTTTACAGTGAACAGTAAATATGCGCATTCAAATAGCTTTTCACTCGTGTTCCGCGAGTGATCACAGCCCAGACACCAGCGTCCCAGAGGACTTGGTCTCCATGGAGACATCCCCGCCCCAGAGCTCACACCCGGGGGTGGGGCGCAAGGCGTACGTGCTCCAGCTGGACTACGACGCCTCTCACCGTCTCCATGGAGACCAATAAAAGCAATCCATAGCCGGTGCGAGCACGCTTGACAGTGGCTCACTCGGCTTTTGCTACTCGCGTGAACAGTCACACGGTAAGAGAGGGTACCTTAGAGGAATTACATCTTAGACATTAGCGACACCAATAGTCTGGTTACAGTCTGTCTTTCTCTCTACAGAGATTTCTGTGTATACGGTCATACACACAAAAGAAATTAGCATTTAACCAGGTAGGACCCGTATTTTTATTAAATCTAAGCGATGATGATAAAACTAAACACCACGTTAGCTAACTTAAATGTGCTTTTATTTTGTTTTCTCTCTACCATGGGGCGCACAGATTGTTTCTACACACAAAATGGTATGTGATTCTGTACTGGCTCAATTTAAATGACATGGTTTGTAAATCTGTTCATTATGGAGAAGTATATGATCTTTATGGAATAATAGATATGTGGTACTAAACATTGCCTATATACTGCTTGAAGAAGGTTAATCCGAAATGCATTGGCACTTATGTATTATGGGCAACTCGAGGTGAAAACTCAATTCAGAATTTTCATGATAACGTCACTCTAAAGAAAATAACAGGAATGTGTATTAAACATATCCAGATACAAAATATTCATTTTGAATTAATTTATTGCACCTTGAACAAACTCCTTGCGAAGCTTTCTTTTTTTAAATTTGCAGCAACCTTATGGGGCAAACTGAGAAGTGCCATTCTTAACAAGGTGTAAGCGCTTTGTTTTTTTTTTTTTTCGAGTTATTTCAGGTGCCATGAAGCTGCTGACTAACCTGTCTTTTATAGATTGACATTTTCGAAATGAGAAATTAGGGTAGCTACCCAGTGATTGTTTCAGATCTGTATCCACCACCAGTGTGGTCCAGTGCTTCCGAATAATGGTTTTGATGGCCTTTGCTGATTATCCATATGTTAGTATAAGGCGAGTTGCTTCTTCTTTATCTATGCTTTGTGTCTTATTTGTATGATCCAATAACAGCAACGATCTATCACACTGACGTGCTTTCAAATATGCTCGTTGGATAATTTTTTTGGGGTAGCACTGTTTCTTAAAACCCCATGCTGTCATTTTGCTCCCCTCATCATAGCTACCCACTTCGGAGCAGTTTCTGTGTAAGTGGATAAACTCGCCTGAAGGGATACTCCAAATCAGATTTTGGCTATGTGCATTGCTCAATGAACTACATATCTCATGATAGTTCTTCCAATGATCTTTGATAGTTTCTGCAACCATTACAATACCAAACCCATGTGGAGGCTTGTCATACGCAGTGATGTCATCAATGAGATTTGTGATGGAATCTTTCATGTCATGGGTGTTAGTACTTGCAGTGCACACTGGTGGCACGAGTTATGATTGCTTAGCTTACCATAACTGGCTAATACCGTTTTTTTTTCTCGGTTTTACCTGTAACCATAAGGCGCTGTAACAATGTTTTTCCACTGAATTTCATAGGTTTTTGCTAGTGCAACGTAACCATGACGTCCCTTTAAAAATGTGTTTTATTAATGAATTTCATAGGTTTTTAGTAGGGCACTGTAACCAGAATGTTTCTTTAGCATAGTGTTTTCAGTAAAGGCGATAGTTTTTTTTAGTATCGTATCTTAACCATAACATCCCTTTAACAATGGGTACGAGAGTGCAGACTGAAGAAGGTCACTACAATGTAGTAAGTACACTGAAGTTTGTCTACTAACTGCATAGGTGCTGCAGTAAACAATAGTAGAGAAGCATAATGTTTCATCTATTATGGAGCAATGACAAGCACCTTAAAGTAGCTGGAAGAAAATTCCCCTCATGATTCAATGACTTACACTACTAACCCCATTGGTACGCACTGTACTGTGAAGCATACATTATGTAATATATATATTCCTATATGTACACAAAACACATGTTCTTTTCTGTGAGAAAACACATTGGAAAAGAGAGCAAGGCAGCACAAGCTGCAACCCTTCCACAACAGCATACGGCCAGAGCGAAAGGAAAGAAACTCTGTGCATAGCAAAAAGGACAGCCTGGAAGCTAAAGTGGAAACGTTGGTGAACAATTGTGCGTCTGAAAGGTTGCGTACAAGGGTGTATTACTGACAAAATGAAACAGCATTAGCAGACCTGCCCGTGTACCCCTTACCCATGTCAAAGGGCGTCTTCCCCTCAAAATCCCAATTCCCCACAATAAGTATGCAGAGTCTAGCATAGTCTGTTGAGGGAGTGACATGAGAGCGTACTGTGGAATTGCTGCTTGATTTCTTCACTTTATATTGCTGCTGGGTGGAGACTCTTCAAAAGCTGACTCGCACCACAGAGCGGTCACAGAGTCTAGCATTGTCTGTTGAGTCAGTTGAGGAAGTGGAAGGTGGATGTGCCCATTCCCTTCCCTTCCACTCTATTTTTATTTTTCATTGAAACCTCAGCTGAGTGACCGGAGAAGAGTAACATGAATGGAGGATCCCGAGATATGTCTTCTTCCTCTTTATGGACAAGAGCACAATGAAAATAAGAGGCGCCCGCTGAGCGAATGGATGCTCTGGCACATGAGACGCAGCACCATTCACAAGTACCACAAGTAAGTCAATATCACTCCTGCACTTGTGATCCGTGGGAGCCGAGTAAAGGAATAGATGAAGTAGTTGAACTATGTGACAATCCACATAACAATCACAACAATCAAAACATGCAATATGAACAGGGGGAGCAAATAAGTGCGACCCAAACACCGCAACAGAGGGCACTGTCAGGGAGTAAACCTACGCATTCCTTGCATCCATCAGTATGCTCGGAATCTGCAAATATAAACAGTGTCTCTAAGAAAGGCAAAGCCAATAGCCTGGATAACTCTGACAATGGCAGGCATTTGATGTATGACAGCACTACGTCGTGGTCAGAATATCGGACTGACAGAGAATGCAGAAACCATGTCCGACTATACACACCCCCTGAAATTGCAACCGTAACCACTGAAGTAATTCCAGCTTTACGAGTTTTGGCATGGCGCGTTCATGCCGTAAGCAAAGCTGACACAGACTTAAATGGCGCGACTTTAAATGAAACAACACAGCGTAGAGGAGTAATGCGACATAGTAGCTGTCAGAAGGAGCAGACATGCTGCACCCTCCAACTGAAGCCTAGTAACAAGCCAATTGAGAAGAGCAGTCCAGAACTTCAACTTAGCCCCAATGATTTATTACTGCTCCCAACGGGCATCAAACTAAGCCTGATTTAAACAAACTAAATGAAGATAATGACGAGGTGTTCCATCCTTTTTCAAAAGCGCTTGATTTTGGTAGACCTCAAGCAGGGTGTTGGGATGGCATTTCTCTACCAGGTGATAAAACCTGTGTGAACTCATTGCAAACAGACAACAGATGCAACTCTCTAGAGGTGGTCAACACATTATTGTATGATCTCACTCAACTCAAGAAAACACATATCACAAGGAACAGATCCAAGACTCCTCCAAATCACGGCACACATGACAAGAAGATCGAAATGCACAATGCAATCTCTCATGGCAAATCCACACTAAACACATGGGCTAGAGGAATACCCAAAAGAAGAAGGATAGAGAGCAGTATGTCAGTAGAGCAGTAGACTGTTCTACAAGGCAATTTGGTATCAGAGGCTGATTGGATACTGCCTTATACTCATTTATATAGCAGAACAAAAAAACACCATACCGACCCACCCAGAGTTCCCACTTCCATGCTGGGAGCTTACCTTTACAAAGGAATTTATTTTTATTTTATTTATTTTACATTTATAAAGCGCTCACACAGCCCGCAAGCATCGAGGCGCTGTTACAGGAATTGTTAGTTTTTCTTAATTGTGTAATTGTGTTTTTTTCTTTGTCTTAGTTACGTATTTATAACGCGCTTAAACACTCAGAGGTTTCTAAGCGCGGACCCGGGGATCGAACCTGTTGTTGCTTTGTGTCGTCTTGCTTCCAAGACGCGCACGCGGCCGCTGTGCTATCCTCCCAGGAAGACATTGCAAGGGTGATCAGTAATGCAAGTGTCTCAAGAGTTCCTGGTCCTGATGGGCTAACAAACTATACGGTCAAGCAAAACCCTAAAGAATGGTCCTAAATTTGTCATACTCTATTCGAAAGGATCACCAATCAATGCTGTACGCCACAATCTTGGAAAAGCGCAATGATTGTGCCAATCTTTAAAAAGGGCAATAGGGCTAATCCCAAAAATGACAGACTGATAGCCCTGTTAGACGTACTAGGTAAGGTTTACACAGCCCTATTGCAACAAAAACTTGTCGAATGAGCAATGAAAACCAATCACGTTAACTTAAGACACGCAGGTTTTGTAAATAATGTTGGTTGCTCAGTGAACCTCCTGATTTTGAACTTGATAAAAATGGAGGCCTTGAGAACAAAGACAAGAGTATACCTCGCGTTAATCCACTTCTCATAAGCTTTTGACAGCATTGATGGCGACAAACTTTGGACCAAATTGAAGAACTGGGGCTGCCCTCAAAGTCTGTTAGCAGCAATCCGTGAACTCTACACAGACACAAATATCGAAATCCGACTGGATCCGAACGGAACACTTTCAGCAAGAATTATCACCTTTCGGGGAGTGAAGCAAGGTTGCCCACAGGCCTCTGAAATATTTGGCTTGTTTCTTTCCAATAGTGGGGAATTCATAGAAGAAGTTCACTCTTTTCCACCGAAGCTGAATGGGGCGCACTTAAGTTGGCTACTGTACATCGATGACCTGATCTTGCTAGATGTCACTCCAGTTGGACTGCAATAAAAATTGGAAGCACTGGAACGGTATGTGGCTAACAATGATCTACAAATAAACAAAACAAAAGCAAAATTCTAATATTTCAAAACCTCAAAAGAACAGGCAAAAACACCATCAAAATGTTTTCCTGGACATTAGGGAGAGACTCACTAAAAATTGCAGCAAGCGCCAGATACCTAGCAATGCAAATAAGCTCCAGCATTAATGAGGGACCCTGGGTCTTAGTCGTGAAAAACAAATGTAGACAACTTTCCTGTCAAGCACTTGTCTTGCACAGAAAATGCGGGAAATTCTCCTTAAAACCGGTCATCAATTTTTATCAACAGAAAGTGGTCCCTGCATTTATGGAGCACAAAACGCATTTGGATGCTCACTCGAACTATGGTCAACGCTAGAAAATTTGTTCTGGGTTAAAGTGTTGCAATTGCCAAAAGGCTCGTCAACAACATGCATAAGATATGAATTATCCTTAATCTCCATCCAGGCAAGGATAAGCTGGAGCATTTTGTCTCTCTTTCGGAAAACAAAAGCCAGAGAAAACATTCCACAATTCAAAATCTTATATGATTCAACAAACAACAACCAAAATAGCTTGCTATCAGCTTGGAATGTGACCCTTGAAGAATTGTTGAAAGAATATGATATCGACACAGAAACACAACATGGCAACCCAAACCTGGCAAAAAAGAAAATCTGGCAAATTGACTGGATCCGAACAGGAACACTGAGGAGCTTGTTCAGACTCATAAAAGATGCTCCTAATGAGGCAAACGGCTTTAACAAATTACAAAGTTATGTGGAGCTCTTTCCCGTCCAAAATCTAAGACGATTGTACATGCGATTTAAACTCAACGCATTCCAAACAAAAGAGTGTCTTCGAACATGGACTAAATACACAGATTTGAATCTGGTCTGTAGATTTTGTGTGAACAAAGATGAAAAAAGGTAACATCTAACCTTGTTTTGTCAAGAAATTAGGTCCTTAAAAACTAAGTATGTGGGACCTGTTATTTCTAAACAAAGAATATTAAGTGCAGACGACTAGTGGCAGAAAATGTTTGATGCTGTCAATATGAAACACCTCTTTTCGGTTTTTATTTGCTTTTGTGTTTTCTTGTGCTCACATTATTACAGTAAACTGTTCATTGCATCCTGTAGATGGGCAAACACAACTGCATTGCCAATAAGTGACAACAAAATGCCATTTACTTGGAAAAACACAGCATTTCCACAACTAATGAGGTCATTGTTGCAGAAGGACATTGTACGAGTGGACAAAAAAGTATACATCCTTCTGTTGATGAGACACCTTCCTTCGTCTGCCTTGGAACAACATCCATGAGAAGTGGCCCATACTCATCATGGTATTATGGATGAGAAAAGCACCTTGGCAGTGGGAAAAAGCATCTTCATGACATCGAGCAATCTCCTTAGTCGACGGAACAAATCTAAGCAAGCCACATAACCCATGTGCATGCCGCTGAGTAGATGGCGATAACATTGACAGTCGCAAAAGTGGTGAGGTTTTCGCAAAGTGCATGCATATCGGTGAAACTGCACTCATGCAGAACGCTCCACAAAGTGTCCACTCCTTCCAAACCAAAATTGCTGTCAAAGTGTCTTTCCAGGGAATAGATGTGCAGATCTATGACAAAGGGGACACCTACAGTCAACACAATGCCTTTTGCCATGTCAGACACCCTCAGTACGCAGAGTATAATGTACACCAGTTTGACCGCCCCTTCCTGTGAACCACACCCACAGTACCTGATTGGATAATCCCCACAGTGCCATGTGAATTGGGCAACATGGTGAGAAGGACAAATTGTCGCACGTGTGCTTTCCAAAGTACCACGAGGGCCGCATCCCTTTGCAATGTCTTTGCTGAAGCACTACCTCATCGGGTTACGCATAAATAGGCACACACGCATCCACCAATCGCATTGAGGCCACCATCATCCAACACCATCACTCCTGTACAACACTTCAAATGTACCATTACACATTCACAGTACAAGTGTTTTGCCATTGCAAAGCTCGTCCACTACAAAGTTTAGTAAAAGTATGCATGATTTCTCCATCCACATACATCCACATGGCCACCCAGGATGTGGCACGTGTAATCCTGAAAGTACTGCAGAATCGGCTACCTTTCTGTGATCGTGAGGGTGGGGGTCCGGTGGAAGCACTATCAAGCTGGGTAGGGATTGGGTCTTCCATCGTAGATGAAGAAAGTTTTTATTTGTTTTTATTTTTTACATGCCTCTGAGCAACTTATTTTGTTTTTTTCTCTTTATATTTGTTTCTTTTTGCCTCTCCTCACATCTTTACCACATTCTGCTCAATGCTTCTTGCACAGTTTAAAAGAAAACAGCAGCGCTCAAAGAAATGCAATTTTATTCGGAACCACTGCATATTTTGCCACCTTATGATCTCATAGTGGCTGGAGAACATTGCAGGTCTGCATAAATCACACATGCTTCTGTTTATAACAGACCTTCTGACCTCTGGCTGCGCCCTTACTCCTCTTGGTGTTATGCATGTGAAAACGACCTTGGCAGTAGGAAAAATCTGCATCACTGCGTTCATCAACCTCTTCAGGAGACGGATTAATAATCCACATGACATGTAACCCAAATGTAGACTTCCATAGTGCACCATGACATAGTCAACGTTAGTGACGGAGGCCACATATCTGCAAAGGTGAACCATCCCGCCAAAACTGCAGTAATACTGACAGCCCCAGAAAGTGTCCACTCCTTACAACCTGAAATTACCAGCAATGCCTCTTTGCACAGAATACCTGTGCAGATGGCGCATAAAGGTATAACTGATGATAAGAACTGTGCATCTCTCTATCTCTACCAACCCCACGACACAGTATTGGGAAAAAATTGTACCGCCCCTTCCTGTCAACCGCACCATAAAAAACCTAATTGCCTATTTCCCACAATTCCATTTCCATGGCCATCATGCTCATAATGGCAGGATGTGGCACGTGCACATTCCCATATACAGTGAGGGCCATGGCCCAGTAAGCAGTCAAAATACTTCTTCCCTTTGCACAGGCATTTTTGCAGCACTCCCTTATTGGGTGCTGTGAAATTTTCAGACACACATGCAGCAATCACATACAAAACCTCTGCATTGCACACTATCATTTCTGTTCACCACTCCATATTTACCATTAAACACTCTCAGTGCACGTTCCGTTTGATTCCAAAGCCCCTCCACCAGAAATTTCTGCTAAATAATGCACAATTGCAGCATCAACAAACATCCTGTGGCACATCCAGCACACCTTTGGCCATGCGAACAACAGTGCAGCCCTTGCCCACACCCACCAAAACACTATGGATCCATGCATGTGACCATGTGGGTAGCTAACATTATGCACACACGTAACATACGTAGCAGAACTTCTACCCAATTCCCCCCATACCATAAAACATCCATTCATGAAAACATGTCACAATTAGCAGAATCCACAAACATACAACAGCCTGCACGACCCCTACCCACTGCCATTCACAAAGTATTGTGTCTCTGGCAACCTAAGCACAACATTGAGTCTACTTCAATAAATCTGCACACAGCAGAGTAACCAAGCACATATAAGCTGCACTTCAACCATACCCTCTTCCAAACTCACAGTATAGAAACACTGCACCCTGTGGCCACACTGCAGCACTTCTCACTGTGCCATCTCCTGCCATACACCAACTACTGTAGCATGTTGCAAATATCACCACAACCATGGGACACACAATACATGCTTTTAACTCACTTCTGCTGCTGTAGCATGTCTACAATGTGCTCCACACCCATTCTCCAAAGATCACCACCCTGTGCCTGATGCACTGACAATCTTGCACTGCTGCAGTGGGTGTGCTCCTTGCGCACATTCACCACACTGTAATGCAACCATTCATGTCAGAATGTCAGCAACTACCACTATGCACATACGCACCACTTGCACCAGCACTCCTACCCAACCTCTGCACCGCAACAGGGCCATGCAGCGTAAAATGCAACAGTTACCATAATCTACAAACATTACACTGTCTCCAGCACCCCTACGCCTTTTCATTCACATACTATGATCTTACCTACTTCCACTCAGAAAGTATTATGTCACTGTCAACCTAACCACAAAATGTTCACAACATTGCCCCTACTCCAAGCAATCTGCACACAGCACACTATCCAAGCACATGTAACCTGCACTTCAACCATACTCTTTTCCATACTGACAGTATGAAAACATTGGACCCAGTGCCCAGACTGCATGACTTTTCACTGCACCATCTCCAACCACACATGAAAAACTTTAGCATGTTCTAGCAGCGACCACACCTGCTAAACCAAACATACACACATGGCAGCTCACTTCTGCTGCTCTATTGAGTCTCAAATGTGCTCCACAACCATTCTGTACAAGTCAACACCCTCTAACTGATGCAGTGTCAGAAACGCATTACTGACGTGGGTGTGCTCAAGCCGTAGGCTCCTAAGTGCGTGGCCTACAGCCAATGGCCTTCGGCCATGCACCCAATAGTCTAGGCCTTGAACACACCCACCATGCATGTCACCAAGTCACCAACTACGACAATCCAAATACACACAACTACCACCAGGACCCCTACCCAACCTGCGCTCCGCCATAGAGCTATGCAGCATAAAATTGTAACAGTTAAAATAATGTAGAAAGAAAACACTGTCTCCTGCACCCCTGCGCACTTTGATTCACATACTATGGGAATACCCACTTCCTCTCACAAAGTATTCTGTCACTGCCAACCTACCCTTCGGCCATGCACCCAATAGTCTAATCCTTCAACAACCCACCCCAACTTCATGCACCCATGCATGTCATGCCCAACTACTGCAGTCCATCCACGGAGCACAGCCAACCGCGCTCCCACCCAACCCATGTCATGTGCAATTCACTCCCCTTCTGAAATTCACCTGACACCACTCAACATGGAAAGAAGTCGCCACAAGCAGGTCACGGCAGAAGCTATTGGGCTATTACAACAGCTGCCTCCAATCACCACCCAAAGTAGTCGCCTGTCTCGGTACCCGTGAATTGGCGAATACTGCAGGCACTCCATCTTCTTCCACCTATTTACATATGTCACATGAACCACTTCTCACTCTCCCGCCCTCTCCCTCCATTATTGCCACCAACACATGGCATATGGTATATTTTCTAGACCCTTCCAATGGCGTACTGTCCTCTGATACACCATGGTTTCATTAGCCAAAAATTGTTGATGCACAGCATGCTTCCCTCCAGCCAACCACCGGCCCCGTCCAAAGTTCTCCGACAGCACGGCGTTCCACAAGCCAATGAAACTTCTGCCTTTCAGAGCGAACAGGGAAATGGCTCAGTAGAGATGACCCATATACCACTAATTTTTAGAGACGCGCATTTCAGTTGTTTGCAACTAAAGTACTAATCAGATTCCCACCAAACACACAAAAGCATGCTTTCTGACGTAAGCCCCGCTCCTGCCACAAATTTGGTGCAAATCTGTCCAGCCGTTCGTGCTGTAGCTGTGTGCAAAGTTTTTGCCCATTCAGTCGATGGAAAAAAATATATATATGGGACCCCCCCTATAACTTCCACCCCCCCTGCACGAAACCTCACGCAACTTGACAAATACATTTTGAGTCGGCCATATACTTTTTTTTGGTGAAGATTCCTCCAGGGTCTTCCTATGGGTTTAGCAACTTAACCATAACTATACAGCTGCTATCGCGGGCCGTGATATATATATATGTATATATATATATATATATTCAGTAAAAAAACTTTGTTAAAGGGACGTTATAGTTAAGTTCCGCTGGTAAGACTAACACCCAGGACATCAAAGATGGCATCACAAATGTCATTGATGACATCACTGATGACATCACATGTCTGGCTCCCCCTTTATTCCTTTACTGACATATCTAGGGCACATGGTTTTCTTCAGTAGCAGGCAGGAAATAACAATTGAAAAAGTACTATATTCGTAGAGTTATCCCTCAAGTATGTTCTTACAGTAATTATCTTAGGGTCCAGTCATATCATATGAAACATATACATAAGGGAAGACACAGGCTTGAAAGACAGCAATGGTTTCTGTGCATGAAGATAATCAGTAGGGTTAGCAGCACTTTCTGATAGTTTTTTCTTTTTTAATTAATATAATTTCCCTGTATATATTCATATTTGTATACATTGTACTCACACTACTTTCTTTACGGTGCAGTCACATTATGTGATACATAGGGTAAATTGCACATTTGAAACAGAATAATCATTTCTCTACAAAAAGATAATTAGTTAGATTATGAACACTTTCTGCTACTGCTATTGTTTTTTTGGTTATTTCACTTTCCATGTATATACTCATATTTGTATGTGTTGTTATTTATTTGTGTTTTGTCTGTAGTAAGTAGGTTTTATTAGCCACTTATTATATGTGTAACAGTATGCAAAACTGTAATAAGAAAGTAGTTATCATTTCAGTATTGAATATCGCAAAATTATGTATATTAAACTTCCATCATGTATGCTGCACACAATGCGTATGTTTCTACATGAGTACATTAGTATACTTGATAGAATTTATAATAGAATGTATTTATATCAATGTATTGATTAATGCACTAGATCATGATATTAAATCCAATGATCCTTGACACTTTTTTGTCAACTTTATAATAAGAATCCCTTGTACAGACTTTTTATGAAAAGTAAATGCACATGTGATGTCATCAGTGATGTTATCAATGACATTTGTGATGTCATCTTTGATGTCCTGGGTGTTAGTCTTAGCAGTGCACAGTGGTGGCGCGAGTTGTTTAACTTACCATAACTGGTGAATTTCAGGGTTTTTTTGGTTTTACTTTGAACCATAACGTCCCTTTAACAAAGTTTTTTTACTGAATTTCATAGGTTTTTAGTAGCGCAACTTAACCCTAACGTCCCTTTAACAACGTTTTTTTACTGAATCTCATAGGTTTTTAGTAGCACTGCTTAACAATAATATCCCTAACTATATGTACATGTAACATGAAAAATACTGAACAAACTCTTCCTATGTCCGCGGACAGGCACGGACAACAACAGCACTACCCAAAAAGTCTGGTGGGTATCTTTAATGGTTATATCATAACATATGAACACTGCACACATTCACAAACTAGCACACATACACATTATATGTAGTAATAAATAAGATGTGTAACCCATATATATACATCAACCATTCATTTAAATACAATATGTTCTAAAATGGAATTTACCAAAAGAAGAAAGATAGGCTTCCAACATGATTACCTCACAGAAACTCCACAACTAAGAGCAACAGCAGATCTACAGACCAGTAAGAACACAGCTTATCAGAAGCTAGTAAGTGTACTTCATTTTACTCATATATTTCTAAAATGTCTGTTTTAGATACAAAAAAAGTGAGATCATTTTTTTTTCTCACAGAAATGTCTACTACTCTGGAGTGTCTAGAGGAGCATTTCCCATGTGAGGAAATGTCCGACGATAGTGAACCTAACGGTAGACACTTTTCTATATAAATATTATTTTATATACATTTAACATATACATTTTTTTTGTACAGACCATACAAACATTGAAAATAGTAAACGAAAAGAAATATTGGATAAGACTCTCCAGCGCATGAAAGAAAAAATGAACATACTCATGGAAAATTTCAACAATTTAAAAAACTTTGTGGAGGATCACTTGAAAGAAAAAACTAGATACCATTGTCCCACATGTACCTGTCCCCCCTCACCATATCCCAGACAATTATCCCCAAACTCTCTCCATGAACATAAACGTTTTGATGAGAATTCCATCCCTTCTTCATCTCATATGAATCCTCTTGAAACCCCCAATTCTCCTGTGTTTGTCTCAGTTTCTGATTCACCTTCTCTGTCATAAATATAACATCCATATATATTAAATTAAAATTATTATATTGTGTCCTAATTCATTTCTTGGTTTTTAAAAAAAAACAGTTGAGGTGTCCGTGGACAGCGCGGGTGTCCGGAATGTCCATAAAGAAAAGAAAATGGGGGCGTTCTAAGGACACTATACCTGTCCGTACTGTTCGCATGCAAATTGAAACTGTTCTAAGAACACACCTGGTGTTTGGGATGTCCGGCATTAATCAAAATGGAGGTATTCTAAGGACACTTTACCTGTCCGTACTGTTGGCAGACAAGTTGAAACTGTTCTAAGAACACAAGAGCTGTCCGTGATGTCCGTAATTAATCAAAATGGAGGTGTCCTAAGGACACTATACCTGTCCGTACTGTTCGCTAGCAAGTTGAAACTGTTCTAAGAACACACGAGATGTCCGGGATATACGCAATTAAACAAAATGGACATGTTCTAAGAACATTATGCCTGTCCGTAATGTTCGCAAGCAAGTCCAAACTGTTCTAAGAACACATTCAGTGTCTGGGATGTCCGCAATCAAACTAACACACGTGATGTCCTGAAAAGTTCGTAAATAAACAAAATGGAGGTGTCCTGAGGACGCTAGCCCTGTCCATGCTGTTCGTAGGCAGGTTGAAACTGTTCTAAGAACACATCAAGTGTCCCGGGATGTTCGTAAATAAACAAAATGGGGGTCTCCTCAGGACGCTATGCCTGTCCGTATTGTTCGCAGGCGAGTTCAAACTGTTCTAAGAACACAGGCAGTATCCTGAAATGTTCGTAATTAAACAAAATGGGGGTGTCCTGAGGACGCTATGCCTGTCTGTATTGTTCGCAAGCGGATTGAAACTGTTCTAAGAACAAACGCCTGTCTGTAACTGTTCGTTTCGCATGTGTCGCACTTTTAATTAGTTTGAGGACCCGAACAGTGTCCGTAGAACACCAACGCGCATACGCAAAACAGTTTCAGTGCATTTGTTGTCCTGCAGGCACCGGTTCCCTTCGCGGATATGTTCGCGAAGCCATCATGTGACCGCACCCACGCCGAGCATGTGTTCTGACTGCGGACACTGTTCGTGTCCCCGAACAATTTAAAACTACCTTTTCAGGCAATCCACAATATTTTTCAATATTAAATCACCATAGCACAAGTTCCAGACAGTAATCCTGACTTTCTACATACTTTTTGGGACTTTTTGAACCTTTTTGAACCTTTTTTTGGTGTTCAATCCGTCCGCAGACAGCGCAGGGTGTCCGTGAAGCGCGCACAAGCACCCCTATAAAAGGCCACACAGAGCTTATCCTCATTGTGTTTCTGGCTATTTTACAGAACACAGTGCATTTTTCCTGCCAATTTTCCAGATTTATTTCTGAAACCTGATGGCATCCATGGCTGCACTACTGCCACCTGGTGCTACATCTGCCTCAGCACCACTCCCACCCTCTCCGCCACCAACACCTCCACAAGGGCCTGAAGAGTGAAACAGGAGTGAGGATGCAGAGGAGGATGAAGAGGATGACGAGAATGAGGTAGTGGAAGTCCCTACTACAAGCACTCGCCGTGAGTCTTGGGTGTGGCGGTTATTTACCATTCATGGTAACATACCTAAGGCGCGTGCGAACAAACTCACCTCCAACCAGTGCAAAATGGTACTGAGTCGCAGGAGGCCTGGTTCGTACAGCTTTGGTATGACTATTATGAAGCGACACCTTAGGTCGTTCCACGGTGGGGCCGTTCGCAAGGTTGTACCTTGCGAGGAGCGTAGTAGGTTGACTTTCTCTACTACATCCTCCGTTTCCGATCCTGTCACCACAAGGAACACTCCTGTGGGACAGCGTATTCCTCCAGCTGTCTCACAGGCCATTCGCAATGCTGATGACCCTTACCTTTCGAGGGTCACAGTTGTGTGTATGTACTGCAATGCAGCACTCTGCAGAGGGGAGAGATTTCAAAGTGCTTTTGAGACTCTGGTCTCAGAGCACGAGAAGACCTGCTCACTACCTAAGTAAGGCCACCCTACATCTTCCTCTCTCCACCCACCCGTTCTTATCCCCGTGGTTGGTGTCCCCCCTTACCCTCCTTTTCCCTCCTCTCCTAGTGTGCCGTGTGTAAAAAACCAAAAAATATATATAAAACAACAAAAATAAAAAATAAATCCACCTTTCACAGTTTAAAAATAGAAGTGGAAAATAAATGGAGCAGGGCCTTGTGTATTTTTTAGAAGTCCGCGGACAGTTTGCAGACATCTAAACTTTTTGGGTGCTGCACCATCATAACCATTGCACTTTTGTCTGGGAGGAAGTGGTGGCTCTGAAAAGAGCCTTTTGGTGGTGTTTGTTTGTGTTTGAAAAAACTTGAAATGGTCAACACCTACTGCAAAATGAATGGCTGTAATTCCAAAAAAGGTTGCAATGAATTTTGTACATTCCTCAGAAAATTCTGATTTCCAGCATAAGTAAGATGGACTCCATCTCTGCATAAAATGTATGTGCTACGAAACATAATATTTTCATTGTGAAAAGAGGACATGCCAACATCTCTTAGAAAGGCACAAACAGCCTCATTGACATTGCGCCTCACTTTCTCCATTTGTGGACCAAATAAAGAAGAACGCAGCCACATTTGTCTCTACACAATCCGAGAAAAAATTACTTGAGAATTTGGAAACATGTCCATGACCTTCCCAAGTCCTTCTTTCATTGCAAATTGCAAAGATATTCAAGACACATGTCCTAAACTATTCCCTCCACAATGAATTATCATTATGTCTGGGTGATGCTCTGTCTCCAAAGTAGCAGAAAGAGGTAGCAAGTCCAACCACTTCATTACACGTACTCCATGCCAGTGCACTTCCACATGTGGGAATCCAAGAGCTACAGCTACTCCACAGTATCTGCATGCACCTTCAACCAATGTATCCACGAGTCTCCCAAAATCCAAACAATCTGTTTTCTGAAACACACAGCCATAGCTATCTGTTCTTCTCTTTGGAAAAAGAGTATCTGACAAACTTTCTCCTGGCACAACACACCCACTAGACTTTACTGACCAATCCCTTGCTCCGCTCATTCTCATTTGCATGCCGCCCCACCCCATAATCCCCATATGTAACACGCGATGTCCGCGGACTACCGCCATGTCCGCGGACATATCAAAACATGGACCACCCTTCTACCATTTCCACTTCACTCTCTGTGCCATTTCCTCATTGGATATAGCTAAGCAGTCACATGACCATCCACCAATCACATCCAAAACCTCTACATCTAACTCCATCATCATAGATCAACACTTCAAATGTACTGTTAATCACTCTCAGTACAAGTGTCATATCATTGGAAAGCACCTACTACAAGAAATACTGTACAAGTCTCCAAGATTTCTACTTGCAGCTGCATGCATATCCATATGCATGAACACAAACTATAGCTATGCATATTTTCTGTATAGTACATGTACAATTCTTATACATTAATATAAAAAGATTAACTGACATTTAACTTGTATAACCTATAAAATGAACTTACTGTCATTTTTCCCATCTGCTATAATCAACTGTCACTTCCAAACCTATCTGCTATTTAATTTCTTTTTACACACACATTTGCAAAGCATGTTGAACTAACATATTTAAAGTAAAATATAAAGACTGCACATAGTCAAACAAAATTGCATGCACACACTGTGTTCAAATATCAAACAACAATACTTGTACAAAAACATAAAAATCAATGTCTAACTTAACATCAGTGCTATAAACACACAAAATTACTAATTTGTTTCCTTTACAATTGCAGTGAAGACAACTCTCCTGAAAAGCAGCAGCAGATTTTGAAGTACAAACAACAACTAAGAAGAAATCTTCTCATTCCACAAAAAAAGTAAGTTAATTACCCACCATAATATTTTTACTATTACTCAAACACACTGTGGGGTTAATTCATGCTATTCTGTGCCTAAAAACAGAGATTGTGCACCCTTCTGTCCACAAATCCCCATTTTTTAAACAGGGATTTACAGGCAGAATGACGAACAAATCCCCATTTTTCGGCACACAAATGAGATAACTCAGCCCCTAGAATTTTATTATTATATAACAAACAACTGTTTTAATTCTATACCATTAGATTTACTATTTGTGCTTCTCCTCACCACTAGCTTACTTTCTACTGTCATCTGAACCCCAGTTTAGTAGCACATAAATTCAAGAATACCCATCCCAACTAGTTGTTGCCCAATGCACAATCACACACCATCACATACATCTTTATCATCATAGAAAAAGAGAATTGGGCAATAAGGCCAAATACTCCCAGCGCTTGCACCTCAATTAACGGCGTCTGTGCGTCTGCGGTCAATTGTTAATATATGAGTGCCTTGCCCAGCACCCACAGTGTAAGAAATATAGAACAATTGCAACAATCGAATTGCACCACACACACATTTTTTTATTTTTTTTAAGCAAATAAGTACAAATGTACAGTTGTTTAATTTATGTCATGAACAGCCTGACACGTGTTTCGAGTGAAGCTCTTCCTCTGAGGCTGTTAACAGTACATATAATCAACCATTGTGAGAAAATAAGCAGAATAACGCACACAAAACATTTAGATTGCATGGGCCTGTTGGTGGACAACAGGTTGTCAGCATAGTGTATCAACATCCAATGCACAAATATCAAACATGAATTGTCAAAATTTAAGAAACATGTTTTACAAAATTATTGCGATGTGAGTTTAGCACAAGGTATACATATCACATTCACAAGAAAATGATTATTCATATTACCCAATCGTGGAAAGTATCAGAGGAACAATAAGAAAAATAAAGGAAAAAATAAAACAAAGCCTATAGTTAGCCAGGTTCGTGGGTGGGCAGTCGTGATAAAGGTCTGTGCAAAAACCATGAGGTCAGAATCATGTGCCAAAAAAGAAAGGAAAATTCATATTTACCACATAGTCTTGTACAATTTGGACCACTAGTAATTAAGAGAAAGGATAATTAATATTGGAAAACCAAACTACCGCACACAGGGTCATGTGTAGCATTGCAAAATACCCCAATTGACACTTACCAATTAAAGGAAATGAATAAGTCACGGAGCAAAATCAAAATGTGTAACTAAAAAAGAAAAAGAAAAAATAAAGGAAAAAATAACAATCCACACTGAAATACCGTCCTCTCCGCCATCTGGAGAATGAACTATACTCTCAAATAAGAAACATAAGAAGTTTACCTGAGTTAACTTGCAACAATCAAGTATAAATAGAACTGCGGTGTGCAGCGATCCCAGAATGCCAGCATAGTATGACAAAAAAATTGTCACCAAACCGTCCCAATCATGTTATGTCCGTAGACCCAGCGATGATCAATGCGGAGAAAAAATTATAAAGAAACGCGAATGCCTAATTAGGTTTAAATGATAAAGTGTTAGTCAATACAAAAATAAAAGAAACCAGGGATCGTGTGCAAGTTCAGACGTCCTGCTTACCTGCCGGGCGGCTAGGAAATGAGTTCAAGGGAGAGCGTGCTGCCGCGTCTCCTGTGCTCTATAGCTACGAGCTGAAGCAAACCACTACAAGGTAGGCGGCGGCACCAGTGCACCGCCATCTTGGGAGGATCACGGCGCATGCATATTGCATCCGGTCCTATTAGCAACATAAACTAAAGTTAACCAGTTATTAAACCAAGAAGAGAAAATAAATAAATAACAATGCAACCTGATGTAAAAGGCTGCCCAAAATTGATTATGTAAATCAAAACTCAAGGACAACAATGCCAACCAGCGGACATATGGAGCCGCTGAACAAATTTACTCTCTAATCATGCCCAAACAAATGGAATCCGCACGATGATACACAATCATTGTTACTTGCACAGAGCGAACCGCGAGAGCCCAGCCACTCAATCGAAGTAATGTATACTGTAATTGTAAGCAACTAACGTGTACAGCAAGCAAACACCTGAAATTCTGACTTGGCACTGGCAATATTATAGAAGACACTGTATTAATGAAAAACAAAAACACCATCATCTATATCAATCAAAATCTGTCACAAAAACACATGAAACTCATGGTCAGAACTAAGGCCTCTAGTGACCATTCTATGTTTACAAATGAGACATGCTTCTAATTGTCTAAGCTTCAGTTATTATTGTTAAGTTGTGCTACTAAAAAACTATGAAATTCAGTAAAAAAACGTTGTTAAAGGGACGTTATGGTTAAGTTGTGCTACTAAAAACCTATGAAATTCAGTGAAAAAACTTTGTTAAAGGGACGTTATGGTTCAAAGTAAAACCGAAAAACCCCTGAAATTCGGCAGTTATGGTAAGATAAGCAACCATAACTCGTGCCACCGTGCACTGTTAACACTAACACCCAGGACATCAAAGATGACATCACAAAAGTCATTGATGACATCACTGATGACATCACATGTGCATTTACTTTTCATGAAAACTCTGTACAAGGGATTCTTATAATGCTGACCAAAAACTGTCAAGGATCATTGGGGATAAATATCATGAGCTAATTAGTGAATTAAGCAATGCATTGATATAAATAACATTCTATTATGAAGTTCTATCCAGCATACTAAGCTACTTATTCAGAAACATAGGCAGTGTGTGCAGCATACATGATGAAGGTGCAATATTCATAATCTTGCCATGTTGAATAGTGAAATGATAACTGCTTTCTTATTAGAGTTTTGCGTACTGTGAAACATGTAATGAGTAGATAATAAAACCCACTTAATACATAATTATTACAGACAAAACACAAAGAGACAACAACACATACAAATATGAGTATATACAGGGACAGTGAAGTAAACAAAAAAGCAGAAGTAGTAGCAGAAAGAGTTCATAACCTAACTGATTGTCTTTGTGCAGAGAAATTATTGCTCTGTTTCAAAACTGCTACTTACCATATGTATGTGTATCACATGATGTGACTGCACCCTAATGAAAGGAGAGTGAATACAATGTATGCAAATATGAGCATATACAGGGAAGGTAGAATAATAAAAATAAAACTATGAGAAAGTGCTGATAACCCTAATGATTATCTTCATGCAAAGAAAGGATTGCTCTCTTTCAAGCCTGTGTCTTCCGCTATGTACATGTTTCATATGATGTGACTTGACCCTAAGTCTACAAATATAGTACCTTTTCAATTTTTACTTCCTGACTGTTACTGAAGAAAACTATGTGGCCTAGATATGTCAGTAAACGGAAAAAAGGGAGAGCCAGACATGTGATGTCATCAGTGATGTCATCAATGACATTTGTGATGTCATCTTTGATGTCCTGGGTGTTAGTGTTAACAGTGCACAGTGGCGCGAGTCATGGTTGCTTATCTTACCATAACTGCCGAATTTCAGGGGTTTTTCGGTTTTACTTAGAACCATAACGTCCCTTTAACAAAGTATTTTCACTGAATTTCATAGGTTTTTAGTAGCGCAACTTAACCATAACGTCCCTTTAACAAAGTTTTTTTTACTGAATATATATATATATATATATTTCCATCCAATTGTTATCTTTCTTTTTCATTCTTCAGATGGCTCCTCTGCTCGACTTTCATTTGGCTCATGAATCAGTTGTAAATTGTGTCTGGGATAACAGCTTTTCAACGGGTTGACATGGACCTATTTTTTCTTCTGTAAATTCTGCTTTGGGAATGCAGATCTTGTAAGAAACAGATTATATTTTATCTACAATTTCAAAGGCACTGTAAAGGGGGACCCTCTTCTCCTTATCAGCTTTTGACATCTGCAGACTCTGGCACTGGAGACTGGGTAAAGAAACGAATGCCGGGATGAGATTTCACAGCCATCTTTATTACAGGTTCATAAGACACTGGAAGCAATATTTCATGCAAATTCAGGATACATTTGTAATTCGTTCTCTTAACTATAATATACACCTTCCTTGTCTTTGATTGGTTGGATTACCTGCCACCCACCAAGCCCACATTAGCTCATCTTGGAAAGCGTTTGTTGACTGATACATAAACAGATAAGCTCATTCCAGACTCATCTAAACATAATTACTTATCCTTCAAATCCTGCAAAGAAACAGTTCTTATCTGATTGTCGAGACCTGCCAAATCTACTTGGCAGCTAATACTGTGAAAGCAGCTGTTCTTCCTAATTGTTAGCCTTCCCATACTCTTATCTGATTTGCTATCAATCATGCCTGCTTTCTCTGCCAAGACATTCTAACTATACCAACTCAGATGCACTTTATCTCATGGTGAACTGCTGCCAAAGAATATTCCACCATCAGTATGATTCAGCTCTTTTAAAACCTGACTCCGAAGCCATTTTGTTTTCTCGTATCCATTTTAGAATCTATTTAAGCCTGTTCAGCCTAGATGTTTGGCTACCAAATGGTAAACCAATTAACTTTTGTGCATAACTCATTTTCTATCCAGTTTTCAAATTATATTTTTAGGTATTCATGATGTGCGTGTAATACCTGAGACACCCTCCATTTCCTAAGTCATTCTGACCCCAAAAATATATGTCACTCTATATGCATCCCTTATCTTCAAAAAGGACTATAATTCTGATTTTTGCAATACTGGAACCATTGATCATCCCACCATGCCATCGGCACACAGCTTGGGAGGGGGCGTCTAGCACCTCCTCTACACTTCCCACTCTGGTCTGTATTTAGACACCTATTCAATACACTCAATGTCCACCCTGCCCCATGTACATTGTACCTATACATCCCTGTCTCAGTCACCCCCCTCAGTGTGGTGATCTGTCTCAACATGTGAGGTATCATAAAAACATGTCTATGGAATCAACATCTCCAATCATTTTGTGTTTTCCTAATCTAAAACATATATGTATCTCCCTTTCTCAGAAGATCATTTACAACGTTTCACCCCTTTTGAACTTTTATGCGTGTATCCTCAAGAACAACTTCATTTGGTTGTGTCTGGATCCTACTCCATTACCCAATTAAATATAAGCATAACATACACAACAGGTGAATTTCTAGGCACTACGAGAATCGAGAGTAATCATTCCTTGAGGGAACCCACCAGCCCATTTTCCTCTTTATTTGTTCATGTGCAACATTTACTGTACACATTTTCCTTCCTGCCACCCTACGGCATTTCCTTGTTTCCTGCCCTCTCTCCATACATATTTTATTCCATTGGTACATCTTCCCTTGGCACATCTTCCACCGATTCATCTTGTTTTAGTTTATTCTGCATCCATGGACCATCTTCATGGTAAGTCCATTTTATTTGCCCTTTTGGGCTGCAAGTTCTCAGGCCTTTTTCACATAGGCCAGCCCTTTCAAGTTCTTTGTTCTTTTCCTCATAACATACTTACATTTTGAATCTTCCTTTTAAAATCAGATAGTCAGGGGGGCATTCAATTATTTTTTGAGGAACACAAGGATGGGGGAGTTACACTGAGATCCCCCTCCACCAGAGCAGGAGCTCTGGCTGCTTCTATCCGAGCTGCAGGAGACAGCATCCACAGCACCTTCACCCTGTTGGGTGTCAAGGTAAGCCAATAAGCAATATTACTAGCATCACAGCTATTTCCTATGGATGCGCAATATCTGTGCACCTACATCTGAAAAATTGTCACTTTCAAAGGAGAACTACAAGAGATCTCCTACCCCAAAAACACAGACTTGTGTTTTCAATTGAAGTAAACAGCATCCACGTTTGAGAACCACGAGGTTTCCCCACTCAAAGATGGCTGCCCTTGAAAATCGTTCATCCGCATCCTGAAGCCCTGTGCATTGGATTACTCGGATTGGCTGCTGGCCATTTCATCTGGCCATTCACACCTACCTACCTATGTGCACTATTCTTTGTTAGAAATTCCTGCACTGGCCGCTTCTTCTGGTATGTCCACCCATTTTGTTTGCCGCACTTGGACTAAGCAGCCCGATCGCCCCATTTCTGCATATGGTAACGCCCATCCCGTCTGCTGAAACACCCACTCTGCCCTCAATTGCCGTTCTCCTCGCTGCGCCCACCTGTTAAACTTTGCAGCGCATGGCCCATTTGTTAAATCTTGCAGTGTACGGCCCATATGTTAAACCCTGCAGTGCACCGCCCTGACTCTTTGCTTCACTTGCATTGCCGCTTTGAATATGCCTGCCGACACTTTAAATCCACATGCCTTGACTTGCAAACCTATATGCACCGTTTTGTCTGAACCTCCGGCACTGCTGCTTTGATCTGCCAATGTATTTTTCTCTGAACCTCTGGCACTGACTGCTGCTTTGATCTGCCAATGTATTTGCTCTGTTTTATTTGAACCACCTGCACAACTTATCTCACTGCAGACAGCAACCCTCCTTTAAACATACGTACTCTGATGCTATAACACTGTGTCCTTCCGTGTTTCTACTTCAGGTACTGACTACCATTATTAATCTCATGTGGTCTATGTCTGATACAATCACTGCCAGTATCAATCACCTAACATGCTAATCAGGCTCCCTTTGAAGGGTTCCTCCCATCATACTGCAGTCTGCAGAGTTGTCCAGTTGCCACTAGCCATCCTATTATCCTGACTCTACTTTGTGTCTACTGAATCTGCCTACTGCCTACTTGTGCCCATTGAAGTAGCCTACCACCCAACTGGTGCTGTTTGAATCATCCTGCTTTTATCTGGCCTATTGAATTAGCCTATTGTTTATCTGTGCCTATTGAATCTGCCTACTGCTTATTAGTGCCAATTGAATTACTTTGCCACCCAAGTGGTGCTGTTTGTGTCTACTGAATCTGCCTACTGCTTATTAGTTCCCATTGAAGTATTGTACCACCCAACTGGTGCTGTTTTCAGCCTATATTTTTCTGTGCCTACTGAATCTGCCTAATGCTTATTAGTGCCCATTGAAGTAGTTTACCACCCTTTTGGTGCTGCTTGAATCATCCTGCTTTTATCAGTGCCTATTGAATTAGCCCATTACTTATCCCAGAAAGTGTTCTGTCACCACTATCTAACATGTCCTCCCTAGACCCCAGCCAGACTACCTACATCATAGCCATTCTAAAAAGCATTACGCTCTACACTATGTTACTACACTCACCCTACCTAACATATAGCTCTAACTTACACAATACCAAAACCACCAGCCTATTCTTAGACATGAATGACACTCAATCCCCATTACTAAGTATTCCATTCCCAACCACAACTAGGAACCTACGACTCAGAGCTAGACTAGCCAAAATGTATGAGCTTCCCATCAATTCTATTCCTACTACAACAGGACTAAGGACTATGCCAACTTGGCCTGGCCAAACAAACTTAAATTTGAACCTAGCTTGCAACTCTAACCCTATGCCCCGAAATATTCTAGCCAAGCATTGCAAACCTAAAACGACACAAGTCCACCAATCCACAACCACTGTGAATCCTCAGATCAAGGGAGTTCTAATTAATGCCATATCTCTAGTAGCACACGCTACAGAAATTGCTGACCTGATCTTAAGTGAGGACTTTGACTTCCTCACTATCACCGAGACATGGCTACACCCTGCAGCAGGCCCCATGCTTATGTTAGCTGTCCTGGATGGCTACTCCACACTGAGACAAGACAGACTAAAATCTAGAGGAGGTGGTATCGCTATGATTGACAAATGCACCCTTTCCATGAGACTAGCCACACCTATTGATGTCCCCTCATGTGAACTGCTATCTGTTAAAGTTCTACTTACCAATGCCCAAACCCTTAATATCCACCTCATCTACCGCTCCCTGGGCCCCTCCGGATTATTCGAGGATGACATTAACACCATTCTGTCCAGCAACCTCAAAAGTTCTACACAAGTACTTATACTTGGGGACCTCAATATGGGTTTTAATGACCCATCAGACTAGCTCGCCCCCACACCACACTCAACACACTTTCAGAAATAGGCTTCACCCAAAGAAGTAATGCACCTACCCATGACAAAGGTAGAATACTTGACTGGGTGGCAGATTACAATTGTCAAGCCAACATCCTCTCTATTCTACCACTAGCTTGGACTGACCTCCATCTTGTATCATTCATGCTTTCTACTAATAGACCCTCACCCCCACCTGCCATCAGGGCTTCACTCATGCTAACCAGAAATAAAAATAGTATTACTGCAGAGAGACTTATCCCGACCTTACTCCTTACCCGCAAATCACTCCCAAACAACACGGATCCTGAGACCTTCGTCGAAGAATATAATAAAATCATGTCCACCTCTTTGGACTTGATTGCCCCCTTCAAACTTAGACCAAGTAAGCCTAAAGCTCATCTGAATAAAAGGTTTATGCCTTTCCTAAAAAACCTAAGGCAGCAAAAAAGAAACTGTGAGGCCGCCTGGAAAAAACTACCCTCTGCAGCCAACAAACTCACACGCATATCCCAAGCCAAATCTAATATGAAGGAACTATTCACTATCCTCAAAGAAATAGAGACCCCCATAGCACCACCTGACACATGCATCAAAGATAACAAATGGTGCTCAGAGATCCAAAATGCACTAGCCAACAAAATCTCCACCTTACAAAATAAAATTGCCAGTAAAAGAGATTCCTTAAACGACTCTCCCCCATCTAAAATAACTGAGAGTATTACAGTAAATGAGTCTACCCGATTTAACTTCACTAAAGTTTCCATTCTTGATGTGGAAAGAATCATCCTGTCACTGAAACTGTCTAATTGTCAGGGCGAACTTTGCCCCGTGCAGCTTATTAAGGATGCCGCCGAGACCTCTCTCCCTTCATTACGAAGCTTATAAATGTGTCCTTTTCCACGGGCACCATCCCTACCAATCTTAAACAATCCTGGGTGCTTCCACTCTTAAAAAAACCCACTCTCGACCCATCCACTCCAACCAACTACAGGCGAATCACGACAGTACCCTTTCTCCTAAAAATTCTGGATAAGGTTGTTTATGTACAAATCCAGAATCACTTGGAAGCACACCATCTACTAGGAGCCAGACAATCAGGCTTCTGTCCTCAACAAGGAACCGAGACAGCTCTCATCGACCTTAAGACCCAAGTTGATGAGCTCAGAGACAACGGCAAAGCTGCCCTCCTCCTCCTCCTAGACCTCTCGGCTGCATTCGACTTGGTTGACCATACTATTCTATGCAACCACCTTACAAACAGCTGTCCACTTCTCTGATGAAACAATTACCTGGATTAGATCTTTCCTAAATGGAAAAAACCATGAGGGTCTTTTCGCCTACAGCAGCTGCCGACCCTATACCAATCACCTGTGGCATGCCTACATTGTACAACATTTTTACCAAGCCCCTTTTCGATGATCTGGATCATCTCGGTATCACCTACACTAATTATGCATATGATACCCAGATCCTCCTCCCGCTTTCTGGGGATTATGAAATGGATTTGGCCTTTGTGAGTAGAGTGTACATCATCATCCAGGCATGGATGGCCACACATGGACTATGCCTGAATGATGATAAAACTGAACTTATCATCCTGGGTACCACCTCCAGCCTAAAAAAAGTAGGACCCGACCATTCCTCGTTCATAATCGATGGTAACAGCATCAAAGTAGGACAAGCGGTAAAAACACTGGGCTTTTACCGAGACGCAAACCTCTCGTTGCCAAACAGGTTAATACTCTAGCATCCTCCACGGCCTACACGTGCAAATTGATCTGCACAGCTAAGCCATTTCTCTCTGATAATAGCTGCACGACCTTGGCCAGAGCCCTCATCCTGTCTCGACTGGACTACTTCAACGTCCTCTATCTAGGGTCCACCAAAGCTACTATTAGAAAAATCCACAAAATAATGCCCTTAGAGCAGCACTAGGCATCTCTAGAAGACACCACATCTCTGAGAGTAGCCGTCAGAACAACTGACTCCCTACCAACGAAAAAATTCTCCTAAAAACCTTGTCACTCATGCACAAATCTCTCAACAACGCTGGGAACATCTACTTGATCGACAGATTCTACAGACAGACATCCCTTAGACCTGCCACAACAGCTTACAAAGATTGCCTCTCTATCCCTAATTTCAATCGCTCCACAATCGGTGGCAACAGCTTCCTGGTAAAAGCAGCCAAATACTGAGAACTGACCTCCCCTACCAAAACTTCAGGACCAACACCATCATGTGGCTGAAAGTGAATGATCACTAAATCTAATAAGTAACCAGGTTTCACTGTGAGGAGTCAGAACCTCCCCTCCACCCCATTGTACATTTGCACTCACTCACCTTACTATCACTTCTACTTATATATATTACTGAGGTAAGCAAGCTATATGCATAATTTAGATTTTTGCTTTTGTACCTTCCTTCTGTAAAGGAACTATTCTGTATATATCTTGCATGTAATACCTATATGTAAATAATAATGCTGTTGTAACTAAACTTCGCATATACATGTAACTGCTGCGCCCTGTTACCCTAGGGTATGTTTGTGCATTATAAATAATAAAACAAACAAACAAACAATCTTTCGAAAATAAATGACTGCAACTGGGCATCTGACTGGGTCCTTTGACTTTTTTCTCCCTGCTTGCAGGATCAGTTACCATCAATCACCTGGTGTGTAGGTATCGCCCATCCATTTGTTATATAAAACTGAATGAGTTTCTTCCAAATAATAAGTGCATCTCTATCAGTACTGCCTCCTCAAAACCAACCCTTAAAATACCTATATATGTAAACATTCCTGCCTCCTAAACAATCTCTACTGCATTTTCTCTACTAATATAACAGGATGGCTGCTCCCTTCTCTCTTTTCGCACATCTTGGTGTTACTTTATACGAAATACATACTGGCTGATACCAGGACTTGGTTATGATCGGAAGTCATACATTTATACATTTTTCTGCATTGCCCTATTTTTCATGGGCCTTCTTTTCTTCTATCAACTGCATAAAGGAAGCATTTTCCTCCGTGGTTGACATTCTCAAACCAAAGAGTCATGCACTCTGGCTCTTTATGATAAAAATAATAAAGGACAAAAACAGACAACATAACAAATTCAAACATTTTTTTTTAAAGATGTGTTCTTCTTCAATCACTCCTCTTCTTTCTTCTCGGTGCATCTGTAGCTGAAGAAGAAAATGCTGGTGTGGGTTACTTCTTCCTGTAGAAAAGCTAAATAGAGGTACATTCACGTATTACGTTTGTCAGAGCAAACAGTTATTTCCTCAAGGTAAACCTTTGCTCTTTCTTCTCAATCAAAAAATGTATTACTGAGGTAATCTCTTGATCCTTTCATCCCACTCCACTGTAAGCTGCTCTGCTGAAAAGTAAACAAAAACTTGTTGGTGCACATTTAAATGATTTATCATGAATGTAGCAATGAGTCCTGTCTTTCTTTAGTTTTTTCTACCATGCTGAAAAAGTTCTCTGTACTTTTGAAGTCCTCCTCCTGCTAGCGTGGGACTGCAGTCTTCTTCTTTCTTAGCAGTGTTTATTCTGTTGAGACATGATTGACATGTCTTGTCGTCCTACCTACTCTAATCTTGCCTAACCATGTTATTGGGACCCCAGCATTGATTCTACTAAGTGCATGCAAGTGTATCATATAGGCATACATCATTTTGCCTATCCCCAAGTCTTATTAATTTTGCAAATATACCTAGTTGCCACTTTTTACCAGAATCAAAAAAAGGTTACTCCACCTTCTATCCAAAATCTTCTTCGTTTTTTCCATTAGATATGGCCATACTTGTATATCTTATGCTATTCTGTGTTCACACCTGTTTGCACGTATATTGGGAAAATGCTGTTTATTTAAAAGACTGTATCCCTTACTGCCTTTCTTCTGTACTTACCTGGGTTCTCATACTTGTAATAATGATCAATAGTTTGTTTGACACATGTGCTGTGTGAAAGGATACTTACCTCTTCTATCTCTACTTGTCCACTAGCACCTGCCTCTGTCACAATATAATGTTTCTTCCCATTATATTTCTATACTCTGCTAAGGCCATGTAGAAATTCACCAGTGCTCAAAAATAACAATAATTTCCATCTGTAATACATAAATCAACATCATTCATTCAAACAATGTTTTTGTTTCTTACCCTCATATGTTCTTTCATGCAATTCTACATTTTTTTTCCTCATATTTGTTAAATCAATCTTGGCCCCCCACAATCCTTCGGCCTTTCATTAACCATATTTAATACGCTACACTATTTAATTGTTAGCCAGCACCATCCATGGTGCTTATCATTTTACAAATCTGGATATCTTATCCACGTATGCTTTTCACTGTTTTAATATCCATTCATTCATTCATTCATTCATTCATTCATTCATTCATTGTTTACATATTTATTTATATATTAAACCCCCTGAATTTGTCATTAATCTCTTTAGTTTTGAGCTTCTTACTCCTGTGCGTTTATCCCTGTCTATATATGATTAGCTTACATTAATTATTATTATAACGCAAACCCTCATATGTTTCATATTATTATCCCTTTTATATGTGGAACACGCTATCTCTTGGTCCATAAATAAAATCATCATGTAAAGGTTTGTCAACCAATCCCTTCCCAAAATATTTAACTAGTTGCAAGATGGATCTTTGATCCGAAACGCGTTGGTTACTTGTTACAACCTTGAACCTTGAAGGGTTTCCCTGGAGGGAGTTACCCGCTCTAAGAGACAATTGTATTCCTATGTTCACTTCTTGTTTGATGTTTTGATATTTTGTTACAAAAAGAAGAATCATGTTGATATCTGCTATCTGTTGTTTATTATATTAATTCTGTTTAAAATTAGAGAATTAAAGGGAAGAGATTCTCTAACATTTGTGTTGGGGACTGGTTCTATTGAATGAGATACACTGCTCAGTAAAGCTTATAAAATAACCTTTGATATTCAGCAAGAATTTGAATGAATGTACAAATACAAATTTAAGCCTTTATAGGCTAAAGCCTTATTCAAACATTCACAAATCAACATTGGGTCCTGTACCCAATCAGGAGTGCATTTGGGCCTACGGGGTAGTATTACACAGTTCTGTTTCTTGACAATTTCTCGTCCCAAGTGGCCTTGTGACTTCAGCCCGCCTGCACCTGAAACAACAACCAGAGATTAATTTAATTTCAAGAGACTGATATCTGGAAATTTGTTATATATTATAGATACATTAATAAGTGGCTGTGCACCCCTGCACCCCTATCTTAGTTTCATCTCCTATCTCTGTCAGCATAGGTCTGTGTTTTTGTCCATGGAAGATTTTCAGGGTCCCTTCACTGGTCGCCATGTGTAAAGGGGGATCCTCTGCTCCTCAGCAGCTTTTGATACCTGCAGACTCTTGCACTGAAGACTGGACAAAGGAACGGACACCTGGACGAGTTTTCACAGCTATCTTTATTACAGGTTCAGAAGACACTGGAATCAGCACACTGAGCTCCTACAAACAGCCTGCTATTATAGGCCTTTTCAGGCTGATGCAATATTTCATGCAAATTCAGGATACATTTCTAATTGCAAAACAAAGGGGGGTTCGCAATCCGTCTGCCAGCACAAACACAGCCGGAAGACCTGTTCTCACTCAAGAACAGGTCATTGGGCTGTGTTTGTGCTGGTAGAGAAATGTCCAGACCCCCCCTTGTTTTGCATAAATTAACTTTGGGTCTCACTCTAAGTTCCCAGGCCGATCCAGAAGTGGACCCCTTGAAAACTGTTCTTAGAGAGGCACAGCTTCACCTCACTGATGATGCCCAACAAGGCTGAAACATGTGTAAGAGGTTGCTGTTGGTACTCTTATTCAGAGGAGAATTGCTTAGTATTTTGGTTCTGGACTGCCCCTGGGCAGGACAACGACTGATATGCAGGGAGATGTCTTCTCTGTGAAAGGGACAGCGAGCTAAAGACTTAGTAGAGTCTCTCCCAGGGGTTATTCCCCCAAGAACAGGTAATTGGGCTGTGTTTGTGCTGGTAGAGAGATTCCCAGACCCCGCCTTGTTTTACATTTATAATTGGTTCTCTTAACTGGCATATACACCCTCCTTGTCTTTGATTGGTTGACTTATCTGCCACTCACCAAGCCTACATTAGTTTATTTTGGCAAGCATAGGTTGACTGATACATAAACTGATAAGCTCATTCCAGACTCAGCTAAACGTAATTACTTATCCTTCAAATACTGCCAAGAAATACTTCTTATCGGATTCTCAAGGCCTGCCAAATCTACTCGCCAGCTAATACCGTGAAAAAACTCCATGAGCTCATCTTATTTGTTGCTAAGTAAGCAGCTGCTCTGCCTAATTGGTAGCCTTCCCATGCTCTTATCTGATTTGCTATCAATCATGTCTGCTTTCCCTGCCAAGACATTCTAAATATACCAACCCAGACATACTTTGTCTCACAGTGAACTGCTGCCAAAGAATGTTCCACCATCAGTATAATATAGCTCTTTTAACACTTGGCTCTGAATCGATTTTGTTTTCTGGCATTCATTTTAGAATCTATTTAAACCTGTTCAGCCTAGATGTTTGGCTACCAAACGGTAAACCAATTTACTTTTGAGCATACATCATTTTCTATCCAGTTTTCAGATATTTTTAGATAGTCATGATCTGCGTGTAATACCTGAGACACCCTCTATTTCCTAAGTCATTCTGACCCCAATGCCTGCTCTGGTCATCTACGGCTCGTTCGAAAGGGTGAAAGACGCGCATCTAGATGCCATCTGTCATGCAGGATCGTTAACCAGAACACTGCCAATTCGCACGACAGTGTTATCTGTTCCATACAAAATTTATACAACGGATTGACTCCTGTCACAGTTGCCAAGACAACTACCCTTAATCTCCTGATGAAGACGTAACAAAACCATCGCTTACATGTCGAAACCGGTAGAGAGAAACCCTGGATAAGGCCACTTGTGAAGTCTCTTTTTGGCCTATCCCGATTGCTAACCACCTCTTCTAAAATCTACCGTGGCCATGCATTGTGTGTTGTTGTTGCTGACCACTTAAAAAACCTGTTGTGGCCTTGCGCTATGTGTTTTGCACAAAAACTTTTTGTATAATAATGAAATTGTGGCTGAATTGTCATATTTGTTATATGTTTTTATCTTGTACTTATTGATGAGTTGTATGAGTTGTATGATTAGTTTGATGGATGTTGTATGGATGCGGATACATGTATGAATGATTTAATAGCATGATTTTTATCAAATTTTGATGTTTTTAAAATATTCCTGCTTTGTAAAATAAATAATTGCTTGAGTGCAGATTAATTTGTGATTAAATTCACAGAGTAAAATATATTGGGTACAATAAAATCCTTAATACGCTTTTCTGTAAATTGTTTCCTCTGGATTTTCTTTCTGAGATGAATTATTTCATTCTTTCAGCTGACATTTCTAAATTGCACAGAGAATAAGAAACATCATGCTGGAGGTGATTCCTTAAACTTTCAATGTACTTCTGAGTAATGGACGCATTTATCAGTGTGTGCTCTTGAGTCCTATAGAGCAGATGCTGTGGTAACACCATTTTTCATCCAGTCATGAGCACAAATGGAAACATCTTTGTTGAAGAAAATGGTTAAGAGCTAATAGCCATCAGGACAAGCAGCAATCGGATGTCCCAACTAATTCCAAAGTCTTCCACAAACTTCTTTAAGATACTCACAATTGTTTTGTTGTTTCTCTCTACCCGCCCACTTGAGGCCTGGCAGTAGGCAATGTGGAGTTTTCTTTTTACCCCTAGAATCTACCACATCTTTGCCATCATGAGAGAAGATGTGGTTGATCATTAGTGCAGCACCTGTCTCTGCCCTACAATTTGGGGCTGGTAGACATTCTACCTACTTTGTGAACAAGCATGTCAAAGTCACCATATACTTGTTTACTCTAGAGGAGTGAATCACTGCCCGATGAAATCGACTTGCAAATCTGACCAAGGCAATGTCATTAACTTTTGTTGTAGGGAAGCTCTGTGTGTGAGTGAACTGGGCTGGAATGGAGCACACACAAGACACCCCTTTAGGTAAATGTCGAGGTCCTGGCACATGTGTGGCCAGTATGCAACCTCACACAAGATTTCCAATGTCGTATTGAACACTCTATGACCGGCAGTGGCCGCATCATGGGCGTGGTTCAACATACGGCTTCGAAATGAGGTAGGTGCCACCCACTAGTCACTGCCAGATAGGACTCTCCTTTCCCACAAACCCTCTTGGATCCAGAATATCTTGCAAAACTTCATCAACACCCAGAGATCCTCTTTACTGTCATAATATGACTCTGTTAGAGGAAAGTTTACAGGGTCTTCAATGTGTTGATAACATTTTCCAATGATCGGGTCCTCTTTCTGTGCAGTATTACATCTGCATCCAGGGTATCTTTACTCCACTGCACTGTTAAGAGTTTGGTGTTAGCACCAGGTTGTGACCTGGTGACAGCTGCCATTTGGATTTCCCCCATCAGGGATTCTGTTTTTATGAAATCCCCTGCAGAGTTCTGGTTTTAGCCAGCTGTTCAGCCAGGTAATTCCCAGTTTTATCTGGCCCCTCTATCTTTGAATTACCTCCTATCTTCTTCAAATAAATGGTCATCTCATTGCAGGTCACCTGATCATCGATTGACTGGATCAGTTTGGTATGATTTAGGGTTTTATTGTTAGCAAAAAGCATGCCTCAATTCTCCCAGTTAATCAGGTGCTCCACAAACCCATTTCTGACATCAGAGTCAGTGATTATGACCAGTTCATTGAGTTGGTGCTGCTATGCAGTGAGAATGGCTTAATAAACAGCTGTCAACTCTGCAACATGTGTACTTCAGGGTCCTATTTTATAACCAGAAGAGGGTTCTGGGGCATCATTCACCCAGGCATTCCCAATGCCAGCCACCAGTTCTTTTTCCCCGTTGCTATTTACATGGTAGGAGCACCCATCCACATAAACTCTGGGTATCCCCTGACATGGGTCTTCTTCATAGACCTTATGTGGGGAAGTTAAGTATGCCTCCATGTTGTTGTTGTCATTAGACTTCTGTCCTTGAGACAGTTTTCATGAGCACAATCATGCAAGTCTGCCAACCCTGGCACTAGGGAACTCTTCTTGTTTTGACCATATCTGACCTCCACAGAAATGCCTTGAATAGACAGAATACAGGAAGTAATTCTGGAATTACTAACATTTCCCACCCAGATTCTGTAACTTTGTAGATATTGCAAGGGTTGGTGAGGATTTTCGACAGTGATGTGCTCCCCCTGTATGAATGGTAGGTCATTTTTCAGCACCCACACTGTTGCCAGGTGTGCCTTCTCATTGTCATTGAATTTGTCCTCCACAGAAGACAAAGTTTTGCTCGCGTATGAGATGACCTTGTTGGCCTTGTCATGCTTTTGGTACAATATCCTGTTAGGCAAGTATCTGAGAACCACATCTCTAAGAAGAACTCCTTGTTATTTATGGGGTAAGTCAAACAAGGAGACTGGGACAGGCTTCTTTTCAGTTGTTTAACTGCCTCAGATTATTCTGGACCCCACTCCCACTTGACTCTGGCCTTTAATAAATGGACCAAGGGTCGAGTGACCTCTGTGTAGGCTTCATTGAACTTTTGACTACAATTAGTAAGTCCAAGAAGGCTTCTTAATTCTCACAGAGTGGTAGGGTCTTTCACTTTCAATACAGCTTCCACCTTCTTCACCTGGGGATTAAGACCCTCAGGTACTGTCCAGTAACCGTTGGTCAGGTCAATGGTGGTGTACACCTTTAACCCTTGGATCTGGGCCTGTCCCTGATTGATGTAGTGAAGGGGCCATCTTGACATGTAGACCCATTTGTTCAACTCCCTCAGGTCTGCACATAGTCTCCATTGGCCCTTTGGTTTAAGGATCCCCAGTACCAGGCTGCCGAAGGTTCTATGGATTAGACAAATTATCCCACAGGATTCTAAATTCTTTATAATCTCTGTGAGTGACTCCATGGATGCGAGAGGTAACTGGTATTGTTTCACAAATACGGGAGTCATCTCAGAGTCAATGGGAATGGTGGTTCATTGAATGGATGTGTGTCCACATTTATATGAGTCTACGGAAAAGATATCTTGGAATTCCAGGAAGACTTGTTTTAGCTTTTATCTTTGCTCCTCAGTCTCACAGGCATCAGCCAGATTGATGTTTTCCTCGACCATTTACTTGAAACCTGGAAAGACCTCAAGCTTGGCAATTCCAGGTGGAGAGGTCTCTCATGATGGTGTTGACCTGGACAGGATTCGAGGTAGTGGTCCTTGACTCTGAACACTGCCTCCTCCCTCCTAATGTCAATTCACCTCTTCCACACCGTAGGGGCAGGAAGAGTACACCAGGGAATTCCCCCATGTCTATTAAAAATCCTTTCTGGAGGAATATTGTTGCTGATGTCTAAACAGTCATTTGGGATTGGTTCCATGATTTCATTACCTAAATCAATAGAATAATGTTGGGCATCAACCGCCATTCCAATAAAGTGGTCCGCACCCAGGGTGATACTTCGAGAGTCGCTGTTATCCACCAATATTCGAATGGTGTTGTGTTCTAGGTCTACTAGAGGTGTCAGATTTAAATATAAACCATGTTGTTGGAGATGGGAATTTAGATTTATATATACATCTTGATGTTTGAGGTTCTGTCCTTGCTTAATTTTTAGGGGAAGAGTACATTGACGCACCTGTCCTGTGATGGTAACCTCCTCTCGCACTTGAACTTCAATCACTGAAGACAGCAATTGAGCTGACCGGAATGCATTTTCAATGTTGTTTAAGCCCATGGGGTTACTCCCCAGTTGCGACCAGGAGTTATTATTAATTATCTCCAAATTGATTGCAAATTGGTTAAGAATGTCACTTCCTGGATAAAAGTCAGAAGGTGTCATGACCGATAGAAATTGCCCCTTCTGGATTCGTGGTCCTTATTGCGACGGGGGTTGTATTCCTTGTTACTCCCAACATGGCCGTGCCAAGTGACTTGCCTCACACCAGCCTTCACGTCGCACACAGCACGTTCTATAAATTGGCCACGCCCCCTGGGCGTCTCAACGCTATCATTAGGTAGTGACTTGACGTGTGTGCGCTGTTCGGCGAATCCACTATTCCTAGTTTCCTGGTTACTTCTTCCTTCCTTTTACCCCTTCTCTCTAATTCTGCTCCCGGAATCCTCATCCCTAGCGACCGCTACCTTTTTCCTGGACATCCTGGAACTGCGACCTTCCCGGAACTCTGAACGCGCTCTGCAGCCGGACGAGACACGAGCGAGCCTATACAAGACCCGATCCGTCCACAAGAGGAATCCTCCCGCAGAACAGAGCAATAAGTGATCCCAGGTGAGACGGGGGGAGATTTACCACAGTTTGAGATGCCAAACGACCGACACTGATACTGCTATGGAGAAAGCAGTCCAGGACCTTATGCGTGGCATGCAAGAACTCACAACTGAAGTACAGAACTTAAAAGCTGAGAATGCTGCATTAAAACAGCTTGTTTTGTCTTGTGACCCCGCTAACAAGGACAGCGTGTTACTGGGTGGAGTGGTAGACAAATATGATGGCTCGGCAAAATCCTTACGTGGATTTCTGGATTCCTGCTTTGTGCATTTTACTTTTAAGCCCTATTATTTTTCAACTTCCAGGGCGAAGGTGGGTTTCATAATCTCGCATCTCACAGGGAACGCGTTGACATGGGCCACTCCCTTAGTCAACTCAGGAGATGCCCTCCTGGATGATTTGATGGATTCATTCAGGCACTCAAGACTATGTTCGACCGCCCAGAACAGGTTTTTAGTGCTCAGGAACGGTTACTTGATTTCTGACAGGGATCTCAGGCTATGCTAATGTACGTTACTAGATTCAAACAACTGGCCAAGGAAGAGAATTAGTCCTTAGAAGCAAGTTTCACTCTATTTCGCAGGGGTCTAAACGAGGATATTAAGGACGAATCGTCCTAGCTCATTCCAGGCTCTTATGGATCTAGCCATGCAAATAAACTTCCGAATCCAGGAAAGAAAGGCTGAAAGAAGAAAGACCAAGATACCCTTTCAAAAGAATTCCCCGGAACCCATGCAAATAGGAGCCTTCCGTGGGCCTATATCCCCACAAGAAAGGATGAGAAGGATCCACACAGGCCTGTGCATGTATTGTGTCTCGGATAAACACCTTGTTAGAGAATGCCCTCTAGCCCCTCCTCGGCATTAGGGAAACGCCAGCTCCCGATCCTAGATGGAGCGAGGTGTTGGGAGAGAGATGTTTGCTCCACATCAATTCCATCCTTGAACTCTCCTGGACAAAACAATTTGGTGATACTACAGGCCTTCCTGTCGCCCTCCAAGAACAAGACCTATCCCAATCTGGCCTTGGTGGACTGCGGAGCTATGGGAATTTTTATTGATCAAGACTGGGTTGTTAGTCATCATATTCCATACGAGACACGAAACACCATGCAGCCGGTGGAAGCAATTGACGGAAGACCCCTCTCTTCAGGACCCATAAGCCTGCAGACTAAAGAGATCCAACTTTCCATAAACCATCATCAAGAGCGGATCACATTCGACATCATTAAGTCAGCTCATTACCCCATGGTTTTGGGTATGCCCTGGTTACAAAAGCACAATCCGTATATCAATTGGACAGCAGGATCATTATTCCTGGGCTCAGAGTTCTGTATGTCCCACTGTCTATCCCTGGATCCCTCCTCAACGCCTCCTAAAGAACCATCAAGAGACCTAAAAACACCACTCATGGTTTCCAATATCATACAAGTTCCAGAGGCCTATCAGGGATATGCTGATCTATTTTCTACTGCCATAGTCCAAGCCTTACCCCCTCACAGGCCCGAAGACTGTGCCATAGATACAGATCCCTAGCAGTAATTCCCTTCGGCAGAATGTTCATTCTTTATGAACCTGAGAAAAAGGCCCTTCGGGAATACCTAGACACCAATCTTGAAAATGGCACCATAAGCCCTTCTAAATCTCCAGCGGGTGCTTCGTTGTTCTTCGTTCCCAAGAAGGATACCAAGGAACTCAGACCTTGCCTCGACTATCGAGGCTTAAATCAATGCACCCTCAAAGATCGGTACCCACTGCCCCTGATTTCAGATATCCTGGAAGCTGTGAGAGGTACCGTAATATTCACGAAGTTGGATCTCCGGGGTGCCTACCCCTTAATCCGTGTCCGGGAAGGAGACGAATGAAAAACAGCCTTTAGAACACCCTTTGGTCACTATGAATATCTAGTCATGCCCTTTGGACTAGCTAATGCTCCCGCAGTCTTTCAGCATTTTATGGATAGGGTGTTCTCTGACATGGTGTTCCTCTTCGTCATTGTCTATCTGGATGACATATTGATTTTTCCCAAGGATCCTGTAAAGCATGAAGAACATGTAAAGGCAGTACTACAATGACTTCGTGAACACAAACTTTTAGCCAAACCCGAAAAAATGCTTGTTTCACGTTACTTCTGTTCACTAACTAGGATTCATCCTTAGCCCAGAAGGAATTGGTATGGACCCTTCAAAGGTAAAGGTCATACTGGCTTGGCCTGCTCCTACATCTGTGAAACAAGTTCAATCCTTCCTGGGGCTCGCCAACTTTTACCGGAAGTTTATTTCTACCTTTTCCGAGATCGTTCAGAAGATCGTTGCTCTCTTGAAGAAAGACACCCCCTTTATCTGGTCTACACCGCAAGAGAAAGCATTCCAATGATTGAAGACAGAGTTCACGCAAGCCCCCATCCTGGCCCAACCTGACATAAATCACCCATTCCTAGTGGAAACGGATGCCTCTTACTACACCATAGGAGCGGTCTTGAAACAGGAACTGAAGGATAAACTGGAACACCCCATTGCTTACCTTTCACAAACCCTGACTCCCAGCGAGACACACTATTCCGTCCTGGAGAAGGAACTGTTGGCCATCCGCCAAGCCTTGACTGAATGGCACACCTACTTCTGGGTGCAAAATATCCAGTTCAGGTTCGCACAGACCATCGGAATCTACAAATTCTACAGTCGTTGGAGTGCAGGAATAGTCGTCAGGCACGTTGGGCCTACTTCTTTGCCTAGTTCCAATTACAAATCACTCATGTTCCCGGATCACAAAACATGATTGCTGACGCCTTATCTCGACGTCCTGACTACATAGCCACTGAAGACTTGGCCTATCCTAAGATGTTTCCCCACACTATCTTTGTAGCTCAAGCAGTCAACCTCCTGGAAGAAATCCGAGTGCAAACCCAGTCCTCTGACCTTGGAAGGATATTTCAAGGAAGAATCCATGGAATCTAAGAGATAAGGAAGGATATTTATTCAAGGACAATGCACTGGTCATTCCTACGCAGAAATTACAACAAAGGATAATAAACCTCTGCCATGATACCCTTCACTCCGGTCATCGTGGAATAACTAACACCCTCCGTTTTATACAAAGACAGTTTTGGTGGCCTGAATGAAGACCGACGTACAACAGTACATCAAGGCTTGTGCTATCTGCGGTCAAAACAAACATGATAAGAAGAGACCGGCGGGTCTTCTACTGCAACCATCGCTGCCAACAAGACCATGGGAAATTATTGCTACAGACTTCATTGTGGAATTACCACCTTCCCGAGGATACACGACCATCATGGTAACCATAGACTTGTTCACTCATATGGCTCATTTTACACCTTTGTATAAACTACCATCCTCCTCAGAACTTGCTGGAATCTTCCTGGAACACATTTTCCATCTTCATGGACTTTCTTCCAAGATCATATCGGACCGAGGACCTCAACACGTCTCACAATTCTGGAAACATCTGTCTCGTATTCTAGGGATCCAACGCGCTCTCTCATCAGGTTATCACCCACAAACCAACGGAGCCACAGAACGTGTAAATCAAACTCTGGAGCAATATCTTCGTTGTTTTGCCACCAAGGTTCAGGATGACTGGTCTCTCCTCATACCCCTGGCTGAGTTTGCCTACAACAATTCCGATCACTCAGCACTCAAGGTCAGCCCTTTCTATTGAAGTCAAGGTTTTCACCCGTCTGTTTTACCTTCTGTTCTTCCACATCCCACTCCAGTACCTACTCTCGACTCATGGATTCAGACTCTCATCAACATACACAAGGAAGCCAAGGAACAATTGAAAGAGGCCCAGACACGCACTAAACGTTATGCGGACTGCAAAAGAAGACCAGCGCCTTCTTATTCTGTTGGTGATCAAGTCTGGTTGCCCTCGAAACTATTACCATGACATCTACGGCCAAACAAATTAGCCCCTTGGTACTATGGAGTATTTTCCATAAAGGAAATCATCAATCCTGTCTCATTCCGACTCAAGCTACCTGACTCCTGGAAGAAAATACACCCAGTCTTTCACACTTCCCTATTGAAACCCTACATCCAATCCACCCGAAAATCCTGCAGACCCAGTCCTTTTGTTGTGGACGATCAGCTGGAATACGAAGTGTCCAGAATATGCGATTCCAGGTTTAAATGGGGTCGACTTCAATACCTGGTTGAATGGAAGGGATATCCTCCTAGCGAGAGAACCTGGGAACCAGTTTCTAACTTAAATACCCATCGATTGCTTAGAAGATTCCATCTCATACACCCGGGCAAACCTGGTGGAACAGGTCTTCGGAGGAGGCATGCTGTCATGACCCATAGAACTTGCCCCTTCTGGACTTCCTGGTCCTTATCGCAATGGGGGTTGTATTCCTTGTTACTCCCAACATGGCCATGCCAAGTGACTTGCCTCGCACCAGCCTTCACGTCGCACACGGCACGTTCTATAAATTGGCCACGCCCCCGCGGCCCCGCGCATCTCAACGCTATCATTAGGTAGTGACTTGACGTGTGTGTGCTGTTCGGCGAATCCACAATTCCTAGTTTCCTGGTTGCTTCTTCCTTCCTTTTACCACTTCCCTCCAATTCTGCTCCCGAAATCCTCATCCCTAGCGACCGCTACCTTTTTCCTGGACATCCTTGAACTGCGACCTTCCCGGAACTCTGAACACGCTCTGCAGCCGGACAAGACTCGAGCGAGCCTATACAAGACCCGATCCATCCACAAGATGAATCCTCCCGCGGAACAGAGCAAGAAGCGATCCCAGGTGAGACGGAGGAGATTTACGACAGAAGGGACATCTCTCACGACCCAAAAATTATGGTCTATGCTTTTTTTGGCAATTGACATTTTTAGCATACACCTGCTAGGCAGGAAATGTTTGGATTTTGGGGTTTCCAGACATACTTCCCATTTTTCAATCCATTTAAATGTCGGAAAGGTCTATTCTTTTGAGAGATTCCTGAACAATTCTTCACTAACGAAGCTCGTTCCATTGCCTGTGGTTTTTCAGAAGATTCCTCTGATCATTTTCTCCCTGGGGCATCAGACCTGGGTGTTGGGGAATTTTGGGAAGCAGGGTTAGATTGAGAGTTGGACTGAGCCCTCAGCATGTGCCCCAGATCATTGGTCAGTTGCTGGACCTGTCGCTCCAGTTTCAAAATCTTGTCTGGGTGGTAGGGAGGTCACAAGTCATACCTCTGCTGCTCCAGAAAGGGGTAAGTGTCCCTTATACTGGAGTAGCTCGGGTACTGGAAATTCCCTCCATCATTTTCCATCCTAAATCTTCCTTCTCCTGGGTTCAGGGATCTATTATCCTGGAACCGGGGAGAGAGAGGAGAATTGTTTTGGAAGTTCTGGTTTGGGGGATATTTGCTGAAAAAGCTCAGATTGAGAGGTGGAGTGATACCACGCTCCTGAGGGAAGTTTGGAGGGAAGTTTCCTGGGGCAGTACTTACCTGATTAGTTCCCCCCTTGGGCCGGGGAGTGTTATGCTTTCCATTTTGCTTCTTGGCAAGAGGATCACCTTTAGGCCCCCCCGTCTCCAGATCCAATGGAGGGGTAGTTTTTACCTCTGCCACCTTTGCAGCAGCAGTGGTGTTAGATGGTTTGGGGGTTTTGACAGTCTTTTTACTCTCAGCAGACTTTTAGACCTCATAAATTCTGGTTCCTTGTTCAATCACCCAATCCAGGGTACTATGCTTGTGAAAGTCACACACCAACTGAGTCATTATGTACTTGGAGAGAGCATGGAAATATGTAGTTATGAACTCCCTACTAATGGTGTTCACCCACTGGGAAGTATGAGCAAATGCATGCTTTAAATCCTGCACAAACTCCATAGGCGCCTGATCTTCCCCCACACTGCAATATAAATGCAGCCTTATGGGCCTCTTTTAATGGTTCTTATGGGTGGAATTTGTTTTCAATATGGTCGCCTTATATATATTTATGATGATCCTGGTCCTCCAGTCCTGCAAAGAAACTGGAGTATTCACGGGAGAACGTCCATTTAGCAAATGCTATACAATATATAATTTCTGATCTGGAATGATGCCATCATCTGCTCATAAAGTTCTAGGTGTTCCCATACCGAATACTTGGCATTCTTGTGGTATGGGGTCAGGAAGCTCTTTATGGCCTTGAATTGTCTTATTAGGCCTTTCACAAATCCCTTGCTCTGCTTTGCTGTTTTTTTCTTCCTATGCACCTGAGTCCATTCACCTTCTGACTCAGAACTGCCCTTGGTACTCCCTTCCCTGTATTATAAGTGCTTCTTATCTCTATGAGACTGAGAATGTCTCCCAGAACCACGGGGTCTGGACTCCTCTCGCCTGGACCAAAGTGAACTCTCAGGGTCGCTCTCCCTGGAGTTCCTTTCAGGTCCAGGATAGAACCCAATTTCCTCATCCCTCCTACAAGGGAGTCTGGGGAATTCCCCCCTTCCCCTGAATATACAGTGGTTTTTAGAATGCCCTTCCTAGGCAGAGGGTTCTGGTTTTTCTCCTTCAGTGATGTGGGCAAGGTGGTCTCTTTGTAGTCACATCTCCAGCCAATCTAACTCCCTGACTCTCTCCTCATAAGAGTTTTAATGGTCTGAAGTACTTACCATATTATTCATTACTTTCCAGGACACACTGGTCAGGCCACTTTCCCTTCTGTATGGTAGAGATGAATACTCACCAATATCGGACAGGTACTGGCCTTCTTGATTAGCTGAGCTAGGCCTGGTTAAGTCTAACTGCCTCATGTCACCCTGCTCTTGATAGGTGGCATACATGAGTTTGGTTCCCATTTGTGCACGAAAGGTTGTAAATGACAGGCATGAGGCCCCTGTTGGGAAAGGTGCCTCACCTTGATCAGTGGGCCTTGTCCCATATTCTGATTGGCCAGGGTGCCTTGTGTCCTATATATAATTTTCGATTTCCTTGTTGAGGCTCTCACACCTGTGTCTCTCCTTATGTATTTGCTGTTAATAGTCAGAGAGCTGGCTTTTCAATTCTGACCCTAAGGCTTGATTAATCTCATGTATCCTGCTCCGAGCTACCAACTGATCCTTTGTTTGCTGTACCTCCTGCTGAAATGAATCATTCTCCTTCTATGAGCCTTGTAAGCTGCATGCATATTCAAGGTGTTCTTCCTTCAATAGACTAATCTCTTTCTCTTGTTCATCCCTACATTTTGATGCCTCTAATAATTCAGCTTCGATTTGCCTTACTCGCTCTACTAACCCATTCCTCTCTTCTCTAATTCTGATCAGTTCCTGAGAATCTGACTGTTCCTTTTCTAACTCCATTTCCAACTGATTTATCCTCTGTAATAGGACCCTGTTATACTGATTCAAGAGGTATTTCTCCTGAGCCAGCTGCATCCTCTGTTGTTTCAGAGTACTTACCTGCTGATGTATCTGATCAAAGTCATTTTGGGAATCAACCCCTTTGATAATTAATTGAGTAGTTTCAGTTTTCAATTGTTTTACTTCTGATTGGAATGCGATAATGTCCTCCAAAAAGACTCTATTAAGAGCAGACTGGTCATTTAGCTTGTGTTGCAGTGCGCTCAGATTTTCTACACACTATTTTTGGTAACTGTTCATTGCAGAAAAGTGGGTTTCATGTTCTGCACTCTCTTGCTGCTATGTTTTTAACTCAGCTTTGAGTTGTTGAACAAGATCCTGGGCCTTTGACAGGTCTCCAGCCCGATTCATCCTACTAGCCTCACTATTTTACCAACACTCTTTTACTAAAAGCATATGAAAATATAACTGAGCAGTTAGCTGAGCCATTTTTATCTGATCATCATGAGCAGTTGTGGTCTTATAAAATGCGTCAAGTGCTTTGAGTAATATTCTGGCTTCAAGCCAAATATCATTGAGTACTGAGGTAACCTCCCGCACAATTCTGGTTTGCCAGTTTCCTGCATCGTCCTCAACCCATTCTCCTTTGAAAAATAATTTAGTTAGAATATGTACCCTGGCTTCCCCATTTTGTAGAGCTGTCATTTTCACAATTGGCTTTTTACACTTTAATAAAACTTGCTTTATTCAGGGGTAAAATCTCCCCGTTCCTGCTTGATTTCTTACTCAAATAAACTCTTAAACACTCTTAATTATTTACCTATACACCTCCCTGGAATTCAGGAATCAAGTCCTAGTGGCACTTTAACAAAACAAATATGAGTTCCCTCAACCTTAATGCAATTGCATCAAAATGAATAAACTGTCATAATGTACTTGTCATGGGTCAGGAATAGGAAGCTTTATCCCACACGAGCCACCAATTTGTAACAGTTTATGGAGAAGCCACCCTCAGCACGTGGAGTTCCTTCCATCCCAACTCACGTGGTTATGCTGCAAACTTTTTAACATATTATTTTTTTAGCTCTATCTCCCTTTGATCCCTCTCCACTGAGCTAACAATGAGCCAATAACCAGACCCGAGTACAGGAAATATATTGGTATTTATTTAAATTAAAAGTAATATAGAAATGTGCATGAAAATGACAAGAAAACACTTTATCTGTGGCACAACACAATCAACTTCCCTTAGCATATATAAATCACAAAAATAAGTTAAAAAGAACACAATTACAATTCTTCATTTACTGCAAGTTTCACTTAATAAAATAACTACACTGATCAATAACAAAGGCACTTGTGTAATGTTGTGCAATGTTGATTTACCTTCAGGCTTAAAAGAGGTGCGGTAGGATTTCAAGATTTGTAAAAATACATATTGCAATGATAATTTCACCCACACTTTTGGTTTAAAATAAATACAGGATGATTTATCGCTTTGGTTTTCAGATCCACCTGCTTTGGTCTAGGTTGGGAAGTCAGACAGAAAAATGGGAATGTTTTGGGGAATTTTGAATTTCAGACCCACCCCCAATTACGGAAAGGCCTGTGTTGGGGAAGCTGGATAAAAAGGTTGGACTGATTCAAGAAAAAAGACACCCCACTTCCTTAAAGAAGTTGGGGTCAGCTGGACAACAAGGATTACTAAATAAATTACAGGCTATAGTTTTCAGTGCACACTGGGAAGTGGCTTTGTTAATTTTGAATTTTAACACAATTCACCTGGTAGTCTGCCAAATGGGGAATTAGGTAAATTAATATTTTTGGTTAAATAGGCTAAGGTTCTACACAGTTTTGCCCCTCCACCCACTATAAAGGGAAAGGATTCAAAGCAAGCACCCCCCCCACCTTTTGGTTCCCCAGGGCTAAGTTCTACTTAGATAGCAAGCCTCTGTTTAAGGTGCAAGAAAGCCAGCTGCATCTCAGGACACTCTGGAAAGATAGGGCAGGGGTCTGGTCACACAACTCTCAATGATTGCCTCCCACTCTCTACCATAAGATCCAGTCAGCTTTGAGGTCTTCGTAGAGATAGACAGCTCCACCCAGATGCACTCTCAGCAATCTCCTCTGGTGTCTCCTTACAGCTGTCATGTGGTAATTTTCAGCAGCCTTCCTGATGGCCTGTCTCTTCTCTGTCCTCTGACTCTCTTTCCAGTGCAGCCCCCTTATATAGCAGCAATGACACCACCAATTTTACAATCTTGGGGAAGTACCCTGCAATAATCCCTACCACTAGGATTGGACAGTTACCCTTCTCTCTCCTCTCAAACCCAACCTCCAAGTCAGGATTGGTTTAGGGGTTTGGAGCAACATATGGTAATTCCCAGTTATGTATCACAACTTCCTCATTTTACTAGCAACTGCCAAACTAAACATATTTCCTGTTTCCGCTAATCATGGTGAATTAGATAAGCTGACCACCAAATCTGTATCATGTTGCATGGCCAAGTGGCACCTTTCTGCCGTTTCCATAAAAAGCACAACAGTTATGAACATGTAAATTATGAAGCATATCCCTAATTTCAATTTCCACCTGCTCTCCAACTCTCACATTTGGAACATGTTCAGATCAGCCAGAAACCTACTTTAACATGGCCCCTACAGTGCCCAGAGTCACAGGAAAATGAATTTTATAGCCCACAATCGGCTGGAAATTACATAAAAATGGTACATAGATGGAAATAATTTGCCTTATGATGGCTGAGAAAAAGGCCTAAATAACAATAGTTATTTTAATTAAATTGTGACAAAAGGTCTTGTTCCTGCTTCCGGCCATTTGTTTTCAGTGTGTGCCTCCATTTTCATACACATATTAGTCCTGCTCCAGCCAAGGATGACTTTTCTTGAAGTCCCTGATTTCAGAGCCAGCAGGTCTGGAGAACACTGAATTTCGACACCTTTAGCCAGACATTTTTATTGTAGTTGGTCTTTAGATGGGTGATTTGACATCCAGGCTGGAAGTGGGCGATGTCCTCGTGAAGTTTTGCCCACAGCCAGCAAAAGGGTTGGCCTTGGGCTGAATTTTTTTTCATGAAGACAGAGTGGCTCTTCAAATGTCACTGGAGGTTGTGGGTGAAACATAATATGCATTGCTCTTTGTCAACCCACACATCATGTTTTGTTTTCCTTACATTTATCTGTGAGCAGTGATATCTTTTCACTTTTACTTTTTCAAAAACCGTTATTGTTTGCACACACATGTGCAGGCTGTTTTTGTTTTCAATGTTTAAAAATCCTACTTTCCATGTGACAGGTATCTTTGATTCCTCCTTCTTTTGTAAATTAAAATGCTGCTTATCCATTGGTAATGACAGGTATGCCTCTTTCCACATGGCTCTTTAATTGTACTTGAAAAACAAAAACAAATGTCAGGTCAGTTTTGATTAAGTGTTTAAAATCTTGCTATTCATGTGAAAGGGACTTTTGTTTGGGGCCTTTAAATGCACCCCACAGGTCGAATCAGGATTGAGGCACATAAAAAGGTAAACATATACCTTTTACTTAATTCATCCTTTAATTATCATCCTCTTTGGTTCTTGGCTCAAATCATTAAACAATCGGGAACTTAAGGCATCTTTTGTTGGAAGACATACCACATGAGAAACTGCTTGTTCTGAGCAACATTACATTCTCTTTACTGAACTCACCATGGATGAAGTGCCCAAACAGGTATGGAGGCACTGAGGTCACAAATGCAAAACATCCACAGCGAAGGTTGTCATGTGGTCCAATACTATGCCCAGTGTATAGAAATGACCTAAGATGGCAATCTGACAAGGATCATTCTTCAAACCACTGAGAAAGACTCTGATGATTGACAATCCTAATAGGCTGGTTACCTATAGCTATCACGGCAGTGACAAAATTCAAAGAAAGAGAGTACAAGGTTTTATACTTAATAAAGGATTACACTCTTCTAAGAATAATTCTAGTGCATGACCACAATCTTGCTTGATGTCATCACAGACATGTGTATTTGCATTCTAAGATGTCACAAAGCTTTCCACACATCTAGATCTTTACACTATCAGAAATGTAGATATATTGGTTTGTGATTCTCTCTCTTGCTTTTCCTGATTTCTGAAATGCTAGTGCTCCACGTTTTGTTCTGCTATAGTATTTGTGTTCTTGGTGGCCTCCTTACCATCAGTTCCCACATCCTGGGGACCACCCCACTTAACTAACCCATTATGGTCCCAACCTCTCCATCTTGTCTGCTTATTGCACAGTACACACCTAGTCACTTTGGTGGGTTTGACTATGTGCTAAATTTACTAATCAGTGCAGGGGGTAATTGTCCCCTTTCCCATTCCCACAATCCTATGCTGGTTCCTTTAACTGCTTTGAACTAATCACCATCGTTCACATTGAGATTTTTATGAGGACATCTGTATGCTGCCAGGGGTACTGCACTTCTCCAAAAGATAATATCCATAAAGGGAAACCGACACGTAGCCCAATGGGGCCAGAAACTTGACCAAATACATTTATTTATTTATTGAGCATTTGTCAGGTGCCCATACAACAAAATAGTTTTTCCAGGCACCACAAGGCAAAAGTGAGGAAGTGAGCAAGGGAAGTGAATAACAGTGACAAAACAGTACATTTACAATGGGGTCCTATTAGGCCTTGTGACATTAGGACATGCAAGTGCAGTGAAGTGAAGAGAAGTGCAGGAATGGAAGGGGGAGCAAGGTATGGGCAAGTGCTGGTGGGAGCCGGGCGGGAAATGCCAAAGAGTGCCATGGTGGGAGGCCACTGGTTAAGTGCTAAGGTGGAAGGATCCCAAGGTGGGATGCACAGCCGCCAGGCAGTGGGCCCACAAAGGCAGTGCTGAGGCAGGGTGAGTGCAAGTGTTGACTAGGCAGAGGACCTGGTCATCTGTGAGGTTCATGAAGGACCAGGCCGCTAGTCTCAGTGGTAGTGGGATGATTAGCAGTGACGGCAAAGAGGGTGCCCAACTCCTTCTGGATTTTTTTTGTACATTAGCCCCTTGCTGACAAAAATAGGATGACTAGCTTTTCAGTGGACCTAGTGTTTCAACTCCCTACTGGCTGGCCATTGGGCAACTATTTATCCCCTGGGAAATGGACCGATGTACGTATGAACAAAAATTTCATTTCAAAGAACTGTGCTTAAAATAGCCCAAAATAGTCCAAAAACATACACACACCTGTGTTTCCGCACACATATTTTGCTGGAAATAGCCCAATATGGCAACCCTGGACAGAGACAGGCTTCGCTGTTGTGAAAAGAAATATCACTGCGCAGCTCCAGCTTTGAAAGTAGCACGCAGATGCAAAATCTTCTCTAATTGGGAGAAAATGAGTTAAACATGGCACTCTTTGATTACATCATTGTTGCAGAACAACATATAACATTTAGGTTGTCAGCAGATTATGCCACAGTATTTGCAGTTGTTATGCCAACCACACATTCAGCTTCCTGCACCCCTTTGATCTCTCTCGCTTCCTGTAGCAATGGCGTTGGAGATATTTTGGTGACTATGCAACAGCTCAAGTGGGGAAGGAGCAACAGTGCAAAGGGGGGAAAGAGTTGCAGCACTAGGTGGAAGGAGTGACAGTGCAATGGGGGTGAGTATTGACAGTGCAAGGGGAAGGGGGCAGCACAAGGGGAAAGGAGAGACAGCACTAGGGGGAACCGAGGGACAGCGCAAGGGGGAGGATGGAAAGTGCAAGAGGAAGGAGGGAAAGTGCACAGAAGAGGGATAATGGAAGAAGGAGGAGTGCCATCTGTTGGTTGTATTTATAATTGCAGCTTTTGGTCGTAGTTGCCTTGTATTGTAGTATTGATATCAATGTGATTTCCTACAAGGCATCTCTAGGTTGAAAGTGGAACTTCACCTCTTCAGCGAACTATAACTTTTAGATGTCCTCACAACTTTTTGTATTGGAAAATGAATTACCACTGACAACATACAGACGTCCTCATAACACATCACATTGAGATTTATTATGGGGACATCTGTATGTTGTCAGTTGCATTGCAGCTCTTCAAAAAATAAAATAAAATAAAAACAAAATCCAGGGAAATAGAATGGAAACAGAGGGGAAAACATTGTCAGTGGTACTGTATCTCTCCAACACCTCTCCAATAAACTATAATGTATGCATGTCCTCAAAAACTATTTTATTGGAAAAGTGAAGCACCACTGACAACAAGCAAGATGCAAACAATAAGTAAGTGTGGCAAGGGTGGGGACAGAAGCAATTACTTCACGCCATACTACGCTACCACTCAACCCTATAAGCTAAACTGTTGTAAACTCTTCCATCTGTGGTATAATTGCATTTAGAAAGTGTGCAGAATAGCATATCTTCGGTCTAGTTTGCATTCATTTAGAAAGTCCACATAATCGCATATCTGGTGTATGGTATAACTGCATTTAGAAAGTCTTCCTAATATCATATCTGTGGTGTCATTGCATTTAGAAAGTGTGCGTAACAGCTTATCTGTGGTACAACTGCATTTAGAAAGTTTGCCTAATAGCATATCTTTGGTCTAGTTTGCATTTAGAAAGTCCACCTAATAGCATATCTGTGGTATAACTGCATTTTGAAAGTCTGTCTAATAGCATATCTTTGGTCTAGTTTGCGTTTAGAACGTCCACCCAATAGCATATCTTTAGTCTAGTTTGCATTGAGAAAGTCCACCTAATAGCATAACTTCAGTCTAGTTTGCATTTAGAAAGTCCTCCTAATAGCATATCTGTGTTATAATGCATTTAGAAAGTCCACCCATTAGCATATCTTTGGTCTAGTTTGCATTTAGAAAGTCCACCTAATAGCATATCTTTGGTCTAGTTTGCATTTAGAAAGTCCACCTAATAGCATATCTTCAGTCTAGTTTGCATTTAGAAAGTCTGCCTAATAGCATTTCTTTGGTCTAGTTTGCATTTAGAAAGTCTGCCTAATCGGATATCTTTGGTCTAGTTTGAATTTCGAAATCCACCCAATAGCATATTGTTGGTCTAGTTTGCATTTAGAAAGTCCACCTAATAGCATATCTTCGGTCTAGTTTTCATTTAGAAAGTCCACCTAATAGCATATCTGTGGTATAATTGCATTTAGAAAGTCTGCCTAATATTATATCTGTGGTGTCATTGCATTTAGAAAGTATGCGGAACAGCTTATCTGTGGTATAACTGCATTTAGAAAGTCTGCCTAATAGCATATCTTTGGTCTAGTTTGCATTTAGAAAGTCCACCCAATAGCATATCTTTGGTCTAGTTTGCATTTAGAAAGTCCACCTAATAGCATATCTGTGGTATAACTGCATTTTGAAAGTCTGTCTAATAGCATATCTTTGGTCTAGTTTGCGTTTAGAACGTCCACCCAATAGCATATCTTTAGTCTAGTTTGCATTGAGAAAGTCCACCTAATAGCATAACTTCAGTCTAGTTTGCATTTAGAAAGTCCTCCTAATAGCATATCTGTGTTATAATTGCATTTAGAAAGTCTGCCTAATAACATATCTTTGGTCTAGTTTGCAGTTAGAAAGTCCACCGAATAGCATATCTTTGGTCTAGTTTGCATTTAGAAAGTCCACCCAATAACATATCTTTGGTCTAGTTTGCATTTAGAAAGTCCACCTAATAGCATATCTTCGGTCTAGTTTGCATTTAGAAAGTCCACCTGATAGCATATCTGTGGTATAATTACATTTAAAAAGTCTACCCAATAGCATATCTTTGGTGTCATTGCATTTAGAAAGTGTTCGGAATAGCTTATCTGTGGTATAACTGTATTTAGAAAGTCTGCCTAATAGCATATCTTTGGTCTAGTTTGCATTTAGAAAGTCCACCCAATAGCTTATCTTTGGTCTAGTTTGCATTTAGAAAGTCCACCTAATAGCATATCTTCGGTATAGTTTGCATTTAGAAAGTCCACCTAATAGCATATCTGTGGTATAACTGCATTTCGAAAGTCTGTCTAATAGCATATATTTGGTCTAGTTTGCCTTTAGAACGTCCACCCAATTGCATATCTTTAGTCTAGTTTGCACTTAGAAAGTCCACCTAATAACACATCTTCAGTCTAGTTTGCATTTAGAAAGTCCACCTAATAGCATATCTGTGGTATAATTGCATTTAGAAAGTGTGCCTAATAGCATATCTTTGGTCTAATTTGCATTTAGAAAGTGCACCTAATAGCATATCTTCGGTCTAGTTTGCATTTAGAAACTCCACCTAATAGCATATCTGTGGTATAAGTGCATTTAGAAAGTCTGCCTAATATCATATCTGCGGTGTCATTTCATTTAGAAAGTGTGCGGAATGGCTTATCTATGGTATAACTGCATTTAGAAAGTCTGCCTAATAGCATATCTTTGGTCTAGTTTGCATTTAGAAAGTCCACCCATTAGCATATCTTTGGTCTAGTTTGCATTTAGAAAGTCCACCTAATAGCATATCTTTGGTCTAGTTTCCATTTAGAAAGTCTACCTAATAGCATATCTTCGGTCTAGTTTGCATTTAGAAAGTCAACCTAATAGCATATCTGTGGTATAATTGCATTTAGAAAGTCTGCCTAATAGCATTTCTTTGGTCTAGTTTGCATTTAGAAAGTCTGCCTAATAGCATATCTTTGGTCTAGTTTGCATTTTGAAAGTCCACCCAATAGCATATCGTTGGTCTAGTTTGCATTTAGAAAGTCCACCTAATAGCATATCTTCGTACTAGTTTTCATTTAGAAAGTCCACCTAATAGCATATCTGTGGTATAATTGCATTTAGAAAGTCTGCCTAATATTATATCTGTGGTGTCATTGCATTTAGAAAGTATGCGGAACAGCTTATCTGTGGTATAACTGCATTTAGAAAGTCTGCCTAATAGCATATCGTTGGTCTAGTTTGCATTTAGAAAGTCCACCCAATAGCATATCTTTGGTCTAGTTTGCATTTAGAAAGTCCACCTAATAGCATATCTTCGGTCTAGTTTGCATTTAGAAAGTCCACCTGATAGCATATCTGTGGTATAATTGCATTTAGAAAGTCTGCCTAATAGCATATCTTTGTTCTAGTTTGCCTTTAGAAAGTCCACCCAATAGCATAACTGTGGTCTAGTTTGCATTTGGAAAGTCCACCTAATAGCATATATTCAGTCTAGTTTGCATTTAGAAAGTCCTCCTAATAGCTTATCTGTGGTACAATTGCATTTAGAAAGCATGCCTAAATAGTACTTCTTTGGTCTAGTTTGCATTTAGAAAGTCCACCTAATAGCATATCTGTGGTACAACTGCATTTAGAAAATCCATCCAATAGCATATCTGTCGTATAATTGCATTTAGAATGTCCACCCAACAGCATATCTGTGGTATAATTGCATTTAGAAAGCCTGCCTAAATAGCATATCTTTGGTCTAGTTTGCATTAAGAAAGTCCACCCAATAGCATATCTGTTGTATAATTGCATTTAGAAAGGCTGCCTAAATAGCATATCTTTGGTCTAGTTTTCATTTAGAAAGTCCACCTAATAGCATATCTGTGGTATAATTGCATTTAGAAAGTCTGCCTAATATTATATCTGTGGTGTCATTGCATTTAGAAAGTATGCGGAACAGCTTATCTGTGGTATAACTGCATTTAGAAAGTCTGCCTAATAGCATATCTTTGGTCTAGTTTGCATTTAGAAAGTCCACCTAATAGCATATCTTTGGTCTAGTTTGCATTTAGAAAGTCTACCTAATAGCATATCTTCGGTCTAGTTTGCATTTAGAAAGTCAACCTAATAGCATATCTGTGGTATAATTGCATTTAGAAAGTCTGCCTAATAGCATTTCTTTGGTCTAGTTTGCATTTAGAAAGTCTGCCTAATAGCATATCTTTGGTCTAGTTTGCATTTTGAAAGTCCACCCAATAGCATATTGTTGGTCTAGTTTGCATTTAGAAAGTCCACCTAATAGCATATCTTCGTGCTAGTTTTCATTTAGAAAGTCCACCTAATAGCATATCTGTGATATAATTGCATTTAGAAAGTCTGCCTAATATTAAATCTGTGGTGTCATTGCATTTAGAAAGTATGCGGAACAGCTTATCTGTGGTATAACTGCGTTTAGAAAGTCTGCCTAATAGCATATCGTTGGTCTAGTTTGCATTTAGAAAGTCCACCCAATAGCATATCTTTGGTCTAGTTTGCATTTAGAAAGTCCACCTAATAGCATATCTTCAGTCAGGTTTGCATTTAGAAAGTCCACCGGATAGCATATCTGTGGTATAATTTTATTTAGAAAGTCTGCCTAATAGCATATCTTTGGTCTAGTTTGCATTTAAAATGTCCACCCAATAACATATCTTTGGTCTAGTTTGTATTTAGAAAGTCCACCTAATAGCATATATTCAGTCTAGTTTGCATTTAGAAAGTCCTCCTAATAGCTTATCTGTGGTACAATTGCATTTAGAAAGCATGCCTAAATAGTACATCTTTGGTCTAGTTTGCATTTAGAAAGTCCACCTAATAGCATATCTGTGGTACAACTGCATTTAGAAAATCCACCCAATAGCATATCTGTCGTAAAATTGCATTTAGAATGTCCACCGAACAGCATATCTGTGGTGTAATTGCATTTAGAAAGCCTGCCTAAATAGCATATCTTTGGTCTAGTTTGCATTAAGAAAGTCCACCCAATAGCATATCTGTTGTATAATTGCATTTAGAAAGTCTGCCTAAATAGCGCATCTTTGGTCTAGTTTTCATTTAGAAAGTCCACCTAATAGCATATCTGTTGTATAATTGCATTTAGAAAGTCTGCCTAATATTATATATGTGGTGTCATTGCATTTAGAAAGTATGCGGAACAGCTTATCTGTTGTATAACTGCATTTAGAAAGTCTGCCTAATAGCATATCTTTGGTCTAGTTTGCATTTAGAAAGTCCACCCAATAGCATATCTTTGGTCTAGTTTGCATTTAGAAAGTCCACCTAATAGCATATCTGTGGTATAACTGCATTTTGAAAGTCTGTCTAATAGCATATCTTTGGTCTAGTTTGCGTTTAGAACGTCCACCCAATAGCATATCTTTAGTCTAGTTTGCATTGAGAAAGTCCACCTAATAGCATAACTTCAGTCTAGTTTGCATTTAGAAAGTCCTCCTAATAGCATATCTGTGTTATAATTGCATTTAGAAAGTCTGCCTAATAACATATCTTTGGTCTAGTTTGCAGTTAGAAAGTCCACCGAATAGCATATCTTTGGTCTAGTTTGCATTTAGAAAGTCCACCCAATAACATATCTTTGGTCTAGTTTGCATTTAGAAAGTCCACCTAATAGCATATCTTCGGTCTAGTTTGCATTTAGAAAGTCCACCTGATAGCATATATGTGGTATAATTACATTTAAAAAGTCTACCCAATAGCATATCTTTGGTGTCATTGCATTTAGAAAGTGTTCGGAATAGCTTATCTGTGGTATAACTGTATTTAGAAAGTCTGCCTAATAGCATATCTTTGGTCTAGTTTGCATTTAGAAAGTCCACCCAATAGCTTATCTTTGGTCTAGTTTGCATTTAGAAAGTCCACCTAATAGCATATCTTCGGTCTAGTTTGCATTTAGAAAGTCCACCTAATAGCATATCTGTGGTATAACTGCATTTCGAAAGTCTGTCTAATAGCATATATTTGGTCTAGTTTGCCTTTAGAACGTCCACCCAATTGCATATCTTTAGTCTAGTTTGCACTTAGAAAGTCCACCTAATAACACATCTTCAGTCTAGTTTGCATTTAGAAAGTCCACCTAATAGCATATCTGTGGTATAATTGCATTTAGAAAGTGTGCCTAATAGCATATCTTTGGTCTAATTTGCATTTAGAAAGTGCACCTAATAGCATATCTTCGGTCTAGTTTGCATTTAGAAACTCCACCTAATAGCATATCTGTGGTATAAGTGCATTTAGAAAGTCTGCCTAATATCATATCTGCGGTGTCATTTCATTTAGAAAGTGTGCGGAATGGCTTATCTATGGTATAACTGCATTTAGAAAGTCTGCCTAATAGCATATCTTTGGTCTAGTTTGCATTTAGAAAGTCCACCCATTAGCATATCTTTGGTCTAGTTTGCATTTAGAAAGTCCACCTAATAGCATATCTTTGGTCTAGTTTCCATTTAGAAAGTCTACCTAATAGCATATCTTCGGTCTAGTTTGCATTTAGAAAGTCAACCTAATAGCATATCTGTGGTATAATTGCATTTAGAAAGTCTGCCTAATAGCATTTCTTTGGTCTAGTTTGCATTTAGAAAGTCTGCCTAATAGCATATCTTTGGTCTAGTTTGCATTTTTTAAGTCCACCCAATAGCATATCGTTGGTCTAGTTTGCATTTAGAAAGTCCACCTAATAGCATATCTTCGTACTAGTTTTCATTTAGAAAGTCCACCTAATAGCATATCTGTGGTATAATTGCATTTAGAAAGTCTGCCTAATATTATATCTGTGGTGTCATTGCATTTAGAAAGTATGCGGAACAGCTTATCTGTGGTATAACTGCATTTAGAAAGTCTGCCTAATAGCATATCGTTGGTCTAGTTTGCATTTAGAAAGTCCACCCAATAGCATATCTTTGGTCTAGTTTGCATTTAGAAAGTCCACCTAATAGCATATCTTCGGTCTAGTTTGCATTTAGAAAGTCCACCTGATAGCATATCTGTGGTATAATTGCATTTAGAAAGTCTGCCTAATAGCATATCTTTGTTCTAGTTTGCCTTTAGAAAGTCCACCCAATAGCATAACTGTGGTCTAGTTTGCCTTTGGAAAGTCCACCTAATAGCATATATTCAGTCTAGTTTGCATTTAGAAAGTCCTCCTAATAGCTTATCTGTGGTACAATTGCATTTAGAAAGCATGCCTAAATAGTACTTCTTTGGTCTAGTTTGCATTTAGAAAGTCCACCTAATAGCATATCTGTGGTACAACTGCATTTAGAAAATCCATCCAATAGCATATCTGTCGTATAATTGCATTTAGAATGTCCACCCAACAGCATATCTGTGGTATAATTGCATTTAGAAAGCCTGCCTAAATAGCATATCTTTGGTCTAGTTTGCATTAAGAAAGTCCACCCAATAGCATATCTGTTGTATAATTGCATTTAGAAAGGCTGCCTAAATAGCATATCTTTGGTCTAGTTTTCATTTAGAAAGTCCACCTAATAGCATATCTGTGGTATAATTGGATTTAGAAAGTCTGCCTAATATTATATCTGTGGTGTCATTGCATTTAGAAAGTATGCGGAACAGCTTATCTGTGGTATAACTGCATTTAGAAAGTCTGCCTAATAGCATATCTTTGGTCTAGTTTGCATTTAGAAAGTCCACCTAATAGCATATCTTTGGTCTAGTTTGCATTTAGAAAGTCTACCTAATAGCATATCTTCGGTCTAGTTTGCATTTAGAAAGTCAACCTAATAGCATATCTGTGGTATAATTGCATTTAGAAAGTCTGCCTAATAGCATTTCTTTGGTCTAGTTTGCATTTAGAAAGTCTGCCTAATAGCATATCTTTGGTCTAGTTTGCATTTTGAAAGTCCACCCAATAGCATATTGTTGGTCTAGTTTGCATTTAGAAAGTCCACCTAATAGCATATCTTCGTGCTAGTTTTCATTTAGAAAGTCCACCTAATAGCATATCTGTGATATAATTGCATTTAGAAAGTCTGCCTAATATTAAATCTGTGGTGTCATTGCATTTAGAAAGTATGCGGAACAGCTTATCTGTGGTATAACTGCGTTTAGAAAGTCTGCTTAATAGCATATCGTTGGTCTAGTTTGCATTTAGAAAGTCCACCCAATAGCATATCTTTGGTCTAGTTTGCATTTAGAAAGTCCACCTAATAGCATATCTTCAGTCAGGTTTGCATTTAGAAAGTCCACCGGATAGCATATCTGTGGTATAATTTTATTTAGAAAGTCTGCCTAATAGCATATCTTTGGTCTAGTTTGCATTTAAAATGTCCACCCAATAACATATCTTTGGTCTAGTTTGTATTTAGAAAGTCCACCTAATAGCATATATTCAGTCTAGTTTGCATTTAGAAAGTCCTCCTAATAGCTTATCTGTGGTACAATTGCATTTAGAAAGCATGCCTAAATAGTACATCTTTGGTCTAGTTTGCATTTAGAAAGTCCACCTAATAGCATATCTGTGGTACAACTGCATTTAGAAAATCCACCCAATAGCATATCTGTCGTATAATTGCATTTAGAATGTCCACCGAACAGCATATCTGTGGTGTAATTGCATTTAGAAAGCCTGCCTAAATAGCATATCTTTGGTCTAGTTTGCATTAAGAAAGTCCACCCAATAGCATATCTGTTGTATAATTGCATTTAGAAAGTCTGCCTAAATAGCACATCTTTGGTCTAGTTTTCATTTAGAAAGTCCACCTAATAGCATATCTGTTGTATAATTGCATTTAGAAAGTCTGCCTAATATTATATCTGTGGTGTCATTGCATTTAGAAAGTATGCGGAACAGCTTATCTGTGGTATAACTGCATTTAGAAAGTCTGCCTAATAGCATATCTTTAGTCTAGTTTGCATTTAGAATGTCCACCAAATAACATACATTTGGTCTAGTTTGCATTTAGAAAGTCCACCTAATAGCATATATTCAGTCTAGTTTGCATTTAGAAAGTCCTCCTAATAGCTTATCTGTGGTATAAGTGCATTTAGAAAGTCTGCCTAAATAGCACATCTTTTGTCTAGTTTGCCTTTAGAAAGTCCACCCAATAGCATATCTTTGGTCTTGTTTGCATTTAGAAAGTCCACCTAATAGCATATATTCAGTCTAGTTTGCATTTGGAAAGTCCTCCTAATAGCTTATCTGTGGTATAATTGCATTTAGAAAGCCTGCCTAAATAGTACATCTTTGGTCTAGTTTGCATTTAGAAAGTACACCTAATAGCATATCTGTGGTACAACTGCATTTAGAAAATCCACCCAATAGCATATCTGTGGTATAATTGCATTTAGAAAGCCTGCCTAAATAGCATATCTTTGGTCTAGTTTGCATTTAGAAAGTCCACCCAATAGCATATCTTTGGTCTAGTTTGCATTTAGAAAGTCCACCTAATAGCATATATTCAGTCTAGTTTGCATTTAGAAAGTCCTCCTAATAGCATATCTGTGGTACAACTGCATTTAGAAAATCCACCCAATAGCATATCTGTGGTATAATTGCATTTAGAAAGCCTGCCTAAATAGCATATCTTTGGTCTAGTTTGCATTTAGAAAGTCCACCCAATAGCATATCTTTGGTCTAGTTTGCATTTAGAAAGTCCACCTAATAGCATATATTCAGTCTAGTTTGCATTTAGAAAGTCCTCCTAATAGCATATCTGTGGTACAACTGCATTTAGAAAATCCACCCAATAGCATATCTGTGGTATAATTGCATTTAGAAAGCCTGCCTAAATAGCATATCTTTGGTCTAGTTTGCATTTAGAAAGTCCACCCAATAGCATATCTTTGGTCTAGTTTGCATTTAGAAAGTCCACCTAATAGCATATATTCAGTCTAGTTTGCATTTAGAAAGTCCTCCTAATAGCTTATCTTTGGTGTAGTTTGCATTTAGAAAGTCCACCAAATAGCATATCTGTGGTCTAGTTTGCATTTAGAAAGTCCACCTCATAGCATATATTCAGTCTAGTTTGCATTTAGAAAGTCCTCCTAATAGATTATCTGTGGTATAACTGCATTTAGAAAGTCTGTCTAATAGCATATCTTTGGTCTAGTTTGCATTTAGAATGTCCACCCAATAACATATATTTGGTCTAGTTTGCATTTAGAAAGTCCACCTAATAGCATATCTGTGGTCTATTTTGCATTTAGAAAGTCCACCTAATAGCATATATTCAGTCTAGTTTGCATTTAGAAAGTCCACCTAATAGCATATCTTTGGTCTAGTTTGCATTTAGAAAGTCCACCTAATAGCATATCTGTGGTATAATTGCATTTAGAAAGTCTGCCTAATAACATATCTTTGGTCTAGTTTAGTTAGAATGTCCACCAAATAACATACATTTGGTCTAGTTTGCATTTAGAAAGTCCACCTAATAGCATATATTCAGTCTAGTTTGCATTTAGAAAATCCTCCTAATAGCTTATCTGTGGTATAAGTGCATTTAGAAAGTCTGCCTAAATAGCACATCTTTGGTCTAGTTTGTCTTTAGAAAGTCCACCCAATAGCATATCTTTGGTCTAGTTTGCATTTAGAAAGTCCACCTAATAGCATATATTCAGTCTAGTTTGCATTTAGAAAGTCCTCCTAATAGCTTATCTGTGGTATAATTGCATTTAGAAAGCCTGCCTAAATAGTACATCTTTGGTCTAGTTTGCATTTAGAAAGTCCACCTAATAGCATATCTGTGGTACAACTGCATTTAGAAAATCCACCCAATAGCATATCTGTGGTATAATTGCATTTAGAAAGCCTGCCTAAATAGCATATCTTTGGTCTAGTTTGCATTTAGAAAGTCCACCCAATAGCATATCTTTGGTCTAGTTTGCATTTAGAAATTCCACCTAATAGCATATCTTCGGTCTAGTTTGCATTTAGAAAGTCCACCTAATAGCATATCTGTGGTATAATTGCATTTAGAAAGTCTGCCTAATAGCATATCTTTGGTCTAGTTTGCATTTAGAATGTCCACCCAATAACATATCTTTGGTCTAGTTTGCATTTAGAAAGTCCACCTAATAGCATATCTGTGGTATAACTGCATTTAGAAAGTCTGTCTAATAGTGTAACGCTCACCTGGTTCCCAAGGAGGCGCAGGTCTAGTCTGGATTGCTGTGGCCTCTTCAAGCGTGATGCGCAGAGCCCGGAACACTGATTGAACGGGTTCCCCAAATCTTGCTTGACTGGCCCGTAGGAATATCCTTCTGCAGATGAGAAAGGGAATTAACCGTCTGCAGAATAGTGTGCTTGATTCCCCCCTTGTTCCCCTTCGTTCTCCTCTAACTTCCTCCTCCAAACCCCCGGTTTAAGCTCACCTTATGGTTTGGAAGGATGAACTCTCCATACTGCGTCTGGTGCAGGGGCGCACGTTAGTCCAGTTACTTCACTGGTTTTCAGAATGGCACTGGCAAAATCCTCTTGACTTTTCTGAGCGAAACGCCGTAAGTATGAAGATTCAAAAGTTCAAGAGTGAGCCCCCTTTTATGTTGTCTTCCTAACTTGTGATCTGTCCTTTATTTCAGATGCAGAATGAAGACGATGCGTTGAAGGGGTTAATTGCCGATGGTAAACTCAGGTGAGTTAGTGAGGGTGATTCTTCTAAATGTCTTTCTCATTTCCCAATAATGTCTTTTGTCCTTTCCCCATAGGGGCCGGGGTGCGGTACCTGCCAACGGAGCGGCGCCGACCCGAAATATGGAATGACACCAAGAAAAGCTGGTAAGTATTATGGCTGTAAATTAGGCTTTCCTCCGGTGTTGCCTTTGCTCACCTTTTGTCTCTTCTTCTCTCCCCTAGGCGCAGAGATGTGGCGACATGTGCTGACAGCTGCGATGGAGCCGGGAGATGTCTCGAGGACAGGTGAGTGAAGAGCGCGCTGCAGCGCGCAATGCAATGCTTTTAAATGGAAGTCCTTCTTCAGGGATGCTGGAGTGAAGATTCCGGATGCAGGTAAGAAGTTTGAAATAGTTCGTGGTTTTCACCTTTCTCTTCTCTTCTTTCCTAACAGGAGTTCCAGGTTCGAGGCGGGCGTGGCTGGAGTCCAGGAGCAGGAGCAGACACGGTGAGCGTTCAGCTGCTGGAATGCAGAACAACGCGAAGCATGAGCTGCTGTCTGGGCGTGGCTTAAATAGCCTCCAAAGAAGTCCCAGGCATGTATCCTTCCCCAACTAGGTATGTATCCTTCCCTGGCCACGCCCGAGTGAAAAAATAGTCCCTATGAAAAAATAGTCCCTTTCAGGTCTCAGGGAGGCATGAAGCGTGCAGCATGGTCTGCATCAGGTAAGTGCACCAAACACCTCCCTTTATGAGCCTGGCGCCTTTGGCGCCAGGACTGATGTCCAACATGAGCCTGGCGCCAAAGGCGCCACGACTGAGTCCAAAGAGCCCCTATAAGGGGCCGCTGGGCTTTTACCCGAGGGCATGATGCCTGCTTCCGGGGGTGCTGGGCCTCGCCTGGTGCTCCGGGGGCAGGCATCATGACAAATAGCATATCTTTGGTCTAGTTTGCCTTTAGAAAGTCCACCCAATAGCATATCTTTGGTCTATTTTGCATTTAGAAATTCCACCTAATAGCATATCTTCGGTCTAGTTTGCATTTAGAAAGTCCACCTAATAGCATATCTGTGGTATAATTGCATTTAGAAAGTCTGCCTAATAACATATCTTTAGTCTAGTTTGCATTTAGAATGTCCACCAAATAACATACATTTGGTCTAGTTTGCATTTAGAAAGTCCACCTAATAGCATATATTCAGTCTAGTTTGCATTTAGAAAGTCCTCCTAATAGCTTATCTGTGGTATAAGTGCATTTAGAAAGTCTGCCTAAATAGCACATCTTTTGTCTAGTTTGCCTTTAGAAAGTCCACCCAATAGCATATCTTTGGTCTTGTTTGCATTTAGAAAGTCCACCTAATAGCATATATTCAGTCTAGTTTGCATTTGGAAAGTCCTCCTAATAGCTTATCTGTGGTATAATTGCATTTAGAAAGCCTGCCTAAATAGTACATCTTTGGTCTAGTTTGCATTTAGAAAGTACACCTAATAGCATATCTGTGGTACAACTGCATTTAGAAAATCCACCCAATAGCATATCTGTGGTATAATTGCATTTAGAAAGCCTGCCTAAATAGCATATCTTTGGTCTAGTTTGCATTTAGAAAGTCCACCCAATAGCATATCTTTGGTCTAGTTTGCATTTAGAAAGTCCACCTAATAGCATATATTCAGTCTAGTTTGCATTTAGAAAGTCCTCCTAATAGCTTATCTGTGGTACAATTGCATTTAGAAAGCATGCCTAAATAGTACATCTTTGGTCTAGTTTGCATTTAGAAAGTCCACCAAATAGCATATCTGTGGTCTAGTTTGCATTTAGAAAGTCCACCTCATAGCATATATTCAGTCTAGTTTGCATTTAGAAAGTCCTCCTAATAGATTATCTGTGGTATAACTGCATTTAGAAAGTCTGTCTAATAGCATATCTTTGGTCTAGTTTGCATTTAGAATGTCCACCCAATAACATATATTTGGTCTAGTTTGCATTTAGAAAGTCCACCTAATAGCATATCTGTGGTCTATTTTGCATTTAGAAAGTCCACCTAATAGCATATATTCAGTCTAGTTTGCATTTAGAAAGTCCACCTAATAGCATATCTTTGGTCTAGTTTGCATTTAGAAAGTCCACCTAATAGCATATCTGTGGTATAATTGCATTTAGAAAGTCTGCCTAATAACATATCTTTGGTCTAGTTTAGTTAGAATGTCCACCAAATAACATACATTTGGTCTAGTTTGCATTTAGAAAGTCCACCTAATAGCATATATTCAGTCTAGTTTGCATTTAGAAAATCCTCCTAATAGCTTATCTGTGGTATAAGTGCATTTAGAAAGTCTGCCTAAATAGCACATCTTTGGTCTAGTTTGTCTTTAGAAAGTCCACCCAATAGCATATCTTTGGTCTAGTTTGCATTTAGAAAGTCCACCTAATAGCATATATTCAGTCTAGTTTGCATTTAGAAAGTCCTCCTAATAGCTTATCTGTGGTATAATTGCATTTAGAAAGCCTGCCTAAATAGTACATCTTTGGTCTAGTTTGCATTTAGAAAGTCCACCTAATAGCATATCTGTGGTACAACTGCATTTAGAAAATCCACCCAATAGCATATCTGTGGTATAATTGCATTTAGAAAGCCTGCCTAAATAGCATATCTTTGGTCTAGTTTGCATTTAGAAAGTCCACCCAATAGCATATCTTTGGTCTAGTTTGCATTTAGAAATTCCACCTAATAGCATATCTTCGGTCTAGTTTGCATTTAGAAAGTCCACCTAATAGCATATCTGTGGTATAATTGCATTTAGAAAGTCTGCCTAATAGCATATCTTTGGTCTAGTTTGCATTTAGAATGTCCACCCAATAACATATCTTTGGTCTAGTTTGCATTTAGAAAGTCCACCTAATAGCATATCTGTGGTATAACTGCATTTAGAAAGTCTGTCTAATAGTGTAACGCTCACCTGGTTCCCAAGGAGGCGCAGGTCTAGTCTGGATTGCTGTGGCCTCTTCAAGCGTGATGCGCAGAGCCCGGAACACTGATTGAACGGGTTCCCCAAATCTTGCTTGACTGGCCCGTAGGAATATCCTTCTGCAGATGAGAAAGGGAATTAACCGTCTGCAGAATAGTGTGCTTGATTCCCCCCTTGTTCCCCTTCGTTCTCCTCTAACTTCCTCCTCCAAACCCCCGGTTTAAGCTCACCTTATGGTTTGGAAGGATGAACTCTCCATACTGCGTCTGGTGCAGGGGCGCACGTTAGTCCAGTTACTTCACTGGTTTTCAGAATGGCACTGGCAAAATCCTCTTGACTTTTCTGAGCGAAACGCCGTAAGTATGAAGATTCAAAAGTTCAAGAGTGAGCCCCCTTTTATGTTGTCTTCCTAACTTGTGATCTGTCCTTTATTTCAGATGCAGAATGAAGACGATGCGTTGAAGGGGTTAATTGCCGATGGTAAACTCAGGTGAGTTAGTGAGGGTGATTCTTCTAAATGTCTTTCTCATTTCCCAATAATGTCTTTTGTCCTTTCCCCATAGGGGCCGGGGTGCGGTACCTGCCAACGGAGCGGCGCCGACCCGAAATATGGGATGACACCAAGAAAAGCTGGTAAGTATTATGGCTGTAAATTAGGCTTTCCTCCGGTGTTGCCTTTGCTCACCTTTTGTCTCTTCTTCTCTCCCCTAGGCGCAGAGATGTGGCGACATGTGCTGACAGCTGCGATGGAGCCGGGAGATGTCTCGAGGACAGGTGAGTGAAGAGCGCGCTGCAGCGCGCAATGCAATGCTTTTAAATGGAAGTCCTTCTTCAGGGATGCTGGAGTGAAGATTCCGGATGCAGGTAAGAAGTTTGAAATAGTTCGTGGTTTTCACCTTTCTCTTCTCTTCTTTCCTAACAGGAGTTCCAGGTTCGAGGCGGGCGTGGCTGGAGTCCAGGAGCAGGAGCAGACACGGTGAGCGTTCAGCTGCTGGAATGCAGAACAACGCGAAGCATGAGCTGCTGTCTGGGCGTGGCTTAAATAGCCTCCAAAGAAGTCCCAGGCATGTATCCTTCCCCAACTAGGTATGTATCCTTCCCTGGCCACGCCCGAGTGAAAAAATAGTCCCTATGAAAAAATAGTCCCTTTCAGGTCTCAGGGAGGCATGAAGCGTGCAGCATGGTCTGCATCAGGTAAGTGCACCAAACACCTCCCTTTATGAGCCTGGCGCCTTTGGCGCCAGGACTGATGTCCAACATGAGCCTGGCGCCAAAGGCGCCACGACTGAGTCCAAAGAGCCCCTATAAGGGGCCGCTGGGCTTTTACCCGAGGGCATGATGCCTGCTTCCGGGGGTGCTGGGCCTCGCCTGGTGCTCCGGGGGCAGGCATCATGACAAATAGCATATCTTTGGTCTAGTTTGCCTTTAGAAAGTCCACCCAATAGCATATCTTTGGTCTATTTTGCATTTAGAAATTCCACCTAATAGCATATCTTCGGTCTAGTTTGCATTTAGAAAGTCCACCTAATAGCATATCTGTGGTATAACTGCATTTAGAAAGTCTGCCTAATAGCATATCTTAGGTCTAGTTTTCATTTAGAATGTTCACCCAATAACATATCTTTGGTCTAGTTTGCATTTAGAAAGTCCACCAAATAGCATATCTGTGGTCTAGTTTGCATTTAGAAAGTCCACCTCATAGCATATATTCAGTCTAGTTTGCATTTAGAAAGTCCTCCTAATAGATTATCAGTGGTATAACTGCATTTAGAAAGTCTGTCTAATAGCATATCTTTGGTCTAGTTTGCATTTGGAATGTCCACTCAATAACATATATTTGGTCTAGTTTGCATTTAGAAAGTCCACCTAATAGCATATCTGTGGTCTATTTTGCATTTAGAAAGTCCACCTAATAGCATATATTCAGTCTAGTTTGCATTTAGAAAGTCCACCTAATAGCATATCTTTGGTCTAGTTTGCATTTAGAAAGTCCACCTAATAGCATATCTGTGGTATAATTGCATTTAGAAAGTCTGCCTAATAACATATCTTTGGTCTAGTTTGCATTTAGAATGTCCACCCAATAGCATATCTTTGGTCTAGTTTGCATTTAGAAAGTCCCCCTAATAGCATATATTCAGTCTAGTTTGCATTTAGAAAGTCCTCCTAATAGCTTATCTGTGGTATAATTGCATTTAGAAAGCCTGCCTAAATAGTACATCTTTGGTCTAGTTTGCATTTAGAAAGTCCACCTAATAGCATATCTGTGGTACAATTGCATTTAGAAAATCCACCCAATAGCATATCTGTGGTATAATTGCATTTAGAAAGCCTGCCTAAATAGCATATCTTTGGTCTAGTTTGCATTTAGAAAGTCCACTCAATAGCATATCTTTGGTCTAGTTTGCATTTAGAAAGTCCACCTAATAGCATATATTCAGTCTAGTTTGCATTTAGAAAGTCCTCCTAATAGCTTATCTGTGGTACAATTGCATTTAGAAAGCATGCCTAAATAGTACATCTTTGGTCTAGTTTGCATTTAGAAAGTCCACCAAATAGCATATCTGTGGTCTAGTTTGCATTTAGAAAGTCCACCTCATAGCATATATTCAGTCTAGTTTGCATTTAGAAAGTCCTCCTAATAGATTATCTGTGGTATAACTGCATTTAGAAAGTCTGTCTAATAGCATATCTTTGGTCTAGTTTGCATTTAGAATGTCCACCCAATAACATATATTTGGTCTAGTTTGCATTTAGAAAGTCCACCTAATAGCATATCTGTGGTCTATTTTGCATTTAGAAAGTCCACCTAATAGCATATATTCAGTCTAGTTTGCATTTAGAAAGTCCACCTAATAGCATATCTTTGGTCTAGTTTGCATTTAGAAAGTCCACCTAATAGCATATCTGTGGTATAATTGCATTTAGAAAGTCTGCCTGATAACATATCTTTGGTCTAGTTTAGTTAGAATGTCCACCAAATAACATACATTTGGTCTAGTTTGCATTTAGAAAGTCCACCTAATAGCATATATTCAGTCTAGTTTGCATTTAGAAAGTCCTCCTAATAGCTTATCTGTGGTATAATTGCATTTAGAAAGCCTGCCTAAATAGTACATCTTTGGTCTAGTTTGCATTTAGAAAGTCCACCTAATAGCATATCTGTGGTACAACTGCATTTAGAAAATCCACCCAATAGCATATCTGTGGTATAATTGCATTTAGAAAGCCTGCCTAAATAGCATATCTTTGGTCTAGTTTGCATTTAGAAAGTCCACCCAATAGCATATCTTTGGTCTAGTTTGCATTTAGAAATTCCACCTAATAGCATATCTTCGGTCTAGTTTGCATTTAGAAAGTCCACCTAATAGCATATCTGTGGTATAATTGCATTTAGAAAGTCTGCCTAATAGCATATCTTTGGTCTAGTTTGCATTTAGAATGTCCACCCAATAACATATCTTTGGTCTAGTTTGCATTTAGAAAGTCCACCTAATTGCATATCTGTGGTATAACTGCATTTAGAAAGTCTGTCTAATAGTGTAACGCTCACCTGGTTCCCAAGGAGGCGCAGGTCTAGTCTGGATTGCTGTGGCCTCTTCAAGCGTGATGCGCAGAGCCCGGAACACTGATTGAACGGGTTCCCCAAATCTTGCTTGACTGGCCCGTAGGAATATCCTTCTGCAGATGAGAAAGGGAATTAACCGTCTGCAGAATAGTGTGCTTGATTCCCCCCTTGTTCCCCTTCGTTCTCCTCTAACTTCCTCCTCCAAACCCCCGGTTTAAGCTCACCTTATGGTTTGGAAGGATGAACTCTCCATACTGCGTCTGGTGCAGGGGCGCACGTTAGTCCAGTTACTTCACTGGTTTTCAGAATGGCACTGGCAAAATCCTCTTGACTTTTCTGAGCGAAACGCCGTAAGTATGAAGATTCAAAAGTTCAAGAGTGAGCCCCCTTTTATGTTGTCTTCCTAACTTGTGATCTGTCCTTTATTTCAGATGCAGAATGAAGACGATGCGTTGAAGGGGTTAATTGCCGATGGTAAACTCAGGTGAGTTAGTGAGGGTGATTCTTCTAAATGTCTTTCTCATTTCCCAATAATGTCTTTTGTCCTTTCCCCATAGGGGCCGGGGTGCGGTACCTGCCAACGGAGCGGCGCCGACCCGGAATATGGGATGACACCAAGAAAAGCTGGTAAGTATTATGGCTGTAAATTAGGCTTTCCTCCGGTGTTGCCTTTGCTCACCTTTTGTCTCTTCTTCTCTCCCCTAGGCGCAGAGATGTGGCGACATGTGCTGACAGCTGCGATGGAGCCGGGAGATGTCTCGAGGACAGGTGAGTGAAGAGCGCGCTGCAGCGCGCAATGCAATGCTTTTAAATGGAAGTCCTTCTTCAGGGATGCTGGAGTGAAGATTCCGGATGCAGGTAAGAAGTTTGAAATAGTTCGTGGTTTTCACCTTTCTCTTCTCTTCTTTCCTAACAGGAGTTCCAGGTTCGAGGCGGGCGTGGCTGGAGTCCAGGAGCAGGAGCAGACACGGTGAGCGTTCAGCTGCTGGAATGCAGAACAACGCGAAGCATGAGCTGCTGTCTGGGCGTGGCTTAAATAGCCTCCAAAGAAGTCCCAGGCATGTATCCTTCCCCAACTAGGTATGTATCCTTCCCTGGCCACGCCCGAGTGAATAAATAGTCCCTATGAAAAAATAGTCCCTTTCAGGTCTCAGGGAGGCATGAAGCGTGCAGCATGGTCTGCATCAGGTAAGTGCACCAAACACCTCCCTTTATGAGCCTGGCGCCTTTGGCGCCAGGACTGATGTCCAACATGAGCCTGGCGCCAAAGGCGCCACGACTGAGTCCAAAGAGCCCCTATAAGGGGCCGCTGGGCTTTTACCCGAGGGCATGATGCCTGCTTCCGGGGGTGCTGGGCCTCGCCTGGTGCTCCGGGGGCAGGCATCATGACAAATAGCATATCTTTGGTCTAGTTTGCATTTAGAAAGTCCACCCAATAGCATATCTTTGGTCTATTTTGCATTTAGAAATTCCACCTAATAGCATATCTTCGGTCTAGTTTGCATTTAGAAAGTCCACCTAATAGCATATCTGTGGTATAACTGCATTTAGAAAGTCTGCCTAATAGCATATCTTAGGTCTAGTTTTCATTTAGAATGTTCACCCAATAACATATCTTTGGTCTAGTTTGCATTTAGAAAGTCCACCAAATAGCATATCTGTGGTCTAGTTTGCATTTAGAAAGTCCACCTCATAGCATATATTCAGTCTAGTTTGCATTTAGAAAGTCCTCCTAATAGATTATCAGTGGTATAACTGCATTTAGAAAGTCTGTCTAATAGCATATCTTTGGTCTAGTTTGCATTTGGAATGTCCACCCAATAACATATATTTGGTCTAGTTTGCATTTAGAAAGTCCACCTAATAGCATATCTGTGGTCTATTTTGCATTTAGAAAGTCCACCTAATAGCATATATTCAGTCTAGTTTGCATTTAGAAAGTCCACCTAATAGCATATCTTTGGTCTAGTTTGCATTTAGAAAGTCCACCTAATAGCATATCTGTGGTATAATTGCATTTAGAAAGTCTGCCTAATAACATATCTTTGGTCTAGTTTGCATTTAGAATGTCCACCCAATAGCATATCTTTGGTCTAGTTTGCATTTAGAAAGTCCCCCTAATAGCATATATTCAGTCTAGTTTGCATTTAGAAAGTCCTCCTAATAGCTTATCTGTGGTATAATTGCATTTAGAAAGCCTGCCTAAATAGTACATCTTTGGTCTAGTTTGCATTTAGAAAGTCCACCTAATAGCATATCTGTGGTACAACTGCATTTAGAAAATCCACCCAATAGCATATCTGTGGTATAATTGCATTTAGAAAGCCTGCCTAAATAGCATATCTTTGGTCTAGTTTGCATTTAGAAAGTCCACTCAATAGCATATCTTTGGTCTAGTTTGCATTTAGAAAGTCCACCTAATAGCATATATTCAGTCTAGTTTGCATTTAGAAAGTCCTCCCAATAGCTTATCTGTGGTACAATTGCATTTAGAAAGCATGCCTAAATAGTACATCTTTGGTCTAGTTTGCATTTAGAAAGTCCACCAAATAGCATATCTGTGGTCTAGTTTGCATTTAGAAAGTCCACCTCATATCATATATTCAGTCTAGTTTGCATTTAGAAAGTCCTCCTAATAGATTATCTGTGGTATAACTGCATTTAGATAGTCTGTCTAATAGCATATCTTTGGTCTAGTTTGCATTTAGAATGTCCACCCAATAACATATATTTGGTCTAGTTTGCATTTAGAAAGTCCACCTAATAGCATATCTGTGGTCTATTTTGCATTTAGAAAGTCCACCTAATAGCATATATTCAGTCTAGTTTGCATTTAGAAAGTCCACCTAATAGCATATCTTTGGTCTAGTTTGCATTTAGAAAGTCCACCTAATAGCATATCTGTGGTATAATTGCATTTAGAAAGTCTGCCTGATAACATATCTTTGGTCTAGTTTAGTTAGAATGTCCACCAAATAACATACATTTGGTCTAGTTTGCATTTAGAAAGTCCACCTAATAGCATATATTCAGTCTAGTTTGCATTTAGAAAGTCCTCCTAATAGCTTATCTGTGGTATAAGTGCATTTAGAAAGTCTGCCTAAATAGCACATCTTTGGTCTAGTTTGCCTTTAGAAAGTCCACCCAATAGCATATCTTTGGTCTTGTTTGCATTTAGAAAGTCCACCTAATAGCATATATTCAGTCTAGTTTGCATTTGGAAAGTCCTCCTAATAGCTTATCTGTGGTATAATTGCATTTAGAAAGCCTGCCTAAATAGTACATCTTTGGTCTATTTTGCATTTAGAAATTCCACCTAATAGCATATCATCGGTCTAGTTTTCATTTAGAAAGTCCACCTAATAGCATATCTGTGGTATAACTGCATTTAGAAAGTCTGCCTAATAGCATATTTTAGGTCTAGTTTTCATTTAGAATGTCCACCCAATAACATATCTTTGGTCTAGTTTGCATTTAGAAAGTCCACCAAATAGCATATCTGTGGTCTAGTTTGCATTTAGAAAGTCCACCTCATAGCATATATTCAGTCTAGTTTGCATTTAGAAAGTCCTCCTAATAGATTATCAGTGGTATAACTGCATTTAGAAAGTCTGTCTAATAGCATATCTTTGGTCTAGTTTGCATTTAGAATGTCCACCCAATAACATATATTTGGTCTAGTTTGCATTTAGAAAGTCCACCTAATAGCATATCTGTGGTCTATTTTGCATTTAGAAAGTCCACCTAATAGCATATATTCAGTCTAGTTTGCATTTAGAAAGTCCACCTAATAGCATATCTTTGGTCTAGTTTGCATTTAGAAAGTCCACCTAATAGCATATCTGTGGTATAATTGCATTTAGAAAGTCTGCCTAATAACATATCTTTGGTCTAGTTTGCATTTAGAATGTCCACCAAATAACATACATTTGGTCTAGTTTGCATTTAGAAAGTCCACCTAATAGCATATATTCAGTCTAGTTTGCATTTAGAAAGTCCTCCTAATAGCTTATCTGTGGTATAAGTGCATTTAGAAAGTCTGCCTAAATAGCACATCTTTGGTCTAGTTTGCCTTTAGAAAGTCCACCCAATAGCATATCTTTGGTCTAGTTTGCATTTAGAAAGTCCCCCTAATAGCATATATTCAGTCTAGTTTGCATTTAGAAAGTCCTCCTAATAGCTTATCTGTGGTATAATTGCATTTAGAAAGCCTGCCTAAATAGTACATCTTTGGTCTAGTTTGCATTTAGAAAGTCCACCTAATAGCATATCTGTGGTACAACTGCATTTAGAAAATCCACCCAATAGCATATCTGTGGTATGATTGCATTTAGAAAGCCTGCCTAAATAGCATATCTTTGGTCTAGTTTGCATTTAGAAAGTCCACCCAATAGCATATCTTTGGTCTAGTTTGCATTTAGAAAGTCCACCTAATAGCATATATTCAGTCTAGTTTGCATTTAGAAAGTCCTCCTAATAGCTTATCTGTGGTACAATTGCATTTAGAAAGCATGCCTAAATAGTACATCTTTGGTCTAGTTTGCATTTAGAAAGTCCACCAAATAGCATATCTGTGGTCTAGTTTGCATTTAGAAAGTCCACCTCATAGCATATATTCAGTCTAGTTTGCATTTAGAAAGTCCTCCTAATAGATTATCTGTGGTATAACTGCATTTAGAAAGTCTGTCTAATAGCATATCTTTGGTCTAGTTTGCATTTAGAATGTCCACCCAATAACATATATTTGGTCTAGTTTGCATTTAGAAAGTCCACCTAATAGCATATCTGTGGTCTATTTTGCATTTAGAAAGTCCACCTAATAGCATATATTCAGTCTAGTTTGCATTTAGAAAGTCCACCTAATAGCATATCTTTGGTCTAGTTTGCATTTAGAAAGTCCACCTAATAGCATATCTGTGGTATAATTGCATTTAGAAAGTCTGCCTGATAACATATCTTTGGTCTAGTTTAGTTAGAATGTCCACCAAATAACATACATTTGGTCTAGTTTGCATTTAGAAAGTCCACCTAATAGCATATATTCAGTCTAGTTTGCATTTAGAAAGTCCTCCTAATAGCTTATCTGTGGTATAAGTGCATTTAGAAAGTCTGCCTAAATAGCACATCTTTGGTCTAGTTTGCCTTTAGAAAGTGCACCCAATAGCATATCTTTGGTCTAGTTTGCATTTAGAAAGTCCACCTAATAGCATATATTCAGTCTAGTTTGCATTTAGAAAGTCCTCCTAATAGCTTATCTGTGGTATAATTGCATTTAGAAAGCCTGCCTAAATAGTACATCTTTGGTCTAGTTTGCATTTAGAAAGTCCACCTAATACCATATCTGTAGTACAACTGCATTTAGAAAATCCACCCAATAGCATATCTGTGGTATAATTGCATTTAGAAAGCCTTCCTAAATAGCATATCTTTGGTCTAGTTTGCATTTAGAAAGTCCACCCAATAGCATATCTTTGGTCTAGTTTGCATTTAGAAATTCCACCTAATAGCATATCTTCGGTCTAGTTTGCATTTAGAAAATCCACCTAATAGCATATCTGTGGTATAATTGCATTTAGAAAGTCTGCCTAATAGCATATCTTTGGTCTAGTTTGCATTTAGAATGTCCACCCAATAACATATCTTTGGTCTAGTTTGCATTTAGAAAGTCCACCTAATAGCATATCTTTGGTATACCTGCATTTAGAAAGTCTGTCTAATAGTGTAACGCTCACCTGGTTCCCACGGAGGCACAGGTCTAGTCTGGATTGCTGTGGCCTCTTCAAGCGTGATGCGCAGAGCCCGGAACACTGATTGAACGGGTTCCCCAAATCTTGCTTGACTGGCCCGTAGGAATATCCTTCTGCAGATGAGAAAGGGAATTAACCGTCTGCAGAATAGTGTGCTTGATTCCCCCCTTGTTCCCCTTCGTTCTCCTCTAACTTCCTCCTCCAAACCCCCGGTTTAAGCTCACCTTATGGTTTGGAAGGATGAACTCTCCATCCTGCATCTGGTGCAGGGGCGCACGTTAGTCCAGTTACTTCACTGGTTTTCAGAATGGCACTGGCAAAATCCTCTTGACTTTTCTGAGCGAAACGCCGTAAGCATGAAGATTCAAAAGTTCAAGAGTGAGCCCCCTTTTATGTTGTCTTCCTAACTTGTGATCTGTCCTTTATTTCAGATGCAGAATGAAGACGATGCGTTGAAGGGGTTAATTGCCGATGGTAAACTCAGGTGAGTTAGTGAGGGTGATTCTTCTAAATGTCTTTATCATTTCCCAATAATGTCTTTTGTCCTTTCCCCATAGGGGCCGGGGTGCGGTACCTGCCAACGGAGCGGCGCTGACCCGAAATATGGGATGACACCAAGAAAAGCTGGTAAGTATTATGGCTGTAAATTAGGCTTTCCTCCGGTGTTGCCTTTGTTCACCTTTTGTCTCTTCTTCTCTCCCCTAGGCGCAGAGATGTGGCGACATGTGCTGACAGCCGCGATGGAGCCGGGAGATGTCTCGAGGACAGGTGAGTGAAGAGCGCGCTGCAGCGAGCAATGCAATGCTTTTAAATGGAAGTCCTTCTTCAGGGATGCTGGAGTGAAGATTCCGGATGCAGGTAAGAAGTTTGAAATAGTTCGTGGTTTTCACCTTTCTCTTCTCTTCTTTCCTAACAGGAGTTCCAGGTTCGAGGCGGGCGTGGCTGGAGTCCAGGAGCAGGAGCAGACACAGTGAGCGTTCAGCTGCTGGAATGCAGAACAACGCGAAGCATGAGCTGCTGTCTGGGCGTGGCTTAAATAGCCTCCAAAGAAGTCCCAGGCATGTATCCTTCCCCAACTAGGTATGTATCCTTCCCTGGCCACGCCCGAGTGAAAAAATAGTCCCTATGAAAAAATAGTCCCTTTCAAGTCTCAGGGATGCCTGAAGCGTGCAGCATGGTCTGCATCAGGTAAGTGCACCAAACACCTCCCTTTATGAGCCTGGCGCCTTTGGCGCCAGGACTGATGTCCAACATGAGCCTAGCGCCAAAGGCGCCACGACTGAGTCCAAAGAGCTCCTATAAGGGGCCGCTGGGCTTTTACCGAGGGCATGATGCCTGCTTCCGGGGGTGCTGGGCCTCGCCTGGTGCTCCGGGGGCAGGCATCATGACAAATAGCATATCTTTGGTCTAGTTTGCCTTTAGAAAGTCCACCCAATAGCATATCTTTGGTCTATTTTGCATTTAGAAATTCCACCTAATAGCATATCTTCGGTCTAGTTTGCCTTTAGAAAGTCCACCTAATAGCTTATCTGTGGTATAATTGCATTTAGAAATCCTGCCCAAATAGTACATCTTTGGTCTAGTCTGCATTTAGAAAGTCCACCTAATAGCATATCTGTGATATAACTGCATTTAGAAAAATCACCCAATAGCATACCTGTGGTATAATTGCATTTAGAATGTCCACCCAATAGAATATCTGTGGTATAATTGCATTTAGAAAGTCCACCCAATAGCATATCTGTGGTATAACTGCATTTAGAAAGTCTGCCTAATAGCATATCTTTGGTCTAGTTTGCATTTAAAAAGTCCACCTAATAGCCTATCTGTGATATAATTGCATTTAGAAAGTCTGCCTAAGATAATATCTGTGGTGTCATTGCATTTAGAAAGTGTGCGGAATAGCTTATCTGTGGTATAACTGCATTTAGAAAATCTGCCTAATAGCAAATCTTTGGTCTATGTTGCATTTAGAAAGTCCACCCAATAGCATATCTGTGGTATAATTGCAACTAGAAGTGTGCCGAATAGCATATCTGCTGTATATTTGCATTTAGAAAGTCCACCCACTAGCATATCTGTGGTGTAGTTACACTTTGAAAATGTGCCGAATAGCATATTTGTGGTACAATTGCATTTTCAAAGTCTACCTAATAGCATATCTATGGTCTAGTTTGCATCTAGAAAGTCCACCTAATAGCATATCTGTGGTCTAGATGCATTTAGAAAGTCTGCCTAACAGCTTATCAGCTGCTTAGTTGCATTTAGAAAGTCTGCCCAATAGCATATTCGTTCTCTAGTTGCATTTAGAAATCCTAGTAAATAGCATATCTGTGGTATAGTTGCACTCAGAAAATCTGCCTAATAGCATATCCGTGGATTAGCTGCATTTAGAAAGTCTTCCTAATAGCATATCCGTAGCTTAGTTCCACTTAGAAAGTCTCCCTATTAGCATATCTGTGGTCTAGTTGCATTCTGAAAGTCTAAATAGAAACTGTGATAAAGTTGTACTTAGAAACTGTGAATTATCTCACCCTGTGGTATAGTTGAATTTTGGAATTGTGAACAATCTGACCGTATGGTATAGTTGAATGAATAATCTCACCCTGTGGTATAGTTGAACTTAGAAAGTGTGAATAATATCATCCTATGGTATAGTTGAATTTTAAAACTGTGACTAATCTCACCTGGTGGTATAGTTGAACTTAATAAGTGTGAATAATCACTGTGGTACAGCCGTAGTACAGCTAATCATAGAGATGTGTGCAATTATTATCCGGTGGTATAGTTGAAGTGGGAAGGTGGGAACGAATTCATCCAAAGCCAACTATAACATAGTTCAAACTAATCCAAACCATGAGTCCACCCAACCCACCAAGGTCCCCCGAAAATGACCCCCTCGTGCCCGCCTCCCTTCCCACCCGCCCTACCTCCAATCCCCCGTCCCCAAACCATCCTGCCCTCCACCACTTCCCTTACCCATCCCCTATCCAAACACCAAGCCAGAGGGGCACGATGGCGAGCCAACCATCCTAAATCGTTGCTCCTCCCATCCCTTCCACCCACCCGCCTACTATCATCATACCCGCTCCCCGACTAACGGCCCGCCTAACCTCCCAAACACACCCAGCCCCGCCACCATCCACCCCCCAGTCCCCTCATCAACTCCCACAACCTTCTGCCTCCGACCCCACTCCTTCCCCTCCCTAAAAATTGCATGCCTTGCCC